>NC_064639.1:531557969-534054219 GCF_023864345.2 Schistocerca serialis cubense | reverse complement strand
AGAGAAAGTTTTCAATGGAAAATTAGATTTATTTTACCATGAGCACAATTAAAAGATGGGTTAAAAATCAATGATTGAAAATGATAACAGAATTATAATCTATTCTTCTGTAACATGGCCACTGATTTAAAACATCGATCAAGGTCGGCTTGTTATAGCTGAGCGTGTTATTTATAATTTAGAAAGACCACTCTTGGTAGTGGGCCACTTTACTGCAACATACACATACCATATTGTACTGCATTAAGGAATACACAATCCATGGGTCTCTGAACATGAAATTCGGGTCAAATACAATAACGGGCTAAGAAATACTCGGTGCACCCTTGCGCATGAAAATGATAATGTACATGTATTACCAATAATTACACAAGAATAGTTCAGGTAACGCCAGAGATAAATCTTGGAGAGAGTCCTCAAACTCATGAGTTCTGAAGAAGTAACAAAATAAAAGTTGGACTCACTACATGAAAAACGCATTATTAAACCATTGGCAGCCTCCTACACTGTAACGCCAATTTTATTTACCCACAGCGCGGCCATGGACATTACAATAGAACGTGTTTTCAATGAAAATATCATTAATTCAGGTTTAATAAATGAAGGTTCACCAGATTCAGCATACTCTAGTTACGTGGATGAAATTGCAGTGTATAATCAGTGAAATACGCGAAGTAAGCTGCAATCTGGAGCCCATGCGGTGGTAACCTCCCTTCGATTGCGGCGTAACACACGAAAGGACGATCATTGCTGAATTACTGCACTTCCTCAAGGTCCGCCACAGCCCAGGCCATATGGAGTATAAACATAGGGTACGATCCGTAGTCACACGACGGACTGCTCGAAGTCACAGTCGATACACCGAACGTTCACGAAACCAGGCACAGGAAGACAAATGTTATTCTGTATCGCCATTTTAGCACTGCCTTGCGTGATTATATCATTTATGGTGACAGTGTCTGTGTTTGTGCAATAACTACATTTATTGCAATACAATCTCCTTCAGATATGCATGTATGTCTGTAGGAATCTGTGCTGTAACGAACGCAGTTACTGCACAAAGACGGACATTGTTGCAATTAATGATGTCATCGATATGAGACTGCCAAAGTTCAGCTGTACTCGCGTACGAAAATGATCATCATTAACCGAGATTCATGACGAGATGTAAAATATTGTGATCCCTAACTGGAGCGAAAAAAAAGAAGTTTCCTAGAGGACTATGGATTGATTATTGCTGCACCCGTGTCACAACTCATGAAACGATAAATCTTAACTAGAAACTATTTATACCAATACAACATAAATTCTACTTCCTAAATTGAAACAGAATTTCATGTGATGATAGACAAGTGTGTCTCACAATTCCACAACGTGGAAGGCAGACCTCTTCGTTCCTCGATCTGTTGTGAGACCATGAAAACGCAATGATTTTGAATGTTGCAACACAGAAGGACAATGACGCGACTTACTACAAACTCACAATTAGCCGAGTGGTCTAGGGCACTGCATTCATGGACTGTGCGGCTGGGCCCGGCGGAGGTTCGAGTCCTCACTCGGGCATGGGTGTGTCTGTTTGTCCTTAGGATAATTTAGGTTAAGTATTGTGTAAGCTTAGGGACTGATGACCTGAGTAGTTAAGTCCCATAAGATTTCACACACATTTGAACATTTACAAACTCACAATATCGTCCAATGAGCAGTTAAGATGTATAAAATTGACGTAATCTCACAGGAAACTACGTGGTTTCTTACCCGACTGCACTGGGCAGTGTATTCCAAAGCTCACTCAGGATGAACTTCGAAACCAAGTGTAAAGGTGAAATCAAGAGCCAATGAGTCCAGTCAAAGTTTCAGACTGCATTTTCTGCATGTGGCTAATACCGAATACGGTGAAACGATCAGTCTCTAGATACTGGTTTGTCATATCATTTTGTCTGTGTCAGGGCGCCTTATTACGACAAACAGGCTATCTGTAACCACTGACTGGAATTTGGTCACACACGGCCATGATGGCTTTTAACCATTCAGTGTAAAAATACGGTCGTTAGTATTGCTTCAACATCGGACCTCAGGTGCAGACCTCTCTACGTAGACGAATCAAAACTGCTACTACGGGCAGTGCTGGTTGCAGTCCACTGTTGCATCGGCTGCCATTCTTCAGTAACATAGCTGGTAGCAACGAAAAATGGCAATAAGAACGCAATCGCTGGCAAACCGAGGGGCAATATGTAGTATTGCGAGGCTGGTTTCATTTCGTCCTGCAAGGTACGACGTATAGATGTTTGACGCCACCGTGGTAACTACAGTCTGGAAGTTTGCATTGTCGAGAGTCTAAGCGGACAAAGCTAGTGATTGTCTGGGACAGTGCTGGATGCAACATAGTATCTTGACTCGTACTAGTTAAGATCCATATGAACATGTAGCTGCAGGAGTGTGAAGTTAGGTACTGCATTTATCTGAGGCAACTGGACGTCCCATACGCCATCATGCGCGAGTAATATGGTAGTCTTATTCACGAAACGACAGATACAGGTTCCCCTCAGGTATACAAACAGTGCCAGGTAAAAAAACCCAGGCTCACCTATCAATGCGAACTTCATAACTAGATGTTATGAGAGATGCACCTGTCAGTATAAAAGGAGGAAGGAAAGCAGTCGGTTAGGAAACTTGGTGACTTAGAAAGTGAACTACCCACTGGTTGTCACCTGCGACATTTCAGAATTTGTAAAGGTGTCGACTGTAAAAAATACGATTCTGAACTGGAAACGCGAAAGAACGACCACAACTGAACCAAGACGAGACAGACCTCATGCACTAATTGACAATCACTGATGAGCATTGTGGAAGGTGGATAAAAAAAGCTATATGAAATCATCGGATAAAATCGTGTTCTGGGAAGTGTTATCTGCAGTTCAGCTGCCACAATGAATGTAGGAAATGAAAAAGAATCTTGGACAATGGTTGTGCAGGTGCATCATATTCCACACGTTTCTGTAGTCAATACTAAGCGATGCTTAAGGTGGCATAGAGAACGACTGCACTGGACAGTGGGCGACTAGGTATGAGTGATTTCGAGTGCTGAATCATGATATACCCAGCTGCGAGGGTGGGATTTGTGTTTCGCAAATTCATGCAGAACGCCATGTGTTGCGGTCCCCTTCTTCTACTTGAGAAAACGCTAAACGCGTAAGGACATGAACGTATTTTATAGCATAGTGCACTGTGTACAGTAGAGGAACCCTTGGGATATGGAGATTGTTTCAGAATGACAATGGACCCTGTTATAAAGCAGCAATGGTTTTTGGACAATAACATTACAGAAACTGAATCGGCAGTCCAGAGCCCAGACCAGGAACAAAGTGAACGCCATAGGATGGGTTAGAAAGTCGACAGCCTTCAACATTACTACAGTCTCTGGTTTCAGGTCTTGAGGAAGGATGGGCTGACATACAGCGAAAAGCATTCAGGCAACTCACTGAAAGTGTTCCCAGCCTGTTTCAAGCCACCATAAAGCTGTCCGGATACTTTTGATCAGATAGTATACGCCTAACATGAAACCTATGGAATAAACTTGACGAATACTTCGGTTCCACTTGATACATTTGGTTTTGTATGAGAAATGGTTCGTGGGAATAACGAAGAACTGTATAAACTTTAATTTTTATCATGTTATCGTCATGATCTTTTCATCCTATGTGCTTGAGAATGACACTGTTCACTGATGACATAGCACTGGTCACCGAAAGTTAATGGGAACTAAGTCGGATGCTTAACGAAATGCAACGTTTACAAGCTGAAAGTTGTAATATGGTCCTAAACTAAAACAATCTAAGACAGTGGTGTGGGTAGCAAGTGGACATTTTGCAAGTGAAACTAGGACGAATGACTCTTGAAGAAGAGTATGGCTGATGATACCTCGTAAATAAATACACGTATCAAAAAAAGTTTTGCGTCAGCCCCGTTCCCAGAATTTCTGAAGACAGACGTTGACTGTGGATATTGTATCACAGACACAGACCCTTTGACCGTTCAGAGACGTCACTAAACCCACCCAAAGATGTAAACAACCATGCATGAGCAGCGTCCATTAGACGGAGGAGGTCCGACAGCCGATCAGTTCCAGGAGGGAGGTACACAGCAAGTGTTATCTGTAGTTGAACTATGTCTAGACGGTCAATACCGCGGTTCGATCGCGTCCGCATTGTTACTTTGTGCAAAGAAGGGCTCTCAACAAGGGAAGTTTCCAGGCGTCTCGGCGTGAACAAAAGCGATGTTCTTCGGACATGGAAGAGGTACAGAGAGACAGGAACTGTGGACGCCATGCCTCGGTCAGGCCTCCCAAGGGCTCGGCTCGGAAGAAACCTGGCAGCAACGCCACCATGTTGAATAATGCTTTTCGTGCAGCCACAGGGCGTCGTGTTACGACTGAAACCGTGCGCAATAGGCTGCATGATGCGCAACTTCACTCCCGACGTCCATGGCGAAGTCTATCTCTGCAACCACGATACCATGCAGTGCGGTACAGACGGGGCCAACAACATGCCAATCGAGCGCTCAGGATTGGCATCACGTTCTCTTCAACGATGAGTGTCGCGTAAGCCTTCAACCAGACAATCGTCAGAGATGTGTTTGGAGGCAACCCGGTCAGGGTGAGTACCTCAGAGACACTGTCCAGCGAGTGCAGAAAGTTGGAGGGTCCCTGCTGTTTTGGGATGGTATTACGTGGCGCCGACGTACGCCGCTGGTGGTCATGGAAGGCGCCGTAACGGCTGTGAAATACGTAATGCCATCATCCTACCGACGGTGCAACCACATCGGCAGTATATTGGCGAGGCATTTGTCTTCATGGACGAAAATTTCGCGCCCCCATCGTGCACATCTTGTGAATGACTGCCTTCAGTATAACGACATCACTCGATAGATGATTCAAATGGCTCTGAGCACTATGGGACTCAACTGCTGTTGTCATAAGTCCCCTAGAACCTAGAACTACTTAAACCTAACTAACCTAAGGGCATCACACACATCCATGCCCGAGGCAGGATTCGAACCTGCGACCGCAGCGGTCGTGCGGATCCAGACTGTAGCGCCTTTAACCGCTCGGCCACTCCGGCCGGCTCGCTCGATAGAGTCGCCAGAATGTTCTCCGGACATGAATCCTACCGAACATGGCTGGGATAGATTGAAAAGGGCTGTTTATGGACGACGTGACTCATCAACAACTCTGAGGGATGTCGCCAAATTCCCGTTTATCAGTGGGACAATCTGGACCAACAGCACCTTAACGAACTTGTAGATAGTATGCTACGACGAATACAGACATGCATCAATGCCTGAGGACGCGCTACTGGGTGTTAGAGGTCTCGCTGTATGGTGGTACAACATGCAATGTGTGGTTTTCATGAGAAATAAATAGGGTGGAAAAGATTATTGATGTTGATCTTTATTCAAATTTTCTGTACAGGCTCCGGAACTCTCGGAACCGAGCTGATGCAAAACAGTTTTTGATATGTGTAGATAAGGACGGAAGATACCCGAAAGATATGAGAGCAAAGACTGCGCAAGGCCAGAGGGCTTTCTATAAAAAGTACAGCTACTAAGAACCAAAAACAAACAAAAATATTTTGAGACCACGAAAAGATTAATGAAAATCGTTGTTTGTAGCACACCTCTGTATGAGTTGAAAGACTGGACAATTTGGTGTTAGAGGAGATCCTAATTGATCCGAATGGTTCGATCGTGTCGATCGAGCAAGCAACGAAGGTGCTCTGCAACGAACCAAAGAGGGAAAAATGTCTGATGAAGAACATAATGAAACAAAGGTATAGAGTGGTTGGGCGGATACTGCGACATTGTTCGTTGCTAGAAACAATACATGAAGGTACGGCAGAGGGGAACACTCGCAGTGGCAGGCCGAGACACAGGGGATGGACAAACATATTGAAACAATAACAACACTACACGTTACCGTGACTAAAACGGCGTAGGAAAACCGTTGCGACTGAAAACAGCCTCTAGCCGTCTCAGAATAGATAAGTGCATATAATGCATGGTTTTAAAGGCAATCTTATTCCGTTCTTCCAGCAAAATGGTGACAATTCAGGTAACGACGATGGAGGTGGCTAACGATCACGCAACCTTCTCTACAAAGTAGATCACAAAGGCTAAGTGATTTTGATATCTGATGGTATCCAAGGGAGATGCGAAAATTAATCCTCGTTCTCACAAAACCACTCCTGAACGGCGCGAGCTTTGTAAACACAGGTCCTGTCATCTTGGGACACAGAATCAGCTTTGGGGAAGAAACATTGTACCACGACATAGACCTGATTAGCCAAATTTGTCACACAATCCTTGGCAGTAATGTGACTTTGCAGAGTACCAATCGAATAGCACGGCATGGCTGCCGCAGTCATTACCGAATTCCCACCAAGTAACGCTCTTTGGATATCAAATGGGCCAAAAATTGGATACAGTGCGCAGGAAGACTCATTCGATCAATCGACTTTCTTCAATTGCTCAACAGTTCAGGTTTTATGGGTTAGGCACCACATTATCTTGCTACGTGCATCTGCGCCTCTAATGAGTGGTTTAGGAATTCCAGTTCGCTCTGCAATTTCTTGCTTCTGAAGGTCTCTTTCGTTTTGTTTCAGTGCCGACATGGTTTTCGAGCTTGACATTCAATTCTGCATTCATAGCGGATGATGTGTGCTCTTGAAACACCAAACACTTCGGCTTCGTAGCTTACTGAAGCAACCACCCCATGAACATCAACAATTTTCACACGTTGGAACTCACTTAGATCCGACATATGCACTTCCAGCTACACAGAACATTCTGTTCTGACAACAACATATTGAGGTCATTGCAAAGACGTCGTTCGTCGTAAAATACAAAAGCACAACTTACAGGTTTGGCCAGCATCTGTATTTATGTTGAAGCATGCACTTCTCGCAGTTTTTCCATATACAGAGTGTTTCAGAAGTGATTGTCAATATTCATGGATATGACAGGAACGATCATTCTAAACAAAAATGTGAAGTAACCATGGGCTCTAAAACGCATATCGTAAGAGCTATGAGCAGTTTCTGATCTTCGATAGTGTGAAGCAGTTCTCTTTCACTACAAGCTCTTTGCTTTCAATATTTTGGGAAGTGGTAATATGGACCAAAACAACCAGTAAACTTGGGCTCTGAAATGAATACCTTAACAGCTATTGGCACCTGTCCGTCTTCGGTACTTTGGAACACAACTCTTCTAATGAACAGCCGGCCGTTGTGGCGCTTCAGTCTGGAACCGCGCGACCACTACGGGGACTGATAACCTCAGATGTTAAGTCCCATAGTGCTTAGAGCCATTTGAACCATTTCTAATAAACAAGGCTCATAACTTATAGGGTATGCATTTTAGAGCAAATATTTACTAGACATTTATTCTTGTTTTGGTCCACGCTACCATTTCCGAAAATAATGAAAGCAAAGAGCTTGCAGTAGAAAAGAATTGTTTCACAATATTGAAGATCAAGAATATCTCCTAGCTCTTAACGTACGCGTTTTAGAGCCCATGTATACTTGATTCTTTTTTTTTGTTTCGAATGATCATTCCTGTCACATCCATGAATATTGGCTATCACTTTTGAAACATCCTGTATTTGTCCAACTCTTGTATGGGCACATAAGGCAGATCTTCGATGATGAGGAATGTAGTAATTATGCTGAACTGGAATGGATATTTCGCACGCAATAGGGAGCTGTATTGTAATGTACCTTAGAGCCGAGAACATAGTAGATCGCTGCCGTTGCCATCTTCAATAAAACGTTTGCAATCACAATGACGTGTTTATAAAAGCAACTTTTTGTAAATTGTTGGAAGTGATCTTGATCGCCCGGAAAAATTTATGGAAGAGGAAGCAAAATTTTTTAATTGCCTTTTCTTGCTGTAACTGTTTTGGTCAGGGTGGTCAGAAACAATTTGAAAACTCTGTAATGGTGTTTCAGGGTAGAGAGTGTTGAGAAATAATAAACATTTCCATACGTTACTCTGTTTGTGAATTAATTTGCGTTGAAGTTAGCCAATCAGGCCGTTGCGCGCGGATTTTCAAGCTAACAGCCAGATAAAAATAGTGTCACCTATTCTCATAGCATAGATGATAGCGCACGAGATTGATGAATCTTTGGCTGGGGTTTGATCCTTACTACCGTCCCATGTCCTATTTTTGTATCATACTGTTTTTCGGTTTTAGAAAACCAAACGAAGTACACTTTTAGCAACACCTTTTATGGCGGGCTGCATCAATCTGCGCTCGTAACGGCCTGACTGAATAACTTCAACGGCAATTAGCGCGGAAACTGCGGAACAGAACTAACTTTTTTCTTAACAATTATTTCTCAGCACAACCTGTCCTGCAACCCCTTACAAGATTTTCCGACTGTTTCTGACCATCATGTTTATTTAACAAGCCATTAAGTGTCTTCTTTGACTACAGAAAAATGGTAAACTAATGTTGTGATTCTCTTGTGTGTCGCCAAGGCATTTGGTATATAGATGACGTGCACCAATTCTGCTGTCATATTTATGATCTTCTGGGAAATAGTTTCGCAGTCGGCGCACAGACGACTGATATCCCGTGAACAATGTTACAACCAAAAGAATCCAAGATACGTAATGACTGTCAAAGTCACAGTATTTCTCGTGGGGTTCAGTGGTGTCAGAGTTGCATTTCGGTATTCGGCTGTTAATCACTGTCATAAATATGTGAGAATTCTATAATAAAATGAAAACCCAGATTCCTGGAGGATTCAGCTCCCCTTATTGTGATTTCTAGTGTATTGCCGATGATAGTGATGTATTTACTAGACACATACTGCTCTTCTGAAGTCCACTTGCAAGTGGCCTGAACGATGGTTTCATAAACAACATAACGACGCCCTAACGTACCCGCAAACGTTTTACTAAAATAACTTAGAGGTGATAACCAAAACAGTAACATTTCGTGACGTTCTTGCAGTGCTAAAAGAACCCGTCACGCCAAGTGCACCGTATCTTTGGAATTTCCTACATCCTCCACTGATACTTTCTGATAACGATTTCAAAGATACTGGTAACACTCAAGTGACGGCAAAACGAAAGCCGTTTCAGGTACATCCTCTGAAGATTAATTACGTTGCATTTGCACCCTTAGGCTGAATCACAGTCGGATGCCTGATTACAGCTACTTATGTGAGCGTTCCACCTAAAATGCATGCATACAGGCGTACCCCTAGATATTTCACGATTATCACTGGTTGCAATACTTGATTGCTGGTTTGCAGTCAAGTAACAGAGGTTATCTTTGCCTATTTACACTCAATGCGTCATCAGTTCAAAATGTTCCAGTGCTGATTTTATTCCTGTCGTATAAACGATGTCAGCGCTGTAACTACGATGATAGGTTGAACTAACAACTGTAAACAACAGATGTCCATTTCACCCGTTTGTTGTGAGCAACTACTGCTAAGTGGCTGACGTCTGACCGTTTCGCTGGTGAGTGCTGAGTAACCGTCTATGGAGACCAAAGCTGAGGTTATCCGTCTCCTATTCAACACTCTGGACAGAAGATGTATACCTAATCTGTCTGCATACAGAGTAAATTTTGTGCGCAAATGTGAGGAAATGTTCGGTTTACGTAGCAAGTCTCTGAGACGGAACATGGATACATGTGCGGTATTCACCTCGTGGGATGTGGGAAACGGCGTAAAAACGACATGTAGGCTGTCCGGCACAGCTACCCCTGGCTGATAATCTGCCGGGTGGAGGCGACTCGGTAAGGGCATACCTCCCCATCCTGTAGGCAGTGCTGTTAATACGCGTGGCTACCCAGGTGAGTCGACAGCACTGTCTTAGCACTGTTGTGTCACAAATCGTAGTAGAGTAACGAAATGACCATGTATAAATAAATTTTCAAGACTTTTCCAGAATTTTTGAGCAAAGGGTGCTCAGACTGTGCCTCCTACATGTTTAACTCCCGAACAACACACGACGATGCGAAGTCGCCTGCTACGAAGTGACTGAAACGAATACCGCCCTTTTCTTCAGAAAAAAAATCATCGCAGCTAGTGAGTATTGATTTGATCAACACGAACCTACTGCAGAACAAGAAAGTGGGGACTCTATCTCTGCTGGTTCGCGAAGACCGAAGAAGGTGACAATTTAACGCTTAAAATCATCCCAAAGACAAAATTTACTGACAGTTTCACAAGTTTATACGAACGTTTGTGCGCTGTACTCAAGTTTCAGTAGAGTATGTAGAGCACCTGAAAAAATAAAATTGCCATCTTTTCTTTTGACTATCTTTTATTGACCCCTTACCTACCATAGGGCCTCAGCGCCTGTCCGTGATCTTTAATATCTTTTCTATTAATAACTTTCAATAACTTGTCAAGTTAGTCACAATTTTGGAAAACATTACAAAAATTTATATAAAATTTTGTGTTAACGTGTTGACGCTCGTTGCCTCCCGTATGAACCTCGCAGGCTCTTGCAGCTAGAAGCAGCTTTTTAAGAACCAGATGTCTGTCTGCGCAGCGTCTGGTAAGTCATTTGTCATTGTTGACTAGCGCTGTTATTCTGTCAGTATTCAACAGTTCTCCTTGTGTTAAGCACATGTTGATTTTGGTGCATTACAAACTGAAAACGTTACGGAGAAGACGACTATCAGATGAGGAGATTAGAGAATTGGTGCAGCAGTCTTCCGATTCTTAGCACCCACCTACTGAATGTGAATCTTCCAGTGATGATGATAATGAGTTAAATGTAGCTGAAAACTCAGAACTACAACAAAATGATGATCATGAAGAAACCCTTTATGAAGACGAGTAGGAACAATTTAGTGCAAATTCTTTTGAATGTGAGGTATTTTTTTCTTATAATGGGGATGAAATATGGGCTACGACTCATCAAGCTGGAGTTTCTAGGAGGCGGAGCAAAACGGATGTACTGAAAGAAGACCAGGTACCTACAAGTTATTCGATTAGGAACTGTGATAGTGACGAATCTTGTTTTATGTTGTTCTTCGGTAAATTCCTCAATGACAAAGCGGGTATGTGAAACAACAAGCAAGGTCAAATCTTTTACGAGGACTGGGTAAATATAGATATACACGAAATGAAAAAGTTTCTTGAAGTTTACAGGTCAAGAAATGAAGATATTAGTCAGCTTTGGAGTGTTGAGAATGACCGACTGGTGTTAACCGAAATTATGTCTCTCATTCTCAGGGGTTTGGACTTTGAAATGCATAAACCCGACTGAGCATAGGTCGAGTGACAAACTGGAACTAATGAGAGAATATTTTGAGATGTGAGCAATTACTCTTAGGGATGCCCACCTTCCGCGATGCCTGACCATGGATGAACCGGTAGTCACATATAGAGGCCATTCTCCACTTCGACAATACCTCCCATCAAACTCTGGTACGGAATAAAGTTCTGGGCCGTTTCTGACACTGTAACAGGCTACTTATGGGGGAGGAAAGTGTATTTTGGGGACGAGGAAGCAACTAGAGCCGTTCAGCTTGATGGGAATGTTGTGGAAACCCTGGTGACTGAACTTGAAATGTTTGGGCTTAATACTACCTATGGTAATTTTCTAACATTTCTCGATTTAGCTCATTATTTTTTGTCAGAAGATCTGACACTAGTCGGTGATATTCGAAAAACAAAGGCGACCTAGCCCGCATCTCGTGGTCGTGCGGTAGCGTTCTCGCTTCCCACGCCCGGGTTCCCGGGTTCGATTCCCGGCGGGGTCAGGGATTTTCTCTGCCTCGTGATGGCTGGGTGTTGTGTGCTGTCCTTAGGTTAGTTAGGTTTAAGTAGTTCTAAGTTCTAGGGGACTGATGACCATAGATGTTAAGTCCCATAGTGCTCAGAGCCATTTTTTTTTTGAAAGGCGACTTGACTGCCGATTTCATTACACCTAAAGGACATGAAGTATACTCTACATTACTTGGTTTTCAACGCCATGCGATGATAGACTCTTATGTTCCTAATAAAAACAAAGATGTTACCGTCATCAGCTCTTTTCAAGACCAAACAACGGGGTCTTCATCACAAGTAAAGAAGTCTGAAGTTACAATGACATACACTGCCACAAACGGCGGTGTTGACACCATGGATCAGAAGGCACGATGCTACAGTGTGAAGAGAAAAACAAGGCGCTGGTCATTGCTGGCTTTCTCCAACATGATCGATGTAAGTGTAATGCATGATTCCATAATTTGGATGATGCTGGCTACGGATAAAGAAATTAGTCGTCGGATTTTCCTCATCAACCTGGGAAACCAACTAGCACTGCTAAAGAAGTGAATGAATTCATTAGTAGCACCAGATCCAGGAAGGGTAGTGAAACTACCAGCTAAGAAAAGGAGAAAATGTACATATTGTGTAGAGACGAAGGATGGAAAAAGTCAAATTACTTGCTGTAAGTACACCAAACCTATGTTTTCGCAACATTTTGCTATTGTCTGCAGACAAAATGCAAATTTCCGATAAGAGTAAAAGCTACCATTAAGAGAATAAAAATTGTATTTTTTAAACGTAAACCTTAAAAAAAGAAATTTTGTTTAAAACCATTTATACCTCAAAAATCGTTCACATCATAAGAACTCAATATAGGGACTATTTATGTCAATTTAAACAACATAGGCCTGAGGGACCCGACTGGTAGGCAGCGCTATACAGATTTTCTGGTAATCAGAGCATTAATCCAGTCTCGAATATTTTTCGAGTGATGGTGTCTGTTACATTCGTTTGTTTCAATGGGCGACTTCCAGATCTTCCACCAAGCGTTGAACTTCAGGTTTTTATGAATTTTGTTACAATTTTTAAGGGATGCAGTTTCTCTGGAACACACAAAAGCATTGTCCAGGAGCACACTCACAGGCTCGCCAGTGTAGCACAGCAAGACGATTGAATATATAATGAACAAACTTTCTGGTGGGAGATTTTCCTGAAACATATGCATGCACTACCTGATTCCATATCATAGTAACATTCAGAGGCTCTTGTAGTTTGCAGGGCCCTCGTAACATACAGTTTTCCCAAAGTCAGAGACGACACTGATCAGTAACCATCACCAATTGCTCCTTGTCTTATTACTCACAAAACGATCTTTTCGTCCAGGCCGTGAGGACCCAGGAGATGTCTACTCTATCGCCGTCTCATCGTCCGCTTTGCAATGTCATGTGGAAGTTATGTGAAGGATCATGTGGTCACTGCGCCACTCTCCCGGCCTTTCTGCAGACTCTGCAGACCGTGGGGCCGCTACTACTTGATGAAGTAGCTCCGGAATTGGCACCACAAGGCTGACTGCATCCCCGTACCAATCCTTCCACATGCTAAAATATTCGTCATTATCATAAACTGAACACAAGCCATCTACTTGCAGCCATCCACGCTGACCACTCAGCTATAGAGGTGGACAGTTACTATCAATCCACGTTGTAAAGCCTATTTCTCTGCCACACGTCTTTCCTAGTATTCAAATTTTCCAATTGTTAATATGATCTAGGTCCGTGTACTTTTCCGTAGCTTTGTGCGAGCTGACAACGCAGCCGTGACTACTGCAGAACTGGAGCGTTGCCAAATGGCCGGTGGCGCGTCATTGGAAAGCGCGCAGAGCGGCGCGGCGCCTTGGCGAAGAGTGTAGCGGCGAGTGCCAGCCGGCGGCGGCGGCGGCGGCGGCGGCAGCGGTGGGCGGTGCCGGCCGCGGGAGGCGGTGGAGGCGGAGGAGGCGGTGGGCGGGCGCCTGCGCCGCCATTGACGCCGACGGCTGCGGCAGGGCGTAGCCGGGCCTGCGCCGGCGCCGCCGCACGTGGCCCAGGTCACGCACCGCCCCCGCCCACTGGTTCGCTGCCGCAGCCGCCGCCGCCGCCGCTACCCCGGGGACGACCCAGCCCAGGCGTCTTAAAGTTGGGCCAGTGGAAGAGTGCGTTTCTTCGTCACATTATACTGCTGGTGCTGCTTAAAGTAAACAATTGTTGCAATTGTAATATCCCACTACGCAATTCATCGCCTATTCCATCACAGATCGATACGCGTTCTGTATTTGAATGTATCGTTCATAGTCTACCACAGGGACCTACTTTGGGTCATCTGTACTTTCTAATGACAACTACATGATCTTCTACTTTCAGCGACAAAAACGTAAATTTGGCCTTTGTTATGTGATACAAGTGTAGGCATAACAATTATGGTGAGACCACATGCTGCAGAAAAACTTTTAATTTTTTTAAGTAGTGTCAGAAAGGGTGTAATTATTCCTACGAAACTCCATACTTATATTTCATCTATGTTTTCAACATACCTGTAAGTAATTATACATGACCTATCAGGTGGAAAGTTACATGCTTTGAGTGATTCTGAACAAAAACCGTTATATGGACGTATATCCTGTTCTTAACAGTTTCTGAGGACACTTATGAAAACAGTGGGGAGCAGAACAAATGAAAAACTGTGATGTAATAACTTGTTCCATTGCATGCACTGCCTCACAAATTATGTTGAAGTCCACCGTCAACTGCTACACATTTTGCAGATCGTTTAGACAGCTGTTGTTTTGCTGTTCTGAACTTATCGGTACGGTGCCTTACTTTAGCACACTTATGTAAAATACAGGCGAGAATTTCCTCGTATTCTGAGCTTGTGAACTTCGCTTTTAAGCCAGGCGCAAAAACAGTCTTCTGATGGAGTAAAAAGTATTCGCATATGAGTGCTGGTTAATGAGGGTAGACGACTGGCGCTAGTGATTTTCAAACAGCTGTGTGTCAGATATTATTAAGAAAAGTTATATGTTCGTTTGAAGCTCTTTGTTCTAAATCACCAATACTATTACCCCTGAAAGCATTCTCTTTCCTCCTGACCCAAGAGATATACGAGTGCTATTTTTTTCTTTCAACCTCCGATCAGCTCCAAAATTAAGACCACAGTGAATGTCCAGTGAAACTTTGCTCTAGTATGCCCGCCTATCGCGTCACGTCGTATTCCTCACTTCTGAGCTCAGTGAGCACGTAAAGATATCTAAAGGTATTGCGTGCCACCCAGTGTATAGTTACGCCTGATTTCATGCTGTTCCTTCTTCATGACCGTTCTCGACTGCATAATGCAAGTGCACGAAAGACACCCCTGCAGCGTTTCCAACTGAAATTGATAACCCATCATACAGTCTAAACTTGGCTCCCTCTGATTCTCACCTCTTCGCTCACATGAACCGCTGGAAATGAGGTCAGCATTTTGGTACAGGAAACGGGCTGTAGTCCAGCGTAGGGAATTAGCGGAAATCACAGACGGCTGCCTTCTATGGTGAGGACATGGGAGAGTTTGCAATAAGCTACGACAAATGTCTAGGTCGGAGCGGTAACTATGTACAAATTAGCTTTAAGCTTTAGTTAAATGTTGTAAACAAAAAACTCCTGGTTTCACTGCGGTTTCCATTTCTTCATTGACATGAATGTGTGTGTGTGTGTGTGTGTGTGTGTGTGTGTGTGTGTGTTCAGAAAATAGTTTTATTTCACATTCGACTTCAGACCTTAAAAATGGCTGATCGTTATTTTAGAGAGTGTTCATGGGTGATGCGGCTATGCTGTTGAATATCACAACGAAGTAGTGAGACCAGAAAATTGTAACTAAAAGAGTGAAAACGAAGATCGACGTTTAGTGCAAGATCTGTAGCACCTACATCTACTAATCAACAGACACAGATTGACGACATGGATGTGTAACTGAAAGAATAGGAAAAGAAAGATTATTTAGCGCCGAAACTGTTCATGAAGTTAAAATAAGAACTGAATTTGATTTCTCTTCTTAAACGTACTCATTAATGTCCTTTTCGTCTCACATCTAGTTGCTAACTCTCCAACAAGCAATATCAGTGTGGATTATTGTACTAGCAAAAAAAATTAACCTCTCCAATGGACTTAAGAGCTGACTACAAAGGTTTAACGTGAGTGTAGAAAGCAAGCAAATATAATGGATCCTTTGTATCAACAAATTTTTGGTTTCAGAGCCGCCAGAGTTCAGTTCTTCCTGTTCATGAATGGTTCTTTCACAATAACTACTAAAACATCTGACAAACACAATTTTTCTTTTGCAATCTTGCGTTATAACATTTCATAGACAGTTACTCATTTGTTTTTAATTTATACATATGTACATCTTCTATCTCTTTTCACATCCGTAAGCCCTTCGTCTCGGTAACAAGGAATAAAGCACCTGGAATTTAAGGCAGTTGAGTCCTTGACATGAATTTTTCTTGGAATAAAAGAGGTAAATAAATTTTAAACCATTTTCAAAGTAATATTTCTCTAGAATGAGATTTTCACTCAGCAGCGGAGTGTGTGCTGATATGAAACTTCATGGCAGATCAAAACGGTGTGCCGAACCGAGACTCGAACTCGGGACCTATGCCTTTTGTGGGCAACTTCTCTCATATTTCCCTAGTTTTTTCCTAATTTTCTGTACGTTTACAACTGATTTCTGTTCATTCCATATTTTTCATGAAAACTGGATACTGTGAAAATGAATAATGGTGATACGAAAGAAAATAAATGACTATGTGGCACAACGTTAATTAAACATGTGTAAGTTTTCAAAATAAAAAAACACGCCAGAACTTGTAAGTTTACAAAAACTTGTAGAGCCGAATTTGTGTATAACCAGACAAATGACAGTAAGCGAAACTTACTAAATTTCTATTTCTTAGATGTCGTATGGAAAGTGGGATTGCTCTTAATGGAGGATAACAGAAGAAGCTGTACTAATGATATTTGACACCAATACACAGTGAAATTTTATAACAGCATGCAATGTTCCCTAACGTCTCTTGTATTTAATGATATTAATATAGAGCGAAAATGTATAATACCATTTCACTTTCACTAATACTTGGGATATTCAAATCGAGACCAACGAAGTACCAAGTGCTAACAGTAATAAACTATCCTGGTTACTAGACTTCTTTTCAGCTACAGTGTTTAGTCATATTCAGCAGTCTAACATGTACTTCAAAGGAAAGTTACTGTCAACGAAAAAACTCGTTCTATGTCGCCATGTGGCACTCTCTGTTCCTGCTGCAGTGCGGTTGAGGAAGCCATAAAAAGAACTCCCTAGCCCTGGTAAAGGTCTAGGCAACAGCGTCCTACATTTCCAGTCTCCCCCGCCTCCCCCAATCTTCTTCCTATTTGGTGCTAGCGGACTCGTTGTTAAACTGTAAAATTTGCTACATTCATACCACTACTACATAGTCTCGACATTAACTTGAGTTCCGAATACAATGCATCGACCAACAAAGCTGAAAGTCGATTCTGGACTTCATGGAAGAAACTGGTTCGACATATACACTACTGGCCATTAAAATTGCTACACCACGAAGATGACGTGCTACAGACGAGAAATTTAACCGATAGGAAGAAAATGCTGTGATACACAAATGATTAGCGTTTCAGAGCATTCACACAAGGTTGGCGCAAGTGGCGACACCTACAACATGCTGACATGAGGAAAGTTTCCAACCGATTTCTCATTCACAAACAGCATTTGACCGGCGTTGCATGGTGAAACGTTGTTGTGATGCCTCGTGTAAGGAGGAGAAACGCGTACCATCACGTTTCCGACTTTGATAAAGGTCGGATTGTAGCCTATCACGATTTGCAGTTTGTAGTATCGCGACATTGCTGCTCGCGTTGGTCGAGATCCAATGACTGTTAGCAGAATATGGAATCGGTGGGTTCAGGAGGGTAATATGGAACGCCGTGCTGGATCCCAACGGCCTCTTATCACTAGCAGTCGAGATGACAGGCATCTTATCTGCATGGCTGTAACGGATCGTGCAGCCATGTCACGATCCCTAAGTCAACAGATGGGGACGTTTGTAAGACAACAACCATCTGCACGAACAGTTCGGCGTAGTATACAGCAGCATGGATTATCAGCTTGGAGACCATGGCTGCGGTTACCCTTGACTCTACATCACAGACAGGAGCGCCTGCGATGATGTACTCAAAGACGAACCTGGGTGCACGAATGGCAAAACGTCATTTTTTCGGATGAATCCATGTTCTGTTTACAGCATCATGATTCTTGCATCCTTGTTTGGCGACATCGCGGTGAATGCACGTTGGAAGCGTGTATTCGTCATCGCCATATTGGCGTATTACCCGCCGTGATGCTATGGAGTGCCATTGGTTACACGTCTCGGTCACTTGTTCGCATTCATGGCACTTAGAACAGTGGACGTTACATTTCAGATGTGTTACTACCCGTGGCTCTACCCTTCATTCGATCCCTGCGAAATCCTTCATTTCAGTAGCATAATGCACGACCGAATGTTGCAGATCCTGTACGGGCCTTCCTGGGTACAGAAAATGTTCGACTGCTGCCCTGGCCAGCACATTCTCCAGACCTCTCACCAATGGAAAACGTCTGGTCAATGATGGACGAGCAACTGGCTCGTCACAATACGCCAGTCACTAGCCCTTGATGAACTGTGGTATCGTGTTGAAGCCGCATGGGCAGCTGTACCTGTACACGCCATCCAAGCTCTGTTTGATTCAATGCTCAGGCGTATCAAGGCCGTTATTACGGCATGAAGTGGTTGTTCTATGCACCGAAATTGCGTGAAAATGTAATCACATGTCAGTTCTAATATATTTGTCCAATTAATACCCGTTTATCATCTGCATTTCTTCTTGGTGTAGCAATTTTAATGTCCAGTAGTGTACATAAATGAGGTGAGAAATTAAAGAACCTTATTAATTTTTATCCTGAAATATTACTGAAAGAAATTAGTAATTAATATTCCAGCATCAAACAACAACAGCGTCAATATAACTCAAGTAAAAGGTACCTGAGACAGTCATGTCTACGGCTGTCAATATTATTGGTCATAGTGCTAGGTAACTATAAAGTTCACTTACTTCTGATGTCCTCACAGCACTGATTTCGGCGAGATGTTTCCAGGCAGCTCCCTACCTGATCTGATCCGTTCGCAGCTACATTTTACGGAAGGCATTTTATAACTTACAGAATCAGCGATTTACAATGACTTACGGAGATCAGAAATCACTGGTTCAAATACAGTACTTTTTGTGAATGACGCATTTCCATAAAAATTAGGAACTTACGTAAATGCAATTCTAATAAAATTTACTTCCAGCAAGTCATTGAAGATACAGAAGTCATTTCACAGTATGATGGCGGTCCTTTCATTTATGTGGTGCAGCAATCGGCAGACGTCTTTACATTCGAGAGTAGCGGATACCCATCTAATCCATGCAGCCTAGGAGCTACAAGATGAATTCGCCCGTAATTGTGGATGAAGTGTCGTGAAGGGCACCGGGTGAAATGCCAATGACGGCAGCGGCAAGCTGAGCCAGCTGCTGTGTCGTCCTTCGATGGATTACGCTGAGCAACTCCTGTGGGCTGCTACTGCCGTCCCGTATTTCCCCCACACTCAGTGGTGGGACCCCGCTTCTGGCAACCTCCTGCCTATTCCTTTCTCACCAAGGACCCACTCTCGCGTCTCTTCCACTATTCGCTGTCCCCACTAAGAAACGCCCTCATTGGTCGTCTTTCACCCCATATCTAGGATTAAACATTAAAGTCTTAATTAGTACTAAATATAATAGCATAACAGTTTATACAATACGGTGAAGGATTCACTTTGGACTTGCTTCTCAAGTTTTCTACAATGACTCTAAGCCGTCCTTATTTGCACACTTCAGCTGTTTAGCACAATATTTCATAACGGTCAGGAAAAAATATTGAGTCAAATATCGCTGAACCGTTACTACCATATAAAGTAAATGTGCCCTGACGTTAAGAGCGTTTTTATCAAAGAACATTTTAGATGCTAGATTGGCTTTTGAAGATGTTTAAAGAAATAATAAATTGAGATTCATGATCTTGTGTTCATAAAGATCCATTCGCAAGACTTAACAAATAAATTTGAAATTTTAATGTTCACCACCTATATACACTGGTGTCCAAAACTAAAACAACAAAAGAAAATTTTGCAAGGTTGCGTTTATTTTACCACAAAACAGTATTAACAGCAGACAGTAACGCAGAAACAGTGTAAAGAATACAGAACGCAAACAACTGTAATATGCATAACGGTAGACAAAAATGTTCTTCTCCTTTTCCAACTTAACGGATTTGCACACACATTCTGATAACTGGTTAATGTGCTCGCTATGGCACCTCTGGCATGAATACAGGCCTGACAACCAAGGGGCATGCTGTGAATGATGTCGTAAGCCTGATGCTGAGAAGTTACGCTCATTCTTCCTGTCGAACTGCTCGCAGTCTTGGAGACTTGGAGAGAGGCTGTTGGATGCTGATGGGATGCAAGCCTTGCTCTATGGGAATCAAATCGGGAGAGCGAAAAGGCCACGCCATCCGTGCAATATGTTCTGTCTCCGAGAAAAGGTCAACCATCAGTGCTCTATGGAGTCGAGCATTATCGTCCATCAATACAACGTCTCTGCCCGCAGCATCCCGCAACAACCGCAAATTAAGTCCCAAGATCTCGTCTCGATACCTTGCCAATTCACACGTACAAAACAGGGGTTCTAGTGATAAACATAATCCCTACTCACACCGTTAAGGACCTCCTCGATCTCGGTCTTTTCACAATGTTTGGGTCCCGATGTCGTGTTCCACATTCCCTCCAGATGCAAATCCACCTCGAATCACTCTCCAGACTAAATTGGGACTCATCTACGAAAACAACATTGGCCCACTATTGATCCGTCCAAGTGGCTTGTTGATGACTCCGCTATTGACGTTTCCTTCTTTGAAAACGCGTCGGAGGTAGACATACAGCATGTCTCCGGCAGTAAAGACCATTCTGCTGAAGCCGTCTGCACACAGTTTGCCTCGATACTACACATGTAGCTGATTCTGCACGCTCACATGCCAGAAGCCGTGCAGTACTAAGGCAGTATCGTCGTACATTTACAACCAAATAACGGTCTTCTCTTCTGAGGTCACACGTGGTCGGCCCTGCCCTGGTCTTCTTGATACAGTTTTGGTCTCTACAAAAGTATCGCCACATCCGAGAAATAACACAACGATTCACATTAAGCCATCTGGTCTAAGCAGTTTGCGACTGCCCTGCATCTTTTCTTTCTATGGCCCTCCACTGCAGAGAGTCTGGTAGGCATCTTCTCTGTGCCATACTGAACCATCTGTGACTCTGTACACGGCGATTGTGAGTGTGGGACGGCCCGGAAAACACTACCTTGTTTCATAGGCTCACTGACGTCATTGTTGGCATGGCTGTCCGTTGACTGGACTGCTATCTTTCGTGTAGAACACGATCGCACGGACATCTAGTTGACAGTTTGACTATATTGTGAATTATATACAGGAGGGGGAAATAGTGGTTTGTTGCTTTAATTTTCGACGCCAGTGTATCTGTATACTCGTCCGAACTAAACTCCAAGAGAATATGGTGTGGAATAATAGGTATTTGGAACTAAAAAAGTAACTGTACTATGGAAAACATTAATAAAACGAACACAGACACACTATTCGAAAGTGTGCTTTACACATCTCTGAAGTTGAGCGTCTTGCTGGATGAGATTTAACACGTTGTTGATACATATTGTACAACGTGTGAGGTAACGGGCGACTTGTGGTGCCCTGGAAATATTCTACGTTCGGAGTTGTTGTGCCCGCGAGGGGGGGGGGCCTCCCCCCCCCCTCGCGGGCACAACAACTCCGAACGTAGGGAGGGGGATGGAAGAAGGGGAATGGAGGGGGGAGGGGGGGAGACTCTCGGCGGTCCGCCAGCCTACAGCAACAACGTGGTGCTGCACGTTAGCTGTGCATGAGGCGTAGCCCCAGAACGTGTTCCATCGGCCGCGTGGCTGGGAATTCCATGGTGACACAGTGTCGATGAAAGAGACTTGTATGCCGAGAGTGCCAAAGATGGCGGACTCTGTGAAACCATTATCTACATGTCTACATCTACATTGATACTCTGCTTATCACATTTAAGTGCCTGGCAGAGGGTTCATCGAACCACCTCCACAGTGCTCTATTGTTCCAACCTCGTATAGCGTGCGGAAAGAATGAACACCTGTATCTTTCTGTACGAGCTCTGATAATGGCAGACACTTCACAGTTTGTATAGGAATTAATAGTAGCCAGACGAATCATGATGCCTCAAAAAGAAACGTGTACATTACCATTATTTGCACAACGATTTTGATGGTGTAATCAGATTTTCAATATCTTTATTAGTTTAAAGTTTCGTATCTTACTGTAAACTATACAAGTAACACACAGCAACGAATTTCCAAAATCTAAACGGTTGATCCGATTTCTTCGATCGACGTGTCTTTAGAAATCTATTAGTGTAAACCTAAATTGGTATGAATTAGAGGCATGTAACTTGAATAGTACATGAGTTATTGGAGGTCAAAGTGGCCGATTACTAATGATCGGGTCAGGATGTAAGTACTCCACAGTTACACAAAAAAACGGTAGCAGCATGCTTATAAATATATTTATTCATCCATGTCTTTGTTTATATCCGATATATAATATTCATGAAGAAATTGGTCAAATATTTACTGTGTTTTAGAAATCACAGTGACATTAGGCTACTGGCCTACTTTTGTTTGCTATTCCTTTGATATATGTTTATTTAATGTGTTTATATATTTAATAATGTTTGTTAGAGCGTGTTTGTGGTCTAGCTGTAGGAATATTTATTTAATTTCAAGTTATTTAAATGTAAATCCAGTATTTCGAATGCGTTTTAATATGTTTGTGAGTGTGCGTTGGCTTGAAGACATGGCAGGAGCGCTCTAGCCAATCACAGCGTTCGTTAATGGAGAGACTGTGTGGAAGTGGGGGAGGAGCATGGAGTATGGCACAGGACTTGGGAAGTGCTGGACGCGAAGGCGCGACGGACGCACGGTCGTACAGAGACTTGCAGAGTGTGGAATTATTTGCACATGGTCGCGAGAGATAGAAATACTTCGGAGTGCCAACTAATGAACTTGTGAGATTTCCAAGGTTTCTACAGTGAAGACATAGTATGCGTTTATAAGTGAATATGTCGTGAGTTTTGTTGTCGTTCATAACTAATTACGTGCACTAGGAATCTATTGTTTCACTGTTATTCAACTTATATTTTATTTAATTGCTGGACCATGGACACCAACAGGTGTTTTACAGTAATAAAGGGCATTCTTAAAGGTACCTCTGCTATCGTACCCATCATTTAAAGTTGTTAAAATAGTACCTTCAGAATTTTATTAATTCCCATCTTTCATTTATAAATTCCTACGTTATATTGGCAATTGCCGACTAATAGGAACCTTTGACCATTCGATTCATGTGTATATTCATGTTTTATACTGTAGACTCAGCAGTATTTGGCTTGTAATGCGGAAACCAGGTATCCCAGCCCCTAGACAACGAAGCCAGCGAAAACTCTTAATATTTCAACTTTGAGTCGGAGGGTACATAGTTGAGGACCACTCATCACATTTTGTTTTTGGAAAGCCCACGACTGTAAATACATGTTGTACGTTTAACGTGATCGGATCATCCTTTTCATGCTCTCCATTAATTGATCAAGATGTCGCTACTCAAAGCAGTAGCTCTCTTCGAGGCAGCCCTGCCAGGGGCAACCAGTGCGTTGGCAAAGTACTTGCGACGGTGCTATCCGCCCGTACAGCTGTGCACGTTAAAGTACCAGTTTCAGGGACAGGGAGGCACTCTAGCGCCTTGGTTCGAATCCGTCCAGCGGTTAACGGTGAGAGCTCGTGTTGAAACGACCCCTATGAAAAATTATACATGACTGTGCTTAAACTGACGCACAATATTTTTAGCGCAACGCAATCTGACTTTCAATAATCCCTACAAAAGAATGGCCCTGACTAACATTAACCTATGCGTTTCACAAATCACTTACCTCACAAAAATCTTCGTTATTCGAACTACTGCAATACAGCGAGCGCCACTACTGCCAGCTAAATAAAAGATTCAAACTACGGAAGGCACTAACTACTGATAGGCATAGTTAGCAAATGAAAGATTTTAATAGAGAACAAACAATGTATTTACCTTAATAGTCATAACATACATAGCAGTTCATGACATCCATTCTTACAGATGTACTGTTTCTGATGGACACACCTCCAGATTATCCATTCTCAAAAACCGGCCGTTCCCCACATCCACCACTGCTGGCGGCTCGCCTCCAACTGCGCAACGCTACGCGCTGTTAACATCCAGCTGCCCAGCACTGCAATGGCAGACAACAATGCAAACTAGCCACAGGCTGCACACAGCAGAGCCAGTGACTTTCATACAGAGCGCTACGTGGCGTTACCAATATAAAAACCTAAACAGCCTACTTACATAGCCCCCATGCTCCCTACAAAAAATTTTACAATTTGTTTTGGGCAGTGGCCAATACAGATTTGAAAAAATTTTTAATTAATTACAATAACAATGAAATCAAAGGCCCACACTTATTGATACAATGTTGGTCAAAAGCTAAAATTTTCTCACAGCCTATAAAAACAGTCCTGATCGTTCATCACAGTGAAATAGCAGTGTTTTTCTCAAAGTCTGAGCAGTAA
This sequence comes from Schistocerca serialis cubense, assembly GCF_023864345.2. Lineage (NCBI taxonomy): Eukaryota > Metazoa > Arthropoda > Insecta > Orthoptera > Acrididae > Schistocerca > Schistocerca serialis. The sequence goes on along the minus strand of NC_064639.1, from coordinate 534,029,582 downwards.
AAGAAAATGCACACGGAAGTAGTGGATTTCCATGCTGTCTTGAAGAAGTAGTGTTGTCCTTCTAACGGAAAGACAGTGCTGACTCTTGACATGCAGGCAGGTAATGGGCCACAACAGAGCAAACCCACAGCAGGGTCAGTCGAAGTTTTGAAGAATATTGGTAGGTAGGTCATCACGGAGCAGACCCACTATAGTCTTGGTAGAGATTGTGGTATTGGTGGGCCACCAAAGGTGCAGACCCACTGCAGTCCTTGTAGAAATAATGGTATTGATGGATAATCAAAGATGTAGACCCACTGTAGTCCTTGTAGAGATGGCCAGCAGCCATCTGCTGCGACTGTGCAGGTGCACAATCACCATCGAAGAGTCTTGCGGACAATACAGCAAGTCCATAAACCAGCACTTGTGCACTCACAAAGTTTCTGGAATTGTCCTTAGAAGCCATGCAGACAATATAGCAAAGTCCATAAACCATCACTTGTGCACTCACAAACTTTTTGGAATTGTCCTTAGAACCAGCAATGCTGTTAATCAGTCCCTTGCTGATTTATTAACACACATCCAAACACTAACAGTCCCAACTTCTCACATATTTTGCATATACTATGACCATCAGAAATTTGATGAACTGGTGTCAATTACAATTTTATAACATGAGAATACAATAACAAAGGTACAAAATACATTATTAAAGAACATAACAATACAAATAAATTTGAAGTAGTACAGGCTTTACAAAAGAATAGAAATAAACAGATACATCAGTGTTACAGGAATTATGACATAAGTGAATATATAAAATAATGATAATAGTTTTCGAAAAATTAATTTCACACGTGAGCATTAAAACACAATGGAATAAATAATGTCTAAACATCTTTACAAAGAAAATAACACAGTATTTGAAAAATTCTACAACATAAATCTTATTAGCTAAACACATAAAGACAGGAAAAAGACGAATACACAAGGTTACATAAACACATAGCGGAATAATACAAAAGGAAAGACAGGGTTCGTTTTCAGGGTAACATTTGGTACTGCAGTCCAACCCAAAACTTCATTCTATAGATCTTTCGTCTTATTTCAACATTGGTTTCCATCAAAAAAATCCTATCCAAGCATGTTTTCTGTATTTATATGTTCACATATTTCTTACCTCATTATTTATTTTCCATTATCTGACCTCATCATTTATTTCCAAGAAAATCCTACCTAAACCTGTTGTCCCTAAACCCTACTTTTTTGTTCATATCCTCTTTCAAAATACTTTTTGGCCAAATCATTTTCTTATAGCTTCTCAATGCATTTCTTCCCATTCATCACAACTCGTTCTCTTATATAGCCTACCCCATCTTAAGCTAACTTAAATCTACTGAGCTCAGATGCTAAGCTAAGGGATGAGGCAATGCAGCAGCACAAAACAATTAACACAAATAGCAGTGACAAAAAATGCAAATTGGCAAAGCAAGTAGCAATATATATATATACTTACTTACTTATTGCGAATGGACCCAGAAGGATCACGCAAAGATTTCTGACGTCGTTTCTTCCATACTTCTTTCATTCGTTCTCCATGTTTTCTTTTTCTTTCTTCTGTCCATTTTGTTCCTGGTCTCTTTAGTGCTTCCTTCTCTGACAATACATTCCACTTTTCCACCTTATTTCTAAAAGTTTTTCTATCTTTGACATCTTTAAGTTCACTATTTGCTTTTTGTAAATCTAATTTTACTTGGCTAATCCATGGTGTTGTTGATTTGACTTTTTCTATGTAAGTGAGAATTCTGTTGGTGAGTCGTGTGGGGGGAAGTCTAGTGACATGTCCATAAAATTTTAATCTTCGCCTTCTTATGTCTGCTGCCAGGTTTGATATAGTTTCTGTGGTTCTTCTTGATTGTATCCGGTATCCTTCTTCTGTTAATTTTGGACCTAAAATCTTTCTCATAATTTTGCGTTCTTCTTTTAGTATTTTTTCTAAATCACATTTTGTGTGGAGTGTGAGCGTTTCACTAGCATATAGTGCTGCTGGCTTAATTACTGCGCAGTAGTGTCTGATTTTTGTGTTTGAGGAGATGCATTTTTTATTGTATATTTCATGTGTCATACCATATGCTCTCTTCATTTTCTGTTGTCTGATCTTCTGTGCAACTTTCTCTCCTCTGGTTGGCTCCAAAATGTCACCTAGCTATTTAAAATGTTTTACTCTATTTATTTTTCCATATTTTGTGTTCAGACTGTGTATATGGAATTTCGTACAGAAAAATTCTGTCTTTTGAAACGAAATTTGTAAACCTACTTTATCCGCGCATTCCTTAAGGATCTCTATTTGTTTGGTGGCGATTTCTTCATCATCTGCAAGTATGGCCAAGTCGTCCGCGAATGCTAAACAAGATATCTCCACGTTGTCTTTGGTTCTACGAAGATGGATTGGTTTCCAGTAGGATTGATTTTTTAATTCTTTTTCCCATTCCTTAATGACTTTATCCAGGACTATATAAAACAGAAGTGGAGATAGCCCGTCACCTTGACGTACTCCAGTTTTTATGAGAAAAGGTTCAGAGATTTCTCCCCTGAATTTAACTTTAGATACAGTGTCTGTCAGTGATTCCTTGATAAGCCTTAGTGTTTTGGAGTCAAGTCCAAGTTCCTCTAAAATGTTAAACAAAGATTGTCAGTCAATTGAGTCATTGGCTTTCTTAAAATCTACAAATGTACAAATTATGGGGGCATTTCTAATTGCTTTGTGTTTTAATATTGTCTTTAAATTTAATATTTGTTCTATGCATGAGCGACCGGGGTGGAAGCCTGCTTGATAATCACCAATTTGGCGTTCCAGCTGCTCTTGTGTTCTTTTCAGCAGGCATGTTGAGAGAATTTTGTAGGTGACTTGTAAAAATGAGATTCCCCTGTAGTTATTGACATTTGTTCTGTCTCCTTTTTTATGTAACAGGTGAATAAGGGCACATTTCCAATCCTCTGGTAATTTTTCTGTTTCCCATATTTTTGTTATTATTTTTGTGAGCTCTTGCAATGTCTTTGGTCCTAGGTTTTTTAATAGCTCTGCAACAATGCCATCTTCGCCAGATGTTCTATTATTTTTTAAGTTTTTAATGTGACATTTGATTTCTTCCTGTGTTGGTGGTAATGAATCCGGTTGAGCGTTGGCACAGATTTTTTTGGGAAACCTTAAACTAGGTTCTGGGCAATTTAGTAGGTTAGTAAAATATTGAGCCAATACTTGACAGTTTTCCTGGTTTATATATATATATATATATATATATATATATATATATATATATATATATATATATATATAAGTTAGCATAGCAAATGCAACATTATCACTAATATCAGCCAATCTGCAGCAACAAGAAAAATAAATCAGTAGTAAATCTGGCTTAACAGAGTAATACAAACTGAAATTTAGTAGCACTATGCCTGGCAAGCAGCAGCAGCAAATGCAATAACTTATACCTAAACATGACAAAGCTCAAGTAGAAAAAATATTACAGTAAAAACAACAATGCAGATAAGGGAAATGTCTATTCACATCTTAATGTCTATGTAATTAAAGTGGTGCACCACAACAACTTATTGTAAAAAAATATTACCATGTACTTGGAAAGAAAATTATGTATGCAGTTACTGTTACTAGTCCCTTCTTATTGTTCTTTCCTATCCAAGTGCTCCTTTTTTGAAAAATGTGGATCATACATTTATTATTTAACAGATCTGTTGACAGAAAGTTTTCACATTAGCAAATGCATATAATTTTATTTCATAAAACCAATGTTGTAACACAGCTGGAAACCAGATATCAAATGAAATGAGCAACTATCTAAAGCGAAGCATAAAAATATCATTCAATAGTCATGTGGCATTTCATAAATTAGTAGAAATTCTCTCAACTCTCGTAGAAAGACACTTGTCATAATCAGATGTGCAGATGTTAAAATATTACCCATCAGTTCATAAGCAGTTCAGTAAGTAGCACAAAGTACAATATGTTTCCAAGTAATGAGCGTGTCGTATTTGCAATGCCTTCTACAAAGAAATGTCAATAGCAAGGATAATGGCCTCCTTTTTTTTCACCTTTGCCCCTGAAAGGCACACACTAATGGCTTTTTCCCAGGCGACTATCGCGTAGCTGGGTGCCCACCACACATTACGTGAAGGTCACTTAACTTTCCTACCGAAATATTTACGACAGCAGTTTGCGCTACAGTGACAGTCTCATATAAAAAATTTCACAGGTCGAGAATTTGCGTTACAAATGTGTAGAAACAAATCCCTATAAATACAACAGTGTCCAAAAAATTTTCAGTAGCATTGTGATACATTCACACATGCACACACATTTCATAATTCTAAAGTACGATTCTTGGTTTCCAACATCCTTCTCCACAAATCAGAATCCCTAACCACTACTGATTATTCCTTACCTTATTATACATATACATATTCGTCGACACTTCTTCAATATTTCATCATAAGAAATATGTAGCATAATCAAATTCCTCCTATATGGTAGCATCATCTTATTGATCATAAACATACCTCAACAGCATAATACATATCGTCGTCATGATAATATCATAACATCTCAGTCAATTCTCAAAATGGTCGTAGCTTCCTCCAATAATTTCAAAACCTAAAAAAATTCTCTACTCACTTCAATAGTGTCATCTATCTCAAATGTACTTTAAAAATCACGATTCCATACCAAATACATCATTCAAAGCTCTCATAGTAACACAATGGTTCCGAAAAAATATGAACAGTTCACAAACTACAGACAAAATACAATTTCATAAGTGTGAAGTTATCCAACTGTGTAATTGCGTAAACATGTGTCACTGACATAGGAAAAAAAATGTTTGTTTCTCTGTCAAATAATCAGATATCTGTGCAATTCTGTGTTACAGAAATATGGTACGGATGTGTAAAGTTGTATAAGCAAATACCATATTAGCTAGGGCTCCCTGTGTTTGCCAAACACATGGTACACAAAGTAAGTGTGTACCCCCCTGAGGATTAATGTAATTATACCATCAGGTGTTACAGATTATAGCAATGGAATGAAATGTATCACAGAAAACATTCTTTGTAATTCAAAAATCTTTAAAAAATAAATGTTTTAAGTACAAAATTAATCACTCAAATACGTGTACTGTAGCGCTAAACTGTGCGTCTTGTTGTAAGATAATCTCTGTCGAAGTGTCGTAGTTATCGTCCTCTGTAAGCAAAGTTTTGCTGAAATCAACGTACTTACCTCATCATAAACGAAAGCGAAATGCTTTGCGTATAGATATCGTAGTTATTACGTCCCTTACCGTGATCAAGAAAGTACTATAATATAACGTATTGTTGTGCTACGAAAAAGGCTGTCTCATTGTAGCTATACCACAAAAGTTACTACTAAAACATGTTTTACTTTCCAGAAGAATTCAAAAAAACTGTGCAGATATAAAACAGAAACACCTAAAAAGCAACATTGTAAATGGTCACTCATTAGTAGCGTCGTGATAAAATCGTGTAGCTGTCACATAAACTAACCACTGCGTCATCTGGTATCTCACAGAAAGTACTTTAAATCCAGAATGTATTTTCAAGTAAACCAAAATGTTGCATTAAAATCTCATTAGCAGTGCCAGTATATGTTCTAAGTATGTAAGCCTGATAGTCGTTACGTAATCGTGCAACTAACAAGCATGAATGTACAAGTAACAACACTGTATCGTCTGTTCACTATAACCATGTATTCGTAATTTCTGTTTAAAAATGGTCCCTAGGTTCTAGGCTGGATAGTTAACTTCAAAACATTGTTGTATGTTAACCGTTTCTCAGTGTGACAAATTGCACTAGTAGCGTGAAGTGAAAAGTTTTATGGCAAAGACTAAGTTAAAAAACAGATTATCTTTCAAGAAGCGGTTTTACATGAGAAATGTGGTGTAAACGTTTACTCTTCCTAGTACGCAGAGTTTCAACTTCAACGCAATTATCATGTGGTATACGTCGGATTCTGCAAGGTCCATTGTAAACTAGAAAGAATCTGTGACTCAAGTGTTCCTTCTTATGTGATAATGAATGAGCTTTAATGAGAACTTTCTGACCAATATATAATTTCTTTGAATTTGCTTTACCGTGTAGTTTTCTCCTTTCGTCTGCTGCAGATTTTATATTTTTAATAGCCAAATCAATTATATCTTTGTGTCGAAGTTTACGTGTATTCGGAAAATGTACAAGCTCTCTGATTCTGTTCGGTGGTTCTTCATTCTTCAGTACAAGAATAGGTGGTAAAGCAATGGAGTCATGAGGCATTTCATTCAGCACGTTTTGAAATAAGTGTAAATATCTGTCCCAATGCTGATGCTTTCAGTGACAATAAAGTCTGCAAAGCTTATTGATTTCTTTCATAATCCGTTCAGATGGGTTACAATGTGGTGAGTACAATGAAATAAAAACAGGTTTCTTTTTATGGTTCTGAAGCATGCGTGACCAAACAGCAGATCTGAATTGCGGTCCGTTATCTGAAATGACTTTACTAATGTGTCCGACTTCACGTAAGAAATTTTTAACAAAGGCGTTGGATACAGACCGTCCAGTGGCTTTACGCAACGGAGTGAAAGAAACAAATTGTGATGTAGGTTCAGCAGCGACTAGAACGTACGAAAATCCATTAGATGTTCTGACAAGGGGTCCCAAGACATCAACAGCAGCAAATTCTTTTAATTTAGAAGGAATGATAGGAAACAACGGAGCACGATGTGAGACAGTAGATGGTTTAGCCTTTTGACAAAGTTTACAAATAGACAAGACTCTTCGAATTCTTTTTTCCATATTGTTAAAATAACAAGTCGTCTGAAGAATATGATAACATTTTCGTTGACCAAAATGCGCATAGCTGAAATGAATGTACCAAATGAGCTTATTAACAAAATCGTCAGGAATGCAAAGTACCCATAGCTTGTCATCAACGGTGCAGCGTTTGAACAGTATGTTGTTTCTAACCAGATAATAATGCCGAATCTGTGTGTGTGTGTCTCTCCATGCCATTTACTTTTGATGTCTTTCCCAATCGGATCTTTATCTTGTTCATGAGCAATGTCCTTTAAAGATGTGGTGATGAAGTTTTCAAAGGCGACTTTCTGAATGTAAAGAATACTGAAATTTTTCTCGAGGTTGCCTTCTGTGTTACCTTTCTCAAGCCCAGCCGGTGCGCGTGTCAGTGCGTCCGCAACAATGTTCTCCTTGCCGGGAATGTAGACTATTGTGAAGTGGAATTCTTGGAGAAACAATGCCCAACGTTTTAACCTGTCATGATTTAATTTTGAAGACATAAGTAATTGTAATGCACGATGATCACTGTATTCTTTTACGTGCTTACCAGAAAGAAAGAAACGGAATTTGTTAAATGCCCAAACGATAGCTAAAGCTTCTAATTCAGTAACAGAATATTTTTTTCAGATTTTGTTTATTTATTAATTTATTTATTGTTCCGTGGGACCACATTTAGGAGAAGTCTCCATGGTCATGGAACGAGTCAATACTTGAAATTATAACACGATTGTAGAAACAGATAAAATGAAATATAAGAAACATATTCAGGCGACAAGTCGTTAGTTTAAATAAAGAAAATCAAGAATGTAACACTGGAATTTGCTTAATTTTTTAGCTCTTCCAGGAGCTCCTCGACAGAATAGAAGGAGTGAGCCATGAGGAAACTCTTCAGTTTAGACTTAAAAGTGTTTGGGCTACTGCTAAGATTTTTGGGTTCTTGTGGTAGCTTATTGAAAATGGATGCAGCAGAATACTGCACTCCTTTCTGCACAAGAGTCAAGGAAGTGCATTCCACATGCAGATTTGATTTCTGCCTAGTATTAACTGAGTGAAAGCTGTTAACTCTTGGGAATAAGCTAATATTGCTAACAACAAACGACATTAAAGAAAATACATACTGTGAGGGCAATGTCAAAATTCCCAGACTATTGATTAGGGGTCGACAAGAGGTTTTCGAACTTACACCATACATAGCTCGAACAGCCCGTTTTTGAGCCAAAAATACCCTTTTTGAATCAGAAGAATTACCCCAAAAATAATACCATATGACATAAGCGTATGAAAATATGCGAAGTATACTACTTTTCGTGTTGAAATGTCACTTATTTCAGATACTGTTCTAATGGTAAATAAAGCGGCATTTAGTTTCTGAACAAGATCCTGAACATGGGCTTTCCACAACAGCTTACTATCTATCCGTACGCCTAGGAACTTGAACTGTTCCGTCTCGCTTATAACATGCCCATTCTGTCTGATTAAAATGTCAGTTCTTGTTGAATTGTGGGTTAGAAACTGTAAAAGCTGAGTCTTACTGTGATTTAGCATCAAATTATTTTCCACAAGCCACCTTGTAATTTAATCTTACGTAACGGAAGTGTGGGTCAATCGTTCGATTTGTTGCATTTGCTAAAGGCTGTTTCACTAATTACTGAACAGTAGTGTCATTTTCTATGGCTTCTTGAAGTAAATGGGCACCAAGACAGACTTTAGAAGAATCCGTGCTAAGGCAGAAATCTTGTGACAGATCTGGATGAGCTAGTATTGGCGCATTAAGTAACGCTTCTTTCAAAGAATTGAATTCCATCTGTGCTTGCTCGTCCCAGTTCCAAACAGTATTTTTTCCAGTGAGAGAACAAAGTTTTGGTGTAACTAGAATTTACATATTCAGAGAACGACGGTAAAAATTTACGAGACCTAGAAAACTGCGGACTTGTTTTTTTTGTGGATGGAACTGGAATGGGTCTGATTGCTTCTAACTTTTCAGGATCCGGCTCAATGCCTTCAGAAGAAATAATATGTCCCAAAAACTTCACCTTTGTCCTACCGAATTCAGACTTTTCCAAGTTAACTGTAATTCCAGATTCAGCAGAAAATATGTAACATGCTGTTGAGGATGCGATTGTGTTGTTCCCATGAGGCTTTTGCTATCAGAATATCGTCCACATATAAGGTGATGTGACGTTTCAAGAACTCAGGTAATATGGAATTTAGCCCGCGAATGAATGCTGCCGAAGAAATGTTCAAACCAAAAGGAAGTTTCCGAAACTGATAACAAACGCCGAAACAAAGGAAAGCTGTGTACTTTCTACATTCTGGATGAAGTTCGATCTGATAAAAGCTGGATCTGAGATCAATAGAAGACAACACTTTTACACCATTAAAATTTTGAAGAAGTTCTTCCAAAGTTTGCGGCCGGTCTGTTTCAGGAATGATGATAGTATTGATTTGTCTCGAATCTAAGACAAGCCTGATCGATCCAGTTTTCTTCTCAACAACATGTAATGGATTGTTGTATGAGCTGACTGCAGGCTCAATAATGCCCTCGTCAAGCATAGATCGTATTTCTGTTCTAACACGGTCCCTATAATGTGCCGGAATTACGTATGGTCTAACACAAAATTTAGTATGCTCACGAACATGACATTGGTATTGAAATCCCTTGATTGTTCCTGTTTTGTGAGTAAAAACTGTGGAATGTGCTTGTAAAATCTCAACAAGGTCTTGCCTATCAGTATCATTACAATTCTCAATTGTTTGAATTTTATTTTGAATTAACTCATTAGTATCAAATGCGCCGTCGATATCATCCCTGTCAGTACTTGCAGAGTGATTGTTAGTGTCAAGTTCTGTCGAAAATTCCGAACTGTTGTCTAACAAGAGGTAAAGCCGATTAATTTTTTCGTCATGGTTTGAGAGCCAATCTTAAAATTTCAAAGCTATTGACTTAACTTCTTTCTCTAAACTTATTTCAGCATTGTGAAAGTTTAAGATTGCTTTGTATTCATTCAAAAAGTCTGATCCCAATATAATTTCCGTCGACTATAATGGAACAATAAGAAAGTTCATAGAGAAGCTGTGGCCTTGACAAAAGAATTCTAAGTTGGTTTGTTGGCGTACATCTACACTTTTTCCAAAGATTGCACCTTGTAATTTAATCTTACTTAACGGAAGTGTGGGGCAATCGTTCGATTTGTTCCATTTGCTAAAGGCTGTTTCACTAATTACTGAAATGGGACTGCCAGAGTCAAGTACTGCCGTAAATTTTACGTCATTTACTGATATGTGAATCACAGGATATGCAATTTTGTTATGTTTTACGTCGTGTTCCTGGAGTAAGTTGTCCCTAATGTCTTCCATCATTACGTAATTACTAGCTACGGCAGCTGCGTCGTCAGTTTCATAAGTACGTTTTGTGGCTGCCACCGGTATGAGTCATTGCCTATTGTCTCTTTGTTGGCGCACGTCGTTATTGGGATTTGGAGACCTAACTTCTACAAATTCACCTTGTCGAGAGGGCCCTGCCCTGTTTGAATCCCGCCAGTTCTGATGCAATTCAGGTCTGTCGTTACGATCATATCATCTGTCGTCATGTCGGTAGATTCCATAGTTTCTTTCTTGTCGGTCACGTGGCGGAGAATTTCTCCCGGAATCGTAACTGCGCGCTGGATCGTTGTGTCTGAAGTTATTCTGTCTCCCTTGATAATAATTATTTTGGTTCCCATATTGTCTGTTTCTCTGAATGTCTCTGTGATAGTCACTACCACGGAGAGGTGATCTTTCCCTGTAATTATTACTATTCTGCCAACTGTTGTCATACGGGTGGTGTCTGTTTTGGTCACGATTTGTGTTGTGAGAATAGCCTTGTCGTGTCCAGTTATTATTTCTTTCATCGCGGAATTGCGACGGATGTGACCTGTAATTGTTGTGTTCCTGTTTTCGGGTTCCGCGATTGTCAGTGTCAATTTCCAATTCTTGTAACAGTTCCTGAAAAGCTTCAATGTCGTCTTTGCAACGTCCTGCGAAAATAATATCTCGTAAATGTTCAGGTAGTTTGATTAAGCAAATGCGGATGAGTTCTGAGGGGCTGTATAGGTCTGACAGGTACTGATTCTTGTGCAACATGTCTTCAAAATATTTCACAAGACTGGAAAATCCAGATTGTTCGAAATGTTTCATCATTATGATGCGATGTTTTACTCGGTCTTGTGTAGCTTGAGACCAATATGCTGAGAGGAAGGCATGATAAAATTCTCCTTCACTGTGACAATCGTGAATGACCGATCGCATTCTTTCAGCTGGTTCATTCTCTAAATAGCCACACATAAATTCTAATCTGTGCTCTAATGACCAGTTGGGAGGAAAACAATGAGAGAATTGATGGAGCCACGCTTGTGGACGAATGTCGTTGCCAGAATTCTTAAATGTTTTGAATTTACGTGTAGTAATGAACAGCTTATAGTCAAAATCATCGTGTTGGCGAGTAGCATATTGGTCATTGTTACGTCGTGTCGGCGGTTCCATCTAAAAATTCGGTGCACCTTGCCAATATCTTTCATAATTTCCGAAATGCCCTGAGTTATTATTTTGTGGCATTTCCGTATTTCGAAGTCCCTCTTCCCGTGTTGGAGCGCGAGTATCCTCTGAAATACGTAATTTTTGTATTACTTGTGCCAACTGATCTTGTACTTCCCAGATTTCTCTTTTGTGTTACGTATTAATTTGATTCTGATTTTGTTTGAATTTCTTAATTTGTTCATACTCTTCTGTATCAGTGATGGCTACAGGTCTTGTGTCATTCAGATAATCATCTACCTTTGCAGATAAGTTAGTGAACTGATACGAAAGTTCGGCTACTTTCTCCGATAGTGTACTTATTTCCTCAGTGTGTTTTTCTGAACCAAATTCCAGGGTGTCCATTTGTGTTGAAATCGTATCTACTGTGTCATTTAAGTTTTCCTGAGTTTTTGCGAGTTGCGTAACCGAATCGGTAGGTGCAACTGAGTCAATTTTAGCTTGCAAGGTCTCATGATTTTCATGAACAATAGTTTGCAGTTCTTTTATGAATAATTCGTGATTCTGTAATGTATTTTCATGCCGCGAAAAAATAGGTTGGAAATGCTCACAAATTGGTGTTTTTACGTCATTACAGACTTTTTGACATTTCCACTGAGTCTAACTTTTGAATCTTTTGTTCCATTGTGTCTAACTTTTGAAGCTTTTTCTTTGTTTGTCTCTGATTTTGTTCCATTTGTTGCATTAATTGCAATAATAATGTATTAGTGTCTGGAATCTATTCCTCTACACTTTTCGGCGGTGCATTTGCACTGGCAACATTCACATTTTGACAAGCAGAAAATGTGTCTTGACTTATTTGAGAAAACGGTGAGGACGCAAAACCTGAATCTACAGTATTTGCAAGATTGTGTCCTGTCATTTCGGATTCCTGAGGCGAGCTGTTGCCGACCGATCGATCGATAATTCTTCCCTGTTCACTAATTGTTTCACTGCCTACACCATTATTTGCAGCCCGCTCCATTTCCCTATGCACAATTACCAAATTACTACTTTGAACATTAGTTAATTCATTACTCGGCGGCGCTGATAAGCTACGCTCGTTGCCACTATTATTTCTCAGTTTACTTTGGAGCCTAGTGTTACTTTTTTCACACGCCATTATTGTCACAATATTTCACACGACAACACAGAAAAGCAAAATAACAAAACACATTAACATAGCATTGAAAATAATATCTCGTTAATTGCAAGCGCAGCTGCGAAACACTTGGTGCAAATCTACATGCATGCCACAACTGTTTTGCTGTACAAGAATGAAAAACGACAACTACACAGGAAATTCTCTCTACAATTACGCGCTATCAATAAACAAATGCTGCACTAATTGCACAAACTACAAGAAAACATCAGAAGATTCCAGTGAGGTATCCTCGGCTAAGGGTCGACATATGAAACGTCCCCTTAGAAAAATTATACATGACTGTGCTTAAACTGACACACAATATTCTTAGCGCAACGCAATCTGACTTTCAATAATCACTACAAAAGAATGGCCCTGACTAACATTAACCTATACGTTTCACAAATCACTTACCTCACAAAAATCTTCGTTACTCGAACCACTGCAATACAGCGAGCGCCACTACTGCCAGCTAAATAAAAGATTCAAACTACGGAAGACACTAACTACTGATAGGCATAGTTAGCAAATGATAGATTTTAATAGAGAACAAACAATGTATTTACCTTAATAGTCATAATATATATAGCAGTTCATGACATCCATTCTTACAAATGTACTGTTTCTGTTTGACACACCTCCAGATTATCCATTCTCAAAAATCGGCCATCTCATTTCCCCACATCCAGCACTGCTGGCGGTTCGCCTCCAACTGCGCAACGCTACGCGCTGTTAACGTCCAGCTGCCCAACACTACAACGGCAGACAACAATGCAAACTAGCCACAGACTGCACACAGCAGAGCCAATGATTTTCATACAGAGCGCTATGTGGCGTTACCAATATACGAACCTAAACAGTCTACTTACAGTGTGTTGAACAGCCTGGACGTGTTCCTTGAGTAGGAGATTGATGACCTCTAATGCCCTTATACCTAAAGCCAGCAGAGGCGACGATGCAGTAAAATTTTCAGCTAGTCCCAGATACGCTCAGTAGTTATTATCTCAGCAGCCGGCCGAAGTGGCCGCGCGGTTCTGGCGCTGCAGTCTGGAACCGCGAGACCGCTACGGTCGCCGGTTCGAATCCTGCCTCGGGCATGGATGTGTGTGATGTCCTTAGGTTAGTTAGGTTTAACTAGTTCTAAGTTCTAGGGGACTAATGACCTCAGCAGTTGAGTCCCATAGTGCTCAGAGCCATTTTTTTATTATCTCAGCAGATAACGCAGACCATTCCAGTCATTAAGATAGATTAGAAGGCCCTGTTCCAGTACTGTACAGACCTCTTGTAACATTAGTGTCTCATATCACTAAGAGAAATTGGTTCCTTTGACCACATTTTTGTGGAGGCCGACAAAGAATCTCATTAGGAAGAGCGGAGAACCACTGGAGCTGGGCGATTCTCGCAGAAATAAGGCTGCTGCCTGCTTCATACTTTTGTTCACAGTGCTGGCTTCTCTCCTAGCCGCGAGCGGAAGGCGCTGTCCCGTCACACACATTTCCAGAGAAGAACTAAGCGCGTCATTTTCATCTGTTATGTTCGGACATCCCATGTCGAGGAACTGAGATGCTACGTGACCGGCCTGAAAAGGTCTGTTTTCGCTCCAGAATATGGTGTACTCATTCGAGCTGAGCCGCAGTGCCACCGAATTTGCCGCAAAGAAGCCGATCATTCGATGTGGACCTGCTCCATCGCAATACCATCCTCTTATTTATTAAGGTGCGTTATGTACGCAAAGAGCGGGAAGTTTCTGTAGCGCTCTCCTGATTATTTTCATCGAATAAGCGATGCTCCCGTATGTCACATTGGCACCGTCAGTGATTTGTCCCCACCATACGGTATTTTCGAAAGGTACGCGGTTGAGGGCCGTAAATTAAGATTCTATGTCAGTCTGTTCTTCGCCAACGTGATGGGCCTTGATTGCCGCCAGCCGTAATGGTCACTCGTCTGCTGGCCGCATTTTGGGGCTAATGACGACACGATTTCCCTATTTTGTAGAAATGTAAGGGTCGCAATTGCTGTAGCGTGATCCATTTTCTGAGCAGCTTCGTTACTTGTATATTTCGTTATGAAGCTCATGTTGTTTATTTCGGTTATAATATTTGGGATTTTGTTACATCGTTAAATTTGACCCCGCGAACCTACCAGATAAGCAGACTTTGTTGCACATCCTTCACATAGTCTTCCACATTTTGTGGTATCTCCCAACAGTGTTAGCGTTATTCTGTAACTTGATATTAATTTTGGAAGACTATGTTCCCTGTTAACTTTTATTGTGATTTTTCTGTCATTAGAGCAAATAAATATCTGTTAATATCGGTTTTGACTTAAATTCCAACTTCCTTTACATCGTCTTGAAACCTGTCCATAATGAAGCACCCTATTAATAACAAATATAACCTGGTGCACACCTAAGCTTGTTATCATTGTGCATGAGAGCCAAACACAAAGACCCTTTACAGTCAGTGCACACCGTTATCTGTATGAAATAAAAGACACGATTAAAAATATACGTTTACATGAAAATGCATGTTGTTACTAATTACACAATTATCTAACAGTCAATACAATCGCCGTTATTATCGATTATAGATTGTCACCTTTTTGGCATGTTTTTTACGGGATTTTCTGCCTATTCTCTCGGTAACGATCTCCATATCGTCCTGATTTTATATGACAGCTTCTTCAAGGTATATACTGGCTTTCTCTTGAGCTTCATCTTAATATATGACCAAACATCTGCGACTGGGTTTGCATCCTGAGACACTGCAGCGCAATCCATCGTGGAAACCCCATTGTCTTGTTTCCACGCTGTACGGAGACGGCTACGATGTTTCGGATCATTGTCCTATATAAGCACCCAGTTTTCCGCGTTAGATTTGGTTTTTGCTTAAAGAGACGCACAATATCATTGTCCTGAGTTTTTGTTGTCGCGCACGGTATCCCTCTCTCCGGTAAATCATTCACGTTTCTAACCTCTGATAATATTTTGACCCACTTCGCAACGAATGTCTTTGACTTTCTAAGAATTTTAGCAGCAGCTTCATATGAAAACTTAGGTCCCTGTGTATGATTTACAGGGAACACTGCCTCGTAACGCTTCAGATATTTTGCACTCATTTTAAATTGTAACCGACAAAATAAAACCTTCAACTGTCAAACGGTTTATCTATACACTGAGTGAGATCAGTACCAGAGATATCGCTGCGGACGTTACATTTAAAATTATGGCGTACACTTTGTTGTGGAACTGACTGTATACTAATAATTCAGAGAAAAGAACGAGCATTGCACTAACTCGCGCTGTATGATCAAAGATTTGTTTTATAACGAGCATTGCACTTAATCTCGTCGACTGAGATCGGGACCCAGGACTCAACTTCCACTTCAGTTGGTCTATTACACCATCCGAAACATGACTGATCCACCTCCTCCATGAAGGCGTGATGTGCCATGCTTCAAACGTGCTTTGGAAGCTGTCGCTTACACATTACGATGATATCATGTGAATTGTTCTCTCGTAAAGCCCACACCATTGACCCAGATCCCGTTCCAGATATTCCATCGCCCATCTTCTTTGCGAATAACGGGGGCCTGCACATTTGTACTGTTCTCTGTAATCGACAGTTAGTGTCCAGAGTGATGACGGGCAACTTTTGAAAGTGGTGCATACAGTTAGGGTCGACACAGCCCGACCAGTTTTTTTAAAAAAAGTAAAATTAAAAAAAAAACAGGTTTAGGTTAGGATTCAAATGGAGGGGGGTCGGACCGGATTTGTACAAATTTGGAACTCAATTTAAATTTTATTTTATTTAACTTCACAATACTTTTGATGACAACATAAATACACTTTCAATAAAACAAAATATTTCTGCAGCCCGTAAATAGCCTCAAACAGTGATCCACACAACCTGTAAATTAAAAACTTGAATCCAACCTTAGCCTTAAGATACACTACTGGGCAACAAAGTTATCAATTTACAATGATTTACGTAATCAGTTACGTCATATGTAGCAGTAAATCATAAGATGAAAAACTAACTCTCAGACCTAGTATCATAACTCACAACAAAAACTGTTTATTGACATACAACAATCAACGAGAAGAATTGTCGACAGTAACACTCACAGCGTACTTGAAACAAAGCACTTTGGAGTTAATAGAATTAACCTGGGTCGCAGTTAACAAGTTGATCTACTCTCACTCATAGTGCAGTCACCCTCACTCCTGTGTGCAGTTAACAAACAACCAGAACTTGTCACTCGACAACACAATGGTACAAACTCTGTGAGTAACAAACACACCCAATGCACCACTTGTACAGCACGCAGTGCACTTTATCAACCGTTAAAACACCTGCGTGAAACAGTTAGCTGCGAGAGCACTCGGGAAATGCTCCTTTTGACTTGCAGAAGACCCTTTCTCCGCCTCCACTGGGATAGCTGTCGGTCTGGCCGGAAAAGGAGCAATCACTGCACGAGGCTTTTGTGTCCACACAGGGACGACACCCCGCGCTGATAGCACTGCAGAGCACCAGTTTAGTAGGCTCTCGCTCTCGGCTCCGCTGGGAACGTGTTTGTCTCCGTGTAGGAACTGACTTCAACATCTTCAGGCGCAGCCCGCCGTCACGAACACTGTGGCTTCCACTCCAGTGCGACCAGTGACGAAGCACCGCGGGACTGTCCATTGTTTCCACTGCGGTGACGGTGCTGGCCTGTGGAAGATGTTGGTGATTCGGCTTGCTGCAGCTGATTGGCCACTCCGCCGGATGTGCGTCCTACCAGCGTGACACCAGGTACCACAGCATCATGGACGCCTGCTGCGTTCTACCGGGATAATCAATGTGCCATGATTATGATGGTGTCGTTGACCAGGAAGAAGAGGCTCGTTTTTAATCTTTTGTGACTCAAGACAGTTGATTAATGTTTGAATTATGTTACTATGGTGTTCTGCAAATTAGCGGGAAACATCCATCACCAACAACCACCCTCTCCATTAAGTGATAATGCTTACAAATTAGAGAAGCCCCTATTATCCGCCGGGCGAGGTAGCCACGCGGTCTCAGGCGCCTTGTCACGGTCCGTGCGGCTGCCCCCGTCGGAGGTTCGAGTCCTCCCTCGGGCACGGATGTGTATGTTGTCCATAGCGTAAGTTAATTTAAATTAGATTAAGTAGTGTGTAGGCTTAGGGACCGATGACCTCAGCAGTTTGGTCCCTTAAGACCTTACCACAAATTTCCAAATTTCCCTATTATCCCATTCTATAGGCGCAGAGATCTCTGCTGAGCTGCATTGAGACTGTGACATTCACTTTTGCCTCCATTACACAGATGGCTGTGTAATGTATTTTGGTCAAAATTGACATAAAGCTCTCCAGTCGATAAAAACTAACTGTGAAAGTCACCTTGACAGCAAAAAATTTCTGAGTCATACAAGTTCCATGAAAGACACAGTTAATGTGTAAATCTTAATTTATTCGTAAACACGACTCTCGAGTCTGTCTCCGGAAATAACAGTGCTAACATTTACGCCCTCTGATCAAAAGTGTCCGGAAAAATGCTCTGTAATGCAGAATTGACCACAAGATGCCACGAGAAGTGGACTCATCAATATAAAAGGAGGCGGAGTGGATTATCAGGAGAGAGAAGCGTTAACAGCCGACTTTGAACGTGGACTAGTTATTAGATGTCACCTGAGTAGGGAAGTCATCAAGCAAATTTCAAGTCTAAAGAAGCCCAAGTCAATTGTTAGTGATATGATTGTGAAGTATAAACGCGAATGAACAACAACAGTTTAAAAAATACCAGACGGATCTTATGTACTGACAAACAGGTATAACCGAACATTGCTGATTATGGATGTCAAAAAAAAAAAATCACCTGAAATCAACGGAAGGAATCACTCGTGATTTCCATAGCGTTATCAGCAGTACCGCTGTGCGTAGGGAGTGAAAACTATGGGAAACAATGGTCGACCAGCTCCTCATAGCCACACAGTTTTGTAGTCCGTGCTAAGCGACGCTTGAGGAGGTGTAAGAAGCGGCGCCGTTGGACAGAGGATGATTGTAAACGAGTGGTTCGAGTGTTTAGGTTTGGCGAATTGCTGGAGAATTTTACCTGCCATCGAGTGAACTACGGAGGAGGCGGTATTACAGTATAGGGATGATTTTCGTGGTTAGGGTGTGGTCCTCTTATCAACTTAAGGAAGCGCTAAATGCGGAAGGATATGAACACATTTTACAGCTTTGTGTACTTCGTACACCTGAAGAATGATCAGGTATTTGTATCAACGTGGCAATACGCACTGTCATAAATTAGCATCGGTGACACAATGGTTTTCCGATAGTAATATTAAATGGTGTGCCCTGATCAGAGTACCAACCTGAACCCGAAGGATCACCTCTGGGACGGTATAGATATTGACTTCACTCCAGAGCCCAGCACCGAATATCACCATCTTCTCTCGTTTCGGCTCTTGAGGAAGACGCAACTGCCATTCCCCCAGAGATATTGAGACGTCCCGTTGAATCTGCTCCCAGCACAGATCAAACTGTCATGAACATGAACGATTCGATCAGAGAATTCTAATGTCCACTAATAGGTGTCCTGATACTTTTGATGCATTAGAAGCTTAATCCAAGATCATAACAGACATGTAATGGAAATAATTTAGAAATTGCAGTTATTGCCAGTTTCTACTCGCATTTCACTGATTTTTTATTATGAATAAATGTTTAGTGTAGTAGGTATAATTTTATTTGTTAATTCTTGCTAAACCAAACTGTAGCAGCAGTTGAGTAATCCGTTATTGGTAAAACCGAATTCGCAATCTAAAGTTGCATCATCAGGTGCATTCTGAATAGAAAAAGAGATACTGGAGGATAAATTTAAAAAAAAAAAAAAAAAGGTATTGACAAGAGCTCCAGTGAAACCAGTACATGACTTCCATGATGTTTAGATGCTAAATATACGAAATGAGCCGGACGTTGTGGCCGAGCGGTTCTAGGCTCTTCAGTCTGGAACCGCGTGACTGCTACGGTCCTAGGTTCTAATCCTGTCTAGGGCTTGGATGTCTGTGATGTCCTTAGGTTTAAGTAGTTTTAAGTTCTAGGGGACTGATGACCTCATATGTTAAGTCCCATAGTGCTCAGAGCCATTTGAATCATTTACGAAATGAGCAATTATCCTGAAGGAAATAGGGTCCGCAGTAAGCAGATTATTCACATTCAAATCATTTACAGCCGAATGTAGTGAATGTTGGACGCCCCCATCATTCTCATTCATATTGTATAAAAACGTCCTTAAAATGGAATGTAGTCAAAATAAGAGTGGCAGAATGAAGTAGACAGCCATGGCAAATGTCTCACGTTCTAAAAGAAATGTGCAGACCAATACAATAAAGATATATCAACCAGACTGATGACTGGATAAAAGTCATAAAAGTCTGCTGTGACATGCTCACCACAAGAAAAATTACCGGATTACCATGTAGGGCCATGAAATGGACAGTACTATAAAAGTACTAAAGTAGTATAAACTATAGCGAAATATAGGAACCCGTAATGAACGTTAGAGGCATGCAAAATAAAAAGGATGTCATAGAATGGAAGAAAAATCCTTCCTGCCTCGCCGCCTCCGCGCTTGCCTGTCAACCTGACACTTGTCGGTGCGCTCAGTATACATCTGGTGTCGTCCTGTGCTTGTTCTCGCCAAGATATGGCGGATGCATACTTCCAGACCCAGGAGTTTTATCCTTCCACTTAGTTTGTTTGACATTCTTTTTATCGTCCACCCGTCTTATTTTCATTCTTGTTTCGTTATTTCACTACAGTTTATACGACTTTATTAGTTTTGTAGTTTTGTCCATTCCATGGCCCTACACGAAGTTATGGCTGTTTAGTCCGGATCAGCATGTAACAACAGACTTTTAAGAGTTTTATTAATTCCCTAGTCTGGTTGATATATTTTTATTACATTGTTCTCCATGGTCTTTTCAGAACTCGGCGCATTTGCTATGTTTGTTTCCTTCATTCCGCCATTCTGATTTGACTAGCGCTCCTTGTAAAGACATTTTAATACAACTTCACTGAGAGTGATGGAGTCGTCCGATGGTCCCTACAGTTTCTGTATATGACTGACCTGAATGTGAGTATTCTGCGTATTGGGTACCGGATTCTCTTTAGCCTTACTGTCCATTTCATATATTCAGTTTTTTAACATCATCGAAGTTACATATTGATTTCAGTGGACCATTTGCAAAGAATTTTTTTTTTTTTTGCTGCAGTTTCCGGTTTTCTACTCAGATGTACGCGATGATGCAAGCTTAGGCTGCGAAAACGATTGTCTCAATAAAGGATTATTCATTAGCTGCTGCGGGTTTTCTTAATAAGAATGCTTTCTTGCAGCTGTGGTTTCCCACAGGATAGAGTGTGTTTATTCTTAAGCAATGACTTTCCAATAGTGATAATAACCTGTCGTATCATGACAAAAAGAAACACTCTTTAGAGATTAAAATAAGATGCCGAAGACCACTCTATATCGACTGCTGGAATCTGATATTGTGTGTCCTAAATTTATGTGACCAAAATAGCAAAGCCGCGACGTAACGGTCCGAAGAGGAGCCATATTTAGCGATAAGATCTGGCCAGACGTATATATTACATAAAAAATAGCAATGAGGCGAAGCTTTCCGTGAAAGGCGATCATTAGCGTTCAAGGGCCTCGCAACGCATCTTTATCGTTAGAAAGTACTTAATATTCACAGCTATCCGTTCCATGCATATAGATTTTTCAGTTGATGCCGTCAGTTATCCTTGCTGTCTATAACGTAGCAGTGGCGATGTTTCAATAAGTAGCAATTGGTCGAGAAGCGAAGCGCGTCATTTTACACCGTTCTTGTAATGTCAGCTAGAGTACAGTTTCACTGCCAGAATTTGCGGTTTCTTATTGAACAGTGAACTTGAGCTAACACCGATAAAACAGGTGTTACACTAAAGTATGGATTCCTTGCTTGCTGATCAGAATGCAATACTAGTATGGCTGTATCCCTCTTTCTCTCTCTAACACACACATTCTTCTCCTGTTGCTTCAAACTCTTTTTTTATTTTGTTTTACTGTCCATGGTATTTCACCAGTTCTGTGGCAGCTTGCTCTATGGTAATCCCTCGTCTGTTTCACTTCTCCTGCGATAAGTTTCAAACACGTCTAACAAGTCAATGGCGGTGAAAGAGTACTAGACTGCTGACGTGTTCTTATCGTCACTGAGTCGCGCGCTCTGAGGCGCCTTGCCACGGTTCGCGCGGCTCTTCCCGCCGGAATTTCGAGTCCTCCCTCGGGCATGGGTGACTGTGTTATCCTTAGTTTAAGTTAGATTCAGTAGTGTGTAAGCCTAGGGACCGATGACATCAGCAGTTTGGTCCCATAGTAACTTACTACAAATTTCCAATTTACCGTCACTGGAAGGAAAACACGACCAATTTCCTTTACAGCCTAACAGCACCGTAGCGTCCTCGCGAACCTCAAGAGCGCATCTGTAGTATTCTATTCGTCCGCCGCCACTGAATTGCCCTGGTGAAACTCAATTGCTCTGGTGGAACTCGGTGCATCGTAGAAAAACAGAGAGAGGTCCGGAAATGGTAGCACACTACATTTTTGATGAAAACAGTGCCTTACTTGAGCGAGCAGTTTCATTTCTTTGGTAGTCTGTCGTTACTTTTTAAAGCTTGTATTGGAGCTTCCGGTTTGAAGTATTCGCAGATGCCATACCATGTGGTCCTATGATCTCTCCTGATGAGGATATTCTTGTTCCTTCATTTCGCACTTTAATTTACAACAACAACAAAAAAACCTCCCGTATTAAATGCTTCCTGACGTCTCTTCGTATGATTCCCACGGCCGGTGTTGCACTACTCTTGACTATGATTATTTAGATTTCCACTCTCTGGAATTTCTGCCTCAGTTACTTGTCGATACCGGCTACAAACAGAGCTTTCGATAACTTCCTGTCATGTGGCATTCCACACAAGACACTATTTCATTTTTATAAACAGCTTCTTCCCTAATTTGTAGTTAGGCCACTCACTGATATCCTCTCTAGGGCTTTTCATCTCATTTATTTAATGTTTTTAATCCCTAAGCTGCACCTATCCCTCTCCGATAGTGAACAACCATCATCTGTTACATAATAAAGACACAAACAGTGCTGGTGATTATTTTCCTTATATGTCTCCTACCCGGCCGGCCGGATGGACGAACGGTTCTAGGCGCTACAGTCTGGAACCGCGCGACCGCTACGGGCGCAGGTTCGGGTCCTGCCTCGGGTATGGATGTGTGTCATGTCCTTAGGTTAGTTAGGTTTAAGTAGTTCTAAGTTATAGGGGACTGATGACCTCAGATGTTAAGTCCCATAGTGCTCAGAGCCAGCCGTTTGTCTCCTGCCTGATGGCGCATTAGAGGATAGAGTAGTGTGTAATTGTCGCTTAAGACCCAAGAACCAACATGACTAATGGTATCAGAAGGCAGAAGGCAATGGAAATCACTGCAGTAATCATTAAGTGTACTGACAGGCCATCTATAAGAATCTCATGATTACCATTTCCTTCTCAAAAATAATTTTGATGATAATATCAGTGGCCGGCCGAAGTGGCCATGCGGTTAAAGGCGCTGCAGTCTGGAACCGCAAAACCGCTACGGTCGCAGGTTCGAATCCTGCCTCGGGCATGGATGTTTGTGATGTCCTTAGGTTAGTTAGGTTTCACTAGTTCTAAGTTCTAGGGGACTAATGACCTCAGCAGTTGAGTCCCATAGTGCTCAGAGCCATTTGAACCCATTTGAATTTGATAATATCAGTGCCTCTTTCAGGTCTCCGTGCGTAGACTGACATGAAGGGAATTATCAGGAGGTCGAAGACTAAGGCATACGTTCTACGATTTTGGGGGCGCGGAATGTTACAAATCTGAATGTTGTTGGAAAACTGGAGAGTCTAAAAGAAGAAATGAACAAACTAGGAATATAGACAGAGATTTCTGGTGAAATAATTATAGTCTAGTAACCATAATGTTAACGAAAGGTGGAACATGCATTAACGTCGCTATGAATACAAACATGGATAACAGAGTGAGCTACTATAAGCAACACAGAGGCGTTTTTCTTCTTCTCAGGTCTGAAACTAAGCCAATACCAACAACCATTATAGAGGCTTACATGTCCACATCCGAAGCTGATTATAATTAAATGGAAGGAAATACTCGACGAAACAGAACAGCTGAAAACATATGCGTACGCGAATGAAATTTTTATGTCATTACGTGACTGACATGCTACTGTAGCTGAGAAAATAGGAAGTAGCGTTACGAAAGAATATGCACATGCGGAGAGATATGCGATAATAATGCGAAGAGAGAAGGGTCTCGATTATAAATTTAATTCTGGACTGCAGACCACACCAAGGTACTGGCATAAGCTCGTGGTATTAACATACCATAGAGAAATTGCATGCAAAAAGACTAGAATGTAGAGATAAAGGAACGTACGGTGTGATAGAATACTAACGACTAGGAAAAGTGGGACGGAAATTCTCTGAAACAGTGAACAATGGACGCAGTAAGTGCGTCGAGAGTAGTTGAGAAACAGTTTTCTGTGCTTCTATGCCGTAAGTTATCTTGGTGATAAAGTGTGACTGAAGAAGAAGAATATTGTTAATATTTGAAGACATTTTACTCAGTTGCTGTACATGTTGAACAAGGAGATAAGAGCAAATACTATCCTTCTTTGGCAACTGACAAGAATAATAAACATGAAAGTGCGCTATATTTGTACGTAGAAAGACAATTTAAACGTGCTGCTAGGAAACGCTACGTCTCTCATAGCAAAATGTGTCTAGATAGACTCTTAACTTTTATATTATAGACCAGCGAAAACGGTACTAATGATAATACATTTGTCTGCTTGAACACGCTAATCTCCAAAACCACCGAGTGAGGTGGCGAAGTGGTTAGTTTATGGACTCGCATTTGGGAGGACGATGGTTCAAATCTGAGCCCGCAAACCTTGATGTAGGTTTTCCGTTGTTCCCCTAAATCGCTTTAGGCAAATACCTGGACGTTTCTTTTGAAAGGGCACTGCCGATTTCCTTCCCCATCCTTTTATAACCCGATGGGACTGATGACACAGCTGTTTGGTCCCCTCGCCCAAATCCGTAAACCAACCAACCAATCTTCAAAACTACTAGACGAATTTTCGTGGGGTTTGCACAAGTAATTTGAGCTAAGCTTGAGGCACTATATATGCTTTACTTCACCAGAAACGCACCACGGAAAAATAAGATATCGTTTTTTATCCAAGAGCATTGTGTCTGCCTGTTTTTTGAACACGCTAATCTCCTAACCTATTACACGAGTTTTCATGGGTCTTTCAGAGGTAACTTGAGCGTAGTTTGGGGCAACATGTAGACAATAAATATGTAGACAGTAAAATAAGTTCATTGAATCATGAGTCCAGAAATGTATTGTTTACGAGATACGGCCATCGAAACGGTGATACAGGAAAGTTTTCTTTCCCGCAGGTGGTGCCGTAAAGGAAGAGATTAACAGAACAGTAAATTCCGGGGCGAGGAGTACAATGGGGAATTCCGGATTCTGTGCACACAACTCCTACAAGCACACGAAGTTTACCGTTGCAACTAGATGTTCATCATCCGACAGTCTGGAGACTGTTAAGAGAGCAACAGTGCATACATGTATGAAGCACTTCTGGACAACATAGGCACTGCAATATCGTATTTATCCACCAAAACCGGACAAGCCACGTACATTTAAAAATGTCTCCCCTGTTTGGGGATATACATACAGGATGGAAGAGTGCAGGTCGTCGTAGACACATTGTTGACGACATACTGAATTATGGGTGTGGCTATAAGTCCCGCTCGGAAACCTAATGGTAAGGCGACCGCTCGAGTTCCGGTGTGGCACAAATTTCCACTATTGCCGTTCCATTACACAGGTGACAGCTGTCCATACTCACAGCTGCGAATACATTTCATTTATTTCATAACGGCTGGAGCCGCTGCAGAGCCTGTTCCTTCGGACATTCATGTATGTCCGAAGGAACATTGCATCAGACTTATGAACAACACAGGCACTGTAATACCGCATCACTCAACGGGACGTCCAACCACGACCCTACAACGTAAAAAATCACTCGTATGGAAGCTGATCTGGTTCTTTTTGTTATGAAGTGGCCTGTGTTCAAGACACGGTCCTGTAATGTCAACATGAACCACAATTTTCCGTGGTACATCCTGATACGGCGAATTCATCAACAATACGTTATTGAGCAGTTCTTAATAATAAGGTCTATTCAATGCTTTTGGTAGTATGTATGATGACATCAACGTATTTGCCAATAATGACAGTCAGTACGTTGGTTCAACTATGCTGATACCCTCTGACGGCAGTTGCATGGGGATATTCATCAGCCTCCGGATAGTGATTACGATAACACTCAACATTATCTGTTGTGAATCCTGCCAGGACACTAAATAATGGATGTGCAGCAGTGTAAAGACTGTGTTCATATCGGTAACTAAACTTCAGCTCGCCCCTCCCCCACTCACGGTTCAGATATAGGAAAATACATTTTTCAGATCCAAATGTGTTGGAATTTTTGTCTTATTTGCATGAGTACTACTATAATGATTTTCAGTGATACTCTCGGTGATAATGTAGAATAATTTAGTGCAAAGAACAAGCAAAGATATTGCCAGTGAAACGCTCTGTGTTGACTAAAGGCTGGGCCATAATGAATGGCCATAGACCCAACACTGTACCTGTATCGTAAACGTTACCAGGGAACATTTTCTAATAACAAAAAAATGGTTCAAATGGCTCTGAGCACTATGGGACTTAGCTGCTGTGGTCTTCAGTCCCCTAGAACCTAGAACTACTTAAACCTAACTAACCTAAGGACATCACACACATCCATGTCCGAGGCAGGATTCGAACCTGCGACCGTAGCGGTCACGCGGTTCCAGACTGTAGCTCCTATAACCGTACGGCCACTCCGGCCGGCTTCTACTAACAAACCAGGAAAAATAACTTTTCAGAGCAATTTTTGGTTTAAAAATTTATAATACAGACTCTCAGGGTTACTGTGTAACCGAATGGATGAGTTGGGAAAACGGTGATGTCCTCCTCTTTCTCAAATTATATTTACCAAAGATAACTGATCAATTTATCTACACGCAACGTTTGGTATAAGACGGGACAGTATCCCAAGAAAAGAAGTTCTCGTTAGAACGGTATCCTGTCAGAGAAGAGGTCATGTCCTTAAAAAGAAGCGTATAGTGGACCTGTTCCAACAAAAGAAGAACAAAGTAGACGATATAAGGAAAATTCTACAATACATACCTGACGAGGACAAATGATTTTATAACACCATCTGCCAGTGACTAGCAAAGGATGGACAAGATAAAGATGAAGCATATCCACCATTGCCCACTTTGCTGTATTTTCCCTGTGGTTATACTGTGGATATATTATGAACAAACTCGTACAATTGTAACATATTCTTTCGTCACTCTAATGAATATCAATAATATAGATCTGCATAACGCAACCCTTCTTCTGCCATCAGAACGCTAGTTGAGTCTTCAACATTATCAGGTTCCAAAATTGGTCATTTACAGTATATGTGGATTCGATTACTGACTAGAGTCGATGGTTAATGTGTATTTTAATAGTTTATACTCTTTCACGTTGGAGCCAATTCAATTCCTTCATGGCAATTTCATGATACTATTCATAAACCTGTTGTGAAGTACAACAGCTTGATGTGTCTCCTCAAAAATTAACTTTTTGGGTCATGACCCAATTGGGGGAGAGTAAAAAAGAATTAAAAGAATTCAAATCATTAAGACATTCAAAACGAGAGAATGACATCATTATAGACAACCACATTTGTTGTAAGTAAACAACTAAATATAGAGGTTTATAACGATGCTAAATTCTGTATTTCAGTTTCAAAAGTAACTGATTTTAACAAAATGGAAATAAGTTTACCTGGCAAATACAATGTAACAAAATGATTATATGAAACAAACAACATTGCCCATTTTTGATTCAGATGTAATACTTTTAAAAATAATCAGCCTCAAAACAAAATATTTAAATGATTTTATTATTTAATTGATTGTGACCTACAATTTACAGTAATGAAGGAACTTATAATGACTATTTATTATTGTTGCTCTAAAACTCATTTCCAATATTGCCAAAGCCAGAATGTTGGGCCTGTCTTCCAACACGGAAGTTTGAAGCTTGTTTTTGATTAAATTCAGTTCTGGAAATGACATTTCTCCACTACTGTTTGTGATTATAAGTTACAGGTACTTTCTAAAGAAGGATATTCGGAAAAAAAAATCGTTGACATTGTATGGGTCATTGTTAGTAAGAAATAAGGTACGCA
The DNA here is from genome assembly GCF_023864345.2 of Schistocerca serialis cubense. Classification (NCBI taxonomy): domain Eukaryota; kingdom Metazoa; phylum Arthropoda; class Insecta; order Orthoptera; family Acrididae; genus Schistocerca; species Schistocerca serialis. Next base: position 534,001,589 of record NC_064639.1, on the reverse strand, counting down.
ATAAATTGGTTTTCTGCGAAATCGAACTCATTTAAAACTCTCGAATTCCCGAATTCTTTTCTTCTGACTAGTCTCTTACAAAATAATCACAGCTGTATCTTTTACGGTTTTAAAGGCACACCGAGCTAAAACATCAAGATGATAAAAATCCATGTTCTTTTTTTTATGGAGAAATACTTGTTGCCGAGGTGCGTCCCGTGCCCCGTATGACTCAGGCGCCACGCCGCCCAATATCTGGCAGCGTCGCAGTCGATGAGTCACGGGCAAACTGCAGCGCCGTTGCGTCATCGCAGCGAGGCAGCGCGACCTGCTGAATCACCTGCAGCGCACATACGAACTCAAACTCACTCAGCACACGAAATTCCCCCCCCCCCCCCCACCCAGCCTTCTGCACGTTACTGCGAGTCCTGAACTGAACAGTGACATTAACCAGCCCCCAAATATTATGAAGAATGACTATCCATTGCATTACGCTAGATTCCTGTGTCCAGCATGTCACACACACAATAACCGACTGAAAATCAGATGGAAAGATCTCAGAAACTATCCATTATCCTTGACAAGGCATTATAAATTTTTTAAACGTTAATTCCGGAGTGCACTTATCAGTACTAAGCTTTTATATAATCTGCAGTCGCATTCTTAATATAGCCCCTGGTTCACATGGTCATTTATAAGGCAGGAGCAGTAGCTGTATGGATTCATACATTAATAAATATGGGAAACTAAATCTAAATTCTAATCGTACTGAGTCGTTTGCCCTCGACTGTATAGCATAAGTACAAATCAACAATCAAAGTCGTTGTAAGGCACAGAGTACATGACATGTACTCTGTGTTATTATGATTCTTCTCAATACCATTATGGCAAAACTCTTCATCCTGTTGTACAAGGTACATGAGGCAGACGGGATATCCTCTGACTTCAGGTAAAATAGAATAAGCCTAAATTCAAAGAAGACAGGGCTGATCGGAGTCAATATAACTGAACAGTTAGATTACTAAAATAACTGTAACATAACATAACACATCAGTGTAACATGCTGTCATTTTTGTTCTACAAAATTTTTGGAACAAATGAGGCCATACTCAGCCTAATCTTAAAAGAAGAGCCATACTGAGGTGATGCTGCACCAGTGACAGAAATGCCAAACCTGTGGCCCTCCCCCTAAAACTACATTACTGCATTGTTCCTACAAAGCTATAGCTATTTATATAACTGAAAAGTATTTCCTAACTGAAATATATTTATACCAAATATTGCACGTAACATATTAAATGTGCATTTAAATAAATCACATGTAGTAAAAAAAAAGTTAACCGGTATTGTATTGCTTGTGGAAATGCTGTAAATTGACTCTAATATGATCTATAATAAAGAACTGATATAATGATTATAGTAGATGATGTCGTCATACAACATGGTAGGGATAAAGCATAACAGTGGACTGTTGTCATTTGGGAAGCACATAAATGCATCAGTAGGAATGGGGCCATATACATTGCGCTGTGTCAACAAAAGAATCTGAAAATTACGCCGACATGCAAAAGGAAACAGTTTCGAAAGCAAAAGACTTGCAGATATCCACACAATTGATTGATAACTCTCATGTCCCTCACATTACTATCACACCCCGTTCTGAGAAAGAAGTTCACATTGTACAAATCAGAAGAGATGCAAACCTGAATTTCCTCATTTTGAGAAAACAGAAGGAATATTGTAAGTTGGCATATGAGTGCTACTTTTTATTCGATTTGCAGGCTGTCAATTCTCTTCTCTGTTAGTCTATTTTTGCCTCGCAGTTGCCTCCCATCCTCTAACAGGTTGCATTTATTGTCTGCAACAAGTATTCTGAGTTGCACACCCATCCTCTTCTGAAAATGGCACAACACTACAGTTTTCCAATAGTGCAATCTTTTCCATAGGGTTAGCCTTCAACGACATTCTTGAAAACACTAGACTCTCCATCTTCAAAGTACTGCCTTAGGCTCTGGAGCGCCCTCCCTCTACCTTATATAACTCGTGGCTGCTTAGCCATCAGCATCCGTTATAGTGACTGAGGCCTCCACAGTGGGTCGGGCGCCATCGCCGTCATCCAGATGGGTAATGATGCATCGTTTTACAATATACTTTTACGTCATTGGCTTTTCTAACGTAATATAGTACTTTTAATTTTGTTATTACAGTGCAAACTCTGATGATGGCCCGTAATTAAAAGGCCAGCCGGTCAGAAACTAACATCGGCTGTGATCAAGACTGTTTTTTAAATAATATTATGACAATAAAGATCATTGCTTTCCAACAATGTTACATAAAATTAAGAAGTTAAGAGAGCATGAAAATGACAGTCCAGGGGGCAAATTAAAAAAAATATTGGCTGCTACTAATATCAAATATATAGCCGTTACTGCGACTGTTCCTGGATGAAGAGGGGACAACCATTATTGCATAGAGTTCAATAGTTGTTAGTGTCGACACTGGAGAAGTAGTAGACTTACAGGTGATGTCTAAATATTATTTTGTATGTTCCCTGCACATTAAATATAATAAGGCAGGTAAGGAAACAGAATGGCAAGGAGCACACAAACCTGTTTGTAGCAGGAATTACGTAGGCCCCAGTGGTGAGATGGAAGTTGCTGCTATGAAACTCATTTCCCACAGGCCGTTGTGAAAGTATGGAGTAAGATACATGCAGTATTTTAAAGGTGGAGGCTCTAGCACTTTCAAAAATGTCGTTGAAAGTCAGCCCTATGAAAAAGACTGCATTATTGGAAAACTGGAGTGCTTGGGCCATATTCAGAAGAAGATGGTTGGCCAACTCAGAAGACTTGTTGCAGGCAATAAATTCAACCTAGTAGAGGTGGGAATCCACTGCGAGATAAAAATAGACTAACAAAGAAGGGAACTGATAGCCTGCAAATCTATTATGGCACTGCAGTTAGAAATAACTTTACAGAGTTGGATAGCATGAAGAAGGCAGTATGAGCCATTTGGTTTCATCACTTGTCAACAAACACCTCAAAATGGCCTGTATTCTAATGAATGGAGAAAATTTCTGAAACGCAAGGAAAGTGGGGAAACTTACGGCCATAAAAATAACCTTCCTTATGAGGTTGCAGTTTACGAGCACTGGCTTCACCAGAACTGCTAGAAAAATGTCTGCATGACAAAACGCAGAACCCAAATGAAAGTTTCAGTGCTCTTACTTAGAAGAGATGTCCAAAGACTGTATTTGTTTCTAGGCTGGTAGTGAAGACTTCTGCTTTGGAATCTCCAGCAGTATTTAATGATGGGAATGTGGCAAGACTTCACATCCTTAGCAAGTTGGGCTTTACACCTGGAGTCTTTACTAAGCAGACTCTGCAGGTAATCGATGAGCAACGAATCACGAAGGTGAAGACTTTACTGCAGGATGCAGCTGCAGTGGATGATGAAGAGAAACTGGATTATGGATATCGGCAGTTTTAGGTAACATATGATAAAAATGTTTTTAATTATTTCATCCAAACTTCGAAATGATTTTTCTGCAAGGTATGATTTTCTCCTTTCAGGAACACGTACAGGATGTACATAAAGTCCGGGAACACTTTCAATTATTTATTGCGTAAGAACTAAACATTCAACAGATGTCATACATATTGCATTTTGAAACGAAACTCTGAAAGTTTATTTAACAAACATTCGATATGCGAACTACGAGTGGGCCAGCAGACGTCAATACGGGAATCGAATTCTTGCCATACCCGTCCCAGCATGGCATCGTCGACTGTGGCAGTCGATTCCCCTATTCTCTCCCGGAGCTCTGGCAGTGCATACACCAGATCTTTAATGAGCCCCCACAGAAAAAAGTCACACGAAGTGAGATCTCGTAATCGGGGAGGCCAGTTCATGAAACAGCTGTCCCATTTTGTGGCGTGCATACGCACTCGCCATGTTTGCGACTAGCGTTGATTATCGGCAAATTAGCAAACTACGCTGTGGCTGTATACATGATAAAAAATCTTTCAGGGTTTCTCTTCAAAATGACATATGTATGATATCTGTACAATGTTTGGTTCTTGTGCAACAAATAATTGAAAGTATTCCTGGACATTATGTATACGCTGTATATCGCATACTTTTACATGGAAGAAATATTTAATTGGGAAAAGATTTTAATCTAGACATTATAAACAGTCTTATGATTGATAATATATGGAAAATTCGCACTTAAAAATGTTCAAATCCAAAATATCACAGAATATAATAGAAATAATTTACCAAAACCTTTTTGCAAGTAATTGTACATTTATTAGTGTAGATTACTTTCCCATGGAAAAAATTTGCCAAATTGGTCTGGAAATAATGGAAAAATGTACCTTAAAATAATAATGTAACAAAAAATTCTAAATTCATTCACAGAATTAAATTTTATTACCAATTCTGTAAGGATTATTTAAAGCCTATTGGATCCCTATACATAATAGTGCAAAATTTCAGTGAGGTTGAACAAAAACTGACAGAGGTGTGGATTTACAAAGATCAAGACTGCCACCATCTTCCCTTAACACTGCGGGTTTCTCTTCTCCAAAACTGACTCTGTGCTAGGCTTAAAATGTCACTGTTTTTTTACTGCCTTCCCATTCTCACTGAAAGCACTCAACTTCGGTTAAATCTTCAAAAAGCATGGCATATCTATGATCAGGTCTTAAGATAGATATGGAGTGATTTTCTATAGGGACTTCAGTATACATTTTTTGACAGAATGTTAAATGGACTTACTCGAGTCTTTCAACCTTTTACAGACTATATACGAGTATTCAAACTAAATTTCATGGTAACAGAAGGACGGTCACAGACAAAATCCTCATTTATTGTTTTCTACCTGAATGGTACAGTATGAGTAAAATGGCTGTCAGATCATGATGCACATGCATGGCTAATAATTCCGAAAGCAATCAAGATACAGCCAAAGAAGTGAACAAAGAATTCAGAGATACGACGACTGCACTTCCAATGCAGATATTTAAAGCCAATGCCGATGAAGAAACTTCACAAAAAGTGTACAATATAGACAGCTGGAACGACAAATATACAAAACATGTCTCCAAATATTGATAACATCTTGTGACAAGTGTTTCCTATTTCAAAACTGGTCACACATGCTGTGCTAATAAAACACCAATTTGGATAACATGTAGCATTAGTATATTACGTAGAAGGAAACGGGATCTGTACGAAGAATTTCACCGCAGATACGAGTAATATTGCAAAGTGTCGAGGAATATCATTGCTGATGGATATCATCAGATAGGCTTTTCTTTTTTTCATCAGTTTTCTGACTGGTTTGATGCAGCCCGCCCTGCGCAGTCTTTTCATCCTAGAGTAGCCCTTGCAACCTACATCCTCAATTACATGCTGAATGTTCTCCAATCTTTGTCTTCCTCTACACTTTTTAAACTTTACAGCTACCTCTAGTACCATGGAAGTTATTTCCTGTTGTCTTAACAGATGTCCTGTCATCCAGTCCTTCTTCTTGTCAGTGTTTTCGGTACACTTCTTTCCTCGCCAATTATGGAGAATCTCCTTATACGTTACTTTGTCAGTCCATCTAATTTGCAACAATCTTCAGTAGCACCTCATCATAGGTACTTCGCCGTTACCTTCCTTGTAACTATGATTTCTTTTCAGCTTCTGTGATCGCTCCTTTTAGAGGTGTAGATTGCTCTTCAACTGAACCGCCCATTGAGCTATTCATTATCACAGTATCTAAAACCTTAGAGATCTTCAAGCATATCACTTAATTCCTTAGAATTTCCATATACCATTTCTTTGCGCATTACTTCTTCCTGAATAGCCTCTTCATCTTTGACCAACACACAGGCCAGAATAATGAATTAGACCTCGAGAATAGAAAGTTCTCAGAACAAAGTAAAAAAAAAATTGTGTAGCGCTAACGAACTCTGTCTAGACTTCGCAACCCAAAGAGAGGCGCTTACCCATAAAGTCCGGCTGTATTTTTATACAACATAGGGCAACACTATAATCTTGTGATCACCCACTTGGGGGGGGGGGGCCGCGGGAGGGGAGTTCTGTCATAACCCGTCAGGCACCGTTTTTATAAATATTCTCCACTGAGCCCATCATAGAAGCTTGTCTTCGATTAACAGCTGATGCCATGTCGTTCTTGCCACCAGCCGTTGGCCCCATGTGGGCAAGCAGTTCCAGCTATGTGTAATAGCATCGTCAATCAGTTGATGGTCTACGTGATGGTTCCAGGCCTCGAGCTAGTGCCACCAAGAAACGACCTCTGCTAGGGCGACTTCATCTGACGTTCTGGGCGCCTCCGAGAGGTCCTGGATTCGGTGCCTGTGCACCCACAAGCGTGAATGACAGCTGGGAGTGACCAGATGTCTAGTGTACACCGTTACCTGCCACACCCCCGAAACAGCCTTGTGTCTACAGGAAGACTGCACCAGTCGCTGCTGTTCCAATGAGTGGGCACCTTCGCCTGGCGTACTTACGCTGTTACGAACCCCCTGTGTTGTGCCAAGGCGGCCACAGCTTCCTGGGGTGACCGTGCACACCACCAAGATGTAACCATCATCTTCAATGCGCGCAATTTGCAAAATAAGGAATGATATCGATGGTAATTCCTGACTTTATCAGGCATCTTTATGTAATTTAATATTATCACGCTATCTTTACCTAATTTTTTTAAAATTAAGAAAGAAAACTTACAAATGTCTTTTAATGATAATATTTCCTTTACCTAAGACAGTTAAGATATGATGACTAGCTACATCTGGTCGTATGTAACAACTATCTTCAGATCATGCACATATTGAATGCAAGTTGAACACAAAATGGATATACCAGTAATAATCATTGTGCAATGACATACATTTGTGTAGGATGCAACATGAGCAAGCAATCTAACCATTCAAAGCGTTTTGTAACTTTTTAAAAATTTTAATAAATCATGTTCCTAACTGAGCTCTTCTCTTCCCGCACTCATTTTGGTACTGGTAAAAAACCACCCATCGCCAGCACACGATATCCTGGGGCAGTAACGTGGATTTCATGGTCTCCACACATACAATCCTATTACATTTGATGTCAGAAGGAAGAACATAACAATAGCAGTCAGCAGCATCATTTCCACATTGTAACTGGGAGAAAACTGTTTTTCAGTTTTTTCCATGCAACTGACAAACAATATAAAATCAATTGGATTGGTGGGTGATGGGTGGTTTGGCTGGTGAAAGTGTATTCATTCACTGATTTGATTGAGTTAGGAGCACACTAAAGAGATGGTTGGTGGTTTGCACCCAGCTAGGTTTGGGGACTGTAGCTTGGCAGGGTACTGCGCTTCAAGCTCCAAGTCTTCAGCAGTGATTTCTTTTAAGTAGGAGGCCTGGGCATTACCCCAGATGGTGTGAAGATGTGCATGGTTGATGTTCAGGTGTAAGGATTAGACATGTCTGTAGTAAAAAGTGTAATGGTGATATTGGTATTAAGTCCTTCCATATTGCATTTTTTCCTTTTGTTGTAGAGGAATTGCCAAATGAAGGATAAAGCAGTTACCAATATGGTACAGATCTTGCAGAATCAAATGGCACAAATTTGGGCATACAACATGAACTTAGATGGTCGCACATATACCCCAGATTCTCATTTCTTGAGTAAGGTGTGGAAGAATTTTGTTAGTATTTGTAGACAACCCATTAACAGCGATGAAGCTAGGGTGTTGGTAGGAGGGACCATTGTTGCTTATGTCCAAATTACATTTTATAGGAGATGTGAAAATGTACATGTTGTATCATGAGTAGTTATGTAATGCTCAAACGTGTTAAATTTTGAGGGTAGGCTTCAGAAGTGCCATGCTACTCTCTCACTTTAGCAACATTATCACTCAGATTAGCTTTCATCTTTTAGATCATGATCTCTGTGGTCCCCAGTACTACAGTTGTTATGTGTGGTTACTGACTTATTCTATATGAGGAAATTGTGGGCAGTATGTTCTTGTAATTGGATGTGTAACCTGTAGAGAGCCCGTAACCGGCAGGCCATAGCAGAGGTGACTGAGAACAGAGAGGGAGGCGAATTGGGGCTATAAATTCTGAGTGCAGTGCGAGGCTAGCTGAATGTTTCTGGGAAACAGTTTTCGGCGGTTTTTACCTGCAGGGGCACTTCGGGCTAAAGCTCTCTCCTCCTTCCACTTGACATCCATGACAGAAGGGCGCCGGTTCACAAAACATTTTACGTGGTTCTGCCACTAGTACATCATGGAAGATGGTCAGATGCCTGACAGAGGTTGGAGGAAGCCATTTAAGAGAGACTACTGTAAACCGAGATTTTGTACAAAAGGTGAGAAGGTCATAAAGCTCAGTGCATTATCACGTTAGACGCTGGAACAATGCACACAGAGTGGCTGCTATATGTGTCTAGTGCAGGTAGGACTGTAACACCCCTCCCCACCCCTGAAGCCAGGCTGTTTTAGTGAGCGTCAGAGACTTGTACCTAATGGGCATGACTGTCTGAGAAGCTAAGCAATTTACTAGAGAAAGAAATAGTGTGATATCTGACGCACATACTGAAAAAGGAAGTGATGCATCACTGTATACATCATCGTATATGAAAGTGCAGTGATACATTCAGTAAAATGAGAGAACTGTTCACAGTTAGTGTGATGCTGCTTTTCCTAAGCCACAAGAAGCAATTTGCCTTGTCATGTAATGCAAGCAGTCATGTACTTGGCTGCATAGTGAATGGAGATTTTGATAGAATGGAGCATCCAGTAGCCTCTGTCACACATCAGTTAAATGAAGTGGAAAAAAATTCTTCAGTAGTGGAGAAGCCAGTGCTGTGCCACACATATGCAATAATATACTTTCAATCCTATTTATATGAAAGGAATTTTAAAGTAATAATGGTCCACAAAGTATTAAAAAAGTTACTACGGGTAAAATATCTGTGATGCAGATTAATGCGTTGGGCACTGAAGGTTAGTGATGTCGACTTTGATGTAGTCCATTGATGTGGCGAGAACCATGTTAACACAGATAGCATCAGTGGAAAGCTATGTGAATTACAATTGTAAAGTGGTGGAAGGCACAAGCAGTGGAAAAATACTGTAAGCTATTTCCTTTGCCACTACCGTTCAATGAGTAGGGTTGTGTCATGCAAGAAAAGAAGTTAGACCTTGTGTTGTTGTGATTAACATCACTAGCGGTAAAGAAAGCGCGAGGTCTGAAGAATTCATTGTGACCCATCTAGAATTATAATGATAGTTTTGTAAAGGTTTTGAGGACATTTTCAGTCTCCCACCTCGTTTCGAACTATTTTTGAGACAGTTTGCTCTCTCAGTTGAAAGCACCGTTGTGTATGTACAGAAGTAGCTCAGTGATCTACAAGGTAACTCCAATTTTAATTAAAAATTATTTACGTTAAAACTGTCGAGGATGTCTGCATTGCTTGTTTCGGGTACATTTTCCAAGTCTCCATAGTGACTTTGTAAAAGTGCTATAATATTTCGTTGACTTGGTTGTGTGAAAGACGTTTTTTCCGATTATGAAACTAAGTAAGTCACGATAACGTGGCAACTTCTCTTCGAAATTCTGTAAAATTGTCTACTTTTGTCTGAATGCCGATAGTTTGTACCAGATGAAAATCATATTATTTTTTCACCGCACCAAAAGTAATTAATTAATAATGAAAACATGTTTTTTGTGGCCTAAGTTGTTGTGAAAAGTTAGATATAAAACTAAGTGTTACCCAATACAGCTGTACCGCCATTTAAATGAGGGGTTTTCGGTGTATTCCTCCCTTCCCCCTCCAGGGCTCAGGCAGCGCGGAGTTGCAGTGGGGGACATTTGAAGCGAAGCTGAGGGCTGAGCGCTTTGGCACCTGAGTCCGGTCATGGCCCATGAGCCGAAATCTTCTCCACCCCTGCCTGAGAGTGTATACACTACTCACACAGGTAGTAATATAATAAAAACTGGTATTTCTGTGATACGGAGAATGTAAACTTGTATTAAATCCATATCTACATAATATTCTACAAGCCAATTGACAGAGTGTGACGGTGGGTTTTTCTGGTGCCGGTAACTGATCCCTCCATCCCTGCACGACTCGTGAATGGTATGTGGAAAGAAAGATTGACTGTAAGGGTGTTTATTGTGGCCATTTCGTGAGAGGCAGAAGGAGGAAGTAATATGGTTTGCGGCCCTTCCCAGAAGGCACTTTCTCGAAATTTCAGTAGTAAACCTTTTGTGATGCGCAACCCCCCTCTCGTAACGTCGCCACTGGCAGTTGTTGAGCATCTCCGTAACACCCTCGCGCCTATGAAACGTGATGAAACACGCTGCTCTTTTTGGAACTTCTCTATCCTTTCTGTCGATCCTGGTAAGGATCCCAGACCGATGAACAATACTTGTAAGACATTTCCTTCGTAGGTGCGTTACATTTCCTAAAGACTCTGCCTATGAATCTCACTATGGCATCTGCGTTTGCTGCTATCTCTTTTATGTGGTCATTCCACTTAAGGTCACTCTGGATAGTTACTCCTACATATTTTACAGTTTCCAGCAGCTTTTCATCAGTTGTGTAGTTGTACAGTAGCGGATTTCTTTGCCAATGAAGCGGAATATATTACTTTTATTTACGTTCGGCGTCAACTGCCAGAGGCTGCGCCATTCATCAAACCTCTGGGCTCATTCGATACTTATAGTCTGGCGTTACTACTTTCTTATAGACAGCCGCAGCATCTGAAAACAGTACTAAAGATCAGACAATTGCTATTAGAAAATTTGTCAACAGTAACGGTCCTACCACGCTTCCTTAGCGTACTTCGGAAATTAGCGTTACATCTGTACAGGCCGCGCGGGATTAGCCGAGCGGTCTTGGGCGCTACAGTGGTGGACTATGCGGCTGGTTCCGGCGGAGGCTCGAGTCCTCCCTCGGGCATGGATGTGTGTGTGTTTGTCCTTAGGATAATTTAGATTAGGTAGTGTCTAAGTTTAGAGACTGATGACCTTAGCAGTTTAGTCCCATAAGATTTCACACGCATTTGAACAACATCTGTCCATTTTGTTCCGTTAAGAGCGTCGCGCTGAAATTTATCTCCAACTAAGTCTTGAATTCAGTCTCAAATATCGTTCCAGACTCTTGAATCTCTTTTTCTTTTACTTTTTCCCGGTAAACGGCAGTATGATGAATCTCATGGAGGAAAGCGAGCTGAGTTTCACAAGATTTTTATGTAGGAAAGTGTACAGTTCGCGACTTATCACAAACATGACATTAATCATTGGTGATGGTCTTTTTATCAGTTGACGATGGTTTTCTTATACAATGAGAAGGGCTGAAATCTTTTCACATCCATGCCAAGTGTTATTCTGTGGCATTCTGTAACCTATGACATAGCGTTTGTATTTGACCCAGAAGACGCAAGTTGAAAGTAAGGGACACCGGCTGTGTGAGTTTACAAGTGACCTGAACGAACACAGTAACAGTCGACCACTGGTCATTTCATTCAGTTTCGTTTTAATAGTTCTAACGTCTTTAGTAAAACTGTTCACTGTATGAATTGTTAATCAATCATGTATCACCTTGATTAATTTACATTCGGAATTAGTGATAATGTCGCTAGATATTATCGGATTCTTTACTGCAATAAATACGCCGCCACCACTGGAGAATAACATATCCTTGCGATAGTGTTCCAATCTGAACTTAGGATTTAGTTGCTGTTCACCTCTGGTTTCAACCAACTTTCTGTTCCTAATACTATCTTTACATTATAATCTTGAGTAAGCGATACTTACTAATGCAGTGTGATCGGAATATAGACTACTGAAAAAAAATTTGTACACCTGGAAAGACGACATAGATCCTGATCCAATGGCGACATATGCCGCCTAGCAGATGTGCTGATAATGGTTTCCCGTCGCCGCCAAGAGATAGCTACCACAACGCCATCTATGTCTACGCCTTAATAGGGAACACTCACAGCCAGAAGGGCTATTAGGGTGCAAACGTGTGAAGCAAGCAGGCAACCGTGTCACGGAGAAGGGCGTTTGCTCCCTACATCTAACTCGGCGAGTGTGAAAGGGGTCAAACTCTGGCCTTCGTAGTGGCGGAATGGTCTTTCGGAAAACTGCCACACAAGTTGGAGGTGCTGCTTCAGTTATGCAACGATGCTATCAGTAGTCACGTGAACATTCCCACACCGGTAGACGAGGTTCTGGAACGACCAAGCCGCACAGACGCTCGCCATGATCGTCCTATCGTAACGGCAGCAGTGGCAGATCGTACAGCTACCAAAGTGCAGATAAGAGGACTTGGAAGCCTAGACGTGTCAACACGAACTGTTGAGAACCTAGTATTAGCAGTAGGACTACGAGCACACACAGCCTCTAGCAAACAGAGATGATGGAAACCAGCTTCCTTTATGAGATTCTTTGCGCTGTAGACCACGGTGTTCCCGCTGATGCCGTGTTGTTTGACTTCAGGAAGCATTTGAAAACGCCCCGCACTGCCTTGTAGTTAAACAAATACGAGCTTAGCGACTAAGTTAACGACTGGATTCCAGAATTCCTTGCCGATAGAACTCAACACGTCGTTTTTAACGGAACAAAATCGACAGACATAGAGGTAATTTCCGGAGTATCCCAAGCAATTGTGATACAACCGTTATTGTTTACGATGTATGCAAATGATCTAGTTGAAAACGCCTGATGCTCTTTAAGACTGTTCGCAGATGACGTGGTTTTCTATAACGAGGAAGCAACGCCAGAAGAGAATACAGATTTGGAGAATGTCCTGCGGGGGATTGATGAATGGTGCAAGTTCTGGCAGTTGACTCCAGATATGTATAAATGCAACGTATTTCACATACACAGCAAAAGACATACACTATTGATGACAATGTGATAGAAATAGTATCTACCGTAAAATATATAGGAGTGATTATTCAGTGTGGTCTTAAGTGATTGAGCAGATATACCTAATCGTAAGAAAATCAGATGTCTGACCGAGCTTCATAGGAAGACTCGGACAATGTAAATCATCCAATAAGAATGTGTTTTAGAAGGCGCTTGCTCGACTGTTTCTTGATCGTTGTTCATTAATCTGGGATTCTTACTAGGTAGGACTGATAGAGACGATCGAAAGAAGAGCGACGCGTTTCGGCCCAGCATCGTTTTGTCTGCGCACATGGCAACAGAAGAGCTCAACAAACTACGGTGGCAGGCGTTACAAGAGGGGCATAGTCAACTACGGTGAGTTTTGCTACTGAAATTTCGAGAGAGCAGTTTCCAGGATGAGTCGGACAACATATTATTTCCTCAAACATCTGTCACGCGTAATAATCACGAAGAGTAAATTTTTAGGAATTACAGCCAGTACAAAGGCTTACCCACAGTCATACTTCCCACGTGCTATTCGGGAATGGAACGAGCTGGTGTTGATCCGTTAGTGGCACCAGAAGTGCCCTCCACCACACGTCATTATTTGTTTTCGGTGTATAATGTTGGTGTAGATGCGGATGTACATGACTATGTAGATGTGCGCCACTGCCTGCCGGATGCCTGACTATGGCTTTACGTCTGCGAGACAACACCAGCCACTCCTACTCCACTGTTGCAGCACGCCACTATGTCATGCTGAGGTGGTACTACTATGTGGGGCGATGACACACTCAGCAAATACGCCACCCTTTATCTCTGTACGATCGATTTGCAGAACAAAGTTTGTTATTATTAACTGAGTTCCTTTTAGTAAGCCCTTGCCGTTGTAGTTCTAGAAAGTAGACCACACGCAACTCTTGTGGAATAACCTCCATCCTGGCATCTAATGGTATTTCCACCTCTGATCGCATTGAACAACTACGAAAGAGGTATCAGACCTCAACAATACTGTTATGTTTAAAAAAAAATTAGTGAGCTTCAGGTAAATTTGTATAGCATTACCGGCTGTGAGTGTTTGATTACTAGATATGGAGAGAAATTGTGTTTGGAATTGAATGGCAGACAGATATTTGAGATTACTTAGTAGTTGGGATTTTCAGTCTTTGAAAAACACTATATTACGTTGAGATGTAAAGGAATGAAGAGACTTAAAAATAATGCTAATGAATTTCATGATCGAGAATTTTGGGTTTAAATTTTTTTCAAGTTTTCATACATACAGTTTCCATTTTTCTAGTTTGTGGGAGTTCGAATACAATGTTCGCTAAATTGCATCCAAATGGACAAAATGGGCCCACTCGGTAGTTATAATCACAGATTATAAAAATTCATAAAATTTAATTGTTTTCAGAAAGTAAAGTGCTTTTCTTAAACTTTTGTTTCATTTTAGGTCTCAAACTATATTTTAATTAATTCTCTTACACTCAAAATTCATGTCGATTTCTATACATGAGTATTAAGTCGGTACATTGAGTGCAGTCGGCATGTTTTATTGCCCACCCTTTTTAGACAAATCAGTTAAATTAATTTTATTTTAACACAAATTAATTTTATTTTAATATTTAAAATAAGATTTATTTCATTAATTCATGTTAGAATAAAATTAATTTAGTTAATTTATCAAAAAAGTGTCTGCGAGAGAAACAAGCTGAATGCACTCACTATACCCACTTACTATTACCGTAGTTGGTCACTCAAAAGTTACTAAAATAGATTAAAAGGTGACAGTACCATTTCGAACTGTGTAAGACAGAGTGTTAAGTGTTCTTACGCTAGATGTAGCATTTACAACATTTCCTCTTTGTAGCAAAAATTAGGTCGAAGACTTTTCCACTCTTCAACAACAGTTGCAATATAGCTAATTTTAATGGCCATTCTGCATTAAGACTATGATACTGAATTAAGTTTGCATTTCAATGGAAAACAGTCAAGACTGAAGAATAACACTAAAAAAGTTTGATACTAACAACAAATGGGTTAGCTTAAACCATCTGTTAGAATGAAGTACTAAAATTATCGACTGTAGGAGCATAATGCCAAAATCATGGTCGCTTACCTCTTCAGACGATATTCAACTTGCGACCTACAAACTGTCCATGCA
This sequence comes from Schistocerca serialis cubense, assembly GCF_023864345.2. NCBI lineage: Eukaryota > Metazoa > Arthropoda > Insecta > Orthoptera > Acrididae > Schistocerca > Schistocerca serialis. The sequence continues at coordinate 533,986,541 of NC_064639.1, read as the reverse complement.
TCTTAGCTGCTGATAAGGAAGTAGTGTGAATTAATTGATATTCATTTTATGCCGTCGACGGGGGTGTATAGGTTGCCACTACATAATGTTTCAAGATATTGCTGAAATTGCATGGATCATGAACGAACATAGAGTGTTATTTTAAGTCATTTGTACTTCTATAACATGTCAGTAGGACTTAACTGTTCTAAGAGTTAGCGAGTTTGGCTCCAGTCACTGTTTAGGTATTGGATAAAAATCATTAGGTACAGCAGGTGAAAACCTCTTACAACCAGAGCATCTAAAAATGGCTGTAAAGCAGTCTCTCAGCAGGTGCACCCTATTTTCCTCACGATAGAAACGTTCCTTGTAGATGGAAGAGTCATAAAAGATTAACGGCATTAGAATGCAGAACGCAATGGAAACCACACGACTAGCATTCTTTTAAATGCGCTCTTGATGACCATATCCATCGTAACAGGCGCCAAAGGTAAACCATTGTCAACTCAGGATCCTTGGATGGGGCTACCAAGAAGGATGTTGCAAGGATGTTAAAGAATAAGGCACATGTTCTTCGAATCAATGGTGGGTTTGAACGCCAACCTCAAGCACCTATTCAGTATATCCTTTACTTAGTTGTATCTAATACCAGCTGTCAAGAGTTCTACATATTTACCTCCATCAATAAAAATGTCTTTAAAGCTATAATACGTCTGTATTGATTACTAAAGATTTTAGTTTACTGAAAATATGACTGAGAAGACATAAGATGGCACAAAGCCTTGTTATAATGAATTTTCAGTAGACATGAGAATAATATTCCACTTTCGTGCTCACGTATTGAAATTTGCTATTAAAATAAAACAAAACAGCTACAGCAAAGGGAAGGTCGACACAGAGTTGATAACTACATGTTTTATTGCATCACTGAATTACACAATAATTTAGTAAGACAATAATTATTATAATCAATCACATCACCATACATGACTGATAAAATGCTTTTCATGAACTAATCAATATATCTATTTAAACAGATAATGGAGTGCAGTTATTGATCTGAATAATGACTGGAAGAAGAAAAACAGTACGCTTGTAATGAAACTTTATACGTCAGTGCCAAATGATTTACTATGAAGGGTTGTGAAAATACTTAAGAAAACAAATCGGTTATTTACACTGTCTTTAACTCTTCAGTTTTACAATGTGAACATTTTTCCATTATTGAGAAACTGCTCCTTACATGTAAATATTGCTGCTGTCACATCGCAGTTCAGTGATAGATAATTTCCATACCTTTCCTAATTCCCTTTAGTGGAATCTTTGTTAATTATTGAAAAGTGGCACATCTCTTCTTGTAGTATCTCTGTGTACAGCTAAATTATAAATATTCCTCCATATGTACTACTTCGATCATCACTGAAGGTTTAAGCTTAAATAACAAGTAAATTCTTTTTGTTCTACTGATTCTTGTTTATTTGTGAGTAGTTTTCGGCTTATTGATCCATCTTCAGGAAATAAATGAAAAGTGTTCGCTAGGGACATTAGTTCTTAGGTAGCCAAATATTATACGCAAAAACACAACCCACTTGCACAGAATGTTGTGCACCAAACTTCTTTCTCAACATTGTTGATACACTTCAAGCAATGGAAAATCTTAAATGAAATAATCAATCCAACTTCGTAATATTACAGTTGTGTAGATTATATGGTTACTACATTAAAGTTTGTGAAGTCGCGATATTGGTTGAGAAATTGTTGAAGCGAGTGTTTCTCATTTATGTTGTGCAACAAACACATACTTCAACAACAAGAACCTCATAGCTCCTAAACTGTGTGTACTTCCTAGACTACTCAAGGAAGGCCAACGTTTACGACCTCTTGTGTCAATCTACATCGCACCAAACTACAAAATTATCAAAGACATTTCTGTATCAAAACAAACACGAAATTAAAACCTACATTTAGAACTGTAAATTCTGTGGATCTTAATAACAGAATTAAAGACCTTCCTATTCTACATAGAATCTATAGATGTTGTCAGCAGATTGACATATGTACAAGTAACAGAATGCCTCGATATTTTGAGAGACGTATTATACAGAACAAAATCAATCTTATACAAGTAGAAGATATCATACTGGCCACACAGACTTGTTTATAACAAATTTTTTGCTAGTTCGAAAGCACTCTATACAAATAAGTAAGAGGCTTGGAAGTGGGGGTCTCTCCTCAGGTTTCTTTTAGCATAAATCTTCATGGACCATTTCGAGACATGGATCCTATATAACAAGCAGTTCAGTGATAATATAAAATGTTGGTACACATTTGTAGGTACTGTTTGTGGACTCGTACCAGAAAATCATGCAACACATTAGTAGATCATCTTAACTTACAACATGCATTTTACCCTGGATATTGGTGAAAAATCAGTTAACCTCTTAGGCATCAAGACATATATCATTAGAAATAACATAGCTTCAAAATTTGCAGGTAATCCACAAGCACAAAAATTTGGAAATTTGTAATAAGATCTTATGGGACCAAACTGCTCAGGTCATCGGTCCCTAAGCTTACACACTACTTCATGTAACTTAAACTAAGTCACGCTAAGGGCAACACACACATCCATGCCCAAGGGAGGACTCGAACTCCCAACGGGGGGATCCATGCGTACCATTACAAGACGCCTCACACCGCGAGGCTACCCAATGTGGCAATCCACAAGTAGAGACACAGTAAGAACCTTATGTTCACAACACTCAGTAACACATTGACATGCTGCCCTCCATTCTGTGGTGCATCGTCTTAAATCCATACTAATGTTGATACAGAATTTTCAAATAGTGATCGTATCACTGACTTGAGTTATAACATTGTACACAAGATACAAAGAAGAAAAACATTGCCCTAGAGTATGCCCCCACCCTGCAGTATAAGTGATATCTAAACTCATATCGTGAGCTATGCCAAATTAGGAAAGCTATACAAATAATATATTTATTTATATTTATATTACGATCAGGTCGATTAGGCCTCCCCCCCCCCCCGCCCCCCATGAACCATGGACCTTGCCGTTGGTGGAGAGCCTAGCGTGCCTCAGCGATACAGATAGCCGTACCATAGGTGCAACCACAATGGAAGGGTATCTATTGAGAAGCCTAACAAATGTGTGGTTTCTGAAGAGGGGCAGCAGCCTTTTCAGTAGTTGCTGGATGATTAACTGATCTGGCTTTGTAACACAACCAAGACGCCCATGCTATGCTGCTACTACGAACGGCTGAAAGCAAGGGGAAACTACAGCCGTAATTTTTCCAGACGGCATGCAGATTAACTGCGTGGTTAAATGATGATGGCATCCTCTTCCGGAGGTAAAATAGTCCACCACTCGGATCTCTGGGCGGGGACTACTCAGGAGGACGTTGTTATCAGGAGAAAGAAAACTAGCGTTCTACGGGTCGGTACGCGGAATGTCAGATCCTTTGATCGGGCAGGTAGGTTAGAAAATTTAAATAGGGAAACGGATAGATTAAAGTTAGATATAGCGGGAATAAGTGAAGTTCGGTGGCAGGAGGAACAAGACATCTGTCCTGCGGGTAAGCTACTACAAACAGCGTAGTGCACGCATTATTGTGGCCAAGATAGATACGAAGCCCACGCCTACCACAGTAGTACAAGTTTATATGCCAACTAGCTCCGCATATGACGGAGAGATTAATGAAATGTATGATGAGATAAAAGAAATTATTCAAATTGTGAAGGGAGCCGAAAATTTAATAGTCATGAGTGACTGGAATTCGGTAGCAGGAAAAGGAAGGGAAGGAAACGTAATAGGTGAATATGCAATGGGGAAAAGAAATGAAAGAGGAAGCCGCCTGGTAGAATTTTGCACAGAGCATAACTTAATCATAGCTAACACTTGGTGCATGAATCATGAAAGAAGGTTGTATACATGGAAGAAGCCTGGAGATACTAGAAGGTTTCGGGTAGATTATATAATGATAAGACAGATATTTAGGAACGAGGTTTTATATTATAAGACATTTCCAGGAGAAGATGTGGACTCTGACCACAATCTATTGGTTATGTACTGTGGATTAAACTGAAGAAACTGCGAAAAAGTGTGAATTTAAGGAGATGGGACCTGGATGAACTGACAGAACCAGACGTTGTAGAGAATTTTAGGGAGAGCATTAGGGAACGATTGACAAGAATGGGTGAAAGAAATACAGTAGAAGAAGAATGGGTAGCTTTGAGAGATGAAGTAGTGAAGGCAGCAGAGGATCAAGTAGGTAAAAAGACGAGGACTAATGGAAATCCTTGGGTAACAAAAGAGATACTGAATTTAATTGACGAAAGAAGAAAATACAAAAATGCAGTAAATGAAGCAGCCAAATAGGAATACAAACGTCTCAAAAATGAGATCGACAGTAAGTGCAAAATGGCTAAGTAGGGATGGCTAGATATCGCTAGGGGTAAGATAGATACTGCCTACAGGAAAATTAAAGAGACCTTTGTAGAAAAGAGAACCACTTGCATGAACATCAAGAGGTCAGAGGGAAACACTTTTCTAAGCAAAGAAGGTAAAGCAGAAACGTGGAAGGAGTATGTAGAGGGTCTATACAAGGACGATGTTCTTGAGGACAATATTATGGAAATGAAAGAGAACATAGATGAAGATGAAATGGGAGATATAATACAGCGTGAAGAGTTTCACAGAGCGCTGAAAGACCAAAGTCGAAACAAGGCCCCGCGAGTAGACAACATTCCATTAGAACTTCCGATAGCCTTGGGAGAGCTAGCCCTGACAAAACTCGGTTGGTAAGTAAGATGTATGAGACGGCCGAAGTACCCTCAGACTCCAAGAAGAAAATAATAGTTCCAATCCCAAATAAAGCATGTGCTGAAAAATGTGAAAATTACCGAAGCGTCAGTTTAATAAGCCACGGCTGCAAAATACTAATACGAATTTTTTACAGACGAATGGAAAATCTGGTAGAAGCTGACCTCGGGGAAGGTCAGTTTGGATTCCATAGAAATGCTGGAATACGTGATTAGATGGGTAGATAACGTAACTAATGAGGAGGAATTGAACAGAATTGGGGAGAAGAGGAATTTGTGGCACAACTTGACTAGAAAAGGGGATCGGTTGGTAGGACATACTCTAAGGCATCAATGGATCACCAATGTAGTATTGGAGAGCAACGTGGAGGGTAAAAATCCAAGAGATGAATACACAAAGACCAAGAGATGAATACACAAAACTGATTCAGAAGGATTTAGGTTGCAGTAGGTACTGGGAGATGAAGAAGGTTGCACAGGATAGAGTAGCATGGAGAGCTGCATCTAACCGGACTGAAGACCACAACAAAACAACAAAAAAATTCAAATAATCAGCCAAAACTCTAAAATCCACCAACTGTAAAACTTCATTATATGTAAGAGGCACTACTGTTCACATTTTATTTAACAGCAAGGGTAAAACAGATTTATTAAGTAACAATGGAGTTTATAAAACCACTAACAACGATTTCAACAAACTGTATATTGGTCAAAGAGGCGGAGCTATAGTAGTTAGTTGAGAGAGGACAAGTTACTCTCCAACCGATATTTGATAAATATTTTGTATGAAATAAACATTTCTGTTACAACGTTACGCAAGTGGGGAGAGACCTCAGACAAATAGCTACCTCAGTGGGAGATGATGGAGCTAAAAGCATGAGGAATTTTTATCGTAATTAGTTCTTAGAAACGTCGTGTTTGAAGTTGAAAGCAAGTGGCGGCGAACAATCCATCATTAAATCTTGCCGGGCAGGCCCATGGCCGCATAGGGTCAACAGACCACACTCTAGCAGAGACAGGTTTCCAGCAGGACAATGTCCGCTTTACCTGCATCGACGCCAGCTGAAAGCTGGGCTGGGGACGACGGACTGAGGGGACGCGTCTACACACCGGGGTTGTGAACACGGCATTGTGGGCTGCGCCACGCCTAGTAAAAATTTACAAGTTTTCGTGTTCGCCAAAAACGGCAAATGGGCCTGTGACTCACTTTCATCGGCCACCTTGGTCGTAAAGGAAACGCTGGTGTCTGGGAAACGTTTAGAGATAGGATCTTTAATACACCACATAGCTAGGACTAACGTCCTAAAGGCACAGGCAATTAAGATAAAGATCTGTAAGATTGTATCTGTCCGCTTGTTGCTGTGGGCAGCGACGCGACTTCAGAGAAAAACACCTTCTCCCACCGCAGAAACTTAGAAAGTCAGTAATTGGCGGTTTCTTTTCTTTCCAGGAAGCAGGTCTCTTAACTCATGCGCTGGTTGGTCGTGAGTTAGTGCTGGCGTGTAGGAGAGGAAATTTAGCGCCTCTGAAGTTCTGTGGTTGGGTCAAGAGGAAATGGAAGGCTTTGTCTTTCGTGTACTGTGCGTAAGAACGGGAATTTTTATTATTCAGGAGAGGTGCTTCGGTCTGCGGGGCACTCCGGCTCTGGACTTTGGTCTGGAAGCAACTTCTGGTCGAAACTCTTGCATGTGGGGTTGGTACTTGGGATCTGTCCCAAGACTGAGTTATCTTGCGAGAACTTAGACTGGGGAGCCTGTGGTGAGGTTTTCACTGTACCGACAGTGTGACTTCAATCGTCTCGGACCACTCGTTTGCCGAAGGCGCACTTATTCGATTTGGTTTACCAGTCTCAACGCTCGGCATCCTTGGGCGCTCTGCCGTATAAGTGAGCCGAATTGGTCCTTGGTACGATCAGCGAACGGGTGTGTCACGCACTGAAATCTTGCGTGATTTGAGGTCTCTAGTAGGGAGTAAATTGCGACCCGTCTACCTGATCACTAGATCGTGGGATTTTTCATTTCTTTCGTGGCGTGATGGACTCACAGGTTCCGCCTTACGACACGCCACTGCCGGACACGACTCGCCATGGGCTTAGCCGTACAACCACCCAGTCGCCACTAGCTCTCAACTGCAACCGCATAGCCTAATGTAGATTGAACAGTCTAAATCTGCTCAGCGTCAGAACAAGTAAAAGTCGGGTTATCCGCATTTTTTAGAGCCAGTGTATTTAACTCACCTTTGCCACCCAGGGCCATTGTGGTCTTAAACCACCTGTTAGTTGTTTACGATATTCTAAAATAATCTGTTTCGGTTTAATTAGGTTTGTCTTTGTTTTATTTAGTTTTTTGTGTGTTTGGAAAAATAAGTGTTTTCAGTAAATATTATTTTGCCTGCCTTCTCCATCAAATCATCACTTCAATATAGTCACCCCAAGTGTTAACTTTGATTGTGTTCGACTCTGCTAGAATATCATGCATTTTAGCGTCAGCTGCGAAGAGTAAACATTCCACTAACCCGAACCTGTTAAAAAAAATTTCATATCTATTCCATTTAGCGTACCCGGTCACAAGGATAAAATTTCGTAACCATTCCATTTAGCGTACCCTGCCAGGATAACTTTAATTTTAGCGTTCCCAGTCAAATGTTATCTTGCAATTTAGCGTACCCTGCCAGGATCTCAATCAATCACTTTCAATTCAAACTGCCCCCAAACAGTGTTACCTTGCATTCAGCGTACCCTCCCAGGATCACTTTTATATACATATAGTTTTCGCCATCTTGCAATTTGCGTCCCCTGCCAGGATCTCTTAGTTTAACGTTGTCTTTGAATTGACGTAAAATCTCAGAATCTCGGATTGATGGCACCTTCTGTGACCGTCAGATCGTAGATAGTGTTGCATAGTGAAGTTTCTGTTCCCCATGATTAATGTGGTGCACTGGGTAGAATACATTCGCGTTGCTGGCGCCTAGATATAGTACTAATATTTAATTGCTGTATTAGTGTATTTTCATGTTTCTGTTCTGACTTCTTTGTCACTTGATTGTTTGTTTCTGACGGAAAACTGCGTCATGCTGATTTATTAGGAGAGATCGAGATTTTTGTTTGTTAGCATAGAAAAGGGTGCTGTTATTTGAATTCGTTGTTAGGAACTAGGAATCAGTAGCTCACGGGAGCGAAATTGAGAGTAGAATCTGTGTGGCACAGAAATGTGTAGTTTTTAAATTCATTTGGGTCAGAATTAGAGTGCACGCTTACATGAAGCAAGGCACGTTTCCTGCAGAGCAGCGAAAGTAATTGTATTTTGTATACCATGGATCCACGTCAGATTATTAGCGATGACCAAGCAGATATTACACGGGATTGTCATGTACATGAGGTTGCAGACCGGGCAGAAATGTCGAACGTAGATTCTGCAGAGTATGACGACTTGTCTCAGTCAGGTGACGAAAATGAACAGGAGACCGCAGCAGAACGAAATGTGGCCGCTTCTGGTACGAGACGCACTATCAGTGAAACTGGCAGACCAGAATCACTAACGAAACGTCACAGAATGGCGGAATCTCGTTCATCTAGTTCGGAAAGAAGCTGTGGATCTCAGTTTGAGGCTCTCATGCAATTGATGCAAGAGGCAGAAGGAAGAGGTAAGATGCAGAAAGGAAGAGACAAGAGGCAGAGGAAAAGATATGGGAGGAGGAGAAGGAAAGACACAAATTAGTCACAACACCGGTCACAGACGGTATAGATGGAGTCAAGAAAGAGATCGCGGGAATCGAAGAAAAGCTAGAGATGTCAAGAAAACGACTACAGAAACGCGTGAGGTCGCGGACCAGGCGAAGTGCGATGCTAAAACAGCGCGATTGGTACCGCAAGTAGCACGAAAGGACGCATCACTGGCCAAAGAACAAGTTTAACTGGCAAGAACTGAGGTGTTTAAAACAAAAACGCACTCACTACGCTCCAAAATCAAGACAAAAAAATAGTTCAAGAGACGCAGGAAAGAATGTGTGAGGCGAAAAAGCGAATTTAACAGATAGAAATCAAACAGGCCGAAATCTCTGAAGTTAAGGATCAGCAGACTCAAACTGCCGTGCAACAAAACGAAGTGGCCAAGGACGATCGACAAGCATGTGAGAGGGTCACGCAATTGCAAACACAATATCGTCCGGTAGAGCGCCATCGTGAGAATCAAGGAAGAGAAGAAAATATTTTGCGAGTGTCCGAACCGCTATATGAGGACACACCCACTGCATGTAGGCGAATGCAGTAGGAATATGCCCCTGCCGTGGGGGAACGTGTAATAGAAAATGCTCCGTCAGTAACAAGCAGCTTGTCAGAGACCGAGCCGGAAAACAATTGTACACATCTACGGAGGACAGAAACGTTATTACATGAGTCTGAAAACACGAGGGGACAACGTAACAGTGCACGAGGATGGTTAGGGCACGAGTACATTGAATCACGCGCTGCGGACTAGAGAGAAAATACGTATGGCGGTCACATCGAACCTTTCGACCACAAAATTTTTTTTGACCATCCAGAATTTTCAAAGTCTACATGGAAACAAACAACGCCTTACATCTCAAGGCGTGGATGGCACAATACGATCACTTGCTACCAGAATCTTGGCCAGTGAAGTAAAAGCTCCAGTTTATCTGTGGTTTCTTAGAAGGGTCGATTGCAGAACATATGAGCGGAGTTGCGGAGAATTGTCGCTCCTACCAAGAATTTAAGGACGCATTCCTCAGCAGATAATGGTCGCAAGACACACAGGAGAGGATAAAACAGGAGATCATGTTATGAAAGTACTTAGAAGCGTCGGGATTCCGCAGTCCTGTCAAATTCTTTGAATCCCTGGTCAAGAAGAACCGAGTCTTAGATCAACCATACAGTCGCAAAGAAATTATCTGGCACTGCTACATTAAGTTACCACTACCCTACCAGCAACTGTTCATCGGTAGATGCAACGATTCAATCCAAGCTTTCAAGAGCACGCTGTGCGAACTCGAGTATGTGAATGATATTCACAACCTGCGTGAGAGAAGTAGAAATAAGGACCGTAACTGGCCAGATACGGAAGAGATGAATGACGACGGACGAAATGGGCGAAAACATCGATCGAATCGAAACCAAAATTCATACTTCAATCGGAATAACCAGCCGTCATGGGAAAATAGGGGAAGACAAGGAAATTATAACAGCAACAACAACTACAGGCGAAACGGAAACTGGAGAGAGCAACAGAACTCGAGCCAGTGCCAACAGGATTCCAGGGAGCAACAGCCAAGCAATAGCAGGACGTACAACGGTCAAGGTCAATGGAATAACCGTCACAGCGAGTATGTGGAAGTGGGGCCACCTAACCCATCGCAGGGGCCACGCAGAGAAAAGTCAACCAGGAATTGATAACATTCGTAGAAAAAGTATGCCTAGTAGATTTATAAATCAGATGTAGTATTTAAGTAGTCTGTATGAATGAACTGTTTAATGTAATGTAAAATTGATTTTGTATTGCTTACCGTAATTTTTTCATGTGCTCTATTTCAGTGTTATATTCGTTTGTTTGTCATTTCCAATAGGTTTCAGTTGTCCTTGTTGAACGTGATCAAATGAGTTGCTCATTTGTGACATCGTCACGCCAACATTTACTGGCAGGTGTCAGATTAAATTAAAAATTCTGTAGTTAATTATATCTCATCAGTAGGTGGCATTTACTTTTGTGGCACACCAAACCAGGCACGTTCCAGTACTGTGTACTCCAAACAACTGAATACTGCTACTATTTCCTTCGGCCTCACAACTGTTGTCCAATTTCCGCAACTGAGCGTCGTACTATGTCATAGTATTATCGTAGAAGAGCCTTCACAATTATCACCATAGTCGACGAAATTGTTTCTGTTCACTTTCCGTGGTTTCTTGTACACTGTCCAAGGAACGGATGTACATCACTTTATGTTTTTCGTGGTGTCTAGACGGTAAATCGTGCCATAGAGCACGCGAATCTCGATTTTCGGATGTCTTTCGTATGGTGTTAGCAGTCCACGCTTTGGGCGCGTGTTAACAGTAAGACTCAGTGTGTTTGGGACATCGCCTGTCGTGCGATGTAGCCTGTTTCGTGGTGGAATTTGCCAGCGCCATCTGAGCGCCATCGGCAAAATGTTGTCTATGGGGAATTAGCACGGAAAAGTGCAAGTCTTGGTATAGTGGCAGACCCAGACCCAGAAATAGAAAGCAGGAACGTAAAGATGGTCCATAGATGAGAGTTAAATTAGAAAAAATACTTGTATACAACTAAAATATACATAATGCTCGTGTTTCATTTCAGCAGCAGTGATCCTAGTAGAGGAGACTGGGGACACACTTGTACTACGTACAATTATGAGTGCACAGTCATGAAATGTCACTTCTAAGTTTTCAGGCAAATCACCGACACCTGAAAGTAGACACACTTCCGGGCCACTTTAGCATCAGCAGTCAACACCGCCAGACACCACAAAAATAAATGAGCAATATGAAAAGAAAAGAAAATACATAAAAATTCGCTTACGTAGTGTTAGCAAAGGCATAGAGTAGTACAATAAGTTAGTATTTAGTATTGGGAGAAGTCTGCACGTTTGGTGGAGGTATAGATGTAGCACTAGTGTAAAATAAGAAATTAGTGTGCATGACAGGAGTAGCATTAACCAAAGAACTGGCAAAAACATGTGCACACACAAACAGAGACAGCGACCGATGGCCCTAGCAGTCTAGTCCCTTCAATCTCACAAACCAACCAACCAACCAACAAACAGAGACACCTCACACCACAGAATTTATGTCTATTCAGCGACATATAATTTATTTTTTTATTTGTGTCCTTAGTAATAGACAAAATAAATATAAAGAAATAGATAATTATATTAAGAAAAATGTTTTGTATTCATCTGTATTTTCTCTTTGTGTATATAAAACACATCATTGTAATGATTTTTGTGAGAGGATATGGCACTCAACCACTTTTGAGTACTGTGTATATTTGGCAGATTTTGCGTCATGGAAAGAAAAGGGGTACGCACTGTCCTAAGGAGTAACTGTGGCCACCCAGGTGTGGGTAAGTGGACCACCTGGGGCATCTAATGGGTTGCGGCCAGCTGTTGCGTAGACATCTCACAGCCGGCTGTCTACCTGCAAGTGAAGTGATGTCACCAGCCAACCCCGATAACGGGACCATAGCATGTCATGGCAGCCGCCCCTTAGCGACCGACGACCAGCCATACCACTATTAGGGAACAAGTGTCACGTGGCACCATAGTCGATGCATGCGCCAGGACCAACCAAAGCAGGTGGGCGCCAAGAGGGTCGTGTCCCATCATCAACAAAGCTGAGGTAATCTGATGGCCCGCGCCACGAGGCGTTTTCCGATGCAGAGGTTAAAGGAAAGAGCTGGGCTGCTCCATGTCCTGCTTAAGCTGAGTGGAGCTCTACGCCACGGGATGGGTTGTGCGTCAAATGCAACGCTGTCATGCCAGTGGCTGACGGCCAACTGCTGCCTGACCAGGATGACGCCAAGGGTCCAGCTGCTGTCTGTAGGCTGCAAAGATGCCGGTTGCTGCCAGTCGATGAACACTGTCTCGAGACAAGAGGGAATGCCAGAGTCGCCTGCTGCCGCTTCTGTCACATCGTATGCTGAGTGAGAAACCATTCCAATCGGGCGCAATTGCTGTTCTTCAGTCCTACCAGTAATCGTCATTTGTCTCCGCAGGCACCCCTGCAGAGGGAGTGATAGGATACCTTTCTGTAATGGTATTATGTAATATCTCTTTGTGTTTTTGTATGTACCAATTGATCTGTCTTGATTGTTTTAATGTTGTCCTGCACATTTATCAATGCTCTGTTTATGTGCCCATAATTGTTTTCAGGTCACAGGAAAAAATAATACACCAATTGCACAACATACGTAATAAGACAAACGGATTACACATTTGATTTCCTTGTTCATTCAGAATTTGAGAGTGTATGTGTCTGATGATTGAGATCAAATGAGTGATAGAGCAGAGATCAGTTCATACTCCAAGACACCGTGGAATATTAGGTACATTAGACATCTCTGATCTCAGGATATGTTGTGAATGGATATATTTCTTTGCTGCATGGACTTTTAACCGCCTATCAAATGTTCATCGGAGCTCTGTGATGCAGCAATGACCCCTGGGTCTAACGAAATTCATACCATTCACAGCAAATTTCTTTATATAATCTTGCTGGCATTGAGCTTCATGTAAATGAATGACCCCTGGAATCAATGAGACCAAGCTACGTTGTGTTTTAGGTATGGGCAATCCTGATTGGCAAAGTTATTTTCTTACTCATATATATATTGGTTATAAGGATGAGATACTCGTACTACTTTCGATGATTTCCTCTGGTCCGTGTCACATTAACCAATACTGAAGTGAGACACTACCCATTCAGAAATCAACAGCAGGTAGAGGGCAGTGAGAGAGGACTAGTTAATCTCTCACCAATTTTTTATAAATATTTTGTATGAAATAAACATTTTTGTTACAACGTTATGCAACTGGTGAGATAACCTAGAAAGTTAACTGCCTGAACGGGCGTTGATGGAGCTGGAAGCATGAGGAATTTTTACAGTTATTAGTTCTTAGAAACGGCGTGTTTGAAGTTGAAAGCAAGTGGCGGCGATCAATCCCTCATTAAATCTTGCTGGACAGGCCCACAGCCGCATAGTGTCCGACAGAGCACCCCCTAGTCGAGACGGGTTTCCAGCAGGACAAAGCTGCAAATGGGCCTGTGCTCTCTTCCACCTGTCGCCTTGGTCCTAAAGGAAACGATAGCCTCTGAGAAACGTTTAGGAATAGAATCCTTATTACACCTCATAGCTAGGACTAAATTGCTCGAAGGCACAGGCAAGTACGATAAAGATCTGTAAGATGGTATCTGTTCGCTTGTTGTTGTGGGAAGCGACGCGACTTCATAGAAAAACACATTCTCCCACCACGAAAACTTAAAAAAGTCAGTAATTGGCTGTTTCTTTTTTTTACAGATGCGCACGTTTCTTACCTCTTGCGCTGGTTGGTCGTGGGTCTGTGCTGGTGTGTAGGACGGGAAATTTAGCGCCTCTAAAGCTCTGTGGTTGGCTCAAGACCGAATGGAAGGCGTTGTCGTTGTATAATGTGCAGAAAAACGGCAATTTTTGTTTAGCTGTAAAGGTGCGAGGCACTCTGGCTCGGACTTCGTTCTGCGGGGCACTCTGGCTCTGGACTTTGGTCTGGAAACAACTTCTGGTCGAAGCAGTTGTGGTTGGTACTTGGGACCTGTCATAAGACTGACTCAACTTGTGAGAACTTAGACTAAGGAGCCTGTGGTGAAGTTTTCAACGTACCGATAGTGTGACTTCAATCAGCTCGGACTACTCGTTAGCCTAGGGCATACTTATTCGATTTGGTTTACCTGTCTCGACGTTCGGCATACTTAGGCGCACTGTCGTATAAGTGAGCCGAATTGGTCCTTGGTACGACCAGCGAACGGGTGTGTCACACACTGAAATCTTCCATGATTTGAGGTCTCTAGTAGGGAGTAAATTGCAATCCGTCTGCCTGATCACTATATCGTGGGATTTTTCATTTCTTTCGTGGTGCAATCGATTCACAGCTGCCGCCTTACGACTCGTCACTTCCGCACACGACTCGCCAGATGCAGGTTACATCGCTGCACGAAGCAAACAGGGTAAAGTACTGCTGCGCCGGCCTTGTCTAGGCGTACAAACCCCCAATCGCCAGTTGCTTTCATCTGCACCCGCATAGCCTAATGTAGATCGAACAATCGAAGTCATAGGAATTAAAGATCGCTTAACCTCATTTTTTTAGGGCCAGTGTATTTAACTCGCCTTTGCCACCAAGGATCCTTGTCCATTGTGGTCTTAAACCAGCTGTTAGTTATTTAGGATATTCTAAAATCATTTGTTTAGGTTTAATTAGACCTGTCTTTGTTTCTTTTGTTTTTGTGCGTTTGGAAAAATAAATGTTGTCCGTAAAGTAAATTTTTCCTGCCTTCTCAATCAAATCATCACTTTACTATAGTCACCCCAAGTGTTAGCTATCATTGTGTACGACTCAGCGAGAATATCATGCATTTTAGCGTCAGCTGCCAAGAGTAAACATCCCATTTAGTGGACTGTCAGAAAAATTTTCGTAACTATTCCATTTAGCGTACCCTGTCAGAAGGATTAAATTTCGTAACCATTCCACTAAGCGTAACCTGTTAGGATAGCTTTAATTTTAGCGTATCCTGCCAGGATCTCAATCAATCACTTTGAATTTAAACTGCCCCCAAACAGTGTTCCCTGACAGGATCACCTTTTTATATATATAGTTTTCGCTATCTTGCAATTAGCGTCCCCCGCCAGGATCTCTTACTTTAATAACGTTACCTTTCAAGCTGTATGAATACAAATGCAGCTGGAGATTAAGTAAGCTAGACTCTGCCATTGCCAAACATGTGGTGAAGGAAGGTCACAGACACCAAGCCCACGCAGAAGTTCTAGCCATGGCCAACAAAGGGAGAACACTAAGCCTGTTAGAAGCACTTGAGGTAAACAAATATTTAGCTCAAAGTCCCCATCTAGTTCTAACTGATCAATTACACCTGAGCACATGCCTACTTTTAATATTCAAGTGATTCAATAAACCAGCCACGTATCCACAGACCATAAGAATGATACATCTGCTAAGCAAAATTGCAACCTAATAGAATTTTATATTCCTTATTTTGCTTACGTCACAATCTTTTTATATTGTAACAATGTAACCTTTAATATTGTGTACATTAATTATTTAAAGTTGTCCATTGCTTTACCTGTAATTTACTATGTGAAAAATGTTTATTGTACAACAGCCAATGTCACAACCTCACAGACTTTAACATTATAGCCATTTAACCCGTAATACTGTAATATTAGGTACATGAATCATATATTGCGTTTAATAAGGTCCACTGCATAAAGTGTAATTTACAACATTCAGAAAGATATTTAGCGCATTACATTCTGTGCAAGTGGATCATATCTGTGCTTATAATGTTTGGTTACCGAGTATCTGTTGTACTTAGCAAACGCTGGTCTGTTGTTTTCTCAAGATGGCATAATAAACAGAAAACTAGTTCGAAATAAACTAGAATCAGTAGAACAAAAAGGTTCCTTGTTATTCAGCCTTAAGTGTGGAACTTTTCTACCAAGAAGTGACTGAAAATTCCATATATATCATCACAGAACCCTTTGTAACTGCACATATAGCACATGGAATTACCATTGCAATCCAACCACCGCAGACTACTAATCGCAAAGTTATTACAATAATGATAATCAATGTGTAACTAGTGTAGTTTTCATACAATCTCAGTAAATATTTTATATATTTTGTTTCTTTCTACTTTTTAGTATAGTTTACCTTTTTAAACAATTGTTTATACAAATATTATCCATAAATACTAGTGTTCAGACCCAAATGACAGTATTAATGCAAACAGTTTCTTACAGTTCAAGAAATCTGGTGTTTCTACTTGTGGTTACAGAGCACTGGCACATACTTCGAAATATCCCATATAGGATTATGAACTGAAAATAATAAACTGTCAAACAAAAGTTATACTGTGCTTTTGAGTTTCACAAGTCTTTGACATTAAGAGTATGTTACAATCTTGACTTACCTGTGTTTTTACAAAGTTAACAGCTGTTTCAAGAAGTGATTAATAAATATCATACACAATTTTCCTGAATCACTGTTCCATTCTCTCACAACAGTATTCACTCTTAGCACTCAGAGTTTCCATTTATATAGAATAATAATATATTAATAAAGTATTAGATGGTACTGTAACTTGATTTTTCTAGAACTAGTCTTTTATCATACTGAAATGAGAACTATTTCATAACTTCCTTATTGTGATTCTTGAGTTTCTCCCGGCGTATTTGATAATGAAAATATCCACGGGTGTATTGCCGGTCTACAGTGTCCAATGGGCACAATATTTCGGCGATCATACATCTAGCCATCATCAGGTGAACTGCCGGACTGAGCTCCTGTGAACGTGTCGGCACGGAGATCCGTACGCTATGGATGCTCAGATGGAACTGGGTTCGGTCGCGGCGGCGGCCGGTTCAAATACCCTCCGCCCGCGGCGTGCCACTCAAATTGATGACAGTCTTGTACGGAACCTGTAGAGATGGTTTGTCAAGGAGACGTGGGAACTTAGCTGTTTGACGTCCCGTTGCCTTCTTATGGCCGGAATCAGCTGCAACCCAGGTGTTGAGTAATGATGCGGTCTCGGTTTTGCAGAAAGGTCTCAACTTCGTTCCCACCCCGAAGTTCATTCCGGTCGCAGAAATTGTTAGTGCTGTTGAACAGGTTGCAGCTCGACATCCGCCTGAATCAGCTGAGGAAATACGTCGTGAAACTTGTCGTGCGTTGACGAAATCCAAGCCGATGAAGTCAAATATCACCAGTAAAGAGAGGGCGGCCATTCGTGATCTGAGGGAGCGCTCCGAAATTGTTGCCTTACCGCCTGACAAAGGCAATGCTACAGTTGTTGTCTCCCATAAGGACTACACTGATAAGATGCAGAGCCTGCTAAATGACGATTCCTACCGGAAGATCAGCGTTGACCCTACAAAGAAGGTGGAGAACGAGACGAGGTCGTTTCTCAAGGACGCAGATTTACCGGAGGGTGACGCTAAGAAATTGTTACCCCAAGATCCGATACCGCCTAGACTATACGCACTCCCGAAGGTTCACAAAGAGGGTGTACCATTAAGCCCCATTGTCAGCAACGTCAGGGCACCTACAAATTTGTTGGCCAAATACCTGACGGGAATATTAAGTCCTTATGTTTGTAAATACCCCCATCACATCGGTAATTCCGTGGATTTTGTTAAACGCCTTGATGGCTTCAGGTTGGACGAGTCAGATATCATGGTGAGTTTTGACGTCGTTTCCTTGTTTACGAGGGTACCCCTGCGAGAGTCACTAGAAGTTTGACGAGAAGACCACTGAACTTTATAGGCATCTCTTGACTTCCACGTATTTTCTTTTTAATGGAGAATACTACAAAGAAACGGAGGGAGGCGCCATGGGTAGCCCACTCTCACCGGTGGTAGTGAATTTGTACATGGAGAACTTCGAGGAGGAAGCCCTGTCATCATCCGAATGGAAACGCACTTGCTTTTTCCGTTACGTGGACGACACGTTCGTCATCTGGCCACATGGTATGGATAAACTCCTTGACTTCCTTACACATCTAAACTCCATACACCCCAACATCAAATTCACTATGGAGACTGAAACGGAGGGTAAATTACCTCTCCTTGACGTCTTGGCCAAGAGAAGGGCTGACGGCACCCTAGGTCATGGGGTATATCGGAAGACAACGCACACTGATTTGTATTTGCACGCAGACAGCTGCCAACACCCTTCAACGAGGAATGGGGTACTTAAAACTCTAGTGCATAGGGCGCGCACTATGTCTGACGCAGAGAGTCTACCCCAGGAATTGGAACATCTGAGAGCTGTATTTCGAAAAAATGGGTACTCAGAGTAGCAGATTCAACGTGCTCTCCGCTTAACCACTACAGTACAACCTGTGGAGATGGATGAAATCACGAGGGAGGAGATAGGCACTGCGTTTATTCCATATACAGGCGCACTCTCGGGGAAAATCGCCCGCATTTTGAAGAAACACCGGGTCGAACTGTGTTTTGTCCTCCGAATAAAACTCGTGCACTGCTGGGGAGCGCCAAAGATGACCTCGGTTTGAGGAAGGCCGGCGTGTACCAGATCCCGTGTAATGTGGCAAGTCGTATATTGGTCAGACGATGCGTACCGTCGAGGATCGATGCCGTGAACACCAGAGGCAGACTCGACTGATGTATCCAAGCAAGTCGGCGGTCGCTGAACATTGTTTGTCGGAAAATCACGCTATGGGGTATGAACGCACGAGAATTCTGGTACAGACGTCGAGATACTGGGACAGTGTTGATAGAGAGGCCATCGAAATTCGCACCAATGACGACCTCATAAACCGTGACTGTGGCTAAAATCTTAGCAAGGCTTGGGACCCAGCGATTGGGTTAATCAAGAGTAAATCGAGCAAACGTATAGTTGTGACGACCACGGCGGACAGAGCCATCACTCCGACGTCATCTCAGACGCCGTCGCAATCTGTTCCACCGCGCGACCGTAGCGCGTGGCGCGGACAGCGGAGGGAGCGCGCCCCGGGCGGAGGGTATTTAAATCGGCCGCCGCCGCGACCGAACCCAGTTCCCTCTGAGCAGCCATAGCTTACGGATCTCCGTGCCGGCACGTTCACAGGAGCTCTGTCCGTCAGTTCACCTGATGATGGCGACATGTATGATCGCCGAAATATTGTGCCCGTTGGACACTGTAGACCGGCAGTACACCCGTGGAATATTTTGATTAACTGGCTTATTGATTACATTCTTAGTATTTACATTACTGGTTATCTGCTTGCACTCTGATTTTACCTTTTCCTTCATTTCACTCTTAATTAACCTAATCATAGATTTGTTATTTAAATTTTGAATATTTCTGTAATTTAAATTGAAGCCTGTAGTTTCATCTCTGTGCTTGTATTGTTTTTCTCAAAGCAAAACTTTTGGTCCAGTCGAAGCTCAATTTGTAATCTATTTATTATCTCTTAATTCATAAGTCCATCCACCTAATATAGAACCAATATACATGGTATTTTCAGCATTGTCAATATATACTGCACTGTTTGTTTCAAAATATATACAGCGTTTTCCTAGTTTATCTAAAATATCTTATAATTCGAGTCTTACATTTCATGTACAGAATTCTGCTATTATAATATTTGCAGATGTATTGTTTTCTACATAATAAGCTTTAAATTGTACTTCACCTGTACCATATGCTCACCAATTAAGTTTATATGTATATTATGTAATCAGTCACCCAATAGAATGTCATAATCTTTTTGTAAATCTGTAACATATTCAGTCTTACTCATGTTTTGACATTGTCCAAATTTTCCCCATATTGATGTCAGCTGTATCTTAGTAACACCATATTCTCCTAGGTTTACTTTTACTCCATAAATATCATAGTCAACAGCTTTCTTTTCTTTCCTATAATTTATATATAACTCATTAGTTTCAAAATTATGGGAGCTGGCTTCAAATTTTATTTTCATAAAGATTCACATAATTGGTAAACATCATGTTGCTTTTATTCCTAGAACTCCAAACTTCATAGATATCTATAATTTCATATCTTTTCTCCATAGTTTTGTTAACTTTATCAGTTGTCCAAGTTCCTACAAAACTTGTTACAGTAAAACTGTGATCATCTTTACTTATTCTTTGTTCTGCACATCCTACACAAAAAGGAAACAACAATTTTTAATTTTTATCAGTCATTCTTACAAGTGAAAGTAATTATACATACAATTTTTTAGAATAAAGTCTTGATCTGTATGTTTTTGTTATATGACCCTCAGGTTATTAATCATAACATTGTACTGCATGATAAACACTACATACATCGATATAGTCTATTTTTGTGTTACAACTATCTGTTTTAGCTCTTAATTGTACTGTACCTCCAGGATTCAGTGGTTCAAGAATTTCAGGTAGATGTTTTCACATAGTTTTGTATACACTGCAGAGTTAATCTAATTACATTCCCATATCTCTACTAAATTATATCCTGAATTTCGTATATATCTACATCTTGTTAATGTCTTTTGATATAAATCCTCCATTAACTGTCAATTTTAAATTGTTAATTGTTTTCGTTTCAGAACAGTTTTATAAACATCCCAAAAACAGCTCTGGTATTCATAAACAGTATTAGATTTCTTGTGAAAACCTACTTTTGCTGCAGTCCTATTTACTTCATCAACGTTATGAGCATGCTGAATATTATCATTGTATAAACTATTTAACTATTTTTAATTATTTACTAGAATTTTCCTTTTGTTCTTTGTCCTAGACAGTAAATCGTCTGCTAGGTAATTGTTTGGATATGTATATAGCCAAGGAAACTCCAGGAATTTTTAGGTAACAGAATGGACCTATATTAGCTATTTCTAGGAATTATTTTTCTTGGTTCCAAACAATCTCTTATTAATATATGTACATCAGAATTACAGTATTCATTAATTTCTTTCTTTATATTGCTAACACAGTTTTTGACTACACAATCTGAGAAACATTTCATTATCTTTCAGTTTCATAATATCAACAGAATAATATTTGGTGTAAGAAATCGGTAATGTAATTTTCGTTTTGCTCTATATAGAATAAATGTGGGAAGTCATGTTTCTTTAATTTTTTTCATACCAAATGCTTCTGGGAAGATACTAAATGGATGACTTATAAAGCCCTTGTTAATCTATAATTTTAAACCTAGTTCTTTTACCTTGAATAACATCAATTTAGTTCCTGTGTAGGCATATATGGCTTTCTTGTGTTTCCATTAAAGTACTTCAGAATAAATTGTGAATAATCACCTTTACCATAATGAGACATAAATGTGTAATTCCTGTTCTCTCAGATATCGTTCATCTACAGAATTAATCATTTGTTTTATTGTGTACCCCACCACCATTAAAACAGTGAACTACTATGAGATTAGAAATATGTGTTCATGTTTCTTGTAGAGCTTTACCATCAAATCATATGTATTTTTCAATATGGGCTCAAGGAATTCATTTTGGGAATAGTTTTTTCCCAATACGTAATTTATTTTCCTGTAACTATAATACTGCATTTTGAATATTCAAAAATTAATGATTTCACAGTCTTTATTAATATAACAACCATTTTTACTGCCTTCAGGACAACCTTTGAATATACATTCTTCAGCAGATTTTCTTTCACACACACACACCACATTTTCGTATTTTACACAGTATGTAACATGTACGATTTATAAATTCTAGCTCTAGATCGCAGTTTCTAAATATTTCAAAACTTTATTTATGTTCTTCAGATCTCAAAGAAATCCTTTTATAAGATGATGTTCATGCATTTTCTTTATAACACTACCTGTTACAGCCTAATTTCCACAGTCTTCTGCTCTGTAATATAAATATATTTCTTTCTATTTAGCATTTATGTTTGTTTTTCTTGCCATACTTTTTATTGAATTTATCACAGAAATATGTTGATCCTAAGAATGCTGGCGTAATTTAATCACAACAAAATGGTAATAATTTTTATACAGATAAATTTTTATTGCATTCTCAGGACTATGACAAATAATTGAATTATTATTTTCAGGGCATCTAACATATGTTAGAATATACTATAGTTCCATAACATTTTAATATCTTCATTGTGGGATTCCTCTAATTGATTGCATAATATCTAGGTTAACTCCTTTTGTAATTTGTATTTATCTCCTGTGTGACATGTTAATGCCACTATGATTGCTCTAGGACAACACAGGTTATCACAATTATTAATTCTAGCGTTTTTCTACCATCAGCTACGTTTATTATCTTATTACTTTGGCTGTCTCTTGAGATTGCTAATATTTGAATACCAAATGTAATATTTGCTTTATCAATATACTCATCAGACGTTTATAGATCTGTGATGTTATTGCACAAATCATGAATAGGTTGTTTTGTATTATTTGAGCTTTTTGTGCTGTAGAAATAGGATAAGGCATTTTCGGATTACCTGTTGTTGCATTCAACTTATCTTATTCTCTGAACTTAGTTTTATACTTAGCTCCTTGTACCACAGAATCAATTTCTTTTGTTGTATGACCAGTTTTCTTACTAATGGTATCGAGTTTATTAATATTATCACTGTTACAGACAATTTTTTGGTTCAACAGATCAATCTTTAATTTTTTTTATTAAATTTACATTTTATTTCTGTAACCCCAAATCAATCGCTTTTTGATAGTGTGTTCTCTTTTTCTTGCTAAAACTGTTTACTACTTGATGGACACAGTTGATCTAGCTGCAGTATTTTTTCTTGTCTTGGTGATCGAGTTTTCTCAAAAACATCACCAAATGTGTAAAAATAATTTATGTAATGTACACATTTTGGCCTTGTTTTAGTCTTTTGGAATAATTCTTGATTAAATAGAAAATGTGGAAAATATTGTAAAATAAGTGAATTAATTAATTAGAATTTATTTAACTTACTACAGTCACTAATATGAAGATCATTAGCTCTAGTTTTGAGTCCCACTACTCTCATATTATTAAGAGACCTTGAAGGAATAGGTACATCATGTGAGATAATTAAATAATTAATTAATCCTTACATGATCTGTTGTAATTAGTTATATTATTTCTCCTACAATAATAACTAAGTTGGGCAATTGTGAAGCACTCCATTTTATACTTCTATTTAATAAAAAGATTTTATGAAGGAATTGTAAAATGGGATACCCACATATTTCTAATTTTTAGCACTTTCTCGAGTACACTTCTTACACGTACTTGAATGTTTCCTTCCAAGAAGGACTTGAGTAAAAACACTGAATATTTAATTTCTTAACAGTTAACAGGTTTTGGATGTTGTCAGTCTCAGAGTATTGTTCACCATTTTGCATCAACAGCAATACTTCAGAATCCTCTCCACCTAGAATTCATTTTAAATGGTTTATGTACATCTACATCTACATCTACATTGATACTCCGCAAGCCACCAAACGGTGTGTGGCGGAGGGCACTTTACGTGCCACTGTCATTACCTCCCTTTCCTGTTCCAGTCACGTATGGTTCGCGGGAAGAACGACTGTCTGAAAGCCTCCGTGCGCGCTCTAATCTCTCTAATTTTACATTCGTGATCTCCTCGGGAGGTATAAGTAGGGGGAAGCAATATATTCGATACCTCATCCAGAAACGCACCCTCTCGAAACCTGGACAGCAAGCTACACCGCGATGCAGAGCGCCTCTCTTGCAGAGTCTGCCACTTGAGTTTATTAAACATCTCCGTAACGCTATCACGGTTACCAAATAACCCGGTGACGAAACGCGCCGCTCTTCTTTGGATCTTTTCTATCTCCTCCGTCAACCCGACCTGGTACGGATCCCACACTGATGAGCAATACTCAAGTATAGGTCGAACGAGTGTTTTGTAAGCCACCTCCTTTGTTGATGGACTACATTTTCTAAGCACTCTCCCAATGAATCTCAACCTGGTACCCGCCTTACCAACAATTAATTTTATATGATCATTCCACTTCAAATCGTTCCATACGCATACTCCCAGATATTTTACAGAAGTAACTGCTACCAGTGTTTGTTCCGCTATCATATAATCATACAATAAAGGATCCTTCTTTCTATGTATTCGCAATACATTACATTTGTCTATGTTAAGGGTCAGTTGCCACTCCCTGCACCAAGTGCCTATCCGCTGCAGATCTTCCTGTATTTCGCTACAATTTTCTAATGCAGCAACTTCTCTGTATACTACAGCATCATCCGCGAAAAGCCGCATGGAACTTCCGACACTATCTACTAAGTCATTTATATATATTGTGAAAAGCAATGGTCCCATAACACTCCCCTGTGGCACGCCAGAGGTTACTTTAACGTCTGTAGACGTCTCTCCATTGATAACAACATGCTGTGTTCTGTTTGCTAAAAACTCTTCAATCCAGCCACACAGCTGGTCTGATATCCCGTAGGCTCTTACTTTGTTTATCACGGGACAGTGCGGAACCGTATCGAACGCCTTCCGGAAGTCAAGAAAAATAGCATCTACCTGGGAGCCTGCATCTAATATTTTCTGGGTCTCATGAACAAATAAAACGAGTTGGGTCTCACACGATAGCTGTTTCCGGAATCCATGTTGATTCCTACATAGTAGATTCTGGGTTTCCAAAAAAGACATGATACTAGAGCAAAAAACATGTTCTAAAATTCTACAACAGATCAACGTCAGAGATATAGGTCTATAGTTTTGCGCATCTGCTCGACGACTCTTCTTGAAGACTGGGACTACCTGTGCTCTTTTCCAATCATTTGGAACCTTCCGTTCCTCTAGAGACTTACGGTACACGGCTGTTAGAAGGGGGGCAAGTTCTTTCGCGTACTCTGTGTAGAATCGAATTGGTATCCCGTCAGGTCCAGTGGACTTTCCTCTATTGAATGATTCCAGTTGCTTTTCTATTCCTTGGACACTTATTTCGATGTCAGCCATTTTTTCGTTTGTGCGAGGATTTAGAGAAGGAACTGCAGTGCGGTCTTCCTCTGTGAAACAGCTTTGGAAAAAGGTGTTTAGTATTTCAGCTTTACGCGTGTCATCCTCTGTTTCAGTGCCATCATCATCCCGTAGTGTCTGGATATGCTGTTTCGAGCCACTTACTGATTTAACGTAAGACCAGAACTTCCTAGGATTTTCTGTCAAGTCGGTACATAGAATTTTACTTTCGAATTCAATGAACGCTTCACGCATAGCCCTCCTTACGCTAACTTTGACATCGTTTAGCTTCTGTTTGTCTGAGAGGTTTTGGCTGCGTTTAAACTTGGAGTGGAGCTCTCTTTGCTTTCGCAGTAGTTTCCTAACTTTGTTGTTGTACCACGGTGGGTTTTTCCCGTCCCTCACAGTTTTACTCGGCACGTACCTGTCTAAAACGCATTTTACGATTGCCTTGAACTTTTTCCATAAACACTCAACATTGTCAGTGTCGGAACAGAAATTTTCGTTTTGATCTGTTAGGTAGTCTGAAATCTGCCTTCTATTACCCTTGCTAAACAGATAAACCTTCCTCCCTTTTTTTATATTCCTATTAACTTCCATATTCAGGGATGCTGCAACGGCCTTATGATCACTGATTCCCTGTTCTGTACATACAGAGTCGAAAAGTTCGGATCTGTTTGTTATCAGTAGGTCCAAGATGTTATCTCCACGAGTCGGTTCTCTGTTTAATTGCTCGAGGTAATTTTCGGATAGTGCACTCAGTATAATGTCACTCGATGCTCTGTCCCTACCACCCGTCCCTAAACATCTGAGTGTCCCAGTCTATATCTGGTAAATTGAAATCTCCACCTAAGACTATAACATGCTGAGAAAATTTATGTGATATGTATTCCAAATTTTCTCTCAGTTGTTCTGCCACTAATGCTGCTGAGTCGGGAGGTCGGTAAAAGGAGCCAATTATTAACCTAGTTCGGTTGTTTAGTGTAACCTCCACCCATAATAATTCACAGGAACTATCCACTTCTACTTCACTACAGGATAAACTACTACTAACAGCGACGAACACTCCACCACCAGTTGCATGCAATCTATCCTATCTAAACACCGCCTGTACCTTTGTAAAAATTTCGGCAGAATTTATCTCTGGCTTAAGCCAGCTTTCTGTACCTATAACGATTTCAGCTTCGGTGCTTTCTATCAGCGCTTGAAGTTCCGGTACTTTACCAACGCAGCTTCGACAGTTGACAATTACAATACCGATTGCTGCTTGGTCCCCGCATGTCCTGACTTTGCCCCACACCCGTTGAGGCTGTTGCCCTTTCTGTACTTGCCCAAGGCCATCTAACCTAAAAAACCGCCCAGCCCACGCCACACAACCCCTGCTACCCGTGTAGCCGCTTGTTGCGTGTAGTGGACTCCTGACCTATCCAGCGGAACCCGAAACCCCACCACCCTATGGCGCAAGTCGAGGAATCTGCAGCCCACACGGTCGCAGAACCGTCTCAGCCTCTGATTCAGACCCTCCACTCGGCTCTGTACCAAAGGTCCGCAGTCAGTCCTGTCGACGATGCTGCAGATGGTGAGCTCTGCTTTCATCCCGCTAGCGAGACTGGCAGTCTTCACCAAATCAGATAGCCGCCGGAAGCCAGAGAGGATTTCCTCCGATCCATAGCGACACACATCATTGGTGCCGACATGAGCGACCACCTGCAGATGGGTGCACCCTGTACCCTCCATGGCATCCGGAAGGACCCTTTCCACATCTGGAATGACTCCCCCCGGTATGCACACGGAGTGCACATTGGTTTTCTTCCCCTCTCTTGCTGCCATTTCCCTAAGGGGCCCCATTACGCGCCTGACGTTGGAGTTCCCAACTACCAGTAAGCCCACCCTCTGCGACTGCCCGGATCTTGCAGACTGAGGGGCAACCTCTGGAATAGAACAAGCAGCCATGTCAGGCCAAAGATCAGTATCAGCCTGAGACAGAGCCTGAAACCGGTTCGTCAGACAAACTGGAGAGGCTTTCCGTTCAGCCCTCCGGAATGTCTTTCGCCCCCTGCCACACCTTGAAACGACCTCCCACTCTACCACAGGTGAGGGATCAGCCTCAATGCGGGCAGTATCCCGGGCAACCACAGTCTTAGTCCGATCAGGGGATGCGTGGGACGAGCTGGCCGTCCCCGACAAACCCCCATCCGGACCCCCACAGTGATGCCCATTGGCAACAGCCTTAAGCTGTGTGACCGAAGCCAACACTGCCTGAAGCTGGGAGCGAAGGGATGCCAACTCAGCCTGCATCCGAACACAGCAGTTGCAGTCCCTATCCATGCTAAAAACTGTTTTGCAAAGAACTTCTGAACTAATCTACAGAGAGCGCAAACAAATCGACAACATTTAAACGGTTATTAAAATACAAGATTGCCTAGTAAATGCAGTAATGCTGCTACTTGCGCACTGCTGACACTGCTCGGCGGCGGAAGGAGACTAAGCGAAATTACACTATTCAGGTACTAAAACACGATGCTACACTCTCAAATACTATAATACGCCCGAAATCTATGAATTAAACAATGCAAGTACCAAAAACACGCAAAGAAATTAAGACTTAAACTATGTAGCAAATGAGTGAGCTAGGAGTATACGACTTTCTGCTGCAGCTGCTTATCCAACGGCGGCAGGGAGCACACTGACTGCGACCAACCGACACTGGCCGTTCAAAACAAAAACAGTAGACAAACGACTACGCGAATTTACACTATTCAGGTACTAAAACGCGATGCTACAACTCTCAAATACTACAATACGCCCGAAATTTATGAATTAAACAATGCAAGTACCAAAAACACGCAAAGAAATTAAGAATTAAACTATGTAACAAATGAGTGAGCTAGGAGTATACGACTTGCTGCTGCAGCTGCTTATCCAACGGCGGCAGGGAGCACACTGACTGCGACCAACCGACACTGGCCGTTCAAAACAAAAACAGTAGACAAACGACTACGCGAATTTACACTATTCAGGTACTAAAACGCGATGCTACAACTCTCAAATACTATAATACGCCCGAAATTTATGAATTAAACAATGCAAGTACCAAAAACACGCAAAGAAATTAAGAATTAAACTATGTAACAAATGAGTGAGCTAGGAGTATACGACTTGCTGCTGCAGCTGCTTATCCAACGGCGGTAGGGAGCACACTGACTGCGACCAACCGACACTGGCCGTTCAAAACAAAAACAGTAGACAAACGACTACGCGAATTTACACTATTCAGGTACTAAAACGCGATGCTACAACTCTCAAATACTATAATACGCCCGAAATTTATGAATTAAACAATGCAAGTACCAAAAACACGCAAAGAAATTAAGAATTAAACTATGTAACAAATGAGTGAGCTAGGAGTATACGACTTGCTGCTGCAGCTGCTTATCCAACGGCGGCAGGGAGCACACTGACTGCGACCAACCGACACTGGCCGTTCAAAACAAAAACAGTAGACAAACGACTACGCGAATTTACACTATTCAGGTACTAGAACGCGATGCTACAACTCTCAAATACTATAATACGCCCGAAATTTATGAATTAAACAATGCAAGTACCAAAAACACGCTAAGAAATTAAGAATTAAACTATGTAACAAATGAGTGAGCTAGGAGTATACGACTTGCTGCTGCAGCTGCTTATCCAACGGCGGCAGGGAGCACACTGACTGCGACCAACCGACACTGGCCGTTCAAAACAAAAACAGTAGACAAACGACTACGCGAATTTACACTATTCAGGTACTAAAACGCGATGCTACAACTCTCAAATACTATAATACGCCCGAAATTTATGAATTAAACAATGCAAGTACCAAAAACACGTAAAGAAATTAAGAATTAAACTATGTAACAAATGAGTGAGCTAGGAGTATACGACTTGCTGCTCAGCTGCTTATCCAACGGCGGCAGGGAGCATAATATAATATAATATATAGAAACATGTTTCAAACCCTCCAACACGCCCATACACCCCCCACCCCCCCACAACCCCACACACCCCCAGACCCCCACACACACCAACACACATGCACTCCCCCCCCCCCCCCCCCCACACACACATACACATAAGGAAAACGTTTTCAGTTGTATGCTGTTATTTGACTTCCACTTATACATCATCAGCACATTGTGCTATAACTATCTTCTATGTATTTCTGTAAAGTAAAATCATTAATATATTTTCAAATCCAACTATTTACAGGTTTTAGATCTGACACCATCTGAAGACTGCACACAGTGTGGAGACTGCTTCAGTTGTCCTGGTAAAAATAGCTTCTGCAATAAACCAAACAAATGTTGGCTTTGTTCCCGTTTTCATGCTGTATCACTGGCCCCAACTGAACAGCTCTGTCAGGTGGGTCAATATGGAGCTAGATGCTTCAGGCAGTTGCTTTGTCAGGCATAGATTTGGTTCCTGCTGATGGTATTGATAGGAGAGACTTCACTAGACATCGGCTCCATCTCAGTAGGAAAGGGAAGGGTAACCTGGCTGGAATGATTGCAAAATCTTTAAGGTGGGACAGGCACTGAAACTGAGGAGAGTACTTTTGTAGGCTAAGATCAGTGTCAAATCATCCTACATTGATTGAAATGAAGGTTAATCAGAAGTTAAGGAAGGCAGGTACTAGAGATGTCAAAATACCACAAAATTCTCATAACAGTACAGTGAAAAATAATGTTCATATATCAAAAGATCCACATAAAAGAACAGTGACAAATGATCATTGCATCAGAATAAAAGGGGAATTAAGAACAATGTAGATGAGTGTCTTCCTTATTTAGAAGATTCAGAAACTGTGGGTGGAATAGATGTACTATGCCTGTCTGAAAATCATATAGTCACAAGTACGGAAATGGAAAATGTAGGAGGATATAAACTTTCAGCACATGTAAGTAGAGACATTATGGAGAGAAGAGGTGTTGCCATATATTTTAAAATCTGTCATAGTGTGAAAAAATTTGGAAACAAAAAATTTTTGCATACGGCAACGTATAAAAGTATATGCAGGTGAGCTTAAACTAAATAATGGCACTTTCAGAATTGTAGCCATGTATAGGTCCCCACTGGGAAATTTTCAACTATTATTGAACACTCGGATCCTTTGTTGTGCTACTTGTCACACAATGAAAAGCAAATTATTGTTTGTGGTAATTTCAACATAGACTTTCAGATAGAGTCCAATAGAAATCTTGACTCTGAAGTATTACTACGTTATTTCAATTTGACATAAGTTATTATTTTTCCTAGTTGGGTGGTACAGTACACTGACAGATAACATTTTCATAGACCAAGACAATTTTAATCAAATAAAAACTCTTCGTGTTAAGAGTTTTCTGATCATTATGCATTTCTAGTTACAGTATATAATATAGCTCAATACAGTAATGCAAAACAGTCCTCCAAAATAGTGAGTTCCATTAACGATTTAACAATTCAAAAGTTTAGGGAAAGCTTGCAACAGTTAGACTGAGATGAGGTGTGCAGGAAACAAGATAATAATTTAAAATTTAATCTGTTTCTTGATACCTTTGTGAGTATTTTTGAAAACAGTTTCTCTAAGAAAACAGTGAAATATAATTGTAAGAAACCATGTGAAGAGCCATGGCTTACTAAAGGGATAAAAATATCTTGCAAACAGTAAAGGGAAATGTATCTTATAGCTAGGAGGATTAATGATCCCAAAACAGTGAAATATTATAAAAACTACAGCACTGTATTGAGAAAAGTTATTAAAAAGTCCAGAAGTAAGTACATTATGTCTGAGAATAGGATGCCTGATAACAAAATTAAAACAATTTTGAATACTGTAAAGAGGAAACAGGGCAACCAACAGTACAGGAAGACTGTATTTCTAACAAACACAATGAAAACTTTGTTAACAACAAGTCAGAAGTAGAAAACCTTTTTTAACAATCATTTTATAAGTGTTGTAGGGAAAATAGGATCCAGCTATTCATTAGAAAATGGAAGGCAGTATATGGAAGAGGCAGAGTCTAAGCCATTTGACTAAATTTGAATTCAACCCACCTCTCGTACTGAAATTAGGAAAATAATAATTTCACCCAAAAGTAGAAGCTCACATGGAATTGATGGCATTTCCAACATAGTACTTAAAGCTTATTCCCAACAGATTCTCAACCACTTATGTAGTAGGTCACTAAAACAGGAAATTTTTCCAGATACACTGAAATACACTATTGTTATACCATTGCATACAGGAGGGGATAGATTTGATGCTAACAACAACCACCCAATCTCACCTCTGAGAGCTTTATCACAAATTCTTGAAAAATTAATATATTCAAGAGTACCATCACATTTCTGTAAAAATGAATTACTAGCAAAATGTCAATTTGGTTTTCAGAATGGTTTTTCAACAGAAAATGCTATATATGCTTTCACAGTTCAAATATTAAATGCATTGAATACCTGAACATCACCCATTGGGATATTTTGTGATCTCTCAAATGCTTTTGATTGTGTGAATCATGAAATTCTTCTAGGTAAGCTTATGTATTGTGGTATATGTGGGACAGTGCACAAATGGTTTCATTCATACTTAACTGGAAGAATGCAGAAGGTTGAAATTAACAGTACAAGTAGTCTGCAAAAATCAGCAGAGCCCTCCAATTGGCACGGTATCACGAATGATGTCCCACAGGGTTCAGTTTGGGCCCCTTATTGTCCTTAATATACATTAACGACTTGCCACTCTGTATTCATGACGATACAAAGCTAGTTCTTTTTGCTGGTGATACAAGTATAGTAGTCACATACAAGAAGCAAGGATCAGCTGAGGAAATTGCAAATAATGTCGTTCAGAAAATTACTAAGTGGTTCTCAGGAAATGGACCCACACTAAACTTAGAGAAAACACAGTTTATACAATTCTGTACAGTAAATGCCATAACACCATTGATAAATATAGACTATGAATGGAAGTCTGCTTCTAGGGCAGAATACTCTAAATTTCTTTGTGTCTGCATTGATGAGAAATTGAATTGGAAGAAACACCTTGATGATTTCCTGAAATGGTTATGTTCAGCTTCTTATGCTATTAGGGTTATTGCAAATTTTGGTGATAAGCATATCAGTAAATTAGCCTAGTATGCCTTTCTCATTAACTGTTTTCATATGACATCATATTTTTAGCCAATTCGTCATTAAGAGAGAAAGTATTCACTGCACAAAGCTGGAGCCCAACCAAGATCACCTTAAATACATTTATTTAAGGAACTCGGGACATTCACAGTACCTTCACAATACATATATATACCAGGAAGTTTGTCATTAGTAACTCATCCCAATTGAAAAATAACAGTGAAGTGCATAGCTACAACACTAGAAGAAAGGATGATATTCACTATTCTGGATTAAATCTCACCTTGGCACAGAAAGGGGTAATTATCTTTGGTCATTTGCATAATAATATTAAAAGTCTGCCATAAGGACCAACCAAAATTTACAAGCAAATAAAAAGAATTTCTGAATGATAACTCCTTCTACTCAATAGCTGAATTTTTAGATATTAAGTAGTAGCTGTAAAAAAGTTAATTAACTGATTAATTATTTTGTGTAAAGATAATTTATTTTAAAGTGACACATTACATATCATTACGAAATGTTGTATTCATGATCTATGGAGAAGGATTAAAGTATGTTTGTATGTATGTATGTATGTTTGTATGTATGTCGTTGCTCTTGTATTCACTTGATGGGTTCCACTTACAAATATAAAATTTTCTATTATGAAAAAGTAAAATTTTATAGTTTATGCAGTCTATCTTTAAATAAATTTTTATCTGAGGAACTAATGGTGATGATTTACGAAAATCAATACGAAATAATGATAAATCAGTTGTACCTGCTCTGAGTATCTTTTTTTGGCAATTCAATAGATGCATAGAAAGTATTATCCTTTAAAAAATGAGAAAATCCATTAATGTAGCTAAACACAGTGTTTATTCCAGTAGGCAACCCAGAAAATCGTCAGTTTGTAGTGCCATCCATTTTATTTCTAAAACTACATTCGTCCATCTGTGCACAGAAATAATCATTAAAGAATATACACATTTTACCTGAGTATGTGTTAAATACACCATATAATTTAAAATCTTGTCATGATCCTGTATCAGATAGTGGTTATTGATATCCTGGTATTCATTATAATGTATTCAAATTCATCATTATCATATTGTCAACAAATAATAGAATTTCTGTACTTGGTTTTTGATATACTCCATCCACTTTTGTAAATCTTGTGATAAAAATGTTAACCAGCTAGTTATTATGGTTTCTTATGATATCCTATCCACAGCCGTCTGCCATAGGCAATACATAAAATTCCATTCACAAGTAATAGGTGCCAGAACTCTTTGATTTACTACAATCATTCAAATGGTTCGAATGAAAGGACTGGAATTATGTTTGATATAGATGCTATGTTGTTCTCGATATTTTCAACCACACAAATATTGAATCGCATCATTTCCTTTTTGAGATAGTTATAAATGTTAGCCATGGATACATTACTGCTGTATCCTATGCATGTTCTAAACCTAATACATGACAAAATCACCTAAACAAAGCCTCAAATAAATTTGTTTGATATTTTGGTGTATTATCATCATTTTCCAAGTACTGAATCTGATCTTTATTTATACGAATTTGTACTGGATTATTATTCCTATATGGGAAAAATTTATGATCTAATACATCACCTTTCCCTTCTAAATCACATAGATATCGGTGAGCAGAACTTTCATATGTACTTATTCTTCTTTTATTTGTGAGTAAAGTATCAGGAGTATTTCAGTCATGAACAAATTAAATAACAGTATACTTTTTCCATAAACAAAATACTGCCTCTGCTACTTCTAGTACTTTCTTGTTTGATCCTTACAATCCCTTTATACATTTTTGTTATTACATTCAGACCGATTAGTACAATAGTTAACAAATGGATCTCTTACACCAAGTCTAGGTCTGTTCATACAATTTATAGTATCTTCATTCAATTCACACATTATCTCAAGATTGTATGCTAACTGAAATAACGTTGACAATTCTCTTAACACATCATTACTCACTGGAGTAAGTTTTGCATCATCCTGAATAAGTAACAATAATCATTCAAATATTTTATTGCTTTACTGCAACCATCCTCAATTTCTATTTTACAAACAACAATAGTAGAACATTCTACATTTATATACACTTAAAATATTATAAGATATCATTACAATAGTTAGTGATGAAAAAGAAATTGCAAATTATTTTCTTCAGTTTGGAGGTCTCGATGGATAATTAAAAATCGTTAGTGTTGACTGGTATAAATGATAATGCTGTGGGAATAATACAAGGAAAAAACAAAGAAATGGAAACAGTTTTACCACATACTGTTCAACAAACTGGAGAGCATAATTCTAAATCAATAATCGTTCCTTTAAATTATTAAAATCTGCCGCTTAAACGGTCACAGAACCGCCTGATCCTCTGATTCAGACCCTACACTCGACTGTGTACCAAAGGACCACAGTCTGTTCTATCGACTGAGCTCCTGCCTAATCTCACAAGCAAGACTGGCAGTTTTACCATCTCCGGTATCCGTCCGAAAACCGATAATGTCCACCAATCCAAAACGACACACGTCATTGGTACCGACATGGGCCACGTTTGGCTGCACCATCTACTCTTCATGGCTTCTGGAAGCACCGTTTCCACATCCGTAATGACTCCCTCAGGTGTGCACACAGAATGCAGACTGGCTTCCTTCCCCTCCTTGGCAGCCATGTTCCTAAGGGGCCCCATTACGCGCCTAATGTTAGAGCTCCCAACTATCAGCGAACCCACCCTCTGTGAATGCCCAGACCTTGTGGGCTGAGAAGCTTCATCTGGAACAGGGTGGACAACTGTATACGGCTCAGAGACTTCGTGAGCCACAGATAACGACTGAGCGTCATGCATATTACTCGGTCAACTTTCCTGCTTTGCTGAACCCAAGTTGTAGCTTTTTGCCTTTAAAGGAATCCGAATTGTAGTGTGTAATATGGTGGTGTATCACATAACGATGTTGGTTCATGCGACACAGCATGCTGTAATCATGTTTCTCACAGCAAAAATAGTGCCTCCTATTGAAATCCATAGAAGAATGAAAACTGTGTACGGAAATGATGTGTTCGTGCTAGTACTGAAAGAAACATTGTTGCTATCCTCAACGTGTGCGAGAGATCTCGGAGTGGACGATCGCCTACGGCAATTGACGAAACTCAGTGGAATCGGGATGATGAACTCATCAGAGAAAATCGTCGGATGACACACACACAAATTTCACATACGTGTGGTAAATCACGTGAGTGCGTGGAGGTGATCATTGCAGAACTGCGATACATGGAACTGTGTGCATGATGGATGCACTGAATGCTTACTCCTGACAGGATACTAAGGAGACTGGACACCTGTCAACAATTTCAGTAGAGTTTAGAGCGTGAGGGCGACGAGTTCCGTAATACCCCACTTTAAAAAGATAAAAAAACAATATTTTCCATACGTGTGTATCAATATTTTTATAGATGTACACTGAGATGACGAAAGTCGCGGGATAGCGATATGCACATATACAGATGGCGGTAGTTTCGCGTGCACAAGATGTAAAAGTACACTGGCTGAGCCGTCATTTGTACTCAGGTGATTCATGCGAAAAGGTTTACGACGTGATTATGGCCGCACAATGGGAATTAACAGACTTTGAACGCAGAATGCTAGTGGTAGGTAGAGCAATGGGATCGCAAGGGAATTCAGAGTTTCGAGATCCACAGTGTGAAGAGCGTGCCGAGAAAACCAAATTTCAGGCATTACCTCTCACCACGGACAACGCAGTGGCCGTCGGCCTTCTCTTGACGACCGAGAGCAGCGGCGTCTGCACATACTTGTCAGAGCTAACAGACAAACAACACTGCATGAAATAACCGCAGATGTCAAAATGGGACGTATGACGAACGTATTCCTAGGACAGTGCTACGGAATTTGGCGCTAATGGGCTGTAGCAGCACACGACCGACGCTAGTGCCGTTGTTAACAGCGCCTCTCCTGGGCTCGTGACCATATCGGTTCGACCCTAGACGACTGGAAAACCGTGGCATGCCAATTGGGTCCCCATTTCTGTTGGTAAGAAGTGTGGTGCAGGCCTCACGAAGCCGTGGACTCGAGTTTTGAACAAGGCACTGTGCAAGCTGGTGGTGGCTCCACAATGGGCTGTGTTTACGTGGAATGGACTGGATCCTCTGGTGCAACTGAACCAATCAGGGACTGGAAATGGTTATATCCGGCTACTTGGAGATTATTTTCAGAGGTTCATGGATTTCATGTTCTCAAAATTTCATGTTCTCAAACAACGATGGAATTTTTATGGATGACACTGCACCTTTTCAGTTGGCCACAGTCAGTCGCGATTGGTTTGAAGAACATTCTGGACAAGTCGAGCGAACGATTTGACCACAGTGATGGCCCGACATGAATCCCATCAAACATTTACGGGACGCTATCAAGAGATCGGTTCGTGTAACAAATCCTGCATCGGCAACAGTTTCGCAATTATGGACTGAGATAGAGGCAGCACGCTGCAGGCGACTTCCAACGTTTTGTTATGTCCATGCCACGATGAGTTGCTGCGCTACGCGGGCAAAAGGATGTCCGACATGATATTAGGAGATGTCGCATTACTTTTGTCACACCAGTTTAAATGCTGATGATTTTGTATGTAAATGCTCGAGTAATAAAGGAAGGCCCAGCCTTTAAAATCTTTATAGAGTAGCTGGGAGAAGCTGGTTTTCTGCTGTCAGCTATCGAAATGTAAGCATCGTTGTCTGTGGCTGTAAATGGTTTCATAATATACGAGCTTATTTTGAGTTATTTATGTGTTTCTTTCTTATCAATCCTTCAGCTCACATGTTTGCATGAATGATTATTGTATTACGAGTTCTACTTTCCGGAATCCCTAGCAGGAAAGACGCAACAGTACGATGCGGCACCAATCATCCATTGGCGTGGTTCATTACTGATTTGCAACGCTCATTTTTACGCATTGCTGCAGTCATTCCCAGGGAAAATTAAAGTTTTTAAATAAGTCATACTGCATAGAGGAATCACCACATCTAAATACGTTGGGATTCTTTAAAATTCAATCGGTCCTCAGTCTCTGTTGCGCCGCTCCCAACACCAATTTGAGAGTACAGTCTTCGTACTGGTAAAAAATTTTGAAATATTTTAGTTGGTGTAGGTGGAGCCAACTCACAGTTCCTTAACAGATGACGAAAGCGGTGTTCACCAGTTTGACCGGGAAAACCATAGAGCGTCAATGGAATGCCGCCACAAAACGTCAACGGCGCCTAAAATGTTCGAGACCATACCGTCAGCAAGCAAAGTCAAGTTACAGTGTTCTGAGATGACCGAGATGTGGTGCAATTGGAATTCATACCTAAAGGCAGCAGCATAAACTCTGCAAGGTACTGTAAGACCCTCAGAAAGCATAAAGCACGACTTCTAAGAGTTCGTCCACACTTGGAGCACTTTGCCAGTTATCATGAGTGGCCAAGACCACACACGGGCGCTGTGGGCTCTGCAACAATTAGTCCCCATGGGTTCAGTGTCATTCATCATCCTTCATATAATCTCGACTTGGCCCCATCCGACTTTCATTTGTTTCCAGAACTTAAAGAACACTTTCGAGGACTTCACTTTGATAGTGATGAAGCGATGCAAGCAATGGTGAGGTTGTTGCTCCGTCTACAATGTCAAACACTCTATAGTGACGGTGTCAACAAACTGGTCCCAGCTTGGAAGAAATGTGGTCGGCGTCAGAGTAACAACTATGTTGTGAAATAAACATGTGCACGTGAAGAATAAAGACGTAAAATGTTAATAAAGTTTGTTGTAGTTAACTTGATGAAGGAAGGCAGCTTCTCAGCCAAGATCCCAATTTCAAAACCCTTATTTACGATGACCGGTTTCGGTGAAACAGAGTTCCCATTATTTTATCTTAGTAAAGGTATCTGCAGCTCATAGTCTAGTGGCTAGAGTTGCTGCCTGTGGATCACGGGGTTCCAGGATCAATTCCCGGCAGGATCGGGGATTTTCTCCTCCTGGGGGCTGGGTGTTTGTGTTGCCCTCATCAATTTATCATCACCCGCGAAGTGGCAACACTGGACAATGAAACGATTAGGAATTTGTATGAACGGTGAAAACCACACAAACCAAATGTCATCATCGTCGTCGTCGTAGGTGAAAGTTAGTGGAAGTACTTAATTAGAGCTATAAAAGTACTCCATATTATAAATATCTGGATATTGACGTAAGAAGAACTGTCATGTTAAAGTTAACACCGATGTTTCCACTATGTTTCGCCAAGTCCATCAGTTCCATGTTACAAGTCACTGAGTGTATCTCTGATACAAGAGCGCCGATAAACTGCAGAGACAGAGATGAAAAGTCAGTATTCGAAAAATATGGAAGCACTTGATAGCTATGATTAAGACTTCAGTGAAATAGCACACTAAACGTTGGTAGCACACTTTCGCATAGATAAGAAAAGAGGGTTGCTATGGTTTCAGAGCTCCTGCACAAAATAAATGTGGTCTCGGAGAGTTCAACCCAGCAGATGTTATGTCAGGCGGCTGTGGCAACTGCAGAATCGCATGCACCGCGCCAGTTAGCCGCTACGGCCGTGAACTTCCATGGCACTCCCGAATTCGCACATGTCTGGCATTCGCGTGCTCTGTCCCGTAAAAGTTTCGGATACTGCACGTGCACCAGTGCTGTAGGGCAACAAAACGGCGATTGCGCAACTACAACAGTCTACTTTTTCGCCGTTGCGTACGTTGTGTTCCCGTCCTCAGTCCTAAAGTAGGTTTCATGGCGTTATCCACGCTGTTTTATGCACTCCGTGCAACTCTTTTCGTTTCTGCATTATTTCCGCAACATTCATCGACTTCTTACACACCTCTTTTACTTCAGTCACCCAACTGACGATACCTTGATTCCGCAGTTGTGCCATATCTACTGATTCCTTTTTTTGTCACGCTGAGTGAAAATTTATCTTTTTACTAGTTCGATTAATTGTCTCCTTTTTAATTATGCAATACACCGGCTAAACTTCATCACTCTTCCGTAACAGCACATCCAAGAGTTTCTCTTCTCACCTGAAAAATTTCCTGTTATTTAAATTTATATTCGATGTCAACAAATCATCTTTTTCATCAAAAATTTTCTTGCCATTGACAATCTGCATTTTATTTCATCTCGACTTCGTCCATCGTCATATATTTTGCTTCGCAAATAACAAAATTAATCTTCTGCTTTCAGTGCCTTGTTTCCTAATCTCATTCCATCCGTATCTCCCTGTTTCATCAATGTTCCATTACCCTTGTTCTACTTTTGTTGATATTCACCTTAGCTTCTAATCAAGGAGCGGCCCATTCCGTTCAGCTGATCTTCCGAGTACTTTGTCGTCTCCGACAGAATTACAGTGTCATCGAGAAACCTCAGAGCTTTTAATAATTCTAGCTAAACTTCAATTCGCTTTCCCAACCTCTCCTTGGTTTCCTGTATTTTCTTACTTAATGAACAGACTGAATGACATCCGGGATATGCTACAACCGTACTTCATTCCCGTGTCCTCTCGACATCCGCATCTAACCGTGTTGAGCAACTTTCTGCGCAATTTAGTTTCTGAATTTACATACGTATGCCACTATGACACTAATGTTACTTTAAATCGTTGAGGAATATATAACTTCGTTCTCGTCCGCATTTACTACGACAGCAATTATAAAATTTAACGGCAGACGTACATTTATATACACCCACACAGGACGACGGTGCGACGTTATGATAGGAGTGTTATTTGAAAAAGGCACGTCATCGAAATCAGCTGATCATGTGATATAAATGACGGTGATTGTGTAACAACCGAGACTCACACAGGAACTCCATTTTAATAAATTTTTGGCTGTGAAAGAAACGTCTTGAGTAATATGTCCCTTGGAGTGGACTGTACCGTCTCTCATAGAGTTGCTACTGTATTCTACGCAAAATGACTGAAAATTAGTAGCTTACAAATCATCAAATGATAGGAGCAGAGATGCGTCCAAAACTAGTTAACGTGCTGGCATACGACACTAAAGGGAACAATTCTAGTGCGCATAATCTCAACAATCAACGTGTATAGTGCAGACAAGTGAGAACATATAGTGAAGCAAAATACGCAGAAATGAAGACTGAAGCGCCGTTTTAAATGAAATGTAAATAGTAGCACACTCCCAGTTTGATGACTGTTGTCTTGTACGGCTCTGGAATTCTGTGTCTTTAAGATCTACAGAGGGAGAGATTAATTTGTTTCCTAGTTATCGCATTTCCTTGTATCTTTCACCAAAATTTTTTCTCCAACAAGCAACACAAAATAATATTACCTTCCGCTAGATTTCACTATATAGTACGTCGTGATGCTGTACGGCTATTACCCAGTGGATTTCCTTGGGCCGTGTGAATTGATGTGTGCGTCTGCAGACCTTAACATCAAGTCAGTCTGCTGAAGACTAAGTCGACATTTCAACTGAGGTGACTGTGAAAATCAATATCAGGCAGATAAAGAGAATATAACTTCCGCAGAGCACGGAATATCGTCAATATGTTATTCCTTTAAAGTCCTGCCATCAGTGTGGTAGAACCATTGTCTTTCAGTAACATGCTATCCACACGTACACCCAATTCTTAGCTGTAATGTTCTTTTCTAGGGAATAAATGCATCAAATACTAAACAGTTTTCCAATTACTTAAAAGAGGTATATGAAACTAAAAATACTAATCGAACTCATGATAAATACTTGTTGAAAACATTGGGGATTTTAACTGTGCCATGCGAGTACATTAGCAATCAGTTAAGCACTATAAAATGGCCCTGATAATTACTGCAAAAATAGATCTGTCCACGATTATTGAACAAGACATAAACTGAACTTAAAAATAAGTAAAGAAGTCGCAACATCTGAAGATTGTTACGAACACCACAGTGCTTTATTAGACATGGTCTTGCTGGAGATGGTACTGTGTGCCGCCCCCTTCCTCTGTCCTTTCAACTGGCTTACCCAGCCAGTTACAGGAGGGCCTACAGCGGCATTCCGAATCACAGTGCAACATCCACAAACAGTGAAAGTAGTGATAAGTGCAGGCAAAACTCCTAGGACTGGTCATGGATCGAAACCGTGGATTTGGAGCCTCGAATTTTTTTCACTGAGCCAACGAGGTTGAACTTACACTTACCAAAAAGCAATAGACATGAAATTCAAAACGGCCTTTTCTACGAAGGAATATTATTGCCCAGTAAATTTTCCAAGTAGACTAAAAGGATTACTAAAAAAGATTTAAAAAGGAAATTAAAAAGCACCTGTCAAGCAGTGCCTTCTATATGTCAAAGGATTGCTTAAAAGGAACTCCTTGAGTGCGAGGTCGGAAAACGCAAGTGATGTTTACAGCATTCAACGCCCCGCGTATTGTGGATCATGCAGCCACAATACTGCCTGATAATGGCAACAGGGGGTGGGACTGGAAGAGTCCAATTGTGAGCACAGCATGAGACTACGGAGCGTAGTTGACCTGCTTAGTCGACGAGGAACTCACAACAGTGCTACAGTGCTAGTGCTGTGGGTCCAAAGCAGAGGAATGGCAACGATAAACAAAGCAAACATGGCATTATATCTACAACAACAGTTTCCAAAGCTGACATTCCGCCAGAAAGTAACCGAAGGATTTTCACAGAGTGTGAAAGAAGTGGTGGATGAAATATTAGCGTTCTTTCAAGATGAATCAGTGGAAAGCGTGGTGTCGTATACGTTCGACTGTGCGGTAAGGTACATGAGCAATACAATGATGACGATAAGTGCTTAACAAATGAAGGTGACACTGAAACAGGTATCGTAGTAAACATAATTACGTACAAGGAAGATCATCCACAGCACAGTAGAAAGAAATTATGAAACGATTTCGAATAAGTCCGCAGCAGTATGACCCGTTAATGGATAAGAAAAAAATACGGATATTCAAGGGAGGACAAGGCGTACTTGTCACAATAACTGCTGTTCGCGAGTTTCAAGGATGCTCGATGCAATTTACGGGATTTTCGTGATATTGACCTGCTATGTCATGCAAATCAAATTGCTGATGTTCGATACAGTTAGCAGGATGCACATGATAGTAACCTACTACGCCATGCAAATCGTATTGCCCGTGACATCGTTTTCAATTATTCCAAGGGAAGCATTGTATGGTCGCAAAACTTAAAACACTGCCACAGAATTGTAAAACGAATCATATTATATTTCAAACAAATCGTCAACTTCACAATGCACTGCAAGCTGCGCAATCAGCCCAAAACTTTGTAGCTGAGATAAGCAAACTAATGCTATCGTTCAGGAAGGAAGCTGTTTTTAACACCAACAGTAGGAATTTGAAGAGGAAATGTTTATGAAAGGAACCCTTAAATCAGAGGTACCAAGAGAGTTGTATCAAGATGAACTCACGTCAGTACCTTAACGCATTCGTATACTATTATGCCTCTTGTTAATTTATTTTCGTCACAGCAAGCAAGAGAACTACAACTATGGTATGAGCTTGTTTTTGACCAGTATCTGGTCAAAATAACTTGCTTCTGCTTCTTTCCTGGTCTGCGTATAAAAATCATCCTCCTTTAAGGCGAACTATTCCTACTGAGAAGTGTGTGACATTGCAGTTTATACCTCTGGACAAATTCAGCGTCCAGGTGTTCATCTTTTTCTGTGCCTATAAAACATATTAGCGCACTGTCTGCAGCACCGTCTCAAAGGATAGCCAGTTTGACGATAAACTCCACGACAGACTGTTTCGCATTCGGTTGCATGCCATTAGATTCCATCAGTTCTCATTACCCTGTTACACCAATAAGAATCTATATGCATACCTCTATAGCGGATTCCTAGCAGAACGTCCGGCACGGTTTGTAACTCCCAAGGTGTTGATGGTGCGAACCTTTGTGATCAATGTTCATGGTGCAAG
This sequence comes from Schistocerca serialis cubense, assembly GCF_023864345.2. Taxonomy (NCBI): domain Eukaryota; kingdom Metazoa; phylum Arthropoda; class Insecta; order Orthoptera; family Acrididae; genus Schistocerca; species Schistocerca serialis. Next base: position 533,943,384 of record NC_064639.1, on the reverse strand, counting down.
TTAGTGGTTTGTTTGAAACTTTTCTTGAATGTCGACGATGCCCATTTTCTGAAATGTAATATATACATCCATAGAAGGTTGTTCTCTCCACCTCTAAGGCACTGATTTTGTGTCGCCCTCCAGATGCACATGGTGAGTCACTCCCATTATAATCGTTAACACAACACTTTTAAATGAGCCTTACTAAAGTTCAAATTTACTATCTCGCTCTCAAGGGATTCCTTGTTAGATAACACAGAAGAAGAGTTTGCTAAAAGTGTTTGAGGAGTAAATAATAATCTAACATCTCGCTCATTTCTCATTTTTCTTATTCTTCTTTTCTGGAAAATTTTATTTTCTATGTTCTGCGGTCATCTTACTATAAGTGGAGATCAACAGAATTTTTGAAGTACACTAAATTTTCGCTTTGGCCCTATGTCAGCGACAGTGAATGTAGTGTCACGTTATGAAATAATGTGCATGTATTATTTGCAGTGACTACTAGTGATAAATGAATTAGTGCTTCTATGACAGCATTGTACCCTACGGATAAACCGAGTGAGATTTCTGTCAAGCGAGCATCTTCAGGTCGTGGATGAATATCACATCAATTTAAAGGACTTTGCATTAGATAATTATTATCAAGAGCAGTATGGATGATAATCACTTAAAGTTAATAATATCAATAATTACGATTTGACGCCTAAGAGTCCATTCATCTGTGGTCGCTTGGCTCTCTGTGAACAAAAACTAGAAACAGTAGCTTTTGGTTTTGGAGATTTCTGTGATCCCATTCTTGACACCATCAGTGGTTTTCTAATGCATTCTCAGTGTGGGTAATGTATGACTTAAACCTTTATCCTGGCTTACCTCCGCAGTGTACAAACATCAACACCAAATTAAAGAATTCAATAAATATAACATTTTTAACAATCAATCATACAGAAAGTAACAAACTTATCAGGTAAATTAGAAGATACAATAAATTACATAACCGATTTTTCCTTTCGAATAACCACCCTACTTTACCCCAGCAGGCAACTGCATTTCACAGACAGTCTGACAGCCAACCAGCACACAAATCAAGCAACTGACAACACTGCGAAGAGAGAAGGAAGCCAAACCAGCAATCACCCACAATTCAACTACCAAGTAACCCATTGCGATTGACTCCAGACATGCTCTAGTGTTGAGAAAACACCGCTTGAATAGCTTTTGCTGGTAACGCAAGAGCCTCCTGGAAGCTGGAACCACCCCCTGCCGAACAAACTCTTTAGCCGCCGTGAACATACTGTAAATTCCCTTGAAACCACAATCTACAGTACCACCAACAGTTTACAGTCACTCCAACAGCTGGCTTGACCAGATATGGCATCCGCGGCTGCCACGGCCACAGATCTTACCACCTGCTCCTGCAGTCACTCGTGGCATCTCCATCATTGGCGTACCACGCACACAGCTCTTGCTGTCCACTCCCACTCTGTTTACACGTTGACTTGCATCCGTGCAATTTCGACCTCACCTTGGCGAGGAGGCTGATGGCCATTTCTAGCAGAAACGCCAACAGAGCAAAAGGCTCCGAAACATTCGTTATTGACTTCTGGCGTAGCCTCACTAGAATGATGCAAATCTGAGAATGTTTTTGGTTTTGAGCCCTCAATTATTTGCTTATTGTGTCCTAATCTGTCGTACTATACGGTTTTTAGTCTCTTCAGTTACCTGTAGAGCCATGGAAGCTATTCCCAGATGTCGTTCATCTGGTCTCTTCTTCTTGTCAATGTTTTCTATATATTCCTTTCCTCGCCGACTCTGCGTAAAACTTTCTCATATCTTACTTTATCAGTCCACTTAATTTTCAAAATTCTCTTGTAGTACCACATCGCATATGCTTCCATTCTCTTCTGTGGCCGGCCGGAGTGGCCGTGCGGTTCTAGGCGCTATAGTCTGGTACCGAGCGACCGCTACGTTCGCAGGTTCGAATCCTGCCTCGGGCATGGATGTGTGTGATGTCCTTAAGTTAGTTAGGTTTAATTAGTTCTAAGTTCTAGGCGACTGATGACCTCAGAAGTTAAGTCGCATAGTGCTCAGACCCATTTGAACCATTTTTCTCTTCTGTATCGGTTTTCCCAAAGTCCATATTCACTACCATACGATGCTGTGCTACAAACGCACAGTCTCAGAAATTTCTTTCTCAAATTACTGCCTATGCTTTATACTAGTAGACTTCTCTTGGCCAGGAACGCCTTTCTACCAGTGCTACTCTGCTTTTGATGTATTCATTACTTTGTCCGTCATGGCTTATTTTGCTGCCTAGGTAGCACAATTCCTTAACTTCATCTACTCGTACTTCGTGACCACCGATCTTGATGTTAAGTTTCTCGCTGTTCTCATTTTGTGCTACTTCTCATTACTTTCATCTCTCTTCGGTTTAATCTCGATCCATAGTCTGTACTCATGAAACTGTTCATTCCATTCAACAGGTCCTGTAACTCTTCTTCACTTTCACTGAGGATAGCAATGTCATCAACGAAAGTTAACATTGATATCCTTTCTCTTCGAATTTTAATCCACACCTGAACCTATCTTTCATTTCCGTCATTGCTTCTTGTATGTATAAGTTACCGGCCAAAACCGATTTTAGGATGAACTAGTTTCGCCTAGCTCAAACTCGTTCATTCTGTTACCGATGGGATAAAACAGTTTAGCCTAGGTGGAATCGGTTTATCCTAGCTGGAATTTAGATGCTTTAGGATAAGCTGGTGCGGCCTAGTGTGAAGTAATTTCACCTAGTTTGTATCTTCTATAAGCTTTTCAAAGTAAACCGAATAAAGGAATAGAAATAAAATAGTCCATATGATTCATTAAAGTTATTTATTAACTAATCAGTAATTTCACATCCATCACTAGATCAACTTACTTATATCCATACACAGAAATCACCTTGTCTGCAATTTGCTTATATACTTATTTTTCCAAGGCTTACTTTGGTGGCACTTAGAATTGCAGGGTACTTTGTTTTTATTACAATTGCAATTGTTTGTTGTACACGTTTTCATGCAACTGCATTTCACGAAGCCTTGCCCTGATCCAACAGAATGTTTTGTGGCTGCAATCCTTAAAGATATTTCAGTATCCTGGTTAATATCTCCCACAGCTAAAAACTTCTGAATGCAGACGTCGAAATTAGTTCTAAAAAATAAAAAAAAGAAGTTAAAACAAATATTTTTTATATTAGGTACAAAAAATTATGTAAAATTTTAATAAAATTATACCTGCAGAAATGTTTTTGAAGTATGTCATGTTTGGTGCCAACTTTGTAGAGGCTCTCATCAGTCTTTTTAAGTATTACTCCAATTACGTTTGGAAGGTCACCTCTGCCTTTATCTACATCTAGAATAGGTATGGTTACGTTGTCTCCAATGTCAGCTGGTGGATGGGATTGGTCAGAGGAAGCTTTCATTCTTTTAGATTGTTTTTTAAAATTTCCTGTCGCAATTTTTCTAGGATTTTGAATGTCGTTTGTGTCAATTTTCATAAGTGTTATCATCATCACTGTCTTCGTACTGTTCAGTGTTGCTGTCATCTTCGATTCCCTTCTTTAGGTCATCTTCATCCTGAATATCATTTATGATTGGAAGTGGAAAGTCCTATTCTAGGTTAGATTCCAAATAATGGTTTGTAAGGTGACTGTTTCATGCCAGAGGGGTTAGCTCGATATTTCATGAATTGGACATACCTCAATCCTTCCGACCACTTCGTCGAATTGACCTTTAACCAAGAACTTATCATATTTTCAATGTCTTGGTTGGCACATTCAACAGAACCCTGATTTTGGCTGTGCCTTGGTTTTCCATGCACAATTTTCAGTTCTGACCAAAGCTTTGCGATTTCACTTATAACATTATTGACAAATTCTATGACATCGAATATTGCCGATTGAAGAATGCACGATGCCCTACAGTTAGCAATATGTCATTCAAATGATAAGCCACTTCTTCAGCCCTCTTTGATGGTAACGCACGAAGGAGAACAAATTTTGTGAGGTGGTCTTGGTAAACTAGAATGAATTTTAAATTCCCGTCTGATTGTGTTTGGAAATCAATCAAATCGACCTGGCATCTGCTACTCGTTTCCGAATGGAGAATTGGTTTTGATACTAGCCCTCTTTTCTTTTTTGTCTTCTTTTGTTGGCAAATATCCCACATTGATAAATAGAGACATCATTTCCTCCACATCATCGAGGACCTCGATGTACTTTTTCCCTGTATCTGCTCTCTCTTCTGTATTTGATAGTGGAAATCCCATTGCACGCTTAATGTTAACAACAACCGAAGGTTGTACTGATTTTTCTGTTTTCTGAGTCAGTCCTTCCGACAGCCATTTTTTGTTCAGTTTCTTCACATTTTTCATGCAGCCATTTAGTTTCCGTGCACTTCCTGTTTATTTCATTCCTAAGTAACTTCCATTTCTGTATTCCTGAATTTCCCTGAACATTTTTGTACTCCCTTCTTTCGTCTATCAGTTGGTGATTTCTCCTGTTATCCAAGGTTTCCCCGCAATTACCTTCCTTTTACCTAAGTTTTTCTATCCGACTTCTGTGATTACGCTTTTTATAAATGTCCATCCCTTTCAACTGAAGCGTCTACTGAGCTATGCATTAGTGTAGTATCTGAAGGCTCAGAAAACTTCAAGCGTAGCTCTTCATTTCTTATTACCTCTATATCCCTAGTCTTTGCACACTGATTCTTCCGAAGTCTCTTAAACTTTAGCCTACTACTCATGATTAAAAAATTGTGATCTGAATCTACACCCGGCTCTGGGTACGCCTTACAATCCAATATCTCATTTCAAAATCTCTGCCTGACCATGATGTAATATAACTGAAATCTTACTGTATTTCCTGGCCTTTCCCTCTTGTGATTCTCGAGCCGAGTATTTTCTCTTACCCTCTGAATTTATTGCAGAACTCAGTTAACCTTTCTCCTCTCTCATTCCTACTACCAAGCCCATATTCTCTGGTAACACTTTTTTCTCGTCGTTCCTCTATACCAGCATTCCAATCCCCATGACTGTCACAATTTCATCTCCCTTTACATACTGAATTACCTGTCGCATATCCACATACTTTCTCTACCTATTCATATTCTGCTAGTGACGTCGGCATGTATATCTGAACTATTGTTGTCGGTGTTGATGTGCTGTAGATCCAGTTGAACGTTACAGTAAATCTCTCTCTTTTCACCTTCCCATTTATAACGAATCCTACTCCCGTTATTCCACTTTCTGCTCCTGTTGATATTACACTATACTCGTATGATCAGATATCCTTTTCTTCTTTGCATTTCACTTCACTGACCGCAGCTATATCTAGATTGAGCCAAACCATTTCCCTTTTCTGGTTTTCTAGCTTCCCTATTACGTTAGAACTTCTGACATTCCTTAACGACTCACCGAACGTTATCTTTTCATTGGTTATCCGATATTTTCCTCATGGTAATTTCCCCTTGGCAGTTCCCTCCCACACGTCCAAATGGGGGCTATTTCGTAAACCTTTGCTAATCGAGAAATCATCATGACACTATGACACTTATTCAGTTACAGGGCACATGTCTTGTGGATACACATTATGTGTCGTTAATGCAGTGGTTTCATTGCCTTCTGCATCCTCATGGCGTTCATCATTGCTGATTCTTCGCCTTTTAGAGTCAGTTTTCCACCCCTAAGGGTAGAAGAGTTTGAGCTTACCTGTTCTTTGGTTGTAATAACGGGAATAGGCTAACCTTTTACGTCTGCAAATTCCTTACCAAGAACTTTACAGACGTAGCGAATCGTAGAAGGTCCCGCAAAGTGCGCAGACAACGGCCTTACTGACCATAAGAAACTTTTAACAAAATACTTCTGCCCGGGACGAATTGTGGTCGGCTGCCTACCTGCATTATACTCGCGCGCCTCCCTCCTTTGGGCGATTTGGTTGTTGGCCTTAGTGCGCTTCCAATTGTGCGTAAGTACACAACGGTCCATGTCTTCCAGTAAAACGTCTCTGGTAGACCATAAATTGGAAATGGGATAGTTAGAACATAACCCACTGTGAGTTTAACCGGCTCCGTTTTAAGATATTCATGGGCAGCAGTGTTGGAGGCGAAACGAATGCAAGGCAGGTACTGATCCCATCTAGTCTGATCCTTTTGGTGATACGCTGTTTGCGTGGCGTTTAAATTCCTGTCTACTCTCTTAGCGAAGAAGGGCAACAGATAATATGAATTTGTGGTTACGTACCGAATAGGACTTCCGAAACAAAAATTCTGAAACTATTTAGACCAAAGGACGGCTGCATTAACACTGACCGCAGTCTTCGGAGAACCAAAACTTGAAAAGATTTTCTCTAGACATTTAATATTTATGTTCAGTCATACCTCTCATAGGTACTAACCACAAAAAAATAGAATGAATATGGACGTACTCCGTTCGATGTAAGAAAGGGATCCAAATAGCCAAATACGCGCTCCATGATTCTGCACTCTGTGTTCGACGCGAACAGTCCTTGTGTGTTAGCATAGGTTTTACTCCTGTTACACATAGCACTGTTACTAACCAATTGGTTAATATCATCCATACCCTTCCAATTGAAATAATATTTTGTTTTATTTCTAGTCTTGAAAACTGCTAAATGGTCACCCACAACCGACTCAGGTTAATAATTAAATATAACGGTCACCAGTTTATTAGAAAGCACTATCTTCTCTTTGCCATCCACCTGATTACTAAGAACACTGGCCCCTTTTAATCATATACTGTTTTAGTTGCCCTCATCTCTTTAATTTTTGTTTAACGGCAAAGATCTGGGAATCACTATTTGGTCATGATCAAATTTCCAAATAACACTGGCAATCCAATCAAGTTAATAATAACACACTGCAGATTAACAATTCTCGATAGCGCCATTATGATCCTGAGCATGAGACTCGGCCATATCGTTACTAACATCCTCCCGCTCAGCAAATATAGGACTTAGGATATTGTCCACCATATTTTCCGTTCCCCTAATGTGTTTAACGTCAAACTAAAAGACTGAGATATTGACAGCCCATCTAGCTATTCTGTATTTTCCACGGCCTACCAAGAACCCAGCTTATAGTCTCACTGGCAGTCTCCACTCTAAATAACGTGTGTTATAGCTAAAAACGGAAATATTCCGTAGCCAATAACACAGTTAAGGCTGCTAATTCATAAAAGGATTGTGTAGTATCAGGGTGTGATAAGGCCCTTGAGGCATATCCACTCGCTTCCACTCTTCTTCATCCACCAGCAACAGTACTCATGACCACTGACAGATTCCTCAGTGTGGCTAATAAATGGATTGTAAAAGTCCGGAACAGCAGGTACCGGGGCGTATCTAACGCTCGCCTCAAATTTTGAACACCATTGATACCTACACCCTTTGTTCTGCAACTCATTTAGCGAGGCTGCCATCGGCGCAAAGTCTGGAACCAAGTTACAAACAAATTTCACCATCCCTATAAATTTTGCCTCTCTAATGCTTTTGGGTATAGTAAACTTCATGACATACTTAGTACAAGACTGATTTATTTGCACACCTCGGCTAAAAACTCTGTGTCCCAGAAAATATATTCCTTTGTGTGAAAAACTGCATTAATATTCTTGTGTGTTCATCACACATTTTACTGGAAAATACTCGTTCTCTAAGTAATGATACAAGAATTTAAATTTTATTGTATTAACTATAACGGGAGATCAAAATGTTTCCTTTCGAAGGCTGTACAGTCCAGAATGTATATGCCGATCGGGAAAATCCCCATGTGAATTGAGGTAATCATCTCACAAATGCGCCAGGTTGAAGGCATTACTTTGGTAAAACACCGTGTCCTGCTCCATGTGAAGTCTGTAACTGCCTGCTGCATGTCCTCATCCGACAGATATCGTCCACCCTTCAAGTCCTTTTTAAGAGGCCGAAGGTATGATAGTTGCATAGGAAGAGATTAGGACTATGGGGTGGATGTTCGAGTGACTCTTGCTCGCGTTGCCGTAACTTCTGCTTTAAGACATTTACGATATGGTGTCATGTATTATCATGAACTTCTCGCACCATTCTACTACAGTGGTTTTCGTCACACACGCTGCCCCATACACATTAATCCTTCTCCAATGGATACCTACCATTGTTTGACTTTCGGCAGCCAAGGACGGGATAACAGTACCTTGGTTGTTTTTGGACGCGTTCGGTGAAATCGTCGCCGTAGTTCACATTTCCGCATTCGCAACAAGGACGTCGAAAAGACACGAATGACAGACTGTTTCCTTGCCTGCATGTCGATGCTTATATAACCACTTCGAAGTCGCGCAACAGCTTCAAATGGAAACTTTTTGTTCGCACTGTAAGACAAAACAAAAACGACACTCCACGAAGGAATTACCGGAATTGGACGGAACTCCGTATACATGATATGCTTTTGAGACAAACAAGTGATTACAGTTTCAGAAAAAATTGAAGATTTTTCAAGAGAGAGCTTTACAAATTGAGCAGGACAGTAACTCGTTGCTCCACCTCTGATCATTATGCAAGCAGTTACTCGTCTTGGCATTGATTCATAGATTTGCTGAATGTCCTGCTAAGGAAAATCGTAGCAAATTCTATCAAACTGGCGCGTTGGATCGTCAGAATACCGAACTGGTTGGAGGTCCTGCCCATTATGCTGCAAACGTTTTCAGCTGAGCAGAGATCCAGCGACATTGCTGGCCAAAGTACAGTTTGGCAAGCACGAAGACAAACAGCAGAGACTCTCCCTGTATGCAGACAGGCATTATCTTGTTTAAATATAAGCCACGATGGCTTGCCATGAACGGCAACAAAACGAGACGTAGAATGTCGTCATTGTACGACTGTGCTGTAAGATCTTCCGCGAACGACAACGAAAGGTGTCCTACTACGAATGAAAATGGTACACGAGGCCGCCAGTTCGTCGGGCGACAGCGAAGTTGGTATCGCGTAACTGTCATCGCAGGTCAGCGGGGCTCAGTTCGAAACGAGACTGGTCACTCACCTGTGTCTTGTATTCGACCTTGTTAGTTAAGCCAAAGGTACTTGTTCAAACATCTGTGAACCGTTGAGAACCTCGTACAACTGCTTCACTTGTTCGTCACATAAATGATTTAATGATATACACTCCATGGTTTCATACTACATGGTTGATTGCCCACTGAGGTCTACGCTGAAAAAAGGCAAAACTTTGACAACTACAAAATTGACACGAAAATTTATGAACAGATCAATTTTAAAAAGTTGTTCCAATGGCCCTAAGTACTATGGGACTTAAAACTACTTAAATCTATCTAACCTAAGGACATCACACATATCCATGCCCGAGGCAGGATTCGAACCTGCGACCGTAGCAGCCGCGTGGTTCCGGACTGAAGCGCCTAGAACCGTTCGACCACAGCGGCCGGCAATCTCAGTTTCATAATAGCCCCACCCATTGGATGAAATTAAAATCAAAATGAAAAGTGTGGATGAAAGTTCCACTTAAAGTCTTGTATTCGCATCTTTACGTACAAACTGCCTTTCAACTGCAGAAGGGAGAATTTGTAGGAAGTAAAACATAGACACTAATTTGAGGAAAACATTTCTCAAAATGTGTGTTTAAATCACAGCAATTCATGTTAGTGAAACGTGGACAATAACGAAGCTGGCAAAGAAGAAATGGAAGCATATAAGATGTTGTGCTACACAAGAGTGCTGAAAATTAAGGGGACTGATGACGTAAGAAAAGAGGAGGTTCTACGCAGAATCGGTGAAGGAACTAACATATGGATAACAATGACAAGAAGGGACAGGATGACAGGACAAGTGTTAAGATATCAGGGAACTTCCATGCATTAGCAGCTGTACAGGGTAAAAACTATAGAAGAAGAGAGAGATTGCAATATGTCCAACAAATAACTTAGGACGTACGGTGCGCGTGCTTCTTTGAGATGAAGAGAATGGTACAGGAGAGGAATTCGCAGCGTACCACTTCGTCTTAAGACTGATGGTAAAAAAGTGTTATTTCCCTGGTAATACACAAATCGCCTTGGAACGGTTATACCAACTCTCATCAATAATTGACACTCCACTTCTACAGTTCACTAAAGTGTGGATTGATTCGTCACTTACGTAAGCACAAACATTTGGGAGATGGGCGCGAGTCTAAACCACTATGTTTGCATCGCGCTGTCGTAGCTCAGTTAATGCTTCTCGTCTCCAGACCCTCATGTCAAATAACCCTTTTCTCTCTACATTGTTTACCCAAGTGACCCGTACTACATCAACGGTAAATTGTAACTGATGCATGCTACCTCCGCTTTGTTTCAATACTGTTGCCCTTGGCCACGGGATCTGACGAGAGTCCTCGCTTCGCGTCACACAACATGATGCTCGAATTCTGCGAGCTCACCTTCTCTAGCTCAGTAATACTCAGCGAACGAGGCAAAAATATTTGCCTGGAGAGATCTGCAGGTTTCAACCCTTCTGGAATTTTCTGAGTAACCCTATCCTCCCGAAGCGTTTCCACACCAGCCGGAACATCGGTTACATAGTAAGAAAGTTACTCCTTCTCACCCCGTACGGGGTAATAATATGTATCTCTCCATGTATAAGCCCGTCGGGCACATAACAAATACAAACCTTTTTGACAGAAATGATCTGTACAATTCCTAACTGCCATAGCCTCATCAATATTACAACTGAATTAGACTTTAGTTGAGGATATAGCCACCATAGCAATTCATTACAATCAATTTGAGATACCTTACACTTAAGTGTTGCTGAGTCGCAATTACGAACCATAAAAATTTTTGTATTCGTATTCCGTTGAAGAGTATTGACAACCCTCCCACCCACTGAAGAAGGGTATTAATGGATTAGATAGTCTAGTAAAACTACTAAGGAAAAGCGAAAGAGCCAGTCTCGATTGTAGTAGTAAAATTAAGTGACTCAAATCCTACATCATGTGTCGGATACCTAGACTAAACTCAGCAAATACTCCACTCTTTCGCCATATTCAGTTATCTTGTCTCCTTTTACTTGCACTAATTCTCCCGGTTCCAATATCTAATCCTTAATATGATGTAGCAGAAAGTGTTAGGGCTGGGTTGAGCGGTAAGAGATCATAATTTTTAAACTTTTCTTTAATAACATGCCAGCCTTTTATACTACAACCAACCTTAAGAAACTTTTAACAGAAATGCGTAAAATCAAGCAACCCGAATAACAACAAATGCTCTGTAATAGACTAAGGAACTCCGAATCACGAAAAAGTACAAGAATGATTACACTAAATTAGGATCCAAAATCAGGTAACAGGCACAAAAAATACCAATGAGAACAGTAAAAACAATTAACACAGTAAATTTACACTATAGTACTCTCGCTGGCAGTGGACTGACGGAGTCACAAGGGTTTAGCAACGACTCCGTTCGCATGACTTTTCTTGTGACGGCACACTCTCGCCACCCTTCCACAATCTTTGAGCGTCTGACGTAGGGATGAGGCCGGAAAACTACGTACCACATAGTCCGATGGAGGGCACCTTAAAGCCAACAATTTAAACGTGTTATTGGGGTTAAGGAGAACCAAATAATTTCCCTTTAAAGGTCTTAGTTTTAACAAAACAGTACCATTAAACGGTCAAGACCACAGCAAAACAAGTTCACAAGAGTAAATATGCAAAAGTTATTCTTTGGTTCCATCTTAGTAACAATAAGAAACTGTCTCCCTCAGGCATGGCTTAGTCTGGATATATTGACTCTATCGCACGTTCTTTGAGTCCATTACCAGTAATATACTGAAGTGATAAATGGTACAATTGGACCGGTCCCGTTAAACGTGGAACGACCTTGTCCTTTACCTTGTTGGTGTCTTTATTCACGGCACCAAAATTTTTAAGAAAGATCTGTTCCCCTAGGTTCAATGACGTGGGACTCTCCCAGCGTTATAGAGGTGAGCTCTTCTCTCACGACTCATTCTTAAATGTTTGACTGTTTCCACATCTCTCGAATTTGTGCAGTATTCACCCTACCCGGCAGCAAACATTCAAGGACCACTGATTGGAGAAGGGTGAATTAGGCTTGAAAGAAAGTTTTAGAATGCCCAGGGCAGCCATGTGCGCTTCATGGACAGCGGTGTCAATCATATAGCTCAGCCAACACAAAGTTGTGTCCCATTTAGTGTTGTCGTTTTGAAGAAAGTCGATGAGAGCTGCACGGAAATTTCGGTTAACGCCCTCCGCAAATGAGGAATACGGGTAGTAATGCGTCCCCGTCTCGAAACAGACGTTTTTAATGCCACGGTTGCATTATCCAACAATAGGATCGTACATCATTCGAACATTCCAAAAACATCGTTAAAATATTTGATAGTGATCGGCGAGTTGATATTCCTCTCAGGGAGAAGCCAGCAAAAAGCATATATGTCTCTATGAACACGAGCGCGGTGCGGTTCCCATCTTCTGCCCTAGGAAACGGACCGATAAATCTATGTCCCTGTTGGTCCTGTACATTATGACCTCTACGACGTTGGAGGACATTAAACCTTGCTCCGTGTTCAACGGTGGTTTACTAAGACAACATGTGTTACAGGACTTTATCAACGCTGCTTCTCCATCCCCTTTCCAATAAAAGTCTCGTAGATCTGCATCTTGGTCTTAAAATTACCCTAATGTTCTTCCACAGGCAGCTCATAATAATACTTGAATTATCACAGTATCAGTTCTAATGGTAAGACAATTTCATTTTCGTAGCGTCCCCGGTCCAGACAGACCAAGATTCACCTTCAGAACATGAGGCTTGAATGTGTCCCCCTTCTCGAAGGCACTTTAATGATAACCAAATTGGGGTCAGCGTCTAGTTGCTCGGCAACGTCCTTTAAAGGAAGAGCAATCGCTGTGAAACCTGGGCACGCCATTTCATCTGCTTCGATGCCAATCACCTTTGAATCTTCATCTTCCTGCTTCCTGCCTTTCTCCCTCATTGTCTTTATTGAAAATGTGGCTCATACCATGCGTCAACACTCTCCATCCCACAAATACTTTAACTCTAAAATAATAAGTGGGTACTCGCAGTACCCACCCGGCTACACACACTGTCCACCTTGTCCATGTGAGCATCGAACTAAGGACTTGGTTATCGGGTTCGAAATGAAAGATCTGGTGCTTTGAATATATTTTAAACTTCTCTAAGGCAAATAAAACAGCCAAGGCCTCACGTTTTCACCGAATACTTAGCTTCCAAGAAGCATAAGCCACTAGCCTCCGCCCGTTATGTCTTCCTGATGCGCAACGGCCCCTCCAGATGTCAAAGTGCCCTTTTGGACAAGGAACTGCTTTTCGAAGTCGGGTATCACCAGCACGAGTGCGCTTGCCAGAGTCATTTTTAGACTTCCAGATTACGCCTGCTGGGAGAGAGCCCACTTCAATTTTTCCCTTTTTTCTTAAGCTTATTAAGGGCAAGAGGGGCTGTTAATTGAGAAAAAAGGGGTCGAAGTTTCGGAAGATTATTCAACACTCAAGTAGGTAAGCGAAAGACAGTTAGCAGAATAATAGAATAAGCTGCTCCGAAAAAAAGCAAACATTTCCTAAAGTCCATTTAAATCAGACAAATTATTTTAGCTAAAGGTACTGCGAAACGAACTGAAGTTTGTCTACATCCCTCTCATATGTGTATGGTTTTCGTTTTCTCTTGTGCTATTCCTAACACAATCTTTCTTACCTTATTTAGGACGAAGAAGGTGAAGGGTGCTGCTAAAGGTCTCTTAAAACTTGTTATAATGTTGCTCTACGTTTAGGAGAAGCTGGGGAGCCGTTTAAGGAAGGGTCATCAGTAAAGAACAATTTACTTGGGCATTAATAACCACTTTAGGTGTATTTAGTTTTTAAGTATTGGCTCACTACCGGTTTCGTGGCACTAAAAGACATATTCAGGTGTAAATCTGTATAACAAATCCAGAAGGAATTACAACCATGAGATTTATACTGGTATGGTAAATTATTAAGATTCCAAGAAAATTTATAAATATTAAAAACTTTTACATAAGAATATCAAAATGTTAGTATTCACGTGACTAAAACATTAGAGCGTAAAAGCTCGGAACAGTTTTACCAAAATTCCTTGTCCGTCTGTATGAAACACCGCTAGAATATGTCTCAGGGTTGTTATTTCTTCTGGATTTGTTATACAGATGTTCACCTGAAGATGTGTCTTTTAGTGCCACGGAATTGGTAGGGAAGTAAATACAGCTGAAGCGGTTATTAATACCCAAGTTGATTACCCACAGCAATGGTTGCTCTACCTACGAGGTTGTCTGCCAAAGAATATTTTGTGGACGATTCACAATGAATCCAACATTAGCTCCCGCATACAGCGGAATATCACTTTCCAGTTTTACAGTATATCAAAGGGTCAATGACATTGTAGGAATGAGCATGAAAAAGTGATAGCCACAATTAAAAACCTCTTTGCGTACCCCACCCATTGCATTTGAGTCCACGGATATTGGTGACACTGCTCAATTTGCTATTTGTTTGCCTGGCGGGACGATGCCCTACATGCAACAGAAGAGCTCATTAATGTTACTACAACAGGGCGGATGTTTTAAAAGCTGAGGAAATTGGTCTCACTGGGTAAAAGTTGTTTTCCGTAATCAGCAATGTGCAGTAAAGTGAAAGGGTTTATTGGTCTAGCGCGGAAAATGTTTAACATGTTGAATATTCCTTCAGTTCATTGTTTCGCACAACACGAGGCTCTTTCTATAAAAGCTATCGGTCTTCAAGACGTGTTGAATGTAGCGATGTGTCTCGTGGACTAAATTCATTTGCAAAGCCTCATTTATCGTCATTTCAAAGACTTTTTGATATCATTTGAAGAGGAGTATCTAGATATCCCCTATCATGCTGAGGTAGGCTGGTAGAGTAAAGCAAATGTGACTTAATGAGTTCGACGATAACGCCAAGCCGTGGTTCAGTTTTTAGAGGACAATGGATGTCCTGAACCACTTTTGCGTGACCCCGAATAGACAGCTGATTTCGGATTTATTAGCAGACATTATTTCGGAATCTCCAAAGAGAAAATAATCTTATCAATCATATGGTCAGCTTTCCAACATAAACCTCAGATACACAAAAATAAATTCTCAGAGGTAAGTATGCTACACTTTCCTGAGCTACGTAAGCTATATGTAAATTTTACCTTTAATAACGCAGCCTAATTTTTAAAAGTGCGTTATTCAAAACGGTATTAAGGTTTTATTTGACAGCATCTGTGTGGGATGCGGAGCGCTTTGAAAATACGTCGAAGTGATACAGTTCCTTGAAAATGTGTTCACCAACCGATTCCAGATAAAGTACCGGTATGTCATTAACAGCAAAACAAAGTCGATTTTGTTAAATGTACAAGTTTAACATTACGCTATGAGTAGTAGTCCACAGTACCTGTTTATTAAAACATACCGTCTTTTAGTACTTCAAAGCAACTTTATACATTACTGTCATTTACTAACGCTTGGCTTTGTTTTTGTTACAGGATATATATTTGTATCAACAGTTGAAGTTTTTGTAAAGCCCTTTTCGGTGGCAATTAAAAGTGCTCCTCCAGATTTTCATTTCATGCTAACCAATTTGCAAACCGATGAGCACCGAGAAGATTTATTTTACAATACTAAAGATTTTCCCTAATTTTACAGGAATTTCCTACGATGCACTGAGAAGCAGTGAAGATTATTGATATCTTTTGTTACAGATGTGTATCTGAAAGACTTCTTTATGTTGTGTCTCTTATGGAAACTGGATTGTGTGCAGGTTTCTCGGACTGTAATTCAAAAAATGCTCTTACAATTTCTGTCAGCCGATTCCTTGTTCCAGATCATAGTATCGTAGTTGCAATTACACAAAAAAAATCTGTTGAAACCAAATTTGAATTATTATTATATTTATTATTTATATCTCTCTCGCACCGGTCATCCTGTCCCATAGAACCAACCCATAGAACAGAGGTGACATTTGGGAAAGGTCGAGACCGGCGGAGCGATCGAGACAAGCGTAAGGAAAGAGAGAGAGAGAGAGAGAGAGAGAGAGAGAGAGAGAGAGAGAGAGAGAGGGACAGCACTCTTGGGCAAAGTCGAGGAGTTGGATTTTTCACGGCTGTCAGCGTAGCAGACTCATCTTCTACATTCTACACTACACGATGCGCTAATGCAACCATCCTGAGGAAACCTGCACAATAGAATCGTTTTGTTAGCTGTCGGTCTGTCCGACTGTTGTGAATCCTTTTTCTCGGGAACGGGTAGAAGTATAAAGTTCAAATTTATAGCCGGCCGCTGTGACCGAGCGGTTCTGGGCGCTTCAGTCCGGAACCGCACGACTGCTACGGTCGCAGGTTCGAATCCTGCCAAGGACATGGATGTGTGTGATGTCCTTAGGTTAGTTAGGTTTAAGTAGTTCTAAGTTATAGGGGACTGATGACCTCAGATGTTAAGTCCTATAGTGCTCAGAGCCCTTTGAACCATTTCAAATTTACATCAATAAAGTCTGTGCTTCCTGGGCAGTGTAAAAAATTGAAGCATTTAAGTCAATGCGATGAAGAAGTTTAAGCCATTTATGTCAATATTTTGAAACCCGTAGACTTAGTCATCAAAACCTCTAGGACACTTTCCGTTGACCTAAAATCATAAAATTTGGGAAGAAGCAACGTTTCACGCTACACGTAAAGTAAATAATCCGAAAACTGTTAAATTGTAAGTGATGATGTCCCATACTCCGAGAGGGAGCGTAGGGGAACGATGCGGGAGACCCACACCGCCGTACTAGGCAAGGTCCTAGTGGAGGTAGTTTGCCATTGCCTTCCTCCGACCGTAATGGGGATGAATGATGATGAAGACGACACAACAACACCCAGTCATCTCGAGGCAAGAAAAATCCCTGACCCCGCCGGGAATTGAACCCGGGACCCCGTGCTCGGGAAGCGAGAACGCTACCGCGAGACCACGAGCATGTAAGTTTTTTTTTTTTTTTTTGGGAGGGGGGGGGGGTTTAAGGGCGCTCAACTACTGAGGTCATTAGCGCCCAGTCACAATTCTTAGAGCACATAGAATCTAGTAAAACTCAAGGGGGGGGGGGGGGGGGGGGACACCAGAAAGTTCTTACAAAGATGCAGATAAAATAAGTAAAAGAGTTAGATGTCTTTGGACAAGCCAGTCAAAGTAATGAAACGAAGAACACGAGCAGCTGCTCGAGCGTCATCAGCTAAAATATCCTGTAAAGTAGATGGCAGAGACAGGACAACACGAGATTGACTAAAACGGGGACACGACAATAAAACATGGCGCACTGTTAATGCATGACCACAAGGGCACTGCGGGGCTGGGTCACCGGACAGCAGGTAGCGGTAGCTAAACCGGCAATGCCCAATCCGCAACCTGGTCAGAAGGACCTCTTCTCGCCGAGATGGTCGGGAGGAGGTTGTCCAAGCAGTTGGGAACGGTTTTACTGCCCAGAGGTTGTTTCCTTGATGTGATGACCAAGTATCCCATCACAACGACACAAGCCTCTTACAAACAACCCCACGAACGTCAGATGACGGGACACAATGGGAGGCTGGCCGAGGCAGGAGGACTGCAGCCTTGGCTGCAGCATCAGCAGCCTCATTCCCAGGCATTCCTACATGGCCGGGAACCCACAGAAAGCTGACAGAAGAGCCATCATCAGCAAAAGAATGGAGGGACTGCTGGATCCATTGCACCAAGGGATGGACCGGATATGGAGCTCCAAGGCTCTGAAGAGCACTGAGTGAATCAGAGCAGAGTACATACGATGAATGGCGGTGGTGGCGGGCATACTGAACGGCCTGATGGAGAGCAAAAATCTCGGCCGTAAAGCTGGAACACTGGTCGAGGAACTGGTATTTAAAGGTGACGGCCCTGACGACAAAGGCACAGCCGACACCATCGTCAGTTTTGGAGCCATCAGTGTAAATAAAGGTGTGACTGGCAAGTCTAGCACGAAGTTCGACAAACTGTGAGCAATACACTGCAGCTGGAGTACCCTCCTTCGGGAGCAAGCTTAGGTCGAGATAAATATGAACCGGAGCCTGGAGCCAAGGTGGTGTCGGGCTCTCACCCTCTCTGAAGGTGGTAGGGAGGGCAAAATCCAATTGTCGAAGCAGGCGATGAAAGAGGACTCCAGGGGGCAGCAGGGCAGACACATACAACCCATACTGATGGTCGAGAGAGTCGGCGAAGAAGGACTGATAAGAGGGGTGGTCGGGCATTGACAACAGCCGGCAGGCATACCGACAAAGCAGTACGTCACGCCGGTAGGTCAATGGTAATTCGGCAGCTTCAGCATAAAGACTCTCGACGGGACTAGTGTAGAATGCTCTGGTCGCAAGACATAACGCCCTATGGTGGATGGAGTTGAGACGGCGTAGGAGGGATGGCTGAGCAGACAAGTAGACGAGGCTCCCATAATCCAGCTTTGATCGGACTGTGGACCGATACAAGCGAAGCAGGACAGTGCGATCCGCTCCCCAAGATGTACCACTAAGAACTCTGACGACATTAAGGGAACGCATACAACGGGCAGCCAAGTAAGAGACGTGCGGAGACCAACAAAGTTTCCTGTCCAGTGTGAGCCCTAGAAACTTAGTTGTTTCCACGAATGGGAGAACAACGGGACCGAGATGTAAGGATGGCGGAAGGAACGCTTTATATCGCCAAAAGTTGATGCAAACCGTCTTCTCTTCGGAGAACCGGAAGCCATTTGCCACACTCCACGAGTATAGGCTGTCTAGACAACGCTGAAGGCAGCGCTCCAGGAGGCATGTTCTCTGGGCACTGCAGTAGATCGCGAAGTCATCGACAAAAAGAGAGCCTGAGACATTAGGTGGAATGCAATCCATAATAGGATTGATCGCTATGGCAAAAAGGGCTACGCTCAAGACGGAGCCCTGAGGCACTCCGTTCTCCTGGAGGAATACGTCGGACAAGACAGAACCCACACATACCCTAAACTTTCGATCTGTTAAAAAGGAATCAATAAAAAGGGGCAGGCGACCGCGTAGACCCCACCTGTGCATAGTGCGGAGAATACCCCCTCTCCAACAGGTATCATAAGCCTTCTCCAAATCGAAGAACACGGCTACCGTTTGGCGCTATCGCAAAAAGTTGGTCATGATGAATGTCGACAAGGTCACAAGGTGGTCAACAGCGGAGCGACGGCGACGAAAGCCGCATTGAACATTGGTAAGTAGCCATCGAGATTCAAGAATCCAAACTAACTGAGCGTTAACCATGCGCTCCATCACCTTACAGACACAATTTGTCTATCCTTCCCAGGTTTGGGTATAGGAACAACGACAGCGTCACACCAACGCATGGGGACTTGACCTTCGGTCCAGACGCTTTTGTAGGTACAAAGAAGGAAGCTTTGCCTGCCGGAGAAAGGTGTGCCAGCATCTGAACGTGAATGGCATCTGGCCCCAGTGCAGAGGACCGGGACAGTACAAGTGCACGTTCGAGTTCCCGCATAGTAAAGGGGGCATTATAATTTTCCAGGTTCAGCGAGTGGAAGGAAGGTCGCCGAGCCTCTTCTGCCTCTTTCCTGGGAAGGAAGGCAGGGTGGTAGTGGGCGGAGCTTGAAACCTCTGCGAAAAAGCAGTTGATGGCGTTGGAGACATCCACAGGATCAACAAGGACCTCAGTACCTGAGGTCAGGCCAGGTACTGAGGAGTGGGCCTTAATGCCCGACAGCCAGCGCAGGCCACCCCAGACGACAGAAGAGGGAGTAAAACTGTTAAAGGAGCTGGTGAAAGAGGCCTAACAAGCTTTTTTGCTGTCTTTGATGACTCTACGGCATTGCGCTCGGAGTCGTTTGTATCCAATACAATTCGCCAACGTAGGATGGCGGCGAAATGTGCGTAATGCACGTCGTCGATCACGGATAGCGTCTCTACAAGCCTCATTCCACCAGGGGACGGAAACGCGACGTGAAGAAGAGGTAGTACGAGGAATGGAACGTTCGGCAGCATTGATGGTAACAGCCATGAGGTATTCGACCTTACTGTCACAACTGAGAAAATTGTGGTCCGGAAAGGTCGCCAGGGAGGAGTAAAGACCCCAGTCAGCTTTTGGTATGTTCCAGCTCGAAGGACGTGGGGATGGGGTGTGGTGCAGGAGACGAACGACACAGGGGAAGCGGTCGCTCGAATAGGTATCAGAAAGGACATACCACTCGAACCTACAGGCAAGAGTGGTAGAACAGATCGAGAGGTCCAAGTGGGAGTAGGTATGAGTAGAGTCCGAGAGGAAAGTCGGGGCGCCAGTATTGAGGCAGACAAGATTGAGATGGTTGAAGACATCCGCCAAGAGGGAGCCTCTATGACAGGATGCAGGAGAGCCCCAAAGGGGAGATGGGCATTGAAGTCGCCAAACAATAAAATCGGCGGAGGAAGCTGAACAATCAGGTGCATCAACTCAGCCCAACTAACTGCAGATGACGATGGAGTGTAGACGGTACAAACAGAAAAAATAAAGGCAGAAAGAGTAATATGGACAGCTATGGCTTGGAGTGGGGTGGTCAATGGGATGGGATGGTAATAGACATCGTCCCGAACGAGCAACATGACCCCACCATGAGCTGGAATACCGTCCACAGGGGTGACGTCAGACCGCTCCGAAATATAGTGGGTAAAAGCAATATGGTCAGTGGGGCGCAACTTGGTTTCCTGGAGACCAAGGACGAGCGGACAGTGCAGGCGGAGGAGCAGTTGTAATTCCTCCCGATTAGATCGAATACCTCTGATGTTCCAATGTAACAAAGCCATCGCTAGTCAGGGGAACGAAACGGGGGAAGAGCTGGACACCTCGCAGGCCGCGGAGGGCCAGGTTTCGAGGGAACAACGCTACAACCGGCGGGAGGCGGATCCTGTTCCATCGAGTCGTCGCTAGCTGTGGCCGCTTTCCCGGGTTGCGTAGGAGGGGCAGCATCATTCGCCGACAAGAGGCCAGCTGAGCGCCTGGCAGCAGAGCGTCCCGGTGAAACTGAGGCCGGCCGGGAGCAGTGACTCACGGATGGAGCGTCAGACGAAACGCGCCGGGGTGGAGAGGGGGATAAAGACTTTTTGGAGGCCTTCTTGGAAGTCTGATGAGGCACGGGGAAGGTGGGCTGGACCCGAAGAAGGTCCTCATGCGCGGGGTCCGTTTTGGAACGCTGGACCTCGGAAGCCGGGGTCCAGAACGTTTCCCCGATGGACGCCTGAGAAGAGGATCGCTTCTCAGGCGGCGGAGGGGAAGGGGAGGAAGGGTGGCCCCTGGGGCAGAGGGGGCAGAGGCCGCGAGGGAGGAGGATTTGGAAGGGAGGGATTTGGAAGGTGAAGGCATAGACCCTGGATGGGGTGAGGAGGTGGAGGGGGGACAGGATAGGTGTGAGAATACTGTGAAAGGAGTGGACATGACTGAGGCAAACGAAGTTGTCAACGTCACAGTATGGAGACGGTCATACTTCTTCCTGGCCTCAGAATAAGAGAGACGATCCAAAGTTTTTAATTCTTGAATCTTCTTCTCCATCTAATACGCGGGGCAGTCTAAAGATCTAGGCGAGTGGATGCCAGGACAATTGACGCACCGAGGTGGTGGGGTGCATGTATGTTCCTCACGAAGAGGACATCCACAATCGCTACAAAGGGGCTCAGCCTCACACCGTGACGACATGTGCCCAAAGCGCAAACACCGAAAGCAGCGCATAGGAGGCGGGACATAAGGTCGCACGTCGCACCGGTAGCACATCACCTTTACCTTCTCTGGGAGAATGTCCCCTCGAAGGCGAGGATAAAGGCCCCACTGTCGATGCGACGGTCTTTGGGGCCGCGCTGGACGGACTCGCCGGACGAAATGCACGCCTCGGCGCTCCAGGTTGGCCCTGAGCTCCTCATCAGATTGCAGCAGGAGGTCCTGATGAAAAATAACCCCCTGCGTCCTATTCAGGGCCAGATGCAGGACAATGGACACTGGGATGTCCCCTAGTCGGTCGCACGCCTGAAGCGCCGCCGACCGTGTGGCGGAGGTGGTCTTTATAAGAACGGACCCCGAACGCATTTTACTGAGAGCCTCGATTTCCCCGAAGATGTCCTCGATGTGCTGGACAAAGAACATGGGCTTGGAGGTGGCGAACGTCCCCCCATAAATAGCGGGGGAAGTACTTCGCCCCAAGCCGGCGGGCCTGTCCTTCCTCCCAGGGAGTGGCCAAGGGGGAAAGGGCAGGAGAACCAGAACCAGACACAGTACCTTTCTTTTTAAAAGACTCAGCCGCAGATCGACCTAATACATGTTGACGTTTCATCTGCGAAACGTCCGCCCCGATACCACCCACTCCGACCAGGGGCTCTCCCCATGGGCGCCACCCAGCCTCAGCAATGGCCACCTGGCAGGATGACTGTTGCCGGGAGTCCGGATGCCCCAAGGAGACGGGCATCTACTCCTTGGCCGACGTGGGGAGGGTGCAGCTCAGATATCAGCAGTACGATCCCTATGTTGTCAGGGGGCTACAACCTAGAGGGTACATGACGACCCCACCACAACAGGCTGGCTACCGTGCTGGATTTCAGGTGCCATGGAAAGTCCATCATGATCGTGGGTGCAGATGGGGGCGCACTATGGGCGTAACTTGTGCAAGCCATCAGGCGTTTAGGCCCAATTGGAGGAATAGTGGGTGTGGTTACAACGCCGTTGCAATGCTGAGTGCCAAGGTCTTAGTGCACTGAGGACCAGTGATACACCACGTAAGGCGTCCTTCCCCAAAAGGCTCGTACTTCTGTAGAATTTTGAAAAATGGAGGTCAAACCCCAAGGGGGACCTACTACTAGGAGGTCGAAACGGTTGAAACTCCTTTTAGTTGCCTCTTACTACAGGCAGGAATACCTCAGGCCTATTCTTACCCCGAACCAGCAGGGGGACGAGCATGTAAGTATATCACATAAAAATATTTTTTTGCTATTGACCAAACATTGCATTCATTATTCGTCAAAGGTGTAACAGAAGAACGTTACTGCATTGTGAGAATACAGACTATGGCAGGAGATTAGAGCGGCAGTTACCCGCCGCAGACCTCACGGCTGGCGGTTGCCACGGGGCTGTGGGTAGCGGCTAGCGTGTACGCGGCGTTGGAAAAACCCGAGTGGACGCTCGGCAGGGGCGCATATGGCCGTGTTTGCGATCTTGGAGAAATTTATATGCCACAGAAAAATTGATAGAAACAGAACTAAGAGTGACACGGACGTGCGAGTTGGCATTCATGGACAGAAAAATATGTAAAGCTAAATTATGTAGACGCCCCACAAAATATGTAATATTTTAAAAGTTATTGTTGTCTAAAGAATTGTAAATTTATGAAAGTTCAAAAGCTAAAATCTCGGCTATGCTTTGGCCGATTAATATGAACAAAATGTCTGCGGATGCTGCTAGTAGAGCTGCATCGAGCAATCATAGCCGATTTAGCAAAATCTGTACCAATTTTGAATGAGAAGTCGGAATATGGTATGCAACTGAGAGAAACTGCGTTTTTACTAATATATAAATATAAAGAGACGGAACTAGTGGCAGCTCTTCCCCCGTTTCGTTCCCCCTTTTATCTGACTAGCGATGGCTTTGTTACATTGGAACATCAGAGGTATTCGATCTAATCGGGAGGAATTACAACTGCTCCTCCGCCTGCACTGTCCGCTCGTCCTTGGTCTCCAGGAAACCAAGTTGCGCCCCACTGACCGTATTGCTTTCACCCACTATATCTCGGAGCGGTCTGACGTCACCCCTGTGGACGTTATTCCAGCTAAAGTTTGAAGAGGTAGATGAGTAATTAAGTATGTATTTTTATTTGTTTGTTTATGTTAAGTATCAAACACCTAGGAAAAGGAATATGTTAGAAGAACATTATTTGTGGAAAAACGGTGGCAGATACAGAAAACTGAACCTTACACTGTTATTTCCTGGAACATTTAAATATTTTTCAATATATCATATATGTTTTTGTGTTTAGTTTTAGCATATTCGTAATTTTTGTCAAACATTGTTTTCAGATTGGCAGTCGTTTCGAGGGTGCATAATACGGCCATTTTTGATGACTGGACAAATGGTTCTGAGCGACGCTACGGGACGGACGTGCCACATATCTGGGAGTAGTAGTGGGTTGGTAGCCACGTTTGAAAGCGATCATGTGGAGCGCGATATAATGGTTTAGAACAGCAGACAAGAGGGTATTTTGTGAATTGTGAACAGAATGCAGAGTGCCATGATTGCGACATATGAAATTTATAGTGAAATGTTTCAGCATCAGTTGTTAAAGGCCGCCCTTACGTAAAAGCCCTCAGACTGCATTTAAGTGTTTAGTGAATACACTGAAGAAAAATAAACCACTTGCTAAAATTATAAATCAACGTCAATGACTCATTATTTTAAATTTCACCGCAGTACCTGCCTGCATTATTTTTTTGTATTTTATTTCATCTTAAAAACTGAGTTTACGACAGGTGTGGGCTGGCGCCCTGTGACCAGAAATGTAGCAAAAGACACCAACCACATCTCTGGGCCGCTCAATTAAGCTAGGCGTAATATATATATATATATATATATATATATATATATATATATATATATATATATATATAGGGTGGTCCATTGATAGTGACCGGGCCAAATATCTCACGAAAAAACTAAAAAAAAGAAACTCAGGCTTGAAGGGGGAGACAAGATGGCGCTATGGTTGGCCCGCTAGATGGCACTGCCGTAGGTCAAACAGATATCAACATCGTTTTTTAAATAGGAACCCCCATTTTTATTACATATTCGTGTAGTACGTAAAGAAATATGAATGTTTTAGTTGGACCACTTTTTTCACTTTGTTATAGATGGCGCTGTAACAGTCACAAACGTATAAGTGCGTGGAATCACGTAACATTCCGCCTGTGCACACGGTATTTGCTTCGTGATACACTACCCGTGTTGAAACGGACCGTTTACGGATTACGGAAAATGTCGATATCATGTTGATGTATGGCTACTGTGATCAAAATGCCCAACAGGCGTGTGCTATGTATGCTGATCGGTATCCTGGACGACATCATCCTAGTGTCCGTACCGGTCGCTGGATAGTTACGTTATTTAAGGAAACAGGAAGTGTTCAGCCACATGCGAAACATCAACCACGACCTGCAACAAATGATGATGCCCAAGTAGGTGTTTTAGCTGCTGTCGTGGCTAATCCGCACATCAGTAGCAGACAAATTGCGCGAGAATCGGGAATCTCAAAAACGACGGTGTTGAGAATGCTACATCAACATCGATCGCACCCGTACCATATTTCTATGCACCAGGAATTGCATGGCGACGACTCTGAACATCGTGTACAGTTCTGCCACTAGGCACAAGAGAAATTACGGGACGATGACCGATTTTTTGCACGCGTTCTATTTAGCGACGAAGCGTCATTCACCAACAGCGGTAACGTAAACCGGCATAATGTGAACTATTGGACAACGGAAAGTCCACGATGGCAGCGACAAGTGGAACATCAGCCACCTTGTCGGAATTATGGGAGGAAGGATATTTGGCCTCCATTTTATCGTGGAAATCTAAATGGTGCAATGTATGCTGATTTCCTACGTAATGTTCTACCGATGTTACTACAAGATGTTTCACTGCATGACAGAATGGCGATGTACTTCCAACATGGTGGATGTCCGGCACATAACTCGCGTGCGGTTGAAGCGGTATTGAATAGCATATTTCATTACAGGTGGATTGGTCGTCGAAGCACCATACCATGGCCCGTACGTTCACCGGATCTGAGGTTCCAGAATTTCTTTCTGTGGGGAAAGTTGAAGGATATTTGCTGTCGTGATCCACCGGCAACGCCTGGAAACATGCGTCAGCGCATTGTCAATGCATGTGCGAACATTTCGGAAACCGAACTACTTGCTGTTGAGAAGAATATCATTACAGGTATTCCCAAATGCATTGAGGCTGACGGACATCATTTTGAGCATGTATTGCATTAATGTGGTATTTACAGGTAATCACCTTGTAACAGCAAGCGTTCTCAGAAATGATAAATTCAGAAAGGTACATGTATCACATTGGAAATAAAATGTTCAAATGTACCTACGTTCCGTACTTTAATTTTAAAAAACTACCTGTTACGAACTGTTCATCTAAAACTGTGAGCCATATGTTTGTGACTATTACAGTGTCATCTATCACACAGCGAAAAAAGTGGTCCAGCTAAAACATTCGTATTTCGTTACGTACTACACGAATATGTAATAAAAAATGGGAGTTCCTATTTTTAAAAAAGGCAGATGATATCCGTTTGACCTACGGCAGCGCTATCTAGCGCGCCAAACATAGCGCCATCTGGTTTCCCCATTTAAGGTAGACAAGTTTCGTTCTTTGTAGTATTTTTCGTTTGACGCTTACTTCGTGAGATATTTGGCCCGCTCACGATCAATGGACCACCCTGTATAAATATATTCGTACCAAACTCTTTAAACTTCAATGTGTAGTGCCCAGTACTGATGTAACATTGGGACTCGTCAGAATTTCCGTGATGCTGATAGCATACAAATATAAAATTTAAGTTATAGTCATGTTTTAGGGCCTGGCTTGTCTGAGGAGCTACTGTTAAAACGGTGTTTTAATTCCCGGGATCAGTATCTTCCCAATATCGATTCGATAACAGGCAGAAATCGTTGAGGTTTTCCATTTTCAGGATCTCATATATATATATATATATATATATATATATATATATATATATATATATATATATATATATATATCGAATATCGTGTCAGTTATGTGACTGGATTTGTGATTTCCTATCAGTGAGGTCACAGTTCGTAGTAATTAACGGAAAGTCATCGAGCAAAACAGAAATGATTTCTAGCGTTCCCCAAGGTGGTGTTATAGGCACTTTGCTGTTCCTTATCTATATAAACGATATGGGAGGCAATCTGAGCAGTAGTCTTAGGTTGTCCGCAGATTAATCTGTCGTTTATCGACTAATAAAGTCATCAGAAGATCAAAACAAATTTATAAACGATTTAGAAAAAATATCTGAAACGTGCGAAAATTGGCAATTTACCCTAAATAACGAACAGTGTGAGGTCATCCATATGAGTGCTAAAAAGAATTCGCTAAACTTTGGTTACACGATAAATCAGTCAAATCTAAAGGCCCTAAATTCATCTAAATACCTAGGAATTACAATTAAGATCAACGTGGAAGGAACACACAGAAAATATAGTGGGGAAGACTAACTAAAAATTGCGTTTTATTGGCAGGACACTTAGAGAATGTAATAGATCTATTAAGGATACTGTCTACGCTAGGCTTGTCAGTCCTCTTTTAGAATACTACTGCACGGTGTGGGATCCTTATCAGATAGGACTGACGGAGTACATAAAAAAAGTTCAAAGAAGCGCAGCATGTTTTGTATTATCGAAAAATATGGGAGAGAGTGTCACTGAATTGATATAGGATTTGGGCTGGACATCATTAAAAGAGACCTGTTTTTCGTTTCGACGGAATCTTCTCACGAAGTTACAATCACCAAATTTCTACTCTTAATGCGAAAATATTTTGTTGACACCGACCTACATAGGGAGAAACGATGACCACGATAAAATAAGGGAAACCAGAGCTCTTGCGGAAAGATATAGGTGTTCGTTCTTTGCGCGCGCTGTGAGATTGGAATAATAGAGAATTGTGAAGGTGGTTCGATGAACCCTGTGCCAGGCACTTAAATGTGATTTGCAGAGTGTCGATGTAGATGTATACACACGCAACAGGACCAAAAAAATTTGCAGATGACATGCTGAAAAAAAGCGACGAAAATGGCCACAAAAACCGGTGTATAATAATGAAGTTCATTTAACGATGTAACTTTTTAGAAATAAAAAAAATTGATCCACAGAAGATGACACATAGGTGTCTGGGTAAATACAAAGACGAACTAATTGTGTTTGCGTAAGCCTGATTTTCAATACATCCCAATTTACAGAATTAAGTTTATTTAAGCACTTGGGTGTAATATCTTGTGAATACAAATATGGAAGTAGTTATTCTGTTAAAGAGAATTATTATATAAACAAATATTTATTCAAAGGGGAGTAATTTCATTATTTTTAGATCTTTGGAAATTTGTGCTTCAACTTTACGTAAACGCACGATTAGACATCCGTCTCTGCGGCCTTATGAGTATCAGTTCGAGCCTGCATGCGGTCCGGTTCCGTTGCAATAGGACATCTTTGTATTGTAACTGTAATTTACTAATATTTTCTCCCCGAAAAACCTGAGACGACTCCACTGATACATCTTAGAGTGTGCTACCAGTGTAGGTGGTGACGCATGTCTAACGTGAGAAATAAACTTAAATAAGCTTTTCAGGAGAGCGGCGTGCAACAACAGAGTTGCTGAGTGCGGAGGCTGCAGCTTCGTACCGTTACCATTTGACCACTACGGCGATGTATGAACCTACAACATACACGTAAAGTTATTAAACATAGGCACAGCTAGATATTCCTGAAAGTTTAGATCCATTTAAAGGCACTCTTAAGTAAGAAGAGAAACTCCTTTGTAAGGCGCATTAACATTTAACGTAACAAGTAACATTAATTCCAAATGTAATATTTAAAGTTTAATCACAATTTAAATTTTTCTCCCTTCATTTTTCTCTTGCCGTATAAAAAGTCGCACTCACGTCCGCCAGCTGCAGCTCCTGCGGCCAATGGACAGTCAAGCACCTCCCGAAGATGATGTGCCGTTTCAACTGCACTTGCCCCAGTATCTATGCTCTTGATCTCGAGTTCATACTTCGGTCCATGATTGAGCAGGCCCATTCCATCACCCATGTCATCTTCTTTTGACCATACTGAAACAGAACAGGTTCCGTATTTGCCACAGTAAGGAAATGGAACAGTTGTATAAAAAAATATTCTCTATACTAATGCCATCACTTTCAGCTCATCACTCCCACAACCATCACTGCTACCAGAATATGGAAGAGAATGTGGTAGGGCTGGGTTGAGCAGTGTGTGAGCATACTTTTAAAGCATATCTAACAACACCTCATATATTTCATAATACTACCAGTTTTCAAGAAACTTATAATACCAACGGGTAAAAATCCAATCAGTGGCAGAACAACAAGAAATTTTCAGTTATAGACTAAAACCTTCACAATCAAGGCAAAACGCGAGACCCTTCACAATCAATTAAAACCCAAAACGAGATAAAAGGCCCCGAAGGTACTAACCGCAATGTGAAAAAGATATAACGATATATAATTATGCTGGGACAACCCACGGAATGACAAAAAATTGAAAACCCATCATAAATTCAAAAACGTTAACGGAATCTTCTGTTGGTTCTCGGTAGAACAACATGATAATAAATGAAAAGCACCAGTTTGCTTTTGTTCTACAGTACTGTAGAACAAAAGCAAATTGGTACTTTTCATTTATTAATTCAAAAATGAATTGACAGCACGTCGGTTAGAGCACCAAATACAATCCAGCTACGACAATGAGAACATACCTATGAAAGTTTGCTCTGAATAATCTTGTCCACTGTCTCTGCCAAATAACAAAGTGACAGGAGGTCAAAAATATAACAGGGTTTAAGGGATTTCGTTACAATTCGCAACTACAACAGTATGTAAAATCGTTTCCAAATAACTGCCCAAAACAGTTCTATGCCTTGCACTCGAAACCGGCGTTAAGGGCACCTACGTTTAGCAGAACATTCAAGGTTCTCAACTCACTCTTTCCAAAGGGAACCAAAGTAAAAACAGACACATTACATCGGAAACACCAAACTATACCAAAGATTTTCTTTACGTAGACGTGGTTACGTTATGTCACAAGAGATAAAATAGGACAATCCGATGGTTCATTGAGTATTATTGTACAACTGGCCGAAAGATTACAATACAAGTATTCAGAATTAGGCTCAATCTATTTAAAAAAACAGCAACAGAACAATAAGTAGTCTCTCTTTTTGCACTACCTCCTCTATCCTTTGAGCATGATATCAGTCGAACAACACGCACCAGAAATCGTTGAAGCGCACTCACACAGCTCCAGGCGCTGTCCCATTTCGCGCTTTCCAGGAACTACCAGGAACAGACAGCTCTATAGAAAACACCACCTGGCGTGCCATACTTCCACTTTTCGAACAGCATACTCTTCTTTTCGTCCGCCGACTAGACCACAGTCAGTCAGCAACGCCGTATCCAAAGTGGGTCCAACATCCCAATCTGCAACCTGCTCACCTGGGCGATATCAACTATGAAAACCACTTCCGTCCGATACGGAATGATGAGTGGGGGGGGGGGGGGGGGAGGGGGGGGGTGGCTGTGGAGAGTGGAAGGGATATGTCATGACAGCACATTACATAGTCCATTCATTTCTAAAAGATTTTTCAGTGGACTGTTTGAATTCGTCCGAGCTGGCAACGCCCTTTTTCTCTCCCTCCTCCTTTTATCCAAAATCTATTTATGTTGTAATACTATGATAAGTGAAAACTGCTATTTCATGCTCAATTAAATCGAAAAATATGTAGGCTACTCAATCACGCACTAGTAAATGATTAAACACACACTTGTAAAGGAAAAACATGCAATCTCGGAATTCAATCTGTTGTTGTGATGCTTTAAAACAATGTAAAACAAACAGTTTTTCCAAATTCGCTACTGCCTTCGGTTAGTTCTGCGTGCTGAGCTATCAATCAGTGGATTCGGGAGGCGGGGTTGTCTGAATCCATCCGCCGGCAACCTTGAAAATAATTTTCATTGCTTTCCCACTTTCTGTTTAAGGAACTGCCGAGGTTGGTCCGTTACTATAGACCACAGCCAATTTCCCCCGAACACCTTTTTTTCCTCACAGATTACAATTCCCTTAAAGGTACAGCTCCTCTGCTTAAATGAAAAGATCTCCATCGAAGGCGAGCGGAGCATATCTTTGGAGACTTCCGGCATTAAAAGCCGTATGCCAAATAATTGGTAATCCAAATGCTCTTCATTTAGGCGCATGCTGGGATATTCTTTAATGTGGAAAATGATATTCCTTATATTGCAAGAAGTGACACGTGCATACTTGAATGAGGATCAAATGTTTCAAACGCTCTAAGCACTATGGGACTTAACATCTGAGGTCATCAGTCCCCTAGCCTTAGAACAACTTAAGCCTAACTAACGTAAGGACGTCATACACATCCATGCCCGAAGCAGGATTCGAACCTGCGACCGTAGCAGCAGCGCGGTTCCGGACTGAAGCGCCTAGAGCCGTTCAGGCCACAGTGACCGGCACTTAAATCAGGAAATTTGGGAAGGTCTAAGGTTGAATAAATCCAAATCGTTTGTATTTTCGCCAGCAAAATTTACTCTAGCTTCTCTGTCGAACAGAGATCTCTCTATTCTAAAAGCCCTGTTGGTAATAATTACAGTGTCGCAAAAGACTAGTGCTCTTGTATTCGTGATCACTTCTTCAGTTTAAATCCAAACTGAAAGAGAAAGATTGTAAAATGATCTTAGATGGTGTAGGGAGATTGGAACATGACTACTTCTTAGTAGTTTGACACTATACAGCTATTCTAAGTGAAGGGATTATATCTCAGCTTGATGAAAACTCAGAGACCAATTTCAAATAAAATGGAAATTTCCAGAATAAACGAGTTGTTGTAGGGGCCAAATTTAAGAAACGGATCTCCCCTTTGGAAAAACCTTTATTACGTCCTTGCACCCAGGCGTCCGGCCAAATCAGATCTTTCCGGCTGCTCAGTCGTACTCCCAGTTCTGCCCAATGTGTCCAGCTGGCCAGCACTGAGGACGTGGCGCGACCACTGACACCACTCTCATGGAGTCGCACTGCCATAGCCGCAACTATATTCGCTCGACGGAGTGGCATCAACCTCCTTACAAAGGAATTGGATGGGGAGAGGGAGAGGGGGGTGGGCATTGCACTCGTCGGCTGTCTCTTGCACCCTGTCCAGCTGTCCACCGCTGTTATCCTCGGCACTCGCTCGCTGCATCTCCGTCACTCAAGTACCACATACTGAGCCAAGCGCTGCCCCGTCCACCTGTTCTTAAGTGCTGCATGGCTTGCATCCATGACCAAACAGGTTACCTCAGCCACCATGGTATCTGCAGCGCCGCTCTTCGCAAACGTTTTCATCACGCATCAGTCTCACCATTAACTGCAGCAAATTAGTTAAAATTCTCAGCTCTCTGAAGCCACAAATATGAAGTTCATGTAGGAGCTAAAAATCATTGACAGGTTTAACTAAAAGTTAAAATACGAGTCTGTGCTCATCAAAATTAATTTGAATCCAGTGGCTGGCACCAGACGTAAGCTAAAATATTCGCCGGCCAGATTATCTTGACTGCCGCCAGGTATACCCGCCTATATAGAATGAATCGCTAAAGACATAAACCTCCATTAACGACTGGTTACAGAGAAAGACTGCGTGCATGTTGTTGCTCACTTCAAATACATTTCATGGCGTCACTATCCACTGAATTCATCTTAAATGCTAATGAGCACAATTCAGAATTAAGGAACTCTGCAGATAGAATCATTAGAATTATTCCATAATTACAAACATCATTTTGAGGCCTATCATTCCAAATTCAACGCAGTATGACATACAAGTTTTTACAAAATTTCTCAACACATTTACACCCGGTTTTACAATGTGAAATACTTAAGTCAAATTCCAAAGTTCAGATGGTCAGATTGAGAGCAGTGTACTCTTCCACCCTCTCTATACACACTTATTCACGCAAAAGTTTTAATTTTTTTATAAGCAACTCTAAAGCGATTTGATATAATTTTTATTAACTGACACAGACTTAATAATTACTTCAATTTATCTAATAGTTAGTCTAATTGTACGTAGACATTGTGTAGTATAATTAGGTGAGAGAAGAAGTAGAATATCATGTATAGGTTGTGGAGGATTTATTGCTGTGGCACATTTGCATATTGTTGTGTGCGAAATGATGTACTCGGCACGGCTGGGAAAATTAAGATGCTTCCCATGGGTGCTGCAACGAGCTGCAGAAGTGGTCTAGCCAACAGAGCAAGTTGTGTAGCAAGCCACACCGATGCGGTGAAAACCGCTCTCCAATCACCGAGACTGCAGCAAAACAAGCGTGGTCCGTGAGCCAAAGAAATATTCATCATTTTCAGTTAGAGATATCTCAATCTGCCTACCAACTACGCGGGGTCATCTTTGAATGTCTGCGGTCTTCGCATCTACTGACTTACATGTTCCATGGCTACAAGTTTTATCCTGCGGACTTAGACGCTGATAGCCACGGTGCTGTGTTTATGCAGAGTCCAATGCTGGCCTTCTTGGTGGCCACTGTATCGTGACTGGGGACGTACAGCCGTTCGTCCGCTCCTATTTGTGCCAGGGGAACCACTTGCCGCGTGCTCTGTTCGTGTGGTCGAGATCTTGCACACCCTGGCCGTCTACTTCCGAGGCTGCTAGCGGCCACTAGGCAGAGTCCAGGCTCTGCGAGGTCAGCAGCCTTGCACTGTCGCTGGTGCTCACACCACTGCTTATCTCGCTGCCACGTGTGTGCAGGTACGATACACGTCCTCGCCAGCACCTATGGCAGCAGGCCTGTGTTACCGACGACCTGCGAGCGCTGGTAGTTTCGAGTGACGTCACAACATCTGCCGTATAATCCACACTTCCATACTAATTTTACGAATGCGAAAGTAATTCTTACGTTTTCACAACTAGAACCGCTGAACCGATTTCGATGAAATTTGGTATGGAGATGCTTGACCCTGAGGAACATCAGAGGCTACTATAGAAAGGTGTATTATATGTTTGTTTGATTATTAACATTTTTAAGTACAGTATGCGTGAGTGGGACCCAAACGAGTCTGGCGTGATGGTCGATAGTTTACAGTTTATTCTGTGAAAATGAAATCCAACAATACTGCGCGCTACTTCGCCTGACAAAGCTGGAGTTTTTGTAGAAATACGCCAATAAAATCCGACGGTTTGCCCGACAAGTTTAATTTAAAACTGTTAGGATATGCCTTGAAAACGCTTAGATCAATGAGAACTCGAATTGCGATAGTTACTCGACCGCAACAAACCTCGGAACAATCTCAGGTCCACCAGACCTTAAGACGTAGGTCAGGTTGCCTTAGGAACTAGAGACAGTAGAAAAGTCATAAACCCGTCGCATTTTAGACACTGATCGTCATGCGTCTCTTATAGCTTCCGAGACACTTGAACTCACAACGGCGGAGTCATTTAAAAACTGTTCGACAAATAAAGAGGCCTCGTTCCTATGATGTGGAATGTGGGAGGCTTTTGGTGAAGTTGGATTTGAATACGATCTATAAACTGACTGTGGTGATCATAAATTAATCACCTTAGGGAAATGGATAAAAATGTAGGCATCATAACGCATTAAAACTGTAGCAATAAACGGTTGGTACGTGTTGCTCTGGTGACAAAATCTTACATACTGTACTAGGTGAGCCAACCAGTAGAACAACTACAAACTCTACATCTGTACGAATAAAATGAATCGAGACTTCTTTTAAACACAATTAGAAACGTATAATGCATGCTTTCAGATTCGACGTATAGCAAAATAAAAGTAACACACTCATTATGCACCGACATATCAGCACTGTATAATTTTTTATACGTGCATCTCTACACCGCTGTATACAAAGACGTTTATACATTGGTTCAAATGGCTCTGACCACTATGGGACTTAACTGTTGAGGTCATCAGTCCCCTAGAACTTACAACTACTTAAACCTAACTAACCTAAGGACGTCACACACATCCATGCCCGAGGCAGGATTCGAACCTGCGACCGTAGCGGTCGCGCGGTTTCAGACTGTAGCGCCTAGAACCGCTCGGCGTTTAAACATTACTAGCTTACTTTCTCGCCATAACCCATCACAATAAAAATACTGATATGACAGCGCAGTCGCCGGTAACAACTAGTGAATTACAGTTGTCTGTTTTTTGTTTCTCTTGCCCACATTCGGTGTCAAGCTGACACTCTCTCATCACATCGCTGCTCACAATCGGCCTGGGATTGTGCTTCACCAACATGCTGACCACGATCTGTCCAATACCCCCACCCACAACAACATCTTGCCAACCCGGTCTGGCGTTAAATGTTCCTCTGTGGCTCTGTTGCATCTGGTGTCATGATCGATTAATTGGCATCTGCATCTGGGACGAGGAACACGTCTTCGGCAGCAACGTGAAGTCCATCAGTAGGTATGTGGTGAGTGTTTATTTTGGCCGTTTCCACTGTAACCTCTTCATATAAACTTTTATTTGCCAAAATCGGCATGTTAATGCGTTATTGGATTACTAGATATGACAGTATACATAGCCATCTTGAGATATGTAAAACCGTGCAGTTTCGTTTTCTTTTGTTTATGGTCACGATGCGTAGTCGAGACATTCATAAGAACCTTAGAAAGTAATTCGTAAAACTGCAGGAGCCTTCAGCTTTGTCACAATTTGAGAGCAAATGTGAGGTACACGGGTTTCGTTCAGTGAGGTGCCAGTACTGTAACGTAGCACTACTATGTATTCAGGCTGTGCCAGCTACGTGTATTATTTCCTGAACATATGGCCATTAAGCACATCAGTGCTCTGAGTCACATCGGATTGTGATCTGTCTTAAGGGATGGCATAGTTTTTCCTTATACGCCTGCCTGTGTGTTTATGTTTGATATCCTTCATTTATATTGTGTTCTTAGAAAGAGGTTGCACAAATACTAGGTGTAATTGTAATCTTTGTTGTGTATACAGTATGCGGAAATGGACAGAGATGGTGTTCTGATATTTGGTATAGTTGGTGCCGTCTGGAACGGTCAACATAGTTTTGTTTGAGCGTGGGGTATGGCTCACTGAGTTTAAATATGTGATACTCGTCAGGTACCATTGTGGTGGAAGTTTATGCTGTAAGAAGTGTTATGCTAGTAGCATATTTAAGTTTATCAGTTGAAGACATAAAATCTGAAAATGAGTCCACAATCATTCTGTGGCACTTTATCTTAAAGGCCCGTCTTGATTACACAAACTTTTATCTTCACTATTACCGGTTCCTGCTACTGCCACCTCCAGAACATAAAATATTCTGATGTAGGCATCTATGTCAAATTATACATGGAGGAATATTGTAAGTGCTTGCAATGTACTGACAAGGTACCAACATATATTATTTGATGTCGATACCTACATCCGAATATTTTGTTACCTGAAGATGATAGTAGTCGAAACCTTTATATCTAAGTGCCCATCTCGTCTTTTTATTTTCTTCTCTAGTTGTCTGTTGGGTTTCATGTAATTACCAGAGGGTTAACACGTCATTTTCGCTGCCGCAGGGAGAAACATGGCGAATTTTATCAGCAGAAGTTCGTCCGTAAGGAAGCACTGTGAATACGAATGAGTAGGGAAAAAAATCAGTAATGTTGAGCTACAGCGTTAGCAGTTTCCCGCTTGACACGTTCACGTCGTTCAAATATCTGAGCGTAACGTTGCAAAGCGATATGGAATGGAACGAGCATGCGAGGGCTGTGGTAGGGAAGGCGAATGGTCAACTTCGATTAAATGGGAGAATTTTAGGAAAATGAGGTTGATCTGTGTTGGAAACCGCATATAGGACGCTGGTGCGACCTATTCTTTAGTACTGCTCGAGTGTTTGGGATCTGTACCAGGTCGGAATGAAGGAAGACATCAAAGCAATTCAGAGATGGGCTGCTAGATTTGATACCTGTGGGTTCGGACAACGCATAAGTGTTACGAAGATGCTTCAGAAACTGAAATTAGACTCCCTGGGGAGAAGGGCACATAGTTCTCGACTAACACTACCGATAAAATTTAGAGAACCGGCATTTTAAGCCCAGTGCCGAACGATTCTAATGCCGCTAACATGCATAGCGCGTAAGAACCATGAAGATAAGGTATGAGAAATTGGAGCTCACAAGGAGGCATATACACATTCTTTTTCCCCTCGCTCTTTTTGCAAATGGAACAGGAAATGAAATTACCAGTAGTGGTACAGGGTACCATTCACTACGTGCCATACGGTGGCTTTCGGAGTATCTTCTTTGGATGTAGACGTAGATGTAGAATATGTCTAAGCAAGCACGAGTTCTGAATGAAGATCAGGCAGCTTTACCAGTGAAAGAAAAAGTTAAACAGGAAAGGAAACGAGACCAGCGTACAGCGACTCGAGAGGAAGTGAAGAAAAGGATGAAAGAATAGAACGCTTGTTTGTCCAGGAGTATAGCGTGCTAGGATACTGAGGAACCGTGAGGAATTAAAGAACAAGCGTGCTTGTGTTGGAGCCGACGATGCAAACAGGTGTCAGGAATCGAAGGCTGTACAAGGACCTAAGCCATTGTCTGGTTTATCTCTTCACCCCACACCCCCGTCAATACTTCGCACTAACGTTTACCTAGATAAATCTGTCGACAATCTGAGGGATGAGGAAGAATGGGACGATTGCCTAGATACACCAACTACCCCTACAGCTGGTCAACCAGGTCATTACATCTATGTTTTATAAAGTCATCTGTAATTTTTGATATACGTGCTGGATTTGATTTATAGTTTATTATAGTACCTGCAGAGATTATCAGCTTTCACTTGGTAGTACGTATGATGTGATTATTCCAGTGGTTTAAATGTTATTAACGTCTACTGACAGCATAATATTTATAAGTAAAAACCGTTTTAGCTTTCTAGAAACTGGAAAATTACTTCATGAAATACACTACTGACCATAATAATGCTAACACCATCTCAGTAGCATTCAGTAAACATAAACGACGCACGAAGTTTATATACATGTTCGAATACCCATTGACTGGCATTGAGTGCAACTTCGTAAGTAATGCCATCTACATTCTATATATAACGTAAGATACCGCAGGGG
Organism: Schistocerca serialis cubense; assembly: GCF_023864345.2. Classification (NCBI taxonomy): domain Eukaryota; kingdom Metazoa; phylum Arthropoda; class Insecta; order Orthoptera; family Acrididae; genus Schistocerca; species Schistocerca serialis. The sequence goes on along the minus strand of NC_064639.1, from coordinate 533,905,374 downwards.
GTTTTTCATTCTGAAAACTCATTTGAATCTTAATTATTTGTAAGGAAATCGTGTTATGCCTCTTGATAGAAGGAGAAACATTTAACAAGCATTTGTTGGAATTCGAGAACAGGTGTATTGTGGCAATTTGACAATGATGTTTGTAGTTCCACGATACGCTGTTAGTTACTGTCCCATGACTATCATGACATTACGGGTTCGGTGGGTTTGGGAACGCATACTCAACGCCATGCAGGATGTCTGTGGTCGCACAGGACTAGCAAGAGGACAGAGCAGGATCGTACAGTTACTTCACGCACCTTGAGTCAGAAAATATGGTTGTTCATGGCAAGACAAGTATCGATGCAGATGGTGTGACGATGCCTGAAGCACTAAAATCTGGGCACAGCCGTAGAACTGCACATTTTTTTCATATGAACCCTTGTTTCGCATACAGAAACATAATCGGCGTATCAGTGAAGGTTACGAGGAGACGAAGTGTTGCAAGATACCATTTGCTATTGTAATACGTGTAGAGCACCTTGTGTGGTGGTGTATGGTACCGCAGTTTACACTACACAGTCTCTGCTCGTTTGCAAAGCCAGTAGCTTGGACAGCAGCATTTACATTTCAGACACTTTAAGACCATTATCTGTGTCCTGTCTTCGAGGTTCTGTCTTTGAACAGGCTAATGCAAGTCAGCATGTTGTTCCTGCTGTCTCAAAGTAGATGTTGTTCGATTGTTTCTCTGGTCACAACGTTCTCCAACTCTAATATCCAATGACAGGGTATTGTCCTGGGTTGCTGAAAGACTGGTACGCTACAGCTCGCTAACTGCTACAACTCAAACTCTTCTATAGAATTGATGCACCGTCCAATGACGTACACACATCTGTCAACCAAGATCACTTTAAATCTGTGGCCAAAAGCCATTTTTGCTGTCATGGGAGTATTAAATTTCGCACCCTGTATTCGCCAAAGCACCTAAAAATTCGGTCACGCATTCACCCATTCATAGTGTATATGCACAATATGTAATATGTCGTTATGTTACGTTATTTACAACCTGTACGTAGTTTGAGGTTTGCTACGAGTTGGAGTGCTGCGTCATCTGAGTGGTCTGCCCTGTAGCCAGATCTCTCCTCTTCTCTGCCCTTTCACTTTTCCCTGTGATGTTAGCAATGAGTCATGTAATATCGCCAGATTTCCCCCCCTGCCGCGACTCCTCTAACGTCACAGGCCAATTGCCATGTGTATTAATTAGAGGAAATTGCAAAAAGTTGGAAGAAATTCAGAGTATCCCAATTGTACTGTAGTATTTTTCCTACACCTGTTACGTCACAGATCACTCGTGCTATTAGTGTAATGGTCCTGTTGGAGGGAAACTCAAAAAATTAAAGATGGGCAATTTCCCCTTTGCTGAAAGATTCAAAAAATCCAACATGCCATGGAACTGGTTGACGTTAAAGTGAATGTTCTGTTGGAACAACTGTCTAGAGTATTGCAGTAGCTCTTGGTTCTTTGCAGTACATTTTCAACTGGAAGGTAATACGGCTGCATCCTTTCCATTCTGAGGGCTTCTCCTTTGGACTTACATCATTATAAGTTTCTGTAGGTTTTTTTGTGTGTTGTTTATTACCAATAATTTGCTATAGCCTATGCTTGGTTTTCTTAAAATTTCCAACATCTTTCAGTCACCTCTTCAAAACTCCTACCCTGAAGACTGCCAAATGTATTGCAGACGCCTTCCACCACTGCAGGAATGTGACGGGAATATGCCCTATAATTGTTAACTGCTGGCTGTAAATGTGATAAGCTGTACTAGAAAATCTTAGACCTGTCGTTTAATGACCATACTAAACTGTGATAATTCGTCTTACCTATCAAAATACTTACAAATTTGTTCTATAACTTTATAAAATACATTTGGCACTACTACTGATATAACTTACAAATTAAAGTACTCTTTTCAGTGACTAACTTACGCTGTGATACTATCGAAGGTATATAACACTGCAATGAAGTTGCATGCTGAACACTAATAATACACATTTTGTGTAGGAAAGAAATTGGAGTTGTCAGGCTTTCAACTACACACATTAAACTACTTTCTAAAGTCATTTGAATACTGTCGTGTCTCCATGCTTGTGTGTTAACTTTATCTTGCAATACACAACAATTAACATCTCCTACTGAGGGTACTAACTTACCCAGCCACACAGTCATGACTACATGACGTTTAGCTCCACCCTTCGATAAGTTAAAATTGTAACATATTGCAGCCCCATGCTGCAACAAAATTGTAACAAACTGCCCACGTTACAATGAAATTTGCAAGAAAAAAATCAGTCTGTAAGGGTGAGATTCTATCGGCACTGTGTGCACATTTCTTTAGTCACATGCTCGACAGTTATTGTGAGCACTCATGATGAAAAAGTGTTCCATTCTACTTCGTGACGTTAGTACAATTTCTCGAAAACACTGTTAATTTCAGATCTCAAACGCCACTGCCTGTAAATGAACATGTCTGCCAGTGAGCTCACTTTCATCGCATTGGCCAGTGATATGAGTATTGATAATATCCACCTGCTTCATATAAAATATTTTAAGTCTTAACTTGGTCTGAAATATCTAAAAGTAGCCTTCATTAAATAGGTATTCTTCATACCACTTGTTTCTTTACTTCGTGTAAATAATTTGGAACTTCTGGCTTCATGGTTTCTGCGATCTTGGGTCTGTGGTGGAAATGACGATAGTCCGCCATCACTATGTGCACATTTTCCTTGCTTGACATTTATTGCAAGTTGAGATGAAACTTCGCTAAAAAATTCAAATGAAGTATTATTCTTAGCTACCACCCCCTACCCCCAAAGTAAGTAGTTTTTACACACTTTCCCTTATGTGGTTTCAACCTCATTTTCTATTTTGCTCGTGTGTTCGCAATGATTTCGCAAAAAGAGAATGCCTGATAGGATAGCCGCAGTCAGGAGATAAAAATGATATCTAAAACGTAGCACAAACACCCGAAAATTAGATTCACTATGGAATTTGAAGAAGATAACCGTATAGATTATTTAGATTTAACACTAATAAAGAAAGCTGGGAAGCATGAATTTAGTATATTCAGAAAACCTACGTGTACAGATTTAGTTATCAATGAGCGCTCTTGTCACCCACCGCGATACAAATGGGCATATTTCACTTCTATGGTATACAGGCTACTAAGATTGCCACTAAGCCAACAGGAAGCAGAAAAGGAGCGAAGTATTTTAAAACAAGTGGCCGTAGCGAATGGATATATGTGTAAGCAGGTGACGAATATTTATAAGAAGATAAAGAAGAGGCAAATGAAACAAATAGAAGGAAGTTAAAGGAGGAACAACAAGGAAAAATATGTGGCTCTCACAGTGGAAGAACTACAGATAAGACTGAAAGATGCTTTCGTAAATCCGACGTTAAAATAGGGTTCCGAACAAATAACACGCTAAAATTGAAGCTCCGGCACGAAATATGTAACAGTAGGAATAAATTTCTGGATTCAGGTGTATGTAAGACCAAATGTGATGACTGCTGTAAACAATATATAGGGCAGACTGGTAGGAACTTTGAGGCCAGATTCAGGGAGCACACCTACTCTCAAAATAAAACAGCGTTTGGGGCCTTTATGGATGCCTCGAAGGACTCAGCCACGAACGTTGAACAAAATTTAGACATCCTGCATAGAGCTCATAAGGGACGGTTTCTTAACATTTTGGAAGAAATTGAAATTTCCGGTTTTAATCCTCAATGAGCAAAGTGAGTTCAATCATAACGCGTATTTTAATATTTATGACGACTTACAGAGATGACAACTGTTGCATGTGGAGGACCAGGCCTAGGGATGAGAGATGGTGCATGACGGAAGGAGCTGGAAGATGCGTGCAGCGCCTGACGTCGTTGACGGGGCCCTCCTGCGCGGCCCTCTTCCCCACGGCGATGGACGTCAGACGACTGAGCGGATCGCGGCACAACACCGAAATGGCGGGAACCACGGAAGCAGACCATGGAGGAAAACAAGTCTATACTAGCGCCATAGATATAGAAATTGCCCTTTGTTCTTAGATCGTATACAAATGATAATGTTACTGTGTTTTTTAATTTTGATGCGTACAGATTTTAACCTAGACATCTACAGATTTTAATTAAGTATTTTTAGAGATATAAGTTAATTACAAAAATCTACTGAATACAGTATGTGCATATGTAATGTAACCAATGTACCAGACGCCACCAGTCGGTAATAGTGCTATAATTAATATAAATGACGTGCATTCTGCCAATCAATTTTATGTGACGCAACATGTGAAAGTTACTGTGTTTGGACGGGTTACTCCTGTAACAGAAATATCAGGTACGTTCTCGTATATTTGATGTTGATTAGATAAGATGAAAAAGCATTGTATTCGTGAAATAGTAAATTAGTGTCATTATCGTTACAGATCTGAATATAGTTCTAGAAGAACCGAAACCGGTCATATGAATAAATATTTTGCAATCAAGACGGACTATAAGTAACATTGCTCGCAATGACAAAGTGAGTAACGTGATTTCGAGGTTTCCCATTGTCGTTGCCTGATCGCATGCTTTCCGATCTCTGTAAAAACGGATTAACATTGCTCTCAATTTTCAGGATCTGATTCAGCCTACTTCTTAAAGTGCTACAATCTGTGCCATTTAACGTGTTTGTGCCAGTATCACAAGTTTATAATGATACCAACTCCCTGCATACGGCTTACCAACAGTTCAACAGGTTCATAGGCCTAAGGACGTTTCCTTTCCTTCCAAACTTCCCATCTCAGTTATCTGAACATCTCTTAAACTTTCATGTGGATAAATTGACTTGTTACCATCCTAGTGGCCCATCTCTAAATTGGTTCGTTAAATATTATATGGCCTACTTCGAAACATCAGAGTAATGGGTGAGTGTCTGTGTTTGGTGTCAACAGCTTTTAGTACGCCTTCCCTTAACAGATGCCCAACGCTTTCCCAGAGTCCTCCCAATAAATCTCCTATCTGCAATCACAACTACTTCCTTTCATCTTATTTCAAATCGCATCTAAATACATACTCCACAAGCCAAAAAAATGGTTCAAATGGGTCTGAGCACTATGGGGCTTAACATCTGAGGTTATCAGTCCCCTCGAACTTAGAACTACTTAAACCTAACTAACCTATGGACATCACACACATCCATGCCCGAGGCAGGATTCGAACCTGCGGCCGTAGCGGTCGCGCGGTTCCAGACTGAAGCGGTTAGAACCGCTCGGCCACCCCGGCCGGCTCTCCACAAGCCATCAGACATCGTATCACGGTAGAACTTGGGTCACTGCTACTGATTCTCATGTCTATTTCACTCGAAAATGGACTGAGTGCTACCTCTCGTTTCCTCTTGGCTTCACAGTCCTAACACGAACCATACGTTTGTAGTAGTAAATCGCTGCGCAGTTTGTCGTAAATATAGATTCTCTAATCCTTCTCAACAATGTTCACGAAAATAACGTCTTCTTTCCTTGAAGGATTACCATTTCAGTTCATACAGAATTTCCGTAATATTCATGTGATAGTGAAACCTCAGATGACAAATCTAACAGTACGCCTCTGAATTGCTTCGATGTCTTCCTTTAATCCGACTTCATGGTGTCCTACAACATTTTCGTTTTCTGTAGATCCGACAGAGTCTGCGGAAAACGTTTTAATTCGAATATACTGAAGACAGACGTACTGCTAACAAAACAACTCGTTTCAGTCCCGTTCCTTCACGGCATCCTTGTCAGAGACGAAGGATGTCTCCATTTCGCGAAATTACATCATCCCATGCTACTTTTGAACAGTACTTTCTCATCATGCTTATGTACGTTCAGTTTCATCGCTTGGATGTTTGCATTACCATGTCCGAAATGAGACATGAATGTTGGATCAAGTATACATCTCAGTTATGGAAATTTTACATACGTGGTCACCAAGTAAGATCTCCGTGAACACACCTTTCCAGCAAATAGTAGCTCCAACACCGACGATCGATTACCATCACAAAAACGAATTGCAGTTACAGGAATACGTTTCACAGGTCTGTTATTCACTATAAATACGGACACTGACAAAAAATGCTAATTATCTCTCTTTACCGCTACTAGCCCTTTTGTTCGCCTAGAACTCCCTACGAATGCAACTACTGGCCAATTTCTATCACACAAGTCTACCTGCAGCAAAAAATCTGTGTTTGTGAAAGAAACATATCGCCACATAATGCGGAGAATATATTTTCACTGCACTGGAATGTAAATGCTTTAACGTGTAAAAACGGTCCAACTCTGGAAAAGATAGCGAAATTTCGCTAGAAAATTTATTTGGAAAGATAGGTTGGTAGTCCTGTTATCAACCTGGTGTCGTGTACCTCCTGAAAGTCGTTAAAACAGCTATAATACTTCACGTACAAGGTTCTCGCTAGAAACTTGAATGTCCATACATTCTGATGCCTAAAAGTAGGTCAGAAACAGTATCATTTTAAAAATATCGTAAGTACTTTGTGAAAAGGTTATTTAGAAACAGAATCTGGGAAATAGAATGCACTTTAGTGTTAATAAGTCATCCAGTTACAACGCGTTCCTCCTCCAGCAAAATATACTGCTCTCCAGATCTAAGCAGGATTAAGTGAGAAATCACGTAATCTTAGAAATGCAACTGCATTGCTTCCTGAAGTGCCGAGGCGGTAGGCGCGAGCAGTGTCACTGTGGCGAGGCTTCTCATACTTAGATATGCTTGTGACTTCGTCGAAGTTCTTAGACTGTGACAGTAACGAGTATTAGGCGATAAGCATCTGCCCACAGTCAGTGACGCGGCCTCTCTGTAGTGGTGTATTGCAGGTGACGTCAGATGCTCAGTAGTGGTCGGGTGCGAAGGCTGGTCGGCAATCGGTTACCGGCTGGCTGGACTCGGCAGGTGTCAGCGATGGAGGGAACTGAGACCCTGGTTGATGAATTTTGCCTATACAGCTGACGTATGTTGGATAGCGGCACTTACCAGCGTGCTGAACTGTCGGCGCGGCCTTCCAGTGATGACGGTCGCACAGCGAGAGACTGGTAAGCCGTCCAGAGACCTTGAAAAGTGGACCACGGAGGAGCTCTCCTCCAGTGTTTAGATAAAAACAGAAAAGATCCTATGCTCTACCAAAGGTGATGATAAAGGCACAAGTTTGCTGGGAATTTGGGATAATAGGATGAGGGAAATTATTGAAACTTAGGACAGTTGGGTTACCCCATTTGAAACTGAGTTCTTGGATTTGACACGTGACCTGTTACGTTAGGAAAAAGTCCAGTGACCATCTTGCATTCCTACAAGTGGTCATCTTGGAATCTATACTCAGATTAAGTAATATGGTAACCATACCGGTTGTGCCTCTACCTCCAGGTCCGCCATCTTCGATTCTGACAACATGGAGCTGGGGAAAATAGGAAATCTCACAAACATCCATGCCGCACTTGTATCCCCAGATATGCCACACACGTTGCTCCCATATCCATAGGTCCACCATCTGGGATCGCCATCTTCTCAATAGGACAACAGCTCATCTTGGATGTTTTATATTTTCCTCCAGTAGGACAACTGCACATCTTCCATTGTTTCAATGTACCGCCGATAGGGCAAATGGTCTCTAAGCACAAATGTCTTTTGACGTTAGAGCTTTGGGAAAGAACAACTGGTCTATTTTCAATATCCCACATTTTTTAATTTCTCCCTAATTTATACATAGGTCAAATGGCCTGCGATGGCAGAGATGTGACAAGAAATCTGGCAAAACTGCATGAATCTTTGATGAAATCATATACGATCAGGAAGGAAGAGGGGGAGAAATAGGGGAACAATGCAGACTGCCTCAGACCGTCAGATTCCCCTATTAATAAGGTATTAAAACTATGCCTTGCAATCTCGTTCGTCTGTACATGTGAGGACTGATGTCTGAAACATTGCGGATTTCTCTTTTTTTTTTAATGAAATAATTCTAAACTATGGTGTGTACTGAAAGCTTTTGTGACACCCATAAGATGCAAAAAATGTTAGACCTCACGCCCGTATAACACGGCTGTAAGAAGTAAAGACTGTTGTAGATCTCTGAAATTCTAACATCAGCGACGACAGTCAAACTCTACGATAAATGTAATGTCATATGTTGCTAAATATTCTCAAGACATTGAGAAGCATTAATTTTTCTTCATTTTTGTAGCAATCAGAGAAGGTTGGAATGGCTGTTTATGGTCCCATGGGTATTAGTCGTCATGACGTGACAACAGGAAAAAAGATTGCCTTGTGGCTAGTCGTTGATAATAGTTTGAAAACGAGATGTCGTAGGAAAACGCTGATTCTAATTGATGTGTCGCTCACACGACACAGGGAAAACAGTGATCAAAGTTTACGCAAGTTCATAAACGAAGGAAAGAAACGACTGCCTGGACGATAATAACAAAATAACTAGTGTCTCAAGGTGTGGAGACTTGACAGTATGGTGATCCCAGATCTGGCAAGCTGCTCCAATGGAAACAACGACTAATGCTGAATTCAGCAACTTCGGTTCCTACAATGGACTTCAGGAGTGTCCTAAGACAACGAGGTAAGTAGCACCTGCCCAGAGGCTAGGAGAGGCTTTCGAAGCTGGAAGAACTGACTTATGCAGCTCTGGTGCCAACATTTATAGCGGCCTGTGGCAGAATACTCGCGGCACTCTTTTCTTGTCAAGACGCAAATAGGTTCCTTGGAAGTGGCGGCCTCTGCTAGCGCTGGTACCGCCGCCTGGTGTCCGTCCGTTATTGTGACAGGGTGAGCTCGTGATGCTGAGGCGTGCAGGGGCATTGTAGGCTGCACGCGCGCCCGAAGTGACCGAAGGGTTGCCGATTGCTTTTGCGAGAATCTCCGGCAGAGCACTAATGTAGGTATAGGATTCCAGTAGTTCAGATTCAGTTCTGCCCACTACTTAAGAAAACAAACAGAGTCGAACGTACTGAGATACTTTGATAACCACATGCGACACAGTATACATATAGTTGAGACTGGTAATCTTTCCAGGACAATACTATAAGGTGTTTCGAATAAAAAATGAAGAAATGATGTGCCCTGATCATTTACTGCACTTCAAATACCGAAACGCCTCGGCAACTAGAGTGCCAACGGACTTTATAACTCGTTCCAGCTTAAGCTACCACACACGGTTAACGCAAAAGTGGTCTAAGATGTCCAGGAAATGCCTTTTATTTTCTGGACTTGAAGGTATTCTTTATCATTCTTATTTTCTTATTAACAGGTAAATCGTAGCGGGGATGCTGCCTTAGCTTTATTCAGTAATCGTGCAGTATTTTCGAAAGAATTTAGTGTTCATCTTTGATACTGCTATTGCACACACAAGTCTTTGAGCCAAGATGTTTGCTACGCATCTTTCAGCCGAGGTTGGCAATAAAACGTAATGGTCAAATTCTCTCGCCGGTAAGTGACAGCGAGAGAGAGTGTCCGACCTGTCAACGTAGCCACTCATTTTCTGAGAGGCGGCATGTGAGCACACAGTCTGGGCCGTTTGAAGCTGGTACGTCTTATGAACGTATCTCAGTGTTGCGTTTACGTTTCAACTGTGTTTTCTTGTCGCTCAAGTGCTGCAAGAGTGTTTTGTTTACTCTGCAATAAATTGCCAATTTCTTTATACTTTCTTTGTGCATTGAACCACACGTTCGTAGATCAGCTATGACACAGTTCTCTTTTACAAATGGTATAGAAGTGTTGTACTTATTATTTTCCCTTAAGTTGCTAATTTAGTTTTTCGATTTCACGATACATCTACATGTACATGATTACTCTGCAATTCACAGTTAAATGCCTTGCAGAGGGTTCATTGAACCACCTTCAAGCTATTTCTCTACCTTCCCATTCTCGAACAGCGCACGAAAATAGCGAACACTTAAATCCTTGTGCACTGAACCACGTATTCGTAAGTCAGTTAACTATGCCACAAGTTAAGTAAGTGGTTTACTGCATCTTTCACTCTTCATAATGTTACATTTGTGATTTCCTTTCTATTTTGCTATAAACTGCCGATTTAGGTGTTAGATTTGCTTACATTTGATGAATAGCACATTCAGACTGAAAATAAATTTGCACACACCACCCTTTAAGAACATTTGGCACATTTGCACATATATTGACTGCATACGACCAAAGTTGTTGTACTTAAACAGAACACCGTGCTCCACTTGTTAAACTATTCACTATTGCAACATTTATTATACGGAGATAATTATTAAGCAGCCAATATAACTGTGGTGTCACCGCCAGACACCACACTTGCTAGGTGGTAGATTAAATCGGCCGCGGTCCATTTAGTACATGTCGGACCCGTGTGTCGCCACTGTGTAATCGCAGACCTAGCGCCACCACAAGGCAGGTCTCGTGATACGAACAAGCACTCGCCCCAGTTGGACGGACGACCTAGCTAGCGACTAGATGTACGAAGCCTTTCTCTCTCATTAGCCGAGAGACAGAATAGCCTTCAGCTAAGTTAATGGCTACGAACTAGCAAGGCGCCATTAGCCTTACAGTGATTGTAATTAAAGTCTCCTGTGTATAGTCAAGAGCGATGTACCACAATGATTGATTAAAGATAAGTATTAATCCAGCTACGTACTTTTCTTCATAGCATTAATTACGTAGCCTGTTCCAGTACTTGACGCCCGTCGGCGTGTGTGTGTACGCGTGCCTTTCTTTCGGCTACCCGTCACTGTGGACTGGCTGCCTTGTCAGTCCACTTCAATAACCATTAAATATAATACTCTCCATTCCAAAATTTGATTCAGTCGATAATTAAAAGTGATACACTGTTCCCTACATCCTAGCCACCAGCCACAATGAGGTGTACTGCGGGTTGCCGCTCTCCCCACTTGCCAGCAACACAACGGTGAGAGACCCCACCTCCTGCAATAATCTCGTTGCTGAAAAAGAAGTCTCTAAACAAACCAAAAAAAAAGTAGTACGCCTAAAGCGTAGGAGCCAGAAAGCTACGTCTGTAACCAAAGCTGTGGCAAGTACACAAAAGGGAAAGAAAGTTGAGGAGACTGATTCCGAACTGACGTCTCTTTGAATAGTGGCGACAGCATGAATGTTATCGATCCCTTGGAAGAATCCACCATAGAGCCCACTGTAATCACTTATACTGCACATGTAAGTGAAAGTCATTGTATCTTGGCTAAATTTCGGGGAGGGGGGGGAGGGGGGAGAGGGGGGGAGCAATTCGTACAGCTACAGATGTAAATGTGCCGTCCAAAGGTGTTGGAAAATGTGGAAATTACGGCTCTTCAGTCTGTGAACTGGGACAAAATACTTTTTAAATTAGATTAAGGGGATATTTCTCTTATTAATAACAGTTGCCCAATAGGGAAATCGCCAATTCGTCATATTGCTACTGGAGTGGGTAATATCAAGCGAGGACTATGCTTTGTGTTTATCAGTTCTGTTGATGTTCATGGAAAAAAAAAGACAGTGATTCTCTTTCTTGCAACTCTTCTTTTTGTATTAGTATCGCTATATTAAATATGACTGTAAACAGTTTATAAACCTTGCACGTTGCTTCTACACTATTAAAAGTATGACAAAAAATAAACAAATTTCTATTATTCACGCTGATGTACATTTTATCACTGCAAATATCGTAGAAATATAAAGCCTTACACAGAAAAATCCCAATTATGCATATGTATCCTTGAGTGTCATCTACATCTAATTTTTAAGTCTTCAACCTCCTATCTTCAGTGTACACAACAATATCACGTGTGTACTATATTTTAAACCAGCTGTATCGTGTATCAGATTTTCACTTCAAAGAATGATACGCTTTCTTAAAGTGTACATCAGTACTGTTAAAAAATTAAATACAGTGTTATGTTAAAACAGCTTATGATCTCTAAGAATCATATTTTTTACTAACGGTTACTCTTTTTCTTTCAAAAATACAGAAAAACTTTTTGATTTCGTATCATATTTAGATCACCTTGCCTTAAGGCATTTTTCCGATGAGAGTCGTGTAATTAAGAACAGCAGCAGAAACATGTATCTGGACCTTCCTTTTCATATCTGGAGCGTGTGTCTTGCCCTTGCTACAAGTATTATTACATAATTTCCCATCCCATCGCCATAACGGGAATCTGTGATAATAGGGCTTGACGGTACTCGACGGCACCCGATAAAGTCCTAGTAGTGCATGTGATCTGTATATTTGTGGCTGAACTGATGATAAATATGAAAACAATCTTTTCCTAAAAGACACACCGCAAAACGATGGTTGGCTGTGACTCAGTTCTCGTTAATGTAGTAATTAAGCTGAGTAGTATAGTTCCTGAACTGCAAAACCAACAGGAGTCAGCTTTATCAAAATACAGTCGATCTTCACAATAAAGCTCTTATAGTAACTGCTTCATTTCTTCATATGTTCGAGAACGAAGTTGAAATGTGATCTAACTCGCGAAATATTCATCCAGAAAAAACTGTATGACATCAAACTAACCAAAAGACAGTGTAAATTCTTTGTAGATTTTTCTTAATTAGTACTTACCAGACTGCATCGGACTTCACCTGCCTCTTTGATAGTCTGTTCCTAGATAGTAGATGCAGTCTGCTTTTTGACCCACATGATAGCATCATTCCCTGTGTAATACATGGCTTATTTTTAGACTTCTGTTTGATTTGAATTAGCTTTAGAGGAAAACAATTTTCAAAAGAGGAAGTAACTTAATGAATGAGTGCTCTGTATTTTCCATTTGGGTCAGAAGTATTGTAAACCTCTATTCAATTCTTCTCTTTGAGCAATCTCCTAAGACTCTCAATTTTAGATTCATTTATTATTCTTCTGTACTCAGATTTAATAGATTTTTTTTTATCCTGACAAGTTTCAACGTTTAACACAAGGTGCTGCACGTCATGATCAGATAATCCATTTACTATTATTTTTGGGGTATGACGTTTTCCTAGATTTCTCTACACAGATATTGTTAACAGCAGTCTCCGAACATTTACATACCCTAGTTGCAAAGTTCACCAGAAACTACTATGTCCTTTTTTTTTCCTCTTCTGTGGGACGGGACAACAGAGCCTCCAGGTTTTTTAATGAAGAGCTTAAAGTTTCCTGAAGGTGCTCCGTATATACTTCGGGACACCAGCAGAAACCACAGCTAGGCAGATATGTAAGTACTCTTATTCATCCCTAATATTACGTACTTTTCACCCATTTTCGTACTTATTCTACATTTTTGCGTATTTCATTCATTCACGCAAAATCCACCCCACTGTTCCCGATGTCGCATCGGCGCCATGATTCACCAATCTCAAAGCTATATTACCGATTATTTTATCGTTGCTATTAAAGTACGCCCTGTCCAGCTTCTGTTTTATAACTGGGACACCCTAGTGGGGATCATAGGGAGATATTGTAGGCTGTCTCTAGTTGTTAGTAACAAAATACGTTAAGTCACATCAACAACCAATATCTATCTGTTAATAAGAATTTAATAATACGTCATCCAAAGCACCAGCAGACGTCACAACCACGCAGTTATGTAAGTATCTTCATTCTTTCCTAATTTCTCACACATTTTAATATTTTCCACCAATCTATGCTTTTTACACAATTACGTAAGTTCCGTGGTCTCAGTACCATGTCTCACCGTCACGGCACGTAAACGTCATTATGCTGTCAGTCAATCACAATTCTACAAGGTCCCGATCTATGTATCACTGTTCTGTCGCCATTACATGACTGGTGTGTGTAATGTCATGGTGTATGTGTTAGAGACAACCCCAGTGAAAAGTATGTCTCCTACAGGATAGCCCACACCTCGAAATCCAGTACATGGGCATAGCTACGAATACTGCGCTAGCAGTAGCAGAAAAAAGCGCATAATATCATGTGTGTAATGTTCTCCAGCAGGGTGGTTAACACAACAGGTACAGATGCTACACCGGTTCTGGCCGGGGGATCCCGCGCTCTCAATAATAACGCCAGGCAGACCCAAACGCATCTGCGGAAATGTCGAAGACTGCTACAAATATATACTATAGTGGAACTAACTGTCTCTGCATTCGCAAGACTAGCGAACCAAGTGAGATTCTATTACGATTTTAACTCTTAGAGTGGATGTGGCCGCCACCAAATTTCTGGTTGCAAATAAGAGAGCTCCGACTTCCACATGTCTGCACAACACTAAGCCAGACCATTTCCCAAGGCGTGGAAGAGAAATCTGAGCTGCTTAAACAATACACGTGCGTAATTGTCTCGAATGCGGGCGGCATGATGGATGGCACCCAATCATTTAGGAAGGGAGATTTTCCCCATAGCAAATCAGTCGTAATCCACCGACGCCTTTTCAGATAAACATTGCTAACAGTCTAAGCGCTAAACACTCGTCTCCCACCATCCCCTTTCTTCCCAGACCTATGAGAAACAAGCGCGCCTTCCTTCGCCAACAATCATGCTTTTAAAACTTGCGAGGTGACTCCATTTCCAGGCAGGCAGAACACCCCTGTGGAGTAAAGACATACAATTATAATTCCGGTATCTAAGGACAATAAACCCTGCAATGTTATTTCAATATGCGACATTATTATAAATCTCGTATATAATAGGGTGAAAACAGTCATGGGATATCTACTAATATCGTGTCGGACCTCCTTTGCCGGCCGCGGTGGCCAAGCGGTTCTAGGCGCTTCAGTCCGGAACCACGCGACCGCTACGGTCGCAGGTTCTAATCCTGCCTCGGGCTTGGATGTGTGTGATGTCCTTAGGTTAGTTAGGTTTAAGTAGTTCTAAGTTCTAGGGGACTAATGACCTCAGATGTTAAGTCCCATAATGCTCAGAGCCATTTCTTTGGACCTCCTTTTGCTCGGCGTAGTGTGCCAACTCGACGTGGCATGGACTCAATAAGTCTTTGGATGACCCCTGCATAAATATTGAGCCTTGCTGCCTCTACAGCCGTCCACAATCTCGAAAGTGTTACTGGTTCGGGATTTTGCGCACGAACTGACCTCTAGATTAGATCCCATAAATATTCGAAGGGATTCATGTCGGGCGAGCTGGATGGTCAAATCATTCTCTCGACTTATCCATAATGATCTTCAAACCGATCACGAACAATTGTGGTCCGGTGACATGGCGCATTATTACCTATAAAAATTCCATAGCTGTTTGGGGACATCCATGAGTAGTTGTAAATAGTATCCAGCTAGCCGAACTGAAACATATCCAGCCAATGATCGCTTCAGTTGGAACCCATTGCATGTAAACACAGCCAGCACCATTATGGAGACATCACCAGCTTGCACAGCACCTTGACAGTGTAAGGTGGTAAATCTTATTCGCAAAAATCTCCTAAAATTTGCATGTGATGTTTTCCTTCTATAGGACTCTTCTGCATAATCTTTTCAGGTTAATCTGTTTAAGGATCTAACTTTTATGACAGGGTTTGCGATAATGATGTTTTCCATATATTAACACAACCTAATACGGGTCTCAGGAGCACTAGTTAATCCCATAATGTTGTTTTAGGCTTGGTCGCCACACTTCGTAGCAGTGAGTCTTTTGTTGCTTGTAACACAGCCTTTACGTCCTGGTACTAGTGGTTTCCGTCAACACGCTGGTATTACGTGAAATCAAATAAGACAATACACTTTTTGTTCAAATGGCTCTGTGCACTATGGGACTTAACTTCTGAGGTCATCAGTCCCCTAGAACTTAGAACTACTTAAACCTAACTACACCTACATCTACATACATACTCCGAAATCCACCATACGGTGCGTGGCGGAGGGTACGTCGTACCACAACTAGCATCTTTTCTCCCTGTTCCACTCCCAAACAGAACGAGGGAAAAATGACTGCCTATATGCCTCTGTACGAGCCCTAATCTCTCTTATCTTATCTTTGTGGTCTTTCCGCGAAATATGAATTGGCGGCAGTAAAATTGCACTGCAGTCAGCCTCAAATGCTGGTTCTCTAAATTTCCTCAGTAGCGATTCCCGAAAAAACGCCTGCTTTCCTCCAGAGACTTCCACCCGATTTCGTGAAGCATTTCCGTAACACTTGCGTGATGATCAAACCTATCATTAACAAATATAGCAGCCCGCCTCTGAATTTCTTCTATGTCCGCCCTCAATCCGACCTGATAGGGATCCCAAACGCTCGAGGAGTACTCAAGAATAGGTCGTATTAGTGTTTTATAAGCGGCCTCCTTCACAAATGAACCACATCTTCCCAAAATTCTACCAATCAACCGAAGACGACTATCCGCCTTCCCTACAACTGCCATTACATGTTTGTCCCACTTCAAATCGCTCTACATTGTTACGCCCAAATATTTAATCGACGTGACTATGTCAAGCGCTACACTACTAATGGAGTATTCAAACATTACGGGATTCTTTTTCCTATTCATCTGCATTGGCTTACATTTATCTATATTTAGAGTTAGCTGCCATTCTTTACACCAATCACAAATCCTGTCCAAGTCATTTTGATCCTCCTACAGTCACTCAACGACGACACCTTCCCGTACACCACAGCATCATCAGCAAAGAGCCTCACATTGCTATCCACACTATCCAAAAGATCAATTATGTAGATAGAAAACAGCGGACTTACCACACTTCCCTGGGGCACTCCAGATGATTCCATCACCTCCGGTGAACACTCACCATCGAGGATAACGTACTGGGTTCTATTACTTAAGAAGTCTTCGAGCCACTCACATATTTGTGAACCAATCCCATATGTGGGTACCTTAGTTAGGAGTCTGCAGTGGGGCACCGAGTCAAAAGCTTTCCGGAAGTGAAGGAATATGGCATCCGTCTGCTACCCTTCATCCATAGTTCGCAAGATATTATGTAAAAAAAGGGCGAGTTGCAATGCTTTCTAAAGCCGTGCTGATGCATGGACATCAACTTCTCTGTCTTACAGAAATTCATTATATTCTGACTGAGAATATGTTCGAGAATCCTGCAACTAACCGATGTTAAGCATATTGGTCTGTAATTTTGAGGATCCGTCGTTCTGTCCTTCTTATATACAGGCGTCAACTGCGCTTTTTTCTAGTCGCTCGCTACTTTACGTTGGACAAGAGATTCGCGATAAATGCAAGCTAAGTAAGGAGCCAATGCACTAGAGTACTCTCTGTAAAACCGAATTGGAATACCATCAGGACCTGGCGATTTATTTATTTTCAACCCATTCAGCTGCTTCACAACCCCAGGGATGTCTATCACTATGTTCTCCATACCGGAATCTGTACGGAACTCAAACGGCGGTATGTTTGTACGATCCTCCTGCGTGAAAGTTTTCTCAAACGCTAAATTTAAAATTTCAGCTTTCGTTCTGCTGTCTTCCGTTGCCAGGCTAGATTGATCAGTGAGTGACTGGGTGGAAGCCTATGACCCGCTTACCGATTTTACGTAAGACCAGAATTTCCTTGGGTTTTCAGCCAGATCTTTTGCTAGGGTATGACGGTGGTAGTGGTTGTATGCTTCGCGCGTCGCTCTATTTACAACAGAACGAATCTCTACTAACTTTTGCCTGTCCTCATTCTCCCAATCTTTCTTGTACCGCGAGTGCAACTGTCTTTGCTTCCTGAAAATTCTCCGAATTGCGCTGTTAAATCACGGTGTTTCTTTTCCTTCCGTAACCCACTTTTTCAACACGTACTTCTCCAATGCGTGGTTTACAATGTGTTTAAAATTTGTCCATAATTCTTCCACGTCCATCGTACCGGAAGTAAATGAAGTCGATACATTTACTAAGTGGGATGCTAACAACTGCTTATCTGCTCTTTCTAGTAAGAATACTCTCCTAGCCTTCCAGCCGCAGTGGCCGAGCGGTTCTAGGCGCTTCAGTCCGGAACCGCGTGACTGCTGCGTTCGTAGGTTCGAATCCTGCCTCGGGCATGGATGTGTGTGTGATGTCCATAGGTTAGTTAGGTTTAAGTAGTTGTAAGTTCTAGGGGACTGATGACCTCAGATGTTAAGTCCCATAGTGCTCAGAGCCATTTGAACCATCTCCTAGCATTCTTGACCGACTTTTTAACTTTCGTAACCATAGTCGTAATGACAACATCATAATCACAAATCCCTGTCTCAATACTGACACCGTCGATGAGATCTAGTCTGTTCGTGTCTACCAGATCTAAAATATTTCCATTACGCGTTGGCTGTCGATTTAGCTGCTCAAGACAGTTCTCAGATAATGTGTTCGAAAGTAATTCACACGATGGCTTGTCTGTACCACCTGTAGTGAATCCATAGACATCCCAGTCTATACTAGGTAGGTTCAAGTCGCCTCCGACTAATATAGCATGCTCCGGGTACTTCTGCGATACAGAGTGTGGACTCCCTTTGAATGATTCTAGAACTGTCACGGTGGAACCTGGTAGCCGGTAATAACACCCAACAATTAACTTTATTTCTCCTAGCCCTGTTGAGTTGAGTTGTTTGGGGAAGGAGACCAGACAGCGAGGTCATCGGTCTCATCGGATTAGGGAAGGACGGGGAAGGAAGTCGGCCGTGCCCTTTGAAAGGAACCATCCCGGCATTTGCCTGGAGCGATTTAGGGAAATCACGGAAAACCTAAATCAGGGTGGCCGGACGCGGGATTGAACCGTCGTCCTCCCGAATGCGAGTCCAGTGTCTAACCACTGCGCCACCTCGCTCGGTCCTAGCCCTGTTAAACGTGTCCAGATAACTTCACAATCACACTCTACTTCGACCTCAGTAGACACAATATTTTCGTCAACTGCAATGAATACACCACCTCTTGCGGTGTCTAATCTGTCTTCCGATACACGTTCCAATCCTCACTAAATATTTCAGAACTTCCTACCTCAGGGTTCAGCCAGGTCTCAGTCCCGAGAATAATTTGCGCACCACACGCTTCCTGGAGGGTAGTAAATTCAGGAACTTTATTCCAAACACTTTGAAAATTTACTTCTGATATCTTGATAGCTGAAGTGTCTTTCACTGAGCGCGTCTTTATTTCCCTGCCTGCACGTCGACTGGTGAGTGCTCATCAGGACACCTCGCGCTACTGCCTAGCCTAAAAAAAACCCCCATGTGCACGCCACAAGTACTCTGGTACCCGAGTAGCCGCTTCCTTTGTGTAGTGCACCCCTGACCTATCTAGGGGCGTCCTACAATTCCCCACCCAATAGCGCAAGTCCAGAAATCTGCAGCCAAGACCGTCACAGAGTCGACGAAGCCTCTGGTTGAGACCCTCCATTCGGCTCCAAACCAAAGGACCCCGGTCCACTGTGGGAACGATGCTGCAAATAGAGAGCTCTGCTTGCACCCCGCGCGCGAGGCCAGCGGTCTTCACCAAATCCGTCAGCCGCCTATACGAACTGAGGATCGCCTCAGAACCTAAGCGACAGGCATCCCAGCAGACAAACCGAGTGCACGTTGGAATTCTTTTCAGCCCTGTATGCTATTTCCCTAAAGCCGTCGGCACACGGCACAACGCTCCGACCGTTGAGCGTTGAGCGTGCCGAGTTTCTGACGTCATAGCGTGGAATAGCACGCTCGGGAGTCTTTCCGAACGTGCAGAGCAATATCTGGCATGTCAGATATTCTGAGCGTGCGTCTGAGCGTTGACCAATGAGATGCCACAACGCCACTCCGTCACAAGCACGCCGTCTCCCTTCAGTACAGAGTTTTGAGGCGCCATATTGGCTTTCATTTCAAGCCTATATGTATATATGCCGTTTCTGAGAACCAGCAAATTGAGAATCACTGCAAAACCCTTTGTTAACTGTATGATTCATTCCAATAAAACAATGAGAAACATCATATTCGTGGCAAAAGAATTATTGTAACTTGTGTATTATGAGAGTAGGCTATTTGAAGGCAGCGACACACTGAAGACCCACACAAAACGCATTGTTCTTGGTATAATTTGTTATAATTAAATTTCAGTTAGTAACATATCTACGATTAAGGTTTTCAGCAAGCGGTAAGATACTATGATTAGATACAAAAGGTGTGTTGTTTGTTTAACAAGCCGACACGGTAGCTCAGCGTGTTCGGTCAGAGGGTTAGCTACCCTCTGTAACAAAAAAACTGAGTGAATGTATCAACAAAGAACATAAATAGATGTCATCGGACATCCGCCCGAACAAATTCAACGAACAATATAGGACAAAGTGAGATAAAAAAAAAAGCGTAATGAGTAGCGTCACTGTCCTGAAACGTTTTATTCTTTTGGCGCGGTGGTTCGCGGCTTGACGTAACCAATTTTTTTCCCTAACATTCGTGTTTTTATTAGCTTCTAATACTTTATTATTAGTTTAATATAAGTATATACTATAATATTTGATGTTACGTAAATACAAGTTAACCTTTTTTTGAGGGGTGAGTTTGTTGGATTGGCTTCATCTATAGGACGGCTTGCGCTACTTGTGTAAAGATATTTTGCTCCTTTTTCTTTTACGCTTCATAATTCACATGTTGCAAAGATTCTGCTACTGGGTAGGAACAGTGATCAAATAAGACTGACCTTGGGGTTTTACTAAAATGTGGGAATGATGAAATAGTTTTTATCCTATGCGGAGAAGTATTCCAAATTTGTAACGCACTGTTTGTAATGGAACTTTTATAAGCCTGTGTCCTTATTGATTGGACATGGTACTTTCCTTTTCGTGGACGATGGAGGAAATGTGCGTTTTAATAAAGCTAACGTGGGAATTTTACGCGCGTCCGTTGAGTAAAGAGTGTGATTTACAAACTAGAAACATCCCTCAACTGCCGCTGGAGTGCGATGCGATCGCGTATACCACGTTGGGGCCCACGTACCGTATGCACAAGTCGCATCGTTCCTGAGCGTTCAGCAGCACGTTGAACTTGGCACGCTCAACGTTAACGTTCGACAGCACGGCCCGTGTGCCGACGGCTTAAGGGGATCCATCACCCGCCTAGCGTTGGAGCTCCCAATAACAAGCAAGCTTTTGCCCCCGTGTGCCTGCTCGGGCCCTGCTGAAGGAGCGGCCACCTACCCACTGACAGGATGAACGGGCGAGGCCAGCCTCCACATTGACCCTCCGCCTCGTGCGACGCGAACGCATTGCAGTCCGCCACTCACCCTGAGGTGAGGGCGGCCCCAACGCGCCGGGTACACTATAAGGTGCCTCGGCGGCTGAGTCAGCGGGCGCAGCAAGCGACACCTGGGTTGTCTCAAGCGACGCGCCAGACCCTCCGCCGTCGCTGCACCTCGAGGCAGCAGCCTGAAAGCGGCTGGCCGTGGCCAACAGCACGCTCGGCTGCTCGCGAACGGCGGCCAGTTCCTCCTACGCCCGTACACAGCACGCACACACCCTATCCATCCTACTGCTAATATCTGGACGTATAGAGTTGCGACAAATAAAGCACCAATATGCGACTGCGCAGTTGCGTCACCAGCGCCAGATTGAGCTGCGATATATGAACAATTACTTACGAACCAAGCAATCAAATGACCACGACTACGCCACTATCCAGATATTACAACGCGATCCTACCCCTGTCTTAGTACAAATGATGACAACCACCTACGCCATGTTACACTCTACCGTTATTAAAATTTGATACTACCCCTTCCTAATTCGAAAATACGCAAAGATCCGAAAAATTTCACCACGCAAGCACACAAACACACAAAGTAATTTGAATTAAACCTGCGGAACTAATACGAAAAACTGAATAAACGACTAGTTTCTGCTACTGCTGCTTGCACACGTTACTCTGCAAGCACAGATGAAACTACATTGGCCTCTGTCTGCTGCTAACCGAAGGACATCACACACACCCATGCCCGAGGCGGGATTCAAACTTGCGATGTCCTTCGGTTAGTTAGGTTTAAGTAGTTCTAAGTTCTAGGGGACTGTTGACCATAGATGTTAAATCCCATAGTGCTCAGAGCCATTTGAACCATTCAAACCTGCGACTGTAACGGTCGCGCGGTTCCAGACTGTAGCGCTTAGAACCGCTTGGCCACACCTGCCGGCAATACACTTTTCACTAAACCTTTACTGAGATGTGGTATTCGTAGCCACAGTAAATTTCGCCTAAGACAAAAGAAATTTTGGACTGGTAGACCGATTCCACATTTTTCTCGAAAGATCACGAAAATCCTAAACACAATATGAAACATAAATAATTAGAGATGCATTGGCCAATCATAGATTTTTATTTGCAACACATTATTGACATTAGCACTAGGTGGTGGTACCGTTACACATCTGGAACGACTGTGTTTTTACCAGTAATAGCTGCGAATGCATAATAAACCGTGATTCACAGCCATGATTCTGTAGGAAGTAACGAGGCCAGACGAAATGATTTCAGTCATCTGGCAGAGTAACTTTGAATTCTATAATCAGATCGGATACGAAACAGTTACCAGCATCGTGCTTTTTTCTGTAGTCGATTTCCATGTAAAAACTATAGGCACGCAGCACATAGTTTTGTAAACCATTACACATCCAGATTGTCTTTTTGCATCCTCCCATTACCGAATGAACCGTTACGACTACAGTCTTCCACAGCATGTACACATCCATCTAAAAATTAGACACTTTTCTTTTTTTTGAGTCATAGGTCTTCTGACTGGTTTCCACGAGTTCCTCTCCTGTGCCAACCTCTTCGTCACATGTCCCAATCTCTGTCTTCCTCTATAGTTTTTACCCTCTAAAGCTCCCTCTACAACCGTGGATGTCATAACAAATGGCCTATCTTCCTGTCCCTTCTCCTTGCAAGTGTTTTCCATATATTCTTTTTCCTTCGATTCTGCGGAGAACCTCTACATAGCCTACCTTATCAGACTACCTAATTTTCAACATACTTCTGCAGCACCACGTCTCAAATGCCTCTAATCTCCCCTGTTCCAAGTTTCCCACTGCCCATGTGTCACTGCCATACAATGCTGAGCTTCAAATGTACATTCTCAGAAATTCCTTAATCAAAGTAAGATCTATGTTTAATATTAGTAGAGTCCTCTTGGCCATGAATGCCCTTTTTGCCAGTCCTAGCCTGCTTTTTATATCGTCCTTACTCCGTCCGCCGTGAGTTACTTTGCTGCCTAGGTAGCAGAATTCCTGAACCTTTTCTACTTCAAGATAACCAAATATGATGTTAAGTTTCTTGCTGCTCCCATTTCTGCTACTTCTCATTACTTTAATCTTTCTCCTATTTACTCTCAGACCATATTCTATACTCATTAGGCTATTCGTTGAGTACAACAGATCCTGTAAATCTTCTTCACTGTCACTGAGAATGGCAATGTCATCAGCGAATCTTATTACTGATATCCTTTCCCCTTTACTTTTAATTCCACTCTTGAACCTTTTTTTAATTGCGTCATTGCTTCTTCAACGTATAGATTAAAGACGAGGGGCGAAAGGCAACATCCCTGTGTTACACCCTTTTTAATTGCTCCATCTTGGTCCGTGTGCGTGTTGTATATTACCCGTCTTTCCCTATACTTTAGACTTATTTTTCCAGGATTTCGAACATCTTGCACCATTTTACACTGTCGAACGCTTTCCCCAGGTCGACAAATCCTATGAACGTGTCTTCATTTCTTTTATCAGTCTTGATTCCACTATCAACCGCAATGACGGAACTGCCTCCATAGCAACTGTCTATACCCAAACTGATGGTCATCTAACGAGACTCAATTTTCTTTTCCATGTTTCTGTATATTATTCTTGTCAGCGACTTGGATATATGAGCTGTTAGGCTGGTTGTGAGGTAATTTTCGCACTGGTCGGCTCTTGCAATCTTGGGAGTTGAGTGGATAGTGTTTTCCCGAAAGTCTAAAAAAAAATGTGTGTGAAATCTTATGGGACTTAACTGCTAAGGTCATCAGTCCCTAAGCTTACACACTACTTAACCTAAATTATCCTAAGGACAAACACACACACCCATGCCCGAGGGAGAACTCGAACCTCCGCCGGGACCAGCCGCACAGTCCAGGACTGCAGCGCCTTAAACCGCTCGGCTAATTCCGCGCGGCTCCGAAAGTCTGAGGGTATGTCGCCAGGCTCATACTTTCTACATATCAACGCGAATAACCATTTTGTTGCCGCTTTTGCTTCCCTTACTCTTTGTTTCACTGGAATTTGTTTAGAATTTGCCATATGCTGAGTCAGACATTCCAATAGTCATTTCTCTTACGATTTCTTCACATTTTTCATGAAGCCATTTCGCTTTAGTTTCCCTGCACTTCCATTCTTTCATTTAAAAGTTACTTGTGCTTCTTTATACCTGAATATCACCGAACATTGTTTTATTTTCTTCTTTTTTCGATCAATTAAAGTATTTCTTCTCTAACCCAAAGTTTGTTTGCAGTTACCTTCCTTGTACCTACGGCTTTCTTTCCAACTTCTGCGATTGCCTTTTTAGAGATGTTCACACCTCTTCAGCTGAACTGTCCTGAGCTACTCATTATCGCTGTATCTATAGCCTCAGACAACTTCAAGCATATCTCTTCATTTCTTAGAACTTTCGTATCCCACTTCTTTGCGCTTTCATTCTTCCTGGGTAGTCTCTTAAATTTCAACCTACTCTTCATCATTTGCAAATTGTGATCTCAATCAATATCTGCCTTAGGTACTGCTTAGAATTCAATACACCAGAATTCGGAATGTCTGCCTGATTATGACGTAATGTAACTGAAATCTTCCTTATATCTCTCGGCCTCCTCTTGTGATTATTGAACAGAGTAGTCGCTTTTACCATCTGACGCAAATCATATCTCAATAAGACTTTTTCCTCTGTCGTTCCTGCTACCTAGCCCATATACTCCCGTAGCCGATTTTCCGCTCCTTCAGTTACAACCGCATTCCAGTCTCCCATTTTCACTGCCCTTTAAGTGCTGAATCATCCGTCCAATATCTTCATCTACTTTCTCTGTCTCTTCGCCTTTTGCTTGCGACGTCGTCGTGTGTATCTGAAGTAGTGATTTCTGCGTTGGTTTGTTTTCGATTCTGATGAGAACAACCCTATCAGTGAACTGTTCACAGTAACTCACTCTCTGTCCTATCTTCTTTTTCACAAGGAATCATAGTCCCATTATTCAGTTCTCTGCTGCTGTTGATATTGCCCTGTACTCGTCTGACCATAAACCCTTATCTTCTTTCCATTTCACTTCACTGACCCCGACTATATCTAGATTGAGCCTCTGCATTTCCGTTTTCAGATACTATAGCTTCCCTACCACGTTCAAACTTCTGACATTCCACTCCCCGACTCGTAGAACGTTATCCTTTCGGCGCTTATTAAGTCTTTTCTTTCTCTTTGTCACCTCCCCGTTGGCAGTCCTCTCCCGGAGATCAGACTGGGAGACTATTTCGTAATTTTTTGCATAATGAGAGATCGTCGTGACGCTTTTTCAGTTACAGGCTTCTGCATCCTCATGCTGTTGATTATTGCTGATTATTCCGTCTTTTAGGGGAATTTTTCAACCCTAAGGGCATTACGACCGGACTACGCCGTCGCTAATAAATACACTTAACAACTAACGCTATGGAGCAAACAACGATGCGACACAAAGGAAGACACGAACGAGACAGGGGAAAAATTGTCCTGAATTTAATGACGGTTTGGTGAGCCTATAAACTTTCCCGTTCTAACGCCCCTAGATCACGAGTGCAACCCACGTAGCACCTACCTTTTCTATCTTTAGGAGTCATAACCAAAAGAAAGCCATGATGAACTGCATGTAAGTCAGTATTACTCGTGCAGTAGAGAAACTGCAGAACGATCTAAGGCTTGCATATAAAAAACCTTTAATAGATAAAAGTCCCCTTGACACACATTATCTTCTTTAAATATCGGGAGAGTACAGTTTGTTCTTTATCTCTGCCAGCAAGACAGTCAAACTCCTTAGAGATGCGTAATTGTTCTTTGCGTTCTCATATTTACAATCACTAGAATATCTTTGTATCCTTAATACTATCAAACAGAAACTTCTGTAAAAATATACTAGTTCGTTTAGGATGAATAGACAGTCATCGCACCTAGAGATAGTTCACAGTAGAAATGCCAGCATGATTGTTTGGTAACTCGTGTAATCAATTTCCAGGTTAAATAAGTAAAATAATAGGGATATAGATGACAGCAATATAATTAATAACCGAATGTGATTACATGGAATCTGTGCACAGTCACACAAGGCAACAGTATTAAATTCTCCGGAAAATCCTAGTTTCGACAGCACGTCAGTTTGTCTTAGTATTCGCAAAAGTTTAAGATAAACGCTATAATGTATCTTAACATAAGAATATGATCACCGACTGCAAATGCTTTCTTATTATAATGATTATTGACCCTAGTAGCAAAAAAATAATTGGCTAAAGGTCATGATGGCACTACCAATCACGTGATCTTCTGGTCCCACCTTCTAAATGTGACTGGGCTTCCAATACAATTACACTATTTTGTGTATGTTGCCACGCGGCTATAGCAGGACCAATGGGATGGAATGCGTGCCCAGCAACGACAAGCAACATGCACTCAAGAAGGCAGCACTTTCGATTATATCCTCTAAGTGCAAATATAATTACATCCTGTGGACTGTGTCTAGGTGTGATTACTGTCTATTCATCCTAAGTAAACTAGTATAGGATGTAATATTTTCACAGAGGTTTCTGTTTAATAGTGTTAACAATATAAGAAATTCTAGTGAAAAAATGGAAAGAACAATTACGCATGTCTAAGGAGTCTGACTGTCTTGCTGGAAAAGACATAGAAAAAATTATACTATTCTGATACTTAAAGGAGATAACTTGTGCCGAGGACACTTAGACCATTATCTATTAAAGGCTTTTTATATAGAATTCTAAGATCGTTTTGCAGTTTGTCTGCTGCACGAGTAATGCTAAATTAGATGTTTAACATGACTTTTTCTGGTTATGACTCCTAAAATTGGAACACGTATGTGTTATCTTTTTAGCTGGATGTGTACATTTTGTGGAAGACTGAGGTTTTAGTGGATTATTTGATAATGAGAAGATCCAATACATCTATAGTCTTCTTTCCATAAAGACAGTCAGGATATGTGATGGTTTATAAAACTATGAGGTGCATCAAAATAGTTCTGACTTGTAAGCTGATCACGCAAATGAAACAACACTGGCAGCTGTTTCGTAGCCGATCTGATGGTCGAATTCAGAGTTACTTTTTCGAGTGACTGACATCATTTCATCTAACCTCGATGCTTCGAATAGAACAGAGACTGGGAATCGTGTTTCATTGCGTACTCGTCGCTATGGTTAGCGGTAACATAATCCTTCCAGATGTGTTACGATTCCACCATACAGTGCTAGTGTCTGTACGGTGCTGTAAGTAAATACCGATTCGCTATACAGTGCTAGTATCTGTACAGTGTTGTAAGTAAATACCTACGATTGGCTTCCTAATCTATAATTATGCATAACATGCATAGCATCTTTAGGATTTTCGTGGTGTTACGACAAAATAAGGGATTTCATCGAAAGTCTGAGACACTTACTGGATTCGATTAATGGATGTGCTATAATTATCACGAGAACAAATTCCATAGATATCAGTTTTACTGACAGTCCAGTACTTGCATATGTTTATTTCCGAACAAATATTAGACATAGTTTCACTGAGTTTTTTTAAATGCTCCCCAGAAATCTGGGTCAAGATGATCGCGTGAACATGATGTCTCTCTTCCTAAGACACCTTACGGTACCTTGTGCCACTCACAAAAACAGTACTAGAAACGAACACGTCAGTCGATCCCCAACTACTATTATCTTCCATGAAACGTACTCTGACTATGAATGTTACTGCTTAGTGTTTTCGTGAAAAGATCGTTGTCGAATTTGATTTCGCGTAAAACTATCCCCTTGGTTGAACTGACTGCTACCAAGTCCTGCCTTACGTCATCTGTTCTTTTGGAAAAGGTCTTCTATTTAGTAAGGGTTGCGTTACATGCTACAAAACATTAATTGATACAAAGTGTGAGCAAAAAGATTATGAATCGACATTAAAGGATTTCCTTGTGTGCCTGAAACCCATACTAGGTTGGTTATTAGCTGTGGAATATCATTACCGCAAACCCTATCTTAAACATATGAGCCCTAAACAAATCACACAGCGGAGTCCTAGAAGTGGAAAACATCACATGCACGTATAATGTTACGAAGGCGAACCAAAGACTATATTTTATTTGTAGAACACTTAGAAGATCTGACATGTTTTCTAAAGAAACTGCCTACACTAAAACTGTGTGTCCTCTACTAGAGTATTCTTTGTGGTATTGAATTCTTACCTGGTAGGAATGATGGAGAACAGAAAAAGTTCAAAGAAGGACTGTTCGTT
This sequence comes from Schistocerca serialis cubense, assembly GCF_023864345.2. Classification (NCBI taxonomy): domain Eukaryota; kingdom Metazoa; phylum Arthropoda; class Insecta; order Orthoptera; family Acrididae; genus Schistocerca; species Schistocerca serialis. The sequence goes on along the minus strand of NC_064639.1, from coordinate 533,876,976 downwards.
TTGTACCATCTCGAATTAGGGGAGAGAGTGTCGCGGATATAACACGCGAATTAAGGTGGCAATTATTAGAACAAAGCTGTTTTCCCGTTGCGGAAGATATTTTGTTGACACCCACCTACATAGGAGAAATTATCAGTTACAACTTCCTAAGTAAGACTTTAACGTTAAACCCCAGTACCCCATGCAACATTTTGTACAAACTGTTGATGAAATTACACTGATATGTCTTCTTTAGTGAGCCACTGAATATAGGAGCGAGGCCGATAGCATCCCGTCATATATTCTTAAACAAATTCCAGGCAATCTATAACGGCTTTTTTTTTACCAAAATGAGCTGCAGAGTATTGAGTCTGTAAAACTGTGCACTATACTTTTGTGCAATGTTGTCCAACACTGAACATTACTTCCATAATTTGACACTGATCTGAAAACGCTGCCACGCTGTTCGTTCCATTCAAGTGTGTCATACCCTGCAATCCCCCTAACGGTGCGTGTGGCTTTTTGTACTTGTGTACAAGCACATACTTCCCTTCGCTCTTGCATTCGCTAGTGGCGCGTGAGGAAAGTAACTGTCGATAGGCATCCCTCCCCGTTCCAAACACTCTGACGTCCTTCTCGTAATCATTTAGTAAGATTTATGTAGTCGGGATTAACACGTTGCCCGACTATTCTTGAATCTTACCCTACCGAAATCACAACAGTAAGATTATCCGTTAAACAAGGCATATCGCTTGTAGCGTCTGACACTGGAGTTTGATGTGCGTCTTAACGCCGGAATTCTGATTACTGAACGACACCGTGACCGGAGCCGAAGTTATTCGATAGGTCTTCCCTACACTTCTTTTTAAATCCAACAGGTATTGACGGTGCTAGACTGACGACCAAAACTCGAGGATTCGCCAAACGAGAGTTCGTAAGCGATTTCTTTTTAAGGTTTAATCCGTTTGCTTAAGATTCTTCCAAGGAATCTCGTACTTACATCTGGTATTTACTACAGCCAATAATATTCTTAATTTTACGGTAGCTGCTGTTTCGAGTGACTAACCTTTTTTTTCTATCGTTTCGGCCTGCTATGGACCACGAAAACGAAGATTTTTCTCTCTTCCCTGATCGTGTTTTCCTCTTTTGCCAGTAGATTTTCATTTTGGCTGACTGTGCTTCTTTTCTCTGTTTTGACCATTTGCAGACAGGGCGTGGAACTGGCGTAGTAAGCGAAATAAGGTTTTTAGTTATTTTGACTTTTTCTGTGAATACTTCGCGATCCTGAATGTCACCAAACGAAATTTCAGCTTCCTGTAATTTCTTTTTAACTTGGCTTGCCCATTTCGAAAACGATTTTGTTTTTGAAATTGATGAATGTATGCGATGAGAAAGTCTTTGCGGGTTCATTCTTTCCAGATGACCGAAAAATATCATTCTCCGCTTCCTCGTGCTGGTAACAACGTCTTCTGTATGTTCGTGTAATTCATAGTTGTGTCTTCGGCGCGATACTCCGTTTTCTTTGATAGGGACAACGATTTTCCTCAAAATTTTCCAGTCCTTTATTTCAAGTTTTCGTAGTGGTCCTTTCTTCGCCATGTTTAAACATTCTGATGCATACAAAGCTGACAGTCTAATTACGGTGTTATAATGACAAATTTTTAGTTTTAAAGACAGGCTTTTGCTTATGGATAAGTCTTTGCCCAGATGAAAAGCATCTTCTAGTTTAGAACAGCTACTTTCTACAGCTGCATTTTCTGAACCGTCAGGTGTAATTATTTCTCCAAGATATTTAAATTTCTTCGACTGCTTGATTTTCTCTTGTTGTATTTCAATATGAGGAGGACGTGTGTGATGGATTCAGTTTTGTTAAATGCTAATTTTAGGCCAGTCTTAGCAGCAATTGATTGTAGGCTGGACACCTGAACCATAGCTTCGTCAATATTATTTGCAATGGGTGCCAGATCATCAGCAAATGCCAAACAGTTTCCACTGAACCCATTTCTTTTGTATCAAATTTGAATCCCATAACCTGGCGGTACGGTTGTTTTCCACTCTCGTGACTACCTTTTCCAGGACCCAGTTGAAAACCAATGGAGAGAGCAGGTCACCTTGTCTCAATCCTGTGTTATTGCAATCTAACAGTAACGGAACTCTCCATCTACTAATATTCAATACGTTACATTATTTACCATGAGGGTCAACTGCGAGTCTCTCTAGCATCATCAATCCACTGCAGATTTACTGGTTCCTGTTAGAGCCTTCTGGGTTCGCTGCTACCCAACAGACTACAGCAAAATTTGTAAAAAGCCTCATACAGCCTCCAGCGTTATCTACTACATCATTTATGTGGAGGGTATTTCGCAGTTTTTGTATCAAACGCATAGGGGTGGCAGATCAAGTCATGAGGAACTGCTACTGTTACAGACTAAATGTTTGCTGATGCTTCTGGGAGACGCTGGGCGTCTTATATAAGGAGTGATCAAAAAGTTTCCGTTCGAAGGCCGTACAGTCCAGAATCGGTATGCCAATCACTCAAAATTTTCGTGAACACTGGAGCAATCATCTCACTCACGCGCCAGATTGAAGATACCCATGTGGTTAAACACCGTGTCCTGCTACATGAAGAACACCGTAGCAGCCTGCTCTACACCCTCGTCCGACAGGAGTTATTAATCCTCCATCGCCTTTTCTTAGGGCTTAGGCGTGATAATCACATGGGGAGAGGTGAGGATTGTTGGGCAGGTGCGCGAGTGTGTTACTCTCGAGTTGGCGTAACTTTCGTGTTACGACATTGGCGATATGGGGACGTCGGTTATCATGGAGCAGCAGCACCTCTTGGAGCACCATTCCATAGTACCGGTTTTCGACTGACATGCTACCTCATGCAGATTCTTCATTCTCCGGTGGAAGTCTACCGGTGTTCATCCTTCTACAACCAGCCTGTTTGGACGCATTTTCTAATAATGTCACCGCAGCTGAAGTTTCCGCATTTACTGCACTCATGTCGGAAAGACAGGGTTGTCCGACTAACCACTTGTCTGTATGTTGGTGCGTTTATGCATGCATCAGAGTCGCGCTATGCTGCATATACGCTGCAGCAACGCCCTAAGACGGAAACTTTTTCATCGTCTCTTTTATTATTAGGTATCTTCCTGATAGATGGCAGGACGTAGCCACTCTGTGGCGACCCCATGCAGTTTAAGTTATCTAGGATCCAGTGTTGCATTCCGAGTGAAAAGGGGTACGCCCAAGAAAATTAAAATACTTGTTTCGTCTATAGAAAATGTTTCTCCGCCTGGAGGCACCATTCTCGAAGTTTTCTTGTTTAAACTCACTCTGTAAACTCTCAATTTACTAACGTAGGTGGTAAGCAGACGGAGGACATCTGATTAGTAGACCTCCTAGTTAACTGGAATGTGGTCATCACAGGGTCGGCGGAGTCAATAAAAAGACGACTAGCGTCGCCGTAAAGAATCACCAAACATTTTTTTCTGTAATAAACGATGTTCCCCATGACGTGATCTATCACTCGTAGACGTTTGGTGCAAAGAAACAGCTCTATAGTGTAAACAGAAATGCCATCGTAACACATCCTCGGTCTGCTTACGAAATTACTTTTACAACAGTACATTTTATATCATTATGTTGAGGACGTGTTCTGTCTGTTGGGAAGTCCTGAAAGCGAAGAAAGGGAGGATGTTCTGGATTTATCTTCGCCGACGACGATGAGGTCATTAGAGACGGAGTTCAAGTTGCGTAAGGTAAGGATGCAGAAGACACCGGTCGGCTGATTTGTAATGTACGAACGAAGCATTCCTCTTAATCATAGACGAGTAAGAGTCCAGTGTGTTTTCGCCGCACACCTCATTCGCTCCTCCGAACGCAGTTACAAATCTGGTAGGTTCGAATTTTGTTTATCATACAATTTTTTTTAAGTGTAATGGGACTGAACTGCTAAGGTCATCTGTCCCTAAGCTTACACACTACTTAACCTAAATTATTCTAAGGACAAACAGACACACACCCATGCCCGAGGGAGGACTCGAAACTCTGCCGGGACCAGCCGGACAGTCCATGGCTGCAGCGCCTAGACCGTTCGGCTAATCCCGCGCGCGGCTTATCATACAATTATGAGGAGTAGCATACAAGGGCGTGATGAGAAGTAATGTCTCTGAACTTTTATTCTGTTCTCAACATCGGTTAAGGTACTACGTACCATGCATAATCGGTCGAGTTTCAGCAATTTGCTGACGGTGCAAGTTGGAACCCTCTGCTGCAAGAGGCCTCCGAATCACAGCGTGTTGCAGGACGTTATGTAATGTGACTATGCCGGTGCACGAGAAACAGGCTTCTTTAATCGAGTGTAGAAATTGAAAAGTTCGTCCACAGATGGAGCAGTCTCTCCTTCAGAACGACGATGCGAGAGCACACACGAGCGGAGCGACGTCTCTAACAATTCTAGCCTTGATTTTACTGTCATCGGTCACCTTCATGAAGCCTAGGCTTGGCCCCATCCTATTTTCATCTGTTTCCAAGACTCAAAAGACACCTTCGAGGACTGTACTTTGATAGTGATGAAATTGTGCAAGTAGAGGTGAGGTTGGGGGTAGACCAACAAAATCTGAATGGTCTCTCGTTGCGAGAAATGTGTTCGTTGACAGGGAGAGTATGTCCAGATATATGTGTGTAGACATGAAGATGTAAAGTGTTAGTAAAGTATGACGGTAGTTCTTATAATGATAAATGATAAAGATCGATCTGTATGTACTTTAAAGAACTTTTTAGCACTCAAGATCACGTTGAAACCGTTTTCTTTTATCAGTTCCAACCTTTCTCTTCGGAAACGTTTTTGGATGTACGTCATGTTCCATTGTGCATTTATTACTAATGCCATGCTAACATCTTATTGGAGAGTATACTGCACACTACAGACATGTTTGTCAAAAAGAAAATTACAAACAGGTCTCTCACTAGTACAATGCGACGTAGAACCAAAACAGTTTTTGAAGATCTTACCTATCGAAAACAGTCAATAAAAAATTGTTTCGAATGCGTTCTCGGCTACAAAAGTTCATTTAATGAGGCATGTTTTACGTAAAAAGTTCTAAGAGTTTTCGCACAAAAAATTCGGAGGCAATATATTTCAGGACGCCCTCGTAGAATGTCTTACAGAAGTCTGCAGTGTTATCACAGACCGCAGCTGAAGATAAATCACAGAGAGTGAAAGGAACGAAAGTGACACGGACCTCGACACCCGAAGTCTGCTCCCTTCTCCTCTCCCCCACCCACTCAGGCCGTGACGTCGTCGTCGTCGTCGTCGCCGCGCGGCATAAAGCCCGCCTCGGAGCTTGGGTGGCGTCGCCGGCAGGCGGCAGCAGCGGTCGGCGGGTGCGCGCGACGACGCATGCGCGAGCCCGGAATTCGCCCCCGCGCACCCCCACCGCACCCCCCCGCGCCGCGCACCGAGGGCTCGGCTCAGCGCGCCAGCCACAGCTGCCCTCAGTTATGGCGGACTCCTGCTTCCAGCTTCCCGCTCCATATTAGCTACCAGCTACTTTACTACTCGTACTCACACCATACTACTCTACTGTCGCCGCGCCGCTCCGCGCCGCGCCGCCCGCCCAGCGCAGCCAGTGGAAGTGCAGCCGGGCCCCTGCTGAGTACGTCTCGCCGGTCCCCGCTGTCTCTCGATCAAGGTAGGAGGGCCGGCCGCCGCCGCCGCCGCCGCTGCCAGCCAGCCAGCCAGCGCTTATCGACTCGGCTGCCCGCCCGCGCGTCTCGCCCGGAGTCGACGTCGCTTGCCGCCAGCCAGCTGCTGCCAGCACAGGGGCACACAAACAAGCTCTCCGCGCAACGAGCGCCGCCGACTTACCCGCCTAGCAGCGCACTTGCTAGCGCTAAACTGCCGTCTCCCACTCTTCTCCTCCAACCAGAGTCTCATTTCTCCCCAACAAGTCTCTGTACCCGAATGAAACTGCAAGGCGAATTTAATCATAACCATCTAATGTTGTTGCTTCCAACCACATATCTGTCCTCAACATATCTCCATAAAAGGACATGACGAACCTCTCTGGACAGCACCTTGCACTTCCGGCTTCCTAATAACATTTCGGTCAAGTAGAATAACTATCTTTCTTCACTGCTGTTAACAAAATTCCTCTAGTCTGATCTCAACTCCTCTTCTCTTTTCACTGAGAGTAGTTGCAATGATTGACAACACCCATAACCGTAGTAGGAGGAGAACACACGACTCTTATGTTTATATTCCTGTACGTTTGCAGGGACAATACGCAATCTCTTTACAATTTGGCCAGATCACTGGTCCGATAAGAAGCAAATTCTCAGACTGTACATGCAAAGCTCACCATACACTCGTAAACGATCTTACATTACCAAAAAAATTCAACGTCATGTCTGGTTCCACACCATGAACCTCCTTTCACCTTCTCCCACCAAATCTGACGTCAACAAGCAACTGCCACATATCACTGAGTCCCTCTCCTCGCTAAGAATGGGTTACGCCGTATTCGTAGTGCGTCTGAAGCCTCAAACTGACTTTGTACGTCTTTGCTGTTTAGAGTAATAACAAAGAATAAACGTATGGCTTTCGCTCATGACTAGTATGAACTTTGTAGCAGTTTGGCCATTCGCTTGATAAATCATATCTTTTTGCTTTTATAATGCTGCCACGGCGACAGGGGAGAGTGTTAAGTGTTGTAGCGAAGCGAATGTCAGACCACACCGCGTGGCTCGGCCGTGCGCTGCGCGCAACTCCTGGGGCGCAGGTATGCGCGTTTTAATCTCAGCCAATCAAACCGGGCCGCGCCAGACAGTCGTAATCCCTCGTCACATGGGCGGCCGGCCGCTGCCAGCTGAGCCGGCGCGTCCTGTCAAAGCTCTGTGCTTGTAAAGCTGCAGGCAGGTCACGTATGTGTACGACGTACCTTTATTGTCTCTGTACAGTCGCAAGTCCCGAGGCAAATTCCAAATGGCTCTGAGCACTATGGGACTTAACATCTGAGGTCATCAGCTGGCAAATTACCGACTTCCTAATTCCTAACTAATGATTAAGAGAGTACTTTTGAAGCTGTAGTTCGAAATAGCTAGAGATACGTAAAACTAAAGTCCCCAGGATTCTCGAATAATGACGAATTCAAAGGAGTGTCGGAAGGGAATATGCACTCTTTCTATGCAGTAGTTTTAGATGTGAGATGCTCCACTCATTCTTTGTCTCTGATGATTGTTCAACTGTTTTCGAAAATACAGGTAAAATACCGGAAATGCACAATACACGGTTGCTTGTTTCATTGTGATGGAACACATTTACTCTTACGCGTGAAGTAACCGTGCAACTGTCTATTCCCGTAATATATCTTTTTTACACCATATACAAATAATACTAAAGTGATTTCCCCAGCTAATAAACGATAATCTACTCAAAAATCAAGTGACCATATGATAAGTAAAACAGCGGCAGAACTTTCCATATGACCGTGTTTAAATCTATATGATTAATGTATTTTTTTAGCCACATGCAAATTTTTAAGTCTAAGAATAATAAGACGAGGTGATTCCACACTGACGTGGAGAACTGTCTTGCTACTTGAATATTTCAATACATCTCACGTACCTAAAATATTAAGCACCTTTTGAGACGATCATCACATCTAGAAGTGGAATGAAAAAAAAAGAAGAATTTTTGTGCTACCTTTGTTGTGCAATTTGCTAGTAATTAATTCTATTCGAGATAGAGCTCCAAGTTTCTACTCTCATATTGTTTCAGTGCAGCGCTTAGGCCCAAAATTTTCAGCTCCAGTACTTTAGCAATTCTCTTAGAAAAAGCTTCACCACATTCCTAAATTTGCATCTTCAATACGCCCTGCCAAAAAGATCGATAGGATGAGTGCAAACGGTGGAATATATTTCTTCTGTTCCTGTTCTCCAGCAACAAACTGCACCGGTATACAGTGTAATTAAAATTTGTCTGAATCTTTACCTTCACATCTTTTCAATGCAATTAAATGCAAAGTGCAACGTAAAACAACTGTTTCCGTGCAAAAATGCCATCGGGAAACATTTTTACCTACAGCTTCTTTCTGTGAATTCGGAGTCCAGCAGGTCAGACGCACGTTCTCAGCAAATGTTTGAAGCATCCCTTTCTTCGCAACTGCACAGCAACTAAGTTTAATTGCTATTTCCGTTATACACTTCGCAGAGTCAACATCCAGTCCCGCATGTCAAGAGGGCTAGAGGAGCAGGTGCGAAAGGAATATTGCATGTATCCGCTGATGAAATTTCATTTCATCGTGTCCATTGTGGTACTGGGTTTAAAGGAAACGGTGATTTAGCAGGGAGAGACAGCTTCACTTTGATGGCAATGGAGTTTAAAATGATTAAAGGAGAAAAAACATCTTGGTTTGACAATGAAAGGACACCGTCACCTTCGCCTTCAACTGAACTTGGAATATAGAAAACAAAATGCCAAATTCACAGATATCTGAGGAGGTTTTGAACATAGTTTTGGAGAAAGTAAGACAGGATACACTTTCACTGTAGAAACTAAATCTTCAGATCAACAGCAGCCAGAAATGAAATATATGATATAGTATCATTCATATTTTAAGTCTACATAGTTACCTATTGCGTTAATTAGCATCCTGTAGTCAGCAATGCAATAAATCAAATATACACTACATGTCACTAAAATGACTTATCGGCGGCAATTTCCGCAAACAACTGTTAGTCCCAGCTACAAAAATTAGTTACGCAACTACAGTGATGATCTGCAGTACAGTTACCGTCTATCACTTTGTAAATTGCAGAAGATACTTCCAACTAACTGGTTATTTCAAGAAGTGGTTTGTCCATTGTTATTCATTTCATCTTTCGTCCTTTCCTTCTTCATGGTACTCGTACGCCGTCTGAAGTAGTATGCTTGCACCAACAACCCTGAAAATATATTTCCAGCTACAACAGCTAAAGTAGACCAAACGAATGAAGCTAAGAGATATAGCAAGTACGCACGGCAAAAGATATTTGTAGAACACCTATGCTACGAAAGGATCAGCTGACAGAGAAATCTGTTAGGCTGTCAGTTACATCACAAAGAAATTACACCAAGAGCAAAATTTGTACAACTGTTGGCGTAGGTGCTTCAGTCCGGAACAGCGCGACTGCTACGATCGCAGGTTCGAATCCTGCCTCGGGCATGGATGTTTGTGATGTCCTTAGATTAGTTAGGTTTAAGTAGTTCTACATTCTAGGGGACTGATGACCTCAGCTGTTAAGTCCCATAGTGCTCAGAGCCATTTGAACCATTTTTGTTGGCGTACGTTAATATAAGAACATGTAGAACAGATTTTTGATGTATACCGTTGTGCTAGATATACAGGGATAAGAAACTATAGAGCAAACTAAAGAACTATCGTAAAATAGAAAATAAGTATGTATAAATCGTATTACTGCAGCTGGAGGAAGAAATTTGTTCTGAAGCGATTTCTCACGGCCGTGGATATCTACTTCTAACGACAAGAAAACACGAATCCAGAATACAATACTAAAATGGCTTGAAAATGAGTTCTTGCGCATCATTTCCTACGACTTTTGAAGCAAAGGAATTTACTTTCCATTTTATATTGTAGTGATGAAGCCAAACAGAAATGCCTTGTGTTTGGGTATTGCTGCTCACCCAACCACACCCCCACCTCAAAAGAATGTGCCCCTTTCCAAACATTCATTTTTTCGTTAACTTACAAGATTCCAAAACGAAATTTTTCAAAGGGTTCCTACTGCTCAGCTGCTGGGAATAAATAAAACTACACAACTGTATACCCCACGACGTACAACAGTGGTGTGCTGTAAATACATCCATACATGGCGAGTAAGCTACAAATTTTATGGCAGGGAGTAATTTTTGTACCCGTATTACAGTTTACTACCCGAATCAAGGGAGAGAAGAGTTATTCTTTGTAGCTCTCTGTGTGTTTTGTTTTCAGGCTTCTTTTACCATTACAACCAAAGCTTTAGCAGTGTATTGGTTTTGTGAACCGTGACATTATCGAAGACTCCGTCTGGTAACCATACCTGGGAATTTTTTCCTACTCTTTTTGATATTCTTCCTTCCAGTGTCGGCCAGAGGAAATTTCTCAAGATCTTCTTGTGGTAGCCAAGGCAGTGACGACAAGGCGCCACCTTTTTTATTGCAATACATTTGTCTCACTTGGTGGATTTATTACACACCTAAATGTGTCGTCATCCGGGCCATGCCTTGTTTCAAAAGTAGCAGTTCAGTGTGTCCTCAAGCGCTCATCGTCGTCACTTAAGATCAGACTTTCTCCTTCCCTGCTTTGTTTTAACAGTCCTCAGTTTCGGTCATGAGTCTGCCGGTGGCGGCCTCTCCGGGCACGCATTATTGCACCGCGAGGTGCTCCTGTCGGCACCGCAGAGCGCCGCGCTGCGCCGCGACCAGTAATTACTGGTAATGCGGCGGCTGATGTGCACCAGTGACGTCACGCCGGCACGGCCGCTCGTTACCAGCTGATGCGCCCTCCGCTTATCGCCGCTTCCTAACGACGTCGCACCGGCCCTCCACTCGACGCATGCACTCGTCATATCAGCCAAGCACAGAAACCACCAAGAGGTGCCTTCTGCGCGCGCAACGCACCGTAACGGAATTCCGCCCAGGATACCGATACAGCGAGGTGCTACGATCTTGTTCGAGAACACTCATGTCCAAAAATGTTTACCTGAGACCACTTGTAGGTCTTCAGAACGCTAAACAAGTCTACCTCTACACTTATAACGGTCTTTATGCAGTTGGTTTCAGTAACATTTATCTACATCTACATCCATATAGGCCGGCCGGAGTGGCCGAGCGGTTATAGGCGCTTCAGTCTGGAGCCGCGCGCCCGCTACGGTCGCAGGTTCGAATCCTGCCTCGGGTATGGATGTGTGTGATGTCCTTAGGTTTAAGTAGTTCTAAGTTCTAGGGGACTGATGACCTCAGATGTTAAGCCCCATAGTGCTCAGAGCCATTTTAACCAACATCCATATACAAACTCCACAAGCCACTGTACGGTGCATGGTGGAGGGTACCCTGTAACACTACTAGTCTTTTCCTTTACTGTTCCACTCGCAGCGAGCGGTGAAAAACGACTGTCTATTTGCCTCGGTATGAGTCCTAATTTCTCTCACCTTATCTTGTTCGTCCTTACGCGAAATATATGACGGCGGCAGTAGGAATCGTTCTGCAGTCAGCTTCAGATGCCAATTCTCTAGATTTTCTCAATAGCGTTCCTCGAAAAGAAAGTCACTTCCCCCTCCCCCTTCTCCTCCTCCCCCCCCCCCCCCCACCCACCTCAGGGATTCCCATTTGAATTCCTGAAGCATCACCGTAACACTTGGTTGTTGCTCGAACCTACTGGTAGAAAATTTAGCAATCCCCCTCTGAATTGCTTCGATGTCTTCCTTAATCAGACGTCTTTAAACCCATCTCTGTATATAGTTTTTTGACTGTTTTATTTGCTAATGAGAAAAATGTAACTCAGTATGTTCTTATCAAGCAATGTAAAACGATTTATAAATGTTTCAAGAATGGCGTGACACATAGTGTTACATCATTTATCAGAGTCCTGTTTATTTCTAAAAAAATTTTCAATGTTGTGTTTTGTTGTTGTTGTTGTTGTTGTTATTGTAGCCATCAATTCGCAAACCAGTTCGACGCAGTATTCTCCGCCAGCCTACCTTGTACAAGCTATTTCATATCCGGACGGCTACTGCAATTTTTGAACCAGCTTGGCGCTTTCAATTCTCGGTCTCCCACTACAATTTAGCCATCCACACCTTCTCCCATTACGAAATTAGCTACTCGTTGATGACTGGGGATGTGTCGAATGAATTTACCCAGTTGTATAGTCACGTTGTGCCATAAAGATCTGTTTTAAATGACGCTTTCCGGTACCTCCTCATTAGTTGCACGACCTACCCATCTAATCCTCACCATTCTTCTGTAACACATTTCAAAAGCTTATATTCCATTTCTCTCTGTACTATTCATTGTCCAACTCTTTCTTCCAAACAATCTAAACAGTTTCAGAAAACACTTCCTAAAACATAAATTTAGATTTGTGCTAACAAATATATCTTTTTCAAGAAAGCTGTTCGTGCTGTTAGCAATCCACATTTAAAGTCCTCTATACTTTTACCATTGTCAGTTATTTTTCTCCGACATAACAATTGCTTGTCTACTACTTTTCTACTTTTAGAGCTTTATTTCCAATTTTAATTCTCTCTGCTTCTCCTTATTAAGGCCATCACAGTTCCCTATCTTGTTTTAGCTTAATTAGTCTCAAAACATCTTTTCAGTGCTCTGTACACACCCTTTTAGTGATCTTCCAAGTCCTCTACCGTATCTGATGAAATTATATCTCATCGGCAAACTTTATTGCTAAATTTATTTTTGTCAAACTGCTTCTGCGTTTCCTTCACCGCATGCTTTCCATTACTGTGTGGTACAGATTGCGTGACATGGACGACAGGCCACAATCCTGTCTCACACCCTTCAAAGCTATCGTCCCCCCTCTGTGTCATTCGATTCTAAGAACTGCACTCTGCTTTCTCTACAGCTTGTAGACAATCTTTGGCCCACTGTCGTTTTATCCCTGATAAACTAAAAATCCCAAAGATCGTACTCCAGCCGACATGGTAAAAAGCAATGGCGTCAGTTACTTCGCCTCGGTAACAAGCGCTTGGAGATGAACTACTTTAAAGCTTGGATTGCTACTGCTTCAATCCGAACACTAGATGAAAAACAGATTTAAAATTTTGATTTTGGGGGTTCCCATGGTGTCTTATTGTTCAGTGGTTAACAGTTAATGTGCGAGGCAGAATAGAGAAATCATGATCCATTCTTGGACCCCACCTCGTCGCTGTCATCCAGTAATATGAGACAATAATGCCTGTGCGTAAGATAACTCGTTTACAGCACAAATGTGCTCTTCTAAAATACAAATTTTGTGTGACTTGTAAGGTCCCTCCTGGTATAACGCAACGAATAAGCGGAAGCTGCACCCTCCCCGTTCCGTTTAAATAATCTCATATTCACTGTACAATGAGAGACGAAGGAATACTGTAAGTTAAGCCCAACATTGAACAGACTTGTAACAACGAAGTAAGAGCAACTGAAGTGAAATTGAACTTATTATAAATCGGAACAAGCAAGGCCAAATACTATTCTTCAAATATTGTAACGGTAATTTGTCGTACTACCTCAAACTAATCGTTTTACGTCCTCACTTTCGAACGTTATCGCAGGATACTTTTTTACTTTTTAATGTAATTCTTCTCCTTCACATATAAGCGTGGCCTTAGATTTAGAGAGTTGAACGGAGCTTCTACACACGACTGTATCTCCAAAGATGATAGCACTATCAGTGAATATTCTTACAAGTTTGCTCATAATTCCTCTTAGTCTATAAAGGGACAAGAATCAATCAATTTATCACCTGCGCAATCACTGTGTACTCATCTGTGCAAGGGAATTAATTGATAATTAAACTGCGACCTGCTTTCAGGACTAAGAGCTTAATCGCCCGTTCGCTAAGCTACGCCGCAATCAGTTCGTGTCAGTAATTACTTCCGACCTTGGTTTAGGTGGCTACATCGTTGTCTTTTACATTCCTCTGCCACAGGCAATAGACGGGAAGTAAGTATTTTGTGTCACTCACCAAACGATTTCTTTAATGATTTTGATTGTTTTGGATATCGCTGTTCAAACCGTTGTAGTGGGAAGTTAAAACTAACAAGCATCTTTCCTTCATAAAAATAGAGTTTGTAGTGTAACGTCCCATCGACATTTAGAGCATTAGAGATGGAACGCAAAACTGAGGTGTGCAAGGACATTGAAAGGATTATCAGCATTTGAGAATACGGGAAGTAAAGGGGAACTGTTTTCATGATGGTGTGACGCGGATTTGAGCTCAAGCTCAGTGTCTTAAAACCTGCGAAACTTTGTTCAAAACTCGTCAGTTCTTGGTATAGATAAATGAAAGGTAAACTCTAATTATATCAAAATTTCAGAGTACAGTGTCGCCAGTGGTCTAATGTACAGAAAGCTGAGCATCAATTTTCAGTTATTATTGTATTCTTTCGAAAATTTCTAAATATTGATGTGAAATAAATCGACACTTCCTCTTCACATGTTCCAAGAGAAGTACTATTTCCTCGAAGACTTTCATGTACTCAACAATGCGAAGTAATTTTATGGCTAATTAACATTATGCTAGTACTTTCAGTACGGACTACTATTAGAACTACAACGAATTATTTCTGATACAAAGCAGCATTTCTAAGATTTCCTTCAGTCGACGTACTTCGTATTAACAAGGAATATCGATTCTAGTATTTCTTTCTAGTTTCAGTTTCCTTTACATATCTAGTTTTCACTTTATTATTATTGACAAGTATGGTGGCCCGCAATGAATGCGTGTCAGCTGAAAACTAACACGCGCTTCCAAGGTTCAGAACACGTTGTGTCGACCTGTCCACAAACACCTTCTCAGCAGCCGAAATGCAGCTAATATTTGAAATTTTGGGACTGAAGTAAGATACTCTTTCTATGAATCTATGTTGCTTCCCATTCCCGAACAGTCACAGTCATTTGTCTATTAAACTGTAACCTGCTCCTCTTACATAATTACTGCTCACTACCAATCACAGTGAACAGATTTATGACGGTATCGGCCGAAGCTCATAGTAAAATTCTACACCTATTTTTAAATAAATTTTGATCGGGTAACCAAAGTTAGTGTTTTATCACGGGGAAAAATACAGGTCAGTGATAATATGTGAACAACAGTGTGGATGTTATGAGGATATCGTAAAAATAAAGATAATTAAAAAAAGAAAAAATAATAGCAGCAGCTCAACTGTTCGCATAATTCGGGCTTTACATCTTACGTTATCTCCTACAGAGTTTTAATGGTAATATGTTACATACAATGTGTCTCACATTTTATCTGGTGTTCTAGCAGATATTTGTAATTTCCTTTTTGCATTGTGTAGCTGGAGACGGCCAAAACAAATGCTTCTCATAACGTCTTTCATGGGAAGCCCATTGTCGACGTAAACCACGGGTTTGTTTCTTGTTACAAACAAAATGATTTTTCAACCAGAATTTTACATGCCTTTTCGATAATCGGTCCGAGATTAGTATAGTGCGATATTCGATTTATCGATATGTCGTAACAGGGGCAGTAAATCTCGAAGAGTGACAGTGCTCCAGCAGCGACAACAGTGCCCTGGCCCACGCTGGCAGCTACATCCGAGCGTGCAGCGCTACTGAGGCGCTGCAGCATTCCTGTTTATTTTTCGTGTTTTACTGTTCCTGTTAGAAGATGTAGTAGATAAAAAAAAGTATCACGCTGCACTAATCTGGGACCACTCTGTTTAATAGCCACGCAAAATTCCTATTTAAAAAAAACTCTGTTTGTAATGGGAAACAAACCAGCACTTCCTATTGAAGCTATGCGTGACATGAAAGACGAGCAGTAACAGTATGGGTTGATTCCAACCTAACGTTACAAAACTAAGTCGAAAATATCTGCTGCAACAATAGAAAAAATGCACCAGATGACTCTTAAGACAGACACCAGGTACACATTATTCCTTATGGAAGAGAGCAACAACGATAATATAACAGATCTTTACAGAAAGGTAGGTTATATACTACTCATAAATCTCTAAAACTTACTATTATTTACCTGAGCATCATTAGCATTAATCACGTTCAGAAAAGAATGCCTGCACATCACAGAATGAAGCTTGAGGAGCTAGCAGCAGCTAACGCACGATGAATTACTTCATTTCCAACACACAAATCCATTTGTGATGTCTACGTACACAATCGGCAGAGTTCTCATCGTTTCTATCATCATTTCCCATCTGTCTTTCTCAGTTTCAACAGGAGGTAATTTCTTTATTCTTTCTTCCATTTAATACTGGAAGCTAGTATTGAAGAAAAGTCAATGGCCAGGAAATGATGAGAAATTACACACGATAAGTCACACCAACTGAAAAAGTCGATATGATAAATTAGTGTTCTCCCGCCGCCTCGAATCCCAAATAGTTCTTTCTTTCCGCCAACGTTCTTGCAGGGTTGGTCGGCGTGAACTGAGTACTATTCGTTCAACGGTCAAGGAGCTACTCATAAACCGCACATTGCTTACACAGTGCCAGGTATTGTCTCATGTAAGCGGTTACAATTTTGTCAAGATTACGAAAAACTTTTGTGCAGCCATGAATTATACTACTGGATCACGATTTCCGTATATCTGAACGCGTCTGAACATCATCTGGTGAAAGCTAACTCGTTGGCTTTGTGTAACGAGCAGCATAATTTGCTGATGCTGGCTCGTGTTGCTAACTGTGAGGACGTGCGGGAGCCTTTTGCGGTGCGTGTGTAGCCTTTGCAGAGGATCGTCTCGAAACTGTGGCCTCTTGTGCTCTCCCTACAATCGAAGAGATTCTGGGAAAAAGCACTATCTATAGTGACGAAGAAAAAATTCATTTGTGGTCCGCAATAAAAAGGAAGTTGTCATAGAGTTAATTGCATGAAATTCTGTTTCTTTTAAGGCTTACTTCTGCACATAAGCTTCGCGTTATACTATGCAACTACATTAGTAACATTTTTACCTGCTCTCACTAGACATGATCGGTTTCTGTTTTCCTATTATCTAATGTGGCTGTCACAGTGCGGACCATAAGAGAACCGTGGGTCTATAGTAACCTCTAGCATAAACCCGTACGTGTGA
The DNA here is from genome assembly GCF_023864345.2 of Schistocerca serialis cubense. Taxonomy (NCBI): domain Eukaryota; kingdom Metazoa; phylum Arthropoda; class Insecta; order Orthoptera; family Acrididae; genus Schistocerca; species Schistocerca serialis. The sequence goes on along the minus strand of NC_064639.1, from coordinate 533,860,186 downwards.
CCGATCCATCAACTACCATCGCCGGCCGTTTTGGCCGAGCGGTTCTAGGCGCTTCAGTCCGAAACCACGCTGTTGCTACGGTCGCAGGTTCGAATCCGGGTATGGAGGTGTGTGATGTCCTTAGGTTAGTTAGGATTAAGTAGTTCTAAGTCTAGGGGACAAATGACCTCAGATGTTAAGTCCCATAGTGCTCAGAGCTGTTTGAACTACCATCGACTGCATTTCACTTTCTTCGCGTAGCTCTCTTCATCCCATAATGACAGAGAGCTATTATTTTTAATTTTATATTTTTCGAACGCTACTTTAAGAAGAGGAGCAGAGTTTACTAGTTAGGGAGCAAGATTACACAATGTTGATAAAATCAGCTGATATCTGAAATGGGCTCAGGATGAAGGTTCTGAATCCATATGCGCTCAGTGCAGCACTACATCGATCTGTTATATGAACCATTGGAAGGTACAGAAAGTATGATTATACAGAAGAGAGCAAATAAATAATTTGAAGGATTATGTACGTAATGGCGAGGTACTAGAAAGCAATTTGTGATAAGTTCCTATGGGACCAAACTGCAGAGGTCATCGGTCCCTAGACTTAACACGCTACTTAAACTAACTCACGCTAAGGACGACTCACACACCCATGCCCGAGGGAGGACTCGAACCTCCGACGCGAGGAGACGCGCGAACCATGGGAGGCTCCTCAGATCGCACGGCTACCCCGCGCGGCAGAAAGCATTTGTGAGGAACGAAGTGTGTGGAAGCCCATACGATAAGAAAAGGTCATTTATTACGTAGACCGTGAGTACTTAATCTCTCCCTGGAATCAATAAGTGAAAGGAGAAACTAAAGAGATTTGAAATAGGTTGCAGAGGTTTGGATGTTTGGTCTCAGCCTGAAGAATGACTATCAGGAATAACACTTCTGTGTTACTTCTTTTCTCATCATTTCATCATAAGGCCTACTCTTACCCCTATCTAATACCTGGAGTGTTTTAGTGTAGATACTCCCTTTATCCTCTCACCTTACATAATTCCATTATGTTAACTAGAAATTTGTTATGTCGATAGAGAGGCAAATTAAATTAATTTCTTCCTTGTTTCGTTGATAGTGGAAACATTTCCTTACCTTTTCTCCTAATAATAACCTGATTTGTGAGGCTTGCTGCCTGTGAGAGCTTTTCCATGCTTCTCCAGCGCCATAACTGAAACTCCACGTTACCGGGACATGCAAGGCCTAGCTCCAGGCGAAGCACTTGATAAATCTCTTTTTGATATCCACATTTAGGCCTCTGGATGTATGCATCATCTTTTAATTGTGATAGGTTTAATTTCCCTGATCATTTTTGGTCATTAAAGACCAGAATTTGCCATATGAGGCGATTTTACTTCCTAAGTACTTAAAAGAATTCACTTGTCTGGTTCATACATCATTAAACTCAAATGTTTACTGCGATGTGTTGACTATTACAAACCATAATTTGGTTCTTCTTTGCAATAATTATCGTGTTATACTTTCTCTTGAAGAAATTTGCTTAATCTTGCTAATATTTTTTTTGTAGTTTTTCTACGTTTTCATTCGTGACAGCCATGTCGTCATCAAACTGCGTCGTTTTGGTTTCTACTGCATCAATTTATATCACTTTAGTATCATGTTCACATATTTCAATGTCTTTCATAATATACAGGCCGGACAACGCTGATAACAAGTTACATCCCTTAACTACTACTTTCCGTACGTAAGTCTCTTTCACTACGCCCTTTGTATGTATGATGCCTCTTTGGTTTTTATACAATTCATATAGGATATCCATAATATTGTATATACTAAAATTTGGAGTAACAATTAAATTTCACGGAGAAGAAATAAAGACTTTGAGGTTTGTCGATGACATTGTAATTTTGCCAGAGGCATCAAAGGATTGGCAGAGTAGCTGCACGGGATCGAAAGCGTCTTTAAAGCAGGGTATAAATTGAACATCAACAAAAGTAAAACATGGACGATGGATTGTAATCGGATTAAGTCAGGTGATGCTGAGGGAATTAGATTAGTAAATGAGACGGTGAAAGTAGTAGATGAGTTTTGCTATTTGGGCAGCAAAATAGCCGATGATTACCGAAGTAGAGAGAATATAAAATGTAGACTTGCAATAGGAAAAAACGAGCTTCTGGAAAGAGAAATTTGTTAACATCTAATATAGATTGAAGTGTTCGGAAGTGTTTCCAGAAAATATTTGTATGGAGTGTAGCCATATATGGAAGCAAAAATTGGACGATAAGCAGTTTGCACAAGTAGAGAACGGAAGCTTTCGAAACGTAGTGCTACAGAAAAATGCGAAACATTACATGGGTAGCTGACGTAACGAATGAGGAGGTACTGAATAGAATTTAGAAGAAAAGAAACTTGTCGCACAACCTGAGCAGAAGAAGGAATCGGTTGACAGCACACATTCTCACATGTGAGAGCAAGAGATGAATACTGTGAGCAGATTCACAAAGATGTAAGCGGCAGCACTTATTCGGAGATCAACAGGCTTGCACAGGATAGAGTAATATGGAGAGCTGCATCAAGCCAGTCTTCGCACTGAGGATCACAATAACAACAGAAACTATTCGTCTATGTCAGTACCAGGGACAATAGTCGTAGGAAGTAGAATCACCTCAGGATGACGAACAGTCACCCGATGTAAGAAGCAGAAGTGCACGGTAAATCATCATAGTCCAGTTCACATTATCGAGTTTTTTAAGTGCATCTGCGAATGCAGTAAACAAGGGTTTCCTTATGTCTGGGACTTTATCTGTAACGAATTGCTGCAGTAGGAAGATGGAACGAAAAAAAATCCGAATACTGATAAGAAAATTATGTTATTCCATTCGGCGTGTTTAATGACATGTAGGTTCGATAGAATTTAAAGAGACGTGGCATGTGTCGCCTAAGGGAGGCCTTTAATACCTGTACTTTGGCCGCTGCTACTGATGGAGCCGGCAACCCGCAGGGTGGTGGTTGGGGGGGAGGGGGGGGGGGGGTGCCTGGCTTTAAGTTATTACGGGCTGGCCGACGGGCCGCTGCGGTTTGAGTGGCCGGCGTTATCGCGCGGTTAAAGCTGGCCGTCGCTATGGAGACCAGGGCATTACAGCTTCCGCAGCACGGCACAACAGACAACAGCCGGGTGCCGCCACGCCAGTTCAGCACGGGCGCCTCTTTTGTCCCACTATGCTTACGAAGACGTCTTGTCACCAGCAACCAAAGGCCTGCACGGGACTTTCTCTCCTGAGCGTCCGTTAGAGCAATAAATATTCAGAGCATTATAGTAACAACTGGACACATGACAATATGTAAACATACAGGGAATACCGCTGTACATTTTCACATTTTGTGATGCATTTCTGTAGTCCTGATCCCAGTTTTGGTCGCTTTTGGCCTGTGCTATATACTCTACAAGGGCGCTACACGAAGTCTCTAAAACCTCGACTGCCTGCTGAGGTCCTCTAAGTGTTTTAAAAGTGACTTCCGTGTACTCAACACTATTTCATATCAGGGAACCATGTAGTGTTCCTAAAATATTGACAACGGTGTTTGTCTGCTAAGACATTTGCATGTACAGCAGCCTATGCGTTTGATACTTGTTGTACCAGCCAAAATGAAGTTGCCTCAAAGAAGGCGTAATGTGTTATTACCAACATATGAAACAATAAATAGTGTTTTTCAGTCAAGACTTTTCATTTCGTCAACACATTTAACCTTCTCCATCATCCCTGGATGTTTGTAACCTCATCACGAATCACCTTACATTAAACGGAATGTTTGTTTGTTCGTGTTCTATGCTTTCCCATAGCAGTTATCGGATAACGATGAAACATTAATCAGCTGTTGTGTGCGCAGCTGAGAAGATATCTGGGCGGGGGGAGGGGGGGGATAAAGCCATCTACCACCTATAAGGGTAGAGATGAAAAAGTGATGACAAGAAGGTAGACACAGAAACATCTGCGGCAATTTTAATCAAAGTCTGTATATGCGTGACACATTACTTCTATAATAATATGTACACAAAAATTGAAGGTGTAATATACACCAACCACCAATACAGATGGGCTTGAGAAAACGTGACATATAAAAATATTCGATGACGACTAGTATTTGAATCAGATCGACAAAATTTTGGGTCGATAAACTTATTGGTGACAGTCACGATGATGAAGTAAGGAGTGAGTTTACTGGGGGTTGCTAAGACGGTGACAGATCACCATATATCTTGAACGCCTGCAGGAATTTCTACCAAACTTGACACACTTATCTTTTGCTGTGTGTTACAGTAACATATCCATAGCAACACTATGGCTGAGGGGTCCAGTGAAAATGCGTGACATAAAATCGAAACTCAACAAAGCATGGAACAATCAAATTTGTTAGGTGCATGATTCAACCTCTGTGTAAAAATACTGTGGGCATAAGATATCCCTACAACCGCTACACGTGGGGGGTGGGGGGGGTGGGGGGGGGGGGTGGTAACAGGAGGAGGTGAAGTTGAGAAGGGGTGACATCTACAAACGTTAGAAAGCAATCTGTTGTTGTTTCTTTCCTTTAGTTAGCTAGTTTAGAACCCTTTAAAAGTACGGAGTGCCACCTGTCTCTTATTTGAGATGTTAAGCACAACAGCCAAATCATGAGAATGAGCACTGCAGCGAACAAATAATACTGTCTGGGTGTTTCGTGGCCAAAGATCACGCCACAGGGCTTAATATCACGGAGACAGTTTTATCGCCCTCTCTGGAGTCATATGGTGTGAAACAGCGGCGAATGAGACATCAGTGAAAGTATTTTATCGAGGAACAGCAATCAGTTACTGGCAGAAATTCGTTTCCTCAGAATTTCGATGAAATTTCAGAGTTAAATTAAGTAGATAAACGGATGAAACACGGGTACGAAGATGTCTGAAATATGTTACATGTATGTGAAATATTTCTGTAAGTGTGAAATATGTGGCACTGTGTACATGGGTGAAGCCGCTGGATAAAGATAGTTATCTCATAAAAACCCGTAGTATCCTATTCAGAGCGTTACAGAGATACAGTCGTTGACCAAAAGTCATGGGAAACCAGTGAATGTAGTATTGGCCTCCAGTTATTTGAAGCCTACGTGATGTGACTGTCATCTTACAGTCCTTCTAGAAACAGTTTCCCAATGCTCCACAACCAAATCGACGGCGATTTGAGTCGCAGTAGAGCGCTCCATGTGGCCCTGCGAAGACGACGTGTCATCAGGGCGTCACCCCCTTTTGGTAATAAAATGCAGCGTTTTACGAGTGTAGAAATACTGTCGCTGAGATACTGAAGACGCACTCTAGACATAGTTGAATTCTTGCGTAAATTGTAGTACGCTATGGCCCATGCGTCTTGCAGGAAATTTTTATCCCACGTTGAAAGTCGGTTAACTAGCGACGTACGGCCGTGATCACTCCCCACATGTCTGTCACAGGCAGCTCACACCATACTCCTCAGGTACCCACAATATTAGGCATCCGTTGACAGTACACTATCAAGTAGGGCAACCTTACACCTGGCTTCCTGTATCTCACCTTACTTCCAACAGTGAGGAGTCGGGCTGCGCGTACGAAATGAAGGCACAATGGACTTGCCAACAGTATTCCAGGAATCTTTTTCATCTATTATAGGTGAACTCTTCGCAATGTTACTTCATTTGTAGCCTCATACGAATAGTTCGCACATTCATCAATTCACACAAACCGAAGGGTGAAATTTTGTAGGAGCATCAATCCACTTCTTGAAAATGGTGAATTCCTCTCATTTTGAGTTGTTCCCCTAAAGCGGAGTAGAAAACTACTGGACGTTTCTACGACAGGCTGATAAAATGTTATTGCTTCAGATATGCGTGTGGCATAAATTAATTCTTCTAGGTGCAACCACAGATAAATATGCATACATTGAGGCCAGATGAAAACGCATACCTTGAAACAGTTCCTCACCTACTGGTTTATCTCCAGTGTTGCAAAATGAGACCGACAGTGTGGAATTTCCTGCATCGCTATAAGCATAACGCATTTCGACCATTTGCTAATGTCTGCAGTTAATATTTTTTCGTTGCTAACTGAAAACTTTTGTCTGCCGTTAAAGCTCGAATAACGGGGTAAACTACGCTGAAGCCCGAATATTTATAAACCGCATGACACTTCTCACTTACTAAGGTAAGCTCGTGCAAAATAGATACGTGTTTCAAAGTTTTACTGACCCTCAAAGTAGTCACCGGCATTGTGTATAATCCGTTTCCAGCGATGTGTAAGTGGTAGGACACTCTTATCATTGCCATTTGTGTTGACAGTTCGAGCGGCGCAGTCTAATGCCCGACGGATTTGTAGCAGTTCTGAATGCCGTGAAGCGTTTCCTTCAGTTTAAAAATCGAGTTGAACTCGCGAGAGCTTCAGTCAGGGGAGTGCAGTAGGTGGTATAGCACTTGGCAGCCCCATCAGTCAATCAAATCAGTAACAGCTTGCACTGTACGTGCTTGAGCGTTGTCCTGCAAAATGATGGTCAGGTCCTGCAGAAAGTGTCATCACTTCTGTCTCTAAGCTGGTCGTAGTTTATGTTCCAAAAATGAACAGCTTAGAGACAGAAGTCATGACACTTACAGTGCAAGCTGTTACTGATTTTTTTGACTGAATGGGCTGCTAAGAGTGTGGTGTCACCGCCAGACACCACACTTGCTAGGTGGTAGCTTTTAAATCGGCCGCGGTCCGCTAGTATACGACGGACCCGCGTGTCGCCACTGTCAGTAATTGCAGACCGAGCGCCGGTCTGCAATTACAGGTCTAGAGCGACGTACTGGCACTCGCCCAGTTGTACAGCCGACGTTGCTAGCCATGGTTCACTGAGAATTACGCTCTCAATTGCCGAGACGATAGTTAGCATAGCCTTCAGCTTAGTCAATTGCTACGACCTAGCAAGGCGCCATTTATCCTTTGCTATGTATCTAATGAAGCATGTACAGTAACAAGACCAATGTTCACCAATTGTGGATTAAAGTTAAGTATTCCAGCAGCTACGTACTTTTCTTTATAGCATTCATTACGTATCCTGTTTCAGACCTCACGCCAGCCTGCGTGAGTTTAAGCGCGTGCCTTTCGGTTACCCGTCACTGTGGACTGGCTGTCTTGTCAGTCCACAACAAAGAGCTGTACCACCTACCCTGACTTAAGCCCTCGTAAGTTCAACTCGATTTCTAAACTGAAGGAAACGCTTCAAGGCATTCGCTTCAGAACTGATACAAATTCATCGGGCAATAGGCCGCGCCGCTCGAACTGTCAACACAACTGGTACTGCTAAGAGTATCCGACGACTTCCACATCGCTGGCAACGGATTATACACAATGCTGGTGACTACTTTGAAGGTCAGTAAAACTTTGAAACACGTATCTGTTTTGTACGAGCTGTAAATAAATAGTTGTCACTCTTAAACTTCCAACTCTCGTAGTTTACAATAATAGTACTTAAAAACAAAGAACTACAGCAAGGATGCTTACGGACACATTTTGATACGACAAACGAGCCCAACGACTCTCTGGTATTTCTGATACAGCCCGTAATGATATCGGAAAACTATTAGTTCATATTAGAAGAGGAGATATAGAAACCGAGAGGAATATAAAGACTATAAGGCCACTGCTTTCATATTACATCAAGAATGCTCTTGCATCAACTCTCTTACTATAAATAGTGAATGTTTAATTCACACTGTACTGAATGCGATTACTGAACTTGAAAAAAATGTAGAGTCAATGCTGAAAACTCTAATTGCTTCTGTACGGTTTGCTTGCGAACCTAAAAGAGTAATGATCAAGTGTGTTAGACTCTTACGAAACAGGACTACAGGCGAAAATCGAGCATACACATAACATGGCAGCACAAATAGTCACAGGTTCTTCAGAGTCACGGGAGAGGGTTACTGAAATGCTGAAAAATTTGCCCTGGCGCACACTTGAAGGGAGACTTCAACTATTCCTCGATTCGAGAAGGAATATTAAGTAAGGAATGTATGAACATACTATAGAGTTTTACATAATACTCCTGCAAGGACCACTAGACAAGCAGCGTGCAAGAAACCCCATTACGTTGTACAATGTGTAGCCCTCTCGGCTATGTACTCCACCGTGGATTGCAGAGTATCATTGAAGATGCAGAAGTGGGAGGAGTCGAGTCTCGGTCCGTAACAGTTTCAACTTTTCAAAACAGTTCACTTTCACATAAATATTGCACAGAATGGAGGTAAAGAGCCAAACTAATTAGGCTAATAAATTGCTTTTAATTTCTAGTTCCGTTCCTAAACAAAAATATTTTTTATTAAAGTAGTGCTCTCATGACTGTTCGGATTTTGAAATTATACGAATGCTTCTCTCAGCCATACTAATAGTTTTATTTTCAGGATTTTCGTAGTACAATGATTAAATTCCATTCATTTACCAAAATAATACCCAGATACAAATTAAGCAAGATGAAAGGTAATTGAGATCTTTCTCCTTGTTTCCATTTACATGCTTACTTTCTTCGGCGTCTTTTTCGATTTCGTTTCCTTCTCAACTCACTCTTAACGTCATTTTGCATGTTATTTGGTACTTTTTTACACCTTTCGCACGTTTCGCAACCTGCTACGTATCGCGATATTTAACATGGTTTCTCGATTTAAGATAAAGACGTAACGAACAATGGATAGTGTCTAAATTTAATACAGGAGAATACTGCAGAACACACAAGCATTATATTACAGGACTGATTTTGGCCTTCTAAGCCAAAATAGTTTAACAAATTAAACTAATAACGTAGAACGTACGCAATATTGTGCTTTACATTTATAACAATATTACAGAGGCATGACACTCCTCATACAGGAGACATACTTGTACCACTTGTAGAGAACATGTTAGTATTTTCATTCTAATCATTCGATCGATTCCACTTACTTCCAGGTAACATAGTTAGAGTCTGTTTGTTATTAATCACGTACAGAGTATTCTTGTTCGTGTGCTTTTATTGTATGTATTCTTCCAAAAAGAAAATTACGACGAATCACTCTACGGAACTTGTTTATATAATTTAAAAAAACCATATGTTGTGACTCAGTAATTTCCCTGTACTCTCAAGACAGGTGTGACAAATACAAAATCCATATCGTACCACAGAATTTATTGTTTAGTTAAGTCTTGGCCAGAAAAATCGTACGAGAAATCTTCTTAACGCTTGCATAATATTTGTCCTGCCTGGCTGTTTCTCTGCTTTTCAGGTAGATGAGCGTGTACAGTACCTGAGGTAAAGAAATAGGAGAAAAAAAAATACTTTGTCTGAACACGAGCGATACCACATTCTGGTCTCCTGTTTTCTAATTTAGCTTCAGCAGAACTGAAATAGGTACTTTCTTCCACAGACACACTCATTACAACCCACTGCATTGTTCAGACCAACCTTCGGTCTGATCCGTTTAATGCTGACATTTATTCCAGCTGGACATTGCAAATCTCAAACCTGGAGAAATACAATTCACGTAGCCGTAATCAGCAGATAAACGGTAAGTCAACAGGATTCGATTATCCGTCAAAGAGTAAAATAATTGTAGTAGCCGGCCGCGATGGCCGATCGGTTCTAGGCGCTACACCCAGGAACCGCGCGACCGCTACGGTCGCAGGTTCGAATCCTGCCTCGGACAGGGATGTGTGTGATGTCCTTAGGTTAGTTAGGTTTAAGTAGTTCTAAGTTGTAGGTGACTGATGACCTCAGAAGTTAAGTCCCATAGTGCTCAGAGCCATTTGAACCAATTGTAATATGCAGGAAATACACTTTTATCTGCATGGATAACATTTTTCGCGAGATTACGGTAAACATTTGGCGCATTCTTCCGCAGTCATAACGTAGGGTCTCGTATTTCCAGACAAATATACATATAACTTGATATCATCAACTACACTCCTGGAAATTGAAATAAGAACACCTTGAATTCATTGTCCCAGGAAGGGGAAACTTTATTGACACATTCCTGGGGTCAGATACATCACATGATCACACTGACAGAACCACAGGCACATAGACACAGGCAACAGAGCATGCACAATGTCGGCACTAGTACAGTGTATATCCACCTTTCGCAGCAATGCAGGCTGCTATTCTCCCATGGAGACGATCGTAGAGATGCTGGATGTAGTCCTGTGGAACGGCTTGCCATGCCATTTCCACCTGGCGCCTCAGTTGGACCAGCGTTCGTGCTGGACGTACAGACCGCGTGAGACGACGCTTCATCCAGTCCCAAACATGCTCAATGGGGGACAGATCCGGAGATCTTGCTGGCCAGGGTAGCTGACTTACATCTTCTAGAGCACGTTGGGTGGCACGGGATACATGCGGACGTGCATTGTCCTGTTGGAACAGCAAGTTCCCTTGCCGGTCTAGGAATGGTAGAACGATGGGTTCGATGACGGTTTGGATGTACCGTGCACTATTCAGTGTCCCCTCGACGATCACCAGTGGTGTACGGCCAGTGTGGGAGATCGCTCCCCACACCATGATGCCGGGTGTTGGCCCTGTGTGCCTCGGTCGTATGCAGTCCTGATTGTGGCGCTCACCTGCACGGCGCCAAACACGCATACGACCATCATTGGCACCAAGGCAGAAGCGACTCTCATCGTTGAAGACGACACGTCTCCATTCGTCCCTCCATTCACGCCTGTCGCGACACCACTGGAGGAAGGGGTGCACGATGTTGGGGCGTGAGCAGAAGACGGCCTAACGGTGTGCGGGACCGTAGCCCAGCTTCATGGAGACGGTTGCGAATGGTCCTCGTCGATACTCCAGGAGCAACAGTGTCCCTAATTTGCTGGGAAGTGGCGGTGCGGTCCCCTACGGCACTGCGTAGGATCCTACGGTCTTGGCGTGCATCCGTGCGTCGCTGCGGTCCGGTCCCAGGTCGACGGGCACGTGCACCTTCCGCCGACCACTGGCGACAACATCGATGTACTGTGGAGACCTCACACCCCACGTGTTGAGCAATTCGGCGGTACGTCCACCCGGCCTCCCGCATGCCCACTATACGCCCTCGCTCAAAGTCCGTCAACTGCACATACGGTTCACGTCCACGCTGTCGCGGCATGCTACCAGTGTTAAAGACTGCGATGGAGCTCCGTATGCCACGGCAAACTGGCTGACACTGACGGCGGCGGTGCACAAATGCTGCGCAGCTAGCGCCATTCGACGGCCAACACCGCGGTTCCTGGTGTGTCCGCTGTGCCGTGCGTGTGATCATTGCTTGTACAGCCCTCTCGCAGTGTCCGGAGCAAGTATGGTGGGTCTGACACACCGGTGTCAATGTGTTCTTTTTTCCATTTCCAGGAGTGTATGTTGAATACTACAAAAAGATACTGTCTTAGAATATTTACTGGACAAACTGATACTGTTACATAGTCAGACGCGTAGCTCAATTCGATATCACAAAAAAAAAATTTCTTGTACTTGGTTCACAAAGTATTTTCTTCTTAACAGAATTGAATTTACCCTGCTGAGAACGAACGATAATTTTTTTTCCAGGATATAATGACTATTGTCTGGTAGTACTGAATATCTATATCTTCTCTGTGCTAGTAAGCGATATTAATCGTAACTACGCTCGCTAAAACAGCAGTGTAACGGTAAAAAGAAAGGGTTTTTTAAAATCGCAAGAGTAACTAGTTTTGCATCAGCTATAGTTATCGAGTGCCATAATTTCACGAACGCATTGTAATTTCAGCAGAGTCGCCGACAACGCGACAACTTGGGATTAGTCTACGTCTCTAACATATAGAAGGCTGTTGCGTTGATTTCATTTCTTGAATAGTCCCAAACCCCCAGTCCGATCAAGATTTTCAGGAGATCTTCCTCGGTGATTAAGTGGATGCTGAAACAAGGAATCCTCCCTCAAAGATTCCCAATTGGGATTCCCTCTGCCCAACACCCAGTATTTAGCGATAGATTGCTGGAAAATACGAAGACCTACATCAGCACGCTGCTCTCACAAGCTGAGAATGAAATACTGAAGAAATAAAAATAATAATAACAAAGGAAATTCATTATGTAGGTATGTGTTTCTAGTAGGGACTAAGTACGAGAAAGAAAAGGTCTACTTATACAGCACCAAGTAGCAAAGGAAAGAATGCAGTGCTTAAAACAATGAATTCGTGTCGGAGAGGAGCAGCAATAAAATATCAGTTGGACTGCTCTTATTTAGATTTTCTGTGGTTTCCCCAATCATCTCAGAAGTATGTCGAGGTCATTTTTTAAACGAACTCATGTCAGTTTTCGTACCATTCCCCCCTCCGTCCACCACCCCACCTCCAGGGAAGAACAATCCGCACTACTGTTCATAACCAATTTCTATTTTTTCCCATACCATATTAACCGTTCATTTCTCGCTCTACTGATTACGAGGTTAAACCGAAATTTTCTGTGCACTTTTAGAGTGAAAAAGCAAGATTTAAAAGCGATTGTAGTACAAGTAAGTAAAAAACTAGAATTTAGAGGTTCGAAAATACATACTTGAATTATTATAGTGTGTTGAAATATATAGAATCCATAGCAATTAAGACATAGTTTCTGCATGGATTGAAGTGGACAGCGTCATTGCAAGCAATGAGAATAACTGAAGATTACACACTACCTGGCATCCTCTGAAATACTTTGAATAAACAGTCATTGATGAGAAATTTTCAAGTCAGTCGTGGAAGACTAAAACATCTGCGGAATAATCTTCTAATGTCCGCCCTCGCTGGTACTGAGAAACCTTAGGCACCCAGAAACATCACAACTTTTAGAGCTGGGAATAGCTCTGAATCAAATACTCGTAATTAGTATCATCGAAGAGGCATCCGCAACTGATCGCCAACGACAATCGACCAGATGAAAAACACAACAGCGGTTGAAACCGTAGCAACGCTTGCAGTCTCCTGCGTCATTCATAGAGGGGAGTGCCGGAGACGCTGCTAAACGCCGGTGATAAGACCGAGGCAGCTCAAAACGGTATGTCTCAAAAGCATTGCATCATGGTCACTAATCGTGTAAGAAATCCGCTCTTTTCAAAGGTCATTTTCTAAGTATTACTATTTTTGTTTTAAAACTAGTGCAAGATATATCACATTGACCTCCATTTTTTTCACTGCTACACTGTAGATATAAACAAGTTTCCGTCAATATTTGTGCAACTAATTTTGAGAAAACTGAGCTCTCTGTTAAATAATAAGTCCATGAAATGTCCTGTACATACGCGCTGGAATCGTATTTGACTATCGTAGCAGATGTTAAGGTCTAATTGTGTATGTATTTTTCCTCACATTCCTTAACATATTCAAAATGACTCAGTTTTGGATTCTTTCCTTGTTGTTTTTCTTTTAGGCATTTGTTTCATTACTCTTAACTCCGCTGTTCACATAATGTTAAACACTTGCAAATATCTGTAAAATTAGTCTAAAATTATCACAGATATTTTGCTTAATCGAAGTTTCTCTTTACAGACGCAGTTGGTATTTAAGTTTTTCTTTACTACATTCTTCGGTTCAGTTTCAGTTTGTACGCCACAGGTTGAGAGACTCACAAGGGCTATAAAATATTATTAAAAATTTTCCAAAATCTTCTAGTGAAAATATTAATGATTTGTAATATCTAGTTTTATAGAGAAATGGCGCCTGTGTTGACATTCTTGACGTAGTGTTGGAAAGTAGCATAAATCGCTGTGCATGAGTATTTCATATTACATATCACGTCTGATAGCGCAGGCATTATAGCAGAACACCCTACACGTCGTCATCGTCAAAAGCCGCCTTATGGTAACTTGCGAGGTTTACCTGTGGGGTGCGCAAACTGGCTCTATGAAATTTGGAAGTTGTTGATTTATTCATATATAAATACTAGCTGACATACCTGGTGTAACCCGCGGATCGTCTTTGTAGTGGAGTATCTAAAAAAATTTATTTCCTTGTGTTCATGAAAACATCTTTGCAATTTTGAAATACTCGTACAAAGAAACATGCATAATGTTCAGTATCCAAATTAAGAAACATGATCACGTGTGGCCGCGCGGACTGGCTGCGCGGTTAGAGGCGCAATGTCACTGATTGTGCGGCCGCTCCCGCCAGAGGTTCGAGTCCTCCCTCGGGCATGGGTGTGTGTGCTGCTCTTAGCGTAAGTTAGTTTAAGTAGCGTGTTAGGTCTCGGGACCGATGACCTCAGCAGTTTGGTACCTTAGCAATTCACTTTTTTTTTTTTTATCCCTGATGTTTCTGCATGCTGGACGCAGCTACTTCGCGCGTCTACAACGCAATTTTGTAAAAGTCTGTATGGCAACGTCTCTTCATGGCTCTATAGACGGCTATCGGTTTCACCTACAGCCGTTTGCGCTTCGCAGTTGAAAGCTGTAAAAAGCGTTGCTATGTGTCAGGGATTTCCTTAAGTTGGCTAGATAGTAGGAGTGTCTTAGTAGTTAGTTCATTTGCAGCATTTTTTTCACGTACCTCAGTGTTTATGAAGTCATATCTCTTGAACAATGTGTCGTATAACTAATATATTTGTGTAGTTACATTCAGCGGTATACAGTCTGTTAAGTAAGAGCATGGTCGGCCTTGCACACAGATAGTAAAAGATATCGCCTAAATTCTTTCAGTCCCATAGAGGTAAACTTTGTCCTTCATTCAATGTCATAAGACATCAGTTTACTTTCAATTCTTGACTAAGATACGCAAGACGAGGCATGAGTGCAACTCACGTATCGCGTTTTCCGACTTTATTTCTCTGTACCCACACAAAGGCCCAAAAATGAGTCACACCCCGACGTCTAAATGTCTGGGCAAGTAAAAGTCATGTGTACCAAAGTGGATAACACACTGCAAATGGGTTAAAAACATGTATGACTCTGACAATGCCCCACTCAAGGCTCTTCTTGTGTATCTGAGTCAAAACATTACAAGTAAACTGATGCTTTATGTACATTACATAAAGGATAATGGTCCCCTCTATTGGAATGTTAAATAGTTGTGGTGCTATCTTTTACCATTTGTGTGTAATGCCGACCACACTCTTACGTAACAGACTGTCGGTGGATACTGTGAGCGAAATATGTTGCGAATAGAGTTAATAGCAAAGAAGTATTAAATTTAAAGTTTTTCCCACAGCTCAGTGTTTGTGACGTCATACCTTCTTATCTACGGGTGATACAATGATGTAGCAGGTATATTCAGTGGAATATGTGGATACTGTCTACAAAATTTGTTCCGAATATAATTAGTATAACAGGAGTGATAAGTTTAGAAGTCATGCACAATGCGCCATTTTTCACGGACTTCATTGTTTTGACGTCATATCTGCACAGCGATTGTTGCCTCACAATAGCGATGTGGAATATACACACACACACACAAACACGCTTATTGTAAAGAATGTGATGTCTGAGAAAGGAGTTCAGTATTTAGCAACAAAACTTTTTTACCATTGGCTCAATAACGTAAAATGTCTGACAGGTATCGAAGCAAGTTTTAAATCTAACTTAAAATAATTTCTCCTGGACAACACAAACTACTCCTTTGACGACTTTGTATTTAAAACTAGGTAGCCAGTAAAATAAACGCCTTTTTTTAAGTATAGTTGCACGAGTATGACTAAAAAACAATGTTTTCATTAGATTACACAGATAGTGAATACATAGCCTGCAAACTGACTCGTTACACATTATTTCGATAAAAAAAAATCGTTCGAATGGTCTATGGAGCACTGTACAACATAATTAAAGGAACACTTTATCGGAACTCTGTGACGCGTAAGTCTGAAATTTCTCAAAGGTGCGTATAACATTCCTTTCTAATGGTGCAAAAGCGTGGCGCCTTGCGACGTCATGCTCCGGCCACACGACGCTTAAAACAGTAAGGTGTCGACGCATGCGGGAAAAAGGGCCACATTTCAGACTTATGCGACGCAACTGGTGGAAATTACGGGGTTTCGAAAAAGTATTTCTTTAATTCTGTTGCGCAGTATAACTTAATGAATTCCTAAGTGAAACATACCTTCTGTAAACAACCGTTGTTAAACTGTTCTACACGGTGTCTTTTCAGCCCGTGTGTAGTCAAACATAAGATGCAGAGTATATTCTTAGCAGTTTGGAAACCGGGAAGAGGAAATAGCAGAAAGCAGCTTGTAATCTGGTTATAAGTTACATCTAGACAGCTTTGTCGGTACAACATTAATGCAGTTTAGTTTTCAATTGGTCACTCAATGTAGACTGACGTTTCTCAAAGTGATCGCACCCGGAGGTTGCAGATATGTGACTCCACGTTTGCTGAACAGATAACTGAATGACGGTGACAATAGCAGGTATAGTTTCATCTCATCGACTAAACCAACCGAAGTTTTGGCAAAGTTTGTAGTCAATAAAATCGCTCTATCGTTTGATGTCGGAAGATGAATCTCATTTTAACACTTTCCAAATTTTAAACACCACCTAATCACCCAATCAACCATCGAAAGCTATCTGTCGCATCTTATTCATCCTGCACATGACTTTCATTATTCGATGTACAGTGCATCAATGTGATTAAACATATCCTTTCGGATATTTTAGAACCCGTGACTATTAAATGAATGTAAATATATAAAAGTGCAACCAGTCGCTTTTTTGAATATTTCTTTATTATTCCATGAACCGGTTTACGAACCTTTTCAGGTTCATCTTCAGTTGCTTTTCTGAAAGTTACATCTCTTTTTCTAGCACAATCCTAGACGCTGCTTTGCGAGAGTATGGCCGGCTTTTTTCGTTAGTGTCCATCTGTCTGCTTCCATTTTGATGGCCAGTTGGTACATCACTTCGCACTTTTACACAATGTGTACTCCTTTAAGCTGTGACAGCGAAACTTTGCCAGCACACAGCATATACTATACGCTCTAAGTAGACGCTTTGTCGTTTGGTCCTTAAATCGGCTCAGCTTGGATGTCATATTTGAAGACGAAAGTCGGTCGTTGTCTGATAGTGGCCAGCCAATCCTACACCAAGATAAATATTTTAGGGTACTCAAATTGTGTGTTTTCATTTATTACATTTCCCAGTGATGCATTGATTCATGGAGTGGTAAATGCAAAAATTATCCATTTGAAGGCACATATAGTCAACAATCTCTTGCCGCGATCAGTGAGCAAATATATTCTCATTTGTATGTAGCTGTTAATCTAGCATTCGTCAGGAACGATGTGTTTTATGTTATGTGTCGACACTTCATCAAAGATATCTTTTAATCTATGAAATTTAGCGACACAACTTTTTGTCATTACCTCCTTTCGAAACCATTTGAAAGTAATTTTGTTTTCGATTAGGTTAAATTGGTCACTGTCCGACAGTGATCATCGTACATTTAGATAAATCAGTTTTGTAGAGCATCCACACATTAAGTTTTCGTTCATCACAATTTCAGAAAAACTCTACCAATAATGCGCTGATTCATGTAGTAGTGCGTCAACATCTACATGACTACGCTGCGCTCCATACTTAAGTTCCTGGCAGAGGTTTTTAGTTTGAGAGTCACACTATTTCTATACAGTTCCACTCTTGAAGAGCGCTCGGAGAAACCGACACTCACATTGTTGCTTACGAGCTCTGATTTCTCGTATTTTATTACGGTGATCGTCTCCCAACACAGGATTGCGACAACGGAATATTTTCGCATTCCCAAAAGTTGTGATTGAAATTTTCTGGAAAGGTCACGCTACAACGAAAAACGCCTTTGTTTTAATGACTGCCACCTCAACTCACGTATAATGTCCGTGACAATCTCTCTCCTATTTCTCTATAATACAAAATGACCTTAACTTCTTTGAACTTTTTCGATGTCCTCTGTCAATCCTATTTGATAAGAATCCTATACCGCAGAGCAATATTCTACATAGGACGGACAGTTTTAGCGTAAGTAGCCTCTTTAGTGAGTATGTTGCACCTTCTTAGTGTTCTGCCAGTAATATACACTCTTCGGATCGCCTTCCCCATAACGTTATCTGTGACATAGATCCGCTTTAAGTCGTTCGCAATTGTAATTACTAAGTATTTAATTGAACTGAGAGCCTTTAGATTTGTGTGATACGACGTACTACCGAATTTTAAAGGATTCCATTTTGTACGCATATGCATGACATTTTGCTTTTCACTATGTACGATCAATTGCCACTTTTCTGATCATACAGGTATCATGTATAAAGAATTTTGCAGTTGGTTTTGATATTCTGATGCAAACAATCTATGAGGTCTCTTCAGTTTGTGTCCTAATTCATTTACAGAGATTAGGAACAAGGGAAGGCCTTTAACATTTCCTTGGGGAATGCCAGATGTCACTTCTGTTGTACTCATATAGTCTTTACCTGAATAAAACGCCAACAGTAGAATATGCTTATATTGTTACCTCAAAAGAAAAAAAAGAAAAAGAAAACAATAGCAATCCATTTCCAAACATTAGTGACACATTTGACCCATCTGGAACAAAGTTTCCGTGAGTGACGCTGATAATCAGAATTCTTAAACCTTGTAGTGTACATATATGAAATTCGCACAATAACTGTACGCCAGCGCCACAGTGACCCCCAATTATTTGCTGGTGAAATTTGCCGAGTATAGAATACTTTGTAATGAACTTGGTCTAGCAAAAATAAAACGCATTTTATATAATCTCTGTCGTCCATAGTTCGAGATGAAATGGAAACAGCCGTGGAAGCTTTTAGCAGATGAAACTTGAAAGTGATCCGGATCTAAGGATTTTATTTGCAGTTTTATTAGATGAAGATACTACTCACTAAATAAAATGCACGCAAAATACAAATGTTTTGAGGTATTCTCAATTACTCCTAAATCGATTCATTTACTATTTACACACTCTTGAAATACGGACTATAATGTTATCGGCAACTTTCCGGCCTCTTCTGTTAGGGACAGTTGTTTTGCAACGATAATCATTCTCACCGTGAACGAGTGTATTTTCATCAGCGCTGTCTGAAATTCGGCAGACTAATCAGTTCCGCCACTGTTCGCAATTGCTGCAGGAGCATCAGCTTCACAATCACTATCATCAGGAAAGTCACTTGCGTGACTTTCACGACTGAGGTACTCTTACAACGTTCCCCGTGTAACACTTATCGTTAGTAAAATGTCATTCCTACATGCCATTTTCACATAGATGTACTTCACACTCAACGACATATCAGTTACACAGGATCATAGTGACTCTTCAAAAAATATTTGTGTCACATTAATTAAACAACAAAGTCGGACGATTTCGAACGTCCGTCCACTACTGGGTGTCAGCGCTGAATTTACCTTACTGTGTTCGTGCAGTGTCGCGTGCACAGTAAAAACAAAAAATTCCAGTCTCACAGCAATACTGGTGTACACTTTTAGGGTTAGCTTTTCATGGCTTAACTTTGGACAAAACATACGATTTGTATTCTGTTCAGTAGTTGAAACTGCCCTTCTTTTGCCGGCCGCAGTGGCCGAGCGCTTCTAGGCGCTACAGTCTGGAACCGCGCTACCATTTTACGGTCGCAAGTTCGAATCCTGCACGGGCATGGAGGTGTGTGATGGCCTTAGGTTAGTTAAGTTTAAGTAGTTCTAAGTTCTAGGGGACTGATGACCTCGGAAGTTAGGTCCCATAGTGCTCAGAGCCATTTGAACCATTTTTAGCCCTTCTTTTCGGGTCACAGACTGCGAACAATGACTTCCCGCACGCAAGTGAGCGAGCGTCTTCTCACTCGCATGGACCTGTTAATCTAGAATTCGCCGGGAATGATGTTGCGTTGGACCGACACTGTTTGCTCGTGTAAACATAGCGTCACGGCGCAGAAAAAAAAAACTTTTATTGCGCCGCTCGTTAAAAGCCCACCTGTCTCCGTCGATGGCGAACGTGTCGCGGCGAAATTACTGGCGAAAAGGCAAACGGATATATATGATCGCCGCAGAGAAAAGTCGCTGTAAACCGCTTGCGGCCTTCGTGCAAAATTCACTTTTACGATGACGCTCGCGGGTAACAAACGGCACACGAGCAGTGGGCGACTATGCGCCGTGGCGACGCAACTACCTGCGTATTTGTCGTGCGGTCCATGTTTTACGAAGGCTGTGCAGGCCGCTCGGTGGTTTTATGGGCGCCACGGCCGTTTTATTTGCCACCAAAAGAAAAACATGTATGGCCCCCGGCTGGTGTTATTAGGCCAACAGCAGTATTAAGAAAAAGAGGGGAGGAAAGCAAAATACGTGGTGGAGTTTCTCTGCGAACTTTAGCGTGCATTAATGCGGCGTACGAGGTAATGAAAGAATTTTGTTGGCCTGCGACGTCGAAAATGCAACACTCAAGGGAGAGGGAAGGAACTGTGTGGCGGTAGCCACTGCGTTAGTGTCTCCGACAACTGACACATAGAATGCACGTGTAACCGTTTTACGATTACTGCGTAGTTGGCTGGGTGTGCCGGCGGCACGACATTCGCCCGTTATTTTCTCCATTCACGTGTTCATTTCTGCGCGTCGGCGTAATTAATGGCGAGTTGCTGTGACCGAATAAGAAGTTAGAGCAGTTGCGCCAGAGGTGCAAAATTGGAAAAAGGAAGGGAGGTAGTATAGAAACGGTACCACGTCTCAGATTTATCGCCTCGTACTGTTCGCCTGGCAGCAACTTCAACGTCGCGGCAGCAGAAGCACAAAATTCACCTTGTACCAGGATAAAGGGGGTGGGGGGCCAGTGGGGCGGGGGTGAATGGCGGGGAGAAAGACGAGGGAGGCGACGGCTCGTTTTTATTTTCGGCATTAAAAGAGTGTTAGCAATTCTTCCGGGCGGCGGCGTATTTCACTGTCAGGGCTGTAAACAGGCTAAGCCTGCTCCCGGCGCCGAAGTTGGCGCCAGCTCATTCCGTCCTTATTCCTTCCTTGTCCGCCGGCAATAGCCGCTCTATTGAGTTTCCCAAACTTTAAACCTTTGCGTTGACACGAATCTTGGTAAAGTTCCCTTATAAATCCGTAGCTCGCCTGTATCAAAATCCGTTTCCCACTCATTACTTAATAATGTTACCACTCCGACTTACAATCCAACCTTCAACGACGCTCATCCGTAACTAGTTTCCTTGTAGCACTTCTATTAGAAAAAGTAAGTTGACAGCTATAATTATTTCTTTAGACATCAAGTAGTAAATTATTACAGGGTATAGAAAGTGGCCTATGACAGCGCTACCAATGCCAGATGTAGAAGCTGTGCTCTCTTACATGCACATAGGCGGCCAACTTGAGTAAGTGCCAAGAGCGGATTCATTTTCTGTGCTGTATAGAGATAAATACAAGTATTACTAATTTCTTTTTCTGTATGACATCAGCAACACTACGCCTATATTATGATTTGTTATTGGAAGACAATTTTACACTGACGTGGCAAAAGTCATTGGACAGCGAAACGGATATTTATAGATGGTGGTAGTACCGCGTATACAAGCTATAAAAGATCAGTGCGTTGGCGGATCTGTCATTTGTACTCAGGTCATTCAAGTGAAAGGGTTTCAACTACGTGATTATGGCCGCATGACTTAGAACGTGGAACGGTAGTTGGAGCTAGACGCGCGGTACATTTCATATTCGAAATCGTTAGGGACGTCATTATTCCAAGATCCACAGTGCCAACAGCGTGCTTGAGAATACCAGAGTTCAGGAATTACCTCTCACCACGGACAACGCAGTGGGCGACGGCCTTCACTTAACGACAGAGAAAAAAAATGGTTCCAATGGCTCTGAGCACCATGGGACTTAACTTCTGAGGTCATCAGTCCCCTAGAACTTAGAACTACTTAAACCTAACTAACCTAAGGACATCACACACATCCATGCCCGAGGCAGTATTCGAACCTGCGACCGTAGCGGTCACGCGGTTCCAGACTGAAGCGCCTAGAACCGCACGGCCAAACGACCGAGAGCAGCGGCGTTTGCATAGAGTTGTCAGTGCTAACAGACAAGCAACACTGCTTGAGATAACCGCAGAAGTCAATGTAGGATGTACGACGAACGTATCCGTTAGGACAGAGCGGCGAATTGGGCTATGGCAGCAGACGACCGACGCGAGTGTCTTTTCTAGCAGCACGACAGCACCTGCAGTGCCTCTCCTGGGCTCGTGACCATATTGGTTGGATCCTAGACGATTGAAAAATCATGACGTGGTCTGTTGAGTCCCGATTTCAGTTGGTGAGAGCCGATGGTAGGGTTCGAGTGAGGCGCTGATCTCACGAAACCATGGGCCCAAGTTGTGAACAAGGCACTGTGCAAGCTGGTGGTTGCTCCTTGATGATGTGGGCTGAATTTATATGCAATGCGCTGGGAACTCTGGTCCAACTGAACTTATCATTGACCAGCTGCAGCGATTCATGGATTTCATGTTCCCAAACAACGATGGAATTTTTATAGGTGACAATGCGCTGAGCCACAACTGTTCGTAATTAGTTTGAAGAACATTCTGGGAAATTCGAGCGAATGAGCTGGATACCAAACCCGCCCAACGTGCATACCATCGAACTTTTATGGGAAGTAATCTATAGGTCAGTTTGTGGACAAAATCTTGCACCGACCACACTTCCGCAGTTGTGGACGGGAATAGAGGCAGCATGACTCAATTTTTCAGCAAATGATTTCCAAAGAATTGTTGAATCCATGTCCTGTCGAGTAATGACTTCCAAAGAATTGTTGACTCTATGCCGCGTCAAGTAGCTGCACTACACCGAGCACAATGAGGCCAAACACGATATTACGAGCTATCCCACGGCTTTTGCCATCTCAGTGTAATCTTATCCATCAGCATTTGATTGAAATATTCAGAAATATGCGTATCTTCTGTTAGCTGACCCTCGTTTATAAACGTCATAGGATGAAAATGTGTCTACTGAATAGCACAACGATTCATAATCTGGCCACAGTGACTTTAGATTTGTGTAATGTTTATAGGTATTGGTTTAGAAGCCTTTCACCGTTTCGTCCCTTGTCTCCTCGCGGTACTTTTGACGCCGAAGTGTTTAATATGAGCATGTGGTAAATCAGACGAAAGTATTGTTTCGTCAAACTAGAATCAAGTCCAATTCCGAAATCAGTGTCTTTATTGCAAGAAAACACGAAGTGCTAAAGCGACTTTTGTAGCGAATAGTAACGCACAGCCAGAAAAAAACTAACCTCCTTAACGGAGACGTCAGTTATATAAATATCGAATAATTCAGAATACGCAATCATTACAAACATAAGACATATCGAAAACCTGATAAAACTCTAAAGGCTAAATCACAAATAGCTGCGGCTGATAGGGTTTCAACTAGGGGCCAGAAGCACGCCCTCGACAAATGGCTCACCACTTCGGCACGGTGCAGTGCAGCATGGCTCGCGGAAATATTTTGCCAAACTCAGTCTTGCCAAGGACGCGACGAATCAAAATGGGAATGCTCAATGTAGACACAGAAACTCGTGATAGTGTGGGTCTCTGATGACTGACAAAACAAAAAGAGCTTAATTTCACAGTATCAATTATAGGAGGCCAATGACAATGAATTCCAATGAAATGATAATTACATAAAAACCTTAAGCTGTCGACAGGTGTTGATATGAAGACTTCATATAGTTAAGGCTAACTGGCCATTGACCTTCTTTTTTTTTCCTGGATGCACACGCATTGCCCGAACTCTTACGGGACTCGGTAAGATTGTTTGCCGCGAGTAATGATTGTAATGGGCAGGGGCACTACGAATGTAGTGTGTGGATATTAAGTTGGGAATGTGGGTCTCATGGAGAGCGTGCAAGGGATAAATGTCTGCAGTCGCACTATGCTCGGTGGCTCAGATGGACAGAGCGTCTGCCATGTAAGGAGAAGACACCGGGTTCGAGTCCTGGTGGGGGCACACATTTTCAACTGTCCCCGTTCATGTACATCAACACCTGTCGGCAGCTTTAATCTCTTGATTTAATTATTATTTCATTCTAAGAGAGCTGCATGGTCACCGATGCTATCTGTTCTTTCGGACTTTAGAACAGATACCATCTTCATATAATGAATTCCAATGGTTCAGATAGTGGGTCTTAAAAAAGTATTTTTATAAAGCATTGATTAAAGTTTAGTTACCTTCAGTTTCATTTCCTAAGAAAAATACACACTGCGCACAAAAGATTCCAGAGGACTATTACTGAAGGATGTGACTTTGTCGTATACTAATGTACATTTCGGTTGCTGGTCTCTCATTGGTCAGTTTCCTATATTTTCTTTAGTTGGGTAAACATTGGAACCCTAACCGCTTCCTCATTTGGAAAATTCGTCCATAAGGTGCAGGAAAATAGCAGCTCCCCCACCGGAGCGTCGTGCGTTCGGCACCAGAATTGAAGGTCGGGAACCAGTCAGTAAGACTCCATCGACTGTGTAATACACTTTAGGAAAAACTGAATTCTTGAAAGTAGGTGTGTGGTCATGTCCAGTGGATACAGTCGTCGCCCGCATCTCGTGGTCGTGCGGTAGCGTTCTCGCTTCCCACGCCCGGGTTCCCGGGTTCGATTCCCGGCGGAGTCAGGGATTTTCTCTGCCTCGTGATGGCTGGGTGTTGTGTGCTGTCCTTAGGTTAGTTAGGTTTAAGTAGTTCTAAGTTCTAGGGGACTTATGACCACAGCAGTAGAGTCCCATAGTGCTCAGAGCCATTTGAACCATTTTTTTGATACAGTCGTCAGCAAGTCATCGACCTCCAGTTTGAACAAAGCGGCGCCGCACTACAGCACGTGGTCTGGGTGCCAGTGTGGTACACGTGTCACACTGGCGACCCTGACCTCCAGACCTCCGCACACGAGGAGAAGCCTGACGATGAACGGCGGCTGTCCAGCGGTAACCAGGCAGCCGGCTCCCTCATACTGGATGGGACGCACAAACACCGGAAAAAATTTAGTACACAATTCACTCAAGCTCTGTTACTGCAATAGTGCATATGCGGTACATGAAATTACCAACTTTACAGGTCAATATAACAAGCGGTTCCGAGCTACTAGTTGTCGATCCATACTGAATCACCCATTTTAGTATTCGGTGCAGCCTCCGTGTGCGGCAATGCAGGAGCTGCCTCTGTCGTCCAGTCGATACATACTGTCGTGGGATCCGTTGTACCACGCTTGCTCAATCTGCTGACGTAGTTCTGTATGAATTGTTGGCTGCCGAGTCACTGAAGTCACCTCTCGTCCGATGGTATCCCACACGTGATCGACTGGAGAGAGAAGATGTTGCATGTCTCGCACAGCACTGTGAGTAACACTGGTAGATTGTGATCGAGCATTATCCTACTGGAACAACAAACCACCTTTCTGAGGCACGAAAACGAGTCTAACTAGATTCTGCACGTACCGAGCGTTGATTGGTGTCCCCTCTAGAAACACCATAGGTGAACGAGAGTTTTACCTTATCACACCCCATACCATAATGCCTGAGATGTTGCCAGTGTGCCTGGACGAATGCACTCTACGAGACAGCGCTCAAAGGTTTACATCGTACGCGAGAACGACCATCACTAGTGTGCAGGCAGAATGTGCTTTCATCGTTGAAAACCACAGCGCGCCACTACATCTTCCAAGTGATTCTCTGAAGGCTCCAGTCGATCTGAGCACGTCGATGCTGTGTCGTGAGTGGAAGACGATCTAGAAACCTGTTGGTAACCATTAGTGTTGACACGTCTGAGCTCACAAGCCCTGGGAACTTTGCTATGGTACCTCTAAGATCTGCCACTGCTGCTCTTACAATACGACGATCCAAGAAGGCGACTGTGTTGCATGGACGTCCAGAACCTACGGAAGTGAGAATGTTCATGTGACCACTGACAGCAGCGTCGCTGCACAAGTGACGTAGCACGTCTAACTTGCGTGGCAATTCTCCGAAAGGACCACCACACCACTCGGAAAGACACAGTTTGACATCTTTCAAACTCCCTCACTTAGCTGTAGGAAGCAAATGGTTCAAATGGCTCTGAGCACTATGGGACTTAACATCTAAGGTCATCAGTCCCCTAGAACTTAGAACTACTTAAACCTAACTAACCTAAGGACATCACACACATCCATGCCCGAGGCAGGATTGGAAACCTTGACCGTAGCAGTCACGTAGTTCCAGACTGAAGCGCCTAGAACTGCTCGGCCACATCGGCCGGCCTGTAGGAAGCACGACTGCTTCTCTGCGGCATGGTTGCCTGCTTTCTTCACATGTTTGCACCACACTGACCCTGCTGACTGTGAGTATTCCCTCCGAAAGGGCAGACACAGATGGCGTTCTGGTAGCTGTGCCACTACGATATCAGTCGGCGGACGTCGTTGAAATCATTACCACTAATTTACTGTCCCCCAGGTGGGATATACTATCTTCGCATCAAAATCGACGTCACCTTTCCAGGTATTCTAATAATTCTTTTCCTGCAATGTATGGACACCACCTCAGTGACAGTTTGTTTGGCTGCTACAAATTGTTGTGTCACGTACTGAAGTTGATGCAGTGTCCGCACCACCCTACTTGCATTATTGCTGCAATGTCGCCGTGTTACTAGGGATCAGTTTCTCTTGCAATGTCATCAGGTATGAAGTAACACTCACGGCAGGCTCTAAAAATACGCTGTGCTGTCGTTGTGCAACAATAGTAATAATATGAAAAACACACCAAAAATGGCATCAACCTGATAGTAATAGAGAAAATTTGAATCGATAGTAGCATGGTGCTTAAGCCCTCGCCAACTTTCATCAGAAGTCAGCTCTACCAGGTGCGAGGTAACCGTCCAAAAGGAACGGTGGCTTAACACGTACGCTCCATCACATCAATTCTCTGCCAACCACTGTAAAGCACTTGGCAGAGGGTTCTTCCCACTGTACCATTTATAAAGACTTCTTCCCGTTCCATTCTCGTATGGAGCTCGTGAAGAATCACTTTTAAACGCTACGGCCGCGTTGTAATTAATCCAAACTTGTCTTAACGATCCTGTGGGAACGATTTTTTCATTCATCATTTAAATAATGAGCCAAAAACTTCGCAAGAAGTCTTTCTCGGTAAAGCTGTTGCCCGTCTTCAAGTATTTGCCAGTTCGGTTTATTCAACATCCGAGCCCTCTCCCAAGAGTCAAACAAACCTGTTATCATTCGTGTTGCCCTTTCTGTATACGGTCAATAACTCCAGGTAGTCCTATTTCGTATGTGTGCCACGCACTTTAGCAGTGTCCTAGAATGTGTTACATGAGTCACTTGTAAGTAATCTCCTTCGTAGACTGATTACATGCCCCACCTACTTTACCTATGACTGAGACTATGTAACGGTTGCATACAGGAAAAATCTTTCCAATTAGGTGGCTCAACCTGCCCTCCACGGTCTCCCAGCCATTAATGCCATACGAGTATGTCTCTACAAAGTGTTAGAAATAGAAATGTGTATGAGCCGACTGATTCCAATTGTGAGTCGTTCAAACTGCAGTCATCGCATGCTAAGCTTTATTTACTTATTTCGTATCACGACATGCACAGTTTTATGTTTATGCAGACTGAAAGCAAGTTGCCAATCTTTGCGTACTTTGAAAGCTTATCAAGATCCGACTGAATATTGGTGCAACTTCTTTTAGTCAGTCATTCACTGTAGGTATCTGCATCATGTGTGAGGTTACTATTAAATTATTTGCAAGTTCATTAATATACAACATGAATAGAAAGGGTCCGTAAACACTTCCCTGGGACACACCTGAAGTTATTTTTACATCTGTCGGTAACTCCCCATCCAGGATAACATGCTACATACCTCCACCAAAAGTCCTCAGTCTAGTCACAAATTTTGCTTGATACGCCACACCACCGTATCTTTGATAATAAACTTATATGTGGTACTGAGTCAAATGATTTTCGAAAATCGAGTAATACTGCATCTACATGACTGCCTTGAGCCGTGGCTTTCAGTACGTCATGTGATGAAATTGTGAGTTGGGTGTCGTATTATCGATGTTCTCGAAATCCATACTGGTTGGCATAAGGAGATCATTCTGTTCGAGACACTTCATCGCGTTTGAGCTCGGAATACGATCTAAAATTCTAGAACAGAATGCTGTCACGAATACTGGGCAGTAGTTTTCTGGATAACTTCTGCTCTCCTTACTGTAATTGGGCGTGACTTGTTCTTTCTTCCAACTATTTCGAACGGTGTTTTATTCAAGGGATCTACGGTAAGTTACGCTTAAAGGAGAGGTTGACTCAGCCATAAATTCGGTATAAAGCCTGACGTGAACTTCATTGGGTCTTGGAGCTTTATTCAGGTTTTGCGATATTAGCTAATTCCCAACAACACTAACACTAATATAAGTATCAGTCAACTTTGCATTGGTGCGGGAATTAAGTTGGGGCAACACACCTGGCTTTTAGTTTGTAAATAATCGTTTGAAAATGGAGTTCATTGTTTCTGCTTTTGTTTTGTTACCTCAGATTCAGTCCCTATCACGTCTGTGAGTGACTGTACACGAACTTCGGTACCACCAGTCTCTACATACGATCAGAGTTTCTATGAATTTCGTGAGAATTGTCCTCTTCGATATTCTGCAACAGTTATCATACACTCCTGGAAATTGAAATAAGAACACCGTGAATTCATTGTCCCAGGAAGGGGAAACTTTATTGACACATTCCTGGGGTCAGATACATCACATGATCACACTGACAGAACCACAGGCACATAGACACAATCAACAGAGCATGCACAATGTCGGCACTAGTACAGTGTATATCCACCTTTCGCTGCAATGCAGGCTGCTATTCTCCCATGGAGACGATCGTAGAGATGCTGGATGTAGTCCTGTGGAACGGCTTGCCATGCCATTTCCACCTGGCGCCTCAGTTGGACCAGCGTTCGTGCTGGACGTGCAGACCGCGTGAGACGACGCTTCATCCAGTCCCAAACATGCTCAATGGGGGACAGATCTGGAGATCTTGCTGGCCAGGGTAGTTGACGTACACCTTCTAGAGCACGTTGGGTGGCACGGGATACATGCGGACGTGCATTGTCCTGTTGGAACAGCAAGTTCCCTTGCCGGTCTAGGAATGGTAGAACGATGGGTTCGATGACGGTTTGGATGTACCGTGCACTATTCAGTGTCCCCTCGACGATCACCAGTGGTGTACGGCCAGTGTAGGAGATCGCTCCCCACACCATGATGCCGGGTATTGGCCCTGAGTGCCTCGGTCGTATGCAGTCCTGATTGTGGCGCTCACCTGCACGGCGCCAAACACGCATACGACCATCATTGGCACCAAGGCAGAAGCGACTCTCATCGCTGAAGACGACACGTCTCCATTCGTCCCTCCATTCACGCCTGTCGCGACACCACTGGAGGCGGGCTGCACGATGTTGGGGCGTGAGCGGAAGACGGCCTAACGGTGTGCGGGACCGTAGCCCAGCTTCATGGAGACGGTTGCGAATGGTCCTCGCCGATACCCCAGGAGCAACAGTGTCCCTAATTTGCTGGGAAGTGGCGGTGCGGTCCCCTACGGCACTGCGTAGGATCCTACGGTCTTGGCGTGCATCCGTGCGTCGCTGCGGTCCGGTCCCAGGTCGACGGGCACGTGCACCTTCCGCCGACCACTGGCGACAACATCGATGTACTGTGGAGACCTCACGCCCCACGTGTTGAGCAATTCGGCGGTACGTCCAATCGGCCTCCCGCATGCCCACTATACGCCCTCGCTCAAAGTCCGTCAACTGCACATACGGTTCACGTCCACGCTGTCGCGGCATGCTACCAGTGTTAAAGACTGCGATGGAGCTCCGTATGCCACGGCAAACTGGCTGACACTGACGGCGGCGGTGCACAAATGCTGCGCAGCTAGCGCCATTCGACGGCCAACACCGCGGTTCCTGGTGTGTCCGCTGTGCCGTGCGTGTGATCATTGCTTGTACAGCCCTCTCGCAGTGTCCGGAGCAAGTATGGTGGGTCTGACACACCGGTGTCAATGTGTTCTTTTTTCCATTTCCAGGAGTGTAGATGGCATCATGCATTGTCCTCTTAACAGCCGATAGCGTCTCGTTCAGTATCTCCGTATATCTTGTCCTGTGCTTTGTTTTACATATTATACAGCAGCCTCAGTTTCCTCAGAAGTTTCTTTACAGTAACTGTAAACCGTGGACAGTACCTGCCACAGTTATCTGAAAATGTTCAAATGTGTGTGAAATCTTATGGGACTTAACTGCTAAGGTCATCAGTCCCTAAACTTACACACTACTTAACTAAATTATCCTAAGGACAAACACACACACCCATGCCCGAGGGAGGACTCGAACCTCCGCTGGGACCAGCCGCACAGTTCATTACTGCAGCGCCCTAGACCACTCGGCTAATCCCGCGCGGCAAAGTTATCTCTTCTACTGCATATATATCTATTAAATGCAATGGTCTACTATTCTTCTAAAACTGAACTACAGTTCTACAAGCTGCTGCCCAGAGATAAATGTTTCGAGGTCCTTTTTGAGATACGACACTAAAAAATGGTTCAAATGGCTCTGAGCACTATGGGACTTAACAGCTGTGGTCATCAGTCCCCTAGAACTTAGAACTACTTAAACCTAACTAACCTAAGGACATCACACACATCCATGCCCGAGGCAGGATTCGAACCTGCGACCGTAGCAGTCGCACGGTTCCGGACTGCGCGCCCAGAACCGCGAGACCACCGCGGCCGGCGATACGACACTAATGCCTCTTTATCTAGTTTGCTGAACATGTAAATCCCTCTACACGTGTTAGTTGTCGTTTGTACTCTAGTAATCACTATTGCTACTACTATCTCATGGGCACTACTACCAGTTTCCATGCGGAAATCCTCAAATAGGCCCGGGGTACTTGTCGGTATTAAATCCAAAGTATTTCCATAATGAGTAGGATTCACAACAATCTGCTTTAGGTAGTTCTCAAAAAATACACTTGATAATGTTTCGCGAGATGTCTTGTCAGAACGACCACTTACAAAATTTGAATTTTACCAATTGACTGTCAGACGATTAAAGTCTCCTCTAACAATGACAGTGTGATTTGGGAACTTATGTTGTAGCGAACTTACGTTTTCCTTAAAATTTATGGTTACATCTGGAGGCGAGTATGCGGTCGATAGAAGGATCCTGTGGTAATGCTGATACTGAGTCTTGGCCAGACAATGACACACACACTTTCTATTTCTGTCTCGGTCGATGTGAGAGTCTCTTCTAACGCGACCAATGTGGCGCTTCTTGTTATTATTAGACTATCTTTCCGACATACACTTAAATTTTCCCCAAACATTTCCTTTCCACCTAGTTCAGGCATTAATCAGCTTTCTGTACCTAGTATCATGTGAGCTCTACTGCTTTTTAGGACCCTTAAAACATTCGCGCTTTCTTACGAATACTTTGACATGTAATCTCTGGGATTTTAATACTCTCGTCGGTAGGAGGAATTTCTTTGTATCTCATATTAATTCTGAAGTATCAGGTGCGTCAATATCGTTTGTAAATCCTTTTATTTATTTATCAATAAAAACATTTACCAGCGATCTTGGCGTACAAGATATTACATAAGAATATAAGAATTCAGATCGCCTCCTGCAGCTGACACAATGTCAAATATATATATTCTTTGTATCTCATAATGACGCTTCCAGGTCCACTGCGGTTATCGTTATCTGAAATGAATGGACGTTAAGCTAAATGATACTACGTGCACAATAACGTAAACTACATATGCCGCTACAGAACTTTTCATGTCTCAAACATCTATGATGTATGTATGCAGACTGAAGCGGCGAATCACAGTTGCAGCACTGACTTAAGCTGGTCGCTTAACTCTTTTTTCTTCTTCTTCTTCTTCTTTCTCCTGGCCCTTTCTCGTCTCTGCACGGTGTTTTCATGTTAATCTAAATCTGGTAATATTAGTGGCAAAGGTTGGCCCGATGTCGTTCTTGTCGCCCACTCCCCTTCCCGGGGTTGGAGTTTGTGTACCCCATCTGCATGTGTCTAGTGTTAAACCATGTGAAAATGCGTGAACGTTTTCAAAACATTTCGGAAAAGTGTAACTGAAGCTTGGCTCGGGTATCCCCGTGGGATGTGGGAAACCACCCGGAAACCACATCCAGGGTGGCCGGCACAACGATCCCGTTATTTCGTCGGGCGTGTTCAATCCGGAGCCGGTACAACTTCCCGGATCCAGGAAGTGGCGTGACAACGTGTGCGGCTATCCCCACGGGTGCTTCACGTTTAATTAACTTGACAAAACATATCTGTATGAAATCCGGAATAGAATACAAGGAATTTTCACGACATATGGCATCCGCCACCTTTAAGCAGCTTTAGCACACTGATCATTCTTTGTTAGAAAGATGTTAAGTGGTTAATAGATATTGAGGAACAAGAATGTGATCTGACCGTATTACCATAAGAGCTATTCAGCACCCCATAATGCAACAGTTAGTGTAGAAGTAAATTTCTCAAAGTTCAATCTTGTACAAACGTCTTGAAGTGTCCTGAAGCAGGAATAGCTCATATAAAGGTGATGAGTGTTGTATTATACAAAAATTGCACGGGGCACAGGATAATAATGTCGGCCAGATCAGCAAAAGTAGGGAGGAATGCCAATCGATCCAATTTAACAATTATCAACAAAGCTGAACAAGTCAACTTCCTCATAGATATTGACAGTCACAACACATGTAATTTACAAACTATAAACGAAGACAATATCGAAAGAGAAAAGCATGTTATTGATGAAGTATGACCTGTACGGAAAGAGAAGATTGCCAACGTAGTCTCAATATTAACACTGAACACCGACAAGATTTCAAAGTAAGCTGTGAGAAAGTTACAGGACTTGGTACTGTATACTGCGTTCTGCTTTCAAGTGCTAAAGGCAGCTGAGCCAAACTCCTGCAGAATAGTTCGTCGACTTCTCGGATAACATACTTAACCTTCCTCCTTTTCAGAGAATGTAGTTCACGTAAGCGATCACTTATTGTTTAGATAGGTACCAGTACCACGTCAAACTGAGTAAAACATGAAGTAACTACAACTGTGACTAAGGTAACGTATTAAAAACTCTATACAGCGTGGTAAGACAACTGCCAAACATATTTCTAGGTATAGCAGTAGAGCCAATTATACAGGGTGTGACAAATAAAAGTGCTCGGACGAGTGTGTACGATTGGACGTGAATTTATGGCTGCATTAAGCTAGGAGGAAAGGACTTGCAGTTACTTCCAATAGGATGGAGAAACTGCCAATACAGCTGGCCGAACCTCGGAGCCTTACAAAGCTGTTAACAGAGGTCAGTCTGGTCGAGGCCCTAACTGACCACCCATGTCATCTGATCTGTCAATGTACGATTACTTTGAGTGGGGAGCCGTCAAGTGTAAGGTGTATCGCAACTCTCATAGATATCAAGTACACCAGCAGAACATTTCGGATGCAAAAGTGCAAAGAGAATAATTGTGGTCACTTTTAATATATACTATAATCGGGTTAGCACTCTATTTCCTTTCCTCTGCTGTGTCCTGGAACTCTATTCTCCGGGCCACTTTTATTTGCTCCATCCTGTTCTTGTATTGATAACAGCAGATTGCACTCATTTTCGATTGTGAATAGTGCGAAAAGTCTTCATGTAGGTTGCAGGACATACAGATGAGACAGAAGTTAAAAGAATAGGTACTAGGAGGAAATGAGTTGACTTAATATCTTTCACTCCTCTGGGGGCATAGAGTATTCAAGAGAACTCGCCATCCACCTGTATCTTTGGTCATGTCCCTCAGTTCTGCCTAGGTCTTGCCAACTCCACTTCCCCTCCCGCCGTCCTCTTCGATGGGACTCTAGGCCTGGCTCTCTTCATTGTACCTTGGGGATTCAATTGCAGTGCCTTCTTTTCAATTAGTTCATCTGGCTTTCCGGATGTGTTCCACGGCCATAACCACTTTCTCTCACACTTCTTTTTTTATTACTTTTTTTCCCACCAGATCTTCCTTCAGCGCCGGAGACTCCTAGACTCCTTCTTTTCAAACTTTGTAACTGTGATGTTACCTATTTATCTACTTTCGAACTTTCGCTGCCTTACAGAAGGACAGCTTTGACATTTGTATTATAAATACGAATTTTAGTTTTTCATGTGATGTTTATGTTTCTCTATATTGGGTAAAATTATTTGAAAGAGCATTTTTCTTATTTGTGCGTTTCTTCACACCTTCTCCAATGCCACCAACTTCTTTCACCACACTACCCAGATACAGGAATGAATATAAATCTCCACTTGCTGCTCTCGTAGAAGCAGCGGAACCTCCTCGTCTCCAGAATTTATTTTCATTTCCTTTGTTTCACCCATGTTTATCTTGACCACAGCAACCTCTGCTTTCCTTTCAGTGAATTTAATTTAGCTTTCATTTCTGTCAGCCTTTGAGCTAATAAAAATATGTCGTCTGCGATATCCAAATCCTCCAGACGTTCGTGGATCCCCCATTGGATTCATCGTCTCCTGCCCGTTGTGACTCTTCCCGTTACTCAATCGAGGACTATTAAGAAAACCGTTGGTGACAAAACGCGGTCCTGTCGGACTCTGGGTGTGAGATTTCCCTTGTGGAGTACACAACATTTGTAGTCAGCACACAGATCTCTGATGATATTTAGGATCTTCTGTGGTATACCATACTTCCGCATCACCTGCCATAGCACTTGACGGTTCATAGAATCTAAGGCCTTTTCATAATCCGTGAATTCCAGGTACATTGTTGTCTGGAATTCTTTGCTTTGGTATGATAATGATTCTAAAGGTATTAATAAGGTCAATACATTTTTATTATGCCCGAAAACCGGCCTGTTCTTTACGCAGTCGATTTTCAACTGAAGCTTTAATCGTTTTTAAAATAACTCTGGTGAGTACCTTACTGAACACTGGCAGCATTGTAATACCGCGCCAATTGCTACAATCTTACAAATTTCCTTTTCTTGGGAGCTTTACCACCAGTCTACTATTCCAATGCTTTGCGAATTTGTTTCCGAACGAAACATGCTGCAGCAAGGTTTGGACAATTTTAATAGTACTTTCAATATCGGCTTTTAACGTCTGCGGTGCTATGGTGTCTAGGCCTGGAGCCTTTGCATTCTTAGCCTTCTCAAAATACTCATAGTTTCACCCATTGCGCTACACTGCAGATGTATATCTTCACCTGCATCGACTTCCTCTGGAAAATCCCTCAACTGTTCCTCTTCACTGTCTTTACGATTTAACAAATCGTTGAAATTCTCCTCGCACCTCTGCAGGAGGAAACAAAGGTATCCGAAAGAAGAGGGTACCTCTTTGGGTAATAGCGATGGAGACATAAGGAAGACTGAGAGAAAATTTGAAAATCTGTGAGACGACTAGAGTCATGCCTGCTGTTGTAATCTGGAAAAATAACTTCCTACGAGACTTGGAGAGTTACTGTAACGTAAAATGCCGGAAGAAAATCGGTAGAGTTCTATACAGCAACAGAATTCCCTCTGGTTTCTTTTCAAGAGATACGGTAAGTGTGAGTTACATGAATGTATTTATACTGCTGAATGGGAAAATGACGATTATATCATTGGTATCCTTCAGTTAGAACTACTCCAGTAGAGTTGTGCGTTTTACACTCACAGGTTTCATTGGTCTTTCCTGCGGAGATGGCTCTTGCTAATCTTGTCTGCTGTGTTGTCCCTACTCGTTGGTGTGGAACAACGAGAGTACACTAGCTGCGAAAAAAAAAAAAAGGACACAAAGCAAACAAACGAATGCGCTATTTTCATTAGGCTGTTAGCCGCGCACTTGCCGACGGCTGCGGGGACGATTTTAATAACAATAAACATAACAGAGAGTTAGGGAAGCAGGGCTAGCGCGCAGGAGGCACCAGTAGCGTCGGCGCCGGCGCCACAGCGGCCGCGCCGCCCAAAATAAGGTGTTGGTGTCGCCCTAATTACGCAATTAAAACTTGGAATTGCTTCACGCTCATTTAAACTTGCTTGCGTGGAGCGTAGGACGGCAGTAGTACCGCCGGCTGGCTGCACTTTATTCGATGTGGTGGGGGAGGGGGGGGAGGAGGGGATGGGGAGGCAGGACAGA
Organism: Schistocerca serialis cubense; assembly: GCF_023864345.2. Classification (NCBI taxonomy): domain Eukaryota; kingdom Metazoa; phylum Arthropoda; class Insecta; order Orthoptera; family Acrididae; genus Schistocerca; species Schistocerca serialis. The sequence continues at coordinate 533,824,038 of NC_064639.1, read as the reverse complement.
AGACTTTGCTTTCGCGAAGTGGCCGGCGGCACAAACCCTGCACCCTGCTGTCCCCGAACGTAGAGGTATTCCACCACAGCGGCCGATGGTACGTCACGGAACACAGCGATGACTGTTCGTGTTCGAGAGCGTACGCTTGCGTTATGATAGAGAGGTAGAATGTGGAGAAATGGGCGGAGGAGGTAGACTGATAGAGGTAGATAGGTAGAGAGAGAGACAGAGAGAGAGACGGTGCTCCCAGCACGGAGGGACGCGAGCCGAGAGGGAGTCGTAAATTAACGGCACTTTATGACACCAAGCGCAATTACTGCCGCGTCGCGTCATCTCGCCGGTACCGTTCTGTACCCGTGTTCCGCCCTCGAATGCGTCGAGGGAGGAGAAAATGCATCATGGGGTGCGGCCGGAGGCGATCGTGGCATTACCTCCGGTGTGTGTAACGAATGGTCCAGAGAGAGAGAGAGAGAGAGAGAGAGAGAGAGAAATAAGGAGAGTGCCTACAACACAACTAGTAATAAAACGTTTGTTCAGAAAATATTCTGAAGAGAGGGCAGTATGTGTTTGTATCGTTTCAATAAGGGCCGTACATTCTGCTAGCGTCTACTCAGCGAATTAGTGGTTTAATAAAATCTGTGTAGAGGGAAATTAGGGTTAACGAGCCCAATGCTGATGGTTCACAAAGAGTGGCTAACTTCGTTATTTAGACGTTCGAACAGAAGGTGGCTCATAGCCTTACTCGCCACATCCTGTACTTTTATCCGTCTTTCACAATGTCTTCTCCCGCTACCAGAAAACGTATCTCTGCCTGAATTCCATCTTTATTCTGATCTGCCTAGTAGTCTTCCTTCTTACGATGTCTGCCAGTTAACACGGTTTTCTGGCTCCTCCTTCTGTCACCTTCCTCCCCACTCCGATCTTAAACTCCTTCACTAACGGCCCCCTCGACGAAATATTAAATTCTAAGCACCTCCCTTTCTTCCCCTGTTACTGGGTAATTTTGCTACATGGAGGCAAACTGCAGAAAACAGTCTGACAGGACAAGAAGCAAAAATACAACATGGACATATTATCGGTAATTCGTTCCAAGTAAGGTGGAAATAAAATATCTTTGGCCGTATAGTGTTTCAGCTCGACAATCCACTCACAAGAGCCACTGGTCACCATTCACCGCCCGCACACTAAGGCTGAAGTGGTGCTGATGGCTTGCAGCCATGCAGATAGTGGGAATTCTCTGTAGCCCACAGGTGAGCCTCGTGAAGGTTGACTATACCGCCACTCGTAGAGGTACCCTCATTCGTGAACACAATAGATTGCAGAAATCTCAGCAGCGTGGTGGCCTGTGCAACGGACAAGTGACAAAGCCGTCGCCGCCAATGCAAACCCGTAGACTATAACGCCCCCACTCGTTGTAAGTGATACAGATAGTGATAACTGTGGAGAATGTTCCACACAGTGGTCTGGCTTATTCCATTTCGGCGGCACCTGTCTGGTGATGGTATAGGGGTCGTACTATACAGCGTTTCAACACCTTTTATGTCCACCACCAAGTCAGTTTCCTCACTTGGAACGTATGTACAGCCACATTTCCATAAGAACTTTTTTTACCCTTATCCTCTCAGCAATCCTTTCCTGTAGTTCGTCCCCATTTAGCGCAGTCACCCTGTAAATGTGTAAGGCTCTCCCACTGCTTCTGTCTGGCCATAATGACCACTGCTAGATTTTATCATTCCACACATTCTGAATCTCTTTCTTCTTCGTTTTGCTCTACCGAACGGAAAAATTTTCTCATATCTTTATCTTTGAACGCCGTTACTATCCTTTTCATTTTCTTTTTCATTATAAAAGTCTCTCATCGATATGATAATACGGAAGAGATGACGGTTTATACACTATTATTACTATTTTTCTAGGGAAAATCTTATTACAAAAATTTTCTAGGATTGCGGAAAATGTTGTATTCTCAAGCAATGTGTCGGTTTTGAGAACGAAGAACTGCTTTATAAAAACCAACATGGGTTTCGCGAACAGAGACCCTGTAAAACTCAGTTCGCTCTGGTCCTCCGTGATCTCCATAGCACCATAGAAAAAGTCTCTCAGGTTGATGCCGGGTTCGTTGAATCCAGGAAGGATTTGACACCATCCCGCACTGCCATTTAGTGAAAAATGTTCTAGCTTATGGAGCGTCGGATCAGATTTGCGACTGGATTGAAAACTTTCTTACAGATAGAAATCAACACGTGTCACTTACCGGAATAAAATCGGCAGATCTAAAAGTAATTTCGGTAGTACCCCAAGGCAGTGCGATAAGACAGTTATTGTTTAAAATGTACACTAATGAGCCAGAACATTATGACCACCCACCTACTATCGATATAAAGCCGTCCAGGCGATAGCAGCCTCACCTGGCGAGGAATAACTGCTAGTCAGAAACACGCACGGTGCGTGTTGTATCAGTGGGCGTGCTTTCCGTGTATAAAATGGGGAAAGGGCGATCTGTCTGAGTTTGACCGAGGTAAGATTGTGATGCTTCAGGAGCATTTCAGAAACTGCACGACTTGTCGGGTGTTCGAGGAGTGTTGTGGTGAGTGTCTTCAACACGTGGCGAAACCAAGGTGAAAACATGTTCAGACATCGTGGGGTTGGGAGGCTCCCTTCATTAAAAATATCGAACATCGTAGGCTGGGCAAACTTGTAAAACAGGAAAGGCAGTGCAATGTAGCAGAACTAACGTCAGATTTCAAAGCTGGGCAGAGTATAAGTGTGTCTGAACACACAGGGTACCGAATACTCATAACGATAGGCCCCTGCATCCGACAACCCATGAATGTCCCAATGTTTAACCCACGATATCAGCAACTGCGATTGATATGGGCACACGACTGTCGGCACTAGACATTGGTGCAGTGGCAGAACGTTGCATGGTCTGATGAATCCCGACAGCTTCTCCTTCATGCCAATGTGAGAGCGCGAATCCGTGGTCTTCTAGGGGAACAGCTCCTTGACACGTATACTGCGGGAAGGAGACAAGCTGGCGGCAGCTCCACTGTGCTCTGGTGAACATTCACGTGGGCCTCCACTGCTCCACCTCGTGCAAGGTGACATGACAGCCAGGGAGAATCGTACGCTGGTTGCAGACCACATACATCACTTCATGACGATCATGTTTTCCGACGGTAGTGGCATTTTTCATCTAGATACTGCGCTATGCCACAAGTCCAAGAATGTGATGGAGTGGTTCGAGGAACACAGTGGCGTGTTCCAATGTGATGTGCTGCCCCCCCCCCCCTGCCCCCCCCCCCCAACTCGCCAGATCTGAACCTGATCGAACACATCTAGGATGTGATTGAACGTGGCGTCAGATCTTATCGCCCCCTCCTCCGAATTTACGGGAATTAGGTAGCTTGTGTGAGCAGGTGTGGTGCCAACTCCTTTCAGCGCCCTACTAAGGCCTCATTTCTTCCATGCCACGATGCGTTGTCGTTGTTCTCTGTGCCAAAGGTGGAAATACCGATTGTTAGATAGATGGTCATGATGTTCTGGCTGATCAGTGCACATAAATAATTTAGTAACAAGCGTTGGAAGCCCCTTAAAACTGTTCACAGATTATGCGGTTGTCTATAAGAAAGTACCAACGGCTGAAGATGCTATCGATTGGTAGAAAGGCCTACAGAGGATTGCTGGATGGTGCAGTCTCTGGCAGTTGACCCCGAACTTAAATCAATGTAACATACTGTGCATACATAGGAAAAGAAATCGACTACTGTACAACTACACCATTGATAACAAGTTGATGAAAAACATGTCTAACATAAAATTTCTAGGAGTAACTACAAGAAGCGACCTTAACTGGACGGCGGCATCAACTAATAGATTTATTACGCAAACAATGGAAACATCACTTTCTTAAGGGAGGAAGGTAAGGTTTAATAGTCCAGTAGAAGACTAGATAGTTTGAGACGAAGTACCTGTTCGGAAAGGATAAGGATGAGGGAGGAAATCGGCTGTGTCTTTTTCATAGCAATCATCCCGACATTAGCGTTAATCTGTATGAGGCGACTACGTAAAATCTGAATCAGGATAGTTTGATCGGTATATGAGTCCCGGTCCTCCCGAACGTGAGTCAGTCTCTCAAACATCGCCCACATCGCTCGGAAGAGCTTCATAATCAGAGAGAGTTTATTCTTACTAGTTCATCGAAGAAATTATCCACAGAGAAAAGTTTACAGTTGAAAATACAATGAATTACGAAATAATTTTGCCAGTGACGTTGACCAAACGTGATAATTTGCCACTGAGTAGTAAAATAAGTCATACCGTCGGCACCATGTAAGATGAGGTACTGAATTAATAAATGAGCTCCCAGACGAAATACAATACTTGCAACTATCTTATAAATAGAGAATCATCTCACTCAGAAACGTAAAACGTTGAGAAAAACAAGTTGAGTCCCTTACTGAAGTTACCCTTGAAGGTTTACACCCAAAAATATTAGCCCAGAATCGGTGTAGCTTCTTTCGTTACCATGTTTGTATGCAGTATAATAATTATGAATGTGATAGCCTCACTTAAGGGACAGTAGGATCACCACCCAATAATTGAGATCAGGTACGAGCTTGAAAAAGTTTATCTGCAACTTGATCTAACACTTTCATATCATTGCCCCACTTCTCAGTTTAAAAAAATGTCGGTTCAAGTAGAAATTATTTCCATTATATGTAAACTGCGCAAACTCATCAGATGAGTGCAGCTCTTAGTAATGTAGCATTCGTTCGTTATATTGCCCAATATTACAAGCATAAATACCTTAAATGAGGCAACCGTCTGTTCTCTGTCATAATTTCTTTGTGGGTCGCTCTACTGCAATGCGTAACAAAAATAAATGTCCCAGCTTTTAATTAATTAGCGTAATGATGCTGTTGAACTTTTGAAACATTAACGTGACACGATTAAATTTGTACGTTTTTCATTTTACCTGTAACGAATATTTCCAAAAAAATAAATTATTTTTCAGAACATTTCTTTATCCCTCCCTGTACCTTGCTAGTTATGTATCTGTCTACCACATCAAAACGTAGACATAATTGACTCGTATACATACATACACACATTACTCAGACACCATCATCAGCGTATGCGCGTACACACACACACACACACACGCACACACACACACACACACACACACACACACACACACACACACACACACACACACACATACGTACATATATACATTCAGTTATTCTTGTTTTCGTTTGTGAAAGTGGACAACACTGTCCCATACACAAATGACAAATAGAGCCATGACCCCTACCCCCCCCCCCCCCCCTCTTTCCCGCACATACCTATTTCTGAGTAAAGAGCTTGGACTGCTTCCTGGTCACAAGGAACCGGTAATCCCCCGACTTTCTCTGCCGCCATATCAGTTCGCTTAGTTATTGACTCAAAAGAAGTGATATTTTGTAATTGACCTTATGTCAAACAGTCTGCACTACCCGATGGCCCTGCAACTGTAATTGCTTTCTCAATTTGACAGGGTCTGATAACAGCTCAAGAACTGGAAGACGAAAGGCTGAGCGGAGAAATAAAGGGTGATTCAAAAAGAATATCACAACTTTAGGAATTTAAAACTCTGCAACGACAAAAGGCAGAGCTAAGCACTATCAGTCGGCGAATTAAGGGAGCTATAAAGTTTCATTTAGTTGTACATTTGTTCGCCATTTCAGCCAATAAAGTTTTTGGTCCCTGTTTCTACGAAGGTGCTACTGTAACTGTTCTACAGTATCTGGAGATGTTAGAGAATTGGCTGTTCCCTCAGCTCGAACAAGAAGCACAACAATTCATATTTCAGCAGGATGGAGCGCCACCACATTGGCACTTATCTGTCCGTAACTACCTGAACGTCAACTACCCGAGGCGATGGATCGGCCGCCAGGCAGCCCGTGACAGAGCACTTCATCACTGGCCTCCAAGAAGCCCTGATCTTACCCCCTGCGATTTTTTCTTATGGGGGTATGTTAAGGATATGGTGTTTCGGCCACCTCTCCCAGCCACCATTGATGATTTGAAACGAGAAATAACAGCAGCTATCCAAACTGTTACGCCTGATATGCTACAGAGAGTGTGGAACGAGTTGGGGTATCGGGTTGATATTGCTCGTGTGTCTGGAGGGGGCCATATTGAGCATCTCCGATCTTGTTTTTGAGTGAAAAAAAAACCTTTTTAAATACTCTTTGTAGTGATGTATAACAGAATGTTATATTATGTTTCTTTCATTAAATACACATTTTTAAAGTTGTGGTATTCTTTTTGAATCACCCTGTATGTCTTCGTCCACCGCGTAATGCCCGTAAAACAAATATCAGGAAAATTAAAAGCTGTCTATCTTATGTTTCTTGGTTGATATTTTTCAGAAGAAAAGGTGGACGGCGGTTTTCTTTGAAGTACTCTGTAAATTGTGAAAACTGAGGACCACAAAGCGAGCTTTAAAAATGTGCCTGATTCGTAATGTGTTTGAATATGCGACTAAGATAATTTTCGTACTAGAATAGCCGCTCTATACGGGACAAAATTCAGTGATGTAAACATTTTGCAGAGAAATAACGGAATACGGGAATTTTTGTCCATACCTTTCTAGTGTGTCTCACTGCGTGATACAGGCGCATGATAACGCCAATGATGGTCTGTTTGTGAGAGGGGCACGTTACGCCCGTTGTAACCTTGTGTCGACACGGAGACTCATCACAGCTTTCCCTATAATTACCACTTATTTCCTTTAATTTTCCAAAACCTCTGTATGTCATAGAATCCGCTTCTTCAGATCGTCTACGTTAAAATTGACATTTTGGAACTGAGCTAGTTTTGTACTGACATTTAAAATCACCGAGCAAGATGGCGCGGTGGTTAGCACACTGGACCCGCATACGGAAGGACGAGGGTTTAAACACTAATTCGACGGGACCGATGACCACGCTATTTGGTCCCCTCCGACAAATCAACCAACCAACGTACTTAAAATCGTCACTTTTTTCAAAGCGTTCAAACTCAAGTCATTGTTTGAGACATAAGTAGAGGCCGTTGACGCTGCAAGCGAGATCAGCATTATTTTGGTGTATAAACATAAAGTTCACATCCTAAATTTGGAACTGCTTCCATAGAGCGTGCGGCAGTAACAACTTTCGATTTACTTCCAGTACCGCTTCCGACAACTAAGAGTTCGCATTCTTGCTATCGCTATCCTTCAAATTCGGGAATTCCGTAGAGAGACAGCTAATCGGTAGCAACGATTATTCTCTTACTTCCACATTAACACAGCCCAAGAGTTCGTCAGTCCGGTCCTTAGCCCTAACGCTTCTGAGTTCATCCTCAACAACTGAATAGTCTCCCTTAAGCTCCTGTCACCGTGGCCTCACCTTCCCTTCGTTACAAGACACTCATACGTTTCACGCAATCTATGGTGAATTTCAGTAGCGCTAGGTCTTCTTGCTTTTAGTGATCTAATCACAGATATTTATCTCAGCTGGTAGAATTGTTACCGCAGCACTCATTTTAACGCACAGACCATCAAAGGAGACAACCGTGAACAGACGACACTCTGAAGGTTACGCCCCTAATTCTACTGTGCAGATGCGCACCAATTAATAATATCAGTTGATTTTAGACCGTGGTTGACACATAATTTCAAGTTGAATTTTGTATTTAGTAAATACTGCTGGTACTAAGGTAGCATTCCACAAATCCCATTATCCATGTTTAGACTCCAGCTTTGTCGTGAATGGAAAACATTGTTTGTATTGACGTTAGGAAACAGGCTGTGCTTGTTTCCAAAAGCTTTGCTTACTTCAGCTTCCGAAACAACACTGAACGACATGTTCTAAAAAATCCAACTGCCAATAGCAATGTTTGAATATGGGACTATGGTAAGTTTTGGACGAGAACAGCAGCTCTATACGGGAAAAATTCAGTGATGTAACTATTTTGCATATAAGCCAATAAATAACCGAATATGGGAATTTGTGTCCATACCTGACTAGTGAGTGTCACGTGATATAGACGCACATTAATGCCAATGATGGTCTGTTTGTCAGAGGGGCACGCTACGCTCTTTGTAACCTTTTGATGTTACTGAATGTGTGCTAGGTTCTACGTTGACACGGAGATTCATCTCAGCTTTCCCTCCGGTTACCACACATAAGTAACAATACAAACACAATACTACTCTGTACAAGTACTCATCACAATTATCCATACGATACAGCTAAGCCCTCAAGAGTTCACAACATATTGTAGGAAATCAATGGCAAACTACCTCTAATAAGAAGTAATGTGGGCATTGTCCCCGATGTTCAAGATACTGAGAGTAATACCGGTATGTCCCGTAACAATAAAAGCCTGGGTTCAGTGGTAATACGCCACATCATTGTCGACAGAAGTTTCAGCTCTTCCTGTATTTTTTCTTTATGTTACTTCCTAATGCATCCTCTATGGGTTAATTTTCAATCAGGTGTCTGTTATGTCGATTTATTTTTACGTAGGTTTGTAAGTGCCCCGAAGCTATCCCTGATTTCTTAATTTCTTCTCATTTCGTGCTCCCATTCATCTGCTGCTCCACGATGTTCAAGATGAATATTCACAATGGCCACTGAAGAAAGATGAAACTAATGAGGATTAGCAGACACGAGATTAGCGATAAACTGAACATCAAAAGTGGGGACCACGAACTAGACGAAGTTAGGAATTCTGCAGCCTAGGTAGCAAAATAACGTGTGATGGATGAAGCAAAGAGGACATGAAAAGCGGACTACACTACACAAATAAAGCGTTTCTGGAAAGAGTAGTCTACGGGTATCAAAAAATAACCTTCATTTGAGGAAGAATGTTCTATGGATGTACGTCTGGAACACTGCGTTTTATGGCGGTGAATCAAGGGTTGCGGAAAACTGCAAACGAAAAGAATCTAAGTGCTTTAATTCTGTAACATAGAAGGATGTCGCAAATTAGGTGAACTGATAACACATCCTTGGCCTAACAATGCAGGGATGTATATTGGGGGTTGGCGAGATGAGAGGGGTTGCGTATTGGGCGGCGAGGTAACTATTTTAGAGAAAGAGTGGCTTGACTGTAGATTCAATTGGATATAAGTTGCAGTAGTTAGATGGAGATGAATCAGCTTGCACAGCATAGACTAGCATCGATAGGTACATCAGTTCACTATTATAACTCAACACCGCAGCAGCAACAACGGCATGTTGCGTCTCTTGTGAAAGGAAACACGGTAAACAGTCGATGACACGCAATAGGCTGCGTGGGCGCTTACTGGAATCAGCAGCAGTAGTTAGAACTGTTCAGATGTGTGGGATGCTGACGTGCTACAGCAATTTGCGGTCGCTGCCTGTTGCTGTACCTTTTAGCCGCTTTATTACGGAGGACTAATTAATTACAGACCTGCGTCACGCCCCGACGCCAATGCCGCCCCCACGGAACCTGTCGCCTATCGCCTCTCCTTCGTTTGTGGTTTACCTGTTCCTTGCAGTTCGTCCAGCCAAAGCGTTTATTATTATTTGCACGCTTGGTTGCTAGATGTTAGGCCGATTAACATTCCTCCCTTATCAACAAAGGAAGTATCGTCTGAACTATTAACCTCCGACAGAGTTTGAACTGTCACTATTTTCTGTTGTAGAACCTACCCGGAGTGACGTACGTGCTAAAGCGCCGCTTTCGGAAGGGGACGTTCGACGGTCCCGGATCGAATCCGCGTTGAGGATTCACGATGAGGGTCGGTCTGCCAGATACCTTGAATGTGGTTTTTAGGGGTTTCTCAAATCCCACTTGGTAAACACCGGGCTGGTATCCAAATTCCACCTCAGTTATTCGATTCGCAGACATTTAGAAAACTTCGCTCACTTTCAATTGAATAACACTATTCGTAGGTGATTGGGTGGTAACGGGTTGGTGACAGGGAAGGCCTCCGACCAGTCTTTAAACTAACCATGCCAAATCAATTAATAACCATACCGATCCTTAGCCGATGCGCGAAAAGACACAGGAAAAAACGAGGTTCTTATGGTTTGTAACGAATGGGATAATGCTTTACTGGGGCATCCATCGTAAGAACATAGACAGGCGGAAAAGAACAGTACACAAATTTAGAGGTTTAAAGTTCGCTCAAGATCTGTTGTTGAAGCTGTGCTTCCAGAATACAAGAAATGATCACATTTATAGATCAATACAGAAGCAGTTCTGAGGTATCGAACAGTGCTGAAACACCCATACTACTAAGCGTTGTAGCTTCCATCGGAAGTAATGCAGGCGCTGACTCTGGCATCCAGACGATCGTACAGATGGCGGATACTGTCTTGAGATGCATTACGCCATACCTGCTCGAACTGTTGGGGTAGTTCTGTAAGAGTTGTTGGCTGACAAGTCGCACGAGTCACTTCTCGCACCGTCATATCCCACACGTGCTCGACTCGAAACAAGTCCAGAGATTGTGCTGGCCAGAGAAGTAGCTGCACGTCTTGCAGAGCACGTTCAGCTTCACCGGCTGTGTATGGGCGAGCATTATCCTGTTGGAACAAAACGTCACCTTCCTGTTATAAGAATGGCTAAAGGAAATGGTCTAAATACATTCTGCACGTACCGAGCGCTGGTTAACGTCCCCTGCAGAAATATCAAAGGTCACAGAAGAGTCGTAACTTACCACACCCCAGACCATAAGGCCTGGGATGGGAGTCATTGTGTCTCGAACGAGTGTGCTCTACTAGACTGCGTTCACCAAGTTTACGTAGTACTCGCAAACGACCATTATTTGAGTGCGGGCAGAATCTGCTGACATTGCTGGAGACCACGGATCGCCAGTCGATCTTTCAAGTGTTCCTCTGACGGCCCCAGTTTAGCCGTGCACGTCGATGCTGCGTCGTGGGTGGAAAAATGGCTAAAGGTGTTCGTGCCCGTAGTCCCAGTGCTAATAACCGGTTCGTGTTGACACGTCTGGAATCACAGCCCCTCTTAACTGTGCTGTGGGAACCGTACGATCTGCCACTGCTGCCGTTACAATACGACGACCCTGGTGGTAGACTGTGCTGAGTGGACGTCCAGAACCTTGCCTACTGGTGTGGAAGTGTTCACGTGACCACCGATGGTAGCGTCGTTGCATAATTGACGCAGCACGTCCAACTTGTGTGGCAGTTCTCCGAAAGGCCGTCCCGCCACTCGGAAGGCCACAATTTGATCGCTTTCAAACTCGCTTAGTTGGTTGCAGCAATCACTAGTGCGTCTTCAAGTCACTGTTGCCTGCTTGCTTCGCACGTCTGCACTATACTGAGCCTCCTGGCTGTGAGTATTCCTTATCAAAGGGTAGCCACAGATGGCGTTCTCTTAGCTATGCCATTATGGTACGTGTTGGCAGACGACGCAGAAACCATTATCAGTACGTGTGCTACCACAGGTGGTATATGCCTTTATCGGATCAAAATCGCCGTCGTCTTTCCAGGAGTAAACATTTTCTTTTCCAGTAGTGCTTGATGAAAGTATTGCTATTCTTATTTTCCTACAATACCATTTGCGTACTACGTTAGAATTTGGCCTCAGATATCGACGGCACGCAAAAGCCGTACCCCGATTCTGTGAGACACGTAAGCCTGAGGAGAATACGGTGAAGAGATACACAATGCGACGTATTTTGTCTCGTGATGGTATACCATGCGCCATTATTTTTCAATATTTCTCCTACTTGTAACATATTTCTGTCTCATATAGCAATAGTGAATATTGCTTCATTTCGACAGATCTGATGCCGACTAACTGCAGAAACTATACTGATCTGTGAGGTATAAAACATTAAAAAATAACTACTATCGTCACTGTACGTATCAGTAAAAACTCCTCCTCTCGACGCTACCCAAGAGCCACCATTTTATTTGTGTCTATACTTACACCAGAACTCCGAAAGCAACCTAGTGGTGGGCTTCGCTGGGTATTTCTGAACCAGTTTCTCCGCTTCTCATTTAATCCACCGACCGTGCGTGCGAACAAATACTGTCATTACTACCCTAAATAGAGAGCTACTTCTTCAGGGTAAGGTCCTCAGACTCGAAAAATTTAAAGAACGAAGGAGCTTCCACCAGGCTGTTAGTTTAAATAAGTAGTGTATTATTCACCACCAACTAGTGAGGATATGGGCACACAGCCCTCATACCTAGTACAACACAAAAATCATTTTTAAAAAAACTGGAAATTTGTGGTAAGGTTTTATGGGACCAAACGGCTGAGGTCATCGGTCCCTAAGCCTGCACACTACTTAATCTAACTTACGCTAACTTACGCTATGGACAACACATTCACCCATGCTCAAGGGAGGACTCGAACCTCCGACGGGGGAAGCTACTCGAATCGTGACAAGGCGCCCAAGACCGCGCTGCTAGCTCGCGTGGCAAACATTATATGCTACGCACAGTTATGCAGGGTATGTTTCTCAATGGATGTGCCCTTTGAATTGATATTGGAAGTGTATACTGCTGTGTATACGTGGTTTGTGGACGTTTATTCCGAGGTTGTGTCCTTTGACAAAAATCCCATGCGTAACTGTACGGCATGTGCTTTCTGTCTACGACGATAATTAGTCCACATATATTGTGCTACTGAGAACCATACACTTCAGAAACGCTTCTAGTGTTTAGTAAAGTACACAATTAAACTGACAGCCTGGTGAAAACGACGTCGTTCTTCAAAATTTTACTCAATACACGTCCGAATTTTTCCAGTTTTGTTTCCGTGGCTATAACGCAACTTACAGTTTGCCGAAAGTTGTGTTCGTTACTGACACTGTAACGTACGTTATGCAACATGGACACCGACTTCCTTGTCCCGTTTCCCATAGAGTATGGTTGCGAATTTCTGTGTCACTCTAGCACTTAGTAAAGAAATACGGGAGGAAGAGCGCAGCTCTTCTTTGCAAAATCGTTGAAATGGCTCTGAGCACTATGGAACTTAACATCTGTGGTCATCAGTCCCCTAGAACTTAGAACTACTTAAACCTAAGCAACCTATGGACATCACACACATCCATGCCCGAGGCAGGATTCGAACCTGCGACTGTAGCGGTCGCGCTGTTCCAGACTGAAGCGCCTAGAGCCGCTCGGCCACTTCGGCCGGCTCTTCTTTGCATCACCTCCAACTTAGCAAATCGCATACCATCAACCAGTCTTCATGACATGATCCAAAGACTGCTTCGTGAGACAAGTCCTTCGTGTATAGATAACATTCTCTTAAAATTATTCCAGTAAATCATGGACTGGCATTATCAAGGCTCTTCTTGTGAACGTGATAAATTATTCTGGTTGTTACATAATTGGCCTACACATTGTCGGTAGGAAAAACGGTGTTTGAATCACCTAGAGACAATATGCAGTTTTTTTTTTCTGGACCATAAACCTCGCAAGCTAGTGTGATTTCCACTCAACACTTTCCCTGACTGGAACATCTATGTAACAGAACGACAGACGCGCTGGTATTTACTCCTAGATATTCGATTAGAGCTCATATGTACTTATAGTAGGTGGCTGTTAGCAAGACAGTGCTTGCGATTGCTTTGCTCAAAATGCATTGGTAGCTGAAAAAAATGCAATCAATACTTCAGTTTGCTTAGCCTGTAGAGTGTTATCAATAACTGTGTGAAGAAACAAGGACTGAAATATCACCGCACGCTCATTATCCGCTAAGGAGACAATCACTGAACATTTCACCGGTCATTAAGGAAATAAATCATGGATAAAAATACTTTCATATGTAATTTTCCAGATATTCTTAACTGACACTAGTGCCCCCCTTCTTTTTCCTTATAGTCAACAGATCTGTGCCTTGCGTTACTCCATGAGAGTCCTTTCAGTTCGTTCTTCTTTCTTTCGTTAGTTCGGCTTTCTACATTAATTGTCTTTGGGTCTCCTGCTCCGCTCCATCATAGATTTTTATAGTTGCTGTCTGCGCTTTGTTTCGTATTATCGTTCACAAATCACTCCTTCTTAGTCCACTAGAAACTCCTCCCGTAGTTCATTCTCATACCGTGCATTGATGAAGAGGAAAAAAAAACACAATAAATTCTTATTAATCATGACATGCATTCGCACCCATTCGTTCTGCTCTAAGTTGAGAACAACGCAAAGTGAATATCTCATAAAAGCGACGTATGTTAGGACCAAACAAGACCTGGCAACATCTGCATCCTCCACTGCTAAATCTTTCTCTTATTTATTTAAATCGACCCGAACATCGAGTCCTAGGAACTTGACGAGTATAATAGTTCCCAGTGACTGATCGCAGATCGCACAATCAGACAAGCAGGAGCTTTTTATCCAGTTACGCTGAATGCATTACATTTATTTACATCAGGATCAGTTTCCAATCTTTGCACCCAGTTCTGATAATCTTCTACTACTCCTGCATTTTGTATCGGCTTTCTCCCAGGACTAATAATCTTCTATTAGTTCTGTAAATCGTAACGACTTTCGAAAGACGTAACTTACCTGCATGCAAATGCAGTGACGTTGAATATTCTTTGGAGAGCCTAAAACGTTTTCTACCATGTCCTTTATGTATAGTGTGAAAAATAGCGACGTTATTATACGTTACTGAAGTATACTGGAAGCTTCTTTCTCTGTTGACTATCTTCACCCATTAAGTTGATGAACGGCTTCCTGTTTATTTTTACTTTTTGCCACACCTATATCATCTCCATCGTGAGCGGCCGTATAATTTATTTTTGTGACACTATAAAATTGTTGTAGATGTTGTGGAAGGTTTACTTTTATTTCTAGCTGGTTTCCAGCACGTTGCATAAAGCAGTGTGTTGCGCAATACCATAACGTTACGAGGTCATCCTCGAAACCAGCAAAAACCTGAATTACAATATCCAAAATGTGTGTAACAATTCTACGAAGGCAGAAAAATAAACTACACAAACATACGAAGATGGACATGTAGGCCGATACCGGTCCCGCTTAAGTAAAACTAAACAAGCATCAAGCAGCATTATGTACCTACGTAAATAAATGTTGTTTATCAACTTCATGAAGACTGTAGGTCACTGAATACAAATTCGTCCATTAATAATGTCGTGTGTCCTGTTACGTAAGAGTCTTCAGTTCCGTCACACAATTGTTCCAATTTTCCATACGCACGTACTTTGTTTTCTACTAAAAACTGGTAATCTGTATCGAAAGCCTTCCAGAAATAAGAAAGAAAATAAATCGATACGGTGTCCACTTCCTGCGTTCCTTTAGACCTGGTAGACGAACATAGCCATCTGAGTTCCATAGGAACTGAAAGTGTCTTTCCACACAGCGGTTTTTCTCTCTCTTCGAAAACATCACCATACCCGCGAACAAAACATATTCACTAAATCTACAGCATATTGTTGTGAACTGAATATAGTGAGAAGCACCCGAGCACATCTGTATGGAGTGAATGAATTGAACAATAAGTTGTAATATGCAACACTTTTCCACGCTACTTTCACGTGTGATCGCAACAGACCAAAAGTTGTGTTGCACATTTGTGTTCCGCGTGTGCCGATCGCGTGACCGACATGATGAGGATCGTGCCGGCTAGGGAACTGACAGTCATCTGGAAGAGAACGTTAAGAAATGTAAGAGGTAACTGAAAAAACTTCACAAACCAAGATAGCCAAAAAGGATTATATTGGATGACCGGTTTTGACAGAACTATGCAGTCATCGTCCGATTCGCAACAGGATGAACAACAGTTGATAGGTAAATATTTTACGGTGATGATATAATCACTTGATAAACTGACTTGTTACATAACCTATGGAATTATAAGATGCCTTACGCTTTTGAATTTTTTCAGTACGTTATTCATCAGTGTTACAAGTCGCTTCACATTGCATATGTACACCGCACTACTACGGAGATCTATAAATATCGGAATGTCCAGTGTAGAAGTGTTATGCACAAACATAAAGATATCCATATGGCACCAACTGCAAGTGTTAATGTTCACTACCAGCTGGCAACTAAAACTGAGAGAAATAATGTAAACACAACGACAACGTCCACCGGGTAGCATTGTGGCGGCTGGTTGGATTGTCGTCTTGTATATAGCGTAAAGAAGATACACAGTTTCGCGTAATTGGTAATACATTATGAAGGATGATTTTATGTACATCATAATACAATTCAAATCAGAAAATATAGGAATTTCTACACGTAATCGACGTATGTAATTTTGATAATTTTGTAGAATACAATATGTTAAACATACGCTAGAGAACAGTATTGCATTAGTAATATGACAAATGTAGAGAATATTTAAAACAAAAATTCTTCAGAAATGATGTCTGTATGGTACACTGTATGTGATGTTTATAATTCACATTTGAATGCCTATAATTGTGTTCCTCACTTTTCATCATGATGTCTATAGAATATATGTTTATTATTTGTTTTATTTGATAAAAGCAGTACTATACATAAAATACTATAAAGAGATCACCGTTAAAAGTATAATGATAACCTTACGTAATTTAACCGTAGAATTACAATGTTCATCTATGTCTTGTTCATCGCCCGATGTCTAGGTACTGAGCGGGCATGTGAGTGGAAAGAAAGTTCATTATGATCCATAACTTCAAATGGAATTAAAATTTTGTTGAGTTTTACTTTGAATTTACAAAGGCAAAATGTAAATGTAAGTAAGAAATCGAAATACAGAAAATTTTTGTCAACTATGTCATGTCACCCAATCTCTAGGCTTAAGAACAAGTCTAGGAGAAACCATACCAGTTCATCTCTCAACCAGTATATACTGCTTAACGATTTCATTATATCTATTGACGAACATCTGAAGAAGAACATCTACACTTCCCTATAGTATAATGTCCATTGCGTACGTATTTACGTTGGTCAGTCGACGCCTAGATGAATTTAGTAATTTTTTTAAGAAAAAACTGATATTGTGATACACATTAAAGAAATTTTAAGCATCTTACATCTAAAACAACAGTCCCTCTACTACGCTAAACTTTTGAAAAATTATAAAAGTTTCATTAAAAACGTAACATAAAATTTAACGTCAATACCATACAAATTTTGTCTTTAACTGAACTGACCTAAATTTCGGGTAACGAAGAAAAATAGACATTGACATTATTCCACAGGCAAATATAGGTGTTTGTCTTCGAACGTTCGTGATTGTATGCAACGAAGTCGTTTAGATGTGTATTTTGGTTGAGAGATGAAGCAGTATGGTTTCTCCTAGACTTGTTATTTAGCCCAGATACTGGAAAACATATAATTTTGATGATTTATAATCTTATACGGCACGTGTCACGTCAGCTGTTTGCTTATAAGCGATCCAGAAATGTTACGATTTTTGCTCTTAACATTAATATAAGACGATTTTTACTGGGTGACCCCTCCCCTTTTTCACCTACATGTTGGGTGACATGAGGTATGTTCGCATCGGCTGGCCGTTTCAATTCAGTCAGAGGTGCTGGATGTGTTCGCTCCTTACCTCTCATGCGAGGTTTTGTCACTGAGTGGCCCTCATGGTCAGCAGTATGTCTGCTAACATAAGATTCTCTTTGAAATGACGTCAGACTGAATTCGTCTTCACTGTATGTCTTACGATGGAAACCTACCACCTACATAACGCGCCATGCTGCCGGTAATACATTCTCCCGATCTTGCACAGTTCATACATACCTGTGCTTTTCAATGTTTGTGTTTTCTTGATTTCGCTTTGACATCGAGTGACATATTCAGAAGTTTGTTGTAATAAGATAAACACAGGTGTTCAAAATACATCAAGAGCACCCCGTCTTTCTACCAGATGTTTTATTTGACCGTAAGATGTAAATTAGGGTAGCAGTTGTTTATTTCTCTTGATTTAAATCATGTCATGGGACGACAAAGAGCATTTATGACACAATTAATGACTAAAAATATATAATTTAATAATTGTGGATTATTGATGTAGATCTACAACATGTATTAAACAATTTTTGAGAACCTGTAAGTTCGAACAATATATCCCTTTTTCAACGTAACATTTTCCTATGTTTCGATGTATTACTTAGATTTGTATTTTTATATGAATTCTGAGTACGACTGAACATCATTTTAATTCCATTTGATGAATTGATCATAATTAACCTTGTTTCCTCTCATATGCACGTTGAGTACCTATACATCGGACGTCGTATGCGATGTAGATGAACATTGTAATCCCATGGACAAAATTATTGCCATTATACATTTAACTATCATCTGTTTATAATGCTGTACGTATAGAATTGTTTTTACAAAATTTAAAAAAATAAAAATAAATAAAAAATATATTCTCTAGCCATTATGATGAAAAATTTGGAATACAACTATAAACATTCACACGTAAATTATAAACATCATACAATGTGCACCATTATGGACATCAAGCCTCAAAATACTTTTTTACTATTGTGCCTACATTTAGCATATTGCGAACCTAATACTTTTTCCCTAATGTATGTCACACATAGTGTATCCTAAAAAATTACCATAGTTACATATATGAATTATACTTAAAAAATTAATATTTTTATGACGATGTCTGCATAATAACGTAAATAAAAATGTTCCTCGATAATGTTTTACCAATTATATGGAATTGTATACCTACGTTTCATGCTATATACAAGACAATAATCCAGTCAATGGCCACAGTGTCACCTGGTGGACGTACGTGGTGGGCGTTGTGTTCACACCACTTCTGTCAGTTGCCAGCTGGTAGTGAACTTGAACAATTGCAGTCGGCGCAGTACAGTAATATTCAAGTTTGTAGGTATTGTTTTTAGCTATGTCATGTCAGTTTGTAGTGAGCATCATGTTAGTGGCGTGTACATATGCAATGTGAAGCGACCTGTAACGCTGATGCATAATGTGTTGCAAAAATGCAAAAGCGTAGGATATGTTATAATTCCACAGGTAATGCTACAAAACAGTTTATCAAGTGGTAATACATGATTGTAAAGTATTTTCCTGTCAACTGTTGTTCAACCTCTAGCAAGTCCGATGATGGGAGCATAACTCTGTCGAAACCGCTCATCCAATAAAATGCTTTTACAGAGATCTTAGTTTGTGAAGTTTCTTCAGTTACCATACACTGCATGACGCCCCCATACTGACCATGTCAGAAGAATGTAAATGTAACAGGGTTATGTCACGGTATCGTCCTGTTAGATTAGATTAGATTTACTTTCATTCCAATTGATCCGTAGTGAAGAGGATCTCCAGGATGTAGAACATGTCAGGAAAACAATAATACGTGACAAATATTTACAACTAAAACAAATAAGCTACTATAGCTTCCACAGGTCCCAAGTGCAATGATCGTCTTTTCCTTTTTTTTTAGATGAGTACATATCCTTTTTCCTCAAAAAGCAAGAGGTCGGTGAATGGATTCACAACTTCTTGGAAGATAGTGCTTAACATGCTGCACTCGGTTAATGTAAAAGTAATTACGAAAGTACCCCGAGGCAGTTTTATATGTCGTCACTGTTTACAATATTTGTGAACAAAATACTGAACAACACTGGAAGCTCCTTGAGGCTGTTCATGCAAAATTCTCTTGGGCTGAGCTGCAACGTCGAAGTAGCGGAACAGCGTTCAGTATGGGCCGGCAGGAAGCAAGGGACACTTGGTGTTTTTCAGGTTTGTGGTCAGACGGCGGACGCATGCACTGCTTGGAATAAAGCACAGACCTCACTCCGCCGTTTGCTAGAACTTGAGTGATGAAGCTGTTGAGAAAGTGTCATAAATTTATTTGTTTTTAAGTATCGAATCTCGTGTACAGTGTAACTTTCAGCATTGGTTTATACTGCTGAATGTAAGATGTAATATAATACTGGTGTTAATATTTAAGTAGTGTAAGGTAGAGTTTTGCCGTACTGATATCTTGCTCATAGAAGTCAGTTTCTGTTTCCATCATGTTTTAAAGTCAAATGTAGGTCACATAAACAAATTTTTTTAGGTCACGACGCCAAGGTTGGTTGGTTGGTTGTTTTGGGGGAAGAGACCAAACTACGAGATCATCTGTCTCATCGGATTAGGGAAGGACGGGGAAGGAATTCGGCCCTGCCCTTTCCAAGGAACCATCCCGGCTTTTGCCTGGAGCGATTTAGGGAAATCACGGAAAACCTAAATCAGGATGGCCGGACGCGGGATTGAACCGTCGTCCTCCCGAATGCGAGTCACGCCAAGGTTAAAGAAGAATAGCTGTTAAGAAAGGGTTGACATTGACTACGGCAAGGTCTGACATTCAAGCTCTAGTGCAATTATCTGTAAAAATCAAGACCCGTTATGTAGTGCGTTTAGTTAGTTTGAGTAGTAGGAAGGTAAACAGAAATTTATGTTCATCTGGCTTCAGGTCTCGTATAGATGCTCCGCGGTCCCACTCGGTTTCATCATGGACCGCTTTTGGCGTGCAGCCTGTTTCTATCTTGACGATAAACGACGGTAATTGACTGTTTGGCGTACTATGACTGAGTACACAACTCTCAATGAATATGTGGCGCTTTCTATTGTATTCTCAAACCGTTGAAATTCAGCAGTGTCTTAATTTCTTGTACACATCACCTGAAGATGCATCTCTATTGATGCGAAACCGGTAATGACTTTTTAATAAAAGTATTTTAACAGCCAGTGGATTTTTTAGCTACGGTTGCCCGATATTTAAAATAATATGTAGGTGAGGGTCAAGGGGAGTAGTCAGACTGCAATGAAGCAAATAGTTTCAAGTGGTTCGTAACGTGACACAGTCGTTTCAATGTTTCTAGAACCAAAAAAAAATAAAAAATAAATTGTAGGCCCTATTTTCAACAAAACTAAATCCATTGTGAAGGATGTAAGGGGGACACACGAACTTTGGTCAGACAACGACGATTCATTGAATTACAATTAGTTTTTTTCGGTTTGAAGATTATGGAAGTGTTGTTTCGCTACCTTGCGTCGTGTGAAAAAACAAAAACTTTTCCTTCGTAAAATTTACGTTTTTGCTGTAAGCGTTTATTTAATCTTTTTATTATATCGTAGTTTTGACACATAGATTATATGTGCTTTTGAACCACAATAACACGTTTCCCCCTAAAAACCTACGTTTTGTATTGTGGTCTATACTACCCGACACATAAAATGACAACTCGAATTGTAAGCTTAAAGTAATTGTTTGTTTATGCGTGTCGTTTTGGTCAAAAATCTTTTTTAAACCATTTAAAACAAAACAATGGTTCAAATAAAGATTTTATGCAGTTATAACTCATTTAAAGATAACGAAAAAAGCTTTAATACCAATTTTCGCTTAAGTGGATAGTACTACCCGCCGTCCTCTACTGTTGCGAAAGCGGGAAAGCCTGTAGAGGATCACGGATAGGTGCAGAAACTGGCAGCTGACTCCAAAAGTAAATAAATGTAACGCGTTGTGCATAAGAAGGCAATGATGTCCTTTAGTCCCCGATTATATTGTTAGCTAGGAAACGACAACAACCGTGACGTGGCTAGCATTAAACATTCGGAGTGATCTAAAGTGGGAAGACCATGTAAAACTAATTGTAGAGAACGCAGCCGTGACCTGAGGTCATACATGTGGCACCAGGAGTGAACACTGCTGTACTGATCCAAAACATTTGAAGAATAGGAGGCCTCCTCAGCTCACCGTCGAGAGCGCCGATGATGTTCATGCAAAGCAGTGCAGGCCCACAGTTCAACGATGAACACAGTTTAACGCAATTCATCGGCATCCGTGTGTCCGGATCACGGCACCAGTCCACAGACGGAAGTTCGTGTTGTGGTGTTATCGACAGCATACGCATAAAGTGGCAAGTCTCTAGTCCTCTAGTCCAGCTTCTGCTCGTCTCCGACCAACGGTAAGGTTTGAAACAGAGTGTTGCAGTGAGTCCATTAGCTGTCCTTGCATGAAAAAGTAGTTATTAAGGGGTTAGGATGTGCTTAGTGCATAATACTGCGATTCTTCCTTGCGGTGGTCAGACGCTGTCGGCCGAAACCGTCGCAATGAG
Organism: Schistocerca serialis cubense; assembly: GCF_023864345.2. NCBI lineage: Eukaryota > Metazoa > Arthropoda > Insecta > Orthoptera > Acrididae > Schistocerca > Schistocerca serialis. Next base: position 533,801,978 of record NC_064639.1, on the reverse strand, counting down.
TATTCTCATGAAGTCTACTGTCAGGCCAGTGTCGCACCCGAATGCCCTGGAAATCTGAGTATAACACGATTTGACCAGCCAACCAGATGGAGAAAAACAATGTGGCTCTTTCCGATTCTATTCAAAGGTTTTAAGTAACACTACCCACATTTGCGCATTGAAATGTATTAATGGCAAGTGGGAAACTTTATACCGGACGGAGACTCGAACCCGGATCTCCCCGCTTAACGCTAGTGGTAGCCTCAATGGCCTCAGCCATCCGAGCACGAATCCCATTCCACCCAAATCAGCAACCTGTTGCACACTACTAGCATAGCGCCAGTTACTCATAAACCCCTCATCGCCATTTTGGATTCCAGCAAGGATCAGGCTCGGTGTGTATCCGTACTGAAAGAATGGATTATTGGTCGCACAGAATTACACACACACACACACACACACACACACACACACACACACACCTAAATAAGACTGGGAAGGGAAGATTGGTACAGCTGATTTATGAAAGTATAGGGGATGGATATCAGGCCACACATGGTCAAATACCTGTTGTCTTGAGTAGGAAAAGTAAGTATTTTTTAGTATAAATCCAGAAAACAGGTTCCCCTGCCTAAAGAGTATCTTCAGCAGTTTAAAAAATACTGAAACACTCACAAGACAGAGTTTAACACTCCAAATACAACACCTACCAGATGTCACAATGGAAAACAAACCATTGGAAAGAGCAACATGGAGCAGTTCACAGACTTAACAATCCTCCATCAAAACATGCAATCAATAAAAAGTAAAAGGCAACTATTAGAAGTTGAGCTCCAATCTTTGAACTGCACAGTAGTTTGTGTTACTGAGAACTGTTGTAGACACACAGAAATTCTACATGTAGTATTATCGTTGTATGAAAGAACAAATTCTTACTGCAGAACTTCTTCAAGGGGTGGAGGACCATGCATTTATATCAGAGAAGGAACACAGTTCAAATCAACACATGATGTCAGTACAGTAAGTGAAGACAAACACTTTGAAATATCAGCTATTGAATCAACTGCGCTTGGTATCACCAAAAATTTAATCATTTTGTGTGTTTATAGATCTCCCTGTGATAGTGGACACTTTTTTTCAATAAATTAACACAAGTTTTAGATAAAGTCTCAAGTACTAGGGTAAACATAATTCTGTGTGGGATCATTAACATCAACGTTAACATCATAAATGAATCCAGCAGCACCCTCATAAATATTCTTCAAAGTTTGGTCACGTCCTTATTGGACAATAGTGCAACAAGGGTTACTACAGTGACTGCATCAGTAACTGACCATGTGGCCACAAATATGGACAGGGAAAAATGTAATATAGCTGTAAAAGATCTCGGACTATCAGACCATATCTGTCAAATAACAGTAAAATCAGGCATCGAATCATTCCCTAAACTACAAGCCTACAATGGACATTTATCAGAATCAAAATAGATTTTCAAAAGAACTAGCAAAACAAATCTGGGATGAAGTGTATAAGGAAACCAATGTTAATATGAAATTCTCTAAATTCTCCACATTATTTAAATTGAACTTTGAAACGGCATTTCCAAATTTATTCATGTCTGAATCAACATCTCACAAAAACGGAGGGGTAACATCAGGTATTAAGAAGTCCCCCCAAACACTTAAATACCTCCATTCAATGAAATAGAGTCGCAATGATCCACAGTTCTTAAATTTGTATCATAGATACCAAAAGATCTATAGGAAGATTCTAACTGCTGCAAAAAGTCATTTACTGACAAAATAATATATAATGCAGAGAATAAAAGCAAAGCAGCCTGCGATCTTATCAAAAAGGAAACGTGGAAAGGCAAACAATTGCAGAAAAACATACAGCTAAGGGAGGGGGATAAGGTAATAAATGACCCACAACACTTAGCAAATTATGGAAACTAGCATTTTTCAAGTATTGCAGAGAAGTTACAGCAAAAATTCTCTAAAACAAATACAACAGCTGTAAATAATGTTGCACTACATACATTGATGTATTACTTAGGAAAAACAGAGTAGGGTTTGGTAAAAAATATTATACAAATAAATAATAATAATGGTTATAAAACATCCAACATTCCACATAACACCTTTACGCTGTGTTTCTTTCCTTCCTTTTTCCTTTTCTAGGAAATCTTACCCCCAAGGTATGCATAGCCAAATACTAACACCTCTTCCTCTTCCTGAGCTCAACATCTCACTCATTATATAGAGGGACGCCGACTCAGTTTTTCAGGATAGCAAGTGGTAAGTTGCGGTACAGAAAATGGGCCAGAGATCACCAGAGTGTGCGTGTTTGTGTGCATGTGTGTGTGTGTGTGGGGGGGGGGGGGTGTAGAAGTGTTATGGAACAATGTGTATGTAATGTGTGCAGTGACTGATAGTGAGATATGAGTGAACACTGTGGCATTACATTATTTAATAAGTTATTTGTAAAAAAAGGTATTCTACATCAGGAGTAAGTCAAATGATTGGCTCTAACTAGAAGTCTGTAAAGGTATGTGTACACGAATTAGCTTACTTTAAATTGGTCAAAAATTGTAAATACTTTGACATGTCCAATATCCTTCTAAAAAGAGATCTGCGGATGAATGAAGCTACTACTACTACCACTACCACTACCACATCCACTACTACTACTACTACTACTACACTGAATCACCTAAAACTTGTGCCGCACATATTCCGGAAAGGAAAGTGTTACTGATGTGCTGTTTTCACAGAATTGATCGGTAGTCAAGGGCTCGTATTGATAGCAAACACACAGATTGTAAAAATAATTAGGAAATGTAATTTTTGTGGAGACATGCATTTTTTAAATTTAATAATGTCTGTTGAGACTAAAAGATTAAAAGTAGGATAAATTAGAATGTCAGTGGTGTTCGCTGCAGGATTCTAGTGCGAGTCTTTTACGATGTACAGTAGCATATTTTGAAAAGTTGCCTTCACCAACACTTCTATAATACCTTTCGTAGCACACACTAATGAACAACACAAGTGCATACATTAGTTAGGTGGATTATAACCAGTATGGAGTCGGTTGACCATCACAGGTTACGTTCGAAATGACAAACCAGCAACTGCAATACACCAATCTTTTCTGGTATGGAACGACTGCCACGCCGGTGCTATAATTTCAGCTGATGTGTCCGAGCAGGCTACAATAATACGTCACTGCGTATCAGCGGGTGTAGTTGGCATGTTCTTGTAGACAGCAACTTCAGCTTTCCTCACAAAAAAAAGTCTAGAGGCGTCAGATCCGGGGAACAGGCCTGCCAAGGTACTGGTCCTCTTTGCCCAATCCACCGATTTCGAAACAGTTCGTGAAGACACGCTGCAGTAATTCGTGCGCTATGGGTTGGACAGCCAATATGTTGTTACCAAAGGTTCATTCTAACCTGCAGAGGAACGTCTTCTAGCATCCCTAGCATGGGTGGAAGTTGGTCTGTTTAGAGGCTCAAATACACGCACGCGTTGAGTCTTCTGTCTATGAAAAACGGTCCTGTGAGCCGATGGTTCACTGTTCCACATCTCACGATCGCACTCCATGGACCCTGACTTTTCACCTGACAAAGCCAACGGTGATTGTCAACAGAATAATAAGGCACGTTTTGGATATTTATCTGGCCGTCATAGAGACATGGGGTTTCGTCACTAAACAAGGTACATGACACATCTGGAGTATTCCGTCGTAGTGCAGAAGTCCACACATTTCTCACAACCGTTTCCATGCATCTCCTGATGGAGAGAGATGTTATAGGAATGGAAGCTACGTCGATGAAGAATGCTTAGGTACTTGCCTGATCCACCCTACTTCCTTGTGAGCTTGCACAGGAGCTAACGTGCGCATCAACTACAGCAGCAGCAAGAGCATTAATTTACTCCCTCTTATGTCGTAACTTGTTTCCTTTCTGTTACGTTGTCTAGGTGTTGCACTACCACTTATATGCGACTGCTTGGAGAGGCTGATAAACAATTAGAGAGATGGTTGACGTCTGTTGGGATAACTTGCCGCACGCACCGTCCAAAAACGAACTGCATTCATACTTCACTCTCCACACACTAAGAGCACTTCAGCATTTCCTGCATTGGTAAATCCCATAGTTCACTCACAACCTACTGCTTCGACTGTCACACACTAATTGACCAGGAAATCGCAATGCACTCAAGTAACACACACACACACACACTGTAAGCGAACGTAACAACATCATACCTAGCAACTACGCAGGCTGAATGACACAAACAAGTGTCGGTTGAAAACTTTTCAAACTACGATACCTCGTACACGACTCACACTAGAATTCTACGACAAACACCACTGACATTCTAATTTACCCTACGTTTAGTCTGTTGGTATCAATAGGCATTGTTCCGTTTATACAAATGTATGTTTGCACAAAAAATACATTTTCTAAATATTACTACAATATGTGTACTGACTAAAAGTACCAACCCCTGACTACCAATTTGCAGTGCAAGATTTACGTGATTCCTGTATATACTTCCAAATTCTGTCAAATTTTGATAACGCTGCCTCCTACAGGTACGTGCCGTCCCCGACCTCCTTGTCCTTCACAATGATCGCTCAGCATCTGATGCTGTTTAGGCCCCTTATATACGCTACTAAGCCTCCTAATAACGCCAAACACGAAAAAAACTAACTCACTCTGGTTGAAATACTAAAAATCACAGGTAATTGTGACCGTTCATTTACGTAACTGCAGATGCCGTGTACGTCTACCAATCTACACATATATCTGGTCATATCTTCTGGCAGCTTTATTTTATTTTATTTTATTTGTCACGCGGTATACAATGAAAGAACTCTATAAAAAGGTCACACAAATGAGAAGTCTTCTTAATGTTCCGGAAAAGGCAACCAACAGGTTCCATCACGATCATTTATTTATGCTTCCAAGGCGTTTGCTCTTTCCAGAATGAAATTTTCACTCTGCAGCGGAGTATGCGCTGATATGAAACTTCCTGGCAGATTAAAACTGTGTGCCGGACCGAGACTCAAACTCAGGACCTTTGCCTTTTGCGGGCAAGTGCTCTACCAACTGAGCTATCCAAGCACGACTCACACCCCGTCCTCACACCTTTAATCCCGCCAGTACCTCGTCTCCTACCTTCCAAACTTCGCAGAAGCTATCCTGCATACCTTGCAGAACCAGCACTCCTGGAAGAAAGGATATTGCGGAGACATGGCTTAGCCACAGCCTGGGGGATATTTCGAGAATGAATGCAGAATGCAGGAGAGCTTCTGCGAAATTTGAAAAATAGGAGACGAGGTACTGGCGGAATTAAAGGTGTGAGGGCGGGACGTGAGTCGTGCTTGGGTAGCTCAGTTGATTGAGCACTTTCCTGCGATAGGCAAAGATCCCGAGTTCGAGTCTCGGTCCGGCACACAGTTTTAATCTGCCAAGAAGTTTCGTTTGCTCTTTGTTGCTATTAGGTCCTTCTCTTACGTCTGACATGGAATATCTCATTTTTTACATTGCAGGTACCTCGATACATATGTTGCAAGAGGTATGGAATCCATTGTTTGGAAATAATTTTGTAGTAAGGTCTTATGGGACCAAACTGCTGAAGTCATCGGTCGCTAAGCTTACACAGTATTTAATCCAACCCAAACCAATTTACGCTAAGGACGGCACACACACCCACGCCCGAGGAATAATAATAACATGAACATTGGAAACAGAAAAAGAAACACGGCTTATATTCATTAGTTTAACTGTGGGCATGATTTGCAGCGAACGGTAGAGCAAAGTAATAAATGGTCGAATATGTTAATTCGATAAGGAAAAGTTATGAATGTTGCAGAAGACGTCTCTCAGCTATTCATAAGCACCGGTTATTGAACCCTGTGCAGCATAGCTGCTTTAGAGGCGCGCAGAAGAAGTGTGAAAGAATTTGCCTCCACCTTGTTTTATCACTGGTCATGGTTAGGATACTAGAGAAATGAGATCGTGTATTGCAATTATGATTAGAATATACGGGAAAACTCTTTAGCGTACTCAGATATCTTGCAATTTTCCACATATCGTATCTTCTTTTATTATGATAACAAGGAACTTATTCCTTACTCGCACCCAGAGCACTTTATCCAATACGGATTGCCTGAAAATTGTACGTTTCATACCACATTTTCATCTCCATGCAGCTATCATTACAAGATCCGGAAAACAAAGTGCGAAAAGTGAGAGGAAAATGAAGGTTACGAATGGAGATCTGGCAAGCAGTTAGATGGGGGGACGCAGACCACAATCCACGAGGGTGTTTCTGCTTTCTCTACTCCTCCCACGGCCGCCGTATGTAAGAAGATGCCCACCTCCGTGTACAACGCTGCAAGCCAAGCAGCCGCTCGTGTGCCATAAATTATGGGCGGAACATGAGGTAACGTTAATTACAGTCCTCACGTGCAGCTTGTTACTCGCGCTGAAATATCTCGCAATTATAACTTCCTGAATTTATTACCCCACGTGAGGGATTGTTGGTTAGCCTAAACTTCACGCGCTTCTGCAGAAGATGTTGCCTAAAACATGGTCACCATGCGAATCATGAGGGGAAACTGGTGTACGAATGCGGACAACAGAGACTGCTTCAAATGTCGCTAACGACATTATTAATTTCGAAATTTGCATTACATTCATTATTTACTGAAATTTGATGCGTGGAAAAGGACATATAAAATGTATGAAATGTAAAATAAATGAATTTTTAAGGGGGAAATTTTGTATTCAAACTTTCCACCATCGCGTCAACCAGTAGCTAAATACGAATGCATTCGTGTCTCGTCCCATGACTTCACACTCGGTGCAGAAATCGATTCTTCTACGCTAAGATAATTACGTAACTACCGAGGCAGGATTCGAACCTGCAACCGTAGCGGTCGCGCGGGTCCAGACTGCAGCGCCTAGAACCGCTCGGCCACAACGGCCGGCCCGTATTAGTAGATTGTACATGTTTGGCAGTGTGTGGTGTTATACTGTACGAAAACAGAAATTCCGTTGGGCATAGATGTGTGTGATGTCCTTAGGTTAGTTAGGTTTAAGTAGTTCTAAGTTCTAGGGGACTGATGACCTCAGAAGTTAAGTCCCATAGTACTCAGAGCCATTTGAACCATTTTTTGAAAACAGAAATTTTAATTAGAAAGATAAAATGGAATATGACAGTATTATGAAAAGGAGAGATTGCTACTCACCGTAAACATGACACGTTGGGTTGCAGACGAGCACGATGAAAAGCCTGTTACAAACAAGTTTTCGGCCAAAGCCTTCTTCAGCAATAGAAACGCCGTCGCATTCACACAGCTTTGTCTGAATGTGTGAGCGTTTCCCTTTCCTGAAGAAGACTTTCGCCGGAAGTTTAAACGTAACAGTATTTTCATCGTGTCCGCCTGCAATCGAATGTGTAATATTTACTGTGAGTAGCAATCTGTTCTTTTCATAGTATGGTTAATTAGGAAGAGAGCAAGATTGTTATCGATATATCACTCTTGTTTGCTAACAAAACGGAAATGTGCTAGAAATTATCCCACTAAAAAGGGATGGAGAGAAACTGGTGTCACAAAAAATTAATTTACTTTACTGCTTACGGAGCATCAGTTTGTCGGCCACCAAACTACGAAATGCGTTCAAACGACTAATTAACCAATAAACAGGATTTTCAATTTTTCATTGTCTTACTGGTAGATGCTCTGGAGGTTACCCGTCTCCACATCAAATACGTACCACGAGCTGCTTGGCTTTTTTGTCAACATAATTCTACTACTCTTAACGTACTCCTTTGCTTCTTCTTCCGTGGTGCTATTGCTTTCGCCATCCACAGACACCTGTGGTCGGCCCATTAGTATACACTGAAATTCCGGATCATTTCCCAATATTACTTTGCTCTCTGCCATTCATCGAATGTAGAGATCAGCTTCTTTCCTCAACAGAGAGTTTTTGTTGTTTTTCTGTGCAGTGTATTTCATATACACTCTTTTCTTTTCAGTTGCTATTTAGTATTTAACATTTTATACATGTTTTTTTCTTTCTTCTTCCGTACTCAGTGTTAAAGTGCTAACTTCCTCTCCACAATTTGTTACAAGTATACAATTTCCAAACGCCATTGTTAATGGTGTGTGATATAACAGTTGTTCACAAGGGAGGTTCCTTAAAATGGAATACTGTATTCTACAGTGCTTTCCACCTTCTCCTGTCACCTTTCTAAATAACACTGATGTGTTATGTAGCGCACACTTCTAGTTTTTAGCAAATGCTCCTGCTGCTAATCGTGGGTTCATCTTTTTTTACGACCTTGAAGTAAATAAAGTTTCAAATAATCTGTTGTCTTCATGTACCTAACGTGATTTACACCCCATCAGCAGAAAAGAACACTATTCATCCATTAAGTTCTTAACGATGCTTCAAGACTCCTTGTCTTCTAGCGTAGGCTATACGCTACCGGGTCAAAAGTATTTGGGCATCTATTAGTGTACATTAGTCTTCTGTGTGATCACTTTTTGACTTTATGTCGACCTCAACACTACTCCGGCCACTTTCAGTGATGCATGCCTACAGAGGAGTGACATCCCATCATTCCTCAAGAGCCGAAATCCGAGAATGTATTGACGATGGACGCTGTGGTCTGGAGCGAAGTTGAAGTTCTGACTCATCCCAGTGGTGTTCCATGAATTCAGTTTGGGACTACGGGCAAGCCAGTCCATCTCAGGGATGCTGTTTCCACAAACCATTGCCTCACAGATGCTGCTTTATGAGAGAACTCGTTGTCATGATGATACAAATAATTATTGCCTCGTAACTGTTCCTGTGCTATATGCAGTACTCAATGATGTAAATTTTGCTCTCGTCCTTCCGCATTTAGTCTTTTCTTGAGCGCAATAAGAGGACCACCCGGTAATCACGAAAACATCCCCATACCGTGACGTATGTAGCCGACTGTGGGCAGTGCACATGACGGCGGACAATATTCTCCATGAATTCATCACTCCAAACCATTCTGTTCCAGTTATCCATCGTCGAGTTATCCCTTATCATCACTTAGCTTTGAAATTAGTAGCTTATGAGGAGCTGCTTGACCACTGGATACCATTATTTCTAAGTCCATACGCGCACTGTTCTATCAGGACTGCTGGTAGAAATTTAGAACTCACCAGCGAGCTTTTCAGCAGATATCATGCAATTTTTACAACCACCCTACTCAATGTTCGTCGGTCCCTGTAAATCAGTACATGAGGTCAGCCTCAACTTTGCTTAGATATGGTTATTCCTTCAAGTTTCCACTTTTCAGCCGTATCAGCAATAGTGTACTTGAGTAGCTTTAGAAGCGTTTAAATGCCTCCTGATGGATTTCCTACTCAGGCGACCTCCAATGAATAGTTCATATTCAAATCCACTTGGCTCTCCTCATCGACCCATTCTGTTGGTATTGCTTCTCTGCCTACGCCACACTGCTCTCCGCCTCCTTTTATACTGTTCCCCCCCCCCCCCCCCCCCTTCCTTTCGTGACATCTGTGGTCAATTTCGCATTAAAAGTGAGCTGTATACTTTTACCTGATACTGTATATCTTTCCTTTATTGTCTTTTCCAAATCCTAAATAATAATGGGGGCTCCAAGGGACATATCTGCAATAAATTTCAACCGTTCATGTCTGTTCTCGACTCATTTTTTCTTTCCTTAGGCATTTTGGCACTCTGTCTGTAAGGCAGTAGAGCTGTTTCCTGCCAAACGCTTTAACTGATAACTACTGCATAAGAAAGAAGAGGTATTTGTGTCTGAACATGCTGCATCCTGGAAGGAACACTTCCACAAAAATGGGAGAGGTGGTGTTCAAGATATGATACCTTATATGGTATATATTTGTTACGCCTGTTTTTAGAGTCTGACAACAAACAGGTAATGCATTTCCTTTAAAAAAATTGAACAAATAGATACTTCGAAATGACAGGAACACATTATGTAATTCTCACAGAATCCTACATCAGTAACTACAGTCTACCATTATTTGGTACTCAAAGTCCTAAATGCATTTAAACATTCTTTCTATGTTTTTCATTTTTATGGTTCACCCACCCTTTTTTTTTACGTCTTTCTCGTTCACATTTTTGTTAATTGGGTATCTGCACTTCAGTTATTACAGGATAAATCAGTAATATATTTTAATGTGTTGTCCTGAGCGTAGTACTGATACATGTTTATGTTTTTTTATAAGGTTTGAGATGGTGAAGAATACGGAGAAGCGATCCTGATTTTCGTTAGATACTTTATTTGCGTAGATCATGAGTTGATAAAATGATATTTCTTGCCTAGATTGAGCCAGCAATCATCTTCGCATCTAAAATAAGCAAAAATAAATATTTGTCAAAGAAATTTCAACTTACTCACGATATTTGCAGTATAAAAAGAAAGATAAGTGACATGCAACATACCATAAAATATCGTCAGAGAGTCTTAACATGTCACGTGTAGTACGATCAAGCATTGAGTCTTCAGAGCTACTGTGTGTTTTGTGATTCTGCTACTTAAGGCGAAGACAGACATACATCTTCTTGAGATTAACACTGTACGCAAAATTACATAAAGAAATTTATGATACTAAAACAAAGTTAACCAAAATACACTAGAAAAAATTTTCGTAGACTAACTTAGTTTTGTGAAAGAGTTCAACAACTGAAAATAATAAAATGTAGAGATAGTATGTGAGAAGACTGTTGTCTTTATCTTTCCTAACTGCATCACAGAACACACAGAACTTGTAATGCCTCAGTACTTGAGTATACAACATGTGACGTGTTACACTCTGTAACTATGTTTTATGGTATTTTCTACGTCACTTTTTTCCTTCTTATACTGCGCTCGTTGCAGGTTTGTAGAAGGTTTTTCGAACAATAGGTTTTTTTCTTCATTTTAGATCTGAAGATGACTGATAACACAAATGGAACTTGTCACATCATTATATTAAGTCGCAAATGTGACGAAGAGAATATATATGTTTATGTTACCAAGTGTCAGTCCTGATGTAAGAAAAAGCGTGAAGCCCATAATCTCGCTGTGTTACATAAACATACAAATAAATAAAATACCAAAATGGCGATGTACATCTGAGACGCAAACATCGACGGGAAACATGTCTACATATTATGCCTCCATCTAATCAGTTTATTTGAGACTTTGGTTAGCATTTTCTGTATTGCGTGGTACGATCCACAAATGTATTAACTTCAAAATTGGCAATTTCGTCACACAGAAGCATACATCACCTAAGTTGTCACCACATTTCACGTTTTAATAACTTTAAAACCTTTTCATAAATGCTTTTATAGAGGTCATAAGAAATAAATCTTTCGTAAACTTCACCAAATAGGAACAAAAATCTTTCTATCGTAGTGCAGCAAACCACTAACGGATAGAAAATGAGGCCACAACCAGAAAAAAAAAGAATGAAAAATGTAACAACCATCGGAAGATGGATTTATAAAAAATCCGGAACCGGTCATGCTTTGATCCATATAAACGTTGTTAAGCCATACTTGTGACTGGTTGCTATGTCAATTATAAACCTTGTGCACGTATATGATAATACTTTGGTAACTGTTATCAGGAATCGCTATTAATATTGGAAAACAACTAAGACCATTTCTAATGTGTATTCCACGATTATTTCGTCAACGTACCTTTCCACTTCTTTAGCAATTAGAGGAATTGATTTTAGAGAAAAAATAGATCATAAAGTTTGTACATACAATGCACAACACAATTAAGGGATCAAATTTCGAAAACCTGTAATTGTCGCCCATTAAGACGCAGAAGTTTGAAAATTGGCTCAAAGGTGCCACAATCGTTCCCTATGATGGCGCAAAAGCGTTCTGCCATGCGACATCAGCCTGAGGGTCAGTGACGCTTCAAACAGTGAAGCTGTCGACACGTGCGAAGAAACATGTAGAGCTCAGAACTTCACATGACATGAAACGTGGTTAATGATGTGACCACAGTTGAACCCAGCGCTACCGAAGACGGGTCACACGATGGGAAGGTCGTCGTACCTCTCGTATCTACATTGAATCTTTTCTTTTTTTGCCTCTGCGGTGGAGGCCAGAACCATGAAGCCCTGCGTAAAAATTACGCGGTTTTCTTTTGAGCGGCCGACGTAAACATTTCATATACACTGCCGCACAGAATCGACAGGAAAAGGCTGCAAGGTGAGGCATAAAAGGCTTCAATAAGACCTCATTTTTCCTTATTGCATTAATTCACACATTTCGCTGTCGAAAACGACGGTTCGTAGCGCAATCTGCAACAGGACAACGTTCTTGATGACCGTAGTCATTGCTATACACCCACAGGTGTTGCGTCTTCTCTAAGGACATTGTGAGACTGCATTCCCACTGAACTTGGGTAGTCCCCTTTGGAGTGGAGCGCGACCGCAACTTTTGCTGGCTGGCTGGCTGGCTGCAGCCGCCAGGGACCGTTCAGAACCATCAGACGAAATGTGATCGTGACCTGAAGCAGGAAAATGGCGTGATTTCAACACTGGGATTCGCGGTTCTTACACTAATCGCAGAGGCTTCAAAAGAAAGATTGAAACGTAGGTGAGAGGGGATGTCACGACCTTCCCATCCTGTGACATGTCCAATATGGCGTTAAGCAGAATTGTGGTGAAATCTGGTGACAATGTGATATCATTAACCCAAAGCTCTGGCTTTTTTTCCGCGTGTCTCGACGCCTTGACTGTTTGAACCGTTTAACTAGCCCGAGGCTGACATAACAGGATGTCTCGCTTTTGCACCTTTACAAAGGAAGGTGGTAGGCACCTTTGAGCAAAATTTCAAACTTACGCATCGCAGTGGGAGCCACTTTCGAAAAAGTAATCATTTAATTTTGTTGCGCAGTGTAGATTCTTAGCACCTTAGAACGCATTTTTAATGCTGTCCGCAGAAATATCTCTCTGTTGGTATTTCCTGCTTTAAAATTCGGAAATCAAGATGACTTGTCAACACAGACCCATGATTTGGCGACAGAGAGTTAGATTTTGTACAGACTGATGGTCTCTTGCCCGGCTCGTGTAATCTTATTTGATCGCGAATGTCTTTTAATCTCATGCTGAAACTCGCCCCAGCGAGACGTTCTGTCGATTCCTAACAAATCCGAGATTAGTGAGGATTATTTCCAGCGGAGGAGAGCACGCTGCTTGCTTCCTTGGCCGTCTAACCTCCCCCACAAACCCTCGTCCCCTATCCCCCGCCAACCTCCCTCTGGTGCGTTATATTCCCTCCCTCTGTTCAAACAGCTCGCGACACTCATATTTCAGAGGAAAACTTGCCGGATAATTTCATTTCTTGCAATACAGGGCGTGAGAAATGGAGAACCGCGGCAGATATAAAACCTTCTCGTCCGCATAAATAACGAAAGGAAGATAAGTTTATCTCAAATAATGGCGCCGTTTATTATTTTAATTGCAAGTGTGCACCTTTTTTTCGCTCCTTTCCGATGGGAAATTTCGCGCTGTGAGCGCTTACATTCGTTGTGGCCGCCATGGCAAGAGTACTTTACACAACGCGCGGGTGGAATTTAAGACCTCTCTTCCACGGGGCGACAACTCCCTTTGAGGAATAACGACCAATATATAAATGAGCTCACAGCTATCTCGGGCAGTAAAGAGGTTTTATGACATACGCTACGCGTTTTAATCCACCTGCGCCTCATGAAAGATAACACGATTGCATTACCTCAGAGAATTTTTGCAAGGAAGTTTCTCCCATCCGGACACGTACAGGCAGACTTTTTCTCGGGAAGTACTTGCGCCGATACCAGTCGGCCGCCTTGTCCAATCACGCGGCCCGCTCCCATCTAATAGGTAAATTTCATTTAGAAGTCTAATAAGAAACAACTTTATAATGTTTGAATTACGTAGCTCCAAGTTGCTAACACTCCATTAGAATTCATTGAGGAAACTTGCCCGCAACAACGAGACGTGAACTTGCAGAATTAAGGTTTTAGGGCCTTTTAAGAGCTCTCCCGAGTAAGGGGCGAGAGTGCATACTGCTACGAGGGAGTGCTTCAGTAGATTATACCCGGGATTCTGCCTTTATTGCTTCCATCGTCCGCAGCGTTCCAGCGACGTGGCCATCGGAGGGTGAAAAAAAAAAGAAAAAAGAGTCAGGACGGCGCATCGCGATGAAATATGAAAGGCCGCAATTCCGCGCCGCCGCATGCTGTTGCTGACAATGAATGCATCCATTATTAGGTATATATGACCCATCACTGTGGGACAGTTCTGAAATGGGGCTTTCCCGCTCTCCAATTAGGGAATTTCCGGCCGTCACGTGATTAAGCCGGGTGGAGCAATGATTGATTGGAACCACGGGTCATCGTATATCGCAGGCGTGTGCGATGGTCGCTAGGTTCCGATACTCGTACACTTAAGTCTGGAATGAAATCTCTTGCATCTTTCTGCATGTGTGGCACTTGATACATGGAACTAGGGCAGAAAAAAAATACCGTGAATGATGGCGGACGCTATTTCAAAATTTCTAAAAGTTATCCTCCACCTTCTCACTTTCTTTTAAATATGAGAGAAAGCAGAGGAGATAAATACCTGCATCTACTTCAGATATAAATTTAAGAAGTCACCACAGTTTACTATATACCTCTAACGCTTCAAATGTTTTAGCTAAAAAGTGCTTTCTATAAATACACACCGAATTAAAATATTCAGATAAATTTTGACGGTTAAAATTAATTACCTACACTATGTTCAAAGGTTTTTCCGTTATTATTTGTATCCTCTTGCACATTATAAATTCATTGCCCATCTGTCTATTGTACGCTAAATTATTAAATTAGACAAACCAGAAGTTGCCACTCATAAAGTATCAGAGAGAGATTTCAATCTCTTGCAAGTATTCAATGTAAAATTGCCAAATCGACAACGTATACTCGAACTAGCACGTAAAATAAACAACGAAAAGGTGGAAGGTTATTTGAGTAATTCGGATGAAATCTTTCACGGTCCTTCTAAAATTGCGATGTGTACCTATTTAAATAAATAATATGTCAGAGGGCACGTTGCATCGTACTTTAAATACGGTTTACTTCGTAATTTTTGAAGGAATGTGACCGATTTCGCAGATGTACGTCCTCCAGTACCTCTCCCCGACTTTTCAAACTGCACAGAAGCCCTGCTGCATACCTTGCCGGACTAGCAACCCAGGAAGAAAGCATGTTACAGAGAAATGACTGATCAAGAATCGAGGGGACTGATAGAAATGTGATTTGTCACCAAGCAGAGTAGGTGAACCGTTTTTGTACCTTCCTAACAGCTTAAAACTTAGTGCCCTTCCAGCAGTCGAACCCAGAACCCTAGGGCGGATCGTCAGTCATACGAGGATTGCCTAGCCAGCAAAATCAGTGCCCACTACAGGCAATATTCTGGGTTGGAATATCAGTCCGATTTACAGTTTTGCTCTGTCAGGGAGTTTCAAAACCCCACCGCACCGCTGCAAAATGATATGCGAGGTTTGGAACTTAAATAGTGGCAACTATTTATTCACAACCGATACGAAAGAGTTACATGTTTGCACCTGTTACTGTCCTTCAAAATAGTCAGCAGAATTGTGTAGAACCCGTTGTCAGCCATTTGGAAGGCGTAGTACACCGTTAGCAAAGCCTGTTCTGTTGACGGTGAGAAAGGAGCGTTCTACTACCTGTCGAACCTCTGGAACAGTTTTGAAGCGAATGCCACGAAGTGGTTCCTTCATCTTCGGAATCAAATCAAAGTCACAAGGACTGAAGTCCTGGGAGTACATTGGATGGTACTGTACTTCCCAGTCCCATCGACCGAACAGAGCAGCCACAGATTGCGCTGTATGCGCCCGCGCATTTTCGTGCAAAATGATGGTGGGTTGCGCAGAAAGTGTCGCCGCTTCTTTCGCAAAGCTGGTCGAAGGTGATGCTCCAAGAAAAGCTTTGCGAAAGAAGCGGCGACACTTTCTGCGCAGCCCACCATCATTAAGCACGACAATGCGCGGGCGCATACAGTGCAAGCTGTGGCTGCTCTGTTCGGTCGATGGGACTAGGAAGTACTGTACCATCCACCATACTCCCCGGACTTAAGTCCTTGTGACTTTGATTTGATTTCAGAGATGAAAGAACCACTTCCTGGCATTCGCTTCAGAACTGATGCAGAGATTCGACAGGCAGTAGACCGCTCCATTCGCACCATCAACAGAACAGGCTTTGCTAACGAGGGGCCGTCTGGAGCCCGTCTTCTCACGACCGTACATTCTCTTGACCAGCGCTGCCAGTAATCATGTACGGTAGCTACATTCCTGCCATGTCCTTCTGCAATATCGCAGAAGAACCACCAGTTTTTTGCAGCCCTACTACACGACCTCCTTCAAACTCAGCGGGAAGTTGATAGTGTGGCTTTGTCGCCTTAAAGGCATTCTTGACCAACATCAACTCACCACATCCAATCTCAAGGGTAACTAATGGTCACGAGAGTTCCAGCGTGTATTTAAAGCAAGCCTGATTCACATCCGCACAGTGGCGCTTCTAGCGCCACTCTTATGTCACTGATGGGAAATTTAAACAGACATCTTTCAGATATAGAAACACTCCTACCATCTGTCGTTTATGTCGGCCAACTCCTCCTTGGTGTTGCGATTTTTTTCCGTCCGTGTATATGTACAGAGGCTATGACAGATTATGTGTCACTTTCAACAATGATAATTTTGACGTGTCCTTTGCTCTCAACGTGGGCAATTCCATCTATAAAATGGTGAGTTCACAGATTTAATTCAAGAAATACAGAGAATCACCTCAGAATTCTCGAACTTCTATACCGATCATTTTAAGTACACGAACATGGATCACATTAGCGTATCTACGACGGTTTATTGTTGTTGTTTTTTTTGGGGTGAGGAGAGGGGTAATCAGTCTTCTGACTGCTTTGATGCGGCCCGCACGAATTCCCATCCTGTGCCAACCTCTTTATCTCAAAGTAGTACTTTTTGCAACACATGT
The DNA here is from genome assembly GCF_023864345.2 of Schistocerca serialis cubense. Classification (NCBI taxonomy): domain Eukaryota; kingdom Metazoa; phylum Arthropoda; class Insecta; order Orthoptera; family Acrididae; genus Schistocerca; species Schistocerca serialis. Next base: position 533,784,915 of record NC_064639.1, on the reverse strand, counting down.
CCTCAATTATTTATTGGATGTATTCCAGTCTCCGTCTTCCTCTACAGTTCTTACACTCTGAAATTCCTCTAGTACCATGGGAGTCATTCCTTCATGTCTTAAGAGATGTCCTATGATCCTGACCCTTCTCCTTATCAGCGTTTTTCACATATTACTTTCCTTTCCGATTCTGCGCAGAACCTCCTCATCCCTTACCTTATCAGTCAATTTAATTTTCAACATTCGTCTGTAGCACCACATCTCAAATGCTTCGATTCTCTACAAATTTACGACGGTAGGCGATCTCAAAAAGTCATCGGTACACCTGGTGGCGCGATTACTAGCGGTTCGTATCTGTAAGTTTGGATGTTTAGTGTTATTTATATTAGTTGGTACCCGCGTCCTAACGAGGAAACTTTGTTCTGGTCCCCATTGTCCTCAGTCGGTGCAGTGAACCTAAAGTGAGCTGCTGTTTGTGTACTTCGCATCTACTCAACGTAATTCGTAGTCAACTGTTGTACCAAACGTAGTATGTTACGGAATAATTCTATGCATTTGTACACATAAAACGTTGTGTACTGTGAATTATCATGCGTAGAACATGGAACACTTCACGTGAAATGAACATGCAGACTTGCACTTGACCTTTGATGCTGCAAGAACTACGGAAGGAACGTGGCCTTTGTTCGCAGAACGCTATCCGGAAAGATGAATACCAAATCAGAGAACATTTTCTGTAGTGGCTCGTCGTCTCCATGAAAGGTGCACATTAGATGGAGATTACCATGTTCGATGTCGAACATGGAGTGTACGCAATCCTGGTTTCGAGGAACGAGTACTACAAATGTTTTACCACCATCTTTCAGATAGCGTACGCTCCGTTGCTCATGCTCTAAATACTAGTTCTAAAAGTGTTTGGAGAACTCTGCGTGATCATCACAAGCTTTTTTAAGGTGCAGGACCTTCCATCCACTTATTTCCCAACCCAGAAGGAATTTTCCGTATGGTTTTTGCAGGAAAGAAAGCTAACTCCCTACTTTGCAAACATTGTTCTGTGAACTGATGAATCGACTTTCATCCGCGAAGAAATGTTCAACAGTCGAAACTCCCATACACGGTCCCGTGAAAATCCTCAAGTTACTGCTACCACCATATTCAGGAACGGTTTTCTATTAAAATTTAGGCTGGAATTATTCACAACCAAGTAGTGGGGGCTTACATTCTTCCACACCGTCTAACTGATAGTGTTTATCGCGTATTTCTCGAACACATACTTTCCTGTCACCGTCTCAAAACCAGACGACGAATGTCCTCCCCATTTCACAAATCGATGGAGAAGATTCTTGGACAGACAATACCCTGGGCGCTGGATTGGGCGTAATGGACCTGCCCGCTGGCCTGCAAGATCCCCAGATCTCACACCTCATTATTTTTATCACTGTAGCCACTTGAAGGCTGTTGTGCATCAGAATCCTCTAACCACTGTAGAAAAACTCGGAGCTCGAATTGCTGTTGCTGCAGGAGACGCCCGCGATCACGCCAGTGAAACATTACCTGATGTTCGTAGTTCCGTGGTGCGACGGCTTGAGTTATTTTATCAAGTCAACAGCGTATACAACGAGTATTTATTGCAGTAATCACAACGTACAGTGATGTTTCCACTAGAAAAAGCATATGAGCTTTGGCGGTGTGTACCGCCTTAGCTGTGAGTCCGAAACCATTTCAAAATGATTGCTGTATCCATCCTATCATTCCACAAAAATGAAGCACTTATTTCTGAAACTAGCGGTATAATTTGTCTTAACTCCCGTACGAGAATAATGGGATTACTAGAGGTACTGTGCGAGTGGGTCCACCCTCCAAACTACCGCCTGTGCCATCTAGCCTACCGTACAACCAGCGCGGCGTCTGGGCTCTGCCGACTCGGCGCGCCCCGGTCCCCCAGCGCCTGGCCCGCCCCGTCACACGGCCACCCTCAGGCCTCTGCCTGTCATCAAAACACTCAGACACTCTGCCGGCTCCTAATCACGGCCGCTTGTTATGCGCCCGCTTTGAAAAACGGAAAAATGATACTGGTGATTCGCCGCCAGCGGACGTCCTAAGTGTGAAGGAGAGAGGAGAAAAGAGGGAGCGAGGCGGAAGGAGGGAGACAAAGAAGGGAAGCGAAGGAAACTGGCATGAGGTAGACGGTAGCGGGAGAGGAAAAGCCGTTTGTGGGAACGGACGACTGCGAGTCCACAGCTGTTCCCAGTCCTCCCCGAGCAGGGAGAGAGAACTGAAATATTCGCGAGGCGAGCTACGTAAGCAGCCTGAATCTTGGAGTGCTAACACAATTAATGCCGCTGAAGAGGCCTCGGATACAGGTGCTATTGGGCGTTTATATTTTGCGCATGATCTTGTGTTTTATTAGCCACCTCTTTATGTACTCGAATTTATGCAAGGAGTGTTCAGCAAAGTAAGTTGATCGACTCGAAGAAGGTATTAGGAGCAGAATTGTGAATTGTTCTGCTGCCAGCAACAGTTAACTTAATGATGTTCTGCCTGCACTTATGCAGGCATCCAGTATTCAACAGTGCTGCTTTTAGTCACTGAAATATGTTGTTGGGCCATACCTGTAGTTACCAGGGTGGAAATCTAGGCAGGGCTTACTCGCAACAAGCAACTAGTCCGGTGAATACAGCATCTATTCCATGGAACATAACATAGTTCAAGTAATACCATTCACATCTGTTACAGTTGTAGTTAAAGAACGTCCGTTGATTCGTCTCACACCAACTATATGTTTCGTAAGGCTAAAGTTACCACCCGTGTGACTGATGTGAAATATTAGAATCTTTATTAAATGAAAGGGGTACTTTTCTCAAATGCCTGAAACACTTTAAAACATATTTCCGACCATCGCTTCAATACAAAACTTCATGTGACAGTGTCATGATCCGCGTCGACACCAAATTCTTTAAGTGCACTATCCACTAATCGCAAGAACTTATTCGCAGTACGTTTCATACAACGCAGAGAATGACCAGTCACGTCTTTATACCCTCCAACTGTATACTGAAGATCCCCCTTTCTATTCCTAATCACACATCACGCGTCCACTATTAGCTTTCGCTTCTCACGACTTCCAACATTCAAACTAGCAACAAGCAATAATCCACGCGCTCACACATCGTGCACATATTATTGTAGGACAAGATCTCATCGAATACTGACAATAGCTATATGAAGTCACACTTATCCATTCCTAATGAACTCTTTCCTGCAATGTCACGTGCGAAGTTCAACCATGACTATAATGTATAGCGATAGAACACAACATTAGAACGCACTGTCGGAAAATTGACAGTTTTTAATGCGCTTTTCACCGTCATTGTATATGGTACTACAAGGATGTGCAAGCATTACTCATTATTAATCTCACATCTGAATCTGTGCTATGAGGTTCACTTCACTGTTGTGCAGGCCAAGTGAAAGATATAGACAAAGACTTTGATTATCATCATCTTCATATCCTTCAGCAAGCCGGGTGCGGTGTTCATGAACAGTTCGCCTCCTTTAGCTCTGTCTTGATATACTTCTTATATTCGTATTATTTCCTAGTTTACCTCTCTAGCCTTCAGATCTTCCTTAATATGATCCATCCATCTTCTACTGGGTCGTCCTAGGACCTTTTCCCCTGCACACTTCTACCTCCAAGTATTGTTTCGGCAGGCGATTACCCTTCATTCTCTTTAAATTTCCAAACCACGTGATCCGTGCAATACTCAGCCTCTCAGTTGGTCAGATTCACTTGCATCTCTCCTCTGATGTGTTTATCCCTAACTTGATCTCATTTAATCTTCTGCAAGGCTGATCGCAAAAACTTCATTTCGATTGCTTACAGCTTGCTAAAATCAGCCTTGTTAATTACATGGCACTCGAAGCTGTATGTCATAATCGCCAGGAGATCGGCATTAAACATGATCTGTTTGGCTCTCACAGGAACTCCGTTGTCAAGGTCCGTACTTGATGTAAAAAATGAGATCCGTTTCCTACTCTGTACTTGTACTTCTTACTTGTACTTCTAGTTTGACAGTTCCATTCCTTGATACTGTATTTCCCAGGTATCTGAAAACTTTCACACTTTGAATTTTCCATCCGGCAAGTATCAGGTAGCCCCGTGCAGATGTCCAGCTCATAGTAATTGCTACAATTTTGCTACGACTTTCCTGTCATCCTTATACCAAACCTGCACGTTGGAATAATATCATAAACTCAATGAAAGGCAGTTCGTGTTGCATTTACCTTCTCTTATTTTCAGTAAATATTCATTATTTCTTACTACATCCTTCCTTACACCTTCGGATGTTGCGATTAGACAGGCACAACCGAAAATGACGTGATCTGAAGCCAGGACATCAATTCATTGAATTCTGCACTAATGAACTAAAATATTATGATCATCTAATTAATAACCTGTTAATTAACTTCCGGAACGCAATATAGCAGCGTTTCTCCGTGTCATGGTTCAAATGGTTCAAATGGCTCTGAGCACTATGGGACTTAACATCTGAGGTCATCAGTCCCCTAGAGCTTAGAACTGCTTAAACCTAACTAACCTAAGGACATCACACACATCGATGTCCGAGGCAGGATACGAACCTGCGACCGTAGCGTCGCGTGGTTCCAGACTGAAGCGCCTAGAACCACTCGGCCACCAGCGGCCGGCTCTCCGTGTCATGGATTCGGTATTTCTTGACAGGTTTCCAAAGGTATGTGGCACAGGATTGCTACGCACAGAGCGCTAAAAGGAGATGTGTGTATTTTCTGAACGAACACCGAACAGCATAAAGACTTCCGGTAAAGAATCGTCATTCATTTACTATTCAGTCTGATGGTGCGGTCGTACGAAAGTATCCCTTGACGAGGAATACTCTCCGTAAGGTTCGTCCTGTTTCATACTACCTGTAATCTCAATTTTTTTGTAATAAATTCATTTTTAAAACTGTTCCGGATTTTCCAGACCGTTTCCTACGATTAAATATAGCCAAATCAGCGTTCCGTAGCTAAATAGTCGATTTGGCGGATTTACTGAAGAGTCAAAGTAGTTAGAACCAAAACCGATTGTGTTATAAATCCAAAGTAGTTCAAACGCTTACATGACTTTAACAGCAGATACATGCCATCTGAATTTTCGATGCTATTATTTAACCTCTAACATACTAAATTTTAGAAAAACACTCTCCGAGCTTCTCATTCTGAATTCAATCATCAGATGAGTATCAATTAACTAAAAGCAATATTTAAACAATAATGATGACAACAATAACAATAATAGTAATGACAGCATGCAAGATATATAAATAATAATTAGAACCAGATATCTTTAATTTTAACGCCAGCAGTAGTAGACCTTAAGCAAGGACAGGTAGTTCCATTAGAGGTTCCTTGGATTGGGCTATTGGATTAGGAAATAGATGCACCAGTATAAATATTTGTACATACAAACAAAAGTAGGGAAATATTGCTACTGTTTCTGTGGGTAGACTATTTACCACCTTCTATTTTAAAATATCTGCATAAATTTGTCCAAAGTAGTCTTCCATACAATTACAAACAAAATTGAAATTATTTTTCAATGTCAATAAACTTTACCAACAGGCGTACACTTTTAAATATTTTATTTTATTCTGAAAGCAACCAGGTTCGGCAATTCATTTTGACACCTTCAGGCCACATACGCGTGGGAGCTGAACGGATTTTATTCGCATGTACTGAGCTATCAGTGTTGAAGAAAGTCAGGTGTGAATGCTACAGAACCATCGGTTTAATAAATCACGGTTGCGAAGTACCAAGACGATTCTATACAGAAGAACGGAAGAACTGATAGAAGCCGACATCGGGGAAGTTCAGTTTCATTTCCGGTGAAATGTAGGAACACCCAAAGTTTTATCTTAAGAAGATAGTTCGATGAAAGGAAAACCTATAGCATTTATAGATATAGCATTTGTAGAATTTAAAAAAAGCTTTTAACACTGTTTACTGCACTACAGGCTTCAAAATTTGGAAGTTATCAAATATATAATACGGGATCAAAAGGCTATTTACAACTTGTACATGACCAGACAGCAGTTATAGTAGTTCAGGGACAAGAAAAGCAGGCTGCATTGGAGAAGGAAGTGAGACGTGGATGTAAGCTATAATTAACGTTATTCAACGTGTACACTGAGCGAGCAGTTAAGAAAACCAAAGAAAATTAAACTTTAGGAAGAAGAAATGAGAAGTTTGACGTTTGCCGACGACATGATAATTTTTTTAGAAACGGTAAAAGACTTGGCAGAGCTGCTCAACGGAATGGACATTATCTTGAAATGAGATTATAAGGTGAATGTCAGCAAAAGTATATGCGAATTGGTGGTGGAGTGTTTGTGTTTGTCAGTAGTGGTTTATCTTGTAGTGAAGTCGAAGTAGATACTCTGTGCGAATTAGTATGGGTGGAGGTTATACTTAACATCCGAACTAAGTTAATAATTTGCTCCTTCTACCGACCCCCAAACTCCGATGATATAGTTGCTGAACAGTTCAGAGAAAATTTGAGTCTCGTAACAAATAAATACCCCACTCATACGGTTATAGTTGGTGGGGATTTCAACCTTCCCTCGATATGTTGGCATAAATACTTGTTCAAAAACCGTGGTAGGCACAAAACATCTTCCGAGATTGTCCTAAATGCTGATTTCCAGCAGTTAGTCAACGAACCCACGCGAATTGTAAATGGTTGCGAAAACACACTTGACCTCTTAGCCACAAACAATCCAGAGCTAATAGAGAGCATCATGACTGATACAAGGACTAGTGATCACAAGGTCGTTGTAGCTAGGCTCAATACCGTTTCTTCCAAATCCACGCAAAATAATATTATTTAAAAAAGCGGATAAAGTGTCACTAGAAGCCTTTCTAAGAGACAATCTCCATTCCTTCCGAACTGACTATGCAAATGTAGACGAGATGTGCCCCAAATTCAAAGATATAGTAGCAACAGCAATTGAGAGATTCATACCTCATAAATTGGTAAGAGATGGAACTGATCCCCCATGATACACAAAACAGGTCCGAACGCTGTTGCAGAGGCAACGGAAAAAGCATGCAAAGTTCAGAAGAACGCGAAATCCCGAAGATTGGCTAAAATTTACAGGCGCGCGAAATTTGGCACGGACTTCAATGCGAGATGCCTTTAATAGGTTCCACTACGAAACATTGTTTCGAAATTTGGTAGAAATTCCGGAGAAATTCTGGTCGTATGTAAAGTACACAAGCGGCAAGACGCAGTCAATACCTTCGCTGTGCAGTGCCGATGGTACTGTTACCGACGATTGTGCCGCTAAAGCGGAGTTATTGAACGCAGTTTTCCGAAATTCCTTCACCAGGGAAGACGAATGGAATATTCCGGAATTTGAAACACGAACAGTTGCTAGCATGAATTTCTTAGTTGATACCTTAGGGGTTGCGAAGCAACTCAAATCGCTTGATACGGGCAAGTCTTCAGGTCCAGATTGTATACCCATTAGGTTCCTTTCACATTACGCTGATACAATAGCTGCCTACTTAGCAATCATAAACAACCGCTCGCTCACCTATAGATCTGCACCTACAGATTGGAAAATTGCGCAGGTCGCACCAGTGTTTAAGAAGGGTAGTAGGAGCAATCCATCGAACTACAGACCTATATCATTGACGTCGGTTTGCAGTAGGGATTTTGGAGCATATACTGTATTCAAACATTATGAATCACCTCGAAGGGAACGATCTATTGATACGTAATCAGCATGGTTGCAGGAAACGTTCTTGTGCAACACAGCTAGCTCTTTATTCGCACGAAGTAATGGCCGCTATCGACAGGGGATCTCAAGTTGATTCCGTATTTCTAGATTTCCGGAAAGCTTTTGACACGTTCCTCACAAGCGACTTCTAATCAAGCTGCGGGCCTATGGGGTATCGTCTCAGTTGTGCGACTAGATTCGTGATTTCCTGTCAGGAAGGTCGCAGTTCGTAATGATAGACGGCAAATCATCGAGTGAATCTGAAGTGATATCAGGTGTTCCCCAGGGAAGCGTCCTGGGACCTCTGCTGTTCCTGATCTATATAAATGACCTGGGTGACAATCTGAGCAGTTCTCTTAGGTTGTTCGCAGATGAAGCTGTAATTTAGCGTCTAGTAAGGTCATCCGAAGACCAGTATCAGTTGCAAAGCGATTTAGAAAAGATTGCTGTGTGGTGTGGCAGGTGGCAGTTGACGCTAAGTAACGAAAAGTGTGAGGTGATCCACATGAGTTCCAAAAGAAATCCGTTGGAATTCGATTATTCGATAAATAGTACAATTCTCAAGGCTGTCAATTCAACTAAGTACCTGGGTGTTAAAATTACGAACAACTTCTGGTGGAAAGACCACATAGATAATGTTGTGGGGAAGGCGAGTCAAAGGTTGCGTTTCATTGGCAGGACACTTAGAAGATGCAACAAGCCCACTAAAGAGACAGCTTACACTACACTCGTTCGTCCTCTGTTAGAATATTGCTGCGCGGTGTGGGATCCTTACCAGGAGGGATTGACGGAGGACATCGAAAGGGTGCCAAAAAGGGCAGCCCGTTTTGTATTATCACGTAACAGGGGAGAGAGTGTGGCGGATATGATACGCAAGTTGGGATGGAAGTCATTAAAGCAAAGACGTTTTTCGTTGCGGCGAGATCTATTTACGAAATTTCAGTCACCAACTTTCTCTTCCGAATGCGAAAACATTTTCTTGAGCCCAACCTACATAGGTAGGAATGATCATCAAAATAAAATGTTGAATTCCCTAACGATATCCGAAAAGGACTGTCCTACGCTTCTGTCTCCAACAACCATACCGCGTTCAGATCTGTTAATACCAATCATGCGGCCATAACCACATCGGAAACTTTCCATATGAGTCATCTGAGTGCAAATGACAGCTCTTCCAACGCACTACCCATTTCTTACCTTGCATACGAGATACTGCCGACGCCAGTATACGTACATATCACTATCCTATGACTTGTCTCCTCAATTGAGTTGTCATTTCCTTCAACTGCGCTGCGACGGAGGCACCATTTGATCGTTACTAATGATGAGTGGTTCTAGGCGCTACAGTCTGGAGCCGCGCGACCGCTACGGTCGTAGGTTCGAATCCTGCCTCGGGCGTGGATGGGCGTGATGTCCTTAGGTTAGTTAGGTTTAAGTAGTTCTAAGTTCTAGGGGACTCATGATCTCAGAAGTTAAGTCCCATAGTGCTCAGAGCCATTTGAACCATTTAATGATGAGTGGTGTCTGCAATAATAACGTCTGTGCTCCATTCGGGAACTTAATTTGATATCCTCTGAGTGCTATCAAAAACATCCTATAAATTCCTGGGGGTTTCGGTAGTTGCGAGAGCACTGGGTAGTAGAGTAAATTCTTGGATGCAGAAAGTGGGAAAATGTAATTCCAATGTATTAAAAAGAGTCTAAGTGTATGGAATGAAATGAGAAATTGTTCACCGAAATAATTTGATGTGTTTTCATACAGAAAAAGGCATAAAACTCCATCCCGGCACGATGCTTTATTCATCCCTAATCAGTCGCCATTTTGTTTGCTCACGTGATAATGTTTACACTTTCAACGCTGTACGAGCGCATGAGCCGCATGCAAACATTGTGTTTAGTACAGTAGCACGATATGGAGCGTGTTCGTGTATGAAAGTATCTGTGTCTGTGCGTGCCTGTGTATCTATGTGTGTGCAAACAGAGAGGAGAGCTGGTGTTTACATTGCCTATTCCACCTGCGGTCGTAGCCACTTACGGCGATTTCTTCAAGCTCGTCGTTTTTGTTTTCCTTCCAGACGTGTTTCCCTTTTTTATTTATTTCTTAATATTTCCAAATAAGCCTTCAAATAATCCTTCATAAAATGATGTTTTCGTCACGAAGCGGTAAGCGCAATGGTTAATAAAGTAAGCTGAACATACGGCACTTAGAATTTTTAAGCAGCTGTGCGAAGTGGTAATGAATGGAAGACGAGTACGAGAAGTGTATTATATTCTGTTTACACACCGGGCAAAACTAAATGATGACTGAAGCAACAAAATTTTTACTTCAGCGTGCTACCAAGTGGTGCACCATCCAAGTAATCTCAAAGAGCATGCTTGTGGAACTTTTGTGCAAAAGTTTCTTAATCAAGCAGTCCACGCAGGAGCCATATTAAATTCATATTGACGAAAAAGTCATAATTTTCATAACTCAAATATATACTGTACCTCTAGTATCCGATCAAGATAGAGGTGTCATATAAATACGTCACTTTGCATTGTAATGCTATTATTAAATCAATTAATAAAGCGGTTAGAAAATAGTTTTATAAATGTATTTAAAAATTAAGTATTTTCGTCAACAGAACATTCAACGCCAATAATAATATAGTTCATTCGTAATATAAAATTCAAAGTGGCGATACCGTATATGATGTGTACAGGGTAATTTGGGAGATATCGAGCAACAGCAGGGTGACCTAGCCACTGGATTATTTTGATGCTATTCGTAAGAATGGGACAAATAATTGTGAAATTGTTGTGTTTGCAGAATAGGTATATGTTTCACAGTTCGAATTTTCAATGTGGTAGAGCACGTGCTAAGAACACTGCATACAATGCATGAAAACGCCTTTAGTTTGACAAATGGAATGCAACACAATTTCTTAATTTATACGCCCGTGGACCGAAGGTTAAAAATAGGAAAGGAATCTTGTTAGTTACCATTCGAGACGTAAGAATAGTCAGCAGTAGAACTTTGTTTTATGACACTGCTGTTTACACTTACATATCGTATCATGCAACGTGCAGATTTGTCATATTTTGGAAATTTAGCCTGACAATCTGAAGGTGCAGTAGCTCGTCTAAGCCGAAACATCAGCCAGACGCAGTGGCCGTGCGGTTCTAGGCGCTACAGTCTGGAACCGCGAGACCGCTACGGTCGCAGGTTCGAATCCTGCCTCGGGCATGGATGTGTGTGATGTCATTTGGTTAGTTAGGTTTAACTAGTTCTAAGTTCTAGGGGACTAATGACCTCAGAAGTTGAGACCCATAGTGCTCAGAGCCAACCGAAACATCAACTGTCAAACTCCAAGAAATGGGCGGCAGTGTATCAGGCATTCGGGGGCTACAATTCCCCCTCCTCCCCCCTCCCAACCCACCCACCAACACCAACTGCTACGGTGTTGATTCCCGCCAAATGCCAGGCCCTTGCGTGGTAAGAGAAACACCCTGTATAGCGTTGTCAGCTTAGCTTACAGCTGCCTTAGATTTTAACAGTTCCTAGACAAATATATCTCAAACTAAGAGCAGTTAATCTTTATGGCTGATAACAGAAATGATTCGTTTATTGTGGAGTTAGAGATATTGGGATTTTACCAATTTATTCTCCAGGATAATTCCCACTGTTTGTCAGGAAGTAACGTTGTAGTCCCAAAAATCACATGAAAGACGTGAAGCGAGGCTAACTGCTGTGGTGATTGTAGTGGACATGGATTCGCAGTTTCACTTCATCGTTAGCCTTGTCTCTAAATGTCTCTGAGCACTATGGGACTTAACATCTGAGGTCATCGGTCCACTAGAACTTAGAACTACTTAAACCTAACCAACCTAAAGACATCACAAACATCCATGCCTGAGGCAGGATTCGAACCTGCAACCGTAGCGGTCGCGCGATTCCAGACTGTAGCGCCTAGAACCGCTCGGCCACTCCGGCCGGCTTCTGAAGATATGCTTGCCATTTTTGCTTCATTTTAACTCGTCTGTACCCATGTAATCTAGCGAGATTGTTAAGTTTCCTCTGTACATCGTCTAACGGCTTGGGTTTGACCATGATGGATTTCGGGTCTAAGGCCATCGTAATGCGCCTTTTAATGGACTTGATTTCGTCAGTTCAATATAGCAATTTCAGTTTTTCGTCGTTTATACGAGAACATCGCATTTGGTTCGTGGTTCCTTATAGTTTTTCATATTTTGGCATAGTATTGATGTTGTTGTATCGGATGCAAGTTCGCCTCCGCAGCTGAACTGTCAGAGATGCTAATTACAATGCGGATGACTCGGGTTCGATTTCCACTACTGCCAGGGATTTTTTCTTGGTGGAAGGACTGGAAAGTTGTGCAGTCAGCCTATACATGCCAATTGAGGAGCTACTTCACCGAGTGGTAGTGGCACCAGTCTGCTAAATCCGACAACAGCCGAGAGTGCTTTGTGCTGACCACCACTCCCCATACTGTATCCATACGACACCAGTCGACGGTGTGTCGTTCCCGAATGTCACATCTGTGGTCACAACGGCGGTGTTTATCACATTATGGGATATAACTTACGGCTAACTGCTTCGTTATTTTGACGCACAATGTCAAAATGTAATAGACTTTACGAAGTCCAAAATGATTTAAGTATTGAATCGATGTATTACGTTTTACGTTTACACGTTGATGACAGTCACTGACTGAAACAGGTCGTAACAAAGTAAATACTGATACAGCAGCGTGCCATGGATTTTAATTGTTTTTAATTATTAATTTGTTTTGAATTTGTATCTCCGGTGCCAGAACTTCCGTAACGATTGTGAGGGGCCTTCAACAAGTAATGCAACACATTTTGTTTTTAAAGCAGGAAGGTTTTATTCAGCATATCAATACACCATACTATTCCCCACTTCTTTGGCTACAAAACATTTTTTTTCGATATAGTCTCCTTTGAATGTACAGCCTTACGTCACCTTACTGGGAGGGCCTATATGGCCCGCATTGTACTACTCTATTGATCGAAACATCTTGCTGCATCAATAAGCTCCCCATCATCCACGTTATGCTTCCTGCGGTGTGCATCCTTCATTGGACGAAACAGATGGAAGTTGTAAGGAGCGAGGTCCAGGCTGTAGGATGGATGAGGAAGAACAATCCAATGACGATTTGTGAGCTCCTCTCGGGCACGCGGAATTGCGTGAGTCCTTGCGTTGTCATGGAGAAGGAGAAGTCCGTCTGCATTTTTTTGGTGACGATCACACTGAAGTCGTTTCTTCGGCTTCCTGAGAATAGCGCAATACATTTCCGGTTTGATCGTTGCATCATGAAGGAGGACGTCAAACACAATAGCCCCTTCAGGGTACCAGAAGACCGTAGCCCTGACTTTAGCAGCTGAGAGTACGGCTTTGACCTTTTCCTTCGGAGTGGAGGTGGTGTGGTATCACTCCATGGATTGCCATTTTGTTTCCGGTTTAAGTGATCAACCCATGTTTCATCGTCTGTGACGACTTTCTACAAAAAATTGTCACTGTCAACCTCGCAATGCGCAATAAATTCCACAGAAATAGTCCTTCGTTGTCCTTTATGTCTTCTGTTAGGCGGCGAGGAACTCCGCAGGCATACAGCTTTGACTACCCCAACTGGTGGACGAGTGTGTCAGCACTACCAACATAGAGGAGACAGGTGTTCGATTGCGATCTGATGATCACCTCTAATGAGAGTGTCCTCACGTTCCAACGTTGGAGGAGTGACAGCTACGTGCAGTCGGACGGCACGCGGAAGATGAACAGTTTGGGCGAAACCTTGTTTCGATAAAGGCAGACGCCTCGACCAACGACTACTCGTTCTTTTGTTCACCGCCAAATCTCCGTAGACATTCTGCAAGCCGGCCGGTGTGGCCGTGCGGTTCTAGGCGCTTCAGTCTGGAACCGCGTGACCGCTACGGTCTCAGGTTCGAATCCTGCCTGGGACATGAATGTGTCTGATGTCCTTAGGTTAGTTAGGTTTAAGTAATTCTAAGTTCTAGGGGACTGATGACCTCAGATGTTAAGTCCCATAGTACTCAGAGCCATTTGAACCATTCTGCAAGTGTCTATGAATATATGCTATGCAGCTATATTGCCTGGAACGCTCCTCTGTTCCAGACATCGATTTGAAGGCCTCGTATAGAACCCCGACTGATTGGAACTTCATGGTACTACAATGGCTGAAGAGAAAATATTCCACGATGTCCGACAACAAATTCCACATTTTTGCAACCAAAATTGGACAACAAAAAAAAGTGTTGCGTTATTTATTGAACACCTGTCGTATTTTGGACAGGGTAACATGGTAACTGAGCGGTTCATTGTTGTGGTACCATTCTGATATTCTGTTCTCAGAAACTAGGTGTTCATTTCTTGATCATACATAACTTGGTCATAACGTTAATGGCACTGAACAAGGTGTACTTTTGAAGCCACGTGGCACGTTAACCCTTAATAGTGCAGAAACTTCACAAGCACTACACTGTTTACGCACTAGAGGTATACGCTTCACAGGTTCTCGTCGAAAAATACCAGTGTATCTCCTGTCTCGGCCACAGAGTGTTTCTGCAACGAAGACGGCGCGGAGGTGCCGCCAGGATTCAGTAGCATTTTGGAGGTTGTGAAGGGGGGGGCAGGAGGGAGGGAGGGATGGAGAGGAGCCTCGAGCGTCTGGTGGCGCAAGTTGGATGAATGGCCGCAAACGGCGCAATTACACGCCGGCGTGGTGCCGCCGCCACACGCCAGGTGAGCCGCCACGTCACGGCTGCACTTGTCAGCGCCGCACGGCGCCGCGTAACCACACCTACAGTAACTGCAGCTACTTTACGCACGGGGGACTTCCTTTCTGGGGCACAGCCGTCAGGGTTCCGTGCTGCGCGTTAACCGACTGCCGCCCCCATTCCAGGCCTCTATAGTTCACTACAGTTGTTACAAGCAGAAAACCGGCTCTTCCCTTTCTCACTTGCTACGAAAGCAAAGCGGACTTCGTCAGAATTTAACCGAAGTGCATGCTTTCTCGATAAAGAAAAGAGGAACCTATACTAACTGACACTAAACAGACAAATGCAACAAGGGTTGAGTACCTACATTATGAAAAATGTTGATGTAACTTAACCTTTAGTAGGTTTGTGGTTGATATTTTAACCAGGACGCCTAAGATTCAAATTCTCTGTAAGCTGATGCCTGTAAAAGACCCTATCGCATTCAGCTACTGCGTGGGAAAGACCTGTGGGCAACAGAGCAACCACAATAAGCTGACATTATTTTCTCAACAAATGGAAGCATTCTTACTTTCTGGTCGATAAAGTAACCGCATAGCATTCTCAGTTTTCAGTGCAAGGACTGCTTCATAATATTGCTAGTAAGTCTTTACTTTCACAAAATTAAGTCTATTTATTACTCTGATTTTATATTGTAATACAGATATGCTGGCTGTGCTCTGACGGCCAGTCGCTATCGAATGAACTTTTTGTCACGTGTGTGCAAGAAGACGTACATAACCTCAATTTTCCTTCGGTTTACTAATAACTACAGTTGTGAAAAAGTGCTTCTGCACAAGCTATATTATGTTATCGTGCTACCTCAGTATCTACTTGAAACTTCTGTCAAATAATTTCTAAGCTACACCACTACGCTCAGATATTGTAGGCAGTTCTACCCAAGCTGACTCCCACACTAATATAGCAATGTTAACTTGTTGTGTTCTGCAACCAATAATCGTTTTCTATCATGGTGCCTTGCACAAGCTCAACTGGACCCTTGGATGCCCACGTGAATATCCTCCAAAGTATAACGGAGCCGCAGCCAGCTTGTTTCCGTCCCGCAGTACGGGTATCAACGTGCTATTTCCCTGGAAGACAACGGATGCGAACCCTTCCATCGGCATGATAAAGAAGGTATCGGGAATCATCAGACAATGCAACGCTCTACCATTGCGGCAACGTCCAGTCCCGAAGTCCAGGCACCCGTTTCAGGCGTAGTTGCCGATGTCGTGGTATCAACATTGGCACATGCGTGGGTCGTCGGGTGCGGAGGCTCGTCGTCAAGAGTGTTCGGTGCAATGTGTGTTCAGACACACTTGTATTCTGCCCAGTACTGAAGTGTAAAGTTAGTTCCGCCCGACGTCGTCGCATGCTCTGTTTTACAAGTCTTCCAGCCTACGGCTTCCGACATCTGAAATGAGGGGTAGCCACCCGACAACACGACGTCTGGACGCCATTTCACCCTGGGTTCACCATGTTTTGAAGACACTCACCGCAACAATCCTCGAACACCCGACAACCTTGCGGTTTCCGAAACGCTCATGCCGAGCCTCCGGGTCATCACAACCTGCCCTCGGTGAAACTCAGGTGGATCGCTCACACGGACAGCACGCTTACTGATATTTCATTCAACGTACGTGTGTCTGACTAGCGTTATGTGACGCTGCTATCGCCTGGACGGGTTTATATCGATAGTAGTTCGGTGGTCATAATGTTCTGGCTGATCAGTGTAAGCGACGATATATTATGCCAAGTTATATATTTTGCTACACTCATTCCAACAAATAATGTGACGTAACTGTTTTATTTGAGGCTTGGTCTGCCGGATTTTTGCAAATCAAATCACCTGGGTCATCAGCTGATTAACAGAGGTGTTTCAAAGAGTTGTTTTGAAACAATGTTTTGAGAAGGTTCAATCCAAATATGATGATGATGCGGAGGCCTGTCGAAACGTTGTTTCACGATAACATTTTTCCTTGGCTCATAACATGAGAAGATTTCATCAAGGAAATTAGGTGAATTAAGAAACACTCTCATTTAATATTACAAATATCAAAAAATAATTAATCTTGTGAAACGGAAGGGTACTTATGGGTCGAAATATGTATTTTTTTCTCTCATGACCTGTCAGTGGAATAGGAGAATGTGAAAGTTTCCTGAAGCTTCGATGAAAAATACGAATGTCTCTACAAAGAGGACTTAAGATTTTTTTCGAAGTTTTGGAATATGACTGCGCCATATTCATCCAAGTTTCTAAAAAAAGGAGCAAGTGTAAATAAGATGAACCTTCAGGCCCTACTGACTTCCAGGAACTACGACCATACACAAGTACCTAATGTAAGGGACAGCCAAACGTAAGTAACACAGACGTAAAAAGGAAGTAAACCTCTCATTGTTTCGAAAGGAATCACCGTAACTGTCAATAAATTTATCCGACTATGAGACAAGACAATCAACTCCTTCATAGAAAACATTTGAAGTAGCCCACGAAAACATGATGGAATCCAGGCGCGCGTCTCTTTATTCGAAGCTTATCAACGGCCACGAATGTCTTTCTTCAGCGCACCAAGAACGTGGAAATCGCATAGTTAGGGATCGAGACTGTATGGAGTATGTGTAAGGGCTTCCCAGCGAAACCTCTGCAGTGTAGTTGAAACAACCCCGGCAGCATATGAGCGGGCATTATCTTGCAACAGAATGATGCTGACGGGCCCACATGTTGCCAAGGTTGTTTTGCCTGTGTTGCAGAAGTTTCGCTGGGAATCGGCTACTCAGCCTCTATACAGTTACGATCTCTCCCCATGCGATTAGCATGTTCTTGGTACGCTAAAGAAAGACATTCGTGGCCGTTCATTAGCTTCTGACGAAGAGGCGTACGTCTGGGTACATCCCTGATTCCGTAAGCAACCGCCAACATTTCTTCGTGGGGGCAGTGACCACCGTGTCTCACAGGGACAAAAGCGTGTAGACAGTTATGGTGATTATTTTGCAAATAATAAACAGTTCCTTTGATTGTTCCTTGTAGATTCTGACCTTGTAGTCTTTCCTAAAGTAGCTTAATTGTGTATTGTCATCCCCCTAAGTACAAAACCACATTCAGTCCACTAAGCTCACTCGAAAAAAGAAATTTCAGAAGGCGAAGGAGGTTCAGCTGGTGAGTAAGCTGGTAGGACAGACCAAATGCTAGTGGGGAAGGTGCGTATCTTTCGTCAGTGTGAGTGTGCTGGAGTCCTATTGTCTTTTTCCCTTCAATGATGTCTCAAAATACACTATTGGCCATTAAAATTGCTACACCAAGAAGAAATGCAGATGATAAACGGGTATTCATTGGACAAAGAATTATACTAGAACTGACATGTGATTACATTTTCACACAATCTGGGTGCATAGATCAGTGCTCAGAACAACCACCTCTGGCCGTAATAACGGCCTTGATACGCCTGGGCATTGAGTCAAACAGAGCTTGGATGGCGTGTACAGGTACAGCTGCCGATGCAGGTTTAACACGATACCACAGTTCATAAAGAGTAGTAACTGGCGTATTGTGTTGAGCCAGTTGCTCGGCCACCATTGACCAGACGTTTTCAATTGGGTAGAGCCACAGGTCGTAACACATCTGAAATGTAACGTCCACTGTTCAAAGTGCCATCAATGCGAACAAGAGGTGACCGGGACGTGTAACCAATGGCACTCCATACCATCACGGCGGATGATACGTCAGTTTGGCGATGACGAATACACGCTTCCAATGTGAGCTCACCGTGATGTCGCCAAACAGTAATGATACCATCATGATGCTGCAAACAGAACCTGAATTCATCCGAAAAAATTACGTTTTGCCATTCGTGCACCCAGGTTGGTCGTTGAGTACATCATCGCAGGCGATCCTGTCTGTGATGCAGCGTTAAGGGTAACCGCAGCCATGGTCTCCAATCTGATAGTCCATGCTGCTACAAACGTCGTCGAACTGTTCGTACACATGGCTGTTGTCTTGCAAACGTCCCCATCTGTTGACTCAGGGATCGAGACGTGGCTACAAGATCCGTTACAGCCATGCGGATAAGACGCCTGTCATCTCGACTGCTAGTGATACGAGGCCGTTGGGATCCAGCACGGCGTTCCGTATTACCCTCCTGAGCCCACCTATTCCATATTCTGCTAACAGTCATTGGATCTCGACCAACGCGAGCAGCAATGTCGCGATACGATATACTGCAATCGTGGTAGGCTACAACACGACCTTTATCAAAGTAGGAAAGGCGATGGTACGCATTCCTCCTCGTTACACGAGGCATCACAACGACGTGTCACCAGGAAATGCCGATCCACTGCTGTTTGTGTATGAGAAGTCGTTTGGAAACTTTCTTCATGTCTGCACGTTGTAGGTGTCGCCACCGTCGCCAGCCCTTGTGTGAATGCTCTGAAAAGCTAGTCATTTGCATATCACAGCACCTTCTTCCTGTCGGTTAAATTTCGCGTCTGTAGCACATCATCTTCATGGTGTAGCAATTTTAATGGCCAGTAATGTACGTGTTTTTGGCAGTTCTACCTAACATTTCGCGAAAGCCGTCTAAATACAAGTACACGGTAGTAAAAAATTGTGCTGAATAACGCACTTCATTAAGCAAATGTTTTTAAGCATGCAAGATACTTTTTAGCAACTGAAACTAACGACACATGTTTCATTCCCATACTTCAATTAATCGTTTCTGGAATTCTCGCTAGGTGGTGACACTTACGTTTTCATATTCTAGTGCACTCTAACGGCACATTCACGTTGTTAACATGATTGTATTACTATGGATAGAATTGCTGATACCAGAAACCGTGGAGTATTTCAACACTTTCGTCGATTAATGACGCATTAAACCATTGTAGAGAGATACAGAGAAGGGAATTTGGGAGCGTGAATTCAGACGCCCTGTTGATTCTCTCTGATGTAAGGAATGAAACATAGAAATCGTTTGGAGAAGGATATGACTCTCTTAAACATTTCATGGTGTGTTCTGGAGAATAATTTCTATCTGTCTGAAAAATATCACTAGGTAGCAACATTTCTAGAAACGTTCACTGTTGTTATTTCAATCTGTGCGGAAACGTTCGATAACTTAATGAAAATTGAAAACTTTTAGTACATTGTACTGAAATATATTTTAATTTATGCTTTGGTCTGGCTCAACCTTAAAGCCGCATCTGGTACAGGAGTACATTCTCTTCAGCTCACAGCGTTATTCTCCCCCTTTTTTCGTATTTTCACGAAATCGAAAATTGCATTTACTGACGTTGATGAATTCAGTATTTCCTTCTAACTCCAAATTTACTACGTGATTTTTCGCTGCACGGCAGTGAAA
Organism: Schistocerca serialis cubense; assembly: GCF_023864345.2. Lineage (NCBI taxonomy): Eukaryota > Metazoa > Arthropoda > Insecta > Orthoptera > Acrididae > Schistocerca > Schistocerca serialis. The sequence continues at coordinate 533,764,989 of NC_064639.1, read as the reverse complement.
TGACATCAACAGAGCCGTGCTGAGCCGTGGACAGGCCGTCCCGTCACCAGAATTATTTCGCGGCAGCATTTACTCGCGGACCGTAAACAGGATCGGCAAATTGGGTAAAACTGACAGCGCAGGTAACGCCCGTGTTTGATCCCCGCCGGTACACGACAAACCTTTTTCGCAGATTATGCAGGGATTACGGACGGACGCCGCGCACACCAAACCAATACGCAAGGATCGCGTATTTAGTTTATCGCGCACCGGCCGAGCTTTAGCCGCAAAACATTATTCCGCGTGCTGCCAAATTAACGGCTTAAGCCCCGCTGACAATTTCGGCGTGACCCCTCCCACGTGAAGTGGCAAATCCGCCGTGAAACAGTGCCAAGCGCACAGTCGGCACACACAACTGCGTGCACACGCCCCTAGCGCTTAAGGAGCGGCGTCGGATTATGGCAAGCGTGCTGTCGTAGCAGTCCACAGCGTCCAAGAGTCTTCTCACAGTAACTCACACTTTACTTTTCCGCAACGTATCTGGGCCGAAGGTTACAGAAGTTCCAGGTATGCCTACACCCATAGATTTTCTGGTAGCATCCAGGATTAAATCCAACCGAACAGTGGATACGATGTTACTCTTCGCTTATATCGTCTTGAAATTACGTATGTAGCTGCCCTTTGTAAAGTATTAATCAGTTGCGACCAAAGTTCTTGGAATACTCTGCTGAAAATACAGTGTAGCTGAAAGCATAGTCCTGTCACATATTGTCTGTACATAGAGCACAGAGTGCCGTAACAAATTTTATAACCACTTTTAACTAATTAATAACAAAGCAAAAGTGAAATTCGTAGACAAAATGTCTGAACTATTTATATTAGAACAGGAGTTTGACAGAGAGATGGACTATCACCGTTACTGATCAATCTGTGTCGGAGAAAATTATCAGAAACTGGGAGTAACTATTGGCAGGCTGTAGGTGAATAAGGTACATTTATGTTGCTTGGCCTTCTTAGATGACCTAGAAATTTTCTTCAACAGTTGAGGAGAAGCGGTTTACTCCCTATGTAAATTTTATGATACTGCAGTTAAAACTGAATTCCATGTTTCATATATAAATGCTTAGTAGACGGAAAGAGCTCCTTGGCATCTAAATGGACAACCTCATATCGCAAAATTATCTCAGATACACAAATTCAGATACCTACAGAAAATAATCCAACCATCAAATTGAATCTTGAAACAAATAAATAAATACAATCGAAATTAGAAAACGCCTACAGAATCACCTGGCACAGCAACAACAGTCAAGAATTCAAATATCCCTGGACGAGACGCCGTGATACTACAACATAGTATCAAACTGCAGGCACTGAGCACATCAGTAACCTCTATAACTGGAGGAAGATTGGTAATTCACGAACAGAAGAGCAAAAAAAATTTCCTGATAAAAATGTTTGGATTACTATGCATTGGTGGAATTTGAACAAAAAGTAATTCTCACGAACTACGTCAACATATTTAGAAGATCTATGATATTTTGAGGAAAAGATATCTTCAGTTTATATTTTCAGAATGTCAGGCTGTCGAAACAACACGCAATCTTGTATCTCATCTGAAGTTAAGAACAATTGTCTGCTTGAAATTGAAATAAATTTTGATGAAAATAGCATCACAGGTGACATGGTGCAGGATACGGATATATTCAGAATATTTTGTCGAGTATCATTAATCTACTGACTGATGGAGCACTGGAACCAACAGAATGTGCACAGAAGAACGAAAAAGTAACATCGTTGGGAGATGAATGGATTTTGGGCGAAATTCGTCAGCCGAATAAGTTGAATCGCTCTCCTCAGCTGGGCATAAAGATGAAAGTGTATTGTCAAGCTACTATACGCAAAAATTGCTCATTTTAATTTAGGTGAAGGTTAACAGTGACTGTACTTAATAGCTTAACTTACTTATTTGCGGGGCATTTCATACAATGAAAATTCGTTCTTTGGTTTTGCATACGTCGAGAGCTTAAATGACTGCGGTCATTCGTTTACCTAAATAACACTACTGTTAATACAGTGCTTCCAACAGGTTAGGAGAGGCATCTGAACACAATCTGTGCAGATGAAAAACGGCTCTGAGCACTATGGGACTTAACTTCTAAGGTCATCAGTCCTCTAGAATTCTGAACTACTTGAGCCTAACTAACCTAAGGACACCACACACATCCATGCCCGTGGCAGGATTCGAACCTGCGACCGTATCGGTCACGCGGTTCCAGACTGTAGCACCTAGAGCCGCTCGGCCACTTAGGCCGGCTCTGTGCAGATAATGTTGTGCTGTTACATGGCTACTTCTCACAACTGCATTTTTGCGGAATTGCTTCACAATCTGACACTCTTAGCGCTTGTAGTTGATTTACACATTCTTCATTATTGATGATGGTATGAATTTGTCCCAGCCCATTACATGGATTACCATGTGTTAAATTTAACATTTACAGTAGCCGAATTACAATCCAGTTCGGTGGCGTTCTCTTCACAATAACAAGATTTTGTCTGTATCCATGAGGGCGGCCGTATTAATATGTGTCGTTTCACCAATATTAGAACGAAGTTTGACTTAAAAATCTTCACTTTAAAACACTCAGTACTTTTCTTTCTACTCCTGCATATGAAAACTACTATTATGTTGATAGTGGAGGGTACTTACCGCAGTACCACATATTAGGGTTCCAATGGTATATGTAGCGTGAGCAGAATAACTTCTTAAATCCCTCTAATCGCGTTGTAAGTAGCAAAACATGGATTTTGGAATCACTATGGAAGCGATATTTAGGGAGATGAAGGGCATTTTTTAATTTATCACAAAGTACTGGTTCTTGAAACTTGGTACGAAGGGTTCCGCTTAATGATTTTTCGTCCGTCTTCAACCGTCTGCCAGTCCAATGTTTTCAGTATTTCCGTGACGTTCCCAGTGAGTCAAACTAAACGGTGACTGAATGTGCTGACCGTGTTTGAATACGTTCAGTATTCTCTGTTTGTCCCATCTGATGTGGGTCCCACATATTTGAGCAATATTCTAAAATGAGAATCACAAGTGATCTGCAAGCAGTTCGCTGTGTATACTAGGTGCATTTTCTCAGTAACCTGCCAATGAACAGAAATCTTCGGCCTATTTTGCCTACTACTGTGCCTATCTGGTCATTTCATTTCACCACAAGCTGTTAAAGTCAAATATTGATATCAGTTGACTCGTTACATTTGTGACTCATTGATGTTGTAGCCTCAAGGTACTATTGTTCCGCGTTCTGTGATCGTACAAGTTTATTTTTATGTACACTGACAATAATTTCACAGCTTTCAAGTCTTATCCATATCTGGCTGGATATCTGTGGAGTTTCAAATAATACCAGGTGATTATAACTAAAGTACAATTACTCACAGAGGTCCAGTATGTGTTGTAATTATCGTATGGCAGTGAACTTTGGTAGATATTCTGACGCGATAATGTGGAACCGATTTACACTGGGAAAAAAATGAGTTCTTGTTTTGGCAACCCGGTGCAAATCTGCCACTGTGAGTGCAAGAAATACGTATAGAAATGTTTCCATATGTAATGGATTATGAATTCGACTTGGTCAGAGAAGGTCCAAAAAATGAGAAAGGCATAATCTTGAATTTATTATTAACCACCACTTACACTGTTTGTTGAATAAGAGCTCCGGAGATGTCGACGAGAGGTTGTACAGCACCAGATTTGCACCTATGGGGCAAAATTTGGAGCAGTTTTTCTCCATCGTAAATTGGTTCCGCATTACCATATTCACCGCGTTTCGCTGTCAAACGATAATTACGGCACATAGTGGATCTCCGTTAGTTGGTAAAATTCAATTATAACCATCCGGCACATCATTTTACTTAACTGCACCATCTGCAAAACATCTGAGGTCACTGTTAATGTTATCTGACACGTCATTAACTTACAACATGAACAACATGTGGCCCAATAGACTTCTCCAGGGCATATCTGATTTTACTTCCATTTCTGTCGATAATCTTCCAGCAAAGTTAAAGCCAGCGTTCTCGTTACCAAGAAATCCTCAGATCAGTCACAAATTTTATTTGATAGCACATATGATCATCGTTCCCTTTGTAAGCGTTGGTATGATACCTTGTCAAATGGTTTTCAGAAATGGAATACTACATCTACCTGATTGCTACGATCAGTAGCTTTCAGGATGACACGTGGGAAAAGCACAAGCTGCGTTTCTCATCACCGATGTTTTCGGATTCCATGCTAGTTGGGATGAACGAGTTCATTCTGTTACAGATAAGTTATCGTGTCAGAAGAGTCTACCACGGATGGGCTTGAATGAGATGGGATGGCGGTTTTGTGGATCACTTGTGCCACACCTCTTTGTGACCCATGCTTTCTCCTAACCACTTTGCACAATTTTCTGTCAAGGAATCTACAGTGTGCTATGGGTAAAGTGAGAGCTAGTTTAGCTGCCAGAATTTGGAGTCTAACCGTCTAACCTGCTTTCCATATGGTCGTGGACCGTTACTGAATTCAGCTGTTTCTCAGCGCCTCTGACACTAATATCTGTACCTCTCACTTTTGCAGTCATGCGAGAATTAAACTGGGGCAGTACTTCTGCATCTACCTTGGTAAAGTAACACTTCAAAACAAAGTTCAACACTTTTGAATTTACTTTGTTATCCTCAATTCCGGTTCCTCTAGTGCCTGGGCACTAACTTTAGTGCCATTGACAGCCTTCACATACAACGGGAATTTCTTTGTATTCTGCGAGAGATGCTTCGATAAGATTTTGTTTTGTTCACGTATTGTCCTCTGGAAAGTCAAATCTCTTCCAGTAAGCGTCTCTCTCTCTCTCTTCTGCTCTGTGCTCTGTTTTACATCTATTATGGGGTAATCGCTGTTTCTTTAGAAGTTTATTTGAAGGTATTGCTTGCCACTGAGGCTCCTGCCATCATGAACTGTTCCGCTAAGTACACTTCTGTCTAGTGCTTGGTCAACAATTCCTTGAACTCGAGTCACTGCTTATTCCCAAGCTCCTGCCTACAGGAACATATTTTGAGTTCCTCTTAGATTCGTATTACATGACGGCCTAGGCAATTCACTTATCGAACACAAAAATCTCTCTATTTGATTTAGTTCCTGTTTTTGCCTTGGTAATCGTTGTTGCTACAATTCATTCATGGCGTTGATATAGTGTCGACACGGACATGCTGTTTGAAACGATCAAATCATAATTCCGGTACTATACAAGTTCGAAATTTTTTGTTGCCTAGACAGCTGCATGAACGTCCGGTCGCTTAGAGATCCTGTATGCCTTTTCAGAGAAAAGCAATCCAGAAAACGATCCCTGTTCACTTCCATAGCAAAAGACAGTTAATACTCAAAACACAGCATAATAATATTTTAGATTACAATTTGATTTTTTCTGTGTTAAGAAAGTACCAATTTTGGATTCTTTAAATTGACACATGTGTGATAATTTCACTCCGATTTAATTTAAAGAGGCTGCATACAGCTGCCAGGTGTTCAGCCATATTATCAGAAGAACGATAGCGAAATTCAGTTGAGTTCAGACAAAATGTAAAGCACCTTGTGCCCGTCGCAACAAAGTTTATGAAATTACTTTAAAGTAGAAGAACATTATTTACTCGTATGACATGACTTACGGTAGAATCGAGAGTCACATCTACTCCCACTTTATTCTCGCTCCATCAATAATAAGAAATTTTAGCAAAAAATAACTCATTCAGAGAAGCAGGAAGAGAGTCATAGACCCCACAGTGAAACACTTATCGATGAAGCACTGTGTTCTTCAGAGTTTTTGCAACTAATCATAGTTTGCAGAATTAATCCGTTTACGTCTCGAACAATATCGCTCCGTCATTACAAAGCTGCAGTCTCTGTGAAGCATGCGCTTCATGCTCTATTAATGAGTGGATTCCAAACATTCTGTCGGTTGTATGCATTTTCACTGAACCATTAATGATTGAGAGATGCTAAAGTACTTGCTACTCACGGAACAAATTACGTTAGTCAGTCTGTAGCACGTTCGATCTCAGCTTCAGTCAGAACACTTTAGTAAAGCTGAGACGAATGTCATTATAGAGGTGATAATTCAGCAGCTACGCAGCAATCACAGCATGGTTTTTCCAGTAGACTAACCCCCTTTCATTAAGGCTACTGCCATTGCGTCATCCATAGACCGTTACGTATCGGTTTCAGAAATGTTTGTATGTATGTATGTATGTATGTATGTATGTATGTATGAGATCTAATAACAGAACAGTGATCGATAAGGACTGTAATTAAGGCAGTACGGTCAGTAAGTTACAGTCTGAATGATCACTGCGGTTTGCCGGTAGTTTTCATTTCACGTAGATGACTGGCAATATTAGGTAATTTTCTTGTCATCATGAAGATCGTTCAGAAGAGAGTCCTTCGTCAGCATACATTTTAGTGTGGGCCGCATTTCCCAGAACTGGGCGCAGTTTGGTCCTCGGGAGAAGATGCTCGCAAAGTATTTAGGCAAAATTCCGTTGCCTAAGTGACCAATATATTCCCAGAACGTGTCTGAAAAATGTTCTTATGGTTAGTGGGTATACGAGTTTACTGCAACAAGAAGCCATGCCAGGGGGGAAATCAGAGAGTGTACAGTTTGTGAAAGAGAAAACAAGTCCTCTTTACGAGGCAAAAAATATGCAATATAAAAGGTCATTGATTGAAAGGTGTAAGTTAAATCTCTTTAATTTTATTAAATGGACACTTTTTGGAGCTCGTTGCAGAACCTCGTAACGGACAGAGAACAGGTTTTTGGCCTTCTGTAAAACATGCAGCGACGATGGTAGCTTTTCCATCACTTCAACTTAACTTAGAAAGCGAGTGTTATATTAAAGTCCAGTTAAATGTAGTTGCCCATAACTCTCATATTTTAAGCTAGGAAAAGTTAATTTTGATGGGAGACTGGAATTCGATAGTAGGAAAATGATGAGAGGGAATAATAGTGGGTGGATATTGACTCGGAGAATTTTGCACAGAGCATAATTTAATAAACGCTGATACTTGTTTAAGAATCATAAGAGAAAACTTTATACGTGGAAGAGAATTGGAGACACCGGAAGGTTTCAGATTCATTATATAACAATAAGACACAGATTTAGGAACTAGATTTTAAACTGTCAGACATTTTCAGGCTAAGGTGTGGACTCTGACCACAATTTATTGGTTGTGAAACTGAAGAACTTGGAAAAAGGTAGGAAATTAATGGGTTATTACCTGTAAAAGTTGATAAAACCAGGATTTATTGAGAGATTCAGCAGGAGTATTAGGGAACGAATGACAAGAAGAGGGGGAAAGAAATACAGTGGATGACGAATCAGTATGTTTGAGAGACGAAATAGTGCAGGCAGAAGAAAATAAAACAGATAAAGAAAACAAGACCCAAATAGAAATACTTTAATAACATAAGAGATATTGAATTTAATTGATGAAAGGAGAAAATATAAAAAAAATGCGGCAACTGAAGCAGGCGAAAGCGAAAACACACGTTTAAAAACTCAGATTGAGTGGAAGCGTAAATTGGCTAAACAGGAATGGCTAGAGGAGATATGTAAAAATTTAGAAGCATTTTTCACTAGGGGAAGCACAGATGCCTTTGGGGGAAAAGGAAGCGGCTGCATGAACACAAAGATCTCAGATGGGAAACCAGTACTAAGTAAAGAAGGGAAAGCTGAAAGGTGAATGGCGTACATAGATGGTCTACACAACGCAGGTAAAACTGAAGGCAGTATTATAGAAAGGAACGTGGACCCAGTTGAAGATGAGAGGGGAGATAAGACAATGAGAGAAGAATTTGAAAAAATGTTCAAATGTTTGCGAAATCTTAAGGGACTTAACTGCTAAGGTCATCAGTGCCTAAGCTTACACACTCCTTAACCTAAATTATCCTAGGGACAAACACACCCTTGCCCGAGGGAGGACTCGAACCTCCACCGGGACCAGCCGCACAGGAAGAATTTGACGGAGCACTGAAAAGTCTAAGGCGAAACAAGGCTCCTGGAGTAGACGATATTACATCTGAACTACTGATAGCCTTGGGAGAGCCAACCATGACAAAACTCTTGCGTCTGGTGTGCAAGATGTACAAAGGATGTTCAAAAAGCTTTGCACAGTCGTCTCTATTTTTCTTTTTTTTTTCAGGAGGAGAACGAAATTTTTTGGGAACATACATGGAACATGTTAATAGACTCTTCCATCGGTTCTTGGTAGAACAACATTATAATATTTTAAACTTGGAACATTCTATACATTGAGCCTACTCAATGTAGCTTCCTTCAGCTGGAACGCATCTGGCCCAACGTTCTTTCCATGATGTTAATGCACTTTGGTAAAATTCCGGGGACTGACTTTTAAACCATCGCTCTATGCAGGAAATAAGGTCTTTCTCAGTATCAAATGTTTTACCGCGCAAGTGAGTCTTCAGACGACCAAAGAGGTAAAAATTAGACGGAGCCAAGTCTGGACTGTAGGGAGGATGTAGGACAATTTTCCAAACCATTTACCCGATTTTCTCCTGCGTCATTAGGACTGAATGGGGTTTAGGATTGTCATGGTGTAGTCTGATGAGCTGATAATGAAGCTGTGGTGTATGGGTCCTGATGGCACATCACAGATTGTCCAATGACAAACAGTGACGGTCCCGGTTAATTGTGGAGTCAATGAAAATGACACCACACTGATCCCAGAAGAAGGATGATATCACTTCTCGACCTGCTGTTCGTGAAAGTCTTGGTTTCTTCTTCCGAGGGGAACCCGGATGACGCCTCTCCATGGATTGGGTTTTGCTCTCAGGTTCGGACAAAAACAACCATGTTTCATCTTGGGTGATTTTTTTTTATTTCGAGTCAAAAACATTACAACAACATTTACAATATATACAATATAACAAATCAGGTCAAATCATAAAAGAACAAACTAAACGGTATTAGCCCAAAATTGTGCAACGGCAGCAGCATTGTCTGAAACATCAACAAGCTCTTGTGTGGAACATGATACAGGACATCTAGGACAGTTAATTAAATGTTTGGTTGTCTGTTCTTCTCCGCAGTCACACAAGGTGGAAGATTCCTTCATGAAGCCCCATTTAAACAGATTGTCCTTAGTTCGTCCGACGCCACTCCTGAGCCGATTTAGAGACTTCCACACTGTCCAGACTTGATTTCCACCAGGAGGAAGGGTCTCAGAAGGAGTCATCCAATCGTTACTGTCAGATTTTGCTGTCCACTGAGATAGTCTGGCTGCTCCAGTCCGACCGGTGAGGGGTGTAGTAGTTCTCATGAAGCTCCTCCTAGATTTGAGTCTACTAATTGGTAGCTGGTATCCATGTAGCAGGTGATCGGTGTTATGATCTGCTTTATGTCTCTCAAGTTTGGCTGCGACTTCACGCCTTATGTCTGGAGGAGCAATACCTGCTAGTTTATGGAGTTTATCAATAGGTGTAGCTTTGAGGCATCCCGTTACTGTCCTGCAGGTTTCGTTCAGGGCCACATCAACCTGCTTTGCATGAGATGACTTGTACCATACAGGACATGCGTATTCAGCTGCGGAATAACACAAGGCCAAGGCTGATGTTCTTAGTAGTTTGGGATCTGCACCCCAAACGCTGCCAGTGAGCTTCCGCAGGATGTTGTTACGAGCAGCAACTTTCTGCTTGGTGTTAGTGCAGTGTTTTCTGTAGGTCAACGTTCGATCTAAGGTGACACCCAGATATTTGGGGTAGAAACAATGTTCAAGCTCTTGATCTTCCCAAAACACTGTAAGTTTTCTATAGGCCTCTCGATTGCGTAGGTGGAAAGCACAAACTTGAGTTTTAGCAGGGTTCGGTCTTAAGTTATTGACTCTGTAGTACTCAGATAGGTCCTTGAGAGCAACAGTAAGCTGGTTTCCTACTGTGTCAAAATCTCTGGCTTGTGTGACTAAGGCAAGATCATCTGCATAGATGAAACTCTTTGTAAGAGAAGGTTGAGGCTGGTCATTTGTAAATATGTTGAACAATATGGGGGAAAGGACACTACCCTGAGGCAAGCCATTCCTTTGACTTCTCCATCTACTCTTTCTTCCTTGGAACTCCACATAGAATCGCCGGTTTTCCAAAAGTGTCTGCACAGTTCTGGTGAAATTAATGTCTCTAGTGATGTAGTAGACTTTGTGCAATAATTGTCGATGTTGAATGGTGTCATATGCTGCTGTGAGATCCACGAAGACAGCCCCGGAAATGTATCCTTTTTCATATCCCTCTTCAATATGTTCAGTCAGATTAAGGACTTGTGCTGTACAATTCTTTCCAGGTCGGAAACCTGCTTGTTGAGGTATGAGTTGTTTTTCAACAATGGGAGTGAGTCCCGCTCAAGGTCACACGCCTAGCGAACAACCAAGAGAGGACCAATCAAAAAGATATATGTGATTTGTATGTTTTTTTTAAAAAAAAAATATCACGGGATAGATAAGGATGGTTTTAGGATAGGACAAACTTTATTGTCTATAATATAACATACAGTCACCAGTTATTTTTATTTTACAATTTCCATTACCAACTTTAGCCCATATAAACAGGTACTCATCTGCGTTTAACTTCTTCTTCCTTCGTGTATTCAACACAAAAGGCATGCTTGGAACTAGTGTACCATATGGAACTTTAGATAATAGACCTGTTGTCTCTGCTATGCTCCATGTCTTCCATGTTAAAATATTTGCATCTGGAAATGCTTCAAGGCCACCATAATCACAATGATTGCCCCACACAACTGCAAGTGTGAGCCATGTACTCCCTCCAAATAGAGCTTCTACATCACACGTGAAGTTTAGTTTAAGTCCACGAAACACATTTGGACCTCCAATCAGTTGTTGTTTATTGAACTGACCAGCCAAGTCAATATCAATTGCTTTCAAAGATCTGTAGACAGGAACGCTGCGTCGCCAGCGACGACGCCATGCACGTCGCAGAGGCATTGCTGTGGCACGTTGATACAAGTTTACTTGTATCAACGTGCCACAGCAATGCCTCTGCGACGTGCATGGCGTCGTCGCTGGCGACGCAGCGTTCCTGTCTACAGATCTTTGAAAGCAATTGATATTGACTTGGCTGGTCAGTTCAATAAACAACAACTGATTGGATGTCCAAATGTGTTTCGTGGACTTAAACTAAACTTCACGTGTGATGTAGAAGCTCTATTTGGAGGGAGTACATGGCTCACACTTGCAGTTGTGTGGGGCAATCATTGTGATTATGGTGGCCTTGAAGCATTTCCAGATGCAAATATTTTAACATGGAAGACATGGAGCATAGCAGAGACAACAGGTCTATTATCTAAAGTTCCATATGGTACACTAGTTCCAAGCATGCCTTTTGTGTTGAATACACGAAGGAAGAAGAAGTTAAACGCAGATGAGTACCTGTTTATATGGGCTAAAGTTGGTAATGGAAATTGTAAAATAAAAATAACTGGTGACTGTATGTTATATTATAGACAATAAAGTTTGTCCTATCCTAAAACCATCCTTATCTATCCCGTGATAGATGGCGTCGTCGCTGGCGACGCAGCGTTCCTGTCTACAGATCTTTGAAAGCAATTGATATTGACTTGGCTGGTCAGTTCAATAAACAACAACTGATTGGAGGTCCAAATGTGTTTCGTGGACTTAAACTAAACTTCACGTGTGATGTAGAAGCTCTATTTGGAGGGAGTACATGGCTCACACTTGCAGTTGTGTGGGGCAATCATTGTGATTATGGTGGCCTTGAAGCATTTCCAGATGCAAATATTTTAACATGGAAGACATGGAGCATAGCAGAGACAACAGGTCTATTATCTAAAGTTCCATATGGTACACTAGTTCCAAGCATGCCTTTTGTGTTGAATACACGAAGGAAGAAGAAGTTAAACGCAGATGAGTACCTGTTTATATGGGCTAAAGTTGGTAATGGAAATTGTAAAATAAAAATAACTGGTGACTGTATGTTATATTATAGACAATAAAGTTTGTCCTATCCTAAAACCATCCTTATCTATCCCGTGATGACGCCGTCAAAACACTCTTTCCAGTCTTCAGTAAAGGTCTTCATGAGACCCTTGCACACATTCTTCCTCGTCGTTTTCATTTCTCTTGTCAATAATGTAGGCACCCAACGTGCACAGATTTTTCTGTACCCTAGTGACTGTACTAGTGATACCACGCTACCCAATGACAAACGAGTCATTTCAGCGAGCAGTCGTGTCGTCACACATCTGCCATTTTGGAAGATTTGATCAATGGTCTCCTTATTCATATCACCCACTGCCGTCGATGGTCTCCGCATCGTCAATTGTCCACTAGAGAGAAGTCACCTTCTTTAAACCTCTACAACCACCGCTGGACACTGCTGCGACCCACTGTGTCCTCTCCATAAACAGGGAGCAACTTCCTGTGAATCGATGTGGCAGAGTCATCGCCAGTCTTGAAGAGGAACTCCATCACCGACCGTTGTCGCAACCTGACATCTACTTCACAGTCCACTATGGCTCACCTGTAAATAAAAGAAAATATTTGTGTACACCAACTTATAGCTAAATGTTCCAAGTATGTCCACAAAAAATTTCTTTCTCCTCGTGCAAAAAATTAAAAAAATAGAGACGTCTGTGCAAAACTCTTCGAATTCCCCTTTTATGAGGCGAAATACCCTCAGACTTTAAGGAGAATATAATAATTCCAAATCTAAAGAAATCAGTTGGTGGCAGACGTGAAAATCACCGAAATATTAGCTTAAATAAGTCATGGTAGCAAAAAAAAAAGAAGCAGGATTTCTTTACAGAAGAAAAAAAAACTGGAAGTATCCGATCTCGCGAAAGATCAGTTTGCATTCCGGAGAAATGTAGGAACACGCGAGTCAGTGCTGACCCTACGACTAATTTTAGATGATAGGTAAAGGAAAGGCCAACCTACATTTAGAGCATCTGTAGACTTAGAGAAAAATTTTCCCAATGTTGACTGTAATACTCTCTTTGAAATCTGAACACAACAGGGAAAAGTACAGGAAGCGAAAAGCTACTTACAACTTCTACGCAAACCATATGGCAGTTATAAGAGTCGAGCGGCATGAAAGGGATGCAGTGATTGAGAAGGGAGCGAGACAGGGTTGTAGCCTATCCTCGATGTTACTCAATTTGTACAATGAAGAAGCAGTAAAAGAAACAAAAAGTTGGACTAGAAATTAACGTTCAGGGAAAAGAAATAAACGCTTTAGGTTTGCTGGTGTCATTTTAATTGTCAGAGACGGCAAAGGACTTAAGAGAGCAGTTGAACGGAATGGACATTGCCTTGAAAGCAGCGTATAAGATGAACATCAACAAAAGCAAAACAAAGATAATGGGAGGCAGTGGAAGGCAGTCAAATCAGATGATGCTGTGGAAATTAGATTAGGAAACGAGACACTTGAACCAATTGAAGAGTTTTGCAGTTTAGGCATCAAAGTAACTGAAGACAGCCGAAGTAGAAAAAACGTAAAATGTAGGCTGAGAATGGCTAAGAAAACCATTTCCGAAGAAGAAAAATTTATTAACATCGAATACCGATTTAAGTGTTAAGAAGTCATTTCTGGAAGCATTTGTCTGGAGCGTAGCCATGTATGGAAGTGAAACATGGATGATGACCAGTTTAGACAAGAAGAGAATAGAAGCTTCCGAAATGTGATGTTACAGAATAATGATGAAGATTATGTGGGTAAATGGTGTAACTAATGTGGAGGTAATGAATGGAATTGGGGAGAGAAGCAATTTCTGGCTAACTTGACCAAAAGAAGGGATCGGTTGCAGGACACATTCTGAGACGTCAAGGGATTAAAAAAAAACAAATGGTTCAAATGGCTCTGAGCACTATGGGACTTAACATCTTAGGTCATCAGTCCCCTTGAACTTAGAACTACTTAAACCTAACTAACCCAAGGACATCACACGCATCCATGCCCGAGGCAGGATTCGAACCTGCGACCGTAGCAGTCGCGCGGTTCCGGACTGAGCACCTAGAACCTCTAGACCACCGCGGCCGGCGTCAAGGGATTAACAATTTAGTATTGGAAGGAAGTATTGGGGGTAAAAATCGTAGAAGAAGACCAAGAGATGAATACAGTAAGCAGATTAAGAAGAATGTAGACTGCATTAGTTTTTCGGAGATGAAGAAGCTTGCACAGGGTAGAGTAACATGGAGAACTGAGTCAAACCGATTTCTGTGCTGAAGACGACAGCAAAAACAATGGGATTGATAAATGTCATTTAATATAACTGTTTCTTCATTCGTTTGATCCTTGGCAAAATCGGCAGGTTTTAATTAAACGCCATATAATCTCAAGTCTTCCTTACTCTCTAGTAAAATGGTAATGGTGTGATTAGTAGTTTGCTAATGTCTGCTACGTGTTTAGTCACAACGTTGATTACGAAGGAAACCCGCCGCACGTGTTAAACTTTTGTGGTGTTTTGTGTTGAGACAGTTAAGAAATTCACCAATACCAAGAATTAAAACTAGTCATATTACAAGTGTGACCGAATTGTTAACGTCTGAATTAAATTTGTCTGTTTAAATAGCTCCGAGTCAAATAATACATTTAGAGAACATCACTCAAGCAACGAAATAAATAGACAAAATCCCGTTTCCGTTAGTAATTCTATCAATAAAGAAGAGTCGTGATCGGAATATTCTCTGTGGAGCGCCAGCATCCAATATTCTGTATATATTGTATAAAACGAAGAGTTTACACTCATCGTCAACGTCAAAAGAGTCATGCATCCTTGGCGATAAGTTTTGCTACTGGCATGAAGTTATGTGACGGTCAGTTCTGTATCACGTGACGCTACCTCTGGTCAGTCAAACTTTTCTCAGTCACGTTATCTTCATTATTCGCTGATTTATGTCGCTATTCTGTCATTATTGGTGTTACTTTTACGTCATTGTGCCGATTATTATTGTTACTATCTTGTTTTCAACTAATACACCTTGTCACTTTGCGAGACACCGAAACTGACGTTTCGATTAAATGATTGTAATAATTCCCTGAATATAACATTTCAGCGTTGCGCTAAAGGCGATGTCTTCATCAACATTATATTATTAATTTTTCTATGACCTATAAAACCAAAGAAGTTTTTTTTTTTTGTTGGACGATTTTTGACCGGACTCGGTATTCTATGTGTTAGCTGATTCATCAAAGTCCTTGAGTGAAACCGATACCGAATATGGCCTCGATTAGTATGTTTACTCTGGGTGCGAACGTGTCAGACAAGAGGGCCTATTGCAGACCCATTCAGAAGAAAAGAAAAGAAAAAATAGTAAATGATTGTGCAGCGTGTGCCTGGAGGAATGGTCAATATTCGGGGATATGAGAGGAAGGGTTATTCCATGCAAAAATGTCTAGTAAACCAGGGCTTTAATAATACATATCTTGAGAGTTATTCGCACTTCATCTTCAGTGCTCTGAAACCAATCTCTTCTAATGCAAGCCCTTTGCTTTCCGTATTTTGAAAGGTCGTAGTATGGACCTAAGCAAGAATAAATGTCCAGCAAATATGAGCTCTAAAGTGCGTACCTTAAGAGTTGTAAGCAAATCTGCATCTACATCTACGTGATTACTCTGCTATTCACAATTAAGTGCCTGGCAGCGGATTCAACGTACCATCTTCAAGCTGTCTCTGCACCGTTCCACTCTCGAACGGCACGCGGGAAAATCGAGCATTCAAATTTTTCTGTTCGAGCCCTGATTTCTCTTATTTTATTGTGATGATCATTTTTCCCTATGTAGGTGGGTGCCAACAGAATGTTTTCACAATCAGAGAACAAAACTGGTGATTGACATTTCATGAGTATATCCCGTCGCAACGAAAAGCACCTTGGTTTTAATGATTGCCACTCCAGTTAACGTATCATGTCTGTGGCACTCAATCCCCTATTTCGCGACAATACAAAACGAGCCGCACTTCTTTGAACTTCTACGATGTCATCCGTCAGTTCCACGTGATGCGGATCCCACACCGCACAGGAATACTCCAAAATATGGCGGACATGTGTAGTGTAAGAAGTCTCTTTAGTAGATCCGTTGCACCTTCTAAGTGTCCTGCCAATGAATCGCAGTCTTTGGTTTGCTCTGCCCACAACATTATCTATGTGATCTTTTAGGTGATCAAAAATGGTTCAAATGGCTCTGAGCACTATGGGACTCAACTGCTGAGGTCATTAGTCCCCTAGAACGTAGAACTAGTTAAACCTAACTAACCTAAGGACATCACAAACAGCCATGCCCGAGGCAGGATTCGAACCTGCGACCGTAGCGGTCTTGCGGTTCCAGACTGCAGCGCCTTTAACCGCACGGCCACTTCGGCCGGCTTTTAGGTGATCGTTTAAGTTATTTGTAACTGTAATCCCTAAGTGTTTAATTAAATTTACAGCCTTAATATGTGTGTGACTTACCATGTAATCGAAATTTATCGGATTTCTTTTAGTACTCATGTGAATAAATTCACACTTTTCTTTATTTCGGGCCAATTGCCACTTTTCGCACCATACAGATATCTTATCGAAATCGTTTTGCAATTCGTTTTGGTGATCTGATGACTTTATTAGGCCGTAAATGACAGCATCATCTGCAAATAATCTAAGAAGGCTGCTCAGATTGTCTCCTACGTCGTTAATATAGATCAGGAACAATAGAGGGCCATATAACACTTCCTTGGGGAACGCCGGATATTATTTCTGTTTTACTAGGTGACTTTCCGTCTATTACTACGAACTGTGACTTCTATGACAGAAAATCACCAATCCAGTCGCACAACTGAGGTGATATTCCATAGGCATGCAGCTTGGCTAGAAAACGCTTGTGGGGACGGTTTCGGAAGCCTTCTGGAAATCTAAAAATATGGAGTCAAATTGACTTCCCCTGTCGATAGCATTCATTACTTCATAAGTATAAAGAGCCAGTTGTGTTTCGTAACAACGATATTTTCTGAATCCGTGCTATGTGTCAATAAATCGTTTTCGCTACTGTGAAACACGTTTCTTCTACTTAACAGGTGCTTATAGCTCATCAAGTATGTATTTTACAGCCCTTATTTACTAGACAGCTTTTTGCTTTGGTTCATACTACCTCGTCCCAAGTACGGCCACGGTGGCTGAGTGGTCAGCATGACTGAATGTCAATCCTAAGGTCCCGGGTTCGATTCCCGGCTGGGTCGGAGATTTTCTCCGTTCAGGGACTGGGTGTTGTGTTGTCCAAATCATCATCATTTCATCCCCATCGACACGCAAGTCGCCGAAGTGGCGTCAACTCGAAAGACCTGCACCAGGCGAACGGTCTACCCGACGGGAGGCCCCAGCCACACGACATTATATTACCTCGTCCCAAAATATGGAAAACAAAGGGCTTGCAGCAGAAGTACCGGAGATGAAGAAGTGTTCTTCGCTCTTAAGATATGCAGTTTTGAGCCCATGTTTACCAGACATTTTTGTTTCGAATGAGCGTTCCTATCATATTGCTGAATATTGACCTGGCCTCCTGCGACACCCTGTATACAGAAGGAAATTATCTGCAGTCACAGAAGTCCATTACTTCTAGTACGCCCTGCTACTCATTGGATAAAAATCGCTGAAGCAATTGAGCAGGATTCGAAGTTTTTCATTTTTTTAATGGAACACTGAACTGTATGTTAGACACAGCGGCACTTTTTGTTTTGGCGTTTTGTGATTCTGAACAGTTGGTTACCCCTCGACGTATGATAGTGGAATTTCAAAATTTTTCGGCAACGAAATTAACGGGGAATTAATTAACAACAGCCGCCGAAGGCGTCCGCGTCTGCATAATAAGAGTCCAAATTCCACCGAGATTACGGCCGGTGTATATATACTGCGAAGCTTATGGCGCGCGCAGTTTTAGTGGCTGCGCTCATTGTACCATTTCAGCCGGCATCCAGCCAGCTGGAAAATTAACTATCACACAACAATGGGCTACAGTATGATAATGAGAATGCGGAAGGTAAGCCCGTGTGGCGAGTGTATGTATCGGGAGGGGTAATTAACAATAATTACACGGTAAAGTCGGATCACAGCGGGCGTTTTGCGAAACACCCCGTCTGCCACACTCCACAGCGCTCGGTTGTAGCTCAGCGCCGAAACCGATGGTAGGCCACAGAGCTCTGGGTTGACTGAATCTGTGTGTCTAGTTATTAAATGTTTTCTCGTTGAGATAAGATACTGACATTAGTAGCTCAACATGTTTCTCTCAGTCTGTTAATTGGCAGTATCACAAACAACGCAGTTTTAATTCTATAAAAGTATAATAATTTCGCAGAGAAAATAAGAAGTATATCAGTACAGCGAGGAAAAAAAAGGAAACGCCAGCAGAGACAAAACTTTGCTTCCGATAAAGTAAATCAGATTTTGTTTATAAGATAATAACTTACCAAGTGTGGTGAATGTTTGAAAGCTTGTAATTTTTCCTCCTATCTATGTAATTATGTAGTTATATAGTTCTCAATTCGTTCGGGCAATCAATCATTCATAATAAGAAACACAATCATAATTCAGCCACTCAAAATGATTCAGAAATTTTACTTGTTAGAATGAAATCAGGCGATGATTCTTCTTCTCTGCAGGCTCGTGCTTTGCGACAGTCTGCTAATCTGTACAAATAAAATGCCTCGTAATTTTGAGAGCGTTGTATAATCAGTCGGGAAACCTCACATCAAGGAGATATTTGGCTTTGATGAAGTTTAATCTTCCGAAGAAGGAATGGAGCTCTTGGATTATTAAATGCAGGTTCGTATCCAGTCTTTCGGAAGTTCCCTTCTGATTAACAAAAAAATAGTTGAAACGGCTCTGAGCACTATGCGACTTAACTTCTGAGGTCATCAGTCGCCTAGAACTTAGAACTAATTAAACCTAACTAACCTAAGGACATCACACACATCCATGCCCGAGGCAGGATTCGAACCTACGACCGTAGCGGTCGCTCGGTTCCAGACTGTAGCGCCTAGAACCGCACGGCCACTCCGGCCGGCCTCTGATTAACAACTACGCAATATATCGATGAATATCATTAATCCTCAAATGTCAAATACACACCTTCTGTATGAAGGAGCAATATATATATCCCTTTTAATCGTACAATTTCGTATCAGTTATCTTTTGTCATAAATCTCAATATTCAGATTACAATTCTTCAAACAAATATCAGGCTAATCGGCACGAAGACAATCTCGGAAGCCTTTTTCTAACTACCAGAGAGAGTAGTACAAAGAATAATTATGCGCTCATGGCATAGCTATTGTATGAAACTACTTTGCGCATGGATTCTGCGAGTATGAAGATAGAAAATTAGTAAACGTCATTCAAGGGTAGAATTGTATCAGAATAATTCATCGAATATAGAGAGATATTACAAGCTTTGTACACACACGCATGCACTCACGCACGCTTGCGCGTTCTCTCACACACACACGCATACTTGCGTAACTCTTTGGCAATAACGGTGTGCCTCCACTGGCATTCGAAATTCCGATGCAAATGAATCAAGTGCTGAAAAGTGGTTGTTCTTAGAGCACTACGTCTTCAGGCCAGAAGTGGCCCATCGGGACCATCCGACCGCCGTATCATCCTCAGCTGAGGATGCGGATAGGAGGGGCGTGTGGTCAGCACACCTCTCTCCCGGTCGTTATGATGGTTTTCTGTGACCGGAGCCGTTACTGTTCGGTTGAGTAGCTCCTGAATTGCCATCACGAGGCTGAATGCACCCCGAAAAATGGCAACAGGGCATGGCGGCCCAGATGGTCACCCATCCAAGTGCCGGACTCGCCCGACAGGGCTTAACCTCGGTGATCTGACGGGAACCGGTGTATCCACTGCGGCAAGGCCGTTGCATGTCCTTCTTAAAGGTGACACAAAATGTTACTTAGTTCTGGGAATATAAATTGAGGGAAGATATTATCTGTCGTAGCGACTGGAGCCCGCCGGTTATGGCACGAGCTCACATGATTCTGATGAAACAACCCCTGTTACGTTTGAAGATCAGCTGAATTTGACATAGTGATCCATTTTTTACGGTAGGGCAGTGTCTGTATTTTACAGCGTCTGTATAGTTCAATACGGTATCCCTTTGGACGTGCATGCATGGAAGTTTGGGCTGACGGCGAGTCGTGCGCGGATACCTAAAGAGATTAAGGAGAGAGATCGCGTGAAAGGGGAAATCCGGGTTCCACTCCCGATCCGGCACACTACGTAACAGTTTCATTTGTATCTCTATTACCATTGTGCGTTTTATATTCTCTCTAATTCTGAACATCACCAGTTAACTTTCTGCCTAAATAACGAAACTCGCCTGCTACGTTCGTCGTCTTATATTCTAATGTAACTCATTCAAAATCAAATGATTTGATTTGAGTACTCTCCATTGCTCTTCTTTTGCTTTTGTTGGTATTTGCCTCCTAACCTCGTTTCAAAGTACTATTCACCCCGTTGGTCTAAAATCCCTTGTCATGTACAGACAGAATTACAATGTCATCGGAAACCCTTAATGTCTTTCACTTCAGCTCCATGAAATTCAAGTCATCCAAATGTATCCTTAGTTGCTGTTACTGCTTACCTCATGTACAAGATGAATAACATAACAAATAGGCTACAGCCATGTTCACTCATTTCTCTGTACCGGTGTCCTGAATTAAGTTCCAAACCTTTCCGCAGTGTCTCATGAAGTGAGGGCAAGCAGTACTGTTGGTGGTCACCCTCGTTTCGGTTGGGGACGTTAAGCTCGGCGCGCTGCTTGCTGCTGTTATAGAGGAGTAGTTTATGTGCCGGCACTGGGCTTCATCCTCTCTTTTTTCACACAATCTCCAATACGATCATTACACTACACTACACACACACACACACACACACACACACACACACACACACACACACACACACCATTACAATCTGAAACGCCCGCTAAACCCCCTGGGCAGAACAGGTAATAGGTTTGTGGAAAGGGCCAAGGGTAGAAGTCAGTTTCTGCTTCTAATTGTCATTTATTGTTATTTAGCAACTCTTTCACCGCTGAAGGCCTCAAACAAGAAATCTTAACAAGATAAAAATACAGTTAAGGTAGCAATAAAATAACTCAAAAACGAACATACGCAAGGTGCAATACAAATGGCTGAGGGCCACAATTAATTTCCAGAATTTTAGAATATATTACCATTGGCCTTTAAAGGCAGAAGGCCAACTAGAAATCTTAAAAATATTAAAAATTCAATTAAGATAGCAATAAAATAATTTAAAACCCAAAAGGCAACATATACAAGGTGCAACACAAATGGCTGAGGGCCACAATTAATTTCCAAAACTTCAGAATATATTACCATAGACCTTTAAAGGCAGAAGGCCAGCGTGTTTAGCAACAAGAAATCTTAAAAATCAAATAGATAAAAATTCAATTAAGATAGCAATAAAATAATTTAAAGAAACAACATATGCAAGGTGCAATACCAATGGCTGAGGGCCTCAAACCAAACTTCAAAATTTATTAGCATAATCTTTAAAGGCAGAAAGCCGCAGTGTTTAAGCTTGAAAGATCAATTTAAAAATTAATTTTGCAAAATTTTGAGAAACAAACAATAACCATAAGCCTAAAATTTAAAATAGCTGACAACAGATAATTAAACACAGGTGGCACTTAGAAGACCTCCAGGGAGGTCGGTCTGCCCTCGTTAGCTTAGGTGAGACAGGAAGTGAGCCCAACTATACTTGATCCGTCGGAACACAACAAGGGGGCGGCCACGGACCGACCGACACAACAACTTGCTTCCCGTCAATCAGTACATGAGAACACCAACCGGCAATGCTACAAACGCGATAATCCAAAACGAAGTACGTATTAGCTGTCAAAATTACACGCCATGATGGACAGCGACAACAGGTGAGGAAAGGGCGCTGCCTGAAATTACGTTAGTTCCCAGGGCAAGTAACCAGAGCACTAACGGCCAAAGACAGAAAATTTAGCCGGCCTGGTGGCCGTGCGGTTCTAGGCGCTTCAGTCCGGAACCGCGTGACTGCTACGGTCGCAGTGCCTCGGGCATGAATGTGTGTGATGTGCTTAGGTTAGTTAGGTTTAAATAGTTCTAAGTTCTAGGGGACTGATGACCTAAGATGTTAAGTCCCATAGTGCTCAGAGCCATTTGAACCATTTGAACAGAAAATTTCACTGAGGCACTCAAATCGCAGTCGACCAAAATAGATAATTGCACCACATGGCGGCTAAATCTCAGCAGTAGAAACACTCGGTGTTGCTCACCGGAAATCCTCCCCAACAGCAAACCACTGAAGCGAACCACCACAACATGAATAGACGTGGCTTGGGTAGTTGAAACCACTACTTAATTTTGAACTCCCGAATCGGCGAACCACGAAGCTCGTAGCGATCGGACAGCTCCACACACGCTCCCACACCGAGCAGGGACTGCCAGTGGCCCCAGCCGACTGCACCGCGCGGAGAACTTCCCTCGTCCGCAACAACCGACCGACTCACTCCAGACCTCCTTGACGGAAACCATATGCACCAAACCAAAGATGGTACACGGCGCAAATGTCGATGCACATCACTGCTGCCACACGTAGAAGGAAGAAGAACCACGACGTAGGCGCGACAAGGGCGGGAAACCAAACACAGATAGCGAAGTTCACGAAAATGCATACTTGTAAGGGAGCACGACTCACAATCATGTACGATTAACAGATGTACCTACACACACAGCTCATATACTTCACGAAGGAAAGGTGCCTACGGGCGCAGAGGATAAGGAAAACCTTTCCAATTGCGGATGAACATTCCCATTAGGCTGCCACAGCCATTCATACCGTACGGTGTGCGGACAATTGCCACGCCGGACATTTGCCACGGCAGACATTTGCCACGATTTTACCTGCTCGGAAGGTTGGGTCCCTTGTCTCCCCCTCCTCCTCCTCCTCTCTCGCCACCCGACCTGCAGTAAAGGTACTTACTGAGACTTTCCGCTCGTTTACTTAATATAGGACCAGAATCTCTATGGATTTTCCGCCACATTTCTGGAGAGAATTTCGTTGTGGAAACTATTAAATGCATCTCGCATTGAAATCCGTACCAAATTTCGAGCCTGGTAAAACTTCGCCAATCTTGGAGATTTTGCGTTCGTCGAAATTTTACATGCCATTTTCGGTGCTCCTGCAGCAGCTTTCTGTCGTGTTTTGTGTACCACTGGGGATCAGTTCCGTCTGTTATAAATTAATTTGATATGAATCTCTCGAGTGCTGTTGATAGTATTTTTTTGAACGAAAGACACATATGGTCTTCACTTATAGTTTGAAAGATTGGAGACTGTCTCTTAGAAAGACGTCAACCGAATTTTTAGTTGCTTTTATAAATAGATATATTTCGCGTTTAGTTTTAGTGAATTTCTTTGTTACGGAATTGAGCCTCGCTACGACTGTGTGTTCACTAATCCCTGTATCTGTCGTGATGCTCAGGATTATTTGTGGGTAAGAAGTCAAGTGTGTTTTCGTAACCATTTACAATGGCCTCGTGAACTAATTGTTGAAAATAATTTTAAAGAAAGTGTTTAGAACAATTACGGAAGTTGTTTTCTATCTACAATAGGGCCTGAAAATGTATTTTTGTCAACATACGGAAGGAAGATTTGAAGTCACTGCCAAATATATTGTATGAGTAAGGTACCTATTTGCGATGAGACTCGAGTTTTCTTTGAAATGTTCAGCAACTGTTTCATCTGAGACCGGGTGTCGGTAAAAGGAGCCAGTTATTAATTTATTCCGGTTGTCGAATATAACCTCCGTCCATACTAAGTCACAGGAACTACCGGCTTCAATGTCGCTTGTGAGCTGGAACACACATTACATTATTTTTCCTTAAGTTGTGCTTCTTGTTTCTGTTGTAGTGCAGATCATTACAATTATGGCTTTTCCCTCCAAAACCTAGGATGCTTTCTCTGTGACCCTGTAAATGCAAGAGTTAAACAATGTAGAACAACGTACGTTACAAGCATAGCATTCTGTATTACTTCATTTCCTTATTTCTAACATTTTAAAATTGTACGTCGACTTTAGATGACATGTCAACCATAGATGTTCTTATCTCTGTTTATGAAAGTACATCCAGTCATGTTTTGAACATTGTTCCGCTACACTTTATTAACTAATGTTTCGCCGCAAGGGATACCGGATTTTAGAGAGTAAATTAATATGGAGTATGTCGTTCTTCTTTTCAAACATTCATATACCCATTTATTCTTTCCTTATTGTCTTTTGGGCATGCAGTTGTAGTAATTAAAGTACGCACAAATGCAGTGATCAAAAAGAAATGATGAGCGTACATTCGCATTCTCTTTACATCGTTCCTTTCTTGTTGCTCCCATGGCGATGGACTGTTTCTATCGCAATTAGTAAGCGTGATAGGAAGCTACCGTACAGACAGAGGGATCTATATTTATACTTGGCAGAACTAATTACATACTGACATAATCGACGGAAGTGATTTCGTTTCCCAAAAGTTATAAATATTTCGATTTCGGAAAAGAAATTCTGTATTTCGCCAAGATGTGCAAGAAGAAGGTTCCTTACGTACTGGTTGTATCGAGTAAGATGCGGAGACGGTGGTTTGAAAGCGGACAGAAGAAGTACGAGGAAGGGTGTCCCTTACCTGAGGGATCGCTACTCAAGCTATCTGGCGAAGGCGCAAGTGTGGCAAATGTCCGGCGTGGCAAATGTCCGGCGTGGCTAATGTCCGGCGTGGCAAATGTCCGGCATTCACCGTACAGCTTCACTTTACTCAGATAAAAGTGCAACCTATCTTGTGCAACACTCTTTAATTGTAGTTTGTTTGAGACAGAAAAAGCAAACAGCAATGGACAAAACTGCATTTACTACGTTAACGGGAATCAGATGGAATATTATCTAGTGTTACGTTTTTGCCCTCTACTGCCCAGCGCTTTTAACAATTCTGTCCTGTCAAACGATTTTAGTTACTCTGCTACGAAAACTGGCGGTTGTCTCTTTTATATCTAGGCTACATATAGGGCACTGTCTTTTTAGCCACTTATCTGTTGAGCGGCGACCAAGCGCACCAGTGCCCTGGCCGGCCGGTGTGGCCGGGCGGTTCTAGGCGCTTCAATCTGAAACCGCGCGACCGCTACGGTCGCAGGTTCGAATCCTGCCTCGGGCATGGATGTGTGTGATGTCCTTAGGTTAGTTAGGTTTAAGTAGTTCTAAGTTCTAGGGGACTGATGATCTCGGATGTTAAGTCCCATAGTGCTCAGAGCCATTTGAACCAACCAGTGCTCTAATTGTAACCAACCACTTACGGTGATCTATTTTCTAATCCGGTGCCAAGTTTTGTTCCATTACGCTTTAGTGTGTGTGTGTCATCTGGCCTATGAGAGGTTTTATCCAACGTAGCCCAGGCTGTAGAGCGAGTTCTGCAATACTAGCCGTAGCAATACTGCGGAATACATTTAATTTTCGATCGTGGATACCGGCTGCAGTCGAATTGCTTATCAACAAATCACTTACATAGAAGGAGGATCGTTGTAATAGTTCTTCTCTTGACCCGCCCGGATAATCGACCGCGTTAACGTGCCACTTCCAGGCTTCGGGGAGACAAGCCTGCGCCAGATCGAACCACCTTGCGGATTGATGACGACGGCAGGTGAACCGCTTTCCCCAGCAGTCGTTTCTAGGCGAATTCTCACAACCAGCTAACCACCTAGATAAATATCGTGCTGGTACCCAAGTTCCGTCTTAGGCAGAGACTACTCAGAAGATTTAGAAAAGTTGTCACATTTTAAAATGAGATGATGACTGACTGATGGGGTGCACGAACTCCGTCGCTGCAGAAGTGGTGACATAAAGAATGGCTTCCGGCCACCACGCAACACTACACGGAGGTGACAAAAGTCGCGGAGTACGAGCTAACATCGTGCTGGTTCTCCTTACTCTTTTCGCCCTGCGTACTGCAGAAATCTGAGGTGGCATGGACTCCACAAGTTGTTGGAAGACTCCTGACTCTACAGCCGTCCATAACTGTGAAATTGTTGCCGCTGCAGGCTTTTCTTCACAAACTAACTTCTCCCATAAAATGGGAACATGAAGTCAATGAGTAGCTGCAAATGGCCTCCAAGGAGCCGACGTAACAACTTCCTGTCAACGAGAGGCCCACTACCAGCTTGCACAGTGCCTTGTTGACAACTTGGCTTCATGGCTACGTGGCGTCTGCGACAGACACGAACCCTACCATCAGCTCTTACCAGGTTAAATCGGGAATCATCTGAGTAGGCCGTTGCTTTCCAGTCGTCGAGATTCCAATCGATACTGTCACGATCACGGGAGAGGCGCTGCAGGCCATGTCACGCACGTAGCAAAGGCACTCACGTCGGTCGTCTGCTGCCATAGTCTATTAACGCCACTTTTCGCCGCATTGTCCTAACGAATATGTTCGTCGTACGTCCCACATTCATTTCTGCAGTTATTTCATGCCGTGTTGCTTGTCCGTTAGCGCTGACAACTCTACACAAACTAGGCTGCTGTCGGTCGTTAAGTGAAGGCCGTCGGCCACTGCTTTGTCCGCGGTCAGACGTAATGCCTGAAAGTTGGCATTTTCGGCACACTCTCGACACTTTGGATCTTGGTATACTGAATGATGTATTTCCGAAATGCACTGTCTCATTCCGCGTTCAGTGTCTATTAATTCCCATCGTGCGGCCATAATCACGTCAGACACTCTTTTCATATGAACCACCCGAGTACAAATGTCAGCTCCGCCAATGCACTGCCCTTCTATACCTTGTGCACTTGACATTAACGCCGTCTGTACATATGCGTATCGCTACCCTATGATTTTCGTCTCCTCAGTGTAACCTTTTCCTCATCTCATATAAGAATGCTGGCCTCCTGGAGCAACGGGAAAAGACAAGAAATAAAAGGAAAGAGAAGAGAAGTAGTAATTATTTTCTTCTTACTTTTCGACTATGGTTGTTGCGTTCCAAGTAGCGTTCGAGGTTCACTGCTATTATTCAGTATAGTTTTCCCACTACCTAATGCCATGTCAGCTAACTTCAAGAACATAGAGGCGCTTTTCACAGAAAATAGCCCATTTTTGGTCATGACTTCGGCGGTTGTAGTAGCCTCCTTTTTTTTCTCTCTCTTTTTTTCTTTGCGCCCTAAATCCCTAACTAGTAACGACGGCAGGAAAAAGGGGACACAGCTTAACATCCTTTTAAAAGTTTTAACTTGAAACATGCTGACATTAGAAACTGTCAACGTCACTTGTCGCATGAGAAGAACCCCTTGGCAGCTCCCTAATCCCAACCCACTTTTTGAACGTATTTAGTCTGCGAAACACACAATAAACCAGTCTGTCGTTTCTGGAGTACAGTCGCGTCATGTGCGATCCTCACCAGATGGAAATGACACGGAATGTCGAAAAGGTTCAGGGAAGGGAAGCGCGTCTTGTACTGTCGTGAAGTCGGGCATAAAGTGTCACGGTCGTGATATGCGATCTGAGGCGCTAATAATAAAATAGACAGCAGTTTTTGTTGAGCATGGAAAGTCACTGTTATGACACTTTATTTGAGGCGGCAATAATTACGTCAACGGCGGTTTTCTTTGCGGCGAGAACTATTCGCGTAATTTCAATCACCAGTTTCTCCTCCAAATGTCAACTTATTTGTGAATTCCACCTACACAGGTAGAAATGACCACTGTAATTAAACAAGAGAAGTTAGACTTCGCACGCAAAGAATGGGTGTTTATTTACCTCAAGTGCTATTCGAGTGTCAGGCGGTCGATAAATGGTGGTTCTATGAATGCTCTGCTATTCACTTAAGACTGAATTGCAGAGTAGTCATGTAGATGTAGATGTGGATGTAGGTGTTCAGGAGTAGTAATGAGACCACGGGAGGGACGGGGCGAGCTACGCAAATCACGAATTAATGCTGGGTGGCTCTCAGGCGGCGGCCGCAGCGCCGCAATCATTGATGACTCTCGTGGGAGGCGGTGCACGCGGCGGGGCCGCCGCCGGCGCTCCCACGGCGCTCAGCCACCTTCCGCCACTCACCCACCAGCCCTCCCGCCCACGCGCTCGCTTGCTGACCGGTCCTCCTCAAACACTCGCCCGCCCCTCCGTCTGGCTGCCGGCTGCAAGCCGCGCCTCTGGATACTTTCTGGGAACTATCGGGCTCGATCGACGCGTTTTCTTCTTCGAACTTCATCGGCAAAGTGAACGCCGAAACTGCAGTTTGCAAGAGATAGAGCGCTGAACGGCAGCGGCTATTCGTCCTTTTTATCCTTTTTTTTTCTTTTACTAGCCTTCCTGGTAGATGGGCACATCTGCAAGTAAATCGAAGAACACGCTCCGGACATTTCACGTTTTGGTACCACGACTGGTAAATTTCTACGACATAGCGAGAGATTTTGTACGCAGCGTGAGTGCAGCATGAACTTCTAATATTACTGTCCCGACTTCTAAACACTTCTACCACAAAGTGTTTAGTCTGCTGGCTACTTACTTGGACGGTCTCATAGGTAACCAAAAAGTATATCAACACAACTGTCGTCTAAATTTAACAATTCCAGCATTACATAACATTCGTAAGTTATCTGTAATGAAGTACTATCTAACAAAAATCTGCATCAATATTCAGTCAGAGAATGACAAGATTTCAAAGTGATACGAAGACTAGGAACTTGCTTTAAATGTACAGAAATGTGTAATTACATACTTCACGAAACGGGGAAAGCAGTATTTTGTAACTACAACATGAATGAGTGACAATTAGAGCCCGATTTTACAATTAGAATTGGAATTGTTCCTGAACATAAGAAAGTGTAAAGTGTTGCGTATACGTAGACACCTACCATTTTATGATTACACGACTGCAGAACAGTCGCTGGAAGCAGTTACTTCCATTTAAAAAATCTGGAAGTAGGCTTACGGAGCGATTTGAAATGTAACGACCAGTTACAACTAATCGCAGCAAGAAGGTGCCAGAGGGAGACTCATTGACGGGATACTCAGGAAATGTAGCCCGTCAACAAAGGAGGTAGGTTACAAATGCCTCGTTCGAAAAATACTTCAACATAAGCAGTCAGTATGGCATCAGGTAAGATTGACAGGGGAAATAAACAAGATCCAAAGCAGAGTAGCACTTTTCGTTATAGGTTTATTTGGTGAGTACGAAGGCATGGCAGGCGCCGCAAGAGAGGCGTTCTGCAGCACAGCGAGGTTTATTGTCGAAATTCTGGAAGCACGCGTTTCTAGATGAGTCAACAAATGCATTGCTTTTTCCTGAGAATACACCACGAATAGACTACGTAGATAAAATCAGAGAGATTCGAGGCTTATCGACAGTGGTCCTTTCCGCTAACCAATCGCGTTCGGGACAGGAAAGAGGCTAACTGACAGTGGTGAAGTACACTCCACCACATAGCGGAAGGCAGTTTGCGGGGTACGTAGAAGGTGTAGAAGTAGACACTTGAGTATAATAATTTGGAGGGATATGAGATGGAATAACGACATAGGCTCATTAGAGGATAAGCTAGGGAGCAGACTTCGATTCATTGGAAGAATACTGGGACTGTGGCATCAGTCTACACAAAGTTGACTGCAACAAACGTTTATGAAATCTATCTTAGAACATTGCTCAACTATGTGGAACTCATACCACATAGGCCTAATGCGGATACTGGTCGTATGCAAACAAGGGCCCCACGAATGGTCATTGGTTTGTTTGAATCATGTGAAAGTGTCACTGAAACTATGAAAAACCTGGATTGGCGAAAATTTGACAACAAATAAAAATTATCTTACGAAACATTACACACAAAATTTCAAGAACGAGTATGTAGTAAAAATCGAGAGATATTCTTCAGATCCCTGTGTATCGCTCCCTTATGGATGGCGAAGATAAGATTAGACTAATTTCGATACGCTGTCATCCTTTCCCATGTTCCATACACTATTGGATCAGGATGAAATCCCAGATGTGCTACCATGGTAAGCACCGCCTGCTTTGCACTTAAACAGTAGCTCAATGCTCGTTTCTTCTATTATATATATTAAGCAGTGTGTATCTTTTATGTCCAAGATCTCCTCCCAAACACGTGCATCGATTTCAACCAAAATTGGCGCAGAAAGAACAGGCTGCAGAAGTATCAGCACTATTGGTTCGCAGCCTACATGTCATGGGCGAGGAACAGTTTTCCTAGCACCATCATGTTGGATGCCCTGCATGATGGGTGAGTTGAGTTGGAGTAGTACCGGTCTACTTTACCGATCTGAACAGAGGGTGAGGAGAGGAAGCTACTGGCAGAGAGAGTGGATGGAGGTAATGAACAAAGAGAAGGCAGGAGGAGATGAGGAGACATAGAGTGGGGAGGAGGAGAGAGACAGATAGAGTTGGGAGGGTGAGGTAGACAGACAAAAGAGAGAGGGACACAGGGAAGAAGAGGACGGGGTGTGTTTAATTTATGTGTGGAACGCATATGCAGGCGAAGCCGCAGGGAGGACCATATTTCTTTAACAAATCTCTGCCTGCATATAAATACACAACCTGAAAACCAGACACAACCTGTCCCGTTCTATCGCGTCAATTTTTTGAGGCTACAAAGACAGTAATTAAGCGTCCATTATGGAAACAGTGATCAGAGTACTATTTCATAGTTTAATGTATCGGTATAATGTTTTGACACCAGACGAAGTTGATAGTCATGTAATGTGGTGATGTGGTTTGTGTCTTAGGACGCTAAACTGCAAGATAATCAGCGTCTGTGAGTGATAAGTTGATATTATCAGGGGTGAATCACATACCTCAATCGACAACGCTCGACATTCTGAAGAAAACTGAGCGCGCGTCAATGAATGAGAAAATGAGTGATCATTGACCCTCGACTGAGATATGACGGAACAACGAGTGGATTAAGTTCATGATACCGTGATGGAAGATAGTGGCAGTCAGTTCCATGAGCATCTGGGGTGAATATCCAGGATCAGGACTCGGGCCTATATATCTTGTGTTTCATGAGTCGTCGCCATACAACTGGACACGAAAGCCCAGCCAGCTCTGAGCCCTGCGCATACTCTCTGTCCTTCCGATCACTTACATCTACGAGTTATCCCACCACAGCAATAGCACCACTACAACAAAACGAAGGCTGATTTACCCAATCCAGGGGGTGATGTTTGGTTTGTGGGGCTCTCAACTGCGCGGTCGTCAGCGCCCGTACAAAGCCCCAATTCTTTACACAGTGCATTGTTTTACACAGTCCAATATAGCCGCTGTCAGAATGATGATAAAATCACAACACAAACACATGTCCCGGGGCAGAGGAAATTTCCAACCCGGCCGGGAATCGAACCCAGGACCCCGTGATCCAGAAGCAGCAATGCTAGCCATTTTTTTATCAAACATTTATCTAAGGAACAAAGTTACACTTTCCAAATACATACTAAGTACATGTACTAACCATGCACACATGTTATACATGAAATGATTTAAACAAAAACAGTTTGATCATTGCAATTATGCTGACGTTAAAGAAATACAACAGAAGATTGTGTCACTGACTAAATTACCAGAAAGATTTGATGCGAACATCAAGAAAAGTTTGTTAAAGACGTCCAAACTTCTTCCAACATAAGCAAATAAAAAACTGCACTTTGAATTAAATGTGCTACATGTGCTCCAATCTTTACAGAAGCATGTATAGCACTTTATGAAGGACATGAGCAAGTTTTGGGGGTAATTTTTAATATATTAATGTACACAAGGAAATCGTCTCCGTGAGAGACAGGTTTAAGGGAAGAAATTCATCTTTAACCTTCTCAGCTCAAACAGACTATGTATGAGCACTTCACGCAATTGTATGGAAGTCACCAAAACTTATACAGAATATGGAAGATTTATGCCCATCGCACATGAAAACAATTTAATAAGCATATTGGACACACTCTAAAATACTTGAAAATGGCGGAAAAGAGATGTTACAGAGTTGACTACCCTTCCAACAACACTTTGTGGACATTAATGGAATTTTAATTATCTGAAGTGATCAGACCTATACAATAGATCTTTCACTGGAAAACTGACTTACACATCACAATGCAAAAATGAACAGGGCAATTTGCTAGCCATTGAATATTACATTATATCAGATACAATCCTATGGTTTTTACCAATCGATAAAGACATTTCCATAAAAACTGTCAGTTTTCGTATTTATACTCAAGCCAATAATGCAGCTTTACTGTTTTGTGTTTTGACACAGTTAGACACACAATCTGACTGTCACGTGTAAGTTCTGTACATTAGCTTACAAAATTTCAAAACTACTTTCTGAAGTAGAAAAAGCACATACCAAAAATTTACAGTAAAAATTTAAATAATATCCTTAAGGTAACTACGCTTCATCTCTGTCAACACATTCTTCTTTTTTATATTAACCAATGCCCATTCTTTCAGATATAATTTTTACGAGTAACATATTACTAAACTGTTTCTTGTGATTCGAATCCCTACTAATCTGTGGTATTCACACAGCATGTGAACCTTAAACTCTATGGTGCAGTTCGAACCTAGTTTGTTAATGACGTAATTAACAAAATATCCCATCAACCAGCACACAGCGCTATTTTTGCCTCTGGGAAATAGCATGCTTTAAGCCTGTGTAGCAATGACAGCGATATATTCTCAGGGTATGTCCTTGTAATCACAGCTATTTGCTCTCGGATCCACTTCCAACTATTCAAGTGACCGCTGCAAATGTATCTATGAATTACTGTGTCAACTAGATGGCATTGTTAACATAAATTCGTTTCACAGAGTCCGACTGCGTAGTCTTTCATTGGTGCTAACTATGTTGTTAACTGTTTTGTACCATGATGTTTTTATATTACACGTGAGCACATTAATTTTAATGTTGTTACAAATCTCAGTCCAATAGTGTTTCGAAACTTTCGTTCTGTTTCGTTCCTTCCTTCGCTTTTCTTTCGTTCCTACATTATGGCTCTTGATGTTAAGTGTCGTGACTGTCTGATTTCGGCACTTACACAACTGAACTCAACATAGAAATCCCTCAGATGCTGTAAACGACTGTTGATATTCTGCAAGTCAATCGGGGAAGCAGCCTTCGAGGTTTCACGATCTCTAAAAGGTGGCTGGTTATTCTTTCTCGAGATTCCCTTATTAAATTAACTTCCCTTTTGATAAAATGTGCAGAGGCTTTATCCGTTACATCAGTTAATCCTAGTCCACCATTTTTAGGATCTAAAGTGGCTACTTTAGCAGCTACTCTGAACACCTCACTTTCCACAAAAAAATTGTGATTTTGGACATTATTCTCCTCACAATAATTCTCGGTATTGGAAAGAGCTGGGCAGCTGGCTTTAACAAGGATGAATGTGTTGATATGCATTGCCCTCTGAACTTGGTTCATATATCGAGCTAAATTCGCTATAATGGCTCCTTGCACTTTATCTGCTGCAACTTTCCAATTTAAAGCCGTCATTTTCATGGAGCATGCTGTCAGGATGGTCCAAGTGTTTTATTTTGTCGGACTAATTTTGCCCACTCGAAACTGACAATATCAAAACCTCTGAGATTTAACATCTGTTTTTTTTTTTCGTTTGCAATGGCTCCAGATGCTCTGCAGTACGTTTCAATCACTGTTGATACTCTGGTTACCTCTTCATTACTCCTTATAATGACCCCTACATTTTCAGCAAAGGCCCTTATAACTGTTTTATGCCCTGATAATGTTAAGCCTTTTAATCTAGCATGGACATGTCGGAGGAAAGGTTCCAGTGAAATGGCGAAGAGCGACATAGACAGAGGACTTCCTTGAGGAACACGTCGTTTTATTTGTATCGGCCTGGATTGTTGACAATTCACTGCTATTTTGTATCAACTCTATGACTCTATCGTTGAAACGTATTTTCTTCAACGCCTGTAGAAGATATGCAAGATTTACTATATCGAAGGCTTTATGAAAATCTAAAAAAATGAAGCACACTTCGTTTGTTACAGAAGTTATTGCAATGATATCCCTGAATTATGCTAGATTTTGAAAAATGGCTCTGCCTTGCGCGCAGTTCAGATGTTTATTAATAATTTCATCTGTAAAGCACGAAATTCTCTTGTTTACTGTTCTAGCGATTAATGTATTATCAGAATTTTGCAGTGAAATTTGACGAAAATTATATAAATCTTTGTTTCCATCAGTTTTTGGCACAAGAACAATTTTACTCTCCTTAAACTCAGCCGGAAGCATTTTACCCTGAATTACTTCTTTTACAATGTCCGTGATTTTCGCATCCACTATTGGCCAGTAACGGATGTAAAATTCTGCTGGCGGACCATCCGGTCCTGGGGATTATTTTGGTGGTGACACACACAGAGTCTCATACACTACCTCTTCACTGACTACCTCGAGAAAATTTTCATTGTCATCTTCTGTCAGCTTTGGGTCTCGGATGTCAAGAAATTCCTCCAAGGATGCATCACTACTTTGATTTTCAGAATATAACTCGCCATAATAGTGATAAATCTCGTCCATGATATCCTGCTGGGTTCTGAGAATCGTACCATTTTTTGTTCGAATTTCATCAATAAAAGTCCTCCTTCCGTTTTTTGTATGCTTCACTAAATGATACAGGGAAGTAGTTTCGTCTTCTGACACAGAATTTGCCTTCGATTTTATTTTCAACCCTTCCATTTGATTTCTCTTGATATTAAGTAACTTGGCTTTGACTATTTTGATGCCTGCTATCCGAAGTGAGGAACCTGCTGAGACCTAATCATATAGATCTCTCAGAACGAAATAGTATTATTCTATAGTGCATTTCATTTCTCTTGCGCTCTGGGCACTGTATAGAATAAGAACCTTCCTCAACTTTGGCTTCGTTATTTTAGCCCACCAGTCCATAGCAGTGGCATATCTATTACGAGCACGCAGACATATTGCCCATGGTGCTTCAGTCAGGTCTTCTAAATCATGACTTACTAAAAAGGATATGTTCAAATTCTACTGATTCTTGAATCAGTTCGGCGAACTGGCTGACTTGTTAGATTTGTGAAAGCTAAGACACTTGAATGGTTTCTACTTTTGTCACGGAAGTTTCAAGATTTGTAGAAATATTTAACTCTCAATCCTTCTACGAGATGTTGCCATAACGTAAATGAACTCAACAATGGAGGGGTATTTGATTTCCCTTATATCCTTTACTTCTAAACCAGTAACTAGTTGTTTTAGTTCACTTGAGAAATTAAAATTAGGTAACTGATCTTTTAGATTTAAAACACGATTAAAATCGCTTCCAAGTAATAACTGTCTTGCATTTTTCCTTAACGAGTATATCAGTTCATCTTCGAAGAAACGTGCCCTGTCAGCTCGGTGAAAACTTCCTGAAGGGGCATACAAGTTAACGACAGTCACACGATAGATATTTAGTCCTATTCCCCTTTCAGATTCCAGTCGTTCCCCTCGCATACTGGAATCCCTTCCTTCACCAAAACAGCTGTTCCAACACTTGTTTCGTGAGACACATTTATGTAACCGACATAACCGGGATTACCAAATCCAAGATGGCCGGAGTGGCCGTGCGGTTCTAGGCGCTACAGTTTGGAACCGAGCGACCGCTACGGTCGCAGGTTCGAATCCTACCTCGGGCATGGATGTGTGTGATGTCCTTAGGTTAGTTAGGTTTAATTAGTACTAAGTTCTAGGCGACTGATGACCTCAGAAGTTAAGTCGCATAGTGCTCAGAGCCATTTGAACCATTTGAACTTCTTGTAACAGGGTAATGTCAGTCGCAGATTCGAACAAAAATTCCTTAAGTGCCGATACTTTCAAACACGACGTAATGTAATTTTATTTATGTTTATAGTGGTGACTGAATAATATTGCGTCATTACGCTGCGACTATGTAGTTGTTTTGATGAACTAATTTAGTTTCCTGTGGTTCAGGGTTCAGTAAAACTATTAACAGTTTTCTCGATAGGCTCAACAGGGAATAACACTGCAATCAGTTTATTAGCTACTGTCCCGTTTCCTTTTCTACTTCTAGGGTTTTCTCTTGTATCGCTATCAGACTGATTTCATTGTAAACTTCGTGATTTTACCTCCTGTGATTCGAGTAGGGCGGTTTTGTACCGAACATTCTTTGGGCTTGGGTCACCCTTTCTGGATTTTCCCTTCACTTGGTTACAAGCTACATTCACATTTGGTTGCGTTTTTATTTTACTTCGCGGCTCATATGGAGCAGCAGCAGACGTTTTCGCAATTTCTGTTGCTGGCGCCTGCCCTGCTGTGTTGACCGTGATTTCATTTTGGCCACCACTTCCTCGTTCTTTATTACTATCACTTACTTCCTGATCGAGAGGAACAAATGGACACGGCAGTTTTGCAACCTCTCCCTGATTTTGATTACTAACATATAGCTGCTGATCTTTGCAATCAGCTACATCTACATCTACATCTACATCTACAAGATTACTCTGCAATTCACATTTAAGTGCTTGGCTGAGGGTTCATCGAACCACAATCATACTATATCCCTACCATTCCACTCCCGAACAGCGCGCGGGAAAAACGAACACCTAAACCTTTCCGTTCGAGCTCTGATTTCTCTTATTTTATTTTGATGATCATTCCTACCTATATAGGTTAGGCTCAACAAAATGTTTTCGCATTCGGAAGAAAAAGTTGGTGACTGAAATTTCGTAAATAGATCTCGCCGCGACGAAAAACTTCTTTGCGTCAATGACTTCCATCCCAACTCGCGTATCATATCTGCCACACTCTCTCCCCTATTACGCGATAATACAAAACGAGCTGCCCTTTTTTGCACCCTTTCGATGTCCTCGGTCAATCCCACCTGCTAAGGATCCCACACCGCGCAGCAATACTTTAACAGAGGACGAACGAGTGTAGTGTAAGCCGTCTCTTTAGTGGACTTGTTGCATCTTCTAAGTGTCCTGCCAATGAAAGGCAACCTTTGGCTCGCCTTCCCCATAACATTATCTATGTGGTCTTTCCACCTGAAGTTGTTCGTAATTTTTACAACCAGGTACTTAGTTGAATTGACAGCCTTCAGAATTTTACTATTTATCGAGTAATCGATTTCCAACGGACTTATTTTGGAACTCATGTGGATCACCTCACACTTATCGTTATTTAGCGTCAACTGCCACCTGCCACACCATACAGCAATCTTTTCTAAATCGCTTTGCAACTGATACTGGTCTTCGGATGACCTTACTAGACGGTAAATTACAGCATCATCTGCGAACAACCTAAGAGAACTGCTCAGATTGTCACCCAGGTCATTTATATAGATCAGGAACAGCAGAGGTCCCAGGACGCTTCCCTGGGGAACACCTGATATCGAGTTTTACTCGATGATTTGCCGTCTATTACTACGAACTGCGACCTTCCTGACAGGAAATCACGAATCTAGTCGCACAACTGAGACGATACCACACAGGCCCGCAGCTTGATTAGAAGTCGCTTGTGAGGAACGGTGTCAAAAGCTTTCCGGAAATCTAGAAATACGGAATCAACTTGAGATCCCCTGTCGATAGCGGCCATTACTTCGTGCGAATAAAGAGCTAGCTGCGTTGCACAAGAACGATGTTTTCTGAAACCATGCTGATTACGTATCAATAGATCGTTCCCATCGAGGTGATTCATAATGTCTGAATACAGTATATGCTCCAAAAACCTACTGCAAACCGACGTCAATGATATAGGTCTGTAGTTAGATGGATTACTCCTACTACCCTTCTTTAACACTGGTGCGACCGGTGCAATTTTCCAATCTGTAGGTATAGATCTATCGGTGAGCGAGCGGTTGTATATGATTACTAAGTAGGGAGCTACTGTATCAGCGTTATCTGAAAGGAACCTAATCGGTATACAATCTGGACCTGAAGACTGGCCCGTATCAAGCGATTTGAGTTGGTTCACAACCCCTAAGGTATCTACTTCTAAGAAACTCATACTAGCAGCTGTTCGTGTTTTAAATTCTGGAATATTCCATTCATCTTCCCTGGTGAAGGAATTTCGGAAAACTGCGTTCAATAACTCCGCTTTAGCGGCACAGTCGTCGGTAACAGTACCATCGGCACTGCGCAGCGAAGGTATTGACTGCGTCTTGCCGCCCGTGTACTTTACATACGACCAGAATTTCGTTGGATTTTCTACCAAATTTCGAGACAATGTTTCGTTGTGGAACCTATTAAAGGCATCTCGCATTGAAATCCGTGCCAAATTGCGCGCGTCTTTAAATTTTAGCCAATCTCCGGGATTTCGCGTTCTTCTGAACTTCGCATGCTTTTTCCTTTGCCTCTGCAACAGCGTTCGGACCTGTTTTGTTTACCATGGGGGATCAGTTCCATCTCTTACAAATTTATGAGGTATGAATCTCTCAATTGCTGTTGCTACTATATCTTTGAATTTCAGCAACATCTCATCTACATTTGCATAGTCAGTTCGGAAGGAATGGAGATTCTCTCTTAGGAAAGCTTCTAGTGACACTTTATCTGCTTTTTTAAATAAAATTATTTTGCGTTTGTTTCTGGTGGATTTGGAAGAAACGGTATTGAGCCTAGCTACAACGATCTTGTGATCACTAATCCCTGTATCAGTCATGATGCTCTCTATTAGCTCTGGATTGTTTGTGGCTAAGAGGTCAAGTGTGTTTTCGCAACCATTTACAATTCGCGTGGGTTCTTGGACTAACTGCTCGAAATAATTTTCGGAAAAAGCGTTTAGGACAATCTCGGAAGATGTTTTCTGCCTACCACCGGTTTTGAGCAAGTATTTTTACGAACATATCGGGGGAAGGTTGAAGTCCCCACCAACTATAACCGTATGAGCGGGGTATTTATTTATTACGAGACTCAAATTTTCTCTGAACTGTTCAGCAACTATATCATCGGAGTCTGGGGGTCGGTAGAAGGAGCCAATTATTAACTTAGTTCGGCTGTTAAGTATAACCTCCACCCATACCAATTCGCACGGAGTATATACTTCGACTTCACTACAACATAAACCACTACTGACAGACACAAACAGTCCACCACCAATTCTGCCTAATCTATCTTTCCTGAACACCGTCTGAGACTTCGTAAAAATTTCTGCAGAACATATTTCAGGTTTTAGTCAGCTTTCTGTACCTATAACGATTTCATCTTCTGTTCTTTCTATTAGCGTTTGAAGCTCAGGGACTTTCCCAACACAACTACAATAATTTACAACTACAATTCCGACTGTTCCTTGATCCAAGCACGTCAAGTATTTGCCATGCACCCTTTGAGATTGCAGCCCACCCCGTACTTTCCCAAGGCCTTCTAACCTAAAAAACCGCCCAGTCCACGCCACACAGCCTCCGCTACCCGTGTAGCCGCCAGCTGAGTGTAGTGAAATCCTGACCTATTCAGCGGAACCCGAAACCCCTCCACCCTATGGCGCAAGTCAAGGAATTTGCAGCCAACACGGTCACTTGTTGTTTCTTGCAAATTTATACTGACTACACCTCCTTCATATTCTGGTACATATGTTTATTTTCTTTATGTTCATCAGCCTCCATTCGCATTCTGCCTTCCGGTTCCTCTGTCTCCTCATCGCATTGTTTTTACTTCCGAACTGAGGGAGTTGTACGGGACAGCTCGTCCTCTGAACAACTATCAGTTGTCTCCAGAGATCGAGTTGTCGGTTTCGTTTCAGTTTCACGAGTAGTGGTAATAGGGTTTCCCTTTGTCGATAACGGGGGTAATAGACAGTTATCGTGAAGGGGGACATCAGCTTGGCCCGCTGCGTTAACATCCTCAACCAGTTGATCCGGGCTATTCTTTGGTAACGGATCATTTAAGGTAAGTTTCTGACGCTGTGTTAAATTAGTTTTAAGAGTAAAAGTTCACCGCAGACATTCCTGTCTGATGTGGCTGGTTTCGTTACATAAATGACATGTAGCTTCCTGACCTGTATCAACAATTTGTGCCTTATACCCGCAAACAGTTAGGTGAATATTTGTCTTAAAGCCCATCTCTACACAACGGACCCCGCTGAAACATTACAGTTTAAAGCGAGGTGACCATCTTTCATTTACAATTGATTTAACGTTCCCATAGTTTGAAAGAGCTTCCTTAATCTTATCATTTTTAATTTCAATAGGAAGATTCAAGATCCGAACGGTTTTGTAGTCAATGTCAGTTATAATCATTTCTATGCGCAAAATTTGCTTCATCGTCCCACTTTCGCATCACTTTATCAACAGTTGCAGCACTGAATGACTTGACAAAAACTCAGTATTTTTCCTGCCATACAATGACAGTTTCCTGTGTAATGCAGTCACCTATTTCCAGGGATGTCAGCTGAACACGACGTAATTCCTTGTCAAAAGCACATACCAGAGTATTCTTCCTGAGGTTTGCTACCATGGTTAACCCAGCGACCTAATATCGGTTAAACGCCCGAAATTGCAATTAACAGCAGCAAGATTAGAAAGATCGATCCGATCGCAAGGAAGATGAACGAACATGGAGATTAATGGACGGACAGCACTCGACGAAGCACAAGTACATCTATGTAAACAAGGAAGGGCAGCGCAGCAGTAAAAAACGTCCATTCGCTAGCGTGGCTGAAACGGAACTATGCCACTAGACTACGTGTTGCGGACAATCCAGGGGGTGTATTTACTTCTTTATATACGAAAGCAGAAAACATTGTTACCATTTCAGACGTTCATCTACTTATTTACGGCGATAAGTAATGGTTCTCGCCGCTTTAAGAGATTTTGATGTGTTAGGTATTTCACACAATCGCGTAATCTTCATCAGACCCTCAAGACAAAACATCAGTTCAAACGGCTATAAGCACTATGGAACTTAACATCTGAGATCATCAGTCCCCTAGACTTATAACTACAGCGACCGGTTAAAACATCGGTGAAAACAATGAGTTCACTAAGGAGGCAGTGCAGTGAAAGAGACAGACACCGGTTTCTTCGTCAGAAAGTGATTACTATAATTCTGTATGACACGCACAAAAACTTTGTTAGGCAGTTTGTGGAAGGACCAAAGAGTAAGTGTATTTTAACCTAAGAAAACCGCTGTGTCAATCAGTTCCTTGTTACGACTGATAACGGAGATATGACGTGAGGCGTCTCAGTCTGGAAGACAACATATATCCGAAACAACTATACCGGCATTAACCGTGATTATCCTGACTGGGTTTTAGCATATAAGTATTGTGTACCTCACAACTTGAACTGATCCTCTGTAATGCACTTCCCTTTTTCGATGTTTGTAATCTACCTGACAAAAGCAACTAAGGACCTAGAAAATATATTCGAATGTCGTTGTGACTTTATACATGTACGCCGGCCGGTGTGGCAGAGCGGTTCTAGGCGCTTCAGTCTG
Source organism: Schistocerca serialis cubense (assembly GCF_023864345.2). Taxonomy (NCBI): domain Eukaryota; kingdom Metazoa; phylum Arthropoda; class Insecta; order Orthoptera; family Acrididae; genus Schistocerca; species Schistocerca serialis. Next base: position 533,723,466 of record NC_064639.1, on the reverse strand, counting down.
GAACCAAGTGACCGCTACGGCCGCAGGTTCGAATCCTGCTCGGGCATGGATGTGTGTGATGTCCTCAGGTTAGTTAGGTTTAAGTAGTTCTAAGTTCTAGGGGACTGATGACCTCAGATGTTAAGTCCCATAGTGCTCAGAGTCATTTGAGCCATTTGTACATGTAGACACAAATGTCGGACGGGGAAATGAAAACAGCTGCAATTCTCTATGACAAGTAGAACGACCAACAGTGTGCATTAGTGTTGTTCGTGCTTAGTGTCGCTACTGTGCCTAGTAGCGTAGATAAGTGGCGTGAAACGCGTCACATGCTGGTGATCACTGTGAGGGACATAGAGACCCCACGTACTCATTTGAGACAGCCTTATCGGCAACTGACACACTTGGAAAGGAGGCTCATTACGTATCTCCTTTTGCCCGGCCGGATCGTACTACGTCCAGATTTAGATGGCATTGGAATGAAATGGTGGTCCGATGTTGGCCTGGACGGAGTCGTGAGGTCGCGTATAAGCGTCGTTAAGATTATGGTCGAAAACACAGGGAGGAATCGCCGTATTAGTTAACAAGCACAATTTAACACTTTCACATCTGCGCTTGCTTGTCTTAGACGGCGAGTGTTCATCTCAGAGAAACGTATCGTCAGGAACGCCCCAATGAAGTGTGATAAGACCTGCCCGTGGCCTCTATACGCATAGCCTAGTAATGTCGCATAGAGCTAGCAGGCATCGGCGACTGTCTGCTGATGACAAGTGTCGCATTTTAGTGACTACCGGAAGGCTACGGCATTAGTTAGTGTTTCTATTGGGAGTGGTGAGTGAGAGGTTTCTCTAAATGTGTAACAGTGTAAGTCAATGCAGAATGAATAGGGTAATAAATCTTCTAATGTTCTAATATACTGTTAGTGAAGTGCTGCTTGACACAGTATTGTCCAGTAAATATGTGGACACAATGTTTCAAATGGCTATGAAATGGGACGAAAATGTAAAGCCGGTACTACAGAAGGGAAATTGTCTGTTTGGCAGAATTGTAGGAAATTGTAATACTTCTATGGTTCAAATGGCTCTAAGCACTAAGGGACATAATATTGAAACACGTATGTAACATAGCAGCGATGGCGAGGCATTGTAGCATCTGTGACCAGAGAGTTTGCGCTTGACCGCGCGAGTGTTGCGAGCGGTTCTCAGTACTCTGTTGGTAGTCGTTGCGAGTCTGTAGCTCTGTGTAGTCGTGCAGAGCAGTACGCTAATAGTCGTCATGCAGAGCGGTCGGTCAGTAGTAGCAGCCCAGTGCGGTTGTGTGATGTAGGCGGTCGGCAACACTGGTCAAGATGCTGAATGAGGTACACTGTTAATTAATATAATCATTAGACAATGTAAAACTTATTTATTGTAATCAATCTCTAACAAGTCCCCCAATAATAATTTTGATTTCAAAAGCATTTTTCAAAAATTTTATATTTTTTTTGAACTAAAGATTTCGTTGCACTTCCCATTTCATTCCACTTCTTTTGAAGAAAAATTTCACTAAATTCACAAAAAAAAGGAATATTATTATTTGCAATGCAGTTCCTCCAAGCCGTGCGCAGAAATAAGAGCAGAAATGTGACATCCAGTTATTCTGAGGTAAGACTTTAATTCTGATTGTTTTACACAGGGCCAAAGACCGATATTTCGGTTTAATTGAATTTTCTTATCACTGAATGGACTTTAATTTTTCGTGAGGAATTTATATTTGAGTCAGATTGCGAATTTCACATTTTGTTGCCATTGTCAGTACATTTCATTGTGGGCAGGTTACGCATAGAGCAATGACCATTAGCATTCTTAAATAATATTCTGTCTTTTTAAAATTATTGTGGGGAGGTTACACTCGGCTCCCATTTCTATTAAGTATTGTCTTTCTTTTTTCTTTTAAAATTTTGTGTAATTGCGTTCGTTCGTCGTCTGTAGTTGCACTGCTTTGTCTAACTTTATCGGAAATCATTTGTATTACGTCGTAGTCCATTTCGTCTGGAGTACTATAGTTGTGTACGTACGTATCCGTTAACAATGTGGGATTACAGTCTATGTCACGTGTTGCGAAAATGACCTCTGTGCGGTTGATTGTTTGTTCTTCCGCAGATAATGAGTGCTGAAATTCTAAAGCAAGTTGTACATTTTCATCCTTTAACATTAAATAAGAATTCTGAAAATCGATAACTGCGTCGTGTTGTACCAGAAAATTCGTGCCTAAAATAACGTCTGTTGTCAATAAAGGAACAATCCAAAAATTAGAGTGAAACGTGTGACCTGCGATACAAAATGATAAATGCGTCTGTAATTTAACGTCTACTCCTTTACTCGGTACTGCTCCTTTCACTTTTGTTTTGCCTAAAGGTAATGTCGGATAGGTATTCTCTTTGTTGCACTCATTGAAAGTCTCCTCATTTATTACTGATATAGGTGATCCGGAATCGATTACTGCTGAAAATTTCGATGAACCAATTTTAATTTCGATAACAGGATGTGAAATGGTTTTCTGAATAACTGGTCTTTCCTGTAAAAGAGTGTCTCTGATGTCGTCAAAAGTAATTACATTTTCGTGAACAACATTTTGCGTGTCTAAGGTAGTGCTTGTATTATTGCAAGATGCGTCCTGTACAGTATCTAGTCAGATTCTATCTGACGTGTTATTATTATTAGGAGGATGTTGTGGCATTTCGACTATTTGAACTGTCCTATTACTTCTTCCAGACGTATTACGTTCTGGATGGTACCTACTGTCGGGTTCATTCATGAGAATAGGTCCTTGTTGATTATTTTGTTGCTGGTGAGACCGACTGTTATTATATGTACGCTGATAATTCTGCTCATCGTTTTTACGTCTGTCGTGATAGTCATTCCTATACGGTGTATTGCGATAGGAATTGACATACTGTCTTCTTTGTACGTAATTGTTTCCTTGTTGCCATGCGTTACTATTTGTTGCGGCTGGCACTACACGTGCACGCGGCGAAACATTAAAGCCTGGTTGACCTTGTGTATTCCATTGTTGGTTAGGTATGTTAACCGGCTGACTTTCATGCTGTTGTGGTGGAAAACGTCTATTGTTACCAAAATGTGTTTCCTGTTGCTGAAAATTTTGACGATATTGATAATCTGAATTCTGTCTGTTATTAAAGTTTTGGTAGTTGTCGTTCCTAAAACGTCTGTTATCTTTCCGATTGGAATTACGTCCCTGATCATAATTGCAGTACGGTTGTTGACCTTGGTTGTTACTCAAAAGGTTTTTGTTTACAAAAGAATAATCAGATTGCTGTACTTCCAAGAGCTGTAAAAGATCTCTGAATGCTGAAATGTTTTCTTTTTGCTGACCCGTTAGAAGTGACACTCGTAATGACCGTGGTAATTTGGAAATGCATAATTGTATAAGTGCGGATTCACTGTACGGTTCACTCAGGTATTGGTTTTGTTGTACCATCTGCTCAAAAAATTGCGTCACACTGGGAAAATTTGAGTTCTCGTAATTCGGCAAACTAATTAGTTGGTCTTTAATTCCGCGCTGTGTCGTCTTCGACCAATACGCAGATAGAAAAGCATTCTGAAACTCTTCTACTGAATAGCATTGCCTCGCGATCGGTCTCATACGAGTTGCCGGTTCGCCTTCCAAAAAACTGCAAATAAATTCAAGTTTATGCGTTACAGGCCAAGTCGGTGGAAGAGCAAAGCTAAATTGTTGAATCCAATCCAGTGGGTGAATCTGCGTTCTATCGTTTTTGAAAACCTTAAACTTTCTCACTGACAGAAAATGTTTGTAGTCAAAATTATCATCTCTGTGTGATGGAACAGGTTCAGGATCGTAAGAGAATCTATTGAACTGTGGTTGATCGGAATCTAAGTCCCGTACTCTCTGTAGATTACCCAAATTATACGCGCTGCGTGAGTCTGACACATGTTCATAAAGTGGCGTCTGTTGTGGCATGTTATTAACTGAAATGTTTTTCATCTCTGTTACTTCTTGTTGTAAATTTGATAACTTCCTACGTAACGTGTTGTTAGATGAATCGATCTCATTAATTGTCTGCTGTAAATTTTGAAATTCAGGTGTTTGGATAAATGAAACCGGTGCAGTATCGTCTGATTTATTGTCATTAGCACTTTCGATAGCATCAATACGACTGTCCAATTCATCATATTTTTCTGTCAGTATTTTTGCCTGATCATCGGTTTTAGAATCGGACGCATTAATCTGTTTTTGCAACTTACGCGTAGTTTCGCTCAGTTTTTTAACATCAGCCTTTATGACATCGCAATCCTGTGTTAGTTCTAATTGTTCGAATCTGTCTGTCACTGTTTGAATATTTACTGTGTGTGTATCTGTTTTTGATTTAAGATCAGAAATTTCATCTCGTAATTCCGCGTTCAATTGTTCTATGGTATTAATTTTGTCGGACACTGTAGTAATATTATTGTCTACATACGTCTTCGCTTTCGCGAATATTTTACGTTTGTCCTCTTGTCTTTGTGCAGTGATTGTTTCCATGACTTGTCGTTTTACTTTGTTTTGATCTTGAATAAATCTGCGGAAACGCGTATCACTGTTTTGTATGTGCTGATCAAAGCGCTCGTTTATCTGAGTGTTATGCTGTTCGAATTTCGCGTCCATCTTTGCGTCCACTGAGCGCGAAAGTTCTACCGTCATTGCTTTAAACTCGTCCCGTAATTGTGTAGCTTTTTCAGAGCATTGTTTAGCGACTCCGCTAATTTCGTCTCTGAGTGTATCTGTTGCGGCTGTTTGCATTTCTCTTAATTCCTGCGCAACAGACTTAATTTCTTCGCTATTTTTTTTTGAACAAGCCTCAATTTCCACGCGCAACTGTTCCTTAGTGTCATGGCACTGCGCGGCAACGGCTCTAATTTGTTCACTAAGCTGTCTGGAATTGTCGTCTAATTTTTTATTTAAGTGTTGTTTGAGATTTTCATTATCTTGTTTGTTCTGTTCCCTAAGTTGTTTAAAATCTTCACTCTGTTGTCTGACCTGTTCACTAAGTTGTTTGAGATTTTCGTCATTATTGTCAAGTTTTTCATTTAAGTGTTTGGCCTGTTCACTCTGTTGTTTGGAATTGTTATCAAATCTTTCATTAAACTGCTTAGTCATTTGTAGCAACAATGCCATAATTGGATTCGACTCAAAGTCAGCATTTCTATTCTCAGTGCTGTTTAATGGTTGATCTGGAATTGTTTCGCTTTCTGTAACCATTTGGTTATTTTGAGATTTACAAAAAGATTTGTCAGTCGAATGTACACTGTCGGTCATTATTTCGGAATTAAATGGATCCGTCATACTCTCACTACACTGCCCATTTTCATTCGAAAAATTTGTCTGTACATTACTTGGATTTTCTAAATCGGGTGTGTTAAGCTCGGCAGCGCTCATTACTATAGACCGCTCCGCGTCATCAATTGTCGTCAAGTTAACAGACGAGACAATTGAGTTCGTTTGTTCATCATTAAGGTGAAAGTCATCATTAGTGGTTGGAATGCACTGATTGTTAGTGGACGCAGGATTGTCATGATTACACTGCGTGTCACTAGTATTATTGGTGAAGTTATTTAATTCGCTTATTTCGTTCATAATACCTCGCGATACACTATTCACAGTCTTTCGCGGCATTTTAACAACAGTCACAATTATTCACAAAACAATAAGCACAAATGCAAAAGCAACACACAAATACAATAGAGCAACGAATTGCCGTTGACCTGTAGAAAGAAAGTCACAAGATTAATAAAAGCGTTGCGCTAAATCCTAATTATATCTAAGCAAATAAGAGCAGATATGTGACTGTTGCTCAAAAGACTCTCAACGAAATTCGATCCTGGACTGGGTGTCGCCAAGTGTAACCTCCCCACAAAATTTTAAAAGAAAAAAGAAAGACAATACTTAATAGAAATGGGAGCCGAGTGTAACCTCCCCACAATAATTTTAAAAAGACAGAATATTATTTAAGAATGCTAATGGTCATTGCTCTATGCGTAACCTGCCCACAATGAAATGTACTGACAATGGCAACAAAATGTGAAATTCGCAATCTGACTCAAATATAAATTCCTCACGAAAAATTAAAGTCCATTCAGTGATAAGAAAATTCAATTAAACCGAAATATCGGTCTTTGGCCCTGTGTAAAACAATCAGAATTAAAGTCTTACCTCAGAATAACTGGATGTCACATTTCTGCTCTTATTTCTGCGCACGGCTTGGAGGAACTGCATTGCAAATAATAATATTCCTTTTTTTTGTGAATTTACTGAAATTTTTCTTCAAAAGAAGTGGAATGAAATGGGAAGTGCAACGAAATCTTTAGTTCAAAAAAAATATAAAATTTTTGAAAAATGCTTTTGAAATCAAAATTATTATTGGGGGACTTGTTAGAGATTGATTACAATAAATAAGTTTTACATTGTCTAATGATTATATTAATTAACAGTGTACCTCATTCAGCATCTTGACCAGTGTTGCCGACCGCCTACATCACACAACCGCACTGGGCTGCTACTACTGACCGACCGCTCTGCATGACGACTATTAGCGTACTGCTCTGCACGACTACACAGAGCTACAGACTCGCAACGACTACCAACAGAGTACTGAGAACCGCTCGCAACACTCGCGCGGTCAAGCGCAAACTCTCTGGTCACAGATGCTACAATGCCTCGCCATCGCTGCTATGTTACATACGTGTTTCAATATCTGAGATTATCAGTCCCCTAGACTTAGAACTACTTAAACCTAACTAACCTAAGGACATCACACACATCCATGACCGAGGCAGGATTCGAAATTGCGACCGTAGCGGTTCGGTACTGAAGCGCCTACAACCGATCGGCCACAGCGGCCGGCCTGTAATTCATCTATAAAGGTGGCCATGTAAAGAAAACTTTCGCGAGCCAATCTTGTGTACTGCTCGTATGTGGGGGTTCCCCACCAGTTCGCATTGAAGGAACACATCAAAGCACCTCAGAGATGTACTGCTAGAATTGCTATCGGTAGGTTCAGTCAAAAGGCGAGTATTATGGAGATGCTCCGTGAACTTAAATGGAAATCACTGGAGTGGAGAAGACGTTCCTTTATCGAAAGACTATTGAGAAATTTGAGAGAACTGGCACTTGGGACAGACTGCAGAACGTATCTGCTACCATCGAGAAGCATATCCCGCGAGGACCGCGAAGGCTAGATAAAAGAAATCAAGGCTGGTATGGAGGAGTACAGGCAGTCTTTGTACCCTCGCTCTATTTCTAATTGCAATAAAGAAGTGAATGACTAGCAGTGGTACAAGGTACCCTCAACCGTTTACGATATTGTGGTGTATGTATATACTCTGGTGTGCGTAAGTTGAGGACGAGAGCAGGTTTCGCTTGACGTGTCTCTGTAAGTAACATAATCACTAACTTGGACCATGGATAGGAATAACTGGTGAAGTATAATGCAGTCAGTAACGGGAAGAAATATGCAATGAGACGATCGGAAATGAAACACTTATTCAAAGACAATAATTCTTCTGAAGTCATCGCAATACATGGTGGTCTGTAGATACGAAAAAAGGTGGGATATATTTATTAATAGGGTGCGTGATGACCAGTGAATACAGTGCATGTTCTGCAACGTGCTACCCCTCTATCCACAATGGTAAGGAGTTTGCGTGGTAAACTGTTCGACTCCTCCGCCAAAGTGTTCGACAATTGATGGATTGTCATTGGTGCATGTGGAGTGGTGCAATACGTCTTCCCAATGCATTGCGCGATGCGACTGACGTCAGAGGAACTGGCATGACAGTCCATTTGCCGAATGTTCTCTCGTTCCAAGACGTCCTCCATCTGCACAGTTCGATGCGGTTGTGCATTGTAATCTATCAAAATGAAGTTAGGGCTGAATTCACCCCTGTATAAACGCACGAGGGGAAGGAGTAACTTGTCACAGTAACGTTGACACGTCCGTATAATGTGTTCAAAGATTTGAAGGTCAGTACGCCAGTACAACATTATGTATCCCCACACCGTAGCGTTTGGACCACCAAAACTACCATGTTCGACGGTTCTGGACGTACATTGATATGGCGAGAGGTGGGGAGACGTAATGCGTCCAAGTAACATTGTCGGGTATGTTTCTTTTGGTGGACCAGGTGTTTTGGCGTAGAGAGGTCTAACGTTGTCTGGGCGTACCTTCAAAACTTTGAATAAGATAACTGACCTGTGAACATTATTGTGGATTGTACATTTTCCCCATGAGCGTCATTTGTGGAGTGCATTCGGACCTGATTTCATTTATATGGCTAACAATGAGCGACGGCATCGAGGAGCGCAGGAAGAGCAGTTCTTGAAACGAGAAGAGATGGACTTGTCCGCCAGTCACCCTGACTTAAATCGCTCCAAGCACTTTTGGAATACGTTGGAAAGACGTGTTACATCTACATCTACGTATATACTACGCTAGCTACCAAGCAATGTTTGGCAGAGGGCACAATTCGCGCTAAAGTCATATTTCTCCCCCTCTGTTTCACTCGCGGACCCCCTCTGTTTCACTAGCGGATCGCGCGAGGGAAAAACGACTGTCTGAACGCCTCAGTACGAGCTCTACTTTCCCTTATCTTTGAATAGTGATCATTACGTGATTTGAAACTTGGTGTTAATAATATATGCTCTACATCTTCGGCGAGGATAGGATTTCGGAATTTAGTGAGCAGCCCCTTCCGTTTAGCACGTCGTCTATCTGCAAGTGGGTCCCACTTCAAACTTCCTATGAGATTGTAACGCTCTCGTGAAGCCTAAATGTACCAGTCCCGAATCTTGCCGCTCTTCTTTCGATCCTCTCAGTCTCCTGAATCTGACCCATCTCGTAAGGGGCCCATACAGATGAACAATACTCTAAGACTGGACGAACTAACGTAGGCCTACTGCACGCAATTTCCTTTGTGGCAGGACTGCATCTCTTCAGTATTCTACCAATAAACCGCAAACTAGAGCTCGTCTTGCCCGTTACTTGTGTAATCTGATCATTTCATTTGAGATCATTTCGAATGGTCACACCCAGATACTTGCGGATGTTACCGCTTCCAAAGACTGGGCATTTATTTTGTGCTCGTACGTTAATTGGGATTTTCCCCTTATACGCAGTGGGTTACATTTACTAATATTGAGAGATAACTGCCAGTCATTACACGACGCATTTATTTTCTACAAATCCTCATTTATTTGTTCACAACTTTCGTGTGATACTACTTTCCTGTAGACTACAGCATCATCGGCAAACAGTCTTATGCAGCTGTCAATACCATCAACCATATCGTTTACGTAAATCGTAAAAAGCAGCGGACCTATTACGCTGCCCTGGGGCACATCTGAAGTTACGCTTATTTCTGTTGAAGTCACCCCATTCAGGACAACATACTGCTCTCTGTCTGTTAGAAATCTTTCTATCCAACCACATATGTCATCGGACAGACCGTAAGTGCGCACTTTTTGGAGCAAGCGAGAGTGTGGAATTGAGTCGAACGCCTTTCGAAAGTCGAGAAATATGGCATCAACCTGGGAGCTGGTATCTAGAGCCTGTTGTATATCATGCACAAAGAGGGCCAGCTGTGTCTCGCATGACCGCTGTTTCCTACAACCGTGCTGGTTTCTGCAGATGAGCTTCTCAGAGTCTAGAAGGGTCATTATGTCTGAACACAAAATATGTCCCATGATTCTACAAGAAATCGATGTCAGTGACATTGGCCGGTAATTATGTGCATCCCATTTTCTCCCCTTTTTATAGATTGCTATAACCTGGGTCTTCTTCCAGCCCCTTGGAACTTTCCGCTGCTCCAATGATCTCTGATAGATAATGGATAGCCGGCCGGAGTGGCCGTGTGGTTCTAGGCGCTGCAATCTGGAGCCGAGCGACCGCTACGGTCGCAGGTTCTAATCCTGCCTAAGGCATGGATGTGTGTGATGTCCTTAGGTTAGTTAGGTATAATTAGATCTAAGTTCTGGGCCACTGATGACCTCTGAAGTTAAGTCGCATAGTGCTCAGAGCCATTTGAACCAGATAATGGATAATAATGGTGCTATATTTGTAGCATAGTCAACAAGTCAACATATAATCTTACGGGGATGCCGTCTGGGCCAGGTGCCTTCCTGGCGTCCAAGGATCTTAACTGTTTTACAACGCGAGATATACTAAACACTATGTTAGTCGTCCTTGCGTTTGTTCGAGAATTGAAAGGGGGAATGGTACTGCAGTCCTCTACCGTAAACGAGTTTTTGAAAACTAGATTTAGAATTTCGGCCTTTTATTTATCATCATCCGTTACATTACCCGTACTGTCAGCAAGCGAAGGTATTGAATTGGTTGTAGCGGTCATAGATTTTACGTACGACCAAAATTTTTTGAGGCTATTTTTAGAATCTGCAGATAAAATAATGCTTTCAAATTCGTTGGAAGAATCTCTCATTGACCTTTTGACAGCTGCTTTCATTTCGCATAATTTCTGTTTGTCAGAGGGGCAATGACTACGTTTAAAAAGACTGCGAAAAATTATCTCCTTTCCCGGCAACTTCCTAATATGGTTGTTGTACCAAGGTGCATCCTTTCCCTCCCCTATATTTTTGCTTGGCACATACTTCTCTAGCACGTGGTGGACAATACCTTTAAATTGCGACCAAAGATGCTCAATATCTTTGTGTCCCGCGGTGAATGCTTGGAGATGACTATGAAAATATTCATTATTGACACATTTATTTGCTTTCCCAAACAAGAAAACTGTACGCTGTTTCTTTGGTTTTTTTACAACTTCCACTGACATACAAGCCACAACGACATTATGGTCGCTAATACCTTCTTCTAGATTAACTTCCTCCCATCCCGAGTTGGTTTCCTAACCAATTGCTCAAGGTGCTGCAGCCCGTGCACATGCAGGAAGAACCATCCTACAGCTTCCAACCGTGCAGGTAGTGGAAAGGACAGCACTACCTCAAGAACGATGTGGCCAGTTTGAGAGCACGTTGCTGAGCATAGATTGTCGTCCGTGGTGATCGAACACCGTATTAAGAACCATGTCCCACATTTTGTAATGTCCGGGTGACCATCATGAATCACGGTGACTCCAGTGTAATTATTGTTATTGAATAAAAGTGTCGTTTCTGTTCCTCTCACTGCGTTGCCTTGTGTACTACACTGTAGCAATTATTTATATGTACGGTCCAAGTTTCATCGAGCTACGTTACTTAACAGTGGGACATAACGTGAAAGTTGCTTTCGTCCACAAATTTTGCACATCAGTGAACAGGCAGATGTTGACGATGTGATAGTGATGCCGCATTGGTGGTATTCCGCGAAGTCCGTTGCGACTCAGCACACCCTGGTAGGCTCAGAACGCAGCGCGGCACCAACTGCGTGAATGGCTGGCCGTTGAAGCTGACGCCACCCGGCTGCCGCGGCTGTGTGTAGCTGTAGGCTGCGCGTGCTGTCTGTAAGCGACGCGGCGCGGTGTGGGCGGCGCTTGTCCTGCGAGCAGGCAACGCCGGCTCGCAATTATCGGCTCGTTATGCTAATGAGCGACCGACTGTCGGACCGTCAGGTAATGGCTCAGTAAATAGCGGCGGTACCGCAGCGCAGAACAGGCCGGTGTGCCCGCGTCACGCGCGGCCACGGACGAGCTCTGCCGCGGCCGGAGATTGGACCGCCGTTGCACAGCCAACGGCTGTCGCTGCCTGCACGCAAACAGCTGCAGAGAAGACACAGCCAGAGTCCGACTAGGGAGCCAGAATACCTGTTGGAACAAACTGATCTCTACTCAGTGTGGTGTACTTGTTTTGTATCAGACGAATATCGGTATCTAAATTAGTCGAATAAATTAAAAAAGAAAAGGTCAAACGTTTTTGAAATTATTTGTCTAAAAGTAAGAAACGAAACAGTTTAGTGGATCATTTCTACATATGCATCCACGCACACATACCGCAAGGCACTGTACAGCGCGTGGCAGAGGGTACCTCGTACCACTACTAGTGTTTACCTTTCCTGTTCCACTCTCAACAAACCGAGTTCAACCATTCGTCTTCTATACGACAACACGCACAAGCTCGTTACATTTCATTACCACTGTAGCGTTACGTCCATATGTTTAAAGGATGCGACTATGTCAAGCAGAACGCTACTAATGCTATATCCACACAACTTACATTTTTCTACCAGCTGCCATTCATCATACTCACTAGAAAATTTGTCTAAGTCATCTTGTATCCTCCATCAGTCACTCATCTTCGACACCTTCCCGTACGCCACAGTATCATCAGCAAAACACCGCAGATTGGTGCTCACCTGTTCACCCCATCATTTATGTATACAGAAAATAATACTGGCTATATCACACGTCCTGGGGCACTCCTGACGATGCCCCTGACTCGCCGTCGGGGAGAACATACTGGCTTCTCTCACTTAAGAAGTCTCAACACGCCTTTGAACTATACTGGAAATCATGTACAGCAGCCGAGATGCACATACGTTACTGATGTAAGCGGCTCACTTTGTGAGATTCCACCCGGCAAATATCCTCTAGTACTCATCAAGGTTCTAAGATACTAAGTTAAACATTGAACTTTTAGTTCTCATTTGCTGAACTTAGTTTCGAGTATTATTTAAAGGTGTGTCAAATGTCTCTCTAATCTACACTGTGCAACAGAATTAAAGGATTACTTTTCTGAAACGTCTTAATTATTTCCCATTGCGACGTACAAGTTTGATATTTGGCCCTTATGGGTAGCCGAGTAAACCATTTCAGACACCCCATTGCTCATAACTGCCTACACATTTCGAGATCGATAATGATATTTCGCAGTGTGATGGGCAGCAGCACGACGCTCTTGGAAACCTTTGTCGTTGTTGACACCCCTCGGACGATTTAGACTTTATCCAAGGATACTGCGTTCACTAACCACGTGATTGCATCCTTCTGAAGTGCAGTACGGCAGCAGACTTTGCGCTGGTGTACAGCGTGGAACCACTAGGGACCATTTAAAAGCAGTCAACGAAATTTGAACGCAATCCGAAGTAGTAAAGGGTGCTTTTTCATTCTCAGCCCCCTTGCTTCGAGCCCTTCTGTGGCGTGATTGCAGATGAGTGCGATATTCACACGCCCCTGAATAAAACGGCAAAGAGCTCTTCTCGTACTCCCGAGTTCGACGGAACCCTCGGTGCCACCCACTGACCTTTGCTGAGTAGTTTAAAAATGTACCTGAATCTGGACAACCTGTGATGGACTCCTAGGCCCTTGCAGGCAGGGAACCTCTTTTAACTCCTCTCTGATTCAGGATATCTTACTAGCTAGCAAATAGCAGTAGCATAGCCTGCCTGCAGGCGTCTACATCTCCCATCACGAGTTCTGTCGGTGCAGGTACATATTTAAAGTGCGGATGGCATCGAGGGTGCCGCCGAACTGTGTGGTCTGAGACGGTCCCTTTGGCGTTTTGTTCACGCGTATGTCAATGTCGCATCCCTCCGTAATCACGCTTCATGAGCGCGAGGAATAGGCGGGCTGAAAAAGCGTAAGTACCAGTTGCTGTTTCTGATCGCGTTCAAATTTCGTCGTGACGATTCTGGGGGGGTGGGGGGGGGGGGTGGCTGTGTCTTTTAAACGTTTTCCTCTGCCATTCATAACAGAACTGCGTCGTCACGGTTCTGCCCTCCATCACAGAGGCGTCACTGTTGGTAATTGGTGCTGTGACGACCTTCCTATCGTGTGACACTTCCTCGTTGCCGTTGCGCAGAATTGTGGTGTAATTTTGTGACAATGTGACGTCATTAAACCACGTTACACCTCTCGTGAGCTTTTGAGCTCTGACCTTCTTTTGGCACCTGTCGATACCTTACTGTTTAAAGCGTCGTCGAGCACGAGGGCGACGTTACAGGTGCCATCCTTTGGCGCCATTACAGAGGGGGGCTGTAGGTACCTTTCTGCCACATTTCAAACTCATGCATCTCAATGGGAGACAATTACGGGATTTCGAAAATCGATCATTTAATCGTCTTGCGTATCGGAAACGAAGAGAAAGCAGAGAAGTTTCTATTTATGTCGTAATTTGGTATGTTTTGACACATGATTTACAGAGTTATCGGCAGCTATTCGTTAAATGTTTCAGTTTTACCTCAAATCACTAGTTACTTTGACTTAGTTATCTTGATTTCTTTCAAGCAATTAAATCCTTTTTGCAACACTAGACCTCGCGCTGATCCATTGGATACCCCATTTGCCCATATCCCATCCTTCGTTTGGCTGTTAAAACTCGGACAAGACTCCAGTGTGCTATTCCAGGCTGTCTTGATTGCGCTTCGCTCAAACATTTGACCAAATTTGGATTACTGATAAATAACGCAATCGGCAACAAGTACTTTTTAAAAAGACATTAATTTTACTGCCTTCACCAGTTTGAGGCAATAAAAAAATGGTTCAAATGGCTCTGAGAACTATGGGACTTAACATCTGAGGTCATCAGTCCCCTAGAACTTAGAACTACTTACACCTAACTAACTTAAGGACATCACACACATCCATGCCCGAGGCAGAATTCGAACCTGCGACTGTAGCGGTCGCGCGGTTCCAGACTGTAGCCCCTAGAACCGCTCGGCCACACCGGCCGGCTGAGGCAATAAAATATACCTTTTAAAAGTATTTGTGGATGGCTTCTTTCTGCGTGAACATTCGTTAATTGAATAAACCATTGAGCTCAACAACATTCAACATAGATAAAATAAGATAGCCAACATACGTTTTGTATCACCGTTGTAACTTTCGTGGTTTGCATTTATTAAAATCAGAAACCACTTTCTCAACGCTGTTTTGCCCGGAGGAAATTGATACTACAGCCAGTTCCCTAAATGAAATAAGTTTCTGGAGATGTTGTCCCACAGCTCGTACACACATGAAAAACGTCATGATTACTGCCAGGAGCTGCTGATAAAATTTCCTTATGTGACAAGTAGTTTTGGTCCGCAGGTCGTCATGAGGTTCATAAAACCATTTACAACAGGTATTATAAAAATCATTGCCATCATATTGTAATACAGGGTAAGACAGGTACAAGTGTAGGTATTTCTATTGGTGACTGAGGATGGTGTACCAAACAACTTTGCATCAGTGTTTACTTCATTTGAAAGCTAATAATTATACATATTGTTGTCTTTGTTGTGGTCTTCAGTCCAGAGACTGGTTTCATGCCACTCTCCATGTTATTCTATTGTACCCTCGCTCTATTTCTGATTGCAATAAAGAAGTGAATGACTAACAGTGGTACAAGGTACCCTCAACCGTTTACGATATTGTGGTGTATGTATATACTCTGGTGTGCATAAGTTGAGGACGAGAGCAGGTTTCGCTTGATGTGTCTCTGTAAGTAACATAATCACTAATTTGGACCATGGATAGGAATAACTGGTGGAGTATAATGCAGTCAGTAACGGGAAGAAATATGCAATGAGACGATCGGAAATGAAACACTTATTCAAAGACAATAATTCTTCTGAAGTCATCGCAGTACATGGTGGTCTGTGGATACTTCTTCATCTCCAAGTACCTACTGCAACCAACATCCTTCTGAATCTGCTTAGTGTATTCATCTCTTGGTCTCCCTCTACGATTTTTACCCTCCACGCTGTCCTCCAGTACTACTAAATTGGTGATCCCTTGATGCCTCAGAACATGTCCAACCAACCAATCCCTTCTTCTAGTCAAGCTGTGTCACAAATTTCTCTTCTCTCCAATTCTATTCGATATCTCGTCAGTAGCTCCGTGATCTACCCATCTAATCTTCAGCATTCTTCTGTAGCACCACATTTCGAAAGGTTCTTTTCTCTCCTTCTCTAAGTTATTTATCGTCCACGTTTCAATTCCATACATGGCTACACTGCGTACAAACACTTTAAGAAACAACTTCCTGACACTTAAATCTATACTCGATGTTAACAAATTCGTCTTCTTCAGAAACGCTTTCCTTACTATCGCCAGTCTACATTTTATATCCTCTCTACTTCAACCATCATCAGTTATTCTGCTCCCCAAACAGCAAAACTCATGTACTACTTTAAGTGTCTCATTTCCTAATCTAATTCCAATACTTAAGAAGTCTTCGGGCTACTATCTGTGAAGTTATTACATATGCTCGTACCTTCGTTGATAGCCTGAAGTTGGGCACTGTGTCAAATGCTTTTCAGAAACCTAGATATATGGAATCTCCCTAGTGGCCTTTATCCGTTTTGTCTTTCGTCTTATTGGGATGCCTACGAGTCCTAAATTGCAGGTAGCAGTCATCCACGGGTATTCTCGACCGTGGACGTCCGGTACCTGGCGAATCTTCAATGTTTTTTGTCTCATGATAGTTTAATGTCTGAGTGACTGTAGAGTGATGTACGCCAGTTTCTCTGGCGAATTCTCGTGATGAAAACCAGTCTCTGGACTGAAGACCACAACAACAACAACAACAACATCAACATCTACTACTAAACAGGTGACACAACGGCACAGATTCGTTTGACTGTGCAGGGGTGGCCACGTCGCCCGCGCACCCACCGTATGGGAAAGCGGCGCCCACGTTGCGGCGTATTCGCGCTGCCCGGGTCACAGGACGTGAGCGGCGGCTGCCCGGGCGCGGTGAGGAGGGAAGAAGCCCAGGCGGCCGCCGCCGGCGCTCACAGAGCCAGTGTGCCCCGGGCCGGCCGCCGTCCGCCGGATGTGCTCGCAGATCTAATTACCAACTCGGCCGCTGCCCGGACCCGCCGTTGTCGCGCCTCCGCGCCCTTTCATGCTGCTCCGGGTCGGCGCTGTTGCGTCCTCCGTCCATTCCACCCAGATGGCAGGACTCCAGCTTGTCCCACCCAGCCCCACCCCACGTCTCTTGCTGGCAGCCTGTATCCACACAGCCTCTATTTGCACACATCATTTCCTCTCTAGCAAGCAGACTAATGGAAACTGTACGTCGGTATATGATCCACCATGACCTGACCAGTTACACTCTTTTTAGGAGAAAAACAAAAGAAAAACGAGTGATCTTCTCAACTTTGGGCAGTCTAATAGCCCATTCCGGTTTTAGGTAGCGAGAGGACGAGAATCTCCTAGTGTTCCTGAGGTAGGATAGTGGGAGAAAGAATGGAATAATGATTCTCTAAATGTTATTCGTTATGCAATAATGACAATAAATGACTTACAATTCGGGGGCGAAACGCTCATTCGCGAATTGCCTACACCTGCTGTCTTTATAGTACGTATCTCACTCAATATTTTCTTTTCAAATGAGTCTCCACTTGACAGAAGTCTAGTCAGTGTTTACTCTTTCCATCTTCTGGCACATAATTACGCTTTACATTCAACGACTCTCGATGTATTCCGCCTCGGTAGTAAAACACTACGCAACACAGTTGAAGCATCACTTTTTCGAAACCCCGTAATTGTCTCCCACTGCAACACAGAAATATGAAATTTGGCACAAAGCTGCCTACAGTCTTCCTCTGTAATGGCGCAAACGCGTGGCACCCTGAGACGTCACCCTCTGGCTCGACTACGCTTTAAACTGCAAGATGTCGACGATTGGAAAGAAAAGGGCAGGGCTCAGAAGCTTCTGTGAAGTGTATCGCCTTGGCACCCCTTTGATTCCAGATAGCCGGCCGTGGTGGCCGAGCGGTTCTAGGCGCTTCAGTCCGGAACCGCGCGACTATTACGGTCGCAGCTTCGAATCCTGCCTCGGGCATGGATATGTGTGATGTCCTTAGGTTAGTTAGGTTTAAGTAGTTCTAAGTTCTAGGGGACTGATGAGCTCAGATGTTAAGTCCAATAGTGCTCAGAGCCATTTCCACAATTTGATTCCAGATACCTACTTCACAGGCTATCTCCGTACCGATACGTTTTTAAAGATATCAATAAAAGTGGACGGGTGCCACCGAGTGTGTAGCCGAACTGGAGGTCTGAGAGGGGCGCTTTACTGTATTAGTCACACAAGATGTCAATGTTCCACCAAAGCGTGCTCACGCCACAGGAGGGCGCGAAACAGTAGGGCTGAAGAGCTATAAACATCCTTTGCTGTTTCGGGTCACTTTCAAATTTCGTCGAATTCTTTCGAATCGTCCAAAGTGGTTCCAGCCTGTGCTCTAGACGAAAAACTAAGGTCGCGCTTCACTCCAAGGGGGTTTGATCACGTTCAATGTGTATGCAACCCCACAATGTCAGAGAACTGTTGAAAGATCTGTGGGCGTCAACAGTCTCAACGTTTATCGAGAACGCCACACTGCCCCTCGTCTTAATGCGAACTGTTGTTCTGGACCGCAAAATTTGTGGATATCAACGCCCGAAGGAAAGGGGTGTTTTCATTGAGACCTTTCATACCATCCCCTGGGGCATTTTCGTGTAGATTCTGAGCGGCGGTGTTTCTGAAATGTTTTCCTCGCCCACCCATAAGAAATCTGTAAGTTTTCAACTCTGGACATCCCGGTTCTTGTCTCCATCGCAGAGATGTCAAACTGAGGGGTGAAAAGCGAATGAGAGGTGGTATGACGTCCTACCCATCTCGTGACACTTCCATGGTGGTGGTGGTCAGATTTGTGATGAGATTTGGTAACTCTGTGCTGTCATTAACTCACCTTAGACGGGACTTGAACTTCTGACCTCTTACTTTTTTTCCGCAAGTGACGTCACCTTGCTGTTTGAAGCGATGACAAGGCCGAGGGTGATTCTACAGGACGCCACCCTTTGTACCATTACAGAGGAAAATTGCAGGTATGGTGCATTACAGCCCTACTTCGTACTTATGTGTTGGAATGGGAGACAGTTTCGGAGCTTCGAAAAAATGATCCTTTAACTGTATTACGCAGTGTACACTGCCTGAGAGAAAAAGTGAAGCACCCAGAAAGGGAAAAGGAAAAGAAATGAAAGGGTATGAGATGTTACTGCAGGGATTATATAATCGAGTGAAATTGACAAAGAACTTAGCAGTAGAGTCCACTTACCTGAGTTACCTGGGTGCAGTTACACGTCCTCTGTCCTCCATACATGCACTCATCCGTTTGCGGAGGGTGTCGTAACGCAGTTGTCTACTTTCCTAACGCAGTTGGACGACAACTAACGTAACTGACCTTTGATATTCTGTTCACTGGCACTGCGACGGAGTAACGTCCGAACTGGTCACACACACATCCTATCCGGGCAGATCCGGGATTCTTGCTGGTTAACAGAGTACATTAACATCTAACATGTAACTCATAGAGACACATGCCATGTATAGACGAGCATTTTCCTGGTGAAAAGCGGGTGGGTCTTGTACTGACAGTACCTGCAGTATTAGACAGGTGACTGACAAGAGGATAGTCCATAGAGTGAAGACGCATATCGCTCTTATAGACTAGCATAAGGACTATGACAAAGTACCACCTTCGAGGATGTGAGAAACAACAAATAATAGGAACACATATAAATGTGGAGTACATGCCGTTAGAAAGTTGTTTTCATGTAATACTTGTGTTAAAACTGGGGGGGTTACTACCCCAGAAATTTAAGGTTAGCAAATAACGGAGACAAGAATACACTTAGCCCCTCCCCCTTTAAAATGTGTGTGAATGAAACACTGAAATAATGGAAAAGAAAGCGCAAGAACATGAGAGTAAGAGTATGTGATGACACCCTCTTACCCCTAAATTTCGCCAACGATCTGGTCATTTCGTCGTGGACGAAAAGGACGTACATCGGTACATCGTACACTACGTGATCAAAAGTATCCGGACACCTGGCTGAAAATGACCAATTCGTGGCACCCTCCATCGGTAATGCTGGAATTCAATATGGTGTTGGCCCACCCTTCGCCTCGGCCTGGTGCTGGAAGGTTTCTTGGGGAATGGCAGCCCATTCCTCACGGAGTTCTGCACTGACGAGAGGTATCGATGTCGGTCGGTGAGGCCTCGCACGAAATTGGCGTTCCAAAACATCCAAGAGGTGTTGTATAGGATACAGGTGAGGATTCTGTGCAGGCCAGTCCATTACAGGGATGTTATTATCATGTAACCACTCCGCCACAGGTCGAGCATTATGAACAGGTTCTCGATCGTGTTGAAAGATGCAGTCACCTTCCCCGAATTGCTCTTCAACAGTGGGAAGCAAGAAAGTGCTTAAACCATCAATGTAGGCCTGTTTGTGATAGTGCCACGCAAAACAACTAGGTGTGTAAGCCCTCTCCTTGAAAAACACGACCACACCATAACACCACCACCCCCGAATTTTACTGTTGGCACTACATAAGTTAACCAGGCATTCGTCATACCCACACCCTGCTATCAGATCGCCGCATTGTGTACCGTGATTCGTCACTCAACACAACGATTTCCCACTGTTCAATCGTCCAATGTTTACGCTCTTTACACCAAGCGAGACGTCGTTTGGCATTTACCGCCGTGATGTGTGGCTTTTGAGTAGCCACAGGACCATGAAATCCAAGTTTTCTCCTCCCGCTTAACTGTCATAGAACCTGCAGTGGTTCCCGATGCAGTTTGGAATTCCCGTGTGATTGTCTGAATAGATGTCTACCTACTACACATTACGACCCTGTTCAACTGTCGGCGGTCTCTGTCAGTCAACAGACGATGTCGGTCTGTACGCTTTGATGCTCTACGTGTCTCTACGCGTTTCCACTTCACTATCACATCGGAAACAGTGGGCCTAGGGACGTTTAGGAGTGTGGAAATCTCACGTATTGATGTATGACACATGTGACACCCAATCACCTGACCACGTTTGAAGTCCGTGAGTTCCGCGGAACGCCCCATTCTGCTCTTTCACGATGTCTACTGACTAACTAGGTCGCTGATATGGAGTACCTGACAGTAGGTGGCAGCACAATCCACCTAATATGAGAAAGGTATTTTTCGAGGTGTCCGGACACTTTTGATTATTTAGTGTATCTTCAGAAATCTTAAAGAAAAATATGAGGTGTGGGGTCTGACAATAAGCTTCACAAAGATTGGGTACTTGATTGTCGGAGATGTACAGGGAGATAGATCGATAGTAAAGTGCATCCGATCATATAAGTGTTTAGGAACAGTCATTTCGGACAAGGACTGGGGGAACCAGTAAGTAAAGCGCAAAATAGGAAAGAGAAATGCGGCAATTAAGCTGCTACACTCCATTACTTCGAACAGAAATACATCAAAGTATTTGGAAAGTAGGATTTGCAAATCAGTAGAGGAGTGAATTGTTCTGTATCGTGATGAACTGTGGAAAGTCTCCAGAGTCCATGAGAAGAAATTAAAGGCAATGGAAATGTAGTTATGGAGACGAAGCTATAAAGGAACATGAAGAGACAAGAAAGAAATGAGATGATGACAGCGAAGTTGTATAAACGCTTAACATGGTGTGAAGATCTTAGAACAATGACCCTCCAAAATGTGGCACTGGAGATCTCCAAGACACAGAAAAAGAGGAAGAAGACGCCGACTACACGGGAACCATGGAGTGCGTCGTTCTATGTAAGACTGAAACACGTAAGAGGTGGACTGGTAAGACAGAAGGAGATGGAAGGATGCGAGAGACGTCGCATAGTGCAGAAAACACTTGTAAAGTAGAGTGACACTCTGTATGGTGGTGAAATCATGTTTATTGGGTTTGCGGCCCCCGGATATGCTTAGCGAAATGTTGAATCCTCTGGCTGGTATCGACAGTATCAACGACTGTGAAGAATATAGTCCTGTTACACATCGGACTGCAAACCATCGTTTTCCATGGCGAATGCGTGAGAACGAACGCGCCAACGGAACAACAGGGGAGATGTAGTTTAATTCACGCTCTATACAACTCCTGAGGATTTTTCGTGTCTATTCCGAGCGGCGGTGTAGCCGAAATGCTTTCCTCGACGCCCCATAAGAAACTCGGACTATTTCAGAGCTGGACTTCACGGTTCTAACTTCCGTTCCAAAGGTGTCAAGAGAACTGGTAAGATGCGGGTATAGTTAAATGTGACAACGTTTCCATGGCGTGACACGTTTACGTCGGCGTTGCGCGTGCCGATTGATTTACAGTGGAACAGACACATAAATTATACGTGGGTCAGGAGGACGCCAGACTGAGATTCGCTGGAACACCCTTAAAAACTGTAGGTCGCCCAAGAAAACCTTGTTCGACCGATACTTGAATATTGTTCGTCTGTTTGGGATAAATGAAATACAGAAGGTCCAAAGAAGAGCAGCACGTTTCGTCACGGGTTCAATTAGTAATAGCGACAATGTCACGGAGCTTACGTTCCTAGAAGAGTCAACCTACATGTTATTGCCTCCCACATATATCTCGCGATATGAGAATGAAGGAAAAATTAGACAGACGCAAGTTCTCACGGCTGCTTACCAACAATCATTCCTCCCTCCAAACATTCGATACTGGAGAAAGAAAGGAGAGAATTGAATGTGGCACATAAAGGGTTCTCCGCCACAAACTGTAAGGATGCTTTGCAATGGCAAAGTTATAGGAGGTATCTTTGAAAGTAGCTTTTAAAGGGGAACTGGTGACAAAACACAACAGCAAAACTTCCCCTAACTTATTTTCACCTGCAACTGTCCCCTCTTCTAACAGTTGCAAATGATGAATCTGTAGTTTAACATCCTTTCGACGATGAGGTCATTAGAGTTTGCATTTTAGGCCGCGGTATCTTGAAAACCATTAAAGTCAGAATAAATATTTGTGTGGTGTTTCTTCTTCGTAATAGGCTACACCATTACCTCTTGATGTTTATGTGTTTTCTCCTTCTGCCTGTGAAAAAAAGTATGAAAATGCTGTTTTTATGATTCCGTGTGCTCTGCGATCCATTTATCAGATAACCAATTTAAGCAGAAGCTTTTATGGACTATCTAGAGCTAAGCGAGAGAAGTTAAGAAATAGCATCAAATGAATAAAAAATAATATTATAAACATTCCTAGCGTCTCTGACATTGACAGACAACAAACAATAACTGAATACCGTTATACTTACTAAGGCGGATAGGGCAATGCTCACTATCTCGCCCGTTATATGGACCAGTTGAAGTGAAAAGTGCCCGAAATTGTGGGCTCCAAGAGCTCTAAATGTCAGATTGAAGAGCCCCCACGCCCCATCTCCCAACCCTGTGCACCTTTTGACCCAGAACCGTACAGCACAGGCTTCAGACACGTTAAACGACCGAGATAAGATGTATTAATGCGCGACATTTGGGGTGCTATTCTCCGCGCGATCATCTACGATACGAGAGGTGCGTGCCCTCCCGTGCCTTTAGAAAGGCGAGTCGCGGGCCGATAAGGAGTGAAGGAGAGTGAGTGCAGCTCGTCCGGTAGGCGTCTCTGAAGACCTACTCGGCGATATTTTTCACCTCCCATTCAATAAAAGTTTTCTGCCGACAGCGCACCGTGGCCGCGTCTTCCGTGGAACGCCTCGTTCCCACCTCCTTCCGAGGCAACTCCCTCGCTGCCAGCATTCTCTCTCCTCCCCCGCCCACTTCTCTTTCTCTCTCTCTCTCACTCTCTCTGTGCACATTCCTCCGTAGCGTGTCTCGAGAGACGTTCTCGGCTGTTATCGCAGAGGGTGTTACAAGTAAATAGGCGTGATTCATCTCAACGAGCGTTTCCCGGTGCAGCGATTGCTCGCTCCTGATAGCGCAGCAATGCGTTCGCCGCACACTACCCTCCCCTCTCCCCTCCCCTTCTCCCCTCCCCCTCCCCTCCACATCGAGTCTCTCCCAGACTCCCACCCAACCAGCCACCCACATCCTCCCGTCCCTCCCTCAGGCACTATCGCCTCCGCCGCTGTTCGTTCCGCCGCTGCATAACTTCATAATTATTCATCTCGGCCTGGAATCGTATCAGGGTCCACACGCACGTCTGGCGAGATCACGTCGCAGTCCGCGGCGGAATGCCGCGTGGCGGGCAAATCGCTTAAATTCCGTTTTCGTCCCACTGCGGGCTCCACCCAGTCCTATCTTCCGTGCCGCGCTCGCTCCTGCGTCTCCTCCATCAGAGATAGCGATGATTAATTTCTGGCTCCGAAACGCGATGCTGGCTGTGTAATAGATGTTCTCTGGCGACCTCGCCCCGAGCTTGGGTACTTGCGACGTGTAGTTCCTGTTTCGAGGACGTGTTTTCGCCTTGATAAGCTCGTTAACTGCCGTACTTAGCCGTTTCTCGAGTTCTCCAAATACGTTTCGCGGTTCCATTTTGCGCCCAGTAATTGCGTCTGAACTCCTTGACGCTCTGCGGACATCAAAATATATTACTGAGGGAAAGTATCAAAACCTAAGCCATGTCAGGCCGGTTGATCAAAAAGTCATTATAAATTTGAAAACTTAATAAAACCCGGAATAATGTAGATAGTGACGTAAAAATTGACACACATGCTTGGGATGACATGGGGTTTTATCAGCCCAACTCTCCCACTAATTTTCTTATTTAAGAGATATGACTTCCGGTCGCCCGTCTGAAATCTAATGCATTACAGTACAGTGACAATGTTTCAACAAAACTGGACATGTCTAGAAAATATAGATATTCATGTACTGCTGGTAACATAAGTTGAAATTCATACACTCGACCGATGTTAAACAAATATACACTGCCTGAAAAAAAGTGAAGCATCCCGAAAGAGAGAGTGAAAATTTACGGGTTGAGACGGTATGTGAACGTATTGTAGCTATTCGATAATCGAGACAAGTTTACAAACAAATTGTGGTATTGGGTTACTTATGAGTATGGTGTTGTACCTGCTCGATTGTGAAGGATGTTGTAGAGACGTTGTGTCCTCTCTCGAAAAAACCTGGTCCACAACTGTTCCTAAATGGTCCCTGAGATTCTGATTTGTGACAATGGGCCGAGACTGACGTCCGAGCTGGTCCCACACATATCGTCTCGGGGATATATCTGGAGATCTAGCTGGTTACCGGAGTATCTCAACATCACACAGATTGTTCATAGTGACACGTACAACATCTGGACGAGCTGTGCCCTGTCGAAAAGTTGACCGACCACCTGTCGAATGCGAGGTAACACGTGAGGATGCACGGTGTAACACTGTGGCGCCACAGTTTCTTCGATCACTGGCAGCCGTGGTGTAAAATCATACTCGATGCCCTCTCACCATGATGCCAGGAGTAACACCGCCGTGTCTCTCTAAAACATTGGAAGTATAGAGTCTCTCCCGAGGTCGCCGCCAAATTCGCCAACGATGATCATCCGGAATAGTGCAAAACCGTGACTCATGGCCGAAAACAGTGCGAACCCATTCATCAGCAGTCCAGTCCTTGCATTCAAGGCACCACTCCGAAAGCAGCCATTTGTGCTGTAGTGTTAACAGCAGCCTACGAATGGGAAAGTAATTCCCTATTCTGGCATTTTCTTGTCTCCGTCCAATAGTGTGGAATGACACAGAATGTTTCAAGGTATTCATTACTTGTTCTGGAACGGCTGGCGCATTTGTGAAGAGGTTACGGACTGTCTGGTGCACAATACGGCGACCCTTGCGGCGGTCAGACAGTGTTGACCTGAACCTTGCCGACGAATATGTCTGCCTTCAAGTTTCCATATAGTCCACCATGGGCCACTGTCACATTCGAATGCCCCAAAAATCTCGATATTGCACAACTCAATCAGCCAGTCAAATGCAGACCTGCAATGTGACACTTTCAAACTCCGTGAGGGGCCGATACGGGCGTCTTACACAAGTACGTGGTATCGCCTTGTCCTGTGCTTTAATCACTGAACATCTGACGCTGCTCACTCCACTTATATACACTAACGGGCCTGGTAAAAACACTAAACATAAAGATCTCTAATTGACTCTGCCACAAAATGTTACAACTCTAATATTTTACGTACCAACAGATGGCGCGTTCATTCATGAAGTTATAATGACATCCAACCATGTCTTCCAGACGCTTCACTTTCTCTGTCAGGCAATTTATGTCGGAATAGATGCATGAAATAAACAATATTCATGCGCCAAATGATCCATATTTTATCATCTTTCATTTCTGGTCAAACCACCTTCTAACTATCACTACAGCGGTTCGTATTGTACTTAAATGAAACAAATGTAATATTCGTCGGAGCCATAGCAAATAAAGTCACTATTTTTATGTGTTAAACCTGGATTATAAAAACACATCAGCGTTTCACCTCAAACCGCTATCCAATTACCTACGCAGTCATTATAAGTGTGCAATGGAGACCATTCTGTTAATTATTGCTTACCTTAGACTCCTTTCCTCGCCGATTCTGCAGATAACGTCTTCATTTCTCATCCTACAAGCCTACTTCCTTTTGGGACACCTCGTCTCGAACGTGTTGGTTCTCTTCCACTTTTCCCACGGTCCATGATTCACTTCTACACAATGCGATTTCATGAAAAAAAATTCTAGTTTTGGTACGAGAAACCGACCACCTAAATTAGAAGGGTTTTCTTGTAATTCATTCAGTATTTATCGTTTCATTGCAGCAGTCACTCAAAATATGCTTATTTGTCGAACGCTATAGTGAAGAATTCGGAGCCGGCCGCTGTGGCCGTGCGCTTCTAGGCGCTTCAGTTTGGAACCGCGTGACAGCTATCGTCGCAGGTTCGAATCCTGCCTCGGGCATGGATGTGTGTGAAGTCCTTAGGTTAGTTAGGTTTAAGTAGTTCTAAGTTCTAGGGGACTCATGACCACAGATGTTAAGTCCCATAGTGCTCAGAGCCATTTGAACCATTTTTTTTTTTGAATAATTTGGACAAGGAATATAGGCACAGATATTTCAAGCAGCACCCGTAGCTCATTGGGTCACCATTTTATTGTAAAGTGAGTCACTAAACGATGTAAATATAGCGTACGTCATCGTTTACTGTCTGGTGGGCCAGCGAACAGGTCTTATAATGCTTATCATCCATACCTAATACAAAAGTGGATGTAAGTATGTATGCATGTTCCACATCCCCTCTTAAATTACTGGACAAATCTCAACCAAACTTGTACCATTATCACTTAGCGTCTGCAAAGAACCAGTGTGAGTATAAGAGCCACCTATATTTGAAAGGAATGAAGGAACAGTTAACCTGAAGCGTAGCTCATGACATGAAAATTTCCCGACTATACTATATTCACCCACCCTTCGACGACAGTATTCGACGATTTGCAATAATCTTTAGACATAATTTCAAACCTTCACTAGACTTTCTCTTGGTGAACCCCTTCCCCCCCCCCCTCCCCCCCCCCCCAGTAAATGACGAAAAAAAGATTTTATCACTAATTGATGTTTAGCTGTCCGAGCAGTAAATCTGCCATATCCGGCATGACGTTTTCATTTTTTACTTCTTTACTAATAACTCTATTCGTAACACATTTTTCAGACATGATTCAGATGTACCACTGAATCTACCTGCAAAAGTATGTCAATACATGACATGTAGTTCAGCAGACATGAGGTCATAAACAGTGAGATGTGTCAAAAATGCGGCGTCATAAATGAAGATTTAATTTATTATGTCTTTACTAGTAACTCTATTCGTAACACATATCGCAGACAGTGTCCACATATACCACTGGGTATAACTGCAAAATTATATCACTGAATGACACGCTCTTGAGGAAATGTGACATCAGAAATATTGAGCTTCGTGGAAACGAAACTGCAGGGCGAAATTCGCCAGATAGATGTAAAATACAGAGGGGACCAAAAATGTGTCCACTGTTTAAAAGTTCATAACTTTCAAACTAATTGACGGAGTTGTCTCATTTTTGGTGGAAGTGCAGCTTAAAGTCCAACTTAAAGATATCACTGTAGGTGTTCGAAATGGTCACCATTAACATCCACACAGAAACGATGCCGCCCAACTGCAGTATGAACTACTGACTTCAGCGTGTTCAGTTGGATATTTGCATATGAATGTACGATGGATTCTCGAAGTTCATCTAATGTGCGTGGCTTTTGTCGATAAACGTCGTCTAGTGATCCCCACAGGTAAAAGTCCAGAGGAGTTAGGTCTGGGGAACGTGGTGGATACTCCACAGCACCTCTACTGCCTATCCATCTTCCTGGTAGATTTTCGTAGATACCCCCTAACACGATTTTGGTAGTTGGCTGGGGCACCATCTTGTTGAAAGTAAAACTCTTCCGTCTCCATACAAGTCTCCGATGTCAGATAAAATGGATGTCTGAAGCTTCTGTAGGTACGCCTCACCGGTAACTGGGCCGTCAAAGAAGAATGGCCCAATCAAGCCCTGGTAAGACAACCCTCACACACATTTACTCCTGGCAAATTAATGGCTTTGTTTACAGGGACGTTCGGATTTTCGACGGCCCAGCAGATGCAATTGTGGCGATTTACTGTACCATTGAGTTTGAACTGTGCCTCATCAGACCACACGATCATCTCTGCAAATTCTTCATCGTTGCGCACCATGTTAGTAAACTACACGCAGTACTCCATTCTACGATCTGGGTCATCGTCGTTCATTGCTTGTGGTAATCGTGGGATGTAGCACTTCCACTCTGCTGTCTTCAAAATTCGCCAAACACTTGAGCGACTCACTCCAGTTTCACGGGCACACTGTCCCACAGACTTCTGTGGTGAGCGAGTGAATTGCTGTAACACACGACAGGAGTTAGCTGGACTTGTTACTGTTACAGGTCGTCCAGATCGCTGTTTGTGTACATCTTTAACACAGCATTCGGCTTCAAATTTGTCTCGAATGCGACGATTCGTTAAACGTGTCGGTGGCTCTGTTTGATACTCAATTCGCCTTGCCGTTGAACCTCATTAATGTTTTCGTACTTAATATACCACTTCAAAACTGACTTCCTTTCATCGAATGTTAGCCTTGAGCCAGCCATGTTTACTCCAGTAACTCGGTGCAACTAAGAAGAAAACACTGACAATCTGGCGACTGTCAACTGAAAAAACAAAACAACGCAATACAACGCTTGTGTGGAGATTTTCAGAACTACAAACTATTACACTAACAAAGATTAGACAACTCCATCAATTAGTTTGCCAGTTATGGACTTTTAAACAGTGGATACATTTTTTGGACCCCTCTATATATGTACAAATATGTCTGAAATATCTTAAATACATGTGACAGGTTCGTATGCCGTCGAAAAGGCGGATACAAATCTCCTCATAAACACATGGATCGATTTCAACCAAGCTGGTAAACATATTGCTTCCTCCTGGAAAGAAATACTGCAACTTCCTACTGGCTCTGAGCACTATGAGACTTAACATCTGATGATGTCGTGAGTCCCCCAGAACGTAGAACTACTTTTACCTAACTAACCTAAGGACATCACAAACATCCATGCGCGAGGCAGGATTCGAACCTGCGACCGTAGCGGCCACGCGATTCCAAACTGAAGCGCTTAGAACCGCACGGCCACAAACGCTGGCCTTCCTAGTGGGCTGGGGACGATAATATGGAAAGAGGAGGGAGAGGAGATCATGGACTATCAGAGAGAGGGAAGAATGAGACGTACAGAGATATGGGAGGGGAGAAGATAGGATGGGAGAGGGGGGCGGGTAATGGAAGGTGTGGACAGAGAGAGGGGGAGGAGGACGTGGACAGAGAGATGGAGAGGAGTATGTGGACTTAGACGGGATGAAGTGGAGTGGAGTGAGCAGGAGCACATGGACAGGAAGACAGGGTGGAGGAGGCGGACGGAGAGAAGAGAGATAAACGAATGGGCAGAAAGAAGGGCAGGAGAAGACCGACAGATAATGGGTGGTGGGGGAGATGTACAGAGAGAGGGAAGAGAGTAAGATGGACTGAGGTAATGGAGGAGGAGTGGACTAATAATATAGGAATAAATACATTCTCGGTCAATTCCGATTAATTTGTAAATAGCGTGCGCTAATATCTGAAGTAATTGGTGGCAGAAAGCAGAGTGAGAAGGAGATGTAGGAAGGGAAAGACAAGAGAGGTAGATAGATCCGAAAAAGACGAAAGAAATCAAAAAATATCAGCGATCGGTACGCCGAGTTACACTACCGGCAAATAATCATTTTTTACAGCCGGTGTTCTATAGAAACGAGCGATTGAATACTTGTGCAAATAGAAGCGGAGCGGTGACAGGCAGGAGGCCGCGATAACAGGTGGGAAGACCGGCGGGAGCGGCGCGGCGTTGTCGCAGGTGCGGCCCGCCCTGGGCAGGACGAGCGGGCGCACACTCTGCCTGCCGCGTGGCGATTACACGGGCCGTGTTTGCACGGCTGTCTCAATATTTACCGGCATTTTGCGCCTGTTGAACCGGATGTTTTATTCAGCGGGCGAAGAACAATTGTCGCCCGGGAGACGCGTCAGAACAGAATAGGACGGACTGCGAGCCCGCCGTTTCGGCAGGTGGTAGGCGGGGCAGCGGGCCGCGAAATTCGTACTCGCACTGGCCACGGGTGTCCGGTCGCTGCCGCCGCCGCTCCCCAGGGGCCTCCGCCATTCCGGGCGCGGTCCGTCGCCCTCTGGTCGCGATTGTTCCCCGGCGTCCACTCATACACTATGCAAATCTGTCAGATCAATAATACAGTTATTATTTCGTGGCATTTACGTGTAACTGTGACCACAGATTAAATACGCACTTAAAAACTTTCGCGCTAGAGCGCACCATTGTGGTTCTCATGAGATCTGTTGCTCCTTAATGTGAAAAAGTGATCATTGACATTGCCATACCACTTCCAGCAAGTCATCGACTTTACTGCGTATATAAAA
This sequence comes from Schistocerca serialis cubense, assembly GCF_023864345.2. Classification (NCBI taxonomy): domain Eukaryota; kingdom Metazoa; phylum Arthropoda; class Insecta; order Orthoptera; family Acrididae; genus Schistocerca; species Schistocerca serialis. The sequence goes on along the minus strand of NC_064639.1, from coordinate 533,692,745 downwards.
AAGTTAACATATATTTTTAATCTCAAAGTTACTGATTATAACAACGCTCAAAACTGTTGCTCTGCCAGTTTCAGTTTCAGGCCACTTTGCGGGGCACGTCGACAGCGATGTTGTTACTATCCGTTGGTATGTTAACATTTGGTCCCGTCAGTTTTTTTTTATCCTTTATTGTTACTTCATCCCCCTCGCCCTATGTGGGATAGGGGCTTTCAGCTGTACAGTATTCTGCTCTGCAGCCAAGGATAATTTTAAAAAATATAAGAAGAATAAGAAAAAGCTAGGACTCTTTTCTATTGAAATTCAAAAAGGGACAGCGTTAAAATAGAAACTATATACAGTTCTTTTTTAAAAAATTGGAAGATGTTCCTGCGTGTCCTTATTACTGGTGGACAATTCCAGTGATTAAATTTTGCTCTGCGTCGAATTTGTGAAGGGGTTCTTGCGTGACTCTGGTGATTGGAGCTTGCATTAACACAGATACTCTCGCTGCGTTCCTAGATTCAGTGCTTGGCAAATAATCATTAAAGGGCAGCCTGGATTGTTTACTTGGTTATTGCATTAATAATAATTCATCGAATCTGTTTCGTAACGGATAACGCAAAGTGGAAGGGGAGGGAGGTGGGGGGGGGGGGGGGGGGGGAGTGTCACACGACACTCTCATACTCATGCACACATGAACTGAGTAGCAACTACTATTTTAATATTATCTGTTCAAAACGAATTTCGGGGTCTCTCTCTGATTTTGGTGGGGACAACATTACGAACTATGACGCGATCTTACTGTCAGGGATCTGGGGGTACGGAAGCAGACACAAATATACATAGTTAATACACAAAAAATGAAATAGCCGTCCTATTACATCCGTCGCATCAACACTCGCAAAGTCTACAATGAATTTCTGCAAGAACGATCGTATGCAACGAAGAACCAACCAAAACGTTTCATTAGCATCTTGTCATTGTAAATAAATTTACTCAACATCTTTGATCGTTCTTGGATACTAGAATATGTTCACGGAACACACACGCAATTCCTACACTATATTTCCACAAGTACGCTCGTTAGCTCACCGACTGTGCAGCCAAGTCCATGTGGGATCTTAGAAATTATAGGCTCCATATTACTCACTATCTGTAATCTTTCTTCGATTTCATACTATAATTTCACAGGAAAAACCTAACTGAATTTTATTCAGGGTTCCTGTGGCCCGTTTCTCCGAACGCTACTACCCCCGTGGCAGCGTTACGTCAAAAACCAACACAGAAAAAAGTAAGTCAAATCAACTACCCACGCAAAATTCGTTAAATATTCCATACTATTCACATGCCCAATTAATAAACTAAAAGTACAATAAGTCAATAATTACCATTTATCATACGGCTACGACCACTGTTTGAAGGTTGCACAAAGGGACAAGCCCATGCTACCAATAAAAGAGCTACAGATTACTGAAATTTAATAAAACGAATTAAGTAGATGCTCACTAATTGAGAAACCAACTGAAAAACTGTTGTTGATGCTGAAGGCACTACACGATTAACAACTTAAAACTGGATTACAATGCTCTCCACGCTCAGGTTATCATTGTGAATTCTAACTATACGATATACTCAGAAACCAATTAAAAAACGTAGTCTTAATGTAGGCGTAACTGTGATGACGGTAGAAAAGAATGGATTAGTGACCTAATTTATGATATACCTCATCCTTTTGTTAAATTAGCCAACTGCTTGACGGAGACCAGCACAGGTTCCATCCATATTCCCAGCCATCCAAGACCAGAGTGACGACAAGTGGCAGAGCAACCTTAACGGTCACTCTGATCATCCCTGAAAGGAAAGGGAGGACTTGCTACCAACCCCCGTATACTTTTCCACTACTGGTGCATCTTTGCCAGTCTTCCTATTAGAGTTAGTTTGGCACCAAACCTAACAAAACGAAACAAAACATGCATCTTTGCATCAGGACTGTCCTACTCGCGGAAACACACCCGAAACAAACATCCATTCTGACATTTAAGAGCAACATAATAGGAATGGGAAGAGAAGGTGCATTAATACATAATCCGATAAACACAGCAGCGTCGATCTCTTCACTAGAGATTCTTGATACCATAGTAAATAGTTACAAAGATCTATCAGTCATTACTGATAAAGGAATTCTGGATACCTTGAGATAAAGTAATGGGATGGAACAACCAGTTACGTCTCAACACATCGCAGAATGGTGCAATTCTTCTGAGAAAAGCCAGTGAAGCACTACACTTTCACTTAAAGTTTAAAGGATCTGCACTGGCACTGGATGAGAAGTATATCAGGATGGGGAGTATGATCCACAGGACAGACCGGTGTGGGTCAGTTAAGTAGTGAAACTATGAGGATGAAGGTAGGGATTGACAGAGGTAGTGGGAATATAGGAGGTGGTAAACACAGAGGATAAGGAGGAAATTGGTGCTTGAGTCGAGTATTGGTAACAAAAGGAAAGGAACGGGAATGTGTGGAGACAGAAAACGAAATAGGAGTCCAGATGTGGAGTGTCATAGGTGAGGAAGAGTTGAAGTTTTGGGAGGGATAAATATCGTGGCGGATCTCACTGTCTGGGAGAAGGAACTGGTAGTAGTTGTGCTGGGATACGATATGTTTGTCGAGGCGGGGCAGCGTAACATGGTTGGTGTCAAAGGGGAGACAATGGAGTTACTGAGATCTAGTTTGCGGATAGTGTAGGACATACGGACGTGTTCGATGTGGGTGAGAAGGGGGTTCCGTCAGTGTGTGATGGGCGTTGCTATAGACCCCTCCTTGAAGGTGCTCCACGGGAAACCTTAAGACCTGAAATCGGAAGTACGCGGGAACCATAATCATTTCCAGATGATTAAATCACCAAAAGAATCTTTTAAATATGTGAGCTGCGCGATGAAACAGAAGTCATACGTCCATTACCCGTTGTATTAGCGTCTTCATTTGTTGGCAGTAATAGGCCCCCCTGTGGCGCTGTCTTTAATTGGCAGATCGACTGAATGCAATGCAGCTGCCATTTTCAGACAGGTTTAGTTTCATGTGAGCGCCATCGCGGGCGCACTGCAGTTGCTGCAGTTCATTCCTCTGATAACACTTTGTGAGGTGATGTTCTGGACTTGCCTCTTGAATTTTTTCCCAGGATTTTTCCTTCCAAGACCATTTTCCTTTTTTTATCAATTGTTGTGTAGAATTATATGTCCGATTAAGTTATTTTTTCTTCTCTTTATCATGTGAATCAGTATCCTTTACTCTTTAATTCCTTTAGTATCTTACCATTACATTTCCTTTCAGCCAGGAAGTTTCTGGGGCACTTCTCCATATCCAAATTTCTACTGTTCTTAATTTTTTTCTTTCTCGGTTCGTCAGGATCCACACTTCACAACACTAGTTTAAAATACTCCAAAAAACACGTTTTGATGAATTTCTTTCTTGCTTCTGCGTTGTTGTGATTGATTGTCAATAAATTGATCTTGTTTCTGTATTATTGTTTAAATATTGTAGTTCGTCGTTTAGTATTCATTACACATGTTTTATCGTACTTCCATGTAGCAAAATTGATTTACTTTCATTAGTATTTTATTTACTATCTCAATGCTTGATCTTATTTGTCTGTTCGATTTATCTGTCGTCATTATTTTAGTCTCGATATTGTTTTCTTTAAATTTGTGGTTATCCAAGGCGTCAGACGAAATTTTCAACATATACTTCATATCTGTTTCAGAATCGGCTAATACTACTATATGATCATCACATACTCTAGGCTTTTTGTAAGTAACGTAACGCCCTATTACTAAACTGAAACCAACTTCTTTCTCCCAGGTTGGAAATGGATCAAAACTCAAAGAAAAGTGGGCGATATGTCACATTTTGATGAAATTCTTTAACACTTAGTTTATGGATGTCGCTCCTTTGCGATTTGTGACATAACAATGTTGCCACACTACGGTCACATGTCCACACTTAACACTCACCGCTCACAACTGACTGGCCAAGTGCGCGTCTATTGTTCACAACTTCACAACTGTTAGTTCACGCTTCTACCGTCGTTAATTTGCTGACGACCCTGCGTCCCGGGAATAACATCCGCCTAGGTACTTTTTGGCTGGAAGGTGTATCTATAATAGGACTCACAATTCATGAGGTAGCATAAGAGTAATGAAGTACAAACAATAAGTATTGCAGTTTATGTCTACACTTTACATAGGTTTGTCAAGCAGAAATAATAATTTTGTTTGAATGTGTCTTTGCTATACTTTATGGTATCGGAAGTAAGATTTTACTCACAGCATGTCAAGCATATCAATATGTTAAGTTTTTCTTCTTTACCACTTTACAAATAGTAATTAAACTCGTATTTCTGTTGCAGGTAAGCAGATATACATTCCCTCGTCCCATCTGATGCTGTAAGCTACGTTTGGGCTAACTGTGAGTACATTAAACTATTTCGTTGCACTTTGAATCCCTTAAGGTATTATAACTAAAGTAAGAAGGTCAACAGGTATTCATCTATAGATAAAATGTTGAGTGGCTATTGTGACACGTAACTAATACAAGCAATAAGTTTAACGTATTTAGGAAAATGACGCATATCTGCTAGAGGACTTCTGAATTATATACCTCTCCACTAACTTCATTTTTACATTTTAGGACAATTAACCTTTCATTTCTTGTGACCACCAGAATATGGACACTTTTCTTTTACTAGATCTCAGTCCTTTCTCCAGTCCGAATGTCGCATAGAACTGGGGCATGATATACTATCGATATATGTTTTCGGCGAGTTGGAACGGTAAGATAGAAGGTACACAGCAAAATATTCAAAGAAGAGTAACGCTTTACGCAACGGATTTGTTTAGTAAGCGCGAGAGCGTTACGAGTTTCATCATCCATCTCCAGTTATCAAGGACCTTCACTTTCGATTAACTTAAATAATTGATGACACGGGTTCCTAGTGGTCCTGTTGTGAAGGAAAAATCATCGGTTCCGAGAAACAAAGTAAATAAAAAAAGTGTAATCGTTACTTCGCGACTACTACTACGCACTAGCGATTGAAAGACAAAATTTTGTACATGGCTGCACGTTAAGAGACCGTGAATAGTTACAATTGAAAGAAAAACAGCCCTCAGTCACTATTTTCAACAATTTAACCTGGTTTCAACACTGCTAGGAGTGTCTTCCTCAGAATTTAAATCAAACAATGGTCTATATTCTATAGCATGGTCATAGAATTATGACTAAAAACTTATGATAGGGTATAAGTACGGAAACAGCGTGAAAGACTTGCGGTACTTATATGTCATTTATAAAATAATAAATATGCCAAAAGGGCATTAGTCACAAAGATATTTAAGATAAAGAAAACTGAGATGGCGAGCCACTAAGGGCTGCTCGTTACCTGCGTGGTGCAGGTTGCAAAATGGACTGAGGTGCCCGCGTTAACAAATGCGCTGATATGGGCTCGCAATGGAAAACGTAAATCCGAGTGGACCACATTGCAGAATTTTAAACCATGGGCCACCTCATTACGTCTCACAAAATAATTGGCGTATGAAGTTAACTGCTGTGACGATAAAACTGGTGAAATCATTTTACGAAAGAAACTGTCATTTTGGAGGATGATAACAAAGCAATAGGAGACACGGATGATTGGATAACATTCGTTTTCAATTCGAGCATTAGCTAAACCCTGCAGTCGTGCGATTCTGTCTTAATGATATCTTCTAAAGATTAAATTTGTTAATATCGCTATGATTACCGTCTTCATACACTTTTCTTTTTGTTATATTCCATCACATTATTACGTAATGTCGCCGTTAGTTATTCAACTTACGCGATGTCAGGTCATATTTTGATCTGGACGTTTATTTCAATGCTGCGGATTAGATGCACCATAAAATTGATTCATCGATGGGGATAAAATCACTGAAGATGCAGTGAAATGAAGTTATATCAGTACGAACCGCTTAGATGTTATGAGCATACAATGAAACTAATGTGTCGTGACGACTGAAAATCTTTTTTCTGCTAGGATTCGGACCTGGATTTCCCAATTGCATTGAGCAGGCGCCTTCAGCGTTAGGTTATCTGTGCGCTCAGCTAGACGTATTTCACATTACACAATATTCTGTTTCACTTTGGAGATATTCCTGTATCTCCAACTGTCACGTCAAGGGCCACCCAATGATCAGATAGGTTTTCATTCCAGTGCACAATCAGTAATAAGCTGATAACCAGTGGAAACGGAACCATTATAGAATCACTTTGTTCTCGGTCTATCTGTTTATCTGGCTGGCTGGCTGTCCGCCTGTTAAAAACCCTCATTCTCCGGAATAGCTAGCCGTATCAACTTGAAAATTATGTCACATACCAAGGTCTTAAGGGTTTAAAAAATTGAAGTTTTGAAGACGATCCGTCCAAAAGATACGGCCGTTTATGTCACATATTTCCATACTCGGAAACTCACTCATCAAAACCTATAATCATGAAATTTGGTGAGATGCAAGATCCGACGGTACAAATCAAGAAAAAAATCCAAAATTGTTAATTTGTAATTATCTCACACGAACAAAAATTTTTTGTCATTAGGAACCCAACTGTCTGTCTGTCCGCCGTCCTGTAGAGACCGCTTTTTCTAATGAAGTGCTAGATTATCAAGTTTGAAATTTGTGTCGCATACAAAGCCTATGGTCCTTGGCGATGTAAATCAAAGCAATTAAAAGGTACGACAGAGTCTGTCACATTTTTTGATGCTCGCAAACTCACTTATCGAAACCCATGGGATACCTACTGCTCATCCAGAATCATGAAATTTGGCAAAAAGTAAGGTTTCACAGAACAACTAAAGAAAAAAGGTAAGGAAATTGTGAATGTGTGATTATATCACGCGAAAAAAGTCTTTCTTTTATTTTTTGTTATCTGACTCCCAACTTAAAATTAAAACATTCTCGAAAGTCTTGGAATTCACGATATCGATATCTTGCCAGTATCAGTGTCGATAACAGGCAAAAATCGTCGATATTCACGATTGCCAGCATGGATAAACTGTCTGTATACATAATTAAGTTTGTACGGAGCCTCCAGAGCACGATTCCTACTCGCTACTGGCCAAGTTTTGTATTGCAGGCACCCTTAATTCGTAGAAATGCCCGTATGTTAACGTGTATCTCTTAACTATTTTTAACAAAAACAATAAATGTTGGTAAAGGCTTAGAAACGTTGTATACCAGTAACGTAAATTGTAAAGAACGCTCTCCTGCGGCCGTACGCTTGTGTTGTTTTTCGCACATAATGGGAACGTCAAAATATTGATGGGCGAGCCACAACAGCGTTTTTCGTAGTCGTAACACGTAGACAGGCAAGTGCATTAACCGTCATTGCATAATACACTTTGTGTTTTTAACGAAGGTAATAAAAGCATTTCCATAATCGCATGACGCAGTTATCGCCGATACGAAACACCCCCTACCGAACGCGGATGCACCGCCCGTTCGAGCAACGTTCCGAAACGAAATTTAGTTTTCAGGAAGCCGCATCCGGTCCCATTATCTGCTTATCTTTCCACTTCGACACTCTAGCAGGGATAGTGATAATTTTAGAAGATCCATGAAACCCTAAATTGATTTGTCCGAAATCTTTGCTTTTCATTATATTACTTTTATCTGCGTTTGAAATACGTGGAATAAAAAAAAAAGAACTGTAGCTTTCGAAAGTGTAGTTGCAAATCCTTTACATCAAATACCGGTAATTCCTCATACAGTTGAACATTCATTCTCTTACAATCCCATCTTTAGTCTGTTGTCCCACGAAAAAAAAATTTTCGCTCTTTCACCAGACTTCAATCTCAGAAGATTCTGAATTGCAATTTCTAACAAAATTACAGGTAGGAGAATTTACCAAGGAAGGAGAGTTAAGCAATTGATGAGCTCTGTGGGCAAAGTAGAGTATGTGAATGCTCTATAACTGTAATGCGGTGGAAAAGTTTTCAATGAAGCATTTAATATTCATCGAGATCACTAAAGCACTTATAGATGTTCACGAATTCCGACTTCAGTTCGGCTGGCAGGTTTCTCCCTGCGACACCTATAAATGTAAACCTTAAGCACTTCATACGTCATTCTACGCTACATGCCATGTATCTAGTACTGAAACAAGGGGAATAAACAGTTTGTTCAAAAAGAAGATAGTGGCAGTATTTCTCCAAGACGTAACTTCTCGTATTAAATGGATGAATAATATTACCTGTTACTAAACAAGAGGTCGAGTTAACAGCAGAAAAGCAACAAATTACATAAGAAACAAAAAATTGCTAGGTAATTAGTCACAGAATTTTAAAGGGTATAAAAGATGATATCTCTTTTGTAAATATACACATTTGAAGTATTATTAACTAGATGATTGACTAGATGATTTTTAACTAGATGATTACTAAACAAGAGGTCGAGTTAACAACAGAAAAGAAACAAATTTCACAAGAAAAAAAATTACTAGGTAATTATGCACAGAATTTTAAAGGGTACCAAAAATATCTCTTTTGTAAATATACACATTTTATGTATTATTCACTAGATGATTATTAACTAGATGATAAAAACGAACATAATGCAATAGATCGGATATCACTAATACATTTCTAAGATTTGAGATTGTCATCGGCACTTCAATTAGTCACTGATTACCAGTAGTTATGATAATCTTCGTCAGATTGCGTTCTGGTAATTTTTCAATTGTTATTTGTATCATATTTTCCTACTGCTCCTAAAATTTTGTTTTTCTATGGTGTCATTCAGTGGCGTATTGTCTGTGCTCGTGTTCATCATGATGGCAGTTCCTTATGACAAGGTGCTACTTCTTCAAGAAAAACTTATTCTTTTTGAATCAAAGGAGAATATTGCTTAAGTTCTTGGTAAACATGTAGCAGACTATCTTTCTCTTTTACCTTTTTCTGACTAAAAAATTATTTCTTGATTTCTAACCCATTATGAGAACAACTGTAACGAATCATGGATGATAAACGTCATTCATATCTTCCGTTATCACATATGCCCTTCCTTCAGTTGTAAATACGCTTCCAGTGAATGCTGCAGGCCTGTGCTTATAATCTCAATTAATTCATGGCGCCGTAATATGTCTTGTTAAGTTTTATGAGGGCTATTTGTTTATTAAGGTCAGACCGGTCGCCAAATGGAAAGCACGGCGAATATCAAAGCTGCTTTATTTGCAACAGTTGGCTTTGTCTTCCAGCTACTTCTGCAAATAACAGCCGCTCAGATTTAGACATACATGTCTGTACCAACTTCCCAATGCTCTCGTCGTAGTAGGCAGCCACCTGTGCTTTCCTCCAATTCAGTATGCTGGTCTGAATCTCGTCGTGTGTGGTGAAATGTCTTCATAGCCAGCGGCTAATGTGAGTAGAGAAGGAACCCGGAGGGAGCCAATTCTGCCCTCTGTGGTGAGTGATCAAACACACTGCATCGCAAACGCTGCAAGTGACTCTTCAATGCCTATGCAGTGGAGGTCCAGAACTGTCATGAAGAAGGAAATGCTTTATAGTTACTGCATCACACAAGACGAAATAATTGGTGGGGGACACTACTTTCTAAGCACGCGACGAGACGCGATTGACGGGCATACTAGAGACACTGACCAAAACATCTACGCGTTGCTTCATAGGATTTTCTCTGTGGTTTCCATTTTGCAACCGATCGGACCTTAATAAACGAACAGCCCTCGTAAATAACATGCCGAGCGGTTCTAGGCGCCATAGTCTGGAACCGCGCGACCGCTACGGTCGCAGGTTCGAATCCTGCTTCGGGCATGGATGTGTGTGATGTCCTTAGGTTAGTTAGGTTTAAGTAGTTCAAAGTTCTAAGGGACTGATGACCTCAGAAGTTAAGTCTCATAGTGCTCAGAGCCATTGGAACCATTTTGGAACCAAAGATTGGTAGGAGAATAAACAAACGGTACGTTTATTGTGAATTTTATACAGAAGTTTCAAAGTAGCAGTTCGAAAAGCTTCTAAGAGATGGCAGAAAGTAATGTCTTTTAATAACACTCTGAAGCCCAGAGAGATCAGTTCCACCGATGAAACTTGAAAGGAGGACAGGTTACCGAAGAAGAGATTTAAATCATCTATTCCATTGAAAAACGTGTGTTTCTGGTACTGGTATTTCACAGACTAAAATACAGTTTTCTGATGCGGTTTAATGCTCTGTATGGATCCGATGCGAAAAACATTCTTGAACTCCTCGCCAATTTCGAACTCACTGTCAGCGCGAGTGAAGGGACGTTGGTCCCGGGCCAAGTGTAGTTCAAAATTTTAAACATGGCTGAAGCAGGAACTGTTGAAAATCTTCACGGTAAGTGATAATAGCCAAACAGTTGCAGAATAAAAATTTATCGAAATCCTTGACCACTGTTTCGGTATATCTTAATATACCTTCATCAGAAGCAAAAATACACCTGAAAAGGTAGACACCTTCATTAGCAAACAACTTAGCAACATAACTGAGGTAGAAGAAAAAACGCTTATAGCTGCAAGGAATCAAGAAAAATACCAAAATATTACAGGCACAAAAACATTTAGTCACTTATTAAAATCATGTCCTGCAGTGGAGATGCATAAAACAATCGTGCCAAAGGCTTCGTCAGTAGTTAAAATTAAAATATCACATCCATCTGTACAGTATAATTATAGAGAGATGGTCGATGCGAACACGGCATACTATCAGTACTTAGCCTGTGAACTAGCGTGAAGTGGGTATGGGAGCACTAGGGCAGACAATTTCACCGAGAGAGGGCACTTTCGTTCTGTCCGAGACACTCGCGCACATTCAATCACCGGGATACGTACTCATGCGCATCATGCCTTTGGCACGATTGTTTTATGCATCTCCACTGCAGGATTTGATTTTAGTAAGTGACTAAATGTTTTTGTCTTTGTAGTACTATGGTATTTTTCATTGTTACTTAAAGCTATAAGTCTTTTTTTCTTCTATCTCAGTTATGTTGCTAAGTTTCTTGCTAATGAAGGTGTCTCCCTGTTCAGGTGTATTTTTCATTCTGATGAAGATATATTTAGACAAACCGAAACATTGGTCAAGGATTTCAATAAATCTTTACTCTGCAACTGTATGGCTGTTACCATTCACCGCCAAGTGTAGTTACTCCTTAAAATGTTACCCCAGCTGCTGGACTTATTCAGCAACATTCGAGGGAATTCTTCCAAAGAACTGTAACAGACACCAATTTGAAGAATCCCGTCATGCGTACAATACTGTAAAATTGCCTACACATGTTTCCATTCAAAATCCGAAGTCACCAGGTCATATGCGGATTCGCTGTTCCCAAAGGGCTGACGCAACTAACTGGATTCTGGCACTGTCTGGTAATGAAGGATATGATGTTTGCTGCAACTAGTTAACATGTGAAGCACATTTCCATCTCAGTGGATTCATTACCAAACACAACTGCGATTCTGGAGTCCCGAAAATCCCTAATTGTGCGAAGTGAAACCACTGCACTCTTCCAAACCTACTGTTTGGTCTGCGGTATGCTGCAGCAGAGTTGTAGGTCAGTTAATGGGTGTTAAGCTGAAATTTTGGAACAGTTTGTCACCACACAATGTTTGTTGGAGGACTGGCCGGGAACAGGGTGGTTCCTGCAACATGGGTCCCGACCACGTCGCACCGAATGGATGCTTCTCTTTCGAGCTGAATGTTTTGGGAATACAGACATTGCTTTACATTATCCGAAATATACTGGGACGGACGTGGATTGGACTACATACACGCCCTCTCTGAATCCTTGTGAGTGCTTTTCCGGGCACATTGGAAGACACTATCTATTAGAAATAAACTACCACTGTGGAGAAGCTTCAATCGTTGTCTTTGTGGCAACTGAAATCGATTCCCTGCAGACACTACAAGATACGATGGAAAATTTAGTTTTTCGTTTGCATCACCCCTTTGTGGCAAGAGGGAAACATTTTCAAATAATTCGGATGTGACTGCAAAGACTGCTTCCAGAAGATGAATTTGCTTATGTATACGAATACGAACTGTATAGCGTACAGCGTCATCTGCTAACAGCTAATACTTCGAAATATTTTGTATCAAAATCTTACAGCTCTTAGAACAAACGTAATGTTTGTTGCACTCTCCTAGCGTCCCCCGTTTGCATGCTCTTCACTTTTTAAGCTGGGGAGTCCTCTTTGCTAGACAACCTGTAAAAATAACAGAAGGAAAAAATAAAAACTTCCAGAGTGTTTGCTACGTAAATATTCGGCAGTTAATTCCTTGGCGATTCGAACTTTCGTCCTGTGACAGCGACTTTCGTCCTATGCAGGGACTTTTCGTAGCCATGAGCTTCCTATTGACCAAATATAGTACTTAACTTTGTCTACTTGTCCCTGACTGCCAAACTGTTGGAAGTTTCATAAACATTGAGCGGGTTCTTAGCCTAATTTTCTATACCGAAGAAAAAACGCGCGCAGAAGTCTAACTACTGAAATTCAGAGCAACCGATCAGAGTTTGCAGTTTACTAAGTATTTCCTAGTGACTCTCTCACACGTGGTACATAAGTTTAGAGATCACAGGACGAGGAAAATTGGTTCAAATGGCTCTGACCACTAAGGGACTTAACATCTGAGGTCATCAGTCCCTTGAACGTAGAACTGCTTAAACCTAACTAACCTAAGAACATCACACACATCCATGCCCGAGGCAGGATTCGAACCTGCGACCGTAGCGGTCGCGCGGTTCCAAACTGAAGTGCCTAATGCCGCTCGGCCACAGCGGCCGGCACAGGAGGAGGAAATATGTTTTGGTATGCACATTGTTATGAAGTGGAAGGAACCAAATATCTGCACGAATAACATTGATTCACAAAGGTGGAGCGTACTCATGTAATGTATTTAACTTGAAACACATATAAAGTCATGACACTATGATTTCTTACAAGCAAACTGCAATAAGTTAACGACCATTATTATTCATCGCAGATTGGATTGACTAGAGAACGCAACGTGGACGTGCAATTCCTCACACACAAAAACTGAAACTCACAGAGCAACCGAAAGCAAAGTTCACTTTTTTCCAGTAATGACTGCATTCCCAAAGCCGGTTAGTGGCTCGTACCGAAACGAATCATGAAAGGTAATTGGTCAGAGGGATGCGTATAGTGAATCGACCAATTGAATCTAAGAGAAAAGGTAGCGGAAATATCTATCGCGAAAATGCCGCACTGCTCCTAACGATAGAGGTTAGTCGTTATGGAGAATCCCAGCTCAAAACTGAACAAATTCTCATCCAAAATCACCGTTCAAATGCTCATAAAAGCAGCACATCGCAATTATACGTGACCATAGAGCAGCGACTGACTATTCCTGATTAAAATCTAGCCTGCCTCACGCCTGCCTACGAATATCGGACAAACTTGGAGGGGGTGAAACTGACCAGTCACGAAGATGAATTTGCCGGTGGTACCAGTATTTCCTCCAATCAAAAGAAAAAAGAGACAATCCTGATTTTCCATTCAGTCCAACGTCCAAAATTTAAACATGGTGCCCCTGGCAAAGTGGACACTGAGGACCCAATCACGTTGCCACACATTTAAAATGCTTGGGCAGACGAGTTTCGCAACTAACTGACGCCATGAGCCAGTTTCAAGATCACATCCACCCGACTCTCTCAGACTTCTACTGCAAAATTAAACCTACAATATCCATCTGAACTCACGCACTCAAATGCTTTGTAATTAAACACACATTCATTCAATCCAATGACAATTCATTCCTAGGTCAGGTGGTTAGAAGTACCTACCGTGTTAAATATCACATGGCTTAAAAATGAAAATAAAACACACTCAGTTTCGGTTCCCAGACATGGAAAAGTATGAAAAAACACAGACAGAGAAAGGATGCTCTGCCGAGTTGATCAAACCACGAAATTGTAAAGACACAAAATTAAATTAAAGGTCATCAATTGTCGCCTTTCAGAACATTGTAAAACGTTCAGGAAAATAGCAAGGCAAATGAGTTACACAGAATCATTCAGCTACCCCTATCGATATTAAAAATGTTCAAATGTGTGTGAAATCTTATGGGACCTAACTGCTAAGGTCACCAGTCCCTAAGCTTACACACTACTTAACCTAAAGTACTCTAAGGACAAACACACACACCCATGCCCGAGGGAGGACTCGAACCTCCTCCGGGATCAGCCGCACAGTCCCTCTATCGATATCGTTTTAAGTTAACCGCTATGTTACATCTACTGTTCAAAAACCTAGCGCTAAATTTTCATATTCTCTAGCTTGCTTCGCGTAACTATTAGTGCTACAGAAAAAGTCAACAGGGCCTTTTTGAGTAAATTAATGTAGTTAAATTTTGTACTGGGATACGGTATCGCTGAAGACGACGGTTTTAGAGTTCTTCAAGAAAAATGCACAAAAGTGGCCTTCGAAAGGCGCCTTCACCCCCAAAGTCATCTCTCACCGGTCAGAATTTCTAGTATGATGTTCGCGGCGCTCCCTCCGACCACTGTACAAAAATTCCTGACTACACGAACTCTTCTCGATATTCGATCGCTAATGGTCTCTACTGATTGGGCTACTACGGCACCAGGATATCCAGCTATTTGTTAACATCACTAATTTAAACGTGCCCGTGAGCATAATGAACGGAAAACGACTTCTGTAAACATTACGATTAAACTAATTACGGTGACAATTATATCGAAACTTAGTCCTTAGAAGCACAATAGTTTCGTATTTTATGCTGTTAAGATTCACAAAACGGATAGGTAAATTTTACACAAATGTGAGTTTTACTGTTTATAAGTGCTCGACTAAGCCGCATGAGGGAAATAATTTGTATACAGTGGTAGGAAGGAATGCCGTAAACAACATGCTAGAAATCCTGACACACTGAAGTGTGAGCGTGGGTGTGTGTTTTCAGGCCACTTATGCGTATTTTTCTAGAGTAACTCGAAAATTACGACGTCTGTAACGAAAACGTGTCACTGTACAAAATTTAACTACATTAAATTTTCTACAGAAGGTTCCCCCTCTTTTATTCTGATGGACTCACAGTTTGCGCTTCGTGAGAGAGAAAATACGAAAATCTCAAGTGGGCTTTTTTTTTTTTTTTTTAAGGGCAGCTATAACCTTGCAAGTTTCTTACTTAAACGAAATCGGTATGGGCAGCTGAATCACCTTGTATGAATAAGGAATAGGCTGTTATGTCTACGACATGAGGGCGAGACGACGACCATGATTCCGAGATAACTGCTTTGGTAGCTACAGAAGGAAGAATATTCGAGAGAATCTCCTTGGGACACTTGCTTTATGATAGTTCAACGCGAGAAATATAGTGGAAAGAAATATAGCACGTCTTAATCTTTTAAGTACACCGGACCGCTCTTTGAGACGGATCACTTGCTCTGTAAAATAAAAAACAAGAGAAAAGGAATAGAAAACTTGCTACTTCGAGTGTGCGAGCGGGTTTTTCGGGAGCCGTAGCATTGCTTCCGTGGCAAGTGCTGCGCGAAACTGCAGAACAAGTGCCACCGCCGTCTCTCAGGCAGGAGCGGTAATCCTGCCTGAGACCTCTGCGAAATCTCGTATCCGACCGGCCGGCCGAGCTGCTAAAAGGACGGGACGCCCGCGGCAGTCTCTGGATCAGCGGTTTGCGGGTCTCCGGCGCCTGGGGCTGCCCTGTGCCCCCTGCTGAGGACCTGCCGCACTGCAGACGACGGCAGCCGCCTATAAAACGGCTGTTGCCGACACTGCAATATACAGCCGTGTCTCGTCCTTCCCAGTGTAACACGGCCATTCCCCTCACGCTGATTTCAGACACATCTTCGGTAAATTTAAACGGATACTAACCAAGAGGCCTACAGCCCTTGTAACATACCAAGGTTAGTCAACAAGTTTTAATTACCACTTCGAATAAATCAGGCTGTCACTAAGAGACTCCGTGGTGATGTTAGTTCGCTTCCATACACTCACTCTCCACTTACTCTTCTTTGCGACACATTCTTCCCATCGATGGAGTAGGAGAGACCGGGGAACATTGAAGGACGGTGCACGTTTAAGCAGAGAACTTCTCTAGGGACACATTCTTACTAGAGCACTCGGACAATGGAAAATTAGGGCTGACGTCTATTGAAGGCACTGACAAACGTCACACCACCAGCTGAGTGAACGTCTTAGCGCGGAGAACATACACAAATTTTTTTTTTTTTTACTCGCACCTCGAACCTCCTAGAAAGCGTACCTTTTAAAACTGAGAACAGATAAATGTATGACCGCTTACAGGGGAATAATGCACTTAACAAGGCACATGTGTAAAAGCCTGTTAGTTACTATTGTAGTTTCGAAAACAATTCGAACATGGCGATAGGATAGGTTTACGTAGTTGTGTGAGGGTACGTGTGCACACAATTTGGGATTACCATCTTAGCTGATACCCGAGTCAAGGAAACTTTTAGACAACAGCAATTGGAAACTCAATGTAAAAAATATGTAAATGTAGTAAAATAAAAGGTGGAAGTTCTAAATTACTGTTTGAACCTAATGAATCTCGAGCAGAAATAATTAATTTTTTGAGTGTAATGACTGATAAATGCAAGAAACTGATAAAAGAAACAATGAAAAATTTGGATAGGCCTACTTTTGATGCCATCATTTGTGTTCTGTCCATAGGCAGGTTTTAACATAATTCTTCACGCTCTTCTTTTTTTTTACCATCCCCTTCACATCGACATAATTTCCCTTTCCCTTTATGTCGACCATCGTCTTACATGTCCTCCTTCCTCTCAGTCTCATCTGACATTGTGGTCCTTCCAAAGCGTCTGTTAGCAAGCACTCCCGTCTCAGTGAGTGTCCCACCCAGTTCTTCCTTTCTCTTGCAAACTGCAGCAGTCTAATGGTTCAGACGGTACAACCAATCAAAGAGAAATATGAATGAGTCCAGTGCCTTAGATGTAAAACGTGCGCTCACCATGATTGTGACAGATGAAACACATTATTTTTTGATGAGGAATAGGCCTCTAAGTAACATTCGTACTTTTATGTAGGCTATATTATGCTAACAAGTGAAAGCCCGCCAAAAATGTTTGTTTACTGCTCGTAAAATTGTTGTACTTCATTGTGTTAATTGGTGTATGACTATAATTTTGTTCACACTCCGTCAAGAAAACATATTTTGTAAAGTTTCTTAGAGTATTTCTTTTACTCATTATTGTGTTGTATGATAAGCGTAAACATGCCCCAGTAGGTGAGTAAACCTGCCCCAAACCTGGGGCACGTTTAAGCACACGTCTTAAGCTTATATAAAAACATTTTGCACTATTAAATATAATACTGAGTTAGAAATATATCTACCAAGTTGTACGTTAATAACGATGTCGTAACACAAACACGGTGCATCTAACAAAAAAATATTGAAAATTCCTAAAATAAATCTGTGTAAATGTGCCCTCGTTTCCCCTACTTTGCAGAGGCCTCGGCTGTACATCTCAGGATTTAGATTGTTCAGGAAGCAGTCCATATCACCCCCGTTCTGGAAATGTCTGCTCCACAATGATTTATTCATTCGAAGAAACAGGAGAAAATCCTGTGTGCTATATGTGATGGTATAAGGCGGACACCGAAAACTGAAGGACACAGAGAGTAAGAAATGCAAGCCATGGATAACAGACGAAGTACTACCACTGATCGAAAGCAGAAGAGCCTTGGAAAGTAAACACCCTTCAATGTACACAAAACAGCAGAAAGTAATATGGAAGAAAATGCGTAATGAAAAAGAAGAACTGAATGCAAGGCTTTACCGAGTCAGCTTGTACAAGAAAGTAAGGGTAGCAGCAGGAATTTACAGCAATAGGGGTAGTCAATTTCTGAGAAACAAAGATAGCGGTATCCTCCCTAGTACTGAAGGGAAAATGGTTGATTGGAAGGGATAATCTGAAAATCATCTTCAGGACGGGAAAAGTGTTGATCATGGTGTCTGAGAGAGCGATGATATGGATATCAGAAGGCAGAAGTAGAGCATACCATAACAGTGTCAAATAGAGGGAAGGCTCCAGGTCCTGACGAAATGCACACCGAGATACTACAGCTGGTCAACGGCGAAGTTGCCTTAATGATTGGCTTGTTCAACAGTGACTACCAAAGCGGAATCACACCACATGACCGGCTACAATCAGAGTTAGTACCACTCCTCAAGACGCCTCGCGTAAGGCGCAGCAATGACTAAAGAATGATCAGTTTATTGAGCCGTGCCAATACACTATTTCTTAAAATACTCCATCAGAGGACATGATATACATGGAGGTGAGATTTGTAGACTCCCTGTTTGGATTCAGGAGTGGTTTCGAGACCCGGGAGACGTTGCTCAATATTTAGGTATTGATTAAACGATGTTGTAGTGCTTATGACGATGTTAATGCTTGTTTCATCGTTTCTGGAAAACCTATGACACTGTTTAGCATGTTAGGTTGACGCACATCTTACGTGAACTGAGCCCGGATAGTATGTCACCCGATTGATTGGGCATCTGTACTAGAGCCAAAGTGTTGGTGTGCGTGTCGATAGTGACGTACAGATTATGAAAGGAGTTCGAGAGGGCTGCATTCTCTCCACATTCATTTTCAATGCCTATTCTGAAAAGATATTCCGACATGCTCTTGATGGAAAGTATCAAGAAATGTCGTTAATGGACTCATGACCAATGACATCAGATATGCTAAAGACACTGTCTTACTAGCAAGCTGGCTGGAAGAGCTGTTACCGAAGAGAGCAATGCCCTTGGGCTACGTTTATACGCCAAGAAGGCAAAATGGATTGTTGTCAGTAGAAACCGGGGCGATAAACAGGGCACTCCTGCACTAGGCAACGAAAATATCGAAAGGATACCATCCTGTTCCTCTTCCTGCCCGTGTCGCCCTCTCCCATCGCTCTCTTCATTTACCCCTCCCCCTCACTCTCCCCCTCTTCTCCTCCTCCTTTACCTTTCCTCGTTACCACCCTCACACCAGTGGGACCCTGGTAATTCTTACTCCCACAGACCTTCTTTCTAGATAGCAACAAATATATCTACCAAATTTGGTTGAAATCGTTCCAAGGGTTTAGGATGAGCGTTTTATCACTGGCTTTGCCCGCGTACACACATGTTAAATATATTGCACATAAATGTAATACATTTCTCAAGTGTTTGTAGGCAAATTTCACCTTTATCCCTGCCTAATTTCACTCTTCAATTTCATTTTCACTCAGTGCAATGTTTATGACGTTGTATCCCCTTAATTATGTGCCGTGCAGTGATGTAACTTTCCAAGTACATCCTGTGGTAGATGTGTTTACTGCCTGATAAATATGTTGTGAATGAAGCTGGTGGTATGTTTCCGTTCATTTTTTTGTGGGGCATGTTAGCAAGAAAAAGTCTCGTAAAACTTTGAAACTTTCGAAGGTAGATGGTTCTTACCCACACAGTGAGTCTTTCCAAACAGTAAGTGTGTACGGAGTTCGGTTCAACCCGGTCCAGCGGTTAGAAGCAGATGTCAAACATACATTCACACCTACAAGTGTGCATTCATTTTGTAAGGTGGTATGTACGGATATTTTTACTTGAAATTTACATGACAAACTCCTCCTGGAAAATTTGTAATTTCTGCAAATGAAACAGCTGTACTAAAACTTATCCCACAGCTTCCTCCTACAAAACTCAGTTGTCCTTCTGAAACCACCTGTATAACGATTGTAGAAAACAACCTTGTTCGAAACAAGAGGGAAATTAAGAGGGACACTGTGGCCTCTGCATTACGAAGCACTATTTCAGCTCGACAACGAGAGAGTGGGACAGCAACACAGACTAATGAGCGCACCACCACGGGATTATCCTAGGGGATCCTCGCAGGCTGCTAATTAGGTTGGCTTTCCAAACCGTCCAGGTCAGGCTACAGTTCCAGTGTTTAGGTATTGTTCTAAGTACCTCGGTCTGATATACAATAACTTAATTCCTTAAAAAATTCATTTTTCACTTTTTGAAGCAATTACTCCACCATTAGCTCCTGATTGAATTGAACTAAGCACGATACTTAACGTCGTCGTTAACAGAAACTGTATTGCTTCGCATCATTAGAGGTAGGCAATCTTGTTTTCTACCAAAATTTAAATAACCCATGTTCTTATTTTTGCTCATTGCCTCGATGCCAAACCATTATGAGACGTACCGTGTGGTGATAACTGAAGTGCAGTTACTCACGGAGGTCTAGGATTGACTGTAATTGTTGTATGGCAGAGAAACAAGGCTGATATTTTAATGCGTTAATGCGGATCCGATTTAATCTGGGAAAAAGTAAGTTCCAATTTTGGTTACCAGGTGCTAACACGGCGCTATGAAAGCAAGAAAGACGTACATAAATTTTTCCAAATGTAATAGATTAGGAATGGGGCGTGGGCAGAAAGGGACAAACAAGTGAGAAAAACGTAAGTTGATTTTATTATTAACGACCATTTACGCAATTCATTCAACAGTAGCACTGGAGATGCCGATGACACGCTACATCCGATCAACAGCTGCTCGCAGCAGTTCCTGTCCAGTCCGAGCAATGTGTTCCTGTATACTGTCCTTCAGATCATGTAGAGACCGAACGTGTTCCTGGTAAACTTGGTCTTTTAGGTATCCCCAGAGCCAGAAGCGGCATGGATTCAAATCAGGTGATATCGCGGGTAAAGAACTGGCAAAACTTCCGGCGAGACATATTCGTGGAAGACTGCATTAAGCAAATCCTCCACCGGCCGAGCGACAATAGGTGTGGCCCCTTTCGACTCGGTAACTGGGAGACGTCGCGGTACATTTGACAGTCCCTATGAGTGTATTTTCTTCCACAATGAAAGGAACGAGAGTAAAATTGCTTGTCAATACAAACCACGCAGTCACATCCGGCGATTGCAGTGGCTCTTCGTGCACAACACGCAGTTTAGTAGTACTGCAAAATCGACAGTTCAGAGTGTTCGCTGCACCCTGTAGTGTATCATGTATCTCGTCACTCCATAGAATATTGCCCGGCCACATGTCATCAACTTCGATCCGTGCCAGAAGCAGAAGAGCAAATATCACAACGTGGCTGCGGATCATGTTGTTTAAGCTGCTGAAATATCTCAATATTGTACGATTACCAGTGTAAAATAGACCGCAAAACTTTCGGTACTATTGACCACGAGGGACAACTCTCGTAACACTGCACAGGTACTAGCATTACCACAGTCGCGTGTTACATAATCAGTTAGTTACAACTGCAGTTTTGTCAGTAACTTCCACCGGGACAGGACGCCTTTGTCTGCCAGGTGCCAGACGAAGCTCACCCATGTTTTGGAATTTCACGATAATTTTCTTTAAATCATTTAATGATGTCGAGCCTCTCCTCAGACCTTTCAGTCAACGACGCTCTCTCAGTGCACGCACCACTATAATTGCAGTTCCCATGAAACCGTTTCACTAACAGTGCACGGTTTCTCTTCTCGATAGCCATACTATTCACTCACCTTATGGCTTGTCAGTGGATGTCATACCGTTATACAAACAGGGTACAGAGCCAGACTTGCGCCTGGTGGCTGCAACTGGAAATAATTGTTCTTCCGTAGTAAATCGGTTCCGCATCAACATTGATACCAAGTTTAGCTGTCATACGGTAATTATAGCACATGCAGGATCTCCGGAGTAGCTATACTTTAAATATAACTATCCAGTATTAGTAGCAACGCGCAGCTGTTTGTTTGGTGTCCAAGGAAGATTCCTGGTCCTCATGTTCTTCAGTGGTAAGACAGTGGACTTGTTCTTGGGAGGACGGCGGTTGAAATACCCATCCAGCCATCCAGTTTTGGGTTTCCTTGGTTCCAATAATGCAATTAAGGTAAACACCTTGGACCATTTCCTCCTACAGACTACCCAGCCTGCACTAGAGATCTGTCTCTAACGACTCGTCGTCGAAGGGACGTATGATGCTTAAGCCTTATATAATCTCAGCGCTAGTAGTTGACGAGGCTTTCTCACATCGAGAATTCAATGAAAGTTACTTGGAATTTTCCTACAACATTATTTTTAAATATTCCTTATCCAAGCTGTAGCATAAACTTCGTGCATACACCATGACATAGTAATTGCTGCCCTTAATTCCATGGTTAAACTCTAAACCTTGTTCGTTGTAACAGAATGGTTTGGCTGTTTAGTCGGGTGTGTCGTTGATGGTGATCCTTGGATGCCTATTCCACATGTAGTGTTTCTGTAACTACTTCGAAAAATCGTTGTAAAGTAGTGGAAAAATGTTGTTAACAACGCAGTGTTCAGTATCTCACTGTACTGTTTCATCAGTTTCGGAGGAACAACACTGTCATGGTGTCACTAATTTCTTTGAAATATATTTCAGGAATATCACCGGATCTCAATGCGTAGATACATTTAAAATCAATGGCTACATTCTATTCCTTTCCCCAGAGTGAAAAATCTTTCTAGTACGTAGTTTCTTCCTGCCACAGGTCAAGTATTCTTTCAGCTAGTTATTTTCTGTTAGCTGAAAAGCATTACTGTCCTATACTTCAGACGCTTGAACTGTCTACATAACTAAAGACTCGGATTTCGAAAGTTGAAATTATAGGTCGCTGTTGTCAGCTGCTCTTCACACAGTCCTTTAATATGTGTCTTGCAGAGACACGATACAAGGATAGTATTTTTGATTTATATTTGAGGTTTTAACATCTTACTGACTAAATGTTACACAAATTTAAGTTATGACTATTTCTCTATTTTCATTCGTACACTTTTATTCCCGCTACATTAGTAACTTCTACGTATTCACTAGGAACAAAACTGTTTTTCAACTGTATCTACTAAAAGTTAGGTACACTTTGCCAAAATAACTCTAATAACTACGTGACACAAGCAAGAAACCGTGAGAAGAAATTTTTCTGTAATGTGTCATAAACAAATACCAAATTTCTAACTCTGACACAACAATAATGAATCACCCGCTCAGAGGCACGACTGAATTTTAGTTTCGTCCGTTTCTAGAAATAATACTTCTCCCACACACAGGTGGCTCACATTATCCAGAATCTGAATTCTGTTTCTTTTCTGGAGCAGATATTTTCTGACTCTTGAGTCTTGTCAGTAGCCTCAAAAATTGTGTTAAGGTATCTGCTCTTGGCACCTGCTTCGTGTACGTCTTTTGCATATACTGCTATTAGTGCTATGCAAGTTTTGAGAATCTTCGTAACTACGTTAACGGCATTTCATTCAAGATCAAATGAAGAAACTTCGGTGACGCGAAGAAACAAAACGAAGATGTAACAGGATCGAAAACACACACATTTCAATATCTTGACTTACTGCTACATTTACCTCTGCTTAAAATAATTACGCTATCTGAATAATATTTTTTTTACTCACCTGATAGTGTTACACGTGTTGGATTTTAAGTGAAGTGGTCAATGCAAAGTGAAACAGAACACTATGACCATCTGGGTAAAGCCACTTTTTCTCATTCAACATCACTTCTGCATTCGAGCACTCCAGTATCAAAGCCACAGTAAGAACATTTTCCAAATTGTGCTGCTGATATACCGCGCTTATTGTAACATATGCTTGTACTTCATTGCATAAAGCTGATTTGTATAACACAGAGTGAAGACAGACGATGAATTGACAATCACGTAACTATACTTAAACATTTCATCTCATGTAGAGTTTTTATCGCCTAATGAAGTAGTTCAACAGATTGGCAATATTTTATTTTGTTTGGAGGGTTTTCTAGCCTGTTATATCAATGTTTAGTTGTTTCACATGACCATTGTTGCCCTCTTAGACCATTATCATTCAAATGTCTTCCGTGATGAGATGCGCAATTTCATAAGCGTCTGGCTTTTACCACCGTTTTTGGGATCCGCTATTTGTATTCTAAGCACGTTTTCCTGCGATTCAGAGCTCACAAGGTCACGCACTTCCGTTGTTAGTGGCCGGCAGGCAGAAACCCAGAACTGCCTTTTGAAGTCACTTTCCATTTCTGCTTCTTCCAGTTGTTGCTTACGAATTCTGTTGCTTATATTGTCATAAATCTTAAAGTCTTAACCAATATACTTCCTATGCACTCGTACAGTAAGTGTTCTTAGCTCCACCACTCAATGTCTGCTCTTCATATGCAATGATGAAACTTCTTTCGTTGTCACTGCCATTTTCGACGTGAAAAATGTACAATACATTGTCATTTCATTACCACTTCATTGGTCTTAAGAGTTGTCTGTTACGTTGGCGTCCCTGATAAGAAATTTTCTGCAATTTCATATAGGATTTTTTACAGTTCACAGTTACCGTTATCAAATAGTAGCATTATTTACTGTTTTACGATCCTCTCGACTGTTTCACTTCCTCATTTTTCCTGTAATCGCGTTACTATAAAACAAGTACACCAAAGATCTGTGAATGTAAATTCATTAACATTATCCTTTCTACGTTAAACAATTACGAACCATACATTGCTCAATAAATCGATTAGAGGCGTGGTATTCATATCCATAGTAACGAACAGGTCGGTATTTCACTTTCTGTTCATTAGGCTTTATGCCTAATGACTAAAACCGTGTATATATTCCTCCATTTCGCTCAATAATTTCACATTCTTGTATACCTTTTCTCTTTCGTAGGGGAAAGGAATAAGAACGAACGAAAACTTCCCTTATTAAATATGAAACTATTAGCTAATTAAATTTCTCTGATTTACGTTGGAGCTAAGCAATTAAACAACGTAATGGGTGTTAAACAATAATAATTTCTGATTTATTAGTATTGCATATTCTCGAAATTTTATATATTTTTTTTCTACTTCACTTTCGCGTGAAATTTACGTTGCTGTGGCCAGTAACAACGATAACACTAATTACATGTATTTTCCAGGGTAGAACACTTCATGAATAGAGAATGTCGAAAAACGAAACGAATTAATTGTATTTGATACTTTCAGTTACATTCATATCTCATTTCCCTTTTCTTCTGTTTTTATTTTATTAACTAATCCACCAACAACACAAAGCTTTATACTAAAATAATATTTCCAAGCTGCGTTATTGAAAATGTCGAGTTTATTTCCCATTGAAATACAAAAGTGTCACGATTTAATTACGTGACGCATTCAACGACTTCTATAACATGTCCACACGTTCTCAGGCAATTCTGCTAGCGTTTTACCTGTATAGACTTTGTTATCGGCTAACCGCACTTTTATGAAACTTGATTACTTTTTATTCCCTGTGTTTAGAAATATCCAACATATTCTGTCTCTCAGCTTCTTCCTGATCCTTCGTGTCAGACGATATCGCAGTAAATTAAATTAGCTGTCCATCCTCCACTCCTCAAGTATTTGTTTAGGATTTGGTTATTAAATAAATAAGGATCTGACGAACACTCTCTTCTAGCCACTCTAACCAGTCAGCTCCCTGCAACTGCATCCGATTTTACCTGCTCATTGCCCTATTGTACATCTCTTTATGCCTTAACACATGCTATCAGCAGTTTGTTTCATTGGCAAGGAATTCCCAAAACTCCGTTTGCTCCGTTTTTCTGACTAATATCGTTTCAATTGATATTTGAACAGCACACATTGATCTTCTCTTTGTGCTGTATTCTTTGTGTAGTCATTATTTTCAAGATT
Organism: Schistocerca serialis cubense; assembly: GCF_023864345.2. NCBI lineage: Eukaryota > Metazoa > Arthropoda > Insecta > Orthoptera > Acrididae > Schistocerca > Schistocerca serialis. The sequence goes on along the minus strand of NC_064639.1, from coordinate 533,667,029 downwards.
TACACCGCTCTATGATGCAAGCGTAAAGTCTCTGAAGTCTTTCCGTCAGTTCATCGCCAGAGTGTTATGCTACTAAATGAGCATCGACACCTCTGAAATCGGGGAGTGACACAGCTGGGCTAGTCTGCGGCTAATATCTTCGGCTACTGACCGTCTTATTAAATGTTGCTTCCTTGATAATTGAATCATTTCACTTCTTTCGATAATCTTTCTGGCGACGCGTTGTTTGCGTGGTTATTAACCTCAGCTCCATTACTACTCACTGCTTATATCTTTTGCATCTCGAAAACTTGACAGTGCTTGACTTGCACCGCCATTACCTTACTGAACTTCTTTTTCATTTCCTTAATTTCTTCTTAGAGAAAATACTTCCACCTTATGTATGTAAACGAATGTTCAAGCGTACGGAATAGGTTCACAGATACGTGAGTTGCTCGAAGACTTCTTAACTAATAGAAAATAATACGTTGTCCTCGACGGCGAGAGTTCATTTGAAAGGAGACCACACGGCAGTTGGATTTTTGTATCTTTTTTATACCTATATTACGTGAAGCTAAGAATTAAAATATCAGTGCCCCGTAACAGTCGTATGCAACTCCCCCAAACTATCGATAAAAAAGACTTCGAAGTTTTCAGAGTGTTTTTAATACTCTAACATCAGTTTGTTATTTCTAATGGCAGCGTGATCCCGTGGTAGGATGTTCACCTGACACGTGGGTGACCTGGGATCGATTCTGGTCCGGCGAAAATTTTTAGACAAAACTCCAAGTCGTACAAGCATTTCCATCAATCGAAAATACATAATAGTGAATAAAAATTTAGTAATGAGTTTTTAATGTAAACAATGCACATTAAAATTTTTCTATAAAAGATTGATAACCAATAACTTACATTTACAATGAAAACTGGATATTTTGTGAAGTATGTAACTAGGAATAAGAAAAAGTGAATTTTTAATAGAAGTGAAAATGCAGTTAGTATTAATATATTTGACGAATTTTATATTTAAATGATTTAGGTATTCGAACTGAACGAAAAAAGGGGAAAAGATTAACAAATGATAGGAGACTCTTTAACAGAACAACATACAAACCTAACGAATTCCCAGATACAGTTAAAAGTATATGAAAAATATATGACTTTCATCTATATGATAAGTATATGACTTTATTTAAAAGACAGTTGTTCACCTTTCTGTATCATATTCCCCTTGGCTTTCTGTATCTGAATTGCTGACATAAGATCGTTTCGTTTTTTTCTTTTTATTACTTGGACTAACAATATTTTTTTGAAGGGTGCAATGTTTCTAATTAATATTAATGTCATTTCTTGTCTTAACTTTGATTTTTAAATGCTTTTGCAACCTCTTTTAACGGTGAACGTTGAGTTAAGTTGGACGTTACTAATATCGTGATGCTATTGATCGGCTGCCATTGCTACAGCCTTGAATGCACATCGCATGGACGATAAAAAAAACCTGTATTTATTCTAAATTCATGTTCCACAGTATGATAAATTTTCAAGAATCACTGCAACGCCAAGTAAATACTGGCATTGAATTAATGATGTTTCTTCTCTCGGTTCATCTATCATCCTGTTAGCAACGAGACAATAATCACTGATTACGTCGACTGCTGTCTGAGCTCCTGTCACTAAGATGCTTCCGTTTTGTCTTCTTGCTAGTAAGCAAATACAATCAACTTTTAACATTCATTTAAAAAGAAAGAGGAATTATACATCTAACCAGAGATCATCAGACTCAAACACTACCGGCTTCTTACATCTTTACATATTTTAAGCTTCATTAGAGCGTGGACCATCATTTAAAAATCTGCATCGGCCAGGAATTGAACCTGCGCCGCCCATGTGTCGTATGAGTGTCCTACCACATAGACATGCTTCCTGTCCAAAAATTGACTTTACCTGATGCTACAAAGCCTATTTTCACAAGACTTTTTGAAAATTCCATCTACCTGCTTCGGGGATGTGGTTCTTGATTTCTGAACTTCATGTGGCATAAACATGAAAAATTTAAAAAAGTATTAGGCCGTTCTGAGGCACGTATATCGTCAGAAGTGCCCCAGGGAAGTGTGATAGGAATTCTCTTGTTCTCTATATACATAAATTATCTGACGCATAGAGCGAGCAACTATCTGCAACTGTTCGCTGATGACTATGTATGAGGATGATGATGATAATGATGGTGACGAGAGAAAAGAGGGGGTGAAACCCGGTGCCGGTACGTACTCGTAGCTTAATGCTCGTTAATAGCACCAAGGGCCCGTCAACCTTAACGACTCCTTTCGACGGATAGATCACCGTACCGTAAACAGTGTCAGAAACCCTTCGGAAAGCATAGTTGTTGCGCAAGAGTGGGAAGATGCAATATGGCTGAGACAGTATTTCTGTTTGGTGTTAGGAATGGCGGCTTGCTGTAAATGTAGTAAATTGTATGTTAATCCAATCTTCGCATTGCTGCCGACGTCATAACTTGCTCTCGCTGTAGATAGATAGAGCGATGAGTCAGCGAAGCTGATTCTCTAGGGCACTGTGACGAGCCTGTGGAGACCGCCAAGGAAGGTACATCACATACGCTGCTGTCGTATGCATCGCACCACACCTATCGCTAATTTTGCCGTCTTCACTAAAACCAAGATTGTCATGGATAAGGACAGCCGCAGCCTATATTAATATGGGAATGTCCACGTGGCGAAGCTTGAAGAGCTAGCTGATAAAGGTAGGAAGACAGTCTAAAGGTAGACGCCCTTGCTGCTAACTTTAGAGATTAAATTTTCATCCGGTGAACTGCACGGTCTGGCCACAGACTGGCACCGCTGAAGGCAGCTTTCCTCTTAAAGCCTTATTGTCACGTAAGGATTTCCAGAGACACAGTTCTAGCTGGTCAGCCGTTAATTCACTTGTGTTAGTTTCGACTCGTACCAACTCGAAGCACAGTAGTCTTTGAGATTTGGAAACGCCGAGCAAATACGTACGGGCTCAGGGTCCGCAAATCTTTGAAACAGTCAGCCCCGTCCACACCTAAGGCCTTACAGGTGACAGTAAGTAATATACTGTTCAAAAGACTTAGGAAAAAATAAGTCTGGGCGTCTGCCATTCTCCAGTAAGGAATAACTGAGGTATGATAAGTTACAAAATAATACCTTTCCTTTCAAAATTTAAGTACACAACAAAACATAATAACATCCTGTTTCATTTACATAATAATGTCTGACAGTAGTTGAAAAGAAAGGGGAAACCATCATTCATTCCATCATCCTAGGTGCTTTTCATTGGAATTCGAGAGCTTCAATAACGCGTATGCCGTCAGAGAGCGTTTATCACCGCCTGACATCTATGTGGCCTGCTCCGTATGAGTCTGTGGTATCCGTTCCAGCTCCTTAATGAAAGCCCTTGAGAGATCTTGGAGAACCTGTAGTGAAAAAGAAAGACCACGAACACGTCTGCCAGGTATGTCCGTCACATACTGGACGTAGTTTAAGTTGAGACCCTGCGTTGGGCATTCCATTCCTTCAATGTCTCGGCTTCCAAGGACATCCCTGGTAACACCCGCCACATGGGCCCTGGCTTTATCATGCTTGAGAAGGAATGCAGGGCCACCACCGTAAACAGCAGTCAGGGAATCTGTACTACCTGGCGGTAAGGCGACCATGGACAACGACAAGATCCGTACGGTTGTCAAAACTGATGCCTACCGACACTATCACAGAGCCTTGGGCAGGTCTGTCAGTCTTATGGATAGCATTCGGCAGGTATCTCTCACCATGACGTCTCCACAGACGAACACTGCCTTCAGCTTGCTTCAGAGGAAATCTTGACACGTCTGTGAAAAACACCTTTAACCAGTGACGAAGTAGCCAGTGGACATGAGAATCACAGAACTGAAGGCGAGCTGCGAGATGTTGTCGTGTCAAGTGGGATGCCCGAACACGGCGTCTGGGTCGTAACCCTCTTTCCCATAACATGCTCCCTACAGTCTAATCGGACAGAGCGGCTCCAGTGGTCCTGAGAACGTCTTGCTGTGCTCTGGCGGTAGCCGAGCGACTCTGCAACGCAGAGATGGCCAGATACCAGTCTTCATGTGGGATCTTGTCCAAGTCACCTTGTATGCTGACCTGTCTTCGTGTAGCATGTCTACAAGATATGGAAGACAGTTTGAGAGACAATGACAACTGCAACAACACGTCGGAAAGTCCATCCTTCTTGGATAAGACTGTACTTGCAACTTGCACTGGATTAAGATGTACTAGTGCAAATGCCTGATTGAATACAACGTCCATAAATGATAACTGCCGTCTTCATACCTCATTAGAAAACACTGGGTCAGCCGTACTCAAGATTTTCTGTGGGGTCACTTGAAACTATACAGCATAACACTTCTGATAGATGGCGAATATAGCTTGTTGTTTCTAAGATTGAAAGCGAAGATCTCACTTTAAGAAAAAAGACCACAGATACCGCTCCTATCAAAATAAATTTAATATATCGGACCTTAATACAAGTGTTTCGAGTTTACGGGCGCTCCACTGCGGGGTTATCAGCGCCTCCCCTAATTCTTTTGAGAAGTGTAAGACAGCAGATCCCGTCCTCGTGGAAACGCAATGAAGAGGCAAGCCCACTTCGTATGCTTCCGTGGCACAATTGGAAATTCCTGCAACAGGATTGGTCACGTGTCCCAAGTTCGTAGGAAGATGGAGATCTGACACGCTGGTCACTGAACCTCATTTGTACCTCACCTCTCTTCAGTTAGTACTCGCAGGCACTATACGCCCGGACTCCATGAAACGTATGCAACTCCTCTTCCCTGTTTACACCACTTTGTACTTCCGTTTGTAATAAATGATAATAAACAGTTAATTGCTTGACTTAATTTTTGGTTTATGTGCGTTTCCTATCAAACTTTTACACAAAAAGCAGTGTCCAATGCAGGTGTCCCTCTCGTAGGACGCATTACAACCTTAACATTCAGCGTTAGCCTACAAGCACACAGGTGATGACCGCCGTTCCCAAAAGTTCATAACCACCACAAGTCATGGAGCGCCTCTGCGCCCACTCAAAATCTCTGGCGTATAGGAGCTTAGAATATTAGTTTCTTAAAAGAGCACACTATCCACGTTGGAGCTCTATAGCTGGTGTAAAATTGTTACCAGGGGAAAATGCTACCTGCCACTGCTAACTTAAATCATGACCGTGAAGTGGTCTGTATGTACCAGACGATTTTCAAGAATCAGTACACTAAGACGAGTGGACGTGGCGATGTGACAGACACAGAAAGGAACTATGGTATTTGGAAGTTCCCCTGAACTCTCCACGCCGTGGACGAAGTTGCCCGACTTATTGGTGTAAGAGATGCGTCCATGTAACTCGGCGTTAATAACAGTGACCACCAAACGATTCAAACCGACGGGGACTCGGGACGAGATAAATTTCAAACCCGACATTATCTGCTACCGTTAGTGAACGGAGATTGCTCTCCAACTATTTGTGACCTTACTGTCTACATCTACATCTACGTGATTACTCTGCTGTTCACAATTAAGTGATTGGCAGAGAGTTCAATAAACCAACTTCAAGCTGTCTCCTACCGTTCCACTTGCTATATGACTGCTGGTTGGCTGTTTACTGGTTCTTTATATATTTTTAATTTATATTGAACCTGTGTGACCATCTCCTCGCGTTACCTTAGAGAACTTTTCTCGACTTTGCGTCCTGGCTGCTAATATACCAGGCCCATAAGAAATGGTATCTATATTTTGATACTTATTTATTAATTTGAAACGTCCCCTTACAAAAATTAATGAATTACTGTGCTGATAAACATGTTATTTGATTTTCAAACAGCTGAGCAAAACTGAACGTACTCAGACATTCACTAAAGTGACACACAATACTTTTAGCGCAACGCAATCTGACTTTCAAAACTCCCTACAAAAGAATGGCCCGGACTAACATTAACCTATACCTTTCACAAATAACTTACCTCACAAAAATCTTCGTTACTCGAACTACTGCAATACAGCGAGCGCCACTACTGCCAGCTAAATAAAAGATTCAAACTACGGAAGGCACTAACTACTGATAGAGATGGCCAGCAGCCATCTGTTGTCACTGTGCAGGTGCACAATCACCATTGAAGAGTCTTGCGGATAATATTGCAAGTCCATAACCACTACTTGTGAACTCACAAAGTTTCTGGAATTGTCCTTAGAACCAGCAATACTGTTATCCAGTCCCTTGCTGAATTATTAACACACGTGCAAACACTATCAGTCCCTACTTCTCACATATTGTCCATATACTATGACCAACAGAAAAGTGTGCAGTGAAATGTAACTTACAAGTTACTTAATCTGATGAACTGGTGTCCATTACAAATTTATAACATAAGAATACAATTACAAAGATACAGAATACATCATTAAAGAACATAACAATACAGATAACATTTGTAGTAATAGGGGCTTTACAAAAGAATAGAAATAAACATATACATCAGTGTTACAGGAATTATGACATAAGTAAATACATAAAAGATCAGAATAACTTTTGAAACATCAACTTCACACATGAGCATTAAAACAAAATAGAATAAATAATGTCTAAACATCTTTACAAAGTAAATAACATATTATCAGAAAAATTATACAATGTAACTCTCATCAGATAGACACGTAAAGACAGGAAGAACACAAATACCCAAGGGTACACACACATAGTGGGATAACACAAGGAAAGGACAGGGTTTGTTTTACTGCAGTATTTTGGAAACAAAACTTTCTTTACTTCTCGGAGATTTCCCTTCGTTGTTCATTATTTCAAAAAAGTCCCATCTATACCTGTTTTCTATACCTTTTTCGTATAACTTCTCAACGCATTTCTTCCAATGCATCGCAACTCATTCTCTTATATAGTCTACCCCTCTTAAGCTAACTTAAATCTACTGATCTCAGATGCTAAACTAAAGGATGAGGCAATGCAGCAGCGCAAAGTAATTAATACAAACAGCAATAAAAAATGGAAATTGTCAAAGCAAGCTACAGTAAATCTAAATTACCAAGCAAATGCAACATTACAATTAATATGAGCCAATGCGCAGCAACAAGGAAAATAAATCAGTAGTAAAACTGGCTTAATAGAGTAACACAAAGTGAAATTTAGTAGCACTATGCCTGGCAAACAGCAGCAGCAAATGCAATAACTTATATCTAAACATGACAAAGCTCAAGCAGAAAAATATTACACTAAAGACAACAATGCAGATAAGGCAAATGTCTATTCACATCTTAATGTCTATGTCATTAAAGTGGTGCACAACAAAAACTTATTCTATGAAATAAATTACCAAATACTTGAAAAGAAAATTATATATGCAGTTCCTGTGAAGGGAAATGTCTTTTTGTGCTCCCTCATTTTTTTGGAAGTATCACAAAATTATTATTTACTGGATCTGTAGACAGAAAATATCTATGTTAGTACATCTATAACATTTTATTTTAACCAATGCTGCAGTGCAGCTAGAAACTAGATATTAAACACAATAGGCAAAGCAAGACATGAAACGTCATTCACTAGCCATATGGCATTTCATAATGCAGTAAACAATCTTTCAACTAGCAAGACATTAGACATGAAATGTTTCTCATCATTTCATTTCAGTAAATATCATAAATTAAGAACTCTACAGTGTAATCATGTTTTCAAGTTTGAGGGTGTCGTATTTATAATGCTTTCTACAAAGGAATGTCAATAGCAAGGATAATGGCCTCTTTTTTTTTTTCTTCTCCACCTGTGCCTCTGAAAGGCACACACTAATGGCTTTTTTGCAGGCGTCTGTCGCGCAGCTGGGTGCCCACGACGCATTACGTGAAGGTGGTCACTTAACTTTTTTACTGAAATATTTACGACAGCAGTTTCCGCTACAGTGACAGTCTCATATAAAAATATTTTACAGGTCAAGAATTTGCGTTACAAATCTGTAGAAACCAAATCCTATTGATATAACAGTGTCCAAAAAATTTTCGTCGCCATTGTAATACATTCACGCATTTACATACATTTCATAACTCTTAAAGTACGATTCTTGGTTTCCAACAACCTTTTTCACAAACCAGAGTCCAAAACCACTACTCATTATTCCTTACCTTATTCATCAACACTTCTTCAATATTTCATCATAACAGATACGTAGCATAATCAAATAAATCATATAGCATCAGCTTATTGATCATAAACATACTGCAACAGCATAATACACATAGTCATCGTAATAATAACATCATAACATCTCAGTCAAACCTCAAAAACGTCGTAGCTTTCAGCAATAATGACAAAACCAAAATAAAAAACCTCTGCTCAGTTCAACAGTGTCATCTACCTCCAAAGTACTTTAAAAATCATGATCCCATACTAAATACATTATTCAGAGCTCTCATAGTATCACAATGGTTCTGAAAAAATACAAACAGCTCACAAAGTACAGACGAAATACAATTTCATAAGTGTGAAGTTATCCATCTGTGTAATTGCGTAAACATGTGTCACTGATATAGTAAAAAAATTTTGGTTTCTCTGTTAAATAATCAGATAGCTGTGCAATTTGTGTGTTAGAAAAATATGGTACCGATGTGTAAAGTTGTATAAGCAAATACCATATTAGCTAGGGCTCCTTGTGCTTGCCAAACACATGGTACACAAAGTAGGCGTGTGCCCCCTGAGGATTAATGTAATTATACCCTCAGGTGTTACAGATTACAGCAATGGAATGAAATGTATCACAGAAAACTTTCTTTGTAATTTAAAAATCTTTAAAAATAAATGTTTTAAATATAAAATTAATCACTCAAATGCGTGTCCTGTAGCGCTAAATGTGCGTCTTGCTGTAAGATAATTCTGTGGAAGTGTCGTAGTTATCGTCCTCTGTAAGCAAAGTTCTGCTGAAGTCAATGTACTCACCTCATCATAAACAAAAGTGAAATGCTTTCCGAATAGATATCTTAGTTATTATGCTTATTGCCACGATGAAGAAAGTACTGTGCTGTAATGCATTGTTGTGCTATGAAAAAGGCTGTCTCATAGTAGCTATACCACAAAAGATACTACTAAAACATGTTTTACTTGCCAGAAGAATTCAGAAAAACTGTGCAGATATAAAGTAGATACAGCACAAAAGCAACAATGTAAATTGTGTCACACATTAGTAGCGTCGTGATACAATCATGTAGTTGTCAAAGAAACCAAATGCTAAGTCATCTTTAATCTCACAGACAGTACTTCAAATAAAGAATGTCTTTTCAAGTAAATCAAATGTTGCATTAAAATCTCATTAGGAGTACTGGTATATTCTAATTATGTGGGCCTTATGGTCGTTATGTAATCGTAGACTAACAAGCAAGAATGTACAAATATCAACACTGTGTCGTCTGTTCACTATAACAATGCATTCGTAATTTATTTTTAAATAAGTTCTCTTGGTTCTTGACTGGATATTTAACTTCAAACATTGTTGCATGTTAACAGTTTCTAAGTCTGACAAAGTATACTAGTAGTGTGAAGGGAAAATTTTATGGCAAAGACAAAGTTAAAAAGCAGATTATCATTCAAGAAACGGTTTTACGCGTGAAATGTGGTGTACACCTTTTCTCTTACTAGTACGCATAATTTCAACTTCAACGCAATTATCATATTGTATACGTCGGTAAGGAATGCTAAAATTTTTTCAAGGTTAGCGTCTATGTTACTTTTCGCTGAGCCAGCTGGCGCACATGGCTGCCTGCGGTGCGAGTCATTGTCTGTCTCTTTGTTGGCGCACGTCGTTATTGGGATTAGGAGACCTAACTTCTACAAATTCACCTTGACGAGAAGGCCCTGCCCTGTTTGAAGCTCGCCAGTTCTGATGGAATTCAGGTCTGTCGTTTTGTCGGTAGTTTAAATAGTTTCTAGTTTGAGGGTCATGTGGTGGAGAATTTCTCCCGGAATCGTAACTGCGTGGTGGACCGTTGCGTCTAAAGTTATTCTGTCTCCCTTGATAAGAATTATTTCGGTTCCCATATAGTCTGATTCTCTGATTGTCTCTGTGATAGTCATTACCGCGGAAATGCGATCTTTCTCAGTAATTATTATTTGGTTACGATTTGTGTTGTGAGAATAGCCTTGTCGTGTCCAGTTATTATTTCTTTCATCACGGAATTGCGACGGATGTGACCTGTAATTGTTGTGTTCCTGTTTTCGCGTTCCGCGATTGTCAGTGTCAATTTCTAATTCTTGTAAGAGTCCCTGAAAAGCTTCAATGTCGTCTTTGCAACGTCCTGCCAAAATAATATGTCGTAAATGTTCAGGTAATTTGATTAAGCAAATGCAGATGAGAACTGATGGGCTGTATGGGTTTGACAGGTGTTTTTACGTCATTACAGACTTTTTAACATTTCGATTCTATTTTATGTAACTCAGTAGTTAAATCGTCATGTGTTTGTTCAAGCGTGGTGTGAAGATTTTGTTCCAATGCGTCTAACTGTTGCTGTGTTTGTCTCTGGTGTTGTTCCATTGTGTCTAACTTTTGAAGATTTTGTCCCATTTGTTTCTGATTTTGTTCAAGCGTTGTGTCTAACATTTGTAGCCGTTGTCCCATTTGTTGCATTAACTGTAATAACAATACACTGGTATCTGAAACATGTTCCTCAGTGCTTTTCGGCAGTGAAGTTGCACCGGCAACATTCACATTTTGACAAGCAGAAAATGTGTCTTGACTTATTTGAGAATACGGTGAGGACGCAAAACCTGAATCCACAGTATTTGCGAGATTGTGTCCTGTCATTTCGGATTCCTGAGGTGAGCTATTGCCGACCGATCGATGGATAATGCTTCCCTGTTCACTAATTGTTTCACTGTCTACGCCATTATTTGTCGCCCGCTCCATTTCCCTATGCACAATTACCAAATTACTACTTTGAACATTAGTTGATTCATTACTCGGCGGCGCTAACACACTGCTTTCGTTTTCACTGTCATTTCTCAGTTTACTTTGGAGCCTAGTGTTACGTTTTTCACACGCCATTATTGTCACAATAACACAGAAAAACACAATTGGAAGAGTAGAATAAGAAAACACATTAACATAGCACTGAAAATAATATCTACTTAATTGCAAGCGCAGCTGCGAAATACTTGGTGCAAATCTACATGCATGCCACAACAACAATGAAAGACTGCAACTACAAAAGAGATTCTCTCTACAATTACGCGCTAGCAATAAACAATAGCTACAGTAATTACACAAACTACAAGAAAAAAAATCAGAAGATTCCAGTGATGTATCCTCTGCTAAGGATCGACATATGAAACGTCCCCTTAGAAAAATTATACAGGACTGTGCTTAAACTGACACACAATATTTTTAGCGTAACGCAATCTGACTTTCAAAACTCCCTACAAAAGAATGGCCCTGACTAACATTAACCAATACCTTTCACAAATCACTTACCTCACAAAAATCTTCGTTACTCGAACTACTGCAATACAGCGAGCGCCACTACTGCCAGCTAAATAAAAGATTCAAACTACGGGAGGCACTAACTACTGATAGGCATAGTTAGCAAATGAAAGATTTTAATAGAGAACAAACAATGTATTTCCCTTAATAGTGCTGAAAAATCATAATATACATAGCAGTTCATGACATCCAGTCTTACAAATTTCAAAACTCCGCGATTTCTCTCCCCACATCCACCACTGCTGGCGGCTCACCTCCAACTGCGCAACGCTACGCGCTGTTAACATCCAGCTGCCCAACACTACAATGGCAGACAACAATGCAAACTAGTCACAGACTGCACACAGCACAGCCAGTGATTTTCATACAGAGCGCTACGTGGCGTTACCAATAAGAAAACAGAAACAGCCTACTTACAAATTTGGTAAACAAATTAATTATTTTAGAAATGCGCGCAACGGAAACTGGTGCGAGTTTCTCTAAGATAACACGTTCTGTGTTGGTTCTTCTTATAGCCGTCTCTATAGCAGCTGGTAGCCTATCTAAATTCACATTGCAGATTATTTCTGTCTTTCATTAACATTAGAAAATCGAACTGAATAAGATACATCCTACCCATTTCATGTGACAGGTGTCTGGGGGAATATTTCTTAATTGAAACGCTGACTTTCATTTAATAGATTTATTTTCTACTTTGATGAAAACTCCCAAGCCGACACATTACAATTTTTCTTTACTTACAAAACTTATGTCTGAATCAGCGTTACCTCTCATGGGTAGGACAATGACAAAACGAAAACACTACACGAATAATTTCATATATGACACATAATTTCATAATAACACAAAAAATATATGACACATAATTTCATAATAACACAAAAAATATGTAACTGGGCCACACCGTCTTTAGCGGGAAAATCGTCATTCATTCTTTAAGACTCACTTATCGCCATGCATGAATTACAACGCTAGAAATTTAAGGTAGGCCACTGCTGAAGGCAGATAACCTCTATCAGAGAAAAGATTCTGGGCAAAAATGATGTACTATTGGCGCCAAAATGAAGTGCGAACTGAACTCATAAATAGAGTACCAAAAATAATTAAATTTCGCGACATAAATTTCTCGATCTACCATGCGATACGCAATCTGCACTCATTGAGCTAAACTCGGGAAATAGCTACATGAACTGATGGTTCCTGTTGTATGCTCACTGCCACAAAGCAAAATTTCACAAACACATTTCAGAGTAAACTATTGCAAATAAATTAAAACCGTAACCTGTACCGATGAAGGTATGTTGAATGCGTGCTATGAGCATACCTGTCGTGAATTTCTAGCCATATTACCTCATTTCTATCTCACCAAATCTGAGAGCTGCTGTGCTCCCGCGTCCGGTCCGTCTCATGGCTGGCCCCACCGTGCTCTCCACGCTCCAAAAATCCGGACAACGTTCCTATTCAGCCGCGGTGGTGGGGAGACTCACCTCACCCCCGCACCAACTTTGTAACCTACCCTCGTGGCTGTTTTCATCTCTGCCTGCTGCTCTGGCCTATCTGTCGTTATTCTTGTAATGTTGGCAATGACTGCTATTTCCTTAAACTGTTCCCTTTGGTCCATGCTCCCGCTACATTTGACTTCCATTCATACCCATGCACACTCATACAGGATGGAACAAGGAGTATACATATAAACGGCGTGTGACCTCTTTGTGAAATGAACAAAAGAAATAAACAAATGCGTCAAATATTCCTTTCACCCAGTGAAGTATTGAAGCTGCTGCCGGCCGGTGTGGACGAGCGGTTCTAGGCGCTACAGTCTGGAACCGTGCGACCGCTACGGTCGCAGGTTCGAATCCTGCCTCGGGCATGGATGTTTGTGATGTCCTTAGGTTAGTTACGTTTAAGTAGTTCTAAGTTCTAGGGACTGATGACCTCAGAAGTTAAGTCCCATAGTGCTCAGAGCCATTTGAACCATTGAAGCTGCTAGCAATCAAAGACAAACTTATGTCTAGATATAGAAAACATAATTACTTCCTATTGTAACCTGAGGCAAAACGAAAGTAACGCCTCACACTCTCGAACGGCACACGGGAAAAACGAGCACTTACATTTTTCTGTGCAAGCCCTGATTTCTCTTATTTTATTGTGATGATCATTTCTCCCTATGTAGGTCGGAGCCAACAGAATGTTTTCAGAATCGGAGAAGAAAACTGGTGATTGAAATTTCAGGAGAAGAAGTCGCCCCACCTTTCGCTCTATTTTAACATGTAAGTAGCGCGGCGGCGCCAGTAATCTGATTTGAGGCATTGCCGGCATCGCGGACACGTGGCAGTCAGGGTATGTCGGGACCAGCTTAAGCAGACAGACAGCGCCGTATCACAGTGCAAATCGCGCTAAGCGGAACGTGGTTCAGCTAATGTTTTGTGGCAATGTGGTCTCCATAATTTGAAAAACTGGACGCGAAACTGACCTGAACTTCTTGCACATAAACGTGTTTGCTGACAGTTGGACGTCACTATTTATGAACTTCATTGCAGTGCAAAGTCGCAATATATTGCGAACCTACACGCACAACAACTAACAATCGAGAATTAGTTCTGGTCACAAAAGTGCGACTAACCGTTATGGAATGAACGGGGCAGCTGTTTATTGTATTCAGGGATTTTCTGTATTTATTGAGTTTGTGGAATGTTATTTGGAACTCGCGTTGCTATCTGGGTAGTTAACACCTCCAGGGGCGGTTTGTTGCGGCTTGGGTAGTGCCCAGTTGCAGCCTATGCAAAGTGCAAGTCAGAGTGAGTGATGTAAACTGTGTTGAGCTTTCGGTGGACGTTGGTGAACATAGGAATGCACGATGCAGGTTTCAGTCCGTAGCGCTCCATATGGAGTTACACGTGACATGGTCAAATATCATCGTAAAAAACAATATCGATATCCCATTAATTTACAAGAGGCGCTTACAACGGAACGCAACGGTCAAAAGAAAATAAGAGAATTTGGGCGTGTCCACTATGTTCGCTAGTCCACTGTAGGATATAATCGAATGTAATTATTAGTACCTAATTTTTCGAGAAAGCATCTACTTCGGCAAAAAATAAGCTAAACAATGTGGAAAATTATAACAATAAATAACAATATGGCAGCTGAAGATGATGTCTTAATAAACACTGGCTGCAAAGAAGTGTAATTACAAAGACTAATTAAGAATGGTTAGTCCAATTCTTTATGGAGTAAAATTTAATTTCAGTGTAATTCCAGTCACGCAACAAGAAAATTATGTTGCCAGTCCTCAGGCAGACAATTTATGTTTGAAACCAAGTAGCTATAATCAAACTTAAGTTCATACAGTAACGTCACACGTGTATTGATGACGTCGTCATTATATGCGCGGGACTAGCTTCAGAAAATACTTAGTCAAGTCAAAGTGCAACTCAGAACTTAATTATATGCGCGGGACTAGCTTCAGAAAATATTTAGTCAAGTCAAATTAACTAAAACGATGAAAACCAAAATGAAAAATTACTGGATTATAATAGCATAAGATGCGGTAATAATGGCGTAGGGCAGTCTCATTATAATGTTTATTGTTAGGAATATTGATTGACGGACTCTTTTAACCACTATAAAGGAACAGTAAAACAGCCTGGCAACGCTGGACTACGATAGCCGAGTCATCGGTATACAAAATTACCAAAACCACAGGAAATAATTTGTATTGTTAAACAGGAACTGAAACATACCATGATTTTACAGATTCAATGATTTCAATAGCTCTTTAAATGATAATCCTTGTTGCAGCTCATACGTTAGTTAATGACTTTAATAAATTACCAACAATCTTAATTATACAATGTAACCTTCACAACGAGACATTGAGGATACAGCATAATAGAGCAAGAATCATCTTCTAGATAACAGTGACTTGCGTTAATCATGACTATGAACTGATGACTAAAGTTCAAACAAAACGTTAACTGTCCAGATCACTCAAAATACTTGCAAGCATTTTTTAAAGTCTAAATTCTGAAGTGGTCCGATCTAACAAATTTAGATAATTGTTTTTAAGTGTTTCAGACAATATTTCGTTCATAACAAATGCATTTCGGATGTTTATGGCGTTTTCACAAAACTGTAACTGGTTATACGTAACAAATAATTTAAAAAATCACATCAGTGAGAAGAAGGGAAATTAAATATGTCAGTAGTAATGCTGTGTTAGAGTATTACATAATGTTTTGTAGTGTCACAACTAGAAAAGTATAGCGTGGTTCGACAAGCCCCGATTTGGCCTCGTGTCGAACTGATGCAAAACGTGGAGATCACGAATGGCCCATTGAGGCGATTAACCTGCATTATGTGGAGGGCTCAGCTCAGGTTCTTTGGTAGTTTTGGGGTGCTTTTCCAACCGTGACCTCTACAGCTACATTTGCATACCTACTCTGTGGAGGGTATCTTGTACCATTACTTGTCATTTCCTTTCCTGTTCCACCAGCTCCGTACGAGCCGTTTCTCTTGTCTTACCTCCGTCGTCCTTACGCGAAATGAACGTTAGCGGCAGTAGTGTCATTCTGCAGCCAGTCGAAAATGCCGTTTCTCTCAATTTTCTGAGTAGTGTCAGGCGGAAAGAAC
This sequence comes from Schistocerca serialis cubense, assembly GCF_023864345.2. Lineage (NCBI taxonomy): Eukaryota > Metazoa > Arthropoda > Insecta > Orthoptera > Acrididae > Schistocerca > Schistocerca serialis. The sequence goes on along the minus strand of NC_064639.1, from coordinate 533,650,894 downwards.
GTCACTTCTCACCAGAGATACCCATTTGAGTACATAAAGCACCTTCGTAATACCCACATGTTGATCGAACCTCCTGCTAACAAATCACCAACATACCTGTGAATTGCTTCGATGTCTTTCCTTAAGCTGATCCGGTGGAGATCACACTCTAACAGTAATCTAGGATGGGTCGCACTGGTGTTCGATACATGGAGTCCTTCATAGATGAGGTACGCTTTCCTAAAATTCTCCCAATAAAGTGAAGTCAGCCATTTGCCGTCCATACTACAGACCTTACATGCTCGTCCATTTCATATCGCTTTGAAAATCTACGCCCACATATTTGATCATCATGACTATGTCAAATAGCATACCATCAACACAGTTTTCGATGATTACAGGGTTGTTTATCCTAACCATCTGTGTTAGCTTATGTTTTCTCATATTTAGAGCAAGATGCTATTCATCACATCAAATACAATTTGTGTCCATGTCATCGTGTATCCTCTTACAGTCATACAACGAAAACTCCTCCCCATACACTGCAGCGTCATCAACAGTTTCACACTGCTAATTCCCTTTAGCTGTCAGCAACAGTGATCCTATCGCAGTTCCTGGGACAATCCTTGCAGTACGCTACATCTACATCTACGTGGATACTCTGAAATGCATGGCAGAGGGTTCATCAAACCACTTTCACAACAATTATTCACTCTCAAACAGCACTCGGGAGAAAACGAACACCTATATCTTTCCGTGCGCACTCTGATTTCCCTTAGCTTGTCCTAATGATCGTTTCTCCCCGTGTAGGTCGTCGTCAGCAAAATATTTTCACATTCGGAGAAGAAAGTTAGTGAGTGAAATTTCGTGAGAAGATTCCGCCGCAATGAGAAACACCATCGTTTTAATGATGTCACCCCAAATCCTGTATCATATCCGTGACACTCTCTTCTATCCTTTGAATCGTTTCGATGTATATCGTTAAACCTATCTGGTAAGGACCCCACACCATGTAGCAGTACTCCACTAGAGGACGGAAAAGCGAAGTGTAGGCAGTCTCTTTAGTTGATCTGTTGCATCTTCTAAGCGTTCTGCCAATAAAACGCATTCTTTATTTCAACTTCCCCACGACATTTTCTATGCGTTCTTTCCACTTTAAGTTGTCCGTGATTGTAATTCCTAGGTATTTAGTTGAATTTCCGGCCTTTAGATATGACTGATTGATCATGTAACCGAAGTTTAACGAATTCCTTAGAGCACTCGTGTGGATGACCTCACACTTTTCATTCTTTAGGGTCATCTGCCAATTTTCGCACCATAGAGATATCCCTTCTTTATAGTTTTGCAATTTGTAGATGTAGATGTAGATGTTTTGGTCTTATGATGACTTTACTAGATGATGAACGTCAGCATCATCCGCAAACACTCTAAGACGGCTGCTCAGGTTGTCTGCTAAATCGTTTGTATGGATATGATATAGCACAGGGCCTATTGAACTACCTTGGGGAACACAAAAAATCACAACACAGGGCCTATAGAACTACCTTGGGGAACACAAAAAATCACTTCTATTTTACTCGATGACTTTCCGTCAGTTAATACGAACAACCGAGACGATATTTCACATGCACGCAATTTCACTACAAGCTTTCCTTTAATTTACGTCTACAGTCACAAACTGTTTGTTAACCGATTACCGGTTTCGGTCTTTTATGACCATCATCAGATCTGTTTCATAAAAACAAAGTCCTAATGTACTGCAGCCGTAGTGGCATCATCAAATGTTAAATGTGGAATCAGTACATTAGGACTTTGTTTTTATGGAACAGACCTGATGATGGTCATTAAAGACTGAAACCGGTAATCTGTTAACAAACAGTTTGTGACCATAGACGTACATTAGAGGATGACACGCGTAAAGCTGAAATACTAAACACCTTTTTCCAAAGCTGTTTCACAGAGGAAGACCGCACTGCAGTTCCTTCTCTAAATCCTCGCATAAACGAAAAAATGGCTGACATCGAAATAAGTGTCCAAGGAATAGAAAAGCAACTGGAATCACTCAATAGATGAAAGTCCACTGGACCTGACGGGATACCAATTCGATTCTACACAGAGTACGCGAAAGAACTTGCCCCCCTTCTAACAGCCGTGTACCGCAAGTCTCTAGAGGAACGGAGGGTTCCAAATGATTGGAAAAGAGCACAGATAGTCCCAGTCTTCAAGAAGGGTCGTCGAGCAGATGTGCAAAACTATAGACCTATATCTCTTACGTCGATCTCTTGTAGAATTTTAGAACATGTTTTTTGCTCGCGTATCATGTCATTTCTGGAAACCCAGAATCTACTACGTAGGAATCAACATGGATTCCGGAAACAGCGATCGTGTGAGACCCAACTCGCCTTATTTGTTCATGAGACCCAGAAAATATTAGATACAGGCTCCCAGGTAGATGCTATTTTTCTTGACTTCCGGAAGGCGTTCGATACAGTTCCGCACTGTCGCCTGATAAACAAAGTAAGAGCCTACGGAATATCAGACCAGCTGTGTGGCTGGATTGAAGAGTTTTTAGCAAACAGAACACAGCATGTTGTTATCAACGGAGAGACGTCTACAGACGTTAAAGTAACCTCTGGCGTGCCACAGGGGAGTGTTATGGGACCATTGCTTTTCACAATATATATAAATGACTTAGTAGATAGTGTCGGAAGTTCCATGCGGCTTTTCGCGGATGATGCTGTAGTATACAGAGAAGTTGCAGCATTAGAAAATTGTAGCGAAATGCAGGAAGATCTGCAGCGGATAGGCACTTGGTGCAGAGAGTGGCAACTGACCCTTAACATAGACAAATGTAATGTATTGCGAATACATAGAAAGAAGGATCCTTTATTGTATGATTATATGATAGCGGAACAAACACTGGTAGCAGTTACTTCTGTAAAATATCTAGGAGTATGCGTGCGGAACGATTTGAAGTGGAATGATCATATAAAATTAATTGTTGGTAAGGCGGGTACCAGGTTGAGATTCATTGGGAGAGTGCTTAGAAAATGTAGTCCATCAACAAAGGAGGTGGCTTACAAAACACTCGTTCGACCTATACTTGAGTATTGCTCATCAGTGTGGGATCCGTACCCGATCGGTCTGTCGGAGGAGATAGAGAAGATCCAAAGAAGAGCGGCGCGTTTCGTCACAGGGTTATTTGGTAACCGTGATAGCGTTACGGAGATGTTTAATAAACTCAAGTGGCAGACTCTGCAAGAGAGGCGCTCTGCATCGCGGTGTAGCTTGGTCGCCAGGTTTCGAGAGGGTGCGTTTCTGGATGAGGTATCGAATATATTGCTTCCCCCTACTTATACCTCCCGAGGAGATCACGAATGTAAAATTAGAGAGATTAGAGTGCGCACGGGGGCTTCCCTCGAACCATACGCGACTGGAACAGGAAAGGGAGGTAATGACAGTGGCACGTAAAGTGCCCTCCGCCACACACCGTTGGGTGGCTTGCGGAGTATCAATGTAGATGTAGATGTAGATGTAGAGGGAAACTTATTACATATACGTGTCACCGTTTTTTCGAGACGATGTCGCAGCTTGTGTCGCTACAAGCTGCTTGTGAGGTACGGTTCCAAAAGCCTTCTGGAACTGTAGAAATTCAGTATCAATTTGAAATCCCTTGTCAATAGCACTCATGACTTCGTGTGGGTAAAGAGCTATTTGTGTTTCACATGAACGATGTTTTCTGAATCTGTGTTGACTGGAAGTTTTCTAGCCACTCAAATGCCTGAGAACCTATTCTATATGCTCGGGCCCTAGTTAACAATCCGCAGTCGGACAATATTTCAAACACTTTCCAATCATCTAGGAATATAGAATCTGCCTGGTGCCCTTCATCCTTGCTTCGCAGGATAGAGTTTGAGAAAAGGATATCCTGAGTTTCGCACGAGCGATGCTTCCAAAATTCGTGTTGATTTGTGAACAGAAGCTTTTCTACCTCACGAAACTGGACCCAAGTATTCAGGTTACTGTCTACATGAAATAGGATGAATAGTTCAACATTATCGATGACTACGTATTGCCGTTTCCTCTGCATCTGCATGTTAAACATGTTGTGGACTTTCCTATCTTCCAGTACGACAACAATCGTTTCTGCAGGGGTGCACGGATACATTACTGATGAACACTTGGGCACCACATCGTACCTTGACTGACCCTCTAAATCATTCCATCTCAACCGCATCGAAAATGACTGACACCATCTGGAACAGCAGGTGGAAGATAGCTGTCATCATCATTACATCACGCTAACTGTTCGTGTAATCGTCAATGAATGTCTTCAACCGGGAGTGGTAGACCTGAAGTAACTTGTGTATTCTCTTCCTCGTCGAATGGAGACCTTTATAGAGTGTAGCGATGGTGTTCACGGTATTAGCGAGGTGTTTACAGAGGGTGACTGATTTTTTTTTTTTTTTTTTTTTTGTCCGATGTTTCTATCAGCTGAAATTGTAACCGCGATATGATAGCCTTAGAGGGAACCGTGCTACAGGTGACGCAAGATCCACGAAGAGAGGCTGCTGGCCATTGGGAAGTGGCCGGAGAGATCGATACGCACCCCTTGACCCTTGGAGACACGTATGCACACAAAGTTGCTCCGGGCCTCGCGTTATCCCCCTGTGACCCGCCAGCTGCTGCCACCCTACATGCGCTTCCCAGTTCCCCTCCCAACCCTCTCACTTTCCCCTCTCCCACACACTCTCTGGGCCGGATTAAACCTCCGCCAGCGGGCGCCTGCAGCTCGGCATTTGCCTCTTGTCGTCCAGCCGCATAGTCCGTCTAACCAGGTGCCAGACAAACTGCCTTTGCTTTAGTCATAGAGGAAAAATCTGTTAAGGGCCCAAATGCAGTTATTAACGATCTTCTTAAGGGGTGACACCACTTTAATGACCTAAAAAAGCTTTCTCCTGACAATTTTTTTGGGCAGAAGGTAAAGTGATACAGAAAGAATACTAAGGGTAATTACTAAGCATATATTTAAATATATTTCGGAAAATATTAGAAAATGGCAACACTGCAGCAATTCGTCCCAGGCATGTTGAATTTGAAGCTAACTGCGACTCGCTCTATAACTGCTGGTTTTTGTTAATCTGGAAGAGAGGAAAAAAATCTATGTAATCTACATGAGTGTAGTTAGTGAACATGGTATGAAATTTTAGAAACATTGATTTTCGTCTAACTGGTGAGTGTTTGAATTTTCACCAGAAAAGGACAGTTATATGTTAATACCTTTTGTTTAAAGTAATTAATCAAAAATTCCCTACATGGTTCACTTTCTAATGTTATTTCAAAGTCATGATTAAATTTTCAAATAAAATTATTTATAACTGTTGGAGCTATTTTGTATGCCGTTTTGAATCATCATATTCCGAGAGAACCGCGTCTGAAGTTTTGAAATGTGCTATAGACATGAACAAATTAAAAAATTCTGCTATAGAAAACTTTTAACATTAATCTGCTAGCCCAGGACTGGCATGTCGTACTGTTACCCCTGCGGTCGAAATCATATGCAGTGAACGATTGAAATGTCAGTCTTGGCCATTCCAAGAACACACAAAATTTTACAATTCCATTTTGCCCTACTCAAAACAGGCGCGTTCCTTATAAACTTACTAATTGGCACAACAACTTTCCCGCAGTTTGGAGATGCAATAATTATTGCGAAACCTAAGCCTAGATAATTTCTTTCTTGCAACGTGATGGCTGCACTGCATGCACGTTTTACACTTCACCTATTGATGTATGACAGAGAAAACAGCACGAAAATATATTAATCCTTTAGTTCAATCCGTTATGCACATCAATACATTGGTCACTGCCTTTCGATTTCGTAGCAGAGGCATTCCTCTCGGCATCATATCTATTCCCTGCACGCATTGATGGCATACTGCTTCGACACCACGTTGGATACCATGTTTTCGTACCTTTTCTGCCGTTTCTTACCATACATTCTCAACTGAAAGACAAAACTGCTTAATGTAAGATCACAATTACACTGTCAAAGGTCAATACTGCACAGTATTCTACAGTTGTGTTACCCCTAAAGCGTCGTGAGTTTCGTTTCTCACGTCTTCTATAATCCACATTACTTTGTGTTCTGTTTCCACGGCTGCCCATTAAAATATTCCATTGAGAGTAGGTGTCATGCGTCTTCTTGATCCCATTTATCTCGACCAACCCAAATATATTTTTGCAGAACCCAAACAAAAAAAAATGTATCAAGCAAATGCTGTTTAGTTACCAGAAGTATATTAACCAGCAGGAATGCCTTTCTTATAGCTTCCTTCATTAGCAAACTACGTACAGCAGTAGTACGTCTTCTGTAGATAGCACCCTATACATTTATTCGGCAATCCATTTCCTCTCCTCAAGACCTGTTCAAAAAAAGTGTCACAGGGTAAAATTCACGTAAAAATGAGGTAATTGAAAGCATAATAAGAACTGACTTTGACTCCCTTATACTAGGACACATAGCAGGAAACGGGATAATGTAACTCGGCCGTTTGCTGGAGACCAAAGTTAGCAAAAAGAAACAAAGGAAGAGGCTCATCGGTCGGTCAGGCAACCGTTTTCAGATGAAGGTTTGTGCGAGTACAACATGCAGGTAGTCCACAATTGAAGTTCCAGTTGTAAGTAGGCTGTTTCTGTTTTCTTATTGGTTACGCCACGTAGCGCTCTGTATGAAAATCACTGGCTGTGCTGTGTGCAGTCTGTGGCTAGTTTGCATTGTTGTCTGCCATTGTAGTGTTGGGCAGCTGGATGTGAACAGCGCGTAGCGTTGCGCAGTTGGAGGTGAGCCGCCAGCAGTGGTGGATGTGAGGAAAGAAATGGCGGAGTTTTGAAATTTGTAAGACTGGATGTCATGAACTGCTATGTATATTATGATTTTTCAACACTATTAAGGTTAATACATTGTTTGTTCTCTATTAAAATCTTTCATTTGCTAACTATGCCTATCAGTAGTTAGTGCCTTCCATAGTTTGAATCTTTTATTTAGCTGGCAGTAGTGGCGCTCGCTGTATTGCAGTGGTTCAAGTAACGAAGATTTTTGTGAGGTAAGTGATTTGTGAAAGGTATAGGTTAATGTTAGTCAGGGCCATTCTTTTGTAGGGATTTTTGAAAGTCAGATTGCGTTGCTCTAAAAAATATTGTGTGTCAGTTTAAGCACAGTCCTGTATAATTGATCAAAGGGGACGTTTCATATGTCGACCCTTAGCCGAGGCTACCTCACTGGAATCTTCTGATTTTTTTCTTGTAGTTTGTGTAATTCGTGTAGGTTTTGTTTATTGCTAGCGCGTAATTGTAGTGAGAATTTCCTTTGTAGTTGCAGTTTTTCATTCTTGTACAGTAAAACAGTTGTGGCATGCTTGTAGATTTGAACCAAGTATTTCGCAGCTGCGCTTGCAATTAAGTAGATATTATTTTCAGTGCTATGTTAATGTGTTTTCTTATTTTGCTCTTCAAATTGTGCTTTTCTGTGTTGTCGTGTGAAATATTGTGACAATAATGGCATGTGAAAAACGTAATACTAGGCTCCAAAGTAAACTGAGAAATAATAGTGACGACGAGCGTAGCTTATCAGCACCACTGTGTAATTAATTAAGAGACATTCAAAGTCCTAATTTAGTAATTGTGCATAGGGAAATGGAGCGGGCTTCAAATAATGGTGTAGGCAGTGAAACAATTAGTGAACAGGGAAGCATTATCGATCGATCAGTTGGCCACAGCTTGCCTCAGGAATCCGAAATGACACGACACAATCTCGCAAATACTGTAGATTCAAGTTTTGGGTCCTCACCGTTTTCTCAAATAAGTCAAGACACATTTTCTGCTTGTCAAAATGTGAATGTTGCCGGTGCAAATTCACTGCCGAAAATCACTGAGGAACATCTTTCAGACACCAGTGCATTGTTATTACAATTAATACAACAAATGGGACAGCAAAAGCATCAAAAGTTAGACACAATGGAACAAAATCTTCACACCACGCTTGAACAAACACGTGACGATTTAACTAATGAGTTACATAAAACAGAATCGAAATGTCAAAAAGTCTGTAATGACGTAAAACCACAAATTTGTGAGCATTTCCAACCTATTTTTTCACGTCATTAAAATGCATTACAGAATCCCGAAGCAGCCATAAAAGAACTGAAAACTATTGTTCATGAAAATCATGAGACCTTGCAAGCTAAAATTGACTCAGTTGCATCTACCGATTCGGTTACGCAACTTGCAAAAACTCAGGAAAACTTAAAGGACACAGTAGATACTCTGAAAATTGGTTCAGAAAGACGCATGGAGGAAATTAGTTCATTATCAGAGAAAGTAGTTGAACTTTCGGATCAGCTAAATAATTTATCTACGAAGGTAGATGATGATCTGAATGACACATAACTGGTAGTCTTTAATGACACAGAAGAGTGCGAGCAAATTAGGAAATTCAAACAAAATCAGAATCAAATTAATACGCAACACCAAAGAGAAATCCAGGAAGTACAAGATCAGCGGACACAGGTAATACAAGAATTACGTACTTACATTTCGGAAATTATGAAAGAAATTGGCAAGGTGCACCGAATTTTGAAATGGAACCGCCGAAACGACGTAACAATGACCGATATGCGACTCGCCGACATGATGATTTTGACTATAAGCTGTTCATTACTACACGTAAATTTAAAACATTTAAGAATACTGGCAACGACATTCATCCACAAGCGTGGCTCCATCAATTCTCTCATTGTTTTCCTCCCAACTGGTCATTAGAGCACAGATTAGAATTTATGTGTGGCTACTTAGAGAATGAACCAGCTGAAAGAATGCAATCGGTCATTCACGATCGTCACAGTGAAGGAGAATTTTACCATGCCTTCCTCTCAGCATATTGGTCTCAAGCTACACAAGACCGAATAAAACGTAGCATCATAATGATGAAACATTTCGAACAATCTGAATTTTCCAGTCTTGTGAAATATTTTGAAGACATGTTGCACAAGAATCAGTACCTGCCAAACCCATACAGCCCCTCAGAACTCATCCGCATTTGCTTAATCAAATTACCTGAACATTTACTACATATTATTTTGGCAGGACGCTGCAAAGACGACATTGAAGCTTTTCAGGGACTCTTACAAGAATTTGAAATTGACACTGACAATCGCGGAACGCGAAATCAGGAACACAACAACTACAGGTCACATCCGTCGCAATTCCGCGATGAAAGAAATAATAACTGGACACGACAAGGCTAATCTCACAACACAAATCGTGACCAAAACAGACACCAACCGTATGACAACCGTTGGCAGAGTAGTAATAATTACAGGGAAAGATCACCTCTCCGTGGTAGTGACTATCACAGAGACAATAAGAGAAACAGACTATACGGGAACCAAAATAATTATTATCAAGGGTGACACAATAACTTTAGATGCAACGGTCCAGCGCGCAGTTACGATTCAGGTAGAAATTCTCCACCACGTGACCGACAAGAAAGAAACTATGGAATCTACCGACATGACGACAGACGATATGATCGTAACGACAGAGCTGAATTGCATCAGAACTGCCGGGATTCAAACAGAACAGGGCCCTCTCGACAAGGTGAATTTGTAGAAGTTAGACCTCCAAATCCCAATAACGACGCGCGCCAACAAAGGAACAGACAATGACTCGCACCGCAGGCAGCCACGTGCGCCGGTTGGCTCAGGGAAAAATTACATAGACGCTAACCTTGAGAAAAATTTTAGCATTCTTTACCGATGTACCATATACCACATGATAAGTCCACTGAAGTTGAAACTCTGCGTACTAGGAAGAATAAAGGTTTACACCACACTTCACATGTAAAACCGTTTATTGAAAGTTAATCTGCTTTTTAACTTTGTCTTTGCCATATAACTTTTCACTTTACATTACCAGTATGCTTTGTCAGACTTAGAAACTGTTAACATGCAACAATGTTTGAAGTTAAATATCCAGTCAAGAACCAAGAGAACTTATTTAAACAGAAATTACGAATGCATTGTTATAGTGAACAGACGACACAGTGTTGTTATTTGTACATTCTTGCTTGTTAGTTGCATGATCATGTAACGACTATAAGGCTCACATACTTACAACATATACCGGCACTGCTATTGAGATTTTCATGCAACATTTTGGTTTACTTGAAAAGACATTCTTTATTTGAAGTACTTTCTGTGGGATTAAAGATGACTTAGGACTTGGTTTCTTTGATAGCTACACAATTATATCACGACACTACTAATGTGTGACACAATTTACATTGTTGCTTTTGTGCTGTATCTGCTTTAAGTCTGCACAGTTTTTCTGAATTCTTCTGGAAAGTAAAACATGTTTAATAGTAACTTTGTGGTATAGCTACAATAAGACAGCCTTTTTTTTTTTTGTAGCACAACAATACGTTACAGTGTAGTACTTTCTTGATAACGGTACTGTACGTAATGTTGTTGTTGTGATCTTCAGTCCTGAGACTGGTTTGATGCAGCTCTCCATGCTACTCTATCCTGCGCAAGCTTTTTCATCTCCCAGTACCTACTGCAACCTACATCCTTCTGAATCTGCTTAGTGTATTCATCTCTTGGTCTCCCTCTACGATTTTTAGCCTCCACGCTGCCCTCCAACACTAAATTGGTGATCCCTTGATGCCTCAGAACATGTCCTACCAACCGATCCCTTCGTCTGGTCAAATTGTGCCACAAACTTCTCTTCTCCCCAATCCTATTCAATACTTCCTCATTAGTTATGTGATCTACCCATCTAATCTTCAGCATTCTTCTGTAGCACCACATTTCGAAAGCTTCTAGTCTCTTCTTGTCCAAATTATTTATCGTCCATGTTTCACTTCCATACATGGCTACACTCCATACAAATACTTTCATATATGACTTCCTGCCACTTAAATCAATACTGGATGTTAACAAATTTCTCTTCTTCAGAAACGCATTCCTTGCCATTGCCAGTCTACATTTTATATCCTCTCTACTTCGACCATCATCAGTTATTTTGCTCCCCAAATAGCAAAACTCCTTTACTACTTTAAGTGCCTCATTTCCTAATCTAATTCCCTCAGCATCACCCGACTTAATTAGACTACATTCCATTATCCTTGTTTTGCTTTTGTTGATGTTCATCTTATATCCTCCTTTCAAGACACTATCCATTCCATTCAACTGCTCTTCCAAGTCCTTTGCTGTCTCTGACAGAATTACAATGTCATCGGCGAAACTCAAGGTTTTTATTTCTTCTCCATGGATTTTAATACCTACTCCGAATTTTTCTTTTGTTTCCTTTACTGCTTGCTCAATATACAGATTGAACAACATCGGGCAGAGGCTACAACCCTGTCTTACTCCCTTCCCAACCACTGCTTCCCTTTCATGTCCCTCGACTCTTATAAGTGCCATCAGGTTTCTGTACAAACTGTAAATAGCCTTTCGCTCCCTGTATTTTACCCCTGCCACCTTTAGAATTTGAAAGAGAGTATTCCACTCAACATTGTCAAAAGCTTTCTCTAAGTCTACAAATGCTAGAAACGTAGGTTTGCCTTTCCTTAATCTTTCTTCTAAGATAAGTCGTAAGGTCAGTATTGCCTCACGTGTTCCAGTGTTTCTACGGAATCCAAACTGATCTTCCCCGAGGTTGGCTTCTACTAGTTTTTCCATTCGTCTGTAAAGAATTCGTGTTAGTATTTTGCAGTTGTGACTTATTAAACTGATAGTTCGGTAATTTTCACATCTGTGAACACCTGCTTTCTTTGGGATTGGAATTATTATATTCTTCTTGAAGTCTGAGGGTATTTCGCCTGTTTCATACATCTTGCTCACCAGATGGTAAAGTTTTGTCAGGACTGGCTCTCCCAAGGCCGTCAGTAGTTCCAATGGAATGTTGTCTACTGCCGGGGCCTTGTTTCGACTCAGGTCTTTCAGTGCTCTGTCAAACTCTTCACGCAGTATCATATCTCCCATTTCATCTTCATCTACATCCTGTTCCATTTCCATTATATTGTCCTCAAGTACATCGCCCTTGTATAGACCCTCTATATACTCCTTCCACCTTTCTGCTTTCCCTTCTTTGCTTAGAACTGGGTTTCCATCTGAGCTCTTGATATTCATACAAGTCGTTCTCTTATCTCCAAAGGTCTCTTTAATTTTCCTGTAGGCAGTATCTATCTTACCCCTAGTGAGATAGACCTCTACATCATTACATTTGTCCTCTAGCCATCCCTGCTTAGCCATTTTGCACTTCCTGTCGATCTCATTTTTTAGACGTTTGTATTCCTTTTTGCCTGCTTCATTTACTGCATTTTTATATTTTCTCCTTTCATCAATTAAATTCAATATTTCTTCTGTTACCCAAGGATTTCTACTAACCCTCGTCTTTTTACCTACTTGATCCTCTGCTGCCTTCGCTACTTCATCCCTCAAAGCTACCCATTCTTCTTCTACTGTATTTCTTTCCCCCATTCCTGTCAATTGTTCCCTTATGCTCTCCCTGAAACTCTGAACAACCTCTGGTTCTTTCAGTTTATCCAGGTCCCATCTCCTTAAATTTCCACCTTTTTGCAGTTTCTTCAGTTTTAATCTACAGGTCATAACCAATAGATTGTGGTCAGAGTCCACATCTGCCCCTGGAAATGTCTTACAATTTAAAACCTGGTTCCTAAATCTCTGTCTTATCATTATATAATCTATCTGATACCTTTTAGTATCTCCAGGGTTCTTCCATGTATACAACCTTCTTTCATGATTCTTAAACCAAGTGTTACTTATGATTATGTTGTGCTCTGTGCAAAATTCTACCAGGCGGCTTCCTCTTTCATTTCTTAGCCCCAATCCATATTCACCTACTACGTTTCCTCTCTCCCTTTTCCTACACTCGAATTCCAGTCACCCATGACTATTAAATTTTCGTCTCCCTTCACAATCTGAATAATTTCTTTTATTTCATCATACAATTCTTCAATTTCTTCGTCATCTGCAGAGCCAGTTGGCATATAAACTTGTACTACTGTAGTAGGTGTGGGCTTCGTATCTACCTTGGCCACAATAATGCGTTCACTATGCTGTTTGTAGTAGCTTACCCGCATCCCTATTTTCCTATTCATTATTAAACCTACTCCTGCATTACCCCTATTTGATTTTGTGTTTATAACCCTGTAGTCACATGACCAGAAGTCTTGTTCCTCCTGCCACCGAACTTCACTAATTCCCACTATATCTAACTTCAACCTATCCATTTCCCTTTTTAAATGTTCTAACCTACCTGCCCGATTAAGGGATCTGACACTCCACGCTCCGATATAACTACGATATATATACACAATGCATTTCACTTTTGTTTATCATGATCTGCAGAACTTAGCTTTCGGAGGACAATAACTACGACACTTCCACAGAGCTTATCTTACAGCAAGACGCACATTTAGTGCTACAGGACACGTATTTGAGTGATTAATTTTGTACTTAAATCATTTATTTTAAAAGATATTTGAATTACAATGATACAAAGGTTTTCCGTGATACATTTCATTCCATTGCTGTAATCTGTAAGACCTGAGGGTATAATTACATTAATCCTCAGGGGGGTACACGCTTACTTTGTGTACCATGTGTTTGGCAAGCACAAGGAGCCCTAGCTAATATGGTATTTGCTTATACAACTTTACACATCGGTACTATATTTCTCTAACACACAAATTACACAGCTATCTGATCATTTAACTGAGAGATAAACTTTTTTTTTACTACATCAGTGACACATGTTTATGCAATTACACAGTTGGATAACTTCACACTTATGAAATTGTATTTTGTCTGTACTTTGTGAACTGTTCATATTTTTTTGGAACCATTGTGATACTATGAGAGCTTTCAATGATGTATTAGGTAAGGGAGCATGATTTTAAAGTAGGTTTGAGGTAGATGTCACTATTGAAATGAGCAGAGAATTTTTTAAGGTTTTGAAATTATTGCAGAAAACTACGACGTTTTTTTAGATTTGGCTGAGGTGTTATGATGTTATTATTACGACGACGATGTGTATTATGCTGCTGAGGTATGTTCATTATTAATAAGCTGATGCTATATGAGGAATTTTATTATGCTACGTATTTATTACGATGAAATATTGCAGAAGTGTTGGAGAATATGTATATGTGTAATAAGGTGAGGAATAATGAGTAGTGGTTAGGGACTCTGACTTGTGAAAAAGTATGTTGGAAACCAAGAATCGTACTTTAAGAGTTATAAAATGTGTCTAAATGTGCGAATGTATCACAATGCCGACGAATATTTTTTGGACACTGTTATATTTATAGGATTTTGTTTCTACAGATTTGCAATGCAAATTCTCGAACTGTGAAATTTTTATATGAGACTGTCACTGTAGTGCAAACTGGTTTCGTAAATATTTCGGTAAGAAAGTTAAGTGACCACTTTCACGTAATGCGTCGTGGGCACCCAGCTGCGCGAGTCGCCTGGAAAAAAGCATTAGTGTGTGCCTTTCAGAGGCACAGGTGGAGAAAAAAAAGAGGCCATTATCGTCACTATTAACATTTCTTTGTAGAAAGCATCGCAAATACGACACACTCAAACTTGAAAACATATGGTTACACTGTGGAGCTCTTAATTTATGATATTTACTGAAATGCCTAATGAAATGATGAGAAACATTTTACATTTATTGTCTTTCTAATTGAGAGATTCTTTTGCCTTTGGAGACGCCATTTGCCTAGTGAATGACGTTTCATGCATTGCTCTATATAGGCTATATATATTTGCTCATTTCGTTTAATATCTAGTTTCTAGCTGCACTGCAGCATTGGTTATTATAAAATTTAATAGATGTACTAATATCACTATTTTCTGTCTGCAGACCCAGGAAAGAATACATTTATGATGTACTTTCTTAGAAAAGAGAGCACAAATAGACATTTCCCTTCACAGGAACTGCATAAATAATTTTTTAAATGATTTGGTAACTTGTCTGCTACAGTAACTTCTCGTGATGCATCACTCTAGTATTAAGATGTGACATAGGTATTAGACATGGCCATCTTTAGTGTAATATATTTTCTGATTGATCTTTGTCATGTTTAGATATAACTTATTGCATTTGCTGCTGCTGTTTGCAGACATAGTGCTAACTAAATTTCACTTTGTATTACCCTGTTAAGCTAGTTTTACTACTGATTTACTTTCCTTGTTGCTGCACATTGGCTCATATTAGTTGTAATGTTGCATTGCTTGGTAATTTAGATTTACTGCAGCTTGCTTTGACAATTTCCATTTTTTTCATTGCTGTTTGTATTAATTGTTTTATGCTGCTGCATTGCCTCATCCCTTAGTTTAGCATCTGAGCACAGTAGATTTAAGTTAGCTTAAGAGGGGGTAGACTATATAAGAGAATGAGTTGCGATGAACTGGAAGAAATGCATTGTGAAGTTTTACGAAAAAAGTACAGAAATCAGGTATAAATAGCACTTTTTGAAATAATGAAGAACGAAGGGAGATCTCCAAGAAGTGAAGAAAGTTTTGTTTGCAAGATACTGCAGTAAAACAAACCCTGTCCTTTCCCTTTCTGTTATTCCGCTATGTGTTTGTGTACTCTTGTATATTTGTGTTCTTCCTGTCTTTATGTGTTTATCCGATGAGAGTTACATTGTAGAATTTTTCTGATAATATGTTATTTACTTTGAAAAGATGTTTAGACATTATTTATTCTGTTTTGTTGCTCATATGTGAAGGTGATGTTTCAAAAGTTACTCTGATCTTTATGTATGTACTTATGTCATAATTCCTGTAACACAGATGTATCTGTTTATTTCTATTCTTTTGTAAAGCCTGTTTTACTACAAATGTTATCTGTATTGTTATGTTCTTTAATGATGTATTTTTTACCTTTGTTGTTGTATTCTCATGTTATAATATTGTAATTGACACCAGTTCATCAAATTAAGTAACTTGTAAGCATTCATTTCGCTGCACACATTTCTGCTGTTGTGGCCCATGACCTGTCTGCATGTCGAGAGTCAGCACTGTCTTTCTGTTGGAAGGACAACACTACTTCTTCAAGACTGCATGGAAATCCACTACTTCCGTGTGCATTTTCTTTTACTGCTCAGAATTTGAGAAAAACACTGCAATTTCACTGTGATGAATGTTCAGGACTGTCTTTATGGACTGTGAGAAAATTTTAGGTTTTGACGAACATTGTATCTATACGTGTGTGCATTTGATATCTTTGTTATTGTAATTATGAAAAATTTTATCAAATCATTATTGGCCACTGCCCAAGACAATTTGTAAAATTTTTTGTGGTGAGCATGGGGGCTATGTAAACAGGCTGTTTATGTTTTCCCATTGGCAACGTTACCTAGCGCTCTGTATGAAGATCACTGGCTGTGTTGTGTGCAGTCTGTGGCTAGTTTGCATTGTTGTCTGCCATTGTAGTGTTGGGCAGCTGGATGTGAACAGCGCGTAGCGTTGCGCAGTTGGAGGTGAGCCGCCAGCAGTGGTGGATGTGAGGAAAGAAATGGCGGAGTTTTGAAATTTGTAAGACTGGATGTCATGAACTGCTATGTATATTGTGATTTTTCAACACTATTAAGGTAAATACATTGTTTGTTCTCTATTAAAATCTTTCATTTGCTATCTATGCCTATCAGTAGTTAGTGCCTTCCGTAGTTTGAATCTTTTATTTAGCTGGCAGTAGTGGCGCTCGCTGTATTGCAGTAGTTCGAGTAACGAAGATTTTTGTGAGGTAAGTGATTTGTGAAAGGTATAGGTTAATGTTAGTCAGGGCCATTCTTTTGTAGGGATTTTTGAAAGTCAGATTGCGTTGCGCTAAAAAATATTGTGTGTCAGTTTAAACACAGTCATGTATAATTGTTCAAACGGGACGTTCCACAGTTTCAGAAAACTGTAGAAGGAGAAGAAGTGTTCAGAATAACGTCAAAATTTATTATTATTATTATTATTATATTATTGACGCAAGTGTGAAACGTCATGGCACATTAAAAAATCCGATAAGTGGCGTTGTAACCGTCTAAATGTGATCGGGTAAGGATGACAGACGATTCATAATACGACGGCTGTGGTTTGAGTTACTCATTACATCATCCGTACCGTTGAATCTTCGTGACTGCATAAGTTCGGCACTGTTGGCTAGGTGATCCCATAAACCACTGCAATGTTATACCATATCGGATGGAAATAATCGGTTTTTAACTGTCCTGAGGCGAAATGTCATACAAAAAGCAAAATGACATTGGTTTTAATCGTCCTGAATCCAAAAACCGCATAAAAATCAAAATGACTTCGGTTTCTAATTGTGGTGAGACTGGCGCTATATGTGCAGTATACTTTCTACTGCCTCTGACCACAAGTTGACATCGAGAAACAGCACGTTCCACCGCACTTTCAGTCGTTACTTTCAGAATGCGTTACGAAATGTATTCCTTTAGTTCAGCTACTTTCGTAATTTGAGCACTGAACACATCTTTCAAATAACCCCACAGTCCTAAGTTACACGGATTAATATCAGGTGACCAGGACTGCCAGGCTGTAGGAAAACGACGGCTGATAATTCTATCTACTCCGAAATTCCTCCGCAGTAACCGTTTCACTGTCTGTGCAAAGTGCGGTGGTGCTCCTTCTTGCATGAAAATGATCTTCCCTATATATCTACACTGTTAAAGGGCTGAAGTGACGTTGGTGCGCTTTACTCTCATAACTTTTACCAGTGATGGTATAGGTAACAGGAGTCGCAGGACTCATCTCCTCGAAAAAAAATGGCCACGTAATAAACGATACACTCAACCTTCGCAAATTGAAGTGGTACGGTTGACGTGAGTGCAGATTTTTCCTTGCCCATGTTCGGCAATTTTACGTATTGACATGCCCTCAGAGATGGAAATGGTCTTCGTCTGTCCATGTTCCATGGCCATTCATTGCCCACTTCCATGTAAGAAAGTAATTTCCGAGCGAAGGTTTGTCTTGCTGGCAGGTTAGCAGGAAGCAAGGGTGATTTTGTATGGATAGCAATGCAGGATGTTTCGCAGGATTTTATGCACCACGTCCGCATACATTTTCAACGTTGGGGCAATTCTTCACGCACTGCATCCTTGCACACAACCCCTCGACCCTCCTGTAGTTCTGCGGCCAAATCTTCTACAAACGTCGGATGACTAGCTTTTCTCTATCTGCCACATTGCACTTGAAGAGAATCTGTCTTTTCGAATTTTGTAATCATTTTCTCCAGACCCTTAGAAGACATTGTACCAACGCATTTTTTTCTCACACTTGAGTGTCCGGAACTTCTGCAGGGCTACTGGCGCACAGTCACCGTTCTCGTAACAGAGCTTTAGCAGCAATGCGCGATGGAGACAGTCATGGTGGGCCTCTTGGACACAAACTGTGGAACAGCCGTGTGCCGCATGTCTACTGACGTGCATGTTCCGACTCTTACAGCGCCATTTATTTCTCAAATTTTTGTTATTTTTTTGCATGACGTTTCCTCGCTAACAAAAACTACTTCTACGATGTTATTTTTACCGATAAATGTTGCAGCTCATACGATTGGTGAAAGTAAACTGCATGCGTTGGTGGTTCAACAACGGTGGCGTAGGCAATTGGAACAGCAGTGACAATGGAGAGGTAATGTCCTGTGTGGGATGCTTGGAAGTACAGTTATCGGTCATTATTTCATCAATAGTGAGCTAAACGGCATGGAAAATGTCAGCTTTATCAAGCTGATTTTTTGTCTCTTCTGGCTGAAGTACCGCTACATAACCAAAATGCTAATGTGATACCACCACGATAGATGTCTAGTATATAATGCCGTGAGTGTACGTCGTGTTATGATCCAGATGGATTAGTCGTGGAAGAAAAGTAAATTGACGTGCTCGGTCTCCTCATTTAACTTTTGTGGACTTTTTTCCTTTGGGGATGTGTAACAGACGTCTGAAGTGATATTCCTACAATTCCAGAGAACATGCAGGAATGTATCTTGCTTGTAAACCTACGTCTATAGGCAACACTTGAAGCAGCGGTAAATTCTTTCACCCAACACATGCACCATTGTATCACTGTCCATACTCCCTATTTAAACACCTTTGAACTTTAAACTTCTTTCCGTAAGCACGACAGATTACACTACCTCAAAATGGAATGAAAGATCCAAATTTATGTTTCTTACTAATTTGAATTGTGTGTTTACGTGAACTGCACCCTGTTATATGTTTTTGAGCAGGTTTTGAGTAGAAGAAGTGGATTACCGAAAAGAAAATATAAGGTGGTGTTTAAAAAAAGGTGTAGACCATACTCGCGTTCATATCTTGGTAACGAAGAAAGTTACAAGAAAGGAAATTGTGCTGCCCAATGACCCCCTGATAGCTGAACAAGATTTCATTGCTGCATTCCTATTATTTGGCTCCTGGAGAAAATGGTGGACTGACAAGAAGAAAGAAATCGCAGCACCAGAACATAATTAATGTACTGTAACGAAATTTCTGCAATACGTTTGTCTAGGTAACATATTTATGAGAGTAGCATTGCAAAATCACAGACTAATGTAAGGGTGCGATAAGCCACAGCAGATGTGGAATTCTTATAAATTATTAACCGGTGTAACAGCTAGAACTTTGAATGCAAGTATACAAAAATGTGCATAAATTGTATTGTAATAGGTGCCGGATGTCAGTTTGGGGGATGCAGTTTCATGCCTGTTGCACCTGTTCAGTCAGTACAGGGACTGTTAACGCTGTTTGTAGATGACGCTGCAATTGTCGTCCGATGATGCCCCATATGTATTCTACTAGACACAGCTCCGGTGATCGATCAGGCCAAGGCAACATGTCGACACTCTGCAGAGCATGTTGGGCTACAACAGCGGTATGTGGGTGAACGTCATTCTGTTGGAAATCACCCCCTGCAATCGTGTTCATAAATGGCAGCTCAGCAGGTCGAACCATCAGATTGACGTAAAATTTTGCATTCAGGGTGCGTGAGATAACCACGGAAGAGCTCGTAAATTGACCCCAGGCCATAACTCCAGGTATATGTCCAATGTGACTAGCATGCAGATAGGTTGGCTGCACAGCATCAGCTGGCCTTCTTCCAGCCAACACACGGCCATCACTGGCATTGAGGCAGATCCAGTTTTCAACATAAAATACAACAGACCTACAACTTGTCGTCTAATAACTTCTCGCTTGATACCACAAACGTCGCAAATGGCGGTGGTTTGAGGTCATTGGAATGCCCGCTACGGAGCGTCTGCCTTGTAGCTGTCTTTCAGTTAGCTCATTTGTAACTGTTCGTTGTGTCGCTCTGATGCCAATTGCTTCTCAGGTTGGTACTGCAGATACGCCACGATGCGCTAGAGCCAAACGCCGAACCCTATGGTCTTCCCTCTCGGTAGTGCCACGTAACTGTCCGATGCCACCTCTTCTTGTGACTGTACTTTCTCGTGACTACCGTAGCCAGCAGTCATATACAGCTGCTAGTTCCTGTCAAGCTCTTCTGACATATCGAAGAAGGAACATACAGCTTCTTTTAGCCCTGTTACATCAGCTCGTTCAAAATCAGTGGGTGTTAATAATGCCGTCTCTCTCGACTTAAACGCATTCTTGACTAATATCAACTCTTCACGTCCAGTCTCAAAAGTAACTAATGCTCACGACAGTTCCAGCGTACATTTAAAGCAAGCCTGATTTTCAGCATCACAGTGGCACTGTGAGTGCTGTTCTTATGCGACTGGGGCGAAACTTGAAGAGACATCACCTTTCTGGTGTAGAATCACGAGTACCAACTTTCCTTTGTGAAACACAACACCTCCTTTGTGTTGCGATTTCTTTCCGTCTGTGAATTTGGGCGATCAAGGTAAATAGGGTACCCTACATCAAGGTGAAACTGTCATGAACTCGAAGGTTGCTTAGGATGCTGCAGTGAATTTTTAGCAAGGTCCTTCACTTGCATTCTTCCTATCTTTGAAGTGATGTAGAAAGCCAGTTATAGGGAGACGTAAATTTCGAATCGAAAACCGAACCTCTGCACAGCTGGGAACTTTTCACTCTAACAAATAATTGTCAGAAATAACACAAGCGATAAGTGATAGAAGAAAATCATAACACTGACTGGGGATTGAATCTGGTATCTTTGAACAATTATTGCGACACTTAGTCACTGAGCCACCGAGAAAGGTGTGTTTTTGTTTATAAGTGTGTTTAAAGTATGTGCTTCATTCAAATGAGGAAACGGGAACAGCCACGAAAAAGGTTTTTACCCAAGGTGTTTCATCAAACATAGGTGAAGGTTTACTAGGAACCGCTTCTACCGAGGAAGTGACCCATGTTACATTCTACTCTGTATTTAACAGCTTTCCAAAGCCCTGTCTTAATTACAGATTCAGGTTTGCTGTGATTTCCGTAAATCGCTTAAGGCAACTGGTGGGACGGTACCGTTGAACACACTGCCTCTCGCCTTCCCATTCCTTCCCCAACCCGAACTTGAGCTCCATCCGTAACGTCTTCATCGCCGATGGGACATTATACTATAATCTTCCTTCCATCTATTTTCCTATAGATAGAAACGCCAGTTATAGCCTCTTCTGTGGTACTGGAATGGGATTGTTTTAGGACTTCCTTCTTCAGCTCCACAAGTCCGAAATGAACAAACTACAGCTGATCCGCACACGAAACTAACGCAACTGCAGACAAAAATATCGAAATGTGTTCGATCGTTGGTTAAAGATATACGAAGTAATAAACTTTCATTCTGATCAAAACTGTATGCCTGACCGAGACTCGAACTTGGGACCCTGCTCTAAAGCAGTGGTTCCCAACCTTTCTGAGACCATTACCGCTAAGTATAATCAATTGCGGCCGGAGTGGCCGAGCGGTTCTAGGCGCTACAGTCTAGATCCGCGCGACCGCTAGGGTTGCTGGTTCGAATCCTGCCTCGGGCATGGATGTGTATGATGTCCTTAGGTTAGTTAGGTTTAAGTAGTTCTAAGTTCTAGGGCACTGATGACCTCAGAAGTTAAGTCCCATAGTGCTCAGAGCCATTTGAACCATTTTTGAACTTGTCTGCGAAAGGAAAAAGTCTCCAGTTCAACTGTCGGTTCTGCACACAGTTTTAAGCTGCCAGGAAGTTTCATATCATATCACACTCTCCTGCAGAGCGAAACTTTAATTCTGGATTTAAGAAAAAGACGCACGGAATTTGTCACTAATGTTTGAATAATTATAAAAATAATTTAAATATTTTTCTACGTCAGTTTTTAACTGCTGATGATAATAATGGCTGACGAATACTAATCATATCAATCTTATGATCAGCTAGCTTTCTCAGTCTCATGGGAGGAGGGTTTAAAACATATTGCAGCGATTTGAAAGCGTCGGTCTCACGAACTTCTCGTAAGAACAGTGGTACTCTGTAAGTTGATCAGTATGACCCGTTGTAGTTCCACGTTCAGCTCTTTTTCATGACGAAGGAATCCGTACATTCTATTCGCTGTGTGTGGTCACAGTGTCTTTATCACTGTTACCGAGTGAGTTGATGCAACAGTGAAGACAAAGGAGTACTATTTGACAAGAGTGGTTTTAAGATCTCAACTTTACCATTAACTCAGTCTAGGTATACGTTAAAAAGATTCCCTCGAAGTGGCCCTGTCCGATAGTCCACTCCACGCTTTTCCAGTGGACCTTACCTTACACATAAAATGAGTTCATTGTGTATGTGCAGTACATGAAACACCACACTATCATGTGGGTGTAGTGAAGTTTAAATACCCCATACAAAGTACTGGTTTGTGGTTTTCATGATAACTGTAATTCAGTTAATGGTGACTGCCAGGTCTGTTTCTCGTATAAGGCTTCTGTCAGTTTCTTCCCATGTCATCTTAAAACAATAGTTGGACTGCGTGTGTAATGACGTCACCGTAGATGTGACATCGACTTTCTCTTCCTTGCGCTTTCTTACAATGGCCTTTAGAACTAGTACTTTACGATTCATTCAGTTCAGTATCATGGTTCACAAAACTGTTTCGAATCTCACACATGTTTACAAGTTACAAGTAGAATGTCCCATGATCCTAAGTGACTTAAAGTGGACTGCTTTGGTACGGTAAATATACTGTGTGTAACGAATATTAAATTTAATTACCTTCATTTCATGTTGCTCCTCTCCAGTAAATTATGTCAAAACGTATACATACAATTTTTAGAGTATTAAGACAAAAATATTAAAAAAAATTTCTTCATGATTGAAAACATCCGCATACGACTACATTAAATGTTATTTTCCAGTAAAAGATTAACGCAGGCAGGATTCGGGAAAACAGGACTTTCATTAACTGAAATCAGAGTTGATACAAAGTCTGTGGAATTAACGTCGCCGATAAATACACGATATGTCTCCTTTACGTAAGGATTCCGCACCGCTGGCGCCATCTAACAGCTAAGCTCTAACCTATTTTCACCGCTATCATCATATCTAAAATATCTTGAGTCAGCACGGCTACCATCACGCTACCTTGGTTCGTGTACGAGAGATGCACTATCATTACGTATAAGAATTCCTGCAGTAAATCGGTTACAACACCAACAGGTGTAACCAAAATTAGGTGATTTACCATAAAAGTCAGTAAGATCGTTGTGTGGCCGGTGGTGTGATAATCAAGATGGAGGTGAAGATAACTGGGAGGTGATGGTGACGGTGATAGTGATGGTGATCGTGATGGTTATGACAGTTACGATGACGAATCTGGCAGGACCCTCGGGGTTAGCTCCGAGACAATTCTCTGTGTGACGGAAGGATAGAGCATTGAGGGACAATAGGACAATGCAGACACACGGGTGGTAACATATGGGATGGGGAGGATAGTTTCAAGTTAGTAAGCAGGTTATGTAAATGGAGGCCGGAACAGGAAGCGTTAGGATAGATCAGGATGCTGGGAGAGGAATTTCAGCTACAATCTAAGCAAAAGCTAGTAAGCAGGTTGTGTAAATGGAGGCCGGAACAGGAAGAGTTACGATAGATCAGGATGCTGGGAGAGGAATTTCAGCCACAATCTAAACAAAATATGTGTATGGTACGCCGGCCGAAGTGGCCGTGCGGTTAAAGGCGCTGCAGTCTGGAACCGCAAGACCGCTACGGTCGCAGGTTCGAATCCTGCCTCGGGCATGGATGCTTGTGATGTCCTTAGGTTAGTTAGGTTTCACTAGTTCTAAGTTCTAGGGGGCTAATAACCTCAGCAGTTGAGTCCCATAGTGCTCACAGCCATTTGAACCATTTGTGTAGGGTACGGCTGTAGCTGGTGGAATGGGTAAATGTCAGGACGACTTTTTGGGTCAGGAAGAGGGAACCTGTTGAAGTTTCCTTATAATAAGGTATGCGGGTGTGAATGTGGTGGAAGGGTGGATTTGTTGGTATAGACATTGAAGAACCACCAAGGCTGTACAAGATTTTCTAAGTATTTAGGATCTAGTCATAAAGTATACGCGACGGAGAGGGATAAATTTTCTCTACTGGTAAAGGCCATATACTGGAAGGCGAGATATGATTCATGACATTCTAGCACATGTAAGGACTATCAAATTTCTGTGGATTCGGAAAACTCGATCCTCTCGCAGCGCACTCCTCATGTGACGTGTTTGCTGCGACCGCAGCATCGCGATAGCCAAATGCAGCATTATGTGTCCAAAAAATACAAATAGTATCGTTCTCCGAGCCAGCCTGCATATCGTGGGGATGGTGGGACATTAGACTAACTGCTCACGATATTTAACTTTAGCACCGTAGTCCTGCACTACTACTCGTCATGTTCACTGGGAGTCCCAGTACCTTATAGGAAGTCATCTTTTCCTGGGCGACAATTCACACATCGCGAGGATGAATCAGGTGAACCAATCATATTCCTTCATGGCTGTGAATTCCGAGTCAAGAGAGAAGAGGCTGAAGTAAAGAGGAAACGGCGTCCGTTCTCGATGACGCGATGTACTTTTTTACCGAACGTAAGCCAATGTCCCGTTTGAAAATATCATAGTGTAGCTTTATTTACACAGTATGCATATCCCAAAATCGCGGAACCAGATGGCGTGACACAGTACTTCCGCCAGTTTCAAATCTAACGACTGTCCTTTGCTGATGTAGAATTCCAAGTTTCGTCCTTATATCTATATATTTCCATGTGCCACAACTTGTGCAAGACCAGAATTGAATCTTCGAAATCGATTTCTGCTCCTGTGTGTACTGAATCGAGAGCTAGGTCGATTAAATATCGGTGCTTCGAGCACCAGCTGCTATAACCAAACGGTAACTGTAAATCAGTTTTTCTTTTTCAATTTCGTGAGCACAGTGAAATTTGGTTATTAGTAACTTTATAACTCCTTCTCGTAGTAATGAAAGAGTGTGAATTCCTTATGGTTAGCATTGAACTTGTAAGAAGGAGGAGGACGAAATTGTCGAAAAATAGATGCTAAAACTATTATCGACGCCAAGAAATGTGCGTGAAAACGGTTTACTTGATTCACATAGATCAAAAGGATTGTGGAAAAGTTGAGAAGTGATAATAGGTGGAACAGACTTGTACACTATTATTTTCTAATCTTGGTGCGACAGTAAAATTTTCGAATGAGTACAGCCATTACGTTTTCCTGTGCACAGAATTAATGGACGTTATGTCACCAAGTGCTGATTGTAGAGAGAGAGAGAGAGCAGGTTACATCGGTTTACGTTTTACCCAACTACGCAGGATACTTGTTTGTTGCTAAGCATTTCGATTTTGTCATATAGAAACTTCAGAAAGTAAGTTACACGTGCCATAAGTTAAGAGCATTGCGGAACTGCTAGAAGACAGTAAATGTTCCGGGTTTGCTGCATAGACAGTTCTGCTGCGGTGAGGATAACAGGTGCCAGACAGTGTGGAAGTGAAATGGCGCGGCATCTGGGAACGTGTTCTGAAGTACACGGGACAGTACAATTCTTGTGGACAAAACGTCTTAATTATACACGTTCACAACAAAATTCTCGCTGTATATAGACCAAATAAAATGCCCGGCTCTGAGAAAGTGAAATGGTACCATGATATAACGAAGGACACACAGGCGTGACTGACGCTCATCCACAGTACAGTTCAGATCTTGCACCATGCGAGCCAAGCTGAAAGAACGTATGGTGGTGTGAAATAAATTTCCAGCGATGAGAACGTTCATTCAGCGATTATCGAATGGCTCCGTCACATACTAGTCGATTTCTGTTTTTGAAAAATTAAACGACTGGTAGAATATTACTACCACTTTTTGCAGAGACCTGGTGACTATGCTGAAAAATGGTGTCATTTATCCGTGTCATCCGTGCGTGTGTACTTGGTCTGACATAATTGTAGCACACTTTCTGAAGTTCCCCCCGTAATACAGCGAATATGTCGTCATTTATGTAGGCATATCTGATTCTATCTAAGAAAGACAAAATAAACATGTCCTTCATTAAATAACGCAAATGAAGATTTTCTGCTTAGTATGTCACTACTTTTTCCTACTCATCCACATTAAAAAATACTTCAAAAAGAAATTAGTAGACTGACAGCCCATTCACTGCTCAAATGCAGCAGAGTATTTACATGGAGCGAAAATTGGCTATCGGGTTTGAAATCTGATACTCAAACCCACACTTACGGACTCGATACTAAATGGTTTGCGTTACTAACCAGAAAACTAGTATACGCAAATCAGCCAATGTAAACAATACAAATGTATTTTGTGTAATATACGCGGCGCCTCTCACACTGTTCCTGGGGACCGTATATGAATGAACTATTAATATTTGTGACACAGGAGTAGTAAATAGATAATAGAGGGACGTAAATAGTCTCATACTAACTCTATAATCCTGTAGTCAATGCCTGTAGGATTTTTAATTTAAAATTTGAATCAATTCTTATTTAATGGTTTTCTTTGTTTTAAATTAGATTGTGCTGTTGGCAATTATGATTTTCTTTTATTCAATTCTGGCACCATGCATTTCGGGAAATAATGCACATTTTCAAGTGGGGTTTCCATGGACTGCGACATTTGTGAGTGACGTTTGCGTTGTGTGAGCTGCTGCACTATCCTGTCACCTTTACTGTGAGATATAAACAAGCGTAATTTTGTTATAAAATGCAGGTCGTTCTATATAATTAATAACAAATTTCTAAAAGATTTACCCAAGATTTAATTGTAGCCTTCTTATTTAGAAAAATACATATTAAACATCGCTTATACAATTCAGAGAGCAAGATAGACGTTAATAACGGAAAGGTAAAATAACAAAGTCACGAAGATATGTTACATACGGCCGACAGAAATGTGATAATATGGATCGTCCACAGGGAATGTTTACTATTATTTAGTGTTTATTAGTTGCAGTGATACTTATTTCACTGTATCACTACTTTATTTGCGTGTGCAAATGTCGTGTCGAAGCATCTGATAAAGTTCACTAAGTCACTATCCATTTTTCATCGCATATCTTTCTCTTCAGATTTTTTTGCGATGTGAATATTCCTTCAGATGTTCCAACAGACCCGTTTTATATGCTTTATTTAGTCATGAAATAAAGAGGTTGCACCTTCTTGTAATAACACCTTTTTGTTTCGTATTGTCCACAATCACATTTCACTACGGTTGTGGCATCGACAGCGGGTTTTTATCATTCATTTTTTTTCCTGAAATACATAAGTTTACTAGGTGAGGAATGAATGAACACTTTTCGTTGTTTATATTACGTTATTGTGTACTTTATATTGTTAGGACCTGTGGCTTCCTGCGGAAATCAGCTATAAGTCTGTATCAGCGCAGCATGTCATCTAATACACTGGGGTGTTAGAGCAAATGAATTATGAATTTTATTAAGAGTATTTCCTTACCTTCCTCCGAGGTCCGTTCTAGGTGCACCCAAGTCAAGTGCCTACGCATCACTAGCAATTGCGGCTTTCTGCAAACAGGCAAATAGGCGACGATGGGACGCTGTCTCGATACTGACAATCAAGCGAAGTATAACAACAAGAAGATCTGGGTCTTGACTTCCAATAATCAGGAGAGTGATGAAGGGAATACTTCCAGATTAAATTATGGCATGAACTCCTAAACAGCGACAAAGGGTTTTCAGTTTTGCATGGGATCCTGCTAATTCTTTTGTAAAAAGCACAGGGATAAAGTAAGCACGGCTCCTTTGTCTGTCTACTCGAGGCTTACTTTCGATGTATGTTAGCGGTGGTTACCTCTGGTAGTCAGTGGTACTAATGTCGATTATGCGTAGTATATTTTCCTGTATGGCCTCTTATGTGGTCCGCGCCAGCTCAGCTACCAGTTTAGATCGCGGAGCATAAGCATTTCAGGCTGCAGTTCGAGCTTTGAAAATTGCAGGAGAAATGACATTCGTAGGAACAGTAGTTTTCGACGAATTCACTCCGCCTACTTGCAGCGATTGATTGGAACACTTTTAGATATAACGGCCAGTACCTGCATTAAACGAAAACTTCATCAGTGTCATGTGGGATAGTATAGAGTTTCATTTAAATATATATATATCCCTCGAGCAGGAGCCAGCTGCCGTGTGTTAGCTGGGAAAACAAGTTTTCCGCTCTGAGCAGCGGAGCTGCAAGCGGCGCGCCAACCGCTCTGCCATTTTAAATGCGGAAATTTTTAATAACGGCATGGCGGCCCTGTGCGGCCACTGTGAATTTCAAAATGACGCGTCCCTCCCGCGGCTCCGCGTAACGTTGTTATCTCTGCGCACGGTGTTAAATTAAATGATACGGAGTGACGTGTGAAAAACAATTGCGCGTCGGGCAGGCGGCGCGTGGCCGTGCCCAGTACAGTGGAGAGCGCGCAGCGGACGCCAGGATGGGATGCGCTGGGGTCGGGTGGGTTTGGGGGTCGCGAGCTGCGATCCTAGTAGGCTCCGTGCAGCGCGCAGATGCGTGCCCGCTGCTGAAAACCGGGAACAAGCAGGTGGTCACTGTAAGACGAGGGCCAGCTCTATATATTTTTGCATCATAGGCGACAGACGTATTTGGCGCAAGTTACAACCCGAAAACTAGCTATATTGTAATATTATATTATTCACTACATAAAATCATTCTTATAGAGAAAAATCTTTGCGCCTGCGTCAGGAAACGGACATTTTAGAAGAATGAAAAAAAAAAAACCACACCCTATTTAATTAACCAGGTGTGATAACTGAGGACTGGAATGCGTCAGGGAGACTGCCCATCCCACAATCTGTTTAATGTGGTTTTGGAAAGAGCACTGGGAAAGATACAAAGCTTGAAGACAGGAATACAGAGATCAACACCTTGACCTATGCAGATGATGTAGTTTTAATAGCACAGAATGACAAGATCTGGTTCAAATTGCAAGAGTTTAAATCGAAGAGGAAATGAGAGCAGGCTGGTAAGACAGATATTTGGAAGGCCACAAGGGTTAAAATACCTTCAATCAGTACTCAGTGTAAGGAGTGAGACAGACCAAGGAATAGAATGCAAGAATTCAAGTTGGAAACACGTCAGGGTTTGCACTCAGAAAGCGGCTTCTATCAAGATCCAGGAAGATTAGGAACTACAAGACAGCAATAAAAGCAGTCGTTATACAAGGAGCAGGGGCGTGGTCTATGTTACAAAAGATAGAAAGAAAACTTCTGACATTTGAGAATGCTGTCCTGAGACAGATTTTTGGACCAATGAAGGATGAAGAACTGGAGAAAGAGGAAAAATCCGAACTATAGGAGCTGTACAAATCACTGAACATGGCGGGTGTGATTAGAGAGAGGAGACTGATGTGGTGTGGTCACGTGATGCGTCGAGATTGCCAGATCACCAGGCAGGTGGTGAAAGACGACATCAGAGGCAAAAGCCCGAAGGGGAGGCCTCAGCAAGAGGAACTGATAGGATCAGAAAGGATATGAGTATGATGGGACTAGCTGGAGAAGAATACATTGACTGAGGAAGATGAAGGAGGCTGATTGGAGAGCACAAAGACCGACTGTGGTTTGCGTGGCAAATGTAGTAAGTAAGTAAGTAATTAAGTAAGATAGCTGTAACAAAGAACAGAGGAAATGAATGGCTGGAACATGTACTCAAACGACAAGAAACGTCGGTGAAGGCTGAGCTAGAAAAAAAGTTGCAAGATACGAGACCTGCTGGTAGGCCAAAACTGAGATGGGTAGATGAAGCCAAGAGAGAGAGAGATCTCGAGACCCTAAGAGATCACGAGAACATGGCCAACAACGGAGACCAATGGGGGAGACTAAGGGGAGAGGCAATGATCTGGCGTCGGTTCGTGTGGCCAGCTAAGCAGTAGTAGGTTTTTAAAATTATGGCACTGCGAAGGTAGCATGCAACAGACGTCTTAACTGGTAGAGATCCAAGTGATTATCAATTCAGCCCAAAAGGAAAAGCTAAGTAGAAGTGATACTATCCACATTCTGCAGTGTCTGGAAAGAGTACTCATCGTACATCTCACTCAAAAACGGCTTTTAAGTGTCGGGTGCTTGTAACCAGGTAGAGTTAAGCCTCATGGAAGAAGCAGAAACGTCCACCAGGAGGTGTCATAATTCTACGGCGTAAGGCTCGTCGTTTATCGAGAGTGATGAAGATTGTCCCGCAACATTTGAAACTGTATTGGTGTTAACACTACGAATGTCACATGAATGTACAATAGATGGGCTCAGAGAGGCCTCACCAATCCTAATGCCCCATCGAACTAGCGCCCTAGAAGACACAAGTATTGTTCTCTCGGTTGCGCAGCAGCGTAAAACTGTATCACATTCCTTGGGTCAGGTAATGGGTTCATCTGCAGCAAGACATATATCTAGACGAATTGAGCAAGATCTTAAGCACCTCAGGTTTTCAGAATAGCAACGACTGTGGCAGCTTTCCTTAACGCAGCTGCTTAGTGAATCGCACTGATAGTGGCGCACCCAGCGGTAACAATGGATATGAGATTGGCGCAACAAATTCTTTCCAGATGACTCCCTATTTTACGTATTATACCACATTGCGTTTCTGACGTGTTAAGGGCAGAAGCTGTACCACATCTTCTGGGTCTCGTGCAACTAACTTCCAAAAAGAAAACACAAAACCACTTATAGCCCATTCTGGCCTGATCTACGTGGATACAGAGAGTGTTTGACTGTTGCCTTGGCCAACACATTTTCCAGAGCCCACGGCCACTGAAAACTTCTGGTAACGGATTGCCAAAAGACTGCCACGCTACCATTCGCCAGCCATTACAATTGATCAACTCCCACATAGCGCTGAAATGACGTTCCTACATTTGTCATGTATGCTCAACACGACTCATGCCCCCATACCGCCAACTTGACGAAGGCTATGCTTCAGCGGTTTGGTTGGGTAACAAGACAACATAGTTCGCACATCCTGGATCTTTCAGCGTGAGATTTTCACATTTTTGACATCCTGAAGAAAGATAGGCGTGGTCGTCGGTTTTATTCAGGCGACGAAGTGCAAGAGTGGATGCGCTTGTGGATCCTTCAGCGGCCGACCGCTTTCTACGAAACAGGAATTGATCGTCTCATCTCCAAATGGAATAAATCTCTTAAAGGTTGTGGTGATAACTGTTGAATGGAATCATTCCATGATCCCGTTGTGGCGGGTGATGTGTTTACATTTGACTGCCCCTTATATTTTAAGCCACCTAAAAAGAAGAAGTGTGATTAGGGTCTTGCGTATCGTAAACTACGTGTTCCTTAGTGACAAGGCACAGGCTCTGACTGAGGAAGGATATCGGCCATGTCCATAGAAGGGTATCACCTCGGAATTCACCTTAACTGATTTTAGGAAACTACTGGAAATCTAGATCAGGATGAGAAGCTGTGGCTTTGAAATGCCAGCCTCCTGAATACGAGTCCAAAACAGTCCGAGGCCACGCTCAATTTCAGTATACTAAAGATGCCTCAGTAGCGTAAGGCGAAACGCAACTATCAAAAGGAAAATTGAATTTATTCAATTGCACTGTAATAGACATTCATCATAAGCTTAAAGTAATTACTATAATTTTATTAGCAGATGTGACAGCCAGAGCAGTAACGTTGCAGATCAGAAGTTATGTTATTAAAACGTTTCGACGTACATAAATGTTGCCATATAGTACAGAACAGGCGGACGAAATTGTGCTGATGAAGAAGACAGCGTAACGAAACAACTGTATTCACTCGAAGAGTAATATAATGGCCCAGATGTTGTCACTGTAACTAAATAGGCCTTTTACAAAGTAATTTGTGACAGGGTGAGTTCTGCCTCTACTATCTTTAATTGAATAAAAGCCACATAGTTCAACAAGATGCACTATGCATACAGTAACATTGAAAACGAGTATTTTCTGTTCATGTCTATTACAGTGCGTACAAGTCTTTCGAGCATATTTACACTCACTTCACCTATGCTGAAGATTACGTCTTGACGAATCGTTGACACAGATTCTAGCTGATGATAAAACGGAAGCATCTTGCGTTTTGACCTTCCCATTCGATTTAAATGTGACTCATGGGGAGGATTTGGGGATATGCACCTAGTGTTGCTTGTTGTGTCCCAACAGGCACGACAGTGGAGGAGTGTGTCGCAACCCCACTTCACCCCTGACTAGTCATAAACCCCAAATGTTACCTCTACATACTAGAAATTTATCTGTTATGTAACCCTCTTATCCAAACATGATACATTGAATGACTTTTTCTTCCTATGATGCTATTTCCTGGTGTCCATTCTGCGACTTTGGCCGACTAAAACACCATTAATTCGTCTTTAATGTTCATTTCTCCTCATCCGCTTAATTAGGAAATTTGCAGCCCGTTGTGTGTGCTCTGGGCGTCTTCCCATTGAAGGAGGGGGTGGGGAGGAGAAGGTGGAGGTTGTGATTTGTGTGTGGAGGGGAGGGGGCAGGTTGTGACACTCGGGAAAAAATGACGAAGGGCGGAAGAAAGGATAAGATGAAGAGTGAAGGGCGAGGGAGAAGAAGTAGGAAGAAAGAAGAATAGGGAATTGAACTGGAGTGTACAAAATTTGGAAGAGGAAGAAATGTATTAAAGATAAACATGAAGATATCTGGAGTGGACTGAGTCGAGCAACAGTTCCATAACAGCCATCATTCACAAGTATGGATATGCTTGTTTCTTGTTTTCGGCTACTACATATAACCACGCCTATTATTCCAAATGAGCCAATGTTACGAAAGAGTAGAGTCTTTTGCGGTTCTTCAGTGAACCGCAGTGAAACGAAATGAAAGATATTGACTTCATTGTTTTAAACAACAAGGCTTTGAACAGTGTGGTGATCTATCTTTTGACCTCTATCATATAAAATAATTAATGTTGAAATACGTACCTTTCTCTTCATTATAAAGTCGTGTTGATTATAATAAGCGAACTAAGCATGATGAGAATTAATCCAGAATGGGGATGAAGGGGTGGGGCACAAAAATTCTAATTTTATCTTGGGCACCAGTTACCCAAGATACGTCATTGCCTCTGTTAAATTTCGATTAGTTGGCTCGCAAAACAATAAAGCCCTTACGTGAATTCAGCGAAAAGGTCAATTACGTAGCAGTCAACTGGTCTGGTTCGAAGCTATTCCGGAGCAAATTCTACATCATTATAACAGGCAGTGACGTGCCAACTAGCTTTTAGTATAGGGCAAGCGAACCTACTCGCTGAATTCGTCTAATGTAAATTAGACATATGTCTTTCATCAAAGCCGTCTCGCTTGCAGATATACTAACAGTTTGGTAGATGAGCTAGGCAGTTAGCACTACGTTGTTCTACAAGGAGTAACAATTTACTTACTTCAATATTAAAGTCGTTAACATGGGCCCAATTTCATAAGTCCTGTTTCTTGGAAATATTTTCGTTCCTTTAAATTCGAGAATAACATCATATAGTTGAAGACATTAATTCTACTTTGCTTTCGGAGCACTCATCGACAGGAATTCAGACTTACTGTGGGCTACAATATGAGTCTGAAAGAACAGACACCACATATACAAAGTCGCATATTTGCTGACGTGCCGCATTCGTTTTGTCGATGGCTCTGCTTGTAGCTCATGTAAATCTCTAACTGAATTTGGTGGACGAAACCGAATCTTACTCTACACCCCCTCTATACCCGCTCAATACTTTGAAGTGGAAGGGAAGTGGTTTGGTCAGTCGCCCCACCCACCGACTCCTCACTTTATACGCCGTTAATATCAGGAGAGTAAGTAGCTGAGGAGTTCCTGAGTAAAGATAGATCAGTGCCAGGGCTTGTGTTAAAGCCATGCAGAACGGCTTCTGACGTCAGCGGGTAGCCGACGCTCGCCAAGTCTGCGGTAGGGAAGACAAACTGCTGGCCCATCAGAGCCGCGTGACTTTCACTTACGAAGCCGCGGGTGGTGCCTCATTCCAGCCAGCCTCCAGCTCAAGGCTCCAGCCACCTCGCAGCCCGCCCCTTCGCGCCTTCCGCCCGGCACGACATCTCCCATCTCCTCTCGCAACTCCGTTCCGGCGCGAAAACAGGCGAGCCGGGTGTAGTCTCGGCGCCTTGCAGCACGCCCTGGCGCCGGGTGCACTTCCGACAAGGGAGGCGTAATCTCCTCACAAGCTGCGCACAGGCCCGGCCCACCGCCCCTCTCCCCTCCCCCATCCCCTTCCAGGCTCTCTCCGGCGCAGTTCTCTCGCACACTGAGAAGAGTCACACAGTCTTTGTTCACGTGGCAGAGCAGCGATACTCTCACGCAGAAATAATAGCGCTTTGGACTCACCGTTTCACACCAGATGTAATTGCCAGCCTTTTAACTAAAGAAAGGACAAAGTGGCTGGAAAAATAGGACTGCCTGTAACGAAACAATATGCCATTTTTTATCTTTCAGCTACACCTCTCATTGTAAGGTAATTTTGACATTTCTTAAACAGTTTTCTACTTGTAGGTAGTGACTGAACTGTGTGGGAATCGCAACTTATTTTCACACCTTCTGTCTTCATGTTGTTACCGAACTTTTAGTTAACGATGGTTTATAGGCACACCAGATAAAAATCTTAGTCACCTCCTAGGAGACGTGTCACTAATACTGAGTGACACCCCCTCTAGCCATAAGAGGGGACGTTTATGACATTGACCGAAAATAACAATTTCCAGTCTGTTTATTATTTAGCAGAGGAACTAATGGACAGTAAGTACCCAAAGATTGAGTGATGGAACGCACATTCAGTTGAAGCCACCCACTGACGATTACACTGATCATCCAGACCATTATAAAACAGCCGGTATGTCCATCTTTGGCACGGATAATAGCAACGACGCCTCGGAAGCAGCGAGGCCTTGGTAGGTCGCTGGAGGCACCATATCTGCTCACACAAATCATCTCTAATGTGTTCGTTCCGGTTCAGGTCTGACAAACTGGGGAGAGAGGGACGGGGAACGGGGCAGCACATCAATTTGAACTCGACACGCCACTGTGTTCCTCGAACCGCTCCATCACACTCCTGGCCTTGTGACATGTCACATTATCTTGTATAATGGCACTGCCGTCGTGAAGCGTGATCGTCATGAAGAGGTGTGAAGAGGTGTACGTGTTCCGCAACCAATGTACGATACTCCTTGGCCGTGTTGGTGCCTTGAGCGAGCTCCATTGAACCCATGGATTCCAACGTGAATGTTCTCAAGAGCATAATGGAGCCGTCGCCAACTTGTCTCTCTCCCACCGTACAGGTGTCAAGGAGCTGTTTCCCTGGAAAACGACATATTCGCGTCCTCCCATCGGCATTATGAAGAAAGTATCGGGATTCATCAGACCATGCAACGCTCTGCCACTGCGCCAACGTCCAGTGCCGATGGCCAGGTGCCCATTTGAATCGTAGTTGCCGATGTCGTGGTGTAAACATTGGCACACGCATGGGTTGTCGGGTGCGGAGGCCCATCGTTAGGAGCGTTCGGTGCACTGCATGTTCAGACACACCTGTACGTTGCCCACCATTAAAGACTGATGTTAGTTCCTCCACAGTTCGCCACCTGTCCTGTTTTACTAGTCTACATCTGTTGTGAAAGGTGTCCGCTCAACCCCAACGACCCTTGGACGTGGTTTCACCTTTCTTCCGCCACCTTTCTTCCGCCACTCACTACAGCATTCCTCGGAAACCCGAAAAGTCGCGCAGTTTCTGAAATGAAATGTTAGTGCCGAGCCTTCGGGCTGTCACAATCTGCCATCGGTTAAATAGATCACGTGCATTCTCCATTCTGCACAAGGACAGCAGGCTCACTGATACCACATGCAGAGTGCATATGTCTGACTAGCATCAATTCATTGCCAGATGGCGCGGCTATTATCTGGATGGGTTTACATCGATAGTAGCCGGTGGTTATTATGTTCTGGCTGATTAATGTAAATCCTATGGAGCTGCCAGTTTCAGGGACGTTAATTACTACCTTTCACAACCTTTTTCTAATCTTCCCAGGCGCTTCCTGTGGTATTGATATCGAGTAATTTAGTGACCAGCTAGAGGTGTTTGGGATTTCGAGTGTTCGTAGTGTTAGTCAAGCCAGGGACGTGAGCGTTCAGTACCGCGAACACGGGTGTTGTCACCTCGGAAGACAGTAGTGCCTAAGGTAGGCTCGTCCAAACTGTGCCCCTGGGGCGCTAGCGCCCGTGATCGCCCGCAGCCAGCGCCCCGGGCGAATTCGTATGTTGCTGCAGTGGCCGAGCCGTGTCGCTTAGCTGGCTGTGCGGACCGCCCGAACGCCAGCCGATAGATGTATTTGTTCGCCCGTTTTCCCTTCGGGCACAGGATGTCTCACAAGTGCTTCAACTAGAGCTGATTGACCTACAGTGCCATATCCGCCTGAAGGACCGCTTAGGACAGCTTTCTTATGTGTAAAACTATGGATGACTTTTACAGCTGTCTTCCACGAGAGAAATATCCTCTTTTGCACAAGCACGCGGCCAAAGTTCTCTCAATGTTTGGTTCCGCGTATATTTGTGAGCGCTTTTTCTCTGTGTTAAAGCTTGCCAAAACTAAGAACCGTTCATTCCTTGGCGATAAAAATGTGACCAATTCTTTGAGGTTAGCAGTCTCACGGAATATTGTACCAAGCCTTGACAAAATCGTTTCCTCTAAAAAGAAAAGCGTGTAAAATGTTACATGTCTTCTTTTACAATGTTGACTGTAAGAATTAAAGAGATTTATAGCCTTAATTATATTTTAATAAGTTTTCAAACTTGGTCAGTTAAAATTATTACGTACAAAGCAGCAAACTAAGGATTCGATTTCTAAACTCTGAAAAGGGATACAAAAAATTGTAGCACGAAATATAACAAAAAATACTTACTTGTAACTACTAACAGTAAGAATGAGACTCTATATTCCTTACATAAAATTATTTCCAAAATAGAATATTTTTGTTTACGTTAGATCTGAACGCGGGACAGTCCAGCGCAGAGCGGTACTGTGCGGTCTCACTCGCTCTGTAGCTCTCTCTCTCTCTCTCTCTCTCTCTCTCTCTCTCTCGCTCCTATGGCGACACTGGCGACACATGGTCGCGGACGGGGCGCTCAACTACACTGTGTTGCGCCCGCCGGGCGCAATTCTTGGATAAGCCTGGCCTAAGGCATACTCAAGAAGGTTGTGACGAAGCAAGCTGGGGTAATTTGAATTACCACTTGTTTCGCCATCTGCCTCATTAAATTGGTTTTTTCACTTTTTACAATTTACCATTAACATACGTGAATAAAATCTGTATTTTCATAAAAGAAAAAGGTTGGCCCTCAGTTTCAAAGAATAAAACACCAGATCTAATTTTGTGCTTAGCTTTATGTATGTAATTCATTTTCTAATTTATTTTGACTATCCCTAGTTAGTATCGATCGTCATAGGGTGAAATCAGTGACTATTTCGTAACTTAAATTATATTTTTGACCTATAAACAAGTATAAATTCTGCAATAATTGTAAACGTTTGGAAGACGAAATGCTAGTAATCTTAAAGTATTTATTTAGTTATAGTCAGAAACATGTTAGCAAAACCAGCCTTGAGTTAATTCCAAAGTAATTTAACTGTTTTGTCAAAAGTATTGTTTGCGTAACTATATTTGTTAATTTCATGATTTAAACAAATATTTTGGCCTAACTCTTGCAGCAGAAGAAACTTTTAAAAAGATGCAATTTTTTGATGCACTTAATTTAACGAGTTAAGTTTTTATTGTAAATTCTGTAAATTTCACTTCAAACAATGCGTAGTTTCAGCACCTATTTTGTGATGATATATATAAGGGCCTGATTTTTGGCCACGAGACAGTCAGTCCACGGCCGAGTTTCAGACGAGTAACCTGTGCTGGTTAGAACAACAACAATGCTTCATCTTAACAGTGTAATAAGTGTTAAACAATTAGGTTGTGCTTAAAACAATAACAGTGACTGTTTCCATACGCACCCGCTTATTCTTCAGTTCTATTTCCATATGTAACTGTTTATTCTTCAAAAACTGTGGACTTTGTGCTTAGTTTTTACTGCTCGTCGTTGTTCAACAAGAAACTATTGTAGCAGTATGTGGAGTTTTGCCTGCAAACTGTTAATGAGGCTTATGGAAAGTTTAAACAGTAGTACCCTGGTCATGCACATATAACTGTGCAATATTGTGGGCTGTGAACAGTGAAATTAAAGTACTGAAACACGTAACTGTGTATCTGTCCGCTACATGATTTGCTGTAGTCAGTGTCGGAATCCACAACCCATTGTTTCAGCCAGTGTAGCAATGCAGTACGTCGACAACGAGCCGGTTTCTGTGTTGCAGTGCTCATGTAAGACTTGCAGCTACATGTGCCGCCTAGAGAAACGGCCTGTTGCTAGTTGCCTGACTTCAAATGTCCATCCCACGCAGTTGCCTTGGCAAAATTTGCTTGGAAATTGGTACAGATGGACCTGCATTCAATGGTTCAAATGGTTCAAATGGCTCTGAACACTATGCGATTTAACGTCTGAGGTCATCAGTCGCCTAGAACTTATAATTAATTAAACCTAACTAACCTAAGGACATCACACACATCAATGCCCAAGGCAGGATTCGAACCTGCGACCGTAGCGGTCGCTCGGTTCCAGACTGTAGTGCCTAGAACCGCACGGCCACTCCGGCCGGCTTGCATTCAATGACAACCGCAGTTGCTGTCAAGCAGTTACTGTCTTTAACAAGGCGTGACACTCGTCTACCATTTTGTGACCATTCGTCCGTGCACAGTGTTACGGGACTGCGATCGTACACTATTCTTGGTAGACACGTTGGAAAGTTCACGTTGATGCACCAACAAATCGGGCAAATACAAGAAATGTATTCGCAGTTGAGAATGCGAATCAACTTTGACAGTATGCTGGAATAACGACAGTGAAATTCCGAAGGAACATCGTATCGTACTTCATAACACAGGAACTGCTATTTCGTATTTATTCGCCAGTTCACGGCCCTCGCTTTCAATAAATATGTCCTTCTTTGACGAAAATATACTTTATGTACAAGTACAGGTTGTGACATATGGAAGACGAAATATGGAAGTTCGGGTCTGGACGTGATTCGTGCTCGGATGACCGAAGTTGTTAAGACGATTGTTCGGGTAAAGCGGGAAATCTTGGTTCGAGTCCCAGTCCAGCACAGATTTTCACTGTCGTCATTCCAATATCCAGCAGAAGGTGGTGCGTATTCCCAACAGCTAACGCATTTACTGTATTTCTTCGCGGCTGAAGCCTCCGCAGTAGGAACATCACATCGTACTTCTCAGCGACACACTGTGAAATATCCTCAACACGTTGTAAGTGTCAACCGTGGTCAAAGCTGTCCTCTGTACGGTTGTGAGTGCGTTATGGCGGAGCTAAGTGAAATTTAACGTGGCAAGTCCACTAAGTCACGATGCGCAATCCGGTGTATCGTCACTGATCGTGACAGATGGTCATTGAAGATGAAAAATGAGGAGACTACAACTGCAAAAGTCACTGTAGAATTGATTGTTGCACTAGGGAATCCAGTCAGTAACAAAACAAATCGACGGAAACTCAATAAGCAGGACACTGCAAGGTAATCTGGAATTCCAAATCCACTCATCTGTGATGCAAAGTAAATTTACCCAACAGCGTTTCGCTATATCTGCCTCGTCTTTTTCCAAGGAGTCCCATTTGCGTTCCACGAGCATTTCTATTGCACCTTCATTAAGGCTTCACTGTCTTGCTACTATGTTAGCAGCAACTCTCTGAATTCGTTAGACATATGTTGTTACAGCTACTGTTTATAAGGGGCTGATGTAGATGCGGAAGACAAATACACAATCAGAAGTAGTCACAATTACGAAGGAACAGCGTACATAGTGAATCACAGCTTCGTTTGCCGAAAGTGTTGTATCGAGGTAGTCATTATAAGTTTTTTTTCTGTGCTGTCACAATTAATAACATGATAAGATGATTAATATGTATTTAGATGTGTCGGAAGAGTTTGACCGTGGATAGTGTTACAGCCATACATAAATATTAGACTTACTTAAAATACTCATACAAAAAACCAGTGTGAATTCAAGAAAGAATTCTGTTAGCAAGAATTCTGATAGCAAATTTTAGTTTCTGGAGAGAATTCACCCATTCGCTGCAGTAGTGGTATATTTTTTGGGCTACTTCTTTCCCTTATACATTTATATGCCATTCGCTTGCCATTTACCAAACAGCGCCTATTTCATAGTAAATCCTGTTAAACAGACAGCCACGGACGAAATTAGTAACAATAATGTTAAGGTATATATTAAGGATATGTTAAGTATTTCTCTCCAGACAGAAGATCCCTGAATTTTGGTGGCAAGCAGAATTTTCAGTTCTGTTCAACAAAAATACTCTTATAAGCAATAAATGTAGCCACGAGTAGCAGTCACTGAATAGAGAAGAACGTTCCTAATTCCCGCTTGCAGGTACTGATGATAACGTCAATGTTCCTTATGCTTAATTGTACGTAATGATGAACATCTCAAGAAAAAGGACATTTTTTTGAGTTTCTGAAATTGCTGATCTTCGCAAAATTTCTAGTTTCAGAATCAAACATATCTACATCTCATGACATTTGGCATATTTGCTTTTCATATCTTAAGACAAAGTGTCTACTGTATAAAAATGACCAGATTAGGTGATACAACGTTATCTTGTAGGCGCCTATACGACTCTCCTTGTCTTTTATCTCATCACGAAGCTTTGATTTCACAATCACACAATTTTGAAAAGTGCATAAGAATTTTCATTTTTTAAGTAAGGTCTGTGACTATTTGTAAGCCAGTTTTACGCATTTTGATGCCTTCCGACCTTTTAATTATTTAAAGGTAATTTTCTGATTTCAATACCACCAGTTCCTAAGTGTAATTGTTAAAATGACAATTTCCTCTTCATTCTATTTACACTCTCTGACAAAAAAGGTGATTCACCCAGATGACGTGGTCAGATGTCAATATAACTCCGTATACATCATCGACAGGTATGTAAATGATTGGAGTTGCAATTCTGTAGGGCTGCCAAAACAGCACATCAACGTTTTTCGTTTTTAGTGTTGTTACTAGTGCCGGTAGCACATATAAAAAGCGTAAACCGTGCCAGATATTGAGTGATCACTGTGAATGACACGGATACGTCGCGTATACGTGTAAGACAGAGTTACCAGCACTTGACAAAGTTGGAAAGGGATCTTATTGTTAATCTCCATTTGGTAACCTGGTCGAACTGTGCAATATCCAGATTTGTGGTATTCGGATACGACAGTGGCCCGATGTTAGGCTGCATTCTAAGATCGGAAGCATGTGTGAACCAAAAAATGTCTATCCAGGTAGAAAGGATCTCAGACAGAGGCAGGTGTAGAATCGACCAGGAGAAATTCACACATAGATGCTACAGTTTCTTGTGTGCCAGAAAGGAGAACTATGCCAAATCTAAGAGGTCAAAAGGAATTTCGGAAGAAAACGAGGACGGAAGAAACAGGTAATTTCAATACGGGAATGTTTTATGCAAACATCGAGTCTGCCGTAGGATTCCAGAGCAAACACCGACACAGGAAAATAACATCATGGGCGCAGGAGCGAAGAAGATTGCGTGATGAGACAATGAAAAAGGACTGGACGAAGATAAAGATAGAAGGGAAGAATCTGTTTCGAATTGACGTGGTCCACAGATGATGTAATCAAATGGAATAAGAAAGAATTACTGTATTTTTAAAAGGTACTAGAGGAATATCAAAGAGACGAACGCAGTGGCATAGCATTTGCAAAGATATCAGTGCAAATCTGCCGAAAAAAAAAACAGACTACGGAAGCGATGCTGGTTTACGTCCAGCACCACGAAGATAAAGGAGCGCAGTCTCCGTGAGCCGGAAGTGGTGGTGTTCGTATTTACGTCTGCCCCATTCATCATCTATAAGTTCCACTGAAAATGTCAACGTGAATCACATCCCCGATCACACCTTCCCAAGGGCTGTCGAATACTGTTCAAAGAATTACACCATGCCTGTTAAGAAAGAAAAATATATTTGATAAAAATCGTTAACCGCACAGAAAAATATTCTCCCAATCGCAAAACTTCGTTTGTCAAAAACGAGTATTATGTGCTTAGTTGGGTATCGACCATTATAAGTATCAATGTTACTTGAGGTAGCCCGTGCACATGCTCCAAATTATCTTTCGTTTTTTGACAATGTTCTTCCAGTCCACAACAGCACTCAGATGCGTGGATCCACGTTCACATTGTGTTTCTGTGTATTCCATCTGCAGACTGAATAATCTTGGTGATATTTCAGACATCTACATCTTTTTTAACAATATTGATTCATGTGATATTTAACCCTAGTAATAAAACTTAATTTTCCATAGCTCGCATTCCCAAGGGGAAGTACCTAAAAAGTCTTTGAAATTCGTTAATTGTTGTTGAATTACATCAATAACATCTTTTTATGGGGGTACTGATGTGTAAGTAGGGTCTAGAACCTGAAAATATCTCTTAGTGCACTCACATCAATGCCAATGTACTTTCAGTAACGTATAATACCGACTCAATGGCCTCTACAAATAATTAAAAATGCCAATGAACTTCATTATTGTTTATTTTTACTCTCAACGTGTTTCTCAAAGAGATTTTAGGGTGTAAGTAAGGACGTGAAAATGGAAATATTGACTATGACATTCACTTTGGAATTGAAATCTACTACTCAGTCTTATATTTTTGTATAACTGTAAAATTTAAAACATATATAGAATCTGGTACAACAATTCACTCAGAAAAATAAGGATTTCTTTCAAAATTGTAGACTGTCTAGATTAAAACATTTTCAACGGGGGTGCATAAAATACGCCCCATGGTATTGCGAGGGTCAAAACACTTTGAACACTAAGTTTGCTTGGAGGAAAACTGCACACATCCTTAATCGAAAGTACTACATTCTCCTTATTATTACAGTTATTCCAACACTGGAATGAAGACTCGGAAGTAGTGTTTGAATTGGTGTCAAAACTTTCCCAGCAGCTTACCCATCATGAATAGCAGTCATCATCATCCGTGCAGCATTCAGGTATGCACCAAAGAAACAATTAAACTAAGGAAACTAACTAATTGGGCACCATAAGAAAGCATGTATGCAAAATTTGAATGAATGGAATACCTTGAAATTTTCTTAATATCTGTACAAGTCTAAAATGCGCTACCACCTATATCGTGGTAACACATAACCCTATTTACGACTCCAAGTCGTAGCAGTTAATGATAAAAATGAGGATA
The DNA here is from genome assembly GCF_023864345.2 of Schistocerca serialis cubense. Lineage (NCBI taxonomy): Eukaryota > Metazoa > Arthropoda > Insecta > Orthoptera > Acrididae > Schistocerca > Schistocerca serialis. The sequence continues at coordinate 533,607,042 of NC_064639.1, read as the reverse complement.
CAGTTTCAATCAAGGACATATTCTGAAGAAATGAGATCTAGAAATTGCTCAGCTGCTTCGCTTGGCTAAATTTATTTTGCGTGTGACTGCAGGAATATTCCTAGTTCCATTCCATTAATTATAAAACAGTTTCTCGGCACGAACGGGGCTCACGCAGAAGCGCTGAATTCATAAAATCGTCTGCCATGGTGCCGGGCCGGTATTTACACCTACCCGCCGGTGGTAATCCTTTGCGACTCGAGAGGATTTGTCGTAATCTCTTGCAGGCCCGCCTCTGAAACCCGCTGTCAGCGAGGAGGAGATTTCAGGATTACAGACATGAATAATAAAGTACGATCTGTGTGAATGCCTCTCTTCTGGCGCGCTATCCTCACCTGGCTCTCCTATCAGTTAAATATTTACTAAAGAGAAGGTATCCGGCGCCGGAATACGTGTCAAATTATCTCGGTGCATCGCCCTCCACCAAACGTTTGGAATGTTTTGTCCGCAGTAAATTTGTTGCTTCTCATCTATTGTACGAATTGAATGTAACTGAAATTAGGAAAGAAATTCTATTGAGCAGTGTCTTCTTGTCTGAGGGCATTGGGTAATTCTAAACAAAATTGTCGTAACAAAGACAAACTGTTTGTTTAAGTACTTTTAGACTGCATGACGCCTGGTATTTATACAAATTTGAAGAAAGGGATGTTAGGATTTAACGACCTCTCGAAGTGGACTGCACAATGACGGAATGTATTTACCGCGTCCTTTCTAAGGAGACCATTCTCGGATTTAGGTTAAGGTATTTAAGAAAACAATGGAATGCCGAAAACTTGATGAATTGACGGAAATTTGATACACCGTTGTCTCGAATGGCAGTTTACACTTTGCAACAAAGTTAAAGGATCATTTTTTCGAAATCCCGTAATTGTCTACCATTGCGACACATAAGTTTGAAATTTGGCTCAGCGATGTTTACAACCTGTCCCTGTAATGTTCCGAAAACGTGGCGTCCTGAGTAGTCGGTCTCGGTCTCAGGGACGCATCAGACAGCAAGGTGTCGACTTGCGAAAAGAAGGCCACCCTTCGGAAGCTCATTTGAGTTATAAGGTGGTAGAGGGGTTAATGATATGACATTGGCAAAAAATTTCACCGCAATTCTGCCCAACGCCGCCGTGGAAGTGTCACACAATGACTCGATGAGAAGGTTGTCACACACCTTCTTACCGATATTTCACCCGTTCTTTTGACGTCTCTGCGACGGAGGTATAAACCGACACGAACAGCTTTGAAAGCACACTGTTTCCTTATGAGTAGCCGAGAAAAACATTTCAGACACACCACCGCTCAGAATAGGCACGAAAAGGCCTCGCAGGGTGATTTAAAGGACGTCAAGCCGGCCGAAGTGGCCGTGCGGTTAAAGGCGCTGCAGTCTGGAACCGCAAGACCGCTACGGTCGCAAGTTCGAATCCTGCCTCGGGCATGGATGTTTCTGATGTCCTTAGGTTAGTTATGTTTAACTAGTTCTAAGTTCTAGGGGACTAATGACCTCAGCAGTTGAGTCCCATAGTGCTCAGAGCCAATTGAACCATTTGGTATACAGCTCGTTATCTGTGCCAAAATGTAGTCTTCAAAGCCAACGGTTCTTGTGAGCAGAGATGAAACTGAGGGGAAGCCAATTACGGGTTGTGTACTGCCTGATCAAACAACTGCCATCGAAAACGTTGCAGGAGCGTCCTCGTTGCCCCTACAATGTGTGTCCGGGAACTGTCACTAAGAAGTAAATGCAAGGCAGTTATGTTATGTGGGCTGAATGAAATCAGGAGAAATCCCTCACCAGGCCCTCATAATTGGCGGGTGGCACTACTGTCTTATTTGCTACTGTCTTACACCTTACGTGCTCACTGTGAGCTCAGAATTGAAAAGAGCGACGTGGCTCCGTCGGAGGGAAAGCTAGAGACACAGGCCAACACATCTTTGCAAAGCTACATTGGATTTTCGCTGTGTTTTCCAGTAGTTTCCATTTTGCGCCCGATCGGACGTTACTTTCCGAATAGCCCTCGTATGAAACAGTTAATGCTACTGTTGCCAATGACCCAGCCACCAGGCACACAGCACTGTACTGCGGGTTGCCGCCCTTCCCAGACGTCAGTAATACGCGGAAGACCACAAGCTCAGTGCTGAAAAAGTAATGTCTCCAAACAAAAAATGAGTAGGCGAAATCAAAGATATCCAGAAATCGATGCATGTCACCAAAACTACGCAGGTACACAAACAAGACAATAAACTGAGGAAATCGATTCCGACTGTGACATCTCTTCGAAGAATGACGACAGACAGTGTGATGTCGATTCCTTTGGAGAATCTACGTTAGACCCCTCTGTAACGACTGATAAACCACATGGACGATGAAAAGATTATATCTTCGCTAAATTTAGTTCGGGAAATAGGCATTCATACAGCTACAGATGCGTCTTCATCGCACAAAAAGTACTGGGAAATGACCTAGAAATTAAGTCTATAAAGCCTGCGGACAAGCTAAAAATACGAGAACGCCCTGGAAAATAATGGCTCCGAACTTTTTATGCGTAAACTGTTAAAACTATTCAAATAAAACTGGTATTATTAGCATTCCAAATCTTTATCCTTCGTGTCTACGTATTTGCAGCCCACCGCTGCTAGATAGCTCCAATTTGTAGCGTGTAATATGGCGGTCTGCAACGTAATTATGTTAATGCGTGAGAAACATCGTGATGTAATCGAGATTCTAATTCGAAGAGTTCGTCCACAGATCGATCACTCTCTAGTTCAGCAAGATAATGCCAGACGACACATAAGTGCTGCAACTTCTGGAACTACCCGACCCCTTGGATTCACTGCCATCGATCGTCCTCCAGAGTCCCCAATTAGCCCCGTAGGATTTTCACCTGTTTTCATAACTTTAAGAACATCTTCGAAAACTTCACTTTCATACTGATGAAGCGGTGCGAGTAGAGGTGACACTGTGGCTCCGTCAATGAAGTCAAACATTCTACAGTTATGGTATCAGCAAACTAGTCTCTAGTTCTAAGAAATGTGTTAGTCACGAGGGTGGCTATGTTAAGAAACAAATATGAAGACACGAAGAATAAAAATGTAGAATACTAATAACGTCTGTTTTATTTGAAAAGCTTTAAGATTATTCACATAAAATAATCGATAGCATTACTATTCAGCACGACCTCATAGTTTTCCAAATAAATGAAAAAGACATACCACTTATTATTAAAAGTGGTCTGATGTTGCTGCTGGGGTCCTTTGTTTTCGATGGTCCTGTTAATGTTCCGTATCTCCTATTTTTACCTTAGTGTCAAAACGTTACGTATGACTGCAAACATTTGCTACTCATTGTTGTTTGACTTTATATTATCAAAAGTGAGGAAAACGAGTAAGGAGAACTCAGTAGTTCAGTCTGAGATACGTTTCACACCATAAATACGCTAGAAATATCCCCCATAGAAAAATCGCAGCTATAAACATCTATCGGTTCGTGTTTTCTGTATCTCATTTTTTAGACCTCAACTTTCAAGCTTCAAGTTCAAATGGTTCAAATGGCTCTGAGCAGTATGGGACTTAACATCTGAGGTCATCAGTCCCCTAGAACTTAGAACTACTTAAACCAAACTAACCTAAGGACATCACACACATCCATGCCCGAGGCAGGATTCAAACCTTCGACCGTAGCGGTCGCGCGGTTCCAGACTGAAGCGCCTAGAACCGCTCGGCCACACTGGCCGGCTCAAGCTTCAAGTACTTAACAATATCACATATGCATCATATTTTAGAGAGTCGTATTATTTTTAAGAAATTCAACCCAAAAAGTTATACACTCTTTTTTAGCATTTTTTGTAACTTTAAAAAATTAAATACAGTGTCATTTTAAAGTAACGTGCTGGTATACTGTCTAAAATTTACAGTGTTCTCCTAACAGTCACTCTTTTCCTTTCAAAACTACTGACTAGTTTTCTAGTACAGGGCTATTACAAATGATTGAAGCGATTTCATAAATTCACTGTAGCTCCATTTATTGACATATGGTCACGACACACTACATATACGTAGAAAAACTCATAAAGTTTTGTTTGGCTGAAGCCGCACTTCAGGTTTCTGCCGCCAGAGCGCTCGAGAGCGTAGTGAGACAAAATGGTGACAGGAGCCGAGAAAGCGTATGTCGTGCTTGAAATGCACTCACATCAGTCAGTCATAACAGTGCAACGACACTTCAGGACGACGTTCAACAAAGATCTACCAACTGCTAACTCCATTCGGCGATGGTATGCGCAGTTAAAAGCTTCTGGATGTGTCTGTAAGGGGAAATCAACGGGTCGGCCTGCAGTGAGCGAAGAAACGGTTGAACGCGTGCGGGCAAGTTTCACGCGTAGCCCGCGGAGGTCGACGAATGAAGCAAGCAGGGAGCAGCCGACGGTTTGGAAAATCTTACGGAAAAGGCTAAAGCAGAAGCCTTACCGTTTACAATTGCTACAAGCCCTGACACCCGATGACAAAGTCAAACGCTTTGAATTTTCGGCGCGGTTGCAACAGCTCATGGAAGAGGATGCGTTCAGTGCGAAACTTGTTTTCAGTGATGATGCAACATTTTTTTCTTAATGGTGAAGTGAACAGACACAATGTGCGAATCTGGGCGGTAGAGAATCCTCACGCATTCGTGCAGCAAATTCGCAATTCACCAAAAGTTAACGTGTTTTATGCAATCTCACGGTTTAAAGTTTACGGCCCCTTTTTCTTCTGCGAAAAAAACGTTACAGGACACGTGTATCTGGACATGCTGGAAAATTGGCTCATGCCACAACTGGAGACCGACAGCGCCGACTTCATCTTTCAACAGGATGGTGCTCCACCGCACTTCCATCATGATGTTCGGCATTTCTTAAACAGGAGATTGGAAAACCGATGGATCGGTCGTGGTGGAGATCATGATCTGCAATTCATGTCATGGCCTCCACGCTCTCCCGACTTAACCCCATGCGATTTCTTTCTGTGGGGTTATGTGAAAGATTCAGTGTTTAAACCTCCACTACCAAGAAACGTGCCAGAACTGCGAGCTCGCATCAACGATGCTTTCGAACTCATTGATGGGGACATGCTGCGCCGAGTGTGGGAGGAACTTGATTATCGGCTTGATGTCTGCCAAATCACTAAAGGGGCACATATCGAACATTTGTGAATGCCTAAAAAAACTTTTTGAGTTTTTGTATGTGTGTGCAAAGCATTGTGAAAATATCTCAAATAATAAAGTTATTGTAGAGCTGTGAAATCGCTTCAATCATTTGTAATAACCCTGTAAATATCATAACATCACCTTACCATACTTGTTTCAGTATCTCGTTTGCTACCAGAGAATCTTCCATACAAAATATTACTTGCTCCTCAGCATACTATCAATAGCGGTAAATCTCTTTCCGACATCTGGAACCGTTCACGAAATACACTGAAGAGCCAAAGAAACTGGTACACTTGTCTAATACCGTGTAGGTCCCCCGCGTGCACGCAGAAGTGCCGGAACACGACGTGGCATGGACTCGACTGATGTCTGAAATAGTGCTGGAGGTAACTGACACCATGAATCCTGCAGAGCTGTTCATAAATGTGTAAGACGACGAGGGTGTGGAGATCTCTTCTGAACAGCAAGTTGCAAGGCATCCCAGATACGCTCAACAATCTTCATGTCTGGTGAGTTTGGTGGCTAGCGGAAGAGTGTTCCTGGAGCCACTCTGTAGTAATTCTGGACGTGTGGGCTGTCGCATTGTGCTGTTGGAAATGCCCAAGTACGTTGCAATGCACAATGGACACGAATGGATGTATGTGATTCTTACGCACGTGTTACCTGTCAGAGTCGTATCTGGACGTATCAGGGGTCCCACATCACTCCAACTGCACACGCTTCACACCATTACAGAGCCTCCACAAGCTTCAACCGTTCCCTGCTTACATACAGGGTCCATCGACTGATGAAGTTGTTTCCATACCTGTACACGTCTATCTGTTCGATACAATTTGAAACGAGACTCGCCCGACCAGACAACATGTTTCCAGTCATCGACAGTCCCATTTCGGTGTTGACGGGTCCAGGCAAGGCGTAAAACTTTGTGTCGTGTTGTAATCAAGGTATACGAATGGGCCATCGGCTCCGAAAGCCCATATCGATGACATTTCATTGTATGGCTTTTACGCTGACACTTGTTGATGGCCCAGCAATTTGCGGACGGTTGCACATTTGTCACGCTGAACGATTCTCTTCGTTCGTCGTTGATACACTTCTTGGCGGATCTTCTTTCGGCCGCAGCGATGTCGGAGATTTGATGTTTTACCGAATTCCCTATATTCACGGTACACTCCTGAAATGGTCGTACAGGAAAATCCCCAGCTCATTGCTACCTCGGAGATGCTGTGTGCCATCGCTCGTGCGCCGACTATGATACCACGTTCAAAACTCACTTAAATATTTACAACTTGCCATTGCAGCAGCAGTAACCGATCTAACAACTACGCCAGACACTCGTTGTCTTATATAGGCGTTGCCGACCGCAGCGTGGTATTCTGCCTGTTTACACGGCTCTGTATTTGAATACGCTACAGTGTAAGACGAGTGTTAACATCTTACGCGAATCGCCCTGTTTATCTTCTTACACAAATGTCTCAAACAAAAGTCCGTTACTGGGAAGATCAGCAACGTTGGAGGTTACACGGAGCGTTACCGACAGTTGACGTTCTCTCGCACCTTTCGCTAGCGAAATGAAACCTAAATTCGAGAAATGATAGTGTTATGAGAAGGACTTGCCACCAGAGACTGTAAAGTGCCTTTCTGTGTATAGATGGAGATGTAGTTGCTGTAGGTGCACTGTCTCAAGACCGACAAACGAATGTCCAGCTACTCGGTCGACGCCAGATTCCCCGGTGGGATGCCTGCCTGCAGAAGAAGTGCGACGGGCTGCACAGGCCGGGAGCAGAGACACACGTGCCTACCCTCTAATGCGGCACCGCCGTTTTGCGCTGCAGCGTTTACGTCCACCGGCGTTGCTTCAGTACCGAGGCGAGCTCTGGTGCTAATTGTATTCATGTCCGACCCCGTCGCTGTTACGCTTTCAGCAGCCGTGGACATGTCTCGGGCAAACGCAACCACACGCGTCCACCAGCTGCGCACACCCTACGGCACGATCGCGCGAACACTAACGGAAAAATACTCAAAACACCAAGAAGCAGTTGTACGACATAAGCGAAAGTTGCTAGGCGAGTTTCTGCAACTGAAAAATGATGTCGCGCTAGTCGCATGAAAGTGGCGCTAGTAGCGTCACTATGAGTATGAGAATGCGGTTTGCATTAAACAAACCCTATAACAGTCGTGAGCACTTTCACATTGGACATGTCGAGCTGAAGTTTGTCAAGAATGCCCTTACAGCGACAATGATGCCATTATCAACATCTCATTGGCTTTGGACAAGGCGTGTAATAGCGCTACGAGAAGACGAACGTTACTTTTGCTATATTGCAGTAAGACTTTGCAGGAATGAAGCCACTATACATGACTGCTGACAGCAGTGGTCACGAGATTGTACAGCCACATCATGTCCGGGCTCCGGACGACCACAACGGCATCAGCGCGGGGAAAAGAACATCGTGTTCGGCGTATGGATCTGGAGCATCGTACTGCAGCTCAATTAGCTGTTTGAACAGCAGTAGGCACCACAGTGTCAAATCGAACTCCTACAAATCTGTAACCTCAAGAATGTCTCCGAGCCAGACACCCTGTAGCGTGCATTCCACTGACGCAAAACCACTGCCATTTGCGACTCTAGTAGTGACAACCGAGATCTCATTGGAGGGAAAGTTAGAAGCCTGTTGTGTTTTCTGATGAAAGCTGCTTCTGCCTCGGTGCCAGTGAGAACCGTGTGTTGCGTAGAAGATGGTCACTTGAAGGCCTACAACGTCTCTGCCTGCGTGCCAGACACACTGGACCGACATCTGGAGCTACTTTCTTGGGTGCGATTTCGTATGACAGTAGGAGCACTCTCGTGTTTATACCACGCACCTTGATTGCAAAATCGTATCAATCTGGTAAATCGACCTGTTGTGCTGCCATTCAAGAAAACCATTCCAGTGCATATTTTCCAGCAGGATAACTCTATCCCACACTAGGCTGGTGTAACCCAACATGCACTACAGAGTGCTATGTTCCCTTGGCCTGTTCGATCACCAGATCTGTCTCCAATCGGACAAAGAGACTTCATCGGATGACAGTCAGGCGTCGTCCAAAATGTATCTGAGCACTATGGGACTTAACTGCTGAGGTCATCAGTCCCCTATAATTTAGAACTACTTAAACCTAACTAACCTAAGGACATCACACACATCCATGCCCGAGACGGGATTCGAACCTGCGACCGTGGCGGTCGCGCGGTTACAGTCTGTAGCGCCTAGAACCGCTGGGCCACCCCGGCCAGCCATTGTCGTCCAGAAACAGTATTCATCGTTCCTGTATTCACCAACCAAGAGCAACAGGCATGGAAGTCCACCCCACCAACTGACATCCGGCAACCACACAACACAATGGATGTACAATTGCGTGCCTGCGTTCAACATTCTAGCGCCTACCAAGCATTTCACATTTGCAACGGCTTATCTCGGTCTTACATTAACCTGTGTTCTTGCAATGTTAATCACTTAAATATGTTACTTACGCAAAGATATTCCCGAAATTTGCTTACTCTAAATAAATTCTTTTGGTGTTGCGACTTTTTACCGTCTAGCGTCTGAGTTAACTACAGTCGGTACAAGAGAGAATAAAATAAGAGTGGAGAGGCAAACGTGTTGCGACGGTAGTCTTAGACTGCTTCCTCTCACGTAAATAGAAGTCACTTTCTCCAAGAGGATCGGGAGGACGACGGTTCAATCCCGCGTCCGGCCATCCTGATGTAGGTTTTCCGTGATTTCCCTAAATCGCTCCAGGCAAATACCGGGATGGTTCCTTTGAAAGGGCACGGCCGACTTCCTTCCCTGTCCTTCCCGAGACCGATGACCTCGCTGTTTGGTCTCTTCCCCCAAACAATCCAATCCAATCCTCCAAGAGGATGCAGGGGCCCATGGGTCTCCATACGCAGCCCAGCGATGTAATACACTGAAGCTTATAATACATATACTGACGCTAATGAGCTGTTGCTTTTGTAATATAAGTGACTCGAACGCCAGATGCATGCGACTGAATCGTTGGAAAGACTTTATTTTTTCATTAATTTCGCAGGTTGTTTTCTCGTGTTTGCTCGTCCTCAGCTTACGCTTTCTTTTTATTAACAATAGCTGATAGACACAGATTTTGATTGCCTTGTTATTGTCTTGTGGATTCGCTGTTATAGTAATCCACTGCAAGGCACACTTGCGATCGCCGCTAGAGAGATGATTGAACACATGAGACGACATTGTTTTGGATATTACTCTTTTGCATGCTGTGGCGAATCGACGGTGCACATCATCTGGCGTAGTTCGGGCATCATGACAGACTGCGTCATTCAGTGTTATATAATTTTACATTAACGTGGTTTGTAAATGTTGCTTCATCGAGAAAGATCACACGTTAGAAAAACATAGCATCATCTCCCAGGCGCTGCAGGGCAAACAGACAAAATTATATACGGTATCCGAAATCATGTCCTCCGAGTACCTGATGTAGTGGCACATGATATGGGTGGAATTAATGTCAATCCAAGATGCGAATGACACCAGTCTGGCTCATCCCACATTCCTTGGCAATGCGTCGCGTGCCGGCCGCGGTGGTCTCGCGGTTAAGGCGCTCAATCCGGAACCGCGCAACTGCTACGGTCGCAGGTTTGAATCGTGCCTCGGGCATGGGTGTGTGTGATGTCCTTAGGTTAGTTAGGTTTAAGTAGTTCTAAGTTCTAGGGGACTGATGACCACAGATGTTAGGTCCCATAGTGGTCAGAGCCATTTGAACTATTTTTTTTTTTTTTTTTTTTTTTTGCGTCGCGTGCTACCATGCTGCCTGATAAGCGTCGTCGCCAGAACAAGTACTTTATGTGCTCTGTCAGCTGCAGTCTTCCTCCTCGTCCCCTGATTGACTTCGAAATTCCTGTTCGCAGTAGTGACTCAATTATTTTGCAAGTGCCTTGCGCGATGATCAGCGACGATCGTGATAGACACCCCTATATCGCCGTACCGTCTCGACAGCTTTTCTTTGATATTCACCGTATGAAAGTAATGTCTCTAAATACTGCTCATTGGCGTTCAAGTCTGCTTGCAAGGAGTATTGAAGCAGAAACTACCTGCCGATAAACAACACAATTCCTGTTACTTATGCGGTGAAGTAAAATGGGTCAAATGGCTCTTAGCACTTTGGGACAAAATGGTTCAAATGGATCTGAGCACTACGCGACTTAACATCTGATGTCATCAGTACCCTAGACTCAGAACTACTTAAATCTAACTAACCTAAGGACAGCACACACATCCATACACGAGGCAGGATTCGAACCTTCGACCGTAGCAGCAGCACAGTTCCGGACTGAAGTGCCTAGAACCGCTCGGCTACAGCGGCCGGCTGAAGTAAAATGTTCAAAATGTTCAGCAACTTGCCATTACGGATGTCCTATAAGCTTTGATAATGGAAAGATCTGGAACGAATCGGTTGTATGCTTTTTCTCGTTAAATATATTGGTATTAACTTAATACTCAAGTAAATTAGGAAACCAACCAACTAGAAAGACAAACAATCGTCACTGGTCGGGCAAAGAAACTTGCTAACGGCTGGAAGAACTGGAATATTGCGTAATTGTGGAGACGTGTATGTGCCACTTCAAGCGTAACCGTATAAAACGACTGGAAGCACTTAAGGATACCTACAGAAGCGATGAAACAAATCGATTCGCTGTGGCGGAACACATTTTCGAGATAGGTCTTCAGATTATATTTGATAAAACTCAGATCCTGGCTACCTTGAGTGGTTACTACTAAAGGCTGTGAAGAGCGACTACATGGAGCGTTAAACGCGCCAATATTTTCAGTCGGAGGGACGAGTATGTGAACTGATTGACACGTGGGTTCCGCTGCTGAAGAAAATGTGTGTACCAGTCTTCCACCGTGGAGAGATGGTAATAGTGTATGACAATAACCGACAACGGTCATTCACGTGAGAATTTCGATGACGTGTTATAACGTACGTGCAATCTCCAGTTTACTAATGGTTTTAATGACATGTGTATCTCATGTTCCTTACTTAATGGAATGGCTGCGATTCCAAAAGAACGACGGTAACCGAAAGAATGCAGATGGTTGTAAGCTGAACGCTATTGCACAATATCCGTTGAAAGTTAAATTAATTACAGTATCTAGCAATAATTTTGAATGGATAATCGAAATAGTATGAAATTTAAGTTGTAGTCCACAAACGAGCAGAAGATAAACTAACTGAATTGAAACTGAAGTTATGTAATAATTTTAAGTGTAAAGGAAGGCAGTAGGAGGAAAAAACTGCAAAGCGCGCGTTCCACAAAAAAAAATCAACGTATAACCCAATACCTCTAAAATGACAAATAGCGTAGTGAAATTACTTGCAATTAATAAAAACATGTAATAACATGCGACGCGAAATATACTGGGTTTACGTCATTCACTGTAACGCTATGTGTTGTCAGGTACAGTGAAACAAATACTCAAGAGAAATCAGTATTTCTTAATAAATTTATTCCAGTAAAGTTCGTAATGATTTCGCTAACTAATAGCAAGAACTTCGGCGACGGAAGTCTTTCGAAAAACAGTAGCACGTGAAATATTTGCACAATACACAACATAAAATTATATAAGTCACTTTGCTTCAGTTAGCAGCATCACTTAATCCTGGATTGCTTGATTTAATTTAACTGAAAAAGTAATTAACTTTTTCCTTCATTGAATTATCTTTTTCACATTTCATTTTCTTAGTATTTATAGCGAAAGGTTACAATTTTGCAGCTGGTTAATGGATTGGGGTAATCAACAGCATTTGAAGGTTAGTGGTTCAGTTAAATGCAGAGGACACACCAAGCACGACCTCTTGCAGGAATCCGAAATAGCGAGTAAGGTTTTCACGGGCAGGTAACGCTAGTGGTTCAGTTAAATGCAGACGACACACCAAGCACGACCTCTTGCAGAAATCCGAAATAGCGAGTAAGGTTTTCACGAGCAGGTAACGCTATACTAGTACTGTATCACAGACCGGGAATTTGGTTCGGCTGCCCATCGTGCTCGAATAGCCGAGCGAGCGCTCTCGTTAAGAGGGAGTTCCGGTTCGAGTCGCGGTCCGCCACAAATTATCTCCTGTTATGACTGATTCGTTTCGCTGCCCAAATGCGGCTAGCGTCATTGAAAATCTTTTTAATCCGATTAGGGTTAATCACGCAACGTGGAAATGCGAACACGGTAACCTTCCACATCCCCAGTGACGTCGGTAGAACTGCGCACGTGCTGATAGCGGCATCTGGCGGTGCGTGAGCGAGTGCAGAGCGGGGCGGCAATATGTGGGCGCTGCCCCGTGCAGAGCGCGCAATAAACACGGCGCCGCGAGAAGAATGCGCGCGCCACGCGAGGCTGCTGCGGCCGTGGCCCGCAGCCCGCAGCGTCATTGCGCGACACGCGGGCCGCACGTGCGCGCCGACACCGTGCGCGCAGGCTGCCGCTAGTGGGCTCAGCGCAGCACGTGACCTCTGGGCTCAGCCGACGGCACTTGTTCTGTCCTCCCCCTCCCCTCCCTCTCCCCACCGCCCCATCCCCTCACTAACACACCCCCTGTGGCAGAGCGCACTCCGGTGGCCAGGGCATCGCTATGTTCATTCACCCCGCGATTAGCTCTTTTTTGGTGTCTTTTTATGCTCTATAAAAATTCCACAGACATCTTGCGGTACTTAGCTCGATTAGTTTCTTGGTGAGGTACGGAGTGTAGTTAGCAATGGCGCCTACGTGACGTCATATTCTTCCACTTCCGAAAGGCAGTCGATACACTTCCACGCTGTTGTTTAACGAAAAAAATTGATGCTTACAGATATTGGACCAAATTTGTCATTTGAGGCAGGACTTTGTCTCAGACAAAACTCGATATGTAGTTCATTAAGGGGTTATACTGGACGATGTAAAGCACAGCCTGCCGAGCTTGTCGGCTGTTTGCGGGCCAAGGTTCGACCGGTCTTGGCTTTGCTCGGTCCTTCTCTGAAGCACCCACTACAGTGCGAATTTTTATTTAGTTATAAAAATACGTGATGTCCCTCCTTTTGAACATGTGCGAAAGAACAGACACCACTCATTCTTGTAATTCGATCACACCGATGGGCGCTGAATCCACAACCTACAGTATGAATGCACATTTACGACCGACCTCCAACGGGAATCTACCGTAAATATAAAGCCTAGTTTACACGACGACACTAGGTTGCAAATGTGTGTGAAATCTTATGGGACTTAACTGCTAAGGTCATCAGTCCCTAAGCTTACACACTACTTAACCTAAATTATCCTAAGGACAAACACACCCACCCATGGCCGTGGGAGGACTCGAAACTCCGCGTGGACCAGCCGCAGAGTCCATGACTGCAACGCCTTAGACCGCTCCGCTAATGCCGCGCGGCACTAGGTTGCAGGCAACTGCGCTACCTGTCACTGCGCATGCGCTCCGCGTGTTTGCGCAACTCGTCGGTGAAACTAAACAGTTTCGGCGTGTTACAACTTTGGCGACACTAGTTGCATGGGTTTTGAGGTTCGTAGGGTGTAGACAAACTGAAATATGAAGTGAGGAAAAGAGAATAATGTTCGCTTTTTGGATATCTATGCTTTGCATATGTGTTTGTGGGATTTCAGAGATTCTGATTACAAAAATAAGCAACGTATTGCTGCTCCTGACACCTTCACTTGTGATCAGAACATAGATAGTTTGACAATATCTGAACTGCAGGGCAAAAATTATTGAATTACGAGCGCATATACAACTGAATTAAGAAAAATGCAGGCAAATTTAAGTCTAGATGTAGAAATGCTCTTGTCTACAAGACTAAAATCCAATAGTTCGAGCCGGCCGGAGTGGCCGAACGGTTCTAGGTCCTAAGGTCTGGAACAACCGCGCCACCACTTCGGTCGCAGGTTCGAATCCTGCCTCTGGCATGGATGTGTGTGATGTCCTTAGGTTAGTTAGGTTTAAGTAGTTCTAAGTTTAGGGGACTGATGACCTCAGATGTTAAGTCCCATAGTGCTCAGAGCCATTTGAACCATTTTTAAACTATTAACGAAGCTGCACAGGAGCCGCTCGTGATCAAATACAACAGCACAACCTGTAGGCTTAGCTACCAGTGTTTCCATATTTTTGTGCAGTCCCTGTATATCTCACTTCTATTTGTAATTTCGACGAACTGCGTTTCAGGATTCTATTTTTTTATAACACTGTTGTTGATTTTTGATCAAAACTGGTCGTAAATATAATGTTTCTGATACAGCAGCTTTGATACTTCGAAGAGGTCATTCCTGAATCATTTGGTTACCGTGGAGCACTGTACTGCCTGGGGACAGTATTTTCAAAAATTGTCTCCAAAAAACAGTTTATTCGCTTACCTGTTTAGTGCTACAGAAAAACTGTAAGTTATGCAGAGAGATTCTGTAGGTAACGTCCAGTTAAATGACGTTCAAACACCTGAGCACTGAGTAAACATAATATGAACGCATGACCTGCACTACCAACCTAATCTTGCAGGATTACATGTGATTGAGTGGAAAAAATAAAAAAAATGTGTTAAAGCTTTTTTCGGTGTGTGACAGATAAAAAATTCATTGTTTCACTCAAATATAATCCAGCCGCATAAGGTCTTCTCCGAATGGTAACAAAACAGTTGTGAAATAATGCCGTCCGTCAGAATACAGTGGGCGTTGTATGTGATACACTGTGCGTGCCTACGCACTTGGTGTGGGACTTAATCGGCAGGGTGCGGAGGCCGGAGCGGTGTTTCCCTTCATAACAGGAAGGTGGCGCGCGGCAACAGGCCGCGGGCAACAGAGCAGGGGCCGGCAGCGGCGCGTCGGCCGGCAGCTCTCGCGTTTTCTCCCGTTATTTCAACACCTCCGCCGTCAAAGGTTCGCAGACAATGAGATTCATTCAGTATGCAGATTTATCTCTCTCTATCAAGCAGGTGCGAAAGGAGCAGAAGGATTTGGCCCTTAAACGGCTTTGAATAATACGATGACAAATATTCTATGACCATGAAACAGGTACACTTTGTGCGTGGCTTCTATCTTGAGAAAGAATCGTGAATGACAGAAGTCACCTGGTTTCGTCACTGAGGTCTGTATTTAACATTTGAAGCCAAATGACACGTGAGGATAGCGATTCGAACTCGTTCGCTATGCCGTCATAGCAATGAATTTTATTGTAATATTTCACATTTTTTCCATTTTTGCCCTCCGCTGTGGCCGAGTGGTTCTAGGCGCTACAGTGCGGAACCGCGCGACTGCTACGGTCGCAGGTTTGAATCCTGCCTCGGGCATGGATGTGTGTGATGTCCTTGGGTTAGTTAGGTTTACGTAGTTCTAAGAGCTAGGGGAAAAATGACCTTAGATGTTAAGTCCTATAGTGCTCAGAGCCATTTGAATCATTTTTTTTTTCATTTTTGTGGTGACTGAGGATATTGTTACTCTATGATGGTTCACTCTAGCTTCAAATGGTAACAGATATCGACATAGTGGGATAAATGCCTTCACAGTCACTAGAGTGAAGTAATTAAATCTGAACTCCATACTCAATAGAAACGTTATGAAATTTATTTCAGTCATCTTTACCAGAGGTAAAAACTAACCACCTCTCTTGAAGTATACCGCACGCCTGCTTACATAACAAGATAACGGGCCGAAACGGATAACAAAACTACTACATCCAAACAAAGCACTAATTAAGTAAAAATTATAATAGTTACAATAAAATGTATTAGCCTATCTTAATAAAGCTGTACTGTAGTTCAAATTTTCAAAATAAATTAAAGACTCCAGAACGATTGCATAGACGTTCTGAGACCTTGTTGAAGAAAGAAAGAGGAAGTTCTGTTTATCTAAAGAAGTGGTCGTCAAAGTTTCTTGCTCAACGGCCAAAGATAGCATTCTTCCATATGATCCTTTCCTCATCCATTCAGCGGAAACCCTCCTCATTCCTTACCTTATCAGTCCACTTAAATTTAAGCTTCGTTACGTACCACCACATCTCTTCTGTTCTGGTTTTCCCATTGTCCATGATTCACTACCATACAATGCTGTGCTGCAAACTCACATTCTCAGAAATTTCCTTCTCAAATTAAGGCCTCTATTTGATACTAGTACACTTCTCTTGGCCAGGAATGTCTTCTTTGCCGGCGCTAGTCTGCTTTTTATGTCCTCCTTGCTTCGTCCGTCATAGATTATCTTTCTTCCATGGTAACAGAATTCCTTAACTTTGCATACTGTATGATCACAAATTTTCATGTTAAGCCTTTCGCTACTCTCATTTCTGCTGCTTCTCATTACAATCCTCTCCTTCCGGTTTCTCTCAATCCATATTCTGTACTCATTAGACTCTTTGTTCGGTTAAAAAAGTATCCTACAATTTTTCTTCACTTTCACTGAGGATACCAAAGTCAATCACTAGCCCCCATGAACAGTGGACCGTGCCGTTGATGGGGAGGCTTACGTGCCTCAGCGATACAGATAGCCCTACGGCAGGTGCAACCACAACGGAGGGGTATTTGCTGAGAGGCCAGACAAACATGTTGTTCCTGAAGAGGGGCAGCAGCCTTTTCAATAGTTTTAGGGGCAACAGTCTGGATGATTGAGTGATCTGGCCTTGTAACATTATCCAAAGAGGCCTTGCTGTCCTGGTACTGCGAACGGCTGATTGCAAGGGAAAACTAAAGTCGTAATTTTTTTCCTGGGCCATACAGGTTTACTGTATGGTTAAGTGATGATGATATCATCTTGCGTAAAATATTCCGGATGTAAAATAGTCCCCCATTTGGACCTCCAGGCGGTGACTACTCGTAAGACGTCGTTTTCAGGAGAAATAAAACTGGCGTTCTACGTATCGGAGAGTGGAATGTCAGTTCCCTCCTTAATCGGGCAGGTAGGTTAGAAAATTTAATAATAGGAATGGATAGGTTAAAGTCAGATACAGTTGGAATAAGTGAAGTTCGGTGGCAGGAGGAACAAGACTTCTGGTCAGGTGAATACAGGTTTGTTGTTGTTGTGGTCTTCAGTCCATGTTACTCTATCCTCCGCAAGCTTCATCTCCCAGTACCTACCGCAACCTGTATCCTTCTGAACGTGCTTAGTGTATTCATCTCTTGGTCTCCCTCTACGATGTTTACACTCCACGCTGCCCTCCAGCATCCCTGTCTTGCACTCTCTTTGATCCGAGGACTTCGCACTTGATCTTCAGCGCTTATTTTTGTTCTTGGTTTTTGTTCATACTGTATATTACCCGTCTTTTCCCATAGCATACTTCCTCCTATTTTTCTCAGAATTTCAAACATATTGCTCCATTTTACACTGGCAAACGCTTTTTCCAGGTTGACAAGTTCTATGAGCTGGTCTCGATTTTTCTCCAGTCTTTCTTCCGTTACCCATTGCAACGTCAGCACGGCCCCTCTGGCACCTTTAGCTTTCCTGTAGCCAAACTGATTGTCATCTAGCATATCCTCAGTTTCTACATCTACATCTACATCTATACTCCGCAAGCCACCTTACGGTGTGTGGCGGAGGGTACTTATTGTACCACTATCTGATCCCCCCTTCCCTGTTCCATTCACGAACTGTGCGTGGGAAGAACGACTGCTTGTAAGTCTCCGTATTTGCTCTAATTTCTCGGATCTTTTCGTTGTGATCATTACGCGAGATATATGTGGGCGGTAGTAATATGTTGCCCATCTCTTCCCGGAATGTGCTCTCTCGTAATTTCGATAATAAACCTCTCCGTATTGCGTAACGCCTTTCTTGAAGTGTCCGCCACTGGAGCTTGTTCAGCATCTCCGTAACGCTCTCGCGCTGACTAAATGTCCCCATGACGAATCGCGCTGCTTTTCGCTGGATCATGTCTATCTCTTCTATTAATCCAACCTGGTAAGGGTCCCATACTGATGAGCAATACTCAAGAATCGGACGAACAAGCGTTTTGTAAGCTACTTCTTTCGTCGATGAGTCACATTTTCTTAGAGTTCTTCCTATGAATCTCAACCTGGCACCTGCTTTTCCCACTATTTGTTTTATGTGATCATTCCACTTCAGATCGCTCCGGATAGTAACTCCTAAGTATTTTACGGTCGTTACCGCTTCCAATGATTTACCACCTATGGCATAATCGTACTGGAATGGATTTCTGCCCCTATGTATGCGCATTATATTACATTTATCTACGTTTAGGGAAAGCTGCCAGCTGTCGCACCATGCATTAATCCTCTGCAGGTCCTCCTGGAGTACGTACGAGTCTTCTGATGTTGCTACTTTCTTGTAGACAACCGTGTCATCTGCAAATAGCCTCACGGAGCTACCGATGTTGTCAACTAAGTCATTTATGTATATTGTAAACAATAAAGGTCCTATCACGCTTCCCTGCGGTACTCCCGAAATTACCTCTACATCTGCAGATTTTGAACCGTTAAGAATGACATGTTGTGTTCTTTCTTCTAGGAAATCCTGAATCCAATCACAAACCTGGTCCGATATTCCGTAAGCTCGTATTTTTTTCACTAAGCGTAAGTGCGGAACCGTATCAAATGCCTTCCTGAAGTCCAGGAATACGGCATCAATCTGCTCGCCAGTGTCTACGGCACTGTGAATTTCTTGGGCAAATAGGGCGAGCTGAGTTTCACATGATCTCTGTTTGCGGAATCCAAGTTGGTTATGATGAAGGAGATTTGTATTATCTAAGAACGTCATAATACGAGAACACAAAACATGTTCCATTATTCTACAACAGATTGACGTAAGCGAAATAGGCCTATAATTATTCGCATCTGATTTATGACCCTTCTTGAAAAGAAGCACCTTTGAAGCATGAGCTGTTAAGGTAGTTTTAAGATACTTGTCGCATTTATCGGCCCTTGCTATCTTCGGAATTGTGCGGATGATGTTTTTCCCCAAGTTCGAGGGTACCTCGCCAGTCTCATCTATTCCGCACACTAACCTGGATATCCGCTGAGCTGCCACTTCCTTCCATTCATTTAATAAATTCCAGTGGAGCGTTATCCATCACTTTTGTCTGATTTGATCTTGAATCTTCCAAAGCTCTTTTAAATTCTGATTCTAATACTGGAACCCCTATCTCTGACTGTCTAACTCTGGCTGTATAATTCTTCAAGTAGTTCTGCTAAATGAAATAATTGTAAAATACATCTGCATCATATGAATTCCATAGCAAATTACCACATTGTTTTTAGCATATTTCCTACGATTATACCCTGCAATGGGATAAATTAACGTCACATCTATTACTTTATAGAATCAAAGGTTTCTCTGTTGATGTGTATGTTAGTCATGGGATCATAAAACCTTTGCCAGCCACACTTTGTGGAAAAATCCATTTTACTCGCTTAGATCGTGTATACGCGTTTCTTTTGGATCTGTTATTCCTCATTCCCTATGTATCGTCTTAGTAAGTGTCTGTTTTTGTGATATCACTTTAAAAATTGTACTCTGTTTGTGCCCGTTGTCACCATGTGTAGGAAAGCTTAGGAACTTTTATGTATCTCTTAATCTGTAGTCGTAAGTCCCAATTGTTTCTGCCAACCAGCAGAAGTTTTGCATGTTTTCTTTCTTTATCACTAACAAGGTTTGTAAGATATCCCAGCGTTCCACTTACAGCATTAGACCATCATAACTATAACACGCAATGGACATTACTACCCTGTCTGGTGATGAGTTCACATGCTCTCTATTCGCCCCGCGTCTTTTCTTCCCTTTGGAAGAACAGAGTTTGGCAAGCAGTATTGTTTCATTTGAATAATCTGTTGATGTCATCATTAACGATGATATTCTAGTATTATTTACATTTCTTATACGATCACTACTACTCTCTAATTTTATTAAATTTCATATAATGCAGACTGAGAGCTATTTTTACTATCCCGTTCGTTCTTGAAAAGTGAGGTATATCGGTTCCAAATACTTGCCATAAAGGTGTGTAACGTCGCATTGAGGTATTTAGACTGTGTTATTTGTTCTCGTGAAACGTAAGTAAATGTTTTTTCCAAGTTATAATATCGTTGCTGGGGAATGATGTCACAGTTAAAACTTAACGCCCGTTTACAGACTAGGTGAAGAGTTTGTTGAAGGCCACTTTCATCTGAGACTAGTATGACCTGATCGTCATTTAAAAATAAACGTGTGTTTACTAATGTACGTCGATGTAGCTCAGCATGCATTTCGTACAAGTAACTATCAATCTCGATGCAGAATGTCGGGGTGAAGTACCTCTGCACAGAGTGATCCGAAAGTCGCGTACATCAGCATCAAGAAGAGAAATAAACTGCATAATGATGAGATGGCACACAATGCTGTCCAAGGAAAGTAGAGCATCCTACTCGATAAGACTCACCACACTCCAGTTTTCTGACAGTGAAAGGTATTTTCATACAAGACAAGTGGATTGAACGAATTCTCCTGTTTCGAGTATTCGCGTATCTACTAACGTGAGATCACGTCTTATCAGTGAAGAAGACACTGTCCAGTTCTGCGCTTCCATGGACGTCAACAAATAACCAAAACCATGTACAATACGCAGGCACAGTTTTTCTACTGTATATGGTGCCTTCTGTTTCTGCACGCTACAAACAGGATACGCTCGAAATTTTAACTCCTGCTCTGCTTTGTGAGTACTATCATTTGAAATCTGAGATTGCACAAACAGTCTCTTCAAACTACTTGAATTCATCCGAATTAGCATCCGTCAAAATAGCTGGCCTCTATGTTCTCTTCAAGTCTGTAACTGACCCACATTCCCGCAAACGGGCGATTAACCTCTTGATTGTTGAATTTTTCGGATATACGCTTTTTGGTATTTACCAGGAAATGCGTCTACAAGATGTGCACAGGAACAACTGTTGTGTATTGAAAACTTATTGCTTTTAGGAAAACCACACTTTTACCAAACAAAGAACTGTGGAATACTACAGACGTCATGTGAACAGTACACGTTGCACTCTCTTCGTAGTTTGTTGTTGGTAATATTTGTGGTACTATGTTGCGGTGGTTGATCAACCGAATGTAATGCAATTGTAGTTGCCAGTTTTGGTACGGTATATGAATGATAGAAGATGGCAAGATTAGAGGTAGTATAGGTAGCAATGGTTGGGAAATAAATATAAACGAATGTATGGGAGAGGAACTGGGAGCCAGTGCCTTATCTTTGTTTTTTGTTTGCATTTTTTGCGCATAATTAGAACAGTGCACCGTTCAATAGTAGTGCACTATGTATCTTATATCCTAACAAAACACAAACTACATTTTATAAGTGATAAAGAATTAGTGTATCGCATAACTTCAGCGCATTTCTGTAACCACGGACTTACGGTTGATGGAAATGCAGTTTACGTGCGCAAACATAAAAAATATATAAAATAATTGTTGTTTCGTACTTAATACAATTTTCTTCATCACGACTGAAGGCAAGAGTTTCCTGTTACTAACAATAAGCGTGAAAGTTGGTCATGAACAACAGACATATACTACAAGCTCGATGAAGTAATGAAACGATGTTTGACAAGTTCTTGTTTTGCGGTTTTTTTTATAACTTACCTCTTTTTTAGGAAATTATTCTTTCTAGCGCTCTATGTTAAATCCGATTTTTTTTAATTTTTAGTACATCATTCCTCTGCTTTGCATTATAAATCACTAATCGTCGAAGAAAATCCGAATTAAACATTGACAGTTTCAATTTTGCTGTAAATATTGTTTAGTATTAAAAAACAGATGGGAGGATAATTATCTAGAGCAAACATGTTCTATAGGTTATGTCACCTGTTACATATTCTCACTTAGTTTTCGGATGATTTACCGCTTCTGATTTCTATGGGATTCGATAGAGACATTGATCTCCTATGCAAGAAAGTGATCGGAAAGAGGTAACACCTGACAGGTATACAACACATCTAATGTACAGGTAATTCGGTTACAATTTAACTGACCAAAGCTATTAGGAAAACTGGAGTAGTCCATACTTATGTATGATAGTCTAAGACAGCCTACGGTACTTCTACGACTCTATATGTAACTTCTGTTTACAGACACATTTACTTTCATGAGCGCGATTTTCCGATCGCGCTGTATTTTCGCTAGCACTCGGTGTAATAAGGTCCCAGATTCAAGGGACCCAGTAGAGGTCTTCCGTTGGTGCCGTCAGCCCAATCCCGCACTGGCCAGCCGCAGAGCTCATGTGGGCGCCGGCGAGTGGCGACCTCGGTGCGACACGGGAACCATTTCGGCGCAGCGAAAGGGGGCGAACTGGGGTGGGGGTGGGATGCCTTTCTTTTATGCATGAAGCAACCCTAGTTCCCGGCACCGAACCGAGTCTGCCAAGTGTCTTCTTGTTAAAGGGTACTGCATCCGCTATCAGCGGGCGGTCGAAGTGTAAGGAGGTGTGAGGGCAGAAGGAAGATGTGGAAAACGAAAAAAAGGGGAAAAAAGAGTGGGAGACTACAGCACCGGGGAATTGGCAGAACGAGGCCGGTGTCGGGTGACCAATCCGCAGCCCTGGGGAGAGGGGGATGGAAGCCGTTACTGCCCCCTCCCTCACCGCCGATCGGGAACATTTGTAGGGGCGGGAGGCCCCCCAGGGAGCCGTCGGCGGCGCCGTAGAATTGCAGAACGCGATCGGCGGCGGGGGCGGCTCGAGCGGCCAGACCGCAGGTGAAGTGCAGTCACAGTCACGAGACAGGGCCCTCTGCTGCGTCATCGCCAACAGCCCCGGGGAGCTGCTCCGGTCAATGGCTGTTGCCGTACCCTCAGGGCGTTCCACGTATGGTAATGCAATTAACGAAACTGTAGTCTCAAGCAGAGTGTCCGTAAGACACATTCTATCCATAGGCAGGACGACGGTCATACTTTCGTACACCAGAGTTGCCAGTGTTCCCTAATTCTCTCTCAGTGAAATAGACAGTCAGGATCCCAAGCGATAACGTTCGAAATAAAACATAAGTCCGTCTGCAGAGCCCATTGTTTTCTTCTTCTGCATTTCTAGTACCAAATCTTTAGCTGTTTCGATGCCCATCTCTTCCATGGGCTTCCCAGATTTTTCGACATACTGGATTATAATGTAACGTAGATTGGCGCAGTCCTTTCTGTCAAGATGTTCCGTCCATTTTCTTCTGTTGCCTTCAGTTTTATTTCTTAATTTAAAATATTTAATTACTTCCTTCTGTACCTGCTTCTTAATCAGCCCTCACTGTCCTCAGAAAGAATTTCATTTCAAATCCTTGGATCTTACCTCCTTGTCGTTTGTAAATGACCCTCGACTCACTTCCATAGACTAGAGTGGGGACAGCCGTTACTATACAAACCACAGTTCGTGTATTTTTTCTTATTTTGTGTGTCTCGAACCTGAAGTACCTGTTTATTGTTACACATGTTTTTCTTATTTTTGCCAGTTTTTCTTCGACACCTTTGTCGTACTCGTATGTGATACCACATACCATAAGATTAAAATGACTGACCTGCTCTACTACTTCACTGTTCACAAACTGTTCTTGTTCTTATGGGTCCCTTCCAGTAAAAGTCATTTTTTTTGCTGCCTTTGTTGTTATATTCATATTGCAGTCTTAAATTATTTTGGTTACAAGGTAAATTTCTTTCCGCAGGTCATTCTCTTTCTCTGTTAAAATTAGTGAAGTTGCATATGAAACACAGTTCCGAATACTGTTTTTGTGTATTCTAACAACAGCATCAAACTTGTACTCCACCATTTTCCTCTGTTATCTTTACCAAAGCCATTTTCCAATACGTGCTGGTATGAAGGTCTCTCTGACTAAAAGTCCCCGACTCTCTCCGACGAAGAGTAATCTACATATCGGTATGAATTACGTTACTAAATAAACACCTGCCGGCGTAATGTTAATATCCCGCTGCCACGTGAAGCCACTCATCAAACAATAGAATTAAAAGAAGAAACTGCAAGGAATAGAAAACTGTCATACCGTGTAAGCATCGATTACGACTCTTCGCTTTTAAACTTTATATCATTCTCAAGGAAATATACAGAGCAATATAGTTCTAGCGTGGCTCGCCCGAGAGTCATCTGTCTAGATAAAACACAAAACGACGAATGTCTTTAAATGCTAATTTTCCTCCTCGTGTTCTGTGCCTATTCTTCACGGTCTCCGTCTCATCGTCACCACTTTTCTGAGTACTCAGTCCACTGATATAAATTCCGGGGGACGGCTCAGATGTTCTTTGCCAGCAAGTAATTTGAAACGTATTTTAACACTCAGATTCGTAATAGCTTTTCCCGACTTGTTCTACTTTTTCTAGCACTCAGCAACGGATCAATTTTTAACACAACTTTCTTGGGTTATAGTCAATATCTTAGGAGGCATAAAAGTAGGCCGGCCGCGGTGGTCTAGCGGTTCTGGCGCTGCAGTCCGGAACCGCGGGACTGCTACGGTCGCAGGTTCGAATCCTGCCTCGGGCATGGGTGTGTGTGATGTCCTTAGGTTAGTTAGGTTTAAGTAGTTCTAAGTTATAGGGAACTTATGACCTAAGATGTTGAGTCCCATAGTGCTCAGAGCCATTTGAACCATAAAAGTAGTAAATTTAGTTGGACGGTTACAAAGTTATCAAAAAAATAATTTGTAGCGTTCCCCAAGAGACGCTGATAGTTCCCTCCTGCGTAAATCCTGCTGTCTAAGGAAAAGGCTTCCGACACTCGATACGAACTGCGCCGAGTGAACCAGTGGCACAGGGTAAAGAACGAACGTCCCGGCGCCTTCTTAGTCAGTGGTTACCGCCGGCAGTTTCTTGCCACTACGTGGTCAGGGACGGTACCGTAGCGTATGTATAAAAACAAACAGTTGAATTTTTCTAGGAAGGTAAATTATTAGTCGAACTATGTAGTCTAAGTTTAGTACACCCCTTTATTCGGTACGACGTGTCTCTGATTTCTCCTATGAATCTATCTAAAATTTGCATTTCCTAAGACAACTTTTATTTGATTGTTCCAATTTGGTTCGGTCCGGAAGCATACTTGCAGATATGTTATGGTTATAAGTGCTCCAGTGACCAAACGTCGGTCGTGTAATGAGCTGTAATGCGTATTTCTGCTGTTTAAGCGCGACGCATTACATCTGTTTTTCTTCAACTGTCAAACCCTGCACCAGGTATCAGTCCCCTCTGGGTCTTTCTGCACGTCTCACATTTTCTGGCATAGCACCAACAGCATCACCCGCGGACAACTACACAGAGTTTATATATTCCAGGTTGTTAACATACAGTTGCTACGTGGCACTTGACTCGGCACTTGATGGTTCGAATTCTGGTTGTGAAACGAATTTTCATGGCAACTATTTCACTGATGACTACAAGGTAGAACTGTAAGCCTAATGTCCATGTTTACGACACTTTGTGGAAGTCCTCTACGTCGTGTTTCATGAATTGACAGCCTGTGACTGTTGATAGTAATACTTCGTTACGACGGGAACTGTAAAGTCGGTGGCCGCTCTTCATGCTCTTGGAGAGTAGTAGGAAGTGAGATTAGCCCCTTCCCCCCCCTCCCCCCCCGCCTTTCCTCTCAATGGCTCAACCACTTCTTTCATCAGTGTCGTCATCATCACCGAGAGAAACAATGATAGTACTAAAGGCACACATGGCAATCTGAGGCACATCAAGTAACACGTCGGACACAGTGGACCTCCAAACTTGTTAGACAAGATAATGGTATTGGTTTTTTATAAAAGTACTTTCAGAATCCTATAATTAAGGTCTGTGTGGAAAAAGGAGCACAAATACCCAGTCACTTTTCGTAAGATTTCAGACTATTTCATGGATTAGTTTCAATGTTCAAAAATTTAAAATTCTGCCTGTCAGATAACACATAAAAGTTGTATCCTATGACTACAGTGTCACTGAGTCACAGTTGGATTCAATCAAGTCATAAAAATACCTGGAAGTAACAGTTTGTGAAGAAATTAAATGACCCCGTAAGTCCAATCGTAGGTAAAGCAAGGGAGCGGACTTTGGTTCATTGGTATGAAACAGAAAATGCAGTTAGTCTGCCAAGGAGTCAGTTTACAAAATACTCGTGCGCCGTATCCTGGACTATTTCTGAAGTACGTGGAACCTCAACCAAACGGGACTAACAGGAGACACTGGACGCATGCAAACGTTTACGAACGGTCCCACGTATGTGTAGCTCGCGGGGCAGCTTTGCGGAAACGGTGAACAACCTGAAATTGGGAGACGCGTGAATATAGGTGACGACAACCCCATTTATAGAGTAAATATCAAGTAAAGAATTTAAAAACAAACTATACATCCCTACGTTCGCACGAAGACGACATTAGACTAAGTACAGCACGCACGGAGCCATTGAAGGGGTAAGACCACTGTAACGGCCTAAAAAGAAAAGCGTTTCCTTGACAATCGTTTTCGGAGGGAGGAAAGCTGACGAGAAATTGTAATAAGAATAATTACTTAGCATGTATCTCAGTATATCAGAAAAAACTTTTGTCGTAAAATATTACAAAACGGTGACAATGCAGCAGTTCTACCGAGGCAAATTGAATTTGAGGTGATCTGCGGCACGTACTATAACTGGTGCCAATTTGAACCTGGAAGAAACGAAAAAAACCTATGCAATCTGCATGTTTCTAGCTGGTCAACCATGTAGTGGTTTTAGAAATATTGATTTTTGTGGAACTGAATAAAGTCGTTCGATTTTTTGTTAGAGTTACACTGCATGCCACTTTGAATTCTCATATTCTGAGAAAAACGCGTTTGAAGCTTTGAAATGTGTTATAGACTTGAACAAATGAAAAATATGTTTATAAAACTCTTACCATTAATCTGCTATCCCAAGTCTAACCTGTCGTACGGTTGCCGCTACAGCCTAAATCATATCCACTAGTTTATCATAAATCAATTGAAAAATCGGTCGTGGTAACTCCATGAACGCGCTAAACTTTACAATTCCGTTTAGCTCTACTCCAAGCAGACGCAATGCTAGGTCGATTCGACGGTTGGTTTCATACGCGTTCTGTCTAAACATATTAATTGGTATAGCTAACAGTTGGGCAGTTTGGACGAACAATAATTATTATGAAGCCTAAGCTTCGACGAACTCGTTCTTGCAGCGTGATGCTACATTGCACGTTTCACATTTCATGTGTTGAGAAATAACAGAAAACACGCTAAGAAAATATATAATCCTATACCTCAATCCGTAATTCATATCAAAATCCATGTCACTGTCGTTCAGTTTCTGAACAGAGGCACTGAATCCTACCGAACTTGTCTGAGCCTCACATCTACACTACTGGCCATTAAAATAGCTACACCAAGAAGAAAGGCAGATGATAAACGGGTATTCATTGGACAAATAAATTATGCTAGAACTGACATGTGATTACATTTTCACACAATTTTGGTGCATAGATCGTAGAAATCAGTACCCAGAACAACCACATCTGGCCGTAATAATGGCCTTGATACGCCTGGGCATTGAGTCGAACAGAGCTTGGATGGCGAGTACAGGTACAGCTGCCCGTGCAGCTTCAACACGATACCACAGTTCGTCAAGAGTAGTGACTGGCGTATTGTGACGAGGCAGTTGCTCGGCCACCATTGATCAGACGTTTTCAGTTGGTGAGAGATCTGGAGAATGTGCTGTCCAAGGCAGCAGTCGAACATTTTCTGTATCCAGAAAGGCCCGTACAGGACCTGCAACATGCGGTCATGCATTATCCTGCTGAAATGTAGGGTTTCGAAGGGATCGAATGAAGGGTAGAGCCACGGGTCGTAAAACATCTGAAATGTAACGTCCACTGTTCAAAGTGCCGTCAATGCGAACAAGAGGTGACCGAGACATGTAACCAATGGCACCGATTACCATCACGCCGAGCGATACGCCAGTATGGCGATGGCGAATGCGCGCTTACAATGTGCTTTCACCGAGATGTCGCCAAACACGGATGCAACCATCATGATGCTGTAAACACAATGTGGACTCATCCGAAAAAACTATCTTTTGCCATTCGTGCACCCAAGTTTATCGTTGAGTACACCATCGCAGTCGCTTCTGTATGTGATGCAGCGTCAAGGGTAACCGCAGTCATGGTCTCCGAGCTGATAGTCCATGCTGCTGCAAACGTCGTCGAACTGTTCGTGCAGGTGGTTGTTGTCTCGCAAACGTCCCCATGTGTTGACTCAGGGATCAATACGTGGCAGCACGATCCGTTACAGCCATGCGGATTAGATGCCCGTCATATCGACTGCTAGTGATACGAGGCCGTTGGGATCCAGCACGGCGTTCCGTATCACCCTCCTGAACCCACCGATTCCATATTCTGCTAACAGTCATTGCATCTCGACCGACGCGAGCAGCAATCTCGCGATACCATAAACCTCAATCGGAATAGGCTACAATCCGACCTTTATCAAAGTCGAAAACAAGAAGGTAGACATTTCTCCTCCTTACACGAGGCATCACAGGAACGTTTCACCAGGCAACGCCGGTCAGCTGCTGTTTGTGTATGAGAAATCGGTTGGTAACTTTCCTCATGTCAGCACGTTGTAGGTGTCGCCACCGGCGCCAACCTTGTGTGAATGCTCTGAAAAGCTAATCATTTGCATATCGCAGCATCTTCTTCCTGTCGGTTATATTTCGCATCTGTAGCACGTCATCTTCGTGGTGTGGCAATGTTAATGGCCAGTACTGTATTATTTGTAGGTTTCTTTACCACTCATTCTTTTTTGAAAGACAAAACTATGTATTGTAAGATCACTAATGAACTTTAGAAGGCATTACTGCACATAAAAATCAAGATTCAGTTTGAAGGAATTGTCTTTTTCGTACGCGTACTGACGTTGCTGACGCCAAGCTAACGTACTATTGTTTTGCAATGCTTCTAACTATATCTAGTAACTAGGGGGTGTAGGCGAGGTGGCGCAGGTAGGCCGCTTTGGGTCAACCGAGGTGCTAGAGGAGAAGCTCAATTTTCCATAGAACAGCTTCTTTTTTTTCAGGTGTTAGACATTTTGCCACGTATTCTGGAAAGCTCAAAGCATCTTTCCGGCCAGTAAATAAAGATTTTTTCAAAAAAGTGGAAATTTCCCTTAAATACTCATTCATTTCGCGCTGCGTAACGACGGAACGGGAAGAAAATCTAATATATAGTACATGAAGAATCCTCTACCACTCACTTCACTTTGGTTTGCAGAGTGCCTTACGCGACAATCTTATAGCCGTGCTCTCTGTTTCTGTATTGAGAGCTTGCCGCTCAGATCCACGCTTCCCCTCTGTGGCAAGTGCAGCAGTAAGGAACCGCGCGTTGCATCATCTGCCCCTACCCCTGCCAGCTCCTCACACCGCCCCCCTCCCCTCGCCCCGCTTCTATATTTGCTGAGGGCCAATTAGCAGTGCCGGAAGCGTAATACCACGCAGACTCCTCAGCTGTTCGGAGCGGCGGCATAATTTAGCTCTCTTATCAAATTTATTTTATGTCCTTGTGTGGAGCTTAGCCAAATGAAGCTAGCCCCACCTCCGTCCCTCCACCCTGCCGCACGCAGACAGACACAGCCTTACGTTCCACCGGCCGCTAGCTGCTAGAAGACTCGCAGGTCCAGGAAACTAATTTCAAAAAATAAACCGCTGCAGCCGGCACAACGTCTTCCGTCTTCCGTCTTCCCCCTCCACCCCTCCTCGTCCTTCCTTAATTCGCAAGACTTCAACCTCCCCACCGTCCCCCCTCAATTAGCTAGCCGCTCTCGTTTTAATACCGTCGCAGCCGCCAGACTGGTCGGCTAATAACGGTGTCTTGCTGGCGCTGCGGTCACCCGCCGCTGCTGCTGCCACTGCCGAGGGGGCCAGCGCAGACTTCGCACTCAACGCTGATGAAACCTTCTGCCTCCCCCCAGCTTTCCATCTATAGAGATCCTCAGCAGCAGGAAGAAAAATAACATGCGGCCAGAGTGTGGCTCCCCTGGGAGCATGCTACACTTCACTGCGCGCAACAACGGTCTCTGTGTTTCTCACTGAGTTCTCAGTAACAACTCCACTCTAACGCATGGATTATACAGGCACTGGACGAAAATACGGAAATACCGCGAGAAACGCACGCTTGAACATAAATTCTGACGCTATCCAAGCCTGCAGGAGGCACTGTTGTATTTGACCAGAACGGCACCTGTGCAATGTTCTCAATACGTAATATGTTGCAAGTGTTAACCTTGATTAGGACAGCATTCTATGAAGTTGTGAGTTCATTTTGTTCAAAAATGGTTCAAATGCATCTGGAACTTAAGCGCTGAGGTCATCAGTGCCCTAGAGCTTAGAACTACTTAAACCTAACTAACCTAAGGACATCACACACATCCATCCCCGAGGCAGGATTCGAACCTGCGACCGTAGCGATCGCGCGGTTCCAGAGTGAAGAGCCTAGAACCGCTCGGCCACACCGGCCGGCAGTTCATTTCGTCTTAGCTAATTATTGGGGCTCGTATGGAGAGTGCTTCTGTACCGAAAAGTTGAACAGCATCCAGGGAAAGCAGGAATACTTCATCCGGTAAGTCATAAAGCCAACGATAGCGTATGCTGAGTGATCGTGGCAGATGACTTACGGAGCAACGATAGAAACTCAGCTCGAGAGACGAGTCTCGTTTCCAACAACTCTCCGAGCTTGGATCCCAGGAGTGAAACATGGCAAAAGGTCTGTGATGATTGGGCGGCCACCTCGTGGTAGGTACTCCATGGGATCCATCTTTACTTTACAAGATCACGTTGCTGCCAAGGTTTATGTGATTATTTTTGCTGATCAGGTCCATCATATGGTTCAATATGAGTTCCTCAGTGGCGAAGCTGTATTCCAAAACGTCAGTGTCCATGTTCACACAGCTTTCATCGCCTAGGACTAGTTTTCTGAGTATGAAGATGAACTGTGGCACTTCCTCTGGCCACCACAGTCACAAATCTTAATATTACTAAGCCCGTGTAATCTGTTTTGGAGAGAGTTATCCACATCCATCACCGTTGCATGAACCTGCCACTGTGTTGCGGAAAGTATGATAATTCCTTCGAAACCTTGAAAACCCTACTTGAACTGTATTTATCAATTACGAGATGACTGTTTTGAATGCCAGTAGTTTACTTACACCGTTTTTGGCGTGGTAATATGTTTTGTTTTAGTGTTTCCAGCTTTTTGTCAAAGTGCTGTACATTGTTGGAGTTTCCCAGAAGTTTGTATTTTCCCCACCATTCGTTGTGCACCATTTCTAGGAGTTAATGCAAAGTTCGATGTGTGATTATACAGTGTGTGGCAACGAAACTTACTCATTACAAAAGTAATTAAAACAAATATATTTGTTGTTGTAACTCCATTTCTTGTATTTTACATAGCTGAAATACCACATGTGTTTAAAAATAGTAAGCAGCGAATGATTCTCTCCATATTATCAATGCAATCAGTTACTGAAATACTGAAGTTACGCTCGACTGTACCGAGAGTAGGGATATCTATATGGGCTACTGCAGTGGGAATGTTATCCTTCGCGTCTGCAAGGCTCCTTAGACGACCGGTGGAAACAGTCGATGTTAAGATGCGTTTACACAGGCCATTTTTTTACGGAAACGTGTGGCTACCCTAGTACTGCAGTCAACATTGTTGCAGTGGGGCTGCAATACATGGTATAATATTCGTGATGGAGCAGACTGTTGGAGGCTGCTGGCGAGGTATCGTTTAGGCGTTGCTGGTTTTGTCCACCAAATGTGAAGAACTTTTCCTACGTCTGGGCCATACGTACCACCGTCATTGTCTGTAAGTGCCTCCACCTCACTCTGTGACTCGCTTTTTCTTTCTCACGTCGACAGAGCTGCAATGTAAAGTCACATAATCTTCGCAGTGACACAATATTTTTCGCCTCAGTCCAAGAGACGACACGCGAATGTGGAGGCAATCAATTTACTTGTTGTCTAGGAGAGTAATGAAGCGGGCAAATGGAACCGTCAATTCAATTCCCGGATATGCCAGCTTGGGTTTTGCGTTGCCCATTTCGCTGTTTCAGTGATTAATTTCACATTCTTGAGCCACACCCATTGCATGCACGTTATCACCTGTATGTAAAAGGATATTAGGGCCCCCATTCGTTTTGTCAACGGTCTGGAAGGCAAGCAAAGTGAAAAAGTCACACTGCCGAACCGACAAACGTCTTGCAGCCTTCATTCACAGATTACAAAGACATCGTGTTCCTGCTCTTCCGTATCAATATTTGTTTATCATAATTCGGTGTAAATAAATTTAAAAATTTCTGGAAGCCATAAAGGTGCGGAATCAATCTTCGTCTCATTGTTTATTGGCTTCTGAGCTGTCACTGTAACTAGAGCAGAGGGAAACTCGGATATGTTGGCAAAGTGAAGCCTTGGAAATTTTACTTGGCCTTAATGTGTGTTTGCTTTGGAACAGTCGCTTTCATCTTCTTACCAGACATGTAATTGATGAACAGGATTGTGGAAAATGCCGAGATAAGACAGTCAGTTCCTTGAATACCAAATGATGTTAGCGATACTACTTTTTTTAGCTATTATAAGTTCTAACAACACCAAAAACTAAACAAAAGATGTAACGACGCAAAGAAAAAGAAAAATTTGGGTCTCTCATAACGAATGAAGATTTATTAGTGTACCAAGAATATTGGACCGCTAGGTGCAGTTTCTTTACTCTCTTGTAGAGAAGACTCAGTCTCTCAGAAGGGACGGTATACCAACAGAAGTAAATGGAACATTGGGTTTCAACCTGAACCTCATCGAAATATACGTCCAACATCTGTTCTAATACGCTTCCACCACCTTTTCTCCACATCTTTTCGGAGTTGGCTCTGAATTTCCATGTATTCATTTTTTAATTTCATTACCTTTTTGCTCTAAAATTTGCACCAATTTTGTTTTCCACAGCTTTAGCAATCGCATAACTTGCACTATTTGTCTATTCATTTTTCATTTGTATTTGCTTCCTGTTCTACCAATATTCACAGAATTGTTTAGCTCTTGGAAACTGTAATTATGATACCAAAAATTAATTTAAAAAAATCTTTCTTTAGAGCCGACCTCGTCAAAACAGTTGACGGGGAGGTTTCTCATTGTCGTCTAAGTTTCCGTAGAGTATGTCTTATTAGAAGAACACCAACGTTTGTAATTGAAACAATATTTAACGAGATTAACTCGCAAAGAAAATGTACGTAAGTTGATAACATTTCTTGAGGGTACTTTTGTTTCTGCCGTTGCAATTACAAAAATGCGTGAGTTTTTCACCAGACGCGTTTCGCTTTATTGAGGTAAAGCTTTTGGCTGATTTCTCGCCTGCATCGAGTAATGACGTCTGCTAGCACATCGTCGTTTTTCTGTATTAGACACTGATAATTTTGGTGTAATTTTTAGATGTTCTCGAGCACTGTGAATTTCTTATGTTTCCTCACAACACGCTTTTATGAACGCCACTGTATTCTCTTTGTTTTAGCAAAAAGTACAGAAGTGGGCGCCCAGACGCTCTATTGCTAATGGTGAACTATATGAATTGCAGAAAGCAACATTTGAGCTTGACAGTTGTAGGTAGCTGCTAGAGGTCTGTGTTGATGTAGGCACAAGTCTAAATTGTAGTAAGATATTTATGAGAATGTACGCCAGGAAAATGGCATTCTGCAGAAGTTAATCGTGAATTGCAAAGAAACTGGTAAAGACGAGAATCGAAGCGTTCGAGATGTGATGCTGCGGGTGAATACTGAAAATTAAGTTGAATGATGATCAGTGAGGAGGTTCTCAGCTGAATCGGCACTGGAAAGGCGTACGTGGAACGCACTGACAGGAAGAAAAACAATGTGGCAGGACACGTGCCGAGACATCAAAAAAATGACTTCTATGGTAATAGAGGAAGTCATAGTAGGCCAAAACTGTAGTTTAAAACGAGACTAGAAAAAGCTTCAACAAATAATTAGTAATTCGGATGTGTTCTAAACGGGGTGTAATCGATAGACATACACTCCAAGAACTAATAAATAAATAGAAACGACGCAACACGAAGAAATTATCCGAACTGGATGGAAATAGGTGAATGAGACAGAAATGTGCAAACAAATAAATGACTATAATTTCAAAAAAATTTGATGATTTATTCAAGAGGAAGAGCTTGACAAATTGAGGAAGCCAATAACGAGTTCTTCCACCTCAGGGCCTTGTGCAAGCAGTTGTTCAACTTGGCACGGATTGATAGTGTTGTCGGATGCCGTCCTGAGATATATCATGGTAAAATTCTGCATAACATGTATGTCACATTGTCGAAACTTCGAATTGGTTGTTGGGCGCTGCCCATAATGCTTATAACGTTGTAAAAGTTTCCAAGTGGGAAGAGGTCTGGCGACCTCGCTGGCCAAGTTAGGGTTTGGCAAGCAGAAGACAAGCAGTAGAAACTTTCGTCTTGTGCGGACGGATACTATCTTGCTGAACTGTAATTACAGGATGGCTTGCCAAAAAAGGCAACAAAACGGGGCGTAGAATGTCGCCGACATATGGCTTTGCTGTAAGGGTGCCGCGTAAGACAGTGAAAGGGGGTTCTCCTATGAAAAGAAATGGTACCCCAAACCAGGAGTATGGTGACAGTTTGATAACACACCGATATCCGGGGTGTCTTCAGACACGTTTTCAGCCTGTAATGTTATTGACTGGAGTGGAATTTTCCTCATTGATGAGTCCCGCTTCGATCTGAGCAGAGATGACTGGCTAAGACGTGTCTGGAGAAGCGCAGGACATCGGAAGTATACCAAACCTACTGCCGCTCGCCAAGTACACGTTTACGTCCATCACTCGCATACAGACGGAACCTGCTCTCATAACAGAGGATGTCAGATCGCCGTTCAACCCTACAGTGAACTCTTTTACGGCACGAGTGTGGCTGTGCTTGGCAGTGTCGTGGTGTCTGTGGCTGTCCCGCCAGTACACGTGACCTTAGTCCTGCTGCAAGCAGACGGTTCCCTGCGGTCCTCCGTGACACAGCAGATGCAATATTTTCCGGATTTTTTTTTTTTCCTGGATGGTGTTCGTTCGGGCATCGTTGGTCGAACAGTGCATCGGTCTCGA
This sequence comes from Schistocerca serialis cubense, assembly GCF_023864345.2. NCBI lineage: Eukaryota > Metazoa > Arthropoda > Insecta > Orthoptera > Acrididae > Schistocerca > Schistocerca serialis. The sequence goes on along the minus strand of NC_064639.1, from coordinate 533,571,710 downwards.
CGTACGTCTGTACTACTAGAACGTCCAGAATTTGACCTGCAATTGGGAATATTTCATTGCCCACAACTGGAAGCAGAACCACAACTTAAATACACTGTGTCGAACATGTGCAGTAAACTTTCGATACGTCTGTCCATCCATCTACTCTCAGGCCTACAATGCGTCCCCATTCAAACTGCTGCAGTTGTTCAACAGTAGTACATCATACTCGGGAGTTGGTCACTTTGTCCTTTTTGTCATTGTACTCGACTTTCTTATACTGTAGTTCTGTAGGCATGCGTCCTTTGTCTTGCGATTTTATTTCTCTGTTTATCAGCGTCGTTCGGCCGTCCGGGTAAAATCTTCCATTCTCGCCCGTCGTTGGAGCAATGAATATACACACGTGGGCGGCGTTCCCTTCCGAGAGCTAAGCAGGTGGCTGACTGGCCTAGACAGTGTCTGCCGGCTGCCTGCTGCTGTCTGCCGGGGACAGAGCCCGGAAATGAGGCCCGCCGCGCTCGCATCGCCGTTGTGCGCACCTGTTTGCGGCGCAGGAAATTTGCCGGCGGCTGACAGTTATCAGCGCGGGCTACCCGCGGCCATTACGGCCAACTGTCCCGGCCGCAGCGCCGGCATTATGAGAAACCTGAAGAGGAGCCCAGCCGAGCCGCTGTCGTCATTTAGCCGGCCAGAGTCGGCCTGCCAGGGGTGGAGTGCCGGGGGATGGGGATGGCAGGAGCGGGAATAAAGAGGGGCGCAGCTAGCCCTGCGGCCAGCGTGGCTAATGACCGCCCCCAAGTGCACCGCCGCGCCCTCTATCACACTCGGCCGCCTCTCAGGCCCTAACTTGCCGGAGTTGACACGAGCTTTCCCGGCCGCTGCATGCGTGTTATTGGCGTACGAGGAGCCGTGGGCTCGGAGCTCAGGAAGGGAGAGAGGAGAGTTAGACAAGGAGGATGTACGAATGAGGCAACCGCAGAATTCGAGGGACACCCTCACGTTAACTGCTTGAAATGTCGTATTATGCGAGATGTACCATGAACATAAACACAAGTTTAAACTTGTACATCAAAATAGATGGACGTTCAATAAGTAATGTAATACTTTTTTTCTGGCCATTTTCACTGTTGGTATTTCTTGTGTGACACAATGGAATGTTCCTGCTTCAGTCCCTATAGTTTCATGAAGTTCCGATAGGTGGCGGTACTATTCGTAGAATTCAAAGTGGTATCTGTTACGGAGGTGCGTACCAAGCAGAGTTTCTTTCCTCGGAAAATCAGAGCATCGCTGATAGTCAAAGGCGCTCACAGAGTGTCTACGGAAAACTGGCTGTGAACAAAAGCACGGTGAGTCGTTGAGCAAGGTCGCGCGAAACTGTCGGATCTCCAGCTTACCAAGCGGCAGCACACAGCTGTGACACATGCTATGTTGGAAAGCGCAGGCACTCTCATTCGAGGCGATCGATGTATCACAATCAGACACCTCGCTGCACAACTGGATGTCTCTGTTGATAGTGCTGACACACTAGTCCACATATGGGGTACTCAGAGGAGTGTGACATACAGATTCCTCGCAGTCCAACACAAGAACTTAGGGAGCAGCTTAGGACCGAATTCCGTCCCATGCGCATAATATCTTCATGGTACGTCGTCCGTTCCTTTTTTTCCCTATCTTCTTATTGTTCTTCATTTGGCTTAGAATGCCTTAAAATCCACAAGAAAATATACGAGGGCAAGAGGAAATGTCATTTGAAGTTCCGGAAGTTCAGCTTGTGTTACCGGATGCATTCAGTGATGTATAACGATAACGTAACCGAGTTCAAAGAATTCCTTAAGACAATGGCCACGGTAGCACAGGCATCTATATAAAAATGCTTCCGAGTCTATCACCTGTAGTGGAATACTGCTGACAGTCAGGAGTCTCGCGACAGTGCAACAGGGCGAGGAAACGAATTCGGTAGATTCCAGGGAGAAATGCGACGCTGCATCAGCACGTTACACGTTACACTCCACAGTACTCTCGGAGGTTTCCAAGTGTCGTCGCCTCGTTGGAACACAATAATGCAGGTTACGAATTCTTTGAAACATCTTCGGATTATCTCGAAATGACTGACAAGATTGAACAACTCCTGCTCTCATCCTTCAACAGTATCAACAGGAGTGCTGTACCTTCCCTGTTTACATGGCATTGGACGGAAGAGTTTTGTTGTCAGGTTATTTCGAAGTGACCGACAAGATTTAACAACTCGCTGCTCTCGTCCTTCAACTGTATCAACAGGAGTGCTGTGCGTTCACTGTTTACATGACATTGGACAGAAGAGTTTTCAGGTCAGGTGATGTTGAAATCCAGATTATAGGCGCTGTTAGTAGCGTGTTCCTGTGATACATTATACTGTAACACGTTCTTCAATGTTGGACGATGGGAGTATCATCCAGCAGTCCTGAAAGATCCTGCCGCAAAAAATGGTTCAAATGGCTCTGAGCATTATACGACTTAACTTCTGAGGTCATCAGTCGCCTAGAACTTAGAACTAATTAAACCTAACTAACCTAAGGACATCACACACATCCATGCCCGAGGCAGGATTTGAACCTGCGACCGTAGCGGTCGCTCGGCTCCAGACTGTAGCGTCCAGAACCGCACGGCCACTCCGGCCGGCGATCCTGCCGCAGAAACCTAAAGTAGCCTCGTCTATGAGATTTCCTTGGATGAGTTTGTCGTCCAATAAGACGATCATGCATCATTTCTAATAATATATTCAGAAATAATTGTTGCTGACGTCAAAGTTCAACCCAAATAGCGTAATAGTCCACTAGTAACGAGAGCGTTCGTGCTGATTATGATACACCCCATATTAAACAAAATAATACATTAATCTCAACATAAATTTGGAAATGTTATTAACCCCTTCAGTACTAAAAGTTTCAAGGCTGTGTTAATAATAATTAGAGAAAAGTTAATATGTTGGATTTAATGCTACAGGTATTCCATCATGACTGCGTCCACCCTAGTACAAAGCACAGAACGTTCATACAAATATATGGAATCATAAGTGAACTTAATCTTTAGGATATTGTTCAACTTGTGCGTAACAGAGGCGTGATGGTGATTATGCCATCAAAATGTTGACCTTTCATGTGAGTAGTGGGACAACCTTTATTCTGCCCCACTGTGCATTGTTGACAATTGTATTCAAGATGGTGGCGATAAATGTCGCAATGCTGCATTGATATTATGGCAGGAATTTCAAATTCTGGCAGGAAAATAGATCAACTGGGCTACCTCCACTAACTTAACCCCATCCACTGCACTCCCCTCCTCTTCCCCAAGATAATGGTGGGAAGTTCAAATTTTGGCACAGGAAAAAATGGCACTTGCTCTACCTCCACTAACCTAAGAAAATGGTGGGAAAAAGGTCACTTGAGCTACCTTCAGTTCATAGGAATTAGTGGGGAAAGGAATCAGCTGGAGCTGGGCTGCTGGATAGGATGGATGTAAGTCTTTATTTTGCAGGCAATCTTTATTTACACAATTTGAGGCAGTAGCTCTGGCCAGTATGTTCACCACAAGATCTGGAGTCCCTCTGATCTAGTGCACAGTACCTCCACCAGAGAGCACTTTCCTCCCTGTTGTGACATAATCCGTCTGTGGAAAAAATGGTCAGAAAAGGACTCAGCCTGTGCTGGGCTGCTGGAGAGAGGAAGCAATGTTCTTTACTTATTTTGGAACAGTTTACTTAGGGCCGGCCTCAGTGGCCGTGCGGTTCTAGGCGCTGCAGTCCGGAGCCGCGAGACTGCTACGGTCACAGGTTCGAATCCTGCCTCGGGCATGGTTGCGTGTGATGTCCTTAGGTTAGTTAGGTTTAAGTAGTTCTAAGTTCTAGGGGACTGATGACCTAAGATGTTAAGTCCCATAGTGCTCAGAGCCATTTGAACCAGTTTACTTAGGGACAGATTAGATGTAGTTTATTTATTACACTGATACAAAACACTTGTCCTGACGTGCTTGGTGTCACAGTACATAAGCTGAAAACTACTCGTAAATCACCTAGGTATTGCAGTACACTGATGTGCAGACACGAAAACAACTCGTAAATTATCAAAATAAGGCATTTAAAATGCTCTGCAGACAAGCTCACTAATTCTAAACTGTCAAAATAATGCAGTACACAGCATATAGACCTGCAAACAACTCGTAATATACTGAAATAATTCATAGCACAGCCTACAGACTTGCTTGCAAAATAATACAACAGACACACAAACAACTCATAAATTGTCAAAAAGTAATGTATGTAAAAGACTCTGCAAACACGCTCACAACTCTTAATCAGCTGAAAATAATGCAGTGCACAAACACTCAGTACACATAAAAAAATGCTTCAGAACCATTGTCATCCACTACATAACAGCAAACTGTTCCAACGCTCGCATATGCTGATTTCGCCGACACTGCACAGGCACTCTGCAGAGGCAGCTGGATGCAGGGGCATGAGCCATCACTCTCATGCTGCTGCTGCTCACAGCCAGCGAATGAAAGTCGCATCCATTTTCGGGTATACAGTTAGGTTTCTTCATGTGTTATACTGACATCACATGTCTACGTAAATAAGTGCCTAGTCACCCTCTGGACGTTTGCATGTTCACCTAACCACCATGTCCGAGGAACCAAGACGCTTATTATTACAGTATATCAACATTGTCTTTTCCATCGCATCTGTCCACTGGTACACTGTTAGTCATCAGATAATGATTGATGGTTCAAATGGCTCTGAGCACTATGGGACTCAACTGCTGTGGTCATAAGTCCCCGAGAACTTAGAACTACTTAAACCTAACTAACCTAAGGACAGCACACAACACCCAGCCATCACGAGACAGAGAAAATCTCTGACCCCGCCGGGAATCGAACCCGGGAACCCGGGCGTGGGAAGCGAGAACGCTACCGCACGACCACGAGATGCGGGCAATAATGATTGACTGACATCGATTTTTTTGAGATGGAGAATGAGTTTTGGTGGAGTGGCAACATCTTCTGGGGGTGGCTAGTACCGAAATAATGATCACATAAATGACTGCAATATGAGGAATCAGACGAAATGGAATGCAGAGCCATCAGCTATTCCCTTACTGTGACAGATGAGTTTAAATGTAGAGGTCGTCAATCACCTGCAGACTGCAATTTGGAAAAGTTTCCTTATGTTGTAACTGTCTTTTATTTAAAATCATGCAGTGTGTGTAGTGCATTAGGGTAGCAGCAGTACCTACATGATTTACACCATGCATGATCTAATTTTCTGCGAGAGGCATGGATCAGAGCATGTTAATGTCAGTTTAGAATCTGACTCAGACTTAGATGTTGTGGTGGAAAAACAAAATATATGGCAGTGTACAAAGCATGTTACAGTAGAAGAAAAAACAATGTTTCAAACAACAACTCAGTGTCACAGGAAGGGACTCGTGTGTCTTACAGTGTAGTCTGTGTGATATGGTCATCCTCCTACAGTACAGGTGATGAAACCTTAAACTGGTCTGTGCAGTGGATCAATACCTGTGTATGTAATAGGACTGTCACATGTGCTCAGTGCTGCCACGCATGCAGTATTTGTTTTCGATGTATGGATGGAGAGAGATGCGGTAAAAATCTTATTGAGTTCTCTGTCAGATGAGGTTAGTGGAGCTATCATAGTTCATAATTTTTCTGTGTTCGATGGTACAGAATAAAGATGATAGCATGTTGGAGTGATAGAAGTGAATAGGCCCTGTGAATCTGCTTTGGACAGCAGTATCTGTATGTAGTTTGGAGAAACACCACAATACAGTAGCAAAATCCTTGTCCTTCTCCCAGTTCCCATACTGTCTTTTATTCTACCTCCTGTTGCATGAGCGAGCTTTGTTTAGCGCTGACCTTCACGTTGTGCACAGTTGGCAGGGCTATGTTAACATGTTCCCATTTCCATCGAATGGTCAAAACAAAGTCCTGTCGCAGTAACTCAGCTTAGCCTGTTTCTAAACGAGGTGCAGAGGGTGGTAGATATAGCTTTCTCCAACTTCTACTCAGTTACGACTCAAATTGCAACGATCACATGCGCAAAGCTGCACAGATCGTAATGCAGAGATAGGGGAAGTTGCAAGATGCATAGGGACTGCTTAAAACCATGTTGGAATTTTACTGTAGCAGATAAGTTCAGGAAAGGTGGCTCATCTTGAGATATGGGAGTGTGAGAAATATGATTCACTAGTGGCTGTAATCAAAAAAGAACTTCTCCATAGGATCCAATGCAGGTATGTGGTTGAATGGAAAGACTTGATTCCAGATCCCATACAGCATTTCTAGGAAATAGCGTAACACTAGAGATATGAAAAGCCTTGTACATTACAACCTCAATCAGCACACCATCTACTGTTTGTGGTTCATCTTAAACAACCTTCACCTATAACCCAGTGGATATATGACATAAGCTCTGACATGTCATCAAGACAGAATGCGTTACACATACTGTAGAAATATCTAGTGACAGCATGAGGCAGTTACAAATACTGGTTTCATACCACATTCCTCAGCCAAATCACTTTATAAATTTGGTAATTTTATGATGAGGTTGTACCATCAGCGAAGTGTAACCGCACTGTTGGTCTGATAATACACGCTCTGGCGATCACTGTCTGCATTCAGTATCATGGTATTTATCTGGAAAAACCACTTCATTTGGCGGTAATGCAATACCACGATTTATAAAGGTGGTGTAGCTTTTAACATGGATACTTGTCTGCACCTGTAGAACCAAGACCGATTGTGACAGTAACATGATCGTTGTGATAGTGTTTTTTAACATGTGGCAGCTTGTAAGACGATAGCACCTCTCTTTCTAAGACATAGTGGTACCACTTGCAGGAAAAACTTATGAGACATGTCCACCCATTGCCGATTTTCAATCAATATTATTTCGTATCACCAGCAATCACTTATTGGCGACGTATTATACTTAGTAGTAAGGAATGTGAGATAGGTTCGTCATGAGCATCAAAGTACACATGTGCGTCCCGATATGTTCAAAGCAAATGGCTATGTCCAGTTGTAAGAAAGGTATGGATTTGAAATGGAATACTGTGATATCAAAGGGAAACCAAGTCACAAAAATGGTACAGGTATTTTTATTTCCTGGGCCACAGCCATCAGCAGGGTGTACTTCCAATAGTTCACTCATTGTCGATTACTGTCCAATTGAGAATGCGATCGTAATATTTAATTGTAAATACAATGATAAAATATACATGTGGCCAGTTTCCTTGGATGATTCTATCTGTGCCAGGGGCCTGTGGTGGGAATGATTCACATTTCAGGCTAACAGTAGGAGCTTATGCTGTCTGTCTTGTCGTATATGTACGAGTGCCTGGCGGTCAATAGCTATATGAATGATGCAAAAGTGGCGATTTTATATGGTGCAAGATATGAATTGTATGTCTACTACATCAATATGGTACACGGTGATATATTGTCGATTTGGAGATTGGTTTCATACTCTAATATTCAAGCTTGCAGGGTTTAACTGTCAGTACAATATGGCGATCGGTACAAAATAGTTTTGCCACTGAGGGTCTTGTCTGCAGAAAGAAAAAGGCAGACAGTGCACCCACACTGACAGCATCAGTAATTTGACAGGTAAGTTCAGTAAGAGCCAATCAGAATGCTCCATTCATTCACAAGACATGCTTTGTGCTGGGGCATAGGATCCTCTATATAATGGTGAGAACATGTGCATTTTGGAGATGTTTGTTGAAAGCAGGACTTCATGATTTCCAGGAAGGGTAACATGTGATGGACCGGGTGCCATGTTAGGACCATGAGGAGTTATTCTGGGCTATTTTAGTAAACAGGTTCTATTAGGACAAGAATTTCCATATAGACAAGCTGAGACATCATGAAAGCTCCTACAAAAGCAACCATTAACTATTTATGCCACACTTTACAATTTCTGAGAGGTCGACTTGGAAATTATTTACATAGCCATTTGACATCAGTATAACATTGAGAACCTTTTAGATGCACCTGCCATGGAGAGTTGCTACGCGAACATTTCACGTCGATGCATCAGCTGTGCTGGGCAGGTAAACACATGAACGGCTAGATGCAGCTCATATGTCCCATTAGGATCGGTATGAATAATGCACCCTGTGCTACTCTAGGAAGCATTATCACAGAGTTCTATAGCGCGACCTGTGACATCTGTATAACATTCAGAACCTGCATCTGAAAGTGTGAGCCGCTATGCAAACATCTCTGTCAGCTGTGGACTGGCAGGTACATCTCAGCCATGATGGTTAGGTGAACAAGTGCATGTCCAGAGGGTGACTTGGCTGTTATTTACTTAGACGTGTGACGCCAGTATAACACTCGAAGAATTCTAACTGTATACCCAAAAATTTCACCTGCTGGCTGTGAGTAGCAGTGGAGTGAGAGTGATGGCTCATGCCCCTGCATCTGGCTGCCACTGAAAAGCGCCTGTGTGGTGTTGGAGGCGTCAGCATGCGCAAGCATTGGAAGAGTTTGCAGATACTTTGCAGTTGATGATGGTTCCAAAGCGTTATTTATGTGCACTGGCTGTTTGTGCACTGATTTATTTTCAGCTGTTTAAGCATTGTGAGCGTGGTTACAGAGTATTTTACATGCATTATTTTTTGACACTATATGTGTTGTTTGCGTATCTGTAGGCTCTGTACTGAATTATTTGGACAGTTTAGAACTAGTGAGTGTGTCTGCAGAGCGTTTTACATGCATTATTTTGATAATGTACGACTTGTTTTTGTGTCTGTACATCAGTGTACCACATCATTACGGTGATTTTCGAGTAGTTTGCAGGTCTGTATGCGTTGCACTGCAGTATTTCGGTAATTGGCGAGTTTTTTCGTATCTGCACATCGGTGTACTGCATCATTTCGGTGATTTACGAGAAGTTTGCAGGTCTGTAGACTATTTACTATGACCCCAAGCATGTCAGGGCGAGTGTTTTGTATCAGTGTGATAAATAAACTATTTGAAATCTGTCCCTAAATAAATTGTTCCAAAATAAGTAAAGAACACTCCTTCCTCTCTCCAGCAGCCCAGCACAGGCTGAGTCCTTTTCCCGCCATTTCTCCCACTGACCAGCATCTTGGATTACGTCACGGCAGGGAAGACAGCGCCCTCTGGTGGCGGTACTGTGCACTAGATCAGTTGGACTCCTGACCTCATGGTGAACACAGTGGACAGAGCTACTGCCTCAAATTGTTTAAATCAAGACTGACAGCAAAATAAAGACTTACATCTATTCTATCCAGCAACCCAGCACTGGCAGAGTCATGGCCTTCCAATGCCTAGGAAGAGCTGATGGCCGGATGACTTAGGTTAGTGAAGGTATCACAGGTGACTTTTTCCCACAATCTTCTTAGGTTAGTGGAGGTAGCCCAAGTGCCCTTTTCTCCCCTGCCAAAATTTGAACTTCCACCATTTTCTAGGGGAGGGGGAGGAGGGTTTTGGTGAAGGGGATGAGGGGTTATGTTTGTGGAGGAAGCCCAATTGACCTATTTTCCCGCCAAAATTTGAACTTCCCACCATGACGTCATTGCCATATTGCCACATATTTCGCCACCATCTAGGAGCGAACAATGGACAGTGTGGCAGAACAAAGGTTGTCCCACTATTCATGTGAATTTCTCTATGCTCAGCTCCTTTCCTGTATCGAATGTCAATGGTGATTACTGGGCGTTCCTGCGACGCTCTCGTCTGACAACACAAATCTGCAAGGAAGTGCCTACTTCTTCATTTCATTTTCTGTATCAGTATAGTTAATGGAACTTCATATGTGTCTCAAAATGACAATGAATGCTCTAGGTTTTTCATGAAAAGGTTTGTAAGGGACGTCACTTGCCTGTGTTTTGTTTTTATAGCAGGAATGCCTAGCAAATGCAGTCTGACATCAGTCTTCGAAGAGATTTGATTTGTATCATTACCCTTCTATAAATCACTTGGAACAAATGATCCAAGGTTCTGTTACTTGTTCAAGTGATCAGTCGTTGATTTTCTAGATAAAGGAGATTGAATGTTTTAGTATACAAATGTGCATTAGATTCTTTCTCTTTTTTTAAATTCCACCAAACACTGATCTTACGCAAGTAATCTGACAATTGGTCTGTATTTTCCAACGTTGTGAGCGCAGAGAGCGGGCCGCGGTGGCCGAACGGTTCTAGGCGCTTCAGTCCGGAACCACGCGACTGCTACGGTTGCAGGTTCGAATCCTGCCTCGGCATTGGATGTGTGTGATGTCCTTAGGTTAGTTAGGTTTAAGTAGTTCTAAGTTCTAGGGGACTGATGACCTGAGACGTTAAGTCCCATAGTGCTCAGAGCTATCTGAGCCAGCGCAGAGAACTAAAAACGTTCTCTGCCAGATGATTCCTCTCTAACCACTGAAAAAATATGCTGACGAAAATCTCTTCTTCCCCCTTCTTAGTGGAACAAGATACTTACTGATCGTTAGGAATTGTAATAAAGTATGTTACTAACTTCTGCCACATATCGGTATCCAACAGTGGAGCCCCAATAAGGAATGTAAGTTGTTCTAGCTACTCCTTCAAAACGTTACTTTATTTTGGTCGACTATGTATTTATTAGGATCCTGAATTAACACATATTAGTTTCCATCAGTGAAAAGTATAGTTTCCATTCATCTCCTTCCTTGAACATATTAGCTGTAGGTATACTCCTTTACTATCTCATGTCGATATATTAAAAGATCGATTACATTTCCCCTAAAACAAAGACACTGTGCAGCTGCCACCTTCTTGCCTCTCGATTTATCCTCTGCTTTGTGATAAAGCACCATCAATTTTCTTTCGGTTTAGCGACTATTACATTTATTATTGATTTTCCCCTTCGTGGCACCTCCATACTGCTAATCTTACTAGATTACTGCTTGTATGCTTATAATAATGAGGAAAATAGTAATACTACCTTTTTTCATTAGTTTCGTGCCATCTCTAAAGATATACATATATTTGCTGTTGTCGTAAGGTTTAATGAAAAATGGCTTTGCATTACGTTATTCTGTCCTAGAATTTGATCAAAGACACATGGCTATTCTCTGCATAAAATTCAGGCATCGTAACAGCTGAAATCCAGAGGGCGTGAACTATATCATGACACTGTGGTGTCGATCTTAACAGAAAATGTAGCTACTGCGTGATCATAGTTAAATTGAGGGTATACAAATGCTACCAGTAGCAGAAAAGAGAAGATATTTTAATTTAAAGTCCAGTCGGCGATGTGGTCAGTGGAATCTGAGTACACGATCGTAAGGAGTAAGATCAGGAAAAAGAATCAGGTCACATGAATCATCCGGTCATTTGGCTAAAGAGGCTTAACGAAACCACGGCGTCCCTAAATCAGGACAATCAGCCAGTGATTTGAACCTTGAGTCTACAGAACGCGAGTAAAGCTTTTAATTACTGCATTACCTCAGTCTGTAGTAGCATACTCCACGTTCATCCATTATCGTCGTTTACCATCAGAGCATCGAATATGGATGGTGTATGACAATTAGTAGCGAAAACTAAGAGGGGTTGCAGTGTACAACAACAAAAGCAGAAACTTTCCAGTAAACAAAGATTCACAAACTAACCATTTCAGAGATATTAACGAATGTGTGGTTAAGTTCCGCCATGAAATATTGTCCTAGTTGGTATAAATACTTTGAAATGTAAACTTTTAATATAAATTTCTTTCTAATTGGGCTCAAATTTCACCCATGTCCCACAACTGGGAAAAAGTACTTGCTTGTCAAAGCCTGGGTCAGCTTGCTCCTGATGTAAGACGACATCTAACGCGCCAGTACACTCCAAGATGAGCAGACCGAACGGAGCCTGTAACTTGGCCTCCGGATCACGGGAGGTCGATCCAGGAAATTTTTCTCTGGGGCCAACTGAGAAGATATTCGTACAGGTCTCTCGTTAATACACTGAAGAGCGGCAGCAGCGAATTGTAGAGTCTTCCCCTTTAGTTTAGAAATGATTTGAGGATGTATAAAAAAATTGTTAATTCATAGCAAAGAAGCGTGTGATGTTTTCATGTCGGAATATGCGACTACGACACCATAATAGTTATAATTTACAGTAAACCGCATTATGTAACATGCTGAAGCAATATCGTAATATCTGTCAAGGAACCAAATATGTGAAAATTTACCCTGTATAGATGAAGACTTAATCTGAAATTTTCCATATCAAATACACCTCTACTCAATTGAACAATACTCCGATGAGCCAATAGGTTATGGCTACCTTTCCAGAACGAATTTTCACTCTGGAGCAGCGTGTGGCATACGTCCCAGCTTCGAGTCTTGGTCCGACAAGTAGTTTTAATTCGCCAAGTTTCAAAGTATCGCAACTCCATTGCAGATTGAAAATTCTTTCCGGAAAACATTTACCAGGATGTGGCTAGCTCAACCTTTCAGTATCCGCGACCCTGTTTTCAGTCATAATTTTCATCGCCCTGCCCCCTTTTCCCATAGGTAAGGAGAACGTCTGTAAAGCTTCGAAGGTGGGAGCTGAGGTCCTGGCCGAAGTAAATCTGTGAAGGTGAGTCGTGTTGTGTGCTTGGTTAGTAGTTTCCGAAAGCAAAGGTCCCAGGCTCTAATCCCTGTGCGGCACGCAGTTTTAATTTTCCATGGGGCTCCCTTATACCCACCTGCTTAAAAGCAAGTTGGTCCCACTTTGGAACGAAGTATAGCAACGATTCTACGTGACAAGGATTCTAGCAGTCTTTGCTAAGTATCTGGAGATATGTCACAGTGGGTGTCTCCGCACTGGTCACGCAGTCCCCGCAAACTACGGGCAGGTGGATTGTGGACCCGCATTTGGAGTAGGATAGCCTTGCAGATGTGTTCCTTTGGGTTCAGATCAGGTAAAACTGGTGGCCACGACGTCAACATAAGTCAGGCTCCTCAAACCACTGTAGAATGATGCAAGCATTGTGGCACGGACTATTAGTCTGCTGGAAGACGTCATCCCCAGCGGGGAAGACATCAAGCATGAAGGGACGCAGATGGACCACCGTACAGTAATACTCACGTTTGCCGCAGCTGTCATGGTCTCTCCCATTACTAACACTGGACAAGAGTGAACCCATGTGAATTTTCACCATTGCATGATACTCCCTCCACCGGAATGTGTCCGTGGTGCGGCCATTTTTCCGCCACACGTTCGTCCGGATGATGCGTGTCCGGAAACGACCATCATGATTTGATTAGATTAGATTTACTTTCATTCCATATGATCCGTAGTGAGGAGGTCTTCCAGGATATAGAACATGTCAGAAAAACAACATGACAAGTATTTACAACTAAAACAAATAAGATAATGTACCATTCCATAGGTCCCAATTGGAATGATCGTCATTTTTTAATGAACACTATATGAAAGAGGCATTTTACAAATACTAATGCACTGAATTTAAAATAAAAAAGGTTTTTTATTTATTTATAAGGTAATAAACGTGTAATACAACTACTATAATACTTATTTAAGATGAACACATTACTGCACTGAAATGGTGCAGAAGTTTGATTGTACTTACACACACACACACACACACACACACATTTACAATGAACACATTACTGCACTGAAATCGTGCAGAAGTTATATTGTACTTTACACAAATCAGTTGGTTTTACTGAGAAATTCGTCAATGGAGTAGAAGGCGTTGGCCACCAATAAATCCTTTAGACTTCTCTTAAGCTGAATTTCATTGGCTGTTAAGCTTGTTACGGCTGCTGGCAAGTTATTGAAAATGTGTGTTCCTGAATAATGCACACCTTCTTGTACAAGACTAAGTGACTTTAAATCCTTGTGAAGACTATTCTTATTTCTAGTATTGATTCCATGAGTTGAGCTGTTGGTTTGAAAAAGTGATATATTTTTAATGAAAAATTTCATTAAGGAATAAATATATTGGGAAGCAGTAGTTAGTATCCCTAGTTCCCTAAACAGGCTTCTGCAGGATGTTCTTGAGTTCATACCACATATAACTCTTACTGCACGTTTTTGTGGCCGAAAAACTTTAGCTTGGCTTGATGAATTACCCCAAAAAATAATCCCATAGGACATTATGGAATGAAAGTAAGCACAGTATGCCAGCTTTTTCATTTTTATATCGCCTATGCCTGACACAATTCGCATTGCAAATAGAGATTTGTTAAGACGCTTCAGCAGTTCTGTGGTGTGCTCCCCCCAGTTGAATGTATCATCGAGCTGTAATCCCAAGAATTTAACGCTGTCCACTTCTTCTATCTGCATGTCATCGTATGTTAGGCATATACTCGTGGGACACTTCTTACAAGTTCTGAACTGCATTTAGTGTGCTTTTTCGAATTTTAGTGACAAAGAATTAGCTAGGAACCAGTGATTAATGTCCACAAACATTTTATTAGCTGATCTTTCTAAGACTACACTTGATTTGCTATTTATTGCAATGTTTGTATCATCAGCAAACAAAACGAACTTGGCGTCTGGTAATGTTACTGATTTAAAGGTCATTGATATACACAAGAAAAAGTAAGGCCCCCAAATTGGACCTAGTGGGACCCCACATGTAATTAGTTCCCAGTTGGATGATGCTTGATAGCGTGATACATGTATCTTTCCTAATAACACCCTTTGTTTCCTGCCAGAGATATAAGATTTGAAAAAAGAAACGTGATTTATCCGACTAGGCGACGTATATCCATTACATCACGGTCCAGTCTCGTTGATACTGTAGCCACTGAAAGTGTAGCTGAAGGTGAAAAAGAGTTGAAATGGAAAAATGTACCAGTCGTCTGGTGCGGAACTCCTTCTTCAACAAAATACGATCAGCTGCGTTCTCCGAAACACTCGACTTTCGCCAGCATTGTACGTTGTATTCCGTTGTCAGATCCTCCACAGATAATTGCCTACCCTGCACTGCAGATCTTCACGTTCTGTGGTGAGGTATCGACGTCCGACTTCTTGTTACCTACTCGTAGTTTCAGCATTCTTCAAACACTTTCCATAGATGCTCACGACATTAACACATGAACAGCCGACTACCTCCGCCGTTTCCGAAATGCCAGTTCCTAGACTTTTGGTACAGGATATAATTTAGGAAATGTCTAGCTCGCGAATTAATCACGCGTTTCGATACGTCAGCATCAGGACGTAGCTGTGCCAAGAACAAAAAATACACCATCAGAAATGCTAATGAAAAATATTTCATCTGTAATACAAGATCTACTGCCAACACTTACAATACAATACAAAGCGGAGCTCGCGAGCGTGAGTCAACTGCTTAAATGTCTATCCTCCGATAACATACAAATTTTAAAAAAAAGGAATTACAGACCCAGATGGCGTTAACATTCTTACAGACGATAAACTGAATATCAAAATATGACTACCATGAAACAAACTAAAGCGACCTGTCTGTTAACTGTTTGATGACGTACCCACTAAAGAAAAGAGATACAAGTGTTACACATTATATATCAAAGTGTCTTATTTACAGTGATCTGCGTGCTCGTTTTCGCGAGCTTCACTTTATGTTTCACACTACTGGCCATTAAAATTGCTACACCACGAAGATGACGTACTACAGATGCAAAATTTAACCGACAGGAAAAAGATGCTGTGACATGTAAATGATTAGCTTTTCAGAGCATTCTCATAAGGTTGGCGCCGGTGGCGACGCCGGCCGGAGTGGCCGTTCGGTTCTAGGCGCTACAGTCTGGAACCGAGCGACCGCTACGGTCGCAGGTTCGAATCCTGCCTCGGGCATGGATGTGTGATGTCCTTAGGTTAGTTAGGTTTAATTAGTTCTAAGTTCTAAGCCACTGATGACCTCAGCAGTTAAGTCGCATAGTGTTCAGAGCCATTTGAACCATTTGAACCGGTGGCGACACCTACAACTTACTGACATGAGGAAAGTTTCCAACCGATTTCTCATGCACAAACAGCAGTTGACTGGCGTTGCCTGGTGAAACGTTGTTGTGATGCCTCGCGTAAGGAGGATAAATGCATACCATCACGATTCCGACTTTGAAAAAATGTCGGTTGTATCCTATCGCGATTGCGGTTTATCGTATCGCGACATTGCTGCTCGCGTTGGTCGAGATCCAATGACTGTTAGCAGAATATGGAATCGGTGGGTTCAGGAGGGTAATACGGAACGCCGTGCTGGATCCCAACAGCCTCGTATCACTAGCAGTCGAAATGAGAGGCAGCTTATCCGCATGGCTATAAAGGATCGTGCAGCCACGTCTCGATCCCTGAGTTAACAAATGGGGACGTTTGCAAGACAACAACCATCTGTACGAACAGTTCGACGACGGTTGCAGCAGCATGGACTATCAGCTCAGACACCATGGCTGCGGTTACCCTTGACGCTGCATCACAGACAGGACCGCCTGCGATGGTTTACTCAACGACGAATCTGGGTGCACAAATGGCAAAACGTCATTTTTTCGGATGAATCCAGGTTCTGTTTACAGCATCATGATGGTCGCATCCGTGTTTGGCGACATCGCGGTGAACGCACATTGGAAGCGTGTATTTGTCATCGCCATACTGGCATAACACCTGGCGTGATTGTATGGGGTGCCATTGGTTACATGTCTGGGTCACCTCTTGTTCGCATTAACGGCACTTTGAACAGTGGACGTTACATTCCAGATGTGTTACGACCCGTGGCTCTACCCTTCATTCGATCCCTGCGAAACCCTACATTTCAGCAGGATAATGCACGACCGCATGTTGCAGGTCCTCTACGGGCCTTTCTGTATACAGAAAATGTTCGACTGCTGCCCTGGCCAGCACATTCTGCAGATCTTTCACGAATTGAAAACTTCTGGTCAATGGTGGCCGAGCAACTGGCTCGTCACAATACGCCAGTCACTACTCTTGATGAACTGTGGTATCGTGTTGAAGCTACACGGGCAGCTTTACCTGTACACGCTATCCAACCTCTGTTTGACTCAATCCCCAGACGTATCAAGGCCGTTATTACGGCAAGAGGTGGTTGTTCTGGGTACTGATTTCTCAGGATCTATGCATCGAAAGAGCGTGAAAATGTTATCACATGTCAGTTCTAGCAAAATATATCTGTACAATGAATACCCGTGTATCATCTGCATTTCTTCTTGGTGTAGCAATGTTGATAGCCAGAAGTGTACATTAAATATTACAGGGTCTTATTACAGTGATCTATGTGCTCATTTTCGTGAACTTCACTTTGTGTTTTATTATAAGTATAAGAAAAACTGCTACGTGATGGATGATACATTTTTCATTAGCATCTTTTGTGTTTATTACTCTCGCCACATACATATTCTGATGATAATGATAATATATCGAAACGAGTAACGGCGAGTAAATTATTTTGCGACCTAGACTCTTCCAAAATTGTACCTTGTGCCAAAAATGAATGGTCGCCTGCTTCAGCTATGATAAAATTTTTCAGTTGGTTTTTTCAGTGGTTTTCCCCATCTGCGGCAAATATCGTCGCTGTAAGGACTCCCCATTCCAGTCTGTTGAGCTTACACACGTGGTTGCCCTTACATCAACGTGAGTTCTCAAGGCGCTGTAGCGCGATTCTACCCATGTGACACGGATAGCTGCGCTGCTTGAAGCGCATGGTGTGCAGTGGCAAGTTGTTCTGGCTCACCATTATACTTCATTGTAAAGTAAGAGACTGCTAGAACATCGCTTTCGTAAACGAAACGTTTCAAGGCATGTTTCCTGAAACGTTTTTGCTTGTCTTACAATGTGCTTCTTCTCGAATCAATTTTCGCTATTGATAATGATACACCACACACAAAAACGTAAGTTAAGCTTATCATGTTAACGTAACATCAACTCTGAATGAATGCTCAATGATCAGGAGAGGCTTGCAATGCGTAGCAAATTAAATTTAAAATTCACGTAACTTAAATCTTGATTTGTGGCTGGAAACAGTATTGTGTAAAACATAAAAAAAAGATAAATATTCATGCCCGATCCTTACTTTATATGGTCAAACAAATTCACACACACAGTAATGGTTCTTTAAAAGCATATATTCAACAATATTATTCGTTTTAATTCGTCCAAGTCATTATCAAATAAATATAACACCTCATCACCTTCAAACGACAATGTTACCCACGTAGATACTTTTTTTGTGTTTTAAACAAAGATGTAATAAGGCAAGGAAGAGAAAGAAATCCGTCTTGTTTTATAATCCGTTTTATATGACCAGTGTTGAAGCTTTCGACCGAACTATTTCAGTGGAATGCTAGCTCGTGCAGTAAGCACTGTGAAGTACGGGCTCTGCCATTGTCCACGCTTGAACTTCCCCTTCCTGACCGAACAGCGCAAATTACGGTGGCGCAGCCAGCCCGATACTAATTACAGAGGGAATGACATGTTGACAAGCGGACCTGATGTTTAAAGCAACAGTGATACATGTTGCACAATTCGTCAGTATTGTTTACTGGGTGCAGTGTGGCATTAATGATTCAGCTGCTTGAATATTTACTGAGGACCTCAATGGTTAGCGGCAGTAATAGATTTTCATCTCTGAGGCGTGGAATCAACAGCTAGATCCTTGGTAACGGAAGGACATCAAGCTTTATTTTTCATTTATTAGCAAATCTTTGCAGATACTCTTTAACGCCCAAATAAAAAAAAATAAAAAAAAATTAAAAAAGACAAAGTTACCACGGAAGGACATCAAGCTTTATTTTTCATTTATTAGCAAATCTTTGCAGATACTCTTTAACGCCCAAATAAAAAAAATAAAAAAAAATAAAAAAACAAAGTTACCACTTTGACCATTATCATCGTCAAAAAATCTTTACTGTCGCTTTAGGAACACATGTGCACACCATCTCCTACATATCTTCCTTTAATTCAGGTTTGTAAAAGATTGCGGAGCAGTGCAGGAACTAAAGAAATGGTGTAACAGGCGGTTTGCAAACGACTCGATTTTGCATAAATTACTAGGATAAATTACTAGGATTCCTTCCCTAGCATCTCAGTCTGGTAACTGCTTTCCACGTCGCTCGATTTATGCAGTTCCTCCACCTTGAAACGATCTGGAAAGACTCACAGCGACTTGTAATGTTCGTGAATTATTGTAGTGACTGATCACCGATCATGTTGTTAAGCTGTATTCAGTCTTTACCTCAATTTATAGGCATAATGTTGCATCTCTTTATGTTGAGTTTTATTTGTCACACTTCTCACCAAATATTGATCACATTCAAGTCTTTCTGCAGTTTGTTATAGTTACAATGAGGCGTTTTTTGTACATCACCTCGTCATTTATGAAGAGTCTTGAGGGGTTAAAATGTTACCTCTAGTTTGCTATTTTCACTTGTACATAACGAATCATCTGTACCCGGCACAACACAATGACAACGTCAGCACCATAAATTTCAGACAGGATACAAAACCTAGAAAAGCCAATTTGTATTCCCGCCATAGGAACAGATGGTCACCGCAAGGAAAATCACTCAGTGGCGTATCTTGCGTTCTCCCGTGTTGTACCGACTCAATTGTATGCATACCGTGTGGCCATGATGCTTTTAGGTTTATACAACACCAATTAATTTTAACGTCTGTCTGCACAATATTTTCTGTGTGCTATGTGAATATATTATTTTAACTAGTGTTAGACGTAAATTATTTAAATTGAACATCAGAACAGCAGAGGAGAAAATAAACATTTCAAGTCCACCACAAGACAGTATATGGTGATATTTATTTGCTAATTCGAGTGATTTGTTGGTATGTTTGTTAATTAAACTGTGTAAAAAATAAAATTAAGGCACAAGATACAACACACATATTCACTTTATCGTCATAAAAAGTCCAATATTACACAAAACAATACTTTCGTCCCTTTTGCGTTCTCACAAGTAGCCTCAAAACAATCTGTATATTATGTCTTAGATTTTTTGTCATTTCACATGATTGTCTCAAATAAGTGTTGGTGTTTTTGATTTGAATGTGAAGTTCGTCATCACTATTTTCAGTTCTCATAATGTCTCGAGAATCACATGATAATTATGTACTGACAGTCCACATCTGGTTCCTGAAAGAAATCTGAGATCACAGCGTTGCAATAGCAAGAAGCTGATAATTCCTCTGTGTGAATGACGTTGAGTACAGTAAGAAGTAGTCTTTAGTATCTGACAAACGTGTTGTGCTTAGCGTCCGTGAAAAATTTCCAAACTGGATGTTCCTGTATTGATAGATTTTTTTACTTATTTCATGCGATAATCGTTTTCATGCACAGATGTATGTATGCCAAATTCACTTCATACGCTTTACTAGATGCTGAAGGGGAAAGTTAAATTTTATACTTTTTGCCAAGGGTTGAGTAAGGTTCTGGTAGACATGTCTAGCTTAGTGGTTCTAACGTGCGTTGGTAAAATCTTCATTTGGGCATATTTCGAAAGTTGTGACCAAATAGTATAAGGATTAATTATTGCCATGAAATGTTTAAGAGCACGTTAGATCAATTTAACTTTTAGTAGACTCTTGTGGAGAGCTGCTGTAGTGTGTCCTCTGCTTTACAGTTTATTTCTTGTTAGCAGATATTAATTAATCAGCAAATTTTGCCTTTTTGGCCTATGTCAAACGGTGGCCTAACCCTTTCCAACACAGTTCAAAACAGAAAACTAATTCTAATTTTATTGACTTTCAAATATTCATAATAGCACAAAATATTATTTTCATTACTCTTTCATACATTGGAGGAAATTTTGAGATCGACAGATCATAGTAAATCAGCAATAAATCGTTATTTAACAATAATGCCTTGAAATCATTTCTTCATCTATTTCTCGCGAAATAGTAGTACTAATAGTAGGATCAAGTTTAGACACATCCAAATCATAGCTTCTCCATTTTTCAAGGTCTGGTTTTCTCTTCATCTGTATGAAGATAACGTTTTGTAATAACGAAGCATCATCTAATTCATTAAGATAATCGTTACACTTACTTGAACTATTGGAAAATAGATGGCTCTGAAACACTTTCATGTCTCATTTCTTTCCTTATTCCCATTAAATCCTCAATCATATCTCGCGCATTTTATGTAATTATACAGTATTAACATCAGCCTCTTCATCGTTTTAAAACTGCAAAGACAGCTCCACACCAGACACATCACCATTCGGCATATACACCAGATGCATGTTGTCTAATAACATAAACTTAGAAAGTACAGAGTTTCCCATTGTTGCCTCACTTTACGGACCCTCTCTCCCACTGAAAGTAACAAAAAAATGGCTCTGAGCACTATGCGACTTAATTTCTGAGGTCATCAGTCGCCTAGAGCTTAGAACTAATTAAAGCTAACTAACCTAAGGACATCACACACATCCATGCCCGAGGCAGGATTCGAACCTGCGACCGTAGCGGTCGCTTGGCTCCAGACTGTAGCGCCTAGAACCGCACGGCCACTCCGGCCGGCTCTGAAAGTAACACCACAACACAAAAGTTAATATACTCACATAATTGTTTCGCACAAATGTTTGTCTCTAAATGTGATTGAATAAGAAATCGTCATATTTTATAACGACAAAAATACATGCTACCTATAATATTTCAAAACTGTCGGCCGAAACCGCTGAAGAACACATACAACAGCTTATATTTGTCGAGATTAGTGTACGCTGGACGCATAGTCAGCTGCCATCTACTGATGCAACAAAAACACCAGGCTGGAGAGGGTTAAACCTGATGGTTAATACAACGGGCGAAAAAAGTTTTCGTCTGAAGGCCACATTTAACCGTTGCTTGCATATCGGTACTTATATACCCGCATCGGAGTAGCGCTGGGTTAAATATACGCTGCAGCAGCGCCCTCAAACGGAAACCCTTTTGATCACCCCTTGTACATTTGGAAGGTCGCTGCCTTCATTGGTGCAGTCGAGTGCATGTTCGCCAGCAGTGTTGGCAGCCCACATGCCACGTGGTCATGCAGAGTAGTTCCCAGGCGGCGTTTTGTTTAGCGGCGTCGGCGGCGCTGGGCTGGCTTTTGTGTGTCGCCCCCGCGAGCAGCTGGGAGCTGGTGTGGCGCATCGCAGACGTGTGAAGATTAACCGAGCAGCAATTCGGGGGACAGGGAAGGGGCCGGCTGTTCATCAGGCGGCGTATCGACTGCCGCGCTGCGCTCTGTTCTTTGTCCGCGCACTCGCAAGAAACTGCGGGGGAGCGAGCCTCCGTTTCCATGGAAGACGGCTATGCGGAAACAGCTAATCAGCCGCGTAAACAATAAGCCCCTTGTCACACCGGCTCCTCGTACTAAGGGTGCAGACTATCTCCTGACGGCCATATGAGCTCTGTTCTGTGGGTAGGATCACAACCAGCATCCGCATGATATTTAGCTGTGACGCTGTTTCAGTACTCAGCATCTCAGAATAAGCAAATATTGTTGTTGTCTTCTGTTCAAAGACTGATTTGGTGCAGATCTCCACACTAGTTTGTCTGGTAAAAGTGCTTTTATCTCTGCTTTACTACTGCCACATAGTCAAACGTTGGTCTTCCTCAACGATTTTTGCCTCCATTGCCAAATTCACTGTTGTAACTCAGTATTCCCATTGGATCCTTTATTGTATGATTATATGATAGCGGAACAAACACTGGTAAAAATATCTGGGAGTATGCGTACGGAACGATTTGAAGTGGAATGATCATATAAAATTACATGTTGGTAAGGCGGGTGCCACGTTGAGATTCATTGGGAGAGTCCTTAGAAAATGTAGTCCATCAACAAAGGAGGTGGCTTACAAAACACTCGTTCGACGTACACTTGAGTATTTTCCATCAGTGTGGGATCCGCACCAGGTCGGGTTGGCAGAGGAGATAGAGAAGATCCTAAGAAGAGCGGCGCGTTTCGTCACAGGGTTACTTGGTAAGCGTGATAGCGTTACGGAAATGTTTAGCAAACTCAAGTGGCAGACTCTGTAAGAGAAGCGCTCTGCATCGCGGTGTAGCTTGCTGTCCAGATTTCGAGAGGGTGCGTTTCTGGATGAGGTATCGATTATATTGATTCCCCCTACTTATACCTCCCGAGGAGATCACGAATGCAAAATTAGAGATATTCGAGCGCGCATGGAGGCTTTCCGGCAGTCGTTCTTCCCGCGAACCATACGCGACTGGAACAGGAAAGGGAGGTAATGACAGTGGCACGTAAGATGCCCACCGCCACACACCGTTGGGTGGCTTGCGGAGTATAAATGTAGATGTAGATGTAGAAGAGTTATGCGAGCTTCCCATCAGCTTTTCATTATACTTCTGTAACTCAACATTTTGAAATTTTGGTTTTATTTTTTTCTGAACCGTTTTCATCCACGTTTGACGTCCTTACAAGACTATACTCCAGTCAAATATTTTCAGGGAAATCTGCCTAATGCATAAAGCTATAGTCAATGTTAACTAGTTCCTCTCTTCCAGAGAACACTTTTCTATATTTTACATCCTCTCTACTTCAGCGTTAATTATTTATTTTACTAACCAAATATCAAATTCATTTACTACTTTTAATGTCTCAGTTCCTGAGCTAATACCAACAAAGTCGCCTCATTGAATTTGGCTGCATTCCATTGCTCTTGGTTTGCTTTTACCGATTTTCACCATATAATATCTTTTCAAGACGCTGACCATACTCTTCAACTGCTCCTCCGAGAACTTGCAATTTCGAGCAGAATTACAATGCCATATACAAATCACAAAGTTTTATTTTTTTCCTGACCTTTAATTCCCTTTGATGAACGCTTAACTAGAACAGAAGAAATAAATACTGTAAAATATGTATGGGTAGCTTTGGGCAATGAGGAAGTGAAGGCAGTAGATGATCAAATAGGCAAAAAGACAAGACAGAATAGAAATCCATGAATGACATACGAGACGTTAAATCTAACTCATGAAAGAAAAAAGAAACATAAAAATGCACTAAGTGAAGCAGGCAAAAGTGAATACAGACATCTACAGTGAAGAAATGAAGAAGTGCAAAATGAGTAAGCAGGAATAGTTGCAAAAGAAATAATAGGTTGTAGAGCCATGCATGAGTAGCGTAAAGATAGATGCTGGCAATAGAAAAAGTCTTCGGGGAAAAGGGAAGCACCTGTATGAATATTAGAAGGTTAAATGGCAAGCACATACCAAACAAAGATAGGAAATTGAAAGGCGAAAGGAATATATAGATTGTCTACAAAGAGAAACAAACGTGAAGACAAAATTTCAGAAAAAGAAGTGGAAGTAGATGAAGGTGAAACAGAAGACATAATAATGTAAGAAGAATCTGACAAGGCACTGAAAGACCTTAATCGAAGTTAGGGCCTAGAATATACAATATTCTGTAGGAATTATTAAAAACTTTCGGAGAGCCAGTTATGACAAAAATATTCCACCATGTTTGCGAGATGGAGTACTTTTGGACTTCGATAAAATGTAATAAATCTTTTCCAAAGAAGGCAGATGCTTATAGGTATTAATATTACTAGACTATCAGTATAATAAGTAATGGCTTCAAAATACTAACACGGATTACTTGCAGAAAAGTGAAGAAATTGATTGAGATCGACCTAGGGGAAGATCAGTTTGGCGTCCGGACAAATGTAGGAACACACGAGGAGATATTGACCCTAGGACTTAGAAGACAGAATGAAGAAAGGCTAGCCGGCCGAAGTGGCCGAGCGGTTCTAGGCGCTAAAGTCTGGAATTGCGCGATCGCTACGGCCGCAGGTTCAAATCCTGCCTCGGACATGGATGTGTGTGATGTCCTTAGGTTAGTTAGGTTAAGTAGTTAGAAGTTCTAGGGGACTGATGACATCAGATGTTAAGTCCCATAGTGCTCAGAGCCATTTGAACCATTTTTGAAGAAAGGCTAACCTATGTTTATAGCTTACGTATATCAAGAGATCGCTTTTACCAATGTTCATTGGAATATCTTCTTTCAAATTCTAAAGACTGCAGGGATAAAATTCAGTGGGTGTAAAAGTTTGTTTCTAACGTGCATAGAAACGAGATTGCAGTTGTGAGTGCTGAGGAATATGAAAGGCAGGCAGACGTAGAGAAAGGAGTGAGACAGGGTTGTAGCCTCAACTCTATGTTATTCAACTTCTATATTGAGCAAGCAGTAAAGGTAAGTAAGGAAAAAATTTGAACGGGAATTAAAGTTCGGGGAGAAGAAATGAAAAATTAGTTTGCCTATGATTTCGAACAGCAAACAATATGGATAACTTAGTGAAAAGAGGTTATAAGGTGAACATCAACACAACGGAATGTAGTCGAATTAAATCAAGTGATACTGAGGCAATTAGATGAGGAAATGAGAAACTAAAATAGTAGATGTGTTTTGTAATTTGAGTAGGCAAATACATGAAATACATTACGAGGGTTAAAGTAGAGAGGATATAAAACGCTAATTGGTGATGGCAAAAAAGCGTTTGTAAAAGAAATTAACGTTTTTTATAAACGCAAGTCTTAGGAAATCTTTTCAGAAGGCAGTTGCATGGAGCTGAAACGCGTACAGTTTGGATAAAAAGAGAACAGAAGCTTTTTAAATGTGGTCAGAGAAATCCTTAGTATTAGGCGACCAGAGCGAATATGTAATGAACTTCCTAATCGAACTGTGGAGAAAAGGAATTTAAGACACAACTTGACCAAAAGAAGGATCGGTTAACAGGATACATCATGAGGCATCTTGGAGTTGTCAGTTTGCTAATGGAAGGAAGTGTAGTGGAAAATCTGCAGAGGAAGACGAAGGCTTGTTTACAATAAGCATGTTTAAATTGATATAGGTTACAGTAATCATGCAGAGATGAAGAGGCTTGCACAAGAAAAACTACCGTGGACAGCTGCATGCAACCAGTCATCAAACTAAAATCCACTACAACAACGCCCTTTAACTCCCGTATCAACCAAGATATTGAAGATAGTATGTTTATTTAGAGAAACGATATAAATTTTTTAATGGCTTTCGAAAACTCTCGATTTTGGCATTCGAACTTCTCGCAAATGTATCCGAGAAAAGTGGTGGTGAAGTTGAAAGGCAAGGCGGCCAAAACAGGCTCTTGTGGGTCGATTTGCCCCACTGCAGGCTCGACTGGTATTAGGCTGAAAATATCCTAACTCTGCAATTAGTCATTACTCGAAAGGCGGTCTCTACACTTAGTGCTAGGAAATGAAAATCATTTTAAAAAGTATCCTTCGCCATCATTGTCAGCTGAGCAATACCACTGCCTCTTACGCGCGTGCGGTTTACGAAACGTTAATGATCAGCCTTCGTTCCGTTGCTCACTCTAAATTTCGGTATAGGTAACAGAGCTGATTCGCGGTCCAGTGATCACATTACTTTATCGTAAGAGAACTGTCGTAGCTATGTAAATTCAAAAATTTGTGTACGACGTATGCTGCCGCAGTTCTCTAGCAATACTGAGACATAATGACATGTTTTCAAAGTGAAAGTTTAGTCCATAAGCGAGAGTTTTACGTAAGTGCTTCATAAATCAAATATGTAAAGAGTATCATGTTATTTACCTAGCGTAATAAAACAAGAAACGCTCTCAAAATAAACGATGTTCGTAATTTCTGACTAGTTTCTGCTTTTTTTTCTTTATTTTTCCTCCAAGCCTACTAAGTGATTCCTACGAGAAAAGCATTCTTTCAATTACGATTGCTTCCACCGTTAATTTTGTTCTCTTGTATTCATATATCGTCTGCCCCGAATCCAGTCTTGTTTTACCGTCAATCGTCTCGCGGAACTATGGTGAGTGAGATTACAGAACCTGTATTTCAGATGGAATGTTAACCACTAATACTATCACCATCGTATATGGAGGGTGTTAGGAATGTAACTGCAGATATTGTTGTCAATGATTCCTCAATATGTACCCTCTTCAGCGTGTCAGTTGCTTTTCTCCTTGCATCTAACAGTTTCCCACAAACACGTCACTTAATTTATTACCTAATTTTTTCTGCACTGTCGTAACTCGACCACTAAGGGGACCACGGCTCTCAGTGTAGACTAACCGTCCTGCCTCCAAGCGTGACCTGCGGACCAAAGGAAAGCAAACATGAATAGCTTGCTTTTGCCACGTGTAACTGGACATACTAACCAACCTAAAAACATATTACTCCTAACAGCTATAACTATTAGGCTAAAAACGAAGTAAATACTGATGTACTGTTGTTCAGTCTACTGTCCTTAGTCACCAGTAAAAATATCTGCACTTATATCCCAAACACCCGGTGTATTTCGATATAATGACCAAGACATGATAAGAGACATTATATCACACGCAAGCGCATAGAAACTGATTTTCCTCTCGTGCCGCATGAGAATGGAACAGGAAAAGGAGAGACTAAGAGGGGTATGAAGTTTCTTTTCACCGACTGTAAATTTAAAGACGTCGCATAAAGATGGATAATCTCTTACGATTCTGTAGATTGGTATGCAGATCTTAGATTTGACTGCAAGAAAAAATCACCTTAATGAGCTCACCTTGTTTTTCTAACAGTGACTTAAGTGATGTCTAACTTGTCCAAAAAAGCACAGGAGACGAAAGATGATTAAGTTGTGTTTAGTTTTAGAGACATAACAAGAGGCAATTCGTGGCTAGAAGTTTACCTTACTTGCTTTAACAGCAACGAACAAAGGACTGTGAGGACCACATTTTTCGCATTGGAGAAGACAATGAAAGGAAAGAATTTGTTTGTATAAATCGTTCAGTTGTTTCACAAAATATTCGGTTTTAAATTTTATACACCTTTACATGCAGTAGAACCGACTGGTGAAACCCCGATCCGTGGTTCTATAAATAATCGAACTTCCATGTATAAAACGTCATATCTCCCGAACTATTTGACGTATACTGATAAATGTTTGCAAGTACTGTCAGTGGTGTATATGGAAACTGCCTGCGAAATGTGTTGCAAATACAGCTAGTTTTAAATAAGTAATAAATTTAAACGTCTTGGTTGAAGCTGCAGCTTTACTGCGTGAACAGCGAAAAGCGCGATAAACTCCCTTTTTTATCGGTTCTTGGGGAGTGTCAGCGTCAAAAAGTTTTGTAATGGTTTGAAATTATGTGTAAAGTTTCTTGGAACTCGCAATGTGCTCACGTTCTTGAATACAGGACGAATACAGTACGCGGTAATTTGCGCGCCGTGAGGTATACTGCCTCAATACATACATAGTTTCTAAGTGAAATACTTGAGTTATTGTCTCAAACCTTAACAGTAAGATTATAGCTCTTAATCAGTAGATTACGTGGGCATTTTAAACTATAAAAGTCGTTTTTAGCCTTTGTGAGCTGTTAGATAGACAGCCTGTAACTGCTACTAGGCCCCGGTTTGGCCGTTGAGCGCTACAGATCCTGGAAATGTTTATTTCCGCTCTGACGCTGGTACATCGAAAACGTTTCTTTAGAAATACGGGAAGCTTCTTGACATTATAAGAGCTTTCGATCACGCAGATACTTGTTCGACGTAAGGAACAAACGTAAGTCTTTAGGCAATGGGCAAGGTGAAATTGAGCAAAATGATATTAATATGATGTTTTTCAGAAAATGGTTCAAATGGCTCTACGCACTATGGGACTTAACATGTGAGGTCATCAGTCCCCTAGACTTAGAACTACTTCAACCTAACTAACCTAAGGACATCACACACATCCATGCCCGAGGCAGAATTCGAATCTGCGACCGTAGCAGCAGCGCGGTTCCGGACTGAAGCGCCTATAACCGCTCGTCCACAGCGGCCGACTATGAAGTTTTTCTCCGCCAAACAATCAGCTGATTCACCTGCTGTGTGACACTGTCGTGATTAAGAATTATGCTCCATTTCCGGTTATTTCATTTGATTTCAACGACAACTTGTGTCAGACAAATAATTCTGTACCATTCTGCATCAACTGCTTTTGTATCCTCTGTAGCAGTGGTCGTGACATGTCCAGTACTCGCAGTTAAATCAGCGACCAGTTTCTTGGAAGTGCTTCAAAACAAGACCATCCTTGTTTTTTTAAGTTTATGTGGGAAGATGAAAACGATCTTTGTTTCCCGGTTGCATCCACACATCCAAGTGTCGCCTCGTGTTATGAATTTGTAACAGATTTCATAATATATCCTTCGCCGAATTGTTTGGTCATTTCCCAAAATCGAATGTACCACTTCTTTCTTTTTAAACCGATTGTAGTCAACCTTCGCAAAATTCATTTCTGATGAAAGCAGGACTGATGAAATTCTGCTTATCAGTTGAATATAATCTTTTATGAATTTGATTGATTGTGAAAAGTAAAACCTAGCGATTTCTGTTGAGTTAGGCCTTCATGAAAATCACTGAATTTGACTATCGAAAACGTTAACAGAAAATGCGGATTTTTCCCAACTCTTTTGCTTTTAGCTCTTATAGCAAAGAATCTACTCGTCAATTTCTGAGCCGCCATTTTTTAATAACAAATGACAAACAATGAAACTACACTGATGTCCAGTGCTATCACGCATTGATCGTTTGTAAAAATTTAAAAGGCAACACTCGTTTGAGTGTTGAGTACTGTAGATGACATGATCACTAAGGCTTGTTTTGATGGTGAATATCTGTTCGGCACTACATCTTCATTCATTGCCGTGAGTAAACTATATAGTAAGTAGCGCAATTCACAGAATGTATTTTTGGTCTAAATGCTGTACTAAGAGACGGAATTAGTACTGGCCGAGCGATTGAAAACGTTGTTTCCCCTCTGAGAATCCGTTCTCTGTAGGGGTGTTCAATGACGATACTAACTTTGTTCCAGAAACCGCTGATCAAAGTTAGTACTCTTGTTTACGACCAGGCGGAAGCCTCTAGCAAATAATCTGCGTTGTTAGAAGTTTGTCTGGGGTGTGTGGTGGCTGAGAGGATAGGGGTCCTACAGCCGAAACCGCAGAGCCGAAAAGTTTGAACCGGTTAAAACGACGGCTCTGGTAATCCTTTAGTAGCGGTGGCGCCGGTGATGTTTGTGGTGTCGTAAACACGGATGCATATCTTTTACATCTCTAGATCTGCAGCGAACCACAAATTCTACCCACAGACAGCCTAGCTTCTAAGCCAAGCTGTGACTTAAATCATAGCTTTAATAGAAAAATTCCTTTCTTGTAGTTATTAATACAGTGCATTTGGACAACACTCTCTTGAAATCCCTTTCTCTTTCTTTTTTATCCTTAAAGTGTTCTTACAAAAGATCCTGTTTTTGCAGGTAAGGAGAAATCTTTCTCATCACCGCCAGTTGCAGGGTAATGGAAATAAGGTATGTACCTATAAGCCGCTTATGATGATAGCACAGACGTCCCCATCGCTAACTATTGACTAGATTAAGTGCTGAGTTTCACGCACCGTGGTTTAGGCTTTTCGTTACTTAGTTCGAGACAACCATCTAGACTAGAGCACCAAAGCAAAGGGTAAAAAGAGAAAGTTGCAAGGAAAGAAGGGCAGCGTGAATTAATACAAGTTTAATTACAGTTCATTACAGATTTGAAATTCTTCAGAAATTTAAATATTGATTCAAATTTATAAAGAATGCGTGAAACAACTACTTTCATACCGAGTAAAACGTGCCGAAATCAAATGAAACTGTATCTAGATACTACGAATTAGAAACTAGAGCGGAAGGAAATTCGGAAGAATGGAATGTAAAACGAAACAAAGACTAAAAATATATAACAGATGGAAGATTCGGCTACGAGCAATACATCATTATACATTGTGACTTGTCTGATCTTCTGTATTCTACAGGAGGCGTCGTTTATTCGTTGTACGGTGTCTGGACTGTATTTGTCAGTAATAACTGTTACATAAAAATTCTGGATACGCAAACGTTGTGATGTGACTTTTCCATTATATCCGAAATGCCGATATAATATTTTAAATAAAAAATACTTTCAATATGACGAAACTAAATCCTATCTTGTCCAAGACAAACTTCATGAATAAAGTAGTTTTCTAGGTCATTGATAACAGATAATCCTCATTGGTAATGCATAATACGTAAGATTGT
Organism: Schistocerca serialis cubense; assembly: GCF_023864345.2. NCBI lineage: Eukaryota > Metazoa > Arthropoda > Insecta > Orthoptera > Acrididae > Schistocerca > Schistocerca serialis. Next base: position 533,540,663 of record NC_064639.1, on the reverse strand, counting down.
TTTAAGTTGGTGGACTGCTTTTGTGGTTTTATGTTATTTTATATTGGTAATGAAGAGGTACAATGAGGAAACATTGCGCGGTGTATCTTGTGAAAACGAAGACTTATAATCAAACGGTGACAAAAAGACCAATTTATCTCAAATAATATTATTTCCTGTAAGACAGTACGAATTATTATTGTAGGAATAGGGCAAAGCGAAAATAATAAATGAAAATAATTTCTAAATTTTGAAAAGTGTAGTTTCGGTATAATGCATTACTTTTCATGAACTTCATTACAATGGTGCAGTTTGAGTTCAATAACGCATCTGTTGAAACAAATGTATATCCTTCGTAGCACTTATTTTACGTGGGTTCGGAAATATTTGACTCCTGGTTGATCCGAAAGGAAATCTCAAGTTTTCCAAAACTTTTCCGGTCTTTAGAGAGTTACAAACATACTCATGCTTGAGTTCCCTAGCATGCAACTTTACTAGGGCAAAAGGAACTAATTACTTCTTCCATGAATTTGTTGTAAGGCTATTAAAATAGGGCTACATAATAATGCTGCACTTATTAACGCATCTACACAAACGTTACTATAGCTATTAATTGAATGTAGCAGTTTAATCTGAAAATATATTCTATATTTTTTTCCCAGGATTTTGCTTAGCAGTTCAGATGTATGGTTAAAGAAAAGGGAGAATCTAAGGTTTGAGTAGATGGTCCCGTTGAAGTTGTAGTCATTAAACACGTGACTTCTAGTTGACATCCAAGTGATTCACGGAGGTTTTGAACAGTATTCTAGTCCAGGATTCTCACTGGGTCCTCTGTGTGTACTATATGAAACACTAATTGACTTCCATGGGGGCGAGCCGGCCGATGTGGCCGTGCAGTTCTAGGCGCTTCAGTCTGGAACCACGTGACCGCTACGGTCGCGGGTTCGAATCCTGCCTCGGTCATGGATGTGTGTGATGTCCTTAGGTTGGTTAGGTTTAAGTAGTTCTAAGTTCTAGGGGACTGATGACCACAGATGTTAAGTCCCATAGCGCTCAGAGCCATTTTTTTATGGAGGCGAACGTTGTTATCTATAAACAGACAAATCTTACGAGCCACTAACCGGAGAGCAAAGCAAACACCGATCTCTCGATTTTTCTTTAGTGCCATTAAAGATCGTTTCCGACGGCTTAGAAGCCCGGTAAGTCACCTAATATCATTCCGGTTTTTATCATGAGTTGGCTATCACGAATAATCGCAAAAATATGAATCCATTTGACACTGTACGATTACTTCATTCATAAAGGCGCTGTGAATCTCGAATGGGTTCCATTCGGTGACATTCCTTTCACGCTCTTCTTTCAGTCAATGTTTTCCGGCACAGTGGTCTTGTGAAGTAAATGGTGCTCTAGCGATGGACCTACATGCATAGACACGATCTGCAGGCATTGGACTATTTAAGTGGCACCGTGGAAAAGATGTGCCATAAGTGATTTTCGAATCAAGGCAGACCTCATGGACAAGAATGTGTTGGATTGTTGCCTTGGTTAACCTGGCTACAATAAATTAATCTACAGTTCAATGTTGAACAACATACGGTAAGAAGTCGTACTACATCCTCGCTATGCGGTACAAAAGCCACCGCTTGACACCATATCACACTAACAGAGCATTACCACCATTGCCACCTGGACGGGTGAGGAGTGGTGTATGTCGCTATAAAGTACTACATCGAAAATCCCATGAGTCAGTCCCTTTACGACATAATTTGGGCGGTGGTATCTGCACTCAATAGAATGGAGTCACTGAGACATCTGCCATAGTCCTTGCTGACGAAACTGACAGAATTGCATCTGTTTGTCCGCCTGCTGCATCTCAATGTTGACTTGTACCATCAGCAAGTGAATACACTACCAGCTGCATCTAGAATTTTGATACAATGGTTTTAGGAACACCGAACGCACGTGAAAGTGTTTGTGGAATACCTCTGGCCACTAAATCTCAGTGATATAGAGCTTTTACACCTGCATCTGTATTCTGCACGCCACCTTACGGTGTCTGGCGGAGGGCAATTCTCCCGTCACTATCATATCCTCGCTCCCTTGCTCCATTCGCGAATGGTGCGCGGAAAAAATGTCAGTCGACAGACCTTAGTGTGAGCTCTAATTCTGCTGATCTACTTGTCGTGGTCATTTCGCGAGACACATAAGAGACCCAGACACGAAATGCACCGCTCTTTTTTAGAGCTCCCCTGTCTCTTCTATAAATCAAACCTGATGAGTGTCCCAGACTGATGACGAATACTCAATATATGGTATCAGAAGTGCTTTTCAAGTAACTTTTTTCGTAAATGAGTCGCACTTCTTTAAAATTCTTGCAGTGAATCTCAGCACTTCTGGAATGCCGTTTAGTGAAATGTGGGAAACTTCTAGCCAGCTCAAGTCCCCATGATCACTGGGCTACGGTTGAACAGACCTGATTCAGGATAGTACTCCTACTATTCAGGTGAAAGTCGTACTGTACTACGTAGTTCTCTCTAAGAGTCATCGGAACTGGAACTCTTTTTCTATACATTAAAGATGCTACCATACATCATTGTATTAATTTCAGCGAGCCAGTGGTAGATGAGGTACGAGGCATCATAACTTCAGTCATATCGTTGCACAGCATAGTATCTTGACTGTATACTACCTTCCAAACACTGAAACATATTAAAAGATCACCCAAGGAAAGCCGTCGAGGAGCATTTAGAACCTGAAGAAATCGATAACTTTTACCGACAAGCTACTAAAGTAGCCCGAAGATGGAACAATTAACTGCAGAGAATGCTGTAAGCAGCTGCAGCAGGACGGTGCGTCTCAACTAAAAACTGTTCAAAGTGGTTTTACTAAAAATGGCCGTCCAGTGGGTCAACCTTAATTACCCAAAATATGCTATGTCTTACTGCTGTCATTATGTCTACTCTTGCTGTAAGGAATGAACTATACATTAATTATTTTCGAAGCTACCCTGACTTATATCTCACCAATCATACACTATGGCATAGCTGACTAGAAGAAAACAACATCCTATATAAGTCTGCAGGCTATCGTAGACATTTTCGCTGAAAATAAAATCTGCATAATTGTTAGGCCACGTCATATTTCTTCTACACGTTTGCCGTTCAGATCTCTCTGCTGGCGACTTCTTCAGGGCCTTGTGATGTTCACGGTTCAGCTAACCGCGAACACACAAGACACTGAAGATGATCCCAGAAGAGCGGTCGAAATTTCTACGGTGTAGCGGCTTAACTACTGGCCGATTTCGAGTGCGAGTACCCGCGCCGCCTTGGGCACTTTGCTCGCAGGCAGATTCAAGGCCGTGGTAATGCGGCGGACTGTGGAGGGGGGGGGAGGGGTGAGAGGAAATGAGCACGCACTAGGGCCGACGCTTTAACATTGGATTCTTGCCGGCCGTTCAAATTGCAACATAATACGGTCAGTTGTAACGGTGATCTCGCCTAGTTAACCTAGTAAGCACTATCTCATCCTGTTCCAAGCGTGGAAGGAACTGAATCTGTATACTGAAAAAGATGGTTCTGTGAAATGTTTAATACGTCACAAAATATTGAATTCATCTAGGAAATTTAATTTGCAACAGCATTATACGTCGCACCACACGAAAGAATATGGAGGTGGAAAATGTGTTGTACCAAATCGCACACAGGATATTATTAGATTTTTAAGGACGCTGTCTGAAGAGGGTCTGGAAGAAGAAGAAGAAGAATCAGCTGAGTCTGGTGTTAGAGTGAGTTACAAAGCTGCTGTGCTTCTATCAAATTCCCTGCGCCCCTTCATGGATGGCGGTTTAATAAAGGAATGTGTGGTAGTTGCAGCACAACATTTGTACCCATCCCAAAGAGAGGGGTTTCAGACGATGCCGTTATCTAACATGACTGTTAAGTATCGCACAAAGTACATGGCAGACAACGTCCAGAACCAGCTTGCAAGTATTTCTAAGGACCTTGCGGCATACTCTAGCTCGGCCATCTTTATTAGAGGTGTTAATACGGATCATGAAATGGGAGTGGAGCTCCTCGACGTGTTAGTCAAGGAGAATATCACAATTTGAAGTGATGTTTAAGCTTTGTTATAGGAAACATCGAAAATATAGGACTGTCGTGGAAGTCTTTAGTTTCTGCCTCTACAGACCGTGCGCCAGGAATGACGGGGAAGAAATCAGAGTTTGTTGCGCTTCTGACAGAGAAACTACAAAAACTTTCGGTGACGAATGAAATCAGGAGTGTTCACTGTATGATTCATCAGAATAACATATGTGCAAAGAGTACTACTCAAAAAATGTAATAACTGTTGTTGGTACAAGCTGCAGGGAATCTCAGCACTTTTGGAATGCCGTTTAGTGAAATGTGGGAAACTTGTAGCCAGCTCCAGTCCCCGTGATCACTGGGCAGCAGTTGAACAGACCTGATTCAGGATAGTGACAAAACTCATGAGATACGTGCTAATATCGTGTCGGACTTCCTCCTGCCCGGAGTAGGGCAGCAACTCGACGAAGTCGTTGGAAGTTCCCTGCAGAAATACTGAGCCACGCTGCCTCTATAGCTATCCATAATCGTCAAAGTGTTGTCAGTACATGACTCTGTGCACCAACCGACCTCACGGCTAACTCCCATAAATGTTCGATGAAATTAATGTCGGGCGATTTCGGTGAGCAAACCATTCGCTGGAATTGTCCAGAATGTTCTTCAAACCAATTGGAAACAACTGTAGCGCGGTGACATGGAACACTGTGATCCACAAAAATTTCATCGTTGTTTGGAACCATGATGTCCATGAATGGCGGCAAATGGTGTCCAAGTTGTTCAGCTGGACCAGAGGACACAGTACATTACACGTTAACACTGCCCACACCGAGTGCCAACACTAACCTGCATAGTGCCAGATTGACATATTGGTTCCAAGGCTTGGTGTTGTCTGCACCATAGTCGAACCCTACCATCAGATCTTACCAACAGAAATAGGGATTCATCCGACCAGGCCACGGTTTTCCAGTCCACTAGGGTCCAACAGATACTGTCAGATGCCCTGGACAGGCGCTGCAGACAATGCCGAACTGCAAGCAAAGGCACTCGCGTCGGTCGTCTGGTAGCATAGCCCATTAACGTCAGTTTTAGCCGCACTGTCCTAACGGATACGTTCGTTGTATGTCCCACATTGATTTCTGCGCTTACATCACGTAGTGCTGCTTATCTTTGAGCACTAACATCTCTACGCTAATCCCGCTACTCTCGGTCGTTAAGTGAAGGCCATGGGCCACCGCGATGTCCGTGATGACACCTTTCCCTAACGAATTCCGACATGGAATGCCCCATGCCTATAGCTCCGACTATCATACACGTTCAGAATCTGTTGATTAACGATGTGCGGCCATAATCACTACGGAAACTTTTTCAAATGAATCATCTGAGTACAAATGACAGTTCCGCCAATACATTGCCCTTTTATGACTCGTATACCGTCACTACCGCCATCTGTATGTGTGGATATCGCTAGCCCATGGCTTTTGCCACCTCAGTGAGGAAGAATGGGCCACAACTCAGGCAGTTTAAAAACTTTCATTAAGATATTGAAAAATGGTATGGTAGTCTGCTTCATTACGGTCAGATCCGCAGGCTAAGTTGTATCGAATTGTTATATACACTCCTGGAAATTGAAATAAGAACACCGTGAATTCATTGTCCCAGGAAGGGGAAACTTTATTGACACATTCCTGGGGTCAGATACATCACATGATCACACTGACAGAACCACAGGCACATAGACACAGGCAACAGAGCATGCACAATGTCGACACTAGTACAGTGTATATCCACCTTTCGCAGCAATGCAGGCTGCTATTCTCCCATGGAGACATCGTAGAGATGCTGTATGTAGTCCTGTGGAACGGCTTGCCATGCCATTTCCACCTGGCGCCTCAGTTGGACCAGCGTTCGTGCTGGACGTGCAGACCGCGTGAGACGACGCTTCATCCAGTCCCAAACATGCTCAATGGGGGACAGATCCGGAGATCTTGCTGGCCAGGGTAGTTGACTTACACCTTCTAGAGCACGTTGGGTGGCACGGGATACATGCGGACGTGCATTGTCCTGTTGGAACAGCAAGTTCCCTTGCCGGTCTAGGAATGGTAGAACGATGGGTTCGATGACGGTTTGGATGTACCGTGCACTATTCAGTGTCCCCTCGACGATCACCAGTGGTGTACGGCCAGTGTAGGAGATCGCTCCCCACACCATGATGCCGGGTGTTGGCCCTGTGTGCCTCGGTCGTATGCAGTCCTGATTGTGGCGCTCACCTGCACGGCGCCAAACACGCATACGACCATCACTGGCACCAAGGCAGAAGCGACTCTCATCGCTGAAGACGACACGTCTCCATTCGTCCCTCCATTCACGCCTGTCGCGACACCACTGGAGGCGGGCTGCACGATGTTGGGGCGTGAGCGGAAGACGGCCTAACGGTGTGCGGGACCGTAGCCCAGCTTCATGGAGACGGTTGCGAATGGTCCTCGCCGATACCCCAGGAGCAACAGTGTCCCTAATTTGCTGGGAAGTGGCGGTGCGGTCCCCTACGGCACTGCGTAGGATCCTACGGTCTTGGCGTGCATCCGTGCGTCGCTGCCGTCCGGTCCCAGGTCGACGGGCACGTGCACCTTCCGCCGATCACTGGCGACAACATCGATGTACTGTGGAGACCTCACGCCCCACGTGTTGAGCAATTCGGCGGTACGTCCACCCGGCCTCCCGCATGCCCACTATACGCCCTCGCTCAAAGTCCGTCAACTGCACATACGGTTCACGTCCACGCTGTCGCGGCATGCTACCAGTGTTAAAGACTGCGATGGAGCTCCGTATGCCACGGCAAACTGGCTGACACTGACGGCGGCGGTGCACAAATGCTGCGCAGGTAGCGCCATTCGATGGCCAACACCGCGGTTTCTGGTGTGTCCGCTGTGCCGTGCGTGTGATCATTGCTTGTACAGCCCTCTCGCAGTGTCCGGAGCAAGTATGGTGGGTCTGACACACCGGTGTCAATGTGTTCTTTTTTCCATTTCCAGGAGTGTAGATTTTTTTTCTATCCGATGAGATAAATAATATCCGTGTTTCTGAATTGAAAGAGTCGTCATAGAAATGTGATCTCGCGTTCTTAGAAGATTTAATTAGCCATCTGAATGCTTTGAACATTTCACTGCAGGCTAAGCATATGGTGGTTATTGCCGCGCGGGGTAGCCGCGTGGGTTGCGGCGCCTTGTCACCGATCGTGCAGCTCCCCCCGACGGTGATTCGAGTCCTCCCTCAGGCATTGTTATGTGCGTTGTCCTTAGAATAAGTTACGTTAAGTAAGATTAAGTAGTGTGTAAGGTTAGGGACCGATGACCTCAGCAGTTTGGTCCCACAGCACGTACCACAAATGTCTGGTGGCTATTCATTTCATAGACCGGATATGAGCTTTAAAAGGAAATTGACATTTTGGATGGATGTGCTGAAAAAATAAATCCAGTTCATTTTCCTAAAATTACAGTTTGTGTAAGATTCTGTTGTTAACAATGATTTCAACGTTACTCAGATATTTTGGTTTCCCTTATGAAGATCTGAGCAATGGTTTAAAAATGTGACGACATTAAAAGTGAGTTTTATCTGTTCTCTTCTCCATACTTAGCGTATACTGAAGATATTCGTCCCGAACTAATACTAGAAATTACTGATCTACTTTGTGACACAGAATATAGAGACTAATATCAGAGCAAGAAAAATTTTGGTGTTTCATAGGCTCTCCCCTCAGAATAGATTTTCTCGCTTCCACAGATTGGCGGCTACAGTAGTATCAGTGTTCGACACATGTTTGTGAACAGTTGTTTTCTGCGTTGAAAAGTAATAAGAGCCGCCTGAGAAATTCACTGTATTATTCTCGTCTAAACAGGACGCTGTGCCTACAATGGACAACAACAGTACACCGATTTAGAAGCAATTGTTAAGGGAACAAAGTGCAAGAGAAGCGAAAATCCCACACTTCAGTGACTTCGTTTTTGTATAACAGCTCATACTGCAAATTAAGAAAAATGTAAACGTATACATTAATAAAAGTGTGTGGCACTTGTACATTTCTGTTTATTTCTTTCATTTGTGGTAACAATAATTTATTTAGCTATATCCATGCTGCTGGCCGCGGCTTTAAATACAATGGCAACTGTTGTGTCGCCCACTCAACTCTCCATTCGGCTCTGTACCGTCCGCCCTATGCCGGTAAGGGGAAAGGGGGGATGGGGGGAGGCGATCGCCTTGCCCCGTCTCGCTCTCTGCTGCTCCCAGTTTGCCCCGCGAGCACGATTGTTGTGAAGCTCAGCCGTAGAAGAAACATGACGGTTCAGCTAACTGTGACCACCACGAGATCCTGAAGAAGATCCCAGCAGAGGGATCGAAATGTCGAGAGTGTAGAAGAGACATGACTCCACCTAACAACCTAGGAGACTATATGTCGTAGCCGGCCGGAGTGGCCGTGCGGTTCTAGGCGCTACAGTCTGGAACCGGGCGACCGCTACGGTTGCAGGTTCGAATCTTGCCTCGGGCATGGATGTGTGTGATGTCCTTAGGTTAGTTACGTTTAATTAGTTCTAAGTTATATGCGACTGATTATCTCAGCAGTTAAGTCGCATAGTGCTCAGATCCATTTGGAACCATTTATATGTCGAAACAACAGCCTCGTTGGTAGGTTCTTCAAGAAGGGAGGTAGCGTAAGATGTTACGAACCTTCCCTCACTCTCGTACAACGTAATGTTGTTCTGACCAATGAGCAGGCTAGTTTTGCACAGGGCGTTCAAATGTATACAGAAGCAGCCGTTCATACGTGATCTTCGACAGAGCAGAGGATGGGTCAGGTCTCGTTGCACTGCCAATTCAACTGACCACTTATCGGAGCTAAACAGGTGTTCACTCTCACCTTAGAAGTAACGAGATTGTGGAATCTAAAACGGCCACTATTAATGTGGGAAACAACGCGATAGTGGATTGACAGATTATCTTAGGCAAAAGTTACGACCCGCACGTCATCCAAAACAGCTGGCCAGCGCTATATTATCGCTCACAAGTCCGATGTCAGACGCCTGGAGACCCTACGACTCGTCCGCTGATTATGACCGGAAACGTGACACGAACCCCGTGGGCCTCCCTGGCGCAGACTGGGGCGGCTGCACCGTCTTGATCGCAGAGCCTGCAGGCGGCGGCCGGGGCGAGGCCGGTGCGGGCGGGCCGTAATTGCGATATTCCATTAGCAGATTAGAAGTGCGGTGCGTCGCGGCCGGGAGAGGAGCGGAGAGGAGAGCACTGGACAGAAGCGCGGGGGGGGGGGGGGGGGGGGCGGCGGGAGTGGCTGGGGGGGGGGGGGGCGAACGGTGCGACGAGGTGGGCAGAGCAGGGCGTAGCCGCGCCTCACCTCCCCCTGCGGCTGCCCGGACGACTGGACGCCTAATTCAGGTCCTCACCCCCCCCCCCCCCCCACAGCGCCGACGGTAACAGTCACTTCAGTGCGAACCCACCTTCCAGCGCAGTTTGTCAAGCTGCAACTAATCAGCATTAGTAACAGTCTGAGCTCCGAAATCAAAAATAAGTAAGTAAATAAAACAGCTGCGAAAGCTACCGACTCGTCACCACAATAAACGGCTTTGTATGTTACGCAACAGTCCATTACTAATTTGATCACTGTGCACTACAGAAATACCAAATCAAATGGTTCAAATGGCTCTAAGCACTATGGGACTTAACATCGGTGGTCATCAGTCCCCTTGACTTAGAACTACTTAAACCTAACTAACCTAAGGACATCACCCACATCCAAGCCCGAGGTAGGATGTGAACCTGCGACTGTAGCAGCAGCAAGGTTCCGGACTGAAGCGCCTAGAACCACACGGCCACAGCGGCCGATCTAGAAATACCATCACATTGGAAGAAACACCATAATGTATTCCTGATTATACCTGTTACATAAGGGTCGCCTGGTATGCAAGAAGTTTTATGAAGTAGAATTCGTAAATGGAGGTCGACATCAGAATACTAACCTACTGTTCGTATACACTACTGGCCATTAAAATTGCTACACCAAGAAGAAATGCAGATGATACACGGGTATTGATTGGACAAGTATATTATACTAGAACTGACATGTCATTACATTATCACGCGATTTGGGTGCATAGATACTGAGAAATCAGTACCCAGAACAACCACCTCTGGCCCTAATGACGGCCTCGATTCGCCTGGGCATTGAGTCAAACAGACCATGGATGGCGTGTACAGGTACAGCCGCCCAAGCAGCTTCAACACGATACCGCAGTTCATCAAGAGTAGTGACTAGCGTATTTTCAGGAGCCAGTTGCTCGGCCACCATTGACCAGACGTTTTCAATTGGTGAGAGATCTGGAGAATGTGCTATCCAGGGCAGCAGTCGAACATTTTCTGTATCCAGAAAGGCCCGTACAGGACCTGCAACATGCGGTCGTGCATTATCCTGCTGAAATGTAGGGTTTCGCAGGGATCGAATGAAAGGTAGAGCCACGGATCGTAACACATCTGAAATGTAACGTCCACTGTTCAAAGTGCCGTGAATGCGAACAAGAGGTGAGCGAGACGTGTAACCAATGGCACCCCATACCATCACGCCGGGTGATACGCCAGTATGGCGGTGACGAATACACGCTTCCTATGTGCGTTCACCGCGATGTTGCCATACGTGGATGCGACCATCATGATGCTGTAAACAGAAACTCGATTCATCCGAAAAAATGAAGTTTTGCCATTCGTGCACCCCGGTTCGTCCTTGAGTACACCAGTACACCAGAGCAACGCAACTTCGCGTTAATCATTAACTCCCTGAAACTGCAACTTCATAATGCGCCGAGTTGGCCCAGGGAGCCACCCCGGAATTGCCACCCAACTTGACCAAAATCTTCGTGATGCAACTTCACATTAGACACGGAATGTCCCGGAATCAGCAACTTAGTATGATAACCTTGCAATCACCACTCAACACTCTGCACTGCCTCTTAAATTTAAATTTAAATGCAAATGAACTCATACAGAATCACGAAGTCAGTCAAAACTTCTTTTCTGTAGCTTCTACAATGATGGAAGATGTGAGAGGGTCAGTTGCTAAGTTTTTACATGGGGCAAAATGCACCGAAGTACCAAGGGAACTGGTATAGACATGCTTATTCAAATACAGAGATTTGTAAGCAGGCAGAACACGGCACTGCGGTCGGCAGCGCAGTTATTAGATCGGTTACTGCTGCTACAGTGGCAGCTTATCAGAATTTAAATGAGTTTTAACGCGATGTTTATAGTCAGCGGAAGAGGGATGGGACACAGCATTTCCGAGGTAGTGATGAAATGGGGATTTTCTAGTACGACCATTTCACGAACGTATCATGAGTATCAGGAATCCGGTAAACATCAAATCTCCGAAATCGCTGGGACCAGAAAAAGACCCTACAAGAACGGGACTAACGACGACTGAAGAGAATTATTCAACGTGATACAAGTGCAATCCTTCCGAAAAATTTCATATTTCAGTGCTGGGCCATCAACAAATGTCAGCGTACTAAACATTCACCGAAACATCATCGATATGGGCTTTCGTATCCGAAGGCCCACTCGTGTAATCTTGGTGACTGCACGACACAAGGCTTTACGCCTTGTCTCGTTCCGTCAACATCGGCATTGGGCTGTTGATGGCTGGAAACATGTTGCCTGGGCAGACGAATCTCATTTCAAATACTATAGAGCGAAGGGATGTGTACGGTTATGGAGAGAACCTGATGAATGCATGGACACTGCATGTCAGCAGGGAACTGTTCAAGCTTGTGGAGGCTATGTAATAGTGTGGGATGTGTGCAGTTGGAGTGATATAGTACTCCTGGTGCCTCTAGATACGACTCTGATAGGTAACATGTACGTAAGCATCCTGTCTGATCACCTGCATCCACTCACGTCCGTTGTGCATTCCTACGGACTTGGGAAATTCCAGCAGGACAATGCGACACACCACACGTCCAGATATGCTTCATAGTGCCTCTGGGAACACTCTTCTGAGTTTAAAACACTTTCGCTCTCCACTTAACTCCCCAGACATGAACATTATAGAGCATATCTGTGATGCCTTGCAACGTGCCGTTCAGAAAAGGTCTCCTTCTCCCCGTACTCTTACGGATTTATGAACAGCCCTGCAGATTCATGGTCTCAATTCCCTCCAGAACTACGTTAGACTTTAGTCGACTCCATGCCACGTCATACTGCGGCACTTCTGCGTGCTCGTGGGGGCCCTACATGATATTAGTCAGGTGTACCAGTTTTCTTGGCTCTTCAGTGTATATTAACATTATAGTATCAGGAAAGATAGCCAATAACAAAATTTTGCTTATCATGTGTAGTGCTCTGAGTCTTCTCTGGCGGTGGTAGATGGGCAGAATAAGTTACAGGAATCTCAAAGACAGCTAGATCTTGTATTTACTTCAGATTAGCTTACTATAGCAGACTTATGCCCACGTCTTGCGGGTCCAGGGTGGTAGGCATCGAAACCACACAGCAGTGTCAGTTGCTCACCTGCGGATCAGACCCGGAGGACCTGCCCAGTCACTGCGAGTCACGAATGCGTAGACATTCCTAGCTTTGCTGTCAGCGTCTGGTGTCAGAGTAAGCTCAATGGGTTGCTGGCTGTGAGTGCCTCAGCTTAACCCTTAGGGCATTGGTCATTGGTTCCGGCTGGACCTCCACTCAGGCGGTCCTGTCAGGGGAACAACTGTGCCACGGCAGGTTCCTGGTGAAAGTCCACATGACAGCTGACATCGACTCGATAACTCACTGACTCTACGATTCGCCAGTTCAGTGCCCAGCCGGGCCGCATCGCCGCTATTTATTGGACCAGAGCGAGCTTGTTGTTGAGATGTCACCACGGGTGTCACATGCGCCACTTTTGTGGTCATCGACAGGACAGTCATGCTGCAGCTCCTAGGCAATGATTACGGCAAAGAGACTTTGCCTCGACTCGAGCCTTACGTATGTGTATACAGTATGAAATTTGTAGATGATTTGTGAGTATGCGGAAAGTGAGGTTTCGTACATATAGCTGATACCTCTAGCAGCAATACTGAGTCGAAACGCAGCTGGGCAAAGTGTCAGTGCTCTTGATTGCCCAATAAAAATGTGTCTTTGCTTGGTGCTTCACATCTACCGTGAGTTCTGATGGTTGGCAAGTGTTGGAGTGCTACTCCCTCAACAGTCTATAGTTTCGTGGGTGAGAGATTTGGAGAACGTGCCGGACAGGGCGACAGCTGAGGTAGATCTCAAGGCGCAACGTGCGGTCCTCCGTTACGCTGTTGAAAAATTACTGTACGGAGACCTCTAAAATGGCGGCGAGCCAACGGCTCTGTCGTATTAGAAATGTAGCAGCTGCCGTCCAAGTAAGTGAGTGGGTGAACCAGAGATTATCGGGTTGTGTATACCATCTTTCAACGTGTTGGACCAATATGAAGATGATGAATGCTGTCTGGCAGTGTTCGTTTTCCTCTGGGCGATGACACATAGGTACCCGCATTGTGGTTCTGTACAACAGTAGCGGGACTCATCTAAAAAGACGACGTTCTGACAAACCTGCGCCCAGTGTTGTCGTTGAACGTACTGCTGTCACCGAACCTCTGTTCTTTTTCCTCGTGATCGTAAAGAGGAAAAATGGTCATCGTGCTTACTGTCCGTAGTGCTGTAGAACTTGTCGCCCTGTGCAGGTGTCTCACTGCAAATAGATCCATTTCCTGAATCAACGAACGTGAACGGCTGTGTGAACCAATTCGACCAAGCGATTATTGTGTCTGTCACATCGGGCGAGCCAGCCGTTGTGGCCGAGCGGTTCTCGGCGCTGCAGTCTGGAACCGCGCGACCGCTACGATCGCAGGTTCGAACCCTGCCTCGGACATGGATGTGTGTGATGTCCTCAGGATAGTTAGGTTTAAGTAGTTCTAAGTTCTAGGGGACTGATGACCTCGGATGTTAAGTCCCTTAGTGCTCAGAGCATGTGAACCATTTGAACATCTGGCGATCGTTGCATGGGAGCCTTGAGATCCAGCCAACATGGAGTTGCGTATGGGCCTCTTAAATACATCACTTCCGTACCCGCGTGACATTCGTTGGATACCGACCAACTAAAGCAGCAGCTCAGAGGTACGGCAAACCGCAGCCTTGATAGCACGCGGCACTGCCGTTGACAAATTTCGACAACTGTCGGTGGACGTTTCTCCGTCTTGAGCGAGGCGTACCACGATGTCCTCACAAACAAGAAGCATTCGAACGCTATTTCTAAATGAGAAACCTGCTGCATAATCTGTGCAAATGCTGGTGGCATTACTCTTACCTACTATCTGCGGTTGCACTAATCATTTGCGTATCCAAACATGTAGCACACTTCTTGTTACTTTTATACTTATTGTTCGCCCCTTTCACGGTGTTGGTGTTTTACGGACCAGCTGCGCAAATACTATTTCATCTCTATATGTTTCTATATCCGAACAGCTATAGTTACGACTTTCCGATTCTATTGCAATCGGTTACGAAGCCAGAATACGTCATCTTCACGCCGAAAATGGGATAATCGATATATATCCAATTTTTTCCCTGCGCTTGTGCCTCGTGTCTACTAAATCGATTGCAACTGAATTAGAGAGCAATCAATACCTATTTTCGCAGACAGAAATAACATTGATATTAATAGCATTTATTTTCCGTCGTGAAAACGCTTCCTAACTATCTTACGACTTCTATTCCACCCAACTTTCATTTCATGTGTATAGTTTTTTCACTTTGTATTATTGCTGTCACGTATATTTTTTTATATAACGGGTTACATCTGTCAGAATGACTGCAAATCCAAACATAGTTACTTCGTACGATTTGAAACTGTGTTGCCCGGGACTTTTAATAGTCAGCAGATTGGTAGATATTCAAGATTTCATGGTGGGTAGATAAACGTATATCTTCTGGAATTAGACATCTTACAAGCAAGGAAAAGGTATATCATAAACAGGGGGTTCCTGGATCGGAAACGAACGAGTCAAAAGTTACGAGGGAATACCATTCTGATACTTCTGACAGCAGACCATATATAACAGTTATGTTGTTGCCAAAAATGTAGCGTATGTAAATTTCAGTGGTGGCGGTATGGACCAAAACAAGAAAAAATGTACTGTGAAAATGGCCTCTATAACACGTACCTGAGGAGCTCTGAAGACTTGTTCATCTTTTCTAGTGTGAAACACATCTCCTCTACGAAACAAGTGCTCAAATCTCCTCAGGTATGAATTTTAGAGCCTATTTTTACTAGGCATTTTTCTTTTTTTGGCCCATACTGCCAACTCTGAAAACTTCCTACCCCACAGTCTTGGCAACAACAGTACTAGTGCATGTATTCCGTTGTCAGAGAAACGAGCGAGGTGGCGCAGTGGTTAGCACACTGGACTCGCATTCTGAAGGACGACGGTTCAATCTTACGTCGAACCATCCTGATTTAGATTTCTGTGATTTCACTAAATCGCTTCTCGTAAATGCCGGGATGGTTCATTTGAAAGGTCACGGTCGATTTCCTTCCCCATCCTCCCCTAATCCGAGCTTGTTCAAATGTGCAAATGTGTGTGAATTCCTATGGGGCCAAACTGCTCAGGTCATCGGTCCGTAGACTTAGACACTACTCAAGCTAACTTATGCTAAGAACACACACACACCCATGCCCGAGGGAGGACTCGAACCTCCGGAGAGACCGTGACATTGCGCGTCAAATCGCGCGGCCATACTGCATGGCTCCGAACTTGTGCTCTGTCTCTGATGAACGACGGGACGTTAACACTAATCTCTTAGCCCTCCTCCTCCTCCTCCTCGTCCTCCTCTTCCAGTGTCAGAAATATCAGAACAGTTTTCACTTGTAACCTTCGATTCGTTTGTTTCCAGTACAGAAACCGCGTCATCTTTGGCAGTTCGTAACATCATGACCAGACCACCCTGTGTATACATACGTTTAAAGGCGCGGGCGCCTATGACTTTGACGCCCTGCAGCGTCGTTGGATGACGTATCCGAACATGGGTTACTATTTAAAATATTATGTACTCACTCCCCTCTACACGTCCTAGAAAGTTGTAACGGGAACTACAGAACACACTGTATTACAAACAGTCATCAGTCAGCACAGCTACGCCGGCCGCTGTGACCAAGCGGTTCTAGGCGCTTCAGTCTGGAACCGGGCAACAGCTACGGTCGCAGGTTCGAATCCTGCCTAGGGCATGGATGTGTGATGTCCTTAGGTTCGTTAGGCTTAAGTAGTTCTAAGTTCTAGGGGACTGATGACCTCAGATGTTGAGTCCCATAGTGCACAGAGCCATTTGAGCCATTTGAGCACAGCTACGTGATATTGTATCTAATAAAACTATCATCGGATACCCATTCCACGTGTACTGAGGGCTTAGAGGGCCCACCTAACCTGTATTTTCTTTTCATTTGGTATTTCAAATGTCTCTTATCGGGGTTAAAATAGAGACGGTTTTGTCTTATTTGCAGTTCAAAGAAGTGTTGATAATCTACGAAGCAGTACCTCCAATTAATTTTTCAATTGTCGAGAAGAAAATTTTAGCAATTACATACAAACTACAAGTAATACGATTCAGCTCTAGTACAAATGGCTCTAAGCGCTATGGGACTTAACATCTGAGGTCATCAGTCCCTTAGACTTAGGAACTACTTAAACCTAACTAACGTAAGGACATCACACATATCCATGCCCGAGGCAGGATTTCAACCTGCGACCGTATCAGCAGCGCGGTTCCGGGCTGAAGCGCATAGAACCGCTCGGTCACAGCGGCCGGCTCGGCTCTAGTTTTCTGCTGCCTTCCTGCATTTAATATTATTAGCTGTTGTGGTTCTTTTGAGAAGAGCATATACTGTTTTCCTTAAGTGTTCCCTGTCTAATTGAAATAATATGGTTTTGCAGTACAATTACTATTAAAAATCTTTGTTTAAAGCCTATATATTGTTTCAGCAATAAATCGTCAGCATCAGTCTTTTTTTTTTCATTCTAAAAGCACATGAAATGTCGATCTGAAGGTAGTAGGAAATATTAATTTAAATTTTTAATGGTTTTTGCTTGCATTCAACACATTATCTTTTACTTTTTACATTACTTACAGGACAGGGACTGGATATATTTTTGTGCTTTCCTCAGACAGCAATTCATATGCGACGTGAGTTCCTGTTGTAGGCGTTTTTACCGTACATAGTGTCTATATTGTCAAAGTGCAAAATTATGGGAACAATACAATGATTTGTCGAATTTTCAAAGAGTATAATACATGTTGATCTTAGTTTACTACAATATTTTTTTTTAAATAATGCATTTTTGTGTTGTTACTGAATGCAAACAGTCAAACATTTTCTTCTAAACGTTACTCATCTCCGCTATTTACATTTCGAATCCATTGTCTGATAACCCCTATCCAACTATCCGTCGGGTAGTACTTCGGACCTCTTGCTTTCACACAAAATTATTCCAAGATACATGAGTTTAATATGAAAATTTTTGAATGACTTTCTTTATATTACAACGTATTTAGTATAACTTACTTTACAGGTATTTCCTTTACAGTAATATCTATTAGTGGAAAACTTAATCAGTCATTCCCTCTTAAAATTACTTCCCTTATACGTTCTATTTAATTTCCTAGTACTGAAGTTCTCACAGTCAATGTTTCCGTTAAAAATCGAAACCATTTTATCTGAATTTTAACTTCACCACCTACTGTGTGTTACAAGCCAGTTTCGATTTGTGATCATATTCGAATCATTTTCATCCTATAAATTTAGAAATTACTTCCACAACAGTCATTCGTTGCTGAAATGAGCTAAAAAAACCAAGTTTCATTTAATTTCAGTAAGTGTAAGCTTTCCTCTAGATAAGTGTCATCAGATTCAGAACAAAACGAACGTGAAAATACCGTTTTGGAGGTAAATCTTTGCAGCGACGCTTACCAACTTTTACCTTAATTTCAGTCACACCTTTGAAATTATTTAACAACTGCACTTTAGTTTTCACTACCAAGTCAGATATACTTGGATACCGTACTGTATTACGTTTTCTAATAAACTGCCCAAATTGAACAAAAAAATTTGATGCCTGCATTCGTCCACTATTCTTCGTAGCGTCTTTTTGTTTAATATTTTATGTGCCTATAAATGTAGAGTTCCGCTTTTTCAGATGCATACGGTAGGGGATTACACGTAAAGTAACTGATGTTGTGGGATCAGAACATCAATATCTATCAAAATGGCAACAAAAATACGATACTTTAGATTGTTATTGCACCCAGATCAATAAAGCTGAAACACATAAATCAACAACAAACCATCCGACAGCCTGACATAATCCTAACCTGCAACATCAGACTACTGATCTCTCCTAGAAGGAGGGGGACTGAAGTCAACAGGTATAAGCAATGATCAGTCTGCCACTGTTACGTCAGCAAAAATAGGCCTCTGTATGTGAGCGGCCTGTGCCGCTGACTGCCATGTGGAGGATCACGGTTCGATTCCCGGTACTGTCAAAGACTTTTCCCTTGGTGGACGGAATGGAACAGAGTATATTCAGCCCCGTAATGGCGATTGAGGAGCTACTTGACCGAATAACAGCGGATCAAAGTCACGAAAACTGACCACGGCCGGGAGAACGATGTGCCGACCACACTCTCCTCCGCTGAAGGACGATGACAGGACAGTCGGTGGTACCGAAGGGCCCGCTAGGTTCTATGGACGACGTTTACGTTTACCAGCCTATTGTTTCCTTATCAGTCTAAGGTGATATTAAAAGAGTATTAATTCGTAATTTATATGTTCACTCATGCGTAAGATTTCAAGCAACAACACTTACAAATTGTTTGCTATTTGAAGCTCTTCAGAAAGAAGTATTTTATACATTCTGGCGCGTATGCTGTTTCGTTTACAGATACATTACATTTTGCCAGAAGCCTTCCAACAAATGTAAGTCTTCCATTCACCTTCCCTAACACTGATTTTATTTGACTGATCAAGTCCGTACCGCTTTTTATTATCACCCTACATATTTACACAACGTGACGTGTTCAAGATGTTCATCAATAACCTTATAATCAGGTGCTATCGGCTTCTTTCTCTTCGCTGTAGGCGCTGTCTTGCAGTTAGTTATCCACATTTAAGAAGAGCTCCTGTTCCTTACACCAACTTGCTATTTCGTCCGAGTCTTTAAGCAGTTTCGTACAATCGTCGATCGACAGTGACAGATTACATCATGGTAAACAACTTTTATCACAGGCAGAATGTTTACTGATGCCACTCAGCGACGCTGGGCATCCTGTTTGGTTTTTGTTCCTGGGAGGTGACAGGACGTAGGCAGAATGCAACACATGTATGTAATGTGTGTTTCCTGTAATTCAGGATGTCGAATGACATGTTTTAGTCAACTTTGTCAAAAGATTTTCACTAAATCCGCCAATCCTCTAAACGTAGGTTTGTATTCCTTAACATTTCTTCCAAGGGAAGGCGTAGGGTCAGTACTGCTCCATGTGTTCCCAAATTTCTCCGGAATCCAAACTCATCTTCCCCGAGGACGGCTTCAACCAGCTTTTCCATTCTTCTGCAAATAATTCTTGTTATTGTTTTGCGCCCATACCGATAGTACCATAATATTCACGCCTATTAGCACCTGACTTCTTTGAAATTGAAATTATTGCATTCTTTAAGACATCTGATGATAATTCGCTTTTCTCATACACTTTGCACACCAGCCGAAACCCTTTTATCATGGCTGGCTCTCCCAAGAACATCAGCAGCACTGACGGAATTCTTCTATAGAAGCTTGTTTTACTCCAGGAGCGTCACAACTTTTTAAGCTTACAATCCGTAGGATCCTGAAACAGACAGACTTCCATGATATTGGTCTGTAATACTTTGCATTCGTTCTTCTGGCCTTTTTGTAAATAGAAGCGGTGTTCACTCTGTTGCAGTCCCACGGGGCTACTCCCCGCACAACAGATTCTTCATAAATCTGAGTTTGGAAAGGAGTTGCCTCCGCGGTGAATTCAGTGTAAAATCTAACGGAACTTCCGTCATGGACATGTGTGTTATTCGCAATGAGCCGTCTTTATTGTTTTTTAATATTGGGCTTGCTATTGTCGATAGCTCTCGTTTGAGAGTCTGTGAGGCCGGTCAGATACTGGTATGGAAATACCCTCATTCGTAAACACATTTTTAAATGCGATATTTAATATTTCCGCTTTCCGTCTGATGTCTCCACCATGTGTAGTACCTCTGTCCCAAGGCCTCCGCAGAGGCTAGGTAGAACAAATCAAAAGCTACTTTACGACAGTAATTTCACGACAGTGGAATTGTTCTCTATGTTTGCCTGCATCCTGATTCGATAAAACTATCGATATTGTGGTTACTATTGCAGTTCGTCTTGTCTGAATGGCAGTAGCTTCATCTTCAATCACAACAGCAGCTAAAATTAACCGTTCGATACGCTACGTGAACTCTAAAGGGGAAATGGACAAGACGAATAAATAGATGTGACCTTGATTCGATTCTTTATCTCCGGCGAAACTTACTATCTTTGTCATCTTTGATAATGAAACTTTTCAAGTTAACCTTGTTCTCCAAAAAATTTGTAATTCAAAACAATGTCGGCCATCTGATCGAGAATCACTTTTGATACCCTAGTTTTGAATACGAACATTGACTCTCTAAATTACTTTCAATATATGTGGTACAGATTATCTAAACTGAATTTGATTATCTGTAAATGAAATTGAATACAAATAATGGTTATCAGTAATATGTAGAATAACTTCCTTCTGAACCTGTCACGCACAATGGCTAACTGTTTCTTACAGAAACTGTGCCCAGTTAGGAAAACCCATTTGCTGAGTTATGAGACAATTTTACAAACGAACATTGTTTCCAATTTCACCTGAGAAAGTTAGCTCAGACACCACAATATTGTTTCTCACCTTGCAACGGATAACTCAGCTCTGTTCTGTAATATAAAATGCCGGACTGCGTGATTCTGAAATAAATCACTGCGCAGCAAGTTTTCTTACCATCTGCTTTAGGCTGTTTTACCAAATGATAATTTTGTCATCTTTCCAAAGTGCAGCTAGTTGTCCAGGCAGTAGAAGCAGAAGTGAAATAATATAACAAATTTCATTCAGACAATGGGTATAAGTTGCAGTGAATATTTGCAATTGAATAAAATGGTATTTTGAAATTATTTTCAATTCGCTTTAGTAACACTGAAGTGACTCGTATTAACAAGAACTACGACTTTTTCCTTCCAGCATTGCCATGCACAATATTTAAATTAAGTAAAATTTACTGTTTGGTTTTCTAATGAGATACATTTAAACGTATAACTTGATGATGTTCTGACACTATAATAATTATGCGGCTAGCGATTGCAGCAAATAAAATTCATTGCAAATTACCTTTTTCAGAAAGTATTGTCTCTCTACGAAATCGTCTCATAATCATTCTCTGTCCTTAACTGCACTTCAGGGCGCTTCTGAAATAACATTCATTCTCTGTGTGGAACGTCTGCCCTCATAGCTTCTCAGTCAGGTACGTCTCAACTCTCTCTCTCTCTCTCTCTCTCTCTCTGGAACCGAGTCACTGGCATTAACTTGTGCTCTACTAAGGATACAATCTCTGGTAGCCGGATAATACATAGCACTCATGTTTTCAGGCATCCAAAAACGCTCATAGTGACAATCATTTCAAACAAACAGCCATTTCTTATGATACACATACCTTTCAATATATCTCTGTCGAGGGCTCCGCATACGTTGGAGTAGAGGACAAATTGAGATATGGAGTGGGACAAAACATGCCAAACGACAGATAGCTCATTTCCGTGATTAGTGCTGCACCACGTCAGTATTATTACAAGACACGAGCTATTCTGTTACTATTGCAAGCGGGACTTCATCAGAGTGCGAGTAATCTTGTCTGCAGTCGCACCGTTAGCTAGAGGGGCAGGTATTCTTTCGATACGCTTTTGAAAACGAGCACTTAGACGTCAATATCTGCCTGGAGATCTCGTCACCAGATAAAGCTCAGGCGTTGTTTGCAATTTCGCACAACGGCGAGCAGTGAAGCTGCCGAGCGCTGGTGTCCCCTTACGTAGATGAAACACCTTGTCTTTGGTCTTCACTTAGTGCTTTACCTTTGATGAATCTTTGGTCTTTATCTGTGCCAAAGTCTCCGAAGAGGCTACGATAGAGGAGAAGTTGAGGGAGGGTCTGAGATAGCAGGAAGCAAACGATAGTAACTTCATCTGTAATCATATCAGCAAGTAATCTTTCGAAACGCTACGTGAAGGGCAAATGAGCATGCCGAATATGCAGATGTCGCTACCCGATGGCAGACCTTGTCGCCAGGTAAAGCTCAGACAGCATCTGGAATTCCGTACAATGGCGAACAGTGAAGCTATCGAGCGCGGAGGGACCCCTTCATCTAGATGAAACAGCTTATTCTCCGGACTTCATTCGGTCCTTTATCTCGTGCGAAACTTTTGCTCCCTACATCAGCGATATCTCGGTGGCAGGATCTCTCGCAGATAGTAGTTCGCAGGAGAGGAGGAACAGGAGACAGGGTCGAGGGCTCGAGGCGAGCAAGGCGTTGATCGCGCTGGCCTCCGCCTCCGCCTCCGCCCCCGTCCCCGGCTGCCCGAGATCAGTGCGATAATGACGCGGCTGATGACTGTCCCCCGCAGGCGACGGGCAGGCAGCTCGGGATCCGCAGCCGCCGGATGGAGTGGCGGCGCCGTAACGACCGCCGGCCCGATTTGCACGCTGTACGAGCGAATCCGGCGCCTGGCCAGAGCCGGCCTAATTCTCAATTTAGCAGGCGCCCTGATAAAAACGCCCGCCTACCCTCTAACCAAGCCCTGCTCCACTCAGCCCTCCCTGCTCGGCCGGCGTGCTGGCTCTTTCCGCCCGGGACCATTCCTTTTCCCAGTTTAGCTCGCGCATCTTTGCTGAAAGAGAGACAGAGAGGGACAGAGATAGAGAGTCAAAAATCTCGTTCCTCGAGTAGAATACTTTTGCCCTTGCGCTGGCTCTCCGCCCTGCCGTTGGCTCATGATGGGACGGCTATGCTCGGCGCCCTTCGCAGTGTTGTCGCCGTGTACGCTGCTTGAAGGAGTAGTGAGCAGCACAGCACTGGTGGAGGAAGGTGAAGAGATTGAGGAGTAAGGGAGGATTGCTGGAGGTCGTGAGTGGAAGAAGAAAGGGGGAAAAAATGTTTTCAGTTTTAATGAGATCCTGGCTGGTCCCGCAGAAGACGCAGACGCAGACACTCTGGGGCACTGGCGTCTCTGACTTACCTGCCTGGCGCTGTTTACCTGCGAAAGATTACACGGCGTCTGCAGGCCGGGCTACTTTTTATGGAACGGCAGAGAGAAGTGACGAAATGGTAGTGGAAGCATTTTGTTAAGGATTGTTATTTCACGGAGCTACAGTGAATAAATAAGGTAGAACAGATTACATAAAAAAAGTTGCAGAAACTTAATCAGTAAAGTGAACCGTTTTGTCTGAAAGAGCTTCGTTATTAAGGTGGGGGGGGGGGAGGGGGGGGAGAGGTGGTGAGGATTAGGTTCAGCCACCTCGTACAATCATTGGAAAGATCTTCTTTCAACCGCACGTTGGCACTTTTCCTTTGAGAAATACAGGAGGTTCCAGAAGTCTCCTGATCACAGAAATTACGTAAGGCAGAAAATATGATCCACATGAGTTCCAAAAGAAATCCGTTGGAATTCGATTACTCGATAAATAGTACAATTCTCAAGGCTGTCAATTCAACTAAGTACCTGGGTGTTAAAATTACGAACAACTTCAGTTGGAAAGACCACATAGATAATATTGTGGGGAAGGCGAGCCAAAGGTTGCGTTTCATTGGCAGGACACTTAGAAGATGTAACAAGTCCACTAAAGAGACAGCTTACACTACACTCGTTCGTCCTCTGTTAGAATATTGCTGCGCGGTGTGGGATCCTTACCAGGTGGGATTGACGGAAGACATCGAAAGGGTGCAAAAAAGGGCAGCTCGTTTTGTATTATCACGTAGTAGGGAAGAGAGTGTGACAGATATGATACGCGAATTGGGATGGACGCTCATGGCTCTGAGCACTATGGGACTCAACTGCTGTGGTCATCAGTCCCCTAGAACTTACAACTACTTAAACCTAACTAACCTAAGGACATCACACACACCCATGCCCGAGGCAGGATTCGAACCTGCGACCGTAGCAGCAGCGCGGCTCCGGACTGGAGCGCCTAGAACCGCACGGCCACCGCGGCCGGCAATTAGGATGGAAGTCATTACAGCAAAGACGTTTTTCGTCGTGGCGAGATCTATTTACGAAATTTCAGTCACCAGATTTCTCTTCCGAATGCGAAAATATTTTGTTGGGCCCAACCTACATAGGTAGGAATGACCATCAAAATAAAATAAGAGAAATCAGAGCTCGAACAGAAAGGTTTAGGTGTTCGTTTTTCCCGCGCGCTGTTCGGGAGTGGAATGGTAGAGAGATAGTATGATTGTGGTTCGACGAACCCTCTGCCAAGCACTTAAATGTGAATTGCAGAGTAGTCATGTAGATGTAGATGTAGATGTACACAGGTACTGAAGATTTTGTGTACACACACACACACACACACACACAATTCAAATGGCTTTAATCACTATGGGACTTAATATCTGTGGTCATCACTTCCCTAGACTAGAACTACTTAAACCTAACCAACCTAAGGACATCACACACATCCATGCCCGAGACAGGATTCGAACCTTCGACCGTAGCAATAGCGCAGTTCCGGACTCAAGCGCTAGAACCGCTCGTCACAGCGGCCGGCCACACACAATTAATAAATTACGACGTCTGTCACTTTTCATTGCTTCAACGATATCCAAGCAATATTCCTTTTCCATCCACGATCAACATTTCGGGAGGCAATTATGTTATTACGTCAACAATTCTGCATCGTAATGCTGCGACGTCGTTCACCGGTGTTTGGTAAACCTAGTCCTTAACGAAACCGCAAAGGAAGAATCGAGCTGTCTCACAATCAATGATCGCGGAGGCCCGTTGATGGGGCCATCACTACCGATCCATCTTCCCATAAATGTTGTACCCAAATAGGCACGAAAATCTACCCTCAGTGAGGTGTCACACCACCTTCGGTATCTGCAGCTCACATAAGGTTCTACGGATTGACTTCGTTGACCTTCTCACGAAGGAGTCTCTCAATGTCTGAACTGTATACGTACTTGGTACAGGCCTCCCTGTTCTCCGCAGATCACAGGCTCTTCCCACATCTAGATGATTTTAACTTCTGTTGGCTGTCTATTGTAAGCCGTCTGGAATTGTCTCTCGACCGTATTTGGATACAGTGCTCGTGACACCAGAGGACACTTATGCTTTCTCCTGGTTCGAGAACATATTGTTTCCTAATTGTGTTCGATTCTGCTGTTGATACTTCACTGGACACTGGACACTGGACAATAACAGTAAGTACTTATGTACACAAAAACCGAAAAATGTCACGTGCAATTGTCTCTGTGTCATTTTTTATGGCTTATGAATGTTGAAATAAAATGAAATGTCGTGTGGCTAGGGCCTCCCGTCGAGTAGACCGTTCGCCTGGTGCGGGTCTTTCGATTTGACGCCAATTCGGCGACCTGCGCATCGATGGGGATGAAATGATGATGATTAGGACAACACAACACCCAGTCCCTGAGCGGAGAAAATCTCCGACCCAGCCGGGAATCGTACCCGGGCCCTTAGGATTGACAGTCTGTCACGCTGACCACTCAGCTACCGGGGGCGGACTATGAATGTTTATAATCAGCGAAAGACTTGAGGGACACCCGTATATATGCTTTAAGAGGACTTGTTAACAGCAAGTAACTGTCGAGTTCGCGTAAAGGTTTAGTGTTGTGTTTGTGTTATTGGTAATGGCTATGAGTGAAGGAGTAGGGCAGAAAGTGATACCGACACATAACTAAATTCTCTGTAAGAGCACCAAGACGTCCACCGAGCTTAACGCATCCATCGCACGAATGCCTCACCCTCATCATTGCCATATGCACCCACACTACACGGTTTCCCTGAAGAAATGTTCAATATTCAGCGAAAAGACAGCAACGATCATTCGGAGTAAAAATGTAGTAAATATGAGTTCTAAAATGCATACCTAGAGAACTATGGGCACTTGCCCAGTACAAGAGACAAGTTTCACAGTGGCAAGCATGAATAAGTCCTCATGTCTTTTAAGGTATGCACTTTAGAGCATATGTTTATTGAAAATTATTTTCCTGTTTTACGCCATACTACCATATCTGAGAATCACCATTTTCTGTGGGCCTTTGTCCCACTTGAACGCGGGGTTCGCCGAGTTACTATGGATTTCACGATCTTAGTGTCAGAGGATGGCCGGATGCCCTTCCTGTCGCCACGTCAAACCCCACGGGACGAAATTAGTGTACAGCAGCTGTCTGCGTCTAGTGGAAGCCATGAAATAGTGCGAACGTTTGCCAGTGTCTACGAGTCGTGTAACTGACGCGGGACGTGCGCACCAGACCGGTATTCACCTAGTGGGATGTGGAAAACCGCCTAAAAACCACATCCAGGCTCGTCGGCACACTGGCCCTCGTCCTTAATCCGCCGGGCAAATTCCATCCAGGCCTGGAGCACCTACCCGAGTCCACAAAGCAGTGCATTAGCGCTCTCGGCTAACGTGGCGGGTGCTACTATCTCTCAGAATACGGAAAGCAAGCCCACTGCTGTAGAAGAGATTTGTTTCACAATATCGAAGATCAAGAAGTGCTCTTAGCTCTTAAGGTATCCGGTTTAGAGCCCACGTTAAGTAGCTTTTAATGATTCGAATGATCGTTCCTGTTATGTCACGGAATAGTGACCATTCGTCTTGGGACACCGCACGTAAGATTCTGCAGAGATGTTTCGTAACTAAACCAGGCACTGGAGCAAAGACTGCTGATCAGAAGCATTTCCACCACCACCGCCAGGATTAGAACCGGATACTTCTGAATCAAGCACCATGGCACAATCGAGGTTTAAGAGCCAGAGGAACGTAGACGGTTAAATAAATCAATTACTTTCAGTGCTTCATCACCTTTTAGGTTGCTACGGACGAACAGCGACACTCTCTTTATACGAGGTTATCATGTGACACTCAGGCAATAACGACGATGTTGTTCTATGATTGATTGATTAATTTAAATATGTACGTGACTGTTGGAGCCTCTAATAAAAGCAGAGAAAATTGGTTACGTGGACTAGATGAAATAAGTAGGAATGCAGGTATATTTAACATCAGGCCCCCAAGGCTGATGTCATAAAATTGATCGACGCTTCCAGGGAACCATTAACCTTATAACCACCTAGGGTCAATAGTGCCAACTGTTTGTAAACGCCGATATGTGGTCACCAGCTGTCGGAATATCCCGATCAATCATATTTGTGACCTATAGGATTCTGTCTGTGAAACTCAAACATAGATCTTTCTTTACCTTTAGACCAATAAAAGATGGATATTGGATTTTTAGCACAAAGATGTTAATTGAATGAAACAACAAGTATACTGTTACCAGTCACTATGACTGGTAACAGTAAACCTGTTGTTTCATTTAATGTCAAAACAGTCGCAGTAAGGCCTAACCTAAAAAGTTCGCATTTAAACAAAGATATTTAATTTCTTAAATACTTTACTGCACTTGCAACACACGTTTAGAACAGCAAAGAAAGTTACGAAAATTGAAACTGTTTCTCATTTCAGGAACATCCTCGAGCTTTCTATGAGTGCTCCATCTTGTGATGGAGATTCAGTTTATCAGATAAACGAATCTCTATGGATTCTTTTAAAACTCAGACCCAATAGCGAGATGCAGGGGCAACCATTTGTGTCTCGTCATACAGCATTCTATGTCCCTCGGTGAGACAGTGCTCCGCCACTGCAGATTTCTTAGGTTGAAGCAACCGTGTGTGCCGCTGGTGCTCAACACATCGGTCCTGAATGGTCCGGATTGTCTGACCAGTATAAATAAGCCTTCCCACAGTAGCAAGAGATCTTGTACACACTGGGCTTCCTCATACCCAAGTCATCCTTAACAGAGCCAAGAAGCGCTCTAATCTTGGCTGGCGGACGAAAGTAGTTCGTTTATCTGATAGTGTTATTAATAGAGACAAGGGTTATCTTTTAAGTAAGACTTGGAACCCAGTGTTATCAGACATTAAAAAACAACGATCTGTGTTTCGATCGTCGGAATAAATTTTTAATTTTTGATAGCGATATCTCGATTTCGCCTGTTTCCCCCACTGGTGGCGCGGTATGTTTACTTGCGCTAGAGGGCAGTTACGGCAGCTTCTCGCGCACGCCTTGTGGGCCTTTTGCGGCCTATTAAGGGGCCGCCGCTTGCGCTGAGAATCAGTTCCAGTGAGATCGTGTACCAGCACTCTCACCTGAAGATGGCGGCCAGTTGGACAGCGGAAATATTGTGTCAAGATGACGTTATGATCCGGCTGCACAACCGAGAAGAATATTATCGAATATTGTCCCAAAACTGTTCCCCGTACCAACGAACGTTGACCTTAAATAGCGCTCCTAGATGGTTGTACTGTTTCTAGCATATACCGAATAAAACAAAATTTTAAGAAGTTTATGCGCTGCAATCGCCAGACGAAAAATATGTTTTGACAGCCCACGGCGGATCTTCAGCATGTTACGTTAATGTTACTACAGCTGAAACCAATCCCAGTCGCTGATCAAATGCCTTCGGCGTAGTCTAAGTATAACAGCCTTGCCGTCAGCGGATCAGTAGGTTCCATACAGTTCGCACCGTGCAAAGACTGGATGTCAGAACGGAGCACCTGGTGCGGCCGATGTTTGCGAGCGCCCGCTCGTGGCGGTGGTGCGTGTTTGCGTTGCGGCGGCTGGCCGGCGCACGATAAACACTGCGCCGCAAACAACAGCTCACGGCTCGCAGTTCGCTCAAGGACGGCTGGAGGGCAGCCCTAAGTCTGCACGAGCCAGATAGTTTCTGTTCCAAGTTCCCAAGTCTGACTTAACAACTTCGCTTGCTAACTCCATTTACAGTTTCGTTCGTACTGCACAATCTAATGTACGATGAGTGTGGTGTAGAACACTTACTGTAAAGATGCCTCCTAACATTCCATTCCTTTTCCCAACTACGCGGATGGGCTTTGTGTTCACAACTGCGCGCAAAGAAGGCACGAAGTATGCACATGCGTGAACTGTCCCAAAGATCAGTGCAACATTTACAAAATCGTTGTGTGAAAGAGTACAACGAAAATATCGCCTAAAATGTGACTGGTGCAATAGTGACACATCTCAAATAACCAGAGCAGGCCCTCTACAACAGCAACAAAGGTATTCTGCATTTTTCAGGGACCTGTGGGTGAAATGTCAGCCAAATAAAGAAAATTTACGACCACTGATAAACCCCCAACTGTGATGAACACGTGAATAAAGATAAAGTAATTACTGTTCTTGCTAGAAACCTGACTCTATTACTGTCGTCTAAAAAAATTGTTCGAGTTTCCAAATAACGATTTAGCTCACAGAAAGCTAATTAGTACCAAAAATCATCACATCCAATTCTTTGCAGCGCGCGTGAACAATTTTTGCGATCAGCCATTAACTGATAGCACACTGCTTCGACTAGAAACAGGCTACAGGGAATTATTTATTTAATTACTATAATAAAGGGTTTAGACAAGAAGAGAATAGAAGCTTTCGAAATGTGGTGCTACAGAAGAATACTGAAGATTAGATGGGTAGATCACATAACTAATGAGGCGGTATTGAATAGAATTGGGGAGAAGAGGAGTTTGTGGCACAACTTGACTAGAAGAAGGGATCGGTTAGTAGGACATGTTCTGAGGCTTCAAGGGATCACCAATTTAGTACTGGAGGGCAGCGTGGAGCGTAAAAAGCGTAGAAGGAGACCAAGAGATGAATACACTAAGCAGATTCAGAAGGATGTAGGCTGCAGTAGGTACTGGGAGATGAAGAAGCTTGCACAGGATAGAGTAGCATGGAGAGCTTCATCAAACCAGTCTCAGGACTGAAAACAACAACAACAACAACAACAACAATAATGGATGAGGTCATCCAAGGCTTTAATTTTTTTACGATTTTCAATACCTTTTACCCAGACTGAGACAGATTCAGATTTATTTATTTTACGATGGTTCCTAGTGCTCAGAACGAACGGCATCGACGACAGGTAATATGATTTACCCATATCTCTATTGTAGACCTCTCCAATGTGAAATGTCCTATAAGCAATAACGTCACGGCTGTTAAAATTTTCTATCCCTGCAACTTTATCGACTTTAGGTCGACGGACGAGGGATACGATTACCCAGCCGTTACCATGCTGCATGGTATCATTGTTTCTAAGGGTAAAGTTAAGAACTCCACCACAGATCACTGACGGACCATGCAGGACGACTTGTGCACCTACATAGTTCTCCGTATTAATAGAAATATTGTCTATTACTTTATAAACTGTAAGGCGGGTACGCCTTCTCCTCCTATATGTCGTGGCATCTCCTGTGTGAACGGTAAAATGTAGTTTCTCGAGCGGCTGCACCAAGACTGACGCCTTCTTACCAAAATCATTACTTTTACAGACAAAAGTGTTGCATCCTTGAGCCCCCGGTTCTAGACATACACTTGGCGGTTCTCGGCTCACACTGTGGATCAGAAATTTTCTAAGTCCGGAGATGGGTTATCCCGTACGCATCCTGTAGTCTCTTTAGCAGTACAGGCTCTAGAGGTCTTCCTGCTAGTACTCGTATCCCCTGGTTCACTCAATAGCTCAGGCTATAAATCCGCGGTCATCTCTCCACGGGAGACAAGATGTATAATGCCAGTTACTAGTTTTGCGCCATGCAGTTGGCATATTATGGGCTATACTCATCCACTACATGTATACAGAGATACCAGCGAACACGGAAATGCTTTGGAATAGCTAAATATGCAGAGTGTTTCCATAACAGCGTACAAAAGTGAAACAGGACGTAGAGAATGCTGCACTGAACAATTTGAGGTACGGAAGCTGGGGTCGGACAAGTCAGCTTGAGAAGATATGGAAGCAAACTTGTCTACACCTTTGTGTAGCATTACTGTTTTCCAGCATATTTACAAGTAGTATAAGTACAAATTTACAGGTAACATGCTGTTTTTTGACATGATCATTCTTTTTTTCCTTCAGGCAAACAAGGACGAAGAGCTTCAGTACTGGGACGTAATGATGCAAGTTTTATTTACTTTACTTGTCCATAAGGTTGCTCTGTTGTATAGTGTTTACATTGTTCCGTCATAGAACGGTCTATGATTCAACGACAGAACCATTCATTACTCAGTGCTACTCAGAGACGTACAACACAAATGGAAGATTTATTGTGTCAATGATGGTATTTGCAGTTAACTGCCGGCCAGAGTGGCCGAGCGGTTCTAGGCGCTACGGTCTGGAACCGCGCGACCGCTACGGTCGCAGGTTCGAATCCTGCCTCGGGCATGGATGTCTGTGATGTCCTTAGGTTAGTTAGGTGTAAGTAGTTCTAAGTTCGAGGGGACTGATGACCTCAGAAGTTAAGTCCCATAGTGCTCAGAGTCTTTTTTTTTTTTTGTAGTTAACTGCAACTAACGTAAACAAAAAATTACACAGCAATATTATTTTATTCCTATTATCTTCTTAAGCTGGCTTCTCCGATTCCAGATTCCCTGCCTCAAATTGTTCGGTGGAGCATCCTCTATGTCCTCCTAAATTTTTGCACGCTCTTACGGAAACATCCTGTGTATGGGATGTAGATATACGTCCTAATCTCCATACACCACTCTGCCTCTGTCTCTCTCCATCTTCTCCTCCCACCTACCTCTGTCCACCTCGTCATCACCCCTCTCCGCCCACTTCCACCTTACCCCTCTCTATATCCATTGACACCTCCCCCCCCCCCCCCCCCCCGTCCATCACCTCTTCCACCCTGTCTTTGACCATGAAATTTTTTCATTATTATTGTCGACGGAACTTCGACTGAGAACTGAAGTCCCTTAAAATGAATGTGTTAATCGGTTGCGATTGTTGGTATACGAGAGATGAGCGGTCTCTCCTGTTGTTGGATCTATGAGCGTAGTAACTTCAATGAAATCATTTAGCGTATCTTTAAAATGCAAACTGCTTACTATTACAAAGTATCGGATGATTCAGATGTTGTAGTAGTACTGTATTTATAAGTCGATAACGCATGAAAACAACTTTCCGGTTTCCAGTTAAAACCGTCTGCGAAGAAAATACAAAAGAGCACCTAGTTGTGTCTACAATTTTTATTTAAAATTATACAGATAAGGAGAAGGAACACATATGTGAGCAATAATTTGTCTAATCGTTTAAATGTCCTGCTATCGTAGTTGAAACACACTGCAAGAAAGGGAACGAAACCGCACATTTTCACAGCAAAACACAGCACAACACTGTCTTTCTCGCATTCGAATTTACCAGGAAATTTTTACATTGTTATTTTAAAAAAATATATAAGCAATGTCCATCTGAATATTTATAGAATATTATGCAAAAATCTGAAGTAAATCGGTCAAGAACTTCCCGAGATTTTTCTGGCAATGTTTCCCTTTGATGCTGTATGCATGTATAAACATACGCGCTAAAAAATGGTTCAAATGGCTCTGAGCACTATGGGACTTAACTACTGAGGACATCAGTCCCCTAGAACTTAGAACTACTTAAACTTAACTAACCAAAGGACATCACACGCATCCATGCCCGAGGCAGGTTTCGAACCTGCGACCGTAGCAGTCACGCGGTTCCAAACTGAAGCGCTTATAACCGCACGGCCACACCGGCCGGCCATACACGCTAAACAATATGTAGTTTACACCCATTCGGACTTGTATTACAGCATCGTGTAAAGACTTCAACTATATCCGAAGGGCCATACGGCTTACATAATGCTACAGCAGGGCACTAAGAGCGCTATTTTCAGTTCTGATTGTACAGGGGCTATGGAAAGCAAGGAACGGTCGGTTGCGAAATGAAAACCAAAGTGAAAATTAAAACTGCTTTATGTCCAACAGTAAGCTACACCCTACAGCTACTTCTCTACACAGTCGTAGTTCTGACTTAGACATCTGCCGTAGCTTTGTACCAGCTTTCCAATAACCTCGTCATAGAAGGCCGCCTCGTGTGCTTTCCGGCTATTTTTGGCTCTGGTTTGTAGCTCGTTGTCCGTGGCAAAATATTGTCTTCATAACCAACGGTTCATCTGAGCAGAGGTGAAAATCAGAGGGACACAAGCCCGGGCTGTATGATGGGTTATCAAACACTTCCCATCAAAAACGCTGCAGGAGCGTCCTCATTGGCCTTGCAGTGTGCGGCCGATAGCTGTCATGAAGAAGGAAACGCATGACAGTTACTTTCCATATGGCTGCAAGAAATCAGGTGAAATCTCTTGTAAGTAGGCTGTTTAGGTTTTTATATTGGTAACGCCACGTAGTGCTCTGTATGAAAATCACTGGCTGTGCTGTGTGCAGTCTGTGGCTGGTTAGCATTGTTGTAATATTCGCCATTGTATCGTTGGGCAGTTGGATGTTAACAGCGCGTAACGTTGCGCAGTTGGAGGTGAGCCGCCAGCAGTGGTGGACGTTGGGAGAGAAATGGAGGAGTTTTGAAAGCGGTGTCCATCAGAGACAGTGAATTTGTAAGACTGGATGTCATGAACTGCTATATATATTATGACTTTTCAACACTATTAAGGTAAGTACATTGTTTGTTCTCTATCAAAATCTTTCATTTGCTAACTATGCCTATCAGTAGTTAGTGCCTTCAGTAGTTTGAATCTTTTATTTTGCTGGCAGTAGTGGCGCTCGCTGTATTGCAGTAGTTCGAGTAACGAAGATTTTTGTGAGGTAAGTGATTTGTGAAGGTATAGGTTAATGTTAGTCAGGGTCATTCTTTTGTAGGGATTATTGAAAGTCAGATTGCGTTGCGTTAAAAATATTGTGTGTCAGTTTAGTGTTGATCAGAATAGGTAAAGGGCGAAATGTCTGAGTATGTTCAGTTCTTCTCAGCTGTTTGAAAATCAAATAACGTGAATCTGTGAAAGATTCGTCGAGTTTTCGGGTTTCCATTTCGCAAGTTATCCTTCCTTAGTCTCCGAATAGTCCTCGTATCTCCTGATTAAAAATCACTTATTTCTGTGTAGACGGTAAGCCTTCAGCTCTCACGGATACACGTTTCGCTTGGGATGTGCTGCCATTATTTGACTGCGCCTGCCACGCTGCAGGAACTGTAGCCAAACCTCGGCCTGCTAATGTGCTTGGTACTATTGTAAGCTGCCACCATATCCCCCTTAGACCAACTACCAGCTTAGCTGTCACCCAGAAACGCGAGAGGCGCAGGAACGTTGAACTGCAAACATCAGATTTCGGCTTTGACTCGTATCGTGTTAATGTTTTTTCGCAGGCGCGGATCTATGAGGAAGGTGACAGGGTAGTTGTAGCCGTGAATGAAAATATTACGAGGCCATGCTGAAAACAAATGTCTCCGAATTTTTTACATGAAATCTCCTGAAACTTTTTAAATAAAACAAAATCATTAACATTCTACATATTTGTTCTTCATGTCTACGTATCTGCAGCCCTGTGCCGCTAGAGGGCTCCAAATCGTAGTACGTAACATGGCCGTGTGTAACGTAACTATGTTGCTACGTAACAAACACGTGCTGTAGTCGAGTTTCGAATTCGAAGAGTTCGTCCACACGCGGAGCACCCTCTCCTTCAGCATGACAGTCCCAAACTACACACAAGCCCTGCGACATCTGCAACAGTCCGAAGCATTGAGCTCATTGTCGTCAATCATCCACCAACCAGTCCTAACTTGGTCCCATCCGAATTTCGTCTGCGTCCAAAACTTAAGAAACACCTTCGAGGACTTCTCTCTGATAGTGATGAAGCGGTAGAAGCAGAGGTGGGGCCTCATCAACAAAGTCAAACATTCTACAGTGACGCTATCAACAAACTGGTCTCTTGCTGGGAGGAATGTGTTGGTCGTCAGGGTGACTGTGTTGAAAAAAGTAAATAAATAGAAATAAGGAATAAAGATGTAGAATGTTAATAAGGTTTGTTTTATTCAAAAAGTTTCAAGAGTTTTCACATAAAAATTCAGAGGCATTACTTTTCAGAACGTCCTGGTAAAATTTTACTGCAAACTACACCCATATCCATACCTGACGTTAAACAGACCAAAAGACAAACAGGACAGTTTGCTTAGCTTTGACTATGAGGGAGGTTATATGCAAGAAATTCAGCACCAGAGACAGTTAACCGATTATTCAGTGGTCCCTTCGTAATGTAATTGAATAGTTGAGTTGTAAAGGGATCGTGTTACAGACAGTAAATTTTTCAGAAGACACAAAGAAACTGTTACACTACACAATCAGTTTAATTATGGTAGTGAAGAACTGCTTTGTACCAATTGGCCACACACTTCAGCCGTCGACTGTGGTCAGAAATCAGTTTGAATTTACTGGAGTTGACACCATTTCGAACCTGATGATGTTGATGAAGCGATTAGCGTCCTGTTTGCAGTGGAAGGATTGTGTTAGGCAAATTTATATTCTTACTCTTTATAGCAGTTAAAGAGTGCGTTATGAGAATACGTGCTTATTCATGATGTATACAGAATACAATCAAAATCAAAATATAGCAAAGCAATGGCGGGTACGTTCCATCTTTACCTTGTCCATCCTTCACTGGCTACTGACAGATACTGTTAAAAAATAGTTTCTGCTCTTCAGTCACACAGTGTAGAATTTTCTATACACCGTCTAGTTCCCTCTCTTTCATCGGAACAGGTCCACTTGTTACACAGGTCCACTTGTTACTATGGACTTGGCCCCTTTCCTGACTCTAATGAGCACTTCAGTTTATGAGACATGAGCCCCTGTTACATCACACGATTCGAACAGAGCCGGCCGTGGTGGCCGTGCGGTTCTAGACGCTCCAGTTCGGAGCCGCGCAGCTGCTACGGTCGCAGGTTCGAATCCTGCCTCGGGCATGGGTGTGTGTGATGTCCTTAGGTTAGTTAGGTTTAAGTAGTTCTAAGTGCTAGGGGACTTATGACCACAGCAGTTGAGTCCCATAGTGCTCAGAGCCATTTGAACCATTTGATTCGAACAGATATAAACATCAACTGCTTCCGCTAAACCTAATCTGAAAAAACGTGGACATAACCCCTTTTTCCAACTTATAGACTGAATTACAATTACGATAGGTTGTGGTAGTAGGTTAGGTACGTTCCTGTAAACTATTTCTTGAGGCCTAAGTAGTATTTCATATCAGTGTATTCCATCTTTTACTCAATTTGTACCATAAATATCCTTTGCTCACGGTTCGATTCAGTATCTGTTCATTATTTGCCCGATATAAACCCCAAATCTTTAGCTTCTCCAGTAGCACAAAATTTCGAATGCTTCTTCTACTGTATGGAAATCGTCCTTCAGTGGAAGGGTAGCGCTCCCTCCCCCATCCCTCTCACCCCACCTGTTGTCATAGCAGTATTCCTGGAAGTTGACCGGAATAAATTCATTATGGCCGCTGGAGACTCGCACTAACAGAGTGACATACTTTTTGAAACAAATGGTTCAAATGGCTCTAAGCACTATGGGACTTAACATCTGAAGTCATCAGCCCCCTAGACTTAGAACTACTTGAACCTAACTAACCTAAGGATGTCACACACTTCCATGCGTGGGGCAGGATTCGAACCTGCGGCCGTAGCAGCCGAGAGCTTCCAGACTGAAGCGCCTAGAACCGCTCGGCCACAGCGGCCAGCTGACATACTTTTTGACAGACAGAGACGACGAACTGTTGTCTACACGATTAGATACGCTGGCGACTGGACACCCTATGAACAAACGCGGAATGTGAGTGATCCCACCACTCGTTGGAAATGAAGCAGGAAGACGCTATTGTTAGAATGGTGGGTACAAGAGGACAGAAATCATGAACTCAGCCTCTAGCGCCGATGTTAGATAAAGCCCTGATCTTACATACGGGGAATCCAAGTTTTCATAAGGGCATGGAATATGAGATTTGTGGACATTCTACCGTGTGTCGTGGACTGGAAGGGTCATTTATCCTAGGCTGAGGGAGTACCCTCGGAACCGAGCCGCAAGGATCAGCTGTCATCACAATGCTGACAGCTGGAACACAAAGGCTACAGCCCCTTGGCCACAGGTCAGCAACCCAGTTCTGCAGGTACAATGTTTGCTTACCGAGCGAGAGTGGGACAAGGGATCCAGCCGGTAGCCGCCGCAGCTGCTGTGTTCCTCACGCATGACAGCCAACCCAATGAGCTGCCCAGCATTCTTATTCATTTGTGTAATTAACTGATTATGAAATTATCCAGAATAATCGTTATTTCTTTTTCGTCTCAGCTGAAATTTTGTTCATATAGCCCTCCAAACCTCTAAAGAAAACACTGATCTAGAGTTATAGTTAGGACTTCCGCCCGAGGCGGGACCGAATACGAAACGACGGAGTGATTGTGGTAGGAGCAGGGTAATTGCAGGGTAAATGGCGTTCCTTTTAGATATCAACGAAGCATTACATTCTGTTCTGTGCTTGTCTGTGTTTTTTATCGCCCACTTCCATGTAAGACTACATTCAAGACATACACTTTTAGAAAACGGTTCCTAACAATCAAAATTATTTTAGAAGTTAACAGTCGTCCCATTGTTCAGAAAAGCTTTTCTTGTTATTGGCAGCGCGCGTTTAACGTCCTCTTTTCTTCAGACATCGTCAATTATCTTGCTGCCCAAGTGGCTATGCCTGTTTCAGATTCTCGTTTTGCAATCCAGTTTCGTCAGCGTAATCTAATTTTAAATCGACTCCACCCCATTACCCTCGTTTCACTGTTGTTGACATCAGCACTGAGAACAACCACGATGTCGTAATGAGAGCGCTAATTCTGACTGGGAAAGGATGAGGAAGGGAATCGACCGCATCTTTTTCAAAGGAAGTATCCCGGAATTAGCCTCATTTATGTAGGAAATCTAAAAAATATCAGTGTGAGGTCAGTAAATTCTGGAATACAACTGACGTCCTTCTACATCCTTCCACAACCCGAACTTGGCCCAACATCTAGACCGGGGCCAGCGCCATTCATGGTGATATTTCTCTACTTCTCATGGGTTGGCAACGGGTCAGTTTCACGTAGCGAACGGGATATTACCGGGTGGTTATAGTCAAAGTGCAGCTACTCACAGAGGTCCAGTGTGGGCTGTAATTATCGTATGGTAGCGAAACTTCGTAGATATGCCGATGGGCTAATCCGGAACCTATTTACAGTGCAAAAGCGTTTGTTCCAATTCTGGCCACGAGGTACAAATCTGGAGCTGTGAATGAAAGAAAGATCTATAGAAATGTTTCCATGTGCAATGGATTAGGAACGGGAAGTGGCAAAAAAGTGTCAAACAAGTGAAAAATGCATAATATTATTAACCGCCGGTTAGACAGTTTGTTCAATACGAGCACCGGAGATGTCGACGAGATGCCGTATAGCGCCATATTTACACCTGGTGACCAAAACTGGAACTAATTTTTTTTTTTTTTTTTTTTTTTTCAACGTGGATCGGTGCCGCACTAACACATTGGAATATCTACCAAGTTTTGCTGCCACACGACAATTACAACCCAAATTGGACCTTCGTGAGTAACGACACTTAAATTACAATCACACAGTACTTTCACGTAACAAATGAGAGGCGTGAACAGAAAGAATGTATTCCTAGCGGCGAAATTTAAACCATTCCCTTGTTGTTTCGCGGTTTTGTCCTTCTTTGTTGCTTTGTGATTTTCCTCTTGCAAAGAGAACAAATGTGTCGCGTAAAGAGAAATTTTGTCTCGGAATGAATTTTGCGGTGACGTATTGATCTGTAATGTAGCCTGAAGTTTAGGTGAGGTTGGAAGGCAAAAATTCGGTCGTTAATTAACGACGTCAGTGGATGTGATATTGTGGCTAGAAACTGGAGCTACATTTTCGTGATTATTTAGGAATCCAGAAGAGTGTAAGTCATCAGAAATTATGTAGGTCTCTCGTTCCTTTGGGTCCCATACATTCAATTTATTCACTATGGCGAATATTTTGCTAACTCCTGCCAATAGGTGAGGGACTTTTTTTTCAAATTTATGGCAGATTTGATATCTATATTGATGTGAGAATGATATCATTCCTCTTGCCACGAAACACCTCGGCTTCTTTCTCAATTGCTCTGACACATCTCCATTTGTAATCGTCGTATCTCGCGGTGAGTGCTGACAACACTGATTCGCGAAACACGCAAGGAAGCCTCTTATCGGTGCTTGTGTTCCATGTATACAGACCTCTATGTCAACAGGATGTTAAATCGTGATCTTCCTTTCTGTCGTCGAATGAGGATTACGATCGCCTTACTCTCGAATGCGACTCCGCCACTGCGACAGTTCCCTCGTCGCTTAGTAGTGGGAGGTCAGGCGCCACTTCCACTTAGCTCGTGTCCCTTACCGGGCGCTGTTGCCGATAGATTATTTATCGGAGAAGTGAGGACGCCAGGGCCGTTGGGTAGCGCATCGCTGCCTCGGCGAAGCGCGGACGCCGAGTTTCATCGACGGCGAGCTTGCACACTTCGCACAGAGCGGCTGCCCTTGGCTGCCCGCCGACTGTCATCTATTATACAAGAAACTCGAGGGGCGGCGCAGCGGCTCTGGCGGAGTCGGAACTGCTGAGATATTGCGGCAGTCCGCCGCATTTCCTAGCGCCGCCGCGAGGCGCGCGACTGCCGCCGTGAATACTTGATGAGGCAGAGCGGCGCGCCAGCACGCCGCGCGCCTGCGAGATGCGCCGACACAGGCCCGCCGTGCCGCAACGCCGCGCGTGCTGCACGCCCGACAGCGTCGCAGGGGCGCGCTGCACCCACCGCCTACCAGTCACCAGCCGCGACCAATATTGGCAGACGTGGCGCGCCGCGTCGCCGTGCTAATATACATCCCTCCGTCGCAGATGCCACCGCTGGTCGTGATGTATTCGTGTCGCTTCACTGCCGAGTTGGCGGCCACGAGACGGCCGCTTTTCTAACGACAGCCGCTGGAAAACGTGCAGGACATAGAAACGAGTTATTTGCCTTTGCAGCTGGTCCCACAAACTTGGGTAAGATTTGAATGTAGCTCCATATAGTAAGTGAACAGCAACCTACGAAGCACTTTTCTAATTTATTACCTCTAAAATCACCCACTCATCGTCTGGATATGGAAACTAGGACAAAAATTACTTTCGAGCAGCTAACCTTTTTTTTTTTTTTTTTTTTTTTTTTGCGTGACTAGACTTCATCCTGGTCAATGTGATACCGTAAACCAGGTACACTTTGAGCAGCTTTTCAAAATGGCTCTGAGCACTATGCGACTTAACTTCTGAGGTCATCAGTCGCCTAAAACATAGAACTAATTAAACCTAACTAACCTAAGGACATCACACACATCCAAGCCCGAGGCAGGATTCGAACCTGCGACCGTAGCGGTCGCTCGGCTCCAGACTGTAGCGCCTAGAACCGCACGGCTACTCCGGCCGGCAGGGACTTTTCAGATTGAAATACGATTGTCATGACCGTTTTTTAACTTCTTCTGCGATATTTATGTTAGTGAACATAGATACTTGTATGAAATTACTACATACTGATTAGTGCAATACATTTTCTAAAATGCGGAGAAAGTAATGGAAAAAATGTATATGGTCAAAGTGAGCATGGATTTGGGAATACATTTCCCGCCTATATTTTCGCCACAATTGTTAGCTACCATTCCAATTGTGGTGAATATTTCAAAGATATAATGAAATTTTGACCGTCCAGAAATAAATGCAATGATGTAAGGTTTTCTTAAGCGCTTTCTTAAGCCTCACAAAAGAAGGGAACATAGTACGGTACATAAACTAGTGTGATCTATCATCAAAATTTTAAATGTAATGAAAGGTATTAAAATGGAGTACCACACACAGCTACAGATTAAGCTGAACATAATACTTCAGTTTCATCCATCGTAAATGTAAAACATCCATTGCAATTAGAATTAAAGTTATATATTCTTCATTTATCGACAATATTTGGCACTTGTGGCCAAACAAAGTTCGATCCTTGTTTCCGCAAATATTTGACATTATATGTTGGACCTGAATCACTGCCTCAGCCACAAAAGCCTGCAGTTACATCAAAATACGACAGACATTTGTCTTTGTTAGTTATAGGAACATTGACAATTACAGATGAGCATTTCTATACATACCAATGGTTACTGTATGTATTCCTTATTTCCACACTGTCACTGGCAACAACATTTTTCAATAAATACTCTATCTGTAACAATAAAAGTGGTCAAAGTAACCCCGAGACAGAGAAATGATGCACATGACCTCAGAAATAGTAATACATTGACAGATACACACACGTGGACTCAGGACTAATCAGTGGTCTGTTTTGAGAATTAATCGAATAACATACATGGTATACTTGAAAAACAATGATCGCTTTTCAGTTAAATAATATCGGTGGATTTTGCACAACATGATTTTAATACGCTTTTTCGTATACCATTACAAGTCGCATAGGTTCGCCAACTGTTGCGCAAGAAAATTGGCACTACATAGAGCCATTATCAAATACTGAAAGACTTTTACCACCAAACATCCAACTGAGAGGTGGCAGAGAATTGTAAAACTTTGGTGTATAGGTGCTCAAAGTAACCACGGCGGTCAAAGTATATCCGGTTTATGCTAACCTGTTTGCCTATTTTCCTCTCTTCGCTTGGCTCTGAAAATTCACACAAAAATTTTCCCTGATATCACTAATTAAGTTTTTCTGCCATGAGTCTTTCAACCAGACTAAGGTTGCCCCCAATCTCATCTTCTCCTAACGCTTGAAGTTTTGCATTAATGATGGAGAAAACAATGTGATGATAAGGTTAGAGCGGGGAAGAGAATTTCGAACAGAACAAAATATCTTTCTTGTGGAGCTACGACCATAAAACAACTGCCAATCAGAGAAGTTGTCACGGAGATATGTGCGATAGGTGCACGTGTTTCTTGTGTTTAGTAGTGAAGTTTGTCGGACAATGTTACTATTGTGTTACGTTAACTTTATTCTGCTTTCTAGCTGTGTTGGATGTAGGAATTTCGAGCATTTGTACGCTAAACGTGATTTAAGAAATAAAGAATGTTAAAAATTTGTATATCTCTTCTTTTTCGCCGTTGCCTTAATTCACACTTGCTGTTCTTCTTATTTGATAGAATGAATGTTGATCCATGTCAATTTGCACATTAACAAGAATTAATACTTGCGGCCTTTAGATTTTTTTATTGATAACACCGCGCCTTACAGTGCCACATGTCGAATTTCTTACTCAGTCTTGTTCCTGCACTGCAGCTTACACCTTAAAAAGTTAATGACGTTGCGGTACTTTTAACATCGTTCATTTAACAGTGTAAATTAAAAAGTGCAGAAAATTCACGTCTGACGTCAGTGGCCTTGCACAGGAATTTAAAGTTGGTTTATTTTTGCTTTTCAGCTCCATCATCTACAGCTGATTTAATGAGTAACTTCAGCGTAATAGGCATTCCCTGAGGCAGTGTAGTTTAAATGCAGACACCTCCGCTCTGTGGTCGCTGTTTAGCCGTAGTTTTGTAGCCGCAGCTCCACAACGGCGTGTTTCCGATCTATGGTTATCTGAAGACTTCGCCTGAAGATGACGAGTAGGAAACTCGCTGGAACGTTGCTAAGATACTGCCACTCAGCTGATATCCTGATAGTTCATTAACGAAATTTGTCGAGAGATCCTGAATTCTCATATAGCACCCTTCTTCAAGGACGAGATTCACAGCAGCTTCAAGACGCTTCAAAAACTACGAAACAAGAAGGCGAGGTTGCTCAACAGTGTAGCCTTCCTCCGGAGAGTCGGTCTAAAGAGTTGACGTCGCTGTTTGGTAACATGCAACATCCCATCAAGAGACCAGCACCAAACGCATTCTACGGCGTGCCAGTCCGGCCTTGCTACCGGAGGACGTTCGTGTTGCGAAACCAGAACTTGAGAAACTCCACGAACTCTGATCGCCTGCCTCATGCATCGTGTCCAGAGTCTCGGCCACCACTAGAGAGTAGGCTTATGGAAACACCTTCGCAACCAGTGAGCTCTCTAGATGTTGTAAAACATTTGCAGCACGTTTCACCGGCTTCCAGAGCCTGCAGAAAGTCAGCTCTAGAAATTCGATTACCATCATAAATTGAACCGGG
Source organism: Schistocerca serialis cubense (assembly GCF_023864345.2). NCBI lineage: Eukaryota > Metazoa > Arthropoda > Insecta > Orthoptera > Acrididae > Schistocerca > Schistocerca serialis. Next base: position 533,497,156 of record NC_064639.1, on the reverse strand, counting down.
AAGGATCTGAATAAGGTGGGGTGCTGTCAAAAAGTCTGGATTTTGCACCAGTTACAGGAATATTACCTAAAATCAAGCAATTCATCAGTAGGCTGCCCTCTGATGTTGCTGAAGAAGTGGAGGGTCCTCGGCAAGGCCAAATACCGAAGACTAACGTTTCGGCGGCAGAAGTCAGGGCAATGCAGGCCCTCTGCGAGTACCACGACTTAGTGGCCCGAGAAGCCGGCAAAGGCGATACGACGGAGTCGTTAAAGTCACATAATTACCAGAAAAATATTGGCACATTACAACAGAGTGGAGAAGGATTCTTTACTACCTGTGACGCAGAAGGTTATCTCACTCCTCAAAACCTCACACTTCGACAAGGGTACAGTCAGAACGCTTTACCCCAGGGCAATGGTGTCACCACGTCTCAGTGGCCTTCCGAAAATACACAAAGGTGGAGTCGAATTACGTTCTATAGTGAAAACAATAAATTCTCGAACACACGCCATAGCCAAACTTCTGTAGCAGCTGCAGAAACCTCTCGTGCAGTTATCACACTATGGAGGAACCTCCACAAAATTTATGAAAGTGCTCCTAGAGATGAGCCTGGACAAGATTGATCTGCTAGTCATCTTTTACGTCACACCTCTCTTCCCAAGTGTGCCATTGGAAACCTACAATATTACTAGATGGTCACTTCTGTAAGGATGCGGCCAAACTGTCCAACATGCACTCAACACCACATACCTTGCCTGATGATGAGACGTAACAAACAGACTGAAACGTTGCTATTAGACTATACGGTGTTTCAGTTGATGTCCCGAGAGGGTTTCATCAATCAGAATTGAGGTTTGATAAATTTGCAGGTTATTAGTTACATAGGGTGGACACGAAGTTGGTGATGTTACTTTCAACTTTCTATTTAAATACAGTTATAGGATTTTTTTTCTAAACTTACACACCATGTCAGGTCCGGTTTTAGTTTTCTTTTTTTTAAAAAAAATTGACACATATTCAATAAATTTTGTCGCGTAGTACTACAATTTTCGCTAAATTTCCACTACCAGAGTTACCTCTCATGTCACGGTGAAGATACTTCCCGATCTGTATACCCTACAGAGGCTTATTTATGGCTCACAAAACTTGCTTAATACCACTGTAGAGAATCTGGTATAAAATAAAATCGGTGTCAAGTAACAAGAGGTGTCTGGTTGGTCCGACCAATCGCGTTTGTCTATGATCTAAGTAGGTGTTACGCCTTAGGCATTTACCTGTACATTTACCTAGCTTAGAATTAGATTGGCATGTTCGATCGGCATACGTCGACCAATTAGTCAAAGGATTGTGTTTCAGTGGATGATCAATGTAAGCTCGGTCGAGCCCTTTCTGTTATTTGAGAGAAGGCGCAGAGTTCCACACTGTTCTCTGTGTCATCTATTCGACACACACACTAACCTACGCATTGCACCCACCCATAAATAGCAAATCGAGTAGGGTGGTGCAATGGTAGGGCAGTAGACTAGTATTCGAGAACACGACGATTCAAATCTTCGTCCGGCAGTACAGACTTCTGTTTTCCAAATTTTTGTTCAATTGATTAAGCAAACTGCCAGAATGTTTCGTTAGAAAAGCTCTGCCGTTTCCATTCCTCATCCTTTCCCGATCCGAGGTTGTACTCCTCCCCTAATAGTCGTCTACCTTCATTATCATCTACAGCACTAAGATGTACACTTATCCGAAATGTGGTGAAAGAAAATGATCCTGCCTTATACAGTATTAGAAGGGCCCCTAATGATGATATCATAATAGTACCACACGACGTTATCTGTCTTGCTGGATATTAGTTTTCCACACAGAAGAGGGAGGTATATGCAATAAATTATCAAGTGCAAGTCAAGCAAGTAACATTTCACTCCGCAGTGGAACGTGCGCTGTTTTGACACCTAATGTATTCTGTAAAGTTTGGAGAGGAGGGCAGAGATAACGACTGAAGTGAAGCTGCGACATCAGGTCCTGAGGATAGCTCAGTTCTGAAAACAGTTTTAATCTGCCAGAAATCTCCGCTGCAGAGTGTAATGATTACTACGGGGAACAATCCCTTTAGCTATAGCCTAGCCATTTCGCCACTATGTTCTTTCTCCCAGGAGTGTTAGCCCAGTACAGTACGCTGGAGAACTGCTCCAAAGTTCGGAAAATAGGACACACGTAATGGCAGAACTGAAGATGAGAGGGCGGGTTGAGAACCGTGCGATAAGAAAGGCTCATGGCTACTGCCAACCTGTTTCGAGAACGAATGGAAATTGGCAAGATCATTGGTACACGAAATCTCTGCAGCGCAGTAGTGTCTGGCTATGACGTGCTGTAGACAAACAGAAACGACAGGGACACGCCTTGCCCCGCTGTGGCGTCGGTGAAGGCAGTCTCTCGCTCGCTGATAGGGAAGCACCTGCGGGCGCTTGTAGTGCTGGTCGCCAGGGGGCAGGGCGAGCGGCGGGGGACGCCGTGTAATGACGTAAAGGGGAGGCTCCGGTGGCGGCGCGGCGCGGCGCGGCACGGCGCTCTATCTTGGAAATTAATTTTCTTGTCCCCGCTGGCTGCTGCTCCTTTCAAGTGTTGAAACTTGGATAAGCCCCCGACAGCGGCGGTTGGCGTGGAAACATAATACAGCCGGCCTCGGGGCGAGATCAGCCGGTGAGGCGGGGCGAGCGGGCGAGCTGAGGCGTCTGCCGCCGCGACGCCTCCCGACGCCACCAGCCCAGACAGAGCCCCAAACGTGCTCGCTGTAGTGACGCTGCTGCTGCCTCTGCTGGCGTTTTGGCTGAGGATACTGCAGCCCCTGAAGTCCAATGGCATCCTGTCCTGTTCGTTCCGAATCCAATCTGCATTGCCAATGCATGATAAAGTGAGCATATACACTCCACTCATTAAAATTGCAGCTCAAGGAAGGATTGTTAATAACGAAATTTTACTTACTGTACATATACAACACATACAGTGGAATCCATACTTCCTATAAAAGGGCTATTCCGAATGTATAGTCCGATAGGTCGCGAAATGGAAAGACAATGAAAACGGGGCAAAGTTGTGCAGTGTCTCTATCATGCCTGGGGATTGCGTAACGTCGCTCTTTTCAGTTCTGAGCATAAAGTGAGCCCATAAGGAGGCCTAGAACAAAAGTCTCTCTCGCCATGTATGGGTGCCCGCTGCTAGATTTCGCCTGATTTCATGCAACCCTACATAACATACACGGCATACATTTCTACCTTCATGACAAATCTCGACAGCACACCTAACGCCAATGAAACCGAAATGCTGATCACCCGCATAAAGGTCAAACTTGGCTTCCTCTGATGTTCATCTTTGTTCACATGAACTGTTGGTTATGAAGACAACAGTTCAGCACAGACAACGAACTACAAACCAGGGTACATAAATGTGGGAAGCACAGGCGGCTTCCTTCTATAATGACGGAACGGGAAAGTTTGTACAACGCTACGACAGTTGTCTAAGACGAAGCGCCGACTATGTGCATAAGTAGCTGGATAGTGTAGCAAACTGCAGCAAACAAAACATTTTTGATTTTCACTGGAGTTTTCATTTCGCAACCGATCGGACCTTCTTTCCGAATAGCTCAAATGGTTCAAATGACTGTAAGCAGTATGGGACTTTACATCTGAGGTCATCAGTCCCCTAGACTTAGAACTACTTAAACCTAACTAATCCAAGGACATCACACACATCCATGCCCGAGGCAGGATTCGAACCTTCGACCGTAGCAGCAGCGCGGTTCCGTACTGAAGCTCCTAGAACCGCTCGGCCACAGCGGCTGGCTTCCGAATAGCCCTCTTAAAAATAGATGTACCTTTGTATGTAACTTTCACATCTCCTCCTAAGACACTGGGCCGATTTCAACAAAACTTGTCATTCACTGTCTGGAAAGATTGTCCGTGGGGTACAACGGCATACCTATTAGAGGTGTTAAAGTGACGTTGGAAAAAAAAAAGCACAGCTGACAGCGTACGAATTCCCAGGCTTTGTTTACACATAATTCCAAACCTTTACGACGCATTTGCCTACTCACTACCCGCCACATAATGATGAAAGGAAAAAAGTTTATCGTTTACTACTTTTACGCTTTTCACGCCGTAGAACAGCCGGATGAGGCATGTCGTTTTAATTTATTACGTTTTTACTATTAACTGCGTTCACAACAAAATTTCGCAGACGGTATCCAAATATATCTGCAAAATTGCATAACTGCACGGCACAATGGTTCAGGAGATATAACGTCATAAAAACTGATCTGTGTGAAAACGAAACTTGAGAACGAAAATCGCTAGACATACAGGTAAATATGTGTACAAAGATGTGTGAAATATGTTAGACGTATGTGGCGTATGCGTACTCTGACAAAACCCCAAGTTGAAAACTCCTTCTAAAACCTTGAAACGGTTTCAACTAAACATGGTATACATATTATTTATTATCCGCAAAGAAACATTTGGGGTTAAGAAACACCAGCCTACTACTGGGGTGGTGATTATAACTTGGCGATGGTCAGAGTGTGGAGAGGAGGAGGTGGATAGAGAAAGAGAGGATGAGAGGGGGCGGAAGAAGAGATTGACTTATAGAGGATGAGGAGATGAACTTAGAAGGCAGAAGAGGAGATGCAATCGGAGAAGGGCAAGAGGAGGTGTGCTTAGAGAGAGGAGAGGAGATGGACTTAGAGGAGGGAAGGAGGTAATGGACAAAGAGGTCTGGAGGAGCAAATGGACCGACATAGGGAGAAGAATCAGATGTAGAGAGAGCGGGCGAGGACAATATGGACAGAGAGTGTGGAGAACAGTCGATGAACTAGCAGAAGGACGGGAGTAGATGGACTGAGGGAAGAGCAGGTGTACAGAGGGGGAAGGAGGAGGTGGACTAATAAATACATATCCAAGCAATGCTAGGTGCTCAGCTAGTACACTGAAAAATCTATATGTGATTACCGGATATAGAATTTGGGAAATGTAGCCCACATAACAGTCAGTACTGTCATCAACTATGGCTTTAACGTCACTCGGCAATGAATGGAACTGAGCACGGACTGCAGAAATAGGTCTGTTGTGTCTAGACAAGACAGCCTAGACACAATGAAAGGAACACGAAAGGCACGCGCTAAGCCAAAGCAGGGTGCGTGAGGTCTGAAACAGGATACGTAATGAATGCTATAAAGAAAAGTACGTAGCTTCTGGAATACTTAACTTTAATCAATCCTTTTGGTACATCTGGAGATTGTGGCGATACAAGTGAGACTCTTTAGATACATGCAATGTTACTAATGGCGCCTTGCTAGGTCGTAGCCATTGACTTAGCTGAAGGCTATTCTAACTATTGGCTCGGCTAATGAGCAATGCTTCGTCCATGTAGTCGCTAGCAAAGTCGTCCGTACAACTGGGGCGAGTGCTATTCCGTATCTCGAGACCTGCCTTGTGGTGGCGCTCGGTCTGCGATCACTCAGTGGCGACACGCAGGTTCGACATGTACTAATGGACCGCGGCCGATTTAAAACTACCACCTAGCAAGTGTGGTGTCTGGCGGTGACACCACATTCCTCCCCCGCAAATCGGCGAACGGTCGTGTTATAAGGCTTCCGCCCGCCGTGGGGAGGATCCCATGTTGACGTATGCGATGAGGTGGGGAGCCTAACAACAGGCGAGGCTGTGCCACTCGCACCCGGCCATTCGGTCCGAGGGGATCTAGGAAGCGCCTGAAAACCTAGTCCAGGGTGCACGTCAACATGCGGTGTATGCGCCCGTAAAGAGACAGGAGGGGCAGAAGGGTCGACCTCCATTGCCTCTCGGGGTATCCGACGCGCGATGACGCAATGTGGTCCGGAGCGGGCAAGAGTTCCATGGCGGAGGACAGCTGGCCACGTGATAGCATCCCATCCTCGTCGCCAAAAAATGTTGTGTCTAGACAAGACAGCCTAGACACAATGAGAGGAAGCCGAAAGGCACGCGCTAAGCCAAAGCAGGGTGCGTGAGGTCTGAAACAGGATACGTAATGAATGCTATAAAGAAAAGTACGTAGCTTCTGGAATACTTAACTTTAATCCATCCTTTTGGTACATTTGGAGATTGTGGCGATACAAGTGAGACTCTTTAGATACATGCAATGTTACTAATGGCGCCTTGCTAGGTCGTAGCCATTGACTTAGCTGAAGGCTATTCTAACTATTGGCTCGGCTAATGAGCAATGCTTCGTCCATGTAGTCGCTAGCAAAGTCGTCTGTACAACTGGGGCGAGTGCTATTCCGTATCTCGAGACCTGCCTTGTGGTGGCGCTCGGTCTGCGATCACACAGTGGCGACACGCAGGTCCGACATGTACTAATGGACCGCGGCCGATTTAAAACTACCACCTAGCAAGTGTGGTGTCTGGCGGTGACACCACATGGTCCGTCGTCCACTTCAGTTCTGTGCCAGATATTATCATCTGTAGTGACTGGTGAGTGGTTACTCTGTGGGTGTCTGGCAAACCTTGACCAGATAGGTGAGTAGTCTGGAAAGCGTACTGCCAAGGGCAACAGTCAGACTCTGTGTGAATCGAGATAGGCCAGGAGAATACGGTCAACAGGCAGCACGACGTTATCTCGTTGGAAGAGAACGTCACAGAGACCACAAAGGTAGTGTCCTGCCATTGGCCTTGACACGTCAGGGATATAACGCTTTCGGAAAAAAACATTTTGTCTATGGAGTGCGTGATTGGTCCTTTTGTAATTTTTTTTGTTTATTTATAGATGCAATCACATGTTTATGTCACAGTCATTAGCGGTTTAGATCATACAATGACCATCTTCATATTCTAAAACAATTCAAAAGAAAATTTATATTAAAACCAAAAATAAGTGCAATATTTAACCATGCTTATTAGTAATCTAACTTACTTTATGCGAAATACGTATAGTTCATACCTAAAGGCAGCATACGCTGAACACAGGTTCATACGTTGTCAAACTAGCTATAGCATGTAAAACACCGGTCTTAGATAGACATAAAAACTTTGTTAGATTTTGTTCACCCTCTTTGCGCTAGATGCGCGCGTCCTCAATAAGATAGTCTTAATTTTTCAAAAGCCTAAAATATACAAATTTACGAGGGCAGTTCAATAAGTAATGCAACACTTTTTTTTCTGAAACAGGGGTTGTTTTATTCAGCACTGAAATACACCAGGTTATTCCCCAATCTTTTAGTTACACAACACTATTTTTCAACGTAATCTCCATTCAATGCTACGGCCTTGCGCCACCTTGAAATGAGGGCCTGTATGCCTGCACGGTTCCATTCCACTGGTCGATGTCGGAGCCAACGTCGTACTGCATCAATAACTTCTTCATCATCCGCGTAGTCCCTCCCACGGATTGCGTCCTTCATTGGGCCAAACATATGGAAATCCGACGGTGCGAGATCGGGGCTGTAGGGTGCATGAGGAAGAACAGTCCACTGAAGTTTTGTGAGCTCCTCTCGGGTGCGAAAACTTGTGTGAGGTCTTGCGTTGTCATGAAGAAGGAGAAGTTCGTTCAGATTTTTGTGCCTACGAACACGCTGAAGTCGTTTCTTCAATTTCTGAAGAGTAGCACAACACACTTCAGAGTTGATCGTTTGACCATGGGGAAGGACATCGAACAGAATAACCTCTTCAGCGTCCCAGAAGACTGTAACCATGACTTTACCGGCTGAGGGTATGGCTTCAAACTTTTTCTTGTCAGGGGAGTGGGTGTGGCGCCACTCCATTGATTGCCGTTTTGTTTCAGGTTCGAAGTGATGAACCCATGTTTCATCGCCTGTAACAATCTTTGACAAGAAATTGTCACCCTCAGCCGCATGACGAGCAAGCAACTCCGCACAGATGGTTCTCCTTTGCTCTTTATGGTGTTCGGTTAGACAACGAGGGACCCAGCGGGAACAAACCTTTGAATATCCCAACTGGTGAACAATTGTGAAAGCACTACCAACAGAGATGTCAAGTTGAGCACTGAGTTGTTTGATGGTGATCCGTCGATCATCTCGAACGAGTGTGTTCGCACGCTCCGCCATTGCATGAGTCACAGCTGTGCACGGCCGGCCCGCACGCGGGAGATCAGACAGTCTTGCTTGACCTTGCGGCGATGATGACACACGCTTTGCCCAACGACTCACCGTGCTTTTGTCCACTGTCAGATCACCGTAGACATTCTGCAAGCGCCTATGAATATCTGAGATGCCCTGGTTTTCCGCCAAAAGAAACTCGATCACTGCCCGTTGTTTGCAACGCACATCCGTTACAGACGCCATTTTAACAGCTCCGTACAGCGGTGCCACCTGTCGGGAGTCAATGAAACTATACGAGACGAAGCGGGAATGTTTGAAAATATTCCACAAGAAATTTCCGGTTTTTTCAACCAAAATTGGCCGAGAAAAAAAATGTGTTGCATTACTTACTGAACTGCCCTCGTACTACTAATAATTAGGTCAAATGTGCATAAAATTTAAGATTACAGAACAGATCGTTAAATCAGTAAAAGAGCATTTCAGAACAAGGAGAAAACATTGCTATAGATGAAAACTGTAGTAGCACTTGTAGAGTGTATTTCTGACGCACGATGGCGCTGTATTTCCGGCTATTACCTGTTTATGCCGTTGTCCATTGGTACGACAGGGACGACACGGGCAGGACGACGAGTGTAGTGCTGTGCTGCAGGTGGATGGCACGCTCCTCCGCCTTAGAGCTTGATGACATCTGCTGCAGACCGTACTAGACAGTGCAGTACTCGACCGCCGGAAGTCTCCATCCTCAGCTGAAGCACGTATGTAATAAAACGATTTGCTCATATGAACAGATCGTCGTAAATGTTGAAGTATGCATCTGTTACAAATTCATCCTGTTCATTGATGAGTTTGTCAGGTTCTCTGCGTCTCGTAACACAAATCTCCAGTTGTTCCAAAATATCTAATCGTTTACTTTTTGTAGCTTCATGTAGAATTTGAAGCTGTTCGTCATTGTTACCAATATTATGACCCTCCTCTTGCATATGTAAGCCTAGCGCTGTCTTATTACTGGGATACGTGTGTTTTTTAAACCTTACATCAAAGGACCTGACTGTCTGTCCGGTATAACTTTTTTCGCATTCATGACATGATATTTTGTAGACCCCCGATTTACTATATTTATTACTTTTCCGTGGCAAGTTATGAGGCGCTAGTCTTTTTAAATAATCGGAAAAGTAATAAATTCAGTTAGATTACTAATAAGCGTGGTTAAATATTGAACTTATTTTTAGGTTTTAATATAAATTTTCTTTTGTATTGTTTTTTAATGTGAAGATGGTCATTGTATGACCGAAACCGGTAATTACTGTGTTTTAAACATGTGATTGCATCTATAAATAAATAAAAAAAGGATATAACGCTTGCGGACCAGACTAGCGCCTATGCGGACTAAGAATAATCGAGTTGTTTACTCAATGGCATCCAATATCACTATGCCAAATACTGGTCGTAAATGACGATGGTGAATGCAACCTGGCAACGTTCGTTATCCCCAGAGACTCCACACGTGATGAGTTCATCTCGATGCTCAATATGCGGTCAGGGTTCGACGGAAAAGACGACGCAGTGCCACTCCTGTGTTCAGTGTTGTCGCTGGGGCACCTCTGCCCCCTGCCTTCCTCTGCTGCCACGTCAACGAAAGCTGCAACAATGACCGTCGAGCTGGTAGTCCGTCGTGGTACAGACTTCGTCGCACTGTCTGTGTGGATACCTGTCATGCTGCAAACAACCTCAGCTGTTATCTCCGTATGCGTAAGTGGCTGTGGACGTGGCTGCACGGTAGTGGGAACAACATGTCTGTCCTCTCGGGCGCTAGTCGCTTCTCATCACTGATATCGTGCAAGTGATGAGTGTGATCGTTATGAATACATCGATTCCACATCAGTATGTCAGTCTTGGGATTCTGATAAACGCGAGCAGTAGTGGCGCGAAATGATAAAGTACAGTCTCGATATACGAAGATCCCACCTCTGTCGAATTCCGACATGTGATAACAGACATTTCTTCCCTTACGCAAGAAAGAATACCATCTTCGGAAAAACAACATTGAAATTCAATTTCTAGATTAGAAATTCGAAGCGCAATCTTTTCATAGGTGCGAAATATGGATAGCGTTGCCGTTATCTTGGGCATTTGCTCTTAAATGCTAGTCATTTGCATATCCACACATGTAGTACATTTAATGTCAGTTTGACTTTCGTTTACGTTGGAACTGATTGACATGGTGGTGTGGTTAATACATTGGGCGCTTATTATGGGGAGGGTGGGGCTGGCTTAAAATTACAATCGGTCATCTCGGTTTACGCTCTCCGTACGTTCTCTAACTCAATTACGACTACAGCGTAAAACGTAAATTTATTTTGATACCTGCTTCTTTTAGCCACCTTCTATCTCCGCAGTGTGAGATGGTGTCGACAGGACAGATATTAAATCATCTTTTCGTAAATACGGAACATACACCCACATGAGACTTCCTGGCAGATTAAAACTGTGTGCCGGACCGGGACTCGAACTCGGGACCTTTGCCTTTCGCGGGCAAGTGCTCCACAAGAGCCCGCTAAAGACGAAGGTCCCGAGTTCGAGTATCGGTCCGGCACACACTTTTAGTCTGCCAGGAAGTTCCATATCAGCGCACACTCCGCTGCAGAGTGAAGATCTCATTCTGGAATACACCCACATTATTGTCTTCAATGTGTAATAATTATAATGGAAAACGCTACGTGTGCGTTCATTACCGTGCGATTACTGTCGCAAGACGCCGTTGGCGTTAAGGCTCTAATCAATGTGATTGACCACTGACATGCACTGAATATCCCCGCTCAAGGTACAAGTCCCCCACTACGGTCCAGGTGTGCGTAAAGAAACTGTGCGCAACTAAACAGAAGGAATAGGATGTCCCTACCACGTTGACCATAGCTCTTTGCCCTTGTGAATTTTAATAATGACTAAGTAGTGATGGGTACTTAAATGAAACAAGGGCTGCAAATCAATTAACTTTATTGATAACAAATTAAATGATTTCTCAGATCAAACAAGCCTCAAATAATCACCACGATAGAATGATTGAACTTACACATGCTAACACGTGATTTGTTGTTGTTGTGGTCTTCAGTCCTGAGACTGGTTTGATGCAGCTCTCCATGCTACTCTATCCTGTGCAAGCTTCTTCATCTCCCAGTACCTACTGCAACCTACATCCTTCTGAATCTGCTTAGTGTATTCATCTCTTGGTCTCCCTCTACGATTTTTACCCTCCTCGCTCCCCTACAATACTAAATTGGTAATCCCTTGATGCCTCAGAACATCTCCTACCAATCGATCTCGTCTTCTGGTCAAGTTGTGCCACAAACTTCTCTTCTCCCCAATCCTATTCAATACTTCCTCATTAGTTATGTGATCTACCCATCTAATCTTCAGCATTCTTCTGTAGCACCACATTTCGTATGCTTCTATTCTCTTCTTGTCCAAACTATTTATCGTCCATGTTTCACTTCCATACATGGCTACACTCCATACAAATACTTTCAGAAATGACTTCCTGACACTTAAATCTATACTCGATGTTAACAAATTTCTTTTCTTCAGAAACGCTTTCCTTGCCATTGCCAGTCTACATTTTATATCCTCTCTACTTCGACCATCATCAGTTATTTTGCTCCCCAAATAGCAAAACTCCTTTACTACTTTAAGTGTCTCATTTCCTAATCTAATTCGCTCAGCATCACCCGACTTAATTCGACTACATTCCATTATCCTCGTTTTGCTTTTGTTGATATTCATCTTATATCCTCCTTTCAAGACACTGTCCATTCCATTCAACTGCTCTTCCAAGTCCTTTGCTGTCTCTGACAGAATTACAATGTCATCGGCGAACCGCAAAGTTTTTATTTCTTCTCCATGGATTTTAATACCTACTCTGAATTTTTCTTTTGTTTCCTATACTGCTTGCTCACTATACAGATAGAACAACATCGGGAAGAGGCTACAACCCTGTCTTACTCCCTTCCCAACCACTGCTTCCATTTCATGCCCACGACTCTTATAAATGCCATCTGGTTTCTGTACAAATTGTAAATAGCCTTTCGCTCCCTGTATTTTACCCCTGCCACCTTTAGAATTTGAAAGAGAGTATCCCACTCAACATTGTCAAAAGCTTTCTCTAAGTCTACAAATGCTAGAAATGTAGGTTTGCCTTTCCTTAATCTTTCTTCTAAGATAAGTCGTAAGGTCAGTATTGCCTCATGTGTTCCAGTGTTTCTACGGAATCCAAACTGATCTTCCCCGAGGTTAGCTTGTACTAGTTTTTCCATTCGTCTGTAAAGAATTCGTGTTAGTATTTTGCAGCTGTGACTTATTAAACTGATAGTTTGGTAATTTTCACATCTGTCAACACCTGATTTCTTTGGGATTGGAATTATTATATTCTTCTTATAGTCTGAGGGTATTTCGCCTGTTTCATACATTTGCCCACCAGATGGTAGAGTTTTGTCAGGACTGGCTCTCCCAAGGCCGTCAGTAGTTCCAATGGAATGTCGTCTACTCCGGGGGCCTTGTTTCGACTCAGGTCTTTCAGTGCTCTGTCAAACTCTTCACGCAGTATCGTATCTCCCATTTCATCTTCATCTACATCCTCTTCCATTTCCATAATATTGTACTCAAGCACATCGCCCTTGTATAGACCCTCCATATACTCCTTCCACTTTTCTGCTTTCCCTTCTTTGCTTAGAACTGGGTTTCCATCTGAGCTCTTGATATTCATACAAGTCGTTCTCTTATCTCCAAAGGTCTCTTTAATTTTCCTGTAGGCCGTATCTATCTTACCCCTAGTGAGATAAGCCTTTACATCCTTACATTTGTCCTCTAGCCATCCCTGCTTAGCCATTTTGCACTTCCTGTTGATCTCATTATTGAGACGTTTGTATTCCTTTTTGCCTGCTTCATTTACTGCATTTTTATATTTTCTCCTTTCATCAATTAAATTCAATATTTCTTCTGTTACCCAAGGATTTCTACTAGCCCTCGACTTTTTACCTACTTGATCCTCTGCTGCCTTCACTACTTCATCCCTCAAAGCTACCCATTCTTCTTCTACTGCATTTCTTTCCCCCATTCCTGTCAATTGTTCCCTTATGCTCTCCCTGAAACTCTGTACAACCTCTGGTTCTTTCAGTTTATCCAGGTCCCATTTCCTTAAATTCCCACCTTTTTGCAGTTTCTTCAGCTTTAATCTACAGGTCATAACCAATAGATTGTGGTCAGAGTCCACATCTGCCCCTGGAAATGTCTTACAATTTAAAACCTGGTTCCTAAATCTCTGTCTTACCATTATATAATCTATCTGATATCTTTTAGTATCTCCAGGGTTCTTCCATGTATACAACCTTCTTTCATGATTCTTAAACCAAGTGTTAGCTATGATTATGATGTGTTCTGTGCAAAATTCTACCAGGCGGCTTCCTCTTTCATTTCTTAGCCCCAATCCATATTCACCGACTAAGTTTCCTTCTCTCCCTTTTCCTACACTCGAATTCCAGTCACCCATGACTATTAAATTTTCGTCTCCCTTCACTATCTGAATAATTTCTTTTATTTCATCATACATTTCTTCAATTTCTTTGTCATCTGCAGAGCTAGTTGGCATATAAACTTGTACTACTGTAGTAGGTGTGGGCTTCGTATCTATCTTGGCCACAATAATGCGTTCACTATGCTGTTTGTAGTAGCTTACCCGCATTCCTATTTTCCTATTCATTATTAAACCTACTCCTGGCGCTGCAGTCTGGAACCGCAAGACCGCTACGGTCGCAGGTTCGAATCCTGCCTCGGGCACGGATGTTTGTGATGTCCTTAGGTTAGTTAGGTTTAACTAGTTCTAAGTTCTAGGGGACTAATGACCTCAGCAGTTGAGTCCCATAGTGCTCAGAGCCATTTGAACCATTTGAACCTACTCCTGCATTACCCCTATTTGATTTTGTGTTTATAACCCTGTAGTCGCTTGACCAGAAGTCTTGTTCCTCCTGCCACCGAACTTCATTAATTCCCACTATATCTAACTTCAACCTACCTATTTCCCTTTTTAAATTTTCTAACCTACCTGCCCGATTAAGGGATCTGACATTCCACGCTCCGATCCGTAGAACGCTAGTTTTCTTTCTCCTGATAACGACATCCTCTTGAGTAGTCCATGCCCGGAGATCCGAATGGGGGACTATTTTACCTCCGGAATATTTTACCCAAGAGGACGCCATCATCATTTAATCATACAGTAAAGCTGCATGCCCTCGGGAAAAATTACGGCTGTAGTTTCCCCTTGCTTTCAGCCGTTCGCAGTACCAGCACAGCAAGGCCGTTTTGGTTACTGTTACAACCCCAGATCAGTCAATCATCCAGACTCTTGCCCTTGGAACTACTGAAAAGGCTGCTGCCCCTCTTCGGGAACCACACGTTTGTCTGGCCTCTCAACAGATACCCCTCCGTTGTGGTTGGACCTACGGTACAGCTATCTGTATCGCTGAGGCACGCAAGCCTCCCTACCAACGGCAAGGTCCATGGCTCATGGGAGGGGGGGGGGGGGGTGGTATACGTGATATCCGTGTGTAAAACAGACCGAATGAATAAGAAATTGTGTTAATTGATTACCAATCGTGAAATGTAATTGGCGGTGACGATTGCGATGGAAGGTTGGTGAGTAACTATAAAGAGAACTCCAAAGGTCAAAATCGTGGCCGAAAGGTTACCATACACTGTCTGATTAATTAATCTGGAACGTCCTGAAGGAATTTCTCAAGCTGTTTTGTTGTAAAACTTACATCAGTTGTGGCAGACGAGATGTGGTGAGGTAGCAGGCGGAGATGGACCCTGGGTTGACGCGGTCCATCTGCTCGCAAAACGAATGCTCCTCCCCAAATCCAGGCTTCGAATCTCCTTCAGCCTGAGGCATCGACTATCTCTCTCCAGCTCCTAACATCGAAGTGTTCCTCTCTTTTCCACTGGCAGTGTAGAAGTTTCTCTCCTGCTCCTTCGCACTATGAACCAGCTAATACTGCGACTTTTCACCAATCTGAGAACACGTACTTATTTGTCCAATACAAAAACTCCTAAAATTTTCATTCTGAGTTTCAGTGTAGCTTTTCGGAAGACTGCGAGCGCCGATCTACCACAACTCCTTGTTCCAAAAATGATTTGATTCTCCGATAAATGCCAGGAGAGTGAATTCAACATGCATTCTAGAATTAAAAGAAGTTAAAGAAAATGCTGTCCAATCATCACTTACTTCCATGGATAATACTGCTCCTTTACATATACTTCGGAACTTATAGATCACGTAGACCTGTCATATCGACGAATGAAGTATGCTGAATGAAACAGAATGAAACACGACGCTGGGCACGGTCTCAGACGATTCACTGTGCAATGCAGCCGTGTGGGAAAAGAATCAAAGCTCCAAGAACTAACAGAAAGCACCGAGGCCCAAATAGTTATAGGCACTGAAAGCTGAACAAAGCCGGAGAGATGTTCAGTTGATGTTTCAACAATGGACCTAACAGCGTTCACAAGAGGATAGATTAAATGCAGATGGCGGTCGAATGTTTTTTCAACTGAAATTGAAACAGGTAGTTATTATGAGTTAGAGTGGTTAAATGTTATACCTGACAATCAGAATTAATTAATGATAGGTTCCTCCTACTGACCCCCTGACTCAGATGATTAAGTTACTGAAAGGTTCAGAGAAAGCTTGATTATAATATCAAACAGGTACCTCACTCAAACGGCTATAGTTATCGGTGGCTTCAAACTACCCTCTATATGTTGGCGAAATTGCAAAGTCGGCGGTTGGGATAAAGCATTATCTGAAACAATACTAAATGCTTTATCCGCTAATTATTTTGACCGATTAGTTCAGCAACGAGAACATGCCAACGCCCTCAGCAACAGACCTGGGCAGAGAGGTACCATCATGGTGGATAGAGGGGTTAATGACCTCAAACTAGTTCTAGTGAGGCTGAATACCGTATCAACCAAACTCCACAAAAATAAACGCAAAATCTATCTACTTAAAAAAAAACAGGTAATAATTCGCTTGATGACTTCCTAAGAGACAGTCTCCATACTTACCAACTATGTAAACGTAGAGCAGAGGCGCCTTGAATTCAGAGAATCAGTATCGACAGGAACTCAACATTTATACAACATAAATTCATATGAAACGGAAACAATCCCCCCTGGACACAAAACATTTCAGAGCACTGTTGTAGAAGCAGCGAAAAAAACATGCTAAATTTAAAAGAAGGAAAAATCCCCTTGGTTGGTGAAGATATAAAGATCTCGAAATTTAGCGCGGACTTCAATGCGATATGCCTTTCATACATTCCACAATGAAACTCTGTCTCGAAATCTGGCAGAAAATCGTAAATTATTCTGGTCGTATGTAATGTACACAAAACAAAATCTGTATCTTCGCCGTGTGATACGAAGGCAATGTTACTGATGACAACGTCACTAAAGACGATTTACTAAATACGGGTTTTCGAAAATCCTTCATCAAAGAAGATGAAGTTAGTATTCCAGAATTCGAATCAAGAACAGCTGCCAATATAAGTAAAGAAGTAGATATCCTCGGTGTACCGAAGCAACTAAAAGTACTTAATAAAAGCAACTCTCCCGGTCCAGATTAAATACCAGTAAGATTCCTCACAGAGTATGCTGATCTAATAGCTCCATATTTAGCAATCATATATGACCGCCTTCTCGACGAAATGTCCATATCTAAAGAATGAAAAGATGCATAGGTCACACCAATAGTGAAGGCAGTAATCCACTACACTACAGACTCGTAACACTAACGTCGATTTCCAAAACATATTTCGATCTTACACATTATGAATTACCTCGAAGAAAACCATCTATTGATACATATTCTGCATGGAATCAGAAAATATTGAGCCGGCCGCGGTGGTCTAGCAGATCTAGGCGCTCCGTCCGGAACCGCGGGACTGCTACGGTCGCAGGTTCGAATCCTGCCTCGGGAATGGATGTGTGTGATGTCCTTAGGTTAGTTAGGTTTAAGTAGTTCTAAGTTCTAGGGGACTGATGACCATAGATGTTAAGTCCCATAATGCTCAGAGCCATTTGAACAGTTTTTGTTTTGAAGAAAATATTGATCTTATGCTACATAACTAGCTCAGAAAATTCCAGAAGCCGCCGGTGAGTAAGGAGTACAATATCGATACACCATGACATTAAAGATACGAGCAATACACCTTACAAACTACACTCCCCACACTTTGCAGTTCTAGCTTAATGCTTCATTGGGCTGTTGGTGCACTCTGCGCCTTGTATCACTTGAAAATAAAGAAAATCGCGACTCGGACCATGCCACACACGTCCAATCGTCTACTATCCAATTGCTGTGTTTCGTCGTCCATTGAGGATCCGTAATCATATGTGCCGCTGTAACCAGTGGCCTTTAGCTACTCCAAACATCCGTTGCATGCCTTCGTAATCTCCACTCTTGAACTGTTGAAGATGGACCAGTAGTTATTACCAGGGACTATTAAAATCAGTTATCATTAAGAAGACATGACGTTCGTCCCTCGTTCCTTTCAGTTACGATCTTCTTAGGACCACTCTTCTTACGACGTATTATATCACTGAGAGTGGTACACGGTTCCTTGTAATCATGTTGGTCGGTCTGCCTCGATACATCAACAATAGCTTCTTTCTGTCATTCTACCCTCCCGCTGGAGGTTCGAGTGCTCCCTCGGGCATGTGTGTATGTTGTTTTTATCTTAAGTTAGTATAAAGAGTGTGTAGGTCTAGGGACTGATAACCTCAGCAGTTTGGTCCCTTAGGAATTCACACACATTTGGACATTTACTGTCATTCTGTCCTGTCTCGATAACGAGCTAATTTACTGTGCTGATTCCATACAATTGCCTGGCACATACACATCACTTCACTGCCGCGACTTATGTCCCCGGTGAAGGTTCACGTTAGAGGTCAGAAACGGGGCGGGTACGAGTCTGCTATTGCAGCTTTCGTATTTTACAAATAAAGGTGCCGATGTTACATCGGTGCTAACTGGCTTCTTTCGGGCCTGCTGTAATTCGGTGAGTATGACGAGTCTGAAAAACGCTCTGTTCTCTTCATACTCATCGACGTGTTTCTCTTACTGGGTATCAGGAGATTAAGGATACTAGTGACCTATTGTTAGTATGGAAGATGAGTACACGGTCTGGCTGCTGTGAAGTACCTTTGAGAAGGCGAAATGACTGACCTTCGGAATGAGATGACCTTTAAAGGTGTGTTTTGTAATATTGTGGAAGGTATAAGACAAAAATTATTTGATGTAGCGTAAAAAAATTCGATTGTGTTCAGTTAGAGAAAGAGTGATGTTTGGAATAAATTTCTTGTCAAAGCCAACGCTTCAGACGAAAAACGTATAAATTTTGTCCAGTGCAAACAAAATGTTTGTATTGTTGTTTATTCCGCATCCACCATAAGAAAAAATACGTGCTTCGTCGAACGAAAACTGGGCTCAGAGCAACTATAATGTTATGTCCCTCCAAAAATCGCGCTACTTCTGTGTTCTTTTGGTCGTGGCAACTTGCGTTTATGGACTAACAGCCAATTCCTTAGATGTAAGTTAGCATACTGTGAGTGGAATGTGTTCATTAATGCCAGTGTAAGATCCCATATTATCACACTTTGTTATACACTGAAGAGTCAAAGGAACTAGTACGCCTGGCTAATATTGTGTAGGACCTCCGCGAGCATGGCCTCGACTAATGTCTGAAGTAGTGCTGGAGGAAAATGATACCACGAGTCCTGCGTTGCTGTCCATAAATCCGTAAGAGCACGAGGGGGTGGAGATCTCTTGTGAACAGCGCGTTACAAGGTATCCCAGATATGCTCAATAATGGTCATGTCTGGGGAGTTTGGTGACAAGCGGAGGTGTTTAAACTCAGAATAGTATTGGCTCTGAGCACTATGAGACAACTGCTGAGGTCATCAGCCCCCAAGAACTTAGAACTACTTAAACCTAATTAACCTAAGGACATCACACACATCCACACCCGAGGCAGGACTCGAACCTGCGACCGTAGTGGTCTCGCGCTTCCAGACTGTAGCGCCTAGAACCACTCGGTCACTCAGGCCGGCTCAGAATAGTATTCCTGGAGCCACTCTGTAGCAATTATAGACTTGCACTTTTTTTACGCTACATCAAATAATTTTTGTCTTATACCTTCCACAATATTACAAAACACACCTTTAAAGGTCATCTCATTCCGAAGGTCAGTCATTTCGCCTTCTCAAAGGTACTTCACAGCAGCCAGACCGTGTACTCATCTTCCATACTTGCACTTTTGAGTGGTCACAAAGCCGTAATCCTGATTGTGTGAAGTAAATGAATAGTAATTTACGGTCTGATGGTGGAAATTTCTTTCAAACAGTTTGCACATTTAGCGAGATTGCCGTGATCTCGCGGTTATGCTCGTACTTGCAAACTCGTATACTCGCTTCCGTTCCTGAACGAGCCGAGTCCACTTGTAACCGACAACAGACACGAGTGACGAGAAGGCTGCATTAGAGAAACGCGAGTCGAGCCTACGAGCACACGGAGACGGCGAGTTCTTAAATGAAGTCATAGGACGCGCTGGCGAGTTTACGGAGCTCTTTTGTGATCTTTAGTTCACGTGACCGTCTGGTACCGATTCTACGCTGTCTTGCAGCGCTACATAGTGGCCACTGTGCTCAAATAGCGGGTGACTAATATTATATCCGGTGAGCTTACACTACTGCCCATTAAAATTGCTACACCAAGAAGAAATGCAGATGATAAACGGGTATATATTGGACAAATATATTATACTAGTACTGACATATGATTACATTTTCACGCAATTTGGGTGCATAAATCCTGAGAAATCAGTACGCAGAACAACCACCTCTGGCCTTGATACCGGCCTTGATAGGCCTGGGCATTGAGTCAAACAGAGCTTAGATGCAGCTTCAACAGGATACCACACTTCATCAAGAGTAGTGACTAGCGTGTTGTGACGAGCCAGTTGCTCGGCCACCATTGACCTGACGTTTTCAATTGGTGAGATATCTGGAGAATGTGCTGGCCAGGGCAGCAGTCGAACAATTTCTGTATCCAGAAAGGCCCGTACAGAATTTGCAACATGCGGTCGTGCATTATCCTGTTGAAATGTGGGGTTTCACGGGGATCGAATGAAGGGTAGAGCCACGGGTCGTAAAACATCTGAAATGTAGCGTCCACTGTTCAAAGGGCCGTCAATGCGAACAAGAGGTGACCGAGACGTGTAACCAGTGGCACCCCATACCATCACCCCGGGTGATGCGCCAGTATGGCGATGACGAATACACGCTTCCCATGTGCGTTCACCGCGATGTCGCCAAACACGGATGCGACCATCATGATGCTGTAAACAGAACATGGACTCATCTGAAAAAATGACGTTTCGCCATTCGTGCACCCAGGTTCGTCGTTGAGTACACCATCGCAGGCGCTCCTGTCTGTGATGCAGCGTCAAGGGTAACCTCAGCCATGGTCTCCGAGCTGATAGTCCATGCTGCTGCAAACGTCGTCGAACTGTTCGTGCAGATTCTTGTCTTCCAAACGTCCACATCAGTGGACTCAGGGATCGAGACATGGCTGCACGATCCGTTACAGCCATGCGGATAACATGCCTGTCTTCTCGACTGCTAGTGATACGAGGCCGTTGGGATCCAGCACGGCGTTCCGTATTACCCTCCTGAACCCACCGATTCCATATTCTGCTAACGGTCATTGGATCTCGACCAACGCTAGCAGCATTGTCGCGATACGATAAACCGCAATCGCAATAGGCTACAATCCGACCTTTATCAAAGTCGAAAACGTGATGGTACCCATTTCTCCTCCTTACACGAGGCATCACAACAACGTTTCACCAGGCAACGCTGGTCAACTGCTGTTTGTGTATGAGAAATAGGTTGGAAGCTCTCCTCATGTCAGCACGTTGTAGGTGTCGCCACCGGCGCCCACCTTGTGTGAATGCTCTGAAAAGCTAATCATTTGCATATCACAGCATCTTCTTCCTGTCGGTTAAATTTCGCGCCTGTAGCATGTGATCTTCGTGGTGTAGCAATTTTAATGGAGAGTAGTGTACTATACCAAGGGGATAATTTTTCTGAGAACATGTAAATTTCTCACAAACGTCCGCTAGATGGACTTCGTTTCTTTCTGATAGTGATGCACGGGCTGGAAGCACCGGCCTGCGAGATTCTGCCGTGTCCCGCTCGCCATCTTCAGGCTCAGCGACGCGGCAGCCTCCCTACGTGACGTGGGTGCGCTACTCGCCAACTTGTGCATTATCTACGTCTCAGCGGCGTCCTCCTGCCAATTTATCGCCCAAAGGCATTGCCCAACATAAAACTTTCCATCGCCGAATTCTTTCGCCCGCCCTTTCCTTCCTTCTTTTTCCAACCCAGCGTCAATTTATCTCCCCACTCCATCATCCTTTTTTTGTAAAAGTTGTGCATCCCTTCTTGAAAACGCGTCGACGCTGCGTGGGAGCAAACTAAGGCTCACTATTCTCTACACGTTTCGCCAGTTCTCACGTAGCGCCTCTCTAGTTTCAATGTGGGATGGAAGCACAGGTCGTTTTCTTCTCGGGACAAGGTGGAGCTGCCAACAGGAGCCGAACGGACGTGCAAGTCTGAACACAGACAGCAGGCACCTGACTTTGCAGCGCTTATTAAACTTTTCTTATACCTCAGAAAATACAGTCGATCAAGTAAGCTGGCAAGGAAAAGGATTACGTGTGAGAGTTTCACAGCAGACGTCGTTGTGAATTTCAATATCTGTTTCCTTTGTCCGTGTCAAGCCTTCTAGTGGAGAATATCCCACACGCTATAGCTGTTACCACGCAGACAGACCTGCTGTTGAGGTAATGAATATTGTGGTCTGCAATGTGTACGAGAAGTTCCAGTATGTCTCTTGATTCTGTACAGTTGGGGAAATAAGAGTTGTTTTATTGGCAGGGGAACTCGGAACGAAGTAGGATGCTTAATGTTTAGCACTTTTTCTAAAATAAAAGAGGAAAAGAAGAGACTTTTTTAAGGGATAGATATAGCTTGCATTATAACTCAACATACATTACTCGAAAATCACTTAAAAACGTATGTTACGTATTTTTTTACATTTATTTCGAAGAAACGCTTACCGGCGGGGCAGAACTGAATAAGGCAATTTCTTGTGAAATTATTGTATAAACGATGAAATTATTGGGAACGCAATCTTAAAACTAAGACCCAAAGTTGTTTAATGAATAATTTAGATTAAGAAATTGTTATCTTCAAAAACATCGTCAGCAAGAACAAATAATGTCATTCTCATTTTGAAAATTGTACAGTTATTTTTAATGTTTAATACCAAGGTACTAATGCTATTACTTTTTGAATCCCACCACTCGTGCGCCAGATGTATTCTCTGCTCTGCGAATAGTCAACATAGGATGCCTCTTAATAAATCTTATAACCCAGTTCTGCCTGGCTAGACAAGTTTCTTTGTTAAATCTGTGTTGTAAGCAATTCCTTGCTGTTTATTGATAGGCTAGTGATCTGACAAGATGTTTCATCGTTATACTAAAAGTCCATTACTTCAGTTATGCTACTAGCTCGTCTTTTTGTTCCACAACGAACATAGTTTTGAATTTCTAATCTGATTTGACAGCTCGCTTTTTAGGATTGTTCTTAGCTTTACGAACGTAATTTTTTTTTTACGTTGATTTGGGCACGTTAAACTCGTTAAATGTCTTTAATACTCCAGTTTCAGAATATACAACCGCTCAAACAGCAATTTTGACTGATTTAATATCTAACTGCTGGCATTCACTCTTCCTAATGTAAATTCACACCGTCTAGAAAAGCAAGGAAATAAAAGAGGTACATAATTTGAAACCTACTTGCATCAAAAAACGAGGGGACAGAACA
Source organism: Schistocerca serialis cubense (assembly GCF_023864345.2). NCBI lineage: Eukaryota > Metazoa > Arthropoda > Insecta > Orthoptera > Acrididae > Schistocerca > Schistocerca serialis. The sequence continues at coordinate 533,474,100 of NC_064639.1, read as the reverse complement.
TCAGATTATCCCATTCTGCGCCGCCCCTTTCCGCTACAAGAACACGTTTCGAGTTAACAACCTGTGTGGAGCATTATAAATGTCAGATTTAAACGTATAATGTAACTAACGTATAGCAAATGATAAGATCTTTTAGATTACATGTTATGTAAGGGCGTTCAAAGATAGTCGCAGTGGAGATATCAACTTGTGGCACAAGCATATGCTGTCGTCGCTCGATTTATTGACCAGTCTTCTGAGAAATCCGTTCGATAAAGAGCAGCTGAACTCCGAGTAACACTATCAGCAATACGTGACGAATTTAGAGAAAGATTTGAAAAATGAAGTATTTAGATCGATGTTTGTGAATGAATTATCTGTGGAAGACATGCAACAGCCAATTGCAGCCCTCTGTGTTTACGTACTTTGTTGGCACATTTTCCAAATGCAGTGTGTCGCACAAGGCTTATTTGTTGATTAATGTGCGATATATCGCATTTCACGTAGGTGTAATATGGTTTGATGGCCTGAGGAAACTACCCATTAGGCTATGCCTATAGAACGCGCCATATGGTCCTTAATGTCGTCATGACACTTCATCGGATTATATCTACTTGAAGAGTATCTGAAAGGAAATTCTTGTTGGAACATGTTGCAAACGTGGTAAATACCTCAACTCAAAGAAAAGGAAATCATGAATCATTTGTTGTTACAGTAGGGCTCTTTGATGCACAGTTTCTGGGCCGCTGGGTTAGCGATCGTTCAGCAACATTTCCAGCTCCAGAGAAATGACCGTCACAAAGCTCTGTCCTTACCATTTCAGACAATTCGTTATGGGGAACAATCAAGTGCCATATGGTTCTACGTCGCTACAAGGAAAATGAAGAATTGCGCTAAAGTATTGAGGAAGTCTTTCGAAATGCTTATCAAGATGTCAACGAGGACAAAGAGACACGCAAATACCTGTGTAAAGCACGATGTTGTACTTACAGATATGATAGATCTATTATTGTTATATGTAAGTACTGCAATATGTGATACAGGCCTACCGTTTTGACCTAGAGATACTGTGACTTTTCGGACACAGTGCGCAACGTTACAGAAGTGTCTTGCGAGAAAAGGATAGAGACGGTAATAACAGCACATGTCGTAAGATACAGACTAGGAATGTATTTGAAATTGTGCACTCATATCACAACTGTGAAGAAAATTGGAAAAAAGAGATTACAGAGAAATAAACTGGCAGATCTTCGTCTGTACTGTCACTAGTGTCCAAAGTTAACTCAACCAAGAAATTTAAACATATTTTCAAACGTGTTGTCGAGAAGGCTACAAAAAGGGTCTGAACTTAACCACCTAAAGATAGTTGACCAGAAGTGCCTGAAACACGTCCATAGATGTTTTTTAAACAAGTAACAAAACTTGGAATATTTGAAAAATAACACTTCGTAGAGGATTTGGTTACCATTATTTGTTATACATGCTTTGTGGTTATATGTTGATCCTAGAGCTTTAGGCCAATCGACCCCACTAGCAAGAAAGAAGAGCAGTTCTGAGGCATTTAACATAGCTCAATGCTTCTCGCCTCCCCACTGCATCCCGTGAATGATTCATAGGCTCAAGAAGTGGAAGTCTTACTAGTTACTATGTACAGTGGATATACTGGGCTGCAGTCAATTAACCTGCTGGAGAAAAGTAATGCACACGGATGTTAGCATCGACAAAGATGAAGACTGTAGCGCCTGCAGCCCTGAAGAGTAGTTCGTTTGGCTGAAGCAGTACTGCTCTTTATCTCTGGGTGCTGAAAATATCTCTCCGACCATCAAAGAATATGTTTTGTCTCTTCGTACTGTCGATCAAATCATTTACACCACACCCCCACACCCCAAACCCCTCCCGTCGTTGAGCTGATGTCTTCCCACGAGTCCTTTTTATGAAGATGGCACCTATTTACTTTAGTAATTCTCCTGTCAAGAACAACTTGCTCTGCCCTTTCATTGTTCAATTCAGATGTTTCTGACTGAACAGCGAAATGTTCTGTCTATGCACTGTCTTGAGCAGCCCTGCCTTCGTTGGGCTTAAGAGATAGAGACTAATTACCGTGAGGCTTCTGCACACAGTTTGTCAGAAAACTACATCCCCTAACTCAGACGTTTTCATCCAGACGTAATTGGATTTCGCCTTGCAGTTAAACCCGCCTCCGTAGCCGAGGTCGCTAAAGCGCGCCTGTTTCAGTGCGCTTGGCTCGATGGGAACTTGTGCGAACCCTAGAGGTGCAAGAAATTTTTATGTCCAATTTTTTTTTCTGCTTTTTGGTGGGCTGGAAAGTGGAGGAAGGGGAGAGATAATGGCGTAAAATTCGTCGTCAACAACTTTGTGGCCATGTCTTTGGCTAAATTACAAACCTGCAGTACGTGTGAATTGCTGATAAGGATCCGTGCAATGGACGTTGACAACAATGCTCTCCGAGAGGAGTAGGCTATGTGCCAACATCGCATTTCATCTCAACCGCTTCCATTCATCCATTTAAAACCGACATAACAGTACAATGCACAAGTGCTCGTCACAGTCATCCACACTTCCGATATACACCACTGATCCTTCGTAACTGGCTAAAGCAAGGCAACGGCAAACATACATACAGTAGGATCTTGCCCAGGGCGGCAATGTGCCTCCAGAAACTCATTTCCTATACATGAGAGTTGTTAACTTGAAATTAAGGCCTGATATCACTCTTAATGCCAAAAGTTTACTCACTGTCTACCATGAAGAACGACGGAATAGTATGAGAAATCCCTGTGCCACACAGCAGTCCCAAAAACAAAAAATCAACACCCCTTGTTACATTCAACGCTTTTGAGGCTACTACCTTGCAAGATGATTAAGGAAAATGACTATTAATCGTCCCATAGATAGTTAGGTCATCAGCTATGAGTTTCTATTGAGGTTCGTACGATAATATATTCATTATGCGAAAGAAGTTTCCCCTCTAAGTAGCAGTTCATAGCACGCCATTGACACAATAATGGATAGAAAAAAGGTGAATTTTTTTTCCTTTTTCATGAAGGTCGTGAACAAGAGGCACGTAATTATAGTCATACTAGCCTTTTACCCAAGGCTTCGCACCTGTATGCGCTCCTCTCCCTTCTATATCCACTTCTTTCTTCCTGTATCAGTGCAATTCATCTTCCCACGTCTATTTGTCTATCTCCTCCTCCTCACTCTAACTATCTCTTCATCTGCTCCTCCTCCTCATTTTGTTCATTTCCTCCACCCTTCCTCTCTGATCATATCTTCCTCCTCCTTCCCTCTAATCATATCCTGCCGCCCCTCTCATTTCATCTGCAACCACACCCCCACTCATCAATTTCACCTGCTCACTATCCCTCTTCAGCTTCCACCTGCCTCAGACCTCTCACCTCCCCCCTGTCTCTGTCCATTTCTTCCTCCCCTCCCTCTGTCCATGCCCTCTATCCATCTCAACCTTTCCCAAGCCATACTCATCGACACAGGTAGCCCATGTAATACAGTTCAATATAACAGGCCGATACTACTCCCAGAATATGCCTGCCATGCTGGGCTGGCTACACATCAGGGACTTGAAAATCATTTATTTGCCCCTGGCATACAGGCCACCACGCAATGCTGGTCGACAATACTCTAACACAAGGACCCAGAAAACCATTTCTCGCTTTTGACATTTAGGCTGCCTTTACACTGATATTGTACCCACTTAACACATTTCAAGCGTAAGGCAGTCTAAATGCCATGGGCTGGAAATACATGTTTGTCTTTAACTCTGCTCCTATTAACGCTAGGAGGCCATAAACCTCAAAGTGCTGACACTCGTGAGACCTGCTGTTTCTATGCCAAATTTGGCTGAAATCGATTAAGGGGTTTGGGACGAGGTCTTATATACATATATATATCGCTGATGTCATTCTGTAGTTAATTGTCCAACAAGATTTGTGCTTGTGTAAAAAGTAATTACAGAGTATCTGAAGAGCTTCTGCAACCCAGCAACGTTCCTTCAGCAATTCTCACATGGAATATTTTCCTCCAGAGCCTTTCCCAGAATTGATCAAAGTGACTTGTTGATAACAACAACGTACTCTTATCTGGAAGAAACGAAGTTGATCTCTCTACCAAGATAACAAGATAACTTGACTTAAGTTTTACTTGCTTTCATAATCAGATACATGTGAATGGAGGGATGTTCCTTTCAGTGGTACCATACTAAGACCCATCTTTCATTCTGTATAAATTAAACACGTGTCCTGTGTCTGATGAGCTCATTGCTGACAGTTCCTTCACCTCAAGCCTTTCTTACTCTAACATATTACTGATGAAGTCAGAACAAGGGAAGGAAATCTCCACTGTCATGGCCTCAGCCAGGCCAATGAAATCCAACCGACCCCCTTGTCATCCTCAACAAATGGCTTCATCTGTTGAGTGGAGACATATGGAGTCAGCAGACAGCTCTTCTGTCCATTGTCGGCTTTGCAGACATGGGAACCGCTACTCCTCCTTCAGGCAGCTTATCATTTGGCATCACTGGGCTGAATGTGTCCCATTGCAGTCCTCCGACCAAGGAAAAATCCCCGGCAACATCAGTCGCTGAACCTGAGTGGTCTGCATGGCAGTCAGCTATGGAAGTGGACTAAGTCACAACAAGGCTCTATTAAAAACAGTAATCAACTAATTAATAATTTAAAAATGTGTTATTATGCATTGATCATTATGAAAACACAGCGAAGTTCCAAATAAATATATAATCTGACAACACAGAGTACCGCAGAACGCATTCTCAGAACTAGAACGAACTGAGAAAATCTACGACTTAAATCCCTCTGATGAAAGATTGCGATTCGCGGAAGCGAAAGGTAAGAAGTACACTTTTCGCAGAAGATGGAAGGCTGGATTAAATTCTCGCCACGCAAAGACGAACGAACCTCGAAATGAAAATTCTTGGCACCGGTGGAACGGTTTTCAGCGGAACCGGGAGTAGTAATGAGGTGATACGTCTCCGCCGTACGTGTAGGCGCCGTGACATTGATTCCAATCAAAAATTGACCCGGACGGCAGGCGCCTCAGATTAGGGGGATTTGTCCCGCTGTCTGCGCGCCGATGGAGTCATCTCTCTGCTGCCGCCTGACGAGGAAGCGCTGGCACGAAACGTCGCAGCTCACCAGGTTCTAGTCTCGCGTCGTCGCGAAAAGGAGCATCGCTCTTCCAGTAGTACCTAAAGCATCAGTCTTTGGAGGATAGTTATGACAATACTACTCAAACAGCATTTATGTTTATTTGCATGAAGCTAAAAGATGAGCACTTGTTGGTTTTTACGAATTAATACACAAAGAAACCTGCTACTGCATCCATTATCTTGAGTAGAAATTAAAATCACATGAAGTTAATGATTGACTCACGTAGGGAGCCATAAAAGACAAGGTAAACACAAAATCCATTGACAAATTTGGGATGCTGTCAGAGGATATTTTATGAGAATTTTGGTACATACAAGCCGTGATCTCCGGTGGCAAAAAGACTTCTGCTTGTCACTATGCCGCTCAAAAGTTTCGAAATGGATATTTCCAAAGGACGTCACGTGAAAACTTGTACAGTGACTCGCTCTGTCTAAGCTCCACTATTGGTATGTAATCCATCAAAGCGGGAGTAGTGGAAGCTCTAGACGGTTACAGTTAACCATGAACACCTATGTGCGTTGAATCTGCGACATCTATTTATCTAACCGTTTCAGTTGTCCATACGCTCAGTTGGGACATTTGTGGTCGTAGCAGTTAGTGACTACCATACGCTGTGTCGTATTCATCGGATCGTCAGTGCGTATGCACCCCTGAAATTCGCATCAGAGATCAATTATCTGTCACCTAAGTATAATCACAAAACAAGCTCCGTTATTTTGGCATAGACGGGCCAATTCGGGCCGACCAACCGCCTGGCCATCCTCAGCTAATAACATCGTACGGTTGCTACATGGAGGGGCGTGGTGGCAGCACACTGCCATCTCGGTGATTGTTGGTTTTCTAGAGCTTGGAGCCGCTGTTTTTCACTCATGTACTCATGGCCGGTCAGTTGACATCACGAGGTTGAACAAACCCCGTTACAGTCCTTCCAACAATCAAAAATCCCAGAAAATACTGTGAATCGAACCCTGATCTTTTGCAAAGCTGCCACAATCACTGAGGTACGGAGGATGACTGTCCTTAAAAGAAAATCTTTCTTAAATTACTTCTCTGACGCCGCCTTCTGCCTCTGGAGCAACTACCATTCACTCTACGTGTAATTCAATAGCCCGTTGCATTTATGAAATCATTAAAACACTTCCTTTTTTAAAAGTCACAACTTTCTCATAAAAAATTACGATATATGGCCAGTTGTCTCTGACAGAGCGAAAGTTTAATGCTCCCATTTTCACCCAGATATGTTTATTTCTCCTTGCGTTTGTCAGTCAGTCAGGCGAAATTATTTTCCCTTGATATGATGCTATGACGCGTGTTCTGTAACTTTCATCTTTCGCTTTCTCTTCCACACTTTCTGTAATGGCTGTTGCTACCAGTACCCACAGTTTATTTCTGCTTGTCTATTATTTGTTGTTCTACTTATCACAAACGCAGAAAGCTTTGTTATTTTTTGCTACAGCTGTTTTCACAGTTCAGATCACAATTAGTTCTAAGTGTTGGTTTCGATATTATATGAGGGACGATCAAAAATTTTCCGTTTGAGGGCATTGCTGCAGCGTGTTTTCCACGTAGCGCCACTCCGCTGCGGGTGTATAAACACGAACATGTAGGTGAGTGATTAGTGTGGCATTTGTGTCTTTCCGATGTGCGCACGATAAATGAGGAAAAGTAAAGTATGCCGACGTTTCTGTGAAATGTATGCAAACAGCACCAATGAGCTGTTATTCTTTTCTTGGCCCCAGTAGGACAGACACCGGTTGACATCCAACAGGAGAATAAAGAATGTGTATGTGGCAGCATATCTGTCGTAAACACCCGTTGTGGAGTGGTGACGCATGTCCCCATGTCGCAAATGTCGTAACGCAGACGTTACGCTAACTGAAGTGGGAGACACTGGAACACTCGCCCTCAAGTTCTAATCTCTCCCCATGCGATTATCACGTCTTCGGTCCCTTAGAAAAGGCCTGGAGGAGGGTCGACGATTCTTGTCGGACGAGGATGTGCAGCGGACAGTTACGGACTTCTTCACGTGGCAGAACACCGCGTTTTACTAGACGGTATTTTCAACCTGGTGCGTCCGTGGGATATTGCTTGAACGCTCAAAGTGTTTTCGCCTTATTGACATACCTATACTGGACTACACGGGCTCTTCAAGCGGAAACTTTCTGATCGCACCTTACTCGTGAAACCTCTCTTAACGCATGAGCTGTATTGAACGTAAGTAAGAAATGTAAAGTTCCTGGCTGGATACGAAAGAGGGCCTGAAAGTAACAGACTTAACGGGATAACATAATAAATATGATCTACTGACGAGCAAAAATTATTATGGTCGCCTGCTTAACAGCGTGTTCGGACATTTTTCGAACGCAATACAGCAGAGTTTCTGCGTCGTATGGATTAGACAGATCGTTGACATGTTTCCCGAGGTATGTGACACAACATGTCTGCGCATATGTCACGCAATTTCCGTAAATTACCGGCAGGTGTTTACTGACCGCGGAGCTGGCACCCGATAGCATCCCCAGTGTGTTCGATTGGGTTCAGATCAGGCGTCTTTGGTGAGGAGATATCGACGTGAGTTCACTGTCGATCTCCTCCCATCACTGTAGCACCATTCTGAACTTGTGATGCACACAGTTATCCTGTTGGAAGAATCCATCACCGTCACGAAAGATACCGAGCATGAAGGGAAGTAGGCAGTCCGCAATAATATTCACGAAGTCCACAGCTGTCATGGCACTTTCAATTACTGCCACAGCTCCCGTGAAAGCTCAGGTGTACGTCTTCCACAGCATAACACTGCCCTACCAGCCGGCGTCCGTGGCGCCGTAAATGTGTTCGCTTGAACGACAGCATATCCGGACGCGGCCATAGACCTGTTAGTACAAGAAATGTGATTCAACCGATCAGATGATACATTTCCATTTGTCTACGGCCCAGTATCGATATTCCCGTGCTCACTGAAATCGTAACTGACAACTCGGTTAGCATCGGATCATGTAGGGGTCGTCTGTTACGCAGACCTGTATTCAACAATGAGAGCTGAACGGTGAACTCAGAAATATACGCTATCGTGATATCTGCTACAGATCTCCGCCTATTACGCTTAACTACTAGGGCCAGTTTCCGACCTCCACTTTCTATATTGAATGACGGACGTCTGAAATACCTTCCCGCGTACATGTAGTTTCACTTTCCATAGATGCTCAATAAAGTAGCACCCGAGCAGCGACTAGCTTGGCCGCCATCGGGATGCTCTCTCCCAGACCGCTTGTGTCAGTGAATTTTCGGACCGTAACTTCGCTACAATGATTTCCCATTCGTCTCTGCTCCAATTAGTATAGTGTCCGTACCGCACGACGCACACACCACGCCACCAGACGCAGTTCAGAGTCGCGGTCGGTAGTGGCCGTAATGTTTTGCCTCATCGATGTAATTGGGTGTGTCACGTGGCTCCAATGTCCCCACACCTCCTTGTGACCGTCAGCGTGACAGTCCAGAGCTGATGGGTAAGGCGCACAATATCAGCGCATTTAATTCCAGACCTGTTGTGGATGAGTGCTCTTCTAAACCCAGGGCTTCTCGTTTGCTGTCGCATCAAGGGTATACGGTGCGTTCATCGATTCGGTGGTTACCACCGCCGCAGAGTTAGCTGCTGTGAAGAACTTTGTGTTGACTAACGCCGCACACCATATGTCACAGGGAATGAAAATTAGTATGCGTGCCGGAATACCATTGCTGGGATTCAGAAGAGCGGATTAAGGTAGCTTGGACTGATAAGTCTCGGTGCTAGCTGATACAGGCTCATGGCCGCGAACAGGTACGTTGAACTCGTGATGTGATTCACCTAGCTTGACAACAGATCTCTGCTCAAGCAGATGCGCAATTACTATGATCAGGAAGACGTTTGTGTAGGATGAGATAGTACTGTGATACATCTTTCATCGTCTCTCACAGTCGAACACACTGTCAGTTAACGTCATTTCGTTCATTCACCTACTGTATTCCGCAGATGACGTACACATTCAGCAGAACTATGTACTACTACATCACTCCCGATTTGTGTCTGTATGAACTGAGAAACCCTCGACGGATATGAGATTAACTGCGGCGCCACCTGTAGTCCGATTAATATTTCTTGGTAGCTGACGTGCGCCACTTGCTGCTACAGTGTTGCCACATTAGCTAGCAGCTACCGCTCGGTTATAAGCGAGACAAAAACGTGGCGGGTCACTTCACAATGTAATGTTAATGTACAACGCGAAGCGATGCTGGAAGCGCTCGTGCGAGGTTAAGAAGAAATTCGAGATGCTCTGTCGACAGATGATTTTAAATGACCAAAAACGGAACTGCGGAAGACGATGGGTGTTGTAGCCCTCAGTCTAAACACATGTCGGAATCTAACCAGAACCACTTCATGTATGCTATATAGCCGAGAAAACGGTGGTCAACAATCTCAGGCAGAACTAACACCACACCGAGCGAGGTGGCGCAGTGGTAAGACACTGGACTCGCATTCGGGAGGACGACGGTTCAATCCCGCGTCCGGCCATCCTGATTTAGGTTTTCCGTGATTTCCCTAAATCGCTCCAGGCAAATGTCGGGATGGTTCCTTTCAAAGGGCACGGCCGACTTCCTTCCCCGTCCTTCCCTAATTCGAATAGACCGATGACCCCGCTGTCTGGTATCCTTCCCCAACCAACCAACCAACTAACACCACGACCGCTTTGTTCACTACGATTAAACCTAACGTCTACAAGCAAGCTTCAAACAGAAAAATTTCAATTTCAGTGCTAAAAGCAAACTGTAATTTCTGGCTATCATCGGTTACCTGAAACTATCCTCACACTGGCAAAACGATTTGCCACGTAGCCAACCAAAGAACAGTCCTGGTTGCCAGCTGGTTGCAGAATAATGGTTAGACAGGCTGATTCCAAAAGAAAACAAAATGATAGGAAGAAAAATAAGAGCAAAATGAAGATCCCAATACGATCATGAAAAATTATTAGAAAAAATACGTTTAAACCAATTAATTGAATAAAAATAATAACCAAAGTCTTTTGCTTCGATTTAGAAATAAAGAAAATTGGTAAATTTGTTGACATTCGAATCTACGACCTTCTACACGGCCAGGTTATATGCGAACCACTGTGTTACACTACTACACTGCATCCGGGTCCTATATTTGTACCTCTGGTGACTCAGTCGCAACAATGAATTGCACCCTTCAAAACTCGGCTTCACGCAATGTCGTGCGAAGCTTTATAATGTAAGACGATCTCTTTGATTATAGTAACAGTACGTGTGACGCCGAATGTCTTCTTGTGCGAAAGGATTCAGAAGTGTTTGGTTAGTGCTGTGTATGAGACATGTATTTCTTTATCATCGTAGTATGACCGTCTATGTATGTATGTGTGTGTGTGTGTGTGTGTGTGTGTGTGTGTGTGTGTGTGTGTGTGTGTGTGTGTGTGCGCGGGCGTGTAATTTAATACTATTTTGGGTGTTGTTATCATGTGTGATAAAATGCGAAATAAAAGCGCCCGACCCAGGATTCGGTATCCAAGAACATCAAGAAAGAAAGCTGGACAAGGAATTGAAAGTGAACTGACAAATGGTGGCAGTTTGGCAACGGCGAACGGTTCAGGAGTGACGCTGAGTATTCTGGATGGAGGAAGTCAGCTCCAACGCCTACAGAGTCAACTGCCAAGTAATTTTAAAAGGACTATAGTTAGCTTCAACTTAATTATACTGAGAACCACGATGAGGCCACTGAACGAGATTGTTATTTGATCAATCTCCGGGAGTCGACTGTTGTGGCTAAGCTATCATGAATTAGTATGGTTCCTCGTTGAGTTACACATATAACGCTTCAGCACAAGACGTATGGACGCTTGAAAACTTTACACGAAAATTATAAAACGTAATCTCACTGTTACAGATACACTTTATATTTCGGAATCACACACTAGATGTCACTAAAGGCCTTCAAGTTTATGAATATATAGAAGCGCCTTTCACCACCACTGATATAGTTTGTGGATAATTTTGGCTCAAAAAATGGCTCTGAGCACTATGGGACTTAACACCTGAGGTCATCAGTCCCCTAGAATTTAGAACTACTTAAACCTAACCTAAGGACATCACACACATCCATGCCCGAGGCATGATTCGAACCTGCGACCGTAGCGGTCGCGCGGTTCCAGACTGAAGCGCCACACCGGCCGGCGATAATTTTGGGTTGCCTCTGAATTTCATGGACTTCGTGTAGTTATTGGAACAATTTTCCTAACAATATGATTACTTCGACGTTCTTGTCAATTCTCACGAAGACACCAGAAAGATCCGCCTGTTTAAAAGGTGCCGAATAGTATTGTGTTGTTACAAGAGAGGCAGTGATAGAAGAATGGGTAGGTCAGTAGACATAAGTGACTTCCAACGTGGACTAGTCATTGAAGGAGAGAAAGAAGGTTAGTGTTTATCGTCCCATCAACATCGAGGTCATTAGAGGAGGCGCTAGTCACTGGATGTTACCTGAGTAAAAAATCGATCAGGGTCACTTAAACGCTTCTGAAGCTGCACTAGTCGACACTGTTGGTTATGTGCAAACGCGATGACACAACTGCAGCTAATCGACGACGGTGCAGACCTCATATACTGACGCACAGCATTACTGACTAATGGTCGAGCATTGCGAAGGGCAGTTGTAAGAAAACCGCATGAAGTCAGGGGAAGAAATTACTCGTGAGTTCCGAAGTGCTTCCAGCGGTCAAGCTAGTAGAATGACTATGCCTAGAGACTTAAAAATAATGGGCTACAATGGTTGAGAACCTTCTTATAAGCAATACATTTTTATAGTCAGTGCTGTGCGATACTTGAGGCGGTGTAAAGAGAGAAGCCACTGCACAGTGGGTCACTGGAAACGAGTAACTTCGAGTTATGAATCACGCTATACCCTGTGGCAGTCCGATGCAGTGGTTTCGGATAGGCGAATATCTACACTACGTCACCTATCGTCGTGGATAGTGCCTAAAGTGAAGTACGGAAGAGATGTTGCTACGATATGGGGGTATTTTTCATGGTTAGGAGGTTGGCCCTATATTATCCTTAAGAAAACGTTATGTCAAAATGATGAGAGCACATTTTACAATATTGTGTGCTGTGTACCGCAGAGTAACAATGTGGAGACGATGGTTAGCTGTGTCAGCATGACAGTACACCCTCTCATAAAGCAGGAACTGTGAGGCGATGGTCTGTGCACAATAACATTTCTGAAATGGACTGGCCTACCAAGACTCCCGACATGATCCCTCTGGAACACCTTTTGGATGAGTTAGAACTTCGACTTCACCCCATACCCCAGCGCCCAACGTTAATACCTTCCATGGCTTCGGCTGTTGGGGAAGAGTGGTCTTTCTTTCCCCCACGGACAGACCGCTCATTGAAAGGCTCCCTATCAGATATCAAACTGTCATGAAGACAAAGGGTGCACATGCCATATATTAATGCCCGCTAGTAGGTGTCCGGATTCATTTGATCAGGTAAAGTATTTAAAGCAATTATTATGGGTTTTACTGACACAATAAGACTTCTGGCAAAAATAATACATTTCATGAACCTATCGCAAGTAGTATAACTCTAGCTAACCGTCCCTGCATTCTCTTGAGTAACTGGCTTTAGGTTTTCCGTGTGTCTGGTAGTGACAGTGGAAAACTTGTATTGGGCACGGTCCTGCGAGTCCGTATCCTTAATGTTCAGTTGATATGTCTGTCGCTCGGGGAGCTCAGGAAGAGAAGAATATTTATGCTGTTGTACGAAGCTGCAAGCCTTTCGGGTAACATGTTATAGGAGACCGTCACTTCGTGGGCATCATGAATGTGCTGCCTTCGTACGCACTCTCATCTAGCGTTAGTTGTTGGTTTTTTACTGCTAGAAATGCGGTAAACTGAAAAATTTTCAATAGTATCACACAATACTAAGCCACGATATACAAACTCTGCAACTTCAGGAAATCGTAGTTCTGTGATATTATGATTTTGAGCAAGTGTAGCTCTTTTATTGAAGCTTCAGTCTATTTTTTTACGGTATTGACAATCAGTTTTATACTTTTCTGATGATTTTGTTACCGTATTTCAAATGGTTGCACGTATTCAACAAATGCAACGCTGCCGGCCTGAGTGACCGAGCGGTTCTAGGTGCTTCAGTCTGGAACCGCGCGACCGCTACGGTCGCAGGTTCGAATCCTGCCTCAGGCATGGATGTATGTGATGTCATTAGGTTAGTTAGGTTTAAGTAGTTCTAAGTTCTAGAGGACTGATGACCTCAGATGTTAAGTCCCATAGTGTTCAGAGCCATTTGATCCCTTTAATGCAACGCAGTTTCCTGAATCCATAGGTATTCGTTACTCAACAATAACTGTTATGGCGAAAGAATTAAAACGCACGTTCTATTAAGCGCCTAAAATTGTTGGGCTATTTTATGATAATGCTGTTACAGCCTCAATAATACGAGTATACAGAGTAAGTACATGTAGCGCCAAAGTCTCTAACTGAAACTTGTGTCGTACCACATGACACGGATGTAGGTGGCTCCGGTCTTGGAGTAAAAAGTAATGGAATTATGGATAGCGTAAAATTCCTGAATGTCAGACTATCTACTAGTGACCTAAGTTCAATCTTAAACCTCTTCGCAGCGTTAGGTTAATAAGAAAGCTAAGATAACAGAGCCTCCTCTGCATGCTGAAGTTCTCCGAAAACTGCAAACTTTTTTTACATGTGCTTAAGAGGGTCCGTTATCAAAATTTAGTTTGGGACATAAATTCCTTGTAATACGTATTTCATGGCCTATTAGGGGTGATGAGATGCTATAAATCTGCCAGCAGCGTGGTTCTCTGCGTGATGCGTAGGAGCCCAGGACATTACAGGGGGATTAATGTCTCTGTTGGTTGGGCGTCAGGCGCCGATGCAAGGAGTTCGCACGCACTTTCACCATCTATCCTATTAACCCCTTCAAGCACTCGGGCTGTAATACCAAAGCCAAAATTTCCAAGTGGGAAATACGTATCATTGTGAGAGTCCAGAAAACATTTGTATGAAAATGTTACGTCAAAAATAACACTGGTAATTACTGCACAAACAGCTCTGTCCATGACCATGCAACAAGAAATAGACTCAACATACATTTACCAAGAAAAATAGACATAAAACTTAAAACAGCCTTTTCTACCAAGGAATAAAACTGTACAATAAATTGCCAAATGGTTCAATTGGCTTTGAGCACTATGGGACTTGACTTCTGAGGTCATCAGTCCCCTAGAACTTAGAACTACTTAAACCTAACTAACCTAATGTCATCACACACATCTATGCCCGAGGCAGGATTCGAACCTGCGACCGTAGCGGTCGCGCGGTTCCAGACTGTAGAGCCTAGAACCGCTCGGCCCCTCCGGCTGGCCAAAATTACCAAAAGAGATTAAAGAAATTGCAAAAATACACTTATTTAAAAAGGTAGCTAAAAAGTACCTGTTATGCAATACATTTTATACATTGAAGGATTACTTAGCTAAATCAGAGTAGGGGTTTTATAAAAAATGTTATACAAATAGATTATAATAATAATGATGATAAAGTATCCAACATTCCACATTACATCTTCACTTCATGGAGTTTTTCCCTTCCTTCCATCCCTTTCTAGAAATACTTACCCCCAAGCTATGCATAACACAATACTAACACCTCTTCCTCTTTCTGAGCTCATTATGGAGGGATGCTGACTCAGTTTTTCAGGATAGCAAGTGGGAAGTTGCGGTACGGAAAATGGCCAGAGATCACCAATGTGTGTGTGTGTCTGTGTGTGTGTGTGTGTGTGTGTGTGTGTGTGTGTTTAGAGAGAGAGAGAGGGAGAGAGTGAAGTGTTATAAAACAATGTGTGTATAGTATGTGCAGTGACTGATAGTGAGATATGAGTGAACAGTGTGGCATTACATTATTTAATAAGTTATTTGTAAAAAAAGTATTGTATACCGGGAGTAAATGTAATCATTGTCTCTAATTAGAAGTCTGTAAATATATGTGTATACGAATTAGCTTATTTTAAATTGATCTAAATTTGTAAATATTTTGGCATGTCCTATACCCTTGTAAAAAGAGATCTACGGCTGAATAAAGCTACTACTACTACTACTATGTCTAGAGTACGGCATCAGATGTGTTCTGTTGCAAATTTTCAAATATAATAAAATAGTACTCTTTCCTGAGTTAGTCACTCACAGCAAGCAATTAAGCCGTGTATCAGTCATCACAATTAACCTATTCATTATGTAAGGGGAAGCCGAAAAGTAAATGGGGCTTTTGAGAAAAGGAAGATTTATTCTAATGTTAAAAAACTGAAACATGTATCATTTTTTTGCACAACTTCCCTGCATTTCAAGGTATTTTGTCCAACCTTTCACAAAATCTTTGATTCCGTCTGAATTTTTTTTTTTTTTTTGATTGCACGAGTAACCAGTTTTGTACCACACCAATGACTCCTGCATCGGGTGCAAGTCTTCTTCCTCTGAGAGCTTCCTTCAATGGTCCAAACATATGGAAATCGCTTGGAACTAGTTCTAGACTGTATGGCGGGTGTTCCAGCAATTCGAATCCGAACTCTTTTTCTTGTTTCGGCAGTCCGTTTGGCAGAATGTGGGCTAGCGTTATTTGTTGCTGGATGACGACTTTCCGCAGTTTTCCGAGGCGTTTGGATCTGATTACAGGTTTCAGTTTATTTCGAAACACATCACAATAGTTCTCATTGCTCACAGTTTCTCCTCTTAGGGTAAAATGAACAGCTCCCACACCTTCCATGTCCCAGTATAGTGTTAGCATAATATTACTAGCTAATGCTTGGCATTTAAATTTCTTAACTTCTGGTGACAATGAGTGTTTTCAAACCATTGTAGCCTTATATTCTGGTTCGTGATGATGCATCCACGTTTCATCTACAAAAAACAATCTGCTGTAAAAATCCATCTCCTCGCCACGATAAGGGGCCAAACTTTCATGAGAGATATCCATCCTTTGCACCTTATGCGTCGCTGAGAATTCCTTCGGTACCATTTAGATACTTACCTTCCACACGCTTTCCGAAAATTTACCCTGTCGTGTAAGGTGGAATACGCTGAACCATAGCTGGTATGTAAAGTTCGTCCACTGTGATTCGTCTGTTTTCCGTCATGACATCCTAAACGAATTCCAAATTACCCTCAGTTATTGAAGTCGATTGCCTTCCCGATCTTTCCTCGACACACAGAAAAGTTCTTCTCGGTCGGAAGGGTTCTGTTCATTCGTAGATCTTGCTTCGTGATAAACAGCTGTCACCATACTTAAATTACATTCGGCATATAAATTCCGCAGGTCTAGTACCGTCCGCAAACAAAAAGCGAATGACTGCCCTCACTTCCTCCTTGGTGCAGATACACAATGAAGCTGACATGTTTCACGGTTTACGACAGTACGTTATCAGAAGAAAGAAAACTGGCGTTCTACGGATCGGAGCGTGGAATGTCAGATCCCTTAATCGGGCAGGTAGGTTAGAAGATTTAAAATGGGAAATGGATAGGTTAAAGTAAGATATCGTGGGAATTAGTGGAGTTCGGTGGCATCAGGAACAAGACTTTTGGTCAGGAGCATACATGATTATAAACAGAAAATCAAATAGGGGTAATGCAGGAGTAGCTTTAATAATGAATAGGAAAATAGGAGTGCGGGTAAGCTACTACAAACAGCATAGGGAACGCATTATTGTGGCTACGATAGACACGAAGCACACGCCTACGACAGTAGTACAAGTTAATATCCCAACTAGCTCTGCAGATGATGAACAAATTGATGAAATGTATGATGAGATAAAAGAAATTATTCAGGTAGTGAAGGGAGACGAAAATTTAATAGTCATGGGTGACTGGAATTCGACAGTAGGAAAAGGGAGAGAAGGATACCTAGTAGGTGAATACGGATTGGGGCTAAGAAATGAAAGAGGAAGCCGCCTGGTATAATTTTCCACAGAGCATAAATTAATCATAGCTAACACTTGGTTCCAGAATCATGAAAGAAGGTTGTATACATGGAAGAACCCTGGAGATACTAGGAGGTTTCAGACAGAGATTTAGGAACCAGGTTTTAAATTGTAATACATTTCCAGGAGCAGATGTGACACTGACCACAATCTGTTGGTTATGAACTGTAGATTAAAACTGAAGAAACTGTAAAAAGGTGGTAATTTAAGGAGATGGGACCTGGATAAACTGAAAGAACCAGAGGTTGTACAGAGTTTCAGGGAGAGCATAAGTGAACAATTGACAGGAATGGGGGAAAAATACAGTAGAAGAAGAATGGGTAGCTTTGAGGGATGAAATAGTGAAGGCAGCAGAGAATCAAGTAGGTAAAAAAACGAGGGCTAGTAGAAATCCATGGGCAACAGAAGGGATACTGAATTTAATTGATGAAACGAGAAAATACAAAAATGCAGCAAATGAAGCAGGCAAAAAGGAATACAAACGTCTATAAAATAAAATCGACAGGAAGTGCAAAATGGGGAAGCAGGGATAAAATGGCTTAAATGGCTCTGAGCACTATGGGACTTAACATCTATGGTCATCAGTCCCCTAGAGCTTGGAACTATTAAACCTAACTAACCTAAGGCCGGCACACAACACCCAGTCATCACGAGGCAGAGAAACTCCCTGACCCCACCGTGAATCGAACCCGGGAGCCCGGGCGCGGAAAGCGAGAGCGCTACCGCACGACCGAAGCAGGGGTAGCTAGAGGACAAATGTAAGGATGTAGAGGCTTGTCTCACGAGGGGTAAGGTAGATATTGCCTACAGGAAAATTAAAGAGATTTTTGGAGAAGAGAGAACCACTTGCATGAGTATCAAGAGCTCAGATGGAAACCCAGTTCTAAGCAAAGAAGGGAAAGCAGAAAGGTGGAAGGAGTATATAGATGGTCTATACAGGGGCGATGTTCTTGAGGACAATGTTATGGAAATGGAAAGGATGTAGATGAAGATGAAATGGGAGATACGATTCTGCGTGAAGAGTTCGACAGAGCACTGAAAGACCTAAGTCGAAACAAGGCCCCGGGAGTTGACAACATTCCATTAGAACTACTGATAGCCTTGGGAGAGCCAGTCCTGACAAATCTCTGCCATCTGGTGAGCAAGACGTATGAGACAGGCGAAATTCCCTCATATTTCAAGAAGAATATAATAATTCAAATCCCAAAGAAAGCAGGTGTTGACAGATGTGAAAATTACCGAACTATCAGTTTAATAAGTCACAGCTGCAAAATACTGACGCGAATTCTTTACAGACGAATGGAAAAACTGGTAGAAGCCAACCTCGGGGAAGATCAGTTTGGATTCCATAAAAATGTTGGAACACGTGAGGCAATACTGACCCTACGACTTATCTTAGAAGAAAGATTAAGGAAAGGCGAACCTACGTTTCTGGCATTTGTAAAGTTAGAGAAAACTTTTGACAATGTTGACTGGAATACTCTCTTTCAAATTCTGAAGGTGGCAGGGGTAAAATACAGGGAACGAAAGGCTATTTACAATTTGTACATAAAGCAGATGGCAGTTATAAGAGTCGAGGGATATAAAAGTGAAGCAGTGGTTTGGAAGGAAGTGAGACTTGGTTGTAGCCTCTCCCCGATGCTATTCAATCTGTGTATTAAGCAAGCAGTAAAGGAAACAAAAGAAAAGTTCGGAGTAGGTATTAAAATCCATGGAGGTTCACCGATGACATTGAAATTCTGTCAGAGACAGTAAAGGACTTGGAAGAGCTTTTAAACGGAATGGACAGTGTATTGAAAGGAGGGTATAAGATGAACATCAACAAAAGCAAAAAGAGGATAATGGAATGTAGTCGAATTAAGTCGGGTGATGCTGAGGGAATTAGATTAGGAAATGAGACACTTAAAGTAGTGAAGGAGTTTTGCTATTTTTGGGGAGCAAAATAACTGATGATGGTCGAAGTAGAAAGGATATAAAATGTAGACTGGCAAAGACAAGGAAAGCGTTTCTGAAGAAGAGAAATTTGTTAACATCGAGTATTGATTTAAGTGCCAGGAAGTCGTTTCTGAAAGTATTTGTACGGAGTGTAGCCATGTATGGAAGTGAAACATGGACGGTAAACAGTTTAGACAAGAAGAGAATAGAAGCTTTCGAAATGTGGTGCTACAGAAGAATGCTGAAGATTAGATGGGTAGATCACATAACTAATGAGGAGGTATTGAATAGAATTGGGGAGAAGAGGATTTTGTGGCACAACTTGACTAGAAGAAGGGATCGGTTGGTGGGACATGTTCTGAGGCGTCAAGGGATTACCAATTTAGTACTGGAGGGCAGGGTGGAGGGTAAAAGTCGTAGAGGGAGACCAAGAGATTAACACACTAAGCAGATTCAGTAGGATGTAGGCTGGAGTTGGTGCTGGGAGATGAAGAAGTTTGCACAGGATAGAGGAGCATGGAGAGCTGCATCAAACCAGTCTCAGGGCTGAAGACCATAACAACAACAATGACATTACAGTGACTAACGCGGGAATAAGAGAGAGTGACGTGTCGTATAAATTTTTGCAGATGACAATACTTCAGCCCTGGATACTAACAGTGTTACCAATACCCACGGCAAGGAATTGCAAAAGTCCATTGTCCCTTTACTATTTGACTTCCCCGTATATATATTTTGCAGGACACAGTAGGTGAAAATTCTCGCTGGCCAAAAGCAAAAACATTAATGAACATGGTGGTAACTGAAGCAGTTCACTTAAAAGAAATCCGTCATATGTAAGACATGCGTAAAGGTTGTGTGTATGTACATTAATAAGACTCAGTCTTTAAGTTTATTAAAGTTATGACATTAATTTATTGGCGACGTATTTAGATACACTACTGCTCATCATTAGGCACCACAGACAGAGTCATAAGTATTATCTGTGTAACTGACAATATTAATTAGGTTATCACTAATTTTTTTTTTATTTGATATGGCCTTTATTAGGTCTAGAATATATACACGCCATCTTGCGTCATGCATATTATCCATTTTAATATTCTGGCAAACAACTACTGTATATGTTACCATTGCCAGTTTCCCAAGTCACTAACATGTGCCTACGTACCATTGTACTAACAAGGGAACCTCCCCATCGCACCCCCTTCAGATTTAGTTATATGTTGGCACAGTGGATAGGTCTTGAGAAACTGAACACAGATCAATCGCGGAAACAGGAAGAAGTTGTGTGGAACTATAAAAAAAATAAGCAAAATATACAAACTTTCCGATTCCTTACAGTTCGGAAAATATTCATTGATCTTGTTACTGAAGTCGCGAGCTATATTTGCTGGATTCATATTGCCCACGGAATACATCTCACGTATTTAATGCACTCTCGTCCAAAGTAGCGAACAGTCAACTGCTAGCCAGGGAGCTTCGTTAGCAAGAATACGCTCTCTTCCGTGCGCTGTAGTCGACTGACGTCGTGTGTTTCGATGTTTGTTTAGTTGTAGCGTCCCCATACTACGGCGCAGTTACCTCGCATCGGACGGACGGACAGATAATAATTGTATGAAAATAAAAAGTTAAACTTTTCACTCGAGGGAAGACTTGAACCAATGACCTCTCCTTCAGCAGCTGCTCACGCTAACCACGGGACCATGCCGCTCCTAAGCTCACACTCTCCTTGATGTTGCCTATCTTGCGCATAGACTACTTAGTTTGGCTATTTTGCTTATTTTTTCTCATAGTTCCACACAACTTCTTCCTGTTTTCTCAATTGATCTGTGTTCAGTTTTTCAAGGCCTGTCCACTGTGCCAACTTATAGCTAAATCTGAGGGGAGGTGCGATGGGGAGGTTCCCTTGTAAGAAGACTGCTTACGACGAAAGGTTTTGTTCGTCTTACTAGACATAAAGTTCACATTCCACAGATAAACACGCCATTTCGCATCCTAAAACCAATATTATCACCATCTCTATGGGCAGTGGATTAAATAACAGATCGTATTTTTTGCCAGAAGACGCAAACTCTTCTACATCATACAGAAAAGTACCTTAGAATCGAGGGCACATGCTCTGACAAACCACAGCCAGTGGACAATTATGCAGTAGGATCATCAGCAAAGCTATCAAGAAAACCCTTGTACTTGACAGCACGTATTGTGCCAAGAAATGCATCCTACACATGTTTCCCTATTTAAATATAAGGAGGTTTATCTCCTGGCCACACAATAAATTAGAGATACCTTGCTTCATAGTATTAGTAACATAAATAATACACTATATGACAAAAAAGACGAGGCCCCTCGAAGGAGTCATGCAAATTGGTCACAATTTGATATTCATATAGGTATCGACGGAAAAGCAAAACTGTAAACTTTTGAGGCCAATGGATGAATGCATGACGCTGCAGCTCACTTTCAATCGATCTTACACGTGTTCGACTGGGTCCATGTCCGAGGAACAGGTAGGCCCTGTATTTAGGTGATTCTATCATGCAGAAGGACCCATAAAGATGAAACTGTTACCAAAATTTTGGCGACGCTGTTCCACAATTAGTTTCAGAATCTCGTCCGTGTTCCGTAGAGCAATGAGATTACCTTCAACCACGAGAGGTGTACGGTAGCCCCAACTAACGCCAACCAAGAACATCATTCCAGTATCATCTTGTTGCAAATTGTGAACATAACGCCGGATTGTTTCGACATCCCGGGTTGCCTCCAGACACGTTGTTTTCGGTTATCAGGGTACAAACAGATCCGAGTTTAGTCCATGAACAACGTCTGAGGCCAATTCTGGTGCGTCCAATCTGCATGATTTCTTGCCCACCTGTAAAGGAGCCCATAGTGTTGTTGTGTGCACCATGGTGCTCGCTATGGAAATAGAGAATGGACATTCGTATCGTGCAATCTTCTTCTAACAGTTTGAAGCAATACCTGACGTCGTGTGTCTCCTTCGAACGCCGAATTCACTTCTGGAGCACCCAGCCCACAGTTCCTTTGACTCAAAAGTGATGGATGGCAATCCTCCTGTGTACACGCCGAACGTGCACGGTCTGTGTCGTGTAAGTGCTCAGCTCTGCCCGTCAACTGGAACAGGTTCCATGCCCGCACCACATCACTTTGACACCGGTGCACACGTCGACCAACTTCCCCGGTTCACAAGCTTTCTGTGCGTAACGTGATGGTGCGAACCCGAACGTTGGTCACGACTCTCGTTTGTGATGTGATGGATGTTCACTCTACTATTCCACAGGCATCTCCAGTGTGGCCCGACTTTCAGGTGAAATGCTGCAATCCACTCGAGTGTGGTGTTCTACAAGTACAAACCATTCAAAGCTACCGCATGCATGTATGTTTCTAAACAACGTCTGGGGTGACCTTCCGATAGGTACAGGAACGGCACCAATAGCAACACTCCTGCACGACATATCGTGATGATGCAGCACTTCTGTTGATGTGTGTATTACATAGTCACACAATCTCATCTGTAAGTACTTTAGTGACTTTTAATACATGTGGGTTTCTGAAATATTTGCACGAAGGTTAGATAATGCATTTAGAAAGGGAACACAGAAGTCAGATAGTACAATGCGGACGCGTTGCCAAAATACAAACAAAACAGATACGTTTGACAGTTCTTTCACATATAAAGGATGTCAGCTCTAATGTCTTATAACAGTTTGATGATATAAAGAAAGCATTTTATGAATAAACATTGCTTGTAATTTTTCCACGTACTGTAATAATAAAGAAATTGTGCAGTTGACTTAAAGGAAACTTCTAACATTTTTGATAGCATTGGACTGTGCTGTTAAAGAATATTATAGTAATATGACACATTTTAAAGTTGAGAGTGAATTCTCCGTTTACAACGGAAGTGGAGGAACTTTCACAAATGTGAAGATCAAACGTCTCGACTCAGCGCAGATTCCATGCCACTACGTGATGATAATACGCCAAATCAGGTGAACCAGATGTCTTGACAACAGACAAGTGTCGTATTGCTATATGTAGGAGTTAACACTGTTACGAAACTTAATTTCCTGACGTATTAAAACAGAGGGCAAGGCCAGCCTCGGAGGAGCTGCTGGCAGATTAAAGGCTGAGCCAGGTAGTGAGCCGATCCTGGCATTTCGCGCATGGGCTTCAGTTTAATCTGTCATAAATTTTAAAAAATCCATTTTTCCCCGTGCCTAGGCAGACATTTAATCTACCATCATTAACCTGTCTACATCTGCTAACCCGAGGGCGGGAATGATCAAAACACAAATCAGCTAAGGTTGTATCATTGATTAGATCCATCAGCGCAAAATGAAATAAATTTACGACAATAGCATACGATTACATAAAAACTTTGAGGTTGCAAGATACATGCACATAATTATAGGACTTTTTAACTAAGGACAGCCTCTTGGAGAATTGGGGAACACGTTTTATGTTCACATGATACGACCTTTATCGAAACCGAAATCGACGTAGATTCCGTAAACAAAGATCTTGTGAAACGAAGCCCTCCCTGTTAGTGCATGAGATCCAGAGGGATGCAGATGACTGCGATCAGGTTGCTTCTTTGAGAGGTTCTCGCTCCTAAAGAGTTTCATGCTCCGTGCCACTATCTCCGGCAGTCAGCACGGAGTAACGGTCTCAAAATCATCAGACTCTAATCGAAACCGGTCGCCTTTTCTAAGAAACAAAGTTAATATATGCGATCTAGAGAATTTTTATTATAAAAGAAATTAATACTACCTTACGAATGCTGTTATATGCGAGAACCACAATTCAAAAATATTTAAATTCTTTATGAACCTATAGTAAATGACAGAACTGCTTTCCGACACTGTATTTTAAGTTATTTAATGTAACGAGTATAATTAATAAATGTACCGATTATAACTACGACACGTCCGTTAATCGCTTTATTATTGTTTGTCAGCGGGCTGTGTTTTCCTAGTCACATTGCTCATCATTGCGATAGTAGACAACACTGTGATGTTATTAAAACAATTATTTGACGTTAAGTCTATAGTAAGTATGGAGCAAATATTTACCATTTTTGTATTTGTGTGTTTGAGAACGTCATATGAAATTAATTGTCAATCAAAGGACGTTGTGCCAATATTTCGATATAATGAGGTTTTTCGGCTAAATTAATTTCATACAGGCGGAGTAAATAATACCAGAAGTGTCTTATTTATCCCTTGCTTGCTTTGGCTTCAACTTTTTTTCTGTGGCTCTATACCAAATTTGGAAGCCAAATATGGTTCTATTGTCGAAGTAGTTTAAATTCGAGCATATTTATGCGTCCATGTGATCGGATTGAATACGCTGTTAAAATACGCATTCCAGCAAAAAACAGAAATCATTATCGCTTGGAACCTGAAGGCAGCTGTTTCATTAAACAAATATTGCGAGATAGTTTTCCCTAACTGGGCTATGAATACTATGCATTACGTAGGATGATTGGTGAGATGAGCCGGACACTCAGAATGTTAGAAGGCTGTTACTGTTCTTGCTTGCACAGAGCAGACCACATAAATGGTTTCAAACTCAACTTTCTCATGACTCCTTCCCTGTCAAGCGGACGAGACATCGAGACGCAGTAAAGGACCATTTCGCTCATTTTGTATCCCGCCTGGGAGGCGATGCGAGGGTAGGTACGGGAAAAGGTAATACAAGTCGGTACTGCACGAATGTGGTTTACTGGTGCAAAAACAAGGTGATAAACGATTACATAACTTTATACGTAGGCGCGATACTGAAGCGAAGTGTCCTGGCTGGCTGCACCTGATGAAATGGCGAGAAGCAGTCGCGGAGCTCTTAGACCTCGACAGCACCGGCTAGAGGGCGCTGTCGTCGGTGTCTCTCGTAGTGCCAACTTAAGAGACCATTCCGTGGCGTCGTTGCTATCGATACCACAGCTCACTTACCCTAGTATCCGTTCTGGTAACAGGGAAGTTGTGGTAGTCTAATGAAATCGAGTGGAACTTCAAAAATTCTTAATCTGAGGTACAATGTCAAGCGTACCCTCCTTTTTCTGAAGACTGGCTATGTACGGGACATCATAGTAACATTCATATCCACCACGTTTCGTAAAAGCTTTTTAAACATGCTGATTCAAGACGCTACAATCATGATATGAAACGTTAGCTAAAGTTACCGCACTGTTCAAACAAATTTCTCAGCAGTAGTTCTGCTTGTGCGTTGTATACCATGCCATCGAACACGTTATCTACTAATTTATTTTCTTGTCAAAAATGCTTCAAGCGAAGCGTGAAATTAGAACAATCTATGCGCTTACATTATCAGTCCCACTTGGTAAGCGTCCGAGATCGATGAACGACAATCGAGAATCGGTCAAATAAGCGCCTTGTAAGCCGCTTCCTGCTTGGATGAGTCACATTTCCTTAAGACTCTTCCTATGAATCTCAGTCTGGAATTTGGTTTTCGTACTGGTTGCTTTACAGGTTCAGTCCACGTAAGGTCGCTCCTGATAGTTACTCCCAGATATTTTATGGTAGATTATGTTTTCAGCAATTTTTTATGAGTAGTATAGTTTTGCAGTAGTGGATTTTGCCCCCATGAATGGGCAATATGTTTCATATACTTAGGTTCGTGTTAAACTGCCAGAACCTGCAAATCGGTACTGTCTTCTGACGTAACTGCTTCCTAACAAACAACCACATTGTCTGCGAACAGTCTTAAAGACCTTCCGACGTTTCTACTCGATCATCTATATACTCTGTAAACAGTAACGGTCCTATCGCACTTCCTTGGGGCACTCCGGAAAATACCTTTACATCTATCGATATCCGCATGCTTAGCTGAATGGTAACGTGCTTGCCTCCCATGAAGCGGGCCCGGCTTCGTTTCCCGGCTGGGTTGCTGATTTTCTTCGCCCGTGAACTGGGTGTTGTGTTGTCCTCATCATGGTATCATCATCATCGACGTGTAAGTCACCCAACGTGGCGTCACATGAAATAAGACTTGCAACAAGGCGGCCAAACCCGGATGGCACCTCCTGGCCAACAATGCCATACGATCATTTCATCTGTACAAGGAAGTCTTGAACCCAGTCGCAAATCTGGTTCGATACACAGTGAGGTCGACTCCTCCTTCACTAAACGGAACTGCGGGACGGGGTGAAATGTGTTCCTTAAGTCAAGGAACACGACAGCAACATGAACGCCGTTGTTTACAGTGCTGGGGATCTCGTGGAGGAACAGAGTGAGATGAGTTTCACAAATTCTGTGTTTGCGAATTCTATGTTGATTTTTATAGAGGAGATTTTCGTTTACTAAAAACGTCATAATTCGTGAGCGTGAAACACGTTCCATAATTTTACAATAGGATGACGTGAACAATATCTATATATACTACAAAAATAGGTGTACTTGTTTGTATGTGTGTGTGTGTGTGTGTGTGTGTGTGTGTGTGTGTGAGAGAGAGAGAGAGAGAGAGAGAGAGAGAGAGAGAGAGAGAGAGAGAGAGAGTGAGAGAGTGTTCCACATCTTCTCCTAAAGCACTGGACCGATTTCAATCTAATTTGGTATAGATATGCCTTAGTGTTAGGTGACAATCGCTGTGGAGATAAGAACTACCTCTCTATCAAAGAACATGGTTGGGACTGAAAAAGAAGCATAGCCCGCAATGCTTGAATTCTCAGATTTTATTCAGCAAATATTTGAGGACGACAGCATTTAGCGACTCCCAAACGTTTTACACTTAATTTCGAATATTTACTAAGTTTTTTCTCGGTGACAATCTCGAAAAATGATGAAAGGAAAAATGCTTATCGTTTATTATTTTTCCGCTGAAACTCCAATAAAAGTACCACGTGAGGCATAACATAACTTACTACTTCTTCGCCGGCCGAAGTGGCCGTGCGGTTAAAGGCGCTGCAGTCTGGAACCGCAAGACCGCTACGGTCGCAGGTTCGAATCCTGCCTCGGGCATGGATGTTTGTGATGTCCTTAGGTTAGTTAGGTTTAACTAGTTCTAAGTTCTAGGGGACTAATGACCTCAGCAGTTGAGTCCCATAGTGCTCAGAGCCATTTGAACCATTTGAACACTGCCCAACACGTGACTTAACAAGATCTGGTAGCGTTGGGAAAGCGGCAGGTGATGAGGTGAGGATAGTGTAATGGACAGTCGAATGAAAACTAGACAGATGGAAAGAAAGTAAGTCAGTAAACTTTTCATAATTAAATAATGTGACCGCCATTTATGTCACTGTGAGGCAAGACGGTTAGTAACTTCATGGGAAAATGTTCCTGGTCCCATAGGGAAGCATGATTGCAGCCAGGTGTTCACCTCTTCGTCCGAAGCAGGTCGACGGCCATGAATGTCTGTCTTCGTGGTTCCAAAAATATCGAAATCGAAAGGAGAGAAATCAGGACCGTACTGAGGGTGTGTAAGGGCTTCCCACCGAAACTTCTGCAGCGTAGTAGAAACGACCTTGACAAGATGGGAACCTGCTTTCGCTGTGCCTCTAATGAAAAGCATTTCATCTATCAACTGGTGAACTAGGTTTTTCCGTCCGTTGACGGACCATATAGTCTGCGAATTTCATGAACTTTTATTCGCTGGGCATTTCCTCCAGTATTACACTCGACGCTTCATGAACAATGGCGGAAGATGTGCCTCCGCAGCAGCACATATGCGACAAAAGAGTCGGTCTTCTTTTCTATCCCTGAATTTCTCCTTTAATCTGAGTCGCTGTATTTTCGTCTGCGGACGTTTCTTGAAAAGAAAATTGCATCCTGAAAGGGATGTTTCGGGTAACACTGCTTTCATAACTTTATTTGAAGCTATCATAAAGTCTAACACTGCAGTTTTCGGTGACAACACTGCAACTCTCTTTATTTTTTATGTCTTTTCCAGGTATTTTGACTTTTGCTTGGGAGCAAAGAAAATAAAACTGGAGACCAACTGCCAAAACCCTCCCATAAGATCAGTTCCACTTTCTCACAGAATTTTCTACTCTTCTTCACAGCCGATCACCAGAATTATTTTGTCATGAACAGACCCATCGTCAGTTTACAAAAAACTATTATCTTCTGATAATTGCAATATATCTTCGCTCAGCTGAATCTCCGAACTAGTGCCAGGGTTCCGGGTTGTCCCAATAGCTTTCCTTCGTGCTCTGCACAATGTATTTTAGGAGTTCTCATAATCTGGCAAATTTGCAACGTAATCTAAACCTTTACTCTATAATCGTAAGTCCTCTTTAAAAATGTGGAAGACAGGACTCCCTTCTTGTAGCTATGCATTCGTTTCTTAATTTTCGCATCTGCTGTGTGGGAAAGAAAGTTCCTGTCCATCCATTATTCTGCTATTTGCCATTTTTAAACAGCTTGGGCACTTACTCCGTTCTACACTCACTCAAAACCAATTCTTACACTGATCACTGCACCCGACAGCGATGACCGTCTTTGAGAAGACACGAATTCCTTTCCATAGTTGTAATTATTTTTGTTACCTACAGAGTAAATCAGCAGTGCAGGAGACTCTTGTCGGAAAACCAACTGTCGAAATCTGTTTAGTCGGAAGGCCCATGGTTTTGCGGCACCTGCAATGTGTTCGGAAACACAACGGTCGGAAAGCCAGATCAAAGATCGAATCCTGGTACGCTTTCATCCAAACGACTGATGTGGTCAGGGAAAAAAAAAAGGTCGTATGGCACTGTTGGGCCGGGATGTCCCATTCGGGTTCGGCCGCCAAGCGCAAGTCTTATTTAAGTCGGCGCCCACACTGGGCGGCTTAAGGCCGTTGATGAGGATGAAATGATGAAGAGGACAACGCAACACCCAGTCCACGGGAGGATAAAAATCTCCGAGCCGGCCGGCAATCGAACAAGGGCCCAGTGCATGGGAGGCAAGCACGTTACCACCCAGCCAAGCAGGGGACCACGTGGTCAGTGAAAGCTCTACTCAGTAACAGAGCTCGACTTGTATAAAAGTGAACGTAGAATTGAGTAGGATGTTCTCGAAGCTCGAAAAGAACAACAACGGGAAACACACCGTGAAGAAAGATGTTAAGGAATGCCCTGATAATAGAAGATGAGACCATTTGATTTAGCTTACTTCATTTTGAAAGAAGAAATTGGGGAACATTTTATAAAAGCAAATAACTATTATAACTTCTCTAACAGATTATCGAGGAAAATAAATGTAGTAGTTACAGGGAAGTGGGAGGACTGATGTTTTATATAGTACAAGAGGGAGAAAAAGAAGAAGAAGAAGAAGAAGAAGAGAGGAAGAGAAGTATTCGTTTACATGTCATTGTATACTTTCCTGTTCTCCTCGAGCTTTACAGGACAGTAAGGCATAAAAAAAGAAACAGATTTTTCTGCATCTGAAACTAAATTTAACATGCACAGTCTGGCGTTCCACAAAATTCATTTTCTTCAGACAGTTTCAGTCTAATCGTTTGATAATATACGGATATATGGTTTCAATAAATTAGGAAAAACACGTGAGAAAAATATGTGAGCGTTACTGATTCTCAGCTATTACAATTGGAGAAAAATTTCTTCCTTTCTTGTGACATAGGGATACTGTCAGTGCGACAGCATACCAATGACGCAATACAATGAGAGTGACGATAGGCTAATGAGCGAAAATTTCATGTTATGGGTAGTCATAATTAACATAGCCTGCTATCAAGAATAGCAGCATTTCAACGTCAGTGTAAATTGGGTTGTAAAGAGATCGTGTTTCTATTCGCTTATCTTGTTTCCCCTCTCATTTCCCAGAGCTAAGCATCTTGCAGTTCGTTTCACAGTTCATTTTCTTCTTTTCGACCTTCAAAATGTTACGTCCTTCCCCTTGTATATCATCATTAAACTCATCTAGCAGCTGTGGCTTTTCATCAGCGCAGCGCCTAATAACGTGCTTTCTCACTTAATACTTTTTACAGTTCCTTCACTTCGTTAACGCTTAATGAAATATTAAACGCCCCGTAGTATTCTCCTCATTTAATCTCGTATTTTGTTATGTGTTTGAAGCATGGAGGAAAAGCATCCCTAACTTACTCCTACTGCGCTAAAAGGAAAGTGTAAGCATGACTGCGCAATTTAACAGAGTCCTATCTTCATGTATCCCTCATGTTAACCAATTATCATAGCATTTTCACACATACACTGATTACGTGGAATATTAAAACTTCATAAAAATATAGTGATTAAATTAGAAATAAGACAAGAAGAGCATAGTTTATTATATTGTGATAAAACTGTGGATGTTAGCTTCCTTAATTATAAACAAAGGCAACGAACTTTATCATAAAATCCTTCATTTTAGGTGCATCTATATCTAAAAGACCAAGTGACGAAACTGCATATACACAGGGTAACGAAGCGTTCCATTTCATCGTCAAAGAAGTAAAAAAGTAAAGATGTTCCAAATCTAGCATCACTATAACAAAAAATACGCCTTGGTTAACATTAAAGCTGCAGAGACGTATGGAGTAGAATAAAGCAGCTGCTTCAGTTGGAACCCAATATGAACTCTTTCGATATGCAAAATGCAGTTTTTCGATATCATTATCGTCATGGACACTTGGATTGGTCTGGAAATTTAGAACACCAGAATATGCACTCCTAATTTGAAGTTATGTACCTGCACTTTTTGTACTATACGTAATCAGCTGGTGTGAATGCAAACATAAACGTGACCCGTCGAATTGGCAGACATCTCAACACATAATCTTACGCAAATTCCCAGCTCAAAAGAGCGAAAACCCTCTGGTTTCGTTAGATAAATAAGTCTAGACGCCGCAGTACAGCCATAGCCTGCTTCGTGTAGCATGCACATCGTACTCACACAAACCTGCAACTGAAAACGATTCACTGAATGACCAGTTTGCATTTCTCTTGCTTTTACTATCAACTCTAGCAAGTGGATAAGTTACCTTACATGCACTGTGTCCCCTGTAGAGGAGAGCTAAATTCGATTTATTGTTACATTTTAACAACGTCATGTTTATGTGGATGGTGTACAGTGATACGTTTCTGAACATGTCTTGACGATAAGAAATGGATTAACGAATAAAAAAAAAACAGGGTACTAATTGAAAAAGACCTACTACTGTCAATATCTTCGTAGCAAACAAGATTACAAACAGGAAATCATG
Source organism: Schistocerca serialis cubense (assembly GCF_023864345.2). Classification (NCBI taxonomy): domain Eukaryota; kingdom Metazoa; phylum Arthropoda; class Insecta; order Orthoptera; family Acrididae; genus Schistocerca; species Schistocerca serialis. The sequence goes on along the minus strand of NC_064639.1, from coordinate 533,442,754 downwards.
CTGGTTAGTGCCCGCAGAGTTGCTAAACAATATTAGCTTCAGCGACTTCCTATTTTGTTTCTGGAGAAAAAGTTATTTTTGTTGGCCAAGATAAACCGGGAACCTTGTACATATTTTCAAATAGATGGATCAAGTACCTTTCATAACAGCATTCGACATCTCGTTGAAATAGGTGTACACTGGTTTGCCACACCTCAAAGTTCATAGTGATACTTGCAGCATAAATAGTTGAGTAACACACTGAATGTGAAGCATATATATGGCAGAGAGCATAACTGTTACTGGGTTGAAGTTGCCTTGAGCAGGTGCTCTTCGTCTTTAGCAAATGGTTCAAATGGCTGTGAGCACTATGGGACTTAACAGCTGAGGCCATCAGTCTCCTAGAACTTAGAACTACTTAAACCTAACTAACCTAAGGACATCACACACATCCATGCCCGAGGCAGGATTCGAACCTGCCACCGTAGCGGTCGCGCGGTTCCAGACTGCAGCGCCTACAGCCGCTCGGCCACCCTGGCCGGCCGTCTTCAGCACAGGTGTAGGATATTTTTCTGAGTTGGAAGTCAAATGGTTCTGAGCACTATGCGACTTAACTTCTTAGGTCATCAGTCGCCTAGAACTTGGAACTAATTAAACATAACGAACCTAAGGACATCACACACATCCACGCCCGAGGCAGGATTCGAACCTGCGACCGTAGCGGTCGCTCGGCTCCAGACTGTAGCGCCTAGAACCGAACGGCCACTCCGGCCGGCAGCTGAACGTCAACACTAGCCGTATTGTACATGGTGTACTCCAGTTATCCAGGATATGTCGATAGCGAAAAATAAAGTTAAGGACGAACTGTATTCTTCTGATGAGACTCATCAAGTAGAGAACTTGAGCCACATCACTGTTCCAGGCGAGAACTTTATACACAAAGCAAGAATTCTGCAAATACCTTGGGAAATGCAATATTGCAATCTCGCCTATATGTCTGTTACATAAGAAGAGTAATATTTTTGTTTCTTATTTCCTACCGAGCGAGGTGGCGCAGTGGTTAGCACACTGGACTGGCATTCGGGAAGACGACTGTTCAAACCCACCTCCGGCCATCCGGATTTAGGTTTTCCGTGATTTCCCTAAATCTTTTCACGCAAATGCTGGGATTGTTCCTTTAAAAGGGCATGACCGATTTCCTTCCCCATCCTTCCATAATCGCAGCGTGTGCTCCGTCTCTAATGACCTCATTGTCGACCGGACGTTAAACACTAGTCTCCTCCTCTCTTATTTCCTATTTTTCTAAGGGAAATATGATTTTCTAAATTAAATAAATTTTAAATCTTCTTGTTGTATCCTGGGGATGCTCTGCTAGCATAAAGTATGAATATTTAAATTAGTTTACCTAAATTAAACTCCGTCTGAACGGGCCTTTTAAGACCCAACTTTACTGACCGGCCGCCGTGTCAGCCCATAGCCGTCACTGGATACGGACATGGAGGGACATGTGGTCAGCACACCACTCTCCCGGCCGTATGTCACTTTACGAGGCCGGAGCCACTACTCCTCAATCAAGTAGCTCCTCAGATTGTCTCACAAAGGCTGAGTGCACCCCGATTGCCAACAGCGAGAAAACGAGGGCTAATTTGCTTGAGAAAAGACGGCGTAGTTCTTTTCTCGAGTTGTGAGTCGGACACTGAGAGACTAACTCACAGACAGACACCAACTCACTTTTAGTTTGGGTATGATGGACTGCACTTAACTTTTACATCTTTTACATATGTTGGAAGACCAGTACAAAACCTAGCTTGTGAATACGTGATCGGTTACCCACGGGAAATAATAGTAGAACTAAAAACATGAAATGAACCACTCAGTACAGCTGACGCTTGATAAATGATATGTTGCTGTTCTGGTCTTCAGTCCTGAGACTGGTTTGATGCAGCTCTCCATGCTACTCTCTCCTGTGCAAGCTTCTTCATCTCCCAGTACCTACTGCAGCCTGCATCCTTCTGAATCTGCTTAGTGTATTCATCTCTTGGTCTCCCTCCACGATTTTTACCCTACACGCTGCCCTCCAATGCTAAATTGGTGATCCCTTGATGCCTCAGAACATGTCCTACCAACCGAGCCCTTCTTCGAGTCAAGTTGTGCCACAAACTTCTCTTCTCCCCAATTCCATTCAATACCTCCTCATTAGTTATGTGATCCACCCATCTAATCTTCAGCATTCTACTGTAGCACCACATTTCGAAAGCTTCTATTCTCTTATTGTCCAAACTATTTATTGTCGACGTTTCACTTCCATACATGGCTACACTCCGTACAAATACTTTCAGAAACGACTTCCTGACACTTAAATCTATACTCGATGTTAACAAATTCCTCTTCTTCAGAAACGCTTTCCTTGCCATTACCAGTCTATATTTTATATCCTCTCTACTTCGACCATCATCGTTATTTTGCTCCCCAAATAGCAAAACTCCTTTACTACTTTAAGAGTCTCATTTCCTAATCTAATTCCCTCAGCATCACCAGACTTAAGTCGACTACATTCCATCATCCTCGTTTTGCTTTTGTTGATGTTCATCTTATATCCTCCTTTCAAAACATGATCTGCAGAGACAAACACAAAAAGAGGGACACAGGGAGGCAACATTATCGTAAGCCAGCGCACATGGACCGCTCCAGCACCCCACAAAGAAAAGTCATGGTCATATTTGTTTCCGTTTCGTACTCAGTAGCAGCTTGCTTTAGTTTTGTGGTAAATAGGGGCAACGTCTTTACTTTCTCTGAAGTAAGTAGTGTTAAGTGTGCCTTCGAAAACAATTAGGTGTTTCAATTTTTCCTCTTTTCCTCTTCTTCTCAATTTTTTTACTTTTTGATTTGAAATTAAATTTTCAATCCCTTCCCTGTTCCTAAAATTTTGCCACTCGAGGTGGCCGCCTTGTCTTGCCTCATGGTACACACGGCCATACTGTGCACCTGTTGTAAAGTGGCTTGCAGAGAATAGATGTAGTTGTAGGTGTAGACGTTTATTAATTAAACTTAACTGGCTAATTAAGATTTCCGACGCAGAATGGGGTAGCGTAATTGACAGTTTGCGATGCCAAAGTACAACGATGGCAGCCCAGTGGGAAGGCTTTTGAAGCCAATTACGGGTGAGACGGTCCGGGAGCCGACGGCTCCGCAGAAGCCTCTGGTCGCCGTTGCTCGGGCCGCGGCGTCGCGTCGTGACTGGACCCCTCCGGTCGTGAGTCACGACCACCGCCTGGCTGCTCCTCCTCCCTCCTGCCCTCCCCTCCTCCCACGCAGCGCGGATCGCGCTCTGGCTGCAGCCGGCCTCGTGTCGTTAACCCGGATGCTGACCGCCAGACGCGCTCTTGCAGCGCCGCTCGCCAGCCGGCTATTAACGTCCGCGGTAGCCAGCGGTCGCGGAAGGAGAAATTCGCAGGCCAGCTCTCCGCCGTATCGCAACGTGCCAATCTGCTCAGGTTTCTCTGCCCATTTTCACGAGTCTTCTCGCAGAAGAAGTGGACGATTAACCAGTAAAGATTACAAACGAAGCAAATTAATGGTTAATTACGGAGAGGGTAGGAAAGGTAAAGTTCTACGTTCAGTGGGCGACCGGATCGTTAGAGACAGAGCACAAGTTTACGAGAGATCGGAGCACGAAGTTTCAAGAAATTGGCCGTGGTATTCCTTTCAAAGGAACAATCCCAGCATAGCTAAAGCGATTTAGAGAAAGAAAAGAAAGCCTGTCTGAGTTAATAGATGTGGTCCTGAACTCCGCTCCAGCTGAAGCCAAGTGGAGTATCTTGACCTCTGTGCAAACTAGCTCAGTTTTCGTTTCCTTTTGTAACATCCAGACGTACTGTTTCTGTTTAATTCCCTACACAGTCCTAATTTTAAATTACATACACTTTCGGTTCTGTGCGACAACTGTTGAACCCTCTGCATAGAATTCTTCTGACTGATGTTTCAGTCACTCACGAGTTGAACTTCGGACATTTCATAGAGTTGAAGATGTTGAGAAACAATCAGTTTTATAAAGTGCAGGAACACATCGTTATCACTAGATGTCATATCAACGGCCGGCCGTTGTGACCGAGCGGCTCTAGGCGCTTCAGTCTGGAACCGCGTGACCGCTACGGTCGCAGGTTCGAATCCTGCCTAGGGCATGGATTTGTATGATGTCCTTAGGTTAGTTAGGCTTAAGTAGTTTTAAGTTCTAGGGGACTGAAGGCCTCGGATGGTAAGTCCCATATTGCTCAGAGCCATTTGAACCATTTTGTCACATCATGTTGATAAGAAAGGTTTCAGAAAAGCTATCACCCCAAGGTTCCAACATTATGGTGGAAAATTTGTGGATTGCATCGTCATGAATCGGCAGAAGATGTCAGCTCTTCGCATCCCTGACTCCCAATTACATTTCAGAGTTTCTGTAGTGTTTGAATTGCGAGCTATAGTTTACAAGCTTAGAGGGAAACAGATTCTGAGTGGTAATTTTTTCCGTTATTGTCATATCATTCCCCCCACCCCTTACGGTCTGGGACATGTCAGCGGAGACGAGTCGCCGCTCTTAGACCATATGAGAGTATAAAGTTTAAAACACAAAAAACTTGACACGTTGGTTGACGAAGTGGACGTTTTACGTAATAAACAGACATATATTCAGTTGCATAATTCGGAATATTATGGACGCATTTGTTGAATAAGTAAAATACTGACACAGATCAAATCTCAAATGAATGTCACAAAAGATAAAAGACAGAGGGACAGTTGCATCAGTTAAGAAAGTAAGGAGACGATATGTTGACTGATTAACATAAAGACATATATGAGTGAAGTGATCTGCGGGCCTATACTGTCAGGAAGAGGGGTATCATGGGAAAATAACAGTCTGGGTACTGCGTAAGATGACGTTTGTGTGGGCAGATATTTGGAGGAGGCATTCAAGAGGGTGAAGAGGAATGCCGTTACGGACGAAGCCTACGTAATAATTATTCCACCTTGATTTTAACTGTAGCAACGACTTTCGTCCATTCGGGATTGACTCTAAGAATGGCCTCACTATCAGACGAGAAGTGATGCAGTTAAAGCGTTATATACCGGGTGGTTCTAATTAAACTCGCTACTTGTGCCAGTGCACTATTTAGAGTACGGGTATTTTATGTATTTGCTATTTTCTTTTAGTCCTTTATGTATATAAAGGAACAGACCGAATGTTGTACGTGAATTGGCATGAATATAGCGTTAGATATTTTATTATAATTTCAAATGTATTAGTAAAATTTAATAATTATGCTGTTAAACAGGCAAAGAAATCTACATATAATATCTATATAAAAATAACAATAATAATAACTTAAAAAGGCCTACATACTACAATTTTGCCATCTGGCGCACAAATATCTGTTTATTCGGAATCCAGAATATGCACGCTACTGGCCCATTACACTATGCAGCTCTGGTAGATGACACTTCTTGCAATTTGTAGTTCTGGACTACATCACTAAACAAAACTACACTACCAATCACTACACTACACTACTGTACTTAGTATCAGAACCAAGTTGGTAGTCGGCCACTGTGGCCGTGCGGTTCTAGGCGCTTCAGTCTGGAACCAAGCTGCTGCTACGGTCGCAGGTTCGAATTCTGCCTCGTTCATGGATGTGTGTGATGTCATTAGGTTAGCTAGGTTTAAGTAGTTTTAAGTCTAGGGGACTAATGAGCTCAGATGTTAAGTCCCATAGTGTTTAGAGCCATCTGAACCATCTGAGCCAAGTTCGTTCTCTCACTTGTCTGGATGGTTAGCCTCAGGTGCGCTGAGAATCAACTCAGGATTCACAGTGGCTGCGCTGCTGTACCACATAAGGTGTAGAGATTGGAAGATGGCTGTCAGGATCTCAGGAAACCCTTGTTTGTCCTCCCCGAGGGTTATCTCCTCACTGCTTCCGGAAGGCTGTTGTAGGTGGACGTTCCGCCGTGGCGCGTCTCATTATCCTGATGTATGACCTCTTCTTGGTTGTCTCTCAGCCATGAGGGCTTGCCGTTGATAAATTTGATACGTTAGCTGTCAGCGAGTTTAGCGTATGCCACAGTTCCTCTTCCCTATTATATTACAGACGGTTACATTTCCAAATGCTTACTTGTCCTGGTCTGTAACATCTTGTCTAACAGCACATTTCCAGACGACGTGATCCAGGGTGCCTACTGCTCCATATTCACCGACAGATAGTGTACAGCACCCTTTGTCGGAAGAAAGTATGTAATTCTTGTTCTTTCCTTTTTTGTTACGAAATCCCTGGAAGGTTCTCCTCGCTGTTTCCATCCTTTACCAGATTTCTTGGCGTTCTCTATCAATGCATGTCTTTATTGCCTTATTCGATACGGCTCTTTTGCCCAGTATCTCCTTTACGTTATAATATTTGCTCTTTTAAGCCAGTATTGTGCACCTCTCTTTCCTACTGCTAGGTCTAGAGGTAGCGTGCCTAATATCACCAGTAGCGCCTCATTCGGTTCTGTTCCATAAGCACCTGTCAGGCGCAGGAGCACATTCCCCTGTGCTGGCTTACCTTTCTGGCTCCATGAGACCTAACACTAATCCGTAGCCCTGGATAGCGAGCAAGAATGCGTTGTTGTACTTCCTTATTGCACTTAGAGGCACCGGAAATTTTCTCTGGCCAGTTGTTAATATTTTGTTTTGGACCTTAATGCGTCTCCGACAGACGCTTTCTACATGTGCACGAAAGTTTTGCCTTTCGTCGATGTTAATCCCAAGGTACCTATACACTCCTTTTCTTTTCACAGATTGGTGATTTATTCTGATTTTTAGTTCTCGATAAAGTTCCTTTTAGTAACATATAAAGTGTTTTATGCGTTGCTGTCGTTAATTTGCTTTCTATGCACCAGTTGCTTAGTCTTTTTGGAACTACCCTACAGTTTTCCTCTAATTTAGCACTTGTGTTATGAGATACTGTAATTATCAGACTGTCTGCGTAGGCGATGCCACCTCTAATGTTTGTTATACTCTGAATATGTGGCACTAATGGCTCGGTGCTAAAATCCCAGAACTCTGGACCACAAATAGAACCCAATGGGCAGCCTTTGGTGACGTTTTTCACAAGTTTATTTGGAGGACGTTCTAATTCCATCTGCCTGTCTATGCAATAGTCTCGTGGACGGTTGTAGAGACGCCAGGGACAGTCCATCCGTTTAAGTCTTTTGAACAGGGCAGGCCACCACAAATTATCAAACGCTACAGCTATATCAATCATTATGCTTACAACATACTGTCCTCTGAAGTGTCCCAGTACTCACCCCGTGATTTATCACATACTCGGTGGATTTCCCTTTACTGAAACCGTATTGTAGGACACTCGTGCCAGCTAATTGTCTTTGGTCTCTCAGTGGCAGCGCAGAAGCATTTCCGGTATTTTGGACAAAGTATTTACCAAACAAATCTGTCTGTAAGATTTCGATTCTCTTGAGTCTTTGTCTTCACCTTTTTTTAGTACAATAATATTCCATATCTTCTAGATTCTGGGCACCCTACCCTGCAAAAGACATTGCTCACTCTGAAGCCACACAATAAGTCCTAGTCAAGTATCGTTGTGTCACTATTCCTCTGTGCTTCCGTACACCTATGGAATGCAATGCTACTATCCCTTAGTGTGTGCTAATCCTCAACCACAAAATAACTAAACGACTTCGCATGAACACGTCTCTTCACATGCACCATCCAACGGAAAATTTCCCAAAAGTATTGAAAAACGATTCACCTTCAAAAAGTATCTATTAAGCAGCACAACGCATCGTTAATCACACATAGGAGAAACTAATCTCTCACTACAATAAATCGGAGCTTTTCCTATACCTGGCGAGTCTACGTTCTACGAATAGCGGCGAAATAATCGTTTTCTACACAAGCCCACGATCTTCTCAAAACATCTTTCTAAATGACTTAGAACTGCTTTGAACATGCTTGAGTTGTATCCCCATCGCAGACTAATTGAAGTATCGATCTCATCACAGTCTTGACATAATCTCTCTCGAGGCTCACTACTCGAACACTACTCGGATGCTACCACTGAAATTCTGAAAGGACAAGCGAAGAACCATTCTCTGCGAACAAACATATCACGGTATATCTGTCTTAAACAATAAGTGTTTCTTCTTAGCATCGCCGGAAAACGTTCGAAGTGGAGAGCTGTATCGTAGTTGTTATACCGTATCTTTGCCGTATGCCGCGATTCAGCAGTCAGCTGGGCGTTTCAAACCGTCTGACTTGACAGAAAACACCTTTTCTCGACCATCAGGTGTCACATATCTACAACATTTTAATACAAAAATATAGGAAAACTATATAAACAATTTAACAAACTCTTGATTCTCCTAACTCATAAAAATCGATAGTGATTTAAGGCGATACAAACAAATGATGCCCTTTTTTAACGTCTGAAGATGATTTGGCACATTACACCCTTCATCTGGAGGACTCTGTCTGACAATAGTCCTTTTTCTTTAGAGTCACTTTTAATTAGAAAGAATGCGATAATTATAAATTTTCTGGCAGCTTGTTTGATACGTAAATACAATAAATTCGTGTTTACTAAGTGCACCATAGCATTATGACTAAGTCACAACTTTATTCTGATTCTGAGATGGTGTGGGTTTTGGTTTCAAATCTAAGACAAATGTTTTGGCAGGGCTCCTAACCTTAGTTACTCATTTGGTGTACTTTTAAAATGATCAACAGATAGCGAAGAATACACAACTAAAAAAGTTCAAAACACTTTTGTAAGTCTTAGATCTAGGCTACTTTATTCTCTCTTCCTGTTGATACAATAACCTTTTATAGACATACGTGTAGAGTAACATGTATTTTCGCTCTCATGGACTGACAAAACGCGAACACTCTGCTTTCTAAGTCTCACTATAATACTGCTTACGGTAAATTTAAAGCCTTAATGTTCTCAAGAAGGAGGTGGAATAAGCCTTGTAATGTATCTGAGCTACAGAAGTTTGGTCTCTTGCTCACTCGAAATCAGTGAAACCTTCAATCAGATCTAGTTGGTCTTGTGCAACAGTTAAACAACTTTGTTTCTATCACTTCCTCTCTGACAAAACCGTCTAAATTGTATGGAAATCTCGCGGAAAAATGTCAGACCCCACTTTCTTCGTGTTCTACGAAACCTATAATTCAACAAACTCACTTGCTATGATGGAAGAAGCTTTACTGGGCTAATATCGTTTTATGTTTCCTGCAACGGTATCTTCCAAAATTTACAGTTGCTGAGTTCAGTGTTTCTTAATTTCTCCAAGGACAAATGTCAGAGAAATCAGAGCCATTGATCATCAGAGTTCTGAAAATAATACAAGCAGTTTTAATGAAAAGCAGTGTCCCTCTGCAGTTTTCAAATTGTATCAGCGTTCATTCTACTTCTGACTTTCTAGGAGAGTTGGCTTAGGCTTGCCAAGCGCAATATCAGAGATTATTTGTACTACTTCACGATCTGTGTAACAGTAGATGCCATTAAACAGTCAGTGAGGAAGGAAGGAACATAAAGCCGTAACGTCACGTTCAACAAGAGAGGCAACTAGAGAAGGGGCACATCCTCGGACTGAATAAGGCGACTCAGAAATTCCAGTGTGGCATTTGTTTAACACACCATCCAAGCATCTGCATTATGTGGCTCAGGGAAACCTGGGGAAATGCAATTCTGAATGGCTGGACGCGGATTTGGAGTTCACGCCTCATGAACACACGTCCATTGCCTGAATTACTGGCACTTTGCTCGGGTACTAACAATTGCTTAGTTTCTGTAACGAGACGTTGATACAATGAGCGCACTAGCTGATAACGCTTCAGATACATATTTCAAAATTTTGGTTCAAATGGCTATAAGCACTTAACATCTGAGGTCATCAGTCCCCTTAAACCTAACTAACCTAAGGACATCAATCACAACCATGCCCGAGGCAGGATTCGAACCTGCGACCGTAGCTACAGCGTGGTTCCGGACTGAAGTGCCTAGGACCGCTCGGCCACAGCGGCCGGCCCAAAATTTGGGGACTAGATGCGATGTCATATGTATGAAAAAATCTTATCGTGAGCTTCACAAAATTAAAAGAGTATTTGCTACAAGGGAAGTTCAATAAGTAATGCAATACTTTTTTTCTGAAATTAGATTTGAGGTTTTATCCAGGATTCAGATGCACCACGTTATTCCCTACTCATTTGGCTACAAAATCCTGTTTTTCGCGGTAATCTCCGTTCAATATGGTGGAATTACATCACCTCAATGGGATGGCCCATGTACCCCTATCGAACCACTCTAATGGTCGACGTCGGAGCCAATGTCATGCTATAACAATAACATTCCCTGCATCCTTCATTGGAGCAAACAGGTGGAAGTCGGAAGATACGAGATCAGAGCTGTAGGGTGGATGAGGAAGAACAGTCCAGTGAAGTTCTGTGAGTTCCTCTCTGGTGCGCAGACTTGTATGTGGCCTTGGGTTGTCACGGAGAAGGAGAAGCTCGTGTGCATTTCGGTGGCGACGAACACACTGAAACTGTTTGTTCAGTTTCCTGAGGGTAGCACAATACGTTTCAGAGTCGATCGTACCATGAGGAAGGACATAAAACAGAATGAGCACTCCAGAGTCTCAGAGATCGAACGGGTTTGCGAACTTTGTTGCGATGATGACAGACACCTCACCCAACGACTCAACGTGCTTTTGCTATCTGCCAGGTCTCCGTGGACATTCTGCAAGCGCCTAGGAATATCTACGGTGCTCTGATTTTTCCACCAAAAGAAACCCAATGATAGCTCTCTGCTTGGAAAGCACCTCCGTTAAAGACGTCATTTCGAGCGCTATGGGTAGCACTGCCATCTTTCGGAACTTCATGAAACTATAGGGGCTGCAGCGGGAAGTTTCCGCGATGTCCCACAACAACTTATACATTTATTCAACAGAAACTGGAAGAGAAAAATATGTGTTGCATTAGTTATTGAACGCCCTTTGTATATGTTATGTTACATGTTGATGAGACATTCCTTCAAGACAGTGGATATGTTTCCTTGTTAAGACCCTATCCATTCTTCTACAGCTGCTTCTCTCACGAGGCAAGCATGAACCAACTTAGCTGCACATAAAAGCCTCGTCCGTGGGATCCAGAATTAACTCATATCCATCAAAATTTTTCAAACTTTAAATGGTGCCCGCCTCGAGCCAAAATTCTTTTTTGGGCGCAACCTTCATGATATATACAGTGCGGCGCCTGGGGGAAGTATTAAAATAGTTTCTCCGACATGCATCAAGCGAACGGGGAGAGCAGGCGGAAGAAAGAAGGCGCCTGGACGAGGAAGTGGGGGAGGCGGTGGAAATAAAAGATTTAATGGGTAGCGCGGCAGTTGGCGGAATATTGCAGTTGGGGCGGCGCCAAGGCAATATACAAGGTGTAACACTTGGACGGAAGGTTCCCGAGTTAACCTAGCGGGCCGGCCCAGGCGCGGCTGAAATACGGGGGCCAAGTTGGCCCGCCAGGCCCGCAGCAGACGGTAGACGGTGGCCGCTGCCGTATACGGCCGTGGGGCGGAGTTTGTTGCAGCTCTGGCCTCCAGCGGCGTCAGCGGAACAGGGTCCGCACTGCGCTCCACGTCACTCCTTACCCGCCGAGAGAGGCGAGCTGCCCATCTGGAATGCTCTACTTAGCCAGTAGTACCCGGTCACACATTGCCTGTGTTAATTCACACGCCAGCCAATACAGTGCAGGACTCACTTGAGCTGCTGTTACAGCTACGTCGAGTCTATACCCACTATTCTCTGTTACGCTGAAGATACAGTTTGTTTCCATTGTTTGTCTGCTCCGATTAATAGAAACGAGCTTTTTACGTTTATGTCTCTTCCAGTCGAGATTACTTTATTGTCATGCGATGCGTTTTGCATATTGTCTCAGGGAGCTGGCCTCACAAGAAAAGTATTGTTGGTGTTTGCCACCAAGGGAAGCTAAGACGTGTCAGTTTGCACACAGTACTATAGTTCGCCGCGCGGAGTGGCCGCACGGTTAGAGGCGCTATGTCACGGATTGCGCGGTCCTTCCACCAGACGTTCGAGTCTTCCATCGGGCATGGGTGTGTGTGTTGTTCTTAGCATTAGTTAGTTTAAGTGGTGTGTAAGTCTAGGGACCGATGACCTTAGCAATTTAGTCCCTTAGGAATTCATACACGTTTGAACACTTGGCTGACATAGTGCAGCAGACCACAGTACACCCTGACTGGTTGCTGAGGTACAGCCAGTGCACTAGGACATATTATTTCAATACTATTTATTAATTAAAAAACACGTCAAACACACATTTGCAAAAGCGTGTAGGTGTCTCAATGTTCCCATTCTTCCAAAGTAGAGGCAGTAAATGTTCCAGAATTCGAACGAAGAACAGCTGCCGACATGAGTATAGAAACAGATATCGTCTGTCCAGAGAAGCAGCTATATATAATGGGGATTCTTTCCAGACAGTAAGTGATATGTGTTCAAAGTTTCGGTTTTTATATACATCAATGGACCACCCTATATATATATATATATATATATATATATATATATATATATATATATATATATATATATGCAGCTCTTTCGAGGTCGTTTTGGTGTTCTTTTCTGGGACAGTATTATTCAGTTCGTCCCCTGTGTTTACATTTTCTCTGCTCGAGTTATAAGTCCCTTTCTGAGGATGAGTCCGATACATTTACAGATTCTGTATGAAGGGAAAATCTAAATGGTCTGGTGTGTTTCTTATACTTACAATTTTTAGGTATTTATAATACATCAAATTTTGTTCCACAACGGGCAAAATGTTGACACTTATATTAAGCTACGTATATGTTACAACTTATCCTTAATTAACTGAATGAAATGTATCTGTAATTTTCACATACCAGATGAAAATAATGGTGACTCATGTGTAGCCAAGACTATCCAGTACCATTGTTTGAAAACCAGAAATAATGAGACCGGTAGTGTTTTTCTTGAAAGTAATTTAACTTTCCTTTATATTCTAAAACTTCTGACTATAGTGATGACTTAAGTCCAGCGGTGACTAAGTAGTTTGGGTTGTTACTTTACACCAATGAATTTGAAACAGATCTAAAGATCGCGATACTTGATCGAAACCGGTAGATGTAAGGTAGTTTTTTTTTCCTGTCGTTGCTGGAAAAAGGACTCTTTTCAAATGAAATATTACTTGTCTCATGTGAACTATTTTGTAAGGTAATGTTAGTGACAATATTATTATTAGTGCGAACTGTGTATCTCAGTACAGCTACTGCCATCCACCAAGATCCTAATGACTTCAGTGATCTTCCTTAATGTGTGACGCTACTGCCAGATGCTTTACAGGCCTATCGGTTCAACGGTTTGACTCTCTTCTTCGATGCGTTTCCTAAAAATGACAATGGTACCAAACCCCACCGTGTTTCACCTGACAAGACGCGCCCTGCAGATAACGTGGGAGCTGTACATACTATGACGTTCTAGCCAATTCCGAAAGTCCAGTTAAAATATGACTTAAGAAGTTCGTCTTTCCCAAATATGGATGGTATCACAGTTATTTTACAAACATCGTTCATTGCGTTTCATTGCCTATCTAGTAGAATACTAATTCCTGTTACACGTTCTCTCTGATAAAGTAAGAATACAGCATATTCTGTAAATAAGCACAATTTCTAAAAGCGACAGACGCCTGTCATTTAATTTATTTTGAAATAGTTTGTTCTCGAAGGTCGTACTAGGGTTACAGGGTTATTATTGTCGCAAATATTGACATGACAGTCTCTAGAAACGGATACCGAAAAGAAACGGCACTTGTTTCCAGTCTCTCTGTGAGCCTCAATGAAGAAACTGACTCTGTTTGTAATGAAGAGAAATGAGATGAACTCTGTGCTTGTTAGGTAACGGAAAATGCAACGAAGTAAGGGTTCTGTCAACGGGTGTCCTCTACTATCGCATACGAGGTATATATCAAGTCCTTGGCACACGGGCATTACATTCGAATGTCGATGTTGAGCGTGCCGAATTTGTGACGTTATAGAGTCGAAAAATCAAGCTGGGAGCAATATCAAATATGAAAAATATTCTGAACGTGCATTTGAACGTGGACCAGTGAGATGGAAGAACACCACCCTGTGTCACATGCACGCGTCCCTTTTCATTACGGTGTGTCGAGACGCCATATTAACTTTATGTTATAACTTGCTTTCTACGAATGTATGTCGTTTCAGCCGGCCGGAGTGGCCGAGCGGTTCTAGGCGCTACAGTCTGGAACCACGCGGCCGCTACGGTCGCAGGTTCGAATCCTGCCTCGGGCATGGATGTGTGTGATGTCCTTAGGTTAGTTAGGTTTAAGTAGTTCTAAGTTCTAGGGGACTGATGACCTCAGAAGTTAAGTCCCATAGTGCTCAGAGCCATTTTTTTATGTCGTTTCAAGGCACCAGAAAATTGATCTACAGGAAACCCCTCGTTTATTGGTACGTCTTGTTGTGTTAAAATTACGGGAACGTCTTATTGGAGATTAAATTATTTTCGGAATGAAACTAGCATGTTGTGAAAGTATGCCATTTCAAGGCTAAGGGACATTGAAGATCCATCAGAAACACATTTTCCTTGGTACTATCTTCTATAATTAAATGTTAGTTGTGAGATACCTGCGACTGAAGCCCTCAGGAGGAAGTAACAGAAGACAATATCGTACGCTACGGAAGTTCAGTTTAGCGTAATAACTGGAGATGTAGCGTCACATAGAGATGTATGATATGTTGCAGGGTCGTGTGTCACGACATCCACAACTTTTTACTCAGCTTTACCTTTTCTAAGACGTTCTGAGACTTTCTTATTAAGTGAATGCAAGTTTATTCCATGACATTAGATGTTTGTAAACATAAGTGCCCTCTCCCTCACTCGCTATTTAAGTAGCTCCCACTACTTGCAGTAAGATATTTTGCTTTTTCTTGTTTAATCGGTTATTTCTCATGTCCTAAAGATTCTGATGAACAGAAACAATGATCAAATAAGAATAACGCAACGGTTTTACTAAAAATTAAGAATGATGATGAAATTTTTATCTGATATAAAGACTGTTGTAAATTTGCGTAGCGTTATTTGTAATGGAATTCTTGTAAACTGACATCCTTACTAGTAGTGTATGGAATTTCTCTTTTTGTCTTTTGTCTTACATGTTCGTGGATATTGGGTATTCATGTGTGCTACAGACGGGACAACAAGTCTAACACATATGAAAGAGAGGAAATGTGTTTTTTTATAGCAATCTTACGCGCCTTAATTTCGTAAACAAAGTGTGTGATTTGTAACCCAAACAGAGCCGAAAACTGCCGTTGGAGTGCACTGCGATCGGGTATACCTCGTTGAGACATGAGTACCGTACGCACAAGCCGTATCTTTTCTTAGCGTTCAGCGTCATGTTGAACTAGGCCCGCTCAACACTGACGTTCGAATGCACGATCCTTGTGCCGACGGCTTCAGAAAATTCGAATAATATCTACTGGTATTCAAATAACTTTAGATAATTACGAATAAAGCTGCCAAGCATAGAAAACATCTACCACCAGTGTATGCGGTTGTTGAAAAGGTTTTTATGTTTGCTATTTTACAAAGCTAACTTCCACTTGCACATCACGCACGCACGCGTCGCAAGGTGCAGTTCTTAACCATACATAGTGAATTATTCATGTATTGTGTCTGCTATCAGTCGTCCTTATCATGTATGTAATTTAACGAAATATCACGTGGAATGTCGATATACAAGTCTTCTACTGATTATAAAGAAAATGTGCAGTAAAATAATATCGATGTCAGGGGATCTGAAAACCATTATTATTATTATTGTATTATTTCTTCGAGACCGATGTCATAAGTCTATAAAGTCTCTCGCTGGTAACTAATAAAAACAACAGATGTGAAAGGAGTGTTTAAACTGCCGAACAGTACTGCCACATGATAGTCTCCACTGCAAGTGCATGTTCTTATTATAAAATGCTAATAAGCACAAAGCGGCCGTCTCATTGGTCCACGTAGTCTTACACCGTAACGAACGATAAACTTCTGTCTCTGTTCCAGTATTCCGCATGTGCAGCATTTGTCTACGGAATAAGAAGTGAGGTCAGGAGACAGTTCTGCTGTTTTCTTAACCACGAGTGACTTGCGAGACAGAGGGATGCGCTGATCTTGTCACGTAGCCAGGTGGCGGTCTCTCTTGGTCGCCGCTGCGTTGTGGCGAGCCTCCAGGCCGCTAGTTCACTGGGCAGCCGCCGTGAGGCGCTACAATACGTTCTGCACACTTGGAACATTGTTGGCAGAGAAGAAGAGCGAGAAACGTTGCAAAGCTGATTCCCTCGCCGTTACGAAATTTCTTTTCCTTTGGTGTACTTTGATAACAGTCTGTAGATTCAAAATAATCCTTATATTTCCCATGTCTCCTCAGCGCGCTAGGTCTTTTCATTTGCACCGTTACCCCGCCCGGAAGACACTGTAGTAGTTCTACTTGTATGTCGGCCAAAGCCATAAAGCCATCATTACGAACTACCACCTAGAAATCAGACAAGTCACACACAAGGCGCGATGTGACATGAATCTTGATCTAAAAGTCAACTATTGATGAGACGAGTACATAACGTGACAGTACCTGTTGCACGGCTGTCAAATGTCTATCAAATTGATTCAAGGTGTGATGAAAATAACTGAAATCGAACGACCCTTGCAAATATCTGTTGACATTTTCAGACATGTCAACATTCATGGGAAATACGAAACGTACATGAATTACTGAAACTCCAATGAATGTGTTTGGCAGTCAGACACAGCAAGTGGACTCGTAGGAAAGTAGGAAGAGACACAGGTTTACATTTAAAATCCAAGGGCTCCGAACTGCAGGGTGTAACATGGCGGTGTGTAACGTAACTACGACGGTGCGTGAAATACACTGCGCTGTAATCGAGTTTCTAAGGACAGAAAACGTGTCTCAAATTTAAATGCATAGACGACTGTAAACTGAGCGCGGTGATGATTACATCGAGATCAGTAATGTGTGACGTTGGGTTGTTTGCGCTCTTCATGATAGAAACAGTGGTACTAACTGAACATGTATGACAGAGCTCGTAGTGGACGACAAAGCTTTAAGATCGAAGACTTAACCTTCATAGTTATGAAGAGGTGCAGGCACAAGTGAGGTTGTGACTCTGTTGAGAAAGTCAAACATTCTGCGGTGACGGTACAACAATCTGGTCTCTCGGTGGAAGAAATGTGTTAGTCGCCAGGATGCCTACGTCGAGAAATAAAGAAGAATAACGTTGTAGAATTTTAATAAAGTTTATTTTATTCAAAAACCTTTAAGAGCTTTTACGAAAAAGTATTCTGAGGAATTACTTTTCAGCACCCTCTCGTATCTCCAGCAAGCCGTTTGGAAACACCATTTAATTTAAATACGTTTTAATTCTCCATTTGACAACAAACAGTCTACCTGCTCCATTCGGATGTTACAGGAAGCACTGAAAAATGTCTCCCTGCTCTCTGACTGCTGTTAGATGAATCGTGTGCACGACTCAGGCGTCGCGTCTTTCTCTGCTCCACCACATTGGGGCTCACATAATGCAAACGTGTATTCACTGCTGTAGCGCATGTTGTTGCACGATACTTCTAGACATTTTCACTGACTTCTGAGTATAATAGGCAATCTATATTACTTCACTAGTATTTTGTGAGCCGAATGAATGTACAGATAAAAGTCTATTTATTTATTTTTGCGGTAATCAGTCCTATGACTAGTTTTATGTGGTAAGCCACGATTTTCTCTCCCGTGCCAGCCTCTTCATCTCCGAGTAGCAATAAGACCCTGGGTCGTTTAATTACTTATTGGATGTATTCTACTCTCTGTCTGCCCCTACAGTTTTTCTCCTCCACAGCTGTTTCTTGTACCATAGGGGTTATCCGCTGCTTTCTTAAGACATATCCTATGATCCTGTCTTTCCTTGTTGTCAATATTTTCCACGAGTTCCTTTATTTATTCATTCTGTGAGGAACCTCCTTATTCCTAACCTTATAACTTCACCTAGTTTTCAATATCCTTTAATAGCACTTCATATCAAACGCTTCTATTTTCTTCCTTTCCAGTTTTCCCACATTCATTACCATACAATGTAGTGCTCCAGATGCACGTTATCACAAGTTTCTTCCACAGATAAGGCTGATGTTTGATACTAACAGACTTCTCTTGGTCATAAATGCATTTTTGCTTGTGCTTTTCTGTTTTTTATGTCCTCGTTGCTTCGTTCTTCGTGTGTTATTTTGGTTCCAAGATAGCAGGACTCCTTAACTTCATCTGCCTCGTGATCCCCTATTTTCACATTAAGTTTAATGCTAATCTAATTTCTGCTACTCCTCCTTGCTTTTGTCTGTGTCTGGTTTACTCTCTGTCTATTTTCTGTACTCATTACGCTACTCATTCCATCTACCGTGTCCTGTAAATGTTCTTCACCCTCGCCGAGGATAGCAACTTCATCAGTGAATCTTATCATGGACATCCTTTCACACTGAATTATAACCCAACCTTTGAATCTTTATTTTATCTCCGTCATCGCTTCTTCTATGTGCTATAGTGGATCATTAGGGGCAAAAGTCGATATCCCTGTTTCACACCAGTTTCAATGCAACTACTTCTTTCTTGGTCTTCCATTCTGATTATTGCCTCATGGTTCTTACGTAGATTCTCTGTCTTTCCCTAAATCTTACTCCCATTTTTCACAAAATATGAAACATTTTGCACCATTTTACATGCCTTTCCCAGGTCGACAAATCCTATCAGCGTGTCCTGATTTTTCTTCAGTCTTGCTCCCATTATCAATTGCAACGTCGTAACTGCCTCTGTAGTGCCCTTAGCTTTCTGAAAGCCCAACTGATCGTCAGCTAAAGGTCCTCAGTTTTCTTTCCTGTTCTTCTTCAGTATATTATACCTGTCAAACAGCTGGATGCATGAGCTGTGAAGCTGATCGTTCAGTAGTTCTCGTTCTCTTCAACTCTTGTTTCCTTCACTTGTATTGACGATATTTTTACGAAAGTCTGATGGTATATCTCCTGTCTCATCGATTCCACACACTAACTTGAATAGTCACTACAGTGCCACTTCCTCCAAATGATTTTAGAAATTCCGAAGTAATGTTATTTATCTCTTCTGCCTAATTTGACTGTGAGTCTTCCCAAGCTATAGAACTCTAATACTAGGCACCCGAAGTCTTACATACCTACTCCAATCCCTTTCTCAATCACGTCATCATACAAGTTGTTCCCCTCCACCTAAGATGGACGTTACGCAAACGTTTAGAACATACTCTCTCTCTCTCTCTCTCTCTCTCTCTCTCTCTCTCTCTCTCTCTCTCTCTCTCTCTCTCTCTTGCGTGTAGGATTAACTCTACACGAAATACATAGGGCATATAGATTCCGTCCCGAAGAGGGGGGAGGAGGATGACTAACAGACTGATGATCTTAGACGTTTGATCTCTCCACACCATTAATCAACAGCAGCAGCTGCTGCAGTTGTAGATATATTTATTCCCCGGTATGGCCGCCGAAACCCAACGACACCGCAACAACGCGCAGTCGTGAATTTCCGGAATACATCTGCTTTAATATCAGATCTCCGTGCGCTCAGCTACTACCTTGAGTGGGAGGTCGCCAGTTGAATCTGCAGTAAGGCTCATTACAAGTGCTTTTTTTAACAGTTATGGCAGGTAAAATATTTGCTGCTAATGACTCACCATATGCATCAGGAGGGTGACAGAAAATGAGTGCCCTGGAGGTGCAGGGATCAGCCTTCCATGGAATGTGTGTATTAATTACCATTCACAAAATGGACGTCGTCGGTATTCAAGAAATGTTCAATACAAATTATTCACTTGGATCATGATCACAAAGTTTCGCACCATCAGATACGAAGATTAGCACCTTGGAAGTTACAAACCATGCAGGACGTTCAGCTAAGTATCCTCTCTTAGAGAACGCACATATAACATATTGGTGTAATGGGATGATAACTGATGGAATGTGATGGCTTGCAACCGAATGCGAAACAGTCTGTCGTGGAGCTTATCGTGAAACTCGCTATCCTTTAAGGAATAGCTGCAGATAGTGCGATGATATATTTCATAGGCAGGAAAAAAAAACAAAAACAAACAAACATCATCCAGATACTGATTTTGTCCAGCGGTTCCACGTGGTATGAACTGCAATGTCTAGCAATTTGCAGGAGGGATAGTTTCCTCTAAAGGAGAATGATTTTAATACGCACACCAGGGATTAAGAAAAAGCAAGTTACTTTGACCAGCTATTGCAAAAGGCAGTGCTCATACCATAGTTTCAGTTCCGTTATCTCATTTTCCCACTCTTAATTGATGTGACATAAATATTCCCTGCTGCCCTTACAAGATCACGCACACGTGAAAGAATCATAGGAGGCAGAGCACGTCCAGCTTCTCGCAGCACAATAAATAACGTTCTAGACAATGTACCATCCAAATTAACAGTCAGAATAATTGTATACGGATGCGTTAAGGCATTGATGTTAACTGATCTTGCTACAACTCCCTTGGCACCTCTAATTTTTAAGGTTCCACTCATATACACTTCCACTTGAAATCCCGATTGGTCAGAGCTGAAAACAAATTTCCTACTGAACGGTGGGATAAGTTTGCTTATCTCCTCTACAAATTTTCGGGCCGACTCCGGAGTTTTTTGTACCGTACATCGTCAACTTGACGCTTAGTTTGAACTTTCGTTATCTCACATTTTCCAATTCTGTGGCACTGTTTGATGTTATGCAACAATCTACTGCTTCCCTTGAAATCGCTGTAACCTATTTTTAAAAGAATTGAAAAGCCACGATCGCTTCAATCGTTTGTTAGATGACCGGTTTCAGCACCCTGAAGGTGCCATCATCAGATCTGTGAAGGTATAACATAACAGGTTGGAGGGAGGGCTTACATGAGTTAACTATATACATTACAATTATTACAGAACCACATACCTGAAACGTGGATTAACATTTATAAAACCATATGGACATCATGGCACATGAGGCAGACCATCTGATAAAATCATTGTCACAACCAATAAAAAATAATAAGAAATTGCCCTCATGGTCGTTCATTCCATAAAATATAGAAGTGAAGTCACCAGATAAAACTGCCACTGCTCGCCTCACACCGCTCGGCATCATCACTGCCCTGCCATGGACGAAACGAGTGTCATGCCGATGGGAACGTACGTGGAGTCACTGTGCTTCTTGGTCCGCATGTCATTTTCGCCCCTGTTCCTGTGCCCTTCGGTTTGCTTCTGACCTGGCATTCCTTAATTTCATGTGCCTATGAAGGTTTTCGTTATTGATTCGTACCTTGCTCATAACGAATGTATAGATGGTGAGAGACTTTAAAGCAAGTGAATATGTTCTTTTTTAGCCCTTACAATATCTAAGACCATAGTGCCTAGACAGGTAAAGCCCAGCATATAGGTTTTTATCGCTCGTCACATTGTACCTAAGTCGTGTTATGAACAGCTTTCTGTGTGCATATTCCTGACGTCCTTATATGAATAAAGGTAAATTATAGTATGTACTTTTGTAAGGCGCTAATGGATAATGTCTGTGCCTCAGCTGCTTTTACTTTGTAATTGACGTACTTTATAGTGATTGTAGCATGTACTTGAAATGTATGCGCAAATGTGGGCTTTGCATGGGTATGTGACAAGCAGTTACAGTAAAGTTGTGGTTTAGTAGTAATGAGTGGTTAAACCGTGGGACTGTGTATGCGCTGTTTGGACAGCGCTATCTGGTGGCAGGTTGTGAACCGCTAGAATCACAGCAGGTAAGCCCGCGCGGAATAGGGCAGTGATTATGCCGACCGGTGTGAGGCCAGCAGTGGTGACTTCAGTTTTATATTTTATGGAAAGAACGACCATGAGAGCAGTTTTTTATTATTTTTTATTGGTTGTGACAATGATTTTATCAGATGGTCTGCCTCATATGCCATGATGTCCATATGGTTTTATAAATGTTAATCCACGTTTCAGGTATTTGGTTCTGTAATAATTGTAATGTATATAGTTAACTCATGTAAGCCCGCCCTCAAACCTGTTATGTTATAACTTCACAGATCTGATGATGGCACCTTCAGAGTGCTGAAACCGGTCATCTAATAAGCGATTGAAGCGATCGTGGCTTTTCAGTTATTTTAAAAACAGAGTGATCGCCCGACGACACACCATGTGTTCACTGCAAAACTGTAATCTATGTCGCCCGCAATTTGATGTGCATAACGTAGTAGGTTATTATCAGGCACATCCTAAAAATTGTGTCTAGCATCTTCGAAACGCGCAAACACCAGTTTTTGTTAAAAGTTCTCCTTGTCCGCCCTCCAATGTCCGTAGTTTTTCTTATGCACTCCACCGTCGTATTGCCGTGAACTTATTTGAAATTTGTTCACAATTTTTTAAAAATGTGATGCGGGCGAGCTTTCATGTTCGTAATTATGTTTAGTACCGGCTTCTGGGTCAACGATTGTCCTTTGCTACGTTTCACTGGAGACAGTACTTGTGGCTGCCTATTCGACGAGGATGATGAACTATACAACTCGACACATGTTTCAGTATCACTTTCACTTGTGAAGGAGGTAGCGACATCATTGTACTCCTAATGTACATTGTCCACAGAGTCGAGCGTACACGGCACCATCTATTCCACTGACTCATACTGCAAAAACGCTAGAATTTAATGTGCCACTTTTTCCTCACTCTGCGAAATTCCTTGGGTTCCTTTCTGAGGAAATGTCAACTTCGACAACTGTTTTCTGCAGATATACTGCAGTTTTTGATTCGTTTGCCGTTCCATTGCTCTGCCTTGTATTAGCACCACTGGCGCTGTTGTGAGCTACTCCGTAGCCGCATGTTGCGCTCACCTTTGGACACCTCCAGTACCGACCCCAGTTGCCATTAGCAGCCAATACTGTTGTTGCGTGGTAGCCAATATGTGGGGAGTCGAATGCCGTAAATGCGAGTATCACTGACCTTCCGCGACTTCACACTCAAGGGGATCTTTGGTGGATGCAGCTGCATTAAAGTAGTTTTCCGGTGTGGCGCATACGACACGGAAGCAGTCGCCTATTAATAGGAGGATCGCGCGAGAGCCATTTGAGGGAGGTAGCTTACCTGCGTGACCGGCCTGCAGGGTAATTAAGACGGAGCCCTGGCGGTATTGGAAGCAGCGGCGCGCAGCAGAGGCGGCTGCCTGCGGGTGACAGCCGTCACCGGCGCGCCAGCCGTGGACCGGCCGTCAGCGCGCCGCCGTAATTAACGGACGGACGCTGTGGCGGCACGACAAAGGCCGCACTGTCCGCTGTCGCGGTCGCTGCTGGGCCGATTCCACCTTCCGCTGATTTTGACACTGTGGGGGTGGATGGCGGGTACGTTGTACGAGAGCTATCGCACCGTACAGTGGATCCAAAATTAATTTTCGGAAGTTCTGTGTCGGTGTAGATATCCATACCATTGTAAGACGTCGTGGTCTCTTGACCTTCATTGCTTACTAATTCCACCCTCACAATCATATTCCGCACATCAAGACGCTTCATTCGAACCCAAACTCGATAAGATAAAGTCAATGTTTATCTTCTGGTAAACCTTCCGGGATGTAAGGTCGTGGTCCATGAAACTCTTCAGCTCCTAACGTTCTGGGTGCAGAATTCTGCTTACTTCTTTCTTTGAGTAGCCATTTTTCTCAAAAGCGTGCTTCAGATGTTTTAATTCGTCGTCTAGATACTCCGGCGTGCAAATCCGTCTGGCTCTGTCAACGAGACTTGTAATCACACCTCTTTTTTGTTTTGGATGGTGGTTAGAGTTTTTATGTAAGTATCTGTCTGTGTGCGTTATTTTTCTAAAAATCTGTTGTTTAAGTAAACATGATATTACACCTGCTTTTAGACCAACGAAGAAAATTTGTCATGTTCTTCGGGCTGTAAAAGATAAACGCGCTCCTCTATCAGCCAGTGGCGTATATAAAATTCCGTGTACATGTGGTAAAGTTTATGTTGGAACAACAAAAAGAAGCGTAAATACACGGTTAAAAGAACACAGAAGTCTTTGCCGATTAGGAAAAACAGATAAATCGGCTGTAGCAGAACACGCTTTTCAGCCAGGAAATCATCAAGTGAAGTTTTCCGAAACAAAAATTTTATCTACGACGACGAACTATTACCCACGGCTTTGTAGAGAAGCAATTGAAATATATAAACATAGGGATAATTTTAATCGGAAAGAAGAGGCCACGAAACTTAGTGATATTTGGACAGTAGCACTACAGAATTGCTAGACAGTTTTATCCGTGACGAGATTACGATCGATAGTTAAGTTTTATCTCTGACAAAGGTTATCTCTGCATATCACGTGTAACTCTGGTCACTCCCACTTTCTACGATACATAAGTCGCTCTCAGACGTCCGACCCGTCAGTCGGCAAGACTCACCGGAGGAGAAACACCCCTCTGAAGATGTCCAGCGCAGCTCTGGACGAAACGTTAGGAGCTGAAGAGTTTCATGGACCACGACCTTACATCCCGGAAGGTTTACCAGAAGATATGTCATCCGGTCGTGAAAGCTTTCATACTAAAGTCAATGTTATATGAATTCACATAAACGATATGCAAATAACAAGTAAATTGCAAATGTGCACCGGGGTTGAAATACGCGAGGCTGGCGTACACACACACATTCAAGACATGACGGTCACAAAAGCTTTTAGTTTGGGAGAGGCAAACCACACGCCAGGAGGCCGGTCCCTTCAGAGGATGAGTCAACCTATCTACGTCATCCAGCGACCGCTCGTAGAGCAGACAGCATTTGCCCGAGTGAAATGGAGAACGACCCCGTATTTGGCTCAAAAGCAAATTCAGCTACATTGTATGGGAGCGCCCAGCCTACGCATTCTTTACAAACATAGCGCATCGTTTCAGAGGTTTTCTCAGGGACACAACAAACTCCAAACGCCGATGCTACAGATTTCCAGATTGGTCGCCTTGAACGAAATGCCATTCTGCCGTTTTAGAAGAGCAATGCTGATTGGCAGACGATATTCCTGACGCCTTGAGCTGAAGGAGTAATGGAGGAGACCGAAAAGTATATCCCTTCATGTGTGGCATGGAGAGGGGCTGTCCCGTTGTCGCTCTTTGAGCGAGAACACGTAACAAGGGCGTGTGCGCTCGTACGTGTACTCAAAGAGCAAGGAACAAGTCTCTCCTCAGTACTTCACTGGGAGAGCACCTCTCTCGAGAGCGAATCAGAGTGCGACTCAGTACTGAGTCCTTGTGATTAAGTGTTGTCCACTGTGTTGGCCACCACACTTATTGTGCGGTGTGAATGGACAGAGTTATAGTTAAACGCCTGTGAGCGAATTTTTGAGTGGCATCGTGGTAGAGTGGTTATCTGACCGGTGTACCACGCCAATAGTTAGACTAGGGGCGAATAGGAGTCCTTGACTTTATCAATGCGTAGGGAGAGTTTGATTGGCGAAGGTCAATCAAGATAGAACGAGAGTTATCTTATTTGTCAGCAGCGAGCGACGCAGACAGCAGTCTTTGCAGCTTACAGTATTGTGTGCTACAGCTCTTGCGAGCCCCATATTTCTTCCTCAACAGTACACTTCACTGCATTTCACACGCGACAGCCTCGACCGCACCTAGCAACATTCTAATAGATAATTATTCAAGTTGAGTAGGTGCGGCTCTCAGCCATCCTGCCAAGTCAGTAACAATCTTAAACTTTGCATAGAAATTTCGTTAACGAATCCTATCCTTAAGAGGTAACTTAACATTCCGAAAAGAACCCGGAAATAACTTGTTCAGTTCATAACTAAAAGTGCCATTGGGATTTCTCAGAATTTTTGCAAAAAAAATTATAATTTCCGTTAGTTTCATGTTTTTCCTACACTAACTAGCACTACACCAGTAGCCAAGTATCCCACTAGTTACGTAAGAAATTTTGTGAATTTTTGTGTCATTTCCTTACAGCAGACGACTCCAGAAGATATTTATTGCTGAAAGTTTTTCAGGCTTTTCTCTTTAGAACGTTAGGAAAGTCTGTCTGACTTCTGTAGTAGTGTGGGGGTGGAAACTGCGTATTGCATGAGCCACAGGGTAAAGATTACATCTCAGATTAATCCGTTGCGCAGAATGACAGAATAGCACCCATACGCTCACACCATCTGCCTACTCTACTGTCTCATCAACCGATACTGTCCATCACGTTTTTCTCTCATCTGAACAACGTGGCGGAAACACCCGATCCCATCAGGGCAAAATCCTTTCTGTACCACTTCGTGTTTCAGCTACTTTCTCGAAGTCCCTCTCAATAGCAGCAATCCGACTCTGGATTAACCTCCTGCATAACAAACTGAGGTGACTTAAGTCATGGGATAGTGATATGCACATACACAAATTACGGTAGAAAGGTATTAAACGTCGGTGCATTGTCGGAGCAGTCATTTTACTCAGGTGATTCACGTGAACAGGTGTCCCACGTAAGTATGGCCGCACAACGGTAATTAACAGAGTTTGAACGAGGAATGGCAATGGGAGCTAGAGGCGTGGGACATTGCATTTCAGAAATCGTTAGGTTCACATGCACATAATCTGGTGTCACCGCCAGACACCACACTTGCTAGGTGGTAGCTTTAAATCGGCCGCGGTCTATTAGTACATGTCGGACCCGCGTGTCGCCACTTTCAGTGATAGCAGACCGAGCGCCACCACACGGCAGGTCTAGAGAGACTTACTAGCACTCGCCCCAGTTGTACGGACGACTTAGCTTGCGATGCACACTGACGAAGCCTCTCTCATTTGCAGAGCAGATAGTTAGAATAGCCTTCAGCTAAGTCAATGGCTACGACCTAGCAAGGCGCCATTAGTAACATTGCATGTATCCATGGAGTCTCACTTATATCGTCAATAGCGATGTACCAAGGATGGATTAAAGTTAAGCATACCAGAAGCTACGTACTTTTCTTTATAGCATTCATTACGTATCCTGTTACAGACCTATCTCTTGCCTGCGTGAGCTAAACGCGTGCTTTCCGGCTACTTCCGTGGCGTGGCTGTCTTGCTACGCCACAACACATAATGAAAAAGGTGTGGCGGGATTGATAAATAACAGGACGGTGGGTCGCCTAACAACCATGAGACAAGGGCGTTGTATCTCAAGAAAGATAACAGACACGGTCTTCATCTAATTACGGAATGAAGCAGTGGTCCACACTGATCCCTGGTTATTACAAAGCTCCCTAATGATATATATGAATAACAATTTATTACAGAATCAGTTCGATCACAAGAAACGCAGATAATAATAAAGTTATCAATTGTTAACATGCATTAACACAAATGTAAC
Organism: Schistocerca serialis cubense; assembly: GCF_023864345.2. Classification (NCBI taxonomy): domain Eukaryota; kingdom Metazoa; phylum Arthropoda; class Insecta; order Orthoptera; family Acrididae; genus Schistocerca; species Schistocerca serialis. The sequence goes on along the minus strand of NC_064639.1, from coordinate 533,415,281 downwards.
ACGTGGACGCCCAGGCTGAGGTTGGGTAGTTCTGGAGCACCTTAATCTACACAAGATTTATCGAGGGATAAAACTGCGATTATCTGTGCAGCGGTAGCCTTTGCCCATCAAAGAATGAAGGAACTGTACACGTGACTATTATTCCCGATTCATTCGTAGTGACCCGGCAGACACTCGCGAAAGTATTGGATTCCGAAATGTGGACAGTCCTATAGTGTGTCGACAGAAACACTTGAACTCTCGCACCCGTTCGCTAACACTGCGATCTCCCACCTTATTCCCGGCTCAGACTGCTACACATCAGTCGAAGTCTCGAAGTCTCTAAGTGATACATCCTCTTCCGCCTCTGTTAGGAAGTCAACAATCTTCCCTCCGTATGGTAGTTTTACATCATCCAGTCGTTAGAGACCCACGCTCGCAGTTCTTATAACAATTGGAAGTTTCTCTCCCGCTCTTTGGCCAATTTTATGTTTCACCCAATGGGCACGTCCACTTATGCACTTCTGGAAAATTAACCCCTTGACTTCCCCTAATCTGATAGGTTAGCCAATGAGAAGTCTTTTACAGCTCTCTAGCCCAGAGGTCATTCGAAGGGGAAAAGAATTTCTGTTCACAACATTGGCCATCCGCTTCTCATGGAACTTATGCTCTTTATATATCACCGACTGGTCTTCGCATACTGTTCCTGGAAGGAGATTTCTCGGCACAAAACAAAGTTCCATTGAAGTGTCTTTTGCCTGGATGCTCCATTCGTGAAAACTTCAACTCTCTCCTGATTTCAGGTGTTCGTCATGCCACGTTACCTAGTTCTGTGACAGTAAGCCTGGGTCCGAGTCCTGTAGAGTGCAAAGCAATATGCGAAAACGGTAGAAAGGCGTTCGTCCATCTCCAGGCCTGACAACAGCGTGGTAAGCACCTAATACCGGCTTGTAGCAGTTGATACAGTTCGCACTGTCCTCTGAAAACGTGGCCCACAGCCCACATGGCTTCAGTCCTTACACTGGGTCACTGTCCTGGCCTGTCTCACTTGGTTTGTTGGGCACTCAACAGAGCTACAGAGAAAATTACACGTAAAAGCTCCACCAGTAAAGAGGAGGAGTTAATAAACAGGCAAACGACTTTTGCTGCCACACACTGACGCTATTCCTTACAGCCGTTAACTATATCGTTAAGTTGTGAGAATTAAGTTCGAATACTTATTCTTATAAATTAGATTATGATTAGCACATGAGATGCGCCAGTCCATGTATCAAAAGGGTGATGTCCAAAATTACTGTAGTGCATGAATGTTACGACTGCAAGTAACATAAGCCCAAATCAGCACAGAGGAATAGAGCAGGTAGAATGAAAGCGTAATAAATGAATTTAATAGGCGTCTTCGTTGCTTACTATGTAAGGACGTGTTCCACTATGTATTCAGTAGGATTCACGTGAAAAGGTATCCAGGGTCTTACAAAACTGTGCTATCACGTTCGATAATGCAAGGGCAATGAAAACCGTTCTCGGATTCTCTCGAATATGATGTTAATACCGATGAATTTTTTTTTGTTGTGTTCGTATATATTGCACAAAAACACAATACTATTGTTAACTTTATCCCCACGAAATATTCTAGAGTATACCGGTTTTTAAAGTTACAGTTTTAGAGAAGTTTCATTCTAATGGCGTACCCGGATATTTGAGAGAGATTTTTTTCTTTGTTTTCTGATTATTATCTACGAAATTTCATCTAAAAACATTCAAATGGTATCCATCACCTACACTGCGAGATTGACAGTGTTATACGCAGTGTAATAATTTTTGGAGTTTAAAGTATTGTTGAGTCGATGCGATTCCAAACGACTACCAAAAACTAAATTTGCATTTACCAGAAAGTGCTGCAAAGAAAACGAACATTAACTTCAGCTTTTAAGAAAGCCTTGAGTCGAGATTTCTCTTGAAAGAGCGCTGTCCCAGACGGCCACAATTCCCCAATCATGCGCGCGTAACAGCAGCCAGCTATATTCAAGGGTATTTGTACCTCAGTCACATGCGTCAAGCCAGAAAAGCATCAGTGTTCGCCGTGGCTTGTTCGAGTAGGCTACAGTGTCTATCTGCAGCTGACATTTGGCTTGTGTACTTCAAGTGGCATTAATTACTAGTGACAAAAAAAGAAAAGAAAAGAAAGGCAAGTTTCGGCCTGACGAGTGTGACCAAATCCCTTGTGAGGAAATATTTGCCTGCAAAATATTTTAAGTTCAGTAGAGGCAGACGCAGCAGTTGATGGGTATTGTGCACAACATTCAGAATTGTGCATCAGCGATGGAATCTACTCACTTAAACCGTTCGACAATGAGCGTTATCTAAAAGTAGTCTTATCGACAATAAGAACATGTTTAACCAAATAAACAGTGTTTGGCGGTCAGGCTACGAACTTTACATCCGGTACTAATCTGAATACGAGGATTGTGTTACAAGTGTTCCTGATTTAGGGTTTTCTGAACTTATTTTACGTTTCCGTCTCGATGCAGAGAAGATGTAAAATTCAAACCTTATCTCTCCCTTCGGATGTACAAGGAATGGTTACGTGGTTTCGATACAGCTGTTATTATGTAGACTTGCATTATGAAGGCTTTAGAGTAGTCGCTGATTCCACGGAAAAATGCCACAAGAAATCCAATAACGTCTTTAGGCACTGTACCACATTCTGGATGGTTAACAAAGGTCCGAACATACTAAATAGGTTGTCACGTAAATCACATTTCTAGGAGGAGCGTAGTGCTACGAAATAAAATGGAACGAGCTCAAACACTATCTGATCAAGCGTATCCGGACACTATTAGAGGAAATTAACGTGGGGCGAGACCACACTTCACTTCTCTGACGGCCTGAACTATGCTAGAGACACTTTTAGGGGAATGTGTGAATGTCTGTGGAGGAATGGCAGCCCATTCATCCTCAAGAATCGAAATCAAAGAAGTAGTGACGTTGGACGATGGAGTATGTAGCAGAGACGACATTCTAAATCCTGCCAAAGATGTTCCACGGGGTTCAGGGTGAGACTCTGGGCAGGAAAGTCCATTTAAGGGATGTTATTGTCCGCAAACCATAGCCTCACATTTACTGCTTTATGACAGAGTGCATGGTAATGTTGATACAAGCAATAATCTTTTCAGAACTGTTCCCCTACTGCATGCAGTACACGTGGTGTAAAATGTGTTCGTGTCTTTCGGCATTTAGCGTTTCCTAAAGCACGAAAAAGGGACTACAAACCGATACCGTAACATGACCTCCTCTGTAGGTCCCACACAAGACAGCAGGTAATACTGTCCAGGCATTCTTCCTTCTCACATTTTTCTTGTGCTTTTGTCCGCCATCGGTGCAGAGCAGCATTATTATTAATGGATTTTGCGTGGTTGGTTTAAGGAAAGGCTGGATACCCATCCGGTCCTCCGACCCCTGTCCACTTGCTGTAAGGTACTGTTTCCTGCCAGGACTTCCAGAAGTTTATTTCCAACAGATGTTGCGAAACACCAACCATCATCAAAAGTCACAAGCCCTAATGCCAGCCATGTAGGTCCGGTCACAACCCCTTTAGGAGGATTAGGAACTGGCTGACCCAATACCAGGATGTAGAAAGCTTCCTCCCAAAACACGCAGGGAACTAGCTTTGGTGTCCACATTAGCCAATAGGACGAGTTCATAGCCATAGCCATGAAATTACATGTCACATATCTCTTGCACTATTGAAAGGTTACAATCCTCCTGTGACGTGACTCCTCTCATTTTTCCATTTTTTTTTTTTTTTTTTTTTTTTTGTGTGTGTCTCAAAGGGGGCGGACTAAGAAAAATTATTGCTGTAAGTAAAACGAGAAATGGGGACTCTGAATTTTACTCGTGATATTTCAAATGGTGTTGCGACATTGCTTGCTCTTCTGTCCTTGTGTGGGTGAGCTGGTGCTGGATGCATGCGTTGAGTGTGGCACGTCAGGCCTGGCTGGCTTTCTTGAATATGACGGGAGTGAACAGTAGAGTGTACCGCCTCCTCAGAGTGGCCCACCTGCTGTGGCTCTTGACCATTGTACGAGGCGCATTCAAGTTCTAAGGCCTCCGATTTTTTTTCTCCGGACTGGAAAGAGATAGAAACATGCGCATTGTTTTAAAATGAGGCCACGTTCATTGTCAATACGTCCCAGAGATGGCAGCACCATACAGGAGATGGAATTTTACCGCCAGCGGCGAGAATGAGAACTATTTTAAATACTTAAAATGGCAACGTTTTCCTTACTTGAACAGCGTGCAATCATTCGTTTTCTGAATTTGCATGGTGTGAAACCAATTGAAAATCATCGACAGTTGAAGGAGACATGTGGCGATGGAGTTATGGATGTGTCGAAAGTGCGTTCGTGGGTGCGACAGTTTAATGAAGGCAGAACATTGTGTGATAACAAACCGAAACAACCTCGGGCTGGCACAAGCCGGTCTCACGACATGATCGAGAAAGTGGAGAGAATCGTTTTGGGGGATCGCCGAATGACTGTTGAACAGATCACCTCCAGAGTTGGCATTTTTGTGGGTTCTGTGCACACAATCCTGCATGACGACCCGAAAATGCGAAAAGTGTCATCCAGGTGGGTGCCACGAATGGTGATGGACAACCACATGGCTGCCCGTGTGGCATGTTGCCAAGCAATGTTGACGCACAACAACAGCATGAATGGGACTTTCTTTTCGTCGGTTGTGACAATGGATGAGACGTGGATGCCATTTTTCAATCCAGAAACAAAGCGCCAGTCAGCTCAATGGAAGCACACAGATTCACCGCCACCAAAAATATTTCGGGTAACCGCCAGTGCTGAAAAAATGATGGTGTCCATGTTCTGGGACAGCGAGGGCGTAATCCTTACCCATTGACTTCCAAAGGGCACTACGGTAACAGGTACATCCTACGAAAATGTTTTGAAGAACAAATTCCTTCCTGCACTGCAACAAAAACGTCCGGGAAGGGCTGCGCGTGTGCTGTTTCATCAAGACAACGCACCCGCACATCGAGCTAACGTTACGCAACAGTTTCTTCGTGATAACAACTTTGAAGTGATTCCTCATGCTCCCTATTCACCTGACCTTGCTCCTAGTGACTTTTGGCTTTTTCCAACAATGAAAGACACTCTCCGTGGCCGCACATTCACCAGCCGTGCTGCTATTGCCTCAGCGATTTTCTAGTGGTCAAAACAGACTCCTAAAGAAGCCTTCACCGCTGCCATGGAATCATGGCATCAGTGTTGTGAAAAATGTGTACGTCTGCAGGGCGATTACGTCGAGAAGTAACGCCAGTTTCATCGATTTCGGGTTAGTAGTTAATTAGAAAAAAAATCGGAGGCCTTAGAACTTGAATGCACATCGTATGAGGCAGAAAGTGACGCAGAGTGCGACTTTATGCAGTCAGCGCTAAAGGTTTTATTGATGTTTGCCGTCTGGGCTCCGCTTGACCGACACCAGGTGTTAGTATTGTTTTCAGTGGTTCTCGGAATCAGAGGTCTGAAGCCATGGGATGCCTGCTACACTGGCGCCTAGTGTGCGGGTGATATTTTGTTCACTTATTGGCAGTTTTCACGGCTGCTTTCGCGCGCCCGGCGAAATGCAACGACTCAACCGGACAGCTCAAGAAGACGCGCTGTGACGTCAGACAGCCCTACTGGAAACACGACAATGAGCACGATGGGCGCAAAAAATGTTGTGACACTTCAAGCTTTCCCGGCGGGTTGTAACGCTACCGCCCTACTCGGACGTACGTTAGCTCTATAAAGCCTGTACTGTAATAAGTTCACGGGCTTCACCTTATAAACAAGGATTTTAGTACATGAGTTGACCGCGTGTACCTAATAGAAGCAAGATCGGACTTATACTCAGTCAATAACTACAGTGATGCATCAAGCAAATGTAAAGTATAATTACTCTTTCGCATGGACAAGAAGTACACACAGTAGATGCTACCTATAATTAATAATTCGGTCGCCAGCCTACTTAGGCAATGAGTGAGTTTTTCCTTGTACAAGTGGGTGCATGTTCAAGCATAGTAACATGTAGTAATAATGCGTTATATGGCAAAGTTTGGAACCGGAAAAATCCACTGAACTAAAGTTTTCTCTCTTTGTACTAATTTGGATGAACTAAATTTACACAACGCCACACAGCAATGATTACTACGAACTGCATTTTGTGTATTGATCAGACCGAAATCGGGCATAGATTGCCCTAGCATCGACAATCTTGAAAGTACACACACAATGTCACTATTAAGGATGGACAAACACTAATATAGAACTTAGCTTTACTGGACAAATCTGATCAGTACACTTCAAGGTTTGAAAGAATGGACAAGAGAAGAGGGGGGGCACTGAAACTGTTATGGTCGTTATACTGAAACTATTATGTACTGAAGGCAAATTAACACTCAAAATTATCAATCTATGGATAACTACTCTTTTGTCTTACTTCTGAGTAATTTAACTGTCATTATTTCTGTCTCAAATTAATTAAATAACATCGCTAACGCAATTCAAAAAAAAAACTCTCTTCCAATTTAGTCATGCTTTTGTTCTTTACCAACATTTGCAATAACACACAGCACTTTAGATACCTTTATGGTATAGATTAATCTGCTGGTAATTTTCATTAACACTAACATTAAACTTTCAGTTCAGGATACTCGGGTTGCACAATACGAGGTAAGGACCCTGTCTAGGACAGTGATCGGGATCAGTAATGGCTAAGGCCATTCTGGTAAAAGTCACGTTATTATTGAACAGTTAGAAACAGTTTCGACACTGGTCCACACAGATACACTTCTAAAGATGAAATAAATGTTTGACCTGTGCAAGTCGGTGCGGCAGTTGGCGGGCAGCGAGATAGCGGGCAGCACGGCACACATACAAGCACGGCTAAGGCTCACACAACATCGGCACTTTCCATCTTCTTAGCGTCGTAATCTTTCCAATTTTGTGCCTCAGAATATAGCCATGCCAAGTAGTCGTCGGAATCGGTTCATCCGAGGCTCAATGGAATCCACTTTTCCTGGGTAGCCTCCTCGGTACAGTATGTGCACTTCCGACTGTTGCTCGCCTCCGACTGTTATACTGTGCCCGTTGTGCCGAACCGCGCCAGTGTGCGTTTTCCCGCCTCGCCTGCCTCCACCTTTTCCCGCTCCCCTACAGGTAGGGTATTCACCACAGGTTTTCTACTACACATATCCTAATGCATTACCTACATATGGACCAAGTGTATAAATTACAATTTTCACATCTTACAATAGTTTTAACATTAAATACACTTTCCTTTGATTACCACATTAATTGAAATCTAACATAAATAATAATATTCATTTCAAAAGTTGCTCACAGTCTCTTTAACATCCCGATACGAACCGAAAAAGAAGTTCAAAACATTGCTTACATTAATTTATCTAAATTCATAAAGAAAAAAATTATTATAGGTACAGTTGTCGTTACACATGCCCCTGTTTCCAGAAAATTTTCTTAAGTCTAAATTTTATGGGAACACTAAATCTTACAATTATACAGTGGTTCTGAATCTTTACTTAAATGTCCAAAAAGATTTACACTACATAAGTTCCTTTTACTCACTGTATATAGGTTTACAATTTTTTAACACATCAAGAATAATTACTTGTCATTTACTCAAGTGCCTTTTGCACAGTCCAACTTCCCATCATAACATTACTAAAATAGCAATTTAATCATTTTTTTCTAAAATTCTCAAAGAAATAATTTAAAATTCTGGAATACAAACATTTAACTACAAAAACATTTGCATATTTTATATACACTATAAGATAATTTGTCGCTGCTTGCTTTGAATAGCAGTCCATTTCCTTACTTACTAAACAAAACACACACACATATATTCAGAAATTAACTACACATATTTGCTGCCTATTATGCGGATTTGGGCAGTCCTTTTCACTTCATATTGTCACATCTCCTGGATCACATTTACAATTTTCCATCGATTATTTATCTGCCCTCATTGGTATTTGGCAGTCCTTCATATTATGGTTCATACACTGCCCATTTTCATTTTTGACAGTCCCATCTTTTATCTGGCTGATAGCATTTATCCTTTCTTTTCAGTCCTTTTCTCCATACATTTTTACAGTTACAGTACAATTGGTAATCTGAAACTCACATAACTACATTAGCACACTTTCAAGGGTATACAGACATTTACAAAGATTAGATACATTTAGAATAACTTGGGTTCAGCATAAGATACAGCACATTTACTCGTTCCTAGGAACATACAGTTTCAGGTCCACAATATTTCTTACACCTAAAGGTCTTTTGGATTTTGGGTAGATCAGGTAGTAAGCATTGTCGTGTGGAATATTCTGTATTATATATGGTCCATTATAAATGTATTTAAATTTTGAAATTTCATGGTTTAGTTCACTAGACTTCTCGTGGGTTTTTAAAAGAACATAATCTCCAATTTTAAATTTTGAAACTTTTAAATTTTTATTGTGTCTTTTAGATCTAGATTCAGCTTTTTGCTTTGCCCTTTTTATCACCAACTCTTTCTTTTGATCCCATCCCAAACTTGTACAAGGTGGAAACTCTTGTTTTTCTTCAATTAAACTTTTACTACTTCTACCTAACAAAATTTCTTCCGGTGGAAATCCTGTAGTTTCATGATGCAATGTGTTCATGACATTCTCAAAATCCGATATAAATCTGCCCCAGACTCTAAATCATGCCCCTTCCTGTTTTATCCACAACGCACCTTGGTCGACTATGACATCGTCCCAAGATACGTTCCTGACCTGTGAACCATTTATATCTGGCGGCTTTTTCGGTTTCTGGAGTCCAAAGTTTTTGCTTACTTGAACTCGTTGCAAAATAAACACTGAGTCGTCCGGTGGCTCTTTCTTTTTTTGTTCGGTCTCAACATCTGGATTTTGTTTTGAAGTTTCTTCATCATTAGGTACAATACCGCAATTAACTGCATCCCTATTCTTTTCACTGATTTTCTCATACACTCTTTCAGTAAAGGTATATTCATTTTCCTCTACACCTGAAAATTCATCTTCACTAGAGTCATCACTACTCTCTTCCTCAACATCAGATTCACTTAAGTACGCTACTTTTGCACAATAGGGAGAGTTAGAATATTCAATTTTGTTTGCATTTGCGTACCTTCCATCATCCGAACTATCGTCGGAATCCGACCATTCCGAATCGCTTTCAGGTTCTAACATAAAAGCTTTTCTGAGACAGGCACTAAGTTCTTCCTCTGTATTGTCGTCAGGCTTGGATTTCAATTCAATCTCCTCTTTTGGCAAAACGGCCTCATCATCAGCTTTATTTACATCTACTGTGACTTCATATTTAGTGTAATCCTCGTGGACTTTAATTACTTTCAGGTAATCATCTACCCCTTCTCCACGGTGCCTCTCGGTAGCAGCTTGTACTATTGGCGGACTGTTAGCAGAAGTTATTTCTTCGTCAATGCTGAGGATTTCATCCTCCAAATCTTTCCTATCATTAACCTTCCTCCTATCGGCAGCACGCGTACTTTGCGCGGCGCTATTTATTCTCCCCTCTTCAAATTTGGGCCACGTCACTTTATGGACGTCCCTACTGTCTCTCTTTCCACCAACTAATTTCTTTGCCTCATACTCCCTTTTAAAATCCTCCCACTCACATTGCTTTAGGCCCTTGTACAGATCATCGATCTGCACATGCCAATCAGTTACTTCTGCTAATTCATCCTCGCCTTTTATCTCATTGCAAACACTGCTAACCGCACCTCTCTGTGTATTCACAGTTTCATTTATTGTTTCCTTTGCCACGGAATTATCACTCGTAAAATTTTCCTCAGCTCTTATGGCTACGTTCGTACCTACTACTGCCGTATTGCTAGCGACTTCTTTCCGAACAGATGTTCTGCTAGGCTGGGCCGTTGCCCTCTGATGCTCCACTCGCCTGTTAACATGTAGCGCTCTGTGCGGCAGAGATGACTCATTCTGGCTCGCACCTGACGCTTGTTTCGCCACAACACTTTGCGGCGTTCCATGTCCGACCCTAGCCTGTCTCATTACATTACGGTCGGTCCGGTATCTTTTCTTAAATCGGGGTCTGTATGTGTTGTCCGCTTCCGTTTGGCCCGCAACGTTCGCGGAAATTAGTTTCCCGCGTCGTTATTATTTTGCGCGGTATAGCCTCTACCGCGACCTGGATTATTTCCTCTGCCTCTTCCCCTGCCTCTTCCTCTCTGTATTACATTGACGCGAAATCCATCGCCGTCATTTCGTTCGTCATTGTGTCGGTTATTACGGTTACCAAAATTTTGATAATTGGCACGACTTTCGCGCCAATGGTCTTCATCTTCGACCCTTTCTAGAAATGCTTGGAAGCTACGATGATTGCTTCCTACGTACCTCTTGGAATCCTCCGGAAGCTGTTTATATAGCTCCCAGATAATTTCTGAATCTGATCTTTGGCATTTTAAATGCGTCAATTTCCGGTACCAATGCTCGCAGAAATCTTTCAAAGAATTCCTGCCCCTGTTATCATGCTGTTTGGCCATGATGAACTCCCGCCATAAATGGTCCTGCTTTTGTTCAGACCAATATTCTTCCGTAAATCTTTGCCTAAATTCTTCGAACGTCATTCGTTCGGTATTTAAATTTCTTCCCCAGCGCTTAGCTTCACCCGCTAAGGCGCTAATTACAACGTTTATCTTTTCCTGATCAGACAAGTGCTCAGGAAATACTCTCTCGCAATTTTTAATAAAATCTAACGGATGCCACCCATTATGTTTCTTGGCTGGATCGAAGCGTTCCTCGCCTTCTAACAGCTTCGTAATTGGTGTGCCATTACAGACAACACCAGGTCTATCTTTAATTTTGCTCTCCAGATCGAAAATTCTGCCTTGAATTTTCGTAGTATTTTGTTCACAATTTTGAACACATTCGGTTACTTTTTTACTTAAATCCCTTTCAGTGTCCAAAACTACCTTTTTCAATTGTGATATCCCGTGTTGTCATTCGTTTACGATCTCAGTTTTGAGACCGAAAACTTTTTTGTCTACCTTAGTTTCAACCAAAGGTTCTACTTTCTCTTGGATGTTGAGAATTTCAACATCGAATCTACTATTAATGTATCCAATTTCCTCCTGCATAGTATCCATATTTTTGTTAATGGTATCAATTTCAAGTTTCAGTGTATTTACCACAGAACTTAAATTACCCACTTTTTGTTCTACCTGTTCTATTTGTTTACTAATTTTAATTCCCTGTCCTTCAACCTGTGCTTTAATTTGATCCACCTGTGTTTTGAATTGCTCGTCAACGTGTGTTTTAAGCTGTTCATTCTGTGTTTTGAGCTGACTTCCCTGTATTTTGAGTTGCTCGTCAACGTGCGTTTTAAGCTGATTAACCTGATTGCCGATTTGTTTTTGAAGTTGCTCATTCTGTGTTTTGAGCTGCTCGTCAATGTGCGTTTTAAGCTGCTCATTCTGTCCTGCAATTTGTTTGGTTAATTGTTCAAATAAGTCGTTCATACTTAAAATTTTTATACTGTTTTCTTCTACAGGATCGATGTGTTCCGATTCTACTTCAGAAGTTTCTTTCGGTTCTTTCTTTATCTGTGGTGAATCAAACATGTCAGTGGATTCGTTTACATACCCACTATCATCTACAAAATCACCCTCTACTTCTTGTTTTATTCCTTGCTGTGTCCGAGGCGATCTAAACCTTTCAATCTGTTCATTGACATGTTCGTGGTATTGTATGTACGCCAACTGTCTTTCGCTAACGCCATCTGTTATCTGGCCGCGTAAACTCCGGCTACTGCCAGCCGCATTCTCCATTTCGCTTGGCGCACCTACCCCGTCTACGTTTCTGTCCATACTAAATGCCAACTACACCACACTATTATACTTGACTCACACTGCAGTTTCTTTTACTGAACTTTATTGCTATTCGTGCCACTCAACATCCACTGCTCGATCTTTACATTAATTTGTAACCGACAACAGCTGGATGTCCTGTCACCGGGAAGCCACTTGTAACGTTACCGCCCTGCTCGGACGTACGTTAGCTCTATAAAGCCTGTACTGTAATAAGTTCACGGGCTTCACTTTATAAACAAGGATTTTAGTACATGAGTTGACCGCGTGTACCTAATAGAAGCAAGATCGGACTTATACTCAGTCAATAACTACAGTGATGCATCAAGCAAATGTAAAGTATAATTACTCTTTCGCATGAACAAGAAGTACACACAGTAGATGCTACCTATAATTAATAATTCGGTCGCCAGCCTACTTAGGCAATGAGTGAGTTTTTCCTTGTACAAGTGGGTGCATGTACAAGCATAGTAACACGTAGTAATAATGCGTTATATGGCAAAGTTTGGAACCGGAAAAATCCACTGAACTAAAGTTTTCTCTCTTTGTACTAATTTGGATGAACTAAATTTACACAACGCCACACAGCAATGATTACTACGAACTGCATTTTGTATATTGATCAGACCGAAATCGGGCATAGATTGCCCTAGCATCGACAATCTTGAAAGTACACACACAATGTCACTATTAAGGATGGACAAACACTAATATAGAACTTAGCTTTACTGGACAAATCTGATCAGTACACTTCAAGATTTGAAAGAATGGACAAGAGAAGAGGGGGGGCACTGAAACTGTTATGGTCGTTATACTGAAACTATTATGTACTGAAGGCAAATTAACACTCAAAATTATCAATCTATGGATAACTACTCTTTTGTCTTACTTCTGAGTAATTTAACTGTCATTATTTCTGTCTCAAATTAATTAAATAACATCGCTAACGCAATTCAAAAAAAAAACTCTCTTCCAATTTAGTCATGCTTTTGTTCTTTACCAACATTTGCAGTAACACACAGCACTTTAGATTCCTTTATGGCATAGATTAATCTGCTGGTAATTTTCATTAACACTAACATTAAACTTTCAGTTCAGGATACTCGGGTTGCACAATACGAGGTAAGGACCCTGTCTAGGACAGTGATCAGGATCAGTAATGGCTAAGGCAATTCTGGTAAAAGTCACGTTATTATTGAACAGTTAGAAACAGTTTCGGCACTGGTCCACACAGATACACTTCTAAAGATGAAATAAATGTTTGACCTGTGCAAGTCGGTGCGGCAGTTGGCGGGCAGCGAGATAGCGGGCAGCACGGCACACATACAAGCACGGCTAAGGCTCACACAACATCGGCACTTTCCATCTTCTTAGCGTCGTAATCTTTCCAATTTTGTGCCTCAGAATATAGCCATGCCAAGTAGTCGTCGGAATCGGTTCATCCGAGGCTCAATGGAATCCACTTTTCCTGGGTAGCCTCCTCGGTACAGTACGTGCACTTCCGACTGTTGTTCGCCTCCGACTGTTATACTGTGCCCGTTGTGCCGAACCGCGCCAGTGTGCGTTTTCCCGCCTCGCCTGCCTCCACCTTTTCCCGCTCCCCTACAGGTAGGGTATTCACCACAGGTTTTCTACTACACATATCCTAATGCATTACCTACGTATGGACCAAGTGTATAAATTGCAATTTTCACATCTTACAATAGTTTTAACATTAAATACACTTTCCTTTGATTACCACATTAATTGAAATCTAACATAAATAATAATATTCATTTCAAAAGTTGCTCACAGTTTCTTTAACATCCCGATGCGAACCGAAAAAGAAGTTCAAAACATTGCTTACATTAATTTATCTGAATTCATAAAGAAAAAAAGTATTATAGGTACAATTGTCGTTACAGGGTGTGTTGTAAATAGTCTTCACGGGGTGATTTCCCTAAATCGCCCCAAGCAAATGCCTGGATGGTTCCTTTGAAAGGGCATGGCCGACTTCCTTCCCCGTCCTTCCCTGATCCGATGAGACCGATGACCTCGCTGTCTGGTCCCCTCCCCCAAACAAACCAACTCAACCTCTTCCCGGGTTTGCCGCCGTATCACGTTGTGCAAATTCCATAATATTTTCAAGGTTCAACTGCCCGACATCTTCAGGTGGTTCAACCTTGCTGGTGGCTAGGTACGACTGACGGTATCCGCACGTATACGCTCCGTTGCTATCAAGCTTGGTTGGGTTTTGTAGAGCGCACTGAATACAGGTGATTGGCGCGTTTTCCCACAGCCTCCTAAGACTTCAAACATTAGAAAGTCGTGGGGGCACAAGGCACTAATATTCGGTGTCAGTGGGCTGTGCCATGAGATGTTACGCCTCCTCTGGACCGCCAGGGAGGATTGGTGAATTGATAGTGTCTCCTCCAGGAGATACTCTTGCGCAGACTTAGGAGTAAGAACAGTGTCGCTAATCCCGATAGAAGTTTAGATTCTTTCAGGAATTTATCTCATCAGGTTTTATCCGCGGTCATCGATCTTCATAGAGCCGAGCAGTATAGAGGTCAGCGACTGTACTGTCCGAATCCTATTCGCTGTCTTCACGCTGCCTGATATCTTGGTGGTAAAGTATTTGCATACCGGCATAATAGGGTCCTTGAAACCTTCTCGTCTCCTCTATATCTCTTTTGTTACACAACCTTCCCTTCTACAATAACCTGTTAAACCATCCCTTAGGATTTCTATCTCTTGCTTAATAATAACAAATGACATCTTCCCTTTGAAATTAATTATCTTTCACAATAATAATAAGTGCAATCTTCGCATACAAATTTAAATGCTGCTTATTAAAAGTGATTTGCTGATTATTTCGACGAAACATAGAATGTTACCTGCAATAAACCAAAACTGTTCCTTGCCTTTTTTACTGTTACTGGATCGCCATCTGACTGCTACATCGAACTGCGATATGAATGTACTTACTCTGTTTTACTATACTCTATTAGCTGCTGATGGGCTGTCATAATAATTGGCTGTATTTATTACCAAAGCTGACGTTATTCTTTAATAGCAAAGCTGACGTTATTCTTTAGTTAACTGGACTGAAAAAGTTACGTAATTCATATTTAAACTTTTTCTTGGCAACAATAAAATGTTGCAAAGTTTTACGTTGATACAAAATTGTTAAGGCTTTGATGGTTTTTGGGATGGATTATAATCAGTAATGCAATATTTCTGGCAAAAATTAATTGTATTCTGAAAACAATCCTTCAAATATTTACTGTTGGTAATGAAATGATTTTACAAACGTTCAAATGGGACTTACTTTTTACAATAATCTTACAACTAGCATTACACAAATATACCTTCAGTAGTCTTGAGTTACTCAAAAAAAAATAAAAAATCAATAATATTAGTTCCTCTTATGACAATAGTTAGCTGATGTCTCTGTACATCCGTTTCTAATCTCTTTTAAATCACAGCTGGTGGCTGGCAGGCACACCGCTCCTCTCAACCTCTCGCTTCAGACCTGCTACCGACTCGCTTCACATCTTGCTTACTAATGACTTCCTACGAACGCTAAAGTGCAGTCTCTCCCGCCAACAATGCTTTCTGGTGCAGACAATCCCTGCTACCATTACAAACTGTATCAATGCGCGGTCTTACCCGCTCTTTTCTTAAAATGTATCCATAAGCGGTCTCTCCCGCCCTTTTTAAAATTATATCAATGTGCGGTCTCTGCCGCCAACAGTACTTTGGTGTAGACATTCCCTGCTACCACAATTATTTCCAAAATGACAAATATTAATTATTCCTACTTAACAGTCCATCTCTCATGAGGTTTACAACTGCCCATTTTCTATGTGGGAGCTGGATTCTGCATTGTCTGGAGCTCGTGACACATCCCCTGGTCACGACAGGATCCATTACAGTATGCTATGGCACCTCACAATGCGCAACAGAGAACTCCTCCTCGCACTTTTTAATGACATTTGGGGGTCGGGTCGCTTTCCTGACGCGTGGCGTGAGGCAGTTTTAATCCCTTTTTTAAAACCTGGGAAAGACCGCACGAGCCCAAGTACCTACCGTAGTATTGCCCTCACTAGTTGCATAGGGAAGACCTTGGAGCGGATGGTCCACCGCCACCTTGTCTGGATGTTAGAATCCCGGCAACTCCTTAGTCGCTTTCAGTGTGGGTTCAGGAGGTTTCGTTCCACCTTCGATAACCTTGCCCTCCTGGAGGCGGCTGTACAACAAGCTTTCCTCCGCCGTCATCACCTTCTAGGTGTATTTTTCGACATCGAGAAGGCCTACGATACCATTTGGAGGCGTCTCATCCTGGAGCAGCTTCACGAATGGGGTTTTCGTGGTTGTCTTCCTCTTTTTATTCAGTCTTTCCTCTCGCCACGATATTTTAGATACCGAATTGGTGACGTCCTGTCTGATCGCTTTGAGCAGGAGAATGGTGTCCCTCAGGGTAGCGTTTTAAGTGTGACTCTCTTTGCCATCGCTATTAATAGCATTACGTCCATAGTGAAAAGTCCTGTCCAGTGTTCTTTGTTTGTGGATGATTTCTCTTTGTTCTGCTCTTCTTCAAGCCTTGCAACGACAACTCGTCAGTTGCAACTTACGATTAGGCGTTTGGATGACTGGGCGCAGAAGTGTGGTTTTAAGTTTTCCACCGAGAAGTCTGTATGTGTTCTTTTTAACCGTTCTCGTTCGATTTTAACCTTTCCTGAGTTGCGGTTGAGGGACACTATTCTTACTTTTAAAGACACGGTAAGATTTCTGGGGCTCATTTTTGACTCGAGGCTCACGTGGTTACCTCATCTTAAAGACCTGAAACGGCGGTCGCTTCAGGCTTTAAGTATTTTAAAATGTCTTAGCCACAGTACATGGGGAGCTGACAGGACTTGTCTGCTCCATTTTTACAGGGCGTTTGTGCGATCTCGGCTCGATTATGGGTGCACGGTGTATGGGTCTGCGAGGCCTTCTTACTTAAAGCTTTTGGACGTTGTCCACCATGAAGGGCTTCGGTTGGCCACTGGGGCATTCCGAACTAGCCCCATACCAAGCCTCTGTGCAGAGGCAGGTGAACCGCCACTTCATATGCGGCGACGGCTACTTACGGTACGCCAGGCGTATAAAACTTTGTCCACGCCATACACACCTGCGTACCATACAGTTGCTCAGCCTCCTCTGACACGGTTATTTCATAACCGGCAACGTGCAACGCAGCCCTATGGGATTCGCGCACAGGATTGCCTCGCTGCGATGTCTATGGCTGGTCTTCGTGTTTTACGTCGCGGTTGGAGCGGATCTCCACCCTGGCTCCTCCGGAGACCCAAACTTATTTTAGATTTGACTCGTTTTAAGAAGGATGGCACGCCAGATTTTACATTCACTGTTTTTTAACATTTTAGATGTGCATCACGGTTTCACTGTCGTTTACACTGATGGCTCCAAACAGGAGAATTTCCTTGGCTGTTCTGTGGTGTTCCCTGATCATGTTACCCGGATTCGCCTCCCTGCTGAATATACCGTTTTCGCAGCGGAGCTCCACGCGATCCTGAAGGCACTGGAGCTGATGCATCGTGTTCGGGGCGATCGATTTCTTCTCTGCTCCGATTCTCTTAGTGCCTTTCAATCACTGCAGAACCTATACCCGACTGAGGAGATGGTCCAGCTAATATATGACCAACTGTACTTGCTCCAACAGTGGGGTAAAGAGGTATCCTTCTGCTGGGTGCCTGGTCATGTCGGCATATGGGGCAATGAACAGGCCGATCGGGCTGCCAAGGGGGCCTGCAGAGAGCGGGATGTGGTCCAGTGTCCTATTCCCTTGCAGTCGGTCATTTCTGCACTCCACAGGAAGTGCATGGAGTTGTGGGAGGACGAATGGCTGGCGGTGACGGCCAATAAACTGCGGTCGGTAAAGTCAACCACTCGGCCGTGGCGTTCCTCCTGCCGGTTGCTCAGGCGGGAAGAGGTGGGTGGCCCTCACACGTCTTCGGATCGGGCACTGTCCTCTCACACATAGCTTTTTATTACGGCGGGAGGATCCTCCGTTTTGTGATGCTTGTGGTGTGCACATCTCTGTCCGGCACATTTTAAAAGACTGCATTTTATACCGTGATGCACGGGCAGAAGCACAAGTTGATGGGGATCTGCCTTCTGTTTTAGCTAATGGTGAGACGTGTGTGTCTAGGGTTTTTAAGTTTTGTGACGTGTCTGGACTCTGGCCTAAACTTTTAGGCTGGAGGTTTTAGTGTATTGCAGAGTGGCTGACTCCTCCCCTTTTTTCCTTGTGGTCAGCCAGCCACTTCCATCTGCTACATTGTTTTAGCTCCCTCTATCATTTTCTTCCTGTGTTGTCCATGTTTTACTGTTGACACCCTGCTTCATCCCACACTTCGGTGTGGATGAGCACATATTTTTAAACTATTGTTACCCGTGTTTTATGTTCCGTTTTATATTCCTGTTCTGGGATTTTTCTTGACACCCGTCTCCCTATGTTACTGAACGGGCGCTGAAGACCTTGCTGTCGTGCGCCCAAAAACCCCTCTACTACCACTACTACTACCCCTACTTAATCGTATTAATAAAATATAAACATCTTTCATAAATTGTGGTTTGACAGTAGACACTAGAAATATACACGTCTTACAACCTGTAATTCTTCTCTGATGTCCTCAGCAGCGTATGCTCTCGTTTCTTCGCTACTGTACCCACGATTTTGCATGTGGATTTTTCACTGAGTTCTCATTTTCCATCGTCATTCCGTCACACAGTCGGCGTTTATCATTATGTCTGTTGACTCACCCACTCACAAAAGATTACCGCATTCAATATTTCAGAGTAGGTGTCCCCTTAAAAAACCTGCCAACTACTTATTGTCAGCACCATTATTTTGTGCCCTTGTTCTATTAAAGCACTGTTCAGCGAATCACATATTTGCATGAATAAATCTCTTTCTGATACATAATTTGTTCGTCATTTAGTATTCAGATGATAAATTTTATTTCCTGCCCATTTTTATAACTATTGAGCGTAGAGATTGATTAGTAAGTTTATTAAGTTATAGCTTGTGTGCAACACCTTTTACAGGGTCGTGTTATTAATTCTCTTAGCGTTCATTTCTTCATCGTGCCTAAGTTAAGGTGTAGTAAAGAAAAAGGGCTAGTTGAGTGCAACACCAGCTCTCGCACAAATTCAGTTAAATCCAGGTGATACGCACACTTCTCCACACAGGCACCTCGCACTTTCGAAGTTTTGTAGATAGCTAGTTGCCGCCCTAAAATGATCCGGGTAACACCCTCAGTCCCAGATTGAAATTCTGCACTAAAATTCAGGACCATGGTAGACGTGTTAGTGCACCTGCTCTCTACACTCACTGTGCCCTTCAGTTTGAGCATCGGACCGCTGCCTCGCAGGCAGCAGAGAGAGAGAATGAGAGTGAGAGGGGTGTAGCAGAGTGTGGCCGCCTCCTCGCTGCCCGGCGGGATCGCAGCCAGGCGGATCGGATCAGGGCAGAGGCCGGTGGCGGGTCGCGCGCTGTGTAAACGCCGGACACGAGAGGCAATCCGTGTCGGCGGGCCTCGCGCCCGCGGGCCGCATCGATCCTCCGAGGCTGTGCCCTGCCCCGCTCGGCGCTGGACACCCTACTGGCTATCGCAGGCGCCAACACGCCCTTCAGCCTGGGGCTGCCTGTGGTACACGCGGCACTCTAAAATACTACACCACACGTGGGCTTGTGCCGTACGAGTAGAATTAAAGGCCGCGGTTCTCCCTGTAACCTGACTGTACGCTGTCAGGTCAACAGTATCGGGACACTCACATGTAATACGGAATTAACCACTCGATATAGCGAGACGTGGAGCGACCGGTACTGTGTTTTCAGCAGAGAAAGGATAAAACAGAGTGCATCGGCCGGGAGATTTCATTGACTTAGAACGCCAACTAGTCACTGGAGGGCACCTAATCAACAAATCCATCACGGGTATTTCCGCCGTGCTAAAGGGGCCCAAGTTCGTCATGTGATCGTGAAGTGGAAAAGTGAAGGTACATCCACAGCTATACGAAGACAAGGTAGCATCATCTACTGACGGCCAGGGAGTTCGATGATTTCGATGAGTAGTTGCAAAAAGTCGCATGGGAACAGTCAGTTCCAAAAGTGCTACAGCGGGCTACAAACTCAATGACTGTGCGTATGGAGTTAAAAACAACGGTGTGCAGTGTAGAGCAGCTCCTCATAAGCTACAAAAAATGGTTCAAATGGACTTAACATCTAAGGTCATCAGTCCAATAGAACTTAGAACTACTTAAACCTAACTAACTTAAGGACATCACACACATCCATGCCCGAGACAGGATTCGAACCTGCGACCGTAGCGGTCACGCGGTTCCAGACTGAAGCGCCTAGAACCGCTCGGCCACCAGCGGCCGGCCTCATAAGCCACAGTAGTTAGTGTTGTTACAATAGACTGCAAAATATAAGAATGGTTCATAACGGACACAAGGACCCGACAAGGAAGTATGCTCTCGCCCGTGCTTATTGATATAGTCACGGACCTCATCGAAACAAAATTTCACAAGGAGCCAACAAAAGATTCATAACATACGCAGATGATGTGATGACAGGGGAAGAAAATGAACAGAAATCGGTAGAATAGCTGAACACCTGGCAGAGATTGAATGAAGAAGAAGGAATGGAAACAAACTTATCAGAAAGTGAAGTAATGAAACTCAGCAGAAAAATTAAAAATGAAAGATCTAACTTGCAGTGCGAAAAACAAGTAGATGCTTTCTAGTACCTAGGAAGAAAATTGACTAAGAAAGGGAACATCAAGGATGAAATTTCGGAGAGAATAGAAAATTGTTCGAAATTTTGTTATTGTGTATCAGATATAAGTAGCAGTTGGAAAATATCCTCCAAACCAAAGATCATGATGTACAAGTCATACTGTCTTCCAATTTTGACTTATGGATCAAAATGTTGGACTAGGACAAAGAAAGATCTCAGCAGAATACAAGCAAGGGAGATGCGCTTTCTATGAGGAATCTTCGGTAAGACGAGAATGAAATAATACGAAACACCCTCCAGATTAAGCCGCTAAATGAAACTATGGAGATTGATGGGCTTATATTGTTTCCCATGTTGAGTGGATGGGACCAGGAAGAATTCCGAGAAGAGCCCTGGAATGGACGCAATTTGGACGAAGACCATCTGGAAGACTACGAACAAGATGGAAAGTCGGATGAAGGATGATGTCAACGAAGAGAACTGCATTGAGAAGACACGCTAAATGATAGACTGTGGGAGGAAAGAGGAGCTTAAAAGAGACTCTGTGAACTATCTACATAAGCAGAAACGTTTCGGGATGAGGAAGAAGTCAACGCTAAGGACAACTGTGATGGTGTAAAGGGCAACGCCACTGAGCAGTGGATAGCTGGAAACGGGTGATATGGAGTGATCAATCACATTACATCCTGTAGCAATCCGATGGAAGTGTTTTGGTTTAGCGAAAGCCTGTCACCAATTGTAGTGCCAACAGTCAACTATTGAGGACGCGGCGTTAAAAAGCGCTCAATACCGAAGGATACGAACACATTTTACATCATTGTGTAATTCTTACAATAGAGAAACAGATTGGAGAGGATGGTTGTTTGCAGGCCTGAGTGGCCGAGCGGTTCTAGGCGCTTCAGTCTGGAACCGCGCGACCGCTACAGTCGCGGGTTCGAATCCTGCCTCGGGCATGGATGTGTGTGATGTCCTTAGGCTAGTCAGGTTTAAGTAGTTTTAAGTTCTAGGGGACTAATGACCTCAGATGTTAAGTCCCATAGTGCTCAGAGCCATTTAAACCATTTTTGACGGTTGTTTGTGTCAGCATCACAATGTACCTCGTCATACAGCAGCACCTGTAAGGTAATGGTTTGTGGGCAAAAACATTCCGGAAATGGACTGGCTTTCCCAGAGGAAAACTTTTAGGTTCAGGTAGAACCTCGACTTCGCTCTATGCCCCAGCATCCAACATCCCTATTGTGGTGTCACCGCCAGACACCACACTTGCTAGGTGGTAGCCTTTAAATCGGCCGCGGTCCATTAGTATACGTCGGACCCGCGTGTCGCCACTGTCAGTGATTGCAGACCGAGCGCCGCCACACGGCAGGTCTAGAGAGACGTCCTAGCACTCGCCCCAGTTGTACAGCCGACTTTGCTAGCGATGGTTCACTGTCAAATTACGCTCTCATTTGCCGAGACGATAGTTAGCGTAGCCTTCAGCTACGTCATTTGCTACGACCTAGCAAGGCGCCATAATCATTTGCTGTTTATCTTGTGATGCATGTACCGTCAGACCGATGTTCACCAATTATGGATTAAAGTTAAGTATTCAAGAAGCTACGTACTTTACTTGCTAGTCTCAATTACTTTACCTGTTCCAGACCTCACGCTAGCCTGCGTGAGTTTAAACGCGTGCCCTTCGGCCTCCCGTCCTAGTGGATTGGCTGTCTTGCCAGTCCACAAAACCTATCCCCTCTCGATTCGGCTCTTGAAGCTTTTCCTCTATAGACATTTAGACAGCTCCTTAAACGTGTGCCAGCAGATTTTAAGCCTTCATAAAGATAGGGGGTGACGCACCCCATATTAACGTCCACTAATAGCTGTCGTGAACAGATGGTGTATGTGTGCACCGAAGTATTCTCACTGACTCTCTGAACATGTTCCATTCGTTCTAGTCAATATTCTTCCGTGTGTCGGTGTTTTCTTTCAGCCTGATCCAAAATCTTCATCGCTTAAGATTTTGGTATAGGACGCCGAGCGGACTGCGGGCAGCATGGAGTGGGTGACTGTGTCAGAGGTGATTGAGACACGTATATAGTGTCAGAAGATGACTTGCAGTGACATGGTTTGCATTCGCATGCTCCAAGAAATTCGAAATAAACGGTGACATTTTAATCTCAAGTCGAAATAATTATAAACAAGCACAGCTGTCTGCTTAGGGTAAGAACCAAACTACACTCCTGGAAATTGAAATAAGAACACCGTGAATTCATTGTCCCAGGAAGGGGAAACAATATTGACACATTCCTGGGGTCAGATACATCACATGATCACACTGACAGAACCACAGGCACATAGACACAGGCAACAGAGCATGCACAATGTCGGCACTAGTACAGTGTATATCCACCTTTCGCAGCAATGCAGGCTGCTATTCTCCCATGGAGACGATCATAGAGTTGCTGAATGTAGTCCTGTGGAACGGCTTGCCATGCCATTTCCACCTGGCGCCTCAGTTGGACCAGCGTTCGTGCTGGACGTGCAGACCGCGTGAGACGACGCTTCATCCAGTCCCAAACATGCTCAATGGGGGACAGATCCGGAGATCTTGCTGGCCAGGGTAGTTGACTTACACCTTCTAGAGTACGTTGGGTGGCACGGGATACATGCGGACGTGCATTGTCCTGTTGGAACAGCAAGTTCCCTTGCCGGTCTAGGAATGGTAGAACGATGGGTTCGATGACGGTTTGGATGTACCGTGCACTATTCAGTGTGCCCTCGACGATCACCAGTGGTGTACGGCCAGTGTAGGAGATCGCTCCCCACACCATGATGCCGGGTGTTGGCCCTGTGTGCCTCGGTCGTATGCAGTCCTGATTGTGGCGCTCACCTGCACGGCGCCAAACACGCATACGACCATCATTGGCACCAAGGCAGAAGCGACTCTCATCGCTGAAGACGACACGTCTCCATTCGTCTCTCCATTCACGCCTGTCGCGACACCACTGGAGGCGGGCTGCACGATGTTGGGGCGTGAGCGGAAGACGGCCTAACGGTGTGCGGGACCGTAGCCCAGCTTCATGGAGACGGTTGCGAATGGTCCTCGCCGATACCCCAGGAGCAACAGTGTCCCGAATTTGCTGGGAAGTGGCGGTGCGGTCCCCTACGGCACTGCGTAGGATCCTACGGTCTTGGCGTGCATCTGTGCGTCGCTGCGGTCCGGTCCCAGGTCGACGGGCACGTGCACCTTCCGCCGACCACTGGCGACAACATCGATGTACTGTGGAGACCTCACGCCCCACGTGTTGAGCAATTCGGCGGTACGTCCACCCGGCCTCCCGCATGCCCACTATACGCCCTCGCTCAAAGTCCGTCAACTGCACATACGGTTCACGTCCACGCTGTCGCGGCATGCTACCAGTGTTAAAGACTGCGATGGAGCTCCGTATGCCACGGCAAACTGGCTGACACTGACGGCGGCGGTGCACAAATGCTGCGCAGCTAGCACCATTCGACGGCCAACACCGCGGTTCCTGGTGTGTCTGCTGTGCCGTGCTTGTGATCATTGCTTGTACAGCCCTCTCGCAGTGTCCGGAGCAAGTATGGTGGGTCTGACACACAGGTGTCAATGTGTTCTTTTTTCCATTTGCAGGAGTGTATATGGAGAGCCAAACGGAAAATACCGGAGGACACATGATATTAGAAGTCAAGTACTTGCCCTACGCCAGCTCTTCCTCCAGCAGAAGCAAATTACAAGCCTTCTCTCTGTTTTTGCATGATCTCTCACATTTTCTGAGTAGTTATGCTGCGCCTCCGTACTGGCTTCGTTGCGCCCTTCCCTTCGATTCATCAATTCACCACCGTGCTAGAGCCACTGTGTGCGAAATGTAACATTTTAACAAGTAACGTGAAGTGATAAAAAAATTGAGACTATTAACGAGGGGCTGCACATACCATATTTAATAGCTTATCCTAAGTATCATTATCTTTGTCTTATCCTCAGTCTTTGACGATCCGAGGCTTCCACAAGCAGCCGAGTTTCCTGGGCCTAAATTACTTCTCACATATTCTCTCAACCTGTTTTTTACTACCACTACTGTCGCCCTCTGTATAAGCGAGTTGGCTATCGCACAACGGTCCTGTGGCCCTCAGTAAGGAGGTAATTTGTTCAAAACTTGTTGGTAGAAACAACAGACCGAAATTGGTGAGGAATGAGTACGAAAGTTTCTGGTGAGCCTATGACAATACTGTGCGTCAGTTTGATTCCGAAATTTATTCTCAGTGTGACTTCACTTGACACCGTTCATGATAATAAGTTCGTTGGAAAAATGCTTTAAGTTGGATGGCCAGGTTTTTACTGGCCCACCTCTCTCAGCAACACAAACATAACACTGCACTGCATAAGACCGCATTATGGATATCAACACAACCAGGTACATACTTAACATACTACATTGTGAAAAATAAGATGTGATGTTTTGCATCTATATCGTTTCATATGATCTGATGGGTTTTTCATCTTATTTTGGATCTGGCAAGTGTTTCTCAAAGGCTGTCCTGATTGCCATGAATCCGCTAATTTACAGTGCATCATGTGCATCCTTCAGGACACGTCACAGACATATGTTACAACAATATCTGCTTCGCTTATGTCTGTTACTAAAGAGAATCTGCTTCCTATGGGGAAAATGGGAACTACCGACTAAAAATGCATTCTTACACTTACTGTAAGGAAAAGTAACCAACTTTTGAAGCACACTGGTGGTGCTGTTTAGTTGGCAGAACACAAAGGAAAATTTTAAGTAGATCCAAACGCATGTCTTGAATACAATAATCGATACTGTGTCGCGTTAATTTTAATTGATGTAGAGTAACCAGCGGAAAGGTGAAAATTTCTGTAAAGGACTAGCATCTAGGAGATCGAGGTTAACGTATAAACAAAGTTAAAAATAGTTTACATGAACGTAGCTAAATACTCTTTTACTGAACGTAAACATCTTTCAGGCTACTGGCTATGCTGTACAGGAAATAAAAGCGAAAATATGTATTATAATTCATTGCCTTTAAGATAGACGTTAGGAAATAATGTTATGTCCTTATTACTGGTGAAGTGGTCAAATGATCACGTGTAGCTGAGGATTCAATGTTTTCTTCAGTTATCACGTACTATTTCATAAGGAAATGAGAACAGAATGTGTAATTCATACTTGACATTAAAAATCCGTGTCCATTGGTTATATGGTTACATATCCCAGTCCATTTTGTTTTTATTGAGTCAATATTCTTTCAAGAATACTTTTTATTAAATCCAATTCACGGTCCCGACCAAGGCGTTCGTCAGGTTTCCGTACAGAGGAAAGTAAATGCCAAAATTGGAAATTCACTAGAAAATATTACGAATGGGAATTTCTTTTGTTCGTGTCCCAAACAGCAGAATGGGGCTGTCATTGTTTCACAAAACACTCTCTTCACTAACTTATTTTGAGGGATCAATGTGGGAAAAATCTCCGAGCAGCCCTGTGAAGATCTGTCTGTGTTTTATTGATGCGTGCCGCCAGAGAGGTCCCCCGGCTTTCCCTCGCCGTTGGCTTGTGAAATCCTGCGCGATAACTACCCCGAGTTCGTCGTTAATAATTGAGAGACAGTTAAGAAGGTGAGGCGCCCTTAAACATTCAGCTCGCTGCCTTGGCAACCTTAAGAATGCATTACATGTCTACAGAGCAGCGTCAAGTATTAATGCTGAAAACACAGTTCTGAATCTTTAAACAGGTTCTGCTTAAGTGAATCACAACCTTCCGCACGCAGAATTTACCTGCACCAATATTTCAGTGACGACGTCTTCAACTTTCGCTCATTGCGCAGATCACATTTCGAAGTTTGTTGCGCTTAAGCAGTGATGCAGCTCGTGCTAAAGCGCACTTCATGGAGATTGATTTATCAGGCTGATCTAGGTCGGCTCAGTCAGGAAAAGGTGAAAACGTAAACTGCGGGTGTGTGATACTTACGGCATAACACGTTTCTACTAGTGACTGACAGTTCAAAATAATTAAGGAATTACAACAAGAATATCAACACAGTCCTCTATCAAGCCTCTGAGAAAGGAGTAAGTGAGAATTTTTTTTCCAAAACTTACCTGAAAGAAAAGTGTGAGCTTCTCAAAACAAACATTTAATATTAAAGTGATGTGAACACTTTCAGTATTTTATGAACTATTTCCTAATGCACTGTCCCAACAGGTTTCCGATGATAAATTACCACAATCATCGACACAGTTATCGGATAGTATCTCAGAAGAAAAGTGCAAATACTTACATTGCAAAGCTCATTTGACGGTAAATACCCTGATGTACTATTTCCCTGAAGACAATTTATAAATGTGGTATTTAAGTCATGTGTTAAGACTTCCGTTTTCCAATCAGAAAGGTGAGATACATGAGTCATTTTATCTTTGTTTCTGTAAGACTCTGTAGATAAAATCTACATTACCAAACGCCTAATCTGGTTCACTGCATCCATTTGCAGTTGCAGGTTGCCTGTCTAACTTCTTCCACGGACAACAGGTTTTCAGTATTTCATGTAATTGTTAATCAAATTTCAAACGCTATAATAATCTACTCAGTAAGAGGTATCGTCTTATGTTGAAGGTTTAACACAGTAAGGTAAGTTTTATAGTTACAGACAGTGTAAATGTCTAGAAATAGCGTAACTCATCGCACGAAAACTTCCACACTTTAATTACACAGTATTTGAGAAAGAGAGCACTTGGTGATTTGCAACAAACATTACACGTACTTTCAGACTTTAAGGAGACTCTGTCCACTGACCCTTCACCAACAAAATGATGGAGGAAAGGAGGTCGACCTCTTACTATATTTTCTCTGTTCATGCGGTAAAATGGCCGATCAAATATGACGTTTGAATTTATTACTTCTTTGTTTCCAGTTCTATTCAGACAGTATTCGCATACACACCGAGAATGCCTGCACGACACATAGTTCAGGAGATATGGCTGTATAAACATTTAAATGCGTGCAAAACTAGCTTTTGCTTAGAACGGAGCGCAAATTGCTCAGACTATACTCATCGATCGTCGCGAAGAGCGCACTTAGCGACTTCCAGCATATTTAACACATAATTTCCAATCATTTCCAAACTTCTTCTCTCTTGTACACTTAGTGTCAAAATTTAACAGATGAACTGATTTGTAAACTAATCTGAAGGATGAAGGTGTGCCGGCCGGGGTGGCCAAGCGGTTCTAGGGGCTACAGTCTGGAACCGCGCGACCGCTACGGTCGCACGTTCGAATCCTGCCTCGGGCATGGATGTTTGTGGTGTCCTTAGGTTAGTTAGGTTTAAGTAGTTCTAGGGGACTGATGACCTCAGAAGTTAAGTCCCATAGTGCTCAGAGCCATTTGAAGCTGTTTTATAAGTGGGAGTTTGATTCTTTAAGGAATTACCGGTTGCAACTAAGCTACTAACATGCATCATTTCAATGTAATGTTGTACTTTATAGAATAAAAATTAATAACTATAATGATACAGAGTTTTCTAACCCTTAAGCTTATATTTAAAATTAAAAGAACGATAGAGGATGTTAATCCAAATATTTTGACATTAGGAATCAGTGAGCATTAATGAATAATAAAGCTCTAATGACGTCCTGAAAGAGCAGTGAATGTGTGATTTATGTCTGTAGATTATTAAACAGTTCCTCCACAACGTTGGTAGAGCTACTTTGAAATATAACAAACTATAGACTGTGATGTTTTAACAGTCCTATTTTTTTGTTACATGACGTTCTCGGTGAATGAAACCACAGCAAAACCGAAGAAGAGCTGATCTTACAAGCCAGCGTCTTTCTACGACAGGAGAATAGCTGACGTGAAAGAGACATAAAACTTTACGCGCCGTTATAATACATGTACTGAGACGCACAGCTGTTGGTTTGAACAGCTACTATGAACTTAAAATGTTTCTGTAAGACATGAGTTTTAACTTCAGCACAAACATAAACATTCATTTCTGACTGTAAGTTTAGTTGCTCCAAAGTACTCACATCCGAAGGGCCCCGGTAAAACCGAATAAAAATTGTTTTAAAGTAAGTAAAAGTATTTTTTTTACCACGTATCAAGGTCATTTACCTGTAAAACTCAGCATTGTGTACAATACTTGTTTCAAGTTTCACGACTCTATAGATTATAGAAACATAAGCTCCTGATAGAACAACACCGTATAATGGACAGTTATAACCAGCAGACTCACAAGAACCGTAAATGAGATATTATTTGGCATTAAGTTAAAGATTTGCTTGAAGCAACATGTGTTAACATACGTATATTACTTACAGAATCATATTTCCAAAGTAGAGGTGCTGTGTTGTCGTACATTATTCTATTATCCGTCATCAAAGTGCAAATGAAGCCTTTGAGAAAAATAATTAAAAGACGTGGGAACAGTATGCCCACTCGACAAGGGCAAAATGTGGACACATTACATCGTTTCTGGCATACCCGCACTATGGTAGTCCAATATGGAACATGACTCAGACCTTTTCCAAGAGTTGCTCCATTGCGCCGTATCTTAACCACTCCACTTAAACTCTAAATCTGCACTTCGACGACAAACAAGGGAAGAACATACAACAGCAAAGGGTCTTCTATATTATGAGATCAAACTCTGTAAGCACTGCATTCGTTAACATACGGTTGTTAGAAACAGTCTGCAAACTTTGTAAGGGCCTTGCAGGGACGATTCTGCTGAGAAGCAACTGTTAAGAAACAGATTCGATACATACGCCGTTTCCGACTTCCTTAGCATTGAAGTTAGCCAATCAGGTCGTTGCACACGTAAATTCAAGCATTTGCACTCGCTAAAATGCGGCAGTGCACCGATATATGTGGGTCCGTGAGTTACGACTTGTTAAAATTCACGTAACCAGCTAAAATGTGCCGTTGCTATGTGAGCAAAAGCTATGTTTGTTTGGTTTGAGGAAACCAAAGAGAGAACACATTTGGTGACACTGTCTGTGGCGGGCTATTTGAATCTGCTCACGCGACTACCTGATCGGATAACTTCAATGCTAAATACCCAGTTTTTTTCTGAACATTTCTTTCTCAATGCAGACTCCAGGAAAACGCTATTACAAGCTTTCAAGACTGTTTCTGACCACCCTGTAAATTATTTCGAAGAAATTTTCAGCTTTTTGCGAAATATCACCTCGTACAAGAACGATTCTTGTGACTCTGCTCGTCACAACTGTCTTTTACAATGTATTTGTTCCTTATCAACTTGAGCTTATGATGTCTTTAGAGTCGTTCATATATAAACATCGATTGAACAGAAATGCATAACTTCACAACTAAGTGAACATGTTGGGTGTTATAACAGACGTATATCCTCCTCTTGAAATTCTTTTATTCGATTTTAGGTGTTCGGGCTGTGGTATTCATCTTGTGGGTAAATTATCCCCTAGCACCTTCATTACTTTGATCCTAAAGATTTGGGACATATCGTACAACATTTCCGTTTAATGATAGTACACAAGAAGTAAGTTTTTTCCTACATGGCTAATGCTTCTATCTCTGTCTACTTAGATAACGAAGCAGATACTTTTTATGAATTGAATGTCTAATGAAGATATAGAGCCCCTGTAAAGACAGATACAGTCTCATAATGCTCGTTAATTTTGCAGCGAACAATTTCACAGACTAAAGCAGAGAATGTGCTAAATTGGAAGTCCAAAGCGGCAGACACAGAGTGCACTAGTTTTCCCCGCTTTGCCACGAGGACAGCGAGTAACGAGGCGCATCTTGCGCAGTGTCACAAATGTCGTCCTTTACAGTTTGCCAAATTCCCCGCATTTTTATGCGAAAACCAATGTTACCTAGCATGACACACATATGGTAACAATAAGTTTCAAATCCTTTTCTGTCTACCCTAATGTATGTTTGTCGTGATTTCCACACATAATTTGCAAATTTGTGGTAAGAACTTATGGGACCAAACTGCTGAGGTCATCGGTCCCTAAGATTACGCACTAGTTAACCTAATTTATTCAAAGGACGACACACACCCCGTCCACATATAAACAGCGTGTTCATTCCTGCGACAAACCCATACGCGATTTCTCTAATCTTCTTTGACCGGATTAATATTTCGTGTCAAGTATGCACATTGTTTTACAGTAACATTACTTCATTCCTTTAGGAAACTGAAATAATGTTATCCGGCCAGAAAGGAAGTTATAATTACACCTATATTTACAGTTGGAGCACTGATTACCTTTTCTACACTGTCGAAGATGTCTAACGGCTTAAAATCGTTTTTGTCTCTAGACAGTAAATGTGCTGTTAACGGTGGATGCAAAAGGGAATTCATGGAGCTGTTTAGGGACCCCAGAGATACAGTCGAAGTGTGATGTGCATAAAGTTCTGAAAAGAAGAGACTGAAAACAAATGTTATTTCCCTACGATTTCGTCACCAATAGACCTAGAACTGTAGGTCGACTTGAAAAATAAATAATTATTGTTTGTATCAGGTATGTTTCTGGTATTCTCCTGTTGAGATTTAGAGACATTGCAAAACATCCAAATACAAATAGAAGAACGCTGATATGAACCGCATTCCCTCTGAACGGGATTCCAGTCACAGAATCGCTAGGCTGGACCACGAAGATAAGAGACGGGAAATTAGGGCTCATACGGAAGCATACAGCCAGTCGTATTTTCCTCGCTCTATTAGTTTGTGGAACAGAATAGGAGACGGCAAATAATGGTACGGGGCCTTTCGCAAAGCACCGTACGTTGGGTGCACACTTGTTGAGTAAAAGCGAGTGGGGGAGACGACTGTTGAGTTCACATCGCAAAGTGTGTGAGATTACGATTGTTCCTATACTCTGCAGCTCAATTACTTCGTTAGTGCTACAGTATGTGCTTCTATACGTAGACGACCAATGAATAGGAATAAATAGTTAAGTCATAGTGACATAATATTATTATAGGAATGAAATTGTGACACAAAGTATAAAAAAACTTCAAAGACACCTTATCTTTAATGGACAGTACAATGACAACATAGCTCTTCTGCCTGCATTTAAGAAATTCATAGACAGTCGGTTGAAAGGAAAACATACAGAAGCATACCAAAGGCAGGGTGTGTTGTGTCGTCCCAGGGGTAAGTAATGAGGGTGAGGCGGCACTCGAACACAAAATAACCATGAGACGAACGACACTTAGTAAGCAAGAGTTTGATATTACTTAACTTTGATTAGACATAGCGTTCGGAAATAAGGGACGTCCAAAAAGAAACGACCCAAAGGCATAATTACAGAAAGCAGTACCTATATGTTAGAAGTACTGACCCTGGCTGTTGAGACACTTGTCCCACAGTGACACAAAGCGGTGAATGGCTGTCTCATAAAATTCCCGTGTCCCATAAAATTCCCGGGGTTGTGATGTTAACCAGTTCCGCGCGTACAGCTGAACGTCGCCGTCCACACGAATGCATGAAATGCTATGCTGACGTTCTTCTTTGATCAAGACGGCCCCCTTCTGATTCACTTCCTGTAGCACGGGACAACTGTGAATGCCCAGCGTTACTCACAACGCTTGACCACCATAATGCAAAGCCTCATACGGCCAACACAGTGGCGGCACTCCTATAGAAATTCAAATGGGGGGTTCTCGGCCACCCTCCATACAGACCGGACCTCTCTCCCCGTGATTACGCCATTTTTGGTCCCCTTAAAAAGGCTCCGAGGGGCAATCCATTCACCTCGGACGACGACGTACAGCTGTACGTGCGGAACTGGTTAACATCACAGCCCCGGAAATTTTATGAGACAGCTATTCACCGCTGTGTGTCACAGTGGAAGAAGTGTCTCAACAGACAGGGTCAATACTTCTGACATACAGGAACTGGGCCGGCCGGAGTGGCCGAGCGGTTAAAGGCACTACAGTCTGGAACCGCACGATCGCTACGGTCGCAGGTTCGAATCCTGCCTCGGGCATGGATGTGTGTGATGTCCTTAGGTTTGTTAGGTTTAAGTAGTTCTAAGTTCTAGGGGACTTATGACCACAGCAGTTGAGTCCCATAGTGCTCAGAGCCATTTGAACCATTTGAACAGGAACTGGTTTCCGTAATTATGCCTCCGCCTCATTTCTTTTTGAACGCCCCTTATATATTAGAAGAAAGGTGTCCATTAAAGCAATTCAAATCTGAACGGTTCAGGTGAATGTCACAAAAGTCCAAGTAGCGATGACTGATTAGCAGGCCATGGTAACTGCGAGCGGACGACCCTAAGACTGAAACAAGACTCCTCACGAGTTGGCCGGTCCTTACCTTTTCAACCCTTCCGATGGGCTGCTGCACTGAAGATTCTCCCCGTCAGAGGAAGCGGATTGGCGGCAGCTCACATGGCTTAGGCTGCCAATCTCTGTGAGTGATCTGGCCAGCGGTGGAGTCGATAGCCAAGGACTCCACCGAGTAATGATATGTTGTGTCCAGACAAGACAGCCTAGACACAATGAGAGGAAGCCGAAAGGCACGCGTTACGCTCACGCAGATGGGCGTGAGGTCTGAAACAGGATACGTAATGAATGCTATAAAGAAAAGTACGTAGCTTCTGGAATACTTAACTTTAATCCATCCTTGTTGTATACATCGCTATTGACGATATAAGTGAGACTCCATAGATACATGCAATGTTACTAATGGCGCCTTGCTAGGTCGTAGCCATTGACTTAGCTGAAGGCTATTCTATCTGCTCGGCAAAGGAGCGAGGCTTCGTCAGTGTAGTCGCTAGCTACGTCGTCCGTACAACTGGGGCGAGTGCTATCCCGTATCTCGAGACCTGCCTTGTGGTGGCACTCGGTCTGCGATCACACAGTGGCGACTCGCGGGTCCGACATGTACTAATGGACCGCGGCCGATTTAAAGCTACCACCTAGCAAGTGTGGTGTCTGGCGGTGACACCACATGATAAGCATCAGAAAGGAGAATAACAACTTGCCTAACATCAAGACTGTGAACGTCGGACTAATGGAAGAACCGAAAGAATGCACCTGATGTAGAAAGCCTGATAACACAAGACGGCCGAAACAAGGGAGATAGCTCTAGTAGACAGACACCAGTGATGAAAGGTTTCTTCAATAAAATAAGACTGCTGGTATCAGATACTGACGTGAAAGTGAAGAGGAAGTTGGTGAAAGTGTACGACTGGAACACAGTATTGGATGGAACTGAAGCGTTGTCCACCGGATATGCAGAGAAAAAACTGAAATCATTTGAAATGTGGTGCTATCGATGGATAGTTAAGCGAACAAATGAAGAAGAATTAAAATGAATAAGTTAGGGAAGAATTTTCGGAACGGAGTTACTACAATAAGGGACATGTTACAGGATCCAGGAATGGTTAATCAGGCAGTGGAAGTGTGGTATCGATAGCAACGATGCCACGGAATAGTTTCTCAGGTTGGCACTACGAGAGACACAGACGACAGCGCCCTCGAGCCGGAGCTGTCGAGGACTACGAGCCCCACGACTGCTTCAGCCTATTTGATCAGGTGCAGCCAGCCAGGACACTTCGCTTCAGCATCGCACCTACGTACAAAGTTATGTAATCGTTTATCACCTTGTTTTTGCACCAGTAAACCACTTTCGTGCAGTGCCGACTTATATTACCTTTTTGCGTTCCTACCCAGGTGGGATGCAAAAGGAAGTAGCCGTAAAACAGGCAAAGCTTGTGACGCACGCCGGTGACTGGGCTATTGGTCTGAGTAGAGATGGAGTGCAGCCTTCTTCCGCCGCAGCAGTAGGAGGGAGAGGTTGGAGATCTCAGTGCCCAAGCCGCCTTTTAGGCCCGGGAAAGATCCCCAGTACTCATTTCACAGCAGGTTTGAGTGCACTTCGGGCTGTGCTGCAGGGAGGGAAAATACCCGCCCCTATCTGAGACTGAACCCGGAACTTCCAAGGCAAGAGTCGCGTGCTTTACCAGCTACACCACTACGGACATAGAAGGAATAGCAGAGAGAAAATATGGTGGGAGCTGACGAGGACTAGAGTGAGCAATCCAATATAGACGTTGTTGGATCTAGCAGTTATGCAGTGATGGAAAGATTAGCAAAAGACAGAAGAAGTGGAGGACCGCATCATATCAGTCAATACTTGTGACTTAAAATATGTTTATTGACTCATGTGAAAAGCCTATACATTTAAACAGTGAGACGGCAACGATGGTGAAGATTTTAGAGAACAGTGACGGTGTGAGGACTAAATAATAAAAGTAAGTTTTTTTAATATGTATGTGTAATTATACTTCTCAAAGGCATAATACGAAAAAGGAGAGGGAAAGAAATTTATTTGTTTGTTTCAGACATCACACTCTTAGCCACAAAGAAGAGACCTCCTCTTACGGGCTACAAGGTACCTTTGGCAGTTCGCGATTAATAATAGACATGAAAATGGTGTTGTACCACAAATTATATTTGTAGCGTAGTCACAGTAGTATAGAACAGAAGTTCCCCACCGGGAGATCTCCCACCCACAGAGGGACGGAGAGCTGAGAGATTTATTGTAGGGGCTCAGAAATCTCTGAACAAAGCAGAAACATGCGATCAGGTAACTCAAAAATTTTATATGCTTATTACAGTTAGTTAGTGTATCTTTTCGTAGAGCTGCCAGCATCAGCTTTTCCTCGCGCTTCACCACGTTACTGATGATGATGATGAGCGTTTGGCGTCAGTGGCCGGGAGGCCCCTCGCGGGGCAGGTCCGGCCGCCATATCGCAGGTCTTATTACATTCGGCGCCACATTGGGCGACCCGCACGCCGGATGGGGATGAAATGATGATGAACACAACACAACACCCAGTCCCTGAGCGGAGAAAATCTCCGACCCAGCCGGGAATCGAACCCGGGCCCAGAGGACGGCAATCCGTCACGCTGACCACTCAGCTACTGGGGCGGACCACGTTACTGATGACACAGTACGTTTTTCAGCCTGCGCTCTGCATTCTTGACTAAATGTTGCGGGTGTTGTACTCTGTAGAAGTAAATAGTGTTTTTGTTGCTTTTGTACTCTGAGTGAAAATGTCTGTTAAAGGAAGATGGCATAACGAAGAATATATTAAATATGGATTCTCGTTAGTTGCAAATGACAATGTACAACTGCCACACTGTGTTGCGTGTCATAAACCCTGAGTAATGACTCATTCCGGCCTGTGCGTCTGGAAAATCGTCTCGCAACAGCTCACTCGATGTTGAGAAATAAACCGAAAGCATTTTTTGTTGGAAAACTGAATTCTTTAAACTGCATGGAACTGACATCTGCTGGGGTCTTGCAGCTGGAATATGAGAAAGTTATTGAAACACCATATGAACTATCTCTCTTAACGGCAGAAAAAAAGAAACGTATACTATTGGTGAGACGTTAACGTGCGTGCACTTCCTGATGAAATAAAAGAGGATGTGACTGACCTGAAACGTGATTGCAAGTATCAAAGAAGACCTTCAATAAATGTGGTTCGAAGAATTTTGTGCCGGGTTCCTTCCAGTTTATCCAGGAGTTGTAAAGAAAGCCTTGCAGTCCTCTTACGTACCTATGTGAGACTGGATTCTCGCCACAAACCATCAAGAAAACAAAATACTGTAGTCGTCTTAACGTGGAGAGTGACCTTAAATGTGCTTTGCTTACTTTTAAACGAGACGTTCAGTAGCTGCTTACAGGAAAACTATTTCAACCGTGTAACTGAAATACTGAATTTTTCTTGTGACTTTCATCGCTTAAAATAGTGTTAGATGTGAAATGTGTTCTTCAAATGAAAACAATATTATTAGGTATTTGAGTAAGACAGACATTCACATTTCGGCTACTGAGTCCTTTGAAACATCATAGTTTTGTATTACTCTACATTTCATAACCCTATTTTAATAAAGTTTGGATTGCAGATTATTGTCAAATGAAGTTTTTAGAAATAAGCAAAATAAATAAATAAATTAAATAAATAAACATAGATAGCACGAGGTATTCTGGGGTTGTAAAGGGGAGCGACAAGTAAAAAGGATTAGGAACTACTGCGACAGTAAAAATCGAAGAATATCTAGCACTCCACCAGCGACAGTACTGCCCCGGCCCGCTCCGACAGCTACCGCCAAGCATGCAGAGCTGCTAAGTCGCTGAGGGATTGCTATTTACACTTCTTGTTTTACTACCCCTGTTAATGCATATCGAGAAAACAGGATGAAACTAGACTAATCCTGAACAGCTCTGTCCAATGGGTGCCTAAAATTTTGTTTTAAAAATAATTTTGTTTGTAACGGGAAACAAATTGACGCTGTCCGTCTACACCGGGCATCGCATGAATAACGTGATGAGCGCAATTTGTTTGTGCTGATTCCAGCTACACAATGTGAAAACGAAATTGCAAATATCTGCTGAAACACTTGAGTAAAGCCGGCCGCAGTTGCCGTGTGGTTCTAGGCGCTCCGGTCCGGAACCGCGCTGCTGCTACGGTCGCAGGTTCGAATCCTGCCTCGGGCATGGATGTGTGTGATGTCCTTAGGTTAGTTAGGTTTAACTAGTTCTAAGTTCTAGGGGACTAATGACCTCAGCAGTTGAGTCCCATAGTGCTCAGAGCCATTTGAACCATTTTTTTCTGCCAAGACCACAGCGGCGTCGGTCAGGACGCGGTGAGCAGCAACGATGACACCTCTTAAAAGGCGCGTCGTACCCTACAATTAGGAAGGCAGACCACTAGAGCAGAGACAGATTTCACTACAGCGCCTTCCACAACGCCCAAGAAACCGGAAGAGTGCACACTGTCCGACGAGCGATGGACTGCCTCGTGAAATTTGGCTCCCAAGATATCCTTGACATCACCGTCCACTAAATATCGAGTGTGCAGCCACATAAACCTTATTTCATGTCGTGCTATTTCGGTCGCATGAAATTCGTCCATCTTCAGAAAGGGCAAGGATCTCGCCACATTGCTCGCATCACAGACACATAAACGCCACATACGTTGGTCGTCGGCAAAGAAGTATGCATAAATCGAATCTGAAATTATGCAATCGACTCACGCTGGTTTATCGGTGTATCGTAATCAGCTGCAATGTAGGGACGTATTTGAGAGCCTATTAAAGGAAGTGCCGGATCCCATCATTTGTCCGGGTTGAAGCAGCCTGCGACAAACGAATTTCAAATGTTCCTTTCAACGCCGAGTCTGAAAAAGATGAAGCTGACTCTAGAATTTCCACATAACAATATCGCTTAGAATGACCGGTGTCGATGCAATGCTCTGCAAAAGCCCATTTGTTGGACTGTAACAGCCATATGTAGCTATGGTGTTCCGTCACTCTTTCATGGACTGTACGAGTCGTCCACCAGACGTACGAAATGTCCACTCACAGGAGATCTTGTGAATCATAGCCTTGTAGAGTATCAATCAGGTCATCTTTGACAGATCTCAAAGGTGCAGCTTACTTAGGCAAGCGCGAGAAAACATTTTTATTTTGTACTTCGTAGAGTTCTAAGGACATACATCATACACGAAAGGTGGTCGAAACACGTAATTATAAGTCTCTATGCGTCGGCTTCCGATAAACTACTTGTTTGAAGATGCCATCGTCTTAACGTTGAAACAAACAGCTGAAATCTTTTGGTAAAAGATGATAAAATAGGGCCTACAACCTAGACAGCAAAATGGAATCCGAACTTCCTGTAACAGTCCAGTTACAGTCCAAGTTATAATGACAGGTCGATATACATCCGTGGACAGACAACATAACCGCAGATTCAATTTAAGCATTCTTTTTTCTCGCCGATCAACGTCTCTGCCAATCGCTTATTTGCGGCCGCACTCGCAGTGGCGCTGCCTGCGGGTTTAAAAGGTCGAAGCGAGTACTGTAGCTTCACTCTGTCGACTCACTCACAAGAAACACGGCAGAAATACGAGAGTGAGTGTACAAATAAGTCGTAAATGCCATAGTACGGCACATCGTTTTAAATTCCACGCCTATACATATCTAGAAGGTCGTAGCATATGTCGCATGGAAGATAGCCGATACATAGTAATCCGCTGCCACTGATTGATGACCTGCAGTCAGATCGAGATGGCAGTTATGCCAAGAGTGTGTATCCTACTGAATCAACGCGATTTTTGCGAGCCTATAGAATAGCCGCGGAGCACATTCGTAGCGAAATTCGTTTGTGTATGTTCAGAACGGTGTTTAATGGAAATTTTCGGTCAATTGGATACAGGAATTCAGCAAAGGACAAAAAAATCACTGACAAGGAGCGCCCTGGCCGCTCTGGTTATCCAGTGGTGGCACATTGTTTCCTCCTCTATAGGTATTTCGCTGCCCCCAGGACACGTCGATCTTGAGGGTTACAACAAATTAAGAAACCAAATAAAATTGTTACATCCCGAGAAGTCATTCGTTAAATGCGAACGCTGCTACAAGAATTTTATGCTGGATGTGTTTAGCACTTTGTCGAGCGATGGGATAAGTGTTTAAGTTAACCACGTGTAATTTAGTTGGTCAGTTATTGAATCGCGAACATATGAACATGAAAATGTTATTACTGTTTACAACGTAATTCAGCAGCGTATAGTGCGCAGTAACGAAGTTGGCAATTGCGCAAGAGTTGCGGTATTGTTGGTAGTAGTAGTAGTAGTAGTAGTAGTAGTAGCAGCAGCAGCAGCAGTACTAGTAGCAGATATAGTTAGTCTTAAATCGTGATAGAAAAGGCTGTAATGGTGGCAAGTATTATTATATTAACACAGTTGTAAATATACGGCTGTCAGTTGCTGATGTAAGAAAATCATATGGACTGTTTATGGTGGTTATCTGGGGCATGGAGACTGGCATCCAAGGCACGGAATTCGTCATAAGTGTTATGAACTCCCTAAATCCCCGCCCACCTCCAAAAACAACAAACAATTAGTAGAGGCATTTATGTTTATATATATATACATTTCCAAATTCTTCAGCTAAATTTCATAGAATAAAGTAAAACAAATACAAAGAGTCTGAAGAATGGCTAGAGATTCTAGAAATTAAAAGCCATGTTCAACACAGCACAATTTTCATTTGCTTGAGCAAAGGCATGCGCTCATGTATGGGCTTGCAGTCTGACCGCCTGCAGAGAACGTTCCGTCAGGTGATGGTGCACGTTCACAGTCTGACCGTTAGCTGCTACCAGCAACCAAAATGATACGGTTCGTGAGTCCGCATGTAGAACCAACCAAAAGCAGGAAGGTGCGCAAGGTAAGATGGACAGAGAAACATGCTTACAAAGTAAAAACAAAATTTAAAAAATGAAAAAAATTAAGTTCCCGGATGTAAGTAGCAACGATTGAAAAAGTAAACGAATTCTGCCCATTCACAAGCCACATGTTCACATGCCCATAGCCTTCAAAAAAGTTCTCGTAATCGCAGTTATAGTGAAATACTGATTTTTGTGCTATGTAAATTATGACGTTAGAGTTAAGTTTTGAGAATATATTGCTGTTACAATTATTGAATATTAAAGCCATGTTCTAATCGCACGCTTTAAATTTGCTCCTCTCTGTTCGGTGAAATTTGGTTGACTTCCTGCTGTTCCGGAATGTTTACATTTGTTGCCAATCTTAGGTACATACCAATATTGTGCTCCGTAACAGTAAGTAGCTATTGTAAAAATAACGTTGATTGATGTGTGGTGTTACGCGTAGCAGCTATTATCATTATGCAGAAAGATGAGCGAAGAGACTGTAAGTGGTCCTTCTAGCGACTCATCATCAACTTTTGTATTACTTTTGCGACACATTGACCCATTACATGTTAATTTCTTTTATGAGCCGTAGCCGGGCGGTGTGGCCGTTCGGTTCTAAGCGCGTCAGTTTGGAACCGCGTGACCGCTACGGTCGCAGGTTCGAATCCTGCCTCGGGCATGGATGTGTGTGATGTCCTTAGGTTAGTTAGGTTTAAGTAGTTCTAAGTTCTAGGGGACTGATGAACTCAGTAGTTAAGTCCCATAGTGCTCAGAGCCATTTGAACCATTTTATGAGCCGTAAGCTGGCTACCATGAGAAAAGGAGGAGGGACTTCTCCCAGCAGCCAATACGCTACGAGATGATTGGAAGTTTTCGTTCCAAGCATCCTTCGCATAGGGACCAAGTTAAAGCGAACGATTAGTACTAAGCTCTTATGTAAACAAATTACTAGTATTACTATTATTATTACGTCAAATCTTTTACATGTTTTGTTGTTATTACGTGATTTATAATTTTATGTTAAAGCATGTATCTTATATTATTATTATGAACATCATACTAAACTGTGGCGCATTGACCGAGGAAGTAATGACGACTTCTGTCTGAGGTTGGAGACAGGGAAGGGGACAAAGACAGTAACAAAATGTCACATCTCGCTTCCCCCTCACAACCGAACCCTGGAACCGCACCTGAAGCACGGATGAATACAGCCTAAGACTGAATTGTACGAAGGAGTGCTGAAAAGAAATGTCTCCGTATTTATTATGAGAAAACTGTCTAAGTGTTTTATAATACAACAAACATTATTACCATTCTACACCGAGTGAGGTGGTGCAGTGGCTAGCACACTGGACTCGCATACGGGAGGACGACGGTTCAATTCCGTGTCCGGCCATCCTGATTTAGGTTTTTCGTGATTTCCCTAAATCGCTCCAGGAAAATGACAGGATGGATCCTTTGAAAGGGCACGGATGGCTTCCTTCCCCATCCTACCGTACTGATCCGATGAGACCGATGATCTCGCTGTTTGGTCTCCTCCACCAAAACAATACAACAATCCAATCCAATCAATTCTACATCATTATTCTTCATGTCTACACATTTGCAGCCCTCTGCCACTGGATGGTTCCGAATTGTAGCGTGTAACATGTTGGTGTGTAACGTAATTATGTCAGTACGTGTGGAACAGAATGCTTTAATGGAGTTGCGAATTGAAAGAGTTCTTCCACACACTGAGCACCCTCTCTTTCGGTAGGAAAGTACCATACCACGCACAAGCGCTGCGACATCTGCAACAATCCATAGAGTCCCGGCTTGGCACCATCCGAATGTCATCTGGTTCCAAAACCGAAGAACTCCGTCGTTGGTTCCTGTTTCATAGAGATGAAATGGTGCCAGCGGAGGTGATGTGGCTGCATCAACAAAGTCGAACATTCAGCAGCGAGGGCATAAACAAACTGGTCTCTCGTTGCGAGAAGCGTGTTCGTTTCCAGGGTGATGATTTTCAGAAATAAATAAGTAGACTTCAATAATGAAGATATAGAATGTTATAGACATACTTTTTATTAAAAAGGCTTTAAGAGTTTTCACATAGAAGTTTCTGAGCCTTTACTTTTCAGCACACAAGTGTAGGAAACAGGCTAAAATGGACAAATAAAAAGTTTTAATGAATCAGAATGTGGTAATAGAAATGAAACGAAGAAATGTAGGCCAGATGTGTGTCACAGCTCTCGCTTTGCTTCTTAGCTTCAAAAATGGTTCAAATGGCTCTGAGCACTATGGGACTTAACTGATATGGTCATCAGTCCCCTAGAACTTAGAACTACTTAAACCTAACTAACCTAAGGACATCACGCACATCCATTCCCGAGGCAGGATTCGAACTTGCGAGCGTAGCGGTCGCGCGGCTCCAGACTGTAGCACCTAGAACCGCTCGGCCATCCCGGCCGGCTTCTTAGCTTCGGCCGGTGACCAAAAGTCTCTGAACAGCATCCGTTGCCTCTCTTTGAGTCGACCGAGTGCGAGATCGATAGTAGCGAAAAGTGAAGTGTTATTCGCCGAAGTTGGCAGGCGTGGGAACTCTCAGAGAATAGTTCGTCAAGGGACGGCGCGGCGCGGCGTTGCTGCCCGCGGGAACTCTTATCGCCTTATAAGATCTGAGCTACTGCGGAACGCTCTCACGCAGCAGGCCCACACCAGCTGCCAGTTTTCAGCAGCAGTCGGTGCTGCCGTCTGGGGTGGCGTGTTGCGGCTTGCGAGGGGCCCATCGGCCAGGGTGCAGACAGTTGGCACAACTGAATCTCTACATCAGTAGTTCCTAATCCTTTTTACTTGGAGCTCCCCTTTACAACCCCAGAATACCTCGTGCTATCTATGTTTATTTATTTAATTTATCGGTAAAACAAATATCGCACTCAACTTATTTTGAACCACCCTATCGAAATGACAAGTAAAATTCCGCTTTAAAAATCATTTTATTTGTAACAGGAAACAAACCGTAGCATTTCGTCGACCTTGCGCGTGATGTGCAGGATTTGTTTTGACTGACTTCGGCCACACAATGCGATGATGAAATTACAAGACTGCTGCTGAAACAACACAGAAAGTGCGCCTGACGGCTCTTAGCAGAGACACCCTGTATACATGGTTATTATCGACCACAATCGAAATCACCTGCATATAGCGGACACCCAAAAACAGTGTATTCTGGTATGCTTTCATCGCCACAGGCGCATTAGGAGGTTTGTCTTCTCCAAATTTGATGCCAGTAGGTGTCGTAAGGACCATGTCCTGTCAGTAAGTCTATCAGTCCTTTGGAAAAATTCAGGTGTCTAACAGGTGCTTCCGAAGGCCAACTCGGCTACTGAAGAACGCTCTATGCATCAAACCTGGCGATGCTACACGGTGCATTGGAGATGACCCACAAGAACCGATGAGCCCAGGGTGAGTTTAAAGAACAGTGTGGTCTGGAATCCTAGAAGTTACTTTCTTATTAATTTTCTTTGCCTGACAAGTATTTGCCGCTGTGACAGGCACATTGGAAATTCGACTAAACAACTCTCACGTTTGTTTATTGTAATACGAGGCTTAGGCAGCCCGAAATCGGACGGCGTTGCTGCCAGTAAAATTACGTGACTGAGGATTCCAAATAAGTTGTAGTTAATACCCGCGATGTTGGCAGTGCCGTTATTAAAAATCCAAATGATCCTTAGCATTAACTATTTTGATGATATTTTAAGCACTATATC
Organism: Schistocerca serialis cubense; assembly: GCF_023864345.2. Classification (NCBI taxonomy): domain Eukaryota; kingdom Metazoa; phylum Arthropoda; class Insecta; order Orthoptera; family Acrididae; genus Schistocerca; species Schistocerca serialis. The sequence goes on along the minus strand of NC_064639.1, from coordinate 533,371,607 downwards.
TGCCATTCTTTTATAAAAGGAAATGCAAAATGTCTGTCGACCTGCTTTAAATGTTACATTTTTTTCTAAACTATATCTTCTATACATGTCATAAATTGAGGACTACCGCTATGCATTCTGTCTGAATGTTCGGGCTAATCTCATGAATTATTGTAAGAAATTTAATACTGTTTTCACTATTAGATAGTCTGATTCACGAAGGAGGTTGTTGTATATAAATTATTACCGATAGCTATTGATGAGTGCATAATATTTGTATTTTTATCTGTTCCATATTTAATTATTTAATCGGTTTCTGGAGTGACAGCTCGTGGCAATGATGTGAAGCGGGAGCCAGTGAGCTAAATAGGAGGTGGTATATGGTAGGAAAAACAGTAAAGAAACTGCCGCCACTAATCCAGAAAGCAGTGAAGCTTGATCAGAATCGCTAGATGTTGTAGATTAATGTCTCCCGCTGAGTTTGTTTGCAAGTTTCTGTCTCTATGTGCAGCCTAATCTGAGGAACTAGTGTTGGAATTTTTCATAGATTATCCACGAACATGCTTTGCGCATCACTGCAGATATTACAAAAAAATCATCTGGCTGTAGATATTTAGTACTACAGATGCAAAACCAGGACGGGTCACTAGTATCTTACTACAGTGGATTTCCCGACATCATCAGCCACTATGTTAAATGTTTCCCGAAGAACAGGTACCTTTGCTTGGAGTCTATATTTCCGTAGACTGAGACCAAAACTCGTTCTACTCAATATACCCACGACAGATTTCTCAATATTCCCACGATGCATTTGCGGGTCTTGCAAATGACCTCGTGTAGCGTCACTTGTTCGGATCACTGTGCAACTGCAAGCTGCTGTCATTCCCCTCAGTTCAATAGATGGCATACCTGGCTGAACTAAAAATGCCTGGACATTTATCCAGTCCTAAATGTCGGATAAACATCCAAGATATTGTTTCAGGTGACCTGCTCCACAATTCAGGGTATTACTTCAGCGTCTCATTGCAGTTAATGATAAAAATAATAATGTAAATAAATGATAAAATTAGTAATAATATAAATAACAACAAATAAAAAATATCCGTAGTAGTTTCCATTCGGGATACCATGGAAAAATCAAACGGGGATATTAATCCTTTTCTGTCGCATATCACTAAAGAATGTTATCACTTTGCTATCCCACTGGCCTAAATACATAAAACGCATTGTCAGATTACTAGACACAAACAAAATTAACCATATGTTACACCGGTAATATTGTTCACTACTTTTCGTTTTCCTGTTGCAGAGACAAGTTATCATGTATCAGCTAAGAAGGAACGGCTGTAGTTGAGATACAATTTATGCACTGTGATACTAGAGAAAAAACTGACGTAGAAACAAAACTGAAATCTATCCTGCACATTATGCACGACTGGAACATGAAATGAGAAAGGTGATTGTAAACACTACAAAACTAACCGCCACAGAAACTGTACTATTAGTTAATTGTTTATGTCTTGTGTTGGCACTCACGTATGGCTACACTTTACAGCCGAAATCTCGCGTGTTTTACGCTTCGCATAAAGGAACAAACTGTGTACCTTTCTACGCAGTCTCACAGAAACAAAGTGAGTGTACGATCGTGGTGTCACGAGAAAACCGAGGAGCCGCCAGCACCAGTCATAAAGGGCCAAAGATTCTGAAGAAGCTTTTACGTAAACCTAAACTTGTAAATAAACAAATATTATTGCGATCTCGACCGTTAATTGTAATTTAAATATAGCATCAGGTCGCTGCTCTCCATAGACTATGTTGCCTAATTTATGAACGAAGTGAAAAATGTTTCTAGTGACAGACTGAATGAATACAGGCATGTGCCTTCAAACAAGCCCTTCGTTGACGGTAACCATCACCGACTGAACATATTTAGTACGTACACAGATTTACAATGTCAGTCTACTTTAGAGGAAGGCCCCATAGACCCTATCCAGTAAAACTGACAAACATACAAACATCCAGAACTTATGGTGAATGTATGACACAAACAACAAAACAGAGTTGCAAGGAAAAGGTTTCGGCAGTTACAACGAATCAATTATAGTCGTTTATTGTTATGAGAATTAGCAGAGAGACAAGTTCGGCTCATGGGAAGTATTGCGTTATTGATTATGTATTCAGCAGTTAAGATTTCCGGGCATATTTTAAACTTGAAGAGCTACTCTCTTGGCGGTAACCAGCTGCACACGATTAGATACGTGTCGATGGGAAGCAGTGCTAATTTATGTACATGCTCAGTAATGATATAATTACGTGGTTATCTCATGGCTGACTAATGGCCGCCAATAATGCGGTTTATTGTGAGGAAATTACAGCCCAGCCACATGCGGTGAGGGCTACAGCATCCGTTGTAAACTCGCTATACGTGAAACGTGTGATTATTAATGAGTGTAAGTATCAATTCGTGGTGTTCTAATTATTCACAACTTTGAAACTGCATTGTAGCTGAATAAAAGTTTTAAATCGTGATATTGGGAATGGAAGGACAAAATATGGTAGAGAAGATGGAATCGCGGCACCGTTTGCATAGAATAATTTGCATCGCTGACCACATATATCTTGCGTAGGAACGTCAGCAAAGTAAAAACTATCTTGAAGGTTACATTACATCTGAAAATTAAGTACGGTAACGTCTTCAATTTCTTGATGATACAGGGGGTGTGCAAAGAATTGAAACACCAAAACTGCAACACATTACGACGTCTAATATGGTGTAGGAAAATCGTTTGGATTCAAGACAGCTTGCACTCGTCTCGGTACTGACAGATACAAGTTCCGCATAGTTTTCAAGGGGATTATTACTGCAAAACAGTAACGCTTTCAGACAGTCAGGGTGAAGGTGAATAAAGACGACACACCTGTCTCTCGAAAGTAGACAACAAGGGCTCGATGTTGTTGAGATCTGGTGACCGTAGCGACCAGGAAAAATGCGACAATTCACCTTTGTTCTCACAAAACCAGTCATGGATGATGCGAGCTGTGTGAACAAGGCTCCCGCCGTCTTGGAACGCAGGAACATTAATGAGGAACTAACTTTGTACCATAGCATGGTCCTGATGGGCCAGAATGGTCACATATTCATCGGCAGTAATGCGACTTTGCAGAGTAACCACGGGCCCTAGAATATCAATATATTTGTTTCACTCTAGGGTTTCATTCTAGGGACGTAAACTCAGCCATAAGTAGAAAACGGTGTGAAACAAGAACCAACCGACCAACGACATTCTTCCGTTGCTCCGCAGTGCATGTTTTATGGCTTAGACAGTACATTTTCCCGTTACGGGCATGTACAACCCCGATTAGTGCTTCTGGAACACAGGATCGCCCAGCGATTCTCTGCTTATGGAGATCCCTTCGCTTTGTTTCGGTGTAGACAGAGTGTGCGAGTCCGACGTTCAGATCTGTGTTGATTTTGGGACCGTCATTCTCTTATTGTTGGCCACAATCCTCTTCAATGACTGTCAGTGACGTTTACTCAAGACACAATTTCGTTCGCGCTGTCACTTAGCGGAAGATGTTTTTCCGATTTCCCTGTACGGTGTATAAATGTTCGATACTGTGCCTCTTGAAACGCCAAACACATGGACTGCCTTGTTTATGGAAGCAGGCACCATAAGAGCACCGACAACTTGCTCAGGTTCGAATGCACTGAGCTCCGTACTAATGCACTCACAAATACATGGAACAGTGTTCTGACCACCACTAACAACGTAGTTAGCACATTGCACACGTGCCGTTAGTGGTCAAATACAACAGCGCAGTTTCAGGCTTGGCAGCATCTGCATTTACGCGCAAGCATTCTCTCGCCGCTTCCATGTTTTGTCAACCCCTGTAGTTACTGTTTTTAGTAAACGCGAGTAAAGTTCAAGAAATGTACTAGAGACTCTTGACGATAGGTTGCGCAAGCTTTTACATAATAGTAGAATGGAACTGCGAAGAACCCAGTGTGGGAAGATGATTTGATTTCAGTTGTGTTGAGACTTTCCCACATGTTACAGTCATCATGTGGATGTTAGTGAGAGTCGTCAGATCTTAATAAGGCTTCAAACCAGTGCAAAGATTGTCAGATGTTTCTTAAATTTTCCGAAAACGTAAATTTTGCTCCTCAGAAAGCGTAAAATTATAATACTGTATGTGAATCATATTTTGGATCAGTCAACTAATACATATTTGTAGGGACATCAAAAGGTATGGTCGACCCGCCCAGATAGTCTGCATCCATTAGCACTCCGCTTCCGGGATTCGGGAGGGCGCGCCGCCGCCGGATCGAATCCGCCAGCCGGATTAACGACGAGGGGCAGCCTGGGTATGGTTTTTATGCGCTTTCCGTCATCCGACTAAGTGGATACCGGGCTGGTACAAATGTACCATCTCACTTACATGATGCGAAAACATTTCTGAAACGCCGGTGTGGCCGAGCGGTTCTAGGCGCTTCAGTCTGGAACCGCGCGACCGGTATGGTCGCAGGTTCGAATCCTGCCGCGGGCATGGATGTGTGTGATGTCCTTAGGTTAGTTATGTTTAAGTAGTTCTAAGTTCCAGGGGACTGATGACCTCAGATGTTAAGTTCCATAGTGCTCAGAGCCATCTGAACCATTTCGGAAACGTTCACAATCTTTTACATCGAATAACAACGGATGCACACAGATAGGGTTTCACGAAATTCGAAACACCGACGTGTGTCAGGGGAAGTGGGGGGAGGGTAGAAAATCTTCGACACGGCCGGGAATCGAACCAGGGCCTCGCCGGTCAGCAATCCGCCACGCTGACCGCGCAACTAACGAGGCGGAACTGCGTCATGGACGTCGATTCGGCATGGGACTCTTCCAGAACAAATACGTCACACGTCACTGTCACAGCACAAGTGCAAGCGACAAGTGGAAAACTACGAACTAGGCTCAACAAGAAGCTATCGCTTTGTTTAAAAGTCGACAGATCTGGACAACACTGGAGAGAACAGCATGATATCCTGCTCCCGCATTAAAGTATTTAAACAATCTTGGCGGTATACATGCAACTCCATTCCTTAAATTATATTATGTGGGTTTATGCAGAACAGAAAATAGATATTTTTGATACAGTAAATTATACACTGGGCACCCATATTTAATGAAACATTAATCCGGTTTCGCTATACTTCACTTCCTGGAATTGTAAAGGTGAAAAGCCGTCGTTCCAAAATATTGCATGTCTGTGAATGCTGCACAAGAAAAAATAATATTTCATTTGGTTTCTCGGGGCTATCATACACTAAGTGCTTTACAAATGGACGTTTCGATACCTTTCCATACAATACAACGCATTATAGTTTTTAATCAGTTTGAAAACGTGATGCCAATAGTTGGTCGAAGCAAGAATATATATTATGAAGTAAAAGACTAGAAAAAAAAATCTGGAGATCTGAACAGCCCTGATGTAGATTTAGTACCAAGAGACGTCGATAGAACGCAGGATAATCGAAAAATCGAGTCGTTCCCGAGATTTCACGTTCTGTGACGTGTATCTCTCAAGATGTTCTAGTCGTGCTCAAACGCAATACCACTGTGTACACTGTACACTGTATCACCTCGTCTTCCTGCGGCATGGACTATCTGATATACAGCGTGGTCAGAAACAATCTGCAAATCTTTTAAGGATGTTGCAGAGCAGGTTGAGCTGAGAAATAATTATAAAGAAAAAAATTCGATATGTTGCGCCATCTCCGAGTTAATTAGCACTGAAGTTGGCCAATTAGACTGTTGTGCTCGCAAATCCAAGTAGACATCCACATACAATTACCGTCAGTTGTTCTCACTGCGTAGACGATAGCGCACGAGAGTGTTCAGCCTTTGGGTGGGATTCGATCCTTGCTACCGTCCCATTTCGAATAGTTGTATCGCTCTCTTCTTCGGTTTTATAAAACCAAACGAAGAACACATTTGACGACACCGTCTCTGGAAGGCCGCTTCATGCGCGCGCAACGGGACTGATTTGTTAACTTCAATAATAATTAGCTAGGAAACGGCGCAACGTATCAAATTTTATTCTTAAGCGTTATTTCTCAGGCACAGTCAACCCTGCAACACCCTTAGAAGCTTTTCGGACTGTGCCTGTAGAATAAAATTTGGTTGACGAGACATCCGCAGATGAGCAGTTCAGTTGTAAAAGATTTATTGCTTCAATCACGACCGGTTTCGGGCGATTGTAAGCCCATCTTCAAGTGAAACGATGGGGCGTGTGGCTGCCGCACACTGGACACCAGGATGCGAGATGATGAAAGCTGCATGTGAGGGCGAGGTACGCTATGACCTGGACCTAGAAGGCAGCCACATTTTCTGTAGAACAGTTGGTGGAGCACGCAACGAGTCACAAGTAGTTTCAGAATGTTTTACTCCATTGCCATACCACAGCATTCTTCAGATGTCCAGTATTTTCAGTTGCAAGAATGTTTTGTTCATTAGCATGACGTCTGATCCTGTTATAGGCTCAATTAGATGGCGATTTGTTTTGTTGTGGCCCATATAGTTTTCCAGGACAATGTAGAATGTATGTTAACTGCAAACATAACACTTATTGTAAATAAATAACTGTGGTATTGAAATGCAGACCGTTGCAACTGAAAGAAAATATGAAAACCTACTGAGACCTCTAACAAATTTCCCTTATGCCTCGGTACGCTGGCTTCAAATGGCTCTGAGCACTATGGGACTTAACATCTATGGTCATCAGTCCCCTAGAACTTAGAACTACTTAAACCTAACTAACCTAAGGACTACACACAACACCCAGTCATCACGAGGCAGAGAAAACCCCTGACCCCGCCAGGAATCGAACCCGGGAACCCGAGCGTGGGAAGCGAGAACGCTACCGTACGACCACAAGCTGCGGACCCTCGGTACGCTGGCTCAGGCGAGGGATACTACAGAATTCTGCACGGTAATAGATATCTCGGCAGCCGTGCATTGAAGGAGACAGATGCGTCATTTTGAGGAGGGGAACGGAAGTCTTATTTACTCGTCCGATTACCTCACGTGAATGCATACTGTTGTGACAAGCGCGTTTGCCAATTCCTCTACCTGAGTTGAGCATCAAAGTGTAGCTTAACGTTGCAAAATTCCATTATGCTTGCAGCACGAGAGATTTCACAATAACGGACTACCAACTAGAGATGGGGGATCCGCTCCTGAACTGATTCATAGAGTTGAATCTTTCAAAGGAGTGAACAATCAGTGATTCAGAAAAAAAAAACGGTAGCTCCAAACGTTTCCCACAGCAGAGAGAAAGAGAGAGAGAGAAAGAGAGAGAGAGAGAGAGTGTGAGAGAGCATATCAGTGGGACCTCTGCTGGTCAGAGCACACTACACGCCACACAACACAGCCAGTGCCGGCCTCTGCCCTGCTTGTACCTTGGCTGCCTGCTTTGTGCAGTACCCCATTGGATTTTGTGTTTCACATATGCCGTGCCGTCTCTGTGCTTCCTCTGCCGCGTGCAGTGTCTGGCGCAGCTTAACTTAGTATCGCACTCCGTCAGCGATCGTTTCAGTCGCACGTCCTGCCCTCTGGGCAGTTAATGCTAGCAACAGGACAGAGCGCCGCCTAGCGGAGAACATAAGAACTACTTGCAACAACCTGCTCGCAAGAGAACGGACGATTAGTCTCGGAGCGGGGTGACTGATGGCCGTTCACCGCTCCCCCCACCCTCGGAACTCGCCCGCTCAACGCTCACCCCACCGTTCTCGACTCTAGCCAGAGCGTTGAGCAAAGCAACTCAGGTGTCACTCTGGTCTCTGCGGTCTTAGCTCACGCAGTAATACAGCTTGCGGCTCGACCTGCTTGACTCAGCGCCTCTGCATCGGAGTTCGTCTCTACTCGATATTGTTCTTCGTAGTAATACCGCTATGTATATTACATAATTATATTATGTATACATCATTTGTTTTTATTTTATTTTTATTTGTTTAAACTGATCAGATTAGGTTCCTGACAACTCCTCTTACTATAGGATTTTTATTATGGTCACTCGAATTTACGCTTTAATTACGAGTGAACCGATAAACGTATAGCAAAATGTGATACACCAATATTTTCCTTGTTTTATTCTGCGTAAGGCTATATGCAGCACTTTAGTCTTACAGTCAAATTTATATATATATTTTTCTTATTCTGGTACGGATTTTGCGATTTTAGGCGTCTTCAGAAGGAAATGTTCACTTTAAAAATATATGGCTTGCGATGTATTTGTACGAGGTTAATGAAATTTTAATAAATTATAGCCAAATATATTGTTAATGTAAATCTCAAGTTACAACATTTTCCGATCACCCAAAAAACCATGATAGTGCAAAATAAATCAATAATCAAAAACTTTGTCATATCGTGGAGACTTCAATAAACAATACAAAATTCTTACTCATTATCTGTGTTACTTCAAAATAGGATCAAATAAGATCAAAATACAGGTATAGTACTCGAATAAACCAAGTTTAAATGGCAATGTGCCTTCCATTTATTTTCTATTGTGAATGAGTGGTGAGTCATGAAAAAGAGCTAGTTCATTTCAGGGAGTGAACAGTTCTGATCCGATCTCTGAAAAGAACAGTTTTGCCCATCTCTACTACCAACTGTGTGCCCTCGTGATTACCGGATTAGATTCATTGTAGGCATGTCACGACGATTTTCTCTGTTAGCCCCCGGTAAAAACATCCAGCGAAGCACACTTTGGGTTGGCAAAGGGAGTAATATAAAACGCCTCCAGACTCTACTCGGCATCAGTGTGACAGAATTACAAGTTGCATCGGTGCCCATATCAGCACTAGGAAAGACCTAACCTCACACTGAGCAGCAGCTTTATGCCTGCTTTCTTTTCGGTGAAAACGTTATGACCGTCTTGATGGCTTAGATTTTCTCGTTACCTTGATAAGTAGCATTTATTCGATCGACAACAAAAGAATTTTGTATTGTTTCACTGGTCATGCCAGTCAGAATATTTCTACTTCTGATCTAGTTGACACAAGAATTTTTCTGTTCATTATAGGAAATACATATAAAGTAGAACATGGAAGACGACTATTTAGTTTACTACAGATTACATTGTACTAAGTCATAAACCAGCAAACAGTTGTCTAAAATGAGATCATGTAACATAGTAACATAATTCCAGAAATGAAAATAAGAACAGGGAGGTACGTTATTCTATTACATTCGCATTAATTCACAACACTCAGAGCAAGTTTCAAAGTGACGTCAGTTGAACAGCAGAGATGCTGTGTACATCTCCAAATACATCGTTATAGGAACTAAAATCTCGCTATTTGTTTTTGATTAGCTCTTCGCAAGCATTCACTCACCTCATCCCACTCTCTCAGCTGCCATGTAGGCCTAATGAGAGCTACTGGTCGGCGATGCAGCTTAACAGATGGTGATAAAACTTCAGCGACGGTCAGCAGTCGACTAGTAATAACTTTTTTCTAAAATATGCTTCCTTGCATATCTCCACAGAATTTTAGTTTGCTCTAGAGTAAAACGAGAGCAGAAACAACCTTTTCAGTTGATGATTTCAAAACCAAAACTTATGTTTCGAAAGTTCAGTTTTGAGTTCTGCTTTTTCGTTACCCTATCTATCACTAGGTGGAATCTGTTGTCTGTCGTGTCGCTGTTCTACACGAGTTTAATCCAAAGACGAGCGAGATTGTTCAGTAAAAAACATCATTCAGTTGTTATGCGTTATTTTTGCGTAAACCATTTCAGGCGAATACTGCAGTGAATCCTAACATGCTCGTTTTCATGGAATAGGAGAAAGCTGACTCAAATATCAGTTCAGACACACGTTTTTTCAACATATAATCGTTCTTTAATGTCACTGTTAGTTGTAACTTTCTTTTTTTCTCCAGTCAGTGGTAACTTTAAAAAAAGTTAACTTTTAATAGGAAATGGAAGTGAGACCTAAGTGACCCGCCAGGGCAGCCGAGCGCGCAAACGCGCTGCTTCCTGGATTCGGGTAGGCGCGCCGGCCCTGGATCGAATCAGCCCCGGCGGAATAACGTCGTGGGCCGGTGTGTTGGCCAGCCTGGATGTGGTTCTTAGGTGGTTTTCCACATCTCGCTAGGTGAATACCGGGCTGGTCCCCACGTTCCGCCTCAGTTACATGTATCGCAGACACTTGAAACACGTCCGCATTATTTCACGATTTACACTACATGCAGATAGTTGGGGTACACTGATTCCGTCCTGGGGGTTACGGGGTGGCGGTAGAAACGGCATCCGGCCATCTGATAACACTAACACTGCCAAATCCGTTGTAACCACGCTGGCCCTGCGATCGCTGCGGGACTATGGCTTACGCGAAAGAAAAGTAAAGGAAGTGAGACTTAAGTAATATTCTTTTTTTTCTTTGAGACATGCACAAAATCATTTAGGTGCCTAGTTTCCTAATTTTCTTTCAGTGGGTTTCCTCTGAAAAATTTTATAATGCTGTGCCTCAAAAACAAAAGTACCATAAAAGTTGAAGTTGGTATCTGATGAGCATCATTTCCGACTGCATTTCATTACACTACTTCTTCGATCTCTCAGCTCACAAATATTCTCTTGAACTTGTTCGCAGCTAAGAATTAATTAAAAAAAAAGAGAGGAGCCAGTGTGCGGAGGGAAGAGTCGACCCGTTCAGGTGGTCGACTGTCCCTGCTCTGCCGGCTGGTATCGATCGCGTCCCCGACTAGCGCGCCGCGTACCACGGGGACCCATAAATCGCCCCCATGCACCGCCTGTCCAAACTGGCCTGCCCCTCCCTCTCTCCCTCCCACATGGAAGTCTGCAGGTACGCCGAATGGTGGCTTCCCTTTGTCCTCTGCTGCCTATCTTCTAAAGGTTTTGTTAACCCAAAGACTACGTCATTCTACCCCATAACGATAGTCAAAATGAGGCGTCTGATACTTTTCTGCATAAAGACTTATTCGATTTCCAAACGTCTGCCTTCTCTATACATATTATAAAAAGTGTGTATTTTTGTGTCATTGTATGTATGTTGTATATCTCCTAACCGCTAAATCTATTTCAACCAAACTTTGTGCATATGTTCCTCACTAATTGGAAAGAAATACCTTGGGATAAGAACAAGCAACCTCCTATTGGAATGGTCGTGATAACGTAAAAAGAAAAAGGGCGAGGAGGTGGTGGACAGACTGAGAGGGAGAAGGAGAAGACGGACACAGATAGGGGAATCGAGGAGATGGATACAGCTGGAGATGGATAGAGAAACTAAACAGGAGGAGCGGACAGAGAGTGGGAGAGGAGTAAATGAACTAAGAAGGGAAAGTGGAGGAAATGGATAGAGGGATAGAAGGAGGAGATAGAGAAATGAAAGATTGAGGAGGTGCATAGAGAAAGGAGGGAGGAGGAGATAGCCAGAGAGAGGACGGAGGAGAAGATGGACAGAGAGAGTGAGAATGAGGAGATGGAGTTAGAAAGGAACATGAAGGAGATGGATAGAGAGAGGGGCAATGAAACGGTGGATGGAGACAGGGGAGAGGAAGAGAAGTGCATAGAGAGGGGAAGCAGATGGACAGAGAGACAGAAGCGGAGCAAGACAGAGAGAGGGGCAGGAGGAGTTGGACTGAAGTGGCAGGAGAAGATAAAATGGGGAAGAAGCAGATGCATAGAGACAGGGGTAAGGAGCAGATGGATGGAGGGAGAAGGGGTAGCGGAAGGACAGAGAGAGGGTGAGGAGAACGACAGAGAATGAGGGATGAAGGATGTCGACAGACAGAGGGATGAGGAGCAGATGGGCGTTGACAGGGGGAGAGGAAGATAGGCAGAGAAAGAGAGAAGGAAGAGATAGACTAGTACAACTGGAATAAGTATGTACCTGGGCAGTACCAGAAACTCAGCTGGTAGACTATAAATGGAGCACAATCTTTGTATTTACATCAGATATTGTTAGCAGTACGTTCGAAGTTGGATACGTTAGTTTTCAGTTCCATATCGTCACTGCTGGAAGATACAGAATGGTATGAAAGAGTCGTTCCGAAAAACTCCTGAACTGACTGCTAGTGCAGGAGAGTGAAATGGATAGAGAATGGCATCTATCATAACGGTGAAATACTAAGGTTTTACTATTTGATACCATTTCGTCAAAAAGTTATTATTTTCTCATTGTTCTTTCACTTCCCAGCAGTGATACAATTACTATCTGTCTATCACTACTCACATTACGTGCTCGTCGTTTACCGGCATATATCTGATACAAATTTGTGCACCATAAAATTCAAACAACCTGTCTTTCACTCTTTCCTCTTAGCAATGTTGATATAATAAACGTTTGTCTCTCTGTATATAACACGCATATTGGTAAAATATCGACGTTAAGGTGGTTGTTAACTATATTGTATGCTAGATATTTTTCGGTTGAAAATTTCATCCAACTAAGTTTGAAAACTAAATCACAATTGCGTTTCCTCGCCGAAAGCCGCTTAGAGAAGAGAGAAAATTAAGTCTGATAACTCAAGATCGACAGAATAGCGACGATGAGGAATCATCTGCAAGCATAGTCCTGAATATCTGCTATGATATCCACTGCTGATGTAAACACTATAGAAAATGCTGTTGCTATATTATGAACCATCAGCTGGTCCTTGATATTTTGTGTTAACTTCGTTACACTACACTTCGCCGCCCCGGGTAGCCGTGCGGTATGAGGCTTCTTTTTACGGTTCGCGTGGCTCGCCCCGTCGGAGGTTCGAGTCCTCCCTCGGGCATGGGTGTGTGAGTTGTCTTTAGCGTAAGTTAGTTTAAGTTAGATTAAGTAGTGCATAAGCCTAGGGACCGATAACTTCAGCAGTTTGGCCCTGTAGTCCTTACCACAAATTTCCCATTCCACTACTCTTCATCACCACCCAAATATTAAAAAATAAAAATATATTTTCCTGAGTGTCTCACGACGTAAAAGGTAGGCAAGATACACCATTTCTCACATAATTCATCCACTCACGCTTCTGGTTAATATATAAAATGTCCAATACTGGAACAGCGGACATTCGTAATTAGACCGTACCATTATTTCACACACAACTTCCCGAATGCAGTCTGTTTCGCTCTGTTGTAATATTCGTATGCAGTATTTTCATTGTACGAGTACTACACATTACAGACAAAGAGACCAATAAGTCCAGATGTCGGTGTTCAAATGTCCCAAATGCTAAGATCTTTCTTTTTTTTTTTTTTTTTTTCGCCTGGCTGAAAACCGTCCGTTGCAACCAGTTCAAACAGGGTCGACACACAGCTACGGAAGATCTTTTTATTTCTCTCTATGACATGTGACGTATAGCGAACTAGTATCTCCCGAATTGCTAAATCTAAACCTTTTGATATCACCCTGCTCTTAAAATTATTAGAAAATCCAGATCCAATCAGTGGAATGGAAGTTGAATTCCTGGGATGTCCAGAGGGAAAGTCTCGGTGTGGCAATTAAACGTCATAGTCAACAATAACACAAAAGTCTCCTTGGTAACAGCACCGCCTATTGTCACCCAATACACCTAGCCTATATCTTTCCAAATGCTTTCTGCTGTTTTCCCAAGCGACTGTTAAGCTTTCGCTGATACGTAAACACCTTCTAACACCTTGATGCGTCAAATGTTTGTAGGTTACCATACACAATGTAGAACAAAAATTACCTAATGCTGAAGTATGGTCGTCCCGTGCCCCATCCACACCGGCTTTCAGGTCTACACCTACGCTTTGCAAATCAGTATGAAGTGTCTGGCAGAGGATACCACGAGCTGAATGATATTATAAAATTTCTTTCTCTCCTATTCATGAATGTTGAGTGGGAGGAACGCCTGGTTGTATGCGCTATTAAATGATGAACTTTATCTGCACATTCGCTATGGAATCGATACGTAGGGGGTCTTGGAGGATTCTGCGAGGGCAGATGACCGGATAGCAATGTGCAAGGATTAAATAATCAATAGGAATTTTTAAAGTAGACTTTGATTTGTTAATTAAAGTGGTACATCAATTAGGGACTCTTGATTCAGAATTTAAGAGCCTGTGGAACACACGGGTCAAAGCTCATTGTCTCCGTTGCTTCCGTCACATGGAGCGCGAGATTTGGAAGTGAGCTGATCTGAAAAATTGTATTTAAATCCAAACGGTACACTTCCAAACATGGGTTCCTCATCAAAACTTTATTTACTAAGTCTCCCCTGTAACCCGTAGAAGCCTACCGTAGGAACTGTGAAAGACGATGGATATGTGTGTGAACTGAATGACATGCGTACACGGATGAAAGACTAGTATAAAACCAAATATTTTGTCGTGAAAGTGGTTACTGATTCGGTACAAACTGTATCGGTATACATGAAAGCACCTAAGTTCCTGCAAAGACTTCGTTTTGACAGAAATCTCCAACTAGTAGATAGTTAAACTATATAAGAATACAACCAGGTATCGCCTTGCAAAATACAGGGAAATATGCCCTCACTTCACATATAAAATTTATAAGCAAATTTTCCTACTGATTAATTACTTCTGAATTAACTGCTGCTGAAATTTCCGGGTTGTGTCGAAGTGAAACTTGAAACGTTTCCGTTCCTAACATTTTCAAAGGTGCTCCTTGTTCCGCTGTGTTCTGCCAACTGAAAATGTTCATATTTATTTTTTTTTAAAACTGACAGCGCAGATGTCGGAGAGCGACATAAGCACAGTGGAAAAGGAGTGTGTTCGAGATTTACACGTGATCAGAAAAGATAATCCTTGTGAGAGACAAAACTTAAGTATGGATTGTCGCCTGTCAAAGATAAAATTATTTATCGATTCTGTAGAGCAACTCGTCATGGGCTGACCTTGTTGGCCGAGCCCTTCTAGGCGCTACAGTCTGGAACCGCGCGACCGCTGCAATCGCAGGTTCGAATCCTACCTCGGGCATGGACGTGTGTGATATCGTTAGGTTAGTTACGTTTAAGTAGTTCTAAGTTCTATGGGACTGATGACCTCAGAAGTTAAGTCCAATAGTGCTCAGAGCCATTTGAACCATGTGAACTGTTCATGGCTTCTTTTCTTTTCTGTTAAAATTATCCCTATATCTATAAGTTGCGGTGTCTACTCTATAAAGCCGTGTATAATAGTTCCTCGTGGCAGATAAGGAATCGAACTTGTAACAAATATGGGGATAGTATTAACAGAAAGAAGAAGCCATGAAACTTCATGATACATGCACCGTTGCTCTATAGAATCATCTTTGACAGACGACAGTCAGTACCTAAGATTTATCTCTGACAAAAATTTTCTCTGTCGGTACGTGTAAACGTCGACCACGTTCCATTTCAACAGTATTTAAGTCGCTCCCAGACGTCCGACCCGTTATTCGGCAAGCCTCAGCAAAAGAAAGAACACATCTCAAGAGGTCCAACGTGACAGGACAAAACGTTAGAAAAGGGAAGGTTTCGAGGACCACAATCATGAAAAATGCTACATTTACCAGCTGCTTATATAACCGATCGTGAAAGCCTTCATTTTCTGAACTAAGACTCAAGCGCATCATTTTCTTAAAGCATTTTAAAAGTATTGTGGTTGCTTGCGTTATTTTCGCCGACAATCGGTGACGTCCTCGAGGATCGCAAGATGCAGGATGCACGAAAGAACATTTTATTTTAATAATTTTTTAGAACATTTCTCCGGGAGAACAGCCATCTGGCAAAATTTACTTTAAAAATGAAGGCAAACGCTCTCGACCGCAAGAACATTTATTTTGTTGTAACCAGTTTCGGTCAGTTTTTGACGTCCTCAGACCCTCATAACATGACGGCAAGCGGTGGCAGTGAATGAAGCGGATGTGACGAACGTCAAGTGGAGTTATAACACCCGCTCTTTTCACTGCCACCGCCAACCATCGTGTCATGACGCTCTGCGCACGGAGGGAAACTGTACGAAACTGGTTACCACAAAATAAATATTTCTGCTGTCGAGATTGTTTGGATCCATTTTTAAAGTATTTTTTTTTTATTGCCATTACCTCCATAATCTCTGCAAGTAATATTTCAGAAACACGAACGCCACGTTTAACAGCCGTAAAGCAGTGCTGCGAGCACGTATTCCTCTTTGTTATTCGACGTAGCAAGGCCGTTACGCTTTAGTAGCAGCGCCGGACGCCATTGCCGCCACTGTGTGACGTAAGGAGGAGCCGTACAGGAGCGCCCTGAGTGCGCGCGCAACTTAGTTAGCTGTGTTGATAGCGGCGCCAGGCGGCGCCACGCTGATTACACAAGGCATCTGCGCGCGGCCGATACTGTAATCTGCACGCCAATTTGCATCGGGCCGGCCGGCGTGGCTGCTGCTGCCGGGCGCGGCTTAGCGCCGCCTCGCCCGGCCCCGGGCTGCCCGCTCCTGTGTCCCGCGACGTCCAGATGTCCCCGGCACGCGCTCGCGGCGGGCTAATAACCTCATTATTGCTGCATAATGGGGCTTACACGGCTCGCAGAGGCGCAGCCACCACCATCGGCCGTTATGGCTGCCCACTGGACGTGACGCACCTGCCGAGCAGTGCGATACGGCCCTAACTGCTACTGCATGCTCTTTCAGTCTAAATACAAGAAAATGGGAGCTACTCTCGGACTAAAGCCCATCCCACGTTGCCTGCTTTCAAAGTGTGTTATGAACACTGCAGTACATTTATACTTAGACTAGGAGAGTACCAAGCGTTTTCAGGTACATTTTTATTTCAGACTTCTATTAGTCTATCTGCTCCTTCCCCCTCCCCTCTCTCCATATCTTCCTTCACCCCCTTTCTCTCCGTCTCCTCTTTCCTCTCACTGTGCCCACATACTCCGCTACACACCCCAATCTCTGTCCATCGCCTCCTGCCCCTCTCTCTGTTCATCTCCTTCTCTCCCCTCTCTGTCCACCTGTTTCTCTCCCCTCTCCCTTTTTAAACCCTCCACTTTTGCCCCTCTGCCCATCTCCTCCTCGCACCTCTTACTGTTCATCACCTACTTTTCCCTTTCTGTGTCCATTTCCTCCTCCCCCTCTGTCTGTCTCAACTCCTCCTCTCCATTCTTTCTCCATATTTCTTGCACCCGCTATTTCTGTCCAGCTCTTTCCTTTCTCTGTCCATCGCCTACTTCACCCCTCTCTCTGTCCAATTCCCCTTTTCCTCTCTCTCTGTCCATGTTCTCCTCACTCTTATCCACGGCCATTTCCTCCTTCCCCGTCGCTGCCTGCCCATCTCTTCCTCCACCCCTCTCTCTCCATATTATTGCGCTCACACCAACAGGAGGCTGGTGGTCTCGACAGTATTTCTTTCCAGATTGTAACTAACGTGTGTACCACATTTAGTTGAAATCGTTCCAGAGATTTAAGGATCAGCTTTTTACCTGTGTGGGCAACGGCCTTGCCGCAGTGGATACGCCGGTCCCGTGAGATCACCGAAGTTAAACGCTGCCGAGGGTGGGCGGCACTTGGACGGGTGACCATCCACGCCGCCATGCACTCTTGCCATTTTTCGGGGTGCACTTAGCCTCGTGTTGCCAATTGAGCTACTCGACCGAACAGTAGCGCCTTCGGTCAAGAATACCATCGTAACGACCGGGAGAGCAGTGTGCTGACCCCACGCCCCTCCTATCCACATCCTCCACTGAGGATGACACGGCGGTCGGATGGTCCCGGTAGGCCACTCGTGGCCTGAGGACGGAGTGCTTTTTTTACCAGTGCCTTTGTCCATGTACGCACATATCAAATATATTTCACATATATTTAACATATTTCTCATGTATCTGTAAAAGATTTCACCTGTATCACTAGCGAATTTCACCCTGCAGATTGATTTTCACGCACTTCAACGTCTGTGATGTCGTATCTTCTGAACTATATGCTGTACAATAATACAATTTTGCACGTACAACCAGTGGTTTATGCAGCCACTGTATGCGAAATGTGTTCTGAATACAGTTAGTAGTAAGGAAGCAATACGAAATTAAAACGTCGTACATGATTCTGCAAGTTTTGACACATCTCAATATGTGTCGTTCAGTGGTATATTTTTTGTCGGTACATTAAGCGGCAGATGTGGATAACGTCTGCGAACACTGTTAACGAGTAGAGTCCATAGCAACGAAGTAATAAATTCAAATGTCAAGCCTGATGCGACAGTTTTTCACGCATATCCGTTTTTATAACGTCATATTTCTTAAGCTACTAGCCGTACAATGACATAATTTTTCTGGTGCATTCAGTTATATGCGTACATGTTGTCTGAGAAACATACCGCGAATTCAGTGGCTGATAAAGGATTAATAAATTAAAACATCATGTTTTTATCGGCAGCTTCTTGAAACATTCAGAGCTTGTGCTCCGTCTCTAATGACCTCTACGTCGACGGGACATTAATTTTTCTTTCTTCCTTCTTTCTTCTATTCTAATTGCAAAGTTGACAATCCTGAAGAAGTGACTGGTGCGCCATCTCGAAAACTCGTGCCTTGGGAGTAATTGACGTAGCTAGACACACCCAAACACGTTCGCTTTCCGGACAAACTCCTGCGCGCTCTTGGTTGACTTGGGTGCAGTTTTATGGCGTAGTACTGCAACGGTGATTTCCGACCAATGGTCATGTGGAAAGCTATTTTCTGTTGCATGTCTGTTACGCTTCTCTGACCTTGTTATCAAGCAATTTTTCTTTCTTTTCTGAATTTATATTATATTTACTAGATACAGGAGTGCACAACATTTGTGAAAGGACAACAAAGACGACTATATCCAGAAAAACTATATAACGTTAAAAATTGATCCGTCTTTTAATTCCTCGTATCACTAGAATTGCTTGGGGTCTGTACATTTTCAGACACCATGCCAAAATAAACTACTCCGTGTCCTGGTATTGGCAGCAGAAGCAGTGGTGTCGAGACAGCATCGGAAAGAGCTGTCAAATAATATTGTGGTGATTTGAGAGGGTACACTCAGAGTATGCTTTTCATCGGTGTTACCAGAGTGAAAATCAAGAGTAGTCTCATATTTACAAGTGTCCATAACAGAACGCCTTCATAATACCCATGGCAGATATCTCTATGATTCGCCAGTTTGTAATTTTTTCTGCCAAACAAAAATTTTGTTATAAATTGGGCAGTTGTAACCTTGTGACTTGGTGGCTCCATCTAGGTGCCACATCGAAACGTATGTGGTTGGACTCCAGTTCACCCACGGAGGCGGCCGCGGTGGCTGTGCGGTTCTAGGCGCTGCAGTCCGGAACCGCGGGACTGCTACGTTCGCAGGTTCGAATCCTGCCTCGGGCATGGATGTGTGTGATGTCCTTAGGTTAGTTAGGTTTAAGTAGTTCTACGTTCTAGGGGACTGATGACCTAAGATGTTAAGTCCCATAATGCTCAGAGCCATTTGAACCATTTTTCACCGACGGACTTTGTTGTTTTGTCAATGTGTGGGTGTTATGTTGAAGAGTTGCGCAACGGATTGATCTGACTGGTACCCTTTGGATCCTGAAAGAAGCAATTTCCACCCCACACTACTAAAGAAGTCTGACAGACGCTCCTAACGTACCAAAAAGAAATACCTGAAAAGCTTTCAGCAATAAATATCTTCTTCCGCTGTAAAACGTTCCACCTTTTTGTCAACGTTTACGATGTCCAATTGGAACTTGTCCACGTCAGTGCGTAATTGCAGCTGACCTTGTGTTAGTACCTGAATTCATTCCCAAGGTTCAAATGGCTCTGAGCACTATGCGACTCAACTTCTGAGGTCATCAGTCGCCTAGAACTTAGAACTAATTAAACCTAACTAACCTAAGGTCATCAAACACATCCATGCCCGAGGCAGGATTCGAACCTACGACCGTAGCGGTCACGCGGTTCCAGACTGAAGCGCCTTTAACCGCACGACCACACTGGCCGGATCCCTAGGTTCTTTCGTGGTTTTATTTATCTGAGTGATCTGACTATCAATTCTGGCGATCCCTTCTTCCATCTGGATTTCAACCTGTTGAATCTGTGTCCTAATCTCTTGTCTCAATTCCTGATTATCCTGTTTCAATTCCTGGCAGTGTTTCGTCATCCGTGTATTAATATCCTGATTCTGTTTCGCTATTTGTGTCGTTATACTATCGTTCATTTTTGTAACATCTCCATGATAGCGTCCTGTCCTGTAACACTACCTTCTGCTGAACTGTGTGTTTTCGATCTTTTTTTTTTTTTTTTTTTTTTTTTAACTCGGTCACTTACGTCGTTTACTGGACTGTGCTGTGACGTTTCTAAGTTCGCTAACTGCAACAGTCCGTGCTATCTTCTGTTCTCCCTGTGTTGCTCTTTATGTTGAGGACTAGTTGCGTTTGTCATTGAACCATTTCGTGACGCAAACTACTCCGCACACTGCCCTCTCTGTTGGGTATGTATTATGTTTGGAAGTACAGTTGCGTCTGTCACGGTACCTTTCCACGGCGCTCGTAACTCCACAGAATTCTGTGCCTGTTGCTGAGGCATATTTAGAATGTGTACAAGAGGTTCGACGCATTCTAAATGTTCCCCCTCTTCCTCATTGTCTACTTCTCTTTGAACGTTAACTAGCTGCCGGTTCACTGACTGTACTGACGCCTATTCGGTCTCTGAATATGAGGCAAACAAACGAGTTTCCTGAGCTCGTTCCGCTACTAACTTTTGCCATCTCCTGCGTGGGCTGTCTATTTCTGGCTCAGTATGTGCTCTGCACGGAATTTCGTATTCTGAAAATTCGGTGTTCTCGTCCCTTCGATTCCCATCTGTCTGATCTGTCTCAGTTCTATCCAAATCTACCTGAGCCTGCTGATTCTGCAGCTCACCGACTGCCCTATTCTCTGGTTCACCGTCTGCCCTATTCTCAACAAGCTCATTTACTTGCTGTTTATCTGGTTGATTCTCCTCTATCTCGTCTACTTGATGTCTATCACGTAACCTTTTGGCTTGCGCTCTCGTTAACGTTGAAGTTCTTTCAACATACCACAACCCTATACACAAAACTGTACGACCACAAACCAGTTGGTTAAACCAACAACAACAACGTCGTGAATTCTTGGCTACTGTTTTGTCTGCTCTGCTACAGACACCAATATCCACCTGTGCGCTTGCAAACGGCTTAAAAATGTTACTTCTTAATTCTAACTTATTTGATATGTGTCACTCTGCGTCTCTGTGTCACTCTGCGTCTGCGCCTATCACCTGAAAATCCTATGCCCTAACGGCTACTCAAAAATCGTAAAAATCCAAAAATTTTCGAATACAATAACACAAGACCTTTTTACTACAACTATGCTTTCCTCGCTACTTGTATCTATTCTGATCCTAAATCTTTGCAAATAACTCTTTAAGACATGAAAGAAAATTTTTAAAAGTGATAATGCACCCTAAAATAAATTTTTTTCTCCAATCAACTAAATTTCTTTTTTTTTTTTTTCAAAAAGTTACAATTATTTGCTTCTCGCTTAACTTAACATTGCATAAATATCAACAAACTTTCTGTAAGGCCCAAAAAAATTTTTTTTTACTGAGATTGCAACCTTCCATACCTAACTATCATCTAACACGTATTATGACACTGTCCTATCTTGGTAGCCTACCTATATTACCTATCCTGGTAGGGTCGCCATATTCTGTCAATGTGTGTGTGTTATGTTGATGAGTTGTGCAATGGATTGACCTGACAAATACTATTTGGCTCCTGCAAGAAGCAATTTCCACCCCACACTACTACAGAAGTCAGACAGACGCTCCTAACATACCAAAAAGGAATGCCTGAAAAGCTTTTAGCAATGAATATCTTCTGGAGTCGTCTGCTGTAAGGAAAAGACACAAAAATATTCTATTTTCTTACGTAACTAGTGGGATACTTGGGCACTAGAGTATTGATAGTTAGATAAACATTAAACAAACGAAAGATATTATTTATTGCAAAATTTAAGAAAATCAAGTGAAACTTTTATTTATAAACTGATACACAAATTTCCGGGTTCCTTTCAGAATAGCAGGTTACCTCTTGTGGATAGGAATCCTGTTAATGATATTTATATACAAAGTGTGGGAAAGCACTTTCATCCCTTTTCTTTAAGAATGTTATTTACTAGGCAGAATGGGTGAGAGCCTCGCCTAGTCAACTTGAATAATTATCTGATTGAATTTCTCTAAGTACGGTCGAGGCTGTCACGTGAGAAATGTAATGGAGTGACGTGAATGAAGTATGTTATTTCTAATGGAGGAAAGATGGGGCTCGCCTACGCTGTAGCGCACAATACCGGGAGCTGCAACGACTGCTGCGTGCGTCGTTCGCCACTGAAAAATAACAAAACTATCTCTTTATATCTGGATTGACCTTCGCCAATCAAACTCTCACTATGCCTTGACGAAGTCAAGGACTCCTATCTGCCCCTAGTCTAACTATTGGCGTGGTACACCAGTCAGATAACCAGTCCACCGCAATGCCACTCAATATTCACTTGCAGGCGCTAACTAATACTCTGTCTGTGTTCACACTGCACATTGTCACGGCCAACACAGTGAACAAACGCTTAATTGCGAGCGACCCAATATAAAGTATCACTCCGATTCGCTAGCAACAGTGGTGCTCTCTCAGTGCAGTACTGAGTAGAGACTTTCTTCCTAGCTCTCTGCGTACACGCACGAGCGCACTCGCTCCCACTATGTGTTCCTGCTAGAAGAGCGTCACCGCAACGACTTCCCTCCTCACAAAAAGTGGCAGGGTATATCATCCGCTGTCTTGCCCTCACTCCTCCAGCTAATTGCGTCAGAAATAGTCCACCAATCAGCATTACTCTTACAAAGGGGAAAATGGCTAAGCCGACTAATCCGGAAATATATAGCATCTGCATTAGATGTTTACTGTCCACTTGTGAGAACTCTGAAACTGGGCACTAAGGCCGTCAAAAAAATGCGTATGCTGGGGCTCTCGCAAACAATATAGCAGGATTTGCTTTTATGGTGAACACGAAGGTCATTATCCCATTTCTCTGGCAAAAACTGTTTTGGTCCATGAGCTGTCGTCCAGCCAGCTCAGCTGCATGCTAACTCACCCTCCTACGGACTTTCCATCAGGCTGGTTGCCTCCTGTGGCTGTCGTCGTGTCTTGAATGTTTGTGTACGACAACCTCGACTTTTTAATCTTCTTGTGCACTTGCGATCTATTTATTAGATTTGCATATCGATTAAATGGAAATATGTAAAATTGACTCTACCCTATCGAGGTTGGGCTCGAATGAAACGTCTCGATACACAGAATACGATGGTGAGGTTGAAATATGTAAGAAATGGTCAGGAGACCACGCTACCTTTGACTCTGGCACTGTATGTTAATGTTGTAAACGTCATAACGGTAGCCTTTTGATGGCAAACTGTGTGGCCATTATTAAGCGTAAATATTTGTGGTTTACAACATCACCCCTCTCCCCCCCCCCCCCCCCCCCCACTCACCAAAAAAAAAAATCTGGCTCTGACGTACAATTATACATGTCACCGTCACATCCATAAGTTGAGTCTTTACATTTTACTGTTGTTAATATCTTTTACATGAATCACATCATTGTTCGTGTCCACTGTATTCATAGTAAATCAGGTCAGTCTACCCACTGCACCAACGGGTAGCACACCAACAGACTATTAAATGAAGATACTTGTCATACACGGTTACCAAGTTGCCTTTCTTTGTCTTATATCCATTTTATACCAAAAATAAGTATAGGATGAAATTTTGTTACAGACATTTTTGTTAGTAAGCAAAGAATCGCACTGTGGAGTCAAAGTGTGTGAATTTTGTTTCAGCCCTCCCCTTCTTCTTCTTCTTCTCGCTCTCTCTCTCTCTCTGTCCCTCTCTATGTGTGTGTGTGGGGGGGGGGGGGTGACATGGGGGGTGAGTGTTTGCGCATGTGCGTTGTGTGTGTGAGGATAAAAATTCAAAAATTCGTGCACTCTTACGCCACAGTGCGATTATATACACGGTGGTCAGAAACAGTGTGAAAAACTTGTATGGGTGTTGCAGGGTAAGTTGTGCTGAGAAATAATTGTTAAGAATAAAATTCGATAAGTGGTGCCGTTCACGATTTAATTAGCATTGAAGTTAGTCAGACATGCCGTTGCGCATGCAAATTCAAGCGGCCCGCCAGAGACGGTGTCGTCAAACGTGTACTTCGTTTTGTTTCCTAACACCGAACAAGAGAGCGATACAAAAAACCCAAACAAGAGAGCGATACAAAAAAAAAACTAAAAAGAGAGCGATACAAAAATTGGACATGGGGCGGTAGTAAGGAATGAACCCTAGCTAAAAGCTGAGCAGTCTCATGCGTTATCGTCCACGCTGTGAAAGCAATTGACACTAATTGTGTGCGGTAAGCCGCTTGAATTTGCGAACACAACTGCCTGAGTGGCTAGTTTCAACGCTTATTAACTCGGAAAAGGTGCAACGAATTTTGTTCTCAACAATTATTCCTCAGCGCAACCTACGCTGCAATATCCTTACACCAATGTGGCCTTAGAACACCAAAGGAGGGTACCGCAAAAAAAGAGAGAAATAAAAACAGAATGGTATAATATTCTTTATACCACGCAATTCTATATGGATAGCGCTGATGAGCATATTATTGTTTTTCGTTTGACAGATATTTCTGTTTGTTCCAGGTACGTTTACGAGTCCTCTGCAATCACCATAACCCACTGCAACGTAGTCAGCATCAGGTAAGGAATGCCTCATTATATTTCCTCGGACCCTCCACCGCGATTCTTCACGTAGCTTCTTGATTTCAGTGAATCATAACGCAGTAATTCCCTGATTCACTGTTACTGAATTGGTATTATTTTTGTGTCGACGCGGAGCTGACACGGTGAGAAAACTATACAATTATCTTACAACGTTAATTCCATGAAGTTTTAAGTATGATAGGACATAATTTACTGTCTCAGCTCTACTCTAACATAAAATAAGTTCTTAACTTAAAATACAATTTTCCCTGGGGGTTCTCAAAAAATAAATTTATTTAATCGCTATTCATACTGTCACTGTTTTTAGGCTTTGTATCCTTTTCACGTTACATTTTTATTTTCTGTGTGCAGACACGTAATTTCTGTCGCGGTTATTGATAAAAAGTTGAGGTGCCCGTCTCCAGTGCAACATCCCATACGATACACCCTTGCGAGTGGATTACTGATACCAGACTGATTTTTAAGTCTAGATCACTATGTAAGGCGTTAATATATAGACGGGTAACAACAGCTACACAATCCTTGAACCTACATCTCAAACACCTAAAGTCTGTGTCACTTTCAAGCAACATTGCTGTGGTATAGAGCACTCTTAAGAGACTTCCTGACGGATTAAAGCTGTGTGCCACACCGAGACTCGAACTGGTAGAGCACTTGCCCCTGAAAGGCAAAGGTCAAGAGCTCGAGTCTCGGCCCGGCACACAGTTTTAATCTGCCAGGAAGTTTCCTATCAGCGCACACTCCGCTGCAGAGGGAAAATCCCGTTATGGCACTGTTAAGAGGTCTGCGAGAAGCAGTTCTATGTGATATATTTCTGTTTATGACCTCCAGTTACAAAGTTGTTGTGTTTTAGAGTGATCAGAATTAGCGTATGGTTAACCACACAGTTCAATAAATTATGGAGCATCTCAGCATAAGCAGTAGTAGTTTCAGTGATCCTTAGTTCGTTACAGGCTGTGCCTGAACCCGGAATAAAAAAAATAAAAAGAAATACTTTGTGAATTGGCAGTCAATCTTAAGACAAGACTGGGGACATTTGTCTTTATATATTTATAGTGCCAGACAGATCTTCACAATTTTTCTGTTAAAAGTCCGATTCCTTAGGTCCGTAGAGAAGAAATTTTTATGAAGATAGTAATGCCGTTACATTAGGGAATGAATTCTTTCCATAGGATAATAATACTTGGCCACTAAATCTAATTTCATGCGTAAGTTTAACGGCAAACTATAATTATCAGGGATTGAGTTCTGTTCATTGGGTAGGGAACGTCAGCCCGTGGATTATTGTTATCAGGCGGAAGGCATCGTGCCTTAAATTAAGCACACGCAATATCGGCTTTGTCTGAGTTCGACGTAAATGAATGATGGGCGCTATCTTTTGAAGCCTTGTCATTTCTGTCGCACTTGGCCAAAATCTTCGTAACTTTTCGATGAATGAAGAAGGAATTGTTAGTGTCTCCATGAAAACTGAATATCTGCTTAGAGGAACCAACCTGTTACTCGCTTACTGTGATTTGGGATACTGATATAAAAGAAAAAGTCTGGATGAATGGCCGGATATTCAAACACCATAGCGATTTTGCCTTTCGTAGCGAATAAGTGTAACACTGTTTTAGGCACCCGTCCTAGGTTTATTCATTTGAGATGCTTTACAGGTGGGCTAGGTCTTTTTCCTTTTCTGATGTTATGCGATTGGCTTCTTCCTTCAATTCGTGATGCAATTGATCAGAAGTGTGGTATGTATGGTATCAGCAGCTTACAAAGTACTGGTTTCAGGCCAATCTTGTAACGACGGATCTTTATGATCAGAGAAACATGGGGTGGGATCTGGTCCCTACCACTCGACTCGCTGAAACGTCAACCACGACGTAATTTCATTCTGAGTATAACAGCTGTTCTTACTGTCGGACACCAATCTCTGTGCGTAATTATGGCATAATCCATTGACAAATGTTAATGCTGTGTTAAAAACCGATTTTCCCCATCCCTTACGCACTCTGTACACAATAGGAATATACAATTGCTTCTCGATGGGATATTTTTCCCAATAAGTACTTCACGGTCACGTTCAAGGGTCTTTGTTGATTAATCATGTACTACACCTCCTCAAATTGTACTGCTAGAGCAATTTTTGTCCAAAAATGGTTCAAATGACTCTGAGACTACGGGACTTAACATCTGAGGTCATCAGTCCCCTAGAACATAGAACTACTTAAACGTAACTAACCTAAGGACATCACAGACATCCATGCCCGAGGCAGGATTCGAACCTGCGACCGTAGCAGTCGAGCGGTTCCGGACTGAAGAATTTTTGACCAGAACCTTGGCCAACTGTCTGTGGCGTACGCAACCAACGGTGATGAAATTTTCCCGTTTAGTGAGATTCTTGGTGACAATACACTCACTCGTACTGCGAACCGCATTGTTGAAGAGGGAGGGTAATTGGACAGAGATTCATGGCACCCTCAGCCGAATGCGTATTAAAGTTGGTGCGTAGGATTTGTGAGACTGAAGACTTGTCATCCGACTTTCAGAAAATGTCATCTACATAATTCCGAAGACAACAGTACGTAAGTACAAGAAACATTGCAGAATCAGGTAAGAGTTTATGCTTCCAAGTTGTTGACAGGAATAACAGATAGAAGAATGGAAGGGAAATCTGACAATCTCTTATGTGACTATCAGTTTGGCATTAGGAACGGTAAAGACACTAAAGAGGCAATTCTGCGTTGCGCTTGTTAACGGAAGAACGAGATAAGAAAAATCAAGATAGCGTGTAAGGATTTGTCGATATAGGAAAAGACGACAAATCCTTTGAAGGTATGTTGATTTTTCTCACGCCATTCTTCCATTAGCAAGCGCAACGTCAGGAGTAAGCTATAGGAGCATACACGAAATACACAATATGTACACGAATGAAAAGGCAACAATTAGACTGGAAGATCAAGAACGAAATGCTCGTATTAAAAACGGGTAAGACTTGATTGCAGCCTTTCACTTCTGATGTTCACTCTGTAATGACTGAAATAAAAGATAGGTTAAATGGCGGCAGTAAATTTCAAAGTGAAAAATTTCAACTATAAAATTGGTTCTTAACAACGTTATCTTCAGTGAAACCGAGGAAAAGTTATAAGACAAGCCAAATGGAATGGGAAGTCTACTGATCACAGAATATGACTGAGAGTAAACCGAAGAAAGGCGAAAATAATGACAAGTAGCAGAACTGATATTAGTGATAAAACTGTAGAGGAAGGCAGGAATTGGTATATATTCAACAAATAGTGAGGACTTTGGGTGTAAGTGATAATCTAAGGAGAAGAGATTGACACAGGAGTGGAACCCATGGCGGACCGCATAAAAACAGTCAGAGGACTGATAACCAAAAATGAAAAATAAAAAAAATAATGTCCCTTGCAGAACTTGTATATGGACTTTGTTTGCGCTGGTGGAACACGAAAATACGCTGACCCGTGCTATAAATATGTTAATAAATAAATTATGTCTACATATTTTTGCAAGGCATACTGTTGCATGTTCGACAAGTAGTCGAACTGTTAACAATGGTTAACTCGACTATGGACAGACCAAAGAGAATTGTGTTTTTTTTATTTTTTTATTTTTTAAGACAGCGGTGCCAACCTTGTTAAGGCAGGTAATTGTTTGTTAAGAAACATAGAGAGTTTACAGGCACTTGCCCTGCACGCATTGCTCTTTCAATACCTTGTACCGACTGAAATATCCATATCTGACCACCGGCTTCACTCCAGAACACTCAGTTTAATATCATAGCTTACTGCGTAACTTTGACGGAAGATGTTTGGGACACACTGTACAAGACTTCGGCTCACTGTCTTTGAAGTGGTTTAGCACGTGAGTCCTCGAAATATTTGAGACAATTATTTTAACAGTTGTCTCACGAAATGCTCAAATAATATTGGGACGTGTAAATAACCTGCTTAGTTACACACAGAAGATAAGATTTTTATTAAAAGTTTTTTGCTACCCGTCACGCACAATGCGGTTACGCTCTCACAACATGCATCAGACAGAGAAAAAAGGTAATTAAAAGAACAGCACTCTGACTGCTTTAACTGATGAGTAAAGTCTTGTAGAGGGGCTGGCGCACATTATGTACACTAATATACGGTATAAAAACTGAGTGAGCTCCAATCCTTATACTTAAGCAGTTTTCTCATCAACACCACGAAGAAAATATACACAGTATTATTTTATTGTAAAAACTACAAGAAAACTTTAAATTTTATACAAAATATTCAGTAAAATATTAAAATTCGTGCAAGTTCTCTCTATTCCACAGTGAACCATGTGGTGGCTCTATGAGAGACAAATTGCCTGTCAGAATCGAAATTACAGAAGAAACAATGTCCTCGCAGATTTGATACAGAGAACTGCAGGACCATCCAAGGAAACATTTTAGATTTAGTATCGCTTATTGAAGGTTATAGTGCCCTGACAGGAACAGAAAGTTGGTTAAAACAAAAAGTGAATAGCAACGAAACCCTAAACGTAAGGGTAGATTAGTCACCAATGGTGGCGGCGTATTTATTGCAGTAAATAATTCGATAATATTTTGCGAGGCTATCACGGATCCAGAATATTAAATAATCTGGACGAAATTAAGCATGAAAGGTCTGTAATCGGATGCTTTTCGAGAGCCTATGTCAGAAACTGTAGTGGTAGAGCGCTTCAGAAAGAATTTACAGAATATCGTTAGTAATTTTCCTAGTCATGCCGTTGTAATAGGGGACGCATCCAACAACCCAGTTATGGATTGGAAGAGTCAAACAAGCAAAACTGGTGCCAGACACAGAGATTATTCAGATATTAGTCTGGATGTCTTGTCCGAAAATTACTTCGAAAAGATAATTAGACAACCAATTCGTGAAGGTAACGTCTTAGATTTCCAAGCAGAAAACAGTTAAAGTACAGGAACGTATAGTTATCATAAGGCTGTCATACGAAGTCTGACTATGGGTTTTGCAAGGAAAATTAAGAAAGGTACGAAATTAATTTTGGTTAGCAATAGTGACAGAGTAGAAATAGCAGAATATGTGAGTAATCAACATCTAATATTCAGTGCTGAGGGCGAAGACGTGGCACACAATCGAAAACATTCAAAAGCATCGTTCAGTATTCCAGAGACAAGTATATTCCAAGCAAGGTCTTAAGGAACAGGAAAGGCCCATCATGTTTTAATAGCTGTGTTAGAAAAGTGCTACGTAAACAAAGAGAGCTACTTCACAGGTTCAAGAGAAGTCTAAATCTACCTGACAAACAAAAGTTGAACAAAGCAGAAACGATCATAAGGAGAGCCATGAAAGAAGCTTTCAAGGTCTCTGAAAGTAAAATTTCGTCAACCGATATGAGTGAGAAACCTAACTCTTGAATTAGATATTCACTCTGCAGCGGAGTGTGCGCTGATATGAAACTTCCTGGCAGATTAAAACTGTGTGCTGGACCGAGACTTGAACTCGATACCTTTGCCTTTCGCGGGCAAGTGCTCTACCAACTGAGCTACCCCAGCACGACTCACACCCTGTCCTCACAGCATTACTTCTGCCAGTACCTCGTCTCCTACCTTCCAAACTTAACAGAAGCTGCCGGGAAGTTTCAACCTAAGACTTGTTTATCTCACGTAAAATCAATAAGCGGTTCGAAATCCTCTGTTCATTGACTCAGTGACCATACTGAGACCGAAACTGAAGGTAACAGAGAGAAGGACGAAGTACTAAATTCGGTCTTCCCGAATTGTTTCACCACGGAAGATCGCCGCACGCTTCTTCCTTTCAGTCATCGTCACTAACGTCGAAATGGCAGATACTGACATGACCGACTGCGGAACAAAATAGCGACTACGATCAGTTAGTAGTGGAAAGGCATCAGGTCCACATGAAATACATAAAAGATTCTACAAAGATTATGCGAAAGAATTTGCTTCCCTTCGGGTAGTAGTTTATCACAGGTCGCTGGAGCAACGAAGAATACCTAGTGACTGGGAAAAAGTGCAGGTCATAAGCATTTTCAAAAAGGCTCGTAGGACAGATGCACATAATTATAGACCTATATCGTTCACCTCAGTATATTGTAGAATTATGGATTTGTTTCATGACGTCCTTGGTGAACGAAAATCTCATCTATAAGAGTGAAAAGTGACTCTGAAAACAGATTTTTCTGAAACTCAGCTCGCTCTTTTCCTCCATGAGATCCACAGCGCTGCAGACAACGTCTCTCCGGTTGATGCTGTGTTCATTAACTTTAGGAAGGTATTTGATACCGTCCCACACTGCCGTTTAGTGAAAAAAAATACGAGCTCACCGAGAATGGACCAGATTTGCGATTGTATTCAAGACTTCCTTGGAGATAGGACTTAACCCGTCGTTCTTAATGTAACAAAACCGATAGATACAATAGTAATTACCAGAGTAACCAAAGGAAGGGTGGCAGGACAGATAGTGTTTCCATTCTATATAAATAGTCTATAAGAAAGCGTAGGAAGCTCTTTAACATTGTTCGCAGATGACACGGTTGTCTATAAGAAAGTAGCAACGCCAGAAAACAGTATCCATTTCCAGAATATCCTGCAGAGAATTGCTGAATGAAGCAGATATTTGCAGTTGACCCTGAACGTAAATAAATGCAACATTTGCGCATACATAGGAAAAGATGAAACTTTCTGGCAGATTAAAACTGTGTGCCGGACCGAAACTCGAAATCGGAAACTTTGCCTTTCGCGGGCAAGTGCTCTACCATTTGAGTTATCCAAGCATGACTCACGCCCCGTCCTCACAGCTTTACTTCTGCTCAACAACTTACAATAGCAGACATTGCAAGGGAGGCTTCCTCCTACAGACATCCCTCGAAGTGATGACAACGAGAAAATTCGAGAAATAAAAGAGACAATACAGAAGCGTACCAGCAATTATTATTTCTACGAGCCATTCGCAAGTGGGATAGGTTAGTGGTAGCAGAAGTAACATTCACCACACACCGTTAGGAGGGTTGCGGAGTATGATGTAGATGTAGAACACGAATAGCGAAGAAAACCCCACACATAAAGAGATAAACAGAATGAAAGTGTACGAGAGAAACGTGACCCAAGAACCCCACGTATTACTAACAAAAGAGAAAATGAATATTGGTTGACTTGTATCATTCAAAGTAAACCACGAGTAATTCATAACGACGTCACCAAATAATGCTTTACGAGTAACTGCAAAGTTCTGTCAACAAATCCACATACATACAGTATCAGGAATTTAATAATTATAACATGATCAGAGCTATCGCTGGTATCCCATCGGATACGTCCTAACTCTAGACGACTCAGAGTTCGTTCAGATACAGTATTTCATGCGCCTCAGAAGGCAGACCGATAGTTCGCATGTTTCTGTCTCTCTTACAGGAAAACAAAAGTAAGTTTGCCGTAGAGTGGTTGCCGCACTATCAAATGACGACAGTGACACTACGCGATATCGAAAAAGAGAAGGCTAATGGATCTTGTTAGTTTAAAAGTATACGGAATGGAACTGAGTGATCCCACATTGTGCGAGAATGTGTTCGTCCTGTATTTCAGAATAAGAGCGATTAGTGACTTCCGGAAACCGTTATATGTAATTTCAAACCTTTAAGAAATTCTCTCTCGCTGACACCCCCTCACAAAATGATGAAAGATGAATTAATAGTTTGTCGCTCACTACACTTTCACTGTTCATGCAGTAAATCTTCAGTATCAGACATTACGTTTTATTATTTATTTACTGCCGACACTACCGGCTGCAGAGACCATCTACACTACTGGCCACTAAAATTGCTACACCACGAAGACGACGTGCTACAAACGCGAAATTTTACCGACGGGAAGAAGATGCTGTGAAATGCGAATGATTAGCTTTTCAGAGCATTCACACAAGGTTGGCGCCGGTGGCGACACCTACAACGTGCTGACATGAGGAAAGTTTCCAACTGATTTCTCACACACAAACAACAGTTGACCGTCGTTGCCTGGTAAACGTTGTTGTGATGCCTCGTGCAAGGAGGAGAAATCCGTACCATCACGTTTATGACTTTGATAAAGGTCGGATTGTAGCCTATCGCGATTGCTGTTTATCGTACCCCGACATTGCTGCTCGCTTTGGTCGAGATCCAATGACTGTTAGCAGAATATGGAATCGGTGAGTTCAGGAGGGTAATATGGAACGCCGTGCTGCATCCCAACGGCCTCGTATAACTATCAGTCGAGATGACAGGCATCTTATCCGCATGGCTGTAACGGATCGAGCAGCCACCTCTCGATCCCTGAGTCAACAGATGGGGACGTTTGCAACACAACAACCATCTACACGAACAGTTCGACGACGTTTGCAGCAGCATGGACTATCAGCTCGGAGACCATGGCTGCGGTTACCCTTGACGCTGCATCACAGGCAGGAGCGCCTGAGATGGTGTACTCAACGACGAACTTGGGTGCACGAATAGCAAAACGTCACTTTTTCGGATGAATCCACGTTCTGTTTATAGCATCATGATGGTCACATCAGTGTTTGGCGACATGGCCGTGAACGCACATTGGAAGCGTGTATTCGTCATCGCCATACTGGCGTATCACGCGGCGTGATGGTATGGGGTGCCACTTATTACACGTCTCGGTCACCTCTTGTTCGCATTGACGGCACTTTGAACAGTCGACGTTACATTTCAGATGTGTTACGACCCGTGGCTCTACCCTTCAATCGATCCTTGCGAAATCCAACATTATAGCAGGATAATGCACGACCGCATGTTGCAGGTCCTGTACGGGTCTTTCTGGATACAGAAAATGTTGGACTGCTGCCCTGGCCAGCACATTCTACAGATCTCTCACCAATTGAAAACGTCTGGTCAATGGTGGCCGAGCAACTGGATCGTCATAATACCCCAATCACTACTCTTGATGAACTGTGGTATTGTGTTGAAGCTGCATGTGCAGCTGTACCTATACACACCATCCAAGCTATGTTTGGCTCAATGCCCAGGTGTATCAAGGCCGTTATTACGGCCAGAGATGGTTGTTCTGGGTACTGATTTTTCAGGATCTATGCACACAAATTGCGTGAAAATGTAATCAGATGTCAGTTCTAGTGTAATATATTTGTCCAATGAATACCCGTTTATCATCTGCATTTCTTCTTGGTGTAGCAATTTTAATGGCCAGTGGTGTACATTTATCACTGAATGTAACTACAAAATTATTTTTACGTATACATCAATACTCCGCAAGGCGCCATGTAGTGCTTGACAAAGAATACCCTGCACCAACACTAGGCATTTCCTGTCCTATTCCATTCGCAATTGTAGCCAGGGGTAAACGAATGTCTATATGCCTGAGTACGAGCCGTAATTTCTCTTATCTTATCTTTGTGATACTCAGGCGAAATATATGCTGTCAGCAGTATAATGATTTTGCAGTCACCGGTTTTCTAAATTTTCGAAAGAGTGTTCGCCGAAAAGAACGTCGAGTTCCCTACAGTGGTTCCCATTTCAGTTCCCGAAGCATCTTCGTAATGCCGTCAAAAAAGTGGTTCAAATGGCTCTGAGCACTATGGGACTCAACTGCTGAGGTCATTAGTCCCCTAGAACTTAGAACTAGTTAAACCTAATTAACCTAATGACATCACAAATATCCATGCCCGAGGCAGGATTCGAACCTGCGACCGTAGCGGTCTTGCGGTTCCAGACTGCAGCGCCTTTAACCGCACGGCCACTTCGGCCGGCAATGCCGTCAACTTGCTCGAACCTACCGGTAACAAATTTAGTAGTCCGCCTTTGAATTACTTCTATGGCTTCCTTTAATCGGGCCTGGCTGGGATCTTCAACGATCGTGCAGTACTCAAGAATGGGTAGCAAAAGTGTTCTATACATAATTTTTTTTACAGATGAAGCACACTTTGCAAAATTTTTTCTAACAAACCGAAATCGACCATTCGCCTTCATCAGTACAATCCTTTCATGCTTGTTCCATTTCAAACAACTTTGCAAAGTTACGCCAATTTTAATGGCCAGTAGTGTACTTCATAGATGCAAATTACGTACATAAATCCATTTTTCATCGATCTCGACTAGAAACTTCCGTTAACGTCAGACAGTGAACACATTAACTCATTTGTAACGTTATCTGCCATTACAAGCTATTTTATACATGGCGGTTCGCTCCTTTAAAGGATCTGGGATTTAACAGTATTTTCTGCTCCTCCTGAAGCAGCCTATATAGCGAAGAAATACGCTTTGTAGCTGAAACAGCATTATCAGTAAGAAGTGGACACAGTGAAACAGAGAAGAAGCTACTCTTACACGGCTCGGGACGGGAGGCGAGGTGTGGCACAAGTTCCCCGGCGAGACGGCTCGCCGCGGTACGTCGAGTGCACGCACGCCAGAGAGGCTGCCGCTGCCGGCTGCCGCTTCTGCTGCTACGAGCGGCTGCCGCCACGGCGGCATTGATTACCGCGGCTTACCGGCGCGGCCTTTTGCCACTGCAGGCCGTAATGTAATTCCGCTTTTCGGGGCGGGCGCTTTGATCAGCGCTAAACGCCGCTTGCAAATCGGGCAGGTGAGGGCTGCCCGGCCCTCCATAAACACAGCAGGCACCGCCGCGCCGCGCCGCGCCGCGCCGCGCCGCGCCGCTCCGGTACCCCGTCTCACTGGGCTGCCCTCGCTTCGGGCCGTCCACACCTTGCAGGCTCTGCCCTGCTCACTCCTTAACATTAAAAATACACAGCTTTTCGTCCAATCTGAATTCACTGCTGACGTGAAGAGGCAAAACTTGTCGGGTAATCCCCACAGCACACGCTTTTTACTTTATATGTAGTTTATGTGGCATAATACTTTAATTAATTTTATATTGCTTATTGTTGCGAGCTCGACAGATAAATACGATTTTCACTGTTAGTTTCTGCAGTTGAAAATATTTTAACTTTATGCACTTTGACCTATTATGTGGGGATACGCACAACACTGATCTGGCTTGTTAGATGTGGAACATGGTATCATTACTGCAACTAATGATTGAATAAAAAAATGCCCTTCGCTACTTTCATCTCTTGAATGCACAGATAATTACTCTTATTACCTGTACGGAAGCTACAGTGTGTTACGTTCACTAAACATAAAAGCTGCAGTGGATTTTTTTAAATATATGAAGACTATTAACTGCCACGACTGACGACTAACATGAGAGCATGAAACTAAAAAAAAATTTGATTCTTATGTTATTAGCCGGAACAGGTTTTGCACAACAATCTTTGATCACACACAAGTAAAATTTTATCACTCATGAATTATTTACGTAACTGATAACATGACACCAGCTGCCTATGTCCACCTGAAAATGACATAATGAAATCCACAATTTCCCTATGAAGTCTCCAGGAAGCTGAAAGAGATAATTGTAATGTACCGTTACCCGCCCGCTATATTGCGGGAACACTGCTTTGATTCAGTTTAATTTGAATTTACCGCTGCAGCGGCTCCCGCGATCGCTGCACGGCTCTGCCTCGTGAAAAATTCCTAATTTGCTGAAATCGGCTAAGAATGTGTAATGAAATCTTGGGCAACCTTGCAATAAATTATTACAGGTAATAATTTTAGCAAAAAATCAACATAAATTGAAAGTACACACCTTTTGCCGGCCATAGTGGCCGAGCGGTTCTAGGCGCTACAGTCTGGAACCGCGTGACCGCGACGGTTGTAGGTTTGAATCCTGCCTCGGGCAAGGATGTGTGTGACGTTCTTAGGTTAGTTAGGTTTAAGTAGTTCTGATGACCTCAGAAGTTAAGCCTCATAGTGCTCAGAGCCATTTGAACCATACACACCTTTTACAAATATCAATCTCCAATGCCGTCTTTCTCTATCAAAGGACAAACGAAGATTACCTACGCATTCAAGCGATCGTCACAGGCTCTTACAACTTTAACGACTACAGGAAGCCAGAGAGAGTAATGTTTTAACCTCTACTATTTATAGGCAATTTAATAAGCATCTTTGTAATTGTTTTTCATTATCTGCTTTAATACATACATTCGCCGACCACAGACGTTATTTGTGAAACATAGATACATAAATATTGCACAAAAATAAAAAATGTAAAATTATTTCCTTTTGTACATAATCTACAACCATTCATACAGTAATGAAATAATAATAATAATAATAAATGTTTATTTTTATTTTTTTATATTCTACCGATTTTGTAAATGTCTTGCCAGGAGACGTCACAAACTGCAGCGAGTGTCGGGAAGGTATGAAGCTCCGAAGCTGATGGAGATAGGTTTGTAAGAAACCAAAATGGCGCCAACATTGCGGGTGTATGGAGCTCCTCATCTTCTGTATATAGTGTCGTTATAACTAAACTTTCTCTACTTGGGAGCACCCGCCAGAAAAACTAGTGATCGTAAGACTTTGAACCTTCGTGGGAATGTTGTAAGGACATGCGGAAGAGAAATAACGAATAAACTATTGGAAGAAATCTATTTTAATTCCCACATGAGAGGGTAACATTCGTGTGTCACGTGCCATGTTTGCGTTCCAGGTTGCAAACGTTGCTCAATGTGAGCACCATCTGCATCTTCGACAGCCTGCAACCTCACTAAAGATACTATTTCGTAACTGTTCGCAGCACTTTTCGAACGGTGGACCATGAAATTTTCAGCTGTATTGACTCAGCTCACACTTGAGGATCACACATTGAGTCTAGCATTCTCACCCGTGGCAACAGTGACTTCTTCAACAATTTGTGGTGCCATTGGCCGTCGTACTCTTCCAGGAGCAATTCGCAAATTGGCAGTTAATTGGAACGTTTGCGTTATGTTCTTCAACTCCAGTGTGGAACGAGGATCTCTCCGCATTCCTTTAGTGCGTCGATACTCGCGAAGAACATCAGCGCTGTTGCTGTTGTTTAGATAGAAGAGCTCTACCAGTGAAGCCCTGCTGACCTTATCGAGACCAATGCTGAGTTTCTCCAACTGTAAGGCGCACTAATACTTGTTTTTAAAAACTATGTGCCTTTCCAGTACTGGAGGCTAACGGCAGGTGACGACAATAACACCGCAAAGAATGCAAATCCTCAAGCGTTTAGTCTGAATATCCCTCCTGCAAAGTTGGTTACCCAAACGGTAAATATTTTGCGCCTACAATGGCTCAAGTAGCGAAGTTTAATTGTAACCACCATGTACTTCGTAAATGATACTATTTGATAAGAAAACACTTCTGAGCTACGTGTAAATATTTATTTGCCAGCCAACGTACCAGAATTTCCCCATCGTCAGGAACCTGACAGTGGTTCAAATGGCTCTGAGCACTATGGGACTTAAGTGCTGAGGTCATCAGTCCCCTAGAACTTAGAACTACTTAAACCTAACTAACCTAAGGACATCACACACATCCACGTCCGAGGCAGGATTCGAACCTGCGGCCGTAGAGGTCGCGCGAATCGAGACTGTACCGCCTAGAACCGCTCGGCCACACAGCCCGGCCCTGACAGTGGACACGGTAAATGATAACGTCATAATTGTAAGACCTGGAGTCACCAAACCAAATAAAAAGTATTTCCTACATCTACTTCTACATTCGTATTTGGGAGACCACTGCGATGTGAATGTCAATGGGTATTTCCGACTATAC
The DNA here is from genome assembly GCF_023864345.2 of Schistocerca serialis cubense. NCBI lineage: Eukaryota > Metazoa > Arthropoda > Insecta > Orthoptera > Acrididae > Schistocerca > Schistocerca serialis. Next base: position 533,333,194 of record NC_064639.1, on the reverse strand, counting down.
CAGTAATAAGGTCTTCTTCCCGTTCCATTCAAGTATAGAGCTGGGGAAAACGACTGATTAAAGGCCTCTGTGCGAACTATAATTAATCTAACTGTGTCCTAGCGTTTTCTATGGGAGCCACTGTAGGAAAGTCGAAGTACTCTTCGGGAAACACTGTTTAGATAATTTAAAAAACCGGTATTTGAAGCTGACTGCAAAATGGTTATACTGCCGACAGCATACATTTCGCCTGAGTATCACAAAGATAAGAGAAATTACGGCTCGTACTCGGGCATATGGACATTCGTTTTCCCCTGGCTACAATTGCGAATGGCATAGGAAAGGAAATGCCTAGTGGTAGTGCAGGGTACTCTCCACCAAGCACTACACGGCAGCTTGTGGAGTATTGATGTATACGTAGATATAATTTTGTAGTTACATTCAGTGATAAATGTAGATAATCTCTGCAGCCGGTAGAGACGGCAGTAAAGAAATAATAAATTAAAACGTAATGTCTGATACTGAAGTTTTCTACATCTACATCTACATTTATACTCCGCAAGCCACCCAACGGTGTGTGGCGGAGGGCACTTTACGTGCCACTGTCATTACCTCCCTTTCCTGTTCCAGTCGCGTATGGTTCGCGGGAAGAACGACTGTCTGAAAGTCTCCGTGCGCGCTCTAATCTCTCTAATTTTACATTCGTGATCTCCTCGGGAGGTATAAGTAGGGGGAAGCAATATATTCGATACCTCATCCAGAAACGCACCCTCTCGAAACCTGGACAGCAAGCTACACCGCGGTGCAGAGCGCCTCTCTTGCAGAGTCTGCCACTTGAGTTTATTCATCATCTCCGTAACGCTATCACGGTTACCAAATAACCCTGTGACGAAACGCGCCGCTCTTCTTTGGATCTTCTCTATCTCCTCCGTCAAACCGATCTGGTACGGATCCCACACTGATGAGCAATACTCAAGTATAGGTCGAACGAGTGTTTTGTAAGCCACCTCCTTTGTTGATGGACTACATTTTCTAAGCACTCTCCCAATGAATCTCAACCTGGCACCCGCCTTACCAGCAATTAATTTTATATGATCATTCCACTTAAAATCGTTCCGCACGCATACTCCCAGATATTTTACAGAAGTAACTGCTACCAGTGTTTGTTCCGCTATCATATAATCATACAATAAAGGATCCTTCTTTCTATGTATTCGCAATACATTACATTTGTCTATGTTAAGGGACAGTTGCCACTCCCTGCACCAAGTGCCTATCCGCTGCATCTTCCTGCATTTCGCTACAATTTTCCAATGCTGCAACTTCTCTGTATACTACAGCATCATCCGCGAAAAGCCGCATGGAACTTCCGACACTATCTACTAGGTCATTTATATATATTGTGAAAAGCAATGGTCCCATAACACTCCCCTGTGGCACGCCAGAGGTTACTTTAACGTCTGTAGACGTCTCTCCATTGATAACAACATGCTGTGTTCTGTTTGCTAAAAACTCTTCAATCCAGCCACACAGCTGGTCTGATATTCCGTAGGCTCTTACTTTGTTTATCTGGCGACAGTGCGGAACTGTATCGAACGGCTTCCGGAAGTCAAGAAAAATAGCATCTACCTGGTAGCCTGTATCTAATATTTTCTGGGTCTTATGAACAAATAAAGCGAGTTGGGTCTCACACGATCGCTGTTTCCGGAATCCATGTTGATTCCTACATAGTAGATTCTGGGTTTCCAAAAACGACATGATACTCGAGCAAGAAACATGTTCTAATATTCTACAACTGCATCAACAGTGAAAGTGTAGTGAGCGACGAACTATTCATCATTTTATCATTTTGTGAGGGGGGGGGGGTGTCAGCGAGACAGAATTTCTTAAAGGTTTGAAATTACAAATAAAGCTTTTTGGAAGTCGCTGAGCGCTCTCGTTCTGAAATACAGGACGAACATATTCTTGCGCAATGTTTCATTATCTACCAAAATTTAAATAGCATAAATGAGGGAGTAATCAGGAGGTGACCTAATGTTGTTATGTTACAGTGCGTGAACTTAAAGGCAGCTTCCTTTCCAGTGGGCCCGGAGCTTACATGAGATTGGAGAACGACGAATTTGGAGTACAAGTTCTTTGATGCACCATCTATTTATTTACTCGTAGTACTACAAGTTACACGACGAGCTCGTTTCCGCTTTGTGCCATTATCAAGTGTACCTGTGAAGCTGGTATAAGAGGTATAATATTGTTCCTTACGCCAACGTTAGTCTGTCTACATGTGGCACATTATGTTTCCATCTTAACTGGTGCGACGTGATCCATATGGAATCTTAGAGTGTCAATGTCGCTTGTCTTTTTGTTGTGATATGATTACGTTACTTATAAGTTTATTTTTATTATTTGATCTTGTAAAGCTATTTTTGACAACTTTTGGACAGTTTCGGCTCCAGCGATCCTATATGTTTTCGATGGGGCTTCTATTTCGTGGAAAGCCCGTGATTAGGTTTACTTTTTCAGGCATTTCAAGTAGAATCACTCGTAGGTGTTCCATTGTTTTGTGTTTATCGTGATAATTTACCGTCTTTCTTTCCCAAAGTCAATCAAATTTTCGAGGAAATGGAAATTTACACTCACACAGAAAAATACCCAGGAGACATTGTCTATGAACAGAGGAGCTTTAAATATGTAAAAGGCCTCGAAAATTTTATTCACGCTATAAATGGAAAAGAGTAAATTCTCGCGATAATCACAAAACATTAAAACACTTATGATTTATGTAAAAACCAAAAAATACTGTCTCTGGAAAGTTAAATGTAATCACTGTCCTTCTCCGAAATAGTAATTCCATTTTAAACATATTTCATCGTTGGACGCAAAGTTATCAAAAAGCTGTCAAATATTAATTTGCAAGATCACGCATAAAATAAAAAAAGACAAGCGACATTTACGCTACAAAATACCATATGGAGCACGTCATACCAGCTAAGACGTAAGCTTAAGATGCCACATGTAGATGTAGACTAAGATAGACGTAGGAACAATATTATACCATTATGTCATCTTCACTGGTACTTTTGATAATGGTGAAACGCCGAAACGAACTCGTCGAGTAACTTGTGTCACTACGAGGGAAAAAACATAGTACAATAAAAATATTGTACTTAAAATACGTGTGTGGCAGCTAACAGTGATTTATTCTAACTTGAAAAGAATGAAAGTAAATTTACTGAGCAACTAAAAAACAATAAAGATATACTCTTTCAGTCGTCGTATACCTTTATTCGACCGTGCAAAAACTAGGATCAAGAAAATTCATTAAATTTCGCTGTTTGACATTAAACGTAGTTGCTTGAAGTATGCAGTACCAATGTTGTTGAATATTAGTTATACGTGTATCCAGAAACGCTCTAAGTTGACGTATCCAACCCGTGCAACAGCCCCAATAGGTGAACATTAGATGTCAATTTCAAAGCCGGCCGGAATGGCCGTGTGGTTCTAGGCACTGCAGTCTGGTACAGCGCGACCTCTACGGCCGCAGGCTCGAATCCTGCCTCGGGCATGGATGTGTGTGATGTCCTTAGGTTAGTTAGGTTTAATTAGTTCTAAGTTCTAGGCGACTGATGACCTCAGAAGATAAGTCGCATAGTACTCAGAGCCATTTGATCCATTTTGTCAATTTCAAGTAGAATGCGTTGACTTGCACGCGTTCACGAATGGGACTTCGTCAGACGCTACGGAATCTCCGAGACAAGGACGAGAAAGAAAGCTTCAGTGCGTTGTACTAACCGACCCCATCTCTAGATCAGATTGTTCCACAGATTTATTTTATGGTAATGGACTGTATTGTTCGCTAAGAAATTGTCGAATCCGGAATGATTGTAATGGTAGCGGCAAATCTTCCAAAAAATTGAAATCCAATGGTACCTCTGCGGTAACAGCTTTCCTGAAGTTAGTCAACTGTCTTTTGCACGAATTTTTGCTTTCTAATCCTGGAAACACACTCCGCGCCACAAAGAGTGTGTCCCGCGCGTGGCCGGAGTGGTGAGCTGTCCTCTGCATTCCTGAGGCGAGTGATGAGGGCACCGGAGGTGGCAGGGGCCACAGCCCAGTCAAGTGGGGTCAAGTGAGCCGACGGGCCGAAAACACCTCCGGATGTGACTTGGCCGCCGATGTGAATTCTGCACAGGACTTCCGGAGGAAAACTTACACAGTTTGCAAGTAGAGTTCGCTGAAATGAAATGTCGTGTGACTTGGGCCTCCCGTCGGGTAGACCGTTCGCCGGGTGCAAGTCTTTCGATTCGACGCCACTTCGGCGACTTGCGCGTCGATGGGGATGAAATGATGATGATTAGGACAACACAACACCCAGTCCCTGAGCGGAGAAAATCTCCGACCCTGCCGGGAATCGAACCCGGGCCCTTAGGACTGACATTCTGTTTCGCTGACCACTCAGCTACCGGGGGTGGACAGTAGGGTTCGCTTACCTCGCTGTCCTAAGCTGTACTACACGGTCCAGCCACATTAATGTGGCCCCACCCATGTTCGACCACTCACAGACGCCAGGTGTCAGCGCTAGCAGTGGAGGGTATGAAAAGCGTGTCTGGGAGACACAGGAAACAGTCCAGGCGTTGTCGTAATGCGAAGACGGAGCGATTTACCTAACGTCCATAAGGTCACGATCATGCGCCTTCTGGCTAAGCATTAAAGCACTTCTGAAACGGCAAAGTTTGTGGGCTGTTCGCGTGCCGTCGTGATTAATGCATACCGTGCATGGCAAAATGACGCAATCCAAAACCGGCGCCTGGGCAACAGTGGTGCACCACGGGCCACAGAAGACAGGGGCGAACCACTGCTGAGGAGATGTTTACAGGGAAACTGACGTGCAACTGTCGAACAGCTGATCGCCCAGATGAGCGAAAGGTCTCTAACAGTGTCTTCTCAAAGACCATACAGCGAACGTTGCAGCATATGGGCCTCCGCAGCAGGTGCCTGACTCATGCACACATGCTGACTACAGTTCATCGTCGCCGAAGGTCAGTCTTTTCACTCCAATACCGCAACTAGACGTGCATTGAGTTGGGGACTGGTGGCCTTTCCAGATGAATCACTCATTTTGTATTCCATCCGGCAGACGAACTTTGATACGTCCTGCTTGAAACGTCTGAAAGCAAACACCCTGCAACAGTTATGGTCTGGGAAATATTTCTGTAACATTCCCTCCGTGATCTCATCATTCTGGAAGGCACAATCGATCAATACAAGTGAGCGTCTATCCTTGAGTACCATGCCCATTCCTACATGCAGTGTGTTTTTCCTCTGCACCATGACATCTTCCAGCAGGACAACGCATCGTGTCACACAGCTCGCCGTGTACGTTCGTGTTTCGAAGAGCGCCAGGATGAGTTTACCGTACTCCGCTAGCCACGAGACTCTCCGGATTTAAGCTCAATCGAAAACCTGTGGGACCACTTCGATCAGCCTGTTCGCGCCACAGATTCTCAACCAGGAACCTAGTGCAGACGACCACGGCACGAGTCGTCTTGACTCCACGTCTCTGTCGATACATTTCAGAATCTTATTGACTTCCTTCGTGCGTCTCGCAGCTGTCTGGGCTGCAAAAAATTGCTCATTCAGGCGTCTGACAAGTGATCACATTAATATGACTGAACAGTGTACTTGCTAAGTGCTAACGTAGGCTAGGTGATTCAGTAGAACTGCCAACTACTAGCGCAGATGAATTTCCTTGGCACAGGCGAGGTTGCTACTGTTACTGTCGAGAGCTTTCGGCCACACTCAGCGAAGATAATGTGTTGCGCAATAGACATAAGTAGTGAGTACGCCGTGGCAACATATTGCCTAAAAATGGACATACCAAGCACAGTGAGAGATATCTTAGTGGAGCAAATACAGACCTTGAGACAGGTCAGAAACTGAAGAATGAATTCATGCTAAAGAGAGTGGGACAACTGTTCACACCAGCTAGTGGTTGAGCATGAATCATGTTAATACCAGCTTGATTCTTCCTTAACCTGCCACGGGCCACACCTCACACATTTCCTGTGTGTAGGCCTCGTTCAGGTGGTCGGTTGTGCCCATGGAGGGAGAGAAAGAGAGAGAGAGAGAGGGAGGGAGAGATGGACAGAGCGAGAGACACCCCAAAACACATACTGCGAACGCTGCAAACAATTACTAATGCAGGCTAGGTGTTGCAATAGGTCCGCTAACTACGGACGCAGGTGAATCCTATACCATAGGTATGGAAGAGTACTGACCACTTCATTATACAGGAGACAACAACACATATATACAGATATATAAGTCTAAAGAACTACGAACAATAAAATTATAACTGGAATTATAATTAAACGTGACATGATTGTCATCGGAGAATTACGATAAAAAGCGTATATTAGACATTACTATTGGATTATAAAAGAAATGTAGAAATGGAGGACAGCATGCGCTGCCGTATAGAGTGTAGGAAAGAATAGAACCTATCATGGGTGCAGGACGATGCGGAAGGCTCAAAGTATTGCAAAACTTCTCGCCCCAGTACGGCGAGTAGTAGCAGGTCGGATAGTGGCTGTACAGGAGCCAGAGACTCAATCAGAATCTTTCTCACGGACTCGCTCCTGGACAGCATCCGTTGTGGTGATCTACAAATCTAAACTCTTTCCTATTTTCTTAACCTTTTAATTAAAAATTGTTCATTTTGAGCGTTTGGGTTTCAAACCCACCAGATTAATTAATTTCGCCGTAGCTCTGTACGGCGATATCCAGATGCTGATGGAATTGTTGATGTTGTATGCATGAAGGTCCAGCTTCACCCCAAGCTAGGTTTCTATGGTTAATATCCACACAGGAAATGTCTGGGATCAATTTCCTGCTTCTTTTCCTCCATTTGTACTAATGTTGTTCCGCGGATGTCCCGTGGTGATATATCCATACTGTGCAAATTTTGGCAACATGAGATGGTCATAGGCGGCCGGTCACAATGTGGAGTCACATTCAACGCCGTATGGATCTGTTTGGCATGTGCGGAATTTTTCCAAAGTGGTGCTGCGTATTCTGCTGCAGAGAAGCATATTGTCAGGGTAGATTAACGGGGCACGTTTAACTTTGAGCCCCAGGTGGTGAAAGTAAGTTAACGGATGATGTTGTTCCAAGCAGGTAGGTTTAGCTTTGTTTCATGGCAAAGTCTTTGAATGTGACACTGCAATCCAACTTCACTCCGAGCTATTTTGGAGGATCGTAGTGGCATACTTGTTGCCCTCTGCGGACAATATTTAACTTCCTCGTGGTTTTCCGGTTTGTCAAATGAAAGGCCAGACCTGCGTATTCCAGGATTTGACTTTAGGTGTTAGCATCATAATATAGGACTGTTATAAATGACTGAAGTGAGTTCAAACAATTACTGTAGTTACATCAACTGACATATTTTCCCAAAACTCGACACTCATTGGAAAAATCAAAAAGTTTTGCGCAGTTGCACCCCTACTTCAGATTTCTGCCACGAGAGCGCGACAGTGAGCGGGTAGGCAACATGGCGACAGATGCCGAGAAGCGTATTTTGCGCCTAGAATGCACTCACATCAGTCTGCTGGAACAGTGCAGCGACACTTCAGAACATAGTTCAACGAAGATCCATCAACTGCCAACTGCAGTTTACAGATTCTGGATGCTTCTTCAAGCACACAGAAGACGACGAACAGAGCAAGCAGACCGTTAGGAAACGACTAAAGGTGAATTCTTACCACTTGCAATTACTACAAGCCATGACTCCCGTTGACAAAGTCAGACGCTTTGAATTTTCGGCACAGTTGCAACAGCGTATGGAAAAGGATTGATTTTGTGAAAAATTAATTTCCAGTGACGGAATAATTTATTTTCTGAACGTCAGAGTGAACAGACACAGTGTGCGAATCTGGGATACAGAGAATCCCCGCGTTATCGTGCAGCACATCCGAGATTCATCAAAAGTTTGTGTTCTGCGCAGTCTCGCGGTTTATCGTTGACAGTCCATTTTTCTTCTGAAAAAAGTCTGTTACACGACGCTTGTATCTGAAAGTGCTGAAAAATTGAGTCGTGCCACAAATGGAGACCGAGAGTTTGGACTTCATCCACCAACAGAATTGTGCTTCACCCCACCAACATTATGATGTTCGCGAATCCTTAAACAGGAAACTGAGAAACCAATGGATCGGTCGTTGTGGTGATGGTGATTAGCAATTGATGTCATGGCCTCTACGCCTCCCGTCTTAGTCCCATGTGATATTTTTGTGTGGGGTTATGTGAAAGATTGACTGTATACACCTCCTGTGCCATAAAGCCTACCACAACTGCGAACTCGCAGCGAAGGTGCTTTCGAATGATTGATATGGACGTGCTGCGACAAACGTGGGAAACACTTGGTTATCGACTTGATACCTGTAGAACCAGTAGAAGAGCATTCATGGAGCACATGCAATATGAAAAAAGAAACTTCTTGGATTTTTCTATGTGTGTGCAAAGCCCTATGACAATATGTCACGTAAAATACGGGGTAGACATAAATTATATTTACAACTTATGACTTCAATAACTTTAAAGCTATACTAGATATTAACAAATAGCTTTTAACATGTGATGAGACAAGTCATAATTTCTGTTTAACCTTCCAGATGAAATGTGGACCGCCACAGAAGGAAACTGAGGGTGTTGTCTGGTTTCTTCAGACGACGTTCGATACCGAAGTGCAATGGAACTTTCGAACACCGTATGGAAGGCAACCACTGTTCAGACCTTCTATTCGGGCTTAGCATACGTCGTTTATGTAAACAGTTAGAGCTCTACCTAAAAAGAGTGCGGGTCGCCAGTCTGTTTCAGACGTCAGCGTGGACAAGGTACGGCAGGCGCTTGCAGCGATTCCGACAAAAGCGGTGCGTTCGATGCCTAGAGAGTTGGACATCAGACGATCTCGCAAAAGAGGTTACGGCTGTATCCTTGCAAGGTGCAGCTGCTTCAGGCATTAGAGGCTACGGACAACTCAGCGCGAACAGTTTGCAGTGGACATGCTAGGCATGACTGATGCAAATAATGACTTTTTGGAAAGTTTGCTTCTCCGATGAGGCAACGTTTCGTGGTTCACAGCGTCCTCATGTTACACGTGAAATAGAAAGAGACAGTTCCAAGGTCAAAGTTTGGTGCGTACTGATGCACAAATGCGTCATTGGTCCATTCTTTTTCATCGAGTCTGCAGTCAACCGCGGTGTTTACCTGGACATGTTTCAAAAGTTTGCTGTGCCAATTGTGGTAGACCTGTATCCTGATGTCATATCCTAGCAGAGTGGGGCACTACCGCAATGGTCCCTAAATGTCCATCAGTTTCTAAATGAAAGGTTTCGGATAGGTGGATTGAACAACATGGTACATTTCGATGGCTGACACAGTCCCCTGACCTCACACCACCAGACTTCTTCCTGGTGTACCGAACCAAGGTTAGAAGCCTACGGGACTTGAAGACACGCTTTCGCAATGCACTGGAACATCTCACCATGAGATCAGGAATTGTAAGTGGAGAGAATTGGAATTCCGACTAGACGTTACCGATGCCAGTAAAGGTGCAAAAAAATGGTTCAAATGGCTCTGAGCACTATGGGACTTAACATCTAAGGTCATCAGTCCCCTAGAACTTAGAACTACTTAAACCTAACTAACCTAAGGACATCACACACATCCATGCCCGAGGCAGGATTCGAACCTGCGACCGTAGCGGTCGCGCGGATCCAGACTGAAGCGCCTAGAACCGCTCGGCTACAACGGCCGGCCAGTAAAGGTGCACACATTGATGCGTATGAATGAGAAAACAAAACTTTATATGAATACCTTATAACTAGTGGAAAACAATTTGCCAATATGTAGTATAGTTTTAATTTCTCAAGACAATTTATGGATGCCCTGTAGCTGTAAAAATTTTTGAAATCGCTTCACTCATTTATAATAACCTTGCACTTGCTGAGATTGTCAAGGGCTGCTGTCATCTTTACCTCTGCGTACTGACAACGCACTTGGCAGCCTCTGGAAGCCTTCCCCACGTACCTCTAACCCTAGCCAGACCACAGATTCATCGAGGTCGATGCTGACCACGAGCGCGCTCGCCGAGCCCTCACCGCAGTTGTCTAAATTTACCGAGAGAGGGAGAACCGCGGGCCGGCGCTGCGCGTTTGCCTCCGCGGCTCTCTTGGGCGTCCTGGCGACCCCCGTGAACCGCAAATAACGCGCTACCCGCCGCCCGCCGCCGTGGCGCTGTTGACACAAGGCGTGGCCTGACCGGCAGTGGGCGGCGCCCCGCCCCGGCCAACACCCCCTCCTCCCCCTATCCCTTTCCCCAACGACCTTTCCGGGCTCGGCGTCCACCGATTAGCCTAATAGCCACGGGAAGGGCCGCCGTATTGACGCCACGCGACCCGGAGGGCCATTTGTGACCCTCCCGCGAAAATACGTCGTTCCGGAGAACGTGGCCATCGCTGCCAGGGGCCGGCCGCCCACGGACTCGCTACACTGTCTTGCACTCACTCTCCTCCTACCTGCCTCCCTCACTCCCTCCCTCCCTCCCACAGTGACGTCAACTTCCATGAGCAGAAATTACACTCGGATAATGACGTTCCTATGACACATTCGATACGGTAGCTGGTACTGACACCAGTACGTAAAACCCTTTCGGTAGTATATAAGATGTGTCCAAAATGTAACGGGAATTTTGTAACTTCGGGTGACTTTTCACGGATGATGCTGCACTATACAAAGAAGTTGCAGCATTAGAAAATTGCAGCGAAATGCAGGAAGATCTGCAGCGGATAGGCACTTGGTCCAGGGAGTGGCAACAGACCCTTAACATAGACAAATGTGATGTATTGTGAATACATAGAAAGAAGAGCCCTTTATTGTACGATTATATGATAGTGGAACAAACACTGGTAGCAGTTACTTCTGCAAAATATCTGGGAGTGTGCGTATGGAACGATTTGAAGTGGAATGATCATATAAAATTAATTGTTGGTAAGGTGGGTGCCCGGTTGAGATTCATTGGGAGAGTCCTTAGAAAATGTAGTCCATCAACAAAGGAGGTGTCTTACAAAACACTCGTTCGACCTATACTTGAGTATTGCTCATCAGTGTGGGAAACGTACCAGGTCGGGTTGACAGAGGAGATAGAGAAGATCCAAAGAACAGCGGCGCCTTTCGTCACAGGATTATTTGGTAAGCGTGATAGCGTTACGGAGATGTTTAGCAAACTCAAGTGGCGCAAGAGAGGCACTCTGCATCGCGGTGTAGCTTGGTGTCCAGGTTTCGAGAAGGTGCGTTTCTGGATGACGTATCGAATATATTGCTTCCCCCTACTTATACCTCACGAAGAGATCACGAATGTAAAATTAGAGAGATTCGAGCGCGCTCGGAGGCATTCCGGCCGTCGTTCTTCCTGCGAACCTTACGCGACTGTAACAGGAAAGGGATGTAATGACAGTGGCACGTAAAGTGCCCTCCGCCACACACCGTTGGGTGGCTTGCGGAGTATAAATGTAGATGTAGATGTAGACTTTTTCGTTTTTCTTTTGCTATACATATCTTTAGGCAGAATCAATATTGACCCTGCAGCGAAGTACGCTCTCATATGAACCTTCCTGGCAAGTTAAAATCGGTTGCGAAACCTTAACTCTAAACGGAGACCTTTGCTTTTCACAGCCATGTGCTCTACCAGCTGAGCTAACCGAGTGCAATTCACGTCCCCTTCTCATGGTTTTACTTCGACCAGTATCTCAAGGCAACGGTTCCAGTTTCGAGTCTCGGTCTGGCACAAAGTTGTCATCTGCCTGTGCCAAGAAGTTTCGTATCTCATGGTTTTACTTCGACCAGTATCTCAAGGCAACGGTTCCAGTTTCGAGTCTCGGTTTGGCACAAAGTAGTCATCTGCCTGTGCCAAGAAGTTTCTTATCTTTAGCCTAATTCTATATTTAATCTGTCGTCAGCTGTCAAAATGGTTTATGTGTTTTGGAAGTATCGACAGTAATTAATGCATAAAAATGCATCAGATGATTTGTATTAAATTTATCTATAAGAACGAATAAAGGGCACCAAACGTTTGCAATGTTACATATTGCTTTGTATGCTAGGAGTAAAACGTCGGATCTTCTGTGAAGTCGCGCCGAATTACACTAGCAGCCACGGCTTGAACCCTCGTCCTCTTAGCGACGTGCAGCGCTCGAAATTACTACACGATGTACTGCTCCACAGATCTAATCCATGGTTATAAGTTAACAGGATCAAAAACAACATGAGCTTTTTGTTTTGAACTAAAGATTTTAAAAGGCGCCAAAAAGCCAAGTGTATTTAATTATGAAAATTCAGACACACGGAATTATTGGACGGAACTGTCTACCGTCGCAAGAAATTATTCTTTTAATACTGTGTTTTAATTTTTCTTGTAGTATTAGAAACGCAATTAAATAACATTTATACTTCTAGAAAAACTTGACTTTGAAGTAAAATTAATTATTTAAATAACGGAAAACAGTATCTGTTACTTATCGCTTCTTTCTGTGCACAACGCGTTTCGAGAAATTATTCACATTTTCAGGTGAGGTTATTTACATAAATATCTTTTGTGATGTTCTTATGTGCGATTTTCTGCCTCTCTTGCACTGTGCTTGTCATTTTGAGGTTATGTTGCACCGCAATGAGTAAGGACAAAACATATTCAACTACGAACTAGACAGCGCATCGATTAATTTTTTTTTTTTCGAATGTTTCTGCTGCATATGACAACAGCATTAATCTTCATAGGTTCAAATGGCTCTGAGCACTATGGGACTTAACTTCTAAGGTCATCAGTCCCCTAGAACTTAGAACTACTTAAACCTAACTAAACTAAGGACGTCACACACATCCATGCCCGATGCAGGATTCGAAGCTGCGACAGTAGCGGTCGTGCAGCTCCAGACTGTAGCGCCTAGAACCGCTCGGTCACACCAGCCGGCTAATCTTCGTAATTATGTACATTACGCCATAGACTACTCAATATCTGTAACAAAATAGAAACGTAGTCGATAAGTCAATAGTCAATACTAGTAAAATACATTTTGTTATTGAAAATTTCATGTATGTAATGAAATTCACAGAAAATATAAGACACCTGACTGTATACAAACTCTCTGTGAAATTATGCTGTCGTAATATATCTATAGCATGTTTTGATTACCAAAACAAACAGTGTAATTGACGATTTGCGCGTGTGTGATAGTCTACGCAATACAGAAAGCACAGTCTTACAAGTAGAAACACAAAAATATTGCGTCTAACATTAACAAACGAAATACATTCCAAAATTCGTTTGTCCAGTTCTCCTATTGTAGTACAACATGACAAGTTCAGTGCAAGAAAGGCAGAAACCTACAATTGCAAACATGACGAAAAATATTTATGTAATCAAATGCACTTGGGAATGAGAATAAATTCTAGAAACGCGCATCGCTAAGCATAAGAAAATGAATAACTCTTGTGGTTCTCACTATTTAAATCATGAATGACACATTTGCAGGCTTTCCAACAACATCGATTATGATGAACAAAATGAAGTTGATAAACAATCTTAATAACCGTAAACTACAATTTTCTCCTTTTTGGAAGCGTGGACAAATTTATAGATCTTCAGTAATTTCTGGGGTCTAGACAAGTCACATGGATTGGCCCGACACAGCAGAAGCATTTCCATTGCTGCTGCTATTCGGCAGCGTCTTTGAATTGGTGCGAGCAGTCGCTGAACCAAGCGGGCAGTGACCTGTCTCTTGTTCAAAATATCGTACAATACTTTGAAGACTACCCCATGACTGATTTTACTTCTTATAGCAACTCACAATTCTTCAGAGGCAGGTGGTCCACTACTCCTTCCTTCGTCATTCAGTTTTGTTCGACCGCAATAGAAGCGTCTACGCCACCTAACCACAGTGTCATAAAATGGTGGGCTGGTCACTGACACGTCCACAACTCTCAATGGATTGTTGCGGCGTTGTTCGCCTTCAAATTCAGAAAACGAGTTATCATATTATACTCATCGCCATTTTGCATTGGCTAGTCTAGCGGCGTGCTACCGTGCTATGACGCGGCAATTACAGTGCGTAATAGGACTGTTGATATATATTTTTTTTTTAAATATCGAGTATCCAATGTATCGAAATGAACATACTATTATCCACACTCGATATATCGAAAAGACAGATCGATATGTCGTCGGAGAAATATAGACGTACCGACCTATAAAGATATCGGCTGCACATTGTTAATATACTGCCGTTTTGAGAGCTATATACACTTCATGACGACTTCCCTGTTTTTTTCATTTCTGCAAACGCCAGCGAACTAGCAGCTGTAGTGTCAAAACTGCTCGGTGAAGTTAAACATTGCACTTTCTTTTGGTAGCACCGAGTGCTGAATACGTCAGCATTTTCCCTCACACGTCTCCGCCCACTGCAAAGACCAAACTTGTCATTTAGATTTTTGTTCATCGTTTTTGGTAACTGTCGTTGAAGAATTCAGATGCCAAGGAATGGGACAGTAGTTGCCATAAAAACTGTTTTTAACGAAACCGGTGTGCTATTTCTTCACACCGGAAACCTTGAAACCTTGTAATTACATTCACACAGCCACCCCCAAGTGCAATAGGACTTCTTCTTTGTGCTTCCCATAGTTGCTTCACATAGTCAAGGGGAAAGACTATATTCGATGAAAGCTCAAAAAGTAATAACACACCTTCAAACAGTGAAATAAAATTATGTTTACTACAGTTTCAAAAGAACAATTTTAAATACGAGGGTTGTCCGGAAAGTAAGTTCCGATCGGCCGCGAAATGGAAACCTCTGGGAAAATGCAGTAAAGCTTTGCACAGATGTGTTGGGCAGTGTCTGTAATATCCCCGTCGATCGTGTCGCGTCGCTCTTTTAAGTTTTGAGTGAACAGTGAGCACGTAAAGATGCGTAGGGAATAGCGTCTCCCGCCAAGTATGAGGACTTGAATAGAGATTTCGCCTGTGTCATGCAGCCCACATAACACAACTGTCGAGCAGTTTCTTCTTCATGCCAATTCTCGACCGCACACTGCAGGGGCAATGAAGACGCTCCTGCACCGTTTCCGATGAGAAGTGTTTGATCACTCACAATACAGTCCGTAATTGTCTCCCCATGGGTCTCGTCTCTGCTCACAAGAACCGTTGGCTATGAAGACAAAATTTTTCCACAGATAACAAGCTGCAGACCAGTGCAGATAACGTGCCGAAAGCCTTCTATGACGAGGATATGGGAAAGTTGATATAACACCACGACAAACCTCGAAGTTGGAGCTGCGACTATGTAGAGAAGTAGGTGGAAGGTTCACCTAACTGTTGCAAATAAAACGTGTCTGGTTTTCACTGTGGTTTCCATTACGCGACTTAACGGAACTTACTTTCTGGACAACCCTCGTATTTACCGAAAATTGCGAGAAAAATATAACATAAAATAAAAATTTTGGCAGTCGTTACTGCCATTTAGATATCGACATACCGACGTATCAAAACAAAGCTGACAAATATCGACAATTTTGTGCTGAAATATCGATATAATATCGATACGTCGATATGTAGTAAGCTGCCCTAGTGTGTACTAGGACTGCAGGCGTTGTAACTGCAAACAGACAAAATGTTAACTACGCAACTTTATTTTTTCGAAGTAGTAATTTTTGACTCATGGCAGTACATGAAAATAGCGGTATAGATATAATAGACAGCAGCTACACAAAAGTATAAAATAATTAAGAATTTTCACCGACAATACAGGCTTGAACGTAATTATATTTCAGCGTCAAGACATTCTATCCGTTCTGGCACCGATGCAGATACATCCAGAAAGTGACTCCAGCTTCCCTCACAAGAGCGCAAACGACAGTCGATGCGAAGACGCTGGATGGACTCTCTTGGGGCTCCGAAGCCACAGTCCTGAGATGTTATTTTTCCCCACTTGGGGTGAACCTACACATTTGCCGTGTCCAGTACGTACCCGGTTTAGTGCTGTCTGCTGTCTTCGGTTGAATTCAGTTGAGGTTGTTGTTATAGACCCATTGTTGTAGCGGTTCGTTTTTTTTTTTTTTAATTCCAATTACGCATCCATTGACCTCTCGACTTGTACCAGTGACTTTGTAGTAGTTCAGCCAGACGTAGTGGTAGGCTTAAATTTTTAAACATTCTGTGAATCTCTGTAGGAGAGCCTCTTTTCGACGCATCTCTGGAGGTAACAAGTCACACACCACCGAAAGCTAATAAGTTGTAGATATGATGGTCGCAGAGATCAGGCTCATTGTGGTGTTCGGTTGTCTATCAGTAAGCTTGGAATGACGGTTAGAAATCCATATGACACTGGGTTCTTCAGGATAATGTCCAGGTAATGTACATTGCTGCAAGGCATTTGATATATTTTAGAAAAGAATCGCCCTAAAAGAGCAACTGAAGCCTCTCAAACTGGTAAACTCAATGGACCTGAGGGGATACCAGTTCGATTCTACACAGAGTGTGTGTAAGAACTAGCCTCTCTTCTAGCAGAAGTATACCGTAAGTACCCAAGGGAACGAAGTGTTCCTGGTGATTAGAGAAATGCAGAGTTCATTCCTGTTTTCAGGGAAGGTCGTCTAACAGGCGCACAAAACTACAATCCTTAATTTCTTGACGTCGGTCAATTGCTGAATTATAAAATATGTTTTACAGGATGCTCGCATATTACAACATTACTCGAGATCGAAAATCTCCTCCGTAGGAGTCAAGATGGGTGCCGAAAATAACTATCGCGTGGAATGCAGCACGTTCTGTTCGTCCAGGAGACACAGAGAGTGATACACACCGGCGCTCAGACAGAGGTGTTCTTGACTTCCGTAAGGCATTCGATACAGTTCCACACTGCTGCCTAATCAACAAATTACAAGCTTAGGGAATATCAAACCAATTGTGTGAGTGGACTGAAGGGTTTTCCAGTAAATAGAACAAAACATGGAATTCTCAACGGAGAGAAGTCTTCAGGCGTGAAACTGACTTCGTGCGTACCACAAAGGGGTGTTATAGGTACACAACTTGTCGTAATATACAGTAGGGTCGTCACAAGCAGTCTCAAGAGCTTATAAAGGTGTCGCAGAGGAGGTAAAGCTGAGAAATAATTGTTAAGAAAAAAATTCGGTACGTTACACAGTTTCCGAGATATTTAGCATTTAAGTTAGCCAATCAGGTCGTTGCGAGCGCGACTCCAAGCACTTGTACGCGATAAAATGCGGTAATGCACAGACGTATGGCGGTACGTGATCTACCACTTTTTTAAATGCTCATTACCAGGTAAATAAATGTAAAAGTCGTGTGGCTAGGGCCTCCCGTCGGGTAGACCGTTCGCCGGGTGCAAGTTTTTCGAGTTGACGCCACTTGAGTGACCTGCGCGTCGATGGGGATGAAATGATGATGATTAGGACAACACAACACCCAGTCCCTGGGCGAAGAAAATCTTCGACCCAGCCAGAAATCGAACCCGGGCCCTTAAGATTGGCATTCTGTCGCGCTGACCACTGAGCTACCGGGGGCGGACCATAACCAGGTAAAACATGTCTTTTTGACGAGTGGTAAATTTAAAATAAGTCTGTGCCACGCTGCCATCATTAGCGCTCAACGACCTGGTTGGCTAACTTCAATGCTAAATAGCTCATAAACGATGCAACGTATCGAATTTCTTTCGTAACTATTATTGCTCAGCACAAATTTCTCTGCAGATCCCTTGCAAGCTCTTCAGATTGTTTCTGACCATCCTGTATATAAATGATATACTTGACAAAATCGGAGCGCTTCAGTCTGAAACCACGCGACCGCTACGGTCGCAGAATTGAATCCTGCCTCGGGCGTGGATGTGTGTGATGTCCTTAGGTTAGTTACGTTTAAGTGTTCCAAGTTCTATGGGACTGATGACCTCAGATGTTAAGTCCCATAGTGCTCAGTGCCATTTGAATCATTTCACAAAAGCGGAAGTTCCATGAGGCCTTTCGTTGGATGGTGCTGTTGTATACAGAGAAGTCGCTTAGTTTGACAGTTCTAGCGGAATGCAGGAAGACATACAGATGATCGATGCTTCGTGCTGGGAGTAGAAATACGTCCTCAGCATAAACAAATGTAACAAATTGCGTATACATAGACATAAATACACGTTATTGTATGATATACGATTGCGGAACAGTCATTGGAAGCAGTTCCTTCCATACAATATTCAGGAATATGCATATGGAGCGAGTTAAAGTGGAAAGACCACATCAAATTACTCTCATGAAAGGCAGATGCCAGATTAAGAATCATTGCAAGACTCCTCAGAAAATGAAGTCCAAGAAAGAAGGAAACTTACAAAACCGTCGTTCGACCGGATCTTCAATATTGTTCGTCGGTATGGGATTTGTACCAGATGGGATTGATAGAGGAAGTCGAGAAAATCCAAAGAAGAGCACCGCGTTTCGTTACGTGTTCATTTTGATACCACGTAGACATCACAGAGAGGATCAACCTACTGCAGTGGCAGACGCTGCAAGAGAGGTGTTCTGCATCAGAGTGTGGTTTCCTGTTAAAGTTCCAAGTTCCAAGTCCTCCTACGTAAATCTCGCCATAAGATCGCGAAAGTAAAATTAGGGAGACTCGAGCCCACACGGAGGCTTACAGTCAATCGTCTCAAATTCATCGCGACTGGAGCACGAAATGGGGAAAGAGACAGTGGTGTACGAAAAACCTTTCGCCGTACACCGCAGGGTGGTTTGCAAAGTGTAGATGTAGGTGCAAAAGTAGTTCTGAGAGATATTCGTGCTTTCACACTGGCGGTAGCGGAGCACATTAGCTCTCTCCGGACGTGATGGCTGCCACGAGGCGCGGTGATGGGCAGTGCCAGTTTGGGGTGCGGCCTTGCGGCAGTGTCTGGCGGAAGGCGAGCTGCAGGCCGCCCGCAGCGCCACGCAATCAAGCCGGCATTGAGCAGTGATTCGGCGGCGCGGCGCTGCGCTCCGGCTGGCTGCCGCCTCCCTGGCCGGCCTTCCACAGCGGGGTCGGACGGCGGCGTAATCAGAGAGGACGGCGCGCCGCCTCCCGCCTCCGCCTCCCGCCACTCAGCCTGAGTGCCCACCCCCGCCCCCACGTCGCCCCCCGCCCCTGGCTCCGGAGCCGATCGCAGAGCCGCGCCCGATCGCTCGTGAGGCCCGATCCACTCGCTGCCCCCGGCTTCTTTCAGCGTCGCTCCACTCCCATAATGGTGAACGCGCCGCCGCTCCGCGCTTCTTCGCCGCATCGGGCCACCTGCCGGCGCCAATTTTTCCTTTGCTGGACCATTACAGGATGAGCAGCCTCGACGCGGAGTGTGTATTGCCCCAAGCCAAGCACCGTAGGGGATGATACCTGCAGTTCTTTTGTGCAAACGAAAAGTAAAAGAGATAGTCATAAAGCTTTAATTACTCGAAAAAAGTTATAGCCTATAAATATTTTTTTTATTTTGATCTAAGTCAATATTTACTTATTCCATTCCACTGTACTCTGTTACCTATAATTTAATCACAGGCTGTGGCTCCCTCGTTGCAGGTAAGGATTCCCCTGTTCCTAGTGAGCATTGTCGTTGCCGGTGACAAGCACAGTGACACGCTGGCCAACGTCACCCCGATTATGGTTTTTTAGGTGGCGAGACACGATCTGCGGCTCCGTTTCTCTCTGGTGTTGTTACAATGGCTGCGCATATGGTGTTGCTCGTTCCTCTTCCGCAGCTGTTCATCTCAGGTACCACTGCTGCTCTGTGTCTCGATCTTCTGTCGCAACCTCTGGTAGTGCAGTGAAATGAAATGTCGTGTGACTAGGGCCTCCCGTCGGGTAGACCGTTCGCCAGATGCAAGTCTTTCAATCTGATGCCACTTCGGCGACTTGCGCATCGATGAGGATGAAATGTTGATGATTAGGACAACACAACACCCAGTCTCTGGGCGGAGAAAATCTTCGATCCAGCCGGAAATCCAACCCGGGCCCTTAGGATTGGCATTCTTTCGCGCTGACCACTGAGCGACCGGGGGTGGACTGGTAGTACAGTAGACGAGGGTTAAGTTGATGAGATAACACTCTAGCCAAGCCTTTCTTGAAATAGCGTCAGCAATGTTGTCCAGTATCTGCCATTCTCTTTTGAAAGGCATTATCTCCCTGACATCGATTCTTCCGTTCCGATTCAGTTGATTCCGGGCAGTATAAGAAACATCGGCATACAGAAGACATTCCCAGACACTATGTTCTGGCGTACTTTCTTCACCACAGGCATACTCCGAGATATGCCATCTACCAATGCGATGCCAGTAGGCGCCATAGAGTCCATGACAAGCCACGAAGTGAGTCAGGTCTCTTGAGGGATTCCGGTGCTATATTCCCTGGCTCCGTTTTATATTAGGAGAAAACCAAAGGTGCACCTCGCTGTTTGGGCATTATCCCATCGTTTCTGCGATAGACTGCGAATTTTGAATCTTCTGCTTGCTTGCGTCTGTGCTCCTATTAAATTCAGCACTTCATGATATTGTTCTTTCTTCAGCTAATATATCGCCTTTTTTTTAGTGCCTGGAGACTGAGACACATTCCAAGTATTATTTACAACGCTTCAACTGACACAGCGCCAAAAGCTCCCCCGTCAACCGAAGAAGTATTTCACATTGTACCCTGCTGGTGTTACGAGCAAAAGTTTGTAGGCCCAAGTACCAACACACTACCCCATGATCACAGAAAAGATAGCATTATGATACATTTTTAATATTTGTATTGGCAGCTTTTAATCGTAACTGATGAGAATAATAGTTTTTTTCATCGTGTTTCTGGCTCTCTTTCTCATTTCTTCAATAAGTGCACCATAATTTTGTCGTTCATCCAAGAAGGCTTCTAAGTACCTGGTGACAAATTTTTTTCTTGTTTTTCTTCTTACTTCTGGAGCTTCCCACCACAAGGATCATCAGGTCGTCGACAAAAGCCAGTACTCCTACGACTTCTTCATTAACCTGTGGATTTCCTAAAATCGGGTCGAGTACTAGATACCAAAACAGGGCCGCTTAAAGATCCCTGTTGGCAGCCTTTTGAAATTTCTTTTCTTGGGGTCTTTCTTGGGCACGACAAGTTAATATCTGGCATTCGTGATCACAATGAAATTCCCCCGCCACAATACAGCAGCACGCCGTGGAGAAGCGAAGACAAGCAGTGGGTTTCGAAATTTTATTTTGACTCCTGTAGCGGGGACTTACGGTACTGTGACGCTGTAATTTCACAGGTATCATCACTTCATACATGAACCTGATGGAAAGGACGTATTAATTACGTAACTTTATCTTTTGGAGATGATAATTAAAATTTTCTGAGTACCCGCTCATATAAAGTCCGCCGTTTGTGCTGTCAAGCCATTAATTACAAACGCTGCACTACAGTAATTATCTATCATTAAAGAGCTTAATTCGCTGAAGGGCCTGGAACATAGTTATTTATTATTACGACGTTCCATGCACGTAGCATGAGCACTCCCTGCTGAGGCTGGTAGTCCAGCTTTATCTACGCTTTCGCATGTTCGCAATAAATGTGCTTTCAGTGTGACGTGTTAGATGTCGTTGACGACCCCACTCTCACAACTAGTACTTGCTTCCGGATTCTGTGAGGTAATATCTATAGACCAGAATGGATAGTGTCGATGCTGTAAGAAGAACAGAAATAAAGTAAGGCTACTCGAATGTACTGGCACTAATAAAACAGCTCTAAGGAGGGGCGAATCCTGGGTAGAGATTGTGAAAAACTTTTCCGTTGACCTGAAGCGTTTGTATTTTACCACTTACTTGAATTGTTTATCGTATTTTTCGTCGCAAATAGCCAGATTTAATGCTGTTGGAAAAATTGAAAAAAGTTCATCATTTTTAGGCTGAGTTACGATGACGGGGGATTTTCTAGCACTGGTCCCCGGGGTCTGCTCGGGCGGGAGGGCGGTCGAACGATCGTTTGTCCCCACCCTCGATCTGCTTATGACTATGAGGTAGTAAGGTTAGGAAACGAGACCACGAAAGTAGTAAACCAGTTCTTTTATTCTGCCATCAAAATAACTGCTGACAGCAGAAATACAAAGGATATAAAACGTACACGGATAATACCAAGAAAAGCATTTGTGCAAATTAGAAATATCTCAACGTATAGTACACATTTAAGTTTACGAAGACTTCCCTGAAAGTATTTGTTTGGAATGTAACGTGATACGTAAGCGAAACATGGGATACAAGCTTCCGCATTTAAAAGTAATTTTCCACTCGACTGTGTTTATTATTCAAATTACTTGCAATAGCTTTCGAAGCTTTCAGTGACTTCACCATCAGTCACTTATGAAAAGTTACGAAAATGATAAACAGCCTCAAATATATCTTGCCGTTGTATCACGCCATTACACAATGTGGTAAATATATGCAACGAATGAATCTGATTTTCAGCCTCGGCAGATAAATGAATTTCAGTGACAGAAACAATGACTTCCGAAAAATTGTGGCTTCAACTTGGGATGCTAGACCACAACTAGTAAAACTCAACCTCTCTAGAAGTTTGCTATGTAGACAATAGATACTCTTCTCTCGCTCTGGTATAAATCCGCTCAAGCTAAGCAAAGTTGAGATGGCGCTCAACGAAACGTGCTCGCTGATCACCGGGTGTCTGAAAACTATTCTCGCCGATACGATCTGTTACCAGAACGTAATCGCCCAGTCGACAGTTCGGCAGGAGGTAACTGCCCAAAAATAGAGTACGATGTCCTCAGATTCGCCAAAGGGTTAAATTAAGAAACATCTTCCTCAGATCAATCGAGAACTACGAACACCAAACTCAGTTACAAGTGAACCATCACTGGACTGCAGCATCAGAAGACCTAGCCGCTGTCCGTCAAGAAAGATGAGAAATCTGGAAATCCCTTTCTACAATACAGAAAAGGACAACAAGGTCCAGACTACATACTCTTAATTCTTAAATAAGGATGTCAAGTACCGTCTAATCTGTGAAATTATCGAGTATATCAGGTCAACAACTCATAACACATTTTCCCACATGTTGCCGTTCCCGGCTAATCTACTCTGATACAGTCTGTTTCGTAAAACTTTTCCTTCTCTTTTTGGATAATTGAGTCGGACGACTGGTTTGACGAAGTTCACTCGTGCCTCTCTACCCTCCACATTTCTCTTCATCTCCATATAACAGTACCACTTGAACCTGCTTACGGTAATAAGTCTTTGGTCTCCCGTCTACAATTTTCAATTCTTACTTCCCTCTGCTTCCATGAGGAACCAAATTAACGTTGCTTTATGCACCAGAGTACCTCGTATCAACGTTGCCTTCTTTTTAAGGCCTTTCTGGTAATCTTTTTTCTCCCTAGTTCAATTCATAATCTCCTGGTAGTAATGTCATCTACCCATCTAATCCTTAGCATTCCTCTATAGCTACGTATTTCAGATTTTCTGTTTTCTTCTTCTTTGAACTTTTTATCGTTCAGGTTTTAATTGTGTAAAACTCTAGCCTCGACCGAACCACCGCCAGGTAGGACTTCCTAACACTCATACTGACATTCTAAGTTAAGAAATTTTCTTTTTTTCAGAAATGTTTTTCCTGTTAATCCAAGTCCTCAGTTCATACCTTCTCTGCTTCGGCCATCGACAATTACTTTGCTGTCCAAATAGTCAAACTCGTCTTCAGTTTTTAGTGCCCTATTTCACAACTTAAAAAAGGGTTTGGAGCTACCTGATTTAATTCTCCTGCACTCCGTTACCCTTCTTTTACTTTTGTTGATACTCATTCTACAACACCTTTTGATGACACTATTTACTCCCTTCAGCTGATGTTTCAATATTTTTGCTGTCTCTGACATATTTACAATGTGATCGACAGACCTTGGACATCCAATTTGTTCTCCTTCTATTTTAATTTGCTTTCCAAATGCCTCCTTAGTTTTCTTAATAGTTTTCAGAATGTACAGATAGAATAAAAAGCGGGCTGAGTTACAATTCTGTGTCATTTCCTTCTCAACTTTTGCTTCCTTTACGTATACGACTCATCTACAAGGTCCAATCACATTAAAATGATCATTACATATCTTCGACATTACCGTGAAATAACCACTCACAGACGGCATGTGGCAGCACTAGCTCTGGAGCACATGTAAAGCGCGTCGGGAGGATGCGGAAAACAGTACAATTGATGTCGTAATGCAGAAATGGAGCGCTTAATCTGACTTTCAATTGGGCATGATCACTGTCTTTGGGATCAATGGTGGAAGCACCTGATCAATAGCTGCGAAGATGTGTACGGACGAACAGACGTGCATCTGTTGAGCAACTAACCACCCAAATGAACTAAGTGGCTACCAACAGTATCTCCTCAACGACTTTCCAGCGAACGTTGTCGCTTATGGGCCTCCGTCGCAGGCCCCTGATCCATGCACCCATGCTGACTGCTGGAATTTGCACGCCAGTACCGGTACCTCACCTGGATGTGCACTGAATTGCAGCAGGTTACCTTTTTAGATGACAGATGGTCGTTAGCGTTTACAGCATGAAACGTCTGAAAGCAACTCCTTGCAATAATCGCCGGAGAGGTACTGCCTGGAGAACGTTTCCATGGCATTTCCTGAGTGATCTCATTCTGGAAGACACAATGGATCACCACAAGTATGCATCTATCCTTGAGGACCATGTCCTCCATAAATGCAGTTTATTTCTCCTCAGCACGATAACGTCCAAAAGCAAGACAGGGCACCGTGTCACACAGCTTTTAGTGTACGTGCGTGGTTTGAAGAGGATCAAGGTGAGTTTACCGCACTCCCCTAGCCACCAGACTCCCCACATTCAAACCCAATCGAGAGTCTATGGGACCAACTCGATCATTCTGCTCGCGCCATGGATCCTCACCCGAGAAATGTAGCGGAGATGGCCGTGGCAATGAAGTCGGAATTTCTCCACATCACTGTCGGTACCTTTCACAATCTCAATGAGTCTGTCACTGCTCGCGTCGCAGCGGCCCGAGTTGCAAGAAGTGGTTATTCAGACTTTCGACAGGTTGTCACGTTACACTGAGGTAACAAAACCCGTGGTATACTGCCTAATATCGTGCCGGACAACCTTTTGTCCTGGTAGTGCAGCAACTCGACATAGCTTCGACTCAGGAAGTTGCTGGAAATCCTCTGCAGAAGTACTGAACCATACTTCCTCTACAGCCACCATAATTCCAAAACTGTTGCTGGTGCAGGATCTTATTCACGAACCGACCTCTCGACTATTTCCCATAGATGTTCGATAGGATCCAGGTCGGGCGATCTGGGTGGCCAAATCATTCGCTCGAACTGTCCAGAATGTTCTCCAAAGCAGTCGCGGAGAACTATGGTCTGGTAACACGGCGCATTGTCACCCGTAAGAATTCCATTGTTGTTTCGGAACATGGAGTCCATGAAAGATTGCAAATGGTCTCCAAGTAACCAAGCACCAAGCAACAGAACATGACCATTTCCAGTAAATGACCAGTTCAGCTGGACCAGAGGATCCAGTCCATTCCATGTAAAGAGCCCCACACCACTATGTAGCCACTAACAGTTTGCAAAGTGTTTTCTTTACACTAGAGTCCGCGGCTTTGTGAGGTCTGCGTCACACTCTCAACATACCATCACTCTTAGCAACTAAAGCAGAGGCTGGGGACGGTTTCCCAGTCGTCTAGTGTCCAATCGATATGGTCACACGCCAGGAGAGGCATTGCAGGCAATGTCGTGTTGTTAGCAAAGGCATTCGCGCCGGTCGCCTGCTGCGAGCCCATCAACGCCAAATTTCGCGAAATTTCCTGACGGATACGTTCGTCGTACCTCCCACATTGATTTCAGTGGTTATTTCAAGCAGTATTGCTTGCCTTTTAGCACTGACATCTCTACCCAAACGCCGCTCCACTCGGTTAAGTGATGGCCATCGGCCTTTGCGTTGTCCGTGGCGGGAGATAACACCTGAATTTGGTATTCTGAGCACACTGTTGACATTGTGGATCTCGGGATACCGAATTCCCTTACGATTTCCGATATGGAATATCCTATGCGTCTAGCTCCAGCTACCATTCCGCGTTCAAAGTCTGTTAATTCGCCGTGCGGCCGTAATCACGTCCGAAACTTTTCACATGCATAACCTGAGTAGAAATGACAGTTCCGCTAATGCAGTACCCTTTTATACCTTGTGTATTCAAGACTACCATCATCTGTGTACGTGCACATCGCTATACCATGATTTAGTGAACTTTGTGTAGTGTGACTGGACAGCGGAAATACAGTCTGCTTGGTGAATAAGTTGTAGAAAGCCTTCTGCTGCCGATATTTTATGTTTGCTATCTTCAAAACTTCAAAGAGTGCATTCCGGTGTACATCTGCGTTGTAGGTGATTGGAAGTGTAGAATAAAAAATGGTTCAAATGGCTCTGAGGACTATGGGACTTAACAGCTGAGGTCATCAGTCCCCTAGAACTTAGAACTACTTAAACCTAACTAACCTACGGACATCACACACGTCCATGGCCGAGGCAGGATTCGAACCTGCGACCGTAGCGGTCGCGCGATTCCAGACTGAAAGTGTAGAATAGTTCTGGTCCCATAACTTATACTTTCCTCACGTTGTTTAATCCGTGATCTTATATTTCCGACACGAATAAAAACACTGATTTTGAAATCAGCGGTGAAACGCTTAAAAGAAAATTATCACACTGGCCTTCTAACATTCGTAACAAATTGTTAAAATCATACTCCATATAAACGAGATAATGTATTTTCGAATTCCTTTGATGTACGCAGTTTCGAGCTCACCATCATCTATTTTTCTTCTGTCCTTTTGGTCTAGTTGGCTGCTTCGTGCCCGGATTTTCATGCTCAGTCAATTTACATTTCCGTTGAAAACTTCAGTTGTAAGAGGTCGCCGGCCGAAGTGGCCGTGCGGTTAAAGGCGCTGCAGTCTGGAACCGCAGGACCGCTACGGTCGCAGGTTCGAATCCTGCCTCGGACAGGGATGTTTGTGATGTCCTTAGGTTTAACTAGTTCTAAGTTCTAGGGGACTAATGACCTCAGAAGTTGAGTCCCATAGTCCTCAGAGCCATTTGAACCATTTTTGTAAGAGGTCCATGACTAAGGAATTTATTACTAGCGCACTCGAGGAGATGTAATTACGACGGATTGCTCACGCGCTGCCTGCGATATGTAAGCTATAAGAGAATCTCAGACCAGAGAGCAGTGTTGGCTGCAGTAGGAACTGTGTGGCAGTAGGAGTAAGTTGTAGCTAGCAGTCTGGTGTATCGAGTTGGCTGGGCCGGTCGTGGGGAGCGATGGCGGTGCCTGAGCGATGTTGTATCAGGTAAAAGC
Source organism: Schistocerca serialis cubense (assembly GCF_023864345.2). Taxonomy (NCBI): domain Eukaryota; kingdom Metazoa; phylum Arthropoda; class Insecta; order Orthoptera; family Acrididae; genus Schistocerca; species Schistocerca serialis. The sequence continues at coordinate 533,305,758 of NC_064639.1, read as the reverse complement.
AGCTTTGCGCACATTTACTGTTGTTATATCAAGTCCCATGTAAATGTTTTTAAAAAAATCTCTTAGTAATAATCTTTCTTATAAAAATTAACTTTTGACAATCATTCATCTCAATTTAAAGAATTTACTAATTTCTCCAATCCATGGTCATCCCGATTATTGTAAAGAAAAATCAGTTGTTTCTTTTTATACATGACAAATCTATCGGCCACCATTGCACTGGGCTGTGCCAGAAAAAGTTCCTATAGGAGCAGATATATACGCGTTATTCTTATTGAGGAAAGATTTTTCAATTTATTCAGAATGAATTTTCAGGGCCATGACGCAGCATTGCTGACGTCAAAAATTTACCAGTTTAAATTCACAGTCAATTATTGAAAGGTTATAAGTGAGCCACAATGTTATTGAGAGATTAGTCACATTTTATTATCGGTAGGTTACGGAATTTATTTGTTGCGAGGTTACACTAAAGGTGAAAGTTATATAATTATTTTATCACTTGGGAGGTTACTCAGTGGTTGTTAACATCCGCGACCCAGTATTCGCGAGTTCACTACAGCCGATGCCGCACAGTAATTACGAAAGCACAGCGTGGATCAGTTTCCTCCACCCCGTGGGGACACAGCTTAAGTCTCGTGGACGTCGGTGACCCACTGGGGAGAAATCGACACGAGCGCTCCCGACTGCCGCAGTAAACCGCGGGAGCAGGAGGCGTACGTGCCTCGGCGCCGTGGAGGCGGGTCCCCCTCTGCCGAGGACGCGCGAGCTGGAAGGCCGGCGTCGCTCCGGCGCAGCCCGGCCGCAAATCTCGACAATCAGCCGGGTGGCCAAGCAATCCACTTAGGCGTCGCCGGCCACGGGGGCGGCCGGAGGCGACTGGAGGCGGCTGGGGGTAGGCACTGGCGCTGGCGGCAATCAGGCCGGCATTGAGCCGCGTGCGTGCCGCGTCGTCCACCCCCGCCGCCCCCGCCGCGGGCTTGTAATCACTGGCCAGCTGCCCCTGCAAAGAGCGCCCGCTTTGTGCGTCGCTGCACGCTCGATTGCTCCGCCCGCCACCGCCGCCGCCGCCACTGCCGCCGCCGTCGCGTGTCTCTGCCGCATCCGGTACTGGCGTCCGCACGAGCTCTCTCTCCGTCATAGCTGCATCAAGAGCAACACCCATGTCGCCAGTGGTCGAACGAGGAAAAAAAAGTTCGTACCACTTATGAGAGTAATAAAATCAAACCATAGATTAGTATCAACAGAAATGCCAGGAAATAAACTGCCGAAAAGCTTTTTCCATCATATTCTTGTCGTCAGGGGTACATCAGCAAAATGTAATAGGACAGCTCGTGTTCTCCATAAGGTGACGGAAATCATGGGTTAGCGATATGCACACATTCAGATGACGGTAGTATCGCGTACACAAGATATAAAAGGACGGTGCATTGGCGGAGTTGTCGTTTTTACTCACTCGGTTGGTCTGAAAATGTTGTGTACGTGATTAAGGCCATACGACGTGAAAGAGCTAACTTTGACTGCGGAAGGATAGTTGGAGCTAGACACATGGGACATCCTATTTCGGAAGTCGTAAGAGAATGCAGTATACCACGAACCACAGTGTCAAGAGCGGGTCGTGGATGCCGAATTTCAGGCATTACCACGCAGCCCCGACAACTCTGTGGTCGACTGCCTTAACTTAACGACCGTGACCAGCGTCTTTCGCGTAGAGTTGTCAGTGCTGACAGACTAGCAACACTGCCTGAAATAACTGCAGAAATAAATGTGGGACGTGCGATGAACGTATCTGATGGGACATTGCGGCGAAATTTGTCTTTTATTGGCAATGGTAGCAGACGACTAATGCGAGTGCCTTTGAAAACAGCACAACATCGCTTGTAGCGCCTCTCCTGCGCTCGAGACCATATCGGGTGGACCCTAGACGACTGTTAAATCTTCGTCAGATCAGATGAGTCCCGAGTTCAGTTGGTAAGGACAGATGGTAGGGTTAGAATATGGTACAGACCCCACGAAGCCATGGACCCAAGTTGTCAACAAGGCACTGTGCAAGCTGGTGGTGCTCCATAACGGTGTCGGCTGTGTTTAAATGGAATGGACTGGATCTTCTGGTGCAACTAAACCAATCATTTACTGTAAATGTTTGTGTTCGACTACCAGGAGACAACATGCAGCCATTCACGGACTTCACGTTGCCAAACAACGATGCGTCAAGTCGCTGGGCCAAAATTATTCGCGATGGTCTGAAGAACGTTCGGGACAGTTCGAGCGAATGTTATGGCCAACCAGATCGCCCGACTATCTGTGGGGCAAATCAAGAGATCAGTGTGTGCACAAAATCCTGCACGGGCAGTACTATAGGGATTATGGACGGATACATACGCAACTTGGCTCAATATTTCTGGAGGGGTTCCTACAACTTGTTGAGTCCATGACACGTCGAGTTGCTGCAAGAAGCCGGGCGAAAGGAGGTTGTCCACGCGAAAGGTGGCCCCACTGGTGTTACGTTTCGATATTGTCACCGCTGTGGTAGGGAAACGGCATAGTGCCACATCACAGTTGCACGCAGTTGTTGCGTTATGACCTTGGTTTTTAGCAGGCTAGTCCATTGTGTTCGTCCAACTGTTGACATGGGGGCAATCAAAGAAGAGCAGAGAGGTGTGGTTCATTTTCTGATGGCTGAGGGTGCTGGAGTACTCGAAATTCATCGTCGCATATTTGCTGTGCAGGGTGAATACCGCGTGTCCCTGACGTATGTGCACGAGAGGCAGAGGAGCCTCCGGGAAAGTGCACATCACGGCAAGATGATCCGCGCCCAGAACTATCCCGTCGATCCATTATGTGATGGGGCGGTTTGATGGCCTCACCAGGGGAGTTTTATGAATTACGGAGGATGAAATTCGTGTTCAGGTCGGTATTAGATACTGCTCCGTGCATGCCATGGACAAATACAACTTGCATTCCTGAAAAATCTGCGCGCAGTGGGGGGACAGTAGGACAAAAGATGTACAGAATGGCGTCCAGCATGAACCAGCTGTTACAGTACCACCGGGAAGGGCATCGGTTTCTGCCCCGTGTCACCACAGGGGATGAAACGGCGAGTCACCGCTGAAACGTCCCCTTAGAAAAATTATACATGACTGTGCTTAAACTGACACACAATATTTTTTAGCGCAACGCAATCTGACTTTCAATAATCCCTACAAAAGAATGGCCCTGACTAACATTAACCTATACCTTTCAGAAATCACTTACCTCACAAAAATCTTCGTTACTCGAACTACTGCAATACAGCGAGCGCCACTACTGCCAGCTAAATAAAAGATTCAAACTACTCAAGGCACTAACTACTGATAGGCATAGTAGCAAATGAAAGATTTTGATAGAGAACAAACAATGTATTTACCTTAATAGTGTTCAAAAGTCATAATATACTGTATATAGCAGTTCATGACATCCATTCTTACAAATGTACTGTTTCTGATGGACACACGTCCAGATCATCCGCTCTCAAAAATCCGCCATCTCACTTCCCCCACATCCACCACTGCTGGCTGCTCACCTACAACTGCGCAACGCTACGCGCTGTTAACAACCAACAGCCCAACACTACAACAGCGAATATTACAACAATGCCACCCAGCCACAGACTGCACACAGCACAGCCAGTGATTTTCATACAGAGCGCTAGGTGACGTTACTAACATAAAAACTGTTGTGGGTTGGCAGGAGAGCCAACACCGTGTTACTAGAGGAAGCCGAAAGGCACGCGTTTTAGCTCACGCAGGCTGGGGTGAGGGCTGGAACAGGACAAAGAAATTAGACTTTAGAAAAACGGACGTAGCTGGTGGAATACTTAACTTTAATCCATTAATGATGAGCGTCGCTCTTGACTGTACATGATTCAGTATCAATAGTAATTGGTAATGGCGCCTTTGCGTAGCAAATGACGTAGCTGAAGGCTATGCTAACTATCGTCTCGGCAAATGAGAGCGTATTTTGTCAGTGAACCATCGCTAGCAAAGTCGGTTGTACAACTGGGGCGAGTGCTAGGAAGTCTCTCTAGACCTACCGTGTGGCGGCACTCGGTCTGCAATCACTGATAGTGGCGACACGCGGGTCCGACGTATACTAACGGACCGCGGCCGATTTAAAAGCTACCACATAGCAAGTGTGGTGTCTGGCGGTGACACCACAAAAACCTAAACAGCCTACTTAAACCGCTTACAGCCAGAGGGGAAACGGCAAAGCTAGTAGTGGAAACATCCCACGTCTCCCCTTCCAAACATATCCAAAACTGTTCACACAAACTGCAGTAATATCGTGATGTCCTTCTTCTCATAACGCATGACCGAATAATCTCTGTCACAGATTCTCCGAATTTCTTTCCAACATTCACGGTGTGTTTTCAATATTACAGAGAACTATCCATCTCCAACTACTGCGAAAGAAATTATCGTCATTGATATTGAAAGTAGAAACGCCACGTAGGTCATCAGAAACGGAGCACAAGCCCCGATTACGAAAGGATGGCGAAAGAAGTCGGCCGTGGTCTTTTCAAAGGAACCATCATAACATTTGCTGGAGCGACTTAGGAAAATCACCGAAATCCTAAATCTGGATGGTTGGACGGGAATATGAACCACCGTCTTCCAGATTTCGAGTCCTATGTGCTGACCGCTGCGCCAAACTCGCTCGATCATTAATACTGGGTCGACAAAGAGAAGTTCTGTCGTAACATTCTTTAACAGGAGAACGTGTGAACATTCAAGTCATGACATGGAATCCGTACAGAATTAACACGTGAAGTGACAGGTCACATGTCCACTCTCCTTACCAACAGTCCTAGCAAAATAATGTGTGAATTAATATCACAGATCCTCCTCCATTTCTAATAGAAACGTAACATTGACTACAAAAAATTAAACACTCAACCTTAAGATCTGCGACGATACTACACCGCGAACGGCCGAAATAATTTAAGCACAGAAAAAGAAGAAGAAGACGAAGGAGAACACAGGTTAAATATGACAAGAAATAATACTGTGAAAGTAAAGCTAATTAAATCATCTTCCACGGAAAATACGTTGTACATGAATAGTTTTCGCCACCGTCACGCTCTTGAACATAAAGGTAACAGAATAATACCAGTTGGTAGTCACGCAACGCTTATTGTGACATTTGGTAGCTAGGCCGGACATTTATATAGTCTGCATTTAGTTCCGAGAATAGAAGAAAGAGAATCAGAGTAACTTTGTAGCAGACTGAAAATGTATGTCACAAGAAGACTCCAAACCGCAATGTTTGCTTTCGCTGGCAAATGTTCTGCAGATTCAGGTATCCAGGCAAGATACATGATCATCCTTCATAATTTAGGTTAAGTAGTGTGTAAGCTTAGGGACTGATGACCTTAGCAGTTAAGTCTCATAAGATTTTACACACATTTGAACATTTTTGATCATCCTTCATGGCTTTACACACACGTGTACCTCTTTCTCCTACCCTTCAAACGTCGCAGAAGCTCTCCTTTAAGGTATGCATTTGTCCGCGGAAAACAAATACTCCTGTTTCGAGGCCTGCTACGACATATATTCTTAATGTGCCAGGAAGTTTCATATCAGCGCGCACTTCGCTGCGGAGTGAAAATTTATTCTTGAAAATATACGTACACTGAATATGGTGTTTGGCAGACGAAGTAGTACAAAACAGGTATGGCCCTTCTCTCCAACTACAGCGTCTCTTTCACGACGCTAAATCTACTGTAGAGAGACGCAGACAGCCGATAGGCGATAACTAACACGGAGAGCAACGCGCCCACACAAGTCGTTAATGAGACAGATGTTCCAATTAAAGAGCCCACCGGAATCAGTCACAATGATGAACGTTGCACAGCAGAACCGTTAAAGGTGTTACCGGCGACAGCGGCGTTCTGCTCTTCTCATCGAGTGCGCCGGTTCTCGCTTGAAACCTCTGCGTAGGCCATCAAGAGGAACAAAACGAGTTAAATTAGCGCTCACATGATTGTGTATCACGCCGACCTCTGAACTTTAAAGGTCAGAATTGCAAAACGAACGGACAAACAAGTTTATTATGCTAATCTGTAAATTACAGATCATTTATAGTGACTATTGATCAGGAATTGATTTCATGAATTGAAGAAAACACGACCTGGTGCTTTACATCATAACTTAAAAAAATACGCTGCTTGTTGGAGTTCGGGGAAGATGCTTTATGTGGCAATGTAATACATACTACAATACTGAACATCCAGTATAGTAGGATTATTTTTGTGACCCAATGTGATCGCACTGTATTTTTGAAATAACGCTATCAGTGAAAACAACTAGCGAACTGGCACTGATCCACTGATAATAACTAACAGCCGACAGTAAGAAAAAAGCATTAAATATGTTACGTATTGAACGCTGTGTGAAACCCAGCTTACGGCTGAAGGAGGAGGCATCACCCGTGTGCACGTCTTATGTAACAAGCAAATTTGGAAGAGAACATATGATTGACTTCGTTGTACAGTACTGTTCCTATTCGCATTAGATTGATATTATGTTTAAGTTCTGTAAATTGTGACTAGTTACAAGCATTCAAAGGTTTGAGCTTACAGATTATAAACTGTACAAAATATCAGTCACTTGAAATAATTGCAACTGAGTAAAAACCGTATTCTCTTTATGTAGTGGAGCTGAGGGACGGAGAGGAAGCAAGCTAAAAAGTGATGTCCACTGGATGTTAGTTTTCTGTGGCTGATGTGTTGTCGTTGTAGTTGACGATGGTGGAAGCAGTTGTAGAGTGCTATAGTGGTGATGAAGGACTATTATGCTACCAGTAAACATCGATCTTCAAACTATGGAACTCCCAAGCGTCAAAGACCTTCAAACGTTTCATTACTTTGAAAACGAGGTAGTGCGTTAAATATTTGACGTCAAGCATGAGAGAGCGAAAGAGTTTATAAAAGTTCTGAAATAATGTTTAAAGTTTGTTGGTAGTCGCTAAGTGCTCTGATTATCAAACATTGGATGAGTACAGTGAGGCTAAAATGTGCTCCGTTTTAACCAAAAGCTAGTTTATCAGCAGTGCGGGGTAGCCACGCATTTTAGGCGCCTAGTCACCTTCTGAGGTTCGAGTCCTCCGTCGGGCATGGGCGTATGTGTTGTCCATAGCTTAAGTTAGTTTAAGGCAGATAAGATCTTACCACAAATTTCCAATTTTCTGGTTTTTCAGGCACGTTAGTGTTTAAGATAACTATCCCGAACTACGTGTCGTACAGTGATGTAATTCTGCAGGTACAGTCAATATTATGCACAATCTCCTAGGAGGATTTTTCAACATTTATAGATGTGACAGGAACGGTCATTCGAACCAAAGAAGTTTAGTAAAGATGTGCTCTAAAATGCATATCTTAAGAGCTATGAGCACTTGCTCATCTTCGCTACTGTGGAAAACGTGTCTTGTACTAAACAAGTGCTCTTAAGGTGTTTACTTTAGACTCGATGTTTACTTGATATATTTTCTTGTTTCGATCCATACTTCCTCCTACAGAAAATGGAAAGCAAAGAGTTTGCAGTAGTAAAGATTTGTTTCACAGCAGCTAAGATGGAAAAGATCTCGTAGCTCTTAACGTACGCATTTTACAGCCCATGTATAGAAGAATTTTTTGCTCCGAATGATTGTTCTTGTCATACCCCCAAATACTGGCCTTCTCCTGGGACACTATGTGTGTGAATACTGTCTGCAATATGTGTTGGTGGTACAGTAAGTGTTAAAACAGTGATAAATTGAAACGTCACGCCGGATACTGAAGTTTCACAGCGTGAACAGCGAAAACGCGATATGGGATAAGCGTTTTTCCTTTTATCATATTAGCCGGCTGCTGTGGCCGAGCGGTTCCATGCGCTTCAGTCCAGAACAGGGTTGCTGCTGCGGTCGTAGGTTCGAATCCTGCCTCGGACATGAATGTGTGTGATGTCCTTAGGTTAGTTAGGTTTAAGTAATTGTAAGTCTAGGAGACTGGGCATATAGTGCTTAGAGCCATTTGAACCTTTTTTTATGATATTGTGGGAGAGGAGGCGGCTGTGGAGGCTGGGGGGGGGGGGGGGGGGGGGAAGTGGGAGAGAAAGGTTTAGTTCAGATTTGAAATCATGCATACAGTTTTTTGGAAGACACTAAGTGCTTTCACTCTCAAATACTGGGTGAATATAGTCTGCGCAACCCGCGCGCTGTGAGTTATGCTCCCTCAAACGGAAGAAAAATTAAGAGTTTAACGTCCCGTTGGCATAAGGTCATGGATGCTGCCTCAAAACATATACACAGTATCTTACGATAATATCTGTCTTACTAGTAAGCCTCTAAAGTAAGATTATATCTCCTAATGAGTAGAGTATGGTAGTATTTTAATTTTTTTAATTCGAACAATAATCATATGAAACACTGAAAATTAAATTTTTGTTGCTTCTGGAAGCTGTTTGGTAGGCAGCCTGCTAATGGAATAGTGCACATTGAACCATGTGTCGGGTTAGCCCGTTAGTGATACGGATCAGTGTTTCTAGATTGGCACAGCCTTGTTGTTCCATGTCTTCATCTATGCGCTCTCAGCCTACCGTAAACGAAACATTACACTGCTGTCAGTAGATACATCTCAGCACGTAGCTACTAACGGCCGATGCTGAAGAACTACACATTTGTAAATTGTCAGGGTTAGCTCGTTTACAATCTGCCTATGACTATAGATTCTGCTAACAGCGACATGTGCGAAAATGGTGGCGGTGGTGTGTTTGAAAACAGAGTAATACCTCGTAGCTCACATCAAAGTTCGTGCTAAGGCAGCGTGTATAGAACAGCAATTGAACAGTGATTGGCTAAACTGATTTTGAATGCCTATTATAAGCTTCAAGCACCCTGTAATTGCATGTTCTGCTTCATATGGGAATCAGGAATACAAGAGCCTAAAACACACACATTAATCAAGGACATGTAGAAACAGTCAAATTAAACTTAAGTGCTAATTTCAATTCTCATTACAAAACATATCACACAGAAAGATTCATTATTTAAAATCATAGGAAAAGTGACAAAGTATTGATAAATAGATCTATAAACATTATACAGGGTTTAAACGATAACTATTCAGAACGAAGCACATGCTTCTAGCTGAAGTCGACACTACCAATTTGATATAAGACACTTATGACACGTCAAATCCTCCTACAAAATCTACTTAAGCTACAGTGAATGCCTACCGCATGAGAGTTTTAATATCCTCTCGCATTCTAACGCCACCAGCTTAATCGTGCACTTACGAACTGTAAAATTAACATCTATGTAGCTTTTAGCTCACAATTTTGAGAAATTTTCCAGCGTAAAATTAGCTGTTAAGTCGTTTTCATTCTTAGGCATTATTACTGCGAGACGATTGTCCTTGTAAGTGTTACATTTACATAGGACTGTAAACGTAATTAGTTTTCCATAGCTCGTTCAAGTGTCTTGTAATTTTATAATCCACATAGTAAGGGTTAACTTACTGACGTTAGTAAAAGCCAGTGGCATAACAGGACGAGAGGATATTATCTTACTATCGGTTTTCATCTTGAGCTGACTACTGCAAACCAACGTCTTATTGAATAATTGCTTAAGTTCAAGTAGGACACGCGCGCTAATACAAATTTAATTATGTATATGGACATTCCACCCAACGCGGACTCGTGAATCTTGAGATTTTTGCTTGTTGTCAATATAGATATTGGCAAGATATCGGTCCAAGTATTTTCAGGAGTTTTAAGAATGTTTCAGTTTCAAGTCTGAAGTTTAATTTTTTGCATAACTTCGCTTTTGCTGTTGTAATTCATGTGAAGGATGGGCCTTAACAGACGGACACAGTGATAATATTCGGATAAGAAATGACAAAAACTTTTTTCGTGTGATACAATAACAGATCAACGATTTTCGGGTGTTTACCCTTACTTGTATCGTGAAACCTTGCATCTTCCTAAATTTCGTAAATTTAGGTTAACGGGACGCATCCTATAGGCTTTTTGAAGAGTGAGTTTGCTAGCATCAAAACAGGTGACATTGAGTTCTAAGCTTGAATTTGTTGTACCAGCAAAGAACCGTGTATGTTAATATGTGATTAGTATATGACATAGAGGATGTCCACAACTAAAGTTCCAGTTTCATAAGGCTGTGAAAAGAGGTCCACCTCTTAGAATGACGCCAAGTTTTAATAGCATATTGTTGACGCACGGGAAAACGCTGTGGGGAAAAAAAACGAAAATAATAATTATCATAAACTCGTGAAGGGAATGCACGTATGCATTACAATGTGCTGCAATGCTGTGGCCCCATCTCCGACAAACGTCGTATCAGCTACTTTCCTTCCTCTGTCACACTACACTTCAAAAGAACTTCAAAAGAACCTGCCTTTTCGAATTCTGCAATCATTTTCTCCACATCCTTGGCAGACATTGGACCAGTGTCTTTCTTCATACCCCTGAGAGTTCGGAACTTCTGCAGAGCTACTGGCCAACAGTCAACGGTCTAGTAAGAGAGCTTTACCAGAAGCACGCGATCCTTCATGGAGACAGTCATGACGCAAACTGAGAAAGAGCCGCATGCCGCTCGTCTGCTGGTGAGCATATTCTGACGCATACAAGTCCATCTAATGATCAAATTTTTTTATGTTCCATGACATTTCTCAATTCGTCAATGAAATACTGGTCGAATTTTACGCCATTATGACCAGTGGTTCTCTTTCTAAAGCGTTTTGAAACTGAAACTTTAATTATGGATGCCATGTAAATTTCAACGTGATGCACCTACCCATCCCTGGGAAAAAACGGACGCAACAGTTGGACACATACACAAACGGACAATAAAGCGATCCTACATGGGTTCTGTTATTACCGACTGAGGTACGTAACGCTATAATCTCGCGTGGCATAGAAACGCTGTAACTTTGTTGGCTTTTAAAGAGCAATCGAAGTTGTTTCCCGACTTGACAGACAGCAAGTGTCTTATTGCAAATTGTTCGTCCCGACTTCCCCTACACTACTGTCGGACTTTGGAAATGGTTTATATCCTTTATACACTACTGGCCATCAAAATTGCTACACCAAGAAGAAATGCAGATGATAACCAGGTATTCGTTGGACAAATATATTACACTACAACTAACATGTGATTACATTTTCACGCAATTTGGGTGAATAGATCCCAAAACAACCACCTCTGGCCGTAATAACGGCCTTGATGCGTTTGGGCATTGAGTCAAACAGAGCTTGGATGGCGTGTACAGGTACAGCTGCCCATGCAGCTTCAACACGATACCACAGTTCATCAAGAGTAGTCACTGGCGTATTGTGACGAGCCAGTTGTTCGGTCACCATTGAACAGACGTTTTCAATTGGTGAGAGATCTGGAGAATGTGCTGGCCAGGGCAGCAGTCGAACATTTTCTGTATCCAGAAAGGTCCGTACAGGACCTGCAACATGCGGCCGTGCATTATCCTGCTGAAATGTAGGGATTCGCAGGGATCGAATGAAGGGTAGAGCCACCACTCGTAACACATCTGAAATGTAACGTCCACTGTTCAAAGTGCCGTCAATGCGAACAAGAGGTGACCGAGACGTGTAACCAATGGCACCCCATACCATCACGCAGGGTGATACACCAGTATGGCGATGACGAATACAGGCTTCCAATGTGCGTTCACCGCAATGCGACCATCAAGATACTATAAACAGAACCTGGAGTCTTCCTAAAAAATGACGTTTTGCCATTCGTGCACCCAGGTTCGTCGTCGAGTACACCATCACAGACGCTCCTGTCTGTGATGCAGCGTCAAGGGTAACCGCAGCCATGGTCTCCGAGCTGTGAGTCCATGCTGTTGCAAACGTCGTCGAACTGTTCGTGCAGATGATTGTTGTCGTGCAAACGTCTCCATCTGTTGACTCAGGGATCGATACGCGGCTGCACGATCCGTTACAGCCATGCGGATAAGATGCCTGTCATCTCGACTGCTAGTGATACGAGGCCTTTGGGATCCAGCACGGCGTTCCGTATTACCCTCCCGAACCGACCGATTCCATATTCTGCTAACAGTCATTGGATCTCGACCAACGCTAGCAGCAATGTCGCGATACGATAAACCGCAATCGTGATAGGCTACAATCCGACTTTTACCAAAGTCTGAAACGTGATGGTACGCATTTCTCCTCCTTACACGAGGCATCACAACAACGTTTCACCAGGCGACGCCGGTCAACAACCGTTTGTGTATGAGAAATCGGTTGGAAACCTCAGCACGTTGTAGGTGTCGTCAACGACACCAACCTTGTGTGAATGCCCTGAAAAGCTAATCATTTGCATATCACAGCATATCCTTCCTTGTCGGTTAAATTTCGCGTCTGTAGCACGTCATATTCGTGGTGTGGCAATTTTAATGGCCAGTAGTGTAGAAGAAAGAAAAGAACATACACGGTTTGCACGCAGTACTCGAAACTCGAAAATGCTATTGCCACACGTAACAAGGAGCGGTGTGAGCCTCTGCACGCAGCCGCGAACTGTCAAACGTCACCTGAAGAAGTACGTCAACAAAAAGCCGAGTGTCGTCGACGGGGTGTGGGGCGGGTCAGCAGTCCATAAAGGCTGGTGTTGCGTCTGCCGTCGGCTCGCCGGTCGCGTTGAGGACCGACACGAGTGCGCCGGGGGCGGCGGCGGCGGCGGCGGCGACGGCAAGAAGTCTGCTCTGCGCTGCCGGAGGCCTCCCACGCGGCACCCCATTAATCTCCTCCGCCCACACCCGGATCGAACTCAGACATACGCTTCTTGCGGCCCTCGGGCCTTGCGGCGCGTCTAGGCTTTCCTGTACTTTGGCGATCCGCGTTTTAGCGCTGCCCGACAAATGACTGCACACAACGTCAATGTGGGACTCCAGTGGGTTGGAGCAACCACTACTGCATGGCCTTGTGCCTTTGGTAACTTTTATTTGTGGCTTTTTTCAACGACTGTGGAAGAAGAAGTCGCTCACGCACACATCGTACAATATGTAAGTGCTGAGTGATATTGGCAAGGGATTTCAGATCGATTCCGTATTCCTGGATTTCCGAATGGCTTTTGACACTGTACCACACAAGCGGCTCCTAGTGAAATTGCGTGCTTGTGGAATATCGTCTTAATTATGTGACTGGATCTGCGATTTCCTGTCAGAGAGGTCAAAGTTCGTAGTAATTTACGGAAAGTCATCAAGTAAAACAGAAGTGATTTCTTCTTGATGTAATAATTTACCAACAGCCGTATGATTTGTAGAAGTTTATTTTACTTTATGAACTTCTATGTGCTACCAGTTTCGGCATTACATTGATGCCATCTTCGCGCCCCACTCGTCATAGTCGTAAAATCGCTATGCACGGAAGGAGCCATACAACTGGATCCGTGAATCAACAACTCTTGGTGACCAGGCCTGGTCACCAAGAGCTGTTGCAGGACGATTGATTCACGAATTCAGTTATATAGCTCCTTCCGTGCATAGCGATTTTACGACTATGACGAGTGGGGCCTGAAGATGGCATCAATGTAATGCTGAAACCGGTAGCACATAGAAGTTCATAAAGTAAAATAAACTTCTACAAATCATACGGCTGTTGGTAAATTATTGCATCAAGAAGTTCATGTCAGCCGTCGTCCCACGAACCATAACGGATCGACGAAGAAGTGATTTCTGGTGTTCCCCAAGGTAGTGTTATAGGCCCTTTGCTGTTCCCTATCTATACAAACGATTTTGGAGACAGTCTGAGCAGCCGTCTTCGGTTGTTTGCAGATGACACTGTCGTGTATCGACTAATAAAGTCATCAGAAGATCAAAACAAACTGCAAAACGATTTAGAAAAAATATCTGAATGGTGCGAAAAGTGGCAGTTGACCCTAAATAACGAAAAGTGTGAGGTCATCCACATCAGTGCTGAAAGTAACTTGTTAAACTTCGGTTACACGATAAATCAGTCTAATCTAAAAGCCGTAAATTCAACTAAATACCTAGGTATTACAATTACGAACAACTTAAATTGGAAAGAACACATAGAAAATGTTGTGGGGAAGGCTAACCAAAGACTGCGTTTTATTGGCAGGACACTTAGAAAATGTGAAAAACCTACTAAGAAGACTGCCTACGCTACGCTTGTCCGTCCTCTTTTAGAATACTGCTGCGCAGTGTGCGATCCTTACCAGGTAGGACTGACGGAGTACATCGAAAAAGTTCAAAGAAAGGCAGCAGGTACTGTATTATCGTGAAATATGGAGGAGAGTGTCACGGAAATGATAAAGGATTTGGGCTGGAGATCATTAAAAGAAAGGCTTTTTTCGTTGCGACGGAATCCTCTCACGAAATTCCAATCACCAACTTTCTCTTCCGAATGCAAAAATATTTTGTTGACACCGACCTACATAGGGAGGAATGATGACCACGTTAAAATAAGGGAAATCAGATCTCATACGGAAAGATATAGGTGTTCATTATTTCGGCGCGCTATACGAGATTGGAATAATAGAGAATTGTGAAGGTGGTTCGATGAACCCTCTGCCAGGAACTTAAATGTTATTTGCAGAGTATCCATGTAGATGTAGAAGTAGATGTAAACCATGTAGGAGGGATGGCGAATGGCAGAATTACCGTTGTTGAGAGGGCTCAAGGAAAGCACAGAACACCTGTAAAGGCTATGTCGTGCAAAACCTTGGAGCTATGCCAGAGTTTGCAGTTCGCATCAAGTAGGCATGACAATAGTCATCGAATGAATTCAGAAATACGCTATTACGGTCGTAACATAACGCCTCAGAGCTGATGAACTTGTAACCGAAATGTTCATGGAATTATAATGTGTAAGTAGGCTGTTTAGGTTCTTATATTGGTAACGCCGCCGCCACGTAGCGCTCTGTATGAAAATCACTGGCTGTGCTGTGTGCAGTCTGTGGCTGGTTGGCATTGTTGTAATACTCGCCATTGTAGCGTTGGGCAGTTGGCTGTTAACAGCGTGCAGCATTGCGCAGTTGGAGGTGAGCCGCCAGCAGTGGTGGATGTGGGGAGTGAAATGGCGGAGTTTTGAAATTTGTAAGACTGGATGTCATGAACTGCTATGTATATTATGACTTTTCAACACTATTAAGGTAAATACATTGTTTGTTCTCTATCAAAATCTTTCATTTGCTAACTATGCCTATCAGTAGCTAGTGCCTTCAGTAGTTTCAATCTTTTATTTAGCTGGCAGTAGTGGCGCTCGCTGTATTGTAGTAGTTCGAGTAACGAAGATTTTTGTGAGGTAAGTGATTTGTGAAACGTATAGGTTAACTTAGTCAGGGTCATTCTCTTGTAGGGATTATTGAAAGTCAGACTGCGTTGCGCTAAAAAAATATTGTGTGTCAGTTTAAGCACAGTCATGTATAATTTTTCGAAGGGGACTTTTCAAATGTGTCTCATTGAAAGTAAAGCAAAAACATAATTGAGAAGTAATGAATGTACTTAATTCCTCCGAAAAAAATTGTTCTGGGTCGGAATGCATGACAATGTTGACATCAGGAGCATGACAAAAATGGTTCAAATGGCTCTGAGCACTATGGGACTCAACTGCTGAGGTCATTAGTCGCCTAGAACTTAGAACTAGTTAAACCTAACTAACCTAAGGACATCAAAAACATCCATGCCCGAGGCAGGATTCGAACCTGCGACCATAGCGGTCTTGCGGTTCCAGACTGCAGCGCCTTTAACCGCAAGGCCACTTTTTTTTTTCTACCCCTTTTTTTTTTATTCATTTAATTTTAATGTCCCAAAAGAAAAATCATATATAAAAAAGAAGGGAAATAAATATAGGGCCGAAGTGACATCCTCGTCACCTCACTGGGAGTAAATCCTATCCCTCGATCCAACGTAAACCTGGGACTCCCCACCGCTTCGGGGGGTTATGAAACATGCTGCCTAGAAAGTTCGCAAAATGCGTTTTATATTTAGAGTGGCGTCTGATGATTTCGTGTTGTTCTAGTAGATAATGCCAATAGTCCATGACCGATATCAAGGTCCGCGAGAGCACGTAGTGTGATGCGTGTCCTCCAATCCATCGGATTGCCGATGTTTTGTGTGAGGGGAAAAATACAGTGTCAGGGAAAAATAAAGCGTCCGTCGTGATCGTGGATTCGTCGGTGCGTCGGAGGAGGGCCATGATGCGTTGCGTCAGCTGCCAAACATCCTTTGCCTGACCGCACTGCAGAGAATGTTCGTCGGTGTCCTGCATGCCACATATAAGGCAGAGCGGGGAATCTACCATGCGAATGTCGTACAATCGTTGGCGGTTGACTGTCTTGCGGTTGATTAGTGTATACCATGACGATCGCGCTGCTGTGGTGAGGAGAGGTGTGTGGACAGCTCGCCAAATCTGTCGCCAGTTTCGTGTTGGGTATTTAAGTTCGACAACATTGCTGCCATGATGACGCCGCAAGTATCGATATATCTCACGGGTAGTGGGGATTCTGGTAGAAGGTATCTGTAACTGAACATAACTAAAATCAACAAAAAATCGCGCGACGTGAGAAAACGAGGGCGAGATGGTGCCTACTGCTACCGGTGGTTCAAAGGACGTGGGAAGAAGCACATCCAGGATGGCCGACGTGATGGCGTGTTGCCGCTGGTTCCAAGTTCGTAGCGTCGCTCGCAGGTATAGAGCTAGTGCCTTGTTCCGCACATCCGTGAGGTTAAGTCCTCCAGAGTTGTATGGGAGAGTTAAAGTCTCGTATTTGATCTTAAACAACATTCCTTGGCTGACATAGTATCCAAAGGCCGCCATTAATCTGTCAGCGAGACCATGTGGCATTGGCAGTACCTGTGCCAAGTGCGGCAGTCGCGAGGCCAGGTGAACATTAGTGTAGTCCACCCTTTGGAGCAGGTCGTGCGTTCGGAGTGAATTGTTGCGTATGTGCAGTCGGACGTTCCGGAGGAGACGTCGATAGCTCGCCGCCGCTGATTGCCGTAGCGATCGGGTGAACAAGACACCTAAGCATCGCAAGATGTCCACCGTCGTAAACGGACTTCGCAGAGCGTCCAGCCCTCGACCGATGTGCATGATCTTGGTTTTATTCATGTTGACCCTGCTTCCCGCAGCTACCCCGTACGTAGTAAGAAGGGTAACCACCTGACTTACTTCGTTATCCGACCGGACGAGTATCATCAAGTCGTCGGCATATGCACGACACGTGAAGGAGCTCGCACGGAGTCGGACGCCTGTTAGAGTCCGTCTAAGAGTCTGCATCAATGGTTCGAGCGCAATTGTAAACAGTATCATCGACAAGGGACATCCTTGCCTAACTGAGCTGCGAACAGGAATCGTTCCTTCCTCCCTGCCATTGACTCTCACCGTCGAAGAAGCGCCGCGAAGGAGGCGCATGAGGACGGTAATAAAATCCTGTGGTATCGCCATGCGTCGCATGGTCGAGTCAAGGAAATCATGGTTGATCCTGTCAAAGGCACGATCAAAATCCACCGATACGAACGCCGCTCGCATACGACAAGCGTCCGTCAGGGAAATTACGTCACGGTATTCGCCGAGGATAGAATGTATGTTGCTCCGAACCCCTAGACAAGCCTGGTCTGGTGGTATTGTTTTGGATATTACAATCTTGAGCCTTGCCGCCAACATTCGAGCAAAGATCTTATAGTCAGTATTGAGCATCGTGAGCGGTCTAAATTGAAGGGCGCTGTCACTCGCTGTCGATTTCGGTATTGGTATAAGCAGTCCCGCCATGAACTGCGACGGAACATCCGTGTCAGGGCTCAATAACTCGTTATACATCAATACCAACTGAGACATCATTAAATCCGCAAATGCGCGGTAAAATTCCAGTGTCAACCCATCTGGCCCAGGGGATTTATGCACCGCACCCTTCGCGAGTGCGCCCCGGATGTCATTTTCCGTTAGGGGTGCCAATAGCACCTCTGCATCCGGACCATCCACCTCCGTTTGCATCTGTCGCAAAATTTCTTCTTCTGTCCGATTGTCCGTCGGCGTCCCAGTGAAAAGGAGGCGGTAATGCTCCAGAAACTCAGCAGCAATGGCCTGTTGTGACGTCAAGGGCCGACCATCGTCATCATGGAGGACTGTGATTAGGGATCGGCGATTACGCGCATGTCCCTTGGACACATGATGCATGCCAATACGTTCTCCATCGACGTTGTCCAAGCACCGAGCACGGATCGAAAGTCCCTCCAGTCGACGTCTCGTGATTGATAAAATGCAGGCCTGAATGCGATGGACTTCCGCTTGACGTTCGGGCGATGGGGCCCTGGAGGACAGGTCGCGGAGCACCATGTAGTAATAGTCAAGTGTATCTCGGAGCCATTTTGCTTTTTCCTTGCCATACGTTATGAGAGCTCTTCGTATCGCCGGTTTTGCGCACTGCAGCCACCACGAAAGAACCGTACGGTGCAGCGGCAGACGGCGAGTGCAAGTCTGCCATGTTTCTTCGATCCGCTGGCGACATTCGAGATCCACCAATAAGGAGGAATTAAGTTTCCAGGAACTACGACTCCGCCAGACCCGCTGCCGTGGGAGGGTTAACGTGCATAAATACGCAAGGTGATCCGTAAAAGCTGTGGGCCAACGTTCAGCAGCCAACACGTGATCTCTTAGTCCGTCAGAAACGTAAATCCGATCCAGCCTGCTCGCCGAGTGGCTAGTAAAATACGTGTAGCCCTCTCGCTGCCCATGGATCTTTTCCCACGTGTCCATAAGGGCCATGTCCAGGCAGATCGTGTTCAATGCGTGGCAGGAGCTGAAATTAGGAGTTTGATCCTTCGGTGTGAGTACACAGTTAAAATCCCCCCCTACCAAGATGTGATCATACCTCCCATGGAATAGGGGGGCAATCTCCTCCGAGTAGAATCGTGCACGCGCCTGTCGATTGTCAGATCCGGAGGGTGCATAGATGTTGACGATACGAATGCCGTTCACGGTCATAGCCAAACCCCGAGCCGAAGGAAGGTAATCGAGGTCACACATCGGAATCCCTTCCCGGACTAGTATCGCTGTGCTACGTCCTCCATCTGGAGTCGGCGCTAGATAAGTGTTGTATCCATGCACGTCGGGAAAAGCAGCATTGAAGGTTTCCTGCATCAGCAAAATATCAACGTCTGTGGCGTAAATCATGTCACGGAGAAGTTGCATCTTTGCAAGCGAACGTGCGGTGTTAATGTTCACTGTGCCCACCTTATATGCTTGGTCCGTTGTCGTTGTCATGCTCGTGTCATGTCATTGAGAACTCCAAGGGCTTTAGTCCACTATTCGTGCTCAGAGGGGTGCCCGCCAACGGGCTGCCCTCCTTCGTTGTCGTTCCGTGGTGTGCATCCTGTAGGTGAGTGGTCATCATTT
Source organism: Schistocerca serialis cubense (assembly GCF_023864345.2). Taxonomy (NCBI): domain Eukaryota; kingdom Metazoa; phylum Arthropoda; class Insecta; order Orthoptera; family Acrididae; genus Schistocerca; species Schistocerca serialis. The sequence goes on along the minus strand of NC_064639.1, from coordinate 533,286,352 downwards.
GGGGGTGGCAATTCCTGTAGGTCTTCGACTGGTTCCGCCCAGTCGCAGTGGTCATCCATCCGAGAAACGTCCTCTGATGTAGTTCGACGTGGCTGCCGGGACATTGGTGTCCCTGACTCCTTCGTCGGCAGCGCTGGGTCAGTCGGTGTCAATGAAGAGGGACCATCTAAAAGGCAGGACATCCGGTCACCATCGGACGGAATCCTGTCAGCGTCCTCTGAAGACACGTGTTCTGTGTCAGACAGTTCTTCGGCTAGGATACCTTCCGTGTCCCCTAGGCTAGGGGGGGACGTGTCACCCGAACTATGGCGACGCTTTTTGCGACGCTTCGGCGATCGCTGTTTGCGTGCCCTGCCCTCTGCTGCCTCACTGTGTTCGTCGGTCGTTCGCTGGTCCGTTGCCGGCGCCACCGTCTGGACATCCACTTCCACGTCTCTTGCTACATGTGAGTTTTCGGAAGGTTCCTCCCTCAACTGTCGTGACATGGGTGCAGGGACATTCTCCGAGTCACCTCCATGCTCCCGTAACTCGGTCTGCTCTTGCATAAACACGTCCTTGTCACGCTCCGAACTTGGCAACACCTCCCGGCGGGCCACCGACACGTACGTCATCGGCAGTTGCGTGGGAACTTCTCGCTGTGACGCTTCTCCACGTGGCAGTTGCACGACGCGGCGTTGTATGCACTCCGAGCGGATATGTCCTTCTCCACCACAGCCAGAACAGGTGCGTGGCTGGCCATCGTAGATCACAATAGCTCGACATCCGCCAATGTATAAATAAGACGGGATATGTTTAGTAAGGACGATCCGCACCTGTCGCACGCCGTTTAGCACAGGATAGGTATTAAAACTAGCCCAGCGTTCAGGCGTATGACTAAGTACCGTTCCATATGGTCGCAGCGATTCAGTAACCATCGATTCTGGCACCTCAAACGGCAACTCAAAGATCCGAATGACCCTCACACCCAATCCTGAAGGAGCTACTGTTACATCGCTGATATGGCCATCAGAGTGTCGAAATTTAAAGCCTCTTTGAGCAGCGGAGAGAGTTCTTTCACACGCAGCTTCATCGGTCATCTTTACGTACATTGTACTGCTTACAATGGACGGGTGTATTCCAATTATGTCTGCAGCAGGTAAACGAACTTCTTCCCTCAAAAAACGCTCTATTTCGAAAGCTTTGGGTCTGGCAAATTCGTTGTCGAACGTAAATTGGAGCGTAGTCTTTCGAAAATTGTGTGCCATGGCGATCGAGTCAGACAACAACACGCGCGAGTACCGGCGGTGTAAACACTTCCTCGTTCACGCGCGCCCGCGGCCGGGACAGCAGGTCCGTGCCGCGCCACTGCCTAAAGCAGACTGTAATTTTTCGAAGGGGACTTTTCAAATGTGTCTCATTGAAAGTAAAGCAAAAACATAATTGAGAAGTAATGAATGTACTTAATTCCTCCGAAAAAAATTGTTCTGGGTCGGAATGCATGACAATGTTGACATCAGGAGCATGACAAAAATGGTTCAAATGGCTCTGAGCACTATGGGACTCAACTGCTGAGGTCATTAGTCGCCTAGAACTTAGAACTAGTTAAACCTAACTAACCTAAGGACATCAAAAACATCCATGCCCGAGGCAGGATTCGAACCTGCGACCATAGCGGTCTTGCGGTTCCAGACTGCAGCGCCTTTAACCGCAAGGCCACTTCGGCCGGCTAGGAACATGACAAAGAAAGGCAGGTCGTAAGGAGTATAGTTTTGAATAAATTCACACATTTTGGGGGCCAAAAGATAATTATTCCGTTTCCTGATTTCGTAGTGGTCAGGAACAGAGTCGTTCTTGGGAAGTAAATAGGCTTGGTGACGGCGGACTGTAATAGTATGAAGAACAATGCGACAGTCTATTTCACTTTCTAGAAATAACACTGATCGGACTTGGTTACAAGAAATTTAGACTGCAACGTTCGATTTATATAGAATGGAAATCTGCACATAATGGCGCGCAGATGGAGCTCAAAGTGACACTTCACGAAACGAATCGCTTCCCAAAGTAATCAGAAACACAGATACAGAGAAAAATACTGGACATTTCATGAGTAACAGGATCTGTATTGGACTACTATAAAATAAATATTTAAATGCACATGAATAATGTTATTATTATTTGTAGAAGCATATATAACAAGAAACTACGATCTTACTTGAAGGCGGGAACAAGAAGAAAGATCATATTCAGCAGGCAATAAGTGCCTCGATTATTTTTTAAATTTAATAGCACAAATAAATTGAGTATTTTAAATAGACTGTGACACATAACACAACAGGATCTTTGCCTTGGCATATCAAATTAATTACAGAGCCTAAATAGGAATCCCCGGAAGAAAGACGACGTAGTCTAGCAAAATCCTACTGGGCAAATGTAGACAATATTCCGTTACCGGCAGCGTATATATAACATAAAGATCATGAGAATAATATAAGAGAGAATACGGTGCGTGCAGATGCAAATAGTCAGTATTTCTTCTGTCGATACGCGAATGTCATGGATAGGATACTGCTTCTGGAATATCTTGCTAGACGTAAACGATCAGTTGTATGGCTTTGAAAGGTGTAAAACGAAGATTATAGTTCAGCGTACAGTCGGAAGCGAGATCGCTAGAGACGGAGCATTGGTTAGGTTTAAATTACCTGCCTCCGTACCTGAGGTCGCTATCGCACGCATATGCGGTGGCACTCGACTCGAAAGTAAGCCTATTCGAATCCTTGTGCTAAATGAAACTTTCACTCTCGCTGTTCGGCCGGCAAGGGGAGCAGAGGTGATGGTTTAAAGTTTTGATCACTAGTCTTGTGCCTTTGTCCTGAATTAAATTCTGAACTTCCCCGCAGTGTCTCATGAAGTGACGGCAAGTGAACTGTTGATGGTGATCCGTGCGTCGGATGGGGGCGCTAAGCTCGGTGGATCCGTAGTTACTATTCGCAAAGAGTTGAAGAAAAGGTGCCTGCGGGAGCGGTGGATAAAAAAAAAACCTGTATAATTTGTCGGCTGAGGTCGCTCTTTGATGTCTTCCAGCGATTCAGGCCAAACAACATTAATTAGCTAGGATTGGATGAAGGATAGAGAAGGAAAATGGTTATGTCATTTTCAAAGAATCCCCGACATTTCTCTTAAGTGATGTAGATGAACCATAAGGACGTCAGAGGTCTACGCTACCCACAAGCACTTTCCACTAGAATCTAAATGGACGTTTCTGTACGTATTGTGTAATTGCTTACTGCTCAATAGATACTGCGCATTATGGATGGTGTCAGCGATAATGGAAACTTTCGAGAAACAATTAATTTGAAACCAGTGAAGATCGCATTGAAAAAATGGGCGAACTGACCAGTGTTTTAAATAAATTTGTGTTCGTGTTTGGTTTCTGGGAATCTTCCAGGTATTATATCTGCACTCATTGTGGTTACAACACTTGTTTCTTAAACATTCCCCTCATACTTTTTATGTATTCCGTGCATTTATTTTTTATTCCAGTGTTAAGTATAACACCAAATAATTGCTTGATCTTTGCCACTACTTGAAATCATCTCATTTTTTATTCCATAAAAATGTTTGTTCTCTAATTTACTCTCTGTCTCCGTCTGTCTGTCTGTCTCCCTCTCTCTCTCTCTCTCTCTCTCTCTCTCTCTCTGTCTCTCTCTCTCTCTCTCTCTCTCTCTCTCTCTCTCTCCTCTCTCTCTCTCTTGCTGTGGCGGGTTCTCTTTCTCTGCACAATTACTTTCGTGTTTGTATCGCTGCCGCCACTTTTATAGTTAATAGTTGTTTACGTCTAGTGCTTTCGATTGCGTCCATATAATGTTATTAATACTCTCCCCCATTCAGGTGATTGTTCTTTTTTTATTGTCTACCGGAAGGTGTTATATCAACCATATATGTGCTGATGATTCTTTGCCTGTTGAAATATCCCCTTAAAAAAATTATAAATGACTGTGCTTAAACTGACTCTCAACATTTTTTTAGCGCAACGCAGTCTGACTTTCAGTAATCCCTACAAAAGAATGGCCCTGACTAACAATAACCTATACCTTTCACAAATCACTTACCTCACAAAAATCTTCGTTACTCGAACTACTGCAATACAGCGAGCGCCACTACTGCCAGCTAAATAAAAGATTCAAACTACTGAAGGCACTAACTACTGGAAGGCATAGTTACCAAATGAAAGATTTTGATAGAGAACAAACAATGTATTTACCTTAATAGTGTTCAAAGGTGATAATATATATATCAGTTCATGATATACAATATTACAAATTTACTGTTTCTGATGGCCACACGTCCAGATCGTCCGCTCTCAAAATTCCGCCATCTCTCTTCCCACATCCACCACTGCTGGCGGCTCATCTCCAACTGTGTAACGCTACGCGCTGTTAACATCCAGCTGCCCAACACTACAATAGCCAACAACAATCAAAACGAGCCACAGACTGCACACAGCGCAGCCAGTGATTCTCATACAGAGCGCTATGTGGCGTTACCAATATAAAAACCTAAACAGCCTACTTACATTGTATTTATTCCACTTATTACTTCGTATCTTGAACAGTAAAACTAAATGCGGTCTAATGACATCCAACAAATGAAATTCTACGATACTTCAAACTCTGATCTCAGCACTGTTACACAAATTCCACTGCGTTGCATTCCCGAAATGCTCTCGAGACATATTTCAAAACACCGTGAAAAATTAATTAGCAGCATAATAAGAAAAATCAGGTATTAGTTTATAACAAAACAGAATCACTGTACACTTCCAAATTCGTTTTTCATCACATTTTGATTTGTAGGGAATAATTTATGTTCCAATAAAGGCTACGGTATAATTGTTCTCTAGACCGTATTAACAGTTTCGCTTGGCAGGAAACAGTATCGTTATTATTGTGCTTGAATTCAACCAAATAGGACTGTCTAGAGTCGAAAATATTCCATCGTTGGAACGTCTCCGGGTCTTTTGTTTTGTTTGTTTCTACTGTACTTTCACCACAATTTATAAACATCTGTAAGACACCGCCAAAAGAAATTTAGACTACACAGCTTTTGAACACTAGTTAGTAAAATGCGCACCAATATTTTTGGAGACAGTTAGACCACAGAGTGAAAAAAGTGTGCTGCAAATTTCACATATTGATAAACTGTATCTCTTGTAAAACTTTTTCTGAAACTGCTTCATGTCCGTCATGTCCCACGTCTTCCATTTCCGTTTGACTTGTAGTAAATGACTATTTTGCCTCTATACCAAATTTCTAAGTGCTTCATAATTCTTGTCGCGGTAGACACAGAAAGGCAGTAACCTATGGCTCGTCCTACTAGTGGCAAAATGAGAAAGCTCTCCTAGCAGGAACATTGTAAACTTAGCAGAAATGGACGGAATAGGAAACTTGGACAGTTTTTATTATTTTTCATTTGCTGCCATTTACAAATGACCTGCCAACTAGTGTTTCCACAACACTAAATTGTACGTAATACGTAATACGAAGCCAGTACTACGACCTAGGCAGCGATGGCTTGACACCCAATACAAAGATCTCAAGATGTCATCAGACCTGGACCCTGGTTAGGCACAAGATCGGAAAAAATGGGGACAGAGACCTAAAATTGATGCCGAACAAACGCTTAGAAAGAAGAAGAAGACGTAATATGAAGTTTATTTGATTTCTAATTTTTTAATGAATTTGCAGTTTTAGACACTTGGAAAATTCAAACTAAAATTAAGAAACGAGAATACTTAAAAATAACGTTTTGTGTTTTAAAAAGATAGGAAAACAAAAAGGTCGGAAATTGTTTAGATTTATAGAACGCCACTACCGATGCTGTCCAGTTTCAGTTGTTCCTAGCTGTAATCCCCAAGTATTTAGTTGAACTGACAGCCTTTAGATTTGCCTGATTTATCGTGTGACTGAAATGTAACGATTCCTTTTAGCACTCATGTGGACCACCTCAACTTTTCATTACTTAGGGTCAGATGGCAGTTTCTGTGACACACAGACATTTTGTCTAAATCATTTTACCACTGGTTTTGATCTTTTGATGACTTAATAGACGGTAAATGACAGCATCATCTGTAAACAATCCAAGAGGGCTGATCTGTTTGTCTCCTAACTATTTATATAGATTATAATATAGTATCAAAAAATGGTTCAAGTGGCTCTCAGCACTATGGGACTCAACTGCTGTGGTCATCAGTCCCCTAGAACTTAGAACTACTTAAACCTAACTAACCTAAGGACATCACACACATCCATGCCCGAGGCAGGATTCGAACCTGCGACCGTAGCAGTCGCACGGTTCCGGACTGCGCGCCTAGAAACGCGAGACCACCGCGGCCGGTAATATAGTATCATGTAGATATAATCTTATTTCTTTAGTTAACCGTTCACGCATTAAGCGTAATACTTAAATGATTCCATTATTACTGTAATGGAAAACGTTATATACCTACGTCTTCGAACGCTATGAATAGACTGAGGGTCTATTAACCAAGTACTAATGTCATTTTTGACTTGAAATAGCTCTGAGCACTATGTGACTCAACTTCTGAGGTCTTCAGTCCCCTAGAACTTAGAACTACTTAAACCTAACTAATCTAAGGACATCACACACATCCATGCCCGAGGCGGGATTCGAACCTGCGACCGTAGCGGTCTCGCGGTTCCAGACTGTAGCGCCTAGAACCGCACGGCCACTCTGGACGGCAAATGTCATCTTTAAATCGCAATATTGTCATCATTATTTTACGCTGTAGACAGCCGCCGCGTCCACAAAGACTTCCATCTTGCCGAATAATTGTACTTTTTCTGAATATTACTATGTGCTGACATTTTTCTTTCTGATCCTCTACAAATTATTCTCCTTCCACAGTGCTAAGTTTATCATCACGTGGCTATCTCTCTCTGACGAAGACAGAAGAAGGAGAAAAAGGGTGAGTGTTGCAGGTAGCGGAGGCACGTGTCAGGTACGGCGAGCGCAGAGCTTGAATGGTATTCACTAAATGTCCGGTCCAGTCCAGGCGAATAACGCGCTTCCTCGCTGTGAAGTCAGATGGAGCGATGAAATGAACCGGCAGCGGCAGCGGCGCATTCGAGTCCGCGGGAATCGCTTGCCGCCACTCGGTGACGTCAAAGCCGACACGTCACACTTGATCAAAGAGCGGCGGCGCACAAAGGGAATCCCATCCGATACCAGCTACGGCTCAATTATCGCCGCTTTTTTACGAGCGCCGTCCCCACCCCGCCGATCTTCATCACGGAAACGCGCCCGGCGCGCTGCGGCATTTAAAACGCGTCGCAGAAAGAGCATGTTCCCCCGCTGATCGGAACCGAAAACCGGCGCCCGCCTGCGCAATCTGGTTGCGACAATCTGTCCCAAACTGGCCGCCCGCGGCAAGCTGCTGAAAAACGGGTCAAACACAAATATTCCGCGAGCAACTATCGTTAAATAAACTTTCATTAAATAGAGCGATGGTAAGTGCATCCTTGGGCGTAATATGTAACTATACGCTTCCTGTTATGCTGTAAGATGTGTTCACTACCATCACCACCACCACGAACATCATCATCATTACCATCATCAAGTTATAAAATACTTATTTCAATTGACAAAATAATTTTATGTAGCCGACCGGTGTGGCCGAGCGGTTCTAGGCGCTTCAATCTGGAACTGCGCGACCGCTACTGTCATAGGTTCGAATCTTGCCTCGGGCATGGATGTGTGTGATGTCCTTAGGTTAGTTAGGTTTAGGTAGTTCTAAGTTCTAGGGAACTGATGACCTCAGATGTAAAGCTCCATAGCGCTCAGAGCCATTTGAATCATTTGAATTTTATTTATCACCACATTACGCCCTTCGAGAGAAACTGTTCATCACATACCTGTTATGAAACGTAGGATATAAGGCAAGAAATTAAAAAGAGTCAATTACAATAGCGTATGAACGCGGCTGAATATACCGGGTGGTTATAATTAAACTTTCCCTGTTTATCACATCATAATAAGGAAACTAATGACCGTACGAGTACGAAACTTGCTAGCATTAATGAAAAGGACATGGAGAAGAGAAACAATGCATTACTAATTCATTCGAAACACTTTTAATGTGCTGTTACAAAAGGGGCTGAATATGGCGTCCATCAGTGTCCAGAAGAGTCTGAAAGTACTAAATTGCATTCTGCACAGCAGAATGAAGAATATCTATAGGTATGCTGGCTACCTCTCTTGATATGCTGCGCTTCAGACCTGCACGCGTGTGAATGTTGCCCGCGTAAACCTGTCCAGGTTGGCCCACAGCCAGAAAACACAGGGAGTGAGATCAGGTGATCGTGCCGGCCAAGCATTTAGAAACGATCGGCTGGTAATTCGATAGTTAACAAAGGTAGTGCAGTGGGTGGACTATGTGAGGAACCTGTAACCTCCACCGCATTAATGCTCCTAATTGAGAAAAAGTAATTACTGTTAAGTTACACAGTGTAATCAATGTTAGAGTCCTATAAAATTGGGATAATGGTAATGATCTTTTCAAAATAGTATAGTTTCGTGACTCAAACAGAATCGAATCGTTTAGTTTTTACCCCTCAGAGAATTTCATTTTACCCCTCAGGGGTTAATTACCCCCTGGTTGGGAGGCACTGACCTAGTGAGATGAAGAAACCGCGTAAAAGATACATCCAAACTGGTCGTTAATCCGACGGGAGGATTCAATCTCGGGCCACAAGCGGTGCTTTAACAATCACGGCTATCCCAATGGGTAACGGTCCCAGATAAGTCTAGCGCGATATTCATTTTATCGATGTGTAGTAACAGGAACAATAAACCAGTATCCGAGCAACGACAGCACTGCCTTGGCCTGCGCTGACTGCTGCCTCCATGCAGCAGTGCTGCTCACTCGCTGCTGGAATATCAGTAATTACTCGGGTTTACTTCCTCTGTTCGGTACGTACTGATAAAATGAATATCGCATTGGAGCCGGCCGCGGTGACCGAGCGGTTCTAGGCGCCTCAGTCCGGAACCGCGCGACTGCTATGGTCACAGATTCTGATCCTGCTTCGGGCATGGATGTGTGCGCTGTCCTTAGGTTAGTTAGGCTTAAGTAGTTCTAAGTTCCAGGGGACTGATGACCTCAGATGTTAAGTCCCATGGTGCTTAGAGCGATTTGAACTATTTGAATATCGCATTGGACTAATATGGAACCGTTATATCGAATGGACATGTAAAATTTCATTAAAAAAAACACTTTGTTTGTAACTGTAAGATAATTAACGCATTCTTTCGACAGTGCGCTTTGCATGAAAGGCCTGATGAACCGCATTTGGCTGCATTGATTCCAGCTATTCATAACAAAAACGAAATTGCAAATATCTACCGAAACGCCAGAGAAAGTGCGTCTGACAACTGGTAGGAGAGACCCCCGATACATACAGGGTGTCCAGGCTAGAAGTATACCCGAACACATGCTTACAAAGAAAAAACTCGACATTTTATGTTGTTGGCAATCGATAGAGACATTTTGCAAGATCTGATCGTCACCATCTCATGAATTTTGCTAAGTGAGAGTGTATACCTGTCTCTACAGCTTGGCGAACTCTGCAGTTCCACAGATGCTTCCCGACCTCATTTTCCAGCATGATGGCGCCGCCCCACCTCCTCTCTCATGGGGATGCTATCACGTTTTTCCATGAGGCGTTTCCTGAGTGTTGAGGCGGAAACGGAGTGTTCCATTTCCAGGCACCCTCGGTCATCCGGTGTGATTCCGCCGGATGTCAGTGCATGTGGGTTTAACAAGGTATTTGTTTACGGAAGCAGGGATTCGAAATGTGGTGGATTTGAGACAACGGATTACGCCATATTACAGGCCATAACTTCTGTCATGCTTATCAACGTATGGTGAGACGTGGCGCACCATTTAAATATCTGTCAAGCTACAGCAGAGTCCACATCGAACAGTACCAAAACGCATAAAATTGTGTTGATCGATGGAATAGCATATTTCTTGAGACATATGAGTCTCAACTTCAATAATGACAGAAGCTGAAGAAACCAATGAAAATTTGTGTCACAGGCGGGACTTGAACCCGGGTCTTCTACTTACTTGGCAGATATGCTAACTGTTACATCACTGTAGCAGTATGACAAAACAGCTGTATGGACTACTGTAGTCCAATACTCTCCCTAACATAAACTTCAGTTCACACCTTCAGATCATTTTCCCCTTCTTAAATAGTCAGTATTGTCGAGCCCCTCTGTTAATGGAATAGCACTCCAGCTTTGTGCATAAAGGGGAAAAACCTGCCTGTACCTCAGTCATAAGTGATCTATTAAATAATAATAATGAGCGTATGGCATTGGTGGCCGGGAGACCCCTCGCGGGGCGGTTCGGCCGCCGCTCCACAAGTTCTTTAACGCCACTACGGCGACTTGCGAGTGAATGTGGATGAAATGATGCAGAAAGATACACAACACCCAATCATCTCGAAGCAGAGAAAATCCCTGACCCTGCCGGGAATCGAACCCGGAACCCCGTGTGCGGGAAGTGAGAAGGCTACAGCAAGACCACGAGCGGCAGACAGTGATCTGTTGATAAAACCGTATTGAAATAAGTGTTGGGGAGGCTATTGGACTAGATTAACCCATGGAGCTGTTTTAGTCATACTGCTATGGGGATGTAATGGTTTGAACATCTGTGTAAAAGCAGGAGACTCGGGTTCAAATCACGGCGGTGGCTCAAATTTTAATTCGTTTCTTCAGCTTCTATCATTATGCATTAAATGTTTGAGCTCCTGTGTGCAATATTGGACAAATAAAGTTATAAGCTCTAATAGGTACCGAAACATAAACAAACGATTTTGTATAGCTCTAGCCCAGTCATCCTGTAGTTGTGAAAGAGGGTGATCCTTTTAAAGCCCTCTGCATAAATAAGAGTAGATCGCTGAAGAGTAGTGAATTGTAATGTTTCATCGTTACGAAATAGTATGTGTGAGCGCAAAGTGGAACGCAGTTCTACTTCATGAGGTTTGTCACGTGAGCAGCAGATGGGTGGGGAGCTGGGAAGCAGGCAGGGCGGTGACGTGAGGACACTGTAGGCGAGCAGGCGGTCCGGCGCTTTTACGGCCGCCGCAGCGGGGCAGCCTGCGCGTTCCCTCGGAGAAGCTCCTCTCTCCTCCCCACCTCCCTCTCTTCCTCCCTAAGAGGCCTTCCTTCCGCCGCCGGCCCAAAATAATTAACTGTTAAATATTAGAGCGAGTCTCGGCGCCACCTCTCGGGGTTTTATGTGCCGCGAAGGGCGGCCGGCGAACGAAGGAACGATCTCGGCCCTAAGTGATGGCCCCACCCCCCACAGCACACCGGCGCTGGATTTAAGCCCCGCAATTAAACCGGCCGGCCGTAAGGAAAGAAAACGGATTTCGCTGCTTATCTGCGCCGCCTTCAGCGCCTGCCGCCGCCCCCGCGACGCCCTAACCCCGAGCGGCCCCGCTGCTCTCTTAAGGGCGCCACCGGTCCGCCTGCGGCGTCCGCGACTGCAGAGAGCGGGAAATAGCGTTTGTTCCCCAAACCTGACGGTGGAGCGCTAATTTTCGAGAAACGCCACGGGCAACAGCAATCCGTATGATCAAATACTACACAACGTTATTGGAATGTATTACAAATACTAACAAAGAGATAGAGGGGCTGGCCAGTACTTACCTCAGCTCAGTACAGCCGATAGATAACACAAAACAGAACAGAAAATTTACATTCCTAGCTTTCGGAACTTTGTTCTTTCATCAGGGAGGAGAGAGGGGAAAAATATAAATCCACTTTCCCTTCTTCCCTATTTTTCCCCTCTCTCCTCCCTGATGAAGGAACAAAGTTCCGAAAGCTAGGAATGTAAATTTTCTGTTCTGTTTTGTGTTATCTATCGGCTGTACTGAGCTGAGGTAAGTACTGGCCGCCCCTCTATCTCTTTGTTAGTATTTGCTTCGCATCTTTATATGCGATTTTCCATTAATCATTTTGAATGTATTACCTATGATGATGTAATGTTCCTACAAAATCTTTCAAGGGCAAATTAGAATGCCCGTTAAGAGTTGAACTCTACGTCACCAGTGCTTCCACCGACACACAAATTACACACAGACATCATTGAAGTGTAAATAGTGCTACGTCGCTAATTTATGAAAGGGTGGTTAAGTTGCTCGTTCTACATACATCCACAAAGGATGACAGGGGTATAAGTGCATACATTGTGATCATTGGTATCGTAACAAGTACCAACATCAGTCTGTTACTTTTTTTTTCCTCTGTGTCGAATAGTCTTCTCACAAACACATCACATAATTTGCTACCTGATGTTTTAATGTTTTCCGCACAGTCATAACTACATCACAAAATTGCACTACACGCATCAATATAGTTAATCCGTTTTGAGTCCACACGACCCCCCTTCTCTACCTGACCTACAACCCAGGGGAATATATGCTTGGAGATATTAACCAACCTAAAAACATGGTACCCATTATAGCTATAGCTATTAGTCTGCAGATGAAACAAAAAACTGGTGCAATGTTATTCAGTAAACTCTCCTCAGTCATAAATAGAAGTATATGCACTTATACTCTTAACAAAAATGGTTGAAATGGCTCTGAGCACTATGGAACTTAACTGCTGAGGTCATCAGTCCCCTAGAACTTAGAACTAATTAAACCTAACTAACCTAAGGACATCACACACATCCATGCCCGAGGTAGGATTAGAACCTGCGACCGTAGCGGTCGCGCAGTACCAGACTGTAGCGCCTAGAACAGCTCGGCCACACCGGCCGGCATACTCTTAACACCCAATATGCAGAGGGAATCAGTTCTCACTTCCACTGAGTTTTATGCATATTCTCTCGCTCGCTACATGCAAAGTATTAGTCCTACGTAAAAAATAAACAGGACCTTTTTGGAGTAAATTTGATGAACTTAAATTATGTTCTGGTATGCGTTTTCCCTACAGGCCGTCTTTATTAAATTATATAAGGAAAATATACAAAATGACCTCCAAATGCGTTTTTCTTGAATGAGCTTAATCATCCTGTTTGGGTGTAAACGACAACTATTTACAACGTACCACAGTAATGTAGGGAAAGTAAAGACGAACATTTTGATATGAGACACTTGTAGCTCACCAGGCCAGGAAAAAAACACAAATAGGTCTGCAAAAGCCGCCTAAGCTATAGCGCATGTACGGCGCGAGAGATTCTGTAATATCCTCTCGCTCGCTTAAATGTGTGATCACAGACTGTAAAATTGACTTTCGTGTAAATTTACCTCACAGTTTCATGAAATTTAACAGCACAAAAATTAACAATTATTTCGTTTTGTTCCTCTAGCCTTCTAACTACGAGACTACTGTGCATGTAAGAGCTAAGTTTACATCGATTTAAAAACGTAATTAGTTTTTTTTATAACGAGTTGAAAATTCTTTTTCTTTTATCAGCATTACAGGAAAAGTTAACTTACTAGTGTTAACGAAAGCTGGTGGCATAAGGGGGCGAGAGGGTATTAAAAATTTCACGCCTTCCCCACTACTTCTTCTACACTAATGTTGTATGTTGTGCAGTTATCGTTCCACCCTCAGTACTTGCAAGGGCCGTTAAAGCGGAAAGAGAATTTTTCTATCGGCGACATATTCTTCGGCTTCACAGGCAGTCATCCCAGCTTTGTTTGTCTCATAAGTAAACTGAAACTGGAGTTGATAAGAAAACTGGAAGCACTAGGTACCCAATTGAACTTTAAGTCTATAAAAGGACATCCAAAGTAATTACGGAATTCGCTGTCCACCAAATTTTAAATTCCTCTCACGCTAGGGGCACAAGGATCGTCATAAAGTACCACGGTTGATACTGACGTAATTATTTGAGGACAATCCAACAACCATATTTAGACTAATCCGAAAGATGGGAAGGACATGCCAATAAAAAATAGTGCACGTAACCATTAAAGACAGCATTTATATAGTTCCATAAAGGAAAGGATTCGTAGGCAAGCGAGAAAGACAGTTTCGGGTGGCTTAAGAGAAGGAACGCTGTACCAGCGTCGCCACTGAACGAAAGCGACGATACCTGAGTTCTGTATTAGAGTTTGGCCTCAGATAGCACAGGAGAATTTATCCTGTCTGTCTCTATTGAAAATTCTTCAATAATAATGTTTGATAGTTCTGAGAAGTTACGGAATATAATCTAGGGAAAAGTGAGTACGCCTTCACTGAAGATGGAATAGATACATATTAAAGTTAACAGAAGCCAGAAGAGATGTATAGCTTCGTAAATTGCTTACTTGAATAAGAATATAATTATCAAGGTGTGTAGAATATATTCCAACCCCGAACATCCACTTAGTGAAATCATTTAATAAAACCAAGCATTTCAGAGAAACAAAACTCTCTACTCCCTCTCATCTCTGAATTATTTACTGAAATATCACCCGTCAGTACACTGATGCCGGACTTTAACTCCATATTCAGGCGCAGTACAACGTAGTGATTCCACAGCTAAAACTGCGGGGTCACTATAGCTTCACATGTCAGCGAACAGTGAGTGCTTGGGGAAGAGGAAGGGAATGGATATCATAGCAATAGTATCGATTACCTTAACTATTCCACTCTCGTGTTGTGGAGAGGAAAATGACTATCTATATGCACTCGTGTGTTCCGTAATCTACCTTGTCTTATTATTTTCAAGACTCCTACACGAAACATGCATTCATGGCAGCAGAAATATCTCACAGTCTTCTTCGAATACAGTTTACCTAAATCTAGCCAAACGGGTTTTATAACAACAACGTTGCCTTTCTTGCAGAGATTCGATTTAAGTTGCCCGAGTATTTCTGACACACATTCGTTTGGCCTGTACCTTTCTGTTACGCGCCCAGTAGCGCAACTCTGGATTTATTCTTTTCTTTGTCCCTCCTCGAAGCAGCTTGTCGTAGATCGCAACAGCAACGCACGGTGCCTAGCAACTGGGAAAAAAACTCAGCTTTTTTCTCGTTATCAGGAGGGGCCGTAGGACAGATGCACGTAATTATAGGCCAATGTCGTTGAATTCAGTCTGTTGTAGAACTATGGAACATGTTTTATGATCAAGAATTCTGACTTTTTGGAGAACGAAAGCCGGCCGAAGTGGCCGTGCGGTTAAAGGCGCTGCAGTCTGGAACCGCAAGACCGCTACGGTCGCAGGTTCGAATCCTGCCTCGGGCATGGATGTTTGTGATGTCCTTAGGTTAGTTAGGTTTAACTAGTTCTAAGTTCTAGGGGACTAATGACCTCAGCAGTTGAGTCCCATAGTGCTCAGAGCCATTTGAACCATTTTTTGGAGAACGAAAATCTCCCTTATAAAAATCAACTATGATTTCGGAAACAGAGATCTTGCGAAACTCAGTTCGCTCTTTTTCGCCGTAACACCCGTGGCACTCTAGACAACGGCGCTCAGGTAGGTGCCGTGCTCCTTGAGTTCAGGAAGGCATTTGACACCGTCACGCACTACCGTTTGGTTAAAAAAAAAAAACGAGACATCGAGTATCGGACCACATTTGCTACTGGATTCAAGAGTTCCTTGCGAATAAAACTCAGCACGTCGCTCTTAACTGAACAGAATGGACTGATGTAGGTGTCATCTAATAAGTACCCCAATTATCTGATATAGGACCGTTATTGTATACAACGTATATGAATGATCTTGGGAAAAACTTTTCTCAGATGATGCTGTTGTGTATAATAAAGTAATAATGTTAGAAGGCGATATAGATTTGAAGAATGCGGAGAATTGATGAATGGAGCAGACTCCGGAAGTTTACCCCGAACGTGAATAAGTGTAACATATTGCGCGTACATAGGAAAAGATTCCACTATTGTACAGCTACGTTATTGATAACAGACTGTTGGAAACAATATCTACCGTAAGATATCTAGGAGTAACTATCCAGAGCGACCTTAAGTAGAATAACCACACAAAACGAATAGTAGGAAAAGCAGATGCCAGACTGAGAGATTCGTAGGTGGAATCTTAAGAAAATGTAACTCATCCGCAAAAGAAGTGGCTTGTAGGGCACCCGTTCGACCCACTGTTGAGTACTGATCATCAGTTCGGGATCCTTAGCAGGTAGAACCGATAGGAGAGATAGAGTATATCCAAAAAAGGGCGGCGCGTTTCGTCAGGGAATCGTTTGGTCGGCACGAGAGCCTTACGGGTACGCATTGGCTGACTTTATAAGATGGGCGTTGTGCATGAGCGACAGATTTACTGTTGAAATTTCGAGAGAGCACTTTCCCGGAAGAGACGGATAACATATTACTTCCTCTCTCACACATTTCCCAAAATGACGACGATGGGAATATTCGAGAAATTTGATTTAATGCAAAGGCTTTCCGACAATGATGTTTCCCACGCATCATTCTCGAGTGGAATATGGAAAGGGGGGGGGGGGGGGAGGAGGGCGCCTGGGTTCCCGGGTTCGATTCCCAGCGGGGTCAGGGACTTTCTCTGCCTCGTGATGACCGGGTGTTGTGTGATGTCCTTAGGTTAGTTAGGTTTAAGTAGTTCTAAGTTCTAGGGGACTGATGACCTCAGAAGTTAAGTCCCATAGTGCTCAGAGCCATTGGAACCATTTTTTAATTTGGGGAGCAGGGAGGGGGGGCGGGAACAATTAGTGATAACAATAGTCCCCTCCACCACACATTGTTTGGTAGTTAGCGTAGTATGATTTAGATGTAGATATAGAGGATCCGACCAATATTTTCCTATCGCTTGCAAAAAGACTACGAAGGTAAAATTAGAGATTTGCGCTCATCCGCAGACTTTCCAAAAAAATGTTCAAATGTGAGTGAAATCTTATGGGACTGAACTGCTAAGGTCATCAGTCCCTTTCAGCATCTGCGATTCCAAATGGCATCAGTAAGTATTCCTGGCTTTTTTAAGCTTTCCAATGTTTCAATGACACCGTTTGGCATCGTTTCACGTAATTCCAAGTTTGGTCAACAGATCACAGTGGCGTTTGCTTTCATGACTCGCCGTTTGTTTGAAGTGCAGAACAGAGAAGTGTCGAGACTTGTGCTACTGCATTTGTGAGTGAACAATAACTGACGTGTTTAGTTTTATTCTGTGTATACTGAAATTCTTGGTTATGGAACCAACTTTACCCATTTCCTCAAGGGCAAGGGAAAGAAATGCGGTAAGTTTACAATACAGTCATGTATGCATTTTTTGAGTAATTATTATGTAATTTCTAATGATGCCATTTGGAAACATTATTTTATTTATTAACCAGTAGCTTCAAAACAACTTTTGCAATGGATATGGCATATGTGCAACATATACGTGACGCACAAAGGGTTAAACTAAATTATCCTAAGGACTCGAACCTCCGCCGGGACCAGTCGCACAGTCCAAGACTTTCCAGTACACCCTCTTCGCACGCACCATTAGTGCTACCTGTAACATGAAAGCATGGAAGTGACAGGAGTTCACAAAATACCATCGCCACATACTGCAAAGTGGCTCGCGGAGCTTAGAGGCAGACGTAGATGTGGAGTGGAATAAGAGCGCCAAGCGCTGACGGAGAACGTGGTCCGGGCTCTCTCGGCTGACCCAGACACCCAGCGCGGTGGCAGAAGCCGCCCGCAGCGGTGTCGGCGCAGACTCGCGAGGCACGCGTGACGCACGGCCGTGCATTCCTGCAGCCGGCACGGCTCGGCTCGGCTCTCGCTTTCGCGTCCTTCTGCACGCGCCGCTTTTTGCTCTCCGCGCGTTCGCGATGCGCCGGGGCTCCGCTGCGAACATAGCATGCTCCGCGTTCTGCCCGCTCTACACTCGTAGTCAACATTCCGCAGGGGAATACTTCAAGTCGCAAGTATCTGGGGTGTGTCCGTGTGTGTATGCGTTCGTGAGCGTGCGCGTGTGTGTGGAGGGGGAGGACTGGAGGGGGAGAGGCAAGCCACGAGGCTACTGCTCCACCGCGATAATCGTCTGTATGAAATGAGGTGCTCTGAAATAGGGTTTCCGTTTTTGAAGTGGGACTTGAGGTTGTAGTGACAAGAAATAATTATCTAAACCTGAAGGGCACATTATCTACGCAATTCTTCCTTTAACCACTTTTATTTCCAAAATAAATTGTAGTTAAATTAAGTGATCTGAGATAGTCGTGAGGACGCCAGATTAAGAACGTGTAACGAGTAGTCTTTGGATAAGAAAGGTATATCTCTGAACTGTGGTTATTGAGCCCAGGCAGACGTCACGGACAGTCAGTCGTGAGTTGCGACTTAGGGGGGCAGTATGGAGATAAACGGCAATGTTGCCTCGTATTACGTGCACTACTGACCATTGCATTCGGGAGGAGGACGGTTCAATCCCGCGTCCGGCCATCCTGATTTAGGTTTTCCGTGATTTCCCTAAATCGCTCCAGGCAAATGCCGGGATGGTTCCTTTCAAAGGGCACGGCCGACTTCCTTCCCTGTCCTTCCCTAATCCGATGAGACCGATGACCTCGCTGTCTGGTCTCCTTCCCCAAACCAACCAACCAACTACTGACCATTAAAATCGCTACACCAAGAAGAAATGCAGATGACAAACGGGTATTCATTGGACAAATATATTATAGTAGAACTGCCATGTGTTCACATTTTCACGCAATTTGGGTGCATAGATCGTGAGAAATCAGTACCCAGAACAACGAACTCTGGCCGTAATAACAGCCTTGTTACGCCTGGGCATCGAGTCAAACAGAGCTTGGATGCCGTGTACAGGTACAGCTGCCCATGCAGCTTCAACACGATACCACAGTTCATCAAGAGTAGTGACTGGCGTTTTGTGGCGAGCCAGTCTCTCGGCCACCATTGACCAGACGTTTTCAATTGGTGAGAGATCTGGAGAATGTGCTGGCCAGGGCAGCAGTCGAATATTGTCTGTATCCAGAAAGGACCGTACACGATGTGCAACATGCGGTCGTGCATTATCCTGCTGAAATGTAGGGTTTGGCAGGGATCGAATGAAGGGTAGAGCCACGGGTCGTAACACATCTGAAATGTAACGTCCACTGTTCAGAGTGCCGCCAATGCGAACAAGAGGTGACCGAGACGTGTAACCAATGGCACCCCATACCATCACGCCGTGTGATACGCCAGTATGGCGATGACGATTACACGCTTCCAATGTGCGTTCACCGCGATCTCACCAAACACGGATGCGACCATCATGATGCTGTAAACAGAACCTGGATTCATCCGAAAAAATGACGTTTTGCCAGTCGTGCACCCAGGTTCGTCGTTGAGTACACCATCGCAGGCGCTCCTGTCTGTGATGCAGCGTCAAGGTCCATGCTGCTACAAACGTAGTCGAACTGTTCGTGCAGATGGTTGTTGTCTTGCAAACGTCCCCATGTGATGACTCAGGGATAGAGATGTGGCTGCACGATCCGTTACAGCCATGCGAATAAGATGACTGTCATCTCGACTGCTAGTGATACGAGGCCTTTGGGATCCAGCACGGCGTTCCGTATTACCCTCCTGAACCCACCGATTCCATATTCTGCTAACAGTCATTGGAATTCGACCAACGCGAGCAGCAATGTCGCGATACGATAAACCGCAATCGCGATAGGCTACAATCCGACCTTTATCAAAATCGGAAACGTGATGGTACGCATTTCTCCTCCTTACACGAGGCATCACAACAACGTTTCACCAGGCAACACCGGTCAACTGCTGTTTGTGTATGAGAAATCGATTGGAAACTTTCGTCATATCAGCATGTTGTAGGTGTCGCAACCGGCGCCAACCTTTTCTGAATGCTTTGAAAAGCTAATCATTTGCATATCAGATCATCTTCTTCCAGTCGGTTAAATTTCGCGTCTGTAGCACGTCATCTTCGTAGTGTAGCAATTTTAATGGCCAGTAGTGTATAACTGCAGATGTGCGTTCTGTCCTGAAGTTAACGTTAAATGTGTGCACTTCCATGACGTGAAACAATAAGTGAGTTACAGAAGAGAAAACTGCGTAACAGTTTCAAGTTATGGCCCAAAAGAACCTTACAGAAAAAGAATTCTGCAACAAGGAAATGCAGTCTATATAACTGCACGGCGAACGATCTTCTACCCAGTATCTGACGAACGATTCATACGTCTGCGCCTCGTAGACAAAATAAGAAATACAAGGTACTGTCATAAGTAATTAGCAAAACTTATAACAATAGAGAACAGTTCTGTATTTTAAAAAAGTGCTATGTAGCAAGCCGGTGTAATTTAGCTGCGACTGGAAACTAAAAAAACTAGTAGTATAGTACTACATTCACAGGTATCACGATTGATAATTCAACACTCTCATTATATAATTAAATAACATCTCTTTATTACTCATTTTTTGTAATTCAATTACATTTTTTATTGTAACCTGCTGGAGTTTCTCTCCCTTGACCGCTGGCAGAAGTTATTTATTTACGCGGGTTAATTCCTACAAAACAATAAAAGTTCCAATCAGCCGTTATTAAAAACCTGATTTACTAAAAACCACCAGCGCCATTAGCGGTTTCGAACCAACACGATCATCATCAAACAACTGTTCACGTTTAAAATTACATTTAGTGTATAGGGCTATACTTATTAACATTTAAAAAAAACCAAAGCAACTTACATGACTCTGAGAGAAGTAATTTTAAAGACACATGAGGCCGCAAATGTCGGGAAATACCCCAAAAGTGAATGACAGATGTTGAACATGTGACGTCACCTTATGACCTACTTCGCCACACGTGCAGCTGTGGAGCTTATCGGTCTGTCACGCCTGACCATCCCTATCTTACTTCTGGCAGGCAGTGTTTTTTTTTTTTTTGTACTGGTCTTTAGGTCTAAGCTGGTTAACTTTAACGTACAGTGCAACAAAAACCTACGGTACTGCGCCACAAGTAAATAGGTATACGATTTTTTAAAACTACATAGCTACGACTAAACGATCTACGGGTTATTTACTAAATCATGTCTCCAAAAGAAAAAGGAATGGAAAGAGGACATTAAAACAAAATAATAACAGGTTTTGCTTGTTTACAGCGAGGACATCAATTTTGTAGTGTCTTTGTCTCAACAGATCACATTTACATAATGTGTTCGAAAACTAAGAAGCCTAGCAGAACGAAGTGTACCACTGCCCCCTACCGGCGAGGGTAGGATCGACTAGCCCAGTCGTTGCACGTGTGTCAAGTTACGTCATCTGGTGACGTCACATGTCCAATATCGTGGCCCACGAGAAAGACATGCCATGGTACGTATGTTACAGCGCGTGACACTGCACGTCTTACGAGTGCCAGCAGTCTCCTGCGACGGGTGCGAGTAACTGTTCTTGACTGAGTGTTTAAACGCATCCGAGTTCTCGAAAGTACACGGCAGAATTGAAACCTTTAGTGGGTATCTTTTCAATTAAACTTTGATTTCCCGGGGGCCCTGCAGGGGGCCAAGCGTTCACTAGTATGACGTCACAAGTTCGTTGCACGGCTCGTATATCTCGTTGGCCCCGTAGAACACTTTTCACCCATTTTTGGGTTATTTCCCGACGTTTACGACCCCGTGTGTCTTATATTAAATTACTTGTCTCAGCGTCACCTACGTCGCTTCTAGGTGTTTTCAAAGTTCGTAAGAATCATCCTGAAGGCTGCATACGAGAAGTTGGCTGTTTTTCGCTGCAGCGAAAGCTCCTTGTGGTGGGGTGCTCACCAGTAAAATAACAACGCAAAAAAACCAATCACTTTATACTTAACAAGAGCAACGTGAATAACTTCTAAGATAATAACTGAGTTAGTTTTTCCTTGTTTCGATCGAATCTCTTGCGTGTTTTTGTAGCACTGTTGACTCCTGTTGAAGAAACTCATATTTAGCCTAATAGAAATCAAGGTTCAACAAACCCTGAAGATGCAGATAGTGTTAATATTACCACAAACATCTACAAATTTTGGTCACACGTACGTCTGTATACAAGAAATGGCAGTACAAAGAGAAAACTTTACCGAAGAATTTGTCACTCAGAAAATTTACAATATGTACATAAAGGTTAGAATAGGAAGTTCTTAGTGCATAAAAGTTTCAGTGAATGCAATATGCAGGGGATGGACAAAAATGTAGAAACACCAAAAACACAGTGCATTACAATGCCTAACACGGTGTAGAAAAACCGTTGGCCTTCAAAATACCAGCCAGTCATCTTGGAGTGGATAAATACGGGTCCTGAATGGTTTTCAAGGGAATCTTACATCATTCGTCCTTTACAGTAGTAGCAGGTTCGCGTAAGAATGATGGAAGTGGATAGCTATCAATCATACTTCTCTCAAAGCAGACCACAAAGGCTCAATGATATTTATATCTGGAGACCGTGGTGTTCGGAAGAGTTGCCACAATTCATCCTCGTGTTCACAAAAGCAAGCCCCGGACGTCACGCGCTCTGTAATCAAGACCCCTTCGTCTTGGAACACAGCTTCACTATTGGCGAACAAACACGTACCATTAGATCGACCTGATCAGTAAATATGACGAAGTCTGTGACAGTAACGAGACCTCGCGGACTGACAATAGAATACCACTATATGGCCGCCCGAATCATTATCGAACGCCGGCCATATTTCACTCTTAGTGCATTAACTCGGCCAGAAGTTGGAAATAGTGGGAAACAAGACTCATCCGACGAAAAGACTTTCTTCCGTTGCTGCGTAGTCCAGGTTTCGTGATTTCGACACCATATTTTCACAGTATGAGCTTTTGTATCAGTACTGAAAGGTTTTATAATTCCAACTCTCCCTGCAGTTGGCAGCTTATGGAGCTCCCTTTGTGTTGTTTTAGTGCTGACAAGATTCACAAGACCGACATTCAGTTCTGCAATGACTTCTGCAGCTGCCGTCCACCTATTTTCCGTTGCGATCATCTTCAATAACAGCCTGGCACTATCACTCAACACACACTTTCGTTTGCGTTGTGACTTTGCGGATCATATTTTTCCGCTTTCCCTGAATGAGCTATAAACCTTCGATGTGTCATACTATGTGATCGAAACTATCCGGACACTTGGCTGAAAATGACTTACAAGTTCGTGGCGCCATCCATCGGTAATGCTAGAATTCAATATGGTGTTGGCTCACCCTTCGCCTTGATGACAGATTCCACTCTCGCAGGCATACGTTCAATCAGGTGCTGGAGGTTTTTTGGAAAATGGCAGTCCATTCTTCACGGAGAGTTACATTGAGGAGAAGTTGAAACGTCCCCTTAGAAAAGTTTTATAAATGACAGTGCTGGAAAACCTCTAAGTTATTTGATTTTCAAACAGCTGAGCAAAACTGAACGTACTCAGATATTTCTCTCTTTACTTATTCTGATCATCACTAAACTGACACACAATATTTTCTTTTGCGCAACGCAATCTGACTTTGAAAAATCCCTACAAAAGAATGGCCCTGACTAACAATAATCTATACCTTTCATGAATCACTTACCTCACAAAAATCTTCGTTACTCGAACTACTGCAATACAGCGAGCGTCAATACTGCCAAGATTCTAACTACTGAAGTCACTAACTACTGATAGGCATAGTTAGCAAATGAAAGATTTTGATAGAGAACGAACAATGTATGTACCTTAATAGTGTTCAAAAGTCATAATATATATAGCAGTTCATGACATCCAGTCTTACAAATTTACTGTCTCTGATGGACACACGTCCAGATCATCCGCTCTCAAAACTCCGCCATCTCTCTCCCCACATCCACCACTGCTGGCGGCTCACCTCCAACTGCGTAATGCTACGCGCTGTTAACAGCCAACAGCCCAACACTACGATAGCAAATTCCAACAATGCCACCCAGCTACAGACTGCACACTACACAGCCAGTGATTTTCATACAGAGCGCTACGTGGCGGTGGCGTTGCCAATATAAGAACCTAAACAGTCTACTTACAAAGTATCGATAGCGGTGAGTGTTCCAAAACATCCCAAACGTGTGGTACTGGAGTCAGGTCAGGTCAGGACTCTGTGCAGACCAGTCCATTACAGGGATATTATTGTCGCGTAACCACTTCGCCATAGGTCGTTCATTATGAACAGGCTCTTGATCGTGTTGAAAGATGCAATCGCCATTCCCGAATTGCTCTTCAACAATGGGAAGCAAGAAGGTGCTTAAAACATCACTATAGGCCTGTGCTGTGGTAGCGCCTTGCGAAACAACAAGGACAGCAAGTCCCCTCCATGAAAATTACGACCACATCATACCACCACCGCCTCCGAATTTTACTGTTGGCACTACACATGCTGGCAGATGACGTTCACCGGGCATTCGTCATACCCACACCCTCCCATCGGATCGCCACATTGTGTACCGTGATTCGTCATTCCACACAACGTTTTTCCACCGTTCAATCGTTCAATGTTTATGCTCCGTACACCAGGCGAGGTGTCGTTTGGTATTTACCCACGTGATGTGTGGCTCATGAGAAGTCGCTAGACCATGAAATCCATGTTTTCTCAACTCCCGCCTAACTGTCATAGTACCTGCAGTGGATTCTGATGCAGTTTGGAATTTCTGTGTGATGGTCTGGATAGATGTCTGCCTATTACACAATACGACGCTCTTCAACTGTCGGCGGTCTCTGTCAGTCAACAGACGAGGTCGGCCTGTACGCTTTTGTGCTGTAGGTATCCCTTCACGTTTCCACTTCACTATGACATCGTAAACAGTGGACCTAGTGATGTTTAGGAGTGTGGAAACCTCGCGTACAGACGTAAGACACAAGTGACACCCATACACCTGACGACGTTCGAGGTCCGTGAGTTCCGCGGAGCGCTCCATTCTGCTCTCTCACGACGTCTAATGACTACTTAGGTCGCTGATATGGAGTACCTGGCAGCAGGTGGCAGCACAGTGCACCTAATATGAAAAATGTACGTTTTTGTGGTGTCCGTATACTTTGGATCACATTGTGTACCTCTAGAAACACCAAACACTTCGGCTACCTTGCTTACAGAAGCATCTACCAGCAATTTTCCCACGTTCTAAATCACTTAGCTTCGACATAATGCATCTCACAATTCAGAACACCGTTATAACCACGACCTACACTTCAAAGGTATTGAGAACGTTGCACAGGTTCCGCTCGTGATCAACCTGTAAGTATGGCTAGGATTTGCATTTATGTTCAAGCATGCATTTCTGGCTGTTTCCCGGACTTTTGTCCAGCATCTTTGTGTGTGTGTGTGTGTGTGTGTGTGTGTGTGTGTGTGTGTGTGCGTGTGTGTGTGCGCTTAATGTAAATAGATGTAAATAAACGTTAACGGTGAAATGTTTCTCCCATTTTACGTCCAAGTTTGCGTAGTGCTACAACACATAGTGAAAGTAGGCATAATCCACCTGTACCAAATACAGAAAGACCTGAAAAATGTGCCTGCAAATGTTACTTCCACATGTAAGGGGAAATCAGATGAATGTGCAGAAGATAAAAGCGTTTTTAAATAGACTGCTTTAAAACCCGAAGCAAGCCAAACCTCAGACTATTTGCTTTAAAGTGAGTAAAACCAAATATACATGATAAAATAAATATCAAATTTTAGAAGAAGCAAAGACGGATTCAAAATATCGTAAATAATTATACAGCATCTACGTATGAGCACACGAGCCAATACTGATCCTAGAATTAACTTCTAAGATAATCAGCAGGAAACCAAACCTACCTTTGTAGCACTTGTGGATTCAGAGAAAGTTTCTGACAGTGTTGACTGAACTACACTATTTAAAATTTTAAGGTAGCAGGCATAGAATGTGAGGAACGAAAGGAATTCGCAACTTGTGCAGAAATCAGACTGCAGTTAATAATAGACGAAGGACATGAAAAGAAGGCACCGATTTAGAAGAAAGTGAGACAGTGTTGTACCCTACCCTCCAGTATTTTTCACTCTTGAACAAGCAGTCAAAGCAACCAAGGAGAATTCTGGGAAGGGAACTAACGTTCAGGAAGAAGAAATAAAAAATGGATGGTTTGCCGTTGGCATTGTAATTTTGTCAAAGGCGGCAATGGACTTTCAGGATCAACTGAACGGTATGGATAGTATCTTGAAAAAGAATTTATAACGTGAACTTCAACAAAAGTAAAACAATGATACTGGGATGCAGTGGGATTAAATCAAGCGATGCTGACAGAATTAGATTAGGAAATGAGACATAAAGAGCAGATGGTGAATTTTGCTGTTTGTGAATGAAGTGTCGGACGGAAGTGAAACGTGGACGGCGACCAGGTAAGACAAGAAAAGAATAGGAACTTGAGAAGTGTGGTGCTATAGAAGGATGTAGAATATGAAGTGGTTAGTTAAATGGAGAGGAGAGGCTTAATGAAAATGAGGGGAAAAATTTGTGGGACAAGTAAAATACTTAAAAGGACTCGTTAACTTAGTAATGGAAGGATGTGTGGGGGTAAAAACAGTAGACGGAGATCAAGGATCGAATACGGTAAGCTGGTTCAGATGGTAGTTTGCTGCAATTGTACAAACATGAAGACACTTGCACAGGATAGACTAGCGTAGAAAGCTACATCAAACCACGTAAGAACATTTCACTTCAGTTTCTTTTGAAACAAACTTTTCGATTCAGAAGCAAAAAAAGACTTTGATCATATGTTGCGAACGAAATGAGACGTGTAGGGTAAAATATACGTAATTTTAGTAGATACCAAAACGGGTTTGAAATAGGGCTGTTGGTAAAATAACGATATATTTCCAAGAAATATCGATTACAGGGTGTTACAAAAAGGTACGCCCAAACTTTCAGGAAACATTCCTCACACACAAATAAAGAAAATATGTTACGTGGACATGTGTCGGGAAACGCTTAATTTCCATGTTAGAGCTCATTTTAGTTTCGTCCACCTACACTCAATGGAGCACGTTACCATGATTTCATACGGGATACTCTACCTGTGTTGCTAGAACATGTGCCTTTACAAGTACGACACAACATGTGGTTCATGCGCGATGCAGCTCCTGCACATTTCAGTCGAAGTGTTGATACGCTTCTCAACAACAGATTCGGTGACCGATGGATTGGTAGAGGCGGACCAATTCCATGGCCTCCACGCTCTCCTGACTTCAACCCTCTCGACTTTCATTTATGGGGGCATTTGAAAGCTGTTGTCTACGCAACCCCGGTACCAAATGTAGAGACTCTTCGTGCTCATATTGTGGACGGCTGTGAAACAATACGCCATTCTCTAGGGCTGCATCAGCGCATCAGGGATTCCATGCGACGGAGGGTGGATGCATGTATCCTCGCTAACGGAGGACATTTTGAGCATTTCCTGTAACAAAGTGTTTGAAGTCACGCTAGTACGTTCTGTTGCTGTGTGTTTCCATTCCATGATTAGTACGATTGGAAGAGAAGTAATAAAATGAGCATGGAAAGTAAGCGTTTCCGGAAACATGTCCACATAACATATTTTCTTTCTTTGTGTGTGAGAAATGTTTGCTGAAAGTTTAGCCGTACCTTATTGTAACACCCTGTATATCGGCGAGATTCTTTAATATCGAGAGCCGATACTTTTATTTTATATTATATCTTTCTTGATATTTTCGGAAAATATTTGAAATTGTTCTTTTGAAATTGTAGTTGAACATTACTTTACTTTCACTGTGTGAAGTATTCTTACAACTTTTTGAGCTTTCGTCATGTCCTGTCTATCTCTTCGTGTGAAACATGTATAGGTGACACAAAGAAATCCGATTGCACTGGGGAGTGACGATGTGATTGGAATAAGAGGAGTCCCGATGTGAAGAAATAGCACACCTGTTGCGTTAAAGAAACAATTTTTAACGCAACTAGTGTGCTATTTCTCTACAACAGCGTTGTTCAAAAAGAGCTGCTGAAAATGATTGACAAAAATCTAAATTACAATAATGGTCTTTGCGGTGGATGGAGACGTGTGAAGGTAAATGCTGATGTAATCGGCGCTACCAACCCGAACTGCAACGTTCACCTTCACCATGCACATTTGACATTACAACTGCTAGGTCACTGGAGTTGGCAGACATGGAAAAAACAGGGAAGTCGACTTAAAGTGTTCCGTATTGTTCCGATACGTGACGAAACCGAACGACGGACGCCTTTCGTTGTGTCACTTACATGCAGTTACCACTGTTAGCAAAGTGGTTATCGCCAAGCGAGAATGTGCATAGTTTTCCTTTCAATTCTTGCTCTAAGGAGAATAAGCAGACTGCTAGCTTATGTACAAAATTTGTGCTAATAAATCAATGCGTAGATATACAGCTCCAAAACCGGCATTATATATATAATGTGCAGTCGATATTTTTATAAACCGGTACTTCGATCTTTTTGCGTCGACATATCGGTATGCTTTTAATGTTTTCGATAAATCGATAGCTTATTAGGTACGTTTATAAATCGAAATATCTGATTCCCGATATTTTTCAAAAATATCAACAGTCCTACGTTTGAAATATGCTGAATAATAATGCAGCAGCTAGCGAGCCTACGGCCACACAAATGAAGAATGTAGTGAAACCGTCGCCAGTGTATTTCGCAGGTTGCTGCCCCCACTCTAACACTGACTGTTGCGAGAAGTCATTCTTGCCGCAGACTGACAACACAGCGGTGGCAGCTGTTCAGGGCGGGCGTGATTTGGCTGCAGTGACGCGGCAGTCGGGCGACGACGGAACGCGCGTGCCCGCGCAGCGCCGCCCAGATGAATGTCTTTCAATTTCGGCTCCTGGGAGGCGGCAGTACGTGCGCTACGCAACGTCCGCCCTCCCGTTGCCTTGGAAACGCACCGCGGTGGAAACGGCCAGAGCGCTGCCGCTGCAGGCTTATTCGAGCGCGCGGCGCGGCGAGGAATGTGTTTTTCATGTCTCGGCTGGCGCGTGTTTTCATATCGCACCGCCGTTTACCGTCTTTCGCCGTCCGTTAATTCCGAAATGCCGGAAGCCGGCTGGCTTCGCGATTCCCATATCGACGCGTCATACCGTCGTGAGGAAAGGTCTCACACGAGACCTGCCGTGTCTCTGTCCGCATCGAGCTACCTAATACACATTCGCATTTCGAGCTTTTTTCTGCCACCTTCTAGCCTATTCATACTAGCGTTTCCCGTCAGGCGAGCAACACTATCCATAAATGGGGTTTCTCCGCGAGTAAAGGCGGCTTACTGTCCTCCACTACCTCGCTCCACACCACCAATTCCTTTCCCTCCTCCCTTCCTTTCCGTTCATCCCCATCCACCTTCATTCTTGTTGCTCCCGATCACTTTGTCTTTCCCACTACGTACTCCTGCTCTCCCCTCTCGTTCTCCCTACCTGTATCTCTCGACTAGGTGAGTTGCTGCAGCGGTTAAGACACTGGTATAGAATGCGGGAGGATGCTGATTCAGATCCCTTAACGGTCATCCATATTTAGGTTTTTCATACACTGGAAAATCCAGGATGGAATGTAACAATGTTATGAAAAGGATGATACTATATAGTGGAGACCCTGTGTCGCAGCATCAGCATCTCCGCTAGATAGTGAGTTGTTGTTGTTGTGGTCTTCAGTCCTGAGACTGGTTTGATGCAGCTCTCCATGCTACTCTATCCTGTGCAAGCTTTTTCATCTCCCAGTACCTACTGCAACCTACATCCTTCTGAATCTGCTTAGTGTATTCATCTCTTGGTCTCCCTCTACGATTTTTACCCTCCACGCTCCCCTCCAATACTAAATTGGTGATCCCTTGATGCCTCAGAACATGTCCTACCAACCGATCCCTTCTTCTGGTCAAGTTGTGCCACAAACTTCTCTTCTCCCCAATCCTATTCAATACTTCCTCATTAGTTATGTGATCTACCCATCTAATCTTCAGCATTCTTCTGTAGCACCACATTTCGAAAGCTTCTATTCTCTTCTTGTCCAAACTATTTATCATCCATGTTTCACTTCCATACATGGCTACACTCCACACGAATACTTTCAGAAATGACTTCCTGACACTTAAATCAATACTGGATGTTAACAAATTTCTCTTCTTCAGAAACGCTTTCCTTGCCATTGCCAGCCTACATTTTATATCCTCTCTACTTCGACCATCATCAGTTATTTTGCTCCCCAAATAGCAAAACTCCTTTACTACTTTAAGTGCCTCATTTCCTAATCTAATTCCCTCAGCATCACCCGACTTAATTAGACTATATTCCATTATCTTTGTTTTGCTTTTGTTGATGTTCATCTTATATCCTCCTTTCAAGACACTGTCCATTCCATTCAACTGCTCTTCCAAGTCCTTTGCTGTCTCTGACAGAATTACAATGTCATCGGCGAACCTCAAAGTTTTTATTTCTTCTCCATGAATTTTAATACCTACTCCGAATTTTTCTTTTGTTTCCTTTACTGCTTGCTCAATATACAGATTGAACAACATCGGGGAGAGGCTACAACCCTGTCTTACACCCTTCCCAACCACTGCTTCCCTTTCATGTCCCTCGACTCTTATAACTGCCATCTGCTTTCTGTACAAATTATAAATAGCCTTTCGCTCCCTGTATTTTACCCCTGCCACCTTTAGAATTTGAAAGAGAGTATTCCAGTCAACATTGTCAAAAGCTTTCTCTAAGTCTACAAATGCTAGAAACGTAGGTTTGCCTTTCCTTAATCTTTCTTCTAAGATAAGTCGTAAGGTCAGTATTGCCTCACGTGTTCCAGTGTTTCTACGGAATCCAAACTGATCTTCCCCGAGGTTGGCTTCTACTAGTTTTTCCATTCGTCTGTAAAGAATTCGTGTTAGTATTTTGCAGCTGTGACTTATTAAGCTGATAGTTCGGTAATTTTCACATCTGTCAACACCTGCTTTCTTTGGGATTGGAATTATTATATTCTTTTTGAAGTCTGAGGGTATTTCGCCTGTTTCATACATCTTGCTCACCAGATGGTAGAGTTTTGTCAGGACTGGCTCTCCCACGGCCGTGAGTAGATAGTGAGTAGATAGTGAGTAGCAACTAATAATTAGGTTTTTGTGGTTCGTTTCTTTGGAAAAGAACAGGACCTATATTCTTACCATTCGTTCTCCATTCCGAGAATGTGTCCCGACTCTAACGACCCTAACCGTCATTCCACCTCCTTCTCTCGCTCCTTCAATCTTTCCTGACCCTCTGTTTTCATATAGAGAGTGTGTGAGAGTGAGAGAGAGATAGACGAGAGGGGAGCGGGAATGGACAGGGGGAGAGCGAAAGAGCGACAAAACGAGGCAGAATAAGAGAGAGAGAAAGAAGATACATACCAGGTGCAATAAGTAAAGTATATAACGGCGGCATACGAATTAGGAATCATTATGTCGGCGATATAGGCAGGGAATGAAGTAACATAGTGACACAAGTAGCTTCGAGAAAGGACCGATTGTTATGCTCCAGCGCATGGGAACGAGCATAAACCAGCGAACCTGGTTGGCTGTTCGCGTACTTCCGGCGTAAGCTCTGTGAAAAGTGGAGGATCCACAAGTAGGTGACAAGGTGTTGGGCTCTGCACCTCATCACAGAACTCGGAGACTGGAGGCTTGCCCGCTCTGCAAAAGTATGATGGGTGGCGAACATGTAGCAAGTGTGGCGAACGTGTGCCACATTTGACGACACTTTACAGTACTGGTGCAGTAATTGCAGTGCGCATTGTTGAACAATGGGCTCCACGGGAGCAGATCTCTATTTCACACATATTTAACTTATTTCACAGATATTTGTACCCATGTTTCATTTGTATCTCTAGCTAATTTCGCCCTGCAATTTCTTTTTCAATCAGCTCGAAGTTTATGATGTAACCACTGAACCTCGTAACTTACAGTTATACAATTTTGTAGGTACATCCAATGGTATATAAAGATATTGTCTACCAAAGATGTTGCGAGTAGAGTTAGTAGTAAAGAAGTAATAAACTAAAATGTCCTTCATTATGGGGCAATTTTTCATGAATTTCAGTGTTTATGACGTCATATCTTCTGAAAATGGTTCAAATGGCTCTGAGCACTATGGGACTTCACTTCTGAGGTCATCAGTCCCCTACAACTTAGAACTACTTAAACCTAACTAACCTAAGGACATCACACACATCCATGCCCCAAGTAGGATTCGAACCTGCGACCGTAGCGGTCGCACGGTTCCAGACTGTAGCTCCTAGAACCGCTCGGCCTCTCCGGCCGGCCCATATCTTCTGAACCATGTGTCGTACAGTGATATATCTCTGCAAGAAAATTCAGTGATATATGTAAATACTGTTTACGAAAGGTGTTGCGAATATAATCGGTGGTAAAGACGTAATAAATTAAAAGATCCTACCTGATGCGGCAGTTTTACTGCATGAACAGAGAAAATGTAGTAAACGGTGAACTGTTTTTCTTTTCGTCATAATGTGGGGAGTATTAATGATGTTAAGTCTCGTAAAGGTTTGAAATTATGAGTAAACTTACTTGTAAGTCGTTAGGTGGACTGATTCTCAATACTGGATGAATAAACTCTGGCTATTGGAGCGTCCCGAGTTACGGCTCTTTCTCAACTGCACCTCTTCGAGAGATAGATGGCTCTTACCTTCACAGTAGTTGTTTCCAGACAATAACTGGTGTGTGTACCAACTTTGATTGAAATCGATCCACCGGTTTAAGAGGGCATGTGGAAGGTGCGAGTACATACGAATACTTTTGTAATATCGTTGTACATATTTGTGTTTTTATGAATGAACGACAGGTGGTGGGGAGGAGGAGGAGGGGAAGAAGTGGAGGGACAACAAGGAAACGAAAGGAGACTACCTATTTCTCTGCACCACTTATCAGTAATGTCCATGTTAAAAACTGATGTCCTGCAGCGAAAACAGCTGACGCTACAAAGATGATTTTTCCCACCATGAACAAACTCTAGAGATTGATCGATGAGAGGATATGGAACAAAAATGGTCTATGAACTTATGTCCGGAAATGTATGGCTTCCATGCTAGAGACCATTTATTCAGTCATCATTGTTACAGAGACTGCGGTCTAATACACGCTGTGCCATGCAGCCACAGTTACAGTATGTAACACGTTCACATCGACCAGGCTGCATCCGAACCGTGCAAAGGCAGCATGAATACGCTACTCCAGCGTTTGTACATCTAGAACTGGCTCTGTATACATGATACTTTTGAGATGACCCCAAAACCAGAAATCGCACGGGTTGAGATCCGGTGAAAGAGCAAGCCATATAACTGGACCCTCTTGTCCGATCCATCGACCAGGGAAGACACGACTGAGATGCGTCCGGTCGTTAACGGCGAAGTGGGCTGAAGCACCATCATGTGGCAGCTACATATCACTTCGCATCATCAATGGCTCTTTTTCCAGCAGGGGAGACAAAGTAACCTGCAAGAAACGCCGATAGTTCCAGCCTGCTAGGCCTGTTAGAAGGAAGGAAAACTGGTGCCAAAATACGATCGCCAGTTATCACGGGCCACAAATTCCGGCTGCACCGATAGTGGTGATTCGCTGTCACCATACCATACCTAAATACTGAATTCGGCCTTCCGGAATTGTCTCACAGAGGAAGATCGTAACATTGTCCTTCCTTTCAATCGTCGTGCGAACGTCGAAATGGCAGATATTGAGATAACCGATCGCGGAACTGAAAATCAGCTACAATCACTTAGTAGTGGAAAGGCTTCAGAACAAGGAGAGATACCAATAAGATTGCATAAAGATTATGCGGAAGAACTTGCTCCCCTTCTAGCAGTAATTTATCGTAGATCGCCTGAGGAACGAAAGGTATCTAACGACGGAAAAAAGAGCAAGTCATTCCCGTTTTTAAGAAAGGACGTAAGGCAGATCCACACAGCTGTAGACCTATATCGTTAACGTCACTCTGTTGCAGAATTATGGAACATGTTTTATGCTCAAGAATTATGACGTTCTTGGAAAATGAACATCACTTCTATAAAAATCAACATGGATTACGCAAACCGAGATCCTGAGAAACTCAGCTCGCTCTGTTCCTCCATGAGATCCACAGCGCAGTGGACAACGGCGCTCAGGTTGATGCCGTGTTCCTTGTTTTCAGTAAAGCAATTGATAACGACCGCGATGCCGTTTAATGAAAAAAATACGTGCTTACTGAGTATCGGAGCAGACCTGTGATAGGATTCAAGACTTTACTGCATATAGAGCTCAACACGTCGCTCTTAGCGGAACTAAATCTACAGATGTAAAGGTAATATGCGGAGTACCACAGAGATCTGTGATAGGACCGTTGCTGTTCACAATATATATATATATATATATATATATATATATATATATATATATATATATATACATGATCTAGTAGAAAGCGTCGGATGCTCTTTAAGGCTATTCGCAGATCATGCAGTTGTTTATACCAAAATAGGAACGCCAGAACATAGTAAGAATTTGCAGAACGACCTGCAGAGAATTGATGAATGGTGCAGACTCTGGCAGTTGACCTTGAATTTAAATAAATATAACATATTTCGCATACACAGGAAAAGAAATCCACTACTGTACAGCTATACTATTAATGACAAACAACTGGAGACAGCGCCTGCCGTAGAACATCTAGGTGTAAATATCCAGAGTGATCTTAAGTGGAATGGTCAAATAAAACAGATAGTGGGAAAAACAGACACAAGACTCTGATTCATGGGAAGAATCTTAAGGAAATGTAACTCATCCACGAAAGAAGTGGCTTATAAGGCGCTTTCTCGCCCGATTATTGAGTATTGTTCATCTACTTGGGATCCCTATCAGGTACGACTGGCCGGCCGCGGTGGCTGTGCGGTTCTAGGCGCTCCAGTCCGGAGCCGCGCTGCTGCTACGGTCGCAGGTTCGAATCCTGCTTCGGGCATGGTTGTGTATGATGTCCTTAGGTTAGTTAGGTTTAAGTAGTTCTAAGTTCTAGGGGACTGATGACCACAGCAGTTGAGTCCCATAGTGCTCAGAGCCATATGAGCCATTTGAAGGTACGACTGATAGAGGAGATAGAGAAGATTCATCGAAGAGCGTCGCGTTTCGTCACGGGATCGTTTAGCTGGCGAGAGAGCGTTTCGGAGATGCTAAACAAACTCCACTGGTAGACTTTACAAGAGAGGTGTTGTGTATCACGGATGGATTTACTATTGAAATTTCGGGACAACACTTTTCAAGAGGAGTGAGACAACATATTACGTCCGCCCACATACAACTCGCGTATTGACCATGAGGGTATAATTCGAGAAATTAGAGCCAATACAGAGCGTTACCGACGATCATTCTTCCCACGCACTATTCGCGAGTGGGACAGGTTTGGAGGGATCAGATAGTGGTACCGAAAGTATCCTCCGCCACACACCATTAGGTGGCTTGTGTAGTATGATGTAGATGTAGATGAACAGTACCACTCTCTAGGAGGAAACCTCGCATACTGCAGCTGTGACTGCATGGTAGAGCGCGTATTAGACCGCAGTCTCTGTAACAAAGTATGACTCAATAAATGATCTCTAGCCTGAAAACCATGCATTTCTGGACATAAGTCCTCTCATCGACTAATTCCTAGAGTTTGTACACGGTGGAAAAAATCACCCTGTATAATCAGCGTTGATTCGTGTGCCCTAGATCCTGCGTAAAAGATATCCACCAGGGAAGCTTGAGGACAGAGCGAACGAAAATGACCAATGATCTGTATGGTCTCTGAAAACAAGTGTGCTAAACCCGCCATAAGGTACGTTATAGCGGTGTGACACAGACTACAGTTGCGAAACGTCTGTCGACCGAGGGCAGCCGCGGCGGCTGCATTGCCGACGCGCGTGCCATTTCAGATGCCGGCCAGTCTTCGGAAAGACCACACTCCGCGCGAGGCTCGCTGCCGCCAGAGGGGATCAGCGCACCCGGAGCGTCCCACCGGGCATTCTCGTGCCGGCCTCTGCTCCCCTGCTGTCACGTTCAGCCTCCGCCTCGTGCTCTGGCATGTTCAGCGAGAGGTCGCCGACGCCCTGGGTCCAAGTGTCGATCAGAGACCGGCCAAACGAACAGAGGAAAAGAGGAAAGGTCATCAGCCACTGCAAATGTTCGGTATGATCTGCTCACGAGTGGTAATTGTGTTACCTTCGAAGGAAACGAGTAATCGCTCATTAGCCCCCACGTGATTCTAAGGTAAATGACACCACTGTGTTAGAACCATGAAGTCGAATCGTATTTTAACTTTCATTGTAATCTGTAGGCAACGGATTTTGTAGTATATTTTTTTTACTTCTAGATAAAAAAAAACTAAGATAGAATTCCCAAAGCAGCACTCTCCAACTTATACAAAAATCTGTTTCACATAAAAATACATATTTCTGTAAAATTTTATGTAAATATATATTTTAAATAATTTTACTAAAAGCACATAATTTTGTCATTTTTATTTGTTATAATTTTTAAATTTAACAAAACATTTCGTGCGTTGTCATATTATGAGAATGCAATTTGAATGAACTTCACTCATTTGCATACTGCGTTATGCTTGACCTCCACTACCTCGTTAACTGAAAGCGAAATCCCTTGTTTGTGATGTGGACGGCTGACGTAATTGACACAATACTCTTCAGTCACTGCCTACCTCTTGCTTAAATTTGAGCATTTGTAAGGAACGGTACCGTAAGTGAAGTGATTTTCAATGTAATGCCGAAAGTCAGGTCAAGTGTTTGCTCTCGTTTGCAACAATATGTTGTTGATTTCAGTGGCATCTTTGGAAGTGACAGAAGAATTCTAATCTGTGAAATATTTTGGACGTCAGGAATCCAAAAATAGAGGCTATTGAAGAGAAATTTATAAATGTGTTCCAGAATAATGATGGATTTCATACTATGTATAAAATTGCCCAGATTTTGGAAGGGGAAGTAGACGTTGGTGAAATCGAAAATATATGTGCCAGTGACTTTCCTTTGATAAAATATGCAAGCATATCGTAATGTGATGTTCAAAGATCTTTCTTCTAGTACTATGCACTGTTTCACGAAAACCGATATAGTTTTGTAATGCAAAACCTGGAGAAAATTTCGTGGTTCGCTGCAACAGCAAGTGGTTGCAGTGCACCACTGCGTCAGTTTGATTGGTGAAGAAGTAGTTATAGTGTTGTTATACTGAAGCAAAATATTTTTTTTTGCAATTTTATGCATACTTTTTATATTTTTCGTACATAAAAATAAAGATTTTTGTACATAGAAATCCATTTGCTGGTGATGAGAGTATAGTCATCTGGTAGGGTTTGCAAGGGAATCTCCATGTCCTGAAAGCCATGGAACAAGGCAGGCACGTGGATACGATATTTCTTGATTTCTTAAACGGATTTGACTCAGTACCATGCCAATGGCTGTTATCGAAAGTGTGATAGTTCGGGGTAGCGAGCGAAATTTCTGGCTGGTTTGAAAATTTCTTGGTGAAGAGGATGCAGCATGTTATCTTGGATGGAAACTCATTATCAGACGTAGAAGTAACTTCCGGCGTATCTCCCGGAAATGTGTTGGGACCCTGGTTGTTGGAAATGGAAATGTCGTGTGGCTAGGGCCTCTCGTCGTGTAGACCGTTCGCCTGGTGCAAGTCTTTCAATTTGACGCCACTTCGGCGACCTGCGCGTCGATGGGGATGAAATGATGATGATTAGGACAACACAACACCCAGTCCCTGATCGGAGAAAATCTCCGACCCAGCCGGGAATCGAACCCGGGCCCTTAGGAGTGACAGTCTGTCACACTGACCACTCAGCTACCGGGGCGGACACCCTGGTTGTTCATGTGGCGTATCAGTGCTGTTGACAGATATTATTAGTAGTGACCTCAGCGTT
Source organism: Schistocerca serialis cubense (assembly GCF_023864345.2). Lineage (NCBI taxonomy): Eukaryota > Metazoa > Arthropoda > Insecta > Orthoptera > Acrididae > Schistocerca > Schistocerca serialis. Next base: position 533,248,497 of record NC_064639.1, on the reverse strand, counting down.
TTCGCAGATGATCCAGTTATTTGTAATGGAACGTTTTGTTAGGTCTTTACAAAATTCGAAGTGGTGCAGATATTGGCAACTTGTTTTATATGTCCAATCATGCAAAACTGTGAACTTCACAAAAGCCAGAAAAGTAATATCCTGTGACTACAATATCAATGAGTCAAAGCTGACGTCACTTAGCTCTTACTGATACGTGGCTGTAACAGTTCATAGAGATATGAAGTGGAACGTATTTCATACGCTTAGTCGTAGGTGAAGCAGGTGACAGTCTACACAAGAGATTGCATACAACACTAGTACAGTCCACCTTCAAACATTTCTTAAGTGTGTGGAGCTAATTCAAATCCAATAGATGTCATTGAACCTATTCAAAGAAGGGGATGCTGAAAAACCTAATCTGATTTATGCCCAAAGTTAGATGATAATTATACCGCTGAAACCACTACTTACAAAGTTACAAAAACGAGTATTGTGTGAGGAAGCATGCAGTGCTGGAGGGCGTGGTGAAATGTAATGCCTCCGAAATTTTTATTTGAAAACTCTTAAAACTTTTTAAATAAAACAAAAGTTATTAACATTCTACATTTTTATTCTTCATGTCTACAGTTTTACTTTACAACATGGTCAATCTGGAGGCGAACACATTTCTGCCAACGAGAGACCAGTTTGTTTATACCGTCACTGTAGAACGTTTTACTTTGCTGATGGAGCAACAACCTCGCCTCTCGTTGCACCACATCATCTCAATCACAGTAAAGTTCTCGAAGGTGTTCTTTAAATTATGGAAACAAGTGAAATTCGGGTGGGGCCAAGTCAGGAGTGCTGGCCGGAGTGGCCGAGCGGTTCTAGGCGCTACAGACTGGAACCGCGCGACCGCGACGGTCGCAGGTTCGAATCCTGCCTCGGGCATGGATGTGTGAGATGTCCTTAGGTTAGTTAGGTTTAAGTAGCTCTAAGTTCTAGGGGACTAATGACCTCAGCAGTTAAGTCTCATAGTGCTCAGAGCCATTTGAACCATTTGAACCAAGTCAGGGGTGTATGGAGGATGATCGATGTCAGTGAACCCAGAGGGTCGAATTGTTGCAAATGTCGCAGCGCTAGTGTGTGATTTGGCATTGTCATGCTGAAGGAGAGAGTGTTCTATGTGATAACGAACTCTTCGAATTGTAAACTCGATTACAGCACGCTGTTTCTCACGCATCGACATAGTTACGTTACAGATGGCCATGTTACACGCTACAAATCGGAACCTTCTAGCGGCAGAGGGCTGCAAATATGTAGAGATGAAGGATAAAGGTGTAGAATGTTAATAACGTTTGTCTTATTTTAAAAACTTCAAAGGTTCTCACACAGAAATATCGAACTCATCCCTTTTCAGGGTGTCATCATATTACAGCAGCGTGCATATCGCACCCCTAGGGACCGTAAGTGCGAGATTAAGCTAATTATCCGACTGCACAGCAGGTATTCTCCTCGCTTTCTACACGAGAATGGAACGGGAAGAAACTACAGTACATGGAACAGTAGTTAGTACCCTCTCCCATGCCTTTCGCCGTGATTTTCATTGTGTAGACGTAAATGGAGATGAAGATGCACAGCGATAAAGACATTATTTGAACTCGATTTGGCAGGGTGGAGTCCTTTGCAGCCAGACTCAGACATGTCTCACTAGTTCAACGATGTAGTATTTCGACACGTCGTTGGCCGTTCAGAGAATCAGGAAATGTCAGCCTAAGTCCAGCATATGGTCGACTAAAAATAAACACTCCATGAAAGAGCTGAAAAAAAAGCCTTAACTGCATTACGAAATCAAAACTTATCTGCACTGTAATTTACTGCAGTTTACAGCTGCATCCGGCGCTCCAGTTTCCAGACGATCGGTCCAAAGAACACATAGAGCAGTTTACTCTGCGTCAAACATCTGGTAGTATGTGCTTCTTAAAAACAGTGGAAAGAAGGGCCCTTCATTTCAGAAGCTTCACTACCGCCCTTAGACCATGACATAATGGAGGAATGTGCTCACCTCAGGCAAATATTTCATTCTGATTATTGACTCACGGCCCAGTTTCGTGTAGAAAGGAAAGTAATCAAAGCAATCACTGGACCATCCTGCGAGAGAAGTTTGGTGGTTATAAAGTTTTAGAGTGGATGACCATCATGTTGAATGGGCATATTCAATTTCACGTCGTTGTTGGTGGGCGAAGTAAACCGTTAATGTCCAGATGTACAGAGGCAAAGTATTGCAGTCCGTGATTAGGTTTTAATGTGATCAGTTGGTCGTCACGGAGAAAAACTTCCATTTTTGTTTACGTATACCCCGTATCTGGTAGTACAGTTGGGCAAATGGGTCCCTAACTTCTTTGTAGCCATCCCTGTTCCTACAACTACGCATGTTTTAGTTGCATGTGCGGAGATACGCTTCCCGAAGTAAGGATTATTAAAAAAAAAAGTTCTCCTCTTTATCTGAGAGCTCAGCGCGTCCAGCTGTATTGCAGCGGGCCCGGGTTCTTTTTCCAGATCGGGTCGGATATTTTCTCCGCTCAGGGACTGGGTGTCGTGTTGTCCTCATCATAATTTCATCATTATTGGCATGAAAGTCGCTCAGTGTGGTGTCAACTGAAAGTACTTGTAACTCGACGGCCGAATTTACCCCACGTGGGGATACACGGGTATAAAAGTGATACGATCACTTCATTCCAATAAAAAAAAATTTGCACGGAATCCTAAACAATACAAATATACTTACTAAACTTGTGACGTCGCAATCGTGTTATGTATGCAAAAAACAGTATTCCCATCTAGAAATGTTTATATTTTCCATAGACAACGCAGGAATTGAAGACTGGAAGAAGGAAGGACTGAAAAATGAGAGGTAACCAGATCTCCAAAATACGTCCAGCTATATTTATTGAAACAGAGTGTTGTTTTCGGTGGGAAGAATTAAGCCTGGCATTTTCGACACAGCACCCAAATGTTTTCGGAAGTGTGGATCGCCTCCCCGTCGACAGTATTTGCGTGTCCCGAGGTCTGACGTACAGTAATGAACAACGATGTGATTCGGTTTCACTGTTCCAAAATTTGGGCTTCATTGTATGTTTTCATGGGATTGCAGTGGCGATAGAAAATAAATCCTTACGGGAAGGGGAAATCTGGTTTAAATGCAAGCGCTATACAGTTTTTTTTAATCCAAAATGAGCATTGTTAGTGCATTATTTTTTTTAGAACGAAACAAAATGTTGATTTAGAGCTTTAATGTTTCGGCCGACAGCGGTAATATACGTCGCCGAATTAGCTTTATGATTTCCCCCGAGGCCTGTTCGGCTCTGGGCATTATCGGATTGTTCGGCTACCACTGCGCTCCCAAACACTCGCGCAGTTCTACACTTCTCAGAGCTATCGCAGCGCTCTGAAAATTGAATTGCTTCGCCGAATTTTCTCGCGCGATCTGTGACCAGAGCGGTGACCCCAAGTTCGCCACGGAGTAGGTGTTTGACGAGTACCACCTGTAGCTGTACGGCCGCCCTTGTGGTCACAGTTACCTGACCTGACCACTGAAGAGGCTCATTAAGTGCCCTCTGAAGATGTGAATTTGTTCTCTGCCTCAACAATTCCGTTTCAGATTTTCTGCCATAAAACGTAGTGGAAGTCTACCCTTACCAGTCTCCTGTTATCACACAAATTTAATTCCCTTTTCTTCCCTGTGACAAGTATGCTACAGAGACCACTTAGCATAGCGGCCATAGATGGCGCTACAGTTCGTTTATAATAACATTATCGCATAACCAAGATACGCTTCCTTTTTTAATTAAACACATCTTAGGTGTTTTGTTAAATTTACACCTTTTTATTTTATAAATAAGTTATTCATAGGTTTCCAACGTCTTCAGTTCTGCCAAAAGTCTAAATTACTTAAAATCATCCGGCCGGAGTGGCCGAGCGGCTCTAGGCGCTTCAGTCTGGAACCGCGCGACCGCTACGGTCGCAGGTTCGAATCCTGCCTCGGGCATGAACGTGTGTGATGTCCTTAGGTTAGTTAGGTTTAAGTAGTTCTAAGTTCTAGGGGACTGAGGACCTCAGATGTTAAGTCCCATAGTGCTCAGAGCCAGCCACTTAAAATCAATATATGTCTTATCATATCCGATGGATTCCCTTTATTTTGTTTGAGGTAATCAAATTTAAAAGTCACGCTTTCATTGATTGTGCGGTTGGTTTTCAGGCGTGCACGGTATATTAGATTATTTTCGACCCGAGAGATCTTACTTGGTGTGTGTATATATATATATATATATATATATATATGTCCTTATATATATATATATATATATATATATGTCCTTATATATATATAAGGCTATATATATATATATATATATATATATATATATATATATATATATATATATATATATGTCCTTATATATATATATATATATATATATATATATATATGTCCTTATATATATATAAGGCTATATATATATATATATATATATATATATATGTCCTTATATATATATATATATATATATATATATATATATATATGTCCTTATATATATATATATATATATATATGTCCTTATATATATATATATATATGTCCTTATATATATATAAGGCTATATATATATATATATATATGTCCTTATATATATATATATATATATATATATATATATACACTCCTGGAAATGGAAAAAAGAACACATTGACACCGGTGTGTCAGACCCACCATACTTGTTCCGGACACTGCGAGAGGGCTGTACAAGCAATGATCACACGCACGGCACAGCGGACACACCAGGAACCGCGGTGTTGGCCGTCGAATGGCGCTAGCTGCGCAGCATTTGTGCACCGCCGCCGTCAGTGTCAGCCAGTTTGCCGTGGCATACGGAGCTCCATCGCAGTCTTTAACACTGGTAGCATGCCGCGACAGCGTGGACGTGAACCTTATGTGCAGTTGACGGACTTTGAGCGAGGGCGTCTAGTGGGCATGCGGGAGGCCGGGTGACTTACCGCCGAATTGCTCAACACGTGGGGCGTGAGGTCTCCACAGTACATCGATGTTGTCGCCAGTGGTCGGCGGAAGGTGCACGTGCCCGTCGACCTGGGACCGGACCGCAGCGACGCACGGATGCACGCCAAGACCGTAGGATCCTACGCAGTGCCGTAGGGGACCGCACCGACACTTCCCAGCAAATTAGGGACACTGTTGCTCCTGGGGTATCGGCGAGGACCATTCTCAACCGTCTCCATCAAGCTGGGCTACGGTCCCGCACACCGTTAGGCCGTCTTCCGCTCACGCCCCAACATCGTGCAGCCCGTCTCCAGTGGTGTCGCGACAGGTGTGAATGGAGGGACGAATGGAGACGTGTCGTCTTCAGCGATGAGAGTCGCTTCTGCCTTGGTGCCAATGATGGTCGTATGCGTGTTTGGCGCCGTGCAGGTGAGCGCCACAATCAGGACTGCATACGACCGAGGCACACAGGGCCAACACCCGGCATCATGGTGTGGGGAGCGATCTCCTACACTGGCCGTACACCACTGGTGATCGTCGAGGGGACACTGAATAGTGCACGGTACATCCAAACCGTCATCGAACCCATCGTTCTACCATTCCTAGACCGGCAAGGGAACTTGCTGTTCCAACAGGACAATGCACGTCCGGATGTATCCCGTGCCACCCAACGTCTCTAGAAGGTGTAAGTCAACTACCCTGGCCAGCAAGATCTCCGGATCTGTCCCCCATTGAGCATGTTTGGCACTGGATGAAGCGTCGTCTCACGCAGTCTGCACGTCCAGCACGAAGGCTGGTCCAACTGAGGCGCCAGGTGGAAATGGCATGGCAAGCCGTTCCACAGGACTACATCCAGCATCTCTACGATCGTCTCCATGGGAGAATAGCAGCCTGCATTGCTGCGAAAGGTGGATATACACTGTACTAGTGCCGACATTGTGCATGCTCTGTTGCCTGTGTCTATGTGCCTGTGGTTCTGTCAGTGTGATCATGTGATGTATTTGACCCCAGGAATGTGTCAATAAAGTTTCCCCTTCCTGGGACAATGAATTCACAGTGTTCTTATTTCAATTTCCAGGAGTATATATATATATATATATATATATATATATATATATATATATATATATATATATCTCATTTGATAATGTTTTTATTGTTTTTCTGGCTATTTGTTAATTATTTCTGAAGTAACTAATTAATCTTGGAAAACTTTCGGTCTATTTTCCCTTATAAGCAACTTTACTTGTCTGTGTGATTACTGGCACCAATTTCCAATATTTTTTATACTTTTCTGCGTATGCATTGAAGAGCACGCGCATGTGTATGTGTATATATATATATATATGTGTGTGTGTGTGTGTGTTTACTAGGACTCATTGCTCTACAGATTATTTCTTTTTGAGTTATCATTCATCTGACTGATTTGATACGATCCGCCACGAATCCCTGTCCTGTACCAACCTACGCCCTCAATTATTTGCCGAATGTATTCCAATCTCTGTCTTCTTCTACAGTTTTTCCCGTCTACAGCACACTTTACTATTGCGGAAGTTATTCCCTGATGTCTTAACGTCTGTCCTGTCATCCCGAGCGTTCTTCTCGTTAGTGTTTTCCCAATATAGTCTTTCGCTTGCTGATTCTGCGGAGAACCTCTTCGTTCCTGTCATTATCAGATCTCCTAATTTTCAACATTCTTCAATAGCAGCCCATCTCAAATGCTTCGATTCTTCTCTGTTCCGGTTTTCCCATAGACCTGTTTCATTACCAGACAATTCTGTGCTGCAAATGTACGTCCTCAGGAATTTCTTCCTCAAAGTAAGGCCTATGTTTGATACTAGTAGACTTCTGTTGTGCAGGAATGATATGATATAATATTATGGTTGAGATAAAAATGGTATGAACAGAAGGCATGGTGAGTCTAGAGGTGACAATGAAATGTTGAGACGAGTGGAATGGGGGATTGTGGGCGAAGGGGGGGGGGGGGGGGGAGTGCAAGTGGATAGTAAGGATGATCGCAATCGCTTGCGAGGGTATGGGTGGTGTCTTTCGGTCACATGTTGAGTAGCTACTATTTCTTAAGTTTGACTTCGAGAATATCTGCTTACATCCCAAGGTTAACGTAGGTGCTGCGACAAGATTAAACACAAGTGTCATTCGCCGACAGTGCTGTGCTATTAAGACATGTTGGGGGTAATATATCATTCTGACACTCTTCACCTCTGTCCTGTATAAACCAAAACTCTACAGACGTTAAAATCCTAGTCTGTACCATGCTACGCAAACAGGAAATTTATACAAAAGAATCTGTAAACCTAAGAAAGTGTAAATAGCCTGTTTGTATGTTGGTAGCGCTATAGACTGTGTTAATATCGCTGACAGCGCTCTGCGCCCTCGGCAAGAGATTCTGTGGCTGGACGGACTAGCAGTTAGCGAGTCGATAGAGAAGTGTATGGACATGTTTTCCGTAGTAGAGATTCTATGTTGGCAGGACACGCAGTGTAAAGTGAGATGAAATTTCTTATAAGAAAATATGCAAGGAAAGATATGATAATGGATGTGTGGTTCATAATGTTTGCGTAGTAGAATTATTGACAAATATATAATTTTTGGAACTGGATGACACATGAATAAGGTAAAATTTTCTACATACGTTGTTTGCTCTACAACAAAATCTTTCTTTCGATAACCATGTGCCTCCTGGTGGTTAGTTATGGTCTATAGTAGTTACAATTCTTTTATTTAGCTGGCTGTTGTTGTTACTTGCTGTAATTGCTGTAGTTAGTTTTATGAAGATTTTCTGTGAGGTGAATGACTTATCAAAAATAATGGGGTTTTCAGTATCGGGATTCGTGATTGAGATGAGTTTAGGCAATTAACAGAGTTGGAGGTAGTTTCATATTTCTCTAATTTCAATTTTTTTTTTTTTTTTTTTTTTTTAGATTTGAGTTATTGTTAGGATTTCTTGCCGTCCAGGGTATTCTTTTGTGTTAATTATTGGAAGTCATGTTGTGAATGTATAGCAGTCATATTCGGTTCAGCTTGTATATTGTTGGTAATAAATAAATAGGTTATGTTTGAGTTGTCTTTGTCAGGAAAAATTCTGAAGATCAGTGTTTAGTAAAAAAATAATTAAAGTCTTAGTTTCAATAGGATACCTTTTTATCAGTCTCAAAATATAAACAGAACATGTTCTCAAACTACAAAGAAAGAATCAGTACCTTGACGGTGTAAAGTAGTGCAGCCAAAAATTTAGAGAAGATGTGGAAAGACAGAAAGGTGGGCAGACTATATTTGCTAACGAAATCTTCTTCGGCGCCCATCAGAGTGGCGGATGATCACACTTCTTACGTGAATATGGAGATCTGTGTGGTTTTCTTTCGGTAGACTGCATTTCCTAGGCAACCGTATGCTTTTGTTTCTATTAGAATGTCTAAAAATGACAGACATTAGTTCAGTCCTAGCTCTGTATGTCTTGCTCAACACCGTTCAGGTGCTCCACGAACCAATGCAGGGCCTCTCTGTCATGTTCCCACACAACAGATGTGTCAGTCACGTAAAGGAAGATGTGTTTAGGTTAGATCGTGCAGCTTCGAGTTCCACTTCCTCAAAGTGCTCCGCAAAGACATAAGCAATCACAGAGCCAAGTAACGAGCACGTGGCTACTTAATCAGCATACCATGGACCTCCCCCACACATTTGAAATAGGTTATGGTGAGTACATGTCCCATTAGCTTTACTGTTGGCTCGAAAAGCAAACAGCTCTCATGATCCACCACAGGGTACACTGTTCTAACGACTCTAGCCATTCTTGACAATGATGGTTGGGTTGCCACACCTTACAGTTGTGTGTCGCCAAAATGGGCACAGCGGAGAGCCGATTAGACCTGCATTGAAGAAAAAGAGTAATACAAGCGCATGCAAAGAAGAGTTAGGGAAAGTAGACGAGATACTCTCCTTTATCACCTTCATTGAGCCGCCTTCAGCCAAAATTGAAAGAATCCCCGGAAAAACACCAAGGCCATCTTTGTACTACCATAAAAAACGAAAGACATGCTTGCGTCGGCAAAGGACAAACGTCACTTGCAAGTGTGTCCTCCACTACATCGGTCGAACACAGCGCTGCATCTCGCAACCGATGTCCACGAGAAAGACAGGCCGCTGCGAGAAGTCACAGCACTTGACACTGTATGTCTGAAGAGTGCAGACAGGGTCTCCGACGAGGAGCTAGTAACTACTTCTGATGAGTCTCATAACTCTTAACTGCTCGTTTAAATGCATCCAACCTCTCGATTGCACACGACAACGTTAAGACCTATAAAGGACAACTTTCATTGACAAAGTGATCTCCTGTAGGGCCTGCCCGGAGCCTAGCGTTCGCGAAGCGTGGTGGGCAAGCCGACTGTTGTGACGTCGCAAATACATTACGCGGTCCGTATTTCTCGTGGGCACCGCTCGCGATACATTAGATGCTTGCGTCTGGGCCGGGCCATAAAGCTAAGTCTGCAGCGGCAGAACACAGCCTCATTCAGGGACACAGACTCCACTTCGAGAAAACGAAAATGTTGTACTGAGCTTCTGGCTTTTAGGAGAGCATTATTAAGTAAACAATTGAGATAATTCCCCACGATGATCTCGTGAACAGGGACGACGGATACCAGCTAACGTCGGAATGGAGTCCTGCACTAGCAGCTGTACGCGTTGCCGACCCCTGCGCAGGAAGGGATGGGAAGAGAGGGCCGCTGCACGTGTATGTACCAGTAAACCCACGATTGCTTATAGAACTGAGTTCCCGTGTAGAAAACAGCTCCAAATATCTACTTTACACATAAGTTAATGCGTCAAAAATCTGACCGTTAAGCGTGTAAGGTAGGAAAAAAAATTAAGAAAAAGTTTGAAATTATGTTTAAAGTGTGTTGGAAGTCACTAAGTGCTCTCATTATCGAACACTGGATGAATATAGTCTAGGTAATTTGCGCTAAGACTTAAGAAAACACTAGTTTTTCACGCTTCTCCGTGTTTATAACGCCATATCCCCTCAATTGGTACAACGAAGTAACCTTACAGGTACATTCAATGGTAAATTTGGACACGGTCTGCAAAATTTGTTGCGAACAGAGTTAATAGTAAAGAAGTAATAAATTGAAACTTAATGCCTGATGCTGAAGTTCGATTGCGTGAACAGCGAAAATATACTAAGCGATATTTTTTTTTTTTTCCTTTCGTCATCTTTGGGGGCTGTCAGCGAGAAAAAATTCCCTAAAGTTTGAAAAATATGTGACAAGTACGTTGGAAGTCACTAAGTTCTCTCATTTCCGAATACTGGATGAATATAGCGCAGGGACTGATGACCTTAGTAGGTAAGTCCCATAAAAAAAAAAATAGCCAAGGTATTTGCGCACCGCCGGCCGAAGTGGCCGTGCGGTTAAAGGCGCTGCAGTCTGGAACCGCAAGACCACTACGGTCGCAGGTTCGAATCCTGCCTCGGGCATGGATGTTTGTGATGTCCTTAGGTTAGTTAGGTTTAACTAGTTCTAAGTTCTAGGGGACTAATGACCTCAGCAGTTGAGTCCCATAGTGCTCAGAGCCATTTTTTTTTTATTTGCGCGCCTTGAGTTCCGCTGCCTCGAAACATGCACCATACGTACTTTCTAATTGCAATACTCTCTTTGCTGTGTTGCACCCGTAACATAGGATCATACATCTTAATGAGTTGATCATGGATGCGTTTTAAATTTTTAAATTCCGTGAATAATTATTTGAAACACTGAAAATCAAAATTTTGTTGCCGGTTATGAGCAACCTGCCTCAGCTTAGTTCGCTAGTAATGTAGATATGGGACTCCCACGTAATCCCGAAACTTCACAAGAAGATGATGAAAGTGACGATCATCGAAACGTCAAGGAATTTCAATGCAGCCATCTGGTTAGTCGGGCGGAGATTCTCGTATATGCCGGTAAAGTCTAATTTTACGTATAGTCTGTATTTATTGTGCATGTACAGTGACAGAAAAAGTGGACCTTGATTAAGTTCAAATGTTGCTTAATTCTGAACATATTTGATTTATATTTCGTTGCTGTTGGTCAATCTAATTTTCATCTTACTACTGCCATACTTTCAACGCACGCAGTGTCAACTCACCACTTTTCTGAAACTTTTTCAAAAACTCTGCCTCAGCATACACTGGAACTAAAAGTACTCCCTCTTTTAACATAATTATGTTTAAAATGCGTCGGAGACACGAAGAACCTCTTGCTACATATGCTGTACAATGAAATCACGTGCTGAATTTCTTCACCTTAGACTGAATGAAGTAATAAAAATTTATTGAGCAACACTGAGGCGATGTATAATGTATTTTAACCTGGAAAACCTGTTTAAAAGACAGGCTGCACTATACATGTACTCTAGTGTGACTGAAAAGAGGGGTCTCTATCACAGGTCTAACAGAGGCTACTGAATGAAAGCAGGTCTTGTACGGATTTTCTGTCCTGTACTCTCAGTTTAACAATGCATTATCTGCTGCTAAGTCCGCCTTAAAACACAGTTCTTGACATGAAAACATGAACGTGCACGTAGTTTCATTCTCAGTTTAACAATACACAAACCACTACTAAGTGAACCTTGGAACACGGTTCTTGACGTAAAAGCATGTAGTTGCTTATAATTTGTTCAAATGGTTCAAATGGCTCTGAGCACAATGGGACTTAACTTCTGAGGTCATCAGTCCCCTAGAACTTAGAACTACTTAAACCTAACTAACCTAAGGACATCACACACATCCATGCCCGAGGCAGGATTTGAACTTGCGACAGTAGCGGTCACGCGGTTCCAGACTGTAGTGCCTAGAACCGCTCGGCCACCCCGGCCGGCTTATAATTTGTATTATCACGTTAACTCGCATATCGCATCCTTCCTATAGCAGCCAGAATAAGCGTAGAAGTCAGTAACCATGCTGAAAGTTCAACGATGTTAGTATTCTCGCTCAATACTACCCAGTTCACCTATATTCAGTAGTTTAAAGTTTGGCATTACGACTGCGAATCACGGCACGCGGAATCTTCCAGCCAATCGAAAGAAAGTGGCAAAATTCTTTAAGATCCCCGAAATTTCCAGAAAAGCTGTTTACATTAGATCTCAATTATTTTTCGCAGAACATGCTTCTTAACGAAACTAAATTTCAGTATTTTTAGCGGAATACCTAAACATAGTTCCACACACTACAAGGTCTGAATTACGACTTGTCGAGACGAGGGCGCTCAAATATCACTCCCTTACAGAACTAGCGACATCTCTCTATTCCGGTTGGCTGGAACATACTGTAGCCAGTCAACTTCATAGTTTTTCGGGGACAGTATCCTCATTTCCGAATTTACTTTAATCAAGTTTCAAACGCTCTATTTCCGTATAATAAATAAACTGCAGAAAAACTCTTTACTAGTCTCAAGGACACGGGTAAGGACGTGCTTCCGTTACCCTTACAGTGGTTATTTTACAGTAAGCACGTCATACCGTGCATGTGGCTTATTTCTCGATTACACAATATGGTTTACACGTACTGTTAACTACGGCTGAAAGTCCTGAATGAGGCGTGCGACAATTTTTAATGATTTCTATTGTTATTCTAGAAAAGCTGATAGGTCACAGGAAGTAGACACTAGGTATTAATGGAACTCCATTTTCAAAACGCGTTTCTGACGTGGCCCATAATCAAGTGTCCTGCCAAATTAATAACACATTTCACTACAAATGTGAACTCATGCAGAATCGTATTTGTATAGGCACAATAGTTTGTAACTGAAGTTTAAATTTTTTTACAGAAATACGTTCCACAATGCAATATGACTACAATCCTGTGACAAAGAAGTCTATCAGCTTATAATACGCGAAGTTACTATTTTGACATAAGAACAGAAATACTGATATGACATAGAAAGCTAGCGGACGAATGAATACAGCAGCTCTCAACACCGCATAAGTAACCTTCCTTACGCTAAATGGCGTGTGAGTGGTGGCGATGCAGCACGCCACTACATCACTTTTAAGTAAGATTTACTTTACAATAGGAATAGATATTTGTACAGATTTGAAACTGGTGTGTATTTCATGTCAACATATATGCAAAGGTAAAACACGTTTGAGACAAATGGTGAAAGATAAAAAATGAAAGTAAATATATTAAACCTACGCATAAAATCTTAGTTACAAAGTAACTTCTTTTATTTCACATTATTTTTACGTCAGTCTGACAGTATATAGAATGAAATCAATAATGACACACAAAGAAAATAATACCTAATTTTTGAAAACTGAAAATATTATGTTACTTATGCTGTTATAAACCAGTTATTGTTCACACTCAGATACGAAGTGTAATCGTCAGTGCATAAAGAAGTGCCCCAGACCCAATCACATACGCTTCCGGCACAGCAAAATCCGAGACGGTTACTGGAATAGATTGCAGTTTTTTTTTTTTTTTTCGAAGACTGAGAATGGATCTATCGAACATATTGCATATTGTATTTCTTCATCTGGAACAGTTATTGGGGGTGCACCGTACGTTCATCATATTCAGGGCTGCTTCTTTAAATGTAAATATCAGTCTCCCGTTGCATTTGTGTGGGAGTAATGAGAGGTCTGAGGTCTGGACGTACCTTCAGCCTTCTTTGGCTGGTCCCGGATACTGAATGACTTGAAGAGAGAAGAGTTTAGTGGTTCAAATGGCTCTGAGGACTATGGGACTTAACTTCTGTGGTCATCAGTCCCCTAGAACTTAGAACTACTTAAACCTAACTAACCTAAGAACATCACAAACATCCATGCCCGAGGCAGGATTCGAACCTGCGACCCTAGTGGTTGAGCGGTTTCAGACTGTAGATCCTAGAACCGCTCGGCTTCCCCGACTGGCAAGAGATTAGTATTGGAATACCTGTTACTACGGACGTACTACATACACTACGAATAGTCACCTTACAGTAGAGATGCCTGCCACTAGCCCTACACAACCAGTATGTTTTACGTCGGCGATAGCTACAGATGAAAGCCATGCCAGGTAGGTGATGGCCTTTCCGTGGCAGCCTCTCTCGCCTTTGCTGTAGAGCCTTTTGACGCGTCTGGCCCACGTATCCTTACGCAGCATACGCTCAACGACAAGGCTTAATACCTCTGTCAAGCCTTTCTTGAGAGCGAAGATTACTAATTTTCTCATCAGGGAGGGGAGAGAACTACTTGTAACGTGAGTCTAGAATGTTCTTTGGCATAACATAAGACGCAGTGTCTCATAGAACTGATCACAAAGATTAATTTTATCAATTTCCATTTTATTTAAGGCATTCTAACACATTATAAATAATTGTAGCTATCAGTCACTGCAGTAGTACCCTTGTGCAGTTAGCCTTAGATAAGCACACACATAAGAAAGTTCAAAAATGGGATAATTATAACTTTAAATTTATGTTGTGCTGTGATACGTTTCTTCGACATAAATCTGAACAGTGTGAGTTCAATAAAAAATGGCACTTAAAATTGCTGCATTATTCACCTTCGTTTCTGTTAGAATCCTTTTCAGCACATTGTTAATGAAATATAACTGTTTCATTTCCCACTTGGATCATCATCATTAGACCTATAGGATTATAGTGTATAAACTAAAGTAAGAACTGACTCCACGGAGGAAAACAATGCGAGAGTCGATAAATTTTTAGTAACAATTCAAAAAACTGTCGCTGAACCAATTCTTACCGTTATAAAACAATAAAATTATTCTGAAATAAATGATTTTGGTTTGAAAAGCATGGAAGCAATTATTCATTCACGTTACCGCATCAATATGTAATCACTGGGCGAATACCTGCAAAACGGAGGCTCCAAATGGTTCAAATGGCTCTGAGCACTATGGGACTCAACTACTGCGGTCATTAGTCCCCTGGAACTTAGAACTAGTTAAACCTAACTAACCTAAGGACATCACACACATCCATGCCCGAGGCAGGATTCGAACCCGCGTACGTAGCGGTCACGCGGTTCCAGACTGCAGCGCCAGAACCGCGCGGCCACTTCCGCCGGCACGGAGGCTCCCTTCCATATTTCAGATAAATATGTGCTAATGAATTATGATGTAAAATGTTAAATGAAATAATCGAAGAAAGAAAAAAATTATTTGCGGGTGTCTGTGGCTGACAGTTTCATACGAGATGAGGGTTATGCAGTTATGTTGAAATAATGACAGGTTTGGTCAAATAAGCAGCTCATTGTATAGCAGCAATACGCGAAATATTTTGAATTTTCTTCCTACTTTAAGATACAATGAAAAGAAGACTTGACAGATTTACAGAGGGTACTAGGCGCCAGTTTGATATCAACAAGCCGATTTCACAAGTAATGAAAACGTACCGCTATGCAGATTTTTCATTACGACTATTCTTAGTGCAGGAGCTTCGCTTAAGTGGGTGTGATAGAAGTGAAACACAGTTGGCATTGTAGGGCAAAATGATTACGCCAGATGAAGAGTTTATTTATTTTGACACAGTTAGACAAATATTTTAATGGAGCAGTTGATATCTAAGTCACGCTTTACGAGAATATACACTTATAAGCGCTGAACTCCAGATGTCATTGAAATATATAATAATGTAAGCGAAGATAAGGTACAAAATGAACTAGACAAGGTCAGGATTAAAGTGGATAAATGAAACTTTGGATAGGCATGCATGAAGATATGTTGTCAGCTAGTAGCAAAAAATTTTGACAAGAACGTAAAACAGAATCATTTATTAGTGAAATGCGAGTAAATAACAGAAGATGATGTGAACACCAGTAAAGGCTACCTTGATAGAGGGTGCCAACACTACCATGAATTGTACTTAAAATAAGGTAAATGGAAAGCAATGGGCTCGGAAAAAAACGGGAGGGGAAATAGGAGAAGGAGGGATAGGGTGACGAAACATATTTTACAAAACCAGAAGGTTAATGGTTCTGAAAGAGCCTAAAATGGGTTATTACAGTTTCACAAGAAATAATTCAAAACTAGAATCTCTTAGGTAAATCAGTTCCAAACCCTCTTTTTGTTAGTATTTTACAAACACTAAGACAAAACGGTTGACTTGGAACAACACTGCATATGATGCTCTATCTTGTATCCCTGTCGTCTGACCTGGCGTGATCCTTTCTTCGTTCACCATACTCCAATCACACGCTATGTTACAAAAAGTATAGCCTTACAAAGGTCTGCTAATGAAGTTTTCATGAACGTTAATAAATGGTTCCTAGTTAATTCTCCGTTCCCAAGCCTTGAAAAAACATACGATATGCAACTCAGAGCTTGTAAAAGTTTCCTGCCATCATGTACCTAAAATATGACGGCAAGCAGATAGAAGAAGTTGACGGTGTTAAATTCTTGAAATTACAGCTCGATAACAGATTTTAACTGGGAGGAGCATACCACAGAACTGCTGAAGCGCTAAACAAATCTGTATTTGCTATGCGAATGTTGCCAAGTATAGGTGATATAAATATTTAAAGAAGCTTGCATACTGCGCTTACTTTCATTCCATAATGTCATACGGGATTATTTTCTGCGATAACTCATAAAGCCAAGCTAAAGTTTTCCTAGCCCAAAAATTGCAATAAGAATTATTTGTGGTGTGAACTCAAGAACGTCCTCCAGAGGCCTGTTAAGGATCTGAGTACTACGTACTGCTTCCCAGTTTATTCAATCCTTACTGAAATTTCGTTAATTAAATGGAAAAGTTAATAAAACATGCAAAATGGCTAAGCAGGGATGGCTAGAGGACAAATGTATGGATGTAGAGGCCTATCTCACTAGGGGTAAGATAGATACCGCCTACAGGAAAATTAAAGAGACCTTTGGAGATAAGAGAACGACTTGTATGAATGTCAAGAGCTCAGATGGAAACCCAGTTCTAAGCAAAGAAGGGAAAGCAGAAAGGTGGAAGGAGTATATAGACGGTCTATACAAGGGCGATGTACTTGGACAATATTATGGAAATGGAAGAGGATGTAGATGAAGATGAAATGGGAGATACGATACTGCGTGAAGAGTTTGACAGAGCACTGAAAGACCTGAGTCGAAACAAGGCCCCCGGAGTAGACAACATTCCATTAGAACTACTGACGGCCGTGGGAGAGCCAGTCCTGACAAAACTCTACCATCTGGTGAGCAAGATGTATGAAACAGGCGAAATACCCTCAGACTTCAAGAAGAATATAATAATTCCAATCCCAAAGAAAGCAGGTGTTGACAGATGTGAAAATTACCGAACTATCAGCTTAATAAGTCACAGCTGCAAAATACTAACACGAATTCTTTACAGACGAATGGAAAAACTAGTAGAAGCCAACCTTGGGGAAGATCAGTTTGGATTCCGTAGAAACATTGGAACACGTGAGGCAATACTGACCTTACGACTTATCTTAGAAGAAAGATTAAGGAAAGGAAAACCTACGTTTCTAGCATTTGTAGACTTAGAGAAAGCTTTTGACAATGTTGACTGGAATACTCTCTTTCAAATTCTAAAGGTGGCAGGGGTAAAATACAGGGAGCGAAAGGCTATTTACAATTTGTACAGAAACCAGATGGCAGTTATAAGAGTCGAGGGACATGAAAGGGAAGCAGTGGTTGGGAAGGGAGTGAGACAGGGTTGTAGCCTCTCCCCGATGTTGTTCAATCTGTATATTGAGCAAGCAGTAAAGGAAACAAAAGAAAAATTCGGGGTAGGTATTAAAATTCATGGAGAAGAAATAAAAACTTTGAGGTTCGCCGATGACATTGTAATTCTGTCAGAGACAGCAAAGGACTTGTAAGAGCAGTTGAATGGAATGGACAGTGTCTTGAAAGGAGGATATAAGATGAACATCAACAAAAGCAAAACAAGGATAATGGAATGTAGTCTAATTAAGTCGGGTGATGCTGAGGGAATTAGATTAGGAAATGAGGCACTTAAAGTAGTAAAGGAGTGTTGCTATTTGGGGAGCAAAATAACTGATGATGGTCGAAGTAGAGAGGATATAAAATGTAGGCTGGCAATGGCAAGGAAGGCGTTTCTGAAGAAGAGAAATTTGTTAACATCCAGTATTGATTTAAGTGTCAGGAAGTCATTTCTGAAAGTATTCGTATGGAGTGTAGCCATGTATGGAAGTGAAACATGGACGATAAATAGTTTGGACAAGAAGAGAATGTGGTGCTACAGAAGAATGCTGAAGATTAGATGGGTAGATCACATAACTAATGAGGAAGTATTGAATATGATTGGGGAGAGGAGAAGTTTGTGGCACAACTTGACCAGAAGAAGGGATCGGTTGGTAGGACATGTTATGAGGCATCAAGGGATCACCAATTTAGTATTGGAGGGCAGCGTGGAGGGTAAAAATCGTAGAGGGAGACCAAGAGATGAATACACTAAGCAGATTCAGAAGGATGTAGGTTGCAGTAGGTACTGGGAGATGAAAAAGCTTGCACAGGATAGAGTAGCATGGAGAGCTGCATCAAACCAGTCTCAGGACTGAAGACCACAGCAACAACAACAACAATAAAACATACGTTATCCTTCGGCTAGATGTCACTACATTCTCACCGCTTGGAGCGCTAGTGTCGCTATATCTATCAAACGGTAACTACTTCCACAACAGAGTGTGTAATGACCGTACACATTAGAATGTGACTGAAACCACAAATCACTGGAATCACTATCACTCATCACTGAAAAACAGTTCCAGAGATGATAATTGCTACAAAAGGCAAATTAGAAAAGAGAAAGACTGATAGAACGTTACGGGAAGGGCGAAGAATAGGCCTCGGGAATGAGATTGTTTGTATTATTATGTCCAATTCCCGTTCGAGAGTCATGGCACTAATGTGAAGCCCGTAATTTGACGTGCGTAAAAACTACCTCGGAATAGATTAACAGTGTGGGCGGGACAGTCGCACCACCGGACGCCTAGTAACGGTCTTTTTAATGTTCTTTTACTCAGAAAAATACGGCTCGAGTTTGTTTGCAGAACGGGGGTGTTTCATTCGGAAGCCGCAATCACGCCGCTTCTTCCTTCGCACCTCATCTCCTCGAATCAAGCACGACTGTACACACAGACAAACCGGTGGCATTTAACGTAAGTTTGCGTCAGGGAGATTGTTATTCTCCGCGGCTGCCTTCCGTTTTGTACTGATTCCCGCCCCGGACCTCATTCGTGCACTTACGGCCCCTGGGGAAATCTGCAGCAGCAACTTGCGTTCCTTTATCCCTCTGCAGCCCGTCGCTTCCCACTAATGGACTATTCCCGCTTCCGGAACGCCACGGGCGCACGTCAATGAAGCCTCTCGCTAAATAAGTTTCTGTGTGGCGAATAAAAATGAATAGCCTTCTTTTGTGTAAAGTCGTATGAAAATTTTATAACGCTTCGATAATGTTATTATTCAAAAGCAGGGGGATAATCTCACTAAACAGCTGCTCCAGCGAGCAACCTTGGGGCCCGTACGTCGTATTCTTTTTTGAGAGCGATGTTAATTATGCAGAATAAATATGAATTTCATATCAGCCCTCTGCTAGCTGTTCTTCGTCAGGGTCTATCCAGACTGACTGTAGTGTTTGTGTTACAGCAACCAGGCCGCATCTACACAGTTCTTAATAACAATACTAACAACATAACAGGAGGCGCACATTTTATTTCGTTGTAAATCAGACAACATATATTCTTTAGGAACTATTCTAAAATATGCAAATGAAGTATGATCGTCATGCAGTAATCATAGCATCTTGAAGAGGATATTCACCAAGGTTTAATTATCACTTCGAAAAAAATAAACTTGTTTGTTATTTTTTGTTTGTTGATAGGTATATTGGAGAGGCTGTACCATACTGCCGCAGCATGCCGATCGAGACGCCAAATTAAAACAATGCAGTCCATGTCGGCGTGGGGACATCAATGTGTACACCTAAGTCTAAAATATAATAACTTTTTTTTCGGGATGATAGTTAAAACTTTATACGAGGGTCGTTCAATAAGTAATATAATACTTTTTTCTGAAAAATTCAGGATCCAATGCACCATATTATTGCTCACCTTTTTGGCTACAAAACCCTATTTTTCAACACAACCTCCGTTCAATGCGGCGGCCTTAATCAACACCGACTCAAAGGAAGGCCTCGGCGCTTGTTGGTGACGTCACGTCAGCTAGGCACGTCGAACGCCAGGTCTGTTGCAGGCACAGACGCTCTAAATGGTTCAAATGGCTCTGAGCACTATGGGACTCAACTGCTGAGGTCATTAGTCCCCTAGAACTTAGAACTAGTTAAACCTAACTAATCTAAGGACATCACAAACATCCATGCCCGAGGCAGGATTCGAACCTGCGACCGTAGCGGTCTCGCGGTTCCAGACTGTAGTGCCTTTAACCGCACGGCCACTTCGGCCGGCAGGCAGAGACGCCTGGGCGTGCTTATCACTATAAATCTCTTATTTTTGGACAAAATGTTTGGTATTGTTTTGGATTCTGCAGTTTTATTTAGATGAAAGATTTTCTTACCATCGTAAAAGCTACAAATGAAGATCATAGTTCTGTATTACTGAATCCTGTCGAAACAAACGTAGATCAGATCAATATGAGAAGATGCTTTGCGCCATTGCAAGATTCGGAACTTTTACATTCAAGTAACTATATTTACTTGATCCATTATGTTATCGAAACTTACCCCAACCCCCTTACATTAACTCGTTTCTTTTATTTATTTATTTACTTTCGTTTGACATCGTCACTGGAAATGTGAACTAATATACATGTGTAAATGTCCAACTGTTGCCAGTCATTAGATTACAGTCGTTTTCAACGACAGGAATTCTAAACAGGAAACAAAATAGTTTCATACATCGAAAATACTGCTGAGCCTAAACTTTTTGAAACATACACATCAGAAAAGATAAATATTCCTTTCTTGCAACTGAAAGGAGAAACTTTATAGGATACAATAATTTTATTTGATAAAACAAGTATCTCTCTTTTGCCTCTTCTTCTGTCCCCCACCCCCTCCCCCAACGTGTACAATCGCAAGATATTTCATTAACATTCAGTACTCCTCACCCCATAGTCAACCGAGATGCCTAAAGAAGAGCACCGATATGTTCACAGTTTCTTGTAAAAGCAACCCAGTACAAACGTAACTTCCTCAGATTTACAAATACGGTAAAGAAGCACGAATTCTGTTGCTGCTGGATCATTAAGTTCTTTTTGTATGTCAATCCTTAAAATAGATGGAAATTTAAGTTCAGGAGTACACTATTTGTTAAGAAGTGTAATGAATTGCACAATTAATTGATTGCAGAAATCTCTCAGAACAGTGTGTGTTGGTCAACTACCGCGAATAGTTTCACATTTTCCTCTGTCAGAGAGGGAGACACCACCATTATGAGTATGCCTGCAACAGACCTGGTGTTCGCCGTGCCTAGCTGACGTGACGTCACGAACAAGCGCCGAGACCTTCCTTTGAGTCGGTGTTGCCTTACTCCATCTTACTGAAATGGGATGTATGCCAGCATGGCGCCACTCTACTGATCGATGCCGGAGCCAAAGTGTTGCTGTATCAACAACCTATCCATCATCAGAGTGCATCCTTCATTGAGCCGGACAGACGGAAGTCGGAAGTTGGTTGTAGGTTGGATGCGGAATGGAGAAGTTCGTTTCCATTTTTATGGCGACGAACTAGCTGAAGTCGTTTCTTCAATTTCCTGAAGGTAGCACAATACACTTCCGAGTCGGTCTTTGCGCCATGAGGAGGATATCAAATAGAATAACCCCTTCGAGCCCCAGGAGACGATTTCCGTGAATTTACTGCCTGAGGGTGCCGCTTTGAACCTTTCCTTCGGAGGAGAAGTTGTGTGGCACCCCTCAATGGATTGCCGATTTGCTTCAGGCTCTAAGTGATGAACCTATGTTTCATCGCATGTGACGATGTTCGACATAAAATTGTCACGCTCAGCCTCGTAACGCACAAGCAATTCCTCACAGATGGTACTTCGTTGCTCTTTATGGTCTTCTGTTAGCCGGCGAGGAACCCAGAGGCCACAAACCTCTTAAGTACCCCAACTGGGGGACGAGTGTGTCAGCATTAGGAACAGAGACATCCAGTTGAGCAACGTTATGTCTGATTGTGACCACCTCGAATGAGGCTATCCGCATGTTCCAACATGGCAGGCGTCACAGCTGTGTGTGGCTGGCCGGCGCGCGGGGGATCGGACAGGTTTGCGCGAACTTGTTGCCATGGTAACACACGACCCGCCCAACGACTCACCGTTCTTTTTTTCACTGCTTGGTCTCTATAGATATTTGCAAGCGCATGTTAATATCTGCTATGAACTTATTTTCCATCAATAGAAACTCAGTGACTGTTCTCCGCTTGGAATGCAACTACGTTATAGACATCACTCTGAAGCTATCGGAAAACATGAAACTGTAGGGGCTGGAGAGGAAATATTCCACAATCTTCCGCAACAAAGTCCGCATTCTTTCAACCGAAACTGATCGAGAAAAAAAGGTATTGCATTACTTACTGAACCAATTAAAACCGCTGAAGATACCATCGCACGATTTAAATTCTCATCCTGGCCAATCACATATCGCTTTTTGTGATTCTCCTGGATCTCTCCAGTAAAATATAGGGATGGTTCCTCTGAAAAACATCTTTCTCGACTTCGTTCCTCAATCCACACTTGTGACCCGTCTCCAATGACATCATAGTCAACGACATGTCTTCTCTTTTTACAATATTTGTCTGGAGTGTAGAACGTATCAGAATATTGAATCAACGTTTTGGCCACTCCTACAAGTGGCTTTCTACATCTACATCAACATCCATACTCCGCAAGCCACCTGACGGTGTGTGGCGGAGAGTACCTCGAGTACCTCTATCGGTTCTCCCTTCTATTCCAGTCTCGTATTGTTCGTGGAAAGAGGATTGTATGTAAGTCTCTGTGTGGGCTCTAATCTCCCTGATTTTATCCTCATGGTCTCTTCGCGAGATATACATAAGAGGGAGCAATATACTGCTTGACTCCTCGGTGAAGGTATGTTCTTGAAACTTCAACAAAAGTCCGTACCGAGCTACTGAGCGTAAGTCCTGCAGAGTCTTCCACTGGAGTTTATCTATCATCTCCGTAACGCTTTCGCGATTACTAAATGATCCTGTAACGAAGCGCGCTGCTCTCCGTTGGATCTTCTCCATCTCCTCCATCAACCTTATCTGGTACGGATCCCACATTGCACTTGTCTGCATTGAGATTCACTTGCCATTCCCTGCACCATGCGTCAATTCGCTGCAGATCCTCCTGCATTTCAGTACAATTTTCCATTGTTACAACCTCTCGACATACCACAGCATCATCCGCAAAAAGCCTCAGTGAACTTCAGCTTTCATCACAGTATGGCATTCACCAAGGGGCGTTACAACAATGCGGCTGTCCATCCTAACTTTTACACACTTTCTTCATTCCTCAGCGGAAACAAAGTTTTTAGTACGTCGGAAGCGGAGAGGAAGGGAGCTGGTGATGTTTATTAACAATAATTTAAGATGAAATATTACTGGCTCTCACCTGAAAAATCACGAGGGAGCTGTTTTTTGACATATACTCCGATTGAAATTACATGACAGTTGACGTCTGTCACTTGTCGCTACAGTGTTGCCATATCGGCTGTCATTCGGTTAAAGGCGGCACGCAAACATAGCGGGTCATTTCACAAGTGCTGAAGTCCTGTTCATGTGACGCGGAACAATGCTGGAAGCGGCTGCCGCAGGTATGGCGGGAGCGCGAGATACTCTGCCCACCGCTGATATTAAGTGACCAGCGACTGAACTGCTCCAGACGACGCGTGTCGCAACCAGACCACAAGCTCGTGATGCGCAACGTATCCGAGAACGGGGCGGTCAACAACCTGCGGCAGGGATATTAGTCTCGCTTGCATGTTCACAGCGACTGAAGCTGACTTTTAAGAGCAAACTCAATACAGAAAAATTTCCTTTTCAGCTCAAAAAGCGAACTTAAACTTCTCGCTTTCACCGGTTACCTGAAACTATGCTCACACGAGCTGACGCGACACCGCTGAGCAGTCCTGGTCTGCACTCGGCTATACAAGTCACAGGTGACAGGAATAAAGAATGAGAGGAAGAAAAAGCAAGAGCAGTTAAAAAACTCAATACGATGGTGAAAATGATGCGACAAAATAATAGAAATGAAAGTTACACTCAAACCAATTAATTTAAAATGATAATGATCAGTCACTTTGATAAAGCTTTCAAACAAAATAAATGTATATCATCTGACAAGATTTGAAATTATAACCTTCAACATGACAGGACAGGCTACTTAACCTTCGCGCTAAGACACAATTCCGCCGTATCGCCTTGTATTCATTCCTCTATAGAACAGGTTGTAACAATGATTTGCTGCCTTCAAAAATTTCGATCATATGTAATGTCGTATGAAGCTTAGCTACAAAAGGCCGATCTCTGTAACGCTAATAATTGAATATGTGAAGCCGAATCGTGTCTTTTGCGAAAGGATCCAGTAGTATTTGACTTATGCCGTGTACAAAACGTGCGTATTTAGTTACCATCGTTTTGTGTGTGTGCTTGTGTGTGTGTGTATGTGTGTGTGTGTGTGTGTGTGTGTGTGTGTGTGTGTGTGTGTGCGTATGTGTCGTTTTTCGTATGATTATCATGTCTGATGAAATGCGAAATGAAAGGGCCTATCTCACGATTCGGGATCCAAACACATCAAGGCAAAAGGCCAGACAAGGAATTGGAAGTTAAATCACCATTTGTTGCGGCAGTCTGGTAAGTTCGGATGTGACGTGGAGAGCGCTGACTGAAGGAAGACAGCTTCAGTGCATGAAGTCTCAAGTATCAGGTAATTCTGTTGATAGAGCTACACCTTGCGGTCAAGAAGATGCAGACCTGCAATTATCACAGTAGTTCCTGCTGATGGTGCGTTTAACGATCTCAGTCACCACTCCAGTCTTCCCTCTGTAGGTACATACCTGTTAGAAGTAAATAACATCAGCTCCCTTCCTTTCCATCCTCGACATCCAATAATATGACGAGTTTAATTTACGCTCATGTGAAGGAACAACAGGGGCAAGACTAAAGAGAGAATGTAGGTGTTAAACTGCATTGCCCCATTTCGTGTTACGTTTTTACATTAATGAGGGTCACGTGGAAATTAGCACCGAAACGTTCATTCAAGATATTCTAGTTTCATTTGGCTTACAACTCAGAATTTTATGAAAGCTGACTCCGGTCATGAGCCCCTACGAATGTGATCTTTAATCTGTAAAAGTGCTAGTCAATCACCGTGGATTACTCCTTTATGTTTCTTGTGGCCTATGGATATTCTGCTTGTTCTGATATAAGGAGATGTGATAGTACTGAGGCCTCTGCACCAATTTAGCTGTTTTGTGGAACGTCGCAAGGGATTTTTCGCACAATACTCTTTGTTGTACATTTAATTATATGGCCCTATTTTTACTGCATTGTCTTACAGTTCGTCATCGTACGCACGTGGCTACTTCGAGTAACTAACATAGTGAGCATTAATAACAAGTCGCCCTGAACTGTACCATAATATTACAGAAAATGTGAAAACTGTTGACATTCTTTCATAACAACAGCTGACATAAGCTAATAAAAATGTCTCAGGCCATGTGTTTCATTTGTCTGAAGAAATGTAAAATCCCATAAAAGAAGCAAAAGACATCGTACCACGTTGCGAAGCAACGACAGTGGTCCGCATTGGATTAGAGAATATCGTCAGATCGGAATAGAATAAATCTTATATCCAGCTTTAGTCAATACCTATGGCTTCCTATTTTTATGTCATGTAGCCCTGATCTCTCTGCAGAAGCAGAACTCTACCAACAAACTTTCAGAGGTAGTTCAGGTATACCTTTTGAGTATTTTGGTATAAGGGACTCAGGGTCTGCGGCGGCTCGTTACACTGAGATAATGTAATCATGGTTTATTCGGTTTGTTACAGCTGTCACCCTTGTTTCTGCGAAAATACCTTCACAACAGTGAAGAAGCCTGTAACACGCAATCACTTACACGTTGGACATAAAACACAAAGCAGTTTGAGAACCCTTAGATGATGCAGAACTACTGTGATTTCGTTCCCGTCTGCATTCGCTGAACCCAAACACAAGGTGCATATTGCCAACTTCTTCAGTAGACCTATCAGTAGTGCAGGTTCTTACAAATAATAACGTACCTAAACACATGAAGAAAAACAAACCATAGACAGAACCGAAAAATACTGGCTGCAAGCTTAAGGGCGAAGAGAAACTTGGGCACTATTATTGTCAGCAGCAAGAGCCGTGGGTCGATGTTACAATTTTATTTCCAAACAGGACACATTGCGCATACCGTCGACATTTGCACTGTTGTGTACAACACAGATACGTAGGTAATCAGGAAAAGAACCAAAGCAAATGTGAAGTTCTACTTTCACGCTGCTTGTTGTCCCTCATTCTTCCTTTAATCCAGTTTGATAAAACCAAGAGTAAACAGGTACCACATTCGAAAATGATAGCACTGTAACATAGAAAAGAATACAGTGAAGTCACTTCGCATGCGACACTTGCAAATCTCTTGCTCTTAGCGACTCCACCAAGCATTTGATGCACCACATATCAACTCCAAGCGGTCCAGGATAAAGAGTGTGTCGTGTCTACCAGACGCAACCATAGCCCGAGTCACACCACAATTCAGCACACCGGAGGACGAACGACATTAACACACCAGACAAAAGCATGGCAACTTGAAGGAGACATCTTCCCATGCCCGGATTCCCGGGTTCGATTCCCGGCGGGGTTAGGGATTTTCTCTGCCTCGTGATGACTGGGTGTTGTGTGCTGTCCTTAGGTTAG
The DNA here is from genome assembly GCF_023864345.2 of Schistocerca serialis cubense. Classification (NCBI taxonomy): domain Eukaryota; kingdom Metazoa; phylum Arthropoda; class Insecta; order Orthoptera; family Acrididae; genus Schistocerca; species Schistocerca serialis. The sequence goes on along the minus strand of NC_064639.1, from coordinate 533,221,555 downwards.
TTAGGTTTAAGTAGTTCTAAGTTCTAGGGAACTGATGACCGTAGATGTTAAGTCCCATAGTGCTTAGAGTCAATTTTTGAAGGAGACATCATGGTAATACGCCGTAACGGCGCCTCTAATCTTAGTTCGACAAGAAAGAGAATGTAAAAGTATCCTGAGGTAGTCATTTCGCAATAACTTCTCATTAATGGTTAGACCACACAGATCTGTGCGGCTGGTCCCGGCGGAGGTTCGAGTCCTCCCTCGGGCATGGGTGTGTGTGTTTGCCCTTAGGAGACTTCAGTTTAAGTAGTGTGTAATGTAGGAACTGATGACCTTAGTAGTTAAGTCCCATATGATTTCACACACATTATACATCACACAGATCTGCCTAATGGAGGGTATGATGACTACAGCTACATTTACAGGTACATCTACAACTATATCACACTCCGCAAGCCACCTAACGACATGTGGCAGAGTGTGCTGCTGGTACCACTAACTGATCCCCCCTGCACTGTCCCACTGCAAATGGCGCGAGAGAAGAATGATTGTAGGTAAGCCTATACATTGGCTCTAATTTCTCGGATTATCTCGTCGTGTTCTTTTCGTGAGTTCTATGAGTACGTAATACGTTGTTCGACACTTCGCCGGAAGTGTTCCCTCGAAATTTCAATAGTACAGCTCTCTGTGATGCACAATCGCCCCCTTATAACGTCTGCCACTGGAGTTTGTTGAACATCTCTGTAACGCTCTCGCGCCGACGGAACGATCCCGTGACGAAACACACCGCCCTTCGTTGGATCCTCTCTCTCTCTTCTATCAGTCCTACTTGGTAAGCGTACCAGACTGATGAACAATACTCAAGAATCAGTCGTACAAGCACCTTATAAGCCACTTCCTTTTTAGATGAGTTACCTTTCCTTAAGTTTCTTCCTATGAATCTCAGTCCGGCGTCTGCTTTTCCTACTATTTGTTTTATGTGATCATTCCATTTAAGGTTGTTCTGGAGAGTTGCCCCTAGATATTTTACGGTATATACTGCTTTCAGCAATTTATCATCAACAGTGTAGTGGTACAGTAGTGAGTTTCTTTTCCTATCTACACGCAGTATGTTATATTTATTTATAATCTGTGTCAGCTGCCAGAGCCCACACGATTCACCAGTCCTCTGGAGGTCATACTGTCTTCTGCTGTTGCTGCTTTCTTATAGACAACCGGATCGCCTGCGAACAGTCTTAAAGTGCTTCCGTAGCACAGCAGTAAATCACTTTATCACCTGAAGACATAAAGTCTGTAAATGAAACCGAAATCATGTCATGGCATTTTATTTGTGAAGGTCTGTCTTGATCGCATAGATTGTACAATTCACAATTGCCGGTTTCGGCCATTGCCCTCTTCATATCTGTTACAAACAAAAATAGAGTAGTGTAACCTACCAAGTTCAGTTAGCTGAAGCAAAGTCTACACCAAGCCTAGTGTTACATAAGAAAAAAATACTAACGAAATTAACACCTAAGAATACCAGCAGCACCGTTTTATGTTGCCTGCAGCTCGTGGTCTAGAGGCTACCTTTGTTACCTCTGGATCACGGGGTCCCGTGTTCGATTCCCGGCTGGGTTGTGGATTTTCTCTGCCCGGGGACTGGGAGTTTGTCCTGTCCCCATCATTCCATTATCATTCGTGAAAGTGGCTAGATTGGACTGTGTACAGGTTGGGAATTTGTACGGGCGGTGATAACCGCGCAGTTGAGCACTCCCCAAACCAAACATCATCGTCATCATGTTTTTCTGTTTGTTACAGATCTGCAGATGGAACTGACCGAAACTGGTAATTGTGAACTGTACAATTTATATGATCAACATGGACGTTTACAAATAAAGTACTAGATGAGTTACATACATTGCAAACAGGAACGGTCCTTTTCCACTGCTCGAAATAGTCCCAGGGATATTTTATGGGGTTAAGATGGGATGATTTAGCGATGCACACGAGACAGGATTCGGTGCGCAAGTGTTCGTCAGTCTCTGAACAGTCGTCAAACACAAATTTTGTGTTCTTGGAAGGCGCAGGTGTCTAATACATACTCCTCGTGCAGTTGTAGAAGAAAGGGCAACATTTGCTCATCCACAATATTGAAACATACATCCTGGTTAATGTTCATAGTAACATTAATAAATTAGTCCAAGTCACGATACGGAAAACATCCCCCAAAACATCACAGAAGCACTTTCAGCCTCAATTTCACCCTCCACACAATGCTGGTTAAACGCTTCGTTGGGGCGGCAGCGTACTCCGCGCCTCCCTGCATTTGCAAAGCGCCAAACTGGGATCTCGTTGGGCAACACTACAGCCTAGCAGTCAGCCACTCCCCAGCTCCTGTGCCGTTTGTCCCAGTGAAGGCGTGTACTTTTATGTGTCGTGGCATTTAGCAAGGTACCTCTCTCCAAATACCCAATGCACGCAGTTCTCTTCGGAATGTTCGTTCGTAAACTGCTTGAGACAGACCTATATCCTGTGAGAGCAGCAGTTTGAAACCTATTTTCATTCGCAGTGTGTGGCACTCTTTACCAGCACTTGTCGGTTAGGATACGAGAGCGAGTCCATAAATAAGTCGCAGACTCGGATAGAGACACCAGAGTCTCGTGTACCAGTCATAAATTTATTTTCCTTTTCAACATACTCCCCTCGTAAGCTTAAACACTTACCCCATCGCTCGACAATGCATTGAAAGCCAGCAAAATGGAGTTTTCGTTGCAGCTTTCGTATCTAACTAGTGACCGCTTGTGATACGGTAAGTTTACACGGGGAAACAATGTGCCAACACCCGACAAACAGGGTGGCTGGGTCATCCCTTGTGTGAGGTTTTTTTTTTTTTTGTGGTTACTTGGATTCTGGTATCCAGTTGACCAATAATCTAACAATACACGGGACGAATTTCGCTATGGATGTACTCTGCAGACAGTCCCTCGGCTCACAAAAATCGCATTATTCTTGTCGGGTACACACTCCCATGTTGGTCTGGCTGCAGATCATTAAACACTGATCCCGAACTCCAGTATACCGATAACCTTCCACGCGACATATGTTGCCACCTTCTAGATACGTATAGGCGCGAAATTTTAAACGATACGGCATATTCTGGCTTGTACTACTTATTTATTGACTCACCCTCGTGTTTTTACAGTCACTGTTTCCACGGCATCTTGCAAACAATGTATGTAAGTCAACAACTAGATTCCGTGGTTGTGAACAGAATCGTCAAGACGTCGAGGCCTGGAGATGTACAGGATTAGTCCTGTGATATTCCGTACCGTGCCGCTTACTTTGCAACTGAACGCACAGTTCCTGCAGATTAGCGGGAGATGATGGTGATCGACTCCTGATGGCATTATACGTGGCATCCAACACATTCGCGATCGGGGAAAGATCGGGCGATGCTGCTGGCCATTACACAGTGTCCGCAACTGCAAGAGACGCTCCGGATGTGATAGCGGTGTGAGGACAAGCGTTGTCGTGTTGAAATAGGGTACAGGTGTACGCGTTCACGAACGTCAGAGTCACCGATCACTAGATCCTCTCCACGTATTGTGCGGCTGTCGCACAGCTCCACATGAACACTAACAGTGAACGAGCACCATAACATGTTGTTCTCCACACCATCACGCGTGGCGGGACGTGTGAAGGGAAATCACAAACAGCTCCTTGCGACGTGTCCTCTGCACCTCAAGACACGGATGCAGTGATTGTCGCCTTCCACGGCAGAAGCGAGAGTCGTCATTGAAAATGATCCGCTGCCAGTCTGCAGGTAACCACGTGCGTCGATGCTGATACAAGGCAACTCAGGTACGACGCTGTGGGGGTGTGAGTGGCACGTGTCGTAATGACCGGCGTACGGCTAGCCCTGCGCCATGCAACCGATGTTGCACTGAACACTGGAGAGCCCGCTGAATGGTCGTTACTGTGGCAGTTGGATCTGTTCTCAAATGGCGGACTATTCGTCGGATCTCCCTGCTTCAGCTGCTTGTCGGGTGTCCAGACCCTAAATCACGCGTGGGCATACTTTCTGTATGCACTGTCTCCACCAGCGGGCAAAGGCGGTGTTCGTACGAGTGGTGTGGCGCACAATACGGGAATATGACCATCCAGCCTCCAGCAGGCTGACGATACGGCCACTCTCGAACTCGTACACACAGTTCACTCGTACTATTATGTCTACAACTTTGCTTCCGCAACTTTTCAATGGATTACACTAGCTGCAAGTGATGGTGCATATTGTAGGCCATAAGTGCCACACAATAAGTTTAAGAATTTTTAAACACAACAGCACCAAAATATTAGTCGACTTGTTATCATAAGGTTATACTCGATTGAATATGTCAAGTTACGAGCCCGTTTCTCGACATTGGAGAGAAGTTTCTGCTTTAACATGAAGAAATCTGCGGCTCAGGCACATAAAATACTGGGTAACACCTTGGTGAGGCACCTTTTAGTGACAGAATGCGCAGATAATGATTTAAACGCTTGAAGAACGGTGATTTTGGCATGGAAGACCGCCATGGAGCTGGAAAAGAGAAAGTTTCCGAAGCTACAAAAAAGCGACGGAAACGGTCACAGGAGATCGTTATCGAAAGTAAATGGTGCATTTGAACCGAGCACTGAAGAGTAAACGGCCACAAAATAGCGACATACATGAAAAGGTGATTTTCCAGAGTGACAGTACTCGACCCCATGTGGAAAAACCCGTCAAAACATTCTTGGAAATGATGAAATGGGAAGTTGTGCCCAACTCGCTGTATTCTTCAGTCACTGCTCCCTCTGAGTACCACCTTTTTCGATGAATCGCACACGACCAGCATGGTCAGTTCTTCCGGTCATATAAACCAGTCTAAAATGGGATCGATTCGTAGAGACATCTAGTCCTTCCGCCGCGGGGTTCGTATGCTGCCAGAAAGAAACGAGGGACTAGTGACCAGCGATCGCAAATAGTATGAATCGTAACTTTTTAAAGTTTTTACAATTAGACCTCGAATATCCGAGGAAACGGAGTAAGCAAAGTTGGCTCTGGCTCTGAGCGCTATGGGACTTAACTTTTAAGGTCATCAGTCCCCTAGAACTTAGAACTACTTAAACCTAACTAACCTAAGGACATCATACACATCCATGCCCGAGGCAGGATTCGGACCTGCGACCGTAGCGGTCACGCGGTTGCAGACTGTAGCTCTTAGAACCGCACGGCCACCCCGGCCGGCAAACAAAGTTGTAGACCTAATATGTACACTCTGCTACTCGCTGTACAGTGGCTTACCAAGTATAGATGTAGATAGAGATGAAATGAGTGAAAAACAGATTAGATTCCTTTCGTTGGTATCTCGTTAGTTTGAATTCGACCTTCATCTAGTGTGTTCCATGCTCCCGAGTGTGCGGCAGTCGTTTTCAAGAAAACGAATAATTATCAGAGCACCCGACATTGCAGCGACCACTGTAGCCGCGGGCTCCATTCACCGCCAACGCACCTCCGCCTGCGGTGCGCTGCTGGGTAGGAGGGAACAGCGCAGCGGATTCCGGGAAGCCGCGCCGGCTTTCCGGTCGTGCGCCGGCTGCCGGCCCGGCCGCGCCGGGTTAATGCGTTTGACGCGCTTTTCCCGACCCCTGGCCTTTTGCGAGGCTACGCGTCGCCGAATAATTGGCAGTCCTGCTCGTGATTCCTGCGGTCGTACGTCCCTCCCTCACTCCCACCCCCTCCCACACCCACGCTTTGCGCGCCATCCGTTCGTCCTGCCCTACAGTCGGGGACCAAATTCAATTGCCGTGGCTGCACCGGTGGCAGGGTTTAGCTCTGAGGGGAAAAAATAATAAAGTGAAAGAATCAGATTCCCTCTACGTTTCTGGGGCACACAACATCACGAAATTCATTTTCCTACAGGCCGCGCGAAGGTCTGCTCTTTTATTATTGTGTGGACAACTCTGCCAGCTAGTGTGCAACTGCATTGATAAGTAAGTCACCACTACAAAATCGTGCTGCAGTCACCACTATGGCACGTCCGTCCCTCAGTTTGAGTACAGTCTTCTGAAAGGAGCAGCAGTATTCCACTGCATCAAATTCGATGCAATTATTACTGTGTATATATTTCTATCAATAGAAGTTTATTTTTCAAATGATGCATTCAACAGTCCTGATGGTCATCACATTATTTAACTCTGTGACCGGTTCAAGACGTTCGGTGCCCCCGCCCCGCCGGATGTGTTAGCTCGGGGAACGGCAGGTGGTCGATGCCAAGCTTAGCGTGTTCTGACTATGGCGCCGTCTAGTCTACGTTTTGTTCACTGTACGGGCGGCAAGATTTGCCTCAGTCCGTGTCCGTGTCGCGAACCGATTTCAACCAAACTTGGTACACGCTTTACTTAATTGCTGGAAAAAATACTGGGGGGAGGGGGGAGGTAAGAACCAGCAACCTCATATTGGGATGGAGGTGATAACATGGAGATCGAACGTCGAGGGGAAGAGATGGTCAGACTGAGAAGGGTAGGAAATGGACTGGGAGAAGAATGCGGAAGTGTTTGACAGAGAGATATCGAGGAGAAAATCGACAGAGAAAGGGAAAGTGGTCTGAGCAGAACAGGAAGAGACAGGCTGTGAGAGGAGGAAGATTAGATGGACAGAGAGAAGGGAGGAGGAGATGGACAGAGAGAGGGGAAGGAGGAGATGAACAGAAAGAGTAGTACAAGGAGATAGAAGGGATGAGGAGGAGATATAGGGGGCAGCTGGAGGTGGATTTACAAGGACAGAGAGATATGGAGGAGAAAATCGTCAGAGAAAGGGAAGGTGGTCTGAGCAGGGCAGGAAGACACAGGCTGTGAGAGGAGGAAGATTAGATGGACAGAGAGAGGGGAAGGGGAAAATTGGGAGAGTAGGACGAGGAGATAGAAGGGATGAGGGGGACATATAGTTGGCAGCAGTAGATGGATTTAGAGGGGAGGAGGATATGCACACATTGAGGAGGAGGCGATAGACAAAGTTGCTCAGGTGACTGACAGCATAGGAGAGATATGTAGGAATTTTACGAAAGAGGATTGGGCAGTCATAGTGGGTGAAGCAGGGAACAGTCTTGATAGGGACGGGGAATATGATATAGGTGGTGACTTGGTAAAGATAGCTACTCAAACTGTTTCAGCGTCATGATCGGCCTCATCTTAATGCGGCTGTTAGGCGCATTAACATGGGGCTGGAGGAGGCACTGATGCAGAAGGCATGGGTCACATTTTAGTGGTGCCAGTTGAATCTGCCATTAGATTGCGTTTTACCAGGCATGGCATGCACTTCAATAGATATGGGAAGGAGAGGCTGGCATAACTTATAGGTGACAGTGTAGTGGGTGGTGGTGGGATCACTCATGGAAAAATTCCTGTAGTAGTTGGTGTTAGAGCTGCACCTTTTCTAGGTTGAAGTCAGCTGACAGGTATACGTGCTTAAAGGAAGTCCCTCTAAGTAAGGGCTCACCTTCAGAGGACGTCATGTTTCCAAGTAGAGAAGGAATTAGCATATTTCATCAAAATATAAGAGGCACTAGAGATAAAGTTAGTGAACTGCTTATAGATGTTGAGTCTGAAATTATGTTATATCGGAGCACCACTTAAATGATTTGACAATTCAGAGACTTTCTTTACCAGGACACTGATTAACTGGCTGTGTTTCAAGGAGTTCCTTGCGTGGTGAGGGAGTGGCCATGTACATAAAGAAACGGTATTCCGTTGGAGTCCATAGATGTATCACAGCACTGCACTGAACAGATATTTGAATTTTGTGCAAGGGCAGTTGAATTTAGTGAAAGTAAACTTCTAATTGTTGTTGTTTATAGGTCCCCTAACTCTGACTTCAGAGCATTTCTGCTCAAGCTAGAGAGGATTCTTGATTCACTTTATAGGAGGTACTAGAAATAAGTTACTTCAATATAAAGTTTGTATATGATGGTGCAAAGAAAAGGATGTTGGCAAATCTCCTAAATTCATATGATCTGATGCAGACTGTGTTTTCTCCTACTAGGGTTCAGGGGAACAGTAGCACAGCCATAGACAATATTTTTTATTCATTCTTCATTACTGGATGGACATTCTATTAGTAAAAGGATGATTGGCCTTTCAGACCATGATGCACAAATTTCAACACTAAAAGGCATTTGTACTCAAACAAATGTCATAATTACAAACTGTGTAGGGAAGTTAATCCAACAGCAATAACGAGTTTCTTAAGCCCCGTCAAGGAACAAGAGTGGCAGGATGTTTGTAGTGCCGATAACATAGATGAAAAATATAAGCCTTTCCTTAACACATGTCTCATGCTCGTTGAGAACTGCTTTCCATTAGAACGTTCTAAACGGGGTACCAGCGGCAAAAAGCAGTCAGGGTGGCTGACTAGTGGAATAAGGATATCATGTAGAACAAAGCGGGAATTGTATCAAAATGTTAAAAGTAGCCATAATCAAGCTACAGTAGCCCATTATAAACAATACTGTAAGGTGATTAAAAATGTTATTAGTTAGGCGAAGAGTATATGGTATACAAATAGAATAACTGATTCAGAGGATAAAATTAAAACGATATGGTCAGTTGTGAAGGAAGTGTCTGGTCAGCAGGACAAATTCGACGATATAAAGCCAGTTCATAGTAAAAATATATCTGTTACACATAAATCAGATATATATACAGTATTTAACAATCACTTTCTGAGCATTGCTGGTGAATTAAATAAAAATTTAGTTTCTACAGGAAATCATATAACTATCTTGGCAAATGCCTTTCCGAAAATGATGTCTGAAATACTCCTCTGTGATACAGACAAGGGGGAGACTGAGTCAATAATTAAATCACTGAAGACTAAGGACTCTCATGGTTATGATGGAGTGCTTAGCAGAATATTAAAGTCCAGTGCTGCACATGGTAGCTCTGTATTTAGCCATATTTGTAATATGGTTACTTTCCTGAATGATAAAAGTACTCAGTAGTAAAGTCGCTTTATAAAAAGGGAGAAAGGGATAATGTAGACAATTTTAGACCTATTTCTATGCCATCAGTGTTTGCTAAAGTTATTCAAAAGGCTGTGTATGTAAGGATAATTGTTCATTTTGTATCACACCATTTGCTTATATTCTCTTTTCTCTGTGAGATATTGGATGGGTCGAACAAAAGGTTTCAAACGCTAGGCATATTTTTTGATTTAATTAAGGCGTTTTATTGTGTTGATCATAAAATATTGCTCCAGAATTTGTATCACTGCAGAATACGGAGAATAGCTCACAATGGTTCACCTCTTACTTTAGCAACAGACAGCAAAAGGTCATTATTCGCAGCGGTGAGAATGGCTGTGATGTGGGGTCTGAGTGGGGTACGGTAAAGTGGGTGGTGCCCAGGGATCAGTGTTGGGGCCACACCTCTTCCTTATTTGTATGAATAATATGCCCTCTAGTATTACGGGTAACTCTAAAATGTTTCTGCTTGCTGATGACACTAACTTGGCAGTTAAGGATGTTGTGTGCAACACTGGCTCGGTTTCAAACAGTGCAGTTCATAAGTTCATGGCTTGTAGAAAATAAACTAAAGCTGAATCACAGTAAGACTCAGTTTTTAAAGTTTCTAACATACAATTCAACAAAACCTGACGTTTTAATTTCACGGAATGTGCATATGATTAGTAAAACTGAACAGTTCAAATTTCTAGACGTTCAGACAGATACTAAACTGTTGTGGAAAGCACACGTTCAGGATCTTGTTCAAAGACTTATTGCTGCCTTTTTCGCTATTCGAACGGTATCCGATGAGAGTGATCGTTCGACAGGAAAATTAGTCTACTTTGATTATTCTCATTCGCTTATGTCGTATGGTATTATATTTTGGGGTAACTCTTCCCATTCTGAAAGGATAGTTTTGGCTCAGAAACTGGCGGCTCGGGCAATAAGTGGTGTAATTTCACGAACCTCTTTTCGACGCCTGTTCACGAGTATTTTGACATTGGCCTCTCAATATACATGCATTCCTTACTGTCATTTCTTGATAACAATATTAGCTTATTCTCAAGAATAAGAAGCTTTCACTCAGTTAATACTCGGTAGAAATCAAACCTACATTTGGATCGGACGTCTTTAACACTTGTGCAGAAAGCTACCACTAGAATTCAAAAATCTTAGCAGTAATCCAAGCGATTTCAAATCGAAACTGAAGAGTTTCCTCATGTTTTGTCATTCCGTCTATTCTGTCGGGGAGTTCCTTGAAAAATTAAACTGACTCTTGTTGTAGTGTTGATTGCGTTTACTTGCCAAACTTATGGCTTCACTTTCTTCGGGTTCATAAACATCTTTTTTTTATCTTATTTCCTCTATATAGTAACTTCATGTACTGACAAGTTCCATGACCTTGGAGATTTACTCCTCAACTTGGTCCTACGGAACTTGACTTTTAAATAAGTAAATAAAGAGGGAGAAGGGATAGAGAGAGAGAGGGGTCCAGAGGAGGTAGACAGAGAGAGGGGGGCAGAGAAGGAGATGGACAGAGAGGAGGCAGAGGAGGGGGATGGAGAGAGGAATGTTTCCTCGCACGTATGTCTCGCGAAATGATCACGACGGAAAAAAATTAACGAAATTAGAGCTCATAGAAAAATTTGTCGACAGTTGCTGTTCGTATCCACCATTCGCCAAGGAAACAGGAAAGGGGGAAAACAATGCTCTGATGGCTTGCGGAGTATCGTTATAGGTCTAGATGTAGAATGGAGTAGTTTTGGAACTAAGATTTCGAATCCGTATACGTTCCCAAAGAAACTATGTCTTTCTGATGACGTTTGCTTGTGTGAGCAGTTTAGTCTTTCATAGTAATTACGATACTCTTCATCCAGTGATTACAAGCCCTATAAACCAGACGCTGCTTTAACAAGTCATTTACTTTCCTGTCGATTCAGAGTGAAGGATATAGCTAGGTTATGCTCTGCTGCCCGCCGACGCAGTTTTCCTTCGATGTCTTCAGAAGACCTTGCGAGTCTGCATTTGCTTTCGGATATAACCTATCCATTCGTCATAACGTATACAGTCGAAGCTGAAAATATTTTACATAGCATGTATGAGTCCATTAACGAAGGTGCCACGCATTATTATCGGAAGTATTCGACACACACTGTCGTCGCGTACATCGGCTACACGCTCTGCTGAGCTAGCCCTCCGCCGTGCAACACTAAAAAAAAAAAAATTAATGCACACTCTAAATTAAATCATATTTGTCACTGTCGCCGCGTGATTAAGTTGTAATGGCCTAATCTACTATTCAGATGAGTTTGGATGTACCACGATCAGCATTATTTTTTTAAATTCCAATGCAGATGGTGGGTGCCCTGCACTCTTTTTTGTGAGGGGATAACGTGGGAGGGGGTGGCTTTTATTGCGGCAGCAGACTGCACGCTCTGATTTACGTACCGGTGCACATTATGGCGGGCGCACCGTCAGTTGTTAATAACTTTTATATGTATCGCGGCTCCGGAACGCCGAACTTTATTTACTACCCTGCAGGCGGATGGAGCCACCCCACCTAGCGCTGCCTGTTCCGGAGTAGTGATTTTCTCAATTGTCGCTGCGAAATCAAAGCTCGTTGAAACAAGATTTCAAGTTAATTCCGTAAGCGGCCTTTTACTGCGGGAATAAAGCGTGCCGCTAACGCTTTTACAACGCATGCCGATTGCCGCGGCTGTCGAGAAATGCGCTTTTATGTCCTGCTGCGTAATTACGCGTTCTCCGCTGTTTGACGCGGCACCGCCGCGACCAATACTCGACGTGGCTCACTCGGCGCACGGTTTCCGAAGATACTTTCATAACGCAGTTACTGCTCGTATGCTCAATCGCTCATATTCTGGGCTGACAAACGATACCGGCAACATTTATTGATAATATTGTTAAGCCACCTACACGCTCCATCGCGGGGCTTGTTAAATTAGTTCCCAGGAAGCAGTAACACTATATGACGATAATAGCTCTATTAATATGGTTTATCTGTCAGTAATTTCCCCACAAATAGTTTACCCGTTTATTGAGATATTCGCTGCTAAACATGTGTATCACGTAAGTCGCGGGTCGGTAACCCCCTTCCTGATGACACAGTTGTTAGTGATACAGTAGACATGAGTGCTCGTGTTCCATATCTCCTGTCGTCATAGTGGGGAGTACTACGTTATTCTGAAGTAAAAAAATCTAAGGAGGTTTTAAATTTCGCGTTTAATAAATCGTTAATACAGGGGACTCGCACAAGCATACCGTCGTTTGACCATCAAGCAAACTCCCGTATAGATGACTTAGAAATGAACATCCCTGGCGTAGAGAAACAACTGGAAGAGTTGAAAACATGTAAGTCACCATGTCCGGAAGGAAACCCAGTTCCGTTTTACACAGAGTAGCCTACGGCAATGGTTCCTTGCTTATCTTTCATTTATCGCGAGTCTCTCGCGCAGCGCTAAATCCCGAGCGCCTGCAAATCAGAGCAAGTGCCTCCTGTATATAAGAAAGGTAAAAAAAAAAAAATGGACCTATGAAATTACAGACCAATAGTCTTAACACTTGTTTGCTGCACAATTCTTGAACACATTCTGAGTTCGAATATAACAAATTTCCTTGAGACCGGGAAGGTTATGTCCGCAAATCAGCATGGTTTTAAAAAGCATCGCTCGTGAGAAACTCAGCTTGCTCTTTTTTTACACGATATACTGCGAACTACAGATGAATAACCGCAGGCAGATACCATATTTCTAGATTTCACGAAAGCATTTGACACAGTGCATATTGCAGGCTGTCAAACAACAAAAGATTTGGTGGACAGGATGGGCAGAAATCTGCAGTTGTTTGCTGATGATGCTGTGGTGTACGGTAGGGTGTCGAAATTGAACGACTTTTGTAGAATACAAGATGACATACAAAATTCGTAGTTGGTGTGATGAATGCCAGCTGGCTGTAAACATAGAAAAATTTAGGTTAATGCGGATGAGTAGGAAAAACAAAATCGAAATGTTCGGATGCAGCATTAGTAGTATACTGCTTGACACAGTAAAGTAGTTTAAATATCTGTGCGTAACGTAGCATATCGATATGAAATGGAACAAGCATGTGAGGATTTTAGTAGAGAAGGCGAATGACAGGCTTCGTTTTATTGAGAGAATTTTGGGACAGTGTAGTTTATGTGCAAAGGAGACCGCATAAAGGACGTTGGTGCGGCCTGTTATTGATTACTGCTCTAGTGTTTTGGATCCACACCAGGTCGTATGAAAGGAAGTTATCGAAGCCAGGTAGAGGCGGGCTGCTGGATTTGTTACTGGTGTTTTCGAACAACTCGCAAGTATCGCCGACATGCTTCGAGTATTCAAGTGGTAATCCCTAGAGGAAAGGTGACGTTCCTTTCGAGGAACACTTCTGAGAAAATGTAGAGAACCGGCATTTGAAGCTGTCTGAAAAATTATTCTACTGCCGCCAACATACATTTTCCGTTAAAGACTACGAAGATAAGATACGAGGAAGTACTGCTCGTACGGAAGTATGTTGTTTTTGCCTCGCTCTGTTTGTGAATGGAATAGGAAAGGAAATGACTAGTAGCGGTACAGGGAACTCATCGCCCCGCATCACATAGTGACTTGTGGAGTATGTGTGTAGCTGTAGATGCACAGACACAGTCTGTACTCCTTTATTTAGCATGTACCATAATGGGTCGTCTGGGAAAATAATTACTGTAATGGTCATTCATCTGAGCAATTGCGGTCAGGGTTTAATTAAGCCGCAGCATACTTCATGAGTTTGGCATCTCGTTTTAATTTCACAGTCATCATTATCATCATCATCATCATCATCATCATCGTCATCATCACTGACGCAACAACCCCATGTGAACCTTGACCTTGTGGAGAAGATTTTTCCATTCTTAACCGTTTAGTGCCGAACTCCTCCAGTTTTGATTCCAGTTTTCCTTATGTCCTCTCTGATATCTTCCTCCCACCTTAGCTTTGGTCTTCCTAATCTCGTGGTTCCTTCTGGTAGTGCGCTGAATATCTACTTAATCATTCTGTCGCTTGCTCCCGGTACATTTCCTGCCCATTCCAGCCTTTTATTCTTAATGTAGCTGACAATGTCTGGTTCAGTATGCATATTATATAATTCGTATTTGCCTCTCCTCCTCCAGACACCATATTCTTCCACTGGCCCAAGAATTTTGTCTCAAGAACTTTCTTTCAAATATGCCCCATTGCCTTACATTAAATTTCGTTAATGTTCATGTTTCACCACGGGCCTCACTAAAACGATGTACATCGAAACAATAGTTTTCCTGAACATCAACTTCGATTTCAGGTATTTTCTGTGGCCACGATAGCACATGTTGGCAGACAATATTCGTTTTTGGATTTCAGAGCTGACATTGTTCTTACAGTTTAGTTGCTATCCAAGATAAGTGAAACTACGCAAGACATAAAACTTACGAGAAACAATTTCTATGGACGTGGACTCGTTTGGATAATCTTTCTTATTTACAGGCATACACTTAGTTTTACCTTTATTTATCTGTAAGTTCGTCTTTCAATACTTATAAATGCTTCTTTCTCTGCTCTTGCCGTTTTTGCAACCATATCAATATCATTTGCTCATGCCAGCATCTGAACTGATTCATACGGGGTTGTCCCTTTGGTACTGATGTCTGCATCTGTTATATTCTTCTCCAAGGTGGGATAATGCGTCATCCTGTCTTACTTTATTTTTTGTGATCACATAGTCTGTATTTCAATCAGATTCGATGTCTTTCCCATAGTCTTTTTCACTAAGGGATTCAATGTATTAGGGACGCCAAACTCTTCCATTGCTGTATACAGCTCTCATCTGCCAATACTGCCGTAGGCGGATCTGAAATCTATAAAGAGGCAATGTGTTCGCATTTTTATGGCATTTGCCATATCGTGGAGATTTGATCAACAATAGTACTTCCCTGATGAAACCCACATTGGTGGTTACCAATAGCATTTTCAACATAGAGTGTAAGCCTATTAAAAAGTATGTTTGAGAATATTTTATATGCTGTAGGTAATAGGCAAATCAGCCTGTACTTAGAGCACATCATAGTATCATCACCTTTTTGTGTATTGGGCATATGATACCTATGTTTCAGTTAGACACTTTCATTCTAATTCTTAACTATAAGCTTGTAGAAATGTCCGACAAATTTCCTTCCTGCATTTTTGATGAGCTCTGCTTGTATTAGATCCATTCCTGGAGCCTTATTATTCTTGAGCTTTTCTTTGCCTGCCTCCGCTTCCTATTTCTAGCAATCATCTGGCTATGTTTTCCCTATTGTCTACAACTTGAGCGTTTGTGGCCAGTTGTGTGGTCTGCATACTATCACTACCATGGAGCTATGAAAGTAGCTCACGTAGATTTAATGATTTAGCCCAGGACACTGACGCATAGTTTCCCGATGATGAATTTTACGGCACAACTCCTTCTTCCACTCAGGACGAAGTAAGAAAATGTCTTTTATATCGTGATTCAAAGCGAATATCCGGCATAGGATGCATTAACCACCTCGT
Source organism: Schistocerca serialis cubense (assembly GCF_023864345.2). Classification (NCBI taxonomy): domain Eukaryota; kingdom Metazoa; phylum Arthropoda; class Insecta; order Orthoptera; family Acrididae; genus Schistocerca; species Schistocerca serialis. Next base: position 533,205,993 of record NC_064639.1, on the reverse strand, counting down.
TTATTAAATGTGTCAATTACGCGTTTTGATGTTCATGTCTCATCAGTGTGTGGATTCCGTTGTGCTTTACATATGATATTTCACTTGTGACATCCACATGTAAGATATTTTTGGCAGTCAGCAACGTCTTACTTGGAATATAGAAGCAAAGCACTTTCTGATTGTCAGCAAAAAACAACCCGACGATGTTCAACATATTTGCCTTTGAAGAGCTGCAGGAAATTTGTGTATTCAAATATGAACTGAGAGACACACGTAGTGCCTTTTGTACAACATAACGTGAGTAATTTACTTCAACTGAGCGTGGTCAACGATCTCCACATTTCCTATTACATCGCTGACTCCAGAAATCATGTCACGTTCGCAGGCTAGAAATGAAACGACAAGAAAGCGTTAATGGTTTCATGGCTATCAAAACTTGTGATCGATGTAGAAAAGTAAGATACAAGCAGAAAATTTTTCTTATCTGTATATCGCTAACTGGTCGCAGCTCACAAAAAAGGAAAAAATTACATAAACCAAAAGACGTAAATAATGGTTTTAAGTGAAGTAAGCAAGCTATGAATACTGCCGCGAGCTTTGTTTGTGTTTCATCTGTTTGGTTTCCTTGATATTTCCAGATCTTCACTGCCATTGCTCACTACATTGTGTAAGTTGAACAACGTTAACGATAACAGCAACAGTTTCAAGTAGATGTTGTACAGGTAGGTGCCACAGCGTTTCTGCGCACCAGAGTCACAAGTTATTCCTCGTGAAAAATACGTACGAGGTGGTCTGCTTTTGTTTGTGTACCGCTGCACACCAACTGAGACCAGAAATACTGTGGGCGTCAGCAGTCCAATAAATTTCCTCTAGAAATATTTTTTAAGCACCACACACCTAGTCGTCATCATTTCTCGGAGGCTCTGCTAAGGGGTCCGTTTTCTGGAACTTCTTCTGTCAGTGGTCTTCTGTAATTGAGTTTAGGAGAACTCTGGGTTTATTCAACTAGGACACGGCCATTTCTTCCCCCAGACACTACTAACGAACTCATTGTTGACAGGTTAACATTCCTTCCTCGTATAAGTACTGCCGTAATTAAACAGTTGCCGGACATGCATAGCAACTCCCGAAAAAAATTAGCGTTGGCCCTGCTTTTCTTCGGGTATTGATTTGTATAAAAAGTGTCCTCATTCACTAGCAAAGAACCGCGCTGTTCCTTTTTCTTTCTTTTTTTCAGGTATCTTCTATGAAAACGAAAGATTGAAGTTAGATAGCCGATGGAAGCGAAGCCTTGCCGTGCGTGCGCCACTGAATACCAGCGGTATTGGCTACCGTAATCAGAAACTGCATCTCCCGTTCTCGGGACGGTTTCACGAGAGTGGATTCGTTTTTGTGCTGACGTACAGAACACAATTCATTTTCTGTTCGCGAGACGAGCACATTTTTCTCATAACAGCAATATTTCTTTATTTCTGGTTGTGTACTCCCATTGTCGTCTTCAAGACTGTGGCTGGCCGAAAGATATTTTGCTGACTTCAGCTTAATGAAGTATCATGATGACGAAATCGTAGACAATTCAATCACTTGGTGAAATGATACCAGATGTTTGGAAGTGAGTGTGAGTGTTAACTACAGTGTGTTCGCAAACTAGAAAATCCATCGAAATTGCTATCATTTGATTAATAAGCGGTTACGTAGTATTTATATTATTTGACATCCTTCCTTCTTGTAATACTATGAACCACCTGTTAACTACACTACTGGCCATTAAAATTGCTACACCACGAAGATGACGTGCTACAGACGCGAAATTTAACCGACAGCAAGAAGATGCTGTAATATGCAAATACTTTGCTATTCAGAGCATTCACACAAGCTTGGCGCCAGTGGCGACACATTCAACATGCTGACATGAGGAAAGTTTCCAAACGATTTCTCATACACAAACAGCAGTTGACCGGCGTTGCCTGGTGAAACGTTGTTGTGATGCCTCGTGTAAGGAGGAGAAATGCGTACCATCACGTTTCCGACTTTGATAAAGTTCGGATTGTAGCCTATCGCGATTGCGGTTTATCGTATCGCGACATTGCTGCTCGCGTTGGTCGAGATCCAATGACTATCAGCAGAATATGGAATCGGTGGGTTCAGGAGGGTAATACTGAACGCCGTGCTGGATCCCAACGGCCTCGTATCACTAGCATTCGAGATTACAGGCATCTTATCCGCATGGCTGTAACGGATCGTGCAGCCACGTCTCGATCCCTGAGTCAACAGATGGGGACGTTTGCAAGACAATTCGACGACGTTTGCAGCAGCATGGACTATCAGCTCGGAGACCATGGCTGCGGTTACCCTTGACGCTGCATCACAAACAGGAGCGCCTGCGTTGGTGTACTCAACGACGAACCTGGGTGCACGAATGGCAAAACGTCATTTTTTCGGTTGAATCCAAGTTCTGTTTACAGCATCATGATGGTCGCATCCGTGTTTGGCGACATCGCGGTGAACTCACATAGAAAGCGTGTATTCGTCATCGCCATACTGGCGTATCACCCGGCGTGATAGTATGGGGTGCCATTGGTTACGCGTCTCGATCACCTCTTGTTCGCATTGACGGCATTTACAACAGTGGACGATACATTTCACATGTGTTACGACCCGTGGCTCTACTCTTCATTCGATCCCTGCCGGGCGCTGATAACCTCGCTGTTGTGCGCCCTAAAACACTAATCATCATCATCATCATCGATCCCTGCGAAACCCTACATTTCAGCAGGATAATGCACGACCGCATGTTGCAGGTCCTGTACGGGCCTTTCTGTATACAGAAAATGTTCGACTGCTGTCTTGTCCAGCACATTCTCCAGATCTCTCACCAATTGAAAACTTTGGTCAATGGTGGCCGAGCAACTGGCTCGTCACAATACGCCAGTCACTACTCTTGATGAACTGTGGTATCGTGTTGAAGCTGCATGAGCAGCTGTACCTGTACACGCCATCCAAGCTCTGTTTGACTCAATGCCCAGGCGTATCAAGGCCGGTATTACGGCCAGAGGCGGTTGTTCTGGGTACTGATTTCTCAGTATTTATGCACCCAAATTGCGTGAAAATGTAATCAAATGTCAGTTCTAGTATAGTATATATGTACAAAGTGTTGTGGACTGACAAGACAGCCAGTCCACAGTGACGGGCAACCGAAAGACACGCGCTTAACTTACGCAGGCTGGCGTTAGGTCTGAAACAGGATACGTAATGAATGCTATAAAGAAAAGTACGTAGCTGCTGGAATACTTAACTTTAATCCATCATTTGTATACATCGTTCTTGATGAGGCATGCTTCATACGATAACTATCAATTGCTATGGCGCCTTGCTAGGTCGTAGCCATTGAGTTAGCTGAAGGCTATTCTAACTATCTTCTCTGCAAATAAACGAGGCTTCGTCAGTGTTGCATCGCTAGCTAAGTCGTCCGTACAACTGGGGCGAGTGCTAGTAAGTCTCTCGAGACCTGCCGTGTGGTGGCGCTCGGTCTGCGATCACTGACAGTGGCGAGACGCGGGTCCGACATGTACTAATGGACCGCGGCCGATCTAAAGCTACCACCTAGCAAGTGTGGTGTCTGGCGGTGACACCACACAAAGAATAGCCGTTTATCACCTGCATTTCCTCTTGGTGCAGAAATTTTAATGGCCAGTAGTGTACTTTGTAGTAGTTATTGTATAGAAATGAACGATATGTCACATTACATTACAACTCTCTGGCATATAACTATGATGTTTTAATGTATACTTTGCTTAGATGATAGCTTCCTGTCGATTTTATAAATTATTCAAGTGACATAAGTTGCACTAAGAGGTCTAGTTTCTTTCCTTTTAAGTTTTTTTATGAGGTAAAGTCATAGCGTCTTTTACGTCATTTACTACTTATCTGTTCTGACCTTGTGTCAAGATTTTCGTAGTGTCTGACTGTCCTCTGTAACGTGCAGGGAGAGTTCTTTGCTGTTTAAAGAAAGAGAAACATCTTCTATGTAAAATTGTCCGATGTGTTTCGTTACTGGCATGTTTGATTCAAATGTTCAAATGTGTGTGAAATCTTATGGGACTTAACTGCTAAGGTTATCAGTCCCTAAGCTTACACACTACTTAACCTAAATCATCCTAAGGACGAACGCACTCACCCATGCCCGAGGGAGGACTCGAACCTCCGCAGGGACCAACCGCACAGGCCATGACTGCGGCGCCTTATACCGCCCGGCTTATCCCGCGTGGCGTTTGATACCTGATCTGAGAGAGAAAGAATGTTGAATGTATCTGAGCCAGGGATGACCAAAGGCAGGTACAAATTTTCCTTTATCTAAGTAGACGATGGATGCTTCATGTGTTGAATGGAATCAGTTACAAACATGTACCTGGCTTTCACCACAGCAAATCAATACGGTCAACAACTTTAAAAACTGTGACGTGTTGCTGTGCCCAGTAGAGGTGTCGTGTCAAAATGCAAGTTTGCTCTTGCCGAAACATTGCAGCAGATAAGACCTGAGGTCTACATCCTTCTACCGTTATTTTTACTCATAAATCCCTCACCCGTACCAAAAAACATTCCGCTCCTCCAAAATTTAGCAAATTCTTGGAAATTCTAGATAGATGTACACGGCGATTTGCTTTTCGCTGTCTTCTCCAATTCACATCCAGTACCAGCTCATTCATTTACCACATTTTCACTACCTATAGCTCCTTAGAACACGGTAAGGAAACCGGAACACTCAGTGCCAATACTTCGTATCCTACACACTTATCTCAAGTCCACACAACCCGTACACCATAATCACTCATATCTAACCCCTCATTGACCTTTCTTCTGCATTTATTTCCACCAAAATATCAGACAGCCCTCTTTCCCCAACAATGAATGAGTTCCGACGTATACTACCGGAAAAAAGAATTCATATATCTGCACAGATGACGTTGATTTCGATCCGATGACAGCATATACCACCTGGGGATAGCAGATGTACTGATAATGATTTCAGCGTAGTCCACCAATAGATAGCGTACTGGCATAGCTACCAGAGCGCCATGTGGGTCAAATCTTGAAGGTGGGAAGGACGTCTTGAATGCTCATTAGCTGCCAGGCTACATGTACATCTGACAATTATGTGTCAGCAAGGAGGATGAACGATAACATCGCCGGCCGGAGTGGCCGTGCGGTTCTAGGCGCTTCAGTCTGGAACCGCGTGACCGCTACGGTCGCAGGTTCGAATCCTGCCTCGGGCATGGATGTTTGTGATGTCCTTAGGTTAGTAAGGTTTAAGTAGTTCTAAGTTCTAGGGGACTGATGACCACGGATGTTAAGTCCCATAGTGCTCAGAGCCATTTGAACCATTTGTTGCTAAAGGTACACTTTTCTTCACACGTAAGAGAGATTCTTCGCTGAATTTTGCACAGCTTACAAACCATATTTACAGGTGTATGCAACTCCAAAATTTATTTAATTTATGAAAAAATGAATGAGGTGTTACATTTAAAACTTTATGCTTAGAAAGATCTCAAATTTTGTAGTTAATTATCTCAGTTTTTACCGCAGTTTTTAATAGATTTGGAAAATTCTAGAGTTTCATACACCTCTATACCCGGGCCGCTGAAACATTGCACTTGACTTTTGCGTATGAAGTTGGCAGCGTAACAGAGTAACAAGCGAAGAACGATAGGCGCTAAGCGTTCAGCGTGGGGCGCCAGCCAATCATAGCGCAGTGAGCACTGCTGTTACTCACGTGCTGTGACGTCAAAGTTCCCGAGTTGCCGGCTTTGTTTAGTGAATGTGTATACAACGTGAATTGTATGTTGTTTACCGCGTGTTTTCGTTGTACTGTGTGCTATATCGTTGTAACTTTTGTTACGTTGTGAGGGTACATACTTGGAAAATGCCACCGAAAAGACTTCGATCACCTAGTGAGAATCCTTTGCGTCGAGGGGTGCCGCTAAACAGCCAGGCACTGGAGTTACTACGCAGAACTCGTGAGTTTTACGAGCAGGAGAAAAACTACGTAAGCATTCATGGACAGCCATCAATTCTCAAATAATACATTTTTATCATACCCGGGAAAGGAGAAAAAGCGGCCTAGTCCTATCACAGATTCAGATTCTTTCCAGACTGATGAAATTCGTAGGCATGTTTATGCTTACTACAGCAGAAAAGAGTATCCGACTGTAGCTAAGTTATTAATCTCTTTAAAAGAAAGTGATCTCTTCAGGGGTGGTAAAACATCACTAAAATTGTGCTAAAAATATGGGTTTCCGTTACAAAACGCTAGACGGACGCGAAGTACTGTTAGAGAGGGCACATATTGTTACCGCTCGTAGCATTTTCTTGCACAAAATTGTGGGCAGAGACATTCATTCCATAATTTGGCTAGACGAAACGTTGGTTAATGCCGGGGAAGCTGTCAGTATGTTGGACGGATAACACACCCAGCAGTAGCGGCCATCAGCCGACGGGAAGAGGAGCTAGATTAATTGTGGTCCACGCAGGCTCCTCCAGTGGTTTTGTGCCTGACGCACTTTTAGTTTTTAGATCAAAAAAGACTGGTGATTACCATGAAGATATGGATCACACACGATTTGTTGAGTGGTTCAGGAACCTTTTAAAACAATATCCTGTCCCTACAACAATTTTAATGGACAATGCTCCATATCATTCGGTGATACAGAACAAAGCCCCAACCATAAATGATCGGAAGGAAGTTATGGTGCAGTGGTTACAGGCTCGAAATACTGCAGCGGATATGAGTATGACAAAGGTTCTGTTATATTCTCTTGTTAAAGAAAATAAGCCTACGACACCTACATATGTAGTAGACGAAATTGCCAAGGAGCAGGGTCATACTGAAATAAGGCTGCCACCATATCACTGCCATTTCACCATTTCAACCCTTTTGAGTTAATATGGAGTGATGTAAAAATGTATGTAAGGAACAATAACAACAAGTCCTTTACAATAACAGAGGTGGAAAAGCTGTTGCGTGAAGCTCTTGTAACTGTGGATGCAGCCTCATGGAGAAAAAAAGTAGAGTACGTCGAGAAGCTTATACGAGCAGCACAGACAATAGAAGGCATTATTAGTGGCCATGAACAATTAATGATTTGTCTTGCTGATGACGACGATGAAGACGGTTTTGGTGATGAATCGGACAACAGTGACGATGGCGAGCTGGATGGAATAGCGCCATTATCGCTGTAAATAGGTGAGTGAAAATTACTAATATTGGTTATTTATTGCAATCTCGGTTATTATTTATTTTGTAAACTACGTACATTATTGATTTTAAAGTACCAGTCGTCAGATGCTTGTTTTTTGTATTTCTTTGCTCCGTTATCGAAAGGGTGCGCAGTGTTATGCTTTTACATGCATTATTATCCGGTTGCTTACTTCCTGTCATTGTAGTACAACTAAAAACGAGTTTTTATATACACTGTAATTGCTCAATCGCTTGCATTTACGAGACGGGACGAAAACTGTTTCGTCGCTGTATGTATAGAGGCTGCTGTTGCAACATCGCTATTACAGTATAGCCAACCTAACTAGACAAAAAGCGAACTGTCAAGTGCAATGTTTCGCCGGCAGGGTATAAGTATGGTTTGTATGCTGTGCAAAATTCATCGCAGAATCTCTCTTACTTATGAAGAAAAATGTACCTATAGCAACAAATGCACCCAATAGTAAATGAAAAAATTATGAAATTTCGCACGTAAAAAAATTTTATTTTCTTATGTTTTGCACACCCACTGCTATAAGTGTGAATCCTGAATCTTTCCTGGTCATGCTGACAAAGTTTTACCAATTTATTTGTAAAAGTACAGACAGTGGAAATTAAAATGTCCTGTGGTGCCTCTCCTGCTCAAAGTCGGCCCGTTTGACGTCATACCTCCCTTAAAAGGAAATGCTAACAGCTAGGGCGCTCATGTAGCGCAAAAGTGAGAAGCAAGCAGACAACCATGCCAAGCAGACGTCCTTCCTACAACCAACTGAGCGAGTTTGAAAAGGATCAAACTGTGGCCTTCCGAATGGGGAAGGGGGGAGGGTCGGGTCCTTCCCGAGAATTGCCACACAAGTTTGACTTTCTGCGTCAGTTGTGCAACGATGGTAGTATCGGTGGTCACGTGAACGTTCTCACACCTGCAGACGAGGTTCTAGACGCTCACGCAGCACAGACGCCCGTCAGGTTCGTCGTCTTGTAAGAACAGCAGTGGCAGATCGTACTACTACCACAGCACAGATAAGAAGGCTTACGAGCCAAGACGTGTCAACACGAACTGTTGCGAACCGGTTAGTAGCAGTGGGAATACGGGCACACACACTTCCTAGCCAGTCTTCCACTCGCGCCAGAGCATCGAGGTGCAGGCCTCGACTGGTTCCATCGGGAGGATCACTTGGCAGATGGAATGGCTCGCCGTGGTCTTAAGCGACGAAAGCAGATTCTGCGTGCACGCAAGTGATGGTCATTTGGGCATACAATGCACACCTGGTGAGCGCTGTCTCGTAGAGTGCGTTCGTCCAAGACACAGGAGCCCCACCCCGGGCCTTCAGGTCAGGGGTGCGATAAGCTACAACTCTCATTCACCTTCGGTTGTTAGAGGGAAGTCTAACCAGCGTTCGGTTTGTGCAGAACTTTAATTGACCCATTCTTTGGCTTCTCTTGCAACAAGAAGGTGATGTGCTGTTCCAACATGATAATATTCGCCCACACTGACAACGAAACTTAAAGTGCTCTGCTAACGTGCAGAAACTTCCCTGGTCAGCATGATGTCCAGACTTGTCTCCAATCGAGCACATATTGGATATGATGGCACGAGAAGTGATTCGTGTGACTCCTCAACCAACAGCTCTCACAGAACTACATGAACAGGACAAGACAAATTCGCAGTGTGTACGATCTGCTGGGTGCCAGAATCGGCACCTGCGTTGACATCTTTGGGGAGTACACCACATACTAAGAAGGGTGTTTTAGCATGGGTCGAGACCTGGTACGTCAGAATCGCTTGTGCTGTTGATCTGTAAACGTAATCATTCCATGTACTCCATAAGCTGTTGCAAACATAAATGTTGAGTGGAGCAAGCGTGTGGGTGGTGCTGGGTTTAGCAGTGTATTTAACATTAAATTCTTCTAGAATCTTCATGATTCTCTAAGCCCCCCCCCCTCTTTTCTAACTCCGAGTTTTGCTGCTGCTCATGGATTAAGAAGAAACGCGAACTTAGTGTAATAGACCCTGAAAGTAGAGGAGAAAAGAGTTTAGCACCTGCAATAATTTAATTTGATAGAAATTAATTTGATAAAGGAAAGTTTCATTAACGTAGTAAGAAATGAAAGGGCTGCACTACCGATCAACAGAATGAAAGTTCTGTCCAAAATAACAATTTGATTTATTATGACTAAACTCAAAATAATAAACAAAACACATCAAACATTTACAATACGTCAACTTGGATACTCAAATAAATGCTGTGAAGCTGAAGTTCTCCATAAACTAGATTGTGACATTTATGACCAAGTGGTATGTGGAACCAATACCTTGCAACTGAAATCTTAAGAGAAACACCCAGCCAACCCAACATTAATTGCTGCTACAATAGTGAGAACTCAGACAATGAACACCCAAGACAGAACCATGTTAGAAAAGACGGGAACAGGCGTGCTCTGCTGATCTCTGATTGTCACATAGCTAAATTCCCTAATCTGGCGGTGCTGTGGACATACATTACCAAGCTGCCTTCTTAACTGCAAGGACACGATATGGCATACCGGAGGCGATGGCTGGTTGCTTCGACGTCCCGTCGTGTGATGATAATGTCGCGAGTATAGCCCGAAACCAATTATCCTGGTCTGGTTGTTCCAGACTAAAGACTTCCTAGCAACACAAATGCGCCTCTGAGGGAGATGAAGAATGCTCGCTACACAATCACTGACGGTACAGTGATTGATTTTAACAAGCAAAGTCACACAGTAACTCCGATACAGTCAAATTTAGCCCAAACTTCTCAAGACGGACAACATAGGCCGCTTGTAAGCAGAACGCTTAATTGTCAACTGTACTCGGAAAGTTACGTTGAAGTAGAAAATTCAGCAACTTCGTCAAACAGTTACAATTAAATAAAAGTATATTAGACAGCCAATGGAAGGCAGGCTGTCAAGAGCAGCGAGAGCTCAGTCTTGTAACCTACTCCGACCGAAAGGCAAGAGCCGACTCTCTTAAGAGCACCCGTACAAGCCGAACACAGAACATTCCCGCCCCCACGACAGTGGCCATCGTTAAACGTTCCAATCAGCAACTCTAAAACCAGCGGAAAATTCCACTCTATTGCCGAAGCACTACTATTCCACCAATGGAGATACTTGGAGCCAATTTCTGCGCCGATTTTGCTACGTCACGGAGCTATCCCCTGAGCAAGCCAATCACAGTTATGATTTTGCAGAAAACGCGGGAATTTATTTGCCTTCCAAGACTGCCTGGGAACACAAGTAATTCCCACGCCTCGCTGGTAGCCCGTCAGAAAGTGTTTTCACAAAGTTTCTGAGAAGTAACAGAATCTCTAGCCCCAGCCGCTTCTTCACGCCCCTGTGGGAGTGTCGCCCACACTCTTATGACAATGTCGGCGTCTGTACAGCATCCACTCGACTCCCTCACACCCGTCGGCTTAACCCTTTCAAGACCAGCAGAACGCGCCTGTCACCAGACCACCCGGGTGATGAGAGACGCTGCGTGGGAAGTCCGCGTGTGAAGCAATAGCAACTAGCAACTTTTCACCATATGCAATTAGAGAGGAAAATAATCATATCTTCTGAGTTCTCAATACTAGCCTTGTAATGACAATACTCGGCCATACTTCCCCAAATCGATTTACTCAGAGTAAGATATAAATATGATAGGGGGCAAGTCACTGTGTGCATCTTAAAGGCATTCCACCTCTCACGTGTAAATTTTTTTTTTTTTTGTGGCAGTCTATATCCATCGCACCAGCTATGATTCCATCCCAGTAACCTCCTAAGGTTGTTGCTAAGTAAATATAGTACTATTTCTTCCCATATCTCCTTGTCAGATTATTCAGTATTTTATGTCTCTATCAATATTAATATATTTTCGTCTCTGTCACATAAACGATTCTTTTTCATATGTCATAAGAACCATCGTTGTGGGAGTACCATAGCAGCATCGACATCGTGATAATAACCACGATCCTGTTTAGATAAACGTATCTTGAGAAATAAAATTCTCCGTTTTCTCCATTACTATATTCAATGGAGAGCCACTAAAAAGCTGCCGAAGTGTTACTTTTATTCATTTAGTGGCAGTCTTTTTACAACCCATGATGACGTGACTCAACACTCAGAAATCTTCCACGTCAACATTAAGGGTGTTCAGACTGGGAACGAGGACATATTCGTCACCTAATACACACCACGTTTCGCGCACGGCGTACACCGGATGTTGGCCACTGAAGAAACGCTGCAGGAAGGGAGAACGAACGTACGATGGAAGAAGCCGGGAGCCAGCTATCTGCGGGTCGTGCGGCGAGACGTGAGCGCTGAGCAGCCCAATAACGCTGCCTGACAGCACCGCCGCCGCCGCCGCCGCCGCCGCCGCCGCCGCCGCCATCAAGAAGCCGCCAACTCGGGATATGAGCGCCGCGCCGGCTGCTAACACCCGTCGGATGACCGCAGATAACTTCCCAATATCGGCCCACAATATATCGCCCTTCCGCGTCGCGGCGCAGCGCTCCTCTTGGGCAGCCGGAAACCAAGGAGAGGGTGGTAGTGGGAGGGGGAGAGTCGGTTGGGTTGCGGGGGAGCGACCACTGCCGTGGCGCCCAAGAGAGAGAGAAGACGCCAGCCCGGCCAGTATCGAACTTGTTTTTAAATGGAAAGTTCACCGGACCGCATGGGACTTCCAAAGCTCCCCGACGGCTGTGACACACACACACACACACACACACAACTGCACGCACATCTGGTCTGGCACCGAGACTGTCGTTCTGGGCTGGCACCGAGGCTGTCGTTGAATAATTTATGTAACTGGTGGAACTAATACCCGAAGGAGATACTGACAGGGACGGAACGCAGTTAGGAATCACTCACACTGCCACCTGCGTCACTGCCAGTAATCCTCGATTTTCGTTTTCCTCCGCGGTAAAGAAGCTGCTTCCTCGTCTTCATGTCACCTCCCATGTGTCATCATAAGGGAAGTTCTCCAATACTGGTCGTTTATATCCAGCTTGTCGCCGCAACTGCTGTCCTCGACACGCAAAGACTTTTTCGAGAAATTAAATCTTTCCCAGCTATAGATGACTTTTATTTTGGTGTGATTCATCATCATGGATATAGCCTTAGGTGTAGTTAGCTGTATTTCATGAACATACTGTAAATGGATAACGCATTTGGTTCTCTTGTTGATGGTGTATACTAAGGTGACTAAAGTCATTGGATATTGATATGCACATATGTAGATTGCGGTAGTATCGCGTGCTGTTGTTGTTGCGGTCTTCAGTCCTGAGACTGGTGTGATGCGGCTCTCCATGCTACTCTATCCTGTGCAAGCTTCTTCATCTCCCAGTACCTACTGCAACCTACATCCATCTGAATATGCTTACTGTATTTATCTGTTGGTCTCCCTCTACAATTTTTACCCTCCACGCGTACACACGATATAATTGGTGGAGTTGTCATTTGTACTCAGCTGATTCATTGAATATTTTTCGAATGTGATTATGATCGAACGGCGGGAATTAACAGACTTGAATGCTGAATGATAGTTGGAGCTAGACTCATGACACATTCCATTTCGAAAATCGTTAGAGAATTCAATATGTCGAGATTCCCGTGTCAAGAGTTCGACGAGAATACCAAAATTTCGGCTGGTCCCGGTGGAGGTTCAAGTCCTCCCTCGGGCATGGGTGTGTGTGTTTGGCCTTAGGATAGTTTAGGTTAACTAGTGTGTAAGCTTAGGTACTGATTACCTTAGCAGTTAAGTCCCATAAGAGTTAAAAAGAAAAACCAAATTTCAGGCGTGAAAGCTCACAGCGGGCAACTCAGAGGCCGACTGCCCTCACTTAACGACAAAGAGCAGCGGCGTTAGTGTAGAGTTGTCAGTGTTAACAGACAGGCAACATTGCGTGCAATAGCTGCAGTAGTCAGAGTGGGTCGTACAACGAACATGTTCGTTAGGACAGTGCGGCGAAATGTGGCATTCATGGGCTATGCAGCAGGTGACCGACGCGAATGTCTTTATTAACAGCACCACCTCACATTCAGCACCTCTCCTTTGCTCATGGCCGTACCGGTTGGATCATAGACGACTGGAAAACCGTGGCCCGGTCAGATGAGTCTCGATTTCAGTTGGTAAGAGGTGATGATATGGTTCGAGTGCTCAAGTTGTCAACAAGGCAGTGTGCGAGCTGATGGTGGCTCCGTACTGGTATGGATTCTGTTCACGTGGAATGGACTGAGTCCTCTGTTCACACTGAATCAGCCATTGACTGGAAATAGTTATGTTCGGCTTCTTGGAGACAATTAGCAGCCATTCATGGACTTCATGTTTCCCAACAGCGGTGGAATTTTTATGGATGACTATACTCCAAGTCACTGGTCCAAAATTGTTGGCGATTGCTTTGAAGAATATCCTGAACTGTTCGAGCAAATGATTTGGCACCGAAGTCGCCCGACATTAATCCTATTCAGTATTTATGGATCGTAGTCTAGGGGTCATATGGTGCGCAAAATCCTGCGCCGGCAACGCTTTCGCAGTTGTGAACAGCTATAGGGGCAGCAAGGATCAGTATTTCTGCAGGTTATTTCCATGGATTGGTTCAGTCCATGTCACTTCGAGTTGCTACACTACGCCGGGCAAAAGTAGAACCGACACGGTATTAGAAGATATCCCACGACTTTCGACACCTCAGTACATAATTCACAGTACCGATTTTGAAATAATGTTGCAGTCCAATCTAAATCTACATCTGGACGTACATCAACTGATGGAAAACGGAACCACATAAAAATCCATTAGTGCTGGAGCAAGAATAAAATATGCTAGTACTTCTGTGTAACATATATGAAGGCCAAACATACACGTAGTAGACCAACCGTTCGGCAAGCATGAATCTTCGGTTACAGTATGTCTCGCCCATTTCGGTACAAACAAAAGCTGGCATATTTTCGATATGGTTGCATTTTATATCGCTTTATGCAGTTCAGTATTTCCGACCAGCTTTAGTGCCACAAGCACGTATGAATATGAAACTGTATAAATTCGAAATCTATCCGGGGGACTGAATACAATGAATAAAACAGCTGACTGGATTATCCAGTAACAGTCTAGTAATAGATTTTTCACGAAGAAAACACCGCTCACGAATATATGACAGTGACGAAAGTTATTTCCAGGCGATGCAGTATGCTAGGCCCTCTTAAAATCCTACTGATTTTTATGTCAATATGAGATTTGTAGGTCCACCTTCTTACAAACACTTTGCTTTTTCTCCTAAAACTAGTTTAGTCGATATCTCGTCGTCATCAGTAGGTTTTATTTTGTTGTATTGACATTAAATTTAGAATTATGACATAGAGAGATAAATTAATTTTTAATTTTATTGATATAATTTTTCCTGGCATTCAATACGATACCTTTTACTTTCACATTTGTCACATACCATTACTTTAGAAGTCTATTATATGTTTCTCATACAGCAGTCCTTTCTAATTAATGAAATGTTGCTACGATTTTACATTACTTCTATGTTCCAGAACTTGAAATTACGGCTATAGTGCGAAGATTTGGTAAATCTTAAGAGCGCATACTGTATGTTAATTGACTTTTTGTCTCAACTTTATCATGTGACTTCGTCGCAACATTTCTAAATCAAGTGATCAAGACATTCTCCACAACGTTTTATAGAAGAGAAAAGTGTGTACAAATTTGTCCCGCACACCGGCACTAGCGAACAAAAATAACGACGCGTGGACGCCTGCCGCGATTTTACTGAAATGCAAAGTACGGTTAGGACTTTCCTAGAAAAAAATCAACGATAAAGTGCAGAAATTCACATGAAGGGTCAACACTTCAACAACATAACCGACACCGAAGCTAATGTGACGCGCGAGTTGAACAACATCTCAAAGAAATACTTTACTGACAGTTTCATATGGTTGTCTGAACGTTGTACTCCAGTGGTCGGAGAATATCTAGAACAAATGAGGCACTGAAACCGCAATCTCCTCTTATCTCTGTAACCAGGTAAGGTAGTGATATTGGACTCTGGGGACTGGAGCGAAGAAGACGTTCGAACTCACCCCAAAGGCGTTCACTGGTTTCAATCGGAAACCTTGGCAAGCCAATCCATTCCAGGAATGTTACTGTCCACAGACCATTGCCCCACAGATGCTGCTTTATAACAAGGTGCACTGCCATGCCGATACACTGAATTGTCGTCTCCGAACCGTTCCTCTACTGTACGCAGTACACCGTGCCGTTAAGTACGTTGATATACTTCTGCCTTTAGGGCTGTCTTACGCACAATGAAGGGATCACATCATAACCACAAAAGATTATCTCATCACTACCTCCTCCGTACTTCACTTTTGGTGCTGCACACCTTCAAACCTGTCCATAGCAATGCAACAGAGTATAGCGCAAGCCATCATTGCAAACGACTGTAATTCCAGTCATCCATCGTCCAACGGAAACACTTTACACTACCTCAAGCGTCGCTTCGCATTAACTACAAAACGTGGAACTTACGAGGACCCGCTCGACCATTGTACCCAATTCTTTTTAACTATCTAAGCAGAGTCATTGACCTAGCCGGACTGCTAGTAGCGTTTAAGAAATTATGAGTGATTTCTTCCGCTGATTTCGTGCGTTTTTATAACTACCTTCTGCAATACTCGACGGTCCCCGTCTATCAGTACATGAGGCCCGACTGGTCTTGGTGTATCCATGGTTGCGTCCTTCCCGTTTCCATTTCACAATCGCAAAACCAACACTCAACATGGGCAGCTTTTTCTGGGTTGAAATTTCACTGTTGAATTTGCTACTTAAGTGCCATGCAATGACTACTTCACATTCGAAGTCACTGACCGACCTATTCTGCTGTTACTGACTTGTTACTTATATCACAATGCCCCCTTCCTCCCTTAATTCTGGCGGGCCCACCTCTCGTGACATCAGTTGGTCAGTTCCAAATAACAGAGGCGCAGTGAGATAATACACAGAGGATCCAGCTGCACCTACTGTAAGTAGGCTGTTTAGGTTTTTAGTAACGCCACGTAGCTCCTGCTAAACGCAACTCGCCCTTTTTTCACATGAGATCTTGCGAACCATGGATGAAGGGTATCAGACGGATGCCATATTCCCTGACTTCCGGAAAGCGTTTGACTCGGTGCCCCACTGCAGACTCCGAACTAAGGTACGAGCATATGGGATTGGCTCCCAAATATGTGAGTGGCTCGAAGACTTTTTAAGTAATAGAACCCAGTACGTTGTCCTCGATGGTGAGTGTTCATCGGAAGTGAGGGTATCATCTGGAGTGCCCCAGGGAAGTGTGGTAGGTCCGCTGTTGTTTTCTATCTACATAAATGATCTTTTGGATAGGGTGGTGCTGATGATGCTGTGGTGTAGGGGAAGGTGTCGTGGTTGAGTGACTGAAGGAGGATACAACATGACTTGGACAGGATTTGTGATTGGTGTAAAAAATGGCAGCTAACTCTAAATATAGATAAATGTAAATTAATGCAGATAAATAGGAAAAAGAATCCCGTAATGTTTGAATACTCCATTAGAAGTGTAGCGCTTGACACAGTCACGTCGATTAAATATTTGGGCGTAACATTGCAGAGCGATATGAAGTGGGACAAGCATGTAATGGCAGTTGTGGGGAAGGCGAATAGTCGTCTTCGGTTCATTGGTAGAATTTTGGGAAGATGTGGTTCACCTGTAAAGGAGACCGCTTATAAAACACTAATACGACCTATTCTTGAGTACTGCTCGAGCGTTTGAGATCCCTATCAGGTCGGATTGAGGGAGGACATAGAAGCAATTCAGAGGCGGGCTGCTAGATTTGTTACTGGTAGGTTTGATCATCACGCGAGTGTTACGGAAATGCTTCAGGAACTCGGGTGGGAGTCTCTGGAGGAAAGGAGGCGTTCTTTTCGTGAATCGCTACTGAGGAAATTTAGAGAACCAGCATTTGAGGCTGACTGCAGTACAATTTTACTGCCGCCAACTTATATTTCGCGAAAATACCACAATGATAAGATAAGAGAGATCAGGGCTCGTACAGAGGCATATAGGCAGTCATTTTTCCCTCGTTCTGTTTGAGAGTGGAACAGAGAGAGAAGATGCTAGTTGTGGTACGAGGTACCCTCCGCCACGCACCGTATGTTGGATTGCGGAGTATGTATGTAGATGTAGATGTAGCGCTCTGTATGAAAATCACTGACTGTGCTGTGTGCAATCTGTGGCTGGTTGGTATTGTTGAGACATTCGCTATTGTAGTGTTGGGCAGTTGGATGTGAACAGCGCGTAGCGTTGCGCAGTTGGAGGTGAGCCGCCAGCGGTGGTGAATGTGGGGAGAGAGATGGCAGAGTTTTGAGAGCGGGCGATCTGAACGTGTGTCCGCCATAAAAAGAAAATTTGTAAGACTGGATGTAATGAACTGATATATATATCATGACTTTTGAACACTATTAAGGTAAATACATTGTTTGTTCTCTATAAAAATCTTTCATTTGCGAAGTATGCCTTTCAGTAGTTAGTGCCTTCAGTAGCTAGAATCTTTTATTTAGCTGGCAGTATTGGCGCTCGCTGTATTGCAGTAGTCCGAGTAACGAAGATTTCTGTGTGATACGTGATTCATGAACGTATAGGTTATTGTTATTTAGGGACATTCTTTTGTAGGGATTATTGAAAGTCAGATGACGTTGCGCTAAAAATATTGTGTGTCAGTTTAGTGTTGATCAGAATAAGTAAAGAGAGAAATGTCTGAGTACGTTCAGTTTTGCTCAGCTGTTTGAAAATCAAATAACGTAAGAGGTTTTCCAGCACTGTCATTTATAAATTTTTCTAAGGGGATGTTTCACTACCGATATCGTTTTATGCAACCTGCAATGTTACATCTGGATATCAAAAACCATGTGCGACATTTTCGTTTCCTCTCACTCTCTACACACAGAATGTTAGTCCTACAGAAAAAAGTAAACAGGAAATTTTCGTCGGAGTCAAATTTTGTACTGGGATACGTTTTCTCTAGAGCCCATAGTTTGCGAGTTATTCAAGAGAAACCTACAAAATGAGCACCCCACTGCCACACGCAGCCCCCACCGGTCAGAATTTCTATTATGTCAAGACACAAAGAAATTACAGACATTGGCTGCAAGTGGGGCTTGATTTAAGTCTATGGGGAAAGTTGAAATTTTATGCCGGACTCGGTTCCGAACCCGGTATTTTGCTTACTAGGTGGATGCTCTGACCACATAGCTGTCCGGACACAGTGGTTATCCCAATGGAAAGGATTATCCTAGCACACATCCTACCAACTAATTCACATACTATCAATATTGTCCCCCTTATCTGTCATCCTCACAACTCGAGCCGTCCTCAGCTCCGTAATATATATGTGTTAAGGCCGTTGGCCACTTGTTACGGCTTCTGCAGTACTTGTTATAGCCGTTTGCTACTTGTTAGCAGCAGACACAGTGGCTGCGCCAAAGACTGAGACGGCGTGGACTTTTACAATTATTTATTGAACTTTCTTTACAATTTCTCTCTCGTCGTCGCTGCCCAGACCTGCGGATCCCTCCGCCTGGCTGCTCCTGTGTAGATTCTCCGACAATGCGCGCAATGCGCGCCGCCGATCGCACTCGGACCCTCAGGCCTCCAGTGCTCCGCTGAAGTCAGGATGCCCTGTGGTTGAGATGAACTCGTCGCCGCTCGGCAGCCGCGTCGCCTTAAGGTCAGCTGCCGACGCCTGCTGCACCGGCGGCTGGGAAGCCGTCAGTCGCGATGTCCGCGAGGTCCCGTCATGGACGGACCACGCTCCATGGGCCGGGTTGCCGTGAAGCCCGGGCGTCAGTCCCCGGCGGCGCCTGTGACCAAGACCGCGCTGCGGCCGGCCCTACTGGAAGTTCTCGCTGTAGTTAGTCAGCCATGGTGCCGACCGAACTCGGGCCGACCCCCAGAGCTGAAGTTGACATCTAGCGGCGAACGGATGACTCCTGCGAACTGGAACAGACTTCCGGAATCGTCACCTACGAAGACTGAACATTCGGACACGGACCACGTACGTCCTCAGATCCGAACTGCTTCCTGATGGCTTCTGTCTCTTGCTGCCTGCGCTCCAGTATTTATATCCGGCAGGAGGACGTTTTTTACCCTCGGTGGCAGCTTCTTGTTATTACTCCCGCAGTATATTGCAGCGTAACTTAGTATGCTGGCCTCACTTCTCCTTACTCAGCACTTTCCAGGACTCGCTTGGCGCTCGGTCTTTCTGTGTCCTTGTGTCAGCTTGTTGGTAGACTGCAACTGTCAGCAAGGCTAGCTGTGCCGCGCTTACTTCGCAGTGCACCGATCACCGGCTGCCTCTGTTTTCCCACTCTCCACCGCGTAAAGCAACGCTTACTACATGTGACCACAACATATGTGTTGTCTAACCTTTCCGACATGTCCAGATGGTGCAATGGTCAACGCATCTGCATAGTTAGTAGGCAACCTAGGTTCGAATCACAGTTCAGCACAAATTTTCGACTTTTCCCATTGACTAAAATCAATGCCCACACGCAGCCAATGTTTGTAATTCCTTTGTGTCTCACTTCATAGTTGCTCTTGAATAAAAAACAGTGTCTTTTCTTTCGGACAGACGCCACATATATATTCTGGTATGCTCTTCATGTGAGCCCTTCCCACCACTGTACAAAAAATTGCGACTGTACGAATTATTTACCACATTCGAACTTTTTGGTCTTCATTGGCTGGCCTTATTATGCCACCGATTTAATCGAACACTTACAAATTGTAAAACTGACATTAGTGTACATTAAACCTAAAAATGTTTTGCATTTTAACAGCAGTTGTATCGTTCTGACTACGGAACTACTTTGACTGTAAGGGTTCAGTTTGGATCGAACTGATGACGTAATTGGTTTTAGCGTAGTGTTTGAAAAAGTCGTTTTTCTTTCATTGTCCTCACGGGCACATATAAGTTAATAATACTAATGAAATAGACACTTATACTAGAGGCGTAACAGCCTAATCGTCAGAGACTAAAAAAAATCGAAAATCAGTAATAGTTTGTGTAATCGGAGATTTTTGCGTAGTGGTAGGAGGGAGTGCAACGACCAACATACTAGAAATTTTGACTGGTGTGGGATAAGTGTGCTTCTGAAGGTCAGTTTTGTAAGTTTTCTTGAATAACTCAGAAACCTTGGCCTCAAGCGAAAACGCATCCCGGTACAAAATTTAACTACGTTACATTGATACAAAAGGATCCAGTTTATTTTATGTGTAGGACTAATAGTTTGCGGGTAGCGAGCGAGAGAATATGAAAATTCGCGCTTGGTTGTTTAACGGAACATTCAACATTGCGGTTTGCCTAAAACGACATAGGTAGGGGCAGCTGATCGCTGTGTATATAATGGTAGATGAACAATCATAGTAGCTCATCAGTGGTCATGAAAAGCGAACAGCCGCAACGATTATTTTGTGAGTAGTACCTTAAATCAAAGTGCGATCAGTTCCATTATTATGATACAAAATTGAAATTCCAAGACCAGGTCATTGTGTTTGGAACACAGAAGCCAATTCGCGCCCGGGTTCCCGGGTTCGATTCCCGACGGGGTCAGGGATTTTCCTGCCTCGTGATGACTGGGTGTTGTGTGATGTCCTTAGGTTAGTTAGGTTTAAGTAGTTCTAAGTTCTAGGGGACTGATGACCATAGATGTTAGGTCCCATAGTGCTCAGAGCCATTTGAACAGAAGCCAATTCCTTCCTCTCATCTCTTACTGTTACTTACTTAATTTGGTTTATACTCGCATACGATAGCTTCATTTGTATGGGTTGAAAATGTAAGACTCGTGAATTCGTTGCCGGAATGCCTTTTCATTGGCAGTATTACTCTGCGCACACAGTCGGTGTGTGGGACGTGTGCATCGCTGCGCGGCCGGCTATGCCCTCGTTCGTATTCGGTGCTGGTAGCGCTGCCTTTTCCACCCCCGGCTGACCACCCTAATTCGAGTTAATCAGAACGAATTAGACGCCGCGCGCCGGCGGATTCGTAAAAAGGAAGGTGGCGGCTGGCGGGGGCGCCAGCACAATGGCGCACCCCCACCCCCTCGTGGGCCCTCTCAGGGTGCATTAGCCGGCGCCCGTATCCGCCTGCCTGCTCGTATTGCCAGCCGAGTTCGGCACTTCGGGCGAGAGCCTCTCGCTTTGAAAACACAAAATGCAACTCTCTTCTGTTCACCTACACAGCTCTCGCGCCGACCGAACGACCATTCTCGTCGAGAGGCGCGGAAACAAGCAATGCACAATGTTGCCTTTCCTGCACCACTGTAGCGTGCGCTCGTCTTTCTCCGGCACGCGTAAATGTTTCTCTCCACAGCCGTGCTCAGAGTGGAAGCGCTCGGTACTTGGCGTAATTGTTCCAACGCGTCAGCGTCATCAGGCGAGGGGTTACTGCATTAAGCCGCGACGTTTCAAACTAACGCAGGCATACACAGTACTAAGATCTCATGGGGCGATATCATGAAGTTCTTATTATGATTCGTAAATTACGATGTTATATCACTGAAATTTTGTTAGTGTTGTCAGCGGTCACCTCAGCGCATGACTGATTTTTTTTCCCATGTAATGCCAGAATGGACAGTTGCAGATGGAAAAAATGTGGCTCGAATGGTGACAAAGCTCCTTCATTTTGTAAGTAGGCTGTTTAGGTTTTTTTATTGGTAACGCCACCTCTGTATGAAAAATCACTGGCTGTGCTGTGTGCAGTCTGTGGGTAGTTTGCATTGTTGTCTGCCATTGTAGTAGTGTTGGGCAGCGGCAGCTGGATGTGAACAGCGCGTAGCGCTGCGCAGTTGGAGGTGAGCCGCCAGCAGTGGTGGATGTGGGGAGAGAGATGGCGGAGTTTTGAAATTTGTCATGAACTGCTATATTTATATATGATGATATCAAGGTAATTACATTGTTTGTTCTCTATTAATATCTTTCATTTGCTAACTATCCCTATCAGTAGTTAGTGCCTTCCATAGTTTGAATCTTTTATTTAGCTGGCAGTAGTGGCGCTCGCTGTATTGCAGTAGCTTGAGCAGCGAAGATTTTTGTGAGGTAAGTGATTTGTGAAAGGTATAGTTTAATGTTAGTCAGGGCCATTCTTTTGTAGGGAATTTTGAAAGTCAGATTGCGTTGCGCTAACAAAATATTGTGTGTCAGTTTAAGCACAGTCATGTATAAATTTTTAAAGGGGACGTTTCAATTTGAAGGTTGGAAGTGTGGTGTCACCGCCAGACACCACACTTGCTAGGTGGTAGCCTTTAAATCGGCCGCGGTCCGTTAGTATACGTCGGACCCGCGTGTCGCCACTATCAGTGATTGCAGACCGAGCGCCGCCACACGGCAGGTCTAGAGAGACTCCCTAGCACTCGCCCCAGTTGGACAGCCGACTTTGCTAGCGATGGTTCACTGTTTACATACGCTCTCATTTGCAGAGCGAAAGTTTAGCCTAGCCTTCAGCTGCGTCATTTGCTACGACCTAGCAAGGAGCCATATTCTTAAAGAATGTATTCTGAACAGATAATATAGTGACTCATGTACCGTCAAGAGCGACGTTCATCATTAATGGATTAAAGTTAAGTATCAAAGTAATTACGTCCGCTTTCTGAATTCTAATTCCTTGTCATGTTCCAGACCTCACGTCAGTATAGTCTTTCCCTCCTCACGCCAGCCCGCGTGAGCTAAAACGCGTGCATTTCGGCCTCCACTAGTAACACGGTGTTGGCTCTTCTGCCAACACAACAAGAAGTGCCCAGGCAATCCATGTTGGGAATTATGGGATGTCGGCTGTTTATGAAAATGACTGTCCATCTTATGACGCTGTTGTGAGATGGAAAAGGAATTTCCAAACTGATCACATGTCCCTGGCAGCCAAACCAAGTGCAAAAGTCTGCTAATAAAGTCATGCTTTCAGGTTTTTGGAACTATCGTGGAGTCATCCTTATACATTACCCTGCCAGGGGTAGCCATCATTGGCACATACCAACAGAAATATTCTGTACAAGTTACCAGAAGCCCTGATTAAGGAACGCCGTAGTTTGCCTGCCAGAGGCATTCGTCATTTGGCTGACGATGCACCGGCTGCAATGAGTTGCAGTTGAATGAGCGAGGGAATCATATTTTGAGATCATGTAGCATTCACTCGGTCTGATACCAACTGGTTCCTAAATCTCTGTATTACCATTATATAATCTATCTGATACTTTCTAGTATCTCCAGGATTCTTCCATGTATACAAACTTCTTTTATGATTCTTGAACCAAGTGTTAGCTATGATTAAGTTACGCTCTGTGCAAAATTCTACCAGACGGCTTCCTCTTTCATTTCTCTCCCTCAATCTATATTCTCCCACTATGTTTCCTTCTCTCCCTTTTCCTACTCTCGAATTCCAGTCACCCATGACTATTAAATTTTCGTCTCCCTTCACTACCTGAATAATTTCTTGTATCTCATCATACATTTAATCAATTTCTTCATCATCTGCAGAGCTAGTTGGCATATAAACTTGTACTACTGTAGTAGGCATGGGCTTCGTGTCTATCTTGGCCACAATAACGCGTTCACTATGGTGTTTCTTAGTAGCTTAACCGCACACCTATTTTTTTATTCATTATTAAACCTACTCCTGCATTACCCTTATTTGATTTTGTATTTATAACCCTGTATTCACCTGACCAAAAGTTTTGTTTCTCCTGCCATCGAAGTTCACTAATCCCAACTATATCTAACTTTAACCTATCCATTTCACTTTTTAAATTTTCTAACCTACCTGCCCGATTACGTGATCTGACATTTCACGCTCCGATCCGCAGAACGCCAGTTTTTTTTTTTTTTTTTTTCTCCTGATAACGACGTCCTCTTGAGTAGTCCCCGCCCGGAGATCCGAATGGGGGGACTATTTTACCTCCGAAATATTTTACCCAAGAGGACGCCATCATCATTTAACCATACAGTAAAGCTGCATGCCCTCGGGAAAAATTACGGCTGTAGTTTCCCCTTGCTTTCAGCCGTTCGCAGTACCAGCACAGCAAGGCCGTTTTGGTTAGTGTTACAAGGCCAGATCAGTCAATCATCCAGACTATTGCCCTCAACTACTGAAAAGGCTGCTGTCCCTCTTCAGGAACCACACGTTTGTCTGGCCTCTCAACAGATACCCCTCCGCTGTGGTTGCACCTACGGTACGGCCATCTGTATCGCTGAGGCACGCAAGCCTCCCCACCATCGGCAATGTCCATGGTTCATGGGGGAAGATCGAGTTGTACAGGGAGTTTGAAAAAGCTTCACCCTATTTCACAAGGCTACATCCTGTACGCGAATGAAAATGGAAAGCTGGGGTGAATTTTAAAGTCACGCATCGATACTCTAACTTTATTTTGACACCAGTTATAAGCTGACGGTTCACATGGTTGCCGGTAGTGGTCTCTCTCTCTCTCTCTCTCTCTCTCTCTCTCTCTGTCTGTCTGTCTCTGTCTCTCTCTCTCTCTCTCTCTCTCTCTCTCTCTCTCTCTCTCTCTCTCTCTCTCTCTCACTCGTTCCTTGCCTAATGAGAGGCGAGGGGATATAGCAATAACCCAGCAACAGAAGGTGATCAGTGTTTTCTGATCAAACAGGAGAAATCAGAGACGAGAGTTTCGTCGAAGTAGGGAGGAAAGAAGATTAGGGTTACAAAGGAAGCATACCGGCATTTGCCTGGAGTGATTTGGAGAAATAACGGAAAACCCTAATTTGGATTATTCTTCTCAAAATAAAACATTTGTAGCCGTATATTTAAGTTAAAATTGACCCCAAGTCACAATCTCCATTCATGTAGAAGGAATAGTGTTCTGAAATCGAATGAATCTTCTTGAAATAGCCTGCATGAATAAGATCACTTGAAAGTATACAGAATAACCAGACATAGCAGCTCGTTCTGCGGCTAGAGGAGCAACCGGACGCCAACTGCTCTGCATCGGAACAGTCTGCAGAGCTTCACACGTCTCTTGAAGGGTGCGTGGGGGAGGAGTCTCCGTGACCGCGGTGATCAAACAGATACTCATCTGGCTTAATATCACAGGAACTGGGGTGCCACGAAGGTGCTTGATGTCTCCATCGTGTTCATCCATCCATTTTTGGAGTCTTCTATCGATATGGCAAGGTAGGTTACCTTGCTGAATACCTCCATTATCCTGTCGATGATAATATCGCCATTTGTTCAAAGTTGTTTCCAAGGATGGATATGCGATAATCAGATTTGGTCACTTGATTTGAAGCTAAAACGTCTTCCCAGTATATGCGGAGTCCCCATATTGTTACTTCGGGATTTATGACAGTTCCATAGCTTTCTTTCTTCCTTCATCGCCATAGACTATGGTATTTCTGCTGCTGGGCCCGAGTGGTTGCTCTTGCTGCAACTGCTGCCACGTTACGTCAGTCGATGTTAATCACGTAACGATGCTGTTAGTTTACGTAGAATCATAAGTATTGAATCGGTTCCTCAATGTTATTGATTACGCATGTTCTTCTTGTGAATAGTTCAATATCTTATTTGATAACGCTAACTGAAGTAGGTAATATTAAGCATAACGGCGTAGCGGTAATGCCACACATCTTCCATTCGGGAGGCACTGGGGGTCACATCTCCAGAGGCTATCCCGATATAGGTTTACCAGCGGTTTCACTAAAACACTAAAGGTGTTGCTCTCGAAAAATGCACGGCCCATTTCATGCTTCATCCTTGTCCAGTCGGAGCATTTCATCCATCTGTAATGGCCTCGTCATCGACGGGACGTTAAAATCTGATCTTCATCTTGAAGTAGGTCTGCCGGAAACGACAATTTGTTAGCATACTCAATACAAGGTGGCAACGGTATCTTCCAATCCGCTTCGCTTGAACTCCGCTGTTCACATTCATTTTGTGAATGTACGGCTTCTGCTCCGTGAGTTTGCCAAAATCTTCTACGACACAAGCGGACTACCAGTTGGACACTGTGCAGTTTGTCACGTCTCGCTGGTAACCGTTTCTCCTCAATGGCAGTATCTACAGCAGATCACAGTAAACTCAGCCGCAAAATCAATATACTGGGTGATTAGAAAAAAGAATAGATTTCAGTTGTTTGTTACTGAAAAAGTATAAAATATAGAAACATGTTGTGCATGTCACTGGATAGAGGCGGGTTCAAAAATTTAACAAAGCTGCGCTGTTGTTTGTTTGTAGCAACATGGCGACTACATCACAAGAGAATTCGTTTTGTGTTCTGGAATTGGCGTGGAGTCTATCCATTGTTCAAGTGCAACTTGCATTCTGCCCTCGATTCGGCAAGAATCCCCCTCTGTACAGACAGGTTTATGACTGGCACACAAAATTCTTGGAAGTCGGTTGCACTGCAAAGAGGAGAACACTGGTCGGTGACGCACGTCTCGTGGAAATGTCGACCGTGTCCAAGATGCGTTCACATGCAGCTCTAGGAAATTCGCAAGAACTTCAGCTTCGTCAAACAATGGTGTGGCGTGTTCTGAATCGACGTCTGCATATGAAAACCATACAAGTTGCAGTTACTGAAGCAATTGCATCCCGCCAACCGTAACAGAAGTTACGAATTTGGTATTTCAGTTCTCTAGGATATGGCAAAGAACAATTTTTGCGATTGACTCATACACTACTGGCCATTAAAATTTCTACACCAAGAAGAAATGCAGATAATAAACGGGTATTCATTGGACAGATATATTATACTAGAACTGTCACGTGATTACATATTCACGAAATTTGGGTGCATAGATCCTGAGAAATCAGTACCCAGAACAACCACCTCTGGCCGTAATAACGGCCTTGATACGACAGGGCTTGGATGGCGTGCACAGGTACAGCTGCCCATGCAGCTTCAACACGATACCACAATTCATCAAGTGCAGTGACTGGCGTATTGTGACGAGCCAGTTGCTCGGCCACCATTGACCAGCGTTTTCAATTGGTGAGAGATCTGGAGAATGTGCTGGCCAAGACAGCAGTCGAACATTTTCTGTATCCAGAAAGGCCCGTACAGGACCTGCAACATGCGGTCGTGCATTATTCTGCTGAAATGTAGGGTTTCGCAGGGATCGAATGAAGAGTAGAGCCACGGGTCGTAACAAATGTGAAATGTAACGTCCACTGTTCAAAGTGCCGTCAATGCGAAGAAGAGGGGACCGAGAAGTGTAACCAATGGCACCCCATACCATCACGCCGGGTGATACGCCAGTATGGCAATGACGAATACACACTTCCAATGTGTGTTCACCGCGATATCGCCAAACACGGATGCGACCATCATGATGCTGTAAACAGATCCTGGATTAATCCGAAAAAAGGACGTTTTGCCATTCGTGCACCCAGGTTCGTCGTTGAGTACACCGTCGCAGGCGCTCCTGTCTGTGATGCACCGTCAAGTGTCTCCGAGCTGATAGTCCCTGCTGCTGCAAACGTCGTCGAACTGTTCGTGAAGATGGTTATTGTCTTGCAAACGTCCCCATCTGTTGACTCATGGATCGAGACGTGGCTGCACGATCCGTTACAGTCGTGCGGATAAGATGCCTGTCATCTCGACTACTAGTGATACGAGGCTGTTGGGATCCAGCACGGCGTTCCGTATTACCCTCCTGAACCCACCGATTCCACATTCTGCTAACAGTCATTGGATCTCAAGCAACGCGAGCAGCAATGTCGCGGTACGATAAACCGTAATCGCGACAGGCCACAATCCGACCTTTATCAAAGTCGGAAACTTGATGGTACGCATTTTTCCTCCTTTCACGAGGCATCACAACAACGTTTCTACAGGCAACGCCAGTCAACTGCTGTTTGTGTATGAGAAATCGGTTGGAAACTTTCCTCATGTCAGCATGTTGAATGTGTCGCCACTGGCGCCAAGCTTGTGTGAATGCTCTGAATAGCAAAGTATTTGCATATTACAGCATCTTCTTGCTGTCGGTTAAATTTCGCGTCTGTAGCACGTCATCTTCGTGGTGTAGCAATTTTAATGGCCAGTAGTGTATTTTCGGACGACTTAACGTTTCATTTATCGGGTAAAATAAACTGCTAGAATGTAAGAATTTGAGGGTCACAAAATCCTGGCGTCGTTGTCGAACGTGAAAAAGACTCGACTAAACAGAATGTGCTCGTGCCGTTTCTGTTCACGAAGTTGGAAACTGCGTCACGAAATCATATCCGGACTTTCTGCAAAATTGGCTGTTTCCTCAACTTCACGAAGATTCCACTAATTTCATTTTTATGCATGACGGCACCCCGCCTCACTTTCACCTTTCAGGTGCGGCGTTACATTAACAACACCATTCCACAACGTAGTGTTGCAAGAGGTGGACTAAAAGATGTTGTTCATTGTGGTTGGCCTCCTTGATCACCAGACCTCACACCTTGCGATTTTCTGCCGTGTGGTCTTTGTCCCACCTACGATAGCTACTCTTCAAGAGCTGAAAAATCGAATTGTTGTAGCTGTCAATTCAATAAACAGCGACCTGTTGATTGGTGAACCATTTCGGAGTTTCTCAAGTAACTCATAGTGCTCATGTTGAGTGTATGGTACCCACCAATGTGCCAAAACATTATGACCACCTGTTTAATAGCGTGTTGAACCACTTTTCAAACACAGTACGGAAGCGGTTTTTCTTGGCATGGATCCCTTAATAGGTTCCAAAAGTATGTGGAGCCAGATATCTGCTCACAGGTCACTATATTCCCACAAATTACGGGACAGTCGTTTGTGGGCACGCAGCTGGTGCTATATCTGTCCCAGTGGGTACAGAACAGGGGCGTTTGCTGGCCGAGACAACAGTGTGAGTTCACTATCACGCCCCTCAAACCACTGCTGCACGATTCTGGCATTGTGTCGCGGAGTGCTATGCTGCTAGAAGATACCAACGCCATCAGAGAAGACTTCAACCATGAAGGGATCCAGAAGGCGTTCAAAAATGTTCACATAGTTCATTGCTGTCACGGTGTCATCGAGTGCTACCAAAGGCCGCACAGAAGCCTACCTCAATGTACCTTATAGCATAATTCTGCTCTCACCGGCCTGCATATGCGGCGCGGTGCACGTTTCAAGCGGCCATTCGCTGGATGACGGCGTCTGAGGACCCAAACATGGACGTGGCGTAATAAGAAATATGATTTATTTGACAGGTGACGCGTTTCTGTTGATCCACGGTGAAAACGCAGTGATGCTCACTGCAATCATAAGTGACTATGTCGTACGGTCTACAGAGGAACACGGAGGGTTCGTGTGATGGGGAGCTCCATGTTTAACAGCGGCCTTACAGCAGTGAGCCCGGAAACACTCGTGCCTACACGAGCTTTGTGCGCTGTAGTCAGATCTGCCACAGATCAATGCCTATCCTGAAATACACAGTGGGTGATCCGCCGACCTCCGTGTTTTGTGACGAGACGTCGACGTCCAGTATCATACGGCCTGTGGGTTATTCCACAGGGTCATACTTCACTTTCCATAGGTGCTCACGACAGTAGTACACCAACCAGTTTCGCCGTTTCGGAGACTCTCGTTTCCAATCGCAGCGGCACAACACTGCCCTTTGTCAAAACCGCTTAAATCAGTGGATTTACACATTTGCAGCCCATACCTTCGCTATCATGACTGCCTACTCACCCACTTACTTTGGTTCCTTACTGTGTCACGTGTCCGCAACACCACTAGGAGGCATTTATCTTCGCGGTAGGCAGTGGTTACAATTAGGGCTCTTTTTTACATACCATACCGATATCTTTCCCGATGCTTATGGCAATATTTCGTTTACCGACATATCCATGTTGTTGTTGTTGTGGTCTTCAGTCCTGAGACTGGTTTGATGCAGCTCTCCATGCTACTCTATCCTGTGCAAGCTTCTTCATCTACCAGTACCTACTGCAACCTACATCCTTCTGAATCTGCTTAGTGTATTCATCTCTTGGTCTCCCTCTACGATTTTTACCCTCCACGCTGCCCTCCAATACTAAATTGGTGATCCCTTGATGTCTCAGAACATGTCCTACCAACCGATCCCCTCTTCTAGTCACGTTGTGCCACCAATTTCTCTTCTCCCCAATCCTATTCAATACCTCCTCATTAGTTATGTGATCTACCAATCTAATCTTAAGCATTCTTCTGTAGCACCACATTTCGAAAGCTTCTATTCTCTTCTCGTCCAAACTATTTATCATCCGTGTTTCACTTCCATACATGGCTACACTGAATACAAACGCTTTCAGAAACGACTTCCTGACACTTAAACCTATACTCGATGTTAACAAATTTTTTCTTCTTCAGAAACGCTTTCCTCGCCATTGCCAGTCTACATTTTATATCCTCTGTACTTCGACCATCATCAGTTATTTTGCTCCCCAAATAGCAAAACTCCTTTACTACTTTAAGTGTCTCGTTTCCTAATCTGATTCCCTCAGCATCGCGCGACTTACTTCGACTACATTCCATTATCTTCGTTTTGCTTTTGTTGATATTCATCTTATATCCTCCTTTCAAGACACTATCCATTCCGTTCAGCTGCTCTTCCAGGTCCTTTGCTGTCTCTGACAGAATTACAACGTCATCGGCGAACCTCAAAGTTTTTATTTCTTCTCCATGGATTTTAATACCTACTCCGAATATTTCTTTTGTTTCTTTCACTGCTTGCTCAATATACAGATTGAATAACAGTGGGGAGAGGTTACAACCCTGTCTCACTCCCTTCCCAACCCCTGCTTCCCTTTCTTGTCCCTCGACCCTTATAAATGCCATCTGGTTTCTGTATAAATTGTAAATAGCCTTTCCCTCCCTGTATTTTTTACGTACCATAACGATGTCTTTGCAGAAGATGTCGATGCTTATGGCAATATTTCGTTTACCGACATATCGATGTATCGGTATCTAAATGACAATATCGAGCGTCAATGTTTTTATTTTATATTTTTTTCGATGTTTTCGGTAAATATTTGAAATAGTTCTTTTGAAATTGTAGTAGAACTAAATCATAGTTTCCCTGTGTTAAAGGGGCTTACTACTTTTTGAGCTTTCATCTCACCCAGTCATTCTCTTTGAGTGTGTGGAAGCAAGTGTAGACTGCACAAAGAAGAAGTCCGATTGCACTGAGGCGTACCGGTGTGAATGGAATACCAATATTTCCGATTGAAGAAATAGCACACGAGTTGAGTGATGAAATAGCACACCAGTTGCGTTACAAACAATTTTTGAACACAATTAGTGTGCTATTTCTTCACCGGTCTTTGCAGTGGGCGGATACATGCAAGGGAAAATACTGACGTAACCGGCGCTCGGCGCTACTAACAGAAACTGCAACATCTGACTTCACCATGCAATTTTGACACAACAGCTGCCAAATCGCTAGCGTTTGCAAAATTAAAAAACAGGGAAGTCGACATTAAGTGTTCCGGCAAATCAGATATGTGACTAAACTGAACCACGTACCCACCTGACACCTTTTATAGTGCCATTCACATGAAGTGACCATTGTCAGCAAAACGGTTATCGATAAGTTCATCATTTTCCTTTCAATTCCTGCTCTGAGGAAGTAAGCAGGATGATGTACCGAATATCTAATAATAAATCAATACTTAAATATACCAGATGGCAGTTATAAGAGTCGAGGGGCATGAAAGGGAAGCAGTGGTTGGGAAGGGAGTGAGACAGGGTTGTAGCCTCTCCCCGATGTTATTCAATCTGTATGTTGAGCAAGCAGTATAGGAAACAAAAGAAAAATTCGGAGTAGGTATTAAAATCCATGGAGAAGAAATAAAAACTTAGAGGTTCGCCGATGACATTGTAATTCTGTCAGAAACAGCAAAGCACTTGGAAGAGCAGTTGAACGGAATGGACAATGTCTTGAAAGGAGGGTATAAGATGAACATCAACAAAAGCAAAACGAGGTTAATGGAATGTAGTGGAATTAAGTCGGGTGATGCTAAGGGAATTAGATTAGGAAATGAGACACTTAAAGTAGTAAAGGAGTTTTGCTATTTGGGGAGCAAAATAACTGATTATGGTCGAAGTAGAGAGGATGTAAAATGTAGACTGGCAATGGCAAGAAAAGCGTTTCTGAAGAAGAGAAATTTGTTAACATCGAGTATAGATTTAAATGTCAAGAAGTCGTTTCTGAAAGTATTTGTATGCAGTGTAGCCATGTATGGAAGTGAAACATGGACAATAAATAGTTTGGACAAGAAGAGAATAGAAGCTTTCGAAATGTGGTGCTACAGAAGAATGTTGAAAATTAAGTGGGTAGATCATATAACTAATGAGGAGGTATTGTATAGGATTAGGGAGAGGAGAAGTTTGTGGCACAACTTGACTAGGAGGGATCGGTTGGTAGGACATGTTCTGAGGCATCAAGGGATCACAAATTTAGCATTGGAGGGCAACGTGGAGGGTAAAAATCGTAGAGGGAGACCAAGAGATGAATACACTAAGCAGATTCAGAAGAATGTAGGTTGCAGTAGGTACTGGGAGATGAAGCAGCTTGCACAGGATTGAGTAGCATGGAGAGCTGCATCAAACCAGTCTCAGGACTGAAGACCACAACAACAACTTAAATATACGGCTCTAAAACAGGCAGCATGTTTACAACGTGCATCCGATATTTTTATAGCTCAGGATGTCGATATTTCTTCCGTCGATACATCGATATTCCGATGTCTATCGATTCTCCGATTGCCGATGATGTTTTTAAATACCGACACATCGGACACCCGATATTTCTAAAAATATCAACAGTCCTGGTTATAATGTTTTGAATTATCGGTGTAGTGACTGTGCGAACATAAAACTTTGTATCTTCCTTTATCCAATGACAAGCGCACTGTTGTTCTGTTTTTCATAATTCGTCTGTAATAAACAACTGAAATCTGTTCTTTCGTTTGGATTCGCCCTGTCGAATGCAGTAGGGATTCCATCGGTTGGCCAAGTTAGTTTTTCGTCGAAGGTATCTAGAAATGTACTGACTGCGAGCCAGGTCCCGTGAAGCGGCAGGCGGTCGCAGCGCGGTTTTTGCGAGTGTGTAGCTGTGCAGCGGCAGGTGGATGGTTGCAAACGGACGGCAGGCCGGCGCGGGGCGGCGTCGCTTTGTCGCGGGCGGTCCCTCTAACTACCCGCGTGATCGGCGCAATTTTTCCGGAGCAGCCGGCGCAGCACGGGGACTGGCTAGCAGTTATATACCGCGGTGTCCGCCCAAAGGCAGAAAGGGAGCCGCGCCGCTTGTCACGCAGTCAATCAAGGGCGGCTCCGACTGTACAACCAGGAAAGAGAGAGGCAGAGAGCAGCAGCCAAACAAAACGTGGAATGAGACAGAGATAAGAGGGGGATGGGTGGCGACGGTTGGTGGAGTTCAGTGAAAAGGGGGGGGGGGGGGGGGGAAGGGGGAATGGGGTGGGGAGGCGGCGTGGAGACTGCGTATCTCTCAACAGTCGCAACAAATGATCCGTAGCGAGGCCGGTCCTTCTTTTTAGTCTGCTACGTAGCTCAGCGCTCATTCATCCTCCTAATTTGTTTGATAACAAAGAAAGACAGGTTAATAGCTGCGTCCAAAAGACGACTTTCCTTCTCTTTCCACCATGGGTTCACGCGCAGTTTCCGCTGTTAACATTACACTAATTACAACTCGTAACGAAAAGCATCATTACAGCCCCTCCATTAAATTTAGACTGGTCAGTGTACCCAAACTTCTTTTTTTTTCTTCGCGTCCTCAATGGTTTCACTGATGGAGGTCGTACGTTAAAAGACGATGCGTAGTTTGTTTAATAGGCTGCTTCATTAAAAGCAGCGCTGCGCTAATAGTCATATGAACACAACACTTCTAACAATAACCGAATAATATTAATTTACATTTCAGCCACACGGACGTGATATAACGATAGGCCAATCGAGAGACAGACGCCAGTGATGTGGTGTGTTACTGTACTGCGCGGTTGAAGCCTGGTGTGCAGTCAGCATATCACTTTAAGGCTGGTTTACAAACATACTGGCTACTTCCAGAATGAGATTTTCGCTCTGCAGCGGAGTGTGCGCTGATATGAAACTTCCTGGCAGATTAAAACTGTGTGTCGGACCGAGACTCGAAATCGGTACCTTTGCCTTTCGCGGGCAAGTGCTCTACCAACTGAGCTACCCAAGCACGACTCACGCCCCGTCCTCACAGCAAAGGTCCCGAGTTCGAGTCTCGGTCCGGCACACAGTTTTAATCTGCCAGGAAGTTTCATATCAGCGCACACTCCGCTGCAGAGTGAAAATCTCATTCTGGAAACATCCCCCAGGCTGTGGCTAAGCCATGTCTCCGCAATATCCTTTCTTTCAGGAGTCCTAGTTCTGCAAGGTTCGCAGGAGAGCTTCTGTTAAGTTTGGAAGGTAGGAGCCGAGGTACTGGCAGAAGTAAAGCTGTGAGGACGGGGTGTGAGTCGTGCTTGGGTAGCTCAGTTGACAGAGCACTTGCCCGCGAAAGGCAAAGGTCCCGAGATCGAGTCTCGGTACGGCACACATTTTTAATCTGCCAGGAAGTTTCATACTGGTTACTAGCGATTTAATAGCAATATTTTCCTCATCTTTAGTAGAAGAAACTATCGCCACTTCTTCTTCGTCTGCTTCTTTCGTCATGGTCTAGGTCATTGGCCTGTTCCCTCTTTTAGGTATCCAGCCATCTTTTTCTTGGTCTTCCTATGGATCTTGTGCCTAAAAGTCTGAAATTTGAGGCTTGTTTCGGTAGTCTTGAAAGTGGCATTGTTTGTAGATTTTGTGGCGGCGTTCGTAGCGACAAGCAATTCGCTGTAGAAACGGCTTACGAAGTCACCGCCACACTTTTAATAGCGGGCCGACCGGTCCGCTGGAACACTGACCAGAAAGATGAAAATCCAAACACTCTGATTAAATAAAAGTCGGTACTTATCTTTATTAACGAAGATACAGAAACACAGTAGTGAACTCCGTGTCTACAGAAATCTGTCTAGTTCGAGTCGGAGCGGCTAGGTCAGCGTCGGCTGACGACAAACAACAACTCTGCTGCGATGAACACACAACTGACTAGCAAGTACACAATTCGGTGGCGTGTATACAACTGAGCGGCGAATACAGAACTGTCCTAGCGCTCGCGACTCCAGCGCTTAAGAAAACCAGAAGCCAGCGGTGGCGCGCGCAGACTTGCGGCGATTTCCTGTCTCGCTGGCGCTGCTTATGCGGACGGCGTCCGGACTTTGATGCTGCCAACCTTTTGGCAGCGGGCTCGGGTGGCATTACTGGCTAGGATATAACACTCCTCCCCCCCCAAATCGCCGCACCGTCGTTGAATAATGACGTGGCGAGCGTCGACGGCGGGGGAGGGCTCTGGCCGCAGGCGTAGCAGAAGAGACCGGGGCGGAGACTGTTGTCGGTGGCAGTCCCCGGTCCGCACCCCAGCATTGGCTGCGCGGGGCCTCGGGAAACACCGACTGAAAACCGAGGTCAGGGTGCACGCCTGTGACCACGGGCGCAGCTTCTGGTACTGGACGCGACGGGGCGTCGGGACCCACTAAGAGAGGCAGCGTCTCCTGACGCTGCGTCGACGGCTGCTGAGTGGGCGCCGGACAAGGCGCTGCGGTGTCAGACTCCTTGGGGGTGCCCAAGGAAAGCGGCTGCAGGACAGGCTGCACAGCCACCGCTTGGGAAGGCGGCCCGGCTGAGGGGTCGACGTCCATCAGCTCCGAAGGCGGTGGCGACTGAAGAGGGACCGCAGGCGACGGAGCGACCACCTGGGGCGCTCCCGGATGAAGCTGCGCGGGAGGCATCAACGGGACGGGCTGTCGGCGTGGTAGCGGCGACGGCTGCTGCTGCTGCCCTGGGGGCGGCAGCGAAGTCGGAAGGTGCGGCTGGAACCCGCCGCGGACCAAATCTGTGGACAAAGAACGAGCGGCAGAATCCGGGCGGCCAGCGCGGCGCAACTTGTTCTGATGCCTCCTGTGCACCCCAGTAGACCTTGAACAGTATAAAAACCTCGACCCTGGACACTTATCACGGTACCACGTTTCCAACGACGGCGACCGTGATAAACTCTGAAAAAAAACGGCGTCGTTGCGCTGAAAACGCGTGCGATGCTCAGAAGCGGCGGGTCGATCCGGGGGGTGCAACAACCGTAGTAGGGTGCGATGACGACGGCCGTGGAGAAGCTCCGCAGGCGAAGGGCCGTCGCGTGGCGTGGTCCGGTACGACGACAGGAACGTGATGAGGGCCTGCTGACGAGAGTGCGTAGCACGAAGGCGGTCCATATGATCCTTGAATGTGCGTACAAAACGTTCCGCTGCACCATTCGATTGAGGGTGGAACGGCGGAGTAAGAACATGGCGAATGCCATTGGCAGAACAAAAACTTTCAAATTCAGCAGAGGTAAATTGTGGACCATTGTCAGACACTAAAACTTCTGGAAGACCTCAATACAAAAAATTGAAGTCAACGCCTGTATAGTTTGTGCAGACGTTGTAGACTGCATGGGCACAACAAACGGAAAATTACTAAATGCATCTATCACGATGAGCCAACGAGAATTCCAATATGGACCAGCGAAATCAATATGTACCCGCTGCCAGGGACCGGCAGGGCGTGCCCACTCAAAATAGCGTTGAGGCGGAGCAGATTGGTGTTCGGCACACGTCGAACAATCTGTAGACATCTGCGTAATCTGCTTATCAATGCCGATCCATGTACAATGACGGCGGGCAAGCTGCTTGGTGCGGACCACTCCCCAATGACCTTGATGCAACAAGTCGAGGACCTTGGATTGGAGCACTTGGGGAACCACTACACGAAGCTGGTCATTCTCGGTGCGTAACAGCAAAACTCCGTGCGAAACAGACAACAGATGACGTTGCGGATAATAGCGACGAACCACAGGATCCGATATGTCCTTTGCCTTGGACGGCCAACCACGTTAAACAAAACGTAATAGTAAACTCAGATGAGGATCCGTAGCTGTCTCACGTGCCACCTGACGATAATCAATCGGAAAATCCCGGAGGGATTGATGCTCATCGGCGTCAATCTGATGGCAAGAGTCGTCAGAGGAATCGAAGACATCATCCGCAGCAACCGGCAATCTAGAAAGCGCGTCAGCGTTTGCATGCTGAGCTGTAGGGCGATACAGTATCTCATACTGGTATTGTGATAACAAAAGAGCCGAACGTTGTAGTCTCTGAGCTGTCCGCTGAGGAACTGGTTTAGACGGATGAAACAGTGACGTCAGGGGCTTGTGATCTGTTACTAAATAGAATGGTCTACCATAGAGGTAGTGATGGAATTTTGTGACACCGAACACAATAGCCAACGCTTCCTTGTCCAATTGGCTATAATTACACTGAGCTTTGTTTAGCAATTTAGATGCGAACGCAATAGGACGTTCGGTGTTACCGACTCGGTGAGACAACACAGCACCGAGGCCGAAAGAAGAGGCATCACAAGCTAACACCAGAGGCTTGTTAGGGTCGTAATGGACCAGACAACGATCATTCAATAAAGCCTCTTTAAGCTGCTGAAAGGCTGATTGGCAATCAGCTGACCACACAAACGGAACATTCTTACGGCGGAGACGATGCAACGGTGCAGCAATCTGTGATGCATTAGGTATAAACCTAATATAATATGTCAATTTGCCAAGAACTGCTTGCAATTCCTGCAGATTGCGAGGGGCGGGCAAATCACGAATAGCTGCGAAATGTGACTGGGAGGGATGAATGCCTTGAGCATTAATAACATATCCCAGATACTCCATCTCCGTAAGGAAAAATGAACATTTATCGATGTTGCAACGTAGGCCTGCCTGAGACAACACTGTAAACAAACACTGCAAATTACGGAAATGTTCAGCAGGCGTCCGACCGGACACAACAATATCGTCTAAATAGCTGCAACACGATGGCACATTAGCCAGAAGTTGTGACAAGAAACGCTGAAAAACAGCTGGAGCTGACGCACAACCAAAAGGCAAACGCAGAAAACGGAACAACCCCAACGACGTGTTTATGACAAAATACTGTTGTGATTGCTCGTCGAGGGGCAATTGCAAATATGCTTTACGGAGATCAATTTTGGAAAAGAAACGAGCTTCCCCTAACTTATCCATCAGCTCGTCCGGTCTAGGCAAAGGAAAAGAATCAATGACAGTCTGAGGATTAACTGTCGACTTAAAATCAGCACACAAACGTAACTTGCCAGACGGTTTCTTTATAATAACTAAGGGAGAAGCCCACTGGCTCGCTGAAACGGGTTGAATAACACCGTTGTTTTGCCAACGACGAAGTTCATCTGCTACAGGTGCCCGGAGGGCGTGAGGCACTGGACGAGCACGAAAAAATCGAGGCTGAGCATTATCTTTTAACGTAATATGAGCGGCAAAGTTCGCAGCACAACCTAGTTCGTCTTTAAATATGTCACTGTATTGTTTACACAAATCGGTTATGCTGTCTTGAGGAACAACAACAGAATTAATTTGCAACACATTGTCTTGGATAGACAGGCCAAACAAGTCAAAA
The DNA here is from genome assembly GCF_023864345.2 of Schistocerca serialis cubense. Classification (NCBI taxonomy): domain Eukaryota; kingdom Metazoa; phylum Arthropoda; class Insecta; order Orthoptera; family Acrididae; genus Schistocerca; species Schistocerca serialis. Next base: position 533,167,185 of record NC_064639.1, on the reverse strand, counting down.
CAGTCTAATCCGAAAATGTTTACACTGTCTGTAGCGCGGAGCACTGTGAATGAAACTGTTTTTGTATTGCCACGGAATGTGGCTGGCACGCTACATACACCTAACACAGGAATTTGTTCTCCACTATAAGTAGCCAAAGAATGTTTTGCCGCTGAAAGTTTAGGGCGGCCGATAGCCGCATACGTAGCACTATTTATGAGAGTCACAGACGCACCAGTGTCTAATTGAAAATTGAAGGTCTTATCCTGGATGCGTAGCTTCACAAATAGTTTATTACACTGTCTCTGGATCGGTGCAGTGGAGGCGGAAGACACAAAATCAGCGCGTTTAGCGCGTGTTCGCTGCTTACGACAACTCGTGGGTTGGGCGGGTGGAACAACAACTCCCGCTTCACTTGCAGTCTGTACATTACTTTTTACAGCGTTTGAATTACGCCTGGGTCGCATAGCAGAGGGCTGGGTGGGTGGCTTATTGCGAACAAGTTTATTACCCACACGAACCGTGGAAGAGTCTTTAAACGCGACCTTCTGGGCGGGCTGGCTTTGAAGAACATGAATATCCATGGGCTGGGCAGCACTAGAACTGTTCTTGCGTTTACGCAAACAAACAGTCTGGATGTGTCCTTTCCTTTGACAAAAGTGACAAACCGCGTTTCTCAACGGGCAACGTTCACGAGGATGAGCAAGAACACACTTAGGGCAAGACTTAACTCTATCATTTTGCACACGCGGCTGACGAATGTGTTTAACATGACGCGGCCGGCTAGTGTTTACAGTCTGACTCTGCCGGTGGGGCCGCGGGCGTGACATAACTTGCTTAGCACAGGCAATTTGAGAAATACATGGCTGATCTAACTCACACTCAGCATAGTCAAAAGTATCTTGGGCTTCAATGATGTTCATCACAGTCTCTAATGACGGGTCAGGCAACTTTAAGATAGCAGCACGAATACGAGAATCTGCAATGTTTTGAGTAATAGCGTCTCGTAACATGACATCACTGTAGGACGCTCCACACACACAATTAAATCGGCACTGACGGGTGAGGCCCCGTAAATCTGTTAACCACTGTTTATTAGATTGATGAGGCAGTTTCTTTAATCTGAAGATCTTGAATCTGGCTGCTGCCACATGAACTCGCGACTCGAAATACTCAGCAAGCTTGTTAACAACAACGTCATAGTCTAAAGCTTCTGGCTTGGATTCCGGGAACAACTTACAAAGTAGTCGATAGACTTCCACGCCTGCAGTGGAAATTAAATAAAGCTGCCGCACAGTACCCGTGATTTTGTAGACTGTCATATGCGCCTGCAACTGCGCGAAATATTCTCGCCATTCTTCTCTTGATGCATCAAAAGCACGGAAAGGTGGTGCTGCCTGTGCTTGTTCCTTTTGTGTTGGAGGATTAGCCGCTTGTTTGGCGATTGCTTCCACCAGACTTTGTATTTGCTGACTCTGTAACAAGATCAACTGTTGTAATTCGGCAGACATAGCGAACACAAATTAAACCAGCCCCCAAAATTTTATCGCTATAATTAGTATAACCAGAAACAAGTTGAACCAGCCCTGCACACGAGTTCGGAAGCCCTCGTCGCCAGTTTTGTGGCGGCGTTCGTAGCGACAAGCAATTCGCTGTAGAAACGGCTTACGAAGTCACCGCCACGCTTTTAATAGCGGGCCGACCGGTCCGCTGGAACACTGAACAGAAAGATGAAAACCCAAACACTCTGATTAAATAAAAGTCGGTACTTATCTTTATTAACGAAGATACAGAAACACAGTAGTGAACTCCGTGTCTACAGAAATCTGTCTAGTTCGAGTCGGAGCGGCTACGTCAGCGTCGGCTGACGACAAACAACAACTCTGCTGCGATGAACACACAACTGACTAGCAAGTACACAATTCGGTGGCGAGTATACAACTGAGCGGCGAATACAGAACTGTCCTAGCGCTCGCGACTCCAGCGCTTAAGAAAACCAGAAGCCAGCGGTGGCGCGCGCAGACTTGCGGCGATTTCCTGTCTCGCTGGCGCTGCTTATGCGGACGGCGTCCGGACTTTGATGCTGCCTACCTTTTGGCAGCGGGCTCGGGTGGCATTACTGGCTAGGATATAACAGTAGACTTGTCGCTAGCTTTGCTGACTCTACGTGATATTCTCATTTATAGCATATATCGGAAGCTCTGCTCTTATGTTTTCGTTTCTTTATCTACCTAACCTTGTGCAGTCCTTTACTCCTCTTGGAAATTTCATTTCTGGCGCTTGGATTCTACTTTCTTTCTTCTTAGTACTTGTCCAAGTTTCACTTCCAGATATCAATGTGGAAGCGGCCATTACCTAATGAAACTTTAATTTTTTGTCTTTTCTCACTTTATTTATCAATGTTCTATTCATAGTTCCGCATATAATTTGATATTTCTGCAGTTTGTTGACTATGTCGAGTTCATTCTGGTAGCTTATAATATTTCCCATGTAACTGAAATAACGGACTTGTTCAGTGGTTTTGTTTGATATTATGACCTTAGTCCTTAGAAGTCTTGTACCTTCAAAAGCCGTCACTTTCATTTTTAAAATGGATATTTTCATGTTATATTCTTCACAAATATTATTACATCTACAGATGGGTCTTTGAAACAAAGTTTCACTATCTGTACAATGGCATGGTCGTCTACAGAAAGCCACGTTTTACAAGATGTCTCATGTGATAATCTCAAGCCCGGATCAGTTTCTTGTTTGCATGTTTCAATCATATTGTCAATGCATACATTAAAAAGTATGGATGATAAGCTACAGTCCTGTCGGACCACTTGGTTTGTAGGTATGTCTTATGATATAGCATGGTTAGTCTTTATTCTTATTTTCTACCTCCAAACAGGGTTCCTATCACCTCTGCTATCTGTTGAAGTTTCCTTGTCGTGTAATATGTGCCTTAAGATATAATTATCTACATTTTGTTTCAAGTGTTAACTCTCGCTGAACTGGAAAATATTCAAGTACTTTTTAGTAGGTTATGACGTAAACGATCGTATTCATGTCACAAATACCTGCAGTCGGTAGAAATGTACATACATTGTACATGTCGAATCCGTTCTGTAAACACATAAACATATGCCCTTTCACATACACTAGGGTAGTTTTTTTCTGGAGGTATACATTGTCTGACAGAAAAAGACATGGTCGGATGTCAATGTAACTGCGTACATGTTCACACTATCGGCAGGTACGTTGCAATTCTTTACTATGACACGTATAATGGCCACCAGGGTGCATTACTGTTGTTCATGTGTAGCATTGTTATCATAACTGATAGGATTATGTAAGGAGTATAAACAGCGTCAGATATTGGGAAATCGCTGTGATGGGCATGAAGATGCATCAGATAGATTTATCGGCACCTCACAGAGTTTGAAATGGAGCTCAGTGTGTGTCTCCATTTGGCCGGCTGGTCACATCGTGCAATATCTAAATTTGTGTAGCTTTCGGGTGTGCAAGTGGCTCGATGTTTGACTTCACGAGACGTAAGGCCAAGCACAGTCACCGGCCGGGGTGGCAGAGCGGTTCTAGGCGCTTCAGTCTGGAACCGCGCGACCGCTACGTCGCAGGTTCGAATCCTGCCTCGGGCATGGATGTGTGTGATGTCCTTAGGTCAGTTAGGTTTAAGTTCAAAAACGGTTCAAATGGCTCTGAGCACTATGGGACTTAACATCTGTGGTCATCAGTCCCCTAGAACTTAGAACTACTTAAACCTAACTAACCTAAGGACATCACACACATCCATGCCCGAGGCAGGATTCGAACCTGCGACCGTAGCAGTCGCGCGGTTCCGGACTGAGTGCCTAGGTTTAAGTAGTTCTAAGTTCTAAGGGTCTGATGACCTCAGAAGTTAATTCCCATAGTGGTCAGAGCCATTTGAACCATTTGAGGTAAGCACAGTCGTCGTCAAGGTATCGGTCAATTACGTCTGATCACTGTATGGGAGGATTGCCTTATTGAGTATCTGGCGCTTGGTAATCATTTCACATCTACGCCTGGCATCCGAGAGCGAGTAATGGAGCCCCTACAGCATTTTGTGTCTTCCCGCACCATTCACTGGAGACTAGCAGCAGTAGGAGTAGCAAATTACCGTCTGCTGTATAGGCTTCCCCTGACACACCAACACATTCGGCTACATTTGGAGTGAAAGCATGGAACGCTGATGAATGGCGACGCACTGCGTTCTGCGATGAATCGCGGTTCTGCGATGACCATCGTCGGTGAGTATGGTGACGACGTCCTGGAAGGTCCCATTCTTCCAATTGTTTCGAGAGGCAAAGCGATGGTATTCCTGGAGTCATGGCATGAGGAGCGATCAGGTATGACTTCAGATCACCTCTGGTAGTGATTGAGGATACTCTGACGCGACAACGATACGTCACGGAAATCCTGCTTCCTCATATTATCCCTCATGCGACAGCATCGTGGTGCCATATTTCAACAGCACAATGCTCGTCCATTTTGGCAGGTGTCTCTATGAACCGTCTGCTCAATGCAGACAACCTCGTAGGTCAGGCAACCACAGCTATGAGTATTCATCTTGGGTATTAATAACCATTTCAGCTGTATTTGGCCTGTTGTAACGGCGACCGGAACAGTCGCGGGGTTGAAGTGACGGAAAACGCAGCGGCACCCGCGGGGCGGCCCGCGAACAACACAACGGAAGAGGACGGACACGACCAACGAAGGACCTTACGACAACAACGAAACAACAGAGTAAAAAAAAACTAACTAGACAACTACGTCCACTCTTAAACAAAACACGAAAGTAAAAACGCTGTCTAAGGCGAGGCGATGTGTCCTGAGACGTACGTAAGGTTAGACTGGCAGGCTGAGCTTTTTTTTTCCTTTATTGATTTTCAATTCCCCCGAAGGGGGCGGGCAGGCAGCAGTTTAGTACGCTGCTCTACAGCCTACAGACCTTTAGTTTAAAAAAACGGAAGAAGAAAAAAATAAGAAAAACAGGCAATAAAACGGTGACGTCAAGTGTAAAATGGCGGAAAAATGCGGAAAGTTAAAACAGAAAGCAAAAGGTGTTGGCAACGTTAATAAAAGACACAGGAATCAGACAAGTAACATAGTACACACACTATTAAAAAACACGGCGACAGTCTGGTTTCTGTTCGCAAGAGATAAAAGGCACACCCAGCGACAGTATGATGGCTGTTCGCAACACTTCCCAAAAAAACACAACACGGAACACTCACTGTAAAACAGTCACTGTAGAACACTGAATGTAGAACACTGCACGAAAGTGACGGCACAAAGATGACGCTCCCGAGCCAAAGGCAGATGGGGAGGGGGGGGGACCTGGAGGAGGGGGAAGAACAAGGAGGGAGGAAGGAAAAAAACGAAAAAGGGGGGGAACCAAGGAGGGAGAGGACTAATAAAGGGGGAGAAGGGCAGACGCGAGAGGGAATGAGAGGAGGCAGAGGAGGGAAATGTATGACTCGGGGGAGAGAAGGGGGCAAAGAGAGGGGAGGTAGGGAAGAAAGAGGATGGAAGGGGGGGGAGAGGGAGCCCGGGAAAAGGACAGAGGAAAGGAGGGGGAGTGAGGATGAGAGTTGATAGGAGGGATAAAATGAGGGAGAGAGGGCATCATCCAGGAGGGGGAGTTGATGGAAGCCACCTTGTGAAAGGAGAAGTAGGGTGTAGAGATGGAGGGTAGGAGGGACACAACAGTGAAGACGTGGCAGGGGGCGGGGATGGGAGAGGAGAGGAGCAACCAGGGGTGAGGGGGATCAAGGTGGCGGGAGGTGTAGAGGATGCGGATATGTTCGAGGAATAGGAGCACAAGGGGGAAAGGAATGAGGTCATAGAGGATCCGCGTGGGGGACGGGAGGCGTATACGGAAGGCGAGGCGGAGTGCATGACGCTCAAGGATCTGGATGGACTTATAGAAAGCTGAGCGAGAGGCAGGCGCTTAAGTACTCTATCGGTGACGCCGCTATTGGCCGCTGCAACCACGTGTTCCACTGCGGCGCCTTCACTCTAAATGCGGGCCAGGAGACGCGCGCCACCACAGCTTACGGCGATGGTGCAGAGACCTCTACGGGTCTTCGACGTCCATGACGTCTGGCGGGGATTCAAATTCCGCGGCGCGTGGTACCAGATGGCCCTTTATTACTGTACCACTACCGGTTTCGTGGCGCTAAAAGTCACATCTTCAGGTGAGCATATGATTACAACATCAGAGCGGAAAAGCTCTGAATCGTTTTTCCCAGCATTCGTTGTCCGTCAAAACTAAACACCGCTTAAAGACGGTATGTCATGGATTAAAAACTGACAGATTCCTATAGAGTGGATGGGTCCGAACAATCCGTACCTTAGTGATCGCTTCTCCGATCTATATGGAACCGAGTACAGGGGACGCGGCCGCGTGCTCTGGCAATTTTTAATTCATGTCATACCGTCTTTTAGCGGTGTTTTGTTTTGACGGACAACGAATGTTGGGAAAAAAGATCCCGAGCTTTTCCCGCTCTAATGTTTTAATCGTATGTTTATCGGAAGATTTGGATTTTAGCGCCACCAAACCGGTAGTGGTACAGTAATAAAGGACTAAATGCAGGTGAAGGGGTTATTAACACCCAAGATGCTTGCTTGATGTTGAGTATATTTTGAAAAGTCAGTGCCTCACCTGAGCTGTGCACAGACATTTGGTGCCACATACGTCTGGAACCGAATCGAGTTCTTGTCGAATTAAATAAATTGCTAGAAAGAGGAGTTATTTATACGTAACACAACCGTGGGATGTGGTAGGGTGGGAGAAGGGAAGTGACGTGTTAACGTAATGGGAAATTATCCCTAGGGGTTTGTTGGGTATGGGGTTGTAAGGGGAAAAGGGATAATACAGAAGTTTTCGAAGACGGTGATTAAGCGCTAACCTTGCATACCCTTCCCTCCAACCATATCTTAATCTTTTCCCAGTATTCTTTAGCTGGAAGAGTTTTCATTCATTTCCTTTCTACAGAGCTCACTATATCAGATCGTGGGCATCTATACATTCTTTCTGTATTTGCCACTGTTATTACTGTTATTATTTTCATTGCTGTTATTGCTATCATCACTATTAGTCGCATCAGCAACTGCAGTGGTACAAGTATTGGCAGTATTAACTTTGTTAGTTAATCGTCAATATTATTTACTCACGTTGCCACTTCAGACATTAAAACCATTTTATTACTGTTGTAGAGTGGTCTAAATATACCTCGTCCTGCAAAAATCCCAGTGGACTCTTGCCCTCGTGACTAAGACGATCTTCCTTACTGTAAGGAAAGTTCATAAAGTTACCCTCTCAGGAAACTTTGATGTTAAAAGGACTTGAATGCCTTAATCAGATCAGGTTTGATGCATAAATATGGTTCAAATGGTTCAAATGGCTCTGAGCACTGTGGGACTTAACATCTGTGGGCATCAGTCCCCTAGAACTTAGAACTACTTAAACCTAGCTAACCTAAGGACATCACACACATCCATGCCCGAGGCAGGATTCGAACCTGCAACCGTAGCGGTCACGCGGTTCCAGACTGAAGCACCTAGAACCGCACGGCCACACCGGCCGGCTGCATAAATATACAAAATAAATAAATTAATATCGTATGCGTAGTAATTCAGGGTTACTGGGTAGAATAGTAACAGCCCTGATATCAATGGACCCGAAAGGGTGGATGTGGTGATGGGACTGTGGAAGGAAGAGGCTGCATTTTAAGCTCAAATGTGAAATACGTGTAACAGTCTCAACAAAAGTTACTTACCACCTGGAAAACACTGAGAGTAAAACTTGTTTTACCCCAGGGGGTTGGTGACGTGGCAAATTATTGTGAATGGCTCATATTAGTGTCATATCTATAGGCGTTTATGGTGGTTGATACCAGATTTCTGTGACGTTTCACTACTACGAGCGTGATAGGAATGGAATGGGGACGGGGACATACAAGTATGGAAACGAGCAAAGTCGCGTAATAACCCAGTACACAGAGTTGTTTGCTTGTATGGTAGACGAGCGCAGCACTAAGCTGGAAGTCCGGTGAGTTCCTCAGCGCTCGGCGGATGGCGCCGCAGCAGGGCCGCGATGTCAGGTGGCAGGCCGCCCCCGCTGCCGCCCCCGGTGCCGCCCCCGCTGCCGCTGCCCCAGGCGCAGGCGAGAGATCCGTTCCAGTTAATGTGGCCGGGTTGGGCCGGGCCCGTACGGCTCTCTTTTACTGCCGCGCTCTAAGTGGTAAATCCTGTTGCAAGATTCAGAGTGCAGTCCGCGGGATCCACTCCTAAAAGCGGCCGCACCGTGCCGTCTCCCCAGAAAGGCCATTTTGCTTTGTGCGTGAGAGGGTCATTGCTATTTCATGGCGCGGCGCCGCGCCGCTGCCCCCACTATTAGACGAGTCCGCCCGGCTGCGGCCGCGCCTGTCCCGGGCGGCCACTTAAATTTTCGGCGAATTTCATCCCGACACGCGCGGACATTCTCTCCGCCGTTGGGACTCTATGGGAGGGAAAATTGTAATACTGCCGGCTCGTAGGAGGACATTTCGCCGACGCCGCTTATCAATGTCGAGGCCTTTTCATCGATCTCCACAGACGTAAGGAGCCACACCCAACAGGAACGAGGAATACTGTTTGTTACCCATAATGCCAGTCACTACCGTTATCCAGAAAATAAGTGTCCTTATGACTGTTAACTGAATAAAAATAATAACTGCCTAGAAACATTTAGTCTTCAAGTTGTTTGAGTCTTTCAGTTAGTTCCAAGCATATTTCTTCTTTCTTTGCTCCTCAGTTACGCAGGGTCGGCCATGGTTAATCGGATGTGGCATGGTAAGTTTAAGGGGTTGCCGGATGCCCTTCCTGCCACCACCCCGTACCCCCCAGGAAGGAATTAGTGTATCCCAGCTGTCTGTGTAGAATGTAAGCCATGGAATAGTGAGAATGTGTTGCAAATGTCTGCGAGTCGTGTAACTGAGGCGGAACGTGGGGACTAGCCCGGTATTCACCTAGAGGGATGTGGAAAACCGTCTAAAAACCACATCCAGGCTGCCCAGCACACCGGCCCTACATCGTTAACCCGCCGGGCGGATTCGATCCGGGGCCGGCGCGCCTACCCGAATCCAGGAAGCAGCGCGTTAGCGCTCTCGGCTACCCTGGTGGGTAGTTAATTCCACGCATATTCACCCAATATTCATAAGCTTTCTGCACGGTAAGATGAACTTTGGTATCTACATATCATAGGAGCTTCCAAAAGAGAGTGGAATCAAAGAGTGCAATCGTTTGCACTTTTTCGTCAGTGAAAAGGTGTATGAAATGGTTCAAGTGGCTATGAGCACTATGGGAATTAACAGCTACGCTCATCAGTCCCCTAGAACTTAGAACTACTTAAACCTAACTAACCTAAGGACATCACACAACACCCAGTCATCAAGAGGCAGATTAAAACCCTGACCCCGCCGGGAATGGAACCCGGGAATCCGGGAAAAGATGTATACTAGATACGAATTTCTTCAGATATAATGTTGTTGTTGTTGTTGTTGTTCTTGTGGCCGTCATTCTGAAGACTCTCCTTGCTATACAATATCGTGCAATCTTCCTCATCTCCGCGTATCTACTGCAATCTGCAAGGGCTATCTTTTATTAAGGTCCGATCGGTTGCGAAATAGAAACCACAGTGAACCCCGAAAATATTTTACTTGCAACGGTAACCTACCGACTTCTCTACACAGTCGCCAATCCGACTCATACACTAGTCATGGCGTTGTACCAACTTTCCGCCATTTCTCTACGCTGGTCTGTAGCTACTTGTCTATGCCAAAATGTTGTCTTGATAGGCAGCGGTTCATCGGAGCAGAGATGAAACTCAGATGGAGCCACGACCGGGTTGTATGGTGGATGATCAAACACTTGTGAGCGAAACCGCTGCAGGAACGTCTTACTTGCCCCTGTAGCGTGCGGCAGAGAATAGTCATGAAGAAGGAAATGCACCGCAGTTACGTTATGTGGGCTGCACGAAAGAAGGCGAAACTCCTGAGCAGGCACGTAACACTTGGTGGGAGTCATTATTTTCGACGCTTCTTTACGTATTCCTTGTGCGCTCAGAATTGAAAAGAGCGACGTGACGCGATCGACTGGCGTGCTAGAGAAGCTGCCCAACACATCTGGGTAAACGATGTCTGATTTTTACTGTGGTTCCCATTTTGCGATGGATCGGACGTTAATAAACAAATAGCACTCGTAAATTCATTTGAACCTGTTTTCTGTGTTCAGTTCTTGGTCACTATCTACAATTTGTGCGCCACACTTCCTTTCATTACCAAACTGATGAGTCTTTGCAAAAACAGACATAATGTCTGCAGGGATACCGCAATCACTTTTTATACACTGTTACTTATAATCCGTCTTGGTTGCAAAAATGTTTATTCACATGAGCGGTTTCGGTTCCTCTAGAAGCATCTTCAGATCTGCAATTTCGGTTACTGGAGTAACCCGTCCACACTCAGCAACCTTCACATGCTGCGTCACATTCAACATAACGTGACACAGCATGTGGAAGTTGCTGAGTGTGGACGGGTTACTCCTATAACAGAAATTGTAGATCTGAAGATGCTTCTAGAGGAACCGAAACCGGTCATGTTAATAAACATTTTTTGCAATCAAGACAGACTATAAGTAACGGTGATGAGTCTTTGATGCCTTCCATTCTTCTAGTCAAGTTGTGCCACAATTTTCATTCTCCCCCTGTTCGACTCATTGCCTTCTCATTAGTTATTTGATCAACCCATCTAATTTTTAACATCCTTCTGTAGCACCATATTTCAAAAACTTCTAATCTTTTCTCGTCTGAACGACTTATCGTCCACTTTTCACTTTTGTACAATGCTACGCTCAACACAAATGCTTGTAGACTATAATTCCTAATTCTTATAATCATTCTTAACAAATTTCCTGCTTTCCATGCCATTGAGAGTCTGCGTTTTGCATCCTCTCTACTTCATCCATCGTCAGCTGTTCCGCTACCCAAACAGTAAAACTCGTCCGTTACCCTGAGCATCGCCTGATATAATTGTACTGCTTTCAATTATCCTTGTTTTACGTTTGCAGATGCTCATCTTATGACGTCTCTTCAAGACACCATCCACTCTTTCCAGCTACTCTTCGAAGTCCTTCACCCTCTCTGACAGAAGTACAGCACCATGGCAGACCAAAAGACTTTTCACATCCTGTCCTTAAACTTTAAATCCCTTTCCAGGTTTCTCTTTCGTTTGGTTCACTGCTTGCTCCGTGTTCAGACTGAATAACAGTGAGGCAGGTTATGCTCTTGCGCCACTCTATTTCCAGCCATTGCTTCCCTTACATGGCCTTGTAATTGTAGCCCGTAGACAAATTTTCGCTCCCTGTATTTTACGCCTGCTTCCTTCAGAATTTCAAACAGTGTATTCCAATCAACATTGTCAAAACATTTCTCTGAATTTGCAAATGCTGTAAATGTAGGTCTGCCTTATGACGGAAATTAGTGGGAGTACATCGACGTCTACAGAGTGTCTTGTGAAACACTTCCTCAGAAGATTTAGCGAATACTGTGCTGTGCCTCATCTATCTGTCCTACATTTGCTCCGAGCTTCTCGCGCTGCTTGCTGCTTTCAGAACAGATATAACTGCCAGAAGACAGTTACGAAACCATAAGTTGACAGTATGGCACCTGTTTTACAAGGCTGTCGTTAATAATGGATAGCCAATTATTAGTCTGCAATTGACACTGGCGACCTTCGGAAATTAACTGCAAAACTGTTTCACAATGAGCCTGATGATGTCATATGATCCATAGTCGAGAAGGACTTAACATACAGTTTTGATCTGCACTATGTTATGTCGAATCAAAGACTTTCAAATAGACACTTCTTCACACCTGGAGAAAATGAAATCAGACAGGCCAATTTAACTCTCTAATGCAAAGTTATATTTGTATTGAAATGTGTTTCTAGCTCCCAGCTGTATTCATCACTACATGGAAAATACTAAAATTTGATTTAAAATATTTCTTGATATTTCGGGCTTGCAGCAGGTCATGTCGACACCTTGCTACGATATTTCGGCTGACAAACATTCAGCCGTCTTCAGGTGAGTTTTACTACTGAAAACAGCTGAACAGTCTGACGAAATGTTATGGCAAGACGTAATCCGGCTGTAAGCTCGAAATCTAATGCAATATTCGTTACGTCTGAAAACTTCAAGGATCACGTGGAGGTTCAATGTTTGTAAAAGATTTACAACGTAAAATGGTTCAAATGGCTCTAAGCACTATAAGACTTAACATCTGAGGTCATCAGTCCCCCTAGTCTTAGAACTACTTAAACCTAACCAACCTAAGGACATCACACACATCCATGCCCGAGGCAGGATTAGAAACTGCGACCGTAGCAGCAGTGCGGTTCCGGACTGAAGCGCCTAGAACCGCTCAGTCACAGCAGCCGACATATTTACAATGTAAATCAATAGTGTGGCTGATATATTCATTGCACGTAAAATACAGCTAATTTACATTTATTAACGTTCATTTGTATATCTGGAACTCCCCCAGATAGCCAAGCATGTTAACGCACTTCTTCCAGGATTCAAACCCGCCAGGCTGGATGTGGTTTTTAGGCGATTTCCTACATACAATAGATGAATACTGGACTGGCATCCACGACCTGCCGCGTACAAGTTACGCAAACGTTTATAAAACGTTCTCACATTTTCTCATGACCATTTTTCTAGATGCAGACAAACGGAATACACAGATTCCGTTTCTTGTGGGGTGGCATCGATCCACCAACTGTCACTAACAATGAAACTTGATGGCAGATTAAAATTGTGTGCCGGACCGAGACTCCAACTCGGGATCTTTGCCTAACAATGCAAAATCCCATACAACAAATCCGACCCAGCGGAGCAACGGAGAAAGGCAAGGGAGAATAATGAAAACAAGTTTTTTATATCTGCAGATGGCCTATAATGGCTAAAACTGGTAATCGAATACACAGGGTGTTGAGGGCATAGGTACAAACGTTGTGGTGGTGCTTTAATATGTACCCACTTCCGTGTGTTAGTTGTTTTTTCTCTGCCGTAATTGTCTTCCCGCAAACACATCACATAATTTACTACATGATGTTTTTGCGTGGTCGTAACTGCATCACCAAGTTGAATACGCCTGTCAGTATAGCCATCCATTTTGCGACCACATGTCCATACTTAAATACCGGACCTGCTGCCGAGGAGAAAGTAAAACACTAATTGCATGTTTGAGCCACCCGTATTTGAAGGTACTAATCAACCCAAACATATACCACTCGTAGTAGTTACAATTATTAGTCTGCAATGAAGAAAATGCTAATGAAATAATGTTCAGCACACTGACCTCAGTCATCAACAGAAATATCTGCTCTGATATCCTGCCCTGTACTATAAAATATACTGTACGAGCAAAAGTATGCGATCACCTCAAAAAACATACGTTTTTCATATTAGATGCATTTTGCAACCACCTACTGCCAGATACTCCATATCAGAAACCTTAGTAGTCATTAGACATCGTGAGAGAGCAAAATGGGGCCCTCCGCGTAACTCACGGACTTCTAACGTGGTCAGGTGACTGGGTGTCACCAGTGTCATACGTCTTTTCACGAGATTTCCATACTCCCGAACATCCCTAGGTTCACTTTTCCGATGTGATAGTGAAGCGGGAACGTGAAGGGACAGGTACAGCACAAAAGCCTACAGTCCGACCTCGTCTGTTTACTCACAGAGACCGCCGACAGTTTAAGAGGGTCGTAATGTGTAGTAGGCAGACATCTATCCAGACCATCACACCGGAATTCCAAACTGCATCAGGATCCACTGCAAGTACTACGACAGTTAGGCAGGAAGTGAGAAAACTTTGATTTCATGGTCGAGTGGCTGCTCATAAGCCACACATCACGCCGGTAAATGCCAAACGTCGCCTCGCTTGTTGTAAGGAGCGTAAACATTGGACGATTTAACGGTGGAAAAACGTTGTGTGGAGTGGTGAATCACGGTACACAATGTGGCCATCCGATGGCAGGGTGTGGGTATGGCGAATACCTGGTGAAAGTCATCTGCCAGCATGTGTAGTGGCAACAGTAAACTTCGGAGGCAGTGGTGTTATGGTGTGGTCGTGTTTTTCACGGAGGGAGCTTGCACCCCTTGTTGATTTGCGTGGCACTGTCACAACACAGGCCTACATTGATGTTTTAAGCACTTTCTTGCTTCCCATTGTTGAAGAGCAATTCGGGGATGTTGACTGCATCTTTCAGTACGATCGAGCACCTGTTCATAATGCACGGCCTGTGGCGGAGTGGTTTCACAACAATAACATCCCAGTAATGGACTGGCCAGCACAGAGTCTTCACCTGAATCCTGTAGAACACCTTTGGGATGTTTTTGATTTCTGACTTCGTGCCAGGCATCACCGACCGACATCGATAGCTTTCCTTAGTGCAGCACTCCGTCAAGAATGGGCTGCCATTCCCTAAGAAACGTTCCAGCACCTCATTGAACGTATGCCTGCGAGAGTGGAAGCTGTCATCAAGGCTAAGGGTGGGCCAACACCATAGTGAATTCTAGCATTACCGATGGAAGGTGCCACGAAGTTGTAAGTCATTTTCAGCTAAGTGTCCGGATACTTTTGATCGCATATTGTATGGTTATAAGTGTAGTGTGCTTTTCGACGTGCCTACTGCATCCATTTTTTTGGTTTGCATGTATGCGCTTGCAAACAAACCTCCAGCAATTTGTCCTCTTGCAACATCGGCCAAACTGGAGAGTCCACACGTGTGTCCCGCTTCATAATTTAGCCTGCGAACGTGACGCGCGCTGTGGTTTCAGTTTATGCATGAGAGGAGTGCCACAGAGGGATTCAGAACATCGCAACAATAAGAGACGCGAGGAGAGGTGGAAAGAGAACATCTAACAGATGGACCAGCGGTGATAAGGGAGGAAAGTAATATTTACACGCATCCTAATCACGTTCTTCTTGCCACGGACTATCTGACCGAATTATGGGAAGCTGAGGCTTTCTAAAGATTTCTTATAGTACGCTGACAGCACTGTAACAACGTAATATGCCGGAGTGCAGTTGTCATAACGACGTTAATAGCATTAATGTGTAGAGACAACATTGCCTTTCCGGGAGAAAGTTAGAAAGATCTGAAGACATGTAGAACTGAATGAAGAGAATACTGAGCACGAAGTGTGGGCTAGGGATAAATGAACTAAAATGGAAGGGTGAAGAGCAGTGGCAAAGAGAACAGAGCTTTCCTAATTATAGGGAGAATAGTCTCCATCCTGCTGTTTAGAAAGGAAGACCACCATAACCAAGATGATTGTTTACCAGCCAAAACCCTTAATGGTATCAGACACTCATATGTACTGATAAAAGACTGCCTAAGGCTGCAGGTGCCACCAAAGTATGTGAGAACTGGGCACAAAAATCGGTAACTGAAGTGTTCCTGAAAAAATTGGAAATCTGTGGTAAGGTCTTATGGGACCAAACTACATAGGTCATCGGTCCCTAAACTTACACACTACTTAGTCTAACTTAAACTTACTTTCGCTGCGGAGAACACATAAACTCATGCCCGAGGGAGGACTCGAACCTCCGACGGGGGGAGCCGCACGGAGATACTGAAATAAAGAACAAAATTCAAATTGTAAGTGGAGATTAAAGTTATTTTTTCTGAATAATTCCTGAAAAGCGAGAATACTTTAATAAAATGAAATTGTGAATTAAAAATGAGCAGATAGCACGTAGCCACATAGCCCTACACAAATTCATTTATCCAATTTATATAAATTTTGTCAACTGATACGTTCCATTTCATAACTTTCATCGTGACTATGGTCTATACTGCTGATAGCTGACTAACTAAACGAAGAAAAACACAATGGAAAACCACTAGAAAAATAAGAAACTTATTTTTGGCACGTCTACATCTTGGCTATAGGAGATGCAGAAGAGAAATTCGGGAGAAGTTGTTTATGTGACGGAGGCAGCAATGGAGTATAGGTCTTGTATGAACATATATATATTAGAATATAAAAATCACATTATCGAGATATTTGGGTGCTGTAGGTACATGGAGGTGAAACTATTGGCAGAAGATAGGAAGAAATTATGGAAGGGTTTAAACCACTCGAACAGCTGTGAACTAGTAAACTGAATGAATTCATTCGTGCTCTCTGTCTGACACACACACACACACACACACACACACACACACACAAATACGTGAATTACACCCTAACAAATACAAAAACATATTGCACAAATACAATGAGAACAAGGAAATTAGTTGTTAAGTTGAAAATACTTAGACGTCACAAATATATAAAAACAAGGAACACTCCGCAAAACGTAAATATAAACATATGATTGTGATTTTCGTTTTATAGAGCGAAACGACTTTTTCTTGAGCAATATGTTCAACAAAAAGACGTTTCAATCTATAAAACGAATATTGATACACTTGCTGCAGAAAATGTTTACATCATCAACCTTTTGATCCAAAAATGAACTGAAAATATTGAAATGTGTAAGTTCAACAAAAACCAACATTGAAATGTGTACCAAGACCTAAAAAACCAAGAGAGTCAGAGCCAAAATCTTTAATTTGTATGCAATATGCACGGATACAACACGTCCCTAAATCTCCAAGTTAAAGAGAAACGAACAAGCAAAAAGTCTCAGTAAATCAACTTCACTTCTTCGCTTCAGTTTTCCATAAGTCTGAAAATAAATTACCGGTGTTTTGTTTGTAGACAACTTACAGTGAGTCAGCTGGGTGAAACGAAACCTTGAAGATGACAGAAAACGCACTTATTATTTTTAGTATTAGCTAAGTACGAAATTACAGATGGTTAGCGGAAGTTTCTCGCTTCGCGAGGTCATCATAATTTGTGTCGGAGCATCTGTGTATCAAAATGCACAGAAGGATTTTACTACAACAAGCATATGCTACGAACAAGCTAGTTAAATTTCAACAGTGTCAGAGGTGTGGGGTAATGAGTATATACAGTCGGTGCAACGTTGAAACACTTGGACGAGGTCGCAGTGTGAAGTTTTTACAGCTGTAGGTGGCGCTAGGGAAGTCTGGGCGTACGGCAGCGTGTTGCGGCAGCATAAAGTTATGCTGCGTGTGTGTGGAGACAGGTGGTGCCTGGGGGTGCGTGCCACGGCCGCCGCCCGAGGCCGGCCTGGGCTGGGCGCCGCCTCAGAGTAACGGCGCCCACCTCCAGACTAATGGTGACGCTCCGCAGACAAACTCCCAGCCACCGCCATCAACTCAGCCCGAGATCCACCGCGAGAGCCATGCTTCACTGCTGTACGTGATCCTACGGCGTACTCCTCTGGGATTCATCGACACCATCCAACCCTTCTGGAAGAAAATGAACCGACGTTAGAGGTGACGCTCACATGGTGTTGCGAAATATTAAACCGAATGGTTTCATTGTTGAATTATCAGTTGGTTATTTCCACTCGACATTATATCCATTCTAAAGCTAATTATTCAGATTCAAACTATTTTTGACTTTTGAAGACTGTAGTCCTAGTGAAAGGTTATTTGCAACTTGTATAGACAAATAGGTCGCAGTTCTGAGAGACGAAGTACATAAATAGGCGACGTTTATGAAATGGACTGCGACAGGATTGTAGTCTGCCCCCAACGTTTTTAGATTTGCAGTTCAGCAAGCAGAGACAAGATGTCAAAACCATGAGGGTTGCTGATGAGATTACACTTCCGTCTGTGACGAGCAGCTGAAAGGCATCCATACTCGGAAAGCGTTTAAAGATGAATATCAACGAAAATTTAAGAAGTATAACGAAGAGCAGCGAAATTACATCAGGCGAGGCTGATGGAATTAGACGAAAAAAAACGTTGCTGAAAAATAGAAGTATGTTCTGCATTTACTACATCCCTGTTTAACTCACGTTGGCCGAGTGGGAAGAACGTTTGACGATAAAGCTCCGGATGAGCTGTAACTTCTCTGATTTTATTCATCGTGGTAGTCATTTCGAGAGAAGTATGTGCGAGGTAGTAATATGTTGCCCGACTGTTCCTCAAACGTATGCCCTCATAAACTAAAAAGTAATGTTCTCCGCGATACCCAGCGCCCCTCTGACACTGCAGTACGTTATCTTTGTAACGCTCACTCCCTGCTGAACGATCCTATGACTAAGCATGCTTCCATTAATTGTATTTGATAAGTAGCTTCGTTAGTGAATCTACGTCTACGTGGATACTCTGCAAATCGCACTTCAAGTGTCCGGCAAAGGATTCATCGAACCACCTCACTATAGTTCTCTATTATTCCAATCTCGAACGGCGCGCGGAGAAAAACGAACACCTGTACCACTACATGCGAGCTCTAATTTTCCTTACAATATTTTGATGATCATTCTTCCCTCTGTAGGTCCGCATTACAAAATATTTTCGTATTCGGAGGGGAAAGTTAGTGATTGAAATTTCGTGAAATCCTGTGTCACGTCAGTGACACTTTCTCCCCTATTTCTCGATAACACAAAACGTGTTGCTCTTCTCTGAACTTTCTCGATGTACTCTGTTAACTATATATGGTAAGTATCCCAGACCACAAAGCAGTACTCCAAAAGAAGACGGACAAGCGTAGTGTAGGCAACCTATTTATACTGAAAGTATGTATATGGAGTTCAGCAGTGCATGGAAATGAAACGTGGACGAAGAGTACACAAGAATGGATCAGATGCTTTCGAAATGTTATGGAATAGAAGACTTTTGAAACTTAGCACCAACTGGATTTTCACGTAATGAATATGGCTTAAATGGCTCTGAGCACTATGGGACTTAACTTCTAAGGTCATCAGTCCCTTAGAACTTAGAACTATTTAAACCTAACTATCCTAAGGACATCACACACATCCATGCCAGAGACAGGATTCGAATCTGCGACCGTAGCGGTCGCGCGGCTCCAAACTGTAGCGCCTAGAACCGCTCGGCCACCCCGGCCGGCGTAATGAATAGACGAAGCAGTTGTTCGTCTATTATTTAATCAAACAATAATTTATCCTTCCGCCTGTTCATGCACAATATGTAACCTTTCTTTACGTCGAAGGCCAACAGCTAATACCTGCACAGAGCGTCGGTCAACTTCAGATTTTCCTTATCACTACAGTCTTCTATTGTCGCGCCTTTTCTGTGTACATCAGCGTCATTCGTGAACAGCGTCAAGGACGTGTCACGTTTACCAGTAGCTTACTTACAATACAATTACCTGTAATAATCGTTTGCACCACCCTTGGTTTGCGCCCAAAGCTACTTTTACGCCCCGAAATTTCTGTATGCTGCGCTCAGCTAGCAAAAAAAAAAAAAAAAAAAAAAAAAACTATTCAGTGGCCGAAACGCCCACGGAAGGCCCGCCTGCTTCGTCACACAGCCTACAATTTCCGCCGGATCTAATTTTCCGTAAGTGCGCGTGGCCGGCGAACAGCGCTCTCCCCGGCGCTACGCACGCTTCACACCTGATCACGGGCTGCTCTTAAGGCCGTTTTAATTTCCTAACTCACGCTTCTCCTCCCCCCCCTCCCCACTTTCCCCCCTCCCCGTTCCGCCACGTAGTACGTGGTGCTGCATGCCGCAGCGCCCCCGACCGCCGTCGGTACGCAGGGAGCGCATCAGTTGCGACGCGGCTGGCTACTGCCGGCTTAGTCCCCAAACAAGTCCTTAATCCTCTTTAAAGCGGCGGCTACGGCTAGCTGCTCTCCGCCTTACCTGCTTATAGCCACGCGAGCAGTTAATACTGCGACAGGGAGGACGCTGCGGGCGTCCCCGTGACTAGCGAGCCACGCAAACTGCGACGGACGGCACTTGACAACGAACGCCCACTGCCATTGGCTACGCACTCGACCTCGTCGTTGTGCAATCACAATTACTCTTAATGGTGCACGCCATTACCACGACGGTGTCTCCGAGGGCCGTTTTCCGAGTGCGTATCACTGGCCTATTATGTTCTTGTTGGCGTGGAGAGTGCAAAAGGACTAAAAACTATTACATACATCGGCTCTCTTCGCCTTAACCGTACAGCGTCCTAACGATATCCACGGTATTTCAATATGCACGCAAGGAGAGACCTATGTCTACATCTACATCCGTACTCCGCAAGCCACCTGACGGTGTGTGGCGGAGGGTACCTTGAGTACCTCTGTCGGTCCTCCCTTCTATTCCAGTCTCGTATTGTTCGTGGAAAGAAGGATTGTCGGTGTGCTTCTGTGTGGGCTCTAATCTCTCTGATTTTATGCTCATGGTCTCTTCGCGGGATATACGTAGGAGAGAGTAATATACTGCTTGACCCTTCGGTGAAGGTATGTTCTCGAAACTTTAACAAAAGCTCATACCGAGCTACTGAGCGTCTCTCCTGCAGAGTATTCCACTGGAGTTTATCTATCATCTCCGTAACGCTTACGTGATTACTAAATGATCCTGCAACGAAGCGCGCTGCTCTCCGTTGGATCTTCTCTATCTCTTCTATCAACCCTATCTGGAACGGATCCCACACTGCTGAGCAGTATTCTAGCAGTGGGCGAACAAGCGTACTGTAACCTACTTCCTTTGTTTTCGGATTGCATTTCCTTAGGATTTTTCCAATGAGTCTCAGTCTGGCATCTGCTTTACCAACGATCAGCTTTATATGATCATTCCATTTTAAATCACTCCTAATGCGTACTCCCAGATAATTTATGGAATTAACTGCTTCCAGTTGCTGACCTGCTATTTTGTAGCTAAATGATAAGAGATCTATCTTTCTATGTATTCGCAGCACATTACACTTGTTTACATTGAGATTCAATTGCCATTCCCTGCACCATGCGTCAATTCGCTGCAGATCCTCCTGCATTTCAGTACAATTTTCCATTGTTACAACCTCTCGATACACTACAGCATCATCTGCAAAAAGCCTCAGTCATCCGATGTCATCCACAAGGTGATTTATGTATATTGTAAATAGCAACGGTCCTATGACACTCCCCTGCGGCACACCTGAAATCACTCTTACTTCGGAAGACTTTTCTCCATTGAGAATGACATGTTGCGTTCTCAATATGTCAGAATAATTCACGCACACTAATCGGTACCTTCACGCGTAGAGCCACCACCACCCAGCTCAAAAGTATTCTGTTCTGCATACGTTAACTGCTCGAGCCTACCGGATAAGCGATGAAAATAACGTCAGAGAAGAATTAAGGGAGCTACAACACACGTTTCGTGCCAACGGCTATGATGACAACTTCATAAGAAAGGTAGATAAAACCAAAGGGAGCAGAACACGAGAAGAAGGCAAAGAAGAGAAGCCTCCGCTGGTACACTTACCATATGTAAAAGGCGTCAGTGAACGGCTAGGCAGCGTCCTCCGCCGACGAGGTTTCAAACGGATTTTTGGAAGCAGTCACAGGATGCACGAAATGATAGGTTCCACCAAGGATGTAGTCAACACTCTTAACACTGCAGGTGTTTACGAACTACGGTGTGAGTGCGGAGCTGCCTACATAGGAGAAACAGGGAGACCTGTCAGCTTACGAGTAGCAGAGCACGAACGCTATGTACGCTTACAACAACATAATAAATCGGCGATAGCGGAACACCACCGTGACTGTGGACAACCTATCAAGTTCCAGGAAGCCCGAGTACTGGCGAAAGAATCATGGATGCGAGAACGCAAAATACGGGAGGCGATCGAAATTATTAAGCAGCCTGACAACATCAACAGAGAAGATGGCTACAAAATCCCGGCATCCTGGCTGCCGGCCATCCCAGTCCAAAGGAAAGCTTGCCGACCAGAAGCTGAATGCTGATTGGCGGACAGCTACCAATCGTTGACGATATGGACATGCACAAATAGCCTCTTTCCTTCCATCTTCCCTTACGTCATACCTAGCCAATCATATTAGATGCCCAATTAAAAGTCTTACAACAGTGACGTCAGACATCGATAGTCTGTAATAAACAGAAATAGCCTCATGCAAAACCAGTCGTCCCCTGAGGGAGGCCGTTGCAATTCGGCCGAAACGTCGGTTTTAGTTTATTATTGTTATAAGTTTTTAGCAATGACGCGGCATAATACCCAGAAGAATTTTAATCACTATGACACCGGCCGTGGAAGCCTACGTCCTTATATTTATTTATTATTCGCTTTTTTCACAGATGACCTGCACCATCGAAGCTGCTGCAGGACGTGTTTCTCATTTTACAAAGACTGCGAGACTTCGGTCGACATGTGTGTTACTAATAATCTACGCCCTTTCTTGATTAGGTGAAATCTTCTTACATTTTGATTGGAATCAGTCTTCTACTAAATTAGAATCCGGCAGCTTGGAGTTACAGTCAGACATTATTGCATATTGATACACATTAGTTAAGACATTACTCATTAGCATACACCTTCACGTTAGACTGATATCTAATTGAGAATTATGATATTGAACCAAATAAACAAAATGCTATTACAAAAAGATTAAATGTATGTATTGAGATTATTACTATATACCAGGGGCCTTTAGTAAGCAATGAAACACTTTTTTTCTTCACCAGTTGAGTTTAAAAAAATGCAGTATGTACTGTAGGACGTGGAAAATTCCCGCTTCAGCCCCTATAGTTTCATGAGGTTCCGGTACGTGGCGGCGCTTTATATAGCCTTCAAAATGGCATCTGTGACGGAGGTACGCTCCAAGCAAGGAGGTGTCATTGAGTTCCTTTTGGCGCGGAGTGTCTACGGAGACCTGTCAGCGAACAAAAGCACAGTGAGTCGTTGGGCTACAAGTGTGTCATCATCGCAGCAGGGTCGTGCAAACCTGTCCCATCTCCCGCGTGCCGTAAAGCCCCACACAGCTGCGCCACTCTCAGGGAATCGAAGAAACTACTTCTGCGTGTTTGTTTACTCGAAAATGCAAACTAACTCCTACATCTACATCTGCTCCGATAGCCACCAACCGGTGGAAACCAATTTTTTTTTTTTAGAATCTACAGAAATAATATTGCTTTCAAATTTGTTGAAAGAATTATTGCCATTCTGACAGCTGCTTTCTGCTCCATGATAACACAGGTCTCACACAAGTCTGCAAAGTTGACGGGAGCTCACAAAACTTCATTGGTCTGTTCTTCCATATCCGCACTACAGCCCGGATCTCGCACCTTCCGACTTCCATCTGTTTGGGCCAATGAAAGATGTGCTCCGCGGAAAGCAGTACGTATATAATTGGGAGGTTATTGAAGCAGCAAGACCTTGGCTCCAACGTAGATCTGTAGAGTGGTGCCATGCGGGCATACGTGCCCTTCCAGTTTGATGGTGTAAGGCCGTCGCACTGAACAGAGGTTATGTTGAAAAATTGGGTTTTGTAGCCAAAAAGGTGAGGAATGATATGGCGTATTGGAATCCTGAATAAAGCAAACCTGGTTTCAGAAAAAAAGTGTTGCATTGTTTACTAAATGCCACTCGCATGAAATTAGAGTCGTTGATACTCCTTGGAGCCGCATAGGACGCAGCAGTCTCTTTGCTGCACTTGCCATGACGTCAAGCGTAGCACTACCTTTCTCATCACTGCAAGAAACCAATAATAAATTGTTCAGACAAATAAATAGAACAATCACAACAGAACGTTTTCCGTAATAAACGTTCATGCATAATAAAAATTATTCTTTCCCTCGACATGACCTTCTACTCTACCAAAACGCCCAGATGTACACTTGTACCATGGTACATCAATCAAATACGGAAGTTTCCTATTAATTTAATGGTTTCCTTTTTTTGTAGTTCTTCCCGATAAAATTGCGGAAAATCGCTTACCCTCTCATCATTCAAGCCACTTTACACAAGTTTTGATGGAAAGGAAACGAAAGATATACGTGAGTTGTGCAAAAACCGTAACACCGTCGAAATACTAAAGAACAGAAGGTTGAATTGGACTGGCTATATAGCAAGAAAAGCTTTCTACAGGACAATAGATGGAACCAGAGGAAGAGGAAGACCCAGCAGTAGGTGGCGAGAAAACTTCCGGGAGCCGAAAGTCTGGATGAACATCAATACCAGATGCAAAAAGAGTGCACTCAACAGAAAGAAATGGAGGAGGCTCGTGCAGCAGGCGAATTGTCCATAAGGGCCTTACCACATATGACGTAAAGTAACTAAGGATGATAAAGAGAAACGGAAGATTATAACAAGACTTTGCTGCAATATGGGATGGAGACAAAAGGCGAAGGACTACCTAACTACAAAAATGTACTACATAATACAATGAAGAGCCAATGAAACTGGTACACGTGCCTAATATCGTGTTGGGCCCCAGCGAGCACGCAGAAGTGCCGCAACACGACGTGGCATGGACTCGACTTATGTCTGAAGTAGTGCTGCAGGGAATCGACACCATGAATCCTGCAGGGCTGTACGTAAATCCGTAAGAGTACAAGGGGGTGGAGATCTCTTCTTAACAGCACGTTGCAAGTCATCGCAAATATGCTCAATAATGTTCATGTCTTGGGGTTTGGTGGTCAGCGTAAGTATGTAAACTCTGAAGAGTATTCCTGTACCAATTCTGGACGTGTGGGATGTCACATTGTCCTGCTGGAACTGGCCAAGTCCGTGGGAATTCACAATGGACGTGAACGGATGCAGGTGATAACACAGGATGCTCACGTACATGTCACCTGTCAGAGTCGTATCTAGACGTATCAGGGGCCCCATATCACTCCAACTGCACATTCCCCACTCCATTACAGACCCTCCACCAGCTTGAACTGTCCCCTACCAACACAAAGGGCCCATATCGATGATGATTCGTTGAAAGATTCGCACGCTGACACTTGGTGATGGCCCAGCATTCAAATCTGCAGCAATTTGCGGAAGGGTTGTACTTCTGTCACTTTGAACGATTCTCGTAAGTCGTTATTGGTCCCATTCTTGCAGGATCTTTTTCCGGGCGCAGCGATGTCGGAGATTTGATGTTTTATGGCTTATTGATATTCACAGTACTCTGGTGAAATGGTCGCTCATGCGCCGACTATAACACCACGTTCAAATTCACTTAAATCTTAGTAACTTGCCACTCTAGCAGCAGTAAACGATCTAACAATTGCGCCAGACACTTGTTGTCTTATACAAGCGTTCCCGACAGCAGCGCCGTATTCTGCCTCTTTACATACTCTATATTTGAATACGCATGCCTATACCAGTTTCTTTGGCGCTTCTGTCTAAGAAAAGAGACTATCAGTTATAATTTAAAAAATGTACAGAAATTAATGTGATGATGATCGACATAACTCTTCAAATTCCAATGGAGGATCATCTACCAGCCACAGATAACGACTCGGTATCCGCAATGCTGCAGTACCTCCCCTCTCCCCCCCATCCCACCCCACCCCACCCCACCAACACCCACTAGGCATCGGCGCAGAAAACATGACCTCGTGCTCTCTGACAGATGTTTACACAGGTCTCTGGTTTTCATTTGGGGACGTAGACCATCATCCTTCGGATATGACTCTAGGCCTCTCCGTTCTCTGGTACTGCAGATCGTGTTGATGTGATGTCCTCCTTTTCTCTGCTGGTGGTAAATACTGATTAAGCTCCTGTGTTCGAGTGTCACCAAGCTGGAACAACTAGTACCCTTCAGGAAATCTGGAATGTCGACTCCTGGTACATTATTAGAACATAAATACTGGTCTAATCTCTTTTATTCGACTACTGTGTCACATTACGCATGTGTGACTGTACTGTTGCGAGGACAAGTTTTCTTAACACACGAGTCGGCGGGGCGTTAAGCTGTCCTTCGACTTTGCAGGGCGGCGCAGTAGTACGCACACAACATAATGCTCGCAGTGTATACTTATGTAGTATCTATAAATGTATCCTTAATACAAAGCAAGACTGGAAGACCAAGAACGAAGTAACGGGAAGCTACATGGTTCAAATCCCCGTCTGATTTAAGAGCTCCATGGTTTGCCTAAACCTCCTCAAGGTAACGCTAGGACAGTTTCTTCAACAAGGCAACAGCTACTTTAATGTCCAAGCTCTGTCTTCGTATCGAACGACGTTGCTATTGCAGATACTGCATTCTTAATCACTTTTTTCAACGAAAATCTGAAAACTAAGTTCTAAGAGCATCACTTTTGACAGCATAGTTTTAAGAATTCTGCAGAAACACCGCTACATTTGAACAATTATGAGCCAAAAATAAAGAGTTCTCCGACGATTTCATATCGGTCGTCAACACACACACTCACACACACACACACACACACACACACACACACACACACACACACACATACATACTTACGTATACTGGGGAATACAGACTACAAAGGAAATTGCTTACTGAAGACCTGAGCGATCTACCGTGAAATACTGCTGAAGTGTGTGAGACCCATACCAAATAAGACTAACATGGGATATTGGACTTGAAGAAGCACACGATCCTATCACTCACACGAGAGCCTCACGAAATTGCTGTCCTACCAGATCTGTCGGACGCTTCTACATCTACATCTCCACTCCGTAAGCCACCTTAAAGTGTGTGGGGGAGGTACCTCTTTTACCAGTGTCTTAATTCTCTTCCCTTGCTCCATTCGCGAATGGAGGATGGGAAAAATTACAGCCTATAAACTTCTTTCTAGTTCTAATATCGCTGATTCACTTGCCGTGGCAATTTAGCGAGATATACAGGATGATTCCGTGATGCTACTATGAAATTTAATAGACTATGGAGAAGGATAAATTTATCAATTAGAGGTAAGCGACCGTGGTCCGGAAACCAGTCGAGACCCATAGGGGAAAATCGTTCTGATAACTCTAACACTGGAGCTCTTCCACTGCAAGCTCTTTGAATTACATATTTTGGCAGAACGTAACAGAGACCAAAACAAGAAAAAATGTCTAGTAATCATGAATTCTAAAATTAAAAACTTAAAAGCTATGATCACTTGTTCAGTAGAAGGAGTATGTTTCACAGTAGCGATGATGAACAAGTACTCATAGCTCTTAACGTATGCACAGGACACTTTTTTTTTTGTTTTCGTCCATGCTAAAACCTTTCGAAACATGGAAACCGAAGAGCTTCCACAAGAAGAGATTGTTTCATGGTATCGGAGGTGAAGAAGTGTTCATAGCTCTTAAGGTATACTTTTAAGAGCCCACGTTTACTAGCCTTTTTTCGTATGATCATTCCTGTGATAGCCCTAAATGTTGACTGTAACTCCTCGGTCACCCTTTATAGGTAGACCCTTCCCTTGGCGCGCAGTCGTCACGCTAGCTTCTCAAAAAGGTTTGTCATATTCTAATGCTATTATTTAAACAGGTGTAAATTGTAGCCAGCAGTGATGGGAGTGCTCCCTGTGCTTATGTGTGTACATAAGCTATGAGTACTTGTTCACCTTCGCTATTGTGAAACACATCTCTTCTACTGAATAAGTACTCATAGCTCTTAAGGTATGTACTTCAGACCCCATGTTTACTGGACATTTTTTTCTTGTTTGGTCCGTACTACCTCGTCCCAAGGCATGGAAAACAAAGAGATTGTAGAAGAGATACACTGTCAGAGACATCAGAAGGATTTTAGCTCACAGCTTTCGACTCCAGTGTCCCTTACCTCAAATTGATACATTTACTGTTATCCATCGCTGCCGAAAGTTTGTATCAGCATCACGGAATCACCGAGTATATGGGAGGAGGTAACGTATTGCCCGACTCTTCTTCGAATGTGCGCTCTTGGCATTTCGACAATAACTCTTTCTGTGATCTTCAGCGCCTGTCTCATGGCGACAGCCACTGGTGTTTGTTAAGGATCTCTATAACAATCCCGAGCTTAGTAAAGGAACCTGTGACGAAACATGCCTCTCTTCGTTGGATCTTCCCCATCTCGTCCAGTAATCCTACCTGGTATGAACCCCAGATTGATGAACACTACTCAGATCGGTCGAACAAGTATTTTGTAAATCATTTCTTTGCTTGATGAATTACATTTCCTTAAGAATGTTTCAGTGACTTTCAGTCAGGCATCTGTTTCTCGTACAGTTGGTTGAAGAGAGACGCCAATGATACCGCAACAGCCCAATTACAAAATTTCAAAAAACAGTACTAAGTGAGGAATCTGTTATACACTACAACCTCCTATTAATCACAGTGTGTCGAGAGGCATTAAACACTTTCACAGTCATTTTTTTCAGAGTGGAAGACATTAATTTATGGTTACTTTAATTAATATTGTATGTCACAAGTAGCAATGTGAAAAAAATTTCCCATCGTTTCCTTTTCCAACGTAGGGAGAGGTGGGAAATACAGTGTTATTCATAAGTAGATCTGGCGTTTCTGAAGGCCAATGGACAAAAACTGCTAGACGTACAATATACACACATCAGTGGATAGAATTTCTCTCCAAGGTTTTAATTCACGCAATTGGTATTCAATATGGGTACAGTTTATGAAACGGCAAACGCCAACACGAGCGCGAAATTAGAGTTGCAAAACGACCGCAGGCAGCTGTAAACTATTAAAAGTAAGCGTAAATTACGGTAGTTTTCCTAGTATCTTTGGTCAGTTTAGATCATAACCACGTTATGAATAAATTAGGCGTGTTGCTTAAGTATTGGGCGTCTCCTCATTTCGATCGCTTTGTTTGCATATAGGATCAGCGTTCTGCTATATTACCCTAGAAAACGTAAGCGATGAATCATCTGGAAACTGAATGAAGATATACTGTAAAAGGGGCCGCGTGACGTACGGAACATTTTTGTTCTACGTAGGTATACTCCTCTGTGTTACTTCAAAGTAAACACTATTTACAGCAAAATAGAAATTATCAGTGCAAACTTCAGGTTTCATTTGAAAATTGTTGATTTTTAACGTGAAACAGTCTCTATTGTAGTAAAAATAAAAATACAGGTTTAGCATATAGCGCTAGATAACGCAGTATCCTCAAAATAAAGGTAAAGTTTTAAATAAAACGCCAAACAAAAACATATCAAACATCGCTTCATTACTTTACCGAACTTATACTGGTATAAAACATGTTTCTGTTATTTATGAATAGCTTTCACACTTATCAGTAACAACAGGTAATTCTAGTTCTTTGATCATGATGTAGAACGTTCTATCGAATACAAAGTAACAATAGCTAAATATATCTTTTATGTTTTGGGATATAAGCTGTACTTGCCCCAAAACTAACTGGTTTGGTTACATAAAAGTGCAGAAGTTACGCGATCAACTAATTTTTATTACTTATGAAGTGTAATTTATATTTTGCAAGGATATAAAACACACAATGGGTTAACACTGAACAACATGCGGTTTTAACTGTGTGCCAAAAAATAAGAAACATAAAAGAGAAACAAGCGGAAGTCGCGGTCTCCCAGTTCCTCCCTCACACGTCCGTTTATATTTCTTTCCTTACCATTGCTACCAATACTACTGGTAATCCTACCATTTACTATGTCATTTATGTACTATAACAAAGCTTCCGAAGCGAAGTTTTGGTAGAGCGCAACTCTTCGTGCTGTCTGCAAAGGCGGAGCAGCAGCCTGCTTTGCAAATCTGCTCGTTTGGTTGCCTGTACACAGGCGTGAGACGACTTGTGAGCAGAGGTTTAACAATGAAACTTAAAGACAGCACAACCTACAAGTATAAATTCCAATTTCGAGCGGCTTTTTTTTTCGTAGTCCGATCGGTGGCTAAATTTAAATCACAGTGAAAATCCGAAGAAACGTTGTGCAGATGTGTACGCAGTGTCTCTAGCACTACCGTCGGTCGCGTCATGGCCGGCCGCGGTGGTCTAGCGGTTCTAGGCGCGCAGTCCGGAACCACGCGACTGCTACGGTCGCAGGTTCGAATCCTGCCTCGGGCATGGATGTGTGTGATGTCCTTAGGTTAGTTAGGTTTAAGTAGTTCTAAGTTCTAGGGGACTGATGACCACAGTAGTTAAGTCCCATAGTGCTCAGAGCCATTTGAACCATTTTTTTCGGTCGCGTCATGTCGCACTTTTCAGTTCCGAGCTCACAGCGAGCGTGTAAAGGTACCTAGAACAACAGAGTCGCCCTCCAAGTGTGAAGTGCTTGATGTCATTCGATGTCTCCTTACTGAGGGGTTCCACCTGCTCTTATTCAGCCTACATAATGCAACTGTCATGTGGGATAGCAAACTGCGGCAACAATGCAGGACGTACAGACGTTCATAACATAGGTTGTCTGGGAAGCAATCGAGCACCAACCAACGATCTTTCTCAGCGAGTGGATCAGTCGATTCGAGGAAATAGTCTACAATTTCAAATCAGAACAAGCGAAGAGTCACGTTGCGATCAGACAGTGTCCGCCTTCATGACAATGCTATACCGCATACCGCGGATGCAACAAAAACGCTACTGCAACGTTTTCGATTGGAAGTATTTGATCACCGACAACACCTCCCGGACTTGGCTCCATGTGATTTTCATCTCTTTGCTAGCAGTATTAACCGCTTACTATGAGGACAGCGTTTTGGCACACATTATTGCTACAGACCAGCGTAGAGAAATGACGGAAAGCAGAGGCAGCTGTCCTCTATGACGAGGGTATTCGAAAGTTGGCACCACGTACGCCAAATGTGGAAGTCAGAGTGGTGACTATGTACAAAAGTAGCTGTAACCTTGTCCAATGCTCTTACTGCAGTGGTAATATTCTTGTCAGATCAGTGAAGTTAAGCGCTGTCGAACTTTGTTAGCCTTTGGGCGGGTAACTGTCCGGGTCTGCAGAGTGCTGTTGGCAAGTGGGATGCATTCAGCCCATGTGAGGAGTCTTGAGGAAGTACGTGACTGAGAAGTAGCGGCTCCGTCACGAAAAACTGACAACTAGCGGGAGAGTGGTGTGCTGACCACATGCCATTCAAATCGACATGCAGTGAACCTTATCGGCTGAAGCTGACACCGTGGTCAGTCGACACCGTTGGGTCCTCCGAGACCTGATCCAACAGAGTCTCTAGTTCATCCCAAAGGTGTAGCTAAATGTTTCAAATAAAACTTTTTCAATTTTTACTGTGGTTTCCATTTCACGATCGACTGGACATTGGAAAAAATAGCCATCGTATAAGAATCCTGCAGACCGTTAGCAGGCTTCCCTTTACCAGTGAGACGGTGATACATAACAATAACATGCAGAAAAGTCCCAACAGTTCGCTGATAAACTATTGTAGGGCACATTCATCCTAATGGTAGTCAAAGAGTTAATCAGTCATTGTTGATGCGCCCCCTATGTGAATTAAGTGGGAAGAAATCCTAATATTTGGTATATAGTACCCACTGCCGTGAGCACCACAGTGGTTTGCAGAGTATAGCTGTAGACGTAGATGGAGAGCATGTTGATAACCTACATCGGCGCGAGCGGCTTTTGAAAATAGGACCCTGAGAGAAAGTGGGTGTTTTGTAATCAGCCTGGGTAGCTGATTTCGAGGACACAGCGGAATGGTTCCCCCCCACCACCCCTCCTACACGGCCGACTGCGCGACGGGTGCTGAATGGCTGATGAAATGGCAGCTGCTAGCTGCACTGCCTTTCTCCAGGCAAAAGAGCGGTAAGCCGGGAGCACCGCGGAGTTTTCATTCCCAAACAGCGGTCATCCGGAAGAGTTCTCCGCGACGCCCACTTAGCCTAATTGTCGCCTGCCGCCTCGAAAATTCGAGCCGAGGTGGCGAGCAGTGTCCGGTAACCCTCCCGGACCGGGCGAGGGGGCGTAACCCGGCCCACCCCTAAAGCTTCCGCCCCCGCCGCCGCCGCCGCCGCCGCCGCCGCCGCCGCCGCCGCTCCCGTGCCTCCGGAAAGCCCGAGTTTCGCGGGCGCGCGCGCTTACTGGCGAAACTCCGCCGTGGAGCACAGCAAAATAAAACTTTTGTCTGTCGCCGCCGGAGTTTCCCCGCCGCGTGGCGCCGCATATAAAGCTCTCTCGTTGTCGCGGTCTCTCTTCTCTCCTCTCCTCTCCCCTGCCCCTACTCTCCCCTTCGCCACGGTTCCTCGCCCACTCCCCTTCCCCTATGCCAGCCCGTTACGGACCGTTAGGCTCGGCGCGACTTTGCGCGGGCCAAATGACTCTCCGCCCCCATCTCAGTGTCCCGGCCACCGCTGAAGCCGCCGCTACCTCCAGGACCGCCAGCGCAGCCGCCACCGCGGCCGCCTCTAGCCACGCAGTCGGATTTTCGCGAAAATTGGTTCCGGAGCGCGCGCTCGCCGGCCGACGCCTTTGAAGGCTTATGCGCGATTTCTCCCACAGGCCGAGCGCGCTCGGACGGCAGCGCAAAACTTTTTCTTAGCGGCGCCGCCGGAGAGGCCGACTGTACCCCTCCACCCCTCACCCTCCCCACCACGCCTCCCGTCCCCCCCTCAACCCCCACCGCTTTCCTAAGCCATGCTGCCTCCTCATCCTCCCTCTTTTGATGTGCGATTTTGGGGGGCAGATAAAAAGGAAATAATTAAAAATTTAAAAATCTGTTACAAGTTATCCATTCTGCTTTATCAGCACCACCAGGCCTGGAGAAAAAGGGAGGTTTTTTTCTGTAGAGAGCTCATTTTCCACGGATATACTCGACAAACTGTAAACCTACGAGGTATTATCAACGTCAAATGATGTTCCAAATGCCTCTTTCTTCATAAAAACGCCTCAACAGTGTGTTATTGCCGTACACAAAACTCTGCGGAAATGAGAGAGAGGTTTCATAAATGACGACTTTGTACGTAAATGCTTTGTACAACAGACAGCAGCGTTTAACTCTCTGAGTCTCTCAGAATCGAGGAGTGTAGCAGGATTTATGAGAACAACAGGGCACTTCGAGTGTTAATTCGCAACGCGTCTAAGAGAAAAGGAGAAACCGCAGCATGACAAAAAGAGTATACATAACTTTTAAAGGCAGAGAAACGCGTCGGATGGAACTGTTCATCACCATGATAGCCGAGCGGTCTGGGCCGCTGCAGTCATGGACTGTGCGGCTGGTCCCGGCGGAGGTTCGAGTCCTCCCTCGGGCATGGGTGTGTGTGTTTGTCCTTAGGATAATTTAGGTTAAGTAGTGTGTAAGCATAGGGAATGATGACCTTAGCAGGTAAGTCCCATAAGATTTCACACACATTTGAACATTTTGAACCACCACGATACCTCTCTAATTTGTACTAAAAATACAAGATGCTTACTTTCGCAACTTGAGAGGACTCCCATGAGAAACGAATAATCGCAGGAAAGTCATACTTTGTGGAAACACTTGTAAGGACATTTGGAAGAAAAATAACGAATAAACCATGGGAAAAACAGATTTTAACTTCCACACGAGAGGGTAACATTCCTTAAGTGCGTATCCCTTTTACGTTCCGGGATACAAACATTGATCCATCTGACGTCCATCTGCATCCAAGAGAGCCTGGAACCTCACCGCAGATACAATTCCACAATCATTCACAGCCCTTTTCTAGTGGGGGACCATGTAATGTTCAGCGGTCACGACGCAGCTCATGCATTGCCTGAAGATCGCACACTGCGTCCAGCATTCTCAGCCGCGACAACAGTCACTTCTTCGGCAATTTGAGGCGCAAATGGCTATCGCTCTTTCCCAATAGCAGTTCTCAAATCGCCTGTCAGTTCGAATCTCTGAGTCGTGTTCTTAACACCATTACGGAAAGAGGACCTCTCCGTATTCCTTTAGTGCGTAGGTACTCGCGAAGAGGAGCGGTACTATTGCTGTTGTCTTGATATAACAGCTTTACGAATAAAGTCCTGCTCACCTTGTCCAGACTCATGTTGACTGTCTGCAACTGTGATACACGCTGATGCCTGTGTTTCATGCCAACGTCGCCGTACCAGTACCAGCGCCTAACAGCATATCGTGACACTAACACTACTAACAACAGAAATTTGGCGACGCATATTCCTGTAAAGCTTGGTGCCGACACGGTAAATAGTTTTTCGTCTAAACTGGTTGATGTAGCGTAAGGTCACTTGTAACCTCCCTGTACACGACAGCGACGAGCCTAAGAGGTTTGAATGTTGAGACTGGAAGAGGAATCCAGGTAACCACTAACGTATGACATACCACCGCACACAGGAATTACGTTGAAATTATGCTACAGAAAAAGCAAAGGGTAAATGATTGATTCTGTTACTGTGAGCAATAGACAGTCAGCAGTAACCTTCTTCATTTTCACTGTATCATCATCATGTCCAATAGATTCTGATTTAATTTTTTTCTGGATTGTCACTAAAATGCTTAAAAAAGAATTTTTTGCTTCTATCGTCATTTGCCCGATGAAATCATCAATAAACGTTATTTTTGATTGAGGTTCCGTGGGGGTTTTTGAAAGAGAAAATACTTATTCAGTTCCTAAAACAGGAACAACGAGATCATTTACATCTTGTTCGCCTCAGACCAAGCAAGATCTGCCTGACAGAAGTCTTTGTGTGGACATTCTAAGTTTAGCGCTCCTTCCAAATGACTGATTGTGTTCAGCGTCTGCTTGAATGCAGTTTGTCTGTCTTATATAAAGACTTCGGTAGTGTGTTCTTTGTACAGTGTTTCTCAGATTCATATGCCATAAGCAGCTTTACCTCACCCATTAGCCCATACGTGTACATTGTGAGATAAACGGCGACCACAGAGCAACAATACAGTTCAAAAACGAGTGCAGAGTGGAATTTCTGCTTCAGATAGAATAAGAAGAAGAAAACAAAGTAAATTTTCCAAGAAGTATAGCATAAAAGAGTAAAATTTATCCCCAAGAGTGTCTAAAACACTACAATCCTTTAAAACATAAAAACAATCAGTTACCACAATGTTCAGTAAAAATTTCGCACAACCTACGATTTATTTTGCCGTTACTGATTTCGTGTATGAGCTCATCTTTACATTCGCCATTACCTCAAAAATTTATTGACTTAAGCGTGACAAGTTTTGATGATTGAAGTCCTATGCTTCTTAACAGAGCGTAGGGAAACGATGAGGGAGACCCGTACCGCCGTACTAGGCAAGATCCTGATATAGGTGATTTGCTCTTGCCTTCCTTCGACGGTAATGGGGATGAATGATGATGAAAAGGACACAACAAGACCCAGTCATCTCGGAGAAGGTGAAAATCCCTGACCGCGCCGAGAATCGAAATCGGGACCCCGTGCTCAGGAAGCGAGAACGCTACCGCGAAACCACGAGCGGCGGATTTCTGACGATTAGGTCAAATGAATACGTGTCATGAACAGTAATAAAAAGAATATATGTGGAAGAGGTGCCAGTCTCGACGATTTGAGTACGAGACATTAAACATATGCAATTTGTACAATCATAGTACCTTTTCCACTGTAGTCTGAAACGGGAAGCTAAGTCATTAACGTGGCGAAATCGTGACGTCGTCCGGATTTCAGTGTACCCATTGCAGGCAGTATTCATCAGATGGGCTGTTTCGCGACAATAAACCTAAAATATTCATCAAAAGTAGTATTTTATGCCCTTCTCTCTTCATACTGTCACCCAGTCAACATACAGTATGCCAGGGTGTCCAGACGCTTTCAGCTGGAAGGATAGGGACCCAAGAGCATATACAGGGTGTAATGGCTATAATTGCAGTTTTAAAGCGAAGTTTTAAAGAAGCTCGAAATTTAGTGAAAACTCCAATGCGAGATGCTTTTAATACTTTCCACTACGAAACTCTGTCTTGAAATACGGCAGAAAATCCGAAGAGTTTCTGGTCTTACGTGAAGTACACCAGCGGCAAAACACGATCAGGCACCTTCACTGTTAGATAGGAATGGAGATGTTATCGATGACAGTCACATTAAAGTGGCGTTAATGAACACGGTTTTCCGAAATTCCTTCACCCAAGAAGACGAGGTAAATATACCAGAATCCTAATCAAGAACAACTGCCAACATGAGCAACTTAGCCTCGGTGTAGCGAACCAGCTTAAATCAGTGAAGACGAGGCCTCCGGTCCAGACTGTTTATCAGTTATGTTCTTGTAATAATATGCTGATACAACTGCCGCATACTTAGCAGCCATTTACAAAAGCTCGCTCATCGAAAGATCCGTACCTAAAGACTGGAAAGTTGCACAGGTCACGCCAATACTCAAGAGTGGAAATATGAGTAATCAGCTGCATTACAGACCCATATCATTAACATCGATATGCAGTAGGGTCTTAGAACTTAGACCGTATTACAGCCTGTCAGAGGAATACGTGGGTGGGAGGAGCCAAAATGTGGTAGCCATAAGAAGCAACATGTGTGTTCGTGTCCTGGGCGAGATGAGGGCTGGATGTTGTGAAGTCATGGAGCAAATACATCCCCTCATACAACCCCTCGCGACGCTTCATCTTGACAGCCTGCCGTAACCTCGTCTGGGGACTCCAGCTGTATGCTCCTGTGACGGCCTGTTCCGCCTTACGAGCACAGTCTGTTAGCGCCACACCACGGCATTCCCACAAAACATTCAGCGTCGCCGACCCTGCTGATGGTCGCAGGCCGCGGCTTTCTCAGCGATGATAAATCCCCACGTACCACCTGTTTGCTTTGTTCATTTGTCTTGAGATCGTAGTGATCCATGCTGCACTCGTCCATGGTGATGAGGCGACAAAATAAGACATCTCGAGTGGTCTAACAGGGCTGTAACGTTTCCCCCGGTGCCTCAAGTCAGCGGGCTTTATGAAGGGATGTGAGCATCTGCAGAATCCAGCGGACGGCGACCATTGTGATGTCCAAAATGTGAAAGATGTTGGGAACTGCTGCTGATAAATTTTCAATTTGTCCATCATCGTTTCGATTGTGATATGCCTATGTTCGAGCACCAGTGCCTCAATTCCCTTGCAAATCCCGTTTCTTTGCAGACTGATGAATTACCACTTCCATCTTCTTCATTCAGACTTGTAAGACGACGCTGGAAGCTTCAACGCGATCTATCCGCTGTGGCATATGATGGCGTTTTCTTGCCAAGAACCTTCACCAATACAGTATGCAATTTTCCAGTGCTGTTCCCCTTCAGATGCAGAAATGATTACCGCATGATGCTTCACTTTCGTAATGAATGGCGTCATTTTAGTTCGGCTCCTCTAGCGGTGAGCAGGATTTTGAGGTGCGAACGATTTTATTGTGTACCAAGACTGCAAGCACTTTCATAACAAACAATGATTTACATTTTGCTAGTCTGTACTGTTTCGAAAGTTATGAACAATTTAATATTGTGATTAACACAAGTATTTCGTCAATATTAATTCACCTGATGCATTTAGGCTACAGTTATTTGTGTAAAACATCCGCTTCTACAGACTAGCATTGACTGGATGGACGTTAGTTTTCAAAATGGTCGTTTAACTGAATTTTGATACTGCAACATAAATTCTCTTGCTGGTACTTGACACAGTTTTGGAATTAGCGAAAGGAGTAAGTCCCCCATAAAACTATTAACCTGTTATGATCTTTAGTCGTTACAAACTCTCAGTCCATGGTAGCAAAATGTGGGCTGAAGAATTTAAGTGGTTCTGCACATTCAAAATATGGACTTCTCACATGAATCCTAAAACAATGTTTCAGAATGATGGTATGTTGTCCATGGAGTCAGCAAGCAAATCAAATCTAGTGCCGTTCTTACAGGGTGTTTCAAAAATGACCAGTATATTTGAAACGGTAATAAAAACTAAACGAGCAGCGATAGAAATACACCGTTTGTTGCAATATGCTTGGGACAACAGTAAATTTTCAGGCAGACAAACTTTCGAAATTACAGTAGTTACAATTGTCAACAACAGATGGCGCTGCGGTCTGGGAAACACTATAGTACGATATTTTCCACATATCCACCATGCGTAGCAATAATATGGCGTAGTCTCTGAATGAAATTACCCGAAACCTTTGACAACGTGTCTGGCGGAATGGCTTCACATGCAGATGAGATGAACTGCTTCAACTGTTCAATTGTTTCTGGATTCTGGCGGTACACTTGGTCTTTCAAGTGTCCCCACAGAAAGATGTCACAGGGGTTCATGTCTGGCGAATAGGGAGGCCAATCCACGCCGCCTCCTGTATGTTTCGGATAGCCCAAAGCAATCACACGATCATCGAAATATTCATTCAGGAAATTAAAGACATCGGCCGTGCGATGTGGCCGGGCACCATCTTGCATAAACCACGAGGTGTTCGCATTGTCGTCTAAGGCAGTTTGTACCGCCACAAATTCACGAAGAATGTCCAGATAGCGTGATGCAGTAATCGTTTCAGATCTGAAAAATGGGCCAATGATTCCTTTGGAAGAAATGGCGGCCCAGACCAGTACTTTTTGAGGATGCCGGGACGATGGGACTGCAACATGGGGCTTTTCGGTTCCCCATATGCGCCAGTTCTGTTTATTGACGAAGCTGTCCAGGTAAAAATAAGCTTCGTCAGTAAACCAAATGCTGCCCACATGCATATCGCCGTCATCAATCCTGTGCACTATATCGTTAGCGAATGTAAACTCTGGCGCATGAGACGATACGTGGACGTTGGCGTCATTTGGACCGCAGCTGCAACATGGCGAACGGAAACCCGAGGCCGCTGTTGGATCACCTGCTGCATTAGCTGCGCGTTGCCCTCTGCGGTTGCCGTACGCGGTCGCCCTACCTTTCCAGCACGTTCATCCGTCACGTTCCCAGTCCGTTGAAATTTTTCAAACAGATCCTTTATTGTATCGCTTTTCGGTCCTTTGGTTACATTAAACCTCCGTTGAAAACTTCGTCTTGTTGCAACAACACTGTGTTCTAGGCGGTGGAATTCCAACACCAGAAAAATCCTCTGTTCTAAGGAATAAACCATGTTGTCCACAGCACACTTGCACGTTGTGAACAGCACACGCCTACAGCAGAAAGACGACGTACAGAATGGCGCACCCACAGACTGCGTTGTCTTCTATATCTTTCACATCACTTGCAGCGCCATCTGTTGTTGAAAATTGTAACTACTGTAATTTCGAAAGTTTGTCCGCCTGAAAATGTACTGTTGTCCCAAGCATATTGCAACAAACGGTGTATTTCTATCGCTGCTCGTTTAGTTTTTATTGCCGTTTCAAATATACCGGTCATTTTTGAAACACCCTGTATAAACATGTCTTATGTATAAAGTTAATAAAGTTACGTATTATCATTATGCGTTAGTGCCAAAGGGTATACTCCTGGTGGCCATGGTGGACTTCGTTAAATGATTGATGATGGACTATGAAATTAACTCCAGAATTTCAAATTCTCCTATCATAGCACAGAAAAGGCGAATATGTTCACGGCAGAGCTAGGGATGTAAACGAATTGAACTAGCTTTTCAACTTATCTGGCAGCTTCAAAGATATTTCAAATTAAAACGGCTTGCCGTATTCGTGCTTTTTTACTTGTCAGTACTAGTACCCATATCATGTAATATAATGTATCATGTCAAGCAAAGTAATACGGTGCTTGATGTCATGCCCCTATGGAAAAATCCACACCTAGAAATTTCATGCCCCCAGAAACAACTATTTTAGCTATACATGTACTTTCTTCAGCCACATGATATATATATTGTTTTCTATGGCTGGCGAATCTCCTGGATTTTGGGCACATGGTATGGGACCACAGACTATAAATTGCAAGAAGCAGCTGCGCCAACACCTGCATCTAAGAGAGCTCACTGCACTGGTGAAGGAGGGTAAACTTGTAAAAAATTGTGAATATGTCAAGAGGTTTTGATTTAAATGTCCCTGAAGCTGCCAGATAAGTCGAAAAGCTAGTTCTCTTTTTTTTCCATCCCTAACTCCACCGAGGACATATTCGCCTTTTTTGTGCTGTGGTAGGAGCATTTTACATTCTGGTTACCCAATTTTACTTGACCATAATTTTGACATTAGACCACCATAGCATGGTAACCGATGTAGGTTTTTGTTGACTCGGGCAACAACTGATCCGGTACAGGCTAAATCTATTGTCTTTCGAACCACGTTGTTTGTATCGCTGCAGCGGATAAAGCTTTCAGTAAACAACAGGAAAACCATTAATTACATGTATTTCTCTACCTTCATACAAAATTTGGACCTATTCGCACATCTTTTAATTACAAAAGTGGCACACGTAAAAAGACCTCACAAAGAAAGTGTTTTTTGCACATAAAATCCGAATCAAACTACATTTTCCGAAAGCAAGTTTTCAGTTTTATAGTAAAAATGCATTTGTTATTTGTTTGAATTACTTTGAACCATTAAGGCGTTTTCTGTTCACGTAAGAATGATTTTTATGTTCTACATTTAACTATACTTTAAACCATCGTATCTGGACAACGGGTAATGATTGTTGGATAGTAAAAACTTCGTTTTAACTTTATTTATTCATCATCTTCGTGCAACTTTTGCACCGATTCGCACAAACTATAGACGTGTCGCGCTTCAAAAATCTCCCAGAGAAACGTTCGTTCTATTTTTTTTCTACTTGCCCGTAAAATCACAACAGTTCACATGCAAATGGGGCCATTTGCTTTGCTGAACATTAATTTCAGATCAGGGTTCGTCGTTCAAACCCTTCTTAATACAGGCTGTATCAAAAAGAATCATGCGATTTGGCACGTCTATATTTCTGAAACTAATAAACATATAAAATGAATTTCATACCTTTTCATAGGTGTTCAGTATGCCCCTCTTGAGATGCATGGCTTAAGTGAATGCGGTATTCGAATTGTTCCCACACTGCAGCAAGCATGTGTTCAGTCACGGCTTCCACAGCTGCCGTTATGCGGTGTCTCAGTTCATTCACTGTTGTTGGTAACAGAGATACATAAACAGTCTTTTATAAACCTTCACAAGAAATAATCACACACAGTCAGGTGCGGTGACCTTAGAGGCCAGTAATGTAAGGCTGAACTATTCGGTCCAGTGCGACCGATCCATCGTTCAGTAATCCTTTGGTTTAAAAATTCCCACAGTTCCAAATGCCAATGTGGCGGTGCCCCATCCTGTTGTGGGCGAGCGCTTCTAGACGCCACAGTCTGGAACCGCGCGACCGCTGTCGCAGGTTCAAATCCTGCCTCGGGCATGGTTGTGTGTGATGTCCTTAGGTTATTTAGTTTTAAGTAGTTCTAAGTTCTGGGGGACTGATGACCTCAGCAGTTAAGTCCCTTAGTGCTCAGAGCCATTTGAGCCATTTCAACCCATCCTGTTGGTAAATGTAGTCGTTCCAATCAGTCTCCGACAGCGGGACAATAAATTTCTCAAACGTATCGAGATATGTGCTTCCTGTAACAGTGTCCTCGGCAAAGAAAAATCGGCCATACATCTTGTCCGTGAACCTGCATAAAACATATTAAATTTTGGAGAGTCTCTCTCATGTTGTACAACTTCATGCGGTTATTCCGTACCCCATATTCTCACATTATGATGGTTGACCTTTCCATTTAAATGGAATCTTGCCTCGTCACTCAACACTAAGCGTCGAAGAAACCTATCATCCCCCATCTTGCCAGGAACGAAATTACAGAACCCCATACGTTGTTGTCTGTCCCCTTGACGAAGACCTTACAGTAGCTGAATTTTGTACTGCTACATGTGTAAACGTCGACGCAACACACGCCAGACAGACATCGGGTGTGTGTAGAGCTGTCGAGCTGCGCGGCGAACAGATTTCTGCGGACTCCTTGTGAAACTATGGCGGATGCTTTCGACGTCCGTGTTAGACACCCCGGGACGACCCGGCGTTTTGCCTTTACACAAACAACCTGTTTCTCAGAATTGTTCTATGCTGTAGGACGATCTACACCATTCCAAATACGAAAGTTACGCTGAACACTTATTACTGATGAGCTCCGCTCAAAATGCAGAACACAAAACACTTTCTGTTGTCCCGACACCATATTTACTAGAACTGAAGTGGGCGCACGTTACCGCTACCTAGCGGGAATCATGTAAAACTCGAGAGTCTGCTCTTTCCAATAGTACGTTGTTCACGCACATATCTCAAATCTCAATTTTTTAAAACCGGACGATTCTTTTTGACACATCCAGTATACTGTAACATAGCTTCAGTAAGACAGATGCTAGAATGACTATACAAATGGCCGCTGGCCCCGGCTAAACCAAAAACTTTTCACCGCATGTTCCTAGCTCAAATAGGAACGTAGCACAAAGAACCCCCCCCCCCTTTTCGTTTATCCTCTCCTCCCTCCTTGTTTCTCCCCCCCCCCCCCTCCCCCCATCTGCCTTCGGCTGTGGTGTGTCATATTTGTGCCGACATTTTAGTGCAGTGTTTACAGTGAGTGTTCAGTGTTGTGTGTCTTTTCCGAAGTGCTGCGAACGGACATCATACTGTCACTGGGTGTGATTTTTATATCTCTTGCGAACAGAAACCAGACTGTCGCCATGTTCTTTAATTGTCTGTCAACTATGTTACCTGTCTGCTTCCTGTGTCTTTTATTAGCTTTGCCAACCCTTTGCTTTCTGTTTTAACTTTCCACAATTTTCCACCGTTTTACAATTTAAGTCATGGTTTTATCGCCTGCTTTTATAGTTTCTTATCTTCTTCTTACGTTTTAAAAAGTCTGTAGGCTGTAAAGTAGCGTAATAAGTTGCTGCCAGCCCGCCCTCTTCGGGGGGAATCGAAATTCAAT
Source organism: Schistocerca serialis cubense (assembly GCF_023864345.2). NCBI lineage: Eukaryota > Metazoa > Arthropoda > Insecta > Orthoptera > Acrididae > Schistocerca > Schistocerca serialis. The sequence continues at coordinate 533,124,526 of NC_064639.1, read as the reverse complement.
AAAGGAAAAGAAAAAAGAACCCGCCAAACGGCTGTTCTGTGGATGTCCACTTCAAACATATTTGTTGCATCGCTTCCAGTATAGGGAAGTGTAAAAGAGTGTATTCCTAGAGGCCGTGATCGGCTTTGTTCAATAATTGATAGTGGACTATAAAATTATGTGATAGGATACAATACATCTTTGTTGAGCAAACATTAAGCAAAACCGCCCCTCGTGTATGGATTTTCTCGGCGGCGGATAGCTGCCACGCGCGGTCCTCCTAACAGACGTGGCCGCTCTTCCGGCGGCTCACGCATTCTCGCGCGTAAGCAGGCGTCGTGGTGACGCAGCGCTACGGCGCGCGGCGCGCCGCGCGGCGGCCGCACGCAATTACTCGTTCCAATTAACGCGCCGTCCTGGACGGCGCTGTTTTATGCCGTGCGCGCCTCTGGTCCGTGGCAACGAATTTCTGTACGCAAAATGCCGCAGCTAAATTAAGTGAATTTCCCTCTCTGCGCTTTCCCCGCATAATAATTACGTTCCTAACACTCCTGTAAATCAACTAGGGCGATTTTGAATAGTTTCGCCAACACAATCGGAAAATCGAGCATTGCCATTGTTTTCCTGTTAATTACAAAAAACAAAATTATAATTTTGTACGTGGTGTACAAAAACCTTTCGATTTGTATCTCACAATTTGTATGTGGGCGTGATGTTTAGAAGGAGTCTCATACTGGGACCTCGGATTTCGTAGTGTGTGCACAAGATCGGGTTAATAGCTTAAATTTAACAGGTGGTTACTGTCACGCGTATTTTTGTATGTGTGCTGTCAGTTTTTTCGGACATTTCCAAAGTAATAGACACGTTATACCCAGTGGTTAAAATTAAACTTTCCATATTTAACACGTTATAATACGGAAACTAATTACGGTACGAGTAGCCTTAATGTCAGGACATCTCTCTCTCTCTCTCTCTCTCTCTCTCTCTCTCTCTCTCTCTCTCTCTGCTCCCGAACAGGCCATGTAGGCCCAGCGGTACGGACCGGCCGCCGTGTCATCCTCACCCCACAGGCGTCACTGAATGCGGATATGGAGGGCCATGTGGTCAGCACACCGCTCTCCCGGTCGCATGTGAGTTACCGAGACCAGAGCCGCTACTTTTCAATCAAGTAGCTCCTCAGTTTGCCTCACAAGGGCTGAGTGCACCCCACTTGTCAACAGCTCTCGGCAAACCGGATGGTCACCCATCCAAGTGCTAGCCCAGACCGAAAGCGCTTAACTTAAGTGATCTTACGGGACCCGGTGTTACCACTGCAGCAAGGCCGTTGGTAATGTCAAGGAGATGGGGAAGAGAAATAATGCAGATCAACGTAATTGTAACACTTTTAATGTGCTGCTACGGTACGTAATACCATTACACACCGATACCATTAATGTTACAAAAGGGGCTCAATATGGCGCCCATCAGTGTCCAGGAGAGTCTGAAACCGCAGCATTGCATTCTGCACAGCAGAACGAACAATATCTGCAGGTAAGCTGGCTGCCTCTCTTTATATGCTGCGCATCAGGTCAGCACATGTGTGAATGTTCCCCTGGTAAACCCTATCCTTCAGGTGGCCCATAACCAGAAATCACAGGGAGTGAGATCAGATGATCGTGCCTGTCAAGCATTTGGAAACGATCGGCTGATAATTCTATCGTTTCCAAATGCGTTTCGGAGAAGCAGGTGACCTTCACAAGCAATATGCAGCGGGGCCTGATCTTGAATGAAAATTTTTGAGTCCAATGCGTCTCTCTCCCGTATAGTGGGTATGACATGCTGGTGAAGCATGTCGCAGTAACGTTGACCAGTCACACTGCACGTCTTTGCTCCTTGAGCGCCATACTGTTAAAAAAAGAAAGGGCCAATGATGAACGTAGCCGTGAAGCCACACCATACGGTGACATATTCACCATATAGAGGAACTTCATCCACAGTGACTGAAGTTGAATATCTCCACACCTGGAAGTTCTGTGTGTTCGCCTCACCCGTCTGAGAAAAATAAGCTTCGTCTGTCTACAGGATCGTCCAGGGTCAGGAATCGTCAACTTCAATCCTTGCGAGAAAGAGGAGAGCGAAGCCAGCACGTCGTTGTGCGTCCTGTGGTGGAAGCTGCTGTGCGATATGCATCTTGTACGGATGCCATTTGAGAATGGTTCGAAGCACCTTCCGTACAGTGGACCACGGCATGCTCAACTGTCGTGACACAGCACGTGCACTGCCTGACGATCGGGAATCGCGCGCAGCGCTGTCTGCCACAGCAGCAGCGATCTCATCAACCACCTGTGGTGCAACCGGTCGTCGGCCTCTTCCCGGAGCGACGCCCAGTTCTCCAGTTGATTCGAACTCCTTCATCATGCTCCGCACAGCAGGTGGAGAAAAGGGACCTTTCCGTAATCATTTCTGCCGGCGATATTCTCAAAGTACAGCTCCAGCATTACTGTTGTTTTGATAAGAGAGCTTCACCAATGATGCCCTGCTCCTTTTCTCGAAGCTCATATTGACATGTCAACAAATGCACTGCGACTGGTCAGGGTGTGAGACTATGAATCTGATCACGGCGCCTAGTGGCCATATTAGGAACTGGACGATGACGCTGTGATGAATGGAAATCATGCACTCTGCACATTAATGCTACCAAGTTTGGTACTCGTAGGGTAATTAGTTTTTGTGCTGTAACATGTTAAATAGGGACAGTTTAACTATAACCAACCTGTACATAAATATATGCACCTTCACAGCTATTAATGGTTATTCTGTACAGATGCACTCTTCGTCCGACCTCTTGACGGAATCTGTGTTAGGCTGCGAGCTGTAAGGGTAATGCACAGGGGGTCCTGCATATATAGTGATCGGCAACTTGGGAATTTGGGTTGAACTTGAAGTGAGCTCAGGTAGCCGAAAAGCTTAAGGTAAATGGTACCGTACAGATGGTAATCCGCGTTCGAGTCCTAATCGGGCACAAATTTTCACTTCTCGCATTTCAATATATTTAATTGTGTCATTGCAGCTAATGTCAGTATCTCAATTCCGTCACGTGTATTTCTTTTGAAGCAGGTTTCACTGAGTTAAACAAGAAAATTTCTTTTCAGAACTGGTGATTTAATTATAAAGCATTTATTAATTTAGTTGGTTTAATAATCAAGTCTCTTTGTGTTCAAGTGGCATATCTACTTACTGTGTAACCTAATAGTTATTATTATTTTTAATCAAACCTTTAATTGTTTAATTTAGAAAGTAGCTCAGTTAAAATGTGAGGGAAATTGGAATCCTCGTGGAGAGAATCGTTTTACTGGGCGAAGGGCAGACTTTCAGAAGTTTTGTTTAGTGACCAGTTTTCACTATCGAATATACGGCCGCGTGACAGATCCAGGAAACAAAGCGGCGACATCGTGAAATTATCGCCTTGGAGTCTCTTTCTGAATGATCCAGACGGAGTGAAACAACAGGAGAAGACCATGCTGCGTTTGTCAGGATACTACCTGGGAACGCCTAGGCCAACCAGTGACCTCAAGCAGTGCCATCTGTTACTCTGTATTGCCATTTGATCACGGACAACGACATACTGCTCGGAATCCCAGAATGTCGCTTCTATGATCACTTCGCTGTTTCGTCACCTAAATCCCTCGATCCAGTCAACCTACTAGAGCACAGTTTTAGAAACATTATTAAATGTTAAAACAAAACAGAACAAAAAAGCTATCCAGGGTGTCCCAAAACTGTTGCGACGAACTTAGAGATGTTGTAGATGATGTCTTGAGCAAAAAATCGAAGATAGTTACCGGTTCCGGAAACGTCATCCAACGACGCTACAGAGTGTCGAAGTTACAGGTCACTACACTACCCCATCGGCAGCAAACGTGACTTTGTACGCTGACGGGCGTTAGGCAGAACGTCTCGCAATGTTTATGGTAGTCATTGATCGCGAATAATTCCCACAATCGACATTGGGGAAGATGTAGGTAGCTGCTGCGTAGACAATCCTCGTTTCCTATGAATGTGTTACCTTGGTGGACGACACTTTTGGTCACGTATTTCCACCTGCGATTAATTTTTCTCCTGTATACCGAGAAACGTTGGAGATTTTAGAGGGTACCAGTCACGTCATGCCAGGCACCGGCAGCTTCTTATCCTCGATTTGTTCCTCAAGACACCGTAGATAATCCCTCGAAGTTTGTCACAATATTTCTGTGACATCCTGTATGAGCCACCGTTTGTTCACAATGGGGAAGCGGGGGAGACAGAACTAATCTGGATAGACAAAAAGGCTCGCCTACGTCACTCTCTGTTAGTGACCATCTCAGGCGTTCCACTTAGAGAAGCGATGAGTACAGCAAACCGATGGACCCCGCCTGTAGCAGCTACGGCCTTCAGTACCAGCTGATGAGAAACTGCTTTTGCTCTCGTATTAGTTACCGATCAAACTTTCCGTAATTGCTTAATGGTCGAGTGGATAGGACCAAAGGCCCTATTTTTTGTGTGTATGTGCGTGCACTTCAGACAAGGCGGCATTTTCTATACTTCTGCTATCACTTGAAATTGGCTACATCCTTGTGCCGTCGAATGAACAACAGGAATTCTGTCTTTCCTAAGCAGGTTGGCGTGAATTATCTGAGCCGTGCATGGCTCATGTTCGTGCTATCTATTATTTAACATCTTGCTTTTACCGTACGGCCACCTCGTCATTTTAATTTCAATTACTGGTGTCACTGAATTGCTCTCTCACCTGCCCGTGAGTGGCAGCAGCAGCGCGTATCGATATTAGCCCTGCCGCGTTATCTTTGCTGGACGGCTATTACTTCCCGGTCGTCGTGTGTCTTGAAGGGAGATCGGACCTGGAGCAATTGGAGTTTGAACGAGGCAGAAGTGCAGTCGGGCTGTAGCAGCAGTCGGGGACGGAGCGCTAGGGAGTCGCGGACAACCAGCACTCGCCGACCTCTCCCGACACAGGATGAACTGTCCGACAGCCGGAGATGGCAGCGAGATCGACCGTTGGTCGGTCGTTCAGTTGGTCGCCTCTTTGGGGGACGTGTGTTTGGTCTTTTGACCGTTTCTGGGCCTCTTCACTGGGTCACCCTGTTGGACGTGGCTCGGTTCCTTCTTGTGTCGAGACGTCGTTGCCAATAGGCAAAAACTACCTCTGCGTGATAGGGTCAGAGCCAATGTGCCCGTGTCACCCAGTTCCGGGTGGACATCGGGTTGAGTCGGGTTGGAGCTGCAGTGAGCTCCGGATAGTCAAGACTCCCCCGACCGTTACTGATACACATGGTTTGTGTGGCAACGACTTCGGTTGGTTGTTGGGAGGTCGTCTGGTCAGACGACGTGTGTTTCGTCACCAACCGTCTTTCGGTTTGGAGTGTGTGTCCTCCTGTGATTTGTTCTAGTTGTTCATCAGTGGTTCGTTTTACGACTGTTCGAGATTCTTGTGGCAGTGTTTCGTGTAACTCTGTGTACCCTGTGTCAGTTCGACTGCGCAATGCTTTAAATGCTGTAATGCTGTCTGTGTACTGCAGTAGCCAGTTGGTGGGTTGCGACAGAGCAGCTAGTGAATGTTTTCTTACCGTGTTGGTGCCGTCCACCACGGCGTGTAGTTTCACAGCCGTTGCGATGTTTATGTAAGTCAGTGGTTATTGTGCCTTCGCTTATTAATACACCAATATTTGAAGACGAGTGTTACTGGTCTCTTAGCCTCGCTGGCATTTTGGCTGTAGTGCCGTTGGTCTGGTGACCGAAATCAGGTAGTTGGTTGGTTCGTCGGCTGTCTGTCGGATGGGTGGCCTTCCGATTAAGAGATTGTTGGTCAGTATGACTGTCTCGCCTAAACGGGCGTTAGTGTTACATTTCAGGCCGACCCTTGGAAACTTCTGAGCGCCGTTTCGTGCTTGTTACATAGTAACTTCGCAGTTTGAGTTTTAGTATTTCGGTTAATGTGTGGCCTTCAGCCGAGTTTTAATAAATCCTGAATTAAAGTTCTTGTCTTGCCCTTAAGTTATAAGATTGTTATTTTTTGTATGTGGCTTTCTCCCGAATTTTACATGAAATCTTTTAACGCCTTAAGCCATTAACTTATTGTGTTGATGTGTGGCCTTCAGCCGAGTTTAATATCTCTTTAACTGATGTTCCAAAGATTGTGATGCTTTGTTATGGGGCCATCAGCCGACTTTGCTTGAAATGTTTTAAGATAAAGCCTTCTGCAGTTTGACTGAAACACTTCTTATTGCTTAACATGCGGTCTCCAGCAGAGCTCAGTTTAAATTAAAGTGGTAAGGCCTTCAGCTTGTTTAGATTAAAGATTTATAAAATATTTCGGGTTAAACCTCCAGAAGAACCGTTTATTTTAAATTTTTTGCTTAGGCCTTGCGTCTTGCATTTTGAGTGTGGCCTTCAGCCGATCTAACGTTAGTTAAAGGAGGTCGATTGAGGTTTTGAGTGTTTTGAATTCTTGTGTAATATGGTGTGTGGACAAATAAAGTTTGTATGTTGAGTGCAACTGATAGGAGCTCATTTTGGCCCCTTTCCACAACCTAATCCGCTCTGTCCTGCTAGCGCAGGCATTTCATTATCATTTCGGTAATATTTTTTCCAGTGTTTGACAGCCGATAATACACTGTGGTTGTCACCAATAGGCTACAGTACTGGACAAGCATTGTCCTGTTGAAAAATGGCAATACGATACCCAATGGCTGCCCACTCCATGACGCTAGGAGTAACGCTGTCGTGCCTCTCGAAAACATTGGAAGAATATGACATCTCCCCAGGTGGCCGCCATGTTCGTGGACGGTGGTCATCTGTGCTGGAGCGAAACTACAGTTCATCGCTGAACACAATACGATGTCATTCGCCATCAGTCTAAGCTTCCTGTTAACAGGACCACTGCATGCGCAGCCGTTCGTGTTGCGATCCCACATGAGTACACTGCTTCTGGGTCTCCTTCATGGTGATAGCAAAACATCTAATGCGGTTGATGCCTCTTGATAGCCAACAAGACGTATCCGAAAACAAATCAGCAGAATACGGTCATATTATTTTAACATTAAGAAATTCCATAACGATATTCGTCTTGCATGTGTAAATTTTATTCCCACAGAAGAAAACTTTTTAGCTGCTACATGTGTGCTATTCAGCCGTATGGTAGTGTATATTGTTTACTACGGCCGGCAATCCCCCGGATTTGGAGCACACATCTTGCATTCAAGAGAGCTCACTGCGCTGGGGAAGTAGGGTTAGTTGTCAAAAAATATTTTGTAATAGAATACTGCAATTTGTACTTTGCATCTCCTAGAAGTGCGCTCTACAAAAACTACGGTTCTGTGATTTTTCTACACAAAATAAATGACGCAGTAACATGAATTGTTACGGATAGTATTGATAGGGAAAGAAGCACAGATGAAAGTATGACGTCTGATATGTTTTTGTTATGCTTTTTTTTAGGAAATTGCACTTTTACAACGCTATATAATAAATTTGTATTTTTTTGTTTTTAGTACAGCATCCCTCTGTTTCACATTACAGATCAACAATTTTCGAATAAAACCTGAATTGCACATTGACAATTTTGGTTGTGCTACAAATACTGTTTATTTTTATGTAATTACTGTGGGAGATAGCTACGTAGATCAAAAATGTTCCATAGGTCATGTGGCCCTTTATATAGCCTCACTCAGTTTGAAGACAGTTCACCACTTCTGATTCTTAGAGGAATTTTGTAAGACACTGATTCCATACGCAAACAAAGAGACCGAAATGACGTAACTCCAGATAGGAATGCAGCACTCCTGAAATACAGGAAATGACATGGGCTAAGTAACGCTACTAGGAAGCCTACCACAGTCTACGCTTCCTTACGATAATCTACCGTAGTCGTCGGTAATTTCACAACTCTACCAGCTGCATATTTACAGTGGCGGCTTCCTGTCACTACCTTAACGCAAGTGATACACATAACTTTATTAAATAATTAACTGTCACCCTTAGACTTTAATTTTTTTTTCCTACGAAAGGCTCTTGCTGAGATGTTCGGCTAACAGTTTTGCTTTCTGACAGTGTAAGGTACAACTTACTACTTATTCATCAGTTTCGGAAGCACAGTGTTTTCTTATCGGTCGTTGGAAGATGTGCTACGAAAGTATCTTCTCATATTTCATACGCGATTTTTGTCAGTCGCGCGGGATTAGACGAGCGGTCTAAGGGCGCTGCAGTCATGGACTGTGCGGCTGGTCCCGGCGGAGGTTCGAGTCCTTCCTCGGACATGAGTGTGTGTGTTTGTCATTAGGATAATTTAGGTTAAGTAGTGTGTAAGCTTAGGGACTGATGACCTTAGCAGTTAAGTCCAATAAGATTTGACACACATTGGAACATTTTTTTTTATTTTTGTCAACATCAGTCATGTATGCAGCCACAAATCATCCAATAATTTTGTGATAAACCGAATATAATTAATAAACAGAGGGCTATTAAACTCGATACAATCCTGTCTCCGTCATAAAAATTACATCTATTTTGATGTAGGAACTTGACATAATGTTACACTTATATGTGAATAATATTATTAATGCTCATCAGTTTTGTCATAATTTTTTTTTCAAAAAAATTAACATTTGTGGTCCCTTATAGACAACAAGAAAAGTCAATGTAATGCAAGCTCTCAGAATTTTTCTCTCGTTTCTACACATTTCACAACAGCCATACGCGACCGAACTGATGACTGTAAAACAAAAAAAGTCTCATCGTTCACTGTTAATAAAATGAGACACCCACGAACACCCATATTATCACAAACATCATGTCAGTCAAATGTTCAAATGCGTGTGACTTCCTATGGGAACAAACTGCTAAGGTCATCGGTCTCTTAGACTTACACACTACTTGAACTAACTTATGCTAAGAACAACTCACACACACCCTTGCCCGAGGAAGGACTCGAACCTCCGGTGGGAGGGGTCATGTCAGTCATTTTCCTTTTCTTTTTTGGGAAATTTCGTTTCGAGTCTATTTATTTGCAATGTTGGATAGATGAGGTGGATTTCAGCAACTGCTACATAACCCAGCTTGTGTAGTACGATCATCGACTCAAGATAAAGAATGAAATTTTCTCTATGCAAAGTCTATCCATGTAAGTTTCAGTTAGACGTGTTATATCTGTAGAACGGCTTTCTTTATGAAAAGCCCCTCAAGAGAACAATAATTATCATACTTATTTTTGTTATTTTTGACTGCCACAAGAGCGAAGAGCAAACGTCTCCTAATCTCGACTTCCTTGCAAGATACAAAATACGGTTATTTTTAAATTTGTTCTTACTACGTCACATACATTTGGTAAGAAATTGCTTTATTGCAATTTTAAAATAGCGTTTTCAAGACTGAACTTGCCATTTTCCCATTAACAATGTATCCAAACAAGTAACTGCCGCTCGTTAAGAAAGGCTCCCGAACCCTCCAATATCTGAAGTGAGCTACTCTTGTTTTTTTTTTTTTTTTTTTTTGTCTTTTCTCTTTTCAATTTTGTGACCTCACAATATTAAGCAGCCCTGAGAAGCTATCTTTTGAGATGGTTGGAAGGATTTATTTTGCAGATCATTTGAGATTTGGCACATTTAAACGGCGATCTGTTCTATCTAAGAAAATAAAAAGTTGGTATGGTTTAGTAAATTGCTTGTACTCACTTATGTTACAGTTAAGTTGTGTCGTCTTTGCATCAGATGTGCCGCCGACCTGTGACATCTTGTTTGCCGTCGAGGCTAGAGCATTACTCTATTATAAGATCCTTCCTGGAGGGGTGACCAAGAGTAAATTCAGGCAATAATTTACGTTGGACAAATAGATTAAGCTTACAGAGCACGCTGTCCTTTAATATGTTCACGACTCTTATACATACACCTCGCTGGTTACGATTTATCGTTTCCAAGTTAAGCACTGACCTCTGTATCACAATTTCTATATCTACAGTTTTTCTTCATGGAGCATGTTTTATATAACGATTCTTTTGAGTAGTGCATTGACAAAATTCTCCAGTTATAAATCTTTATACAAAAATATTAATAAAGTGTTAAAGACTCACAGCCAAAAAAAAATGAAAAGATTTTGGGAAGAGAAAGAGAAGGAAACAAGAAAAGAATGAATTATCATGTAACATTCAAGTTAATCACCGTCTCTAGGGCAAAAATGTACAATAATAATAATAATAATAATAATAATAATAATAATAATAATAATAATAATGGATTTAAGACTAATTTATGTCTTTGAAAACATATGCTCAAATATAAATATTTTTCTCCGAACACTCGTGGATGGCTCTGTGTATCTACCCATACTACGCTCACATTTTAAAGAGTAAATAAGTAAGGACAGTTTTAATTCAGGTGTGCGATACGGCACTATATTGTCACAAATGGGATCCAAGAACATCAGTATGATTCGTTTCTGTCGTTGCAGATACGTTATCTGATGACAAGAATGAAAAAAAAAAAAGGTTTCTAAGACATCCTCGGATGTCTGAAGGACATGGCATAATAGACCATTAAACAGCCACTGGAAATAGTATCATTAAGATTAATTTCCGTCGTTGCTGCATTCAGTTATCTGCTGAGGAGAAATGAATAAAAGTGTGATATGTAACTGGGATTAAAAGTAGCTACAAACGCGCTTAGTGGCACCAACTTATCAATGAAGTACAACATCGTATGCCACTTCAGGTTAAATATTCCAACGCAATAAGAATTCGCTTTAGTTTTTATGACTCACATAAACAATAAAACTTCTTTTCGAGCGGTACGTATTCAGTTATTGCTACGAATTTCACTTCTTTATTATCTCTCAGGAACCAAAGAAATTTAATCCCAAGAATTGTAGGTATAACTTTAATGTAACTACATGAAGCACAGCTGATGTAATGGTAAGGCGCTATTCCGAAAAAAAAAACCTGTAAGAGCTTGGTGTTCGTTGTTGGACTGTTGTGTTTCATGCTGCCTTCGATTCTTACACACTCGCGCTCCAGTTCCTACAGTAAGGTATTATTCTGGATTTGTTGCAAATTCAACTGGCTCCTGATCGGATTATGGAACAACGGGGCGACTTTGGGGACTTACCGTATACTGCAGTAATCTGCTGTTATCGCTCGCAGATTCAGCAGCAGTGTACTATCGATACCCGTCCTCGCAATACACCTCTGCGCGTTTTATATGAACGAAAATCATTGCGCCGACATTGTATATCTGCAATACGGCTACAGAAATGACGCTAAGATGTAGTGACCAATATTATATATGGGGTGATACGCTCTTTCTATTCTCAGTGTCAGAGCTTAAGGACAGCGAATAAAAATGTGAATTTATCCCCTTACCGAAAGTGTAACCGAGAAGCAAAAACTTTACAAACTTAGTAGCAAAATAATAACTAGTGTTTGCACCGACTTATATGCCCTGGCTTTCTAAGTGTTCAGCGCTGTTGGAAAGGTCTCCAATCAATTTCAACATTCCAGTGTGACGTTACTAAGGATCACCATTGAGCCAGCATTTTACAACAAGAAGTCAGATACATAACGCCATGCAGGCACGTTAGAGTTTGCAGGCCGTTAATCAAGGTAGAGGAAGAAACGATTATTGCTGTGCTCTAGACAGTTCCTTCATATATCATGTAAAAAAAAATTTGCAGTACCTAATATATCGCAAATAAACTTTTGTCTGGAGAAACGGTAAATGTCTGGAATTTTTGTCACACTCGTTAAATGAGATATTGTTCAGCTCGAGGGATATTGTATCATCATGCTATAAATGGCAATTAATTTAGGACTGCTTTAGAAAGACCAAAAAAGAAGAACTGATCTTAATACACTGCCGACGTGGAGGTTATTAAAGAGAACGAACAAGGGGGGACTAGACAATTATGATGGCGGAAATCAAACTTAATCTCTTCCTACATACTATCTCAGTATTTGCCTCAAATGGTTTACGGAAAGTACAGAAAACGTGTCTGGATGACTGGTGTGGAATTTGAGCTCTACTCCTTCGTATTAGGTATCCATTGTTTGAACGTCTGGGCCACCTCGTTCGTTGCAAAAAGAAACCACCCACTAAGGAAATGTATAGAGAAATGTTTCATTGCAGTTGTGAGGAATAACTGCGTGAGAATTTATTTTGCTCTCTGTAGCGGGTTGTATGATGTAATGAAACTTCATGGTACGGAATTCTAAACAGACCTGTCCTTTCGTGGGCAACCCAAAATGAACTACACGAGTACGCTTCACACTCCGGGATAAAATATTCAGTCTGTTAGTAGCTTCCTCTCACAGTTTCATGTTCACTTAGATGTCCTATATTATGGGTACACCCGTATAGACAAATATTTTTAAGACGCTCTGCCGAGTTGCATACGAGCTTCGAAACTATGATCTGATATACCATTACAACACGGAGGCTTGATGTGAGGTTAAAAAAGGTATCCACTGGAAGAAATAGAAAATGGCTCTGAGCCCTATGGGACTCAACTGCTGTGGTCATAAGTCCCCTAGAACTCAGAACTACTTAAACCTAACTAACCTAAGGACAGCACACACATCCATACCCGAGGCAGGACTCGAACCATGCCCGCATCTCGTGGCCGTGCGGTAGCGTTCTCGCTTCCCACGCCCGGGTTCCCGGGTTCGATTCCCGGCGGGGTCAGGGATTTTCTCTGCCTCGTGATGGCTGGGTGTTGTGTGCTGTCCTTAGGTTAGTTAGGTTTAAGTAGTTCTAAGTTCTAGGGGACTGATGACCATAGATGTTAAGTCCCATAGTGCTCAGAGCCATTTGAACCATTTTTGAACTCGAACCTGCGACCGTAGCGGTCGTGCGGTTCCAGACTGTAGCGCCTTTAACCGCTCGGCCACTCCGGCCGGCGAAGAAATAGAAACGTCACAGTTTTAAGGATAGTAGAAAATGGGATACCATTGTTCTTGCAGACTTGTCTTTCGCTTTGAAACTGTACAGTGTTCCTTTGCATTATTTCTCATAAGTTCATCGTGTTTCATTAACTGTGTTTCATTAACGAGAGTCTGTATCGACTATCTTGTGACGTTTTGTCATATTATTAAGGCACGTTTATTGTTTTGCAGATTTTCCGTTTCCATTGTTCCGGAAGAAACTCATATCCATAAAACCACTCAATGGCTTAACTGCATCTCAGTGCGAAAAAATACTAGTTCTTCAGTAATTGGGTGGTTAAAGATTCATAATTTTAAGTCAGCACTTGACTCATAAAAAATTGTTGGTGTCCCTTCTGATACAATGTCGGCAATTAATTGCGCAAACAAAACATCTAGGGTGTCACTACGCCATTCTCCACGTTACCTTTGCCCTACAAGTTCTAGAGAAGCGACGAATGCACGAGAACGTCCGAGGAGTTTGCGAAGTGGAAGCAGTAGTAGTCAGAAGCAGCACAGCAGGTCCTTATTCATGCCTACACATCTCATTCGTTATGAGCACAGGCCCCGAGAGGCAAGGGTCTAAGTTCTAATCATGATAAAGCAGAAATATCTAGTACGCCAGGGAGTTTCAGTGAGGTTTATTTTCTTTAAAGCAGCTGAGTAGACCACGTTTCCGGCCTTCCCGTCTGAATTGGTTATCAGGATTCGAATGTGGTGAAACGAATCGGTTGGCAGCCACTAGCCCAGTGTGAGAGGTATCGAATGTGATGTCGAAAAACGGCGGACTATAAATTTGTATTGTATGACTATATGGTTAGAAATGATCTAAAATTTATACCATGAACGAGAAAATGTTAATTACACAGGATAACATTGTCTTCGACTTTAACTATTCCGTTGTCATTCATCTAAAACGCCGTCAGGAGGATACAATTAGCTCGAAAACAGAAAATTCGAACGGAAGACCACAAATCTGAATTACAAACACAGACCCTGAATCAGAATCACAATCTGAAACTTTTCGCAGATTATGTGATGACTGCAAGGCAGTACTATTCGATAAAACTGTAATGCTATGCAGTTTGATGGAGAGGGCGGAGAAAGTTTGTAGTTATGCACTTCACGATAGATTAAAATGCAAACATAAAAATTGTGTAAATAAGTACCTTATAAAAACAATGTTTAAGGATGACAAGAAGAGTATCTAGTACCTTCAGTTGTACGTAAGGCAAACGGAGGGCTTTGGTTTATTTTTGGGTACTGGGACAAAAGAGATTGCTCCCAAAACACTATTACGACACATTCTGTGAGACTGCACAAGTGTGTGGATTCGTATCAGCTGAGGCTGGCAAGGTATAAAACCGTGCATATAGAAAGAAGTGTAGCACGAATAGTCACACGATTAATTGATTGGAGAGACAGTGTAACAGAAATACTGGAAAAACTTAATTAGTCAATACTCGAACAAATACTCTATTTACACTGAGTAGCCAGAATATTATGACCACCTAATATCGATTAAACCCTCCAGGCGATAGCTGCGTCATCTGGCGAGGAATTACTGTTAATCAGACACACGCACGATTCACGTAGTATCAGTGAGCGGCTTTCCGTGTGTAGAATGGGGAAGGCGGGCGATCTATCTGAATTGGACGGAGGGCAGATTGTGCTGGCCCGGAGGCTCGGCACGGGCATTTCGGAAGTTTCACGACTTGATTGGTGTTCGAGGGATGCTGGGTGAGTGTCATCAACACGTGGCGAAACCTAGGCGAAACCAAGTCCAGACGTCGTGGTGTTGGCCGGCCACCCCTCATTACAGATGGCGGTCGTCGTAAGCTGGGCAGACTGGTAAAACATGACAGGCGACGAACTGTGGCGGTACTAACATCACACTTTAGTCTAGGCAGAGTACAAGTGTGTCTGAACACACAGTTCACCGAACACACCTGACGTTGGGTGTCCGCAGCCAACGACACATGCCCGTGCCAATGTTAAAACCATGACATCGGCTACTAGCACTGAAATGGACACTTGACCATCGTGGCTGGATGTTGGCCCAGTGGCAGAGCATTGCGTGGTCTGATGAATCCCGATACCTTCTTAATCATGCCGACGGGAGGGCGCAAAACCGTCGTCTTCTGGGGGAACACCTCCTTGACACCTTGACGGAGACAAGTTGGCGGCGGCTCCATTATGCTCTGGGGAATATTGACGTGCGGATCCATGAGTCCAGTGAAGCTCGTGCAAGACACCATGACGGCCAAACGGTATCGTACACCGGTTGCATACACGCACACCCCTTCATGACGAAAATGTTTCCCGACGGCAGTGTCGTTTCTCGTCAAGATAATGTGTCAAGTCACTAAGCCAGGAGAGTGACGGAGTGATTCAAGGTACACTGTGGCCAGTTCCAAGTATGCTCTGGCCCCCCATCTCTCCAGGTCTGAACCCGATCAAACACATGTGGGATGTGACTGCACGTGGCTTCAGAGCTCATCGCCCCCCTCCCCGGAATTTACGAGAATTAGGTGACTCCTGTGTGCAGATGTGGTGCCATTTCCCTCCAGCCACCTACCAAGGCCTCATTGCTTCCTCGGCACAACACCTTGCGGAAACCTACCTAGTGAAATCGAAGAATTGAACTTTCGGCCCTCAGCACTGAATAGTGAACAGGATGTGAGAATAAAATGAGGCTAATAACTGCTCCCACAGAGACGTACAAGTAATCGTACTTGTGAATAAAAAAATGTCCAACTTAGATGTTAGAAACGTTTTTTTCTGAAAGTATTTTTTTGCCGTGTATTTTATATGGATGTGAAATGTGGCTGATGGGCATAGAGACAAGAATAGAAGAGAAGCTTTTGGAACTGTCTTGTTACGGAAGATCTTGAAGATTAGCCGGTGCCGGCCACTGTGGCCGAGCGGTTCTAGGCGCTTCAGTCCGGAACTGCGCTGCTGCTACGGTTGCATGTTCCAATCCTGCCTCGGGCATGGATGTATGTGATGTCCTTAGGTTAGTTAGGTTTAAGTAGTTCTAAGTCTAGGGGACTGATGACCTCGGATATTAAGTCCCATTGCGCTTAGAGCCATTTGAAGCATTTGATTAGCTGGTTAGATGGAATAAACTACTAAAGTGCCTCTGAAAAGAACAGAGGAGAAAAGAGCTTAATGGCGTGACTTGATTACAAGAAGGGATAGGTTGACAAGAACCAAACAATAGTTTATTAGGTTACGGAGAGAAATGTAGGAGTAACGAGTTTAAAGGGTGAGCAAAGTTTGAGTACAAAAGCAGTATATGGTATATGGTACTGTAGTTGTGCCGATATGAAAAGACTTTAACAATATAGAATTACATGGAGAGCTGCTTCGAACCAGTCTCTGGGCTGATTATTACAACACAAGACTGACAAGAGAAATATTTAGTGTTGGCAGCTTTCATGAATGTTAGGAACCGCAAATGTGCATTATACGACGCAGTTCCTTACGACAAGAGAGGTAACGTTGGAGAAATTCGGATTTGCTCCTCGCTCTATCACTCATCAGCCGCAAACGGAAGAACAACATACAATTAGAAGAAAGGGATGGTGATGGGGGTGGAAACTCGTATGTCCTCTGTCCTTCTCAGCAAATATTGCATGAGGTCACCTACATTTTTAACGTGGTACAAATGCCTACGACCTGAGTAACACAAAATGTCTTATTAGAATAGTAATTAGTTTACATCGGTACACATGCTACTTCTCATTATCATAACATCAGGAAATTGCAGTGCAGATAAATAAAGCTTTTGAAAAGCATTCGACCGAAAATGTGAGGAGACCATGTGTGATGCAATTAAGATCTGTAATAGTAACAAACTCTGACAACGTTATAACTTATGCAAATATACACGGTGGTCGGAAATACCCGTTACAAACTTCTAGGACATGTGCAGGGTAGTGAGAACATAACATTTTGAATAGTAACCCAGGTCCGGAAACTTATCGTTTCCGTTCTACGACAGTTTCAATGCAGATGATTATTTCATCCACACCCATGTGAGGAATGTACTTAGGTGTGACCCAGTACAATTGTTGCAATCCATTAGAAAATAATTCTGACTCGTTTCGGTATTACTTACGCATTTGCACTACGACTTACACCTTATGGTTTACGTTAGTCGACAACAACAAGAA
This sequence comes from Schistocerca serialis cubense, assembly GCF_023864345.2. Lineage (NCBI taxonomy): Eukaryota > Metazoa > Arthropoda > Insecta > Orthoptera > Acrididae > Schistocerca > Schistocerca serialis. Next base: position 533,107,432 of record NC_064639.1, on the reverse strand, counting down.
CCCAGCATCTACGGCACCAGCCGCAACGTACCGATGCATTACAACAGCGGCTCGATGTAGCAATCATCAACGTTGTTACACGCAATGTACCTCCGAAACAAGTTCTGGTACACTCTCTCCATCCCACCTGGTGTCTCTTCAATGTCTTGTGCAGCGGCCAGAACTCGTGCCAACAGATCTTCCTGTGTCTCTACAGGTGTCTCATAAATTAGGCTCTTCATACGACCCCACAAGAAGTAGTCCATAGGGGTTAAATCCGGCGATCGTGGCGGCAACGCGGTTGGACCACCACGGCCTATCTACACTCCTGGAAATTGAAATAAGAACACCGTGAATTCATTGTCCCAGGAAGGGGAAACTTTATTGACACATTCCTGGGGTCAGATACATCACATGATCACACTGACAGAACCACAGGCACATAGACACAGGCAACACAGCATGCACAATGTCGTCACTAGTACAGTGTATATCCACCTTTCGCAGCAATGCAGGCTGCTATTCTCCCATGGAGACGATCGTAGAGATGCTGGATGTAGTCCTGTAGAACGGCTTGCCATGCCATTTCCACCTGGCGCCTCAGTTGGACCAGCGTTCGTGCTGGACGTGCAGACCGCGTGAGACGACGCTTCATCCAGTCCCAAACATGCTCAATGGGGGACAGATCCGGAGATCTTGCTGGCCAGGGTAGTTGACTTACACCTTCTAGAGCACGTTGGGTGGTACGGGATACATGCGGACGTGCATTGTCCTGTTGGAACAGCAAGTTCCCTTGCCGGTCTAGGAATGGTAGAACGATGGGTTCGATGACGGTTTGGATGTACCGTGCACTATTCAGTGTCCCCTCGACGATCACCAGTGGTGTACGGCCAGTGTAGGAGATCGCTCCCCACACCATGATGCCGGGTGTTGGCCCTGTGTGCCTCGGTCGTATGCAGTCCTGATTGTGGCGCTCACCTGCACGGCGCCAAACACGCATACGACCATCATTGGCACCAAGGCAGAAGCGACTCTCATCGCTGAAGACGACACGTCTCCATTCGTCCCTCCATTCACGCCTGTCGCGACACCACTGGAGGCGGGCTACACGATGTTGGGGCGTGAGCGGAAGACGGCCTAACGGTGTGCGGAACCGTAGCCCAGCTTCATGGAGACGGTTGCGAATGGTCCTCGCCGATACCCCAGGAGCAACAATGTCCCTAATTTGCTGGGAAGTGGCGGTGCGGTCCCCTACGGCACTGCGTAGGATCCTACGGTCTTGGCGTGCATCCGTGCGTCGCTGCGGTCCGGTCCCAGGTCGACGGGCACGTGCACCTTCCGCCGATCACTGGCGACAACATCGATGTACTGTGGAGACCTCACGCCCCACGTGTTGAGCAATTCGGCGGTACGTCCACCCGGCGTCCCGCATGCCCACTATACGCCCTCGCTCAACGTCCGTCAACTGCACATACGGTTCACGTCCACGCTGTCGCGGCATGCTACCAGTGTTAAAGACTGCGATGGAGCTCCGTATGCCACGGCAAACTGGCTGACACTGACGGCGGCGGTGCACAAATGCTGCGCAGCTAGCGCCATTCGACGGCCAACACCGCGGTTCCTGGTGTGTCCGCTGTGCCGTGCGTGTGATCATTGCTTGTACAGCCCTCTCGCAGTGTCCGGAGCAAGTATGGTGGGTCCGACACACCGGTGTCAATGTGTTCTTTTTTTCCATTTCCAGGAGTGTATCTTTCACCATACCGTCTGTTGAGATGTCTCCGGACAGCCACTGAAAAGTGTGGTGGTGTTCCACCATGCTGAAACTACATTTCCTGACGGACATTCAATGGCTCAGCTTCCAAGAACGGGTCGATTACGTGTCGTAGGAAGACTGAGTATGAGGGAACCGTGAGCTTGGATTGAAGGAGGTATGGTCCAGTCACATGACCGTCCAGAATACCTGCCCACGCGTTAATTCCAAACCTGCTTTGAAATGCCTGATCATGCGTGGCATGAGGGTTTTCGTCCGCCCAGCATTCAGAACACAATCCCTTGTGAACCTACATTCATCTGTGAAGAGAAATCGACGTGGAAAGAGGGGCGCGTCGATACAACACTGCAGGAACCATGTGCAGAAGGCGACGCGTTGTGAAAAGTCTGCTGGACCCATAGCGTGTACCGTTTTTAAGTGATACGGATGTAATTGTTGCTCATGCAGGGTGTCGAAGACGGGACTGTGACTAACAGCTATCGCACGTGCAGTTGTTCGCGAACTCGTTGACGGCTATCTTCAATGCGACGCAGTGCACCTTCTTCAAATTCGGGAGTGCGGCGTCGCAGTGGAGCACTACAGTCCTGCCTCCTCACGGTGAAGGTACCCGTTTCTCGTAGCCGTTGTGTAACTTGGGCAAACAGTTTGTGCGATGGAGTGTGACGGTGTGGAAAACGTTTTTGATACAGCCGACTAGCAGCTCTTCCGTTACCTCCAGCTTCGCCATACACAAGGAGCATGTCTGTGTATTCCGCAGACGTGTACTGCACTGTCGGGGATGCACAGGTATTGACTCGGTCTCACAGCAAAGCGCGGCCAAAAAGTGACATCTGGGGATCGTTTGATGCAGTACTCGTCATCGTGTCTACCCTGCTGCATACCAGGACAGGGAACTCTGAGAGGTAGCGTTCTCGCTTCCCGCGCCCGGGTTCCCGGGTTCGATTCCCGGCGGGGTCAGGGATTTTCTCTGCCTCGTGATGACTGGGTGTTGTGTGATGTCCTTAGGTCAGTTAGGTTTAAGTAGTTCTAAGTTCTAGGGGACTGATGACCATATATGTTAAGTCCCATAGTGCTCAGAGCCATTTTTTTGAACTCAGATGTTTCCCTTGCCCTAAGCAGTCGTTGACGAGGTACACATCTGAACTGAAACTGTCGTAGAACAGAAACGATACGATTCCGGACATGGGTTCCTATTCTGTAATCACTACCCTCTACATGTCCTAGAAGTTTGTAGCGGGAATTTCCGACCACCATGTATATGCTCATAAGAGGCGTCGGATGCGTTTCCGCTGCTGTTTCTGCAGATATTTGCAGTTTCGTTTCTGCAGTGTGTAGCAGATTTATTTCTCGGTCCAAACAAAATTATTTGTAAAGTGGAATGTTACGTGTCTCTTCGGTAGAGAGGTCCCGAAGTGGTGTAGTGTGATATTTGTTTAATCGGTATGTATTAAAAGAGTCAGCAGAACAAAAAGAATACTGAGTACTCCAGCAGCGACTGTGCAGCGCTGCTGCACGGCAACAGCAGTAAGCGCGAGTCAGGGCGTTGATGTCTCTGCCGGGGTACCGGTTATTCTTCTTGTTTCACTGCTCTTCTTAATACATATCGGCAAAACAAATATTGCACTACACTAGTTTGGGACAGCTCTATCAAATGTGCACATAAAATTCCGCTGTAAAAATCATTTTGTTCGTAACTGGAAACAAACCGACGTTTTCCGTCTAAACAGGGTGTGGGACGAATGACGTGACGAGCAATATTTGCTTGAGCTGACGCCAGCTACACATAGCTGAAACGAAATTGCAAATACCTTCCGAAACAGCAGCGAAAATGTTTCTGACGACTCTTACGAGGGACGCAAGTTCCTTTGTCGGTAGTCGGCTCTACATTTGGACTCACAAACCGTTTCGGATTTGTTGCTGACAGCATGTGTGGTCAGTTTGAGAATGTTCTCTTTTACGTGACTGAAACGGTACAGATCAGGTCGTCAGCCCATCCAGGATGGTAGATCATCACACGTGCAACTGAAAAGTGTTTTTTGCTAATCGCAGCTTCTGATTTGTAGAATTCCTTGCCGTTTTCGGTGTTTTTATGCAGCTTTATTCTTCGGAATTTATCTTGAAATTTAAAACTTCATAGAATGTGAAAACGTAAAAGGGGTGGGGAGGGTCAAGACCTCTTCCGTCCCTCGGATGCGTGCCCGAATTCATGTACTATGCATTATATGTCACACACTTGACTCGTCGATGGCTAATTGAGTTAAAACGTTCCTCCTCAACTTTCCCCGCTTGCCCACTCTGTTTACGGGCAGGAAGCTTCTCGCGTGGCATCCCCACTCGTCGCGCGTGTGTTGGTACGCGTACAGGTATGAGAGGAACGCGGCGCGTGCGCGAGGTTGGCCAGACTGCGCGGCGCCGTGGCCTTGGGCTGCAGTAGGAGTGCAGCGTGGCGCGCGTGCAGAGTGCATCGTCAGGAGACGCGCTGACGTCAGCGGTCCGCGGTCCGGTGGCCGCGTGGCCGGCTGGCCTTGGAGCGCCCGCCAGGTTCAAGAGCCGCAGCAGGCTGCAGCCTCCGCCTGTTGCCACGTCCCTCCGCTGCACCCGCGCCAGCGTTGTCGGAGCGCGCCCCACCTGCCACACGGTCGCCTGTCTCGTGCACACGCTTGCACAGCCAAACGTTGGTACTACTGACGATGTTCCGCTTGCAAGTTGGCACCACCGATGTTTGTTTATTTGGTTTACAGCTCCTGCAGTAGTTTTTGTAGGGCTTTTTCGCTTAGTTTGATTGAATATGACAGCTCTAACCCACAATGGTGAACAAAACTTTAGGACGAAACTAGCTTCCGCTTGATGTGTCACTGCCAAGTAACGTGGTTCCGCGGAAACTTTGACCATATGTAGAAAGAACTGCTGAAGTATAGCACAGAAAGAAATACGCAATGAAACGAACAGAATTAATACTTTTATTAAGACAATAACTACACTGAAGTCAACTGGACATTAAAAAAACGGAGGACATAGCTCTTCAAAGATTGTTTGATCACCAAGGATTGCGACGTATGTTTTTGCAACGTGCTCCCATGCTGACTAAAAGGTTGGTAAGTTCTCGTGGTACGGTGTTCCACTGCTCCCCCAGTACTGTTGGCCGTGCAAAAAAATGAATTCAGGGCCGAATGGACCCCTGAAAAGACGCATTGGGGAAGGAGTACAGTGTCCCAGTAACATCGACCAGAGAGCGTACCGTCCAAGGACATAGAGGTCAGTACGGCTGTGCAACATTGTGCTTCCCGCGCAATAACACCTGGAGCACCAAAACGATCATGTTCGAGAATGTTCCAGCGTACATTAAGCGTTCCTCTCTATTGCCATATGAGGGTACGTCCAGTACCATTATACAGACTGAATCTGCTCTCATACAAGACGAGCACGTGACCTACTCTTTGCTGACCTAGTCCCTAATTTCCTAGCGCCATCATAGTCGGTGTTGCCGATTTATGACTGTCAACGGAATACAATGTACTAGTCGTCTGGCAAAAGAACCACCCTCATGCAGTCGCCATGTCACTGTGGAGGGTGACACTGAGTGCCTTGCAGTCCTGTTAAATACGATTTCATTTGCACTCTCTGTTTGACGATGTGCCCTTCTTGCATGTTGCACAATGTAGCGGTCATTTGCTGCTGTGTTTGACCGTGACTATCTCCTCTCCTTCAGGGAACAGTGCCTGTTATTCGGAACGCTCCCTGTGCACGTGAAACAACCCTGTGAGCAGTACCAAATTACTAGGCTGCGCTCGTCACACTTAGTCCTTCTTCCAGTTTTCTGCTGATTATTCTCCATAAGAAACCAAATGATATTTCTGGGTCATGTTCTAATGAAGAACACCAGCACAGTGCACCGTAGCTGCTCGCTGACTGACAGACACTGTCTTTTCCCGTTCAAGTTGCGAGGTAGCCTCATTTGGCTCTATAGTCACCTTTACCTCACGGTATGTGACGTCAGTCTTTCCGGCCACTACTTGAAGACCTCTGACAACATGCTCCTGTTCTTTCATTAATTTCCACCGAATAGTTAACACGTTATGTTACCTTATCTATGTACCCATCAAATTTTGAAGAGCAGTGTAGATTTTCATTTCACGGTGCCAACTGTTTTCCATTTCCTCCGTAGTCTCCTTTAATATCTTCATCCTCCCCAGCAGCTGGTTTGGTCTAATACACTAATACAGCGACGTATGTAAGAAACTCTTTCGGGACTGGAGAATATTGGTTGTCTTTCAGATCTTGTATTGATTATTTCTGATACAGATCAAAATTTCAGAATACGCACAGTGCCATTTGAATGAGCTTCCGTTTTAGGACCTACACTAAGTGATCAAAAGTAACCGGACACCCCCAAAAACACGTTGTCCATATCAGGTGCATTGTGCTGCCACCTACTGCCAGGTACGCCATATCGGCGACCCCAGTAGTAATTCGTCATCGTGAGAGAGCTGAATGGGGCGCTCCGCGGAACTCACGGACTGCGAACGTGGTCACGTGACTGGGTGTCACCTGTGCCATGCGTCTGTACGCGAGATTTCCACACTCCTAAACATCCCTAGGTCCACTCTTTCCGTGGTGATAGTGAAGTGGAAACGTGAAGGGACACGTACAGCACAAAAACATACAGGCTGACCTCCTCTGTTGACTGACAGAGACCGCCGACAGTTGAAGAGGGTCGTAATGTGTAGTAGCCGGACATCTATCCAGACCATCACACCGGAATTCCGAACTGCATCGGGATACATTGCAAGTACTATGACAGTTAGGCGGGAGGTGAGGAAACTTGGATTTCATGGTCGAGCGGCTGCTCATAAGCCGCACATCACGCCGGTAAATGCCAAACAACGCCTCGCTTATTGTAAGGAGCGTAAACATTGGACATTTTGCAGTGAATAAACGTTGTGTGGATTGGAAAATCACGGTCCAGAACGTGGCGATCCGATGGAAATGTGTGGGTATGCCGAATGCCCGGTGAAAGTCATCTGGCAGCGTGTGTAGTGCCAATAGTAAAATTCGGACGCTGTGGCGTTACGGTGTGGTCGTGTTTATCAGGGAGAGGGCCTGCATCCCTTGCTGTTTTGCGTGGCGCTATCACAGCACAGGCGTACATTGATGTTTTAAGCACCTCCTTGCTTCCCACTGTTGAAGAGCAATTCGAGGATGGCGATTGCATCTTTCAATACGATCGAGCACCTGTTCACAGTGCACGGCCTGTGGCGGAGTGGTTACACGACAGTAACATCCCTGTAATGGCCTGCACAGAGTACTGTCGAGAATCGCTGACTTCGTGCCAAGCCTCACAGGCCGACTTCGATAGGTCTCCTCAGTGCGGCACTCCGTGAAGAATGGGCTACTATCCATCAAGAAACCTTCCAGCACCTGATTGAACGTATTCCTGCGAGAGTGGAAGCTATCATCATGGCCAAGGGTGGGCCAACACCATATCGAATTGTAGCATTGCCAATGGAGGGCGCCACCGACTTGTAAGTCATTTTCAGCCAGGTGTCCGGATACGGTTGATCAAATACTGTATCTCGGCTGGCACAGGAATTAACATGGTTGGAACAGTTGAAAAAGAATATTTTGTCTCGAGAAAATAGCTTTACGAGTATCAAATATGGTCATAGTGGCTTCGTAAATTGCACGTCTGAAGTAGGCCTACAGCAGGATAAAAATCAAAAGTAGACGTTAAAGATACACGATCACGTGAAACTTAAAGTATATGAAATGCGGTACTGCAGAACACTTCAAAAATGATAAATTACAATGTGAAGAGTTACTGACAGGTATAGGAGAGAGACGAAGTCTGTAGAAGTTCTTATCGAAAGAAGCTTCGTGTTAATGGGTACCTATACAATTTTGTTTATGATTCCTCTAGTGGCGTATCACTATACAGTGGCACGAAGATTTCAATGCGTACCAGAACGGCAGACCTGTATGTGAAAATAAACAAACATTACTTATGTAACCTTACTTTTCCGAGGTGACAGTTAATCCTTTATGACTACATCTCGTAATACTGAACAGACCCGTGAGCCGCTCGGGATAAAAACTGTTGCAGCGAGCCTCTCCTGAGCATTCGGTGAGTTACATTGATTTGCAACAGTGTCATCCCGCGGAGTCTTGAGCACACCTTTGCGCTCTCCAGAAAAACCGATAGCAGGTGAGCTACACCAAACGATTCACCAGCCATCCTCGTGATCAACATACTGTCCACTTCTGAGAAGAACGTGCATGACGACAATGTGCCAATCGGACACTTGTGCGTTGTGACGTAATCCGGAGGAGAGTCGTACACCTTTTGGTAAAAACGTTATCATTATTGCAATTGCGTGAACATTTTGTGACTGACGTGATTACATGCAAGTGGACGGGCGTTCACTAAGATTTGCATCATATCTTTTTCTCTGCCAGTTTCTGTCTATAAAATGCCAAATTTCTTGTGGGACCACGTCGAATATTCTCGCTTCAGTCTCTATGCTTTCATGTAGTTCAGACAGGTGGGGCGTTGTACGTAGTCTTGAAAGTGGCGTCTGTAACGGAGGTGTTTTCCAAGCAGAGAGCTGTTACTGAGTGTCGTTTGGCGTAACACCATAGCGTCGCAAATATTCATAGGCGCTTGCAGAACGTCTGCGGAGACCTTGCAGCGAATAAAAACACGCTGAGTCGCTAGGCGAGGCGCCTGCCATCATCGTAGCAAAGGTCGCGCAAAACCTGCTGGCCGGCCGCACACAGCTGTGACAGTATTGCAACGTGCGTTCACTCCCATTCGAGGTGATCGACGGTTCACGATGAAACCCTTCGCTACTTAAATGGATGTCTCTGCTGATATTGCTGAGACACTCGTCTATCAGTTGGGGTAACGGAAGGTGTGTGAATGCTGGGTTCCTCGCCGCCTAACAGAAGACCATAAGAAGCAACGAAGGACCGTCTGTGCGTAACTGCATGGCGTTATGAGGCTGATGATGACAGTTTTTGTCGAACATTGTCGCAGGTGATGGAATATGGGTTCATCGGTTCGAGCCGGAAACAAAACAGCAATCCATGGAGTGGTGCGACACCACCTCTCCTCCGAAAAAAAATTCGAGGCTGCACCCTCAGCCGATAAGGAAATGGCGATGATCTTGTGGGACACTGAAGGGGTTATTCTGTTTGATGTCCTCCGCCGTGATGCAACGATCAACTCTTGGTGGGCCATCAGAGCGGGAATATTAGCCTATGACTAAGGCCTACCAGTGGTACCCATACGAGTTTTAACCAATACTACCACTTCACCAGCACGAACGCGAGAAAACTCCCCTTTATAAGAGGACGCGACACTCGTCCCTGACAGTGTTGTAGCAGTAGTGGACACCAAAAGATACTGAGGAAGGTTCCAGCAGAGGGGTCGAAACGTCGATAAAATATGACGCGGCCTAATAACCCAGAAGATTTTAACTTCACTGCTAGTAAATAGTTTATTAATTACGGTACCGTGCATGGAACTGCTGAAAATCTGTTTTCTTTAGTCACGACACACCTTTCATCATATTCTGTAAAACATGACCTAATAACCCAGAAGATTTTAGCTTCACTGCTAGTAAATAGTTTATTAAGTACGGTACCATGAATGGAACTGCTGAAAAAGTGTTTTCTTTACTCACAACACACGTTTCATCATATTCTATAAGACATGGTGACACGGGATGGGCAGTGGGCGAGGCTGTTCTTCTCCGTGCCTTGCTAACAATCAGGTGTCTACGTAAGCGCTTCACAGGAATTTACACCTCGCAAGGCGGCTGCTGTTTTCGAAACTGAATTAGTAACTCAAGTAGTTTCTGTAGACCCTGATTTAGCGTAACTATGCCTTATAATCAATAAGCTCATGACCTAGTAATTAATTTTTAATATGACTTAGAGAGAAGAAAAAGGAATGATCGCCGTAGCACACATATACAATAACTCGTGCAACTAGTAATTGACAGGCATAGCTTGTAGAACCGAACATCAAACATATTTGGACAGTCACTCATGACATCCGGTAAAACTAATAGAGTGTACAAGTGATCAACTTGTAGCTGAAGACAGTGAACTGGGATCGTGTCCTTTGATTGTGGTCAAAATTCTCTAACATGGAAATGAGAAAGTGTTGATTAAGTGTTGATTATACCTTTCCAAATTAAAAAAAATTAAACTGTTGTGGACTATTCCGAACTGGATGAGTACAATGCTTTGTGCAAGTTATTTTGTGGAGACATGAACACCCACAACCGGTACTGTAGAAAAATCTGGCACTGCATCCGCGTCAAAACTTACCTTTACACGTAAATGTTTACGTGAAAGGAACGAGGTATTATAAAACTGAGCACAGACTGATATTTCAGCACTCGAACTATTAGTAATTACCGAGTAGGCATTAGCTGAATTACTGCAACGGCTGTGCACAACATGGGCTCAGACAAGGAATGCTCCATAAATACGAATTAACATACATAAATGATGCACGAAAGCAGAAATGAGTTATAACAAAAATCAAACTGGTTGACCTTATTGGCTTCAAACCGAACAACAGTGGACTCCAGTTACGTGGTATTGAGAAAACACGTGAGACAAAAATGGAAATTCTGACAAACAGAAATATTCAAGTTTTATGCGTATGATTTCCACCAAAGCATACAGCAACCTAAAGTGCGTGAGAGAATGGCAAAATTAGTGCATAATATTCGCACTGAAAGACTATAGCATGACAGAGTAGAAGCAAAGAATTGGGGCTCGATACTAAAACAATTGAAATAATTAAAGAAAACTTTGACAGTTACAAAATCGAAAGTAAAATTTAGGATAGAGCTCTCAGAATCGTTTGAAATAGTCAGGTGTCCGACAGGGAAATGGTTTGCCACCCCTGCGTTTGAATTGTGTGTTAGGGAAGGTAGTTCGAGAATGGAGGAAGGCGATCAATACTAAAGGGATTCAACTAGGAAGGAATCCAAACAGGATCACTGTCGACTGTTTAGCTTTCGCAGATGACGTGGCATTGACTACAGGTTCGCTAGATAGTGCCCAAGAACAAATAAGAGAACCGCAAAAATAAGCAGCCAAAGTAGAACTACAAATATCCTCTGAAAAAACAAAGTTCATGGCAAAAGCCTGTGATGCTCCTCAAAATATTGCAGTTGACAACAATACAGTACACAAGGTAGATTCATTTAAATCCCTAGAAGAGTGGATTACATACAACGCAAAAGAAAAGACATCTATAGAAACTAGAGTGCACAAAATGGAAAGAGTGTTTCATATGACCAGAAACGTTTATAACAAAAAAATCCTTGTCCTGGAACACGAAATTAAGACACTACCAAACAGTGGCCAGACCTGAAGCTCTGTATGCGGCAGAAACACTTAATCTAACAAGAAATGGAGATCTCGAGAAACTAGGGAAATTCGAAAGAAGAATATTAGGGAAAATACTGCGAGTTAAAAGAAACGATAATGCTGAATACAGGTTAAGACCAAACAGAGAGCTATACTTGAAAACTGAAGAACTAACTGTTGTAATGAGGAAGAGAAGACTACAGTTTTCTGGGCATATATTCAGAATGGAGAACAACAGACTAACCAAGCGGACATTTACATTACTCAATAGCTACAAACCCTAGACCGCATGGTTCACAGAGGCTGGAAAGGACATGGAAAACGCTAGAATTACAATAGACACAATAGAAAACAGAACACATCAGAAAGGCATTTCAAAAGACAGAATTTCGGGAGAGAAAGAATACAACTAGACGAAAGTGGACTCAAGAAGAAAGGGAACAACAATCTAAAAAGGATGAAGGAAATTTGGAAATTAAGGAAACCTAATACAATGATGAGTAGCCAAAGTTGGTTTATCGTACCCTCAAAACGGGTTATTCGAAAGTAGAAGAAGAAGAAGAAGAAGAAGAAGAAGCAGATTTTTGTAGCAAACCGACGAAAATATCTTCATTAGTCTACTAGATGATTAATGGTTGATTGCTAATAATGTGGAAATACTGTAAAAACATAAAACAAACTACTAACATATTTTAGCCTTTCGTGATTATGGGACTGCATATTAATTCACTTAATAGCTTGCTTGGTAACTGTAATGAAGAAAAAATAACAATAGCACGAAACGTATTCATGGGTCACGTGTCACGTGGAGATTATCCCTCATCCCACTACAACTCAGACTGCTCTGCGTATGCGCGAATATGGCAGCTTGGATGCGCCAGAAAAATTTTTCCGGGTAGCATCTGGCTGCTTACCGTTACTGCTCATAACGGCTAACAGCCACACTTGAAGTAGCCAAAGCGGGAGAAGGCACTGCTCCTGTGCGAATTGCCGGCCGTAGTAGCCGAGCGGTTCTAGGCGCTACAGTCTGGAACCGCGCGACCCCTACGGTCGCAGGTTCGAATCCTGCTTCTGGCCTGGATGTGTGTGATGTCCTTAGGTTAGTTAGGTTTAAGTAGTTCTAAGTTCTAGGGGACTGAAGACCACAGATGGTAAGTCCCATTGTGCTCAGAGCCATTTGAACCATTTGAACCATCAATCAACTGCTATTTTGATCTACTTGTCATCTGAAGTACGCTACCAGCTCTTTCAGGCCTGAAAAGGTTCGCTGTCCTTCAGATCTTATATTGCTTGTTAAAGAAGATCTTGAAATTTGAAGAAGTAAGTCAGCTTACTTCTCTAGGAATTTAGAGGGCGTTCTGAAATATAATGGCTTCGAAATTTTTAGATAAAACTAACGGTTTTTTTTAATTCACCACCATTATCCTTCATGGCTGGATATTTGCAGCACTCTGCCGTCAGGGGGCTCCGAGTTGAAACATGTAACATGGCTGTGCCTAACGCAACTATATCGGTGCATGAGAAACAGCATGCTGCAATCCACTTTCGAATTCGGGGAGTTCGCCTACACTTGGAGCACCCTCTCCATCAGCATGACAACGCCAGACTACCCACGGGCGCTGCGACATCTGTAACAATCCGACGCCCTGGGTTCACCGTCATTGATCATCCTCCATTCAGTCCCGACTTGGCCTCATCCGATTTCCATCTGTTTCCAAAAATTAGGGAGCGCCTTTGAGGACGTCACTGTGGTACATCTACATCTACATCTCCATGGTTACTCTGCAATTCACCCTTAAGTGCCTGGCAGACGGTTCATAGAACCATTTTCATACTACTTCTCTACCATTCCACTCTCGAATGGCACTTGGGAAGAAGGAACACCTAAATCTTTCCGTTCGAGCTCTGATTTCTTTTATTTTATTATGATGATCATTTCTCCCTACGTAGGTGGGTGTCAACAAAATATTTACGCATTTGGAAGAGAAAGTTGGTGATTTCGCAAACAGATCTCGCCGCAAAGAAAACCACCTTTGTTTCAGTGACTGCCACCCCAACTCGTGTATCATATCAGTAACACTCTCACCCCTATTGGGCGATAACACGAAACGAGCTGTCTTTCTTTGCACTTTTTCGATGTTCTCTGTCAATCCTACCTGGTAAGGATCCCATACCGCGCAGTAACATTCCAACAGAGGACGGACAAGTGTAATGTAGCCTGTCTCTTTAGTGGGTCTGTTGCATCTTCTAAGTGTTCTGCCAACAAAGCGGAGTCTTTGTTTCACCTTCCCCAAAATATTATGTACGTGATCTTTCCAATTTAAGTTGCTCGTAATTATAATTCCTAGGTTTTTAGACGAATTGACAGCCCTTAGATGTGTGCGATTTATCGTATACCCAAAATTTATCGGATTTGTTTTAGTACCCATGTGGATGACCTCGTACTTTTCTTTGTTTAGTGCAAATTGCCACTTTTCGAACTATAGAGAAATTCTCTCTAGATCGTTTTGTAGTTGGAAATGATCGTCTGATGATTTTACTAGACTGTAAATTACAGCATCATCTGCAAACAATCTAAGGAGACTCCTCAGATGATCGCCTCGATAATTTATAGAAATCAGGAACAGCAGAGGACCTATGACACTACCTTACGGAAGGCCAGATATCACTTCTGTTCTACTCGATGATTTACCGTCTTTCACTACGTACTGTGACTTCTCTGAGAGGAAATCACGAATCCAGTCACACAACTGAGACGATACTCCGTATGCACGCAGTTTCATTAACAGTCGCTTGTGAGGAACTGTATCAAAAGCCTTCTGGAAATCTAGGAATACGGAATCGATCTTAGATCCAATGTCGACAGCACTCATTACTTCACGGTAATAAAGAGCTAGCTGTGTTGCACAAGTGTTTTCTGAATCCGTGTTGGTTATGTATCAGTAACTCATTTTTTTGAAGATGATTCATAATGTTGGAGTACAGTAACGAAGCGTTGCAAACAGAGGTGAAGTTGTGACCCCATCAATAAAATCAAACCTTCTACAGTGACAGCGCTAACAAAGTCTCTCATTGAGACAAATGTGCTCCTGGTTAGGGTGAGAATGATGAGGAATAAATATGGAGGCATGAAGAATAAAAATGTACAATGTTAATAAAGTTTATTTTATTTAATAAGCTTTAAGAGATTTTACATAAAATATTCGACGGTATTACTTTTCAGCACACTCTCATATCTTTACTAATGTTTGGATAAGCACTTGAAACGTAATGAACTGATGTTCGATTCGAAAAACGAACGCCGGTCGAAGTGGCCGTGCGGTTAAAGGCGCTGCAGTCTTGAATCGCAAGACCGCTACGGTCGCAGGTTCCAATCCTGCCTCGGGCATGGATGTTTGTGATGTCCTTAGGTTAGTTAGGTTTAACTAGTTCTAAGTTCTAGGGGACTAATGACCTCAGCAGTTGAGTCCCATAGTGCTCAGTGCCATTTGAACCATTTTTGAAAAACGAACTCTACATCCACCATGTGGTATCACAGACCGATTCCATCCCGAACGGCGTTTGACAGTTGGCGACGGAAGCGCCCGTTTCCGACAGACACCTACAGCGATCGCGCGCGAACTTGGCGGATCTAATGACGTGCGCCAGTTGGGCCTCTCCTTCAGTGGCTTCGACTACGAGCGCCCCTGACACCGTGGTACAGGATGGCCGGCGGCAGCTGCTCGGCCTAATCTCAGTCGCAGGCATCGACAGTCTTCAGACGTGGTCAGCCTTCCACATTTCTCTCGTGGATTAGTAGTAGGAGCCTCACATTACAGGGCGCTCTTTACTTTTCTGTTTACTTGTTTGCGAGTTATTTCTACTCCTCTCTTTCACGGCGTAAAGTCAGCGCCGGCACACCAGTCGGGAACGACAGAGAAGAGAAGGCTGCGACAAGAGTCAGCCAAACGCGTGCTGACCTACCTCCCTCCAGGACGACAATGCCACAACAGCGCCCCCTAGGCGAATATGGCATAAGCTCCGCTCCCGACTGGTAACAGCCACTTCGATAGCAGATTCAAGGTTAGCCACTTTGTTAGCCGACGCATCGCGGTCTCTTCATTACTAGAGTCTACGTACCACAGAGATCAGCAGTCACTACGGTTCAGTTGACAGTCTTACACTACTGGCCATTAAAATTCCTACACCAAGAAGATGACGTGCTACAGACGCGAAATTTAACAGACGGGAAGAAGATGCTGCGATATGCAAATGAATAGCTATCCAGAGCATTCACAAAAGGTTGGTGCCGGTGGTGACACCTACAACGTGTTGACATGGGGAAAGTTTCCAACCGATTTCTCATACACAAACAGCAGTTGACCGGCGTTGCCTGTTGAAACGTTCTTGTGATGCCTCGTGTAAGGAGAAGAAATGCGTACCATCACGTTTCCGACTTTGATAAAAGTCGGATTGTAGCATATCGTGATTGCGGTTACCGTGTCGCGACATTGCTGCTCGCGTTGGTCGAGATCCAATGACTGTTAGCAGAATATGGAATCGGTCGGTTCGGGAGGGTAATACGGAACGCCGTGCTGGATCCCAAAGGCCTCGTGTCACTAGCAGTCGAGATGATAGGCATCTTCTCCCCATGGCTGTAACAGATGGTGCAGCCACGTCTCGATCCCTGAGTCGACAGATGGGGACGTTTGCAAGACAACAACCATCTGCACGAACAGTTCGACGATGTTTGCAGCAGCATAGACTATCAGCTCGGAGACCATGGCTGCGGTTACCCTTGACGCTGCATCACAGACAGGAGCGCCTGCGATGGTGTACTCAACGACGAACCTGGGTGCAGGAATGGCAAAACGTCATTTTTTCGGATGAATCCAGGTTCTGTTTACAGCATCATGATGGTCGCATCCGTGTTTGGCGACATCATGGTGAACGCACGTTGGGAGCGTGTATTCGTCATCGCCATACTGGCGTATCACGCGGCGCGATGGTATGGGGTGCCATTCGTTATACGTCTCGGTCACCTCTCGTTCTCATTGACCGCACTTTGAACAGTGGACGTTACATTTCAGATGTGTGGCTCTACCCTTCATTCGATCCCTGCGGAACCCCACATTTTACCGGGATAATGCACTACCGCATGTTAGAGGTCCTTTACGGGCCTTTCTGGATACAGAAAATGTTCAACTGCTGCCCTGGCCAGCACATTCTCCAGACCTCTCACCAATTGAAAACGTCTGGTCAATGGTGGCCGAGCAACTGGCTCGTCACAATACGCCAGTCACTACTCTTGATGAACTGTGGTATCGTGTTGAAGCTGCATGGGCAGATGTACCTGTACACGCCATCCAAGCTCTGTTTGACTCAATGACCAGGCGTATCAAGGCAGTTATTACGGCCAGACGCGGTAGTTCTGGGTACTTATTTCTCAGGATCTGTGGACCCTAATTGCGTGAAAACGTAATCCCATGTCAGTTCTAGTATAATATATTTGTCCAATGAATACCCGTTTATCATCTGCATTTCTTCTTGGTGTAGCAATTTTAATGGGCAGTAGTGTATGTTAATAGCAGTCGCTAGGACGAAAAGTGTTAGTTGTGCTCGTCTATTCTGAAGAAGACTGATTATTTTGTATGTCGCCCTTTGGTTATGACACATTACTGTAATTGCACTTGTGGATGATCATGCATAAGTGACTACAAGAATTCTTTGTATTTGTACTTGTCTTGTTGTAATAAAACTCTTTAATACGAGTTTGACCGAGCGAGGCGGCGCAGTGGTTAGCACAGTGGACTCGCATTCGGGAGGACGACGGTTGAACCTCGCGTCCGACCATATTGAATTAGGTTTTCCGTGATTTTCCTAAATCGCTTCAGGTAAATGCCGGGATGGTTTCTTTGAAAGGGCACGGCCGACTTCGTTTCCCATCCTTCCCTAATCCGATGAGACTGATGACCTCGCTGTTTGGTCTTCTCCCCCAAACAACCCAACCCCAAAACGAGTTGAAACTTCCTGGCAGATTAAAACTGTGTTTCAGACCGAGACTCGAACTCGATAGAGCACTGCCGGTAGAGCACTTGCCTGCAAAGGCAAAAGTCCCGAGTCCGATTCTCGGTCCGGTACACAGTTTTAATCTGCCAGGAAGTTTCATATCAGCGCACTTTCCGCTGCAGAGTGAAAATCTCATTCTGGATCCAATACGAGTTGTTCGATTGTTTGTTTAGCGAACCCAGTATGCAGGATACCTACACACAACACACTCCATCTTCCCTTACAACAACGGCTGTTGTACCACTCTGTAGCCCACCTATCATTACCGTTGTGTACGAAGTAGTACACAACGCACCAGATACGGACACAGCACCCAAGAAGTGGTGCTGACAAACAGCGTGGCTCGCCTGGCCACTGTGTACGCACCTTTACGCGTACGAACTACGTAACTAACTTCAGGAGAGTCGCACAGTACACTGAGTCCCATTCTAGTGAGTAGCTTGGATGCCACACACGAGCTGAGATCACCTGTACCAGTGACGTCAGCTAATCTGTTCAGTGCCGCGTGGCAGCAGCAGCGCGCGCTTGGTCGACGGCGTTTCCCCGGCAACCGGCCCGCCGTGTCGTTATCAGCGGAGCCCGCCGCGCGGCGCCGGGCCACGTTATCGCCGCCCCCGCAGGCTGCACGTGGACGGCGGCCGCCCACGCCGCCCCACGCGCCACGCCACGCCGCGCCCGCCGCAGCCACACTAATCGATAGCCGGCGGCCATATGGGAGCCACCGGCGGCCGGAATGCGCTCAGGCACGCGGCAAATGCGCCGCCTGCTGTGCGGCCCGGCGTGGTGTGGCGTGGCGTGGCGTGGCGTGGCGTGCTGTGGTGCGCTGTCCCCGCTGGCCGCAGCACACCGGGCCTCCCTGCTGCTGCTGTCTGGCTAGTTCACTCCGGCCACCTGCCACTGTCTGTGGCTACTTGCAGTTTCTCTCAGCCACTCCGTAAATCACTTGCCTGATACCCTATCAAACAAGTCCAGAGTTCCGTCTATTGTCTCACATTTTCAGGCACACGCGGCCACAGTTTCGCAGAAGGCAGACATAATGAGGGCATAATATGCAACAGAGGATAGGGGGGGGGGGGGGGGGAGCTGTTGGACGACGGCCTTTGTAGTCTGGTCTCTTCAACCCCCACAACCCAGCCAGAAGATGGGGAAGGAAAGGCAAAGGATGGGTGGGAACTAGTCACTTCCAGCTGCACGGGTCATTCTGGTAATGCAATGGCGAAAGGTGAAGATTTGTGCTGGTCCGGGATGCTCTGCATCTCCAGAGCAGTTACCTTAACCGCCTCGGCAACCCTGACAAACTTTCCTTCCGTACCAAATTCTCAACTTATCACACTCTGCAATGCAGCTTCCCTCGCCCATTAACCCCCTGCTCTCGAGTTACTCATTCCCGTAGGAGTTCGGACAATAGTAGTGCATCCATAATGAAACAAACGCAAACGGCCGTTGAGCTCTAACATAAATGTATACACGGTGAAATTTATTTATACCGTCAAACTATGGGAAGTTGTACGGAATACCAAAATAAATGTATTTCTACAATATCACTGAAGTGCCAAAGAAACTGCTGTAGGCATAAGTATTCAAATACAGAGGAATGTAAACAGGCAGAATACGCCGCTGCGGTCGGCAACGCCTATATAAGATAAGTTTCTGGCGCAGCTTTTAGATAGGTTACTGTTGCTACAGTCGCAGATTATCAAGATCTATGTGACTTTGAACGTGGTGCTACAGTCGGCGCACGAGCGATAGGACACAGCATCTCCGAGGTAGCGACGAAGTGCGGATTTTCCAGTACGACAATTTCACGAGTGTA
Organism: Schistocerca serialis cubense; assembly: GCF_023864345.2. Classification (NCBI taxonomy): domain Eukaryota; kingdom Metazoa; phylum Arthropoda; class Insecta; order Orthoptera; family Acrididae; genus Schistocerca; species Schistocerca serialis. The sequence continues at coordinate 533,088,431 of NC_064639.1, read as the reverse complement.
GTGCGAATATCAGGAATCCGGCAAAACATCAAATGAAACTTCCTGGCAGATTAAAACTGTGTGCCCGAACGAGACTCGAACTCAGGACCTTTGCCTTTCGCGGGCAAGTGCTCTACCAACTGAGCTACCGAAGCACGACTCACGCCCGGTACTCACAGCTTTACTTCTGCCAGTATCTCGTCTCCTACCTTCCAAACTTTACAGAAGCTCTCCTGCGAAACTTGCAGAACTAGCACTCCTGAAAGAAAGGATACTGCGGAGACAGCCTGGGGCTGTGGCTAAGCCATGTCTCCGCAGTATCCTTTCTTTAAGGAGTGCTAGTTCTGCAAGTTTCGCAGGAGAGCTTCTGTAAAGTTTGGAAGGTAGGAGACGAGATACTGGCAGAAGTAAGGCTGTGAGTACCGGTCGTGAGTCGTGCTTCGGTAGCTCAGTTGGTAGAGAACTTGCCCGCGAAAGGCAAAGGTCCCGAGTTCGAGTCTCGTTCGGGCACACAGTTTTAATCTGCCAGGAAGTTTCATATCAGCGCACACTCCGCTGCAGAGTGAAAATCTCATTCTGGAAACATCAAATCTTCGACATCGCAGAGGCCGGTAAAAGATCCTGCAAGAACGAGACCAGCGAGCCGGCCGAAGTGGCCGAGCGGTTCTAGGCCCTACATTCTGGAACCGCGTGACCGCTACGGTCGCAGGTTCGAACCCTGCCTCGGGCATGGATGTGTTGGATGTCCTTAGGTTGGTTAGGTTTAAGTAGTTCTAAGTTCTAGGAGACTGATGACCTTACAAGTTAAGTCCCATAGTGCTCAGAGCCCTTTGAGACCAACGACGACTGAAGAGAATCGTTCAGTATGACAGAAGTGCAACCCTTAGGCAGATTGCTGCAGATTTCAGTTCTGGGCCATCAGCAAGTGTCAGCGTGCGAACCATTCAACGAAACATCATCGATATGAGCTTTCGGAGCCGAAGGCCCACTCTTAGACCCTTGATGACGGGGAGACACAAACCTTTACGCCTTGTTTGGGCCTGTAAACACCGATATAGGACTGTTGATGATTGGAAACATGTTGCCTGCTCGGACGAGTTCCGTTTCAAATTTCTTCGACCGTATGGACATGTACTGGCATGGAGACAACCTCATGAACCCATGGACCCTGCATGTCAGCAGAGGAGTGTTCAAGCTAGTGGAGGCTCTGTAATGATGCGGGCCTTTGTAGTTGGCTTGATCTGGGATCCGTGATACGTGTAGATACGACTCTGGCAGATGACGCGTACTGAAGTATCCTGTCTGATCACCTGCTTCCATTAATGTCTATTGTGCATTCCGACGGACTTGGGCAATTCCAACCGGACAATGCGGCATTCGACACGTCCAGAATTGCTACAGAGTGCCTTCACGAACACTCTGCTCAGCTTAAACACTTCCGCTGGCCATCAAACTCCCTATACATGACCATCATTGAGCATATCTGGTATGCCTTGCAACGTCCTGTTACGGATTTATGGATAGCCCTGCAGGATTCATGGAGTCAGTTCCCTCCAACAATACTTCAGACATTAATCAAGGCCATTCCACGTCGTGTTGCAGCACTTCTCCGTGCTCGCGAGGGCCCTACACGATATTAGACAGGTGCACCAGTTTCTTTGGCTCTCCAGTGTACATTCCTGTAAGGATTTTTTAAACCGGTAGAGGGTAAAAATTAACTAACTAACAAAGTCTGCGAGGTTGCGTGGGACAATGAAAACAGCCGGCCGGGGTGGCCAAACGGTTAAAGGCGCTACAGTCTGGAACCGCGTGACCGCTACGGTGGCAGGTTCGAAACCTGCTTCGGGCATGGATGTGTGTGATGTCCTTAGGTTAGTTAGGTTTAAGTAGTTGTAAGTTCTAGGGGACTGATGACCTTAGAAGTTAAGTCCCATAGTGCTCAGAGCCATTTGCACCATTTGACAATGAAAACACTTTCTAACCTGTTTCACTGTGAGAATGAAAAGTAACACAAACAAGTTTTAATTCTTTATTGTTAAGAGACAATAACTTAAAAACCCAACATTTACTTCATTTACAGTAGAGGTTCAAAAATGACACCGTTAATTTGTAAACAGAGGTTAAACTGAACGGTAATGTTCCGTATAACATGGTAAAAGACTGAAAGAGTGCCCTTACTTTGTACTGCTGCTTTTGATATCAGCGCAACCAGATCCTCTTTACTTCAACAGGGGTTTTGTAAATTAGGTTACGCATCTCTCCTCACACAAAAAAGTCCAGAGGAGTCAAATTAGGGGATCGAGCAGGCCATGGTATTGTATTGCATTGAGCTGGGACACAGAAACTTCGGAGAGGCCTCGTCCGCTCCATAGCCTCAGTGGTACACAACCTCACAACAGGCTACAGCAGTCCACTCACCTCACCACCGCCCCGCACCGAATTATTGTGCGGTTCTTCCACCAGTGAACCACCCCCCCCCTCCCCCCTGGAACGTCTCACACCAGACGAGTGTAGAGTAAATATGGTGAAGGCATACGTGGAGACAGTGTTAGGGCAGCATTCGCCGTCATAGTGTAACTGAGGCGGAATAAGGCGAACCGGCCCGCATTCGCCGAGGCAGATGGGAAACCGCCTTGACAAACATCCACAGACTGGCCGGCACACCGGGCCTCGACACTAATCCCCCGGGTGGATTCGTGCCGGGGACCGGCAAGCCTCCCCGCCTGGAAAGCAGTGCGTTAGACCGCACGACTAACCGGGAGGGCAGCAGGCCATGGTACAGGATCACCTCTGCCAATCCATTTCTTTAGAAACCGTCGGTTCAAAAATTGACGCACAGGACGCCTGAAACGTGTCGGCTCCGCGTCATGACGGAACCACATGAGCTGTCTTGTAGTGAGTGGCACGTCATCCAGAAATACTATGGCGAAGAAATTCTAATAATGCCTATTGCTGTCACTTAATGGCCTATTTTGGTGACATGGACGAATTAAACTGGCACCAGCAGCAGCTGCCAACACATTCACGTAGAAACGCAATTGATGAGCGTGAGTAAACGTGGCATGTCGATTAACCTCACTCAAAACATGTGAATTGTGGATGTTGAGGACCCCATAGTGGCCGAACGTTGCTTCATCTGTCATCAGCACAGAGGTCGAAACTGTAGGACGCATTTCACACAGTCCCAAATACCGCTGGGAAAGCTGTGCTCTGAGCCGATAATCATCTCATTTCAGATTGTGCACACACTGTAAGCGAAATGGGTTAACAATTCTTCATGTAGGATGTTTCTTACATTCGTCTGGTACGTCCCCGTGTTATGCGCTATTGCACGAGTGACGAGAGGGATTACTTCCTCTACCGGACTATTTAACGCTCACAGATAATTGTGACACTAGAGAAAAATGTTGATTTTGTTGTCCCATCCAACCTTTAAAAGTTTGTCTAGTTAAATAATTTTCACTCTCTATTTTTGGTGGTGTCTGTTTTGTCAGACATGTCCGACAGAAGACGCACCACTCAACCGTATGTAATTAGGCCTACCTACCAACCGAAGCAAGTGCCACGAAGGATGGAGTAAAGCAATCTTGATGATAAGCTCACAGATCATTAGGGAACGTTGAATAGAATGAAACTGAGGGAATCGGCCAAAGACTGTTAATCCACGATAGCATAATTTTGAGTTAGTGAATGTTATGTTCTGGTAAACGTTCAGCAATCGTTTAAAATACGGGGTGAATGGATGTGAATGATAAGATTCGTTCATGACACTGCTGTTCACAGTACAAATGCAGAAGGGGTTGTTGAATGGAATAAACATGCCGATGTTTGTCCCAGTGGTCTGGCCATAAAGCGCGTGCATGGAAACGGAGAGGTCGGTAGAACGAATCGAGGTTGGACCACGAAAATATTCAGTCTGCCTTTAATCTAATCTTCAGCTCTCAACGATGTGAGGAGACGCCAGGAACTACTAGTTATTCGGCTTCCACACTAAACTGTAGATCCCCTGTCTCTGTTTGGATAACTGAGTAAGGTTAGGGACACGCAAGTCGCCGAAGTAGCGTCCAGTAGAAAGACTAGCACTCGGACATTGAGCCACGCACACCTATCATAACAGAATAGTGATCACAGAATATTTATTCAGAGGAGAGTGAACCAACTGATGAGGAGTATTAAAGATGAGATTAGCGATAAACTTAACTCCAAACTCGGGGACCACTACGTAGACGAGGTGAACGATTTCTGCTACCTCGGAAGCTAAAAATACGCGATGGGCAAACCAAATAGTACATAAAGAGCAAACTAGCAAAAGAAAGAGGACATTTCTTGGCAAAAGAAGTTTACTTGGATCAAATTTCGGCCTTAATTTCGGGAAGAGGTATCTGAGACAGTACTCTTGGAGCAGTGTCGTAAAATGCGAAAAATGAAGAAGAAAAGAATCAAATCGTTTGAGATGTGGTGCTGTAGCAGAATATTGAAAATTAGGTAGACTGATAAGATAAGAAATGAGAGGGTTCTCCACAGAACTCGGTAGGAGAGCAAGATGTGGGAAATATTACCAAGAAGAAACGGTGTGTGATAGGACATGTGATATGACATCAAAGAATAACTTCCATTGTACTTGAGGGAATTGCAGAGAGTAAAAGCTGAAGTAGATGGCAAAGATTAGAACATGTTCAACAAATAATTGAAAGAGATAGAATACAACTGTTCTTCTGGGATGAAGAGGTTCACATAGGATTGGGCTTTGTGATGGGCTGCATAAAACCAGCCAGAAGATTGGTGAACGAAAATAAAAAAATAAAACTCAAAAACAACAGTATAAAAAGGATAAAATAAAATAGTTTATAGTAGACAGCTTTTTCCAGCGGTCCAAATGAATCTATTTGTTACCAGCATGTGGTGCAGTAGCAGACACAACAAATACCTTGAGGAGACTTATCTCTTGTAAAGTGATGGTTGGCAATTTCTTCTGCCGACACCCTCGATTTTCCAAATAACCGTAGGTCGGAAATACACCGTTGCAGAGCTGCGGCCATCATTAACACAATCACGCAAACATGTACCAACGCAGGCTCATATTATTTCCATTTATTGGGCAGCGTGTACCACCGGTGGCTCACGCTAGAGTCTCACATCGGGCGTTGCGTACCACTGGTGGCTCATCCTACTCTCTACCTATTAGGCTACCAGCAATGCAGCCACGAATGATGCATTAGCTATCAGCATGGGGCAACGAAGGGCTGTGAACACAGTTCCGTGTAACCCATCAACGACAGAGCTTTCTGAACAAATGAAATGTCACATACTTTGTGATTAATGAAGTAGAAAGTTATTTCATGTGGTCTTTCCTTGTTTTAAAAGAATGGACTTACGCCACTTTCATAGTAAAAGGTCAATATTTTTAAATAGTTATCTAGGACGTTTGAATACGCGCGCCGCCCGACAACGAGAAAAACAATGCTCAGCTCTGGTGTGAACTTGTTAAACGACAGCTAATCGGCGACAAAGATTGCACAAGTGTTTACATTCAAACTAACATGTCACAGTCAATACCTATTATGCTAAAGAGAGCTGAAGATAATGTTTTCAGCTGAACATACCAATCTGTACTTCATACGCCGAAAAAAGGTCCCTATCAGTCGGCAATACTGCTGCGATCTTTCAACTGCACGCACAGAAGGCTGCTGTGAAAAGCAGTAGTCATCTAAAGAGCTGCGACAACGCAGAGATGTTGCCATAGAGACATTTACAAAATCGAATTATGTGACCGGTTGAGGCAGAGGACCGCAGCAACTCTGCCAAGTTCATTTTAATTGTCTAGACTCTTTGTTTCCTAACTCGGTAGAGATCGTAATGTCAGTAATTTGCTAAAATAGTAGGCTGTACCGGAGAAGCAGCACAGCAAGTAATATATTGCCTTGAGGTAGAAAGATATTTAATGTTGCCTTACTCTTCTAGAAACGTACTTTTTTGAAATTTCAACAGCAAACCTTGAAACTTTTTCATTAAATATTTTACTTAATGCGGTGAGTGAAACTGAATGCAAGTGAACTTACTTTCTCTTTACTTATTCTCACTGACCCACAATATTCTAGCGCAACGCATTCTGAGTGCTCAAAAAAAGTATAACCTGACTTCAAATAATTGATTCAAAAGAATGGTCCCGACTAAAAAGAAATCCTAACAATAACCTGTATATTGCATTAAGTACTTACCTCATAAAAATCTTCATTACGCGAACTACTGCAATACAGCGAGCGTCAATACTGCCAGCTAAATAAAAGATTCTAACTACTAAAGCCACTAACTACTAATAGGCATGTGGTTAGCAAAGGAAAGCTTTTGTAGCAAACCAAATAATGTATTTTTTACCTTAATAATGTGACATCCAGTTCTGACACAAACATAAATCGTCATTGAAATCCAGTACAAAGGTGACACCAATCTGTTGATTCAAGGGAATGAAGAAGAAAATCTTACTGCATCTGCAAAAGATATTACAAAAGGAGTGTCTGAATGGTTTACCAGAAACAGGCTAATAGTTAATTCCCAAAAAACGGTACTCATGAATTTCCACACTTATCAAAATAAAAATTCGGCATAACCTGTAATATGTATAGATTACCAAAACATTAGTGGTGTCAATGAAACTAAATTTCTTGGAATTCGTATCCAGGAAAATCTTAAATAGAGCACTCATATCACAGCCCTAAATTCAAAACTAGCAAAATGAGCTATGTAGTAAGAATTCTCTGCAACAGTACTAGTGCAGAAACAGTTAGGGCTGTATACTTTGCTCGTGTATATTCAATACTGAAGTACGGTATCATTTTCTGGGGAAATGTACATCAGGCCTTAACAGTTTTCGGGAAACAAAAGGCAATTATAGGAATAATCAAACAAGTGAGTAGCAGAAAATCATGCAAACCTTTCTTTAAAGATATAAAGATCCTACCCCTTCCCTGCATTTATATACTGGAAGTAGTCACGTATGTCAAAAAAAGCATACTAAGAAAAGAAAACCTTTTTCCTCAAAACAAAAGTGTCCATGATTACAGTACCAGGGCAGACAGTGACATACATGTTAATAATTGCAACACCACATTATGCCAAAAAGGTGTATATCATGCAGGAACAAAACTTTACAACATATTACCAAGACGTATAAAATCTCTTCCTGAACTACAAAGCTTTAAAAAGTCTGTGACATCCTACCTTCTGAAAAACTGCTACTATTCAATCTCACAGTATCTTATGCAAGAAAAAATGTAATTTGTATCTTTAATTGTAGAAATAAGTTATAAATATACAGTATTTCAGAAATTTGTAATTATTAACCGTATAGATCCAATTTGTCATAAAAATTTATAAAATGTATGTTTGACATTTGAAAAACCAGTAGCTAAAAAAGCTTTTCTTTCCAATATCCTGTGTACAATATATGTACTGAAAAGAAGATTTATATGGACAAATAAGTAAATATATAATCATGAATAATATTCAGTTTCCAAGTCGAACATGTACAGATCGTTAGCCTACGCTAACACTTCAGACCTCTACCCTCCATCAATACTAACTTCTTACATCTAACATTCATCACTGCTGGCTGTTCACCTCCAGCTGCCCAACAGTACTTCCATCACTGCTGGTGACTAATTTCCAACTGCCCAACGCTACTGGCGATTAACTTCCAACTTCAACCAGAAACAGAGTCTCTTACAAAGGAAGCGCAGTCAGAGATCCAATGGAAAGTGCTACACAGCGCTGCCAACACAGAAGAAGCAGCCCACTTACAGCCTCTCCGTGATACATTACGCCTCCCTTGTACTGTCTGCCCCTGTAATTTGTTCAGCTCATCCATAACGCTCTCGTGCTTACTGTTAGTGAAGTACAGTCAAGTCGTATTGGAATGGTAACTGGGTGATTCCAAGGGGTAGGTTCATCTCCTTAGTTGGGAAGAGTTTTATTTTGCGTGAACAGTGACCCTTTTTCAAGCGGATGAATGAGAACTGAGACGCGTGTGTATTTGTGGAGGGTAACTGAGTGTAATGCTACCGTGTAAAGTGTGATGTTATGTTTTTTTGATGTATGGTGACGATGGAAGGAAGGAAAGGGGTGAAATCCGGTTCCGGCGCATAGCATACTAATACAAAGGGGGCCGCTAAGGCTAACGTCCCCATCCGACAGACGGAACATTATTAGTAGTGTCATGAGACACTGTGGAGAGGTTTGGAATTTTAGCCAGGACATTGGCGCAAAGTCTGGTGATCAGGAACTTTACGCCATCAATTCTCTTTCCCTCGCCGGCCAAATACTGGCAACGAAAATTTGATCCACCACCAGGAACGAACCAGCATACCTCCGGGCCGAGTACCACTTCACAGACGTTGACTATATAGGCAGATCTTGCTCAATGATCCCGTGACGAAACGCACCGGTCTTTATGGAGCAGGCAACCATATGATATGAGAAAATAATGCGGGTCATAAGCGAAGTATGGCAATGAGATAAACGGGAAGCAAATTAATATTAGTGATTCATATGAAGAGATTGCAACATAAAGTTATTAGGAGATGACAGTGTGATTAAGAGTGAGTCAAATAATTAACGCTAGCAACAGCGCTCGAATAGCAATAAACGATAGCTTGTCGTATCAGATGTTTGAACTTACGACAAATAATCTGGAAATAATCTACATTCACGCAGTCCGTTGTGACAGTTGTATTGTAACTATAGCGAGTAGTGCGCGTATGGATTAGAACTGTTAAGGCTGAGATGTCCGCCTACATAGCTGAGGGATCAGATCCATGCGAGGGTCCCGGTTTCGATTCCCGGCCGGGTCGGACAGTTTCATTGCCCGGGGACTGGTTGTTGTGTCGTCTTCATCATCATTTCATCTTCATCGACACGCCAGCTGTCAAAGTGGTCTCAACTAAAAAGACTTACACCAGGGGAGCGGTCTACGCAACGGGAGGCCACAGTCACAGGTACATTTCATTTTTTCAGGATTGAGTTTCCATGCTTGCCAAATAAACGGTGACATTATTACTTATCTCACGTTTTCTGAATTACAGTCTGCAGACCATTTCTCTTACAACTGATAATTTTAATTAAGACGACTAATGATCGAAATGCATTCAAGTCGAAAAAATGGCAGGCACTAGACACACTGTAACAGCTTTCAACCTTCACTTGTTTCCCCGAGTTTGAGCTCCACCTTCCACACAAATAAATCCTGGTTAATTTAATTAAATCTGCAACCGATCAATTCTTGAAATATAATACCAGATAGGGAGTAGAAGCTACCAACGAGAGGCACGTGGAAAAAACTGCAGGGTTTAAAACACAACTGCACGCTACGTGTGTGTATCGCTATTGCACAATTAGTTTTTCGTTTCATGGGAAGATTAATGACAATGTGGCGTTAGTGCTGTCCCTAATTTCATATTGCCTTTCTTAATCCCTGCTAAAATCTCTACGTGAAAACGATCACTGCAGCTTGGGGAACTACTAACATGTTTGCCCCTAGCGCGTATGCTTACCTGCGTAGGAGTTGCGCTGTGAATTTCCATACATTAGGGGGCGTGCCACAGCCTTACATACTCTCTGGTCTTCTTCCACTGCTGACATCCCATTGTTTCAACAAATTAGGTGTTTGCAGCGTACCTGGAACAATAAGTGCTCAGTCGTATTCGTCTCAGATTTTTCTTTTTGCCATTAACTTGCCTTGCATTAACAAGACTTCTCCATAAAAGCAGAATGTAACAGAGAAAAATCTGAGAAACTAATGATGAGACTTCAAACGCGTACTATCTTGGAGTACTTATAACGAATCGTCGGAACCTAACGTGAAGTCCTGCTTTGCTCAAACTGAGTGTACTACATACATTCTTGTCATCATAAAACGTTTCTCGTGACTGCTGTGCCGTTACGGTGTAGATACAATGAAGAGAGGTTAGTGCCCCGCTTGGCTATAAGCTTGTCTTCCAGTCCTTAGTTCATTCAGCCCCACACGTATCCCTCCTGTAGCGACTGTGAAGCCAAAAGTAGTCTAATTACAACAAGCACAGTAGCATTTAAGGAGTAATTCTTCCCACACAGATTACTTTATTGGAACGAAATGAGATGTTTTGTACCCTCTTAAATGGACATGAGGCTGTTTGCAGAGTAAGCACGTAGATGTAGGTGTACCGACGCAACGCAATCTGTGAGCAATTACATCACCGTCGATACAGATCTTTAAAGTCTTCACTACCTAAAAATATTGGAAGCACACATGACGAATAATAAATTCTATAAAATAACTAATGATAAAGCAGAAAAGCCCGTCTGACTAACAATACATCATCAGTACATACTAATCTTGTTTCACATACAAATTTTTACTGGCGATTGTTCGAAGTAAAGCCAAACTTGATCACGACGACCTCTAAGACGATGTGTCAAGTATTCAAATACTTTTCCACAAACATACGCACACACACACATAGACACACACACACATAGACACACACACACACACACACACACACACACACACACACACACACACACACACACACACACACACACGCGCGCGCGCGCGCGCGCCTAGTTCCTGGAAGTCGTCAACAAACGTCCACAGCTACGATCGTGTTAATGACGTAGTACATAAGAGTTCGTCTGGAAGTGACAAAAGTCATGGCATATCTCCTGATGTTGTGGCGGACCTCCTTTTGTCCGGCGTAGTGTAGCATTTATACGTGGCGTGAAATCAACAAGTCGTTGGAAGTCCCCTGCAGAAATATTGAGGCATGCTGCCTTCATAGCCACCCCGTCCATAATTGCGGAAGCATTGGTGATGGACAATTTTGTATACGACCTGACCCCTCGATTCTGTCCCATAAATGTTCGATGGGTTCCATGTCTGAGATCTGGGTAACCAAATCGTGTGCTCTAATTTTCCAGAACATTTTTCAAACCAATCGCGAACAGTTGTGCCTCTGTGACATGGCGCATCGTCATCCACAAAAATTCCATCTTTGGGAACGTGAATTCCGTGAATGGCTGAAAATGGTCTCCAAGTAAGCGAACGTAATCATTTCCACTCAACGACAGGTTCAGCTGGACCAGGGGAACCAGTCAATTTCATGTAAACACAGCTCATACCATTGTGGAGTCAAGACCAGCTTGCACAGTGCCCTTTTGATAACTTGGGTCCATGGCTTCGTGGGTCTGCGCCGCACTCGAACCCTATCATCAACTCTTACCGACTGAAATCGGCCTCGTCTGACCAGGCCACTGTTTTATAGTTGTCTAGGCTCCAAACGATATGGCCAAGAGGTTCCCGGGTTCGATTCCCGGCGGGGTCAGGGATTTTCTCTGCCTCGTGATGACTGGGTGTTGTGTGATGTCCTTAGATTAGTTAGGTTTAAGTAGTTCTAAGATCTAGGGGACTGATGACCATAGATGTTAAGTCCCATAGTGCTCAGAGCCATTTTTTGATATGGCCAAGAGCCCAGGGGAGGCGCCGCAGGTGATGTGCTGTTACCGAAGGCACTGGGTCGTCATAATTTATTAATGCCAAATTTCGCCACTGTATCCTGACGGATACTTTTTTTGTACGTCCCGTACCCATTTTGGCCGTCATTTCACGCACTGTTGCTTGTCTGTTAGCACTGGAAACTCTACGCAAGCGCCGTTGCCCTCTGTTGTTGAGTGAAGGCCGTTGGTCGATGTGTTGTCCGTGGTGAGAAGTAATGCCTGAACTTCGCTATTCTTGACACTCTCTTGACACTGTGGATCTCGGAATATTGAATTCCCTAATTATTTCCGAAATGGAATGTCCCATGCTTTTAGCTTCACCTACCATTATGTGGTCAAAGGGTGTTAATTCCCCTCGTGCGGCCATAATCACGCCGGAAATCATTTCATATGAATCACCTGAATACAAATGAAAGCTCTGCCAATGCCTTGCCCTTTAATAACTTGTGTACGCGTTAATACCACCACCTGTATATATGCATACCGCTGTCTCATGGTTTTCGTCACCTCGTTGTACAATAAATGTGTTCTTCGGAATGGCCATGGATATGGATCTGGAGCATCATGCCCAGTTTATCTGAGACCAAGTCATTCGTTGAAAAGATCGTGTGCTTCCTGCAAATTTGTCAAGTAAAGCACTTGCCGCCCCCTTAATGTTAAATATCGGAGTACTTTTCCCAGAGAGGTCCTAAAGGAAGCTATGCTGCGTTTCCTTCTTGCCAATTGGTGATTAGATTTTTTCTGCAGTGTTACGCCGATGGAGGTCGGCAGCGTCTGTAGCAGCCTGCTTGTGACTTTTGGAAAGTGTTTGCAATAAATGAGGTGCAAAATACCATAAGTTTTAAAAAAATTGTCAGCTACCGTTAGTTCGAATGCAATAACTTGCCTCCAACTTATACCAAAATTGTTGTTCATGAGGCGTTCAACAAGAAATGCAATACTTTTTTTCTGAAAATAGACTGGTTTTATTTAGGATTCCGATACACCGTATTATTCCCCACTAATTTGGGTACAAAACGATATTTTTCAACTTAATCTAGGTTCAGTGCGACAGCCCTAGCCGCCTTACTGTGGAGGTCTCTGAGCCTGCATGATGCCAGTCTATCGGTCGACATCGGTGGTAGCGTAAGCTCCCCATCATCTACGTACTGCTTCCCACGGATTCATCCTTCATTGGACCAAAGAGATGAAGACGGAAGGTGCGAGACGCAGGCAGTAGGGTCGTAGGGTGGATGAGGGAGAAGAGTCCAGTGAAGTTTTGTGAGCTCCTCTTAAGTGTGCAGACTTGCTTGAGGTCTCTCGTTGTCATGTAGAAGTTCGTTCGCATTTTTGCGGTGACGAACACGCTGAAGTCATTTCTTCAGTTTCCCGAGGGGGTGTTCTGCCGGATGGCATGCGGGTGATCGGTCAGATTTGCGCGATTTTTTTGCGATGAAGACAGACGCCTCGCCCAACGACTCACCGGGCTTTTGTTCACTGTCAGGTCTCTGTAGAAATTCTGCAAGTGCCTATGAATATCTGCGGATGCTCTGGTTTTGCACCAAAAGAATCTCAATGACAACTCTCTGCTTGGAATGAAGATCCGTTAGGGACACCATTTTGAAGGTTAGGCATAGCGCCGCCATCTGTAGGCACTTCATGAAACTATAATGACTGAAGCGGGGATATTCCACGATGTTCCCCAAGAAATTCCACATTTTTATCAACCGAAATTGTCCGAGAAAAAACTGTGTTGCACTACTTATTCAACGCGCCTCATATTTACTACTGGAAACTGCCGCATAACCGGTGACCAGTTGAATTCTCGTAATTAGAAGCTGCCATTATGCTGAGTGCATACCCTCTCATCAATCCCACGAATGTTTAAACAACTTTCCTCGTGAGATTGTTCCCGCACCAGCGATACTTCTTCTACAAAGCTGCATAATAGCCATCACCAGGTTAGTCCCTGCCGAACAAATCTCGCGAAGGACTGTCCTAGAAATTTATCCGAGCCAGAAACTAACAACTAATACCCTGCTAGTCGACTCCCTTCTGAGAATACCTTCGATCGCTTGGACCTAACCTGTGTACCAAAATCATCCATTCATCAATGGGCTTAGTGCTGCCTCCTGGTCAACAAGTGTAATTTTACAAGCAACAGACACATGTAGTACAAAATTGTTAAGGCTTTCGTGGCCACTTGTTGACAAACTGCCTATTGGCTTCTGTCTCGGGTTCTTCGGCCGACGTTCATCTAATGATTTTTCTGACGTTTCGCCAGCACGAGTGGCTGGCATTGTCAAAGCTTCACCCTCCATTGCCGGTGGTCAACTGGAGCCGAGCTCGCGGCCGCAGACTATATGTACCTGGCGCGCCAACGTCCGAGGGCTTCTTCGCGGTCATTTCTGGTGCGGTTTTCCTCTTGCTACCTGCGACGGTCGTTCGCTGCGATCCTGGCTTCCCGTACTGCAGCGTCTATCTTTTGAGTCTATCTTTTGACGATGCCACTATGGCTCAATTATACTAGGACATGTTTTTAAAATAGATGTGGAGATGGTCATTGCTACCGAAACTGATATTCTGAGGTTCTAACAAGTTTGTGATCATAGACGGAAATAAATTTGGTCCTAGCATCTAGAATTATTAGTCTGTAAATGAAGTAAATACTGAAGTAATATTTTCTACTACACTGTAGTCAGTCACGTATGCCTGATACATTGTATATTCTGAATTACCTAACACATTCACATGACTTTTCACGCAACTAATGCATCCGAAGGAACTTCTGTTGTGCACATATCAAAGCCCACTGCATAACTATATCTACCGGGTGATCAAAAAGGCAATATAAATTTGAAAACTTAATAAACCACGGAATAATGTGGATAGAGAGGTAAAAATTGACACACATGCTTGGAATGAACCACTCCATATTGCTAGGCACGTGAAAGATCTCTTGCGCTCGTCGTTTGGTGATGATCGTGGGCTCAGACGCCACTTTCGTCATGCTTGGCCTCCCAGGTCCCCAGACCTCAGTCCGTGAGATTATTGGCTTCGGGGTTACCTAAAGTCGCAAGTGTATCGTGATCGACCGACATCTCTAGGAATGCTGAAAGACAACATCCGACGCCAATGCCTCACCATAACTCCGGACATGCTTTACAGTGCTGTTCACAACATTATTCCTCGACTATATCTACTGTTGAGGAATGATGGTGGACATATTGAGCATTTCCTGTAAAGAACATCATCTTTGCTTTGTCTTACTTTGTTATGCTAATTATTGCTATCCTGATCAGATGAAGCGCCATCTGTCGGACATTTTTTTAACGTTTGTATTTTTTCGCTTCTAATAAAACCCCATGTCACTCCAAGCACATGTGTCAATTTGTACCTCTCTATCTACATTATTCCGTGATTTATTCAGTTTTCAAATTTATACTGACTTTTTGATCACCCGGTACTTTATGGCGACCCTCAAGGGCACTTAATCCTAGCTCTGAAATAAATCTGAACATCTAGTTCCCGCAGCGTAAAACGTACAGAGACTGACGAGGAGGCAGAGACACCGGCCACGCATTCGGTAATCCGCGGCTGTGCTGGACAGTACCAGAGCAGACGGTGTACACAGGAGGAGGTTGTTGTCAGCTCCAGAGCCGCCCTCGAGCGGCGAACCGGGGAAGCGCATCTCTCGGCGCCGCTAGCCTCCGCTTGTTTCGCTCCTGATGAATGGCGCTATTGTTCAGCCCCAGTAATCACAAAATCCCTGATAAGGGCCTACGCCGCCGAAATACTGACGCCGCCGCCACCGCCTCCACTGCGCTTCCGTCTTCCTATGTCGCTTCTCGCCCTAACTCTCTCTCTCTCTTCCCTGTGTGTCCTTTGCAGAGGCACACACACTCCCTAGAGGAGCGAAGAGAGAGAGAGAGAGAGAGAGAGAGAGAGAGAGAGAGTTTAACCGCAGCTAAGGCGATGGCCTCGAGTGCGGATGTGGGTTAGCCCCGCTCTCCGCCAGCAGTAATCTGGTGCGGGCCACCGCTTCTTCCTCTTTGGTGATCCGTTTCCAGCCTTCTCGCACCACTAACGCCTCCCCCCCCCCCAAAAGCCATTCACGTCCTCTCTCCCTCCCTCCCTCCCTCCCTCCCTCTCTCTCTCTCTCTCTCTCCAAACCCCCTTCCGCTACCCTAGTTCCAAAAGAGCACTTCTGTTTTCCAAGGAGAGATTTCTCGCCGGCCGTTGTAATGAATCTTATATCGGGAGTGGCTACCCTGTTGCGGTACCACGTCAGCCGGTAATGTGTTAGGAAGTGCATCTCCGGCTTAGGGGTAGCTCTCGTAGAGGTGAAATAGCGCAGATAAGAGGACACTGCCTTGTGCGGGAGAACTGGTGTCTTTTATCGGCGCGGGGTAACCTGTCCACACCACGAGCACTTCTTAAATTACGCAGCTTCGCGCTCTCCAGGTTTCTACGCAACCACTGCGTCCTAGAAGGGTAACGCTACATACTCCTCGACGAACCACCTGAGCACAAGATGTGCACCTTCCATCTTTGAACCTTATCGAAAATGAGGACGTTGATCCTCCAATCAGCATTGATGTATGTAACTGAGGAATATAGGATTTAACACTACTGTGTGCACCTCCTTGCCCTCAATCACTATTTACCTAGAAAAACTCTCGATTTTGAATTCTATAGTGTGGATACCACCAGCAATAAAAACTTTCCAGCTGTTGATAGACGTTTGCTGAATTCTTTCGTACAAGAAACGCATCCTCTCCAGTGGCTCGTTACAAACTAATTGCATTTGAGCAGTGAGTAATTAGACTGTATTCCTTATTTCTTCGCCGGTCGGAGTGGTCGTGCGGTTCTAGGCGCTACAGTCTGGAGCCGAGCGACCGCTACGGTCGCAGGTTCGAATCCTGCCTCGGTCATGGATGTGTGTGATGTCCTTAGGTTAGTTAGGTTTAATTAGTTCTAAGTTCTAGGCGACTAATGACCTCAGAAGTTAAGTCGCATAGTGCTCAGAGCCATTTGAAACATTTGAACCTTATTTCTTCGTTGGCCCAAGTGCTTGTTTTGGTACACTTTAAGTTTCACTCACATGTAAAAATAGAATACTTAACTTTCTCGGCTCCTGTTTACGTCACACCGGACAACAGACGTCCAAATCAGTGCAGACTTACATTCTTCAAAGTGATGTATTATAGATTTTGACAGTAATCTTCTTGAAAGAAGACTGAAATTCAGTTGAATCCTTGGTCTTACTTCACAGTTACTAATTTCATAGGGTGAAAACCGTTTACTATCACATATTTCTACGATTGTATTAGTATTCAACATGGAGGTCACGAGGGCGTGATGAAAAGTAATACCTCTGAATTTTTTATTCTGTACTCAGTATCGTTTAAGATATTACGTGTCATTCAC
Source organism: Schistocerca serialis cubense (assembly GCF_023864345.2). Classification (NCBI taxonomy): domain Eukaryota; kingdom Metazoa; phylum Arthropoda; class Insecta; order Orthoptera; family Acrididae; genus Schistocerca; species Schistocerca serialis. The sequence goes on along the minus strand of NC_064639.1, from coordinate 533,071,517 downwards.
ATTACTCGGTCGACTTTCCTTCTTTGCTGACTCAACTTGCAAGCCTCTGCTGCTGGAGGGCACTATTTTGTAGCATTTAATACGATGATATCTAACGTAATTACGTCGGGTGTGAGACTGGGAACCATCAACTGCTGGAGGAAGCTGTTGCACTAACTTCATCAGTGCCATGTAGGAAGCCATCAGCTATAACTTTAGTTCTCATCTCGTAGTAGGTAAGGCAACTCTGATGGGAGAATGGTAGACAACGGACATTCTGCGTCATCATTCACAAAGTCATTTTTCGTTGCGGCGAAATCTTCTCGCGAAATTTCGAACCCAACTTTCTCTTCAGTAAGCGAAAATATTTTGTTGATATATGAGAAACGATCAACATAAAAAATTAAGGGAAATCAGAGCTCGCACGGAAAGATATAGGTGTTCGTTTCTTCCACGCGCTGTTCGAGATTGGAATAATAGAGAATTATTGTGAAGGTGATTCGATGAATCTTCTGCTAGCACTTAAGTGTGATTTGCAGAGTACACAGGTAGATGTAGATACAGCTTCATATATGTTGTGCTTCCTGCGACAATATCGTGATTTCATTTCTTAACAGGACAACGCTCTCTCACACATGGTACGTGTGTCTATGAACTGTCTGCGAGATGTAGAGATGTTACCCTGACTTCCCCGATGTATGATGGATCAACTCCGACGTCAGCAGCGTCTCATTGCCAGTGGCCAGGATATGAAGGACCAGTGACAAGACTTGTGGGCCATTTTGTCTCCGGAGAGGATACAACGGTTTTTGGAGACTCGTCCAACCGCAAAAGAGCGTGCATCCGGACCACAGGAAACGGAAATGCAACTTCACACTGACAAGTGGGTTGATGCCCCCCCCCCCACCCCTCCTCCTCTTTCCCCCACCCCCTTCATTTTGTGTGCTTCAATTTTCTTGACAGGTACTTCATATTGACTTATTATACCAGATGATTCGGAAGAAAAATAAATTTCAATTGTTTATTGCAGACAAAGTATGAAAGATAGAAGAACGTTGTGCATGTCAGTGGGTAGACAAAGGTTCAAAGTTTTGACACTGCTGCGCTGTTGTTTGTTTGTAGCACCATGGCGACTACTCCAGAAGAGGAATCATGTTGTGTACTGCCGGCCGGAGTGGCCGAGCGGTTCTAGGCGCTACAGTCTGGAACCGCGCGACCGCTACCGTCGCAGGTTCGAATCCTGCTTCGGGCATGGGTGTGTGTGATGTCCATAGGTTATTTAGGTTTAAGTAGTTCTAAGTTCTAGGGGACTGATGACCTCAGATGTTAAGTCCCATAGTGCTCAGAGCCATTTGAACCATTTGTTATGTACTGGAATTTGCGCGAAGTGAATCCATTGTTGAAGTGCAACTCGCATTCCACCGTCGATTCAGCAGGAAGCCGCCTCAGCACAAGCAGATTTATGACCGGCGTGCAAAATGCTTGGAAGGGGATGAGCATTGGTCGGCCACGCACGTCTGTTGAAAATGTCGACCGCATCCGTGATGCGTTTACCCAGAGTCCTGGGAAGTCCACACGATAGGCAGGCCAGGAACGTCAACTTATTCAAAGAAAGGTTTGCCGTGTTTTGAAACTATGCCTTACAAGTTGCAGTTACTGCAGCAACTGGGTGCCGGCGACCTTAACCGAAGGTACGAATTTTGCATTTCAATTCTCCAGAATAAGGCAGAAGATACTTTTCCTGGACGTATCAACGTTTCATCTATTGGGTGAAGTAGACCGCTGTAATGTAAGAATTTGGGGATGACAAACTCGCCCAGGACAAAGTTCCTAGCGACTGGCTGAAAGAGCAGGTGACTCGTGAATATAAGGAGCGTAAAAGAATGGACCTGCAAATTTACAGACCAAAATGTCTCTGACTTCGGTTGGTGCAGAATCCTTGAACATATTCACACTTCGAATATAATAAATTTTCTTGAGAGCGAAAACCTTACGTCCACGAGTCAGCATGGTTTTCGAAAGCATCGCTCGTGAGAAACTCAGCTTGCCCTTTTCTCGCATGATATACTGTGTACTATGGATGAAGCGCAACAGATGTATTACATATTTGCAGATTTCTAGGAAGCACTTGTCACGGTGAAGCATTGCAAGCTGATAATGAAGGTACGAGCATATGGAATAGGTTCACAGATAGCTGAGTGGCTCGGAGACTTTTTAAGTTAATGAATGCAGTATGTTGTTCTCGTAGCGAGTGTTCATCAGAGATAAGTGTATCGTCAGGAGTGCCCCAGGGAAGTGTTATAGATCCGTTGTTACTCTGTGTACAAAATGGTTCAAATGGCGCTAAGCACTGTGGGACTTAACGTCTGAGGTCATCAGTCCCCTAGACTTAGAACTACTTAAACCTAACTAACCTAAGGACATCACACACGTCCATACCTGAGGCAGGATTTGAACCTGCGACCGCAACAGCAGCGCGGTTCCGGACTGAAGCGCCTAGAACCACTCGGTCACAGCGGCAGGCACTCTCTGTACACGTAAATGATTTGGCGGACAGGGTGAGTAGCAATATGCGGTTGTTTGCCGATGATACTCCTGTGTTACACCTGTCGAAGTTGTGTAACTGTAGAGGAAACAAGATGACTTTGACAAAATTTCCAGTTTGTGTGATGAACGGCAGCTACATCTGAATGTAGAAAAATGTAAGTTAATGCCAATTGGAAGGAAAAACAAACCAGTAATGTTCGAATACAGCATTGGTAGTGTCCCCCTTGACACAGCCACGTCGTTCAAATATCTGGGTGCAATGTTGCAAAGCGATATGAAGTAGAACGGGCATGCGAGGACTGTGATAGGGAAGACAAATCGTCACTCCGGTTTATTGGAAGAATTTTAGGAAAGGACGGTTTATCTGTAAAGGAGACCGCATACAGGACGCTGATGCGATCTATGCTTGAGTACTGCTCAAGTGTTTGGGATCCGTACTAGGTCTGGTTAAAGGAAGAGATCGAAGCAATTCAGAGGCCGGTTGCTAACTCTGTTGCCGACAGGCATTGGATAATTCGCAGGTGTTGTGAAGAGCTTTGCGAGCACAAGTGTAAACCACGGACGGACGGCGATGTTCTTTTCCAGGAACACTGCTGCGAGAGTTTAGAGAAACAGAATTCGAAGCTGACTGTCAAACGATTCTACTGCCGCGAACATACATTGTGCGCGTAAGGACCACGAATATATACGATAAATTACGGTTCGTACGGAGGCATTTTGTGACAGTCATTTGACTCCAGCTGCTGCGGCGGGGCGGTTCTAGGCACTTCAGTCTGGAACTGCGCGACGGCTACGGTCGCAGGTTCGAGTCCTGCCTCAGGCATGGATGTGTGTTATGTCCTTAGGTTAGTTAGGTTTAAGTAGTACTAAGTTCTAGGGGTCTGATGACCTCAGATGTTAAGTCCCATAGTGCTCCGAACCATTTGAATCATTTGATTCATTTGTCCGTTGCTCTATGAGCAGGGGGAGCAAGAAAGGAAAAGACTAGTGAAACGTCCCCTTAGAAGAATTTATGATTGACTGTGCTGATAAACATCTTATGTTATTTGATTTTCAAACAGCTGAGCAGAACTGAACGTACTCAGACATTTCTCACTTTACTTATTCTGGTCATCACTAAATTGACAGACAATATTTTTAGCTCAACGCAATCTGACTTTTAATAATCCCTACAAAAGAATGGCTCTGACTAACAATAAACTATACCTTTCACAAATCACTTACCTCACAAAAATCTTCGTTACTCGAACTACTGCAATACTGCGAGCGCCACTACTGCCAGCTAAATAAAAGATTCAAACTACTGGTAGGCATAGCTAGCAAATGAAAGATTTTGATAGAGAACAAACAATGTATCTACCTTAATAGTGTTCAAAAGTCATAATATGTGCAGCAGTTCATGACATCCAGTCTTACAAATTTACTGACTCTGATGGCCACACGTCCAGATCATCAGCTCCCAAAACTCCACCATCTCTCTCCCCACATCCACTATTGCTGGCGGTTCACCTCCAACAGCGCAACGCTACGCGCTGTTAACATCCAGGTACCCAACACTACAATAGCGAATATTACAACAATGCCATCCAGCCACAGACTCCACACAGCATAGCCAGTGATTTTCATACAGAGCGCTACGTGGTGTTACCAATATAAAAACCTAAACAGCCAACTTACACTAGTAGTGGTACAGAGTACTTTCCGCCGCGCGCCGTTCGGTGGCTTGCGGAGCATCAATGTAGATGTAGAGACTCACCCAAACTGAATGCATTTTGTGCCGTTTCTGTTCACAAAATTTACATATCCTTCTTTTTTGCAGAGGAAACTTACAGGAATGTCATATACGGACAAGAAACAAAATAGCCTGTTTCCTCAATTTCACGCAGATATAAATGATTCTGAAGGTGTCAGGGGTAAAATACAGGGAGCAAAAGGCTATTTACAATTTGTACAGAAACTAGATGGCAGTTATAAGAGTCGAGGGACACGAAAGGCAAGCAGTGGATGGGAAGGGAGTGAGACAGGGTTGTAGCCTCTCCCCGATGTTATTCAATCTGTATATTGAGCAAGCAGTAAATGAAACAAAAAAGTTGGAGTAGGAATTAAAATCCATGGAGAAAAAATAAAAGCTTTGAGGATTGCCGATGACAACGTAATTCTGTCAGAAGGAGCAAAGGACCTGGAAGAGCAGCTGAACGGAATGGACAGTGTCTTGAAAGGAGGATATAAGCTGAACATGAACAAAAGCAAAAACGAGGATAATTGAATGTAGTCGAATTAAATCGGGTGATGCTGAGAGAATTAGATTAGGAAATGAGACACTTAAGGTAATAGATGAGGTTTGTTATTTGGGGAACAAAATAACTGATGATGGTCGAAGTAGAGAGCATATACAATGTAGACCGACAATGGTAAGGAAAGCGTCTCTGAAGAAGAGAAATTTGTTACCATCGAGTATAGAGTGTCAGGAAGTCGTTTCTGAAAGTATTTGTATGGAGTGTAGCCTTGTGTGGAAGTGAAACATGGACGATAAATAGTTTAGACAAGAAGAGAATAGAAGCTTTCGAAAAGTGGCGGTGCAGGAGAATGCTGAAGATTAGATGGGTAGATCACATAACTAATGAGGAGGTATTGAATAGAATTGGAGAGAAGAGAAATTTGTGGCACTACTTGATCAGAAGAAGGGATCGGTTGGTAGGGCATATTCTGAGGCATCAAGGGATCACCAATTTAGCATTGGAGGGCAGCGTGGAGGTTAAAAATCGCAGAGGGAGACCAAGAGATGAATACACTAAGCAGATTCAGAAGGATGTTGGTTGCAGTAGGTACTAGGAGATGAAGCAGCTTGCACAGGATAGAGTAGCATGGAGAGCTGCATCTAACCAGTCTCTGGACTGAATACCACAACAACATAAATGATTCCATTTTTATACATGGCAGTGCCCCACTTCAGTTTTACGTTGCGGTTCGGCCTTACGTTAACATCACCGTCCCACAACAGTGGATTGGAATAGGTGGGCCGCGCGGGATTAGCCGAGCAGTCTTAGGCGCTGCAGTCATAGACTGTGCGGCTGGTCCCGGCGGAGGTTCGAGTCCTCCCTCGGGCATGGATGTGTGTGTTTGTCCTTAGGATAATTTAGGTTAAGTAGTGTGTAAGCTTAGGTACTGATGAGCTCAGCAGTTAAGTTCCATAAGATTTCACACACATTTGAACATTTTTGAAAAGGTGGACAAAAAGCTCTTGTTTACTGCTTTTGGCCTCTCAGGGCACCATACCTCACACGCTGGGATTTTCTTTCTCTGTGGGGATAGATAGAGGACCGTGTCTTTTTCCCACCTACGGCAGCTACTCTTAAAGAGCTAAGAAATCGAATTTTCGAAGCTGTTGATTCAATAAACGGGGACCTGGTGATTCGTGTGTGGAATGAAATGGCCTACTATGTCGTTGGTTCACGAGCAACTTTTGGTGGTCATGCTGAGTGTGTGATATAGTGTCTGTGCGAACGTAAAACTTTGAATCTTCTTCTAGCCAGTGACATGCGCAATGTCTTTCTATCTTTCATAGTTTGTCTGTAACAAACAACTTAAATCTGTTCTTTTTTTTTAGTAACCCCGTGTACGTATGCTTCTTCCTAATGCGTTGCTGTGCCCGCCCGGTAAAGTGATCGGCCGGCACTGTGTCGGACGCGCTGTGATCGGCAGCGCAAGCGGCGCCGCAGTGTCCGCCGGCGGCTGCCACGGAAGCGTCGATCCGCGGCGTGCAATGCGCCGCGCCACGCCACGCCGGCTGCGAGTTAATTATGTGCGTGCAACGCTGGTCGGCTGGCCACTCGACGGGCCGCGCAGCCGAGGGCCGGGCCGGCACAGTGGCTGCCGCTGCGGCTGCGGCCTGGCCAGAGCGCGTAATTACGCAGCCGGCCGCCCGCTGGCCGGCGGAAGAGCAGGTGGCTCCGTGTCGACCACTCGCCGCTGCAAAATGCGGCCTCGTGGCACACTTGCCCAGAGAGAGAGAGACGGCACAAGTGTCCACTCATAACCTGGAGGGGGCGCCTCGCAATACACGATTGTGCCACGCTATACTCCGACAGTGGAATACTGCGGATATCTGGTCTTCAGCAGTACCACGCTGTTCAGTACCTGTCATTCTATACTACTGGCCATTAAAATTGCTGCAACACGAAGATGACGTACTAGAGACGCGAAATTTAACCGACAGGAAGAATATGCTGTGATATGCAATTGATTAGCTTTTCAGAGCATTCACACAAGGTTGCCACCGTTGGGACACCTACAACGTGCTGGCATGAGAAAAATTTCCAACCGATTTCTCATACACAAACAGCAGTTGACCGGCGTTGCCTGGTGAAATGATGTGATGCCTCGTGTAAGGTGGAGAAATGCGTACCATCACGTTTCCGACTTTGATAAAGGTCGGATTGTAGCCTATCGCTATTGCGGTTTATCGTATCCCGACATTGCTGCTCGCGTTGGTCGAGATCCAATGACTGTTAGCAGAATATGGAATCGGTGGGTTCGGGAGGGTAATACGAAACGCCGTGCTGGATCCCAACGGCGTCGTATCACTAGCAGTCGAGATGACAGACATCTTATCCGCATGGCTGTAACGGATCGTGCAGCCACGTCTCGATCCCTGAGTCAACAGATAGGGACGTTTGCAAGACAACAACCATCTGCACGAACAGTTCGACGACGTTTGCAGCAGCATAGACTATCAGCTCGGAGACTCATGGCTGCGGTTACCCTTGACGCTGCATCGCAGACAGGAGCGCCTGCTATGGTGTACACAACGACGAACCTGGGTGCACGAATGGCAAAACGTCACTTTTTCGGATGAATCCGGGATCTGTTTACAGCATCATGATGGTCGCATCCGTGTTTGGCGACATCGCGGTCAACGCACATTGGAAGCGTGTATTCGTCATCGTCATACTGACGTATCACCCGGCGTGATGGTATGGAGTGCCATTGGTTACACGTCTCGGTCACCTCTTGTTCGCACTGACGACACTTTGAACAGTGGACGTTATATTTCAGATGTGTTACGACCCGTGGCTCTACCCTTCATTAGATCCCTGCGAAACTCTACATTTCAGCACGATAATGCACGACCGCATGTTGCAGGTCCTGTACGGGCCTTTCTGGATACAGGAAATGTTCGACTGCTGCGCTGGCCAGCATAATCTCCAGATCTCTCATCAATTGAAAACGTCTGGTCAATGGTGGCCGAGCAACTGGCTGGTCACAATACGCCAGTCACTATCACTACCCTTGATGAACTGTGGTATCGAGTTGAAGCTGCATGGGCAGCTGTACCTGTACACGCCATCCAAGCTCAGTTTGACTCAATGCCCAGGCGTATCAACGCCGTTATTATGGCCAGAGGTTGTTGTTCTGGGTACCAGTTTCTCAGGTTCTATGCACCCTAATTGCGTGAAAATGTAATCACAGTTCTAGTATAATATATTTGTCCAATGAATACCCGTTTGTCATCTGCATTTCTTCTTGGTGTAACAATTTTAATGGCCAGTAGTGCAGCTATATCCAGCACGTAAGTCTATACTACAGTTTATCCCGGCCTTTTAGTATGATGACGCAAACTTTTCTTTTTACGCACTGAAGCGCCAAAGAAACTGATATAGGCATGCGTATTCAAATACAAAGATATGTAAACAGGCAGACTACGGAACTGCGGTCAGCAACGCCTGTGTAAGACGAGTGTCTTGCGCAGTTGTTACATCTGTTACTGCTGCTGCAATGGCAGACTATCAGGATTTACGTGAGTTTAAACGTGGTGTTATAGTCGCCGCACAACCGATGGGACACATCATCTCCGAGGTAGCGATGAAGTATTTTTCCGTACGACCATTTCAAGAGTGTAGTGTGAATATCAGAAATTCGGTATACCATCAAAAAACCGATATCTCTGTGGCCGGAAAAAGGTCCTGCAAGAACGTGACAAACGACGACTGAAGGGAATCGTTCAACCTGACAGAAGTGCAACCCTTTCGCAAATTGCTGCAGGTCTTAATGCTGGGCCATCAACAAGTGTCATCGTGCGAACAATTCAGAGAAACATCATCGAGGGCCAACAATTAAGATCGATGTTATGCGCCGCAAAGAATGATCTTAAATAATCGCGAATCTGCGGGCAAAGCAGAGAAGAACATAGCAGGTGTATAATTTAGTTTGTAAATGTAATTTTTCTAGGATACTTAATGTACAAGGCATATTAGTGTTTCTAACATGGGCTGCAGTATGTGTGATTTTGTGGGCGTACGTTTGTAAAATACAGGGTGAGTCACTAACTGTTGCCACCAAGAATAACTCCGAAGGTGTGATAATAGATGAAAAGTTTGTGGGACAAATGTTACATGGGATAACTGGGACCATAATATGGTGTTAGTTTTTTGTTGCTAGGTGGAATCGCGTCAGAGATATGAAGGTCAACTTTATAGTTTGGCACTTATTTATAGTTTGGTACTTATTTCCTGATAGCGGCTATCGAGACGAATCCAATTATGTGTCACAGTAAAGGCTCTGGAGGTCAACGAAGGTCAAAAAGGTAGCATAAGAGTCCATTTACAGAAGGTGTCCGAAGTGATGACCATTGGTATCAATGCAGTGCTGCAATTTTCTTATCATGGTTTCAGTGGTATTCTTATCACCTCTTTAAAGTCAGCCATTAGACTGTTGTTTATTTACAGTGCTACATTTACACTTACACAAACCTGATTTCGGCTTCAAAGTGCCATTATCAGGTGTTTTCTGAAAGCAGGTTAGACAACAACAGTGAAATACATAACAAGTGGTATAACCATATAAGAATCCATATTTGTAATGCTTCCTTGCAAGTTATAAATTGTCTAAGATGGCATACTGTCGTATTAAAATACACTATTAGACACACTGTTTAAGAGTCGATATTTCTGGCAGAGCCTACTGCTTTGTTTCATTACTGAGTACACCATCTTGACTGAATGACAGTTGTCTAAGTGTCAAATTGTCTTGGTCAAAGAAATTCCTGTTACAAGCAGGTGACTTTTTTTAAATCTTTGGACTCAGTGTCTGGTAAGATGGGAAAGGTTAGGAGCAATTTATTTTCTTTGGTAGTTGTTACATCTTTGCAGTACCTGTTTATCTTAGTATGCAATGAAGTTGCCTGCACATAAACATAAATAGTAACAAACCTTTCGATAATATTCGCTGCATCCATAAATATAGCAGTCCAGCTAGTCGCCGGCCGGAGTAGCCGAGCGGTTCTAGGCGCTACAGTCTGGAACCGCGCGACCGCTACGGTTGCAGGTTCGAATCCTGCCTCGGACACGGATGTGTGTGATGTCCTTAGGTTAGTTAGGTTTAAGTAGTTCTAAGTTCTACGGGACTGATGAGCATAGCAGTTAAGTCCCATAGTGCTCAGAGCCATTTTGAACCAGCTAGTCACTGACGTTGTTAAAAGTACATTGTAGTAGGTAAATATACGGCTTTGTACTTGAAATTAGCACATGGCCAACTCTAAGTAGTGTAATTTTGCCTCAATTCAGAATTAATACAATACAGTGCAATTACTTATTCTACTCACTCATTACATAACTAGTGAGGTTTGAAGCGATATTTATGATGTACGTTTCAGCAGGCATGTAAATCCTGTTATATGGTGTAGAACATTACTTAGGAATAAGTGCAAATAATACAGGTATGTGAAACATATCTTGTACATAAAACCATTTAAGCAAATAAAAGAATCAAAAGATTTCATGTTTAAGAGCACATTTAAGTTTAACATAATATAAACAGTAGGGATATCACTTCGGCACTTATCGAAGCACATGCTCTGACAATTCTCTCTCGGATATCGTGCAAATAGTAAATGTTCGCCGAATACGGCGTAGCCATCTAACGTGTCATTGGCATGTTAACTCCATTCGACGGTTTCGCAATACGAAACTAATAGGAACGGTACGACTAGTATCGTCGAGTCAAGCGATTGTGAAAGATGTATTCCTTCGAAGAACAGGTCGATATGCTTCTCATTTACAGAGAATGCCACGAAATTCAATGAGAGCTAGAGACTTATACGCTGAAAGATATCCTCAACGTACTCACCCTACATGTCGCACATTTAAATATGTGTGTGATAAACTGAGAGTAGCTGGATCTTTAACGCATCGGAAACATATCCGGCCGGCACAGGAAAGTTACCAACGAGGAAACGGAAATGGGTAGTCTTGCCACTGTGGTTCGAGATCCTTGTGTTAGTTTGCGTCAAATCGCAAGGGAATATGGCTTGTGCCAGAGTAGTGTTGTTCGTGTTCTGCATCACCATAAATATCCTTGGCATATCAGTCTCCACCAAGAATTAACTGGTACGGATTGTATGCGTCGCATTGAATTCTGCCGATGGACTCAACTTCAGATTCAGAGGGATGACACATTTATTAATTTGATTTTATTTACTGACGAGGCTACATTCACGAACCATGGAAATGTTAATTTGAATAACATTCATTGTTGGGAAACTGAAGATTCATGTTGGCTGCGGCACGTTGTACACCAAAAACTGTGGTAGGTGAATGTATGGTGCGGGATTCTGGAGGACAGAATTATAGGCCCCTATTTTATCGAAAGAAATCGTAATGGTAGGAAGTACATCACATTCCCCCAAGGCCGGCCGGTGTGGCCGTGCGGTTTAGACGCTTCAGTCTGGAACCACGTGACCGCTACGGTCGCAGGTTCGAATCCTGCCTCGGGCATGGATGTGTTTGATGTCCTTAGGTTAGTTAGGTTTAATTAGTTCTAAGTTCTAGGCGACTGATGACCTCAGAAGTTAAGTCGCATAGTGCTCAGAACCATTTGAACCATTTGAACCATTCCCGCAAGAAACATTAGGTCATTTATTGGAAGAAATACCTTTAGGGACATTTAACAGAATGTGGCATCAACACATTGGTTGTCCGGCACATTTTTCGCTGATGGCTAGAAAAAAATGTCCGAATGAATGTGAATTCCTAAAGGACTAAACTTCTGAGGTCATCGGTCCCTAGACTTACACCCTACTTTAACTTGTGCTAAGAACAGCACACACACCCATGCCCGAGGGAGGGATGGCTAGAAATGAGTTGCAGAGACAATTCCCAAATCGTTGGATTGGAGGTGGAGGAGATTTGTCGTTCTGGCTCATTCGCCAGACTTGACGCCTAGGGATTTTTTTCTTGTGGGTATTCGTAAAAGACATTGTTTATAAAGACGTTCCAACTACACCTGATGATATGCGAGAGAGAATTGTCAGAGCATGTGCTTCGATGAGTGCCGAAGTGCTAAGGAATACCATTCAGTCTATGATAAGAATACTGCAGCATTACATTGATACCAGTGGTGATCATTTCGGAAACCTTCCGTAAATGAACGTTCATGTCACCTTTCTTAACTTCGTTTACCTTGGAATACCTTACTGTTACACATAATTGGATTCATCTCGATAGCCACTATCAGAAAATGAGTCCCAAACTATAGCACCCCATGAAAAAATGTTGACTTTCATATCTCTGACGCGACCCCACCTAGCAACAAAATACCAACGCCATATTATGCCCCCAGTTCTCCCATGCAACGTTTGTCCCACAAACTTTTCACCACCTACCATACTTTCGAGTTATTCTTGGTGGAAGTAGTTAGTGACTCACTCTGTATTTTACAAACGTACGTCTACAAAGTCACTCATACTACATTACATGTTAGAAACACAAATATGCCTTGTACATTAAGTATCCTAGAAAAATTACATTTACAAATTAAGTTATACTCCTGCTCTGTTCTTCTCTGCTTTGCCAGCAGATTCGCGATTATTTAACATCATTCTTTGCGGCGCATAACACCGATCTTAATTGTGCGACCCATACCGCGAAATGTACCGTTTGACCCGTCATTAAGAGACTGACGTAATCAACCCTAATGACTTGTCTTGGCGCCGGCCGGTTTTAGGCGGTTCAGTCTGGAACTGCGCGACCGCTACGGTCGCAGGTTCGAATTCTGCCTCGGGCATGGATGTGTGTGATTTCCTTTAGTTAGTTAGGTTTAAGTAGTTCTAAGTTCTAGGGGACTGATGACCTCAGATGTTAAGTCCAATAGTGCTCAGAGCCATTTGAACCATTTGAACTTGGCTCGGCTCGTACTTTTGGCGGGAGCGGAAGGTGCACGAAGTGGTTCATCTGAACGTCGTTATTCCGAAGGACAGGACTGTGGGCTCGGGTTCTTTGAGAAGGACTACAGCACAAGAACGTCGTATGGTTTTCCGACTGACTGTGCCGAACTGACAGATGACAACGGCTGAAATCCGGGCAGAGGCTGCAGGCAGAATGGCACTGTTAGCGAGCCGGCCGCGGTGGTCTCGCGGTTAAGGTGCTCAGTCCGGAACCGCGCGACTACTACGGTCGCAGGTTCGAATCCTGCCTCGGGCATGGATGTGTGTGATGTCCTTAGGTTAGTTAGGTTTAAGTAGTTCTAAGTTCTAGGGGACTGATGACCACAGATGTTAAGTCCCATAGTGCTCAGAGCCATAGTGCTCAGAGAGAGCACCGTTAGCCGTTGTGAACAGATTACGGGAATATGGGCTGAGCTCTCAAGTTAAAGCCATACCAAAGACAACAGAGCTTGCGCTGTGTAAAACAGAGTCAACTGTGACACTGAGCTACATTCTGTGGTGTTCAGCGAGTAGTCTTGCTTCTATTTTAGTGGTGACCAGATTGATGTCAAAGTGGCTTTGGATGATTTGACGAAAGGGCCTATACCCGTACTTCTCCCACTCGTAGAATCATGGTGTGGCGAGCTATTGGACAGAACAAGACTGATTTGAAGCTAGAATGGTAAATCCTGTACTCATATCGTTTGTGACCAGGGTAACAAATTGTATATTTTAGAAGGATAGTGTAATATCTCTCACTGCAGCTTACACTGCAGACCCCTCGGAAAATATGTAAATCCTTGTTTGGTCTACACTTTCTGCCGATTTCTCATCCATACGAGTAGACAATGTCTGTGATATCAGCCTGCAGCTGATGCAACATGTGTTCCAAACAAGGCAATAAATTCCGCAAGATCAAATTTGGGTCTGTTGCTTTCATACTACAAAGAATGCAAGGGGGCCACAGCTGTTGATGATGACATCAGTTCAGAACGCAATGAAAATTGTATATTTAATACCCGTCATATGACGCACATACAGTATCAGAAATATCGGTCTGGTGCTTCATAGTTTAACACTTTTGGTTTCCATCAGTTCATGTTATATAGGAAAATGGATTAAACCTATTTATAGGGTGAAATCAAAGTTATCGCAACAGTATTTTTGTCAGATAGGAAGTCATAAGTTTACTAAATTTAGTTGGATTTTTCCGTGGGTTTCAGATTTATGTTTTCATCTCACATGTTTCTCTCCCCTACTGTTATTACGAAGGCTTCAAAAATGGTTCAAATGGCTCTGAGCACTATTGGACTCAACATCTTAGGTCATAAGTCCCCTAGAACTCAGAACTACTTAAACCTAACTAACCTAAGGACATCACACACACCCATGCCCGAGGCAGGATTCGAACCTGCGACCGTAGCAGTCCCGCGGTTCCGGACTGCAGCGCCAGAACGAAGGCTTCCATCGGAGTCCTAATCCAGCAGGAAGATCCTCCACAGTACCATGAAAAACTTCAATTAGCACTTTATTTTTACTCTGTAATTTCTTATCAGTTGTGCAAAAGGGTAATATCACTGAATGTATCTCATTTAGATCCGCTAGTCTGACGGAGAAAATACCATCTATTTAATAAAATTCAATGGCTGTTATATTTTTAGAATATGTCACGGAAGTGAATTTTAGTAGTGTATTCAGATTTGGAATCGATCATCCTTTACCTGAACCATTGTCTCCTCACATCTAACTTAACGTAGTTGTTTGAAGAGGCTAGAGTTATTTACCATTTTGCATTAAGTCCACGAGCGTGAAACTGCTTGTAAAGGGTTAAAAGCGCCAAGAAACTTCAACTATCTGCTTATGCAAATTCCATTCTTCTTCTCTGATTCACATTTAATAATTGTTACGTTGGGAAATTATTCACGTACTCCCACAACGTTTAACCTAAGGTCCACTTTTACTGCACAAGTATATTAATAAGTAGCCCGCCCAGCTAGCCGTGCGGTCTAACGCGGCAGTCTGCCTTCGGCAGTGACACAGTGCGGACCGTGTTGCCTGCCGGCCGCGCTGTGGTGCGCGTGCCTGTTTGTTTACGCCGGAGCAGCTTCGCGTGTGCGGTGTTAAGAGTCTAGAACGAGATGGCACACTCGTACAGAAAAACGACTTTGAAGTTCAGTTTTGCGAACGACTATACACGACCAAAGGCACACGAGATTGAACGTTTCTTCAGAGAAGAGGTAAAAATCGATCCACAGGAAATCGTGGGAATCAATTTATCGCTCGTTTCAAGCGTCGTCTATGTCAAGCTTGTTGACGAGGCTGCTTGCGAAAGACTTCTACAACGATCACCGAACGGGTATCGTTTCTGTCATGCCGACGGGAATGTTGGTGCGGTTACAGTCGATCACGCGGGAATGGGGATCCGCACTATCCGAGTCTTCGAACTTCCGTTTGAGGTCCCGTCTGAACTTGTTACCGACGCCTTTCGACCATACGGTACAGTTCTATCCCATGTGGCCGAAAAATGGACGAGTTTTACCACGTACCCCGTTTTAAATGGGGTGAGACAAATACGGATAGAACTACGCAAGCATGTCCCCTCTTATTTGTACATAGGAGGTTGTCGAGCGATTATAATCTACGATGGGCAACCTCGCACTTGCTCGGGATGCGGGAAAGAAGGTCACGTCCGCTCGGAATGCCTCCAGCGACGTTTAGTGCAAACTCCACGGGATGACGTTCAGGCGCCACAACCGACGACTGTCTTACCGTTGACCTTTGTGGAAGCCCTGAGAGGCGACGTGAGGGAGACTTCCGATGGGCACCAGCAGCTGCCCCCTATAGAGAACATGGACACCAACGGGCTGGAACTCCGACCACCGGTTCCACCACAGCAGACACAGGACACCACAGAAGGGATGCAGCTGCCGGCCACTCCAGGCTCATCCGTGGTGGCTGCCAGTGCTTCCACCGAGAGCGTGATAGGCCAGGCCCAAGACGGAGGATACGCAACCCCAACAGCCGATGCGGAAGCAAGGCAACGGAAACAGCGTTCACCGAAGAGAAGAAAGAAGCGTCGACTGACTTCTGCTGACGATAGCCATAGTCCCGAGGGGACAGTGGACGACAACGACAGTATCGACCTGAGACCAGTGGATTCCACAGATACCGAGATGACGATGCAGGAACTACACAGCGACGATAACTTGAACTCTCCTTCTGGTGACCGGAAGGCGGAAGTGGAGATGACAACTGTCCAACATCAGAGCGATGACAACGTTACCTCCCATCCTTCGACCAGTTCCGGAAATATGCTGGGGGACTGGGCGCAAGAAATGGACCAACAGGATCAGGATGAAAATACGAACGCGACGATTGAGAATAGTCCTGGCCAGAGGCCGGGAGGGGTCGGGAAATGTTAACCAACTTAGTGTGTTGAGGAGCGCCGGGGGTGCAGATGGACGCTTAATGACACCGCCCTACAACTGATGAACACAAGCCAGGCGTACCGCATTGCCACGATAAACATTAATGGCATACGGACACCGCTTAAAATTCAAATGCTGAAAGATATGTTACGCGCTGCGGACGTGGATATTGTACTCCTACAAGAAGTGCGTTTCACATCGCCGCCAGAGTTCTACGGTTACGAGGCACATTATTCAGTGCATGATGAAAGTGGATGCGGTGTGGCGATTCTCACCAGGGAAGGAATAGGAGTGGAGGACGTCAGGTCTCTCCCTTCGGCACGCGGCATAGCGATCACTGTCGACGGCGTTCGTTTCATCAATTTATACGCACCATCTGGCTCCACAAAACGAAGAGAAAGGGCGACTTTTTACACCGAAGAGATAACACCGTTGTTCGCTGGACGCTTTGATAACTATATAGTGGGCGGCGACTTTAATTGTGTCGTCGACAAAAAGGACCAAGTACCTCATTATGTGCCATGCATGGAACTGCGTGCGTTGATTACCGAAATGGCGCTTCTGGATACCTGGGAACTGCAGCATGGTGACAGACCGGGTTATACGTTTGTCACGGGACACTCGGCGAGTAGACTTGATAGAGTGTACGTGACACGAGCTCTACGGACGACGATACTGGATGCCGAAATCTGGCCAGCGGCTTTTACGGATCATATGGCGTACGTCTGTACGATTTCACTAACGCGTCAGAAGATATGGCGGAGTAAAGGTCACTGGAAAATGAATTGTGCACTTTTACGTGACACTGAATGTCACCGGTCGATAGAGGCGGCCTGGGAGACCTGCGTTCGCCGCCAACGAGTATACACCTCGGTTCTCCAGTGGTGGATTAAATGCGCAAAACCAACGTTACGGCGAACGTTGATACGATACGGGCAGGACAAATCGCAGTGGAACCGCACAACGGCTGATTTTTATTTTACAGCCCTGAGGGAGCTGATGACCCAACAAGCATCGCCGGAAAGGCACACGGCCATGCGCAGGATAAAAGCCAAGTTATTACAGCTGACGAGTCTAAGAATGGAAGGTATAATGGTCCGGGCGAGATTGGCGGACACAGTTGCTGCCGAAACCCCCTCCATGCACCACGTGGTACGTGAACGCCAACGACGACGCAGGACATTGATCAGGGAACTAATCTCTGAAACTGGCCAGCAAGTTGTGCACCAGCGTGATATTGCGCATGTGTTTACCGACTATTTCCGCCAGTTATATGGACCTGTACATGTGAACCACGAGACACTACATGAGTCATCTCGGAAATGCCAGATAGAGGACCACCATTGGATGCAGAGACTTTCATCACAGCGATAACAGAGGACGAGCTGACAGACGCAATTGCCAGGGGGGCTCCGAACAAGTCCCCAGGACAGGACGGCTTACCAATTGAATTTTACCGCGCCTTTGCACACCTCATGGGACGGACCTGAATTCAGATGTACAACGAACTCCTGTTACCGCAGACTGAGATACCTGCCGAATTCACGGAGGGTATCATCATCCCAATACCCAAACCACGCGGTGGCAAAAATCCAGGAGATTATAGACCACTCACTCTGCGACTATAAGATTTTCGCGCGCATCCTTGGGGCTCGCCTGCGGTCTTCACTTTCTGATAGACTCCTCATAGATCAAACTTGCCTCGGCGGTAAGAGCAACGTACATACGGCGCTCAGTGACTACCGAGATATCATCGCGTTAGCAGCGGCATGCCGAGTGCGTGGGGCACTCGTCGCTATTGACTTCGATCATGCATTCGACAGAGTGGATCATAACTTTTTGCATGCGGTGGTGGGCAGATTGGGAATCCCACAGGCCTTCATCCTAGTGATCATGCGACTGTTACACGGCGTACGGTCAAAGGTCTCGGTGAATGGGCGGGGCACTGACTACATTGTTATTTCAAGGTCAGTTCGTCAAGGTTGCCCCCTTTCGATATTTTTGTATGCAATGGCTTTGGAACCCTGTCTATATGGTCTCCGAAGACGGTTGGAGGGAGTGCCGTTGCCACAACTGACCTTTCATTGCCGCGCTTATGCTGACGATATGATGTTGGTGGCACGGACAGGCGAAGAAGTACGTACGGCGTTGGCATGGATACAGCGATATGGGATGGCGGCAGGAAGCGTGCTTAATCTACAAAAAACACGCTGCATGAATGTCGGTCGAGGATTACAACCGGGGGAGGAAGGCCCGCTCATCTTGGTTAAGACCATAAAATGCCTAGGTATTACGTTCCACACGGATGTGCAGCGGACAGCAGCGGATAACTACCGACGCATATTGAAGCTGATGCGGACAATGGTGCTGTTACAGAAATTAAGAGCGTTGGATATGATTCAGAGGGTGACCTATGTTAACGTATACCTAGCACCGAGACTCACTCACGTAGCGCATGTCCTGCCTTTAACGCGCACAATGGCATCACGGATACAAGCAACTTTCGGAACCTACGTGAGTGTGGGACACCTGTTTAAGATCCGATACACAACGCTTACGCTACCACCTGGAGAGGGTGGACTTGGTCTAGTGAACGTATATGAAAAGGCACGGGCGTTATTCGTCAGTACGATTTTCCGACAGTGGCGCGGTCAATTTCGCAATATCTCGGGTGCGTTGGCCGACGTACTAGCGCCCACTTCAATGCTGCCCCCAGTCGATGTGGGCCATATTTCACCGAAGCTGTCACATTTCAAGTCTTTTTTTTTGGAGCTTAGCTATATCAGAGATTTCTTCCCAACAACACGACTACCGACGACGCGAGACGTATACCAACTCTTACTGCGCCGGTGCCCCAGGAATACCCTGGAAAAGAAGTACCCGGACAAGAACTGGCGACAGATATGGCGCGTTATACGGAACGTTTACCTCCCAACGTCGGTACGCTCAACATGGTATGTGGTGATAAATAGGAAGTTCGCAACGAATCAACGGCGGCACGCGATTCATTTGGCAGACACTCCACTATGTTTAGGCTGCGCAACAGTGGACACTGATGAACATCGTTTAACATGTAGTGGGACGGCTCCAGTGTGGCACTTGGCACAACAGATATTGGCGTTCCTGTTACGCTCCGCCCCTCACACAATTTCATCAGACACGCTTTTTTTCCCCCAAGAATATTATTTCCCGGTCCAAAAAACCAATGCAGTGACGTGGGTGCGGGGAATGGTGGTGGGCTACGTGTATAACGAATCGGAAAAGGACAAAATTGATTTTTGGCATTTTCTCCTGGATGGACACACGAAGCTGCAACAGCATAAGAACTATAGACAAGACTTCGCTAATTACTTGCGACTTACATTTACCGACCCGCCGGCCAGATGGGGTGTGACGGGTGAGAGATGAGATAGACGAAGAAGCCGAGATAGACATCGATCACACTTACGGACCCTTAGTTCATTTCGAGAAGACGACCCAGTCTTACACCAACGTCTGGAGAACGAGTCGATAGATGGCTCTCTTGCTCTATCGAACGTCGGGTCGTGAGCAGGTGTCGCCCCCGACACGAATTTCATTTCATTGCTACAGGAGCATGTTTCTTTTGTATTTGTACTATCCGCAATGTCTTCATGTCTTTCATTTGGGAATTTTCAGTTTTATTCATTTCATTAATTAATTAATTTTCTAATTAGCCACTATTTGTCAACATATGGACTTTGTAGACACTATTTATGCGATAGTACAACAACATGTATGTCAGTAAAGGTGGTAAGCCTGACATTGGATTAAAAAAAAAAAAAAAAAAAAAAAAAAAAAAAAAAAAAAAAAAAAAAAGAGGTTGCCTTGTGCGTTGCAGTGCTTGTACTATAAGACATAGCAAAAAAAAAAAAGTTGGTAGAGCGCTTGCCCGCGAAAAGCAAAGGTCCCGAGTTCGAGTCTCGGTCGGGTATTAAAAAAAAAAAAAAAAAAAAAAAAAAAAAAAAAAAAAAAAAAACGCGCTGCTTCCCGAGCGGGAAGGCGTGCCGGTCCCGGCACGAATCCGCCCGGCGGATTAGTGTCGAGGTCTGGTATGCCAGCCAGCCTGTGGATGGTTTTTAATGCGATTTTCCATTTACCTCGGCGAATGCGGGCTGATTCCTCTTATTCCGCCTCAGTTACACTAAGTCGGCGATTGCTGCGCGAACAGTTTCCAGGTACTCGTACGCCATAATTATTCTACCACGCAAACATTTGGGGTTACACTCGCCTGGCATGAGACGTTCCCGGGGTATTCACTGGGGGCCGAACCGCACAATAACCCTGGGTTCGGTGTGGGGCGGCGGTGGAGTGAGTGGATTGCGGGTGCCTGTTGTGGGAATGTGAACCACTGAGGGCTATGGCGAGACGAAGCCTCTCCGTCGTTTCTAGGTCCCCGGTTTAATAAATACATACATACATATTAATGACTTTCTGATTTCAAACACAAGTAGAAAGATTCTTTTCTCCAGATGACACAATTAGTATAAGCAATGCTAAACATCTATCAAGAACATAGGAATTAATATAATTTTACTTTATGCACTGCTGTTCGTGAAGTCCGGACATTGTAAAGAGTGTCGCTTCTTATTAGGAAATGATTTTTCTATCATACCGACTAGAAAACTCAAACAGAAAGCTCTTTGTCTTCCCTTAACTGAATTCTGTCCCATGGCGAATATGAAAAAAAACTTTTAGTTTCAATGAGAAACTGGTCTCACGACCTTGCAGAGTTAGGAGAGTGAAATCAGGAGAATCGTTGGTCTTGATAACACGAAGAAGCTACAAAATCTATCACATATCCCAGTGTTCGATGGGACACCCTGTGTATGCTTCAGTGTGGTTTGCTAATAGGTGGCTTTCTCTACACGAGAGGTAATCATTAGGTTTTTGTTGCGCACGACTTCGTAGACTGGAGAGGAAGGCTACAGAGTGGTGTGGCAGCTGCAATCACAGGAAAAATGGGCAGGAAGAGAAATGATTAGCAAATAAGTTGGCACAGTAAACAGAAGAATTACTTAAATTGTGTTTGTCCGCAAGTTTGAAGACTCATCACAAATAATGCAGCAAGAAATAAAGTCCAGCTCTCAATGTAAAAAAGGAAGAGGCTCTCAACTAAAGCACAAACGGCGGTGTTGAAGCCATGACTGGGCGGTGTTTGCATAGCGTGACGTCGCGAACTGGCTCAGAGCGCGCGTGGGTGTGTGGCTGCCCTCTGCCGTCCTGTATCATGGTGGCAGAGGGCGCTCGTAGTCCAGAGCTGCTTCAGGTGTGGCTCTGCGGATGTGCACCATTGGGTCCACTTCACCCTACACGACCGCTGCCGGCATCTGCCAGGAAACTGTAAATCAGCTGCCAACTTTAAATCGTCCATAGAGTGGGATCGTTATGAGATCCTACAGTTTTAATCATCGCTTTGACAAAAAAAAATAGGTTCTTAAATAATTGGTTGTCTACGTGCAGGTATGGCAACGGTCTTGCCGGTTCCCTTGAGATCACCAAAGTTAAGCGCTGTCGGGCGTGGTCGGCACTTGGATGGGTGAACATCCAGGCCGCCATGCGCTGTTGCTATTTTTCGGGGTGCACTCAGCGTCGTGATACCAATTGAGGAGCTACTCGACCGAATTGTGGCGGCTTCGGTCAAGAATACCACCTTACGACCGGGAGAGCGGTGTGCTGACCCCACGCCCCTCCTATCCGCATCCTCCACCGAGGATGACACGGCGCTCGGATGGTCCCGGTAGGCCACTCGTGGCCTGAAGACGGAGTGCTTTTTACCTACAGATATACACGTCTGCGCCTACCGTTGTGACCGAGCGGTTCTAGGCGCTACAGTCTAGAACCGCGCGACCGCTACGGTCGCAGGTTCGAATCCTGCCTCGGGCATGGATGTGTGTGATGTCCTTAGGTTAGTTAGGTTTCAGTAGTTCTAATCTCTAGGTCACTGATGACCTCAGTAGTTAAGTCCCATAGTGCTCAGAGCCATTTGAACAATATATACGTCTGCAGTTCTGACAGATTGAGACACCGCATTACACTCTAAAATTCTAACTTCATCTATGGACTGCACCAATTTGGTTTTTGTCCTTGCAACGTAGTGCTGCGGTAATGTAGCGCGAGCATTTCGAGCTGTACCACTTTATTTTGTGTTTTCGAACTGGTAATGAAACCATATGAATACTCTTTGTAGTAAATTGGCCCACAGTGTCGGCTGAGGCGGCAGCCAGGTTGCAGAAAGCGGCGAGTGGCAGTGGGGCCTTTAATTGCCGGCTTGTATTGACGGGTAGGCAGAGAGCGGCCGGCCCTGAGGGACAGCAGAGGCAGCGGCGGCGGCAGAGCGGCAGCGGACGTCAGCTGCCGACCCAGCGCGGCACCCGCGGCGTCGCGTCGCCGGGATTAATTATTCGGGATCCGAGCCGGCACCAGGCAGCCGCCACCGGCCGGCCGCCATCGGCCGCGCTAATTTCGGCGCTGAAAAATGAATGAGCAGCGGTGCCGTGGCCGCCGGGGCCCGCGCGCTGCGAGTGCGCCCGGTCAGCTGGCTCTGACTCACGCCGCCGCGCCGCCTCTCATGCATTATGGCCGCGCCGCGACAGCCAGCGCGTGACGCGTGTCCTGACACGCACGGCTCCCGTCTCTGCCGTCTATCGCTCACCCCTCCTGCACTCCTTTTTCTCTTTACCCTCAACATGCGACAAGAGTCACGTCACTAGTGTATGGGATGTGGTAGGGGACGGGTTGCGTAAACCTTCAGTTAGTGCCTCTGTGACAATACTTCGTAACATTGTTCTCTAATGGCAGTGTCAAGAATGACACCACGATACAGAGTCGTAGGACTACTGTAGGCTACCGTAGACTGCCATAAGTAACCGTAGATTACGGTACTTTTCCTAGTAGCTTTGGTCAATTTAGATCAAAAATGTTCAAATGGCTCTAAGCACGGAGGTACTTAACATCTGAGGTCATCAGTTTTCTAGACTTAGAATTACTTAAACCTACCTACCCTAAGGACACCACACACATCCGTGCCCGTCGTAGGATTCGAAACTGCGACCGTAGCAGCAGCGCGGTTCCGGACCGAAGCACCAAGATCCGCTCGGTCACAGCGGCCGGCCCAGTTAAGACCGTAACTGCTTTACATGGACGTTCGGCGTGTCCTATACCTACTGAGCGTCACCTCATTTCGAGCGCTTTGTTTTCCGTATGCGATCAGTGTCTTACTAGATTTCCCTAGAAACCGTAAGCTGTGAACCGTCTAGATTCTGAATGAGGATGAAACGTCCCCTTTGGAAAATTATAAATTACTGTGCTGATAAACCTCTTACGTTATTTGATTTTCAAACAGCTGAGCAAAACTGAATGTGCTCAGACATTTCTGTCTCTACTTGTTCTTATCATCACTAAACTGACACACAATATTTTAGCGCAACGCAATCTGACTTTCAATAATCCCTACAAAAGAATGGCCCTGACTAATAATAACCTAGACCTTTCATGAATCACTTACTTCACAAAAATCTTTGTTACTCGAACTACTGCAATACAGCGAGCGCCAATACTGCCAGCTAAATTAAAGATTCTAACTACTGAAGGCACTAACTACTGACAGGCATAGTTAGCAAATGACAAATTTTGATAGAGAACAAACAATGTATTTACCTAAATAGTGTTCAAAAGTCATAATATATACATCAATTCATGACATCTAGTCTTACAAATTTCCTTTTTCTGACGGACACGCGTCCAGATCGTCAGCTCTCAAAATTTGCCACCTCTCTCCCCATATCCACCACTACTGCACAACGCTGCGCGCTGTTCACATCCAACTGTCCAGCACTACAATAACAAATATTCCAACAATGCAAACCAGCGAAAGATTGCACACAGCACACACAGTCAGTGATTTTCATACAGAGCACTACGTAACGTTACGAACATAAAAACCTAAACAGCCTACTTACAAGGATATACAAAGAGTCACGTAAGCTACAGAACATTCTTGTTCTACGTAGTTATAATCCTGTCAGTCACTTTAAAGTAAACACTATTTTTAGCAAAACTGAAGTAATCAATATTCAGTTCAAGTTCTTTTCGAAAATCGTTAATTTCTAACGTGAAACCAAAGTTGTCGTATCAAAAATAAAAAAAATAATAAATGCAGAGTTAGCACACAGCGCGATAAAACGCAATTTTCTGAAAAAGTAAAAATTAAAACAACGGTGAGATTTTTAAAAATGCAAAACAAAAACATAACAAACATCAAAAATGGTTCAAATGGCTCTGAGCACTATGCGACTTAACTTCTGAGGTCATCAGTCCCCTAGAACTTAGAACTAATTCCAGGGCTGCATCAGCGCATCAGGGATTCCTTGCGACGGACGGTGGATGCACGTATCCTCGCTAACGGAGGACATTTTGAACATTTCCTGTAACAAACTATCCTAAGGACATCACACACATCCATGTCCGAGGCAGGATTTGAACCTGCGACCGTAGCGGTCGGGCGGTTCCAGACTGAAGCGCCTAGAACCGCTCAGCCACAACCGGCCGGCTTAATAAACATCGCTTCAATACCTCTCCGAGCCTATGTAAAACATGTTTCTGTTATTCATAAACAACTTTCGCACTTATCAATAATAACAGGAAGCTATTGTCTTTTGATCTTGATGAAGAACGTTCTACTGAGCACAAAATAACATTAATTAAACTGGTTTTTTATGTTTGTGCATTTAAACTATACTTGGATGAAAAGTAGCTGTTTGATTACGTTAAAGTGCAGAAGATATGTGCAACTAATTTTTATCACTTATAAAGTGCAATTTATATGTTGCAGGGGTATAAAATACAAAACGGGGTAACACTAAGAATGTGCGATTTTAATTATGTGCAAAACGAACAGAAAAAAATGAGAGATCACTTTGTCTCTCACACGCTCCTTTACATTACGTTGCTTACCAATACTAACAATACTACCGGTAATCCTAGCATTTACTACGTCATTTACCTACTGTACCCGAAAATACCGTATCGTAGATTTGGTAAAGCGCAGCTGTACCACGAAGTCTCTCACGACGTAGCCGAACTCGCGGCAGAACGCCGTAGCAGGGCACGCCGCCACAGCGTTGTTTTCTTGAGAGGATAATGCTACAGCCTATCGTAGTGATATGTAACTATGTCTCTGAATGGAAAGGAAGGCGCGACAACCATTTTGGATTGATATGGAGTGCGACTTGTAAGTGGACGTGTTTCCTGCACCTTTCCAGTTTTATCTATAACTTTTGGTGAATTTAAATTCAAAGTAAGCTGTGAATTCTTAATTGTACGCCTTGAATGACATTTTATCTTAAATGGCATGTCACTTACTATATACAGGGCGTTTCAAAAAGAAAGAGCAGATTTCAAACATTTATTTCTCAAAAACTACAAATGATAGAAACACAATTCAAACGTTTCTTGTCAGAGAAAGGTTCAAAGTTTTTCAATGGTCCGCGCAGAAGTTCCATGCAAATCCGCAGTGGCGCTGGCGTTTGTTTGTAGGAAAATGGCGACGACACCACAGGAACGATCATTTTGTGTGCTGCAATTTGCAAAGTTAGAGTCCATTGTTGGTGTGCAACGTGCATTCCGCCGTCAATTCAACAAACAGCCGCCTCGTCATAAGCAAATTTATGAGTGGCATCACAGATTCGTAGAAGATGGTTGCATCTGCAAGCGAAAAAGCACGGGTCGTCCACGCACATCGGATGAAAATGTCGAGCGTGTCCGTGCAGCTTACGAAAGGAGCCCTAGAAAATCCACGGCACGGGCAAGTCACGAACTAAACATGTCTAAAACAACGGTATGGCGCGTTCTGAGTAACCGTCTGCACATGAAGCCGTACAAACTGCAGTTATTGCAAGCATTGCGTCCTGACGACCACAACAAAAGGTTCGAATTTTCAACTGCAATTCTACAGGACATGGAAGAGGACAATTTTGCCGAACGATTAATTTTTTCAGATGAATCAACGTTTCACATTTCTGGTAAAGTTAATCGGCATAACGTACGAATTTGGGCGAGTGAAACTCCGAGGGACGTTATTCAACATGAAAGAGACTCACCAAAGGTTAACGTCTTTTGTGCAATTTCGGTAAACAAAGTTTATGGACCTTTCTTTTTCATGGAGAAAACTATCACAGGAACCATTTACCTGGACATGTTAGAAAACTGGCTATTTCCTCAACTTCAGGAAGATTCAAATCACTTCATCTTCATGCAAGATGGCGCCCCACCACACTTCTCTGAACCTGTACGACGGTACCTAAATAACACCATTCCAGGACGGTGGATTGGAAGAGCAGGAGCACAAGATCAATGTCATCGTCTGTGGCCTCCCAGGTCACCAGACCTTACTCCCTGCGATTTTTATTTGTGGGGGTACATAAAGGACTGTGTTTATGTCCCACCTATGCCCGCTACTCTTCAAGAGGTACGACATCGAATTGTTGCGGCCGTGAATTCGGTAACTAAAGACCAGTTGCGTCGTGTGTGGCAAGAAATGAGATACCGGTTTGATATTTGTCGTGTAACAAATGGTGCTCATATTGAGGTACAGTTTTGATATTTGTTGTGTAACATTTGGTACTCATATTGAGTGAAGGACCGTTGGAATTGTGTTTCTATCATTTGTAGTTTTTGAGAAATAAATGTTTGAAATCTGCTCTTTCTTTTTGAAACGCCCTGTATTAGTTACATAACTATTGTGCTCCATAAAAGTTCTTAATTTGAAACGTGCTCTGTGGGATGGAATGAGATTCGGCAGAATAGGGTAGTGTCCCATTCTGCCCCTTCATCTTTTCATACAAATAAATTCCAAACTATTTATTCCTTTTTTTCCCCTTGTTTTTCGAGATTGTGTGAACTTACATTAGAAAGACTGATAACAGCAGTTTGATATTAAATCAGTGAAAATGACAGTTGGCCGGTTTTATCTTCTGAAATGGGTGTTTAAAAACATTTTAGGGGATTAACGTACCCAAAATAACGTTAGAAAGATACGTTCGTGCAGCTAAGAGTAATCCCGACTACAGATCTGAGAAATCAGATGGGAAATTTATGAGTGTGCTCATTGCAGAACAAAAATAACGAACCGGTGGCATACATGAAGTCAATGCAGAGAAGATATTTCAGTCCAACGATAAAACGTCTCATTGCCAGATCATTAGCCTATCAGTCATGAGAGAGAAATGGCTTACCACACAGATTTGACAAATGAAGTTGTCTAGATGGGCAGGGCTGGGTTGTAGGATCTGTTATTAGACAGGCAGCCCATCTTGTTAATTGGCAAAGCAAGAAAAACATCGGGTGCACGTGCGTTGGTATACAGTAAAGCAACAACAACAATAACTAGGTAGTCTTACTGTACATTTTTCAAAACAACATTAAAACATTTTTCATTGTTTACGATTCCATATTCTTTAAATTAAATTGTTTATTAGACAAGTTTACGTCTTAGTTTTAAGATGATATTACTAAGAGTTTCAATATTTATGCAATAACTTCACAAAAAAATTGCACTGCCCCATTCTACCCTGTGAGTCGGTCAGAACGCTATATATGCAAGGATTTCTTTGAAAATTATAAAACAAAAATTATATAACATACAGTTTTAAATGATTCTGAAATAAAATGCGTTAGATTATACTACAAGGTGGTTTCTTACACTTTTAAGAAGTGTTTTCTTGTGCTGCATTGATTTACAAAAATTATTAAACGTTAATTATACTCTTCCTCCCCGATTTCCTATATTTGTTAAAGAAACTGTTCTTGGTGCACTTGGTGCACTTTCTCTGTGAAAATCCGAGCTTTCGCCAAATACAATTGTATGTGACAGACAAGCAAGTGACTCCCGAAGAAGCCGCGGAATCACACAGATGATATAACTGTTGCGTTGTTGGTAGTGTTAGTGTCATGACTTGTCACTGCTACGTCGACTTAGGGTTGAAACACAAGCATCAGGGTGCACACAGCCACGGGGGTCAGAACAAGGCGAGTAGTGCTCCACTGGTAGGGCTCTTTTATCAAAACTACAGCAATAGTGCCGCTGGTCTTCGTGAGTATCGACGCATTACAGGAATACGGAGAGGACCACTTACCGCAATGGGTTTGAAGAATATGATACGGAAATTCGAATTTGAAAATTGCTCCTGAGAGAGGCCGACTGCCAGTTGCGCGACAAATTGTTCAAAAAGTTACTGTTGCCATGGCTGAGGACACTGGATGCTATGTCTGATCTTCAAGCAGTGCGCGTTCTGTGTGACGAGAGCTGAATATTCCACGGTCGACCGTTTTTTCGGGCAGCAGTAGAGCAATATCTAGTGCGGTTCCAGCCCATCTGGCTGCAGATGGTCGTCACATTGAGGAACGTTTGTAACACCAGGGCTCCATAGATCTACCGACATAAATTTTTCTGTTTTGTCTGTTCTACCTTCTATCATTAAGATATGGTAAATATTGTCTGATTGCATTAATAGCACAAAAGTGATCACTCTTTCCTTTGTAAAAATTTTGATGTCATGATTTGATTCTATGCAATGTAGTGTATCTATCATTTAAATTCTTTGTCTCATTTGGAGGGAGACAAAGCTTACTGTATATAATTGTAATTTTGGGTGAATAATTTTTTGTAGAAATGTCAATATGTGCAAATGTTCTGTTTTATTTAACATGTTTGGTAACTGTTATGTAAACTGCTGACTTCACTTAGGGTTCTTAATTATTCCGTATGTAAAAGTTATTGTGGTTCCCCTCGGGAACGGAACTGTGTAGCTAGCGCGCAAAATGTTGTTGGCATGGATAGAAAGGTGTAACAAAGAATCAGTCGGGGACGAGCTACCAAACTGTCCAGTAATTCTACCTGCAAATCCACCTACCAACACGCAATCGCCACCACATTGCGCAATCACTGAAAAAAAACCAAAGAATAGTAGAAATGTATGGTGAAGAATCAGCTCATTGGATATTTTAGTGTACGAAAATATAAGGTAACTTACACGAGTAAAATATAAGGTAAGTCTAATACCTACCTCGATTTTTTATCCCTCTGTCACATTTCCACTTAGGGTCCTTCCCATGCTAAAGTGATTACCGAGTGTTCTTACTGAAAGAACGTTAAAGCCTGGTGTTTTACTAATTAATCCCTCTTGAACATAGTAAAAAGAAAATCTTAAGACAAGACAAGAAATGGTCGACGGTAAACAAGACATAAGAGAGACTACGTAAAAATAAAAGAAAACCAAGTGAATTTCTAAATCTACCTCGTGTTTCTGCTGATGGTGTCGCGTTCTGAGCATTTCGACCAAATGTCAGCCAATGTATTTTTGGGCTCGCCACGTCTTACTTTACGAGAGCCCTTTACGCCGCCTCCGCGTCGACAGACTCGTATCCCACATTACACATTTGTATTTGCAACTCGGCATATGAGAAGAAGAGGCGCGTGACGTGGGGCAAGATAGCAGAAATGTAGGTCAACCCTAAGGGGCAACAGTTTCTTGTGAGCGGCGGCGGCTATAAAAAGCTGGCAGGCAGCAGGTTCGGATTTAGTCGTCGTGACGGAGCGCCGCCGGTGTGAAACTTGTCGGGTCGTTAGGCGGCGCGGGACGGGACGAGCCTCCGGCGATAAGCTAGCCTGCGCCGCCCCCCACTGGCTTTATGGGGCTACCGTGGGCGGCGCCGATGCGGCCGGAGCACGCGACGCCCGACCGAAAGGTCACGGAGCCCAGGCCTACCAACTCGTAGGCAGACAACCTGATACAAGCTTGCAAGTGTGCATTCTGTTCCTGGGTCGACTGAACCTACCGACACCGGGCATCAGGTTTAACGCGTGGCGTAATGATGTGACGTGGGCGACCGTCGTACCTGCAGTGAGATAGAACAAAGTACTAACAATCGTTATTTTGTTTCTGTATTATTCTTTTTGGAATTTAAGCAGCGGTGACAGATTGACGTGTAGCGCATCCCCAAGTCTAGGTCAGGTTGGAAGATAACACTTTTATTGTAAGTTAGAGAACTCAATGAATGAGAAAAACTGATTTCTACGTATACATCTACTTTCTGCAAGCATTCTTATGGTAAAAATATAAATGTCGTGTGACAAGGACCTCCCATCGCGTAGACCGTTCGCCGGGTGCAAGTCTTTCGAGTTGACGCCACCTCGGCGACTTGCGCGTTGATGGGGATGAAATGATGATGATTAGGACAACACAACACCCAGTCCCTGAGCGAAGAAAATCTCCGACCCAGCCGGGAATCGAACCCGAGCCCTTTGGATTGACATTCTGTCTCGCAAACCACTTTTTTTTTTTTACAATAACAAACATAAACTGCTCCTATCAGGTTTTTTTTCTATAAGACGTTGATTTTTATAAAATAAAATTTTTCTGGGAAACATAAATAAGTTGACTTTTTTTAAATAATGGGTTAACAATAACGAACATAAACTGCCTCTATCAGTTTTTTTACATAATACGATGACCTTCATAAAATAAAATATTTCTAGGAAACGTAAATAAGTGGACTTTTTGTTTACATAATAGTGAAAGAAATCCTGCTTCTGTCAGCACAAAACAATAACGGACCATGTTCATCTTCTTGGGCGCGTACCTCACTAATCCCTTTATACCTCGCGTTGGTGTCGGGTACGTCTTCACGTGTGGTGGTAGATCCCCTCCACTGTCCTGGTCCTTTCTTGTTCTGATACTTATAGGCAGTAATTACATTCTCCTACCCGGGACAACCCAACTGGGTGGGGGATCAAGCAAGGCACTTCCTAAGAAATTAGCATAATATGTTCGATATCTCGGATGTCTCATAAGCTGTGAGTCATGTTCTTGTAGTAAGGCCCAAAAGTCGAGTACATTCTTACTGCCCTCTCGGAAAAGATAAAGAACAGTCAAACCTCTAATGAAAGTAATTGCGTTTGTCTTTTTTCTGGGAGAAGTAGTATCCGTGGTTCTATTGCTTGCGGCACCACCCGAAGGAGGAAGGCGATCATTTCCACTCAGCCACCGGGGGCGGACAATTGTTATGGTGTGTGGTGGAGAGTATTTTGTATACCACTGTCACCCCGCCCCCCCCCCCCTTCCCTTACCTGTTCCACCCGAATGACCCGCGGCAGAAAAGATTTTTCGTTTAGGCTCTGTGTGAGCTGAAATCTCCTTAATTTTGCTTTTGTGGTCTTTTCGCGATACTTACGTAGGCGGAAGAAATATACTGGTTGACTCTTCTAGGAACGAGTGCCCTCGCAGCTTTTGATAATAAATCACACCTTGATGGAAAGCGCCTCTCTTACAGTGTCTACCACTGGAGTTGGATGAGCACCTCCATCACTCTTTCGCACTTGCTAAATAAATCTGTCACGAAACATACTGCTCTTCTTTCGATTTTCTCTATTTCCTCGAACAGCCCTAACTGCTACGGATCCCAGACTGACGATTAATATTAAAGTATTGGTTTGTAAGCTGCTTCCATTACAGGTGACTACATTTCGTCCGCAGCTCGTGGTCGTGCGGTAGCGTTCTCGCTTCCCACGCCCGGGTTCCCGGGTTCGATTCCCGGCGGGGTCAAGGATTTTCTCTGCCTCGTGATGACTGGGTGTTGTGTGCTGTCCTTAGGTTAGTTAGGTTTAAGTAGTTCTAAGGTCTAGGGGACTGATGACCATAGATGTTGAGTCCCATAGTGCTCAGAGCCATTTGAACCATTTGACTACATTTCCCGAGGATTCTTTCACCGAATCTCAGTCTGACATCAGCCTTATCTGCGATTTCGATGTAATCCGTCAGTCCTGTTTGGTTAGGATCCGACACCGCGCAGCAGTATTCTAAAAAGAGGACGAACAAGCGTAGCGTAGGCAGTCTCCTTAGTAGTTCTGTTACATTTTCTAAGTGTCCTGCCAATAAAACGCAGCAGTCTTTGGACAGCCTTTCTATGTGTTCCTTCCAATTTAAGTTGTTCGGAATTGTAATACCTAGGTATTTAGTTGAATTTACGGCATTTAGATTAGACTGATTTATCGTGTAACCGAAGATTAACGAGTTCCTTTTAGCACTCATGTGGATGAACTCACACTTTTCGTTATTTAGGTTCAACTGCCACTTTTCGCACCATTCAGATATCTTTTCTAAATCCTTCTGCAGTTTCTCCCAGATACTTAATAGATGTGTGTAACTGCTTCCAACAATTATTTTGCAAGTGTGTGATTGTACAATAAGGAACCTTTCTGCTTCTTTATACGCAGTACGTTAATTTTTTTATGTTCAGGTGAGCTACCAGTCCCTGCCCCAAGTTTCGATCCTCTGCTGGTCTTCCCGTATTTCACTACAGTTTTATACCGTTGCGACTTCTGTATATAACAAAGCACCATCGCAAAAGTTTAATGCAAGTTCCGACCTCACACACCAAGTCATTGTCACACACACACACACACTCACACACACACACACACACACACACACACACACACACACACACACACACACACACACATGACATGCTGTTTTCTTTTTGCTGGGAAGTCTTCAATCCAATTATACATCTGGTATAACATTCCGCACGCTCATGTATTGTTCATTAGACGGCAGTGTGGAAATGTATCGAAAGCTTTTTTTTACTACAGGAGGTATCTTATGCTTACTGCATTCCTACGAGCGCTTTACGTCCACCTTTTGATGACTACGTGATCGAAACGTCGTGTGGTAGTGGTTCAACATTTTGGTCTTGTTAGCCCATGAGGTTGTCGTCCTAAGACCAGAATCTCGTTGCTTACTCGCTTCCATTACCAGCCGTTCTATTAATGTGAGCAACCGTAAGTCTTTCGCCAACATGCCTCCCTGGTAGCTCGTTATAAAGTCACAGGTGTACGGCCTGTGACGTTACAGACACTGCACCCCGCTGGCAAAATCTAAATACGCTGGAGGCTAGTCGAGTCAAGTTTTGGACGCGGAACAGCGCATCCCTCGTGGAGGTTGGTCGGTGGTTTTAAGGCGCGTGCTCACGGTTTTAGTGTTCGTTCGCCACATGTGCGAGGCTCTAAAATATTTAGTGGCCGTGAGTGTTCGATTTTTTCATCTCTGGAGTTTTAGCATGTCTAACTTTGGTGCATAATAGTGAAAAAGCACAAGAAATTATTTGTAATGAATGAAACTTCGCGGAATCATTGAGCTTGGACTAATTTTTCTCAGAACGGATCTGTGAACTTGACATCCGATTTCTGCGTGAGCCCCCTATCCGTCTCCAACACTGGTTAACTATGAGCTGCTTAACAGTTTTGGTGTGAACACTGCAGTCAGGAGTAACGAACAGCTTGGACTAATATATGGATATCATGATGCGGACTTTTGTCCATTAGTGTATAAAATGTAAATGTCGTGTCACTAGGGCCTCCCGTCGGGTAGACCCTTCGCCGGCTGCAAGTCTTTCGAGTTGACGCCACTTCGGTGACTTGCGCGTCGATGGGGATAAAATGATGGTGATTAGGACAAGACAAGACCCAGTCCCTTAGCGGAGAAAATCTCCGATCCACCCGGGAATCGAACCGGGGCCCTCAGGATTGACATTCTATAACGCTGAACACTTTTTTTTTTTTTTTTTGTTATCTCATTTTATTCTAAATTGTTCACTGAATTTGTTCGGGGCGAACGTCCGATGACACCCATTCAGGTTCTCCGCTGATCTGTTCACTCAGTTTTTTGTTACAGAGGGTAGCTAACCCTCTGACCGAACACGCTCTTTTTATTTAATCTCATTTTGTTCGCATTTGTTCGTTGCATCTGCTCGGGGCGGACTTTGTAAGACATCCGTTTTAAGTTCGTTGTTGATCGATTAACTCAGTTTTTTTTATTACAGAGGGCAGCTAACCCTCTGACCGAACACGCTGAGCTACCGCGCCGGCATGCTCAGCTACCGTGCCGGCTTTACGGGGGCGGACCATTAGTGTATGATGACATACTAATGTTATCGGCATGAGGCAGTAGAACTTAAATTTAACTTGAGAAGGCACACGCAGAAGTAAATATTTCTAACTAAGAGGATGGACGTTGTCCTCAAAACGAAATGTGCCACTTTGATGAAGCAAGAGCACAGTTTTTCCTTCGCTCAAGCGCACCTGTACAAAGTATTTCCGAAAACATGTGGGAATATGTCTGTGAATTGTGGATGCAGAGAACCGAATTCATGATCAGACATTGATAGTATTCACCACAGACGAAATTGCTGCCTGGAGTTCTGTAAGGATGGGTAATAGAGCCACTATTATTCCCACAGTAGTACCTATTTATATTATGTCACCGAAGCTGTAGACCTCAAGTATTCCCGAATCCTTAACGTTCTTGATATAAGTTTTTCCATAACCCTTTGTTTACAAAGAACTATACTGCTGTATGGTCAACTCTTGCAATCATTTTTTCTGTCAACATTTTTTAGCAATTTTTTTAATTCGAATTATGTACTTTTGCTAATAATTGGCGATTCATTGAAATTATGAATCTCCTGATAGAATGCTTGTAAAGTTCTATGTTCAGACATTTGGTAAAGGGAGGGAGATATGGTGAAAGTGAAGAACAAGCGTGACAGACGGATCACAGTCACTAGATATCCTCATTCCCTGAAATATCGCAGATAGGTTGGAGATTTAATTAATGGCATTGGACCTTGCCGTTGGTGAGGAGGCTTGCGTGCCTCAGCTATACAGATGGCCTTACCGTAGGTGCAACCACAACGGAGGGGTATCTGTCAGCAGCCTTTTCAGTAGTTCCAGGGGCAACAGTCTGGATGATTGACTGATATGGCCTTGCTGTGCTGGTACTGCGAACGGCTGATAGCAAGGGAAAACTACAGCCGTAATTTTTCCCGAGGGCGTGCAGCTCTACTGTATGGATAGAGTAGCATGAAGAGCTGCATCAAACCAGTCTCAGGACTGAAGACCACAACAACAACAACAGAATTGAATGTTATCAATGTGTGTCAGTGGTCATCAGTAGTGTAGGCAGACATTTTTGAAATTAAATCTTTCAAAGAAATTCTACATGATCTTTTGATCTTTCACAGTTAAAAAAGTTAGTACAGTCTGTAGAAAGTGGATCTTCACGATTTACTGGTTTACTTTGTTTTAGCTTGGAAAATAGCTTTGTCTGCTCTGTTAGTAACTTTTTAGTCATCAGTCTTCTAACTAATTTGATGCAGCTCACAAGAATTCCCGTCATGTGCCAACCTTTTCATTTCAGAGCAACTGTTGCAGCTGACATCCTCAATTATTAGTGGGCCCATATACTGTTAATATATGAGAATTAACCATATGCACAAATATAAAAATAACGCCGAACAAGTGCTTTGTGTGTGTGTGTGTGTGTGTGTGTGTGTGTGTGTGTGTGTGTGTGTGTGTGTGTGTGTATGAAATGAAGCACAATACTCTAAATTCTAGGTGTTTTATTGATAAGAAACCTTCCTGGAACACATGTCTTGCAGATATTCTTAAACGTCTTCACTCTGCAACGTTTGCGTTGCGGACACTATCAGATTTTGAAGCTGAAAATGTATAAAAGTGGAATTTCTTTTCCTAATTTATTTCATTAATGTATTATGGTATCGTTTTTGGAGTAACTTACCAGCGAGGAAAAACGTGTTTGTTGCACAAAAGGGTGTGATACGGATAATGTGTGGCGTGCAGTCTAGAGCCTCTTGTGGACAGCCCTTTATGGAGTTAAGCACGCTGACAGCAGTGTCACAGTATATTTACTCCCTTACCAATTTTGCTGTCCACAGTCAATTACAGTTTGAAAACAATATTAACATAATACTAGAAGGAGAAACGACTCACATTATCCGTCACTCATCCTTGGAGTGGCATAGAAAGGAGTGAGCCGCTCAGCCCTAAAAATCTCTGACCACCTATCAGTAACATAAAGAATTTAATGGATAA
Organism: Schistocerca serialis cubense; assembly: GCF_023864345.2. Taxonomy (NCBI): domain Eukaryota; kingdom Metazoa; phylum Arthropoda; class Insecta; order Orthoptera; family Acrididae; genus Schistocerca; species Schistocerca serialis. The sequence continues at coordinate 533,035,396 of NC_064639.1, read as the reverse complement.
TATAATCAGCTTCCAACCCACACTGTAATAGTATTGCTCTGACAAATCATTATATTCATCAGAATAATTTCTGAAAGTGTGGTACTATGAAAAGGTTTTCCAGAAACTGATACAAGTCACAAAATTTTGTTGACTGTCTTACATTATTTAATAAGGCATCATGTTTCGAGGTACAAACCTCATCTTCAGGCTCCAGTGGCAACACAAAATCATTTAATGAAAGGGCGTATGGATATCGATGTTCGCCTTTATAATTTTGGAATGTGCTGCGGTCATACTGCAGAGACAGAGAAGGATGAGACCTACTATGAGTTAAACTAAAACAAGCCTTGTTTTGACTGCCATTTTGTTTCTACTGCACATGAGACTTGCCTGTGATAAAGCGTTTTCAGTGTCTTTTGCAAGTTTATAAAGAGTGTTTAACAAGATTCAAGAAGCCATAGCTATGGAAGTAAGTGAACGCATCAATTTCATATGGTCCGCAGCTCGTGGTCGTGCGGCAGCGTTCTCGCTTCCCGCACCCGGGTTCCCGGGTTCGAATCCCGGCGGGGTCAGGGATTTTCTCTGCCTCGTGATGACTGGGTGTTGTGTCATGTTCTTGGGTTAGTTAGGTTTAAGTAGTTCTAAGTTCTAGGGGACTGATGACCATAGCTGTTAAGTCCCATAGTGCTCAGAGCCATTTGAGCCATTTCATATGAACAAAATGAACGAGTATTTAAAATTGTTTATGTGAACGGCAGACCAACAAACGAGCTGATTATTCACACACCAGGTTTTCGTTCTCTTTCTGCGCGGAATGGCCAAACGCATACCAAGACTGCAGAGAAAAACTTTTACATCTACGTGTACTTCTGTTAAATGTTGTTTTGTATTGCCATTTTACTCTGATGATGAGGTTTATACCTCAAACATGTTGCTTAGTTAAATAATTTAAGTGGATGATACCGTTCTCTGAAAAATGTTTTCGTGTTTTCGAAACAATCACGGTCGGTTAATAAAGCTTTAAACTGTGTAATAACATAATTTCATGATTTTAAGTGTGTGTTTAAGAGAGAGAGAAATAACTCAGTTAAGTGCTCGTATAAATACGTGGGTCGTTCAATAAGTAATGCTCCACATTTTTTAAAAAGCCATTAATGTACGTAGACAAACGTCGATGTTAGTGCTTCACATTTGATGTTTGTTCTGTCCGCCGGTGAAGTTTGGAACCGTTCTGGCAGATGGCAGAGCCGAACTACAGCGTGAAAATGGCGTCTACATACGACTCACGTTACAAGCAGCGTGCTGTTATTAAATTCTTGTATGCAGGAAAAGAAACCGCGGTGAACATCCATAAAAGTTTGTGTGCAGTGTAAGGCGATGATACAATTGGTAGGAGTAGAGTTTAGTGATGAGTAAAGAAAGTTACAGACTCAGGAAATGCAGACGCAGAGCTCCATGGTCAGCCACGTTCGCGACGTCCTGTCGTATCCACTGCTCCGGACATGCTGAATCGTGCGGGTGCCATTATTCGTGCCGACCAGTGCATCAAAACTCAACAATTGGCTCTGCAGTTGTCGGTCAGCACTGGAAGTGCGTCTGCAATGATCGAGACTCTCGGATATTCAAAGAGGTGCTCATGATGGGTACCACGAATGCTCTCAGCAGAACACAAGATTCAAATGGTTCAAATGGCTCTGAGCACTATGGGACTTAACTTCTAAAGTCATCAGTCCTTTAGAACTACTTAAGTCTAACTAACCTAAGGACATCACACACAGCCATGCCCGAGGTAGGATTCGAACCTGCGACCGTAGCGGTCGCGCGGTTCAAGACTGTAGCGCCTAGAACCGCTCGGCTACACCGGCCGGCCACAAGATTCAAAGAAACGCCATTTCATATGAATTGTTGGAGCGTTTTGAGACCGACGAGAGGCCTTTCTGTCATGAATCGCTACGGGGGACGAACACTGGGCGCATCACTTTGCGCCGGAAACAGCTTTTACCAGCAGGGAATACATGCTCTTCCACAACGTTGGCGTACGACCATAGAACATGATGGGAGACTACGTAGAAAAATAGGACATGGAAAACACAAGTTGATGTATGTTGTCACCAAATTCTGACTCTTAACAATAAGTACATTCTGAGAAAAAAAATGCGGGAAATTACTTATTGAACGACTCTCACAGCTTGATGCAGGAACGAAAAAAATATACACTCAGAAATCCTGAAAATAATCGTGGCATATTTCCAGCTGAGAAGATATGCTGTAACTGACTCTTTCCATGTCATAACGAGATGTCGCTACTATGGTCCACGGAACAGGCAAAGCTAGCAATACGTATGTGTGTGTGTGTGTGTGGGAGGGGGGGGGGGGGTGATTTAGAAAGGCAGAGGAAGGGCAGGCACTGCGCTAGGCGTCGTTCTGGTCCCAATTACGGCTGCCTCGCCGTCTACGTCTAGGTACCACAGCAGCGCAGAAAGTTCTCTCTTTTTTCAAAACAAACCGAGGGAATCCAAAGACGAAATAAAATCTTGACACCCGGAGCTCGGAACCATCACAGAAAGTGCAACCGCCGAGCTCTTTGACCAGGGCGCTCCCCAGCTGCCCTCGCCGAGATGTGCGGCGTGATACATCTGCAGGCGCAGACAATGGACCCACTCGCCGACGTGACCGCGATCTGGGCCGAACGACGCCGGGGCCCGGCTGTTGTTGTTACGAGCAGTCGACGGGAAAGAAAGTAGGATAAGGGCCAGAGACTGCCGAGTGCGAAGAGTTTCTCTTAAAAAAAGGAAGAAGAAGGAGGAGGAGGAGGAGGGGCGGTAGGGCGGTGCGGAGGGGGATGCCGGGAGGAGGTGGAGAGGAATCGAGGAGAATCTGGACTGGCTCATTGTCCGCCAGCTCACTGGGGTGCTGGTGGCAGAGCGAGCAAACAAACAAACCGGTCCCCTCCTCACAGCACACCGTGCTGGTACCAGGACTCGAAGCTCGGACCGCGGACAGGGAGGAAGCGCTGTGTGAGCACCGGCCTGTGGGAAATCACACGGCTCGCCGCCGTGCCCGTTTGCAATGCAAATCACCGGCTGACGACCTCCTCACGTTCCTACCTATAGCTCTGCTTCTACTCTGCTCTTCCACCCCCACCACCACCCTGCCCACATCACCCTCTGTCTCTCTCTCACTGCCTGCGCGTATTTCGGCTTTCCCTTTTAAATTTCCATAAACCTCTCGGCGGTCGCTACGCCCTGCGTGACCCTTCGGTTCTCTCCCTTTCCCTACAAGCCAGCCTTTATATTTTAATTGTGCGCCGAGCAGTATCTTCAGATCCACTCACGTAGCGGCGAGAGCGCTCGCGTTTGCGGTCCTCTCCGGTATTGTGTGTTTATACTTTTTAATTCCCCTCGCTTTCCGTCGTAATGGAACGTTTCTGTTTCAGATGGTAATAGTATGCAGATTAGATAAGCGGCGTGTATCGGGAGTGCAGCCCGTCCGACGGGTAAAAGAAAAAAAAAAAAGCCTCCGTCGGCTCAGCCGGCGTCTATAGGCCGGAACGGTGCGAGCAACTTTTTTTTATTCCGCCAGAACTTCCTAATCATTGCGCTGTCATCCCGACGCAGAAACGGTCGCGATATTCATTTTAGTCTCGGATAAGCATTTAATTGCTTCGTGAACTAGCGACAGATCGAGTTTGAGAGACTACAGCCGAAGGCAAACGACCGAAGCAGGGATGAAACGCAAGCCCTTGTAGCAAGCGTTATTACCTTCTACATTCTGAAACGATGTCAATATGCCTCATATTATGAAGCTCTTATTTCAAGTATTAATTGTGCACCTGCCACAGCATTCGTCGACAATATCTAGAGGATATGAAATCAAAAAGACTGACAACACAATCTAGATCTACTTCTCTTCTCTGCAAACCAATAGGAAGTACATAACAGACGGTATTGCTCGTTGTACGAGTTATCAGGGCCTCTGCCCGCTCCATTTGTGAGTAGAAGACGTGATCAGTAATTGCTTCAACGCTCCTGTGTACGTTGTAATTACTCCAACTTTGTCTTCACGATCACTAAAAGAGCTAGCCATAGGAACTTGCAGTACGTTCCTAGACAGGTCACATGGAGCTGGTTCTTGAAACTTTTTCAGTAGCTTTTACGGGATAGTTTACCTCTTCCTGTCTTCAAGCGTCTACAAATTCAGTTTCTTTTTTCTTCATGTTCCTGACACTCTCCCACCCGTCAAACACACATGTGATCCATTGGGTTATCCTTCTCTGTATACTTTCAATATTTCCTGTAAATTCTCTTTGGTACAGATCCCACACACTTACGTAATATTCTAGGACGAGTCGCGAAAGTGTTTTGTAAACAATTTCCTTTGTAGACTGATAGCATTCTCCTAGTATGCAATCATGAAACCGAGTCTGCTACCTGATTTATGTACGACTGAACCTGTGTGATCGTTCTATTTCATTTCTTTACAAATTTCTCTTCATTTCACTAACTTTTTCATCAACACGCTAGACATAACACGGACTACAAATTTTACCTCTATAGTACCTTCAGATCTGTCGTGATGCCAGTAGTACACAGTGATTTGTTGGTATCAGTTCCCAACAGTACTAGTTAGTACATTCAGATAAATGCCAAAACGTAGCCGAAGACGGTTTAAGGTATTACTAACCAGCTTTTGTTCGTGCAGAGTTCAAATTTCCGCCTTTTCTATTATTTTCTACTAATTTTATAGCAGTGTAACACTGATTAATAAACCGACTTCATTACCTAAAATTGATGTGTCACATTATTGTTCAGGTCCTAGAATAAACAGTTCAGCAGCAAGAAAAGTAAAAACAAATTGTTAATGCCACAGTTCTTAATATGTCAGTAGCACATTTTCTGCACGAAAAAGTCTGTAAACTCTTGCAGTCGTGCATTTCACAAAGGGGAATAAACTGAGGTGCACGCCCACTCCCTCACACTGGCACATGTGCATTTTTCCATCACTTAATTCACTGAAAATGCGTTTCGCTTGTAAAAGGTCAAATATTATTAGGATATCTGCAGATCTTGTAATTTATAGTCGCTGATTTTGGGTTACTCTATTTAATTGACGTGTCACAAACGTACCTTAGCGTGAAGAAAATACGGATTCCTCTAGAAGAACGACAGAGTTTGATAGAACTATAATTTCATACAAATTGATAGAATTTTAATATTGTAATAAAACCGCTAGAAACATCTTCAAAGCGTTAAACATACCAACAACAATTTATATTTTAGAAAAAGAGGGGGCGCGAAAGCGAAATTTTTAAGGGGAGCAGGAAGAGGAGGGCCTCGCTGATGGTTATGAAAACTTTCCAGAATTCGTAGAACGACGTTTTCTGTAGTGTAATAATTAATTAGGTTTCATCTTCATTACCTTCTGCTTCTTGCTGCCCGTGGATCTGGTTCGGTTTTAATTTCTTTCCTGTTGGTTGAACAGACAGCTGGTGTAGCAAAATTTGTTTCATTTAAATCTTTCCAAAGCTCCTGAAATAGACAGTAGCTTAATTATATTAACGTTAATAATTTCGGTTTAAGTTCTTGCTATCTTAAACGTTGTCTTAACTGACCTCAAAGAAGTGGTTGACCTGAAGCTGAGATTATGAATAGCAACATAGAATGCAAAAGATAATTTTTAGTTACTGTTAAAATTTAATTGCCACTTAAATCGCTGACTTCAAGTAATGACCATGTTTGAGGAAGTTTCTGCTGTTCCTATGTCGATTATATTCGCATATATTAAGTGAACACCCACCATAAGCTACTGACAAATCTAAAACTCTTTCAATAACGGACCATCCATTTTTAATTCCTTAGTAAACTCTGTTTCGTTTCGGCGTTTTCGACGTTAAATTATTTTTATGAAAAGTAAAAATAATCGCAAATGTCGACTCGCAATTACGTGGACTGTGTAATTTTGGGAGGTGCAATTATACCTTCATCGAAATATCAAAAAACTGAAATAAATGTGTACTTAACTCCTATGCGACATGCTACAGATAATTTTGTGAAAGTATATCCAAATGGAAAAATAAAACATTAAAATTATTTAGATCCGTGACAAAAAATGAGATTGGTAGCGATGAGTATAACAGAAGAGATATTTTTGTTACCAAATTGTCACTTCAGCAGAGTCTTTTCTACTGTCTCTCTTACTACGTATCGGCACTTCTAAAACATTATCAGTAAGTCGGGGCAAAATAGAAAACTGTTTGAGATGCAGAGACCACAGTCACCATCAAAGCGAGGAGACAGGTAATCCTATCTTTAAACATCATAAAATAAGAAAGTTATGAAAGTAATGTAGATAAGAAACATTTGTCTGTGGGAGGTTTGTTCCAACGGACAGTCCTTTGTAGCGTAGAGCTTCGTTCTGAAACATTCAGAAAAGCTCATCTTATAAATAACGTACGATTTCTGAGGGATGCGACATTAGCTCAAATGAGAAACAGAATTACATTACACGTTTCCTACGTAATACCAAACCAGCGATAAATATTGTTATTAAATCAAAGCAGACTCGCTTTAGTTTGTATATACCAGATATCTCTTTCCTGAAAGAATAACTATAGAGAAGAAAGAAACGCAACTATCAGAAAAATAAACATATACATTTAAAAAAGCAGGAACTTACAAAATTTGCTTTAACGCAACTATCAGAAAAATGAAAATATGCATTAAAAAGCAGGAACTGGCGGAAATTGCTTTAAATTTACGGTTTCTTCTCGACATAAAACTAAAATCTCAAGCTTAAGCCAGGAACTGAATAAAGCATGATGCTCTACATTATTACAGAAAATTAGGGTTTGCCTACAAATCCACGAGTAGCGAATATCAGTGCTGTTTTAAGCGAAGCAAGATTTAAAATATAGCTTTGTAAATTTGGTACGTTTCAAATTACTGCATACGTCACTGTTTCTTAAAATTTCTTTAGATCTGATAGCATCTGACAAGTTGAAACGGACCCCTGACTAAGGTTGGAACCTGTATGTGTCAAAAAGTGAGAGTTTCTTTCTTTTTTCAGATGAGTTTAACAATTATTATATCACCCATTCCATAAGCAATTAAGATAACAATGAATGTTAAGCTGTAACGCCGTGACTACGGATGCTTTGCTCTACAGTCAGCGCCTGCTGTGTATTTTAAGAAACGCGTCGTCATCTGTAGCGGCGATATACACTCAGCACCTGTTGCTAAGTCTAGAATAGCTCCGCGTATCTTCTCTTTTTTATGCCACCGGCTACGAGTTCCTTCATGTTAACGAGCTATTTATGCTCGATGTTATTAGTGCCACATCACATTAAAATACGCAGCTGCTTGCACTTTCGGCAGAATCTAATAAGCTGCAGGTGTCGTCTAGTTTCTCGGGTAATACATCGGTGTTACCCCGTCACCCTGGCCACGCAGGTTTCTGAGTATCGCGCCCTCTTCTGTGGAGAATATGGAGGACACGACCTTCTAGTGTAGCTGCGGGACAACGGCAGTGCACTTATCAACCTCGACGGAAATGGATACATATGGCACGGCATGAGATTAAGGGGACATTACTTGCTGGGTGAAAAGTAAATAAATTAATGATTATTTCCGTGGAATTTGTTTCATGGTCAACACGGGAAGTTAGCTTTTGGTTAGCATAATGTACAAACAGACTGGTAGTGAATATACTAACAATACCATCCTTGTCACATCTCATATTAACAAAAAGATCAAACCACAGTACCTCTCAGCGATTTAAAGTAGCTTTATGAGGAAATAATATTGATAACATTATGTCTATCGCCATTTCCGAAATCGATTTTATAATATGAGTATGTGTATTAGTTTCAGCCAAGTGAAACATATTTACCACGTTCCATAGTTAGAAGGTATTCTTCATGTGTTTACGAGTGGTGCACAGACATTAGGCTGTCCTTCCAGTTGCCCAGCTCCAAGGTCTCTAAGTGCTGCAGTAGTAAATGATTAAGGGCAACTTCGAAGTGCTGAAGAATGGAAATGCATTCTATTACCTTTCCTAACGAAAGATCCGTGTCGGGTGACTTAGCAGAAACATGAATACTTAAATTACGATGAGCCGGACGGGCAGTTAGCCATGACCCCCAAACACACTATCGTTCCTGGTCTCTGTAGTCTCGGGAGAGCATTGCCTTTTCGTATTTTCGCAAAGAGACAGAGACAGAGAGGAGAGAGTGTGTGTGAGAGAGAGAGAGAGAGAGAGAGAGAGAGAGAGTGCAAGAGAGTGGTGTCCTGTTTGTCAAGCGTCACACATACTCTCAATCTCTCTCTCTCTCTCTCTCTCTCTCTCTCTCTCACTCTCTCTCTCTCACACACGCACACACACACAATTACATCAATTATGGCGATACGAACGTGGGGACTATACCCACACCCCGAGCGATCTCCGACTCGGTCGGTAGTCGAACCCGGGCCCATTTGGTTAGCAATCCGCTGCGTCGACCGTGCAGTTATCGAGGCAGACAACGTGCCATGATGAGAACGGGTACTGAAGTTAAACTTTTTATGAATAACTCTGGTTTTATTATATCTTGAGTACATGAGAATGTACCTATATCGACCTAATGTTCAGCCCGAGAGCATGCACATACGCCATTCACATCGCACTTGATCTACACATTGCCCTTTAAGATTTGGTTTCGGTCGCCGTAAAGAAAAATATACTGATTCATATTGCATCATATCAACCTGAGAATATATACTTCGAGGCACTATTTACGCCAACGGGGCTGTGCCCCAACTCGTAGTTGTTCACTCCATGAGCCGACCTCGCAGACTTGATTATCTACACGTTTTTGGAGTCGACTGAAACTCACCCCACACGCCGGCTGTCGGGTCATCCCGCACGATAAGAGATCTTTAAGGGGGGGGGGTTGTTTTGGGGGAGGAGACCAGACAGCGAGGTCATTGGTCTCACCGGATTAGGGTAGGACGGGAAAGGAAGTCGGTCGTGCCCTTTCAAAGAAACCATAACCATCCCGGCATTTGCCTGGAGCGATTTCGGGAAATCACAGAAAACCTAAATCAGGATGGCCGGATATGGGATTGAACCGTCGTCCTCCCGAATGCGAGTCCAGTGTGCTAACCACTGAGCCACCTCGCTCGGTAGAGATCTTTGGATCAGCAGAATGCGTAAGGGTAAGATTTGATTCTTCATAGCGGTATCCGTATTTATAAACTAGTACAAATTTTAGTCAATTTAGCAAAAATGCTGATTATTGTATTCAAGGGACCTGGCGGTCTAACGGAGAGAGCACTGGACTGCAGGCCTGGAGGTCCTGGGTTCAATCCCGGATAAGAGCGGAGACTTTTTGTCACTCTAGTCCCTCCTCGACGGCCCTGGCTCCGCTCAGCCTGCTGTCAAGATGAATACCGTAGACTTTTCCCGGGGGTAAAATGCGGCCGATTACCCCTCTTCTTCCTTGTGCCGCGGCAGATACGAAGTCTGCACTCTACCTGCAGTCGGGCCAAAAATCCGGCCATTGGCTTGCGCCACAGACTTTGCTTTAACTTCATTATTTTACACAGGCAAGGGAAGTGAGGCGGATAAAACCTGCAGGAGACCAATTGTGTGATTGGATTGAGGAGTTCCTAGATAACAGGACGCAGCATGTCATTCTCAATGGAGAGAAGTCTTCCGAAGTAAGAGTGATTTCAGGTGTGCCGCAGGGGAGTGTCATAGGACCGTTGCTATTCACAATATACATAAATGACCTTGTGGATGACATCGGAAGTTCACTGAGGCTTTTTGCAGATGATGCTGTGGTGTATCGAGAGGTTGTAACAATGGAAAATTGTACTGAAATACAGGAGGATCTGCAGCGAATTGACGCATGGTGCAGGGAATGGCAATTGAATCTCAATGTAGACAAGTGTAATGTGCTGCGAATACACAGAAAGATAGATCCTTTATCATTTAGCTACAAAATAGCAGGTCAGCAACTGGAAGCAGTTAATACCATAAATTATCTGGGAGTACGCATTAGGAGTGATTTAAAATGGAATGATCATATAATGTTGATCGCCGGTAAAGCAGATGCCAGACTGAGATTCATTGGAAGAATCCTAAGGAAATGCAATCCGAAAACAAAGGAAGTAGTTTACAGTACGCTTGTTCGCCCACTGCTTGAATACTGCTCAGCAGTGTGGGATCCGTACCAGATAGGGTTGATAGAAGATATAGAGAAGATCCAACGGAGAGCAGCGCGCTTCGTTACAGGATCATTTAGTAATCGCGAAAGCGTTACGGAGATGATAGATAAACTGCAGTGGAAGACTCTACAGGAGAGACGCTCAGTAGCTCGGTACGGGCTTTTGTCAAAGTTTCGAGAACATACCTTCACCGAAGAGTCAAGCAGTATATTGCTCCCTCCTACGTATATCTCGCGAAGAGACCATGAGGATAAAATCAGAGAGATTAGAGCCCACACAGAGGCATACCGACAATCCTTCTTTCCACGAACAATACGAGACTGGAATAGAAGGGAGAACCGATAGAGGTACTCAAGGTACCCTCCGCCACACACCGTCAGGTGGCTTGCGGAGTATGGATGTAGATGTAGATGTAGACCAATTGACGAATTGAGTAAACAGGTTCAAATGGATGTGAGTCGCTGTAGTTATTCAGAAGCGTACACAGGACGGAGTAGCGTGGAGTCTTGCATCAAACCACCCTCCGGACAACAGCAACAACAGGTCAACTTCATGTTGAGTATACAACTGCCCTGTTTCTTTGTACTTGTGTTCACTCTCTCTCTCTCTCTCTCTCTCTCTCTCTCACACACACACACACACACAGACACAAAGGCGCACATGTTTATGCATAAAGATTTTTTTTTGTGCGTGAGATGTGTTGACTCCTGTGAGGAAAAGTTTTGGTTCAGTGGCTTACCCCTCTTAATTGAAGCCAAATGGCACAGCCGTTGCCCTGGCAGGACGCAGTGGAGCTTCGCGCCACGGCCTCGCCCCGCAGCGCCCTCTCGCTCCTCTGCGCCGAGCGCTGGAAAGAGGAGGCCGTCTCGCGCCCGTGCCCGGCCGGCAGCGACAAATTCGCGCGCACGTAATTTGACGCAGCACACTGGCGCGGCCTCCGCGGAGAGAATTATTTTTCCTCGCGGATCGCGCTGGAACCTTTTCTGGCCGGAGAAATTAATTTTGCCGGTGCGCCGGATCGCGTTTAATCTCCCGGCGCGGTGCGCCCGGCAGCACCGCCTGGAACTGCGCTTGCTACACACGCGCTGCGCTCTCTGGCGAACTACCTGCCCGCTCACTACCGTTACGGGCGACGGGGCGCGTGCGCTCACACACACGCAAACACACACACACACACACACACATTAGCGCGGCGTATTGGAGACGACGGGTCTCTTTGCACACTCAAATACCCTTCTTCTTGGGTACCTCAGTATCAAAAAGTATCGACACTTTTCTCTATCTTTTGCCTCTTACTTGATCTGCTGGTAACTTCGTCCATTCTGAATGTTACCGAGCGGTCTAAGGCGCTGCAGTCACGGACTGTGCGACTGGTCCCGGCGGAGGTTCGAGTCCTCCCTCCGGCATGGGTGTGTGTTTTTGGCCTTACGATAATTTAGGTGAAGTAGTGTGTAAGCTTAGGGACTGATGACTTTAGCAGTTAAGTCCCATAAGATTTCACACAAATTTGAACATTTTTTCTGAATGTTATTAAGCACTCCAGTCCCTCTTCACGTTCTTCTACCGCTCTTTCATGCAATCTTCCCTTCTATGAATCTTCGTTGCCGATAATTTATTTTTAATAAGTTTGCCAGCTGAGATCTTTCTCATTTTATAATTTCCACACGTTAAATATTCTCTGCTACTTCTAGAAGTACTCCCACATTTCTCTTGCTGTCACCATATTTTTCCCCACATACACATTTCAAACATGGTCGTGTACTTTTCCTCTCTCGTTTCGACTGTCCGTGATACAACTACAAAAGAAGTAAAAACACTATCAGTCAGATATTGCCGGCCGGGGTGGCCGAGTGGTTCTAGGCGATACAGTCTGGAACCGCGCGACCGCTACGGTCGCAGGTTCGAATCCTGCCTCGGGCATGGATATGTGTGATGTCCTTATGTTAGTTAGGTTTAAGTAGTTCTAAGTTCTAGGGGACTGATGACCTCAGCAGTTAAGTCCCATAGTGTTCAGAGCCATTTGAACGAAGTCAGATATTCAAATATTTTGGCCCTAAGTTAGCTATCCCCCCCATGAACCATGGACCTTGCCGTTGGTGGGGAGGCTTGCGTGCCTCAGCGATACAGATAGCCGTACCGTAGGTGCAACCACAACGGAGGGGTATCTGTTGAGAGGCCAGACAAACGTGTGGTTCCTGAAGAGGGGCAGCAGCCTTTTCAGTAGTTGCAAGGGCAACAGTCTGGATGATTGACTGATCTGGCCTTGTAACAATAACCAAAACGGCCTTGCTGTGCTGGTACTGCGAACGGCTGAAAGCAAGGGGAAACTACAGCCGTAATTTTTCCCGAGGGCATGCAGCTTTACTGTATGATTACATGATGATGGCGTCCTCTTGGGTAAAATATTCCGGAGGTAAAATAGTCCCCCATTCGGATCTCCGGGCGGGGACTACTCAAGAGGATGTCGTTATCAGGAGAAAGAAAACTGGCGTTCTACGGATCGGAGCGTGGAATGTCAGATCCCTTAATCGGGCAGGTAGGTTAGAAAATTTAAAAAGGGAAATGGATAGGTTGAAGTTAGATATAGTGGGAATTAGTGAAGTTCGGTGGCAGGAGGAACAAGACTTCTGGTCAGGTGACTACAGGGTTATAAACACAAAATCAAATAGGGGTAATGCAGGAGTAGGTTTAATCATGAATAGGAAAATAGGAATGCGGGTAAGCTACTACAAACAGCATAGTGAACGCATTATTGTGGCCAAGATAGATACGAAGCCCACACCTACTACAGTAGTACAAGTTTATATGCCAACTAGCTCTGCAGATGACAAAGAAATTGAAGGAATGTATGATGAAATAAAAGAAATTATTCAGATTGTGAAGGGAGACGAAAATTTAATAGTCATGGGTGACTGGAATTCGAGTGTAGGAAAAGGGAGAGAAGGAGACATAGTAGGTGAATATGGATTGGGGGACAGAAATGAAAGAGGAAGCCGCCTGGTAGAATTTTGCACAGAGCATAACTTAATCATAACTAACACTTGGTTTAAGAATCATGAAAGAAGGTTGTATACATGGAAGAACCCTGGAGATACTAAAAGGTATCAGATAGATTATATAATGGTAAGACAGAGATTTAGGAACAAGGTTTTAAATTGTAAGACATTTCCAGGGGCAGATGTGGACTCTGACCACAATCTATTGGTTATGACCTGTAGATTAAAACTGAAGAAACTGCAAAAAGGTGGGAATTTAAGGAGATGGGACCTGGATAAACTGAAAGAACCAGAGGTTGTACAGAGATTCAGGGAGAGCATAAGGGAGCAATTGACAGGAATGGGGGAAATAAATACAGTAGAAGAAGAATGGGTAGCTTTGAGGGATGAAGTAGTGAAGGCAGCAGAGGATCAAGTAGGTAAAAAGACGAGGGCTAGTAGAAATCCTTGGGTAACAGAAGAAATATTGAATTTAATTGATGAAAGGAGAAAATATAAAAATGCAGTAAGTGAAACAGGCAAAAAGGAATACAAACGTCTCAAAAATGAGATCGCCAGGAAGTGCAAAATGGCTAAGCAGGGATGGCTAGAGGACAAATGTAAGGATGTAGAGGCCTATCTCACTAGGGGTAAGATAGATACCGCCTACAGGAAAATTAAAGAGACCTTTGGAGATCAGAGAACGACTTGTATGAATATCAAGAGCTCAGATGGAAACCCAGTTCTAAGCAAAGAAGGGAAAGCAGAAAGGTGGAAGGAGTATATAGAGGGTCTATACAAGGGCGATGTACTTGAGGACAATATTATGGAAATGGAAGAGGATGTAGATGAAGATGAAATGGGAGATACGATACTGCCTGAAGAGTTTGACAGAGCACTGAAAGACCTGAGTCGAAACAAGGCCCCCGGAGTAGACAATATTTCATTGGAACTACTGACGGCCGTGGGAGAGCCAGTCCTGACAAAACTCTACCATCTGGTGAGCAAGATGTATGAAACAGGCGAAATACCCTCAGACTTCAAGAAGAATATAATAATTCCAATCCCGAAGAAAGCAGGTGTTGACAGATGTGAAAATTACCGAACTATCAGCTTAATAAGTCACGGCTGCAAAATACTAACACGAATTCTTTACAGACGAATGGAAAAACTAGTAGAAGCCAACCTCGGGGAAGATCAGTTTGGATTCCGTAGAAACACTGGAACACGTGAGGCAATACTGACCTTACGACTTATCTTAGAAGAAAGATTAAGGAAAGGCAAACCTACGTTTCTAGCATTTGTAGACTTAGAGAAAGCTTTTGACAATGTTGACTGGAATACTCTCTTTCAAATTCTAAAGGTGGCAGGGGTAAAATACAGGGAGCGAAAGGCTATTTACAATTTGTACAGAAACCAGATGGCAGTTATAAGAGTCGAGGGACATGAAAGGGAAGCAGTGGTTGGGAAGGGAGTAAGACAGGGTTGTAGCCTCTCCCCGATGTTGTTCAATCTGTATATTGAGCAAGCAGTAAAGGAAACAAAAGAAAAATTCGGGGTAGGTATTAAAATTCATGGAGAAGAAATAAAAACTTTGAGGTTCGCCGATGACATTGTAATTCTGTCAGAGACAGCAAAGGATTTGGAAGAGCAGTTGAATGGAATGGACAGTGTCTTGAAAGGAGGATATAAGATGAACATCAACAAAAGCAAAACAAGGGTGATGGAATGTAGTCTAATTAAGTCGGGTGATGCTGAGGGAATTACATTAGGAAATGAGGCACTTAAAGTAGTAAAGGAGTTTTGCTATTTGGGGAGCAAAATAACTGATGATGGTCGAAGTAGAGAGGATATAAAATGTAGGCTGGCAATGGCAAGGAAAGCGTTTCTGAAGAAGAGAAATTTGTTAACATCCAGTATTGATTTAAGTGTCAGGAAGTCATTTCTGAAAGTATTCGTATGGAGTGTAGCCATGTATGGAAGTGAAACATGGACGATAAATAGTTTGGACAAGAAGAGAATAGAAGCTTTCGAAATGTGGTGCTACAGAAGAATGCTGAAGATTAGATGGGTAGATCACATAACTAATGAGGAAGTATTGAATAGGATTGGGGAGAAGAGAAGTTTGTGGCACAACTTGACCAGAAGAAGGGATCGGTTGGTAGGACATGTTCTGAGGCATCAAGGGATCACCAATTTAGTATTGGAGGGCAGCGTGGAGGGTAAAAATCGTAGAGGGAGACCAAGAGATGAATACACTAAGCAGATTCAGAAGGATGTAGGTTGCAGTAGGTACTGGGAGATGAAAAAGCTTGCACAGGATAGAGTAGCATGGAGAGCTGCATCAAACCAGTCTCAGGACTGAAGACCACAACAACAACAACAACACAAGTTAGCTATTGTTTATATTCTTTCCTACATACTGTTATCGGTTCTGGACGAGGATTTACCTACGAGTACGGTGACTTCGTATAAACTATATGATCAAAAACATTCGGACACCTATCAGTGGACATTAGTACGGGGTGTGTCCACTCGTGGCTTTCGTGATGGCCTGAACTCTGCTGGGGAGACTTTCAGCAAGGTTTCTGAATGTCTGTGGAGAAATGAAAGTCCATTCATTCTTACTCAACAGTCGAAATCAGAGATGATAATGAGAATGGATTCTGGGGTCTGTAGCAAAGTCAAAATTCTAACTCATCCCAAACGTGTTCCATTGGGTTCAGATTGGGACGCAAGGCAAACTTGCCGATTTAAGGAGTGTTATCATCCACAAATTGCCTCGCAGATGCTGCTTTATAACAAGGTGCACTGTCGTCCTGATACAGAACTGTTCCCTTACTGGGATAAGTACACAGTGCTGTAAAATACATACATATCCCTCCAAAGTCAGTGTTTCCTTAAGAGAAATGAGGCTCGATTACCTAACTATGAAAAACATACCCATATCGTAGCACCACCTCATCCACACTACACTGTTGGAATTCGCCCAACCAAACCATCCCATCACTTCTCCATGGGGTATAATGTGATTCATCACTCAGTATCACTCTTCTCCAGCCATTCACTGCCCTGTGGCGTTGCTCTTTATACAATCTCAAACGCCGCTCAGCACTGACCTCACAATAGTGTGGCTGTGTTTCTTATGCGACGCTCTTCGATCACTGTATCCCAGTCACTGTGCTACCTGGACTACAGTTTTGAGCTCACGAGGAATTTGTTCCGTTTATTCCATGCGATTTTTTACAATTGCTCTGCCCAGTACTCTGAACGGCGTCTGCCTGGCCTTGGATGGGCTGTTGTTGCCCCTTCGTGTTTCCATTTCACACTCACGTCACCAACCGTCCACTCGAGCAGCTTCAGAAGGGCTGAAATATCGCTGATGGATTTGTAACTCAGGGACAATCCAATGACTAGTCCACGTTCGAAGTCGCTGCGCTCTCCTGGCTGACCCACTCCTCTGCTGCTGCTTCTCCTCTGACAACACAGTACTCCTCGCCTCCCTTTATTCTGGCGACTTCGCCTCTTGTTACGCCAGATGGTTACTTCCGTATTACAAGGGGTGTCGGAAAACTTTTTAACGGACAGTGTACGTTTACATGTATACTCCGCTACTCTGCGAATCATTTGCAAGGTTTCTCGATTATTGCTGGTATTCGATGAGAGTGACATGAGTTTTTTTTTTATTAAATGATTCATGCGTCTACAGTGGATACCTTTCCATACATATGCCTTTAATAGACGATAAGTTACGCCACAGAGCTTCAGATTACAAGGTATGTGGTGTTTGGCTGTCAGCAGTATTGTCGTCGCCTGCGTAACGTTCGAGAGCATTAAGTGAGAGAATCTGGTGTTGGTCACGCTGCTAAGCGGTCTGCGGATAACTAGCGGGACACAGAGACGCAAACCTAGAGGGTGTTCAGTTTCGGAAAAATGGTCTTCTAAACATTGATTTTAGAAGTGTGAAGATATTCAGGTAAAGTTATCGCTGCATTGCTTGCTCATACGTAATTTATTATGAGCTTCTGAAAGGCAAATTTTCATTATCATTTTCCTTTTATTGATTCGGGTCAGTTAGTTTCATTGTCTAGACGAGAGTAAACAAAATTATCTGCTTACATGGCTTGGACTCGGATATATAGATTCACCACTCTTTTGCCCTTTCATTACGTGTGATACTTTTGCAGGAAGTGAGTTTTGTAAAAATTGTTGTAATTGATAAAAAGTCAGTTTTATAATACAGCACTCAATACAGTTCCTTTCACCGTCCTCCCATTAAAGTTTTCTTTTGTAATCATGTCTCCGCATTGCACTTGTCGGAACACATTTGTTCACAGCTTAAAGTACGATGTGTTTCAAGATTTTCTTTGGCTGGTTTGCTGCAGCACCGCATTTTAACTTTCACCAGTTTCGAGCAAAACCGATTTTTCGTTTCCACAAGGTAAGTCATGAAAGTTTGTTAGGGACATTTTAACATTATGATTATTTACAGTCAAGCATTTCATTTCAAATTATCAGCAGGGTAAGTTAAGAGGAAATTTAGTTCAGATCTCACTGATTTTGTCAGACATGCTTAGCCTCATAGTGCAGTGTTACATGTATTCTCGCGTGTGTCATTTATCGTTCGGAATTTCACTTAGTCGGTTTTACTTTAACTGAAGTATTTCGGACATTTCTTCTTTCAAAGTTCGATTTATAATTTTGCGCAGGATTTTTACTCTGTTGGCTCTGTGTGTTGGAAGTGTAAGACACATACTGTGACGTCATGCACTGTAGCGCTGTTCACTGCACTGTACAATACAGAATTCCACAGGATAGCTCCTTTAGTGTACAGTTTCAGGTTTGCTATTTTACATTTCTTTTTTGGTAAAAATTAATTGGAACACAGTTACATAATTTCAGATGGATGTGGCGATTCTTTTCAACAAACAGAGTTTACGTAAGCACGCCACTTACATTGTTTGGTTGGGAGAACGATCACACACACACACACACACACACACACACACACACACACACACACACACACACTCACACTCACACAGGGAAGTTAAGAACAGGGAACGAAAGAAACGAGACAGTTACACATTCTCTCTGATTTTACCTTCATGATCTTTTCGCGAGATATACATAAGAGAGAGCAATATGTTGCTAGACTCTTGTAGGAACGTACGCTGTGATGCACAACGCCTCTCTTGTATTCACTGTTACTGGCTTCAATCAGGAAAAACCGGAAGACGCAACAACAGTGGAAGGAAAAAGAAAACAGCGCCTTACGGCTCTAGGTGCGGACGCAGACGGACGCTGGCCGCGTGCCCAGATAGCAACCTGCCGCCCCGGAGAAGCCGCCGCGCTAATTCCGGGAGTGGGCGGCATAGGTGGGCGGCGGGGGCGGCGCGCCGCGGAGTGTGACCGGAATAACGCGGAGGTGGGGGCTGACAGCCGAAACCAGACGCGGCCGGTGGGGTCAACGCGGTGACGACTGGTGTGCGCATGCGCACTGGCTATAGATTACTCTCACACGGCCAAAGTGTTCACATCTTCGTGCCGGACTAATGAGGCATTTCAGACCTATGTACCACTGCAACGGAGAGCTCGCCTCTAATGAGATACCACTTCGACTTGGCTGGACCACGAAGCTTCTGTTCTACTTCTTCATTTATGCGGCAAGTTACACGGATTTCATTTAAAAATTGCACAAATCACTTCCATCCCTTATTCGCATAGTACTCGCGCACTGAGGGCTCCATATAAATCTAATTATTTATATAGGCTGTTGATCTATTCCCGTAGCCGCGGCTCTTGAAGATTTTTGCCAGTTATCGACATTGACACTGGCAAGATATAGGACTTAAAGACTGTTGTAATTTCAAGTTTGGAGTCACATAACAAATGAAAAAAGAAATATTTTTTGTATGATGTAATTATAGACTAGCAATATTCTGAATTTTTTCCTTTATTTGTGTTATGAATCCTTTCTTCTTGCCAAATCTTCGCCCCTGGTAGCCGAGTGGTCAGCGCGATGGAATGTCATATCTAAAGGCTCGGATTCGATTTCCGGCTAGGTCGGAGATTTTCTCCGCTCAGGGACTTGGTATTGTGTTATCCTAATCATCATCATTTCATCCCCATCGCCACGCAAGTCACCTATGTGGCGTCAACGCGAAAGACTTGCACCAGGCTCACGGTCTACCCGACGGGAGGCCCTAGCCAAACGGCATTTCCATTTTTCTTGCCAAATTTGTGAATTTACATCACGGGGAAGTACCCTAAAAGTTATAATGAGTGAGTTTGCTAACATCAAAATATCTGACACAAATGACCCTATTTTGTTAACTGCATTGACTTAGCAGCTTAACATTTTTACACCACCAAAGGAATGTAGACCACGATATGTGACATAAATTTCAACTCGATACGTCCTTCCGTTCCGAGAAAAATGGATTTTAACAGACGGATGGTCAGATAGACAGTCTGATAACTCCAGAATGAGATTTTCACCCTGCAGCGGAGTGTGCGCTGATATGAAACTTCCTGGCAGATTAAAACTGTGTGCCCGACCGAGATTCGAACTCGAGACCTTTGCCTTTCGCGGGCAAGTGCTCTACCAACTGAGCTACCGAAGCACGACTCACGCCCGGTACTCACAGCTTTACTTCTGTCAGTACCTTGTCTCCTACCTTCCAAACTTTACAGAAGCTCTCCTGCGAACCTTGCAGAACTAGCAGCCAAGAGTGCGTTCCGCATTATGTATGTCTGAATAACTGATGAGACTGCTGACATACATAATGTGGAACGCACTCTTGGCTGCTACCCTTCTGCTATAAAGAATATTGCTATGAAAACCACAGTTAAAGTAAGACAATTCTGCAACATCCAACAAAGATGCAATTGTGATATAGGCGACTCGGTATAATCGATATATACCACAACTCCAAGGACTTTCACATCTTTGATGTAACTGACACTGTAATAGTATTAAGGTTGCCCATAAAGGGTACAACTATTACACATCGTAAATTACTGTTTTTATCTAAAATATAAATAAGCTGTACACATACTAACTATCTGTTAATCAGACATTTTAAATGAATCAATTTTATGTTATTAGTGTATTTCCTACTTTTATACTCTGACGATGGCGTCATATTATGAACGCTGATTGGCAGTTGTGAAGTAGTGTGACAGGAAGTAGGCGGAGCCTTTGCATATTTAAGCTCGTGCTCAACACTCATAACCATCAGTTGACTTCGTAGCAGCTGAGGAGAGCTCCGCCTACCATCCTAAGGGAGCCATGGGTATAATTAATTTTATTTTATCTTGTTAAATTTTGACGTCATTAGACACTTTCATTTTATTTAAAGATTGGTTTCTAGTATTTCCTAAAATTAATCCACAGGTCTGATGATGGTTATGTAAAAATAACCGAAACCGGTTACCTATGTCATTGAAACATAAATGGTGTGATCAAGACTGAACTTTAGTCAAAATATAATAATCTATTGATCACTGTATTCCAAAAATGTTTACCAAAATTGTATAACGTGATTATTACTTTATGTGATAATCAACTACACTAATGCTATGTTTAAGATAATGCCCTATTTGCGTAGGTGAAAGCCTACAACCGTAAATTAATAAAAAGTTAAGTGCGGAAATAGAATGTAAAAGAACGTCTTTTTAATCTGTGCTATATCAAATCAGAAATATTTGCACGTACCAAATATGTTACGGGACTGTTATGAACAATGTAGCGCCGATGATATTTCACACTGCATTTCAGAGATGAATCCTTTGGCACAAACAGTAACTTAAGCTTTTAATATATGATTGCCACAGGAAAAACGACCGGAGTGTTTGTAAACCGCAAACACAAACAGTAATCTGAAAGGACGATGGAAACAGTAAACTGTTGGATCGCCGAAATTGCCTTGAGGTCTAATGAAATTTAAAATAACCGCTAGCTATGTTTTCAGTGAAATACGAAACCGATATTCGCACCAAAGTACATGCGTTCCATATGTTATTTAGTGATTGAGTATATAAAATTTTATTTGTTTATTGATGTTTATTTCTTTTCCCTCAGTGTCAGCGAAACTACTTGAGTATCTTATCAAAGGGATTTTCATTGAAAATGCAGTCCAAGTCGCAACAAGTCGCAATGTTCAGCTAACTATTAGTGGATCCAACTCACTTATTTAAAAGATGCTGAAACGTTTTCGATATACTTGTTGCCCTCCATTACCCAAACTATCCATTATCCAACAAGATCTTGTTATTCGAGAACCCATTTATTACACTGAAGTGTCTCCTCAGACCCCGTGGAGCTATGGTGGCAGCATCATTTGCCCTCCAGTATATTTCCAGAAATACAACGCGCGAAAGCCAATTGGACGAAGGATGTCTTGGGAAGAGGATGGCATCAATTACAGCGAAAACGTCTGGAAACACTGAAATTCGCTTGAAACTGACAATTTGGACGGTACTTCAAATGTGAAGTTTTGGGAATTTTTCATTGCAAAAATTACTACGTGCGCTCTATATGTAGCGTTGTCTACAAAGGATATTCGCAACTCCAAAGGCCGAAGCTACGGTCAAGCTTTATATTTACGTGGAAAGCAGATCACGTATCCAAAGACAAAATACAATACCAGTAGAACTTCTAACACAAACAACTACAGATTAAAAATCACTCCCACTCTAACGACCAACGTTTACATGCAGTTCAACACGTGGAAACATAGTCCACAGTTCTTCAGTTTTACGATGAAAGAGAGCATCAACACTTGCCTTGTGAACAAACATATGCACCTCAAAACCCTTAAGAGTGAATCGTGTCATCAACTGAGAAGAAGAAGAAGGCCGCTCGAATGATTGTTATGGAACCGTATTTGTGGTACGAATGACCTGTCCAGACGCGTAGTAATTCAATGCGCTGATAGAAACCGTTTCGATACTCAGAGGACCTATCAGCTTCTATAAATCCGAGAAATCTATTTCTAACGTACAGAGGTATTTTGGCAGTACTGTTTATGGAAACAACGTGCTTGCAACGAAGCAAACATTTACAGAGGTGAAACTATTCCACTTTGACGATCTGAAAAAGCAAAGACTTTGCCTTCTTGCTATCACCAATTTCGTCCAAATTTATGGTATACACGTATGCAAGGTTTGGCCAGAAATGTAAGTGGAGTTCCAGATGACCAAGTGTTCAGAATAATGGGATTTTTTTCGGGGATCGGACAACAGTTGGTGCAGCGGAAAAAGTGCAGAACGGGAGTCCGAGCGTCGCGAGATCGAGACCCTAAGCGGTTTTTAATTTTTTATTTTAAGTTTTCACGTTACTTACACAGCACATAAACCGAGGTAATGCTTCTTATAGCGTATTTGACATGATGAAATCCTATGTTTAGGGGAACAAATTACTTCTCTTAACTGACTCGTGGGAAGGACAAATAGATTCACAATTACACGATGAAATATTTCAAGACCGAGAAGGATTGCCACCGTGACTATTAAAATGATTTCCTCCTTAAATACACTCCGTTAATGCAACCCTGCGATGTCCAATATTATGGTCAACTAAAGAATTTGATCAAAAAGCTTCGTCGAGAGACGAAAAGATCACATCAAGCGTTACGCGTGGTTTCCTGCTAAACTGGCGATCGAGAGAACTTTTTATGAATGTAAGCCGAGTTTGTTGTTGTATAGAATCTTCAAAACAGCCATGTAATTGTAAAAATTCGGCATTTACAGCGTGTACAAGATGCCGAGATCGTTATTGATTCCCATGATTTTACGATGCATATCACCCCGACACATGTAAATCATCGACTGTAACATAATGAAAGCAATTTTATATGCGAAGTTCTCGTCTATTACTTAAAATCCGTTCCTGGGTATTTATTTACAATCTCAAATTTTCCTTTTTTGAAATTATTGATAAATGCAATGTATTGACCTTTATTTATCTGCAGAGCAAAACTTTAAAAAAAAATTGCATAGAAATTCGACCCCACGACCCTCGAATTACAGTTCCCTAATGTTTCCGCTGCGCCAGTCACTGTATGGAAACAACGGTGACATAAAGGGCTTATTTCTCGCGCAATCCTCGCCGAAAACGCTGTTTGTCTAAACGCTTGGTTATGTGGATGTCCTACGTCTGTCACATTCATTTCTGGCCAAGCCCTGTACGTAACATAGATTTGGAGGAAATTGGTGATGACCAGTAGGCGCGGTCCCCTTGTAAGCCAGTCTTAGTTACGATAGGAAATGGTCAATCGTACCATATAAAATACTATTCACCACCCTTAAAAGAGCACGCTGGTCGCTCTGAAACTCTTTAGGGGGTGTCTATCTGATACCAGGTGGTCTTGTGATTCGCCACACCTCGCGTACTTCGTGGCATGGGAGTGTTTTGTATGTCAGTCGGCTGTGTGGAATCCCTGCAGTAAGATGCATCGATTTGGAGACATGGCAGATTGGCAGAGGGAAACTATCGCGTTGGAATGAGCCCGTCAATAGAGAATGAAGTTGCCCGAGTTGTAGGTATATCAGGGTGGAGTACCCAACGCGTGTACCAGGACTGATGTACTATTCTCAGTCGTGCAGTGTTCACCGGAACAGAGAGGACTCTCCCACCGTCTCTACCGATTTCAAACCCGACAGGAATTACGGCTGTCGGTGAATGCAGGTCCACCTCAACCAGTACCACACCGCACATAGCGAAACCAACTGCATGCAGTACACATACAGGAGACGAGTACCTCGCAGAGATCCATTACTCACAGAGATAGGAGAGACCGGGGCACACTTACGTGGATTTATTTGTGGAATTTCTTAATTTTTCTGGTTATGTTTATTGTGTATAATTGGTTTATAACAAGGTTATTAACGTATAACCTGGTGCATATACTTCTAACTCAAAATTACATCAGGTTACCTTCGATTCAGAAGGCTGTTGCACTCAGCGACTGTTATATTGACTTGGAAATAATAGATTCCAGCTATCAGTCATCCTTTATAATTTTTTGTTGTTGTTAGATCTAGATTTCAAGTAGAATCTAGCCATTCTCAACGCACTATCATTTTTTATCAATGCATGTAATGCCTATTGGTCGGGCTTCATCCACAATTCGTTGAAAACTACTGATAGCTGAAATCTATTATTTGCAAGTCAAAATCACATTTAAGACTGCAAAATAATTTTCTTCATGCGCAAGTCGAGTGCATAAACGTGCCCCAGTTGTGAGCAGTTTTACGAACTTCTGGAGGTACGTTTACGCATATCATAGAACGCAATAACGAATAAACAAAACACATTACTAACCTCTTCAAAATATGTTTTCTGGAAGTAAACAAAAGTATAGTCTAACTTACACAAATTAACGTGGTTAAACACAACGATTTTGCTGGTAGTAAACAAACTTTTTGGCGAATTTACGCCCTTCAGTTTAACGTGGCCTACATGTAAGTTTGGATGTTAATTAAAGGCCTATTCATCTTCTCCATCTACGTCTACATCTACACAGATACTCCACAAGCCACCGTACTTCGAACCGCGGAGAGTACCTTATACCACTGCTAGTCATTTCCTTTCCTGTTTCACTCGCAAATAGAGCGTAGGAAAAAACACCATCAGTATGACTCAGTATGAACCATAATTTCTCGTATCGTATCTTCGTGGTCCTTACGCGCAATTTATGTTGAGGCCAGTGGATTCGTTCTACAGTCAGCTTCAAATGCCGGTTCTCTAAATTTTCTCAATTTGTTCCTCGAAAAGAACGTCTTCTTCCCTCCAGGGATTCCCATTGGAATTCTCGAAGCATCTCCGTGACACTTACGTGTTGTTCAAACCTACCGCTAAAAAATCTAGCAGCCTGCATTTCAATTGCTCCGATCTCTTCCTTTAATGGTACGAATCCCAAACACTCAGCAGTACTCAAGAATAGATCGCACTAGCGTCCTATATGCGGTCTCCTTTACAGATTTTCCTAAAATTTTCCCATTAAACCGAGGCCGATCATTCGCCTTTCCTATTACAGTCTTCCTATGCTCGTTCCATTTCATATCGCTTTCCATCGTTACGTCCAGATATTTAAACGACGTTACTGTGTTAAGCAGTACGCTACTAATGCTGGATTCGTACGTTACGGGATTGTTTCTCCTATTCCTCTTCATTAACTTACATTTGCTATGTTTAGAGGAAGCTGCCATTCATCGCACCAACTAGAAATTTTATCTAAGTTATCTTGTATCATCCAACAGTTACTCAGATTTGACACCTTACCGTGCACCACAGCATCGTCAGCAAACAACTGCAGACTACTGCCCAACCTGTCACACAAATCATTTATGTATACAGAGAACAACAGCGGTCATATCACACTTCCTTGGGACACTCCTGACGAAACCCTTGCCTCTAATGAACACTCGCCATTGAGTAACAAAATCTTGTTCACCCTGCGCAAAAATACAAATATGTTCTCCGCGCTAAGACGTTCGCTTAGCTGGTGCCATGAAGTTTGTGACAGCCCTCAGTATATGGTGGCACTGGAGTTGTGTGCTCTTCCAAAACTACGGTTGCACATAAATGGCGTAGTAAACGGCAGGATTACTGGTAGTACTGGTAGCATTAGTAGGGAAAGAATCATAAAATTAATGGATGTGTGAGAGAGAAATGTGAGCCGATAACTTCTACTTGTTTTTTGTTTGTTTGTTTGTTTGTTTTACATAAAAATAGTTCAGTGCTAGTCCATTCAGTATTTTATGTCCTTAAAAAATATTAATTGCGCTTTAAAAGTAATAAATACTTGTTGATTGCGTAACATTTGCACTTTATGTAACCAAATCAATTATTTTTAATCGAAGTACAATTCACAAGCGTAGACATAAAAGAATGTAAATAACTACTGCTGTCTTGTAGAACGGTCTTCATCATGATCAAAGGTAAAAATGTCCCAGTTTTTTTATAAGTGCGAAAACTGTTTATGAATTATATAAAAATGTTTCATATAAGCTTGACTAAGTGTCGCAGCGATATTTGATACGTTTTTTTCATTTATTCATTTATTTTTACTACAACAGCCTTCTGTTACAAATCAACAATTTTAATATAAATCCAGAATAAACATGAAAAAAATTTCAATTTTCGTATAAATACTGTATGTTTTTAAGTAACAGACAGGAGGATAACTATGTAGAACAAAAATGTTCCGTAGATTACGCGACCCTTCATATATCCTGACTCAGTTTCCAACCGGCTCACCGCTGCTGGTTTCTAAGGGAACCTAGTGGGGATTGATCGCATCCGAAAACAAAGCGATCGAAATGATGTCAGGCCCGATTGGTATGCAACACGCTTAACGCACAAGTAATTTGGCTACGATCTTATCTGAACTAGGCTACGTACTAGGAAATGTACCGTAGTGTAGATTGACTTTTGATTGTGTACGGTACACCACGTAAATTTTACAACTGTAGGCTGTACTAATCTTCTATTGTCGGTACCGCTCTACCTAGGATGGTTGCTGAGAAAAGTGCTACGAGTAAACCTGCCCGTGCGTAGACGAGCCCCGATCTCCTTTACATAATGCTGCACGTCTTCAGTGCTTCAAAAAACACAGAAACTGGGCGGTCTCTGGCTGGAGACGTGTGGTGTGATCCAACTACACGCGATTTTGCATCTTTCGAAATCGTTTGAGGCGTAGAATATACCGATAGCCTAAAAATGCATTTAACACGGTGGTTTGGGGTGTCTGTCATACCATGGCTTGAACCTAGGCATTCAAGTTGCGGTGAGCGTCAACCAGGATATTTATTTGAGCTTTATGAGTGACCAAGTGTTGTCCTTTCCTCTATATTTTTATGAGTATGCTGTGAACACTTGCGTCTTCCAAGATGACAACATCGGTATTCACAGGGCTGCTCGCATACGTTTCTGGTATGACGAACACTCACGTACCCTGTCACACTTCGACTGTACTAGCCCGCTAAATCTCGCCATCTTAATAAATCTGCAAAACCGTCTTGTCTGTCTGTTTGTCTGCTTGAACACGCTTCTCCAAAACTACTAACCAAAATTTCATGTGGTTTCCACAGACAACTTAAGCATTTATTTCATCATATTCGGATCACGGCAAAAATAACGTAATCAAAAGTTTCAGCAGTACTAAAATTATAAATACGAAAGTAACTCGGTTTGTTACATTTTCACGACTATCCCGTTGAACCGATTTCGATGAAATTTTGTATGGAGATAGACTGAACACTTTGTTCAAATGTGTGTGAAATCTTATGGGACTTAACTGCTAAGGTCATCAGTCCCTAAGCTTACACAGTACTTCACCTAAATTATCCTAAGGATAAACACACACACCCATGCCCGAGGGAGGACTCGAACCTCTGCCGGGACCAGTCGCAAAGTCCATGACTGAAGCGCCTAAGACCGGTCGGTTAATCCCGCGCGGCACTGAACTCTTTAGAAATTATCAAATACGAGATACTTGCTGATCTGGAAAATATTACGCGAATTAGGGAAAATATTTACTCTTTGAAAAATCTATGTAGTTTTTAACTTATGATCTTTATTACATTTATGAAAACTCTTTTATTGGTTGATATGCGGTGCGTTATACGATTCAAAGCAATGAATGCAATGCTTATATTTAAGTTCTTTACAATGGAAAAGAGGAGGAGCAATCTGCACGTAATGTAAAGAAATTATTTCATATCCAAGATTGCGTTCAAGTTTCGACAGGTTATTATCATCAAAACCTTTTTTGTTTGTACGTCATATTACATTCTGCGTTCATTTATGTGTGGGTGTGCAATATACTCTCGCCTAAAATGTTAACATTGCATGAGTATGAATGCACTATGGAACATGATGTAAAACCAAAGAACACTATCTTATCTCTAAAAAAATCTTTAAAAAATGCTTATACAATCTTCAGTGTGTTTAATTCATACTTTCCCACTGTTAATTACATAATGTACAGCTACTTCAATAGCGCGATGCATACATGCATGCGCCTGCCCTTGCCCATTCATACGCACTGTTCTACAGCGCCCCTGTGCATGCAGACGCATCGTGCGTTGGGACAGCTTGAAAGGAGACTGAGCGAGGCTCAAACCGCAAGTTGTGCTTGCCCAAATAGGCTGACACGTGAGGGTATCTGATGTTATTGCACATACAGCAGTTTACCTAGTCACCGTCACTGTTCACAACAAAATTACTAATACGTGAGTGCAGGCGTGGGTAACAGCTACGCAAATAGTAAATATCTTGGACTAATTGGCACAGTGAGTGAAACATATAAATCAATATCCACTCAATTTCGTAGCTTTACATAACCAGAAAACTCATAAGGTGATGACCCTATTACCGTGATGTCTCCTGTGGTGACCAATATTTTTCTCCATAGTGCTTAACTTTTATACGAATATTTAGAACACACAAATACAGGCAGCTGTCACTAGCGGCAATATATACAATGACCAATTCGCACTTGGTACTTGTTACAGAAACCAAACGCTACAGTAGACACAGTAAGGGTAACTTCTAGCCCTAATCAAACACTAAGAGCACCAATCACGCGAATACGAGTTGAAGTAACATCCAGCATACCATGAAGTCAGCAACTCGAGTGGTCCACGCAACGCACTAATGTTATACCGATTTTATACAGCAGGAGTCAGCTGCTCGCTTTGTCGCTCATTTGCTCCGCCTTCTCATGACGCCACTTTGGTTTGTAGCGGGGCTGTGCGTAGCTGACATCCTGTTGCCTCAGCTACAGAATTAGGCAGGGAAACCATCGATCCTAGGCTACCTATCTGTTTCTGCCACTGATTGTGCATAAAAAAGTTGTCAAATGCAATCTAGTGACACGCACTTTACTTGTCTGTTTCAAGTAAGTGCGGCTTGCTTTCGAAGTTCCAGTAAGTGAGCAGCAATTTGGCGGCTGCAAGTTGGTGAGTACTGTCGCAATTATTACTGTTTACATTCAGTTAAGTCAATATCTTTGAATTTGTTGCCTTCGTTTGCTTTTACAAGATTGAAACGACAAATACGCAATCAACTGACCATAATTAAATTATTGTAGACACACCCTGAAATACTGGTGTGCAAAATGGTAGGTTACTGCCAAGTAATGTAGTTGGATGAAACTTACACAGCACATAAAAAGAACTGCTGCTCTCCAATGGACTCCCACGCTAACCACAGGGTTGTGATATAACGCTCCATTCCTCCACCATCGCGGATGAAACCTGCCGGGTGGTACTTGGCGCATGTGAATGTACTGCATTACGTCTCCCCAACGCATTACACACTTGATCATTGAGATTAGAGTCGGGGTCGTGGCACGGGTGGGCAGTGGGGGGGAAGGGGGGGGGGCGATCAGTCCTTTCGCCAAATATTTTCCTGTTCAAAGAACTGCTCCACTTGCGCTGTTGCACACGGTCGCGCATTGACATTCACAAAAAATAGTCAGGATCGCTTGTGCTCCTGAAATCACTCACATGGGAAGAGGCAAAGCGTCACAATAACGTTGACCGGTCAATGTACCGTGTTCAGAGATATGTAGGTCAGTAAGCCCACAGTATGCATCCTCATGGCAAAACACATGAACCACCAAAATTATTATGCTCGACAATGCGGGACGTACACTCGTAACGCGAGATGTTGGAACGGGTATTGCACTCTGGAACACTGTCGCTTTAGTAAAAGATAAAGGGAGAAGAAACGAAGATTATCTTTAACGTCCCTTCGACATCGAGGTCATTAGAGATGGAGTACAAGCCAGGATTATGTCAAAGATGGAGAAGGAAATAGGCCGTACGCTTTCAAAGGAACTATCCCTTCATTTTACCAGGGCCGTTTAGGAAAATCACGGAAAGCCTAAATCTGGATGGCCGGACGCGGATTTGAACCGCAGTCCTCCTGAGTGTGAGTTCATTGTGCTAACCAATGAGTCACATCACGCGCTGTCTCTGTAGTGGCCCAGGTGTTATGCTGTTGGAAATCTTGGGATAAACGTGTCATTTCCGTTGGTCTCGTTGCGTATATCTTTCAGAATGGTTCAAATGGCTCTGAGCACTATGTGACTTAATAGCTGAGGTCATCACTCCCCTAGAACTTAGAACTACTTAAACCTAACTAATCTAAGGGCATCACAAACATCCATGTCCGAAGCAGAATTCGAACCTATGGCCGTAGCGGTCGCGCGGTTCCAGACAAGCGCCTAAAACCACTCGGCCACCATGGCCGGCGCGTATATCTTTCAAGTGACTATTGTACTATACTGTTCTTTCCTTGCATGATACCGGTTTCATCGAGCTATGGTACTTGGCAGAGACGCATCACGTGGCAGTTACTTTCGTCCTCGAGTTTTGGACACCACTGTAATTTACAGAAAATTCGCGTGATACGGCACCATCGAGCCTGGCTAAAATATCAATAGAACCCAGCTGCTGCCTTCTGGAGCCTGTCATTTTATCATTCACTAAAACACTTAAACCTACTAATTTTTCTAACAGGTTTGTTTATAAATAAATAAATCTTCTGCTACCACTCACGATTTTTCTATATTTTACTATTCGCACGACGCGGTTCGAGAAATAATTCCCATTTTCAAGTGCGTTTTCTTGATGTGTGTTAAGCCATTTCTTTTTATGTTGTCAGTGTGTGTGAGTCTGCTTCATTTTGTTGACTTTTACTGTAATACATAAAAACGCGATTTTTAGTTGGGTATCAATTCTTTCTGTGAGGTTAGTGGCTAAAGTTTGAGAACAATTTGTACTTACAGTTTTCTAATGGTCCATTTGTGTAGAGTCTCACACACACTTAACATCACACACAACTTGTACACTTTACACATCGAAAATATCTTATATAAACAAAACAGTTACAAAGATCTTCTTACAGGTTGTTCACAGAGATAACATTATAGGTCGTCCACAGATTATGATATGCTTTTGTACAGAGGTTATTTATCTTAACAATTTGGCTCCTGAATTACTTATATTGATTTTACAGTTGTGCTTATTTCTATGTTTTACTATTTTTATTTAAGTATATTATCGAAACATCTGAGGAAATTCACTGATTCACTTTCAAGTTTTTCATTTAATATTTTATCATCATATTTTCTGTAATGTGAATATATCTCCAGTTCTTCAAGCAAATCCATTTTATGTCCTTTATTTAGTTGGTAGAGTACTTTGACTTTTTGCTCTATTTTTCCAAATGTGTCTCCTGTATTATGTATGTGTGTTGCTATTGCTGATGTAGTGTGTTTGTTGTGCGTGTATGCTGTAATGTGCTCTGTGTACCTGGTGTTGATATTTCGACCTGTTTGTCCTACGTAGAACTTGAAGCATTCCTGGCATGTTACCTTGTATATTCCAGAGTCTGAATATGGATCATGATTACAATTTATATTATGTATTAGTTTTTGGTGTAGTTTATTGGATGTAGAAAACCCAATTTTTACTCTGCGATTTTTGAAAATATTTGCAATCTTCAGTGATACATTGCCTATATATGGAATCCTAGATATATATTTGTTTTTCTCTTTTTCTTCTGTGGTGCAGTTTGTACCTGGGTTTCTCTTCACTTTGTCTAAGATTGTGTCAACCATGGATGCATTGTAACCATTGGCAACTGCAATCTTCTTCACTGTGTTTATTTCTTGTTGCATATTTTCCTGGTTCGATGGTATTTTTGTTGCCCTATGCAGCAGTGACCTGTATTCTGCCTGTTTATGGATATTTGGGTGACATGAGGTTTCAGGGATTGTGGTGTCAGTCATCGTGTTTTTCCTATAAATTTTGAATGTGCATGTGTTGTTGTGTCTTGTAATATTTAGGTCCAGAAAGTTGATACTTTTATTTTGCTCATGTTCCACTGTAAATTTGATTTTCTCATTTACATTATTGAAATGATTAAGAATGTCTGTGATGTCTTTGGTATCTCCTTTCACTAACAGTAGTGTGTCATCTACATATCTCCTATAAAATTCTATTTTCCTTAGGCAAGGTTCTTGGCTGTCAAATAATTTGAAGAACTGGAGATATATTTACATTACAGAAAATATGATGATAAAATATTAAATGAAAAACTTGAAAGTGAATCAGTGAATTTCTTCAGATGTTTCGATAATATACTTAAATAAAAATAGTAAAACATAGAAATAAGCACAATTGTAAAATCAATATAAGTAATTCATGAACCAAATTGTTAAGATAAATAACCTCTGTACAAAAGCATATCATAATCTGTGGACGACCTATAATGTTATCTCTGTGAACTACCTGTAAGAAGATCTTTGTAACTGTTTTGTTTATATAAGATATTTTCGATGTGTAAAGTGTACAAGTTGTGTGTGATGTTAAGTGTGTGTGAGACTCTACACAAATGGACAATTAGAAAACTGTAAGTACAAATTGTTCTCAAACTTTAGCCACTAACCTCACAGAAAGAATTGATACCCAACTAAAAATCGCGTTTTCTATGTATTACAGTAAAAGTCAACAAAATGAAGCAGACTCACACACACTGATAACATCAAAAGAAATGGCTTAACACACATCAAAAAAACGCACTTGAAAATGGGAATTATTTCTCTAACCGCGTCTTGCGAATAGTAAAATAAAGAAAAATCGTGAGTGGTAGTAGAAGATTTATTTATTTATAAACAAACCTACTGTATCTACAGTCGCTGGCTTTCAAAAACCATTTATAATGGATCAAATCAGATTACTAATTTTTCGCTTGTTTACAAGAAACACACTACGTCTTTGTTCTTGATATCTAAATATTTATTTCGTTTTATTTTTTTTATTTCGTTCTTCCCGCGAACCATATGCGACTGGAACAGGAAAGGGAGGTAATGACAGTGGCACGTAAAGTGCCCTCCGCCACACACCGTTGGGTGGCTTGCAGAGTATAAATGTAGATGTATATGTAGACATATTCACCCTGGCAACGAATACTCATCTTCCAACGAGAGACCAGTTTATTGATACCGCCACTGTAGAATGTTTGAGTTTGTTGATGGGTCAACAACCTCACCTCTGCTTGCAGCGCTTAACCACTGTGTCCGAGAAGTCCTCGAAGATATTCTTTAAGTTTTGGAGACAGATCAAAATCGAAGGGGGCTAATCGTGACTGCGTGGAGGATTAACAATGACAGCGAACCCACGGCGTCAAATTGCTGCAAATGCGGCAGTGCTCGTATGTAACCTGGCGTTGTCAGCTAGTGGAGGAGGTGCTTCGTGTGTGGACGAACTCTTCTAATCCGTGGTTTCGGATTGTGGAGGGTGTCACACGCACCGGCATATGTTACACGCTACAATTCAGAGACATCTAGCGGCAGAGGGTTGTCACTTGCGTCAGTGAAGGGGAAACTTAGGCCGAATATGAAAGACTTGTAAGGCCTCATCTGATGTTGAGGACAGAATAAAGAATTCGGAGGCTTTACTTTTCAGCACGGCTCATGACTGCGGTGATGGAAATTGTGCTTCAGTGATTCAGTGGCCTGTCTATTACTTTTAAATTGTTTTACTTTTCAATTTTTTTTTTTACTTATATTATTTGACCGAAAGGGTAGACAAATAGGTAGCCATTACTTCTAGTCGTTAAATATAAAGCAAAGGATAGAGTGACAAAAACTGTTTTCTTCTGTGGCTTAACGTTTAATTCCTCCACACGGATATTCTGCCTAGTCTTTCGCTTAGTTCCTTGTCACGTCTGCAACTGGCTGCTACGTGGTTCTAGAGGATTGATAGAGACTCGTAGGCAACGTGTTGATGATACCCTGAGTGCTAACGGAACGTGACTTCTTGTTTGGCCTAGCAGTCAGCCCTAACGTAGTGTTTTGCGGTGTCATTAGACTAACAAGAACGGGTGCTTATATCCGTAATCGTAAAACGCTGGCAAAATGCTAGTTCCGGAGCTACTAATGCGGATAAAGAGTAAGCGCCTACCAAGACATGCCCATTTTGTTGCTCTTCAGCCAAACGACACCAAGAATACATGTACAGGCTTCTCAGACTTCTACTGCTAAAGCAACTTTTTTTGTTTCCTCGGAAGATCTGTGGAAAATTGCACAACGAGACATGGCGGCAGATTTCTTTCGATATTTTACTATAAGAAACACGGATGGCGATGATTGGATTAGTGACACCGTAAGGATGAGAATACTGTTTCTAGAAGCTTTCGGGAGGCCACTCCCTGCAAGTGTCGTGAGAGTAGAAAAAAGGGATGGATGGACAGGGTTTGACATATAAGTGGGTGGATTGCTATTTCTGTGGGGGAGGGGCTGGAGGGGGTTAGTGATGTTTGGGAGAGGTTTGTTTTCAATAAGTGAGAGCTATAATAGAAATGAGTGAGGATATGTATCGCATGGTGAGGAAAGTGGGAGGGGCATTGCAGCCTTGATGAAAGGAAAGGACATGGAATGACAGTGCTGTAAAGGAAAAGACGGGTAGAGGTCTATCCGGATTTATAGGTTAGGAACACGGAGCTGGCCTGGAATTCTACATGAAGAGAGTGGTGGAGGTGGCGGAAATGGTCGGGCAGTACGTTCGTATAAGCGCGGCAGCACCCGAGGATTGGAGAAGACCGGGGAGACAAACGTTTTTCGAACTTCGAGTTAACGGGATGTATAGGATTTGTGGAAATGTTCGAGGAAGAATATGAGGAGGGGAGGGAATTCTGTATGAAGAGAGTGGTGGAGGTGACGGAAATGGTCGGACAGCACGTTCGTATAAGCGCGGCAGCACCCAAGGACTGGTGAAGACCGGGGAGACAAACGTTTTTCGAACTTCGAGTTAACGGGATGTATAGAATTTGTGGAAATGTTCGAGGAAGAATTTGAGGAGGGGAGGGAAGTGTGATTGCTGGTGGAGGGTACTTGTAGCTGAGGGAAGACGGATACGGAAGCTGAGGCGAAGGATGTGATTGTTAGGAGGTCTAAGGAGTGCCAGTGTTTTAGGGGAGCAGAAATGCAAGCTACGTTGGGGAAAGTTACAAACGGTCAGATGAATCGGAACAATGTAATTCCTATGTGCGACCTGTTAGTCGTTTTAGTAACTTTAGTCTATAGTGTGAATTTTGGTAGTTGGTTAGTAGATGGGGCTCTAGGTCAGTTTGCAGTCAACGTCTGGTTCAATATATTTCACTGCATGGGCGGTGTTGTTACGGAAGGCGAGGTGGAAATGAGGAAATTGGGAAGAAGGCGTCCTACACACATCAATAAAAGATTTGCGTCATCCCGATAGGTCGTCCAGGTGTCTTGCTATTATGACTGTTCCTGCACCGATCGGAAGGTCACCGCCGACGTTGTGTGTAAGCATACGCACAGTTATCACAGCGCCACCTACGGTTAGAACGCCCTGCTCGATTGGATTGCACCATTTCAGTTGAACGTGAAGAAACAGTACGAACACACTGGAGGTGTCTGTGAAACAGTAGAGTGAACATTCATCATGCCACGAAGGACAATAGCGACTAATGATCGGGTCCGCAACATCACGCCATCCGCAGATGGCTAGTGAGCCGGGGAAGTTGCCTGACGTGTGGACCGAAGGCAGAGTTATGTGTTGTGGACACACGACTCGTGGTGTTAAACAGGGAGATAGATTGTCACCATTCTTGTTCAATATGCCACTAGACGAAGTGATCACGCAGTGGAGAGCAATAAACGAGGAAATGGGAATACCAAAGATCCATGTAGGGGACAAAAAGGACAACACAGTTCAAGTGGACTGCTGAGTCCTTGCAGACGACATAGCAATAGTAAGTGAGACGGAAGAAGACGCAAAGACACAACTCGACAACTTATGTAAGGTAGCCAGAAAGGTGGGACTGAGGATCGCCTATAACAAGACAAGGACATTAAACACAGCTGCAGACTGGGAAACACCGGAAGTCACTGTGCAAATGGTGGACAAATTTAAATATCTGGGAGAATTTATAACAGGAAGAAACAGGAGCAAGGAGGGAATAACAGAGAGGATAAAGAAGATGAGGCCAGCCTTCTGTATGACGAGAGAGATATACAATAATATGTATATGAGGAATGCAGTATTATATGCTGCTGAGACGATGACACTAGGAAGAAATGGGGCAGAAGAATTAGAGAAAGAAGAGAGAAAAATACTAGGTGCCAAAAGAGGTGGAGAGAGGTTGATGCGAAGACCTGGGGAAGAATTGTACAGGAACATGAGAACAATATCCGGGGAAATCAAACTCAAAAGGGCAAGGTTTGCTGGACATATAGTAAGAATGAGTATGGACAGAATGACGAAGAGAGTGTGGGTGGGAAACAACAGGGAGGACAAGGGGAACGACAAGAACCAAGTGGGTTGTTGAACTTCGGAAGGACTGGTTGGAATTGGTGATGAAGGTCGAAGGAAAGGAAAATTGAACACCGACCAATATGCTGGAGATTAACGACAGAAAAAAATACAGGAAAAGATTAGTGTGTCACCAGTGGAGCCGACAGGAGAAAAGGACTCTGAAGATCTCGGAAGAATAGCGGGAGAGAGGAAGAGAAAGAATGAAGAGGTTCTGGGAGAAGAATAGGAAGATGCAATCCAAGAAGGGGCTGCCGGCGGTCCTACAGAGGCCGTAACGCAAGAAGAAGAAGACACTACCCGTCCCAAGTGAGAGGTAATGTTGAACTTATACCGCAAAGGCCGTCCAAGTTCGGCAGATGCAGAAGATGATTGATATGTACGACTTTTGAGTCAAGGACCCTTGGACTGAGTGCTCCAGGACGTCATTTATCGCATCATGTTATTACTAGACGATTTCACGATTCCCGACAACAAAGGTGAGCACTACGACATACATCGCAACACGATGGACTCAATTACACATGGCCAAGAAACCGTGTTGAATCGACGGCCCAAGAACCGCCGTTGGGTATTGATACGGGCGAAACTCGGAACAGTTTGCACCCTGATAATCGCGGATAGGATGCTGGGGACAAGTCGACAATATCGAACGCCTCCAAATCGTACAAACAAGGTGATGGTGAACTCCTAGGGCGGGATTACATGGGACGACCGTACATCTCCCGTGGTTGTTGACGGCAGTTTCACTGCTGTATGGAACAGAGACGAGATTCTCCAACCAATAGTGGGGCCGTATCGCCGACATTTTGATGAGAATTTGACCTTGAGGGTTGATAACTCACGCGCTTATCGTGCTGTTCTCGTGAACAGATTCCTTCACCACACTAGGATGATGAGAAAGGAGTGGCCTGCCTTTTTCAGGACGTGAAACCAATCGAAAGTGTGTGGGATCGATTGAGAAGAACTGTTTTTGGAAATCGCCAACGACCAAGTACTCTGCGCAAATCGTGCAGAATCGCCATTGAAGGGTTAGACAGTTTGAATGATGTCAGCGATTGTATATCACGACGGATTTAAGCGCATATCTGAGAGGCGGGCGTTTCACCACATTACTGACGTTGCTCATGTGCGCTGTGGAAAACCCTCTACGGGAAACAGGCGATTTTGTCGTTACATAGATGTTTTTGTGATTACTGATTGGGACACATTGAATGCCCCAGAGCCAATTTTTGTTTTCTGTGTGTGAATTCACGAGCATTTCGTTCTCATTTAAATATATTCAGGAATTGTGAAACGAACCCTGTCGTCCAGGACCGTGTGCCGCAAAGAGTGCACATTCGCCACGAGATGGGGAAATTTCACAGGCTTGTATTATGCTGAATGAGGCCTAAGCACTGCAGTGTGCAAGTGAGATAGACGAGAACCTACGTCACAGGGAAACCCCGTAGACGGCGTCTGTGGTCAGGTAGACATATCAGTGTTAAATATGGTCGACCTAAGATCGGCCATAAAGGGAAACATTTATGAAAATTATTTAATTCTGTAGTAATTCAGCGAATAAAGCCACAATAATTTTAATCTACCATCCTTGATAAATTTTCATGGTGATCCCAATAAAACTTGAATATTATTCATATCTATAATAGTTTAGGATTTACTGTAACATTTAAATTAACAAGTTTTGTAAAAAGGACCTGAATGCTATAATCTGAACTCTTTGGTCGATGTTACGATCGACATTTCATATAGAAGCACATCATTAAAATGAAAAAACGCTGTAAATATCAACTCCGTATCTTTATTTATTTAAAAGATATAGTAAAACTAAATTATCAGTATATTCAGTAAAGCATCGGATCATCATTTCCTCCACACAAAACACATAGAACGATGACAGCATGACATCTTATTGAATCATCAGGTAACAGAATATTTGTTGTAAAGTTTAGTGCATAATAGTTACTCTTGTTCTTTATTTATTTATCAGAAAACACATTAGTGCAAGACTACTGGACGTGATATTCAAAGTTAAGAAGGAAATTATATTGGTTTCAAGTAAAATAATTTAACGTTTATTTTGTAAGGGATATCATTGTTACTTTAATTAGAACGTGAAAGTTCTCAAGCTTTGATTATTTAAATACCTTAAAATGTAAAATAATATAGAACAAGCTGTAACCAATCGGGTGGACGGTTTCAGGAAAGGGAACTGCCCTAGTCAGTTGAGCGAAGATATTCGGCACGCGGGAAACGCGGCCGGGGACGGGCAGAGGGACAGTGCTGGTGCAGACGCAAAAGCGGACAGTTGAGTTCTGGTCTAGACACCAAAGGGTACATTGCAGTTGGAGACGCGGAAGCGGACGGTCGGCCTTTAGGTAGCTAGGAAGTGAAACGACTTAGAAAATTTCGCGGGGCTTAGTCTCTGAGCGGTGAGCAGCCGTGCGCCTGGTGTGAACTCTAACTTTTCGCGAAGATAATGATGTGGAGTGTTGGACTGGCAATTCGTGATGGGATTGTGAATGATCGAACTGTGTCAGATGGATATGCGCTCGAGTGAAATAGTAATTCTAAAGACAACCACTTTCGCTATTAGTTTGCTTTCTGAATAAACATTATTCCAACCAAACTGCAACTGTGTGGCCTACATCGTTTATGGGTCGTTAATTCAGTTCCCGATATTGTTACTACTGTTATTTTATGTTATACTAACTTCGTATTTCGCAAGCTTGCCATCAGCCAGAATAATTAACAAAGGTCATAAGTGTCTAATTTAGGACGTGTAATGCGACTCGTGCGGTTCAATCCCTAGACAAGTTTGAGCCAAGACATTTCGACGGAGAGGAACCGCATATGAGCCCGAGCACTTACGGGATGTCAGCTCGCATCTGCCACGAACTTGGAAACAAAGGCGGTGATGTAAAATTTTTCTAGATGTGTGCTTGATTATTGTCGGGAGCTTAGACTGAACTTGTAGTAACGGTATCAGCAGTTAAGCCGAGACGTGAACTTATCTAGGTGGATCTGAAGGAACCGTTGGGAAGCTTGCGAAGGGGAATGTTCAAATGTGTGTCAAGTCTTATGGGACCTAACTGCTAAGGTCATCAGTCCCTATGCTTACACACTAGTTAACCTAAATTAACCTAAGGACAAACACACACACCCATGCCCGAGGGAGGACTCGAACCTCCGCCGGGACCAGCCGCACAGTCCATGACTGCAGCGCCTAAGACCGCTCGGCTAATCCCGCGCGGCGAAGGGGAGCGCACCAGTAGCTGTTGACTATTAATCGTTTAGGCTGACAGAAAGTAAATGTAGGACGGTGTGGATCGTCACAGGCCGCAGCTACAGCTACCGTCGCCTAGCTGTACGTCTTCATCGGAGCTGTTGCAATCGCGCGGGTTCGCAGTTGCCCGCCAGGAATACAGAACTGCAGAGCTGTGGCTGCGGCTGCTGCTACGACCGCCGTACGTCTGCCGTATCGGGTGGCGCTATCTGCCGCAATTACTTGTTAATTATGGGTGGCGGCGGCGGCGTATCGCGGGTCGCGTTTTGTCCGGCCAGGCCGGCGCGGCGCCGCCCGTTCTTGCGCCATGCCGCCGCTGCCGCCGCTGCGTGCCTCGGCCCAGCCCGCTATTAATCCCGCCGGCGCCGGCTTATCTGTCCGCGGGAGCCTCGCACGGCCTTCGTCTTCCGCTCGCCGAGCTACCGCCGCCGCTGCGTTATTTAAGGCCGTGGGCGATATATTACTTGTTCTCTAACACGCCACGTCGGCCAGCAAGCTGCCGTCGTATGGAGCCTCTATTACCAGTAAAGTGTGGCCATCTTAGTTACGTCGACACGCGCGCTGTTGCTTTCACAGCCCCAAATGGAATGGCCTCTTTAGACTACAGCTCGTAAACATTGTCGACTGGTAACTGACACAGAAGTGGTAAAGGACAAATTGGTGGAACAGTGCCCTAGGCGAGATTTTCTTAAACAGTATTCTGCGGAACTCTGGTGCTTCAAAGAGATCGCTCGAGATTTCTTCCAAAATTTAATATCTTTTCTCATTACATTCAAGAAAGTAACTGAAAATACAAATTAGACATTGTACGAAATTAAAATACTAAATAATAATTTTTAAAGAAAAACAGTCAAATGTTTTGAGACATTGTTTGTCAAAACGTGAGAAATAAAACAGATTAGGGAAACATTTGCCACGCCTTTAAATGGCGCTCGAAATCATGTGCAACAAGTGACACTGCACAGTCTACATAATCCGGCAGACAAATATCCTCTACTACACTTTCAGATTCTGTGACTCTGTATTAAACGTTGGACTTCAAGTCTTAATTGGCAAATCATGATTTCGAGCATCACTCAAAGGCATGTCAAACATTTATCTACTCTATTTTATTTCTTACTGTTAGACAAATCATTTCACAAAATATTTGACAGTTCTTTTTTTCCAAATTCGTTTACCTAAATTTTTTTATTCCCATTTAAATATCTCGGCAATGTAACTTCTTCTGCGCAAAATACCCAGGACTTGAAGAGATGAACGTTTTGAACATTTACAAAGCTTGCAGAAGCTGTTGGTGAAATATTACAGTTTTATCTCAAATCACTAATTACATTTTCATAATTTCCTCTATTACTTTCAAGCAATTAAATACATTTTTCTTCCAAAACTAGACCTCACGCTGGCCGGTTCGCTAACCCATTTGTCCATCTCCCACTTATGTTTCGTAATGAAAATTCGGACAAGGTTTTTCCCTCAAATAACTAATTAAATTTTCTTAATTACACTCATTGCTTTCTCGCAATTAAACCTTTATTTGCAAAACTAGAGTTCACGCTCGTCAATGTGGTTTCCAATTCATCTCTTTCTCACTCTTCTATTGACTACGAAAATTCTGACAAAACTTGTTTTCTAATTTCCACGGAGTCCTGTTTCCGCTCTGCTCAAAAGGTTGACCAGATACTAATTCTCTGTTCCATTCACTGATCTGGATATTCGGTACGCTTACAACACCGACAGAGAATAAGACAGAGCCAACAAAAGTGCCGTTTTAGAAGAGAACGAGGCTTAAACAGGAGAGATATTTACTGAAGATGTTATTCACGACCTGAAAAGTTTAAATGAAGCTTTCAATTAGTATTTTTTGATGAACAGCTTATTAAAGATAGGAATGAGATTCGAATTAAAAACCCATTTAATGTCAGTGCACAGTTTTCGATAATGTCAGCAGAGGAGTACAAAACTTTTATTGAACTGACGTCTGATTCGCCGTTGGAACAAAAATTTAAATGCTCTTATCACAAATCAGCTATAATTTAAAAGATGACTATCCTCAATTATTACAAAAGACCGTGTCCGTAGTACTACCATTTGCAACTACATATATATGCGAAACGTGCTTCACAGCTTGTGTGTTGACAAAGAACATATACCATAACAGGTCTGATGCTGAAATACGTAAAGCCCAGTTAGCATTAAGTGTGTTAAGAAGCATCTCATTAAAATTTAATAGTCCAATTTCATTATGTTATTCTAAATTTAAA
Organism: Schistocerca serialis cubense; assembly: GCF_023864345.2. NCBI lineage: Eukaryota > Metazoa > Arthropoda > Insecta > Orthoptera > Acrididae > Schistocerca > Schistocerca serialis. The sequence goes on along the minus strand of NC_064639.1, from coordinate 532,993,326 downwards.
TTACTTCGAAAACTTTTGGATTAATTGTGAAATCACTTTCTGAAATAAGTTTCACTTTTGCTGAAAACAATGCATTTATTGCAAGCTGCATTAAAAACAAACCAACAAATCCACGATTGAAGTAGACATAAAAAAGGCTTCGATTTTCTGAGGAGATAACAGTGTTTTAGGCGACACCCTAGCGAGACGTATTACTATCAATAAACCGGTGTAAACATCTTGTGGTTCTTGTTGCTCTCGACACTGTTGTGATCTTCCGTGTACGTAAAGTCCAGTTTGATGCAGCTCTCGTGCAAGCCTCTTTGTCGCTGAGCAGCTAGCGCTTCTATAGCTCATTGTGTCTGTAAACGTTCCAGTAAAAGGGATAGTCGAAGTTTCGATTACCGCCTTGAAAAATTCGAACTATGACCATGAAACGCGCTTATTTGTGTAGTAGCTTAGAAACCAGGAGTTACTTGGGCATTAATTTAAGCCAGTCTTCTATTAATCCATCTCCTCTTCCCTCCTCTCCCCTCCCATATCTTCCTCCCCCTCTCTATCTCCTTCTCCCACCACTTTCCATTCATCCCCCGAATTCAAAACATCTCCTTCCCCCTTCCATCTCTCTGTCCATCACCTCCTTCCTGCTCTCACTGTCCATATTCTCCTCTCCCACTCTCTGCCCATTTCCTCCCACCACCCAATCTGTCCAATCTCTCCGTCGATATGCTCCACTCTGTTTCTGACCACCTTCACCTCCACTCCCTCCTTCTAGTTCATCATCCCGTTATCACTCACATTCCCTCCTAAAGTGGGAGCCGGTGGCTTTTACACCCCACAGTATTTCTTTCCAGAAAACAAGTAATATGTGTACCAAGTTTGCATGAAATCGATCTAGGGACACAGAAATTTGGAAAATATGCTTCTGTACAGACAGGGGTGAACGAAATTATCAAAACCCCAAAAAACACGACACATTACCATTCCCAACACTTTGTAGGAAAACTGTTGGCGTTCAAAACATCCTCCAGTTGCCTCGAAGTGAATGAATAAAGGTTCTGTATGCTTTTCAAGGGAACGTTGTGTCATTCTTCCTGAAACATAGAAGCAAGTTCAGGTAACGATAATAGAGAAGGGTAACGATCGCACGAATTTTTTCGGAAGTAGACTAGAAAGCCTCAATAATACTGAGATCGTGTGACAGTGGCGGCGAGGAGAGACCCAACATTTCATCCTCGTGCTCACAAAACCGGTCCCACAAGATTCGAACTGAGTTAATACGAGCCTCTAGGAACACACCATCAGCATTGGGGAACAAAAATTCTACCATGGGACGCACCTGCTGCACCTGGCCAGCCAAAAGGTCGCATAATCCTTGGCAGCTATGTGAACTTGAGGAGTAACCACGGGCCCCCTTGGAATACCAAAACGTGGCTGCCCAAACCATCCCGAAATCCTGCCAACTTTCACTCTTGACACATAAACTCGGGCAGAAGCTGGAAACAATGCAACAAGACTCATCCGGCCATACGACTTTATTCCAGTTTCATAGCCTAAGATTCATGCCTTCGGCACCACGTTTTCCTGTAAGGGCATTTGCATCACTGATGAGTTGATTTGTTTTCTATCCTTTTTTTTAATTAAGAATCCCAGTCAGTTCGTTCTGCAGTTCTCTGTTTACAGAGCCTCCTTCGTGATGTTTTGATGCTGACGTGATTTGCTATTGCGACATTTAGTTTTGCAGTGACTTTTATTGCTGTCGTCCTCTTATTTTACGTCACAGTCCTCTTCAATGACTGTCTGTCACGATCATTCAACGCACACCTTCTTGGCGGATGGTGTTTCTCCACTTTCCCTGAATGCAGTATAAGTCTTCAACATGGTGCCTCTTGAAACACCGAACACTCCGGCTCCCTCGGCTAAGGAATCACCCGTCGTTCGAACACCAATAATTTGCCCGCATTTGAATCACTTAGCTCCTACATATTGCATCACAGCTACATAAAACACTGTTAGACCACGACTGACATCTGCAACAGACAAAGGATATTGCACAGGTGTCGGTAATGGTAAAATACAACAGCACAACCTGCAGGCTTGATTAGGATCTACATTAATGTTTAGGCATGCATTTATCGTGGTGTTTCCATATTTTTGTCGAATCTAACATAATTTTGGGATCCGAAACACTTATAAACATCAAAAACATTCCTCACATATCGGGAGTCATCAGAATTTTTTTATTGGAAATGACTTCAAGTAAGGATATCGACTATTGTCAAAACTATTTATGGCTGTGTGGTAAATGATATTGACCAAGAACAACTGGAAGGAAAACAGAGTTTTTATGTGGGGCCAAAGTTTTGAAACTCATTAACTGACTGCAAATGTTCATATAGCAGATACTATGAGTCATTCCATTACTGCCCCACGAAAAGACGACGTTTCCATGACAGATGTTTACAGTTCTCAAAATGGCTCAAATGGCTCTGAGCGCTATGGGACTTAACTTCTGAGGTCATCAGTCCCCTTAAACCTAACTAACCTAAGGATATTACACACATCCATGCCCGAGGCAGGATTCGAAACTGCGACCGTAGCGGTCGCGGTTCCAGACTGAAGCGCCTAGAACCGCTCGGCCACTCCTGCCGGCTTACAGTTCTCAGTTTCATTTGTCTAAGTTCTACCACAATTGGTTCTGTAGAAATTCAGACGTACGAGGGCGTGCCGAAAAGTAATGTCTTCAAATTTTTCATTTTCTTCTTAATATCGGCTGAGGTATTACTTGTGACGAATATTCCTCGGCCGATTTTACCGATTTTCTGAAGCAAGTTGCAAACCCTATGGCTCAAAAGAGCTCCGAATCAAACGCTAAACAGGGAGGTGTGTAGCGTTACTATGTCGGTGGATGAGTAACAGCATATTGCAATCGAGTTTCTGACCGGAGAAAACATGCCTTGGCTCAAAAATGGTTCAAATGGCTCTGAGCACTATGGGACTTAACATCTATGGTCATCAGTTCCCTAGAACTTAGAACTACTTAAACCTAACTAATCTAAGGACAGTACACAACACCCAGTCATCACAAGGCAGAGAAAATCCCTGACCCCGCCGGGAATCGAACCCGGGAACCCGGGCGTGGGAAGCGAGAACGCTACCGCACGACCACGAGCTGCGGAGAAAACATGCCTTCCACTGAACTCAGTAGAAGAATGAAAGCTGTGTACGGTGACGATTGTATCGACATCAGCAAAGCGCGTCGTTTGGTTGTTCGCTTTCTTAGTGAAGGAAAAGGGTGGAGCTCACCTCAACGTGAGTTACAGAGCTTGGAGTCGACGACCGCGAACGGCAGCCGACGGTCTCGGGTTGTTGAATGCATCAGACAAAACTGTCGGATAACAGAGACACAGCTGACAGGTAAGTGTGGCGTACCACGAGAGCATGTGTTGGCTATCATTGCAGAACTGCGCTACAGAAAACTGTGTGCATGGTGGGTACCACTAATGCGCACTCCTAAGGTGAAATAGAGGAGATTGGACATCTTCTCTTGCATTTTGAGAGTGGGGGTGATGGATTCCTTAACAGTATTGCGAAAGGTGATTAAAGATGGATTCACCACTTTGACCTCTAAAATAAGGGAGCATCAACGGTGTTCCGCCACAAGGGATCACTGACGCCAAAAAGTTCATGACCATGCCATCAACAGGCAAAGTCATGCTCTAAGTGTTCTGGGACGTTCAACGTGTGGTGCATTTGGAATTAATGCCTAAAGGCACCTCATAATCTCTTCATGGTACATCACACATAGAGCATTCTCTCCTTCAGCGTGACAGTGTCATACCACACACGAGCGCCGTGACATCTGCAACAATCTACATCTACATTTATACTCCGCAAGGTATCCAACGGTGTGTGGCGGAGGGCACTTTACGTGCCACTGTCATTACCACCCTTTTCTGTTCCAGTCGCGTATGGATCGCGGGAAGAACGACTGTCTGAAAGCCTCCGTGCGCGCTCGAATCTCTCTAATTTTACATTCGTGATCTCCTCGGGAGGTATAAGTAGGGGGAAGCAATATATTCGATACCTCATCCAGAAACGCACCCTCTCGAAACCTGGCGAGCAAGCTACACCCCGAAGCAGAGCGCCTCCCTTGCAGAGTCTGCCACTTAAGTGTGCTAAACATCTCCGTAACGCTATCACGGTTACCAAATAACCCTGTGACGAAACGCGCCGCTCTTCTTTGGATCTTCTCTATCTCCTCCGTCAACCCGATGTGGTACGGATCCCACACTGATGAGCAATACTCAAGTATAGGTCGAACGAGTGTTTTGTAAGCCACCTCCTTTGTTGATGGACTACATTTTCTAAGGACTCTCCCAATGAATCTCAACCTGGTATCCGCCTTACCAACAATTAATTTTATGTGATCAGTCCACTTAAAATCGTTCCGCACACATACGCCCAGATATTTTACTGAAGTAACTGCAACCAGTGTTTGTTCCGCTATCGTATAATCATACAATAAAGGATCCTTCTTTCTATGTATTCGCAATACATTACATTTATTTATGTTAAGGGTCAGTTGCCACTCCCTACACCAAGTGCCTATCCGCTGCAGATCTTCCTGCATTTCGCTACAATTTTCTAATGCTGCAACTTCTCTGTATGCTACAGCATCATCCGCGAAAAGCCGCATGGAACTTCCGACACTATCTACTAGGTCATTTATATATATTGTGAAAAGCAATGGTCCCATAACACTCCCCTGTGGCACGCCAGAGGTTACCTTAACGTCTGTAGACGTCTCTCCATTGATAACAACATGCTGTGTTCTGTTTGCTAAAAACTCTTCAATCCAGCCACACAGCTGGTCTGATATTCCGTAGGCTCTTACTTCGTTTATCAGGCGACAGTGCGGAACTGTATCGAATGCCTTCCGGAAGTCAAGGAAAATAGCATCTACCTGGGAGCCTGTATCTAATATTTTCTGGGTCTCATGAACAAATAAAGAGAGTTGGGTCTCACACGATCGCTGTTTCCGGAATCCATGTTGATTCCTACAGAGTAGATTCTGGGTTTCCAAAAACGACATGATACGCGAGCAAAAAACATGTTCTAAAAATTCTACAACAGATCGACGTCAGAGATATAGGTCTATAGTTTTGCGCATCTGCTCGACGACCCTTCTTGAAGACTGGGACTACCTGTGCTCTTTTCCAATAATTTGGAACCTTCCGTTCCTATAGAGACTTGCGGTACACGGCTGTTAGAAGTGGGGCAAGTTCTTTCGCGTACTCTGTTTAGAATCGAATTGGTATCGCGTCAGGTCCAGTGGACTTTCCTTTGTAGAGTGATTTCAGTTGCTTTTCTATTCCTTGGACACTTATTTCGATGTCAGTCATTTTTTCGTTTGTGCGAGGATTTAGAGAATGCAGTGCGGTCTTCCTCTGTGAAACAGCTTTGGACAAAGGTGTTTAGTATTTCAGCTTTACGCGTGTCATCCTCTGTTTCAATGCCATCATCATCCCGGAGTGTCTGGATATGCTGTTTCGAGCCACTTACTGATTTAACGTAAGACCAGAACTTCCTAGGATTTTCTGTCAAGTCGGTACATAGAATTTTACTTTCGAATTCACTGAACGCTTCACTCATAGCCCTCCTTACGCTAACTTTGACATCGTTTAGCTTCTGTTTGTCTGAGAGGTTTTGGCTGCGTTCAAACTTGGAGTGAAGCTCTCTTTGCTTTCGCAGTAGTTTCCTAACTTTGTTGTTGAACCACGGTGGGTTTTTCCCGTCCCTCACAGTTTTACTCGGCACTTACCTGTCTAAAACGCATTTTACGATTGTCTTGAACTTTTTCCATAAACACTCAACATTGTCAGTGTCGGTACAGAAATTTTCGTTTTGATCTGTTAGGTAGTCTGAAATCTGCCTTCTATTACTCTTGCTAAACAGATAAACCTTCCTCCCTTTTTTATATTCCTATTAACTTCCATATTCAGGGACGCTGCAACGGCCTTATGACCACTGATTCCCTGTTCTGCACTTACAGAGTCGAAAAGTTCGGGTCTGTTTGTTATCAGTAGGTCCAAGAATTTATCTCCACGAGTCGGTTCTCTGTTTAATTCCTCGAGGTAATTTTCGGATAGTGCACTCAGTATAATGTCACTCGATGCTCTGTCCTTACCACCCGCCCTAAACATCTGAGTGTCCCATTCTATATCTGGTAAATTGAAATCTCCACCTAAGACTAAAACATGCTGAGAAAATTTATGTGAAATGTATTCCAAATTTTCTCTCAGTTGTTCTGCCACTAATGCTGCTGAGTCGGGAGGTCGGTAAAAGGAGCCATCTATTAACCTAGCTCGGTTGTTGAGTGTAACCTCCACCCATAATAATTCACAGGAACTATCCACTTCTACTTCACTACAGGATAAACTACTACTAACAGCGACAAACACGCCACCACCAGTTGCATGCAATCTCTCCTTTCTCAACACCGTCTGTGCTTTTTGTAAAATTTTCGGCAGAATTTATCTCTGGCTTCAGCCAGCTTTCTGTACCTATAACAATTTCAGCTTCGGTGCTTTCTATCAGTGCTTGAAGTTCCGGTACTTTACCAATGCAGCTTCGACAGCTTACAATTACAATACCGATTGCAGCTTGGTCCCCGCATGTTCTGACTTTGAACCACACCCTTTGAGGCTGTTGCCCTTTCTGTACTTGCCCGAGGCCATCTAACCTAAAAAACCGCCCAGTCCACGCCACACAACCCCTGCTACCCGTGTAGCCGCTTGCTGCGTGTAGTGGACTCCTGACCTATCTAGCGGAACCCGAAACCCCACCACCCTATGGCGCAAGTCGAGGAATCTGCAGCCTACACGGTCGCAGAACCGTCTCAGCCTCTGATTCAGACCCTCCACTTGGCTCTGTACCAAAGGTCCGCAGTCAGTCCTGTCGACGATGCTGCAGATGGTGAGCTCTGTTTTCATCCCGCTAGCGAGACTGGCAGTCTTCACCAAATCAGATAGCCGCCGGAAGCCAGAGAGGATTTCCTCCGATCCATAGCGACACACATCATTGGTGCCGACATGAGCGACCACCTGCCGATGGGCGCACCCTGTACCCTTCATGGCATCCGGAAGGACCCTTTCCACATCTGGAATGACTCCCCCCGGTATGCACACGGAGTGCACATTGGTTTTCTTCCCCTCTCTTGCTGCCATATCCCTAAGGGGCCACATTACGCTCCTGACGTTGGAGTTCCCAACTACCAGTAAGCCCACCCTCTGCGACCGCCCGGATCTTGCAGACAGAGGGGCAACCTCTGGAACAGGACAAGCAGCCATGTCCGGCCGAAGATCAGTATCAGCCTGAGACAGAGCCTGAAACCGGTTCGTCAGACAAACTGGAGAGGCCTTCCGTTCAGCCCTCCGGAATGTCTTTCGCCCCCTGCCACACCTCGAGACGACCTCCCACTGTACCACAGGTGAGGGGTCAGCCTCAATGTGGGCAGTATCCCGGGCAGCCACAGTCGTTGTCCGATCGGGGGATGCGTGGGACGAGTTGGCCGTCCCCGACAAACCCCCATCCGGACCCCCACAGTGATGCCCATTGGCAACAGCCTCAAGCTGTGTGACTGAAGCCAACACTGCCTGAAGCTGGGAGCGAAGGGATGCCAACTCAGCCTGCATCCGAACACAGCAGTTTCCGTGGTTCAGTGTCGCCAAGAATCCTCTCTACAGTCCAGACTGGGTTCCAACAGATTTTCACCTGTTCCCAGAACTTAAAGATCATCTTCTAGGACTTCATTTAGATAACGATGATGCGATGCAAACATAAGTGAAGTTGTGGCTCTGTCAACAAAGTCAAATATTCTACAGTGACGGTCTCAACAATCTGGTCTCTCATTGGGATAAATATATCTGTCGTCAGTGTAACTATGACGAGGAATAAGTTAGTAACTTGAAGAACAAAGACGTAGAATGTTAATAATTTTTATTTTATTTAAAAAGTTTTAAGTGTTGCAACATACAGAATTACGAAGCTTTACATTTTCGCCGGCCGGGGTGGCCGAGAGGTTCTAGGGGCTACAGTCTGGAACCGCGCGACCACTACGGTCGCAAGATCGAATCCTGCCTCGGGCATGGGTGTGTGTGATGTCCTTAGGTTAGTTAGGTTTAAGGGGACTGATGACCTCAGAAGTTAAGTCCTATAGTGCTCAGAGCCATTTGAACCATTCTTTACATTTTTAGCACGCCCTCGTAAGTCAGCTGAGATATTTATTTTCAAAAACGTCTTTTTTTTTCACGAAAATGTTTCGAGTTGTTTGCTGGAAGAGTGGTACCTGTCTTCAATGGATTGATAAAAATTTAAAAAAAATATGTTATTTCTAATTACAGATCTCAGTTAGTACACGAATTCTGTAAGAGATCCCCTATTGATCTGTAACTCACACTCGAACTCTCGAGGGTGTCTGTCAACTTGGTTTCCGTCAGACCATAACACCATACACTGAAGAGCCAAAGAACCTGGTACACCTGTCTAATACCATGTAGAGCTCCCGAGAGCACGCAGAAATGCCGCAACACGACGCGGCACGGACTCAATCAACGTCTGAAGTAGAGCTGGAGGGAACTGACACCATGAATCCCACAGGGCCGACCATAAATCCGTAAGGGTACGAGTGGGTGGAGATCTCTTCTGAGCGGCGCGTAGCAAGCCATCCAAGATCTGTTCAATAATGATCGTTTCTTGGGAGTTAGGTGGCCAGCGCAAGAGTTTAAACTAAGAAGAGCGTTCCTGGAGCCACTCTGTAGCAATTATGGACGTGTGGGTTGTGTGGGGTGCCTCATTGTCCTAGTGGAATTGCCCAAGTCCTTCGGAATGCACAATGGACATGAATGGATGGAGATTATCAGACAGCATGCTTACGTACGTCTCACCTGTCAGAGTCGTATCGAGACGTATCATGGTCCCACATCACTCCAACTGCACACGCCCCACACCATTACAGAGCCTCCACCAGTTTGAACAGTCGCCTATTGACATGCAGGACCCATGGATTCATAAGGTTGTCTCCATATCCGTACACGTCCATTAGTTCGATACAATTTGAAATTAGAGAAAAATGTTTCAATTGGCTATGAGCACTATGGGAGTTAACTTCTGAGGTCATCAGTCCCCTAGAACCTAACTAACCTAAGGACATCACACACATCCATGCCCAAGGCAGGATTCGAATCTGCGACCTTAGCGGTTTCGCGGTTGCAGATTATAGCGCCTAGAACCGCTCGGCCACTCCGGCCGGATTTGAAATTATACTCGTCGGACCAGGTAATACTTTTCCAATCATCAACAGTCCAACGTCGGCGTTGAAGGACCAAGGCGAGGAGTAAAGCTTTGTGTCGTGCAGTCATCAAATGTACACGATTGGGCCTTCGGCTCCTAAAGCCCATATCGGCGCTGTTTCGTTGAATGGTTCTCACGCTGACACTTGATAATATCCCAGCAGGGAAATCTGCAGCAATTTGCGGAAGGGTTGCACTTCTGTCACGTTGAACGGTTATCTTCAGTAGTCTTTGGTCCCGTTCTCGCGAGATCTTTTTCCGGCCGCAGCGGACATTTGATGTTTTACCGCATTTGTGATATTCACGGTCCACTCGTGAAATGGTCGTACAGGAAAATCCCCACTTCATCGCTGCCTCGGAGATGCTGTGTCCAGTCGCTCAGGCGCCACTAGTACATCATGTTCAAACTCACTTAAATCTTGATAATCTGCTATTGTAAGAGCAGTAACCGATCTAAAAACTGCACCAGACACTTGTTGTCTTACATAGGCGTTGCCTACCGCTGTTCCATATTCTGCCTGTTTACATATCCCTGTATTTGAATACGCGTGCCTATAGCATTTTATTGACCGCTACATGTTCTTCGAACGTAACGCACCGTTCAAACTGTTTCATACGCTGAACTCCTGCACCTGCCATTAGTGCATTTGCACTTTTGTAATCTTAAATATCGTCCCCCCAGAAAGCAAAATTGTTTTTTTTCCCCTGCTTAATATGTGTCCTACTGTCACGATATTGTACAACACGATTTACGCCCCGTGAATATGTGCTGCTTAAAGAACTTATAATTGATTTCACCTTAAAAATATTTACCTATTCATAGGCTTCCTGCGAAATGTCTCACTGGATATAGGCAATGTCTTTTCTTTCACTTACACTCACACACGGTCTCGCGTTGTGCTTCTTATAGAATATAATTCATTGACAGAATGAATAAACTGCACGTACAGCTTCAAGGACTCTGATATTGTATCTTAAAATTCTGTTATTGCTCGAGGCGAATTACGTTATCGAAAAGTCAGTTTTTATCCGAAAGCGGTTTATACGAGTGGCTCTAATCGGATTACGTGACCAAGCCAGCTGCTACCAAACGTTAAAAATACCACCAGCCTTTAGGTTTTTACGTTCGAACAGACTTCATAAAATGAGAGAGATGGGAATCCTGCTGTACACGGGTGCGGAATAAGAGGGCTGAAATACAACGACTGTAGGACGGGAGGAGATAAGATAAAACTAATTCTCACGTTAAAATGGGTCTAGTCTAAAACGAAGTTGCAACGTGCTTCGCTCTCTCCTTCGTCGTATGCTTTCATCGGGCACAGAAACTGTGAGAATTAAGTAACAAAGTTCTTCTCTCAGTAACTAGTAGTGCATTTCAAAATTAAAGTCTATATAATTTCAGCGCTGCTTTCACGCATTTACAATACGAGGAATAATTTTCAACGCCGTTTATCATCATCATAGTCATCATCATTAACAACAAAAATAACAACAATAGCATCCTTTTTGTATCCATTGTTGGGTAAAGGACATAGCCAGTTTTTTTCCACTTTTTACTATCTTCCTTTATAAGGTTCATGTGTTTTTGTACTTTCGTTCGTGATTCCTAGCTTTACGTGATTAAAATTCATTGTATGTTTTGTGCAGTTGATGATAAATTTAATTCGTGTATTGTGTATTATGGAGAGTTTTCTGATTTTTGTCTCCTTTTTTGTGAGTTAGAATAATTAGAGTTGTTGCCGCTTTGATGAATTCCTTTCCTCCACAGGCATTTTTTAAATGGTTTTGCAAGCACTTCTGGTGTCTCTTTCTTAAAGATACAAATTTCTGCTTTTATGATTCAGCTCTAGGGCTAAACAAACATTTAATGAAATATTCGAATGCTTGTACATATTTCTGTTTTTTTTTTTTTTATTATCTAGCCACCTGCCGTTCCATATGATGAAATAAGTCTATCCAATAAAAGGAACTGTTTTGTTTTTATTTGTACTCTCATTCTTTTTGGTTGTTTCTCTTACTAAATTTTCATTGTATTTTTTCATGTCACCTCAAAGATATTTTCTTACAGAGCTGTTTAAAACAGCATTTTCTACCATGCTCCTATTAACGGTCGCTTGAATGTTTCACTTTGTCTTTATTATTTGCCTTCTTTCAATTGACATTGTATTTTCTTCTAGTTTTTTTCACACGTACAACTTCTTTTGCTGTGCACCTAAGTACTTTTGCTAAATAATTGCCTCTTTCTTCTATATCGGTACAAGTTTAATTTCTGATATTCTGAATTTTCTGCTTAATTTGATCTGATGTATGTCCCAATTCTTAACCAAATTCTTACAATCACTATTTCTGTTTTGTGTGTGTGTGTTTGTGGTGTGTGTGTGTGTGTGTGTGTGTGTGTGTGTGTGTGTGTGTGAGAGAGAGAGAGAGAGAGAGAGAGAGAGAGAGAGAGAGAGAGAGAGAGAGAGAGAGAGAGATGGACGATTTTCTTAATAGCTACATACAAGGTTTTGTTCTGCATCTTATGAGTGTGAGTTCATTTAGAATTATAAAATACCTTAGGTTCGTTAAATCCCATATAAATTCTTCGGTTGTTTACAAAATGGACTCATTTCCGTTCTTAATTCCAATTTATTATTCGTGCCAGTACTTCATATTTTATAACTTTTGTGCATATTCCATAACTTAGCCGAATCTCTTTGCATTTGAGAAGGTCTGTTTCAATTTAATTCTAGTTATAACATAGTTTAGATGATTTCAAAATTAATGTTGGTGGAGCAGTGAAATTAATACTGAGTATAATTTTACATTCGCGCTGACATTTGTATCTGAATACTACAAATAATTCTCATGCTGGTGCATTAACAAAGCTTTTTAGGCTAATGAACAGTCATATAGTGATAAGTGTTCTTTTATCGTTTTTAGCTTACCACCATTTCTTAGTGCTGGCTTTAATGGATTTAAACACGTTGGAAAGCTGTTTGAATTCGTGCAACATTTTCTTCGGAAACATGAGGGCGGCCAGGACTCTTTCCTTTACATACACATCCTGTATCTACAGACTGCCGATATCACCCGCGAATGTTCCATCCTTTCAGTTCGGAACCTCAATCTGAAACTTCTTAGCACTGTAATCACGGAACTACACTTCGCAAACTCGAGAACGGAGAATGATTTCTGCTGCGGAGTAACCGTGTTGCAGCTTGTGACGGTAATAAAGCAAACAGAACACGCTGACATCACTTGACAATGTGCGTTCCTGTAATCAGCAAACGGTGCTGCAGCGATTTATAGTTTCGATGACAAAATACTTTGTAGTTCGCATGTTCCATTTCAAGCACCCTATATATTCCTTGATTCTCCTAAATAATTGTAGAGAAAGGTGGAAGAGTGCTATAGCAAGGTTTCGGTGTATTCCTTTATTCACAGTTAGACAATCACACAGTTGACGCAAAATCTATACCAGTCATATTTTTTTCTGTAGATAGTATATGAATGGATATCTACACACCTGGAAATTGAAATAAGAACACCGTGAATTCATTGTCCCAGGAAGGGGAAACTTTATTGACACATTCCTGGGGTCAGATACATCACATGAACACACTGACAGAACCACAGGCACATAGACACAGGCAACAGAGCATGCACAATGTCGGCACTAGTACAGTGTATATCCACCTTTCGCAGCAATGCAGGCTGCTATTCTCCCATGGACACGATCGTAGAGATGCTGGATGTAGTCCTGTGGAACGGCTTGCCATGCCATTTCCACCTGGCGCCTCAGTTGGACCAGCGTTCGTGCTGGACGTGCAGACCGCGTGAGACGACGCTTCATCCAGTCCCAAACATGCTCAATGGGGGACAGATCCGGAGATCTTGCTGGCCAGGGTAGTTGACTTACACCTTCTAGAGCACGTTGGGTGGCACGGGATACATGCGGACGTGCATTGTCCTGTTGGAACAGCAAGTTCCCTTCCCGGTCTAGGAATGGTAGAACGATGGGTTCGATGACGGTTTGGATGTACCGTGCACTATTCAGTGTCCCCTCGACGATCACCAGTGGTGTACGGCCAGTGTAGGAGATCGCTCCCCACACCATGATGCCGGGTGTTGGCCCTGTGTGCCTCGGTCGTATGCAGTCCTGATTGTGGCGCTCACCTGCACGGCGCCAAACACGCATACGACCATCATTGGCACCAAGGCAGAAGCGACTCTCATCGCTGAAGACGACACATCTCCATTCGTCCCTCCATTCACGCCTGTCGCGACACCACTGGAGGCGGGCTGCACGATGTTGGGGCGTGAGCGGAAGACGGCCTAACGGTGTGCGGGACCGTAGCCCAGCTTCATGGAGACGGTTGCGAATGGTCCTCGCCGATACCCCAGGAGCAACAGTGTCCCTAACTTGCTGGGAAGTGGCGGTGCGGTCCCCTACGGCACTGCGTAGGATCCTACGGTCTTGGCGTGCATCCGTGCGTCGCTGCGGTCCGGTCCCAGGTCGACTGGCACGTGCACCTTCCGCCGACCACTGGCGACAACATCGATGTACTGTGGAGACCTCACGCCCCACGTGTTGAGCAATTCGGCGGTACGTCCACCCGGCCTCCCGCATGCCCACTATACGCCCTCGCTCAAAGTCCGTCAACTGCACATACGGTTCACGTCCACGCTGTCGCGGCATGCTACCAGTGTTAAAGACTGCGATGGAGCTCCGTATGCCACGGCAAACTGGCTGACGCGGACGGCGGCGGTGCACAAATGCTGCGCAGCTAGCGCCATTCGACGGCCAACACCGCGGTTCCTGGTGTGTCCGCTGTGCCGTGCGTGTGATCATTGCTTGTACAGCCCTCTCGCAGTGTCCGGAGCAAGTATGGTGGGTCTGACACACCGGTGTCAATGTGTTCTTTTTTCCATTTCCAGGAGTGTATACTTATGATTAATGAGACTCAAATAACCGTTGAATGATTTTTGCTACCTGCGCAAGTTCTTCTAGGTCGAGACATATACGAAGATTGGAACTTAAATAGTGGTTACTAATTATCCACCACCGATACAAAAGAGTTACATGTTTCCACCTGTTACTGTCCTTCAAAGTAGTCACTATTGTTGTGTAGAGCCCGTTGCCAGCGATGTGGAAGGCGTAGTATGCCGTTAGCAGAGCCTGTTCTGTTGATGGTGCGAATGGAGCGGTCTACTGCCTGTCGAATCACTGGAACAGTTTGAAGCGAATGCCACGAAGTGGTTCCTTCATCTTCCGAATCAAATCAAAGTCAAAAGGACTTAAGTCGTATAACTGTTGGTTTTTGAAGCATCACCTGCGACCAGCTTTGCGAAAGAAGCGACGACACTTCCTCCGCAACCCACCCATCATTTTGCACGACAATGCGCGGGCGCGTACAACGCAAGCTGTGGCTGCTCTATTCGGTCAATGGGACTGGGAAGTACTGTACCATCCACTATACTCCCCGGTTTGAAGTCCTTGTGACTTTGATTTGATTACGAAAATGAAGGAACCACTTAGTGGCATTCGCTTCACAACTGTTCCAGAGATTCGCCAGGCAGTAGACCGCTCCATTCGCACCATCAACAGAACAGGCTCTGCTAACGGTGTACTAAGCCTTCCACATCGCTAACAGCGGGTTCTACCCAACGCTGCTGACTACTTTGACGGACAGTAACAGGTGGAAACATGTAACTCTTTTGTATCGGTTGTGAATAAATAGTTGCCACTATTTAAGTTCCAAGTCCCGTATTATCGATATATCCATTTGGGTATCGAATGAGCATCTAAATAAATAGTAATTTTGAAACCGTAAAAGAGACGAAGGGAGATGATGAAATCATTGAATATTCGTTATTTAATACTGATGTGAGAAATGCAGTGAAAACTAGTATTGAGATTAGGTAATCTGGAGGAACACACAAGATTCTCTTTATCGGCTGAGTACTTCTCAATCGATTCTGATACAGTCCGTGAAGTGTCGATCTGTAAGTTGTCTTACTAGTGGCGTGCAGTTGGCGAGCAGTCCCATCACATGTTCGAACTGCGGTTGCTGTGTTGTTCACCAAACTCAGACAGACTGCAGACATATCAAGGGCTCAATTTAATCTCATGTAAACAGCTGCACAGTAGAATATTTCCACACCTGCTTGAACTGTGCATTGATGAGAGGCGGAATCCGACCATTATTTTTTTCTTAGTGCACATTTTTAACTGAGTGGTGAGCGCTTTGGCTGTTATTTGGAAGATCTTGTTTGAATTACCCGTTCTGTAAGGGTTTTTTCCTTGGTCAGGAGGCTGTAACGTAGTACACTCAGCCTCGTCAGACCAATTAACGGGCTGCTTGAGTGATGGATAGCTGACAAGAGAGTAATACCTATTCCATGTGGCAGGGAGGTACGTGCCAGTGTGTACTCCGAAACATCAGAGTAGGAGCTTTCGTTCATATATCGAGTGTTCAGTGGCGATGATAACAGAGTCAAGAGAGGAAGAAATGAAGACACGTTCATTGAATTTGTCGACCTGGAAAAAGCATTCGACGATGTAAAATGGTGCAAGAGGTTCGAAATTCTGAGAAAAGGTAGGGGTAAGCTACAGGGAAAGATGGTTAATAAACAATATGTGCAATAACAATGAGCAAACAGTAAGACTGGAAGATCAATGCGAAACTACTCGCATTAAAAGGATGTAAGGTAGGGTTGTAGCCTTTCGCTTCTTCTGTTCAATCTATGCATAGAAGAAGCAATGGCTGAAAAGAAAATGAGAAGTTCAAGGGAGGGATTAAAATTCAGGGTGAAAAGATATTTATGACAAGAATCGCTGATGACGTTGCTACCCTCAATGAAAGTGAAGAACAATTCGAAGATGTTCTGAATTGAATAAAGAGCCTAATAAGTACAGAATATGGATTGAGAGTTAATCGAAGAAAGTAGAAAGTAATGAGAAGCAACAGAAATGAGAACAGCAAGAAACTCAACAGAAATAGGGATCACGAGGTAGACGCAGATAAGTAATTCCGCTACTTAGGCACCAAAAACTCATGGCAAATAGAGCAAGGAAGACACAAAAAGCAGACTAAAACTAGCGAAAAGGGCATTCCGGGCAAAGCGAAGTCTGCTAGTATTAAACATAGATCTTAATTTGAAGAAGCATTTTTTAAAATTTATGTTGAGAGCACAGCGTTGTATGGTAGTCAGACATGGACTGTAGGAAAACCGAAACAGAAGATAGTCGAAGCATTTGAGATGTGGTGCTACAGAGGTTGTCCGCAGTTTGGCGAGTGAAGGAATATATGGAAAAGACTGTAAGTTGGAGATCAGGATGCTTTTGCAGAAATTTCTGCCGCAAAGAAACGGCCCATCCGGGCTCTATAAATTAAAGTTTGGAGCTCAGTTTTTTTCAGAATTATATTTGCCAGAAGGCACCTCATTGCATGGATTATAAAACTTTTACTAGGTGAGACGTTTGGCAGGTATTTTTTTGTTTCTTTTTTTTTAAATGTCTCACTGGTCAGAGTTTAGCAGTGCCTTCTCATTGGCAGGGTATTCTTTTTGCGCAGAAAACGGGCCCCTCTATTGACATCGTTGAATCCGTTGAGCGACAGATTCATATCCGAGTTTGTGTTGTAACAAGCAATTTGTCTCTTGCAGGTCCCAACCGGTACAGATATCACATCATCCAAAAGGCTTGCGAGCTCGGAAGGCGTCTTTCAGAATACATAAAATCCATTGTACATCCGGTCGAGTGTTCATAGGAACTACAGAATGAAGTCTCAACATCTCTCTTAGGGAGCACAAGAGCAAATGTCATCCGGGCAAGACAGATAAATCGGCAGTAGCAGATCATGTTCTTGGACCAGGGAATTACCAAATTCATTCCTCCGATACTATGGTTTTATCAAGATCTAATCATTACTCTGCAAGGATCGCGCAGAGAGACCATAGAATTTGAAAAGCACAAAGGTAACTTTAACAGAACAGAAGAAGGATTGAAATTAGACAAGTGCGAAATAAAACAGACAGCACCAACTCTTCCGCACTATAAGCGCCATAACATAGGTAGGCTCCGCGATCTTAGATAGCGGTACCATGTCGTCATGGACCGAGCATTGTGTGCTTACTGACCTAGTTTGAGCCTTAACTGTCTTCTGAGTCGTTAAACCTCTTGATGATGCCTCTAGTGCTGGAAGACGAGGCGGTAGGCAGAAGAGTATCTCTTGGACCACGGCCCAAAGGCCACAAAAAAATTACTAAAACGCAACTACCGGAAATGAAAGGGTGTATTGTGTGATTAATTTGGAAAGAATTACTTTATTAAGCCAAACAATCAGTTGCAGAAACAAATGAGAAATTTGTCTGGGCTAAGGTTGTTTCCGTAGATGCAGTTCAGAATCAAGTGAAAATTCCGGCGACTGACAGACCCCAAAGCAGCACTGGAGACCAGCGGCACCAGCAGACGATCATATCACACAGTGATTCCTGACACCCACCCTCTTGCAACGCGCTTCAAAGGACTGACGCCGCACCGCCTGAGGGCGACAAGTGACGCTCGTCACCTGTTACTGCCCGCAGTTACACTTGAGCACAGGCACGCAGGAGCAGTCTGTTAATTACGCGAGGATCCGTGACAACCGAATCGGTCGTCCGTCTCTGTGACCCGTTGTCGTGTGTGAATGTTACCCCACACCAGTATTCGAAACGCAAGGACGTCAAGAGAGACAGATTAAGCGTACACAATAGAGTACTCTGTCATTAGCTTCTTCTCTCCTGCATTTAGACAACTTTCTAGCATTAATTGCTTCTGTTGTCGAGTTCAATAACTTTTTCCCGAGCCGTCGCGTTCCGCTCGTAAGTTGCTCGGCTTGATGGAGAGTATTTTTATTGCCCTTATATATTTTTATCGCCCTTATATATTTTTATCGCCCTTATACGACTGACGAAGGGTGGAGAGGAGTTGAGCCAAAACTTTTTATCATCTGCCTGTGTTTCAATGCCCACGATAAATCCCGTAACGTGTGCACATCTGTCCATTGAGCGTGGACTGTAACCTCGGTAGCCTCCTAGGAGCTGTTTGTCCGGAACCGCGCTGCTGCTACGGTCGCAGGTTCGAATCCTGCCTCGGGCATGGATGTGTGTGATGTCCTTAGGTTAGTTAGGTTTAAGTAGTTCTAATTCTAGGGGACTAATGACCACATATGTTAAGTTCCATAGTGCTTAGAGCCATTTTTTTTAGGAGCTGTTCGAGAGTAGGCTACTAGCACTTGCAGGCAATGTTTCTTTTCACTCGCATTACTTTCGTTAACAGAATAAACGCTCCGCCTCTCTTCACGTTGAATCATCACCCCTACCTACACTAAGCTGCACCATCTGGTACACGTGAAACGCAAACCCACCGAAATAGCAATGTTTATAAGACTCGAGAAGCCAGTAACCCACATAACTGAATGTGGGTTGGTGATGTGTTATGTGGTGAGCCTGTCGTCTGAGTCATGAGTACAGATAAACAACGACGACACATCCTGCAGGAAAATGTCATCCGTCGCATGTAAGGAAATGTGCACTGCTGTCTACAACTTGTTGGGCTCTGTTGGCGCAAATGAAAATACCGCTGCTCGACACGATACATGACATTCAGTTACAGCCTCTACATACAGGGTGTTTCAAAAATGACCGGTATATTTGAAACGGCAATAAAAACTAAACGAGCAGCGATAGAAATACACCGTTTGTTGCAATATGCTTGGGACAACAGTACATTTTCAGGCGGACAAACTTTCGAAATTACAGTAGTTACAATTTTCAACAACAGATGGCGCTGCAAGTGATGTGAAAGATATAGAAGACAACGCAGTCTGTGGGTGCGCCATTCTGTACGTCGTCTTTCTGCTGTAAGCGTGTGCTGTTCACAACGTGCAAGTGTGCTGTAGACAACATGGTTTATTCCTTAGAACAGAGGATTTTTCTGGTGTTGGAATTCCACCGCCTAGAACACAGTGTTGTTGCAACAAGACGAAGTTTTCAACGGAGGTTTAATGTAACCAAAGGACCGAAAAGCGATACAATAAAGGATCTGTTTGAAAAATTTCAACGGACTGGGAACGTGACGGATGAACGTGCTGGAAAGGTAGGGCGACCGCGTACGGCAACCACAGAGGGCAACGCGCAGTTAGTGCAGCAGGTGATCCAACAGCGGCCTCGAGTTTCCGTTCGCCGTGTTGCAGCTGCGGTCCAAATGACGCCAACGTCGACGTATCGTCTCATGCGCCAGAGTTTACACCTCTATCCATACAAAATTCAAACGCGGCAACACCTCAGCGCCGCTACCATTGCTGCACGAGAGACATTCGCTAACGATATAGTGCACAGGATTGATGACGGCGATATGCATGTGGGCAGCATTTGGTTTACTGACGAAGCTTATTTTTACCTAGACGGCTTCGTCAATAAACAGAACTGGCGCATATGGGGAACCGAAAAGCCCCATGTTGCAGTCCCATCGTCCCTGCATCCTCAAAAAGTACTGGTCTGGGCCGCCATTTCTTCCAAAGGAATCATTGGCCCATTTTTCAGATCCGAAACGATTACTGCATCACGCTATCTGGACATTCTTCGTGAATTTGTGGCGGTACAAACTGCCTTAGACGACACTGTGAACACCTCGTGGTTTATGCAAGATGGTGCCCGGCCACATCGCATGGCCGACGTCTTTAATTTCCTGAATGAATATTTCGATGATCGTGTGATTGCTTTGGGCTATCCGAAACATACAGGAGGCGGCGTGGATTGGCCTCCCTTTTCGCCAGACATGAACCCCTGTGACTTCTTTCTGTGGGGACACTTGGAAGACCAGGTGTACCGCCAGAATCCAGAAACAATTGAACAGCTGAAGCAGTACATCTCATCTGCATGTGAAGCCATTCCGCCAGACACGTTGTCAAAGGTTTCGGGTAATTTCATTCAGAGACTACGCCATATTATTGCTACGCATGGTGGATATGTGGAAAATATCGTACTACAGAGTTTCCCAGACCGCAGCGCCATCTGTTGTTGAAAATTGTAACTACTGTAATTTCGAAAGTTTGTCTGCCTGAAAATGTACTGTTGTCCCAAGCATATTGCAACAAACGGTGTATTTCTATCGCTGCTCGTTTAGTTTTTATTGCCGTTTCAAATATACCGGTCATTTTTGAAACACCCTGTGTTTTGCAATGCTACGGACATTTGGAGGGCTGTTAAACAGTGAGGTAGGAATTTTGCTATATTAGTAATGTCATGTACAAGGGCGCGCTGGAAAGTAATGCCTCAGAATTTTTTATTCTGTTCTCAGTAACGGTTGAGGTATTACATGTCACTTGTATTACTTGTCCAACTTCCACGTATCGCTGACTCAGGTTGCAACCATCTGCTGCTAGAGGTCTCCGAATTATAGCGTGTAACGTAACTACACTCTGCTTATAAATTAAGCATAATTGTAAAATGTGGTGCCACGCAACGTGGCACTACACAAAACTGGAGCTAATAGCATAGGAACATAGGGAACACACATGACACAGATCGGTAAGACCACGGTATTGATGATGAGTTGAGAAAATCGACCCGAAACACGTGTGCTACAAAACGCCAGTGTTTCCTGCGCATGTACCCCGACATCAGTATGGGTTATGATCACCATGTACACATACACAGGCCGCACAACGGGTTGACGTGTTCTGGATCAGGTGTTCGAGCAGCTGCTTGGGGCATAGACTCCCATTCTTGCACCAGTGCCTGTCGGAGCTCATGAAGTGTCCTAGGGATTTGAACACGTGTAGCGCTACGTCGACTGAGAGCATTCCAGACGTGCTCCATGGGGTTTAGGTCTGGATAATAGGCAGGCCACTCCATTCGCCTGATACCTTCTGTTTCAAGTTACTCCTCCACGATGGCAGCTTGATGAGGTCATGCGTTATCATCCATCAGGAGGAAGGTGGGACCAACTGCACCCCTGAAAAGGCGGACATACTGGTGCAAAATGACGTCTCGATACACGTGACCTGTTACAGTTCCTCTGTCAAAGACATGCAGGGGTGTATGTGCACCACCGGCCGAAGTGGCCGTGCGGTTCTAGGCGCTGCAGTCTGGAACCGCGAGACCGCTACGGTCGCAGGTTCGAATCCTGCCTCGGGCATGGATGTGTGTGATGTCCTTAGGTTAGTTCTAAGGCTAGTTCTAAGTTCTAGGGGACTAATGACCTCAGAAGTTGAATCCCATAGTGCTCAGAGCCGTTTGAACCATTTGTATGTGCACCAATCATAATTCCACCTCACACCATCCAACCACGACCTCCATACAGGTACGTTTCAAGGACATTAAGGGGTTGGTATCTGATTCCTTGTTCACACCAGATGAAAACCAGGCGAGAATCGCTGTTCAGACTATACCTGGACTCGTCCGTGAACATAACCTGGAACCGCTGTTCCAATGGCCATGTACTGTGTTCTTGACACCAGGCTTTACGGGCTCTCCTATCCCCAGGGATCAGTGGAATGCACCTTGCAGTCTCAGGGCGAATAAACCATGTCTGTTCAGTCGTCTGTAGACTGTGTGCCTGGAGACAACTGTTCCAGTGGCTGCGGTAAGGCCCCGAGCAAGGCTACCTGCAGTATTCCGTGGACGTCTGCGGGCACTGATGGTGACATATCGGTCTTCTTGTGGTGTTTTACGCTATAGACGTCCCGTACTGTAGCGCCTGGACACGTTTCCTGGCTGTTGGAATCGTTGGTATAATCTTGATATCACACTTTGTGGCACACGGAGGGCCCGTGGTTCAAATGATTCAAATGGTTCTGAGCACTATGCGACTGAACTTCTGAGGTCATCAGTCGCCTAGAACTTAGACGAATTAAACCTAACTAACCTAAGGACATCACACACATCCATGCCCGAGGCAGGATTCGAACCTGCGACCGTAGCGGTCGCTCGGCTCCAGACTGTAGCGCCTAGAACCGCACGGCCACTACGGCCGGCCGGAGGGCCCGTGCTACGACCTGCAGTGTTTGACCAGTCTCCAGTCGCCCTAGTATTCTACTCCCCATAACGTCATCAGCATGTGTTCTTTGAGCCATTTTCAACACACAGTCACCATTAGCACGTTTGAAAACGTCTGCACACTTACTTGCTGCACCGTACTCTGACATGCACCAACACACCTGTGCGTATGTGGACTGCTGCCAGCGCCACCGTGCGACGACCGCAGGTCAAACGCACCGCATGGTCATACCCTGAGGTGATTTAAACCAGCAAACCGCCCAACAGAGCACTGTTTCACCCTGTATCACCATTATCCGTAATTTATGAGCATAAGTGTGTGACGGTGGATGAGAAACAGCGTACTGTAATCGATTTTCTAACCGCAGAAAACGTTCCTCCAACTGAAATCCATCAAACAATGACAGATGAGCACAGTGATGAATGTATCGACGTCAGTAATGTGCTGTGTTGGGTTACTCGTGTTCATAATAAAGGAAACGGTTGTGCTAAGCTCAACGTGTGTGACAGAGCCAGGAGTGGCCGAACGTTTACGGCAACCGACGAGACTCATGAGAATCGTGTTGGTGAACTCATCAGAGAAAATCGTCGGATAAGAAAGACACAGATCTCCGGCAAGTGTGGCATTTTGAAACAAGAGCGTCTACAGTCCGTCAGTGCAGAACTGCGGTACAGAAACTGTGTGCACGTTGGGTGCATCGAATGCTCGCTCCTGACGTGAGACAGAGGAGATTTCGCATCTGTCGACAATTTATTTTTGATTTCGAGCGTGAGGGTGATGGTTTTCTTAATAACATTGTGACAGGTGATGAAAGCTGGGTTCACCATTTTGATCCCGAAAATAAGAGTGCATCAACCGGGTTCGACCATAAAGGATCACCGAGTCAAAAAAAAAAAATTAAGATCGTGCCTACAGCAGGCAAAGTCATGCTCTCAGTGTTGTGGCAGTTCAAGGTGTGGTGCGTATCGAATTTGTGCCTAAAGGCACCACCGTCCACTCTCCAAGGTAGTGCGAGACGCTCACAAAACTGAAAGCACGATTTCGAAGAGTTCGTCCAGACATGTAGCACCCTCTTCCTCAGTGTAGCAATGCTAGACCACACGCGAGCGTTGTGACATCTGTAACCATAAAACGCTTTCACTGTCACCGATCGTCCCCTATACAGTCCCCACTTAGCGCCATTCGATTTTTCATCTAACTAAAAGATCTTCGAGGACTTCACTTTGATAGTGATGAAGCGATCCAAGGAGTGGTGCTGTTGTCCCTTCCGGTCGCAGGTTCGGATCCTGCCTCGGGCATGGATGCATCTGATGTCCTTAGGTTAGTTTGGTTTAAGTAGTTCTAAGTTCTAGGCGACTGATGACCTCAGAAGTTAAGTCCCATTGTGCTCAGAGCCATTTGAATCCTTTTGTTGTGGCTCCGTCAACGAAGTCAAACATTTCACTGTGACTGTATCACCGAACTGGTCTTTCGTTGGGAGAAATGTGTTCGTCGCCTTGGCGACTACGTTCGAAAATAAATATGAAGACACGAAGGATAAAGACACAGAGTGATAGTAACGTTCGTCTTATTTAAAAAGCCTGACGGGTTTTTACATAACAAATTCAGAGACATTACTTTTCATCACGACTTAGTAACTTCATTACTGTCGGAAGATCCGCGTGCATTTGTCAGTACTTCAGAGACATAACGAAACATTACCAGAGATCACAGAAGTTTACCATGAAAGCCACCTAATAAATAGTCTAAATCGAAAAATATATGCTTCAGCATGATGATGAAAGCTATAAAAACAGAAAAGAATTACGAAAAGGCATTCCATCGAGTAATAGATCTCCACTTGGAAATGAGCTAATAATCAGGTAAATTTCCCTCCAGAAGGCTCAGCATGGTGATATCACCTTGAAAGTTGTAGAGAAACACATATTAATCAACGAGTAACGGTAGCAGTGTGCGTTTCTTCCTCAGTCAGACTGATAACGGACAAAGTTCTCCTAGCTGTGATTTATTGTCTTTATTATTCACCCCTGCCAATAGTTAACTTAGCCCGTATTTACATGTACCGGACCATACACTGATCAGGCAGAACATTACGACAACCGACCTACTATTGATATAAACTCGTCCAGGAGATAGCAGCGTCACCTCGTGTCTGGCACACGCACGCTGCAAATAGTACCAGTGAGCATGCTGTCCGTGCGTAGAATGGAGAAGGCGCGAGATCTGTCTGAGTTTGATCGAGGGCAGATTGTGATGGCCCGGTGGCTCGGCACAGGCATTTTGAAACTGCACAGCTTGTCGTGTGTTCGAAGAGTGCAATGGTGAGTGTCTTTAAGACGTGGCGAAACCAAGATGAAAACAAGTCCAGACGTCGTGCGGTTGGGTGGCCACCCCTCGTTACAGACGTCGGACGTAGCGGGCTCGGCAGATTAGTAAAACAGAACAGGCGGTTAACTGTGGTGAAACTAATATCAGACTTTAGTACTGGGCAGAGTACAAGTGTGTCTGAACGCACAGTGCACCGAACACTCCAAACGATGGGCCTCCGGCCGCGCGGGATTAGCCGAGCGGTCTAGGGCGCTGTAGTCACGGACTGTGCGGCTCGTCCCGGCGGAGGTTCGAGTCCTCCCTCGGGCATGGGTGTGTGTGTTTGTCCTTAGGGTAATTTAGGTTAAGTAGTGTGTAAGCTTAGGGACTGATGTCCTTAGTAATTGAGTCCCATAAGATTTCTCACACATTTGAACATTAGATTTGATGGGCTTCCGCAGCAGACGCCCCGTGCATGTGCCAATATTAACACCGTGACATCGGCAATTACTACTGAAATGGGCACGTGACTATCGGCAATGGACGTTGGCGCAGAGGCAGAGCGTTGTACGGTCTGATGAATCCCGATGCCTTCTTCATCATGCTGATGGTACGACACGAAAACGTCGCCTTCCATGGCGAACAGCTCTTTGACACCTGTACTGCTGAGCGGAGACAAGCTGGCGACGGCTCCCTTACGCTCTGGGAAACATTCACGTGGGCATCCATGCGTCCAGTGTAGCTCGTGCAAGGCACCATGACGACCAAAGAATATCATACGCGGGTTGAAAACCACGCTCACCTCTTCATGACGATCATGTTTCCCGACGACAGTGGCATTTTTCATCAATATAATGAACCATGTCACAAGACCAGGAGTGTGACGGAGTGGTCCGATTAACGCAGAGCCGGCCGGAGTGGCCGTGCGGTTCTAGGCGCTACAGTCTGGAGCCGAGCGACCGCTCCGGTCGCAGGTTCGAATCCTACCTCGGGCATGGATGTGTGTGATGTCCTTAGGTTAGTTACGTTTAATTCGTTCTAAGTTCTAGGCGATTGATGACTTCAGAAGTTAAGTCGCATAGTGCCCAGAGCCATTTGAACCATTTGATTAACGCAGTGGCGAGTTCCAAATGATTTCCTGTGCCCCCAAGTCGCCAGATCTGAACCCGATCGAACACATCTGGAATGTGACTCAACGTGGCGTCAGAGCTCAACGCCCCCTCCCTGGAATTTACGAGAATTAGGTAACTTGCGTGTGTAGATGGGGTGCAGTTCCGTCCAGTGACCTACCAAGGCCTCGTTGCTTCCATCCCACGACGCGTTGCCGCTATTAGGTAAGTGGTCACAATGTTGTGGCTGATCAGTGTATTTTTCTTCATACATGTTCTGGAACAGAGATTCTATTAAAAAGAATAACTTAATATAAAGGACCTAAACCATTGACAATGCGCACTTACGACTCATTGCATTCATGAAGCGCTCTTATAGACGTACCAAATTCGATCCAACTCCAAGGCAAATTTTGAACTCCTTCGCAGGCCTGTTTAGTGTCTCCACTGCGCACAACGGCTCCCGTGTACAAGTTAACCTACTGTGACCACGGTCATACAGGTGGGGAGTACCTTCATATTTTCCGAATGTAGCTGCGAGAACTATATAGGAATCAGCATACATGACACCGTATATGAAGTTTGTGCGAGAACAGTGAACACGATCTTAAAGGTTTACTGGGCAATGAACAAATGGGATTTTGGAGGGCAGATTGGTACGGTATTGACAATAAAACAAATAATGGAAAATCAGAGAGAGTATAATAAAGAAACCGATTTAGCGTTCATTGATTTTATGATGGCATTCGATAATGACAGAGAGAAACTGTTGAGAACCATGAGGAAGAGAGAATATTCACAACACTTAATAAACTTTTTAAAAGGACTGTAAAAATACACGACTGTAGTATAAACAGGACTCTAACACAAGCCTATGGCCACAAACAAATGAATAAGTCGAGAGTACAGCATTTCACCCACACTTTTCAACATTTATTTATGTGGCGCAATTCGGAAATGAAAGGAGATTTTTAACAGGAGGATTAAGATTAACAGTAATTCTTTTTTACGCAGACGATGCTATACTCCTGGCGGTTAATGAAGATAACCTACAAAGAGCAACACGTTAATTAGGTCAGATTTGTGAAGAGTACCATTAGACGATTGCAGAAAAAAAAGACAAAATCAATGGCTTTCAAAGAGAAATATACGGTAGGGACAAAAATTGTGATCAACGATAGGACAGATCATACATTTTAATTGTTTTGGTTGTGACGTCACATATGAGTACGACGAAGACATAAAGGAGAAATTAACGAAGTCGTGGAGTATATGCAGAGCAATAAATATATGTCTAAAAACTAAAATGACGAAAGAAGAAAGATTGAAAATTTTAAGACAACGGCAATACCAGTGCTTGTTTACGAGAGTGAATCATTAGTTACAAGTAAACGCCAAGCAAGTCAAAGTACAACCAATAGAGATAAGGTTTATAAGAGCAGTAAGTATATGCACAAGAGCCGACAGATTTCGAAATTAGGAAATTAGGGAAGAGCTTAATATATTTAACATCCTCAACAAAATACAGCCGGCCGGGGTGGCCGAGCCGTTCTAGGCGCTACAGTCTGGAACCGCGCGACCGCTACGGTCACAGGTTCAAATCCTGCCTCGGGCATGGATGTGTGTGATGTCCTTAGGTTAGTTAGGTTTAAGTAGTTCTAAGTTCTAGGGGACTGATGACCTCAGAAGTTAAGTCCCATAGTGTTCAAACGGGAATGAACATCTCGATAGAATGAGTGTAGAAAGATTACCTCTCGAGATATAAGAAACTTGGCAGGAGAAGTCAAAGTAGCTGGACAATGAATTAGAGTTTATGAAATGGAAATGTTTTCTGACTCTTAGCTGTCCGGTCATAAATGGAAGTTAATGAAATGCTTTGCCGAACAGACACCATCACACATATAAGAAATAAGAAATAAATTTTCTACGAAATTCAATAGCAAATATTCTAAGTTACATTTCCTTCTCAGTGGAAAACTTCGACTCTCCTTTCTGATGCGATGGTCTTCTGAAATACAGCCACTGTAGAGGTTGTTAACTGTTGATTGTGTCACCTAATGAAAGAAACTCATATTTCGATGTGCCGCGAAGAACGGTTTATCAAGTAAATAGACAGGCACTGTAATTCATTTCACGTTATTTATATTAAGCCAAAAGCCAATATTGTTAACAAAACTGTTACAGTAGGAACAGCAATAAAAAGTTTTGCGTCCTCTCTTCAGCAAGACACACCACAGACTCCTCCCTTTCTGCCCTCCTAAAAAAAAATGCGGCAGTCACATGTCTGTCATCTAACAGCATCTTTGCTGCAGCGCATCGCTTCCTTTCTTATCTTACGTAAGCCTCTTTAGAAACATGTGTTAGTGCTTGAAGTGAAGAGTATGATGACCATTTCTAAATCTCGAACATAATAATTATTTTGCGAGAGCTACGCCAGTAGGAAGTTGACCAGATCCCAACTCGCATCTCAGATCCAGGAGCCTAGAGTCTTCCAACCATCGCAAACTGGCAGCAGCCAAAAGTTGCATTTTCCCCCTCCTGGCAACGAATGGATGCCGCGTTTATACGCGTTGGGTTAGCGGCGAGCAGAGGAGTGCCGCACTGCGCCTAGATATCGCTGGAACAGACGGACGGGTGTTTAATCGCGTATATGTAAAATTAATCGCTTTTGTGTGGCGGGAGCCTGATTTATTCGCCGCCCGAATCCCCTACATCATTCCGGCCGGAGCCGTTCTGTTACAAATGCAGTTATCAGCTAATACAGCCGCTCCACTTTTAATCACATTTGCCGGAGGAGAGGCGGCGCGCAGCTGTCTCCCCGCTTCCGGCTGCTCTTGGCGGATCCCGTGCAGTGCTGCGATGCACCACACCCCGTCTAACCTCTGTCCTAGCTGCACAACCTGCAAGGTTTCGCTTTAATTGCTCTGGACAAAAGGCACAGTACTGCAAGCCTTATTAACTCAACTTTTTTTCAGCTTACATTCTCATTTAATTGTTCCATCCATTTCATTTCTTTTTTTTTTCTCAATACTATTAGTTTGCTACATAAGGTCGTAGCGGTTTTGTTTTGCATGTTGGTATTCCCGTTGCTACGCGTGTATTTATCGATTTTCATCTTTTATGTGTAGTACATTGTGGTATCGATAGCTACGATGCCACGGCGTAGGTGCAAGTTCGTAGGTTGGCACTACGACACCGACGAGAGCGCCCTCTAGCCGGCGCTGTATAGCTCTATCAGCGCCTTAGCACATTGTTTCTATTTCATAGTGGGGAGGCACTACTTGTAACTTTGTAACCTGATGTACAACTTCGCACTTACGTGCTCATCTCTGCCAAAGTTAAGTACATAGTAAAACCGTTTTGATTTGCATTACCAAGTGTTCTATCTCACCTGCCCTCCTAGTTTCCTACATTCAGCCTACCCTCAGTTTTCAGGAGCAGACTCACGCGTCGCCTATCCAGATGGGATACAAAATACACTGTTGCTGTTCGAGTTTACGTATTGTCATACTATCATCTAGAAATAGTGGGTGGAGCTGTGGACGCTATAAAATGCAGTGCCAAGTGGAGAAATCAGAACTTTTCTGACATATTATTCTGTTTGAGTTCAATAGAAAAAAAAGCCCTCCGTCTTCAGGGCACGAGTGGCCTACCGGTACCATCCGACCGCCGTGTCATCCTCGGTGGAGGATGCGGATATGAAGGGCGTGGGGTCAGCACACCGCTCTCCCGGTCGTTATGATGGTATTCTTGACCGAAGCCGCTACTACTCGGTCGAGTAGCTCCTCAATTGTCATCACGAGGCTGAGTGCATCCCGGTAAATGGCAACAGCGAATGGCGGCCCGGATGGTCACCCGTCCAAGTGCCGACCACGTCCGACAGCGCTTAACTTCGGTTATCTCACGGGAACCGGTGTATCCACTGCGGCAAGGCCGTTGCCACGAGTTCAATAGAAGAGTGACAAAAACGGAGGCAGCAAGAAGCATCTGCACCGCGTGTAGGGATAATGCTACTGGACAGAGCAAAGCAACATAATCGTTGTTGTAAGCAGGATCATTTTCACTCCACGTTCTGGAAGATCTTCGAGGTTTGATGAATATCGTTTACTCGCATAAATCTACAATGATCCGCGTCACTGTACTCGACGACGGGCAAATGTGATAAAGTGTGATCATTCCATCATCTTCCGACACTTGCACGCAATGGGAAAGGTTCAGAAAGACGGTATATGGTACCGCATGCTGTAAGCCAAAATCACAAAAATGTGCAAAGATGTGCACCTGTACTTGCTCGTCGTCAATTGCCTTGTAAACAGCACCGACCATTCCCATCCTTTATCGTTACTGGTGACGAGAAACGGCGTCTATATACTAACGAAAAGAAAGGAATGGCTTAGCCTAAACAAAGCAGCAACTCTCCGTACAAAAACCTATGCTCAACCACAAAAGGCAATGTTATGCATCTGGTGGAACAGCGACGGTGTGGTGTACTACTCACTACTTCCCCAATGTGTAACCATCACTGGTGACACTTATTGCCAACAACTGAGACGTCTTGCAAACGCAGTCCAAGAACAACGAGCAAGAAGAATGCGTGAAGTGATGCTACTCCACGATAAGGCCCGTCCGAATTCTGCTAGACTGACAAAAAACACACAGGAGTTATGTTGGGACGTCATTCCGCAGCCACCTTACTCACCCCCTGTTGCGCCGTCCGATTTTCACCTTTCCGCTCCTTATCGAATACCCCTCACGGAACTTTCTTTCCGGATGCTCCGAACGTGCCTCGACAAGTTCTTCGCCTCAAAACCACGTTATTTTCACAGTCGCGGAATCAAAAAGTTACCCCGACATTGGCAGACTGTCGTAAACAGCGAAAGAGAATATATTATTGACGTCTAGAGTCTCTTTCATGTCAATCTGTTGTGTTTCTTAAACTAAAGGAAAAGCTTTACAAACTCACGCCCCAATCCAGTAGCTCCAGTTTCTGTATCAGTGCAGCGGTAGACACAGAAACGTACTGCGTTTTCCATGGAAAATGCACTTGCCCGTGTGTTTATCCACATTTATACTGGTAGTTTCAGTGTACTGCAAATCCTCCCAAAAGGGCGCGAATGTAATCGAGAGCTAGTTCCAAACTGACGTCAAAAAAAACTTACAATAAAAGCCTATAAGAAGTGGTTTCAGAGTAAAGGGGAATTAAAATACTCCATTCCTATCGTCTCCCACTTACTCTACTGCCATCTACATATGTAACCCGTAAGTCACATCATGACGCCTGGTTGTAGAGACTCGGCTCTTTTTGCCTATTTTACACATACCTCTATCAGTTTCCGCAAGCCGGCCGCTGTGGTCGAGCGGATCTAGGCGCTTCAATCCTGAACCACGAGGCTGCTACGGTTGCAGGTTCGAATCCTGCCTCGGGCATGGATGTGTGTGATGTCCTTAGGTTAGTTAGGTTTAAGTAGTTCTGAGTCTATGGGACTGATGACCTCAGATGTTAAGTCCCATAGTGCTTGGAGCCATTTGGACCAGTTTCCGCAAAATCACGGTCAGCCCTAATGAGATACATAATGTAGTTCAACCCGGAAAAGCTGTTTGTAAAACAGGCAGCACTTTACGTGTCAGAAAGGTACATAAAACGTTTCACTGAACCTACTGTATGAAACAAGTTCTGACCTACATGGTTTGTGCTGTATTGACGTAAAATCAGATATCCGCACATAACTTACACTGTCACGTTCAAACACATAGCACGTTCTGTCAAAGGCAGCGAAACTGTGAACTAAATACGGGATCTGCTGCGTAGAGAACCCAGCTTGTAACAGTCAATAAACGTTAAGAAAGTAAAACGATGATGCTCAGTTTTGGTATGTTCACCAATATGCAGTAGTCTGAAGTTCTGAATTACGACTGTATAGCACGCTATACGTAGTTTAATTGTCCATCTGAACAAAGTTGCAGAACTGTCCAAAACAGTCAAAATTTTTGGAAAAGTTGTTCACTGTAGATTTCAATCATTTTGCGAAACACATTTTTGCTAGCACATGTAACTACAGCTGCCCACTATGCGACATCTGATTTCCGACTCCTCGAGACGAGCGCGCGAATTTCTCTGTCCTTCTGAGCTCGCGAACGTTATCTCTTATGACGGTAACAAACTGTCAGCTTTATAGTTTTAAGCCAAAACTCCGCTAACGTATTTCTTTACTAGTAAATAAACTGTAAATAATCTCATTTTCATTTGAGGTATGTGGCTCGCTGGTCGGTTGCACAGCATAGTTCACACACTCATTCGTCGTAATTTAAGACAACGTATTGTGTGTGTATTGAAAGCGGGGACCTAGAAGCGACGGAGAGGCTCCCCCCCACCCCACCCCACCCCCCCCGCGTGGAAGAGTAATTATGGTGTACGCGTGCGTGGAGACAGTGTTTGCGCAGCAATCGCTGACATAGTGTAACTGAGGCGGAATAAGGGGAACCTGCCCGCATTCGCCGAGGCAGATGGAAAACCGCCTTAAAAACCATCCACAGGCTGGCTGGCACACCGGACCTCGACACTAATCTGCCGGGAAGCAGCGTGTTAGACCGTGCGGCTAGCCGGGCTGGCTTAAGTCAAGATAACTCGGGCCTCTTTTAATGTTGCTCACCAAAAGGATCTTTTGGAAGCTAATACTAAGAAGTCACAAAATCATAAAGTCAGTTAGGCATATAAAACGCCTTTACACGTGTTAACATAAGAAGGAGTTTAAAACAAGAAAAATTTACAACACCAGTCCCCAATCTATCTCAGAGACCAAAGCTATCTCGAGCCAGACAAAATGAAAGAAACAAATTAAAGTGCAAGAAACATACTTTAAATGTAATGCTTTACCGATATAGATGGCAAAGGGCCGTTAATGTAATCAGAGTCTTCACTGATGGATAAGCCTTACCTCTATAGATGGTGGTATTTAGCATAACCTTTTAGCCACCAAGAAATACATCAAAGTCTTAAGCTTACACAGTAGGTTCTAAAGCAATTCAAACACATATTAAAAATGACCTCTAAAATCATACAGTTTCATTTTACGAAAAATACATACCTCTAGAAAATAATAAATAAGATGCAATAGATATTAAAACTATCCCTAAGTACTAATTAATAATCCAAGTTTGCTTCACAACTTGACCCATAAAACCTCATAATTGCCAAAATCACATAATAAGCTAAATACACACCAATGCACTCTGAATAAACGGTATGGTAACGTCCCATCAAATTAAACTGAAACATAACTCACAATATACATAATCCGGGAAGCGAGTAAGCAGACAGGTAAATAACACCGACAGTTGCACAAGAAGTGCTGTCCAGTCCAGGCACTTAAAATTTCAGTTAGAGCCGGGTTCGATTCCCGGATGTATCAGGGATTTTCTCCGCCAGGGGACTGGGTGTTTGTGTTGTCCTCATCATCATTCGAGACTTGAGGAGACTGGAAATGGAAAGATTGGGAACTTGTACGGGCGCTGATGACCACGATGTTGAGGACCCCAGAAACCATCATCATCGGCTCTTACTAATTCCCTGTGAGCGCGCAGGGTATGTTTTCCAAGTCGCCAAGACAACGATAACTCAAGAGACACTATATGTCGTGTAACTTGGCCACAGACGTGAGAGGCAAATTCGTCGCTGAACAGTACTGCATTGTGGTAGTCGTTGTTTTCGTCTATACGACGCGACATTTCAGCAGAAAAATCACATCGTCTGCGGTGATCCTCTGGCCTAATGGGAAGCAAAGTTTGGAGTTTGTAGCATCCAACCAGAGACGTTTGCGCACAATGTCGAGCACCGTCGAACGAAGGACGGCTACTTCCCTACCAGTTTGTTTAATGGGTTTACACGAGCTTCTAGCGAGTGCTTCGCGCACACGTTCCACGGTGTCTTCATTCATGTGCATTTTAGGATGTTTTCCAGCATTTAAAATCAATATTCCCGTTTGTCAAAGAGCTCTGTCCCACTGATAAATGGATATACGTGTGGGAGGATCCACGTTCCATTCTCTCTTGTACGCCGCTGAACACGTGTTGCAGATTTTAACTCTGCTGACCATAATACACGTTGCACCATTCGTTGTGGCGTCTACATGTTGACAGAACTACGTCTGCCTGCTGCACAGTAAACATCTGTGCACACGCGCCGTACAATTCAGTCCTCCTGATGGAATGGTGAAGAACATCGCAGAGTGTGGCTCTATCCACTGCATATTTACCCAACAGCTAAGATGTCGAGTTTATTTATTATAAGCATTTATCTGTGTATTCTCCTAGCTCGGACACCTTGTATTTTACATTAAATGTATTCGCAGCCGCGAATATGGACAACCATCAGCTGTGTTTTGGAATGACGACAGTGAAAATTTGTGACAGACCGGGACTCGAATGCGCGAGTGGTCGCCTTACTATCTGGCTATCCGAGTACGACTTTCGACCAGACCCAAATGGAAGTTTGTCGCCAATCATGTCTCTACAACCTATACTGATACGTCCATTATGTATATTCCCGTACACGGGAGACATTTTAATTGAAATTCGCTTGCCCGGTGTCGGCATGTCCAAAGGAACCTTGCATCGTAAATCAATATAACACAGGTACTGTAATATCGTATTTATCCGTCGACTCCGTGCAAGTGACTCAAGTACAATGTCTCCTCTATACGGGTATATACACAATGGATGTACGAGTACAGTTTGTAAACACATGATTGACGACATATGGAAGTTTTGGTCGGGCCGTCACTCGTGCTTGGACAGCCAAACGGTAATGCACCTCTCGCTATAAGCGGGGAATCCTGGTTCGAGGCCCGGTCGGTCACAAGTATTCGTTGTCATCATTCCATTCTACAGGCGATAATTGTCCATATTCGATACTGCGAATACATTTAATGTATCCAGAATGAGATTTTCACTCTGCAGCGGAGTGTGCGCTGATATGAAACTTCCTGGCAGATTAAAACTGTGTGCCGGACCGAGACTCGAATTCGGGACCTTTGCCTTTCGCGGGCAAGTGCTCTACCATCTGAGCTACCCTAGCCCGACTCACGCCCCGTTCTTGTAGCTGTACTTCTGCCAGCACCTCGCCTCCTACCTTTCAAACTTTACAGAAGCTCTCCTGCGAACCTTTCAGAACTAGCACTCCTGAAAGAAAGGATATTGCGGAGACATGCCTTAGCCACAGTCTGGGGGATGTTTCCAGAATGAGATTTTCACTCTGCGGCGGAGTGTGCGCTGATGTGAAACTTCCTGGCGTATTAAAACTGTGTGCCGGACCGAGACTCGAACTCGGGACCTTTGCCTTTCGCGGGAAAGTGCTAGAGTGGTAGAGCACTTGCCCGCGAAAGGCAAAGGTCCCGAGTTCGAGTCTCGGTCCGGTCCATAGTCTTAATCTGCCAGGAAGTTTCACATTTAATGTATTTCATAAGAGCTGTAGTATCCGCAGTGCCTGTTCCTGCGGACGTACATGTCCGTAGGAACTTTGCATCGTAAATCGGAGTAACACAGGCACTTCAATATCGTACCTTGTATTTTGTTTCAAGGCGAGTAAAAAAATATTACATTCTTTCAAGCAGAAAACCTACTCAAATCAGGAGGAAAGTATAAAGTGTACAATGAAATCGATCTGTTGTTCAGAAACTTTCTTAATTGGCGAGGGAGAAGGTCGAGTGATATAGTGTTCTTATCCAGACGGAATCTTGCTTGTTAGAGAGGCAGACTGTTCGGTACAGGCGCGCCGATACAATAAAAGGGCTACTGTTGTTGATGCTGCTGCTGCTGCAGCAGTTCCAGCGACGCGGCTTCGCCATGTATCGGGCAGAGTGGCAGTTTCTTTTTGAAGAGGAATGCCGGACCGCCCTCCGCTGCGGTGGAGACGTGCAGCGAACGCGGGGGCAGACAAATGCCCGTATCTCTCTGCGTGTGGCGCCTGCTAAACCCTCCCTTGTGGAAGAAGCTCGCCTCCGTAGAGGGACCGTCGCCTGTCTTTGGGACCGGGCGGTGGGCGATGGGCGCTGCAAAGAATTACTGCGACGGCCGGGACAGAGAAGCGAGACGGACCAGCTTACGTGGCTAGAATACCGCGCGGCCCCTGCGGATATCAGCTGCGGGGGGCCGGCAGAAGCCGTAGTTCGCGGTGCTGACCGCCCTACGTCGAGGGCGTCGTATATGGCTAGAAAGAGAGCTGCACCCTAAAAAAGGCACAGAAGTGGAATGACGCCCAGCATACACTATGGAAACGATGTTGTTAATGGTATCTCTACCGAACCATATAAATTTCATACTGGCAACAAAACACTGAGGTGACAGGGGGCATGGGATAACGATATACGCATAAATGGTGGTAGTATCGCGTCTTGTTGTTGTGGTCTTCAGTCCAGAGACTGGTTCGATGCAGCTCTCCATGCTACTCTATCCTGTGCAAGCTTCTTTATCTCCCAGTACCTACTGCAACCTACATCCTTCTGAATCTGCTTAGTGTATTCATCTCTTGGTCTCCCTCTACGATTTTTACCCTCCACGCTGCCCTCCAATACTAAATTGGTGATCCCTTGATGCCTCAGAATTTGCCCTATCAACCTATCCCTTCTTCTAGTCAAGTTATGCCACAAATTTCTCTTCTCTCCAATTCTGTTCAATACCTCCTCATTAGTTATGTGATCTACCCATCTAATCTTCAGCATTCTTCTGTAGCACCACATTTCGAAAGCTTCTATTATCTCCTTGTCCAAACTATTTATCGTCCACGTTTCACTTCCATACATGGCTACGCTCCATACAAATACTTTCAGAAACGACTTCCTGACACTTAAATCTATACTCGATGTTAACAAATTTCTCTTCTTCAGAAACACTTTCCTTGCCATTGCCAGTCTACATTTTATATCCTCTCTACTTCGACCAACATCAGTTATTTTGCTCCCCAAATAGGAAAACTCATTTATTACTTTAAGCGTCTCATTTCCCAATCTAATTCCCTCAGCATCACCCGACTTAATTCGACTACATTCCATTGTTCTCGTTTTGCTTTTGTTGATGTTCATCTTATATCCTCCTTTCAAGACACTATCCATTCCGTTCAACTGCTCTTCCAAGTCCTTTGTTGTTTCTGACAGAATTACAATGTCATCGGCGAACCTCAAAGTTTTTATTTCTTCTCCATGGATTTTAATTCCTACTCCGAATTTTTCTTTTGTTTCTTTTACTACTTGCTCAATATACAGATTGAAATACACCGGGGATAGGCTACAACCCTGTCTCACTCTCTTCCCAACCACTGCTTCCCTTTCATGCTCCTCGACTCTTATAACTGCCATCTGATTTCTGTACAAAATGTAAATAGCCTTTCGCTCCCTGTATTTTATCCCTGCCACCTTCAGAATTTGAAAGAGAGTATTCCAGTCAACATTGTCAAAAGCGTACGAAGTATAAAAGAGCAGTGCATTGGTGGGGCTGTCATTTGCGCTCGAGTGGTTCATGTGAAAACGTTTCCTGCGTGATTATTACCGCCTAGACGGGGATTAACAGACTTTGAGTGCGAAATGGTAGTTGGAGCTACATGCACGGGACACTCCATTTCGGAAATTGTTAGGGAACTCAGCATTTCTAAATCCACAGTATAACGAATGTGCCGAGAATATCAAATATCTGGCGTACCTCTCACCACGGACAACGCAGTGGCCGACGGCCTACACTTAACGACCGAGAGCGATGGCGTTTGCGTAGATTTGTCAGTGCTAACAGACAAACAATACTGCGTGAAATAACCTCAAAAATCAATGAGTGATATGCGACGACAGGATCCGTTTGGACAGTGCGGCGAAATTTGACGTTAATGGGCTATGGCATAATAGATATAGATATAAAAAGCAACCTAATACTGTCAAAAAGTGTATTCCTGGCCAAGAGATGTTTACTAGTAACTGATAATGGCTTTAATTTCAGGAAGAAATTTCTGGGAATGTACATTTGAAGCACAGCATTATAGGTAGTGAAACACGGACTGTTGGAATAGCGGAACAAATGAGAACCGAAGCCTTTGATATGTGCTGCTACAGAAGAATGTTGAAAATTAGGTAGACTGAAAAGGTGAGGAATGATGAGGTTCTCCGCAGAATAGACGAGGAAAAAAATGTATGGAGAGAACTGACAAAATGAAGGGACGGGCTGGTAGGACACCGGTAAGGACATGAGGGAATAACGGTCGTGGTGCTAGAGGGAGCTGTAGAGGGAAACAATTGTAGGGAAAGGCAGAGATTGGAATACATCCAGCAAATAAGTGAAGACGTAGATTACAAGTGCTACTCTTAGATGGAAATATTGACACAGGAAAGGGACTCGTGGCGGGCCGAGTCAAACAAGTGAGAAAGCTGATGACCCAGAAAAAAATATTCCCTAGTAGTAGTACAGCATGTTTTCCACTATTTAAAGACCGTTAATTTATGGGTAATCTTAAATTTAAAAACGGTACTGATATGGCGCGCGCCGCTATCCTGTGACCTTGTTTAGGGTGCACGATACAATCGATTATAGTTCGCTGTTCTGGTGCGGGTGGCGCTCCGGTGGTGATTTGCTATTACGTCTCTCGCGTGTGTTTACGGTGGCCGGCGGAAAGCGAGAGGGTAGTCGGTTTCCGGGTATTGCACGGAACGTGCAGTTCACTCTGCCTGACCTGCTGCTGACTAGCGCTAAGGTTGTAGTGCCTCGCAATATGAGCCGAGTGGTCTGGGGCGGAGGCGACTCGCCGCTGTGCTGGCCATGTCGTGGCGATTAATTGGAGTCGGCGTACTTGCTCTGCCTGCCTGCCTGTCTGATGTGGAGGTCCGGTGGGGTCCTATGATACTCTGGCCCGGAGACAAATAGTTGCTAAATTTTGGAGTCGTCTGCCGGGTTAGGGTGTGGGCTCGTTTGGCTCGTCAGATTTTCCGCTGGAAGCTCCAGCAGCGGTTTCTGAACTTCATTCTGGTGTGCGACGGCATTGTTGGAAGTTTTTGCTGTGTGTGTGTGTGGCACGTTACGATATTTGTTGGTACTAATTTATTTGCTCAACTGGAATATCTTTTGGTTATCCAGCTGAGTGGGTCGTTGCCCACCCGGTCTTCTCAGCGTTACCTTTGGTGGTGCCTATTTGTTTCTTTTTGAAGGAATTCACGCAGGTGGTTTCTTTTGCCTGCCCGGAGTTGCGTTCATGTATGGTATATTTGGCATTTGATGTGTTAGGTAAAGTCTGCCTAATAAAGGCGGTTTTGGACAGTATATGCATAGTGAATTACTGCTCCTTGGTATATGTGGTCTTCTGGGACCTGAACAAAACGATCTCGTCAATTTGGGGTGTGTAACAGCATTTAGTGGTATGTTCTGCATTTTTATCTCACTGTGTTATTATTAACTTGGTGGAATAGTCGCATTTGGTGTCGTTAAGGCACTTCTAAGATTGTGATTTGACTATTCGTGTGCGCTTGGCTTTCATTGTTTTGTTTTAAGAAGCGATAATTGATTATTAAGATTTGTGTGTGTTGGCTTCCGGCACTTGTTAAGAGCGCCCGAGTTAACGGCGCCGTGGTTATCATATGCTGTCGGGATGCTATATTGTTATTTGATTTCTTAATTTTATCTTGTGTTGATATTATCTGTAGTGTGTAACAGAACATAACCAAGGTGCGTAAGTGATGGGCAGTTGTCTGATGTCGGGGAGCTCTCAGCGGTTTATTTCGGGGACCGTTTCTAGTGGGAAGGTTCCTAAGTGTTGTGAGCTCGCTCGTCTGTAATTGCGTTGGGAGTTGCCCTTGCCCTTTGGTTGCATCAAATTATTATTTTGTTATTATATTTATTGGTTGCGTGTTGCGCTTCTTTGATTTTATGGTGCCAAGTTGCCATTATATTATTATTTTTTAGTTTATTACTGCTCTTAATGTTTTCCGATTTTATGGTGCCAAGTTTCATTATCATTCTTAGAGGTTGTTGTAAATGATCTTAAGTTGTATTGCCAAGTTAACTTATTATTGGATTTTGTCTCTTGGGTAAACTCTAAAAGAACTATTGTAAAAGGTTCTTTGATTTTATGGTGGCAAGCCGCCGTTATTGTTTTTAAAGCTCATTCTTTTAACCATTTGTTAAGTTCTGTATGTTATATGAATTTGTTGTTTTTTAAAAGGGTTTAGTATTGGCAATTTGATAAATTGTGTACAGAGTCTGCTGTTTGGGTATTATTGGGTAGAAATCCTTGAATAGTTGTCCTATAAGAACACAAATTCCAGGTACCGTATAACAGGCCGCTTCCTCGTACATCCTTTTCAGCTTCGCTATTGGATCTGACTACCTCCGAACCGAACACCAGGAACCGTAGCTTTCGAGCAGGCCAGGCTACGGGAAGGGAACCAGAACTGGGAGAAAGGCTGCAACGGCGAATGAAGAATATGAAAAAAAATAGCCCCTATGAGAACCTAGCCACGTTATAGAGCACTCTCCGAAATTGGGCGATCCACTGGGTACATAGTGTTCGACATAGCCCTCCGGTCGGCCGCTGTTAAGTGACGTAACGTGAGGAGGAGGGCGGCATTCCGAGGGCGTCCCACTCGCTCCAGGGGACGGCGGAGCGCCGCAGCCTCGCAACGACCTCCGTGACGTCACCAGGGCAGGCAGTACAATATTCTCGCACGGCCTCCTGCGCTGGCAATTGCGCCGCCTGGCCGCCGCCACTGAATTTTAATTTAATGGGACGCGAGCGCCGCCCCCACTGCCGTCTCCGCCGCCAGCACGCCCACCCGTTGCCGACTCAACGGCCTTAAAAGTGCGGAGGGGCAGCGGGCCGACTTCCTCGCGGACGGTCCCCGTAATTTCCTCCTTCCCATCCTCGCCCTTCTTTTTCTGTTCAGAGGGCGGGGGCGGTGAGGGGACAGGGAAAGGGGGGGGGGTAGGAGGAGAGGCGGAGGCGTCGGCGACGGCATCGGTAGCGGCGTCGGTGCGAGCAGCGGACCGCGGCGGTCGGCCTTCTGCTGCGCTCGCGACACAGGCAAGCACACCAGCTCTCGGGTTAAATTGGAAATGTCAATTTAAGTGCCGCTTGCTCTCCGCAAGGAGACAGCGTAAAATATTCACGACGCCGACGAGAAAGGAGTGCCAGCACCGGCGCGCTCCCTTGCAGCAGGGGGCTGGAGGTTTGTTTTTTCTGAGAAGTGACGCCGAGTCGGCGGCTGGGGCCTCCGTGTCCGCCCCAGCCCGCCCTGGGCTGCGCGCAGACCGCCGCGTCTCCCCTGCTAGCTCAGCAGATGCGACAGACCAGCAGCGGCGCACTCGAGACCTTCTTACTCGACGGCGAATTCGCCGCATCCCAAGTCGTCGCGCCAATTAGCGTCATCGGATCTGGAACACTACTAGGACATAGAACCAAACATCTAAGTCAACCGTAGTAACACTGAACCGTGATTTATTTTCAAAGAATATTCTTAAGAATTTATTTTGTTTACTAGCGATTCATCAAGAGCATTAACACATTTAGTCACACTATGTAAGCATGGAAGCAGTTGCCAGGGAATAACTGATGAAATTATAACCAAATTCCTTTTAACAAATGGGAATTTCATTCACTTTCATAGTACCTAAAAGCATTTTTTTAAAAAGAAATAGATTTAAAATTATAATCAAAGTACCCACTAAATATCAAAGTTACAATTTATTCAGAGGCAGAAAGAAACAATTTTTGAGTGTATGAGCTTTCGGGCAGAGAACCTTGCCACTCCCTTTTGATACGGCCGTAGTTACGACCGCTCACAACAGCCTCTGAAAGACTACACTGGTGCAAATCTGCAACACACCAGATAACTTTAAACTAAGAGTTTTAACAATTTACACAAGCACACAAACTATTCACCCCTCGTAGGAGGGATGGAAATGGGACAAAACACTAAAAATTGAAATATTAACCTTGCCACCGAAGGTGCAACTTGATTCTAACTTCTAAGAAAAGTCTTACGGAGAAAGGATGGTAACTTTACATACTAAAATGATCATTTAAATAAAAGCCCATGAAATGCAACCTTATATAAAATTCTACGAGGTTGGCCAAACAATAGTTAAGATGCTCTACAGTACACAGATACCGCCTCTCAAGATCATAGGCAATAATATCAAAGTTTCCAAAGATCAAATGGTTCAAATGGCTCTGAGCACTATGAGACTCAACATCCTAGGTCATCAGTCCCCTAGAACTTAGAACTACTTAAACCTAACTAACCTAAGGACATCACACACATCCATGCCCGAGGCAGGATTCGAACCTGCGACCGTAGCAGCCCCGCGGCTCCGGACTGCAGCGCTAGAACCGCACGGCCACCGCGGCCGGCTTCCAAAGATCAAAACATATTTCAGGTATATTAGGCCGTTACACTCCAAGCAATAAATTCGTTAGTACACCAAATCAGACAAACATGACAGAGGCAGCTACTACCGTAAGGTAGATTGATAGGGAGATTACCGAACAACCCGAACCGCTGCTTACTCTAACCCGCCCCTACTCCACAAGGGGAAAACGGGCCACCCAATTTATAAACAACCACGTTCCCGCGGGTGGACAAACGGAGAAGAATGGTCGGACGAATCCAAAGCAAAACGGCTGATCTCACCAAGAAAACAAGTAGAATGTAACAAGAGTAAATCAAACAATATATCACCAATCACTTAACTTCTAATAAACTGCGATTTCTCCGGAAGACCTGGCGCAGCACCCCCAAATCGCTCTCCCGAACCGTCCGCTGCCAGCCGCTTCAACGGACGCAGGAAGGCGCGCCGATCTCCCGTCTCACGGCGTCGCTGCTCGCATCGGCCAGACTGATGTCGCGGGTTGACTCCTGTTGCTCTCGTGTCGACCGCGAAGTCACTACCCATCGCTACACGGCGCGGCCCACTGGACTGACGTGGCGACCTCACATGCTCCGACGCTCAACACGGACAAGTCATCTTGTGTTCCAGTGCGCGACCGACCAACCGATCGATTCGACCGCCAATGACCATAGCCTGAGCAAACTCGAGCAGACTGGCGGCCTAACGCGCAGACTCAGATGCAGAACTAAGCCCCGACCGGGCGACCACTCGCTGAGTTCTCTTACTGGCGGAGTGGAAAGACTCTCATTTTGCCGGCTTTAAAGGTTGATCCGAACGACAGACAGACACTAACTGCCTAACAATTGTGTACGAGAGACAGACTAGCAACCTGGGGACGAGAGACTGACTCAGACTGACTCACTGTCGAGCTCATAGCGCCTCTTAAATGCACGTGAACGGGCAAACCTTTCCCCTTTCCCACCAGAGGGAGACACCAAAGTTGCGATTGCCACAGCGGCGCCACCGCGAGAAACGGAGGGCGACTGCTTCACACTACGCGCTGCGGCGCGCTCTTCAAAACAGCAATTTTTACCACGGCTCAAATACCAAATCAGTTCTGAGCTTGTAGGAAACAAGCTTCGGTGAGAGTCTGTCTTTAACTCAAAACAACAGTAGAATCGGGTTTCCAGCCGCCTCGAGTAATTAAAATTACACGGGCTGTGTGTCACGCACTCCTTTATTTGTTCACGTCTACAATAAACCAACTATTTAAACTAATAAGTGGGTCCTATTAATATACACACAGCTGCAGGATATTAAAATTCCTACAGAAATGCTGATACAAGTAATAATATTATGTGATTTTCGTTATTACTAAGAATTACATCTACTGCCTGCAGGTTGTGCCCGTAAATATACAAGCCTATCAAAATTTATTGGCCGATTCCCATCGACCTAATCTCAGTGGGCGTGCCTCTGGTGCTGAACTGGCCAATAAAACTTTATCACTCGCTGCAGTCTTCTGAAAACATAACTTCCAAAAAAATATACTTGCTACCTTGCTACCCTGAATCTAATTCTACGCTACTACTAAATTAAGTGCTGTTGTCAAATTCATGATAATCGTCGCACCTTCCTCCTCAACGGGCAGGTGAGACCTAGCCACATCTTCCATGTACCACTATTGATCGTTTTCCCGTAATAATTCTCTCAAGATCTTTTCTGAATTTTTTTAAAAATAATTTCTTTATTCAACTTAATTTATTAAACAACCCACTACCTTACTCATTAGTGGGTCCTAATTCAACATATACATTACAATTACTGCAGCTACATTAGGCGTCTCTTGATTGTTATTATTGGCCGGCCGTGGTGACCGAGTGGTTCTAGGCGCTACAGTCTGGAACCGCGCGATCGCTACGGTCTCAGGTTCGAATACTGCCTCGGGCATGGATGTGCATGATGTCCTTAGGTTAGTCAGGTTTAAGTAGTTCTAAGTTCTAGGGGACTGATGACCTCAAAAGTTAAGTCCCATAGTGCTCAGAGACATTTTTTTGTTGTTGTTATTATTGATTCTATATGTTACTGTGACTTTCTGAGCTGCTTACATTTATGTCTGTTTCTTATTCTATACTACGTTGTGCAAATACATAAAGTAGTCTACTCTACCTGCAGCGTTCCAGGTGTGTCAGCATGATGTACGAACCTACATTATCGGCTGTACCCACCGAGCTAATCCCAGTGGGCATGCCTCTGGCACCAGACTGGCCCAAGATCTTGAATTCTCTGCAGTTTTATACTAACAGTTTATCCTATCTTAACCTACATCTAACCTAAAATTCTTATTACTACTGTCATATTTGGTGCTTTGTCATAAACGGTGATTTATGCACCCTCCCCCTAAATCCGAGACGTGGCGGGTCCCAGCGTGAGGCGGCTAGCTAAGTCCGCGTCCCGGCGTAATAGGAAAGGTGCATGGAGACTAGACTGGTTTGCTATCCTAATTATGGTTGTTCCTTTGGAACGCCCTTAGGACTTTACCTGAGATTTCGTTTGAGAGTTTATTAAGAAT
Organism: Schistocerca serialis cubense; assembly: GCF_023864345.2. Classification (NCBI taxonomy): domain Eukaryota; kingdom Metazoa; phylum Arthropoda; class Insecta; order Orthoptera; family Acrididae; genus Schistocerca; species Schistocerca serialis. The sequence continues at coordinate 532,948,629 of NC_064639.1, read as the reverse complement.
TTGGAATGTATCCTGTTGCATGAGCAGATGGTGCGTGTCACGAATGCATAATTATTGCCTTAGTTCTGATGCAAAGTCATCGAAAAGGGGCACACGTACATTACTTGGTCTGGAGAGCCCTGTATAGTGCCACAGTCTCGCGATGGTGTAGCCCGCTTCCCGAACCGGCGTAGATATGCCAGATACGGTCTATGTCCAGTAAGAAAGTGAAACAGTTCTCTGGTTGGTGTGAAATACCTGAGCTGCAGACCCTCCCTGATATTCGGCAGCAACTCATTAGTTCTGCGCCTAGGTTCATCCCCACTCCACTGCCCCTCCCATAGATCCTCATCTCTCCTTTTGATTTCGGCTTTGTTTCCTACGTGGACTCCTTTATTTGAACTATTTTCTCTCTTTTTCCTTTCTTTACCCAGTGCCAAGCTGCCTGCTCCCTGATCTTTATGTCAAGCGGACAGAGTCCCATTAACATTAACAGTGTCCCCCCCCCCCCCCCCCCCCGACGAGATGTTCTATATGCCCCTACCAAGCTCGAGAGCATATTCCGCTGCACCCTTCTCACGGCCATGGCAGGCATGACCCTCGTGAGCCTGTGTGTCCAGACTCCCGAACCGTGCCCTATGATGGATATTAGGATTCTGTTATCGTACAGCTTCATCAGGTCCACTAGTAGGTGGAAACGTTTATGGCCAATTCCAATCACGTTATTAAGTGTTTCCAGCGACCTCTGTGTCACGGTGTCGATTAGTTCCACCTCTCGTCGACGCTACTCCTAAGTATTGGGCCTCGCGGCGCCGAAGAATTGGTGAGTCGTCTATTCTGACTGTGGGATTTCTGATGAGTTGTCCTTTCAGTAGTAGGTAAATGGACTACCTGGGTGCTATTGTCATCTTTGCTCTGCAGCACCATGCTTCAAGATTGGCATGGCCCTTTCCACTACGACCACCAACCAGCAGGGGGAGGTCATCTGCGTATGCTGTGACATCTAGCATCTCATCACTATTCTTCAAGCTGTCCAGAGGAGGTTCCATGTTGACATCCCAAAAGATTGGTCCCAGGACAGAGCCCTGTGGACGCCCCTTTGTTATTCTTTTACTAATTTTCCCGCTAGAGGAAGGTAGCCAGATCTCTCTTTCTTCACAGTACCTCGTAAGACAGCCACATAGCGGCCCTGGACACTCCTTCTCCCGCAAGCAGGCGAAGAGGGAAGGCCACCACAGGTTGTCAAAGGCGCCACTGATATCCGCCATGATGCCGACTGTGTACTTGTGCGAGCTAAGTCATAGACCTCAGCCGCCAGTGCGATTGCGTCAGACGCCGAAAACTACAAGACATACAGAAAAATGTCACATGTGAACAGATTTCCAAGGCATGCTGGTGCCTTGCCTTCGTGGGGATCTCATATCAACGAATAAATTCCACGCGTTTACTGATGTTTGCCGTGAAACTAACAGTGCGCATACTGAGCAAGTGTAATGCGGGCTGAATACTTGGAGAGGTGCTCTATCCACTTATCTCTGTCTGTTACCCGTATGTCTCGTAGATCTCTTGAAGTGATCTTCTGAATCCCTGGAGTCACTTACAAATAACAAAATATGTGATGTAGACCTACCCGGAGGGCATAGTCGACAAAAAGCTAATTTCCTGACAAAAAGAATGCTAAGCAATCAGAAACATTATAAAATAAGGTTCTAATGAAGATCTTCAGATCTAGAACGGCAAGCAACATTTTAACGATAAAGATGTTTCCCCTTCGGGTAGAAAACATTTTTAAAGCTTTGATTTCTGAGCTAACGTGGAAGTCACATTTCTCACTGACGATGTGTAATAATCATTCTCTTACAGTGTAATATATATAATTGAAATAGTTGAAAGATGCATTGAAAGAATTCATAATATTCATTTTCATCCCTGCTTTTTTCAGGACGATCCTACATGCCATTAAAAGTTTCCGATAGCTATTTGCTTCAATTCTAAATTCACATTTTCTCTCAGACAGAGAAACTCTGCACAGCAGATCAGAGCAAAAGATAGCAATTTCAGCCGTAGTGCTCTTACTGGCGTCGTGCCCTGACGATATGGACGAAAGGGAATTCATGCGGACAGAGCCCTTCTTTAGCATCAGCCAGCATCGGAAGCACAATCGTACGCCAATTGCAGAATTAGCTCGTTTCCATTGGGTAGCGATGCCTTAATTATTCGATGTTTGTTTTTTTTTCTCGTTTTCTATACGGTGAACAGTAATCAGCTCCACATTCAGGGTATACTTTTTGCGCTTTCACGCTGCTAGGGCGGACGATATCTCTACTTTTTTTCAACCATTTTAGAAGCAAATATTCCACAGGAAGTGAGATGAAAGGCGCAGGCCATCTCCCTCCGTCCAGTTTCAGTTCAGTCACCCACACAGATCGAAATAATTCCCCGAATATTCCAGCTTTAAATCATTGGAGGTAAAGCAGCGTCGTACTTAATTTTAGATGATTTCAAACAGTATTTAGTCTCTTCTGAACGGAGCTAACAAATTATTAGAACTTCACGAGTACAGAATAACCTTTCATATCTTCATCTCATGAGATTAAAATCGGATCTTTCACAGGATTTTTTTTTCCACTGTCGATCTTCAAAGCCGAGTGTTTTTGACACATAAATTTCCTGCCATTTTTAACACAAGTACACGAATTTCTTCCTTGCTTAATTAGTTGTCCTCTTTAACACATACGTCTGAAGATGGCTTCGAATAGTGCAACGGTTAAAGTACTGTCTTGGTATTTGGAAGAGTCACATTCGAATCGTTGATGGACCATCTTGATTGTGATGCCGATGTGAGTTTCTGTATCTCCGATTCTTATTCCAACGAAAATACGTCCAGTTTCATCTCCCACACTGTTACATCTTAGTTTTTGTTCTGTCTTTAATGATCTCGATGTCACCTGGACGAAGTTTTTTATGCTAATACCCCCTTTCCACTACGCTAGAAACATACACGTCGGTGGGTGTCCGTGGTTTTGTGAGAAATTTTATGTATGGCGTAAATGAAAAGAATACAGGACATTACACAGACCGAGGACACTCGGAGGTTAAACTGATCATGGGTGTCAAAGTTGTGACTCAAATCTATAACACAGTAAGCACGGATAACCAATCCAGAAACTGCCAGACATCTGCAGTGCCCTGCAATAAACAGTAGAATTAATAGTAAGACCACGGCAAATCTCTCAACTTACAAATACGCAGGGTCATATCACTAAATGAATATACTCTGCGAATGTGTAATACAGAGATCAAAAATGTCATTACACCATAATCTGGCGTATTTTCATTTGAATTGTGAATACTTCTAGCTTTCAGATAACTTTTAACATTTGAGATCAATTTCAGTTGGCGAATTGGAGATTTTTCATTACTTGTGTATCAAGTAACCAACAATGCCCATCTGTTTCGGCAGGGAAGGTCGAATGAACACTGGGCCAAGATGACGACCAGTAGGCAAGTATTTTGTGGAATTCCCAGGCTGAGGGATACAAGCTGTATAAAGAGATACTGCTTAGTTTCTCGGTCAGAACACCAGTGGGAATGGCACGACCACCCCGTGCTCAAAAATAGTGCTACCTGTTTATTTTTGTTACCGCTCTATGGTTTTGGCAAACGACACATTACTTGGGCTATGTAGCATCACTTTCACAAATAGGAGTTTTTGAACGCAGTACTGAATTACAGTGAAGAAATAATTGTGAACTCTATGAAAGGCTAAGAAGGCTGTAATGGCACCCACCCTTACATATAAGAAGCTGTGAAAGAAGCCTAGGTTGTCGCCAGTGGCGTAGGCTTTCACATGACTACACTCAGACGTACCTGACGTCACTCCTTACCGATGACATACTGCTTTTGTGCTTTATTGATCACAGGTCACGCTTTTCATAGTAACTTGATGCCCGAGTTGCTACCAGAGAAGTCCTCTATGCACTCTGATATCTTATCTTTCGACTCGTAATTCCGGCTCTTTCCAAATTACATAAGGCATCTAGAGCAACGACGCTCCGTTCAATCTCTTAACCATAACTGTATAGTTAAAGCCGTCGGTAGTTCTGAGGTATTTTGGAGGTAATTTTCGTAGCATGATTTGAGCCATCGCATTCAGGCTACCGTGAACAGGAACTTGGTCCGCAGCTCGTGGTCGTGCGGTAGCGTTCTCGCAACCCGCGCCCGGGTTCCCGGGTTCGATTCCCGGCGGGGTCAGGGATTTTCTCTGCCTCGTGATGACTGGGTGTTGTGGTGTGATGTCCTTAGGTTAATTAGGTTTAAGTAGTTCTAAGTTCTAGGGGACTGATGACCATAGATGTTAAGTCCCATAGTGCTCAGAGCCATTAGAACAAGAACTTGGCTGTTTCATTGGTAATAATCAACTGATGACCTTTCTTTTATATTTTAATAGTGAATATGTTGTTAACACTTCCGCCATCCAAGATGACAACACCCCTGTTCACAGATTTGCATGCATACGTTCCTGGTGTTGCACGAGCACTCAGGTACTTCGAATCGCCCACTAAATTACCCGATCTTAATCCCATAGCAAATGTCGGATACTATTTAGCACTCTGGATGAAAAGTTGGAATAAACATCCCAGCAATTTAGTTGCTCCACTGGATCTACTCATCGATAAGTGGCGTCCTAGCCGTGTTTTTACCGTTATTAAGGCTAGAACCGGTGTTACACCGAAATTAGCGAGACGTCGGCTAGGGGTGACTAAGTTTTTGTTAGATGTTTGATCGTCAAAAATATGCAATAGCAAGTATCGGTTCACTGGTCCCTTGTAGGTTTAGTATATGAAGCAAGCTCTTAGCCTCGTTTTGAGAGCGGATGTCATACAAAGTATTATGACAACTGTGCACCGCGACGTTGGATCCCGCCTGGTGGCGCTGTGGACACGTGACGCGGTAACGAAAGTACATAAACCGAGCAGACACGGATGGGGCATCACACGAGCGAAGATATGGATTGCAAATTGGGAAAGTCATGGGATAAGCGACTTTGACAAAGGACAGACTATTATTACGAAGAGCCTGTGAACGAGTACCTCCAAAACGGCGAAGCTGATCGAATGCTCACCTGCTACTGTAGTGATCATCTACAAAGAGAGGTGAAAGGACAGTGAAACTGACACTATCCGCTAAATAATTGGACCTCCACGACTCTTCACAGAACGCGGGGTTCGGAGGCCTGTCTGCTCTGTAAATTAGGGTAGATAATGATCTGTGACATCTCTGCCGAAAGACCACAATGCTGGTGCACGCACAAGTGTTTCGGAGCACACCGTTCATCGTACATCGTTGAACACGGAGCTCCGCAGCATGTCCGCATGTTGACCCAAAGACATCGCCAGTTAACACCGCAGTGGTCACAGGACCATTGGGATTTGACCGTCGATCAATGGAAATGTGTCAACTCTGGGTGAATCACATTTTCGCTACACTAGCGATGGTCGTCTCCACAAATGCAGTCGTCGAGGTGAACCGCGGCTCGAAAAGTGCAGCGAACCACGGGTGCAGGCTGCTGGGAGCAGTATTATGCCATGGGAGACATTCTCCTGCGCTTTCATGAGACCTGTGGTAGTAATCGAAGATACACTGAGAGCCGTGAACCGCCTGCATTCATCCATGCTTGATATCTTCCCCGACTGCGATGTCGTCTTTGAGCAGTATAACAGACCATGACTCGGTGTCAGAACAGTGCTGCAGTGATATGAGGAGCATTATAGTGTACTCACATTGATTTCTCGGCGACAAAATTCGCCTAATGTAGGTCCTAGGGATCCTATCTGGGTCGCTATCGGACACCATCAACGCAGATTCAAATTAGTGCGCCATTATTTACGTTAATTACATGACCTGTGCATAGATATCTAATGCCCCATACCTCCACAAACCTACCAACAAACTGTCGGACCCCTGATAAGCAGAACCAGTGACGTATTTCGTTCTAAAGACGGACAAACATCCTATTAAGCAGGTAGTCATAATGTTTTGGCTCATCAGTATGTGTATAAATAAAGCATTACAACCAGCACTTTGATTAGGTAACGCTTAGCGAGATTAAACGACTTGTAAGACAAACAACCGCGCTCGAGGTTAAGGCTATGATTGGAGAGCATATAATTCTACATTACCTGATAAAAAGACTGAGGCACCGAGGAGGGAAGATACGATGTCATTGTAACTTCGTGCACGCACACAACACCGGTGGCTCCCTAAAAAAAGATTAGAGCTGCATTTCACTGTGACAGGTACAATGACCACCACAGCGCTTTATTGTTGTTGCCTGATATATAAGGGGCTTGAAGAGTATCAGATGTTGATTGATCACTCTGATAGACATAGAGATGTCCCAAACTCGTGCAAGGCAGCCCTATCAGCAGCTGACAGTTTGGAAGGGGTCCCGTTGTGCGTCTCCAGCTCCATTTTGCCGGCTGATCGAGTCTTGCGGTATTCAGATTTATGGGGTATTCGGGTGTGACAGCTGCCTGATGTTGGACAGCGTGCGAACGTGAAGAGATGGCATACTCGTCTTCATAGTTCTGGTAGCCCATGCTTGACCTCCACGAGGGATAATCACTGTGTTGTGTACCAAGAATATCGCAATCCTTCACATCTACGCCTGTCACCCAAGAACAACTAATAGACTCCCTACAAAATTTTGTGTCCTCCGCCGCCATTGGTCAGGAACTAGCAGTAGCCGGACTATGGAAATCCTGCCCCTTGTACAGGCTGCCGTTAACACGATGTGTTTGGATCGGTGTCGTCAGCGCGATGCATGAACTGCTATCGAATAGTATTGCTTTGTGTTCAATTGAATCGCGACTCTGCGCTACCCCGGATAACCATCTCGGCGAATACGGAGTTGAACTGGGAGAAGTCTCATTCTAGTAGTGCTCTGGAGAGGCACAGCGATGGTACTCTTTCGTATAGTATTGGGAGCCATCGACTGTAGCTTCAGGTCACAGGTAGCAGCAGCTGTGTTACGAACATTCTGCGTCCACAAGTGTTACCTCTCAAGTGACAGTATCGTGACTCCATTCTTCAACAGTTCGGGGCTTGACATGAACTGTTTGCATCATGTTGAGATTCACCTGTGGCTAGCAAGATCCCCAGATCTGTCCTCATCAGAACATGCGTAGGATCAGTTCAGTCGTCAACTTTATCCCAGTCTGAGGTATGAAGGATGAGCTACAACGGTTGTGGGCAAGTTTGCCTCGGGAGACAATACAACAGTTCTGTGACACCATTTCCAGCAGAATTAATGCCTGCTTCCAGACTAGATTGTCACAGTGATGAACTGGCTCGTAATACTATTTTTTTTAATTTGACTCATTTCAGCGATCAGTGAAATAATGTCGTATACGAGGGTTGCCCAGAAACTAATGCATCGCATTTTTTTCTCAGCCGAAAACAGTGCTACAACTGCTAAACGTTACGTATGTGTTACGTATGTGTTATTCGAAGTCTCCCGAGTGAGCGCGCCAAGTTTCCGTCACTTACGACGGATTGTGTAGCTACAGGGCAGTCCAAAATGGCGTCTGTAGGTGATGTAAATTACAAGCAACGTGCCGTCATTGGATTTCTCACTGCGGAGAGTATTCACAAACGCTTGTGCAAAGTCTATGGAGCATCTGCTGTGGACAGCGGTACAGTTAGTCGCTGGGCACGGAGGGTGAGGTCATCAGATGGCGGTTCGGCGGAGCTCCACGATTTGCAGCGGTCAGGGAGACCATCCACGGCTGTCACACCAGACACGTTGCAGAGAGCTGATGTTGTCATTCGCTAGGACAGACGCATTACGACTAGGCAGTTGGCGCTGCATCTGTCAATCAGCGGAAGTGTGAATGCAATTATCCGCACTCTTGAATATTCAAAAAGTGCGTGCAAGATGGATCCCACGGTGCTCGAGCGTGGATCACAAATCGCATAGAAAAAGCATTTGTCTTGATTGCAGCGTTGAGGCTGAGGGGGAAGCCTTCTTGAACCGAATTGTGACAGGCGATGAAACCTGGTTTTACCATTTTGAGCCCGAAACAAAACGACACTCGATGGAATGGCGCCATTTCTACTCCCCACAGAAGGAAAAAAGTCCAAGCAATTACTTCCGCCAGTAAGATCATAACAACCGTGGTCTGGGACTGTGAAGGTGTGATTCTCACTGACGTGACGCCCAGAGGCGGGACAATTAATTCAGAAGCATATGTCAATACATTAACAAACCTCAAGGTGCGCTTCCGGCGGCTTCGGCGCCACTGCAACCCCGGAGATGTTTTGGTACAAAACGATAACGCCAGACCCCACACAAGTCTGAGGACTGCTGCACACGCCGCAAAACAGGATTGGGCAGTGTTACCCCATCCACCCAACAGCTCTGACCTAACCCCTCCACTTGTTTGGGGCATTACAGGATGCCATTCGTGGAAGACATTTTGAGTACGACTAGGAGTTGAACCACTGGCTCCGCCACTTTACAAGGGTTGGTACCGACAGGGCATACACGCTCTTGTTTCAAGCTGGAGGAAGACCATAAAACGGGATGGAGATTAAGTGGAAAAATAGGGTGTGTAGATAAAACATCATTCTATAGTGTTTGTAGTTCTCATTATGTTCAATAAAGAACTGTTGAAGAAAAAATGCGGTGTATTACTAACTGGGCAGCCCTTGTACCGTCTCGAACTTTAATGTTTCATTTCGTTTTCTCTTCTCTTTCTGGGTGTTTCATTTTTTTGTCACGTAGTGCATTCAGAGCACAGCGGGAGGCGCTGTTACAAAGAAATCGCCATACATTCCTTCGATTCTCCTTAGATACACTACTGGCCATTAAAATTGCTACACCACGAAGATGACGCGCTACAGACGTGAAATTTAACCGACAGGAAGAAGATGCTGTGATATGCAAATGATTAGCTTTTCAGACCATTCACACAAGGTTGGCGTCGGTGGCGACACCTACAACGTGCTGACATGAGGAAAGTTTCCAACCGATTTCTCATACAGAAACAGCAGTTGACCGGCGTTTCCAGGTGAAACGTTGCTGTGATGCCTCGTGTAAGGAGGAGGAATGCGGACCATCACGTTTCCGACATTGATAAAGGTCGGATTGTAGCCTATCGCGATTGCGGTTTATGGTATCGCGACATTGCTGCTCGTTGGTCGAGGTCCACTGACTGTTTGTAGAATATGGAATCGGTGGGTTCAGGAGGGTAATACGGAACGCCGTGCTGGATCCCAACGGCCTCGTATCACTACCAGTCGAGATGACAGGCATCTTATCCGCATAGCTGTAATGGATCGTGCAGCCATGTCCCGATCCCTGAGTCAAGAGATGGAGCGTTTCCAAGACAATAACCATCTGCACGAACAGTTCGACGACGTTTGCAGCAGCATGGACTATCAGCTCGGAGACCATGGCTGCGGTTACCCCTGACGCTGCATCACAGACAGGAGCGCCTGCGATGGTGTACTCAACGACGAACCTGGGTGCACGAATGGCAAAACGTCATTTTTTCGGATGAATCCAGGTTCGGTTTACAGCATCATGATGGTCGCATCCCTGTTTGGCGACATCGCGGTGATCGCACATTGGAAGCGTATATTCGTCATCGCCATACTGCCGTATCACCCCGCGTGATGGTATGGAGTGCCATTGGTTACACGTCTCGGTCACCTCTTGTTCGCATTGATGGCACTTTGAACGGTGGACGTTACATTTCAGATGTGTTACGATCCGTGGCTCTACCCTTCATTCGATCCCTGCGAAACCCTACATTTCAGCAGGATAATGCACGACCGCATGTTGCAGGTCCTGTATGGGCCTTTCTGGATACAGAAGATGTTCGATTGCTGCTCTGGTCAGTACATTCACCAGATCTCTCACCAACTGAAAACGTGTGGTCAATGGTGGTCGAGATACTGGCTCGTGAAAATACGCCAGTCACTACTCTTGATGAAATGTGGTATTGTGTTGAAGCTGCATGGGCAGCTGTACCTGTACACGCCATCCAAGCTCTGTTTGACTCAATGCCCTGGCGTATGAAGACCGTTATTACGGCCAGAGGTGGTTGATCTGGGTACTGATTTCTCAGGATCTATGCACCCAAATAGCGTGAAAATGTAATCACATATCAGATCTAGTATCATATATTTGTCCAATGAATACCCGTTTATCATCTGCATTTCTTCTTGGTGTAGCAATTTTAATGGCCAGTAGTGTATTTAAATTCTTTCTAGATGTTTTGGTTTCCCTTCGTCGTGACTGTGCAGTTGACACTTGCTTTATTGGATGACTAAATACTGGAGGTGGCAATTCAGCAGGATTAGTCCCGCACGCGTCGTTCGCCCAACAGCTGGCAGAGACCACTGTAAGCCCAGAGAGTGAGTGGGCGGCGCGGTTTCGCGCAGGAGGGGAGCTGTTAATCTCGCGTAATCACCGCTTCCTCGCGCGACACACGGACGCCGCGGCGGCGTGATCGACCGTATCAATAATTTGGCGCGTTCGGCGGGCAAGTATCAATCAAGCGTGTGGGCGCGGCCAGCCGGCCCGGCCTCGCGGCCGCCGCCTCGCCCGCTCCAGCGCCGCCCGCCTGGAGCGCACGGCCGCGCAAGGAGCTGATGGATACCCCGCTTATCGGCCATCACTGCCTAATGTGGCTCCCCGCAGCCAGGATTAATCAGTTTCGTCGTCGCCAATCGTAATTCCTACAAACGACGGCGTTTTGTACGTGCCCGGAGGTAATGACCGGAATACGTAGTGTGCACTATTGCTTGTGTTGACTGCTGCAGGAGTATCTGTTTTGCTCGCCGACATGTGGCGCTATTTACTTCTGCCACCCTCTTGCCATTAAATAAGACTGTGACGTATTGAGCTATTTTGGCTTCATTATCAGCAAGAGACGAATAGCTACATTACAACCAATTGCATAACATATTGCACCATATCGAAGCTTTGTTGCCATCGAAGAAAAAGAAATTCGGAGTACCTCTACAGCTGTACTCGGAAAGCCACCGTAAAATGCGTGAAATATTCATGTCGCCCACTCCAGTTCCATCTGTGATTGGTACGCGAGAGGAACGATTGTCAGTGACACTCTGTTCAAACGTGAATCCTTCTGAATTCAGTGTTGCGTTTGTTAATTGAGATCAATAATTTTCGACACGTACAAGAACGAGGGCTCTTGAGACTATGAGACTAAATCTATCTACTATTTGTAACGCCTGTCTTGTAACGTAGTCCAGTGGAGTTCGTTCAAATGGTTCAAATAGCTCTGAGCACTATGGGACTTATCATCTGAGGTCATCAGTCCCCTAGAACTTAGAACTACTTAAACCTAACTAACCTAAGGACATCACACACATCCACGCCGGAGGCAGGATTCGAACCTGCGACCGTAGCGGTCGCGCGGTTCCAGACTGAAGCACCTAGAACCGTTCGGCCATACAGGCCGGCCGGAGTTTGTTATTCGTTGTTCGTGACACGGTAGCGCTGATCAAACAAACCCATGAGACTTCATGAGTCTGTTCCTTTTATTCTTCCTGATCTCTTCCCGTAACTCAACTTGGATTGGGTTCTATACCAATTAAATAGTGCCAGTAAACTACGTTTGTATTAACTACTTTTTCTTGTGATGTGCCTGGTATCTTCATTCAACAGGATATTCATGTACTGTTCCACAGTAAATTGCTCCTGCGTACTCAACTGGGATCGATAGTGATGCGAAAACATGTCAAGTATTGCATCATCTTCTATCTATCATGTTTATCTATGCTTGGAGCCCGAACGAGTATTTGCTCGAGTCACTGATCGTATACAGCATATCACGTTTTAATTGGCCAATCTAACGATTCAAGTGCTCAGTTCATTTTCAGTTTGGACATTACTTTTATAAATCGTTAAGTATTGTGATTACAATTTTTTTCCAGTTTTACGGATGAGATTACTGTTAGTGGTCCGGATTGTTCTGTTAGTTTAAAATGTAACGACTAGCTTCAGATACACGCGCATCACACGACACATAGCTTGGATTAATTTCGATAAAAATGTGAACTTCTGTTTCCTACCCTACCATAAATATATTTTATCTTAATACAATATATATTGTATTGTATCTGTTTCCCTTCAGTCTGCGATAATAACATTCGACTCTTTTATTCCTTCCAAAACAAATCTCACTCATCCACGTCAGCTCTCATGCCTTTCAGTACCAAATTCGCAAATGCACTGCAGCGTTTCTCACACTCTGCGTCACCGGGATGTCTAAGCCTCGTCTCTGTTGTCTATCACTCAGAATCCGTAACACCAATTCATGACGCCGCATAACCATAGCGGCTGTTCACTGCCCGAGACAAGAACACTCGTGTGTCGCCGATGCGGTTAGTGTATGTTGTATCGGGCTAATGTTGCTGTCAGTAGATGCGTGCTTGCTTTGCTATGAGTTTTGACTATTTCGCTTTTGCTGATGATGATGGATGCACCACAAAATACTCGTTAGGCAAAATACAGAAATTTTCAACTTACGCAGCCTTGCCGTTCACTTCAGCACACTCAGTTCCTTTAGACTTATCCAGGCTGTAGAGCATTTACTCCTGAAAATATTTTATCAGAGTGTGACGAATGCGTAGTTCACGTTATCGCTCTTGGTGCTAGTTACACTTCATAGACGATTGTTTGAGGGAGTTAGGACAGCCGAAGCCATCGGAGTTAGTAAGGTCTGTATGCTAAACAGGACAAACATGACTGGTTTTGAGTTGGTTATACGCGATTTTTTATTGTTGTTGTAAAACTGCTACGAAATGTCTAAGGGCCGAGTGGATTACATATATTCACAGTTGTGAGATCACGGTAGCAGGTTTATCGAAATGAACCGTAGAGTTCCAAAATCCTCCGTTGTCGCCGACGTCTCCTTACTCGTTCAAATTAACTGCCTCTACATACTGAGATATGCTGGAGCGTGTGAGTGACCGAAAGAGAGACAGACAGAGAGAGAGAGAGAGAGAGAGAGAGAGAGAGAGAGAGAGAGTGGGGCAGGGAGGAGGGAGGGGGAAGGAGGGAGGGAGAAAGAGGGAAAGACAAACCAACACGCCTAGGAGTCGTGCTAGACAGATCACGGACATACAAATATCGTTGCGAGAAGACCTACCGAAAGACTGCTACCAGGAAAAATGTAAGCAGAGTTTCGATGAGCGCCACACTCTACACTGTGTTTCATGCGGACCTGACAGACTTAAATCTCGCAAGGGATTTCTTAGTAATGAGCGAAATGAGCCCCAGAAGGACTACCCTGCCTCACAAGAGATGCCAGGGGCAATACATAAGCTTGGAAGAATACTGAATCCCATCAGGAAGGGTGTAGCGGCAGTCAAAACAAATATAATGAAGTGGGACCTTTTGGAAGTTATTACGACAGGACATCCGTGATAGAATTTACGTGCGGTACCTCGATTCTTCTGCACATCTCAGGGAATTTCCCATCTCTGCGTGCGTCGAAATATTTCTCTTAACAGAAATTTATGACAGCGAAAGACATGGAAATCATGCACCAGTCAAATATTGTTCCTCACAGAACACATAGAGGAAGGGTTTGAAAACAAGCAAATAAGAGGCGTACCTCTAGTAAACTTAAGTTCTTCATATGACACCGTCCATCATAGAGCGCTCATGAGAAAAGTCTACAACACATTTAAGCACCATCAGTCTCCTCTCCTCATTATAGGAGACCATTTGTCACAACCATACAAAAGCATAGGTACTATCATCAGTGCATAAAATTTAATTTGTGTGTCCTTTCTTATTTTGTTGTTACATGTTCTGTTTATAGTGTCAGGTAGCAGTCGGAATTTATAAAAATTTATTTCTGACATCTTCAGCTTCATCGTGGAAAATCAACAACCTAGTCATAGACAGTTAGAATTTGTCATTCTGCTGAATTATATTATTGTCAATTACTATCTTTGAACCGACAAGAAACTTTTAGTTGAAATTCGCCACTGCTTCTTAGCTGTTAAAGAATACCGGTAGGATGTAGTTAATAACTGAAGAGCTGACACCTGGACAATTGCACGTCAGCCTCCTTGATTGTAAGTTAGACCTACCTAATAGCAAATAAAATTATTTTCAAAATTGTGCCACTAATTCTAAAATATTTTGTACATTTCTATGAGTTATATATAGCTACGTCAAAGTGGATATTGAAAACGTTCGTTGATAGGGGTGCACTTGTCTTGTTCACTGGGACACGGAATAAAAAATGGTTCAAATAGCTCTGAGCACTATGGGACTTAACTTCTGACGTCTTCAGTCCCCTATAACTTAGAAGTACTTAAACCTAACTAACCTAACGACATCACAGGCATCCATGCCCGAGGCAGGATTCGAACCTGCGACCGTAGCGTTCGCGCGGTTCCAGACTGTAGCGCCTAGAACCGCTCAGTCCCTCCGGCCAGCACGGAATAAAATACTGTGAAAATGCAAGTCAGTAAAATCATTTAGAATGTTTTAATCATCCACTATTTCATCTTTTCGAACCTGCGACCGTAGCGGTCACGCGGTTCCAGACTGAAGCGCCTTTAACCGCACGGCCACACAGGCCGGCTCATCTTGTTACCAACGGCTGATTGGAACTTAACCTAAAAACCTGAAGAACGATCGCATTGGTTCTGCTTGCTGCGTAGTGTTTGTCAAATGTATTCAAAGCCTTGAAATCGACCGCTGTCAAGCGGACGCGAACTTGTTGATGAATAAACTTCAGACGTCAGAAAACGCGGAACTCCGATAGCATGTGACAAGAAAGTCACTGCTGTTGCGACAAACATTTCATCCGACAGCTACCTGTCACCTACACCCAGTCCTAATTCCTTGTTTTTGCTGCTCGCCTCTGCTTCTCGTTTCACCCACCGCAAATTAGTCGTCAAGTCCCGCGTTTGGGGTGATGCGCGGTAACTGCAAAATTACTTGTCGCGTCGGCCGCTGGCGTGAAAGACAAGAGGATGGCGCCAGCGGTGTCGGGGGTGTGGCGGCGGCGGGTCACGCGCCTCGGCTCGCCCGCGACGTGTGTGCGTAACGCAATCAGACGACGTCTGCGGCCGGCGTGATTGATACGGCAATCTGTGGGCGCAGCGGACGGTGACATTGGCTGGGCGCCCTTCGTTTATCTGGACGCCGACAGCCGCGCCGCCCCGGGGTTGCGCCGGCCGCAGGCTTTCCGTCCGACAGGTGATAACGGGGGCGGCTTCCACAGTGGAGGGGGGCGCAGGCGGGCCACAGCGCGACAGCTGCCGCGCGTCAGCGGCCGCCGGCGACCAGCGGCTGCTATCTGCCGCCGATACGGCCCAGGGGCCACGGCCCTCGCCTGTCCGTGGCAAGCTCGGCAAGCAGCGGCCGAAATAACATTTTGATATCACATAACTGCACAGTGCCCGGCCATCGCTTTTAATTTCCCGTTATGATATAATAATTTTCCTTTCGGGGACAAGGAGAAATTTTGTCAGCATGATAACGAAATACACTGATGTTTCAAAGAAACTCGTACAGGCATGCGTATTCAAATACAGAGATACGTAAACAGGCAGAATACGGCGCTGCGGTCAGCAACGCCTATAAAAAACAGCAAGTGTCTGGTGCAGTTGTTACATCGGTCACTGTTGCTACAATGACAGGTTATCAAGATTTAAGTGAGTTTCAACGTGGTGTTATAGTCGGCGCAGCATCTCCGAGATAGCGATAAAGTGTGGGGATTTTCCCGTACGACCATTTCAGGAGTGTACCGTGGATATAAGGAATTCGGTGGAACATCAAATCTCCGACATGGATGCTGTGTTGGTTAATTCACCCTAATCAGCCAATTGCTGTCGAGCGGGAGGGCCGGGCCACATAAACGGCATTCACAGTTTATAACAACAACACTTTTATTAACTTTTCTTTGCCCAAATAAAATTTTATCTTTAAAATTCAAAATCCTTGCAAGCACGGGCAACCGCCCTATTCAAACAACGACATTAATCTTTAACCAAGCATTAAGTGACTTGCAAGTTAATTAAATTCTATACACAGTAAAGCTCCCAAATCGAGACTACAATAATGAGATAAAGTTTAACTAATAATGGATATCACAATTGTTTTAACACAAAAGAAAATACCAACAGATACACCCCATCGTGACATATTTTCAAAACAGGTGACGTCACAAAGGCACGGGCAAATTCAAGTAGCAGAAGGAGGGCCCACTGGATCCAGACCAGAGGCGGCTACACCCAGAACCCACACAAAGCGGACGAGCTGGACAGGTTGCCGCACACAGTACACTACAACACACAAATCTTTTATAAAATCCTTTACAGATCCAAATCAGGGCCGCACGACTCGATTCGGGTAATTTGGCCGAGTCCAGTTCCCACACTACAAGCCAGGTTCGGCCTTGCAAACGTGTCAAACAGACCACAACCTCTGCGTCGTGCACCGGCCTGCTCAACCACGCTCGCCTCCGATTCTCACGCCCGCGCGGCTCTCCGGCTGTGCCCTCTCTAGCCCCCACGCCCGTCGCGGCCAAAAGCCACGTCATACGGCCGAGCCCAAAGATCGCACCATGGCGACCCGATCGATCAATGGATACGAGCCGGCACAGCTCAGATGCAGCCGGAAAAAATCCTGCAAGAACGGGATCAACGACGACAAAAGAGAATCGTTCAACGCGACAGAATTGCAACCCTTTCTCAAATTGCTGCATATTTCAATGCTGGGCCATCAATAAGCGTGAGCGTGCGAACCTTTCGACGAAACATCATCGATATTGGCTTTCGGAGCCGAAGACCCACTCGTGCACCCTTGATTACTCCACGACACAAAGTTTTTCGTCTTGCCTGAGTCCGTGAACACCGCCATTGGATTGTTGATGACTGGAATCTTGCTGTCTGGTCGGACCAGTCTCGTTTCGAATTGTATCGAGCGGATGGATGTGTACGGGCTACGAGACAACCTCGTAAATACATGGACCGTGCCTATCAGCAAGGGACTATTCAAGCTGGTGGAGGCTCTGTAATGGCGTGGGGCGTGTGCAGTTGGAGTGATACGAGACCGTGACACGTCTAGATACGACTGTGACGGGTGATACATACATAAGCATCCTCTCTTATTATCTACGTCCATTCGTATCCATTGTGCGTTCCAACGGACTTGGGCAATTCCAGCAGGACAATGTGACACCCCACGCGTCCAGAATTTTCACAGAGTGGCTCCTGGCATACTCTTCTGAGTTTAAACACTACCGCTGGCCACCAAATTCTCCAGACATTAACATTTTTGAGCATATCTTGGATGCCTTGCAACGTGCTGTTTAGAAGAGATCTCAGCCCCCTCTTACTCTCAGGGATGTATGAACAGCCCAGCAGGATTCATGGTGCCAGTTCCCTCCAGCACTACTTGAGACCTTAGTCGAGTCCATGCCACGTCGTGTTGCGGCACTTCTGCGTGCTCGCGAGGGCCCTCCACGATATTAGGCAGGGGACGTAGTTCCTTGGTTCTTCAGTGTACTAAATGTATTAGATCAGAAACGCTATTAGTATTGCGTGCACGAAGTAAGTTTGCGATCCAACATAAAATGTACCATGAAGTAAACCCCCTACCACAGAGAAGTAGTCGTTGTAATGAAGGTGGCGTGTTTGTGTGCTTGCAAGTAGCCTCGTCACAGTGCTATTTATTCTACGAGAATTCGGAACGACTTCCAGGTTGCCTGTTTAAAGCCTTCCAGGGGGAAATATAATTTGATATTCTGTACCGGTACAGTGGTTATAAGATATGTTCCAGTGTACTTTAATACGTACACACATCAGTATGCTGGTTGTTTTTTCTCTGAATGGAACAGTCTTTTGAGAAACACCTCACAAACTTTACGACCTGATGTTTTCTGCACGGCCTTAACTTTACCAGTAAGTGGACTACGCATGTCAGTGTTGACTAACCGTTTTGCGTCCACGCAGATCCTCTGCAACGTCTGACCCGTTGCCCATGTGAAAATAAGCATTAACGTCTGACCACTTGTACTCAGGGAAACCACTCAGTATAAAAACATACGTCTTGTAGTACGTATGACTGTCAGTCTGCAGATGAAATAAATCCTGAAAGAATGTTTTTCAGAACAACGTCTTCAGTCGTCAATAGAACTATCGACACTTATACCCATTACACCCGTATTTCATGTAGCTATTGACCAAATTCAAAAATTTAAAGAGCTGTCCTAATCCACACGTTACTTGATATAAATTTATGTTAAAAATGTGAGGCAATAAGACAAATATTATAGTGAGATACGGTGTGTGTGTGTTTATGTTGAGAGAGCGTAAATGGTGGTGCGCAAATACCCGGACTTTATTCATTCAGTATTTCAGAATGAGACCACAAAGCGATTTCCACCAAACGTTACACATAATTTCACGCCTTTACGAAACCTTTTCGCGCTGACAACCTCCATAATATTATTAAATAAGAAAATTTATGTCTTATTACATTTTCGCTATTCTTAAGCATTTGACAGCACTTTTTAACTTATTACTTCTTTACTGCAGACTATTCGAAACACAGTTTGCACTTAGTATCCAAATACAGCACCGAATGGACCTGCAAAATTTTATCATTGTACAACATGTAGATCAGAAGATACGATGTCAAAAACACTGATAAACACTGAGATGCGTGCAAAACTAGCTTCTGTTTAAAACTGAGAGGAAATTATGTAAGTCTGCAGACCTTCGTGGCCGTTGTCACTGAAGTTAAAATCTTCTGGTTATTAGGCCGCGTCATGTTTCTTCTAAAATGTTCGACGTTTCGACCCCTCTGCTGGGATCTTCCTCAGTATCTTTTGGTGTCCACTACTGCTGTTCTAGCAGTAGTGGCCACCAAAATATCCTGAGGAAGATCCCAGCAGAGGGGTCGAAACGTCGAATATTTTAGAAGAAACATGACGTGGCCTAATAACTCAGAAGATTTTAACTTCTGAGAGGAAATTACCCAGACTATACTCAACCCGTGTTTCATAATGAGAGAATTTACAGACTTCCAACAATCTGTAAACATACTTTCAAATCTTTTCTAAATTTTTCCTCATTTACATGCTTATCTTCTTTTCCTTGTGCCTTCGTCCAGCCTCGGTGTTGGACTGGAATGGTTCTTAATGGATTTGGCTTGGCTAGGTGCCAGTCTGACATTAACGTAGTGTGATGTGAGAAACCGCCTAAAAACCACATACCGACTGTTCGGCACACCGACCCTCATCGTTAATCGAGACACACGCACGGTTATCATTTATTACAGTAATGAGCAAGATAAATTCTCATTTGGGTGGCACTGCCATAAAATGTAGGAACCTAGTCTCAGGCATGGTTATCCATTGTAACACTTCAGTCTGAACTGATGTTACACAATTTATAGTTCAGGCTAAGTATTCATAAGCACTTTGGTATTCGGCGTTGACTCTCCCATAATCACTCGTTGGCAAATACGAGAGTGCATTCGATGCATCCGGCAAGGTGTCAATATAATACGTGTTTTGAGTACAAATTATGACCCAGGAATGTAGGTAAAGAAATTCAGTTTTCCGTTCTCATAGTGAAAGAATATGAAATAATGATATTTCACATCCAACTAAAGATGGGCGGGCTCCAGCGTTAAACACATTGCATGATCAAGTTGTTCTCAACAATCGAGAGGGAAGGGAATGCATTATCATGGTTATTATCAGGAAATATAGTAAGCTGCACTATAGGGCACATAACGACACATATAACACTTGGGGGAAATTACACGTGAGTAATGTTAAGCCTCTTGAAGAATGAATTGCTGGAAAAATTTGATGAACGTGTAAAGTACGAAACGAAAAAGTCTTATAGGAATAATCAGATACCAAAGTCAATAAAAAGCACTTACCAGAACAGCTTGTAGGTGTGTTACGGTTTGTGGGACTACATGCTATGTGAGTCGAAAGAGTGGTAGATGTGAAAAGCATGCGGACGGTATGCGGAAACGAATTGCTTGTCACTGGAAGGCAGAAACAACTGGTGGATGGGGCGAAGTGCGCTGTTACTGCAGTGAACGTTAGTACGTGATAGTTTTGTTTTATAGTACCATCAAATTTGTAGGTGAAAAGAACGGTGAAAACTGCCACAGTAGGGCTGGAGTCCACGGAGAGGCCAGATTAGTGGCGGCAGTACGGGGGCGAGGAGGAACGGCGTGGTGTGGTGTGGCGCTGCCCCGGGCAGGTGCCTCCACAGTGCCAGGCGGGCGCAGCCATTAATCTTGGCGCCCCTGGAGTATCGTATCTCGTCACACTATTGTGAGCTCCTCTGCTATGAAAGTCGCTTCGATCAAAAGCGTCCAAAGTCGCTTACAGGGTGACAGGACGTCCGCATGCGCCATGCCTGGAGCGACAGAAATTTCGGGACACCGGACAACCTTCATCACTCATTCTTTCGTTTATTATTTTTTCTGCAAATAACAGCGTTTCTGCTATTCAAAACTTAAATTATTTTTCTTTTTCTAATTTCATATTTTGTGTAAAAATTCACAGTCACGCGGTGGTAACATTAAATAATATGTTCTTCTGTTTCCAGCCGCGTCAAAATGCCACGAGCTTTCGACCAAGCATTCCTTGGAAATTATCAAGTGGAATGACTACTAACGGGCTGTTATAAACCCTTATGTACTCTATCCGCAGTCTGTGACGTCACCGGTGCTCAAGGCATCGCCATATGTAGACATACGTTGATTCCAAGTTCGCTGCACCCCCTTTAACCTCGCCATCACCATATCCCACATAGTGCTGAGTTCCAGACCGCTGTCTTTATTAACGGTATTACCTAGAACCTTTATTCCTGTGGTTTCTTTAATTACACAGTCCCACAACAGGTTTCGTCAAATCCGATCCGGTGACCGTCTTCCAGATCTTGCTAGGCTACAGTGGATTTTTCGGGATAATTCAAGCGACGATATCTCTCATTGTCCTTCCTACGCTGTTTCTCATTGTTTCTCCGACGTAAAATTGACCAAAATTGTAAGGTATTTTGTAGACTCCAGGTGTTCTAAGACCCTGCCGCATATTTAACTGGTTTCAATAACTATTGAATTTTTATCGGACGCCTGAAGATCGATTTGATTTTGTGTCTTTTCAGCAGGCGGCTTGTCTTGCCCTACACGGAGACACAGAATGGCATAAAAACAAGATTCTTTTCCTGCTTCTTTTCATGATTCTCGCTCGAAATCATTTTATTTATTTGGCGAACGTTGTAGTCGTTGTTTCTTAAGACGTTATGTATGATGAAGACATTGTGGCTTTTCTTGCCGACAAGGGCAACTACGATACGAAAATTTGCATGCTGCTGGACGGAGATACCTACTGGAATTTCCTACGCGACGCATCTTCGACTATAATACGAGCTGTGTTCCGAAAGTAAGATGCGATTGGCCGCGAAATGGAAACCACAGTGAAAATCAAAAGTGTTTTATTTGCAGTAGTTAGCCACACCTTCCAGCAACATCTCTACACAGTTGGCGCTCCGTCTGAGACATTTGTAGTAGCGTTGTACCAACTTTCCAAAACCCTCGTCACAGAAAGCGGCCGCCTGCACTTTTCGACGATTCTCTATGCTTACCTGCAGTTCGTTGTCTGTGCAAAAACATTTACTTCATAGCCAGCGGTTCATATCATTAGAGATGAAAATCAGGCGAAGCTGTATGGAGGGCGATCAAACACTTCCCATCAAAAACGCTTCTGGGGCGTCCTCATTGCCTTTGCACAGTTGCGGCCGACAACTGTCATGTAGGAGGAAATGCATGGCAGTTGTATGGGCTGCATCAAATCAGGATAAATCTCCCACGGGCACTCATACTCGGCGGGAGACACTATTTTCTAGGCATTTTTAAGTGCTCACTGTGCGCTCAGTACTGAAAATACAGACGTGAAGCGAACAATGGGCACACTTGACACACTGTCCAACACACCTATCCAAAGCTTTATCGGGTTTTCATTATGGTTTTCGTTTCGCGACCAATCGGACCTTACTTTCGGAAGACGCGTCGTAATAACAGAAAAAAGCATCTCAACTTCTCCATAACTCGTCGTTTGTACATGAAAGGGTCAAGAATCTTCTCCCTCAGGCATATAAACCACCTTCTGTTTGTGCTCCATCGAAGATCCACGAGGATGAGACCCCCTTTCGCCGTATCATTCACGCTATTGGTTCGCCACAACACAAGCTGGCGAAGCACTTGGCTACAACGTTTATTAAGTGAATGAGGTGATGTCAAGCAAGAATCACACGAAGGCCACTGACGAGAAGCAGGAAAAGAAGCTTGCTATTTCTCTTTCTTTCGCTCCGTATCAAGCAAGATAAGCCGCCTACTGAAAAGGCGCAAAATCGAACCCATCTTCAGGCGTCCGATAAAACTTAGCAATTACTCAGACCAGTGGAAGATGTGGCAGATCTCAGAACAAATGGAATCTACAAGATTCAAGGATCTACTTGACTCTTCGGACTGTGGCCATTCTTATGTCGAACAAACACTACAGAACAAGACAGGAAGGACCACGAGAGGTTTTATCGCCTGCGCTATCCCGAAAAATCCATTTTAAGTGAGCATGCTCTAGATAACGGCCATCGGATCAAATTTAGCGAGAGCTCTGTCGTAGCTCGCACTAACGGCTTCTGGGACTGCGTAATTATAGAATCCATCGAAATAAAAATCATGTATAACACAGTTAATAGAGACGTCACACTGGAGCTCAGCGAGGCGTGGCTTCCACCGTCGTGACATTGAAAGGGAGTATGGAAACCAGGTATGCACATATATATCGATGCCGTCAGCACCAGCGACATCACAGCTAGCAACTACTGTGTGTTATGACTTTCCAGCAGTCCGTTAACAGTCATTGCACTTGACAATGGCCGAAGAGTAGTTGACCGACAGCTCGTGACATTTTAACCACTTTCACGCGGCTGGTTCAAATGGTTCAAATGGCTCTGAGCACTATGGGACTTAACATCTGAGGTCATCAGTCCTCTAGAACTTAGAACTACTTAAACCTAACTAACCTAAGGACATTACACACATCCATGCCCGAGGCAGGATTCGAACCTGCGACCGTAGCAGTCGCGCGGTTCCGAACTGAAGCGCCTAGAACCGCATGGCCACAACGACCGGCCACGCGGCTGGAAATGCACGAAAATTTTATTCATCCTCATTTGTTGCTACAGAGGCCTTCTGAACTAATAGTAACCGTAACATTTATGTAAAGTGCATCCAAACATTGTGACTTATTTTTGTTCTCAGAATGAGATTTTCACTCTGCAGCGGAGTGTGCGCTGATATGAAACTTACTGGCAGATTAAAAATGTGTGCCGGACCGAGACTCGAACTCGGGACCTTTGCCTTTCGCGGGCCAGGGCTCTACCTTCTGAGCTTCCCAAGCACGATTCACGCCCCATCCTCACAGCTTTACTTCTGCCAGTACCTCGTCTCCTACCTTCCAAACTTAACAGAAGCTCTCCTGTGAACCTTGCAGAACTAGCACTCCTGAAAGAAAGGATGACTGCGAAGACATGGCTTAGCCACAGTCAAAGCCTCAATTCAACGACTGTTTTTCAAGCCACTGCTATTATCGATGAATCACACTGCTCCGATCACGAATGAGTAACTATTCCATACGACTTTAATAATTCTTGATTACTTGCTTAAATGCAAACAAGTTCCCGATAGCATTCGACAAAATTAAGATCTTTAGTGGGTACTTTTTCATTTAAATTTTGATATCCCTCGAGCCCCGCGCAGAGCCGAGTGTTTGCGAAGTGTGGCGGACAAGCCGACTTGTGTGACGTCAGGGCCCGTACAATCCATAGGCCCCGACCAATTAGCACTGATGTAACTGCGAGTCCTTGATTTGTCAAGTACGGAAACTGCAACATTTTACTGGTAGAAGCTCCGTTTCTGATCTCTCTATACACCGCTTCACAGGTAAGAGTGAAGCACCCGGAAGGGGTGGACGACGTGAAAGGGAAGTTCGTGATTTAAGGGGGTACCTGATGTTACTTCGGTGAATACAATATCGAGTCAATGTACGATGTTATACTGACGTACGACCATATCTTCTGGGTGTAAGGTGTAACACAAAATCCACCGAATACGAGTGTCTACTGAATATACTAGCAAAATATGGCGTCTTCCTTTCTGCAGGCCTCAAGCTTTTTCCTTGTGATGCTGGGAGAGTTCTTGCTTCCCACTAGTTCCACTTTATGTGACACGTCTTCTGGGTGCTTTAATTGCTTGTCAGGGAGTGTGTTTCGTTAAGATCCTTCCAATGACTCTCATTCGGGTGTCAGCTTTTCCTGCAACTAGTCAGTTCACTTCAGATCACACCTTACACCTCATGACTATTGGCTGTTTCTAAGCACCAGCGGGTTGAATGTCTCGAGAACGAATCCTTATTAGCACGGTTTTTCGTAAAAAACTACGGGAACGTCGTGTTAGTGGTTAAAGAATTTTCTTATTTAGTTGGTTCAAATGGCTCTGAGCACTATGGGACTTATCATCTGTGGCCATCAGTCCTCTAGAACTTAGAACTACTTAAACTATGAACGTCCCCTTAGAAAAATTATGAATGACTGTGCTAGTAAACTTCTACGTTATTTGTATCAGTACGTTCAGTTTTACTCAGCTGTCTCTGTATCAGACAGTTCTCTCTTTACTTATTCTGATCATCACTAAACTGACACACAATATTTTTTACCGCAACGGAATCTGACTTTCAAAAATCCCTACAAACGAATGGCCCTTACTAACAATAACCTATACCTTTCATGAATCACTTACCTCACAAATATCTTCGATACTCGAACTACTGCAATACAGCGAGTGCCAATACTGACAGCTAAATAAAAGATTCTAACTACTGAAGGCACTAACTACCGATAGGCATAGTTAGCAAATGGAAGATTTTGATAGAGAATAAACGAAGTATTTACCTTAATAATGCTCAAAAGTCATCATATATGTATCTATCAATTCACGACATCCATCTTTACAAAGTTCCTTTTTCTGGCGGACACACGTCCAGATCGTCCTCTTATAGCAACCTCTCAGAACTCTGGCATCTCTCTCTCCACATCCACCACTGCTGGCGGCTCACCTCCAACTGCCCAACTCTATGCGCTGTTCACATCCAACTGCCCAACACTACAATAGCGAATATTTCAACAATGAGTCCAACCAGCCACAGACTGCACATAGCGCAGTCAATGATTTTCACACAAAGCTCTACGTGGCGTTACTAACATAAAAACCTAATGTGGTGTGCGTACTGTAAGACCTTCGGTACACACACCATCAGATTATTTGACTCGTCGCTCTAACGAAGTAGGCGAGTGTCAGCAATATGTCTCGTGGTCTTATCGTGGCGTGTTTATCTTCTGCCGTTAGGTCAGACGATAGAAATACCACTTGCACGCTTAGAGTAGTAGATTGACGGTGACGAACTTTAAACAGAACTTGATTAATTTTCAAACACATTTATTGAAATAATAACAAGCATAAAAATAACTTAACTGGTTTCTGGATGCTATTTACAATTGACAATCTGAAGTTCCTTTGGTCTTGGTACGTTAATCTTATTCTCACATATCTCTGATACATGACAAAGTGTCTATACATTTCTCTTCATGGCTATGTACAGGAATGTGATAATCTTATTAGGCGCAGACTGAAACTTGACTATAGACTGGTACAGACTAATGTAGACTGGTACAGACTAATGTAGACTGGTACAGACTAATGCAGACTGGTACAGACTGGTGCAGACAAATGCAGACTGACTAATCGGAGGTCTGTACACTCTTTATAATACCTCGAGCGTTCAGATATCACTGTACGAGTGTGATCTGCGAGGAGAAAAGGTTCTACGTTAGCAGCAATCTCATTGGCCGCGTTACATATTAATACGCAGATCGGCAGAAGCAGAATTTGGTCCGTCTCTAAGACAGCGCCATCTTGTAGTGTGGAGACGGACGAGCGCTGTGCCTGCGCTGTTGTGCTTAGCGAGGCGTGCTCCAGTGGGACAGTTGTGTACGCGCTGACTACGCGGAACTATGTACACAACACCTAAACAGCCTAAACAGTCCTCTAGAACTTAGAACTACTTAAACCTAACTAACCTAAAGACATCACACACATCCATGCCCGAAGTAGGATTCGAACTTGCGACCGTAGCTGTCGCACAGTTCCAGACTGAAGCGCCTAGAACAGCTCGGCCACACTGGCCGGCTCCTATTTAGTTAATATCGTGTTATAACTCGCTTGTTATGTGAGAAAGCCATTAAAGATTCATGAGAGACGTATCGTTCTTGTTAGCATATGTTATAATCAAACGTAAATTAATAACATATTAGCACTAAAGCCAACAGAAGACTATAAGATAAAATACAAAGTCTGTTATAAAGAAGCTATAACCTAGTGTAGTGTTTCAAGGCACCATGTCATAGTGCACAGATGTGTCGGTATACAGTACAGTTCCAGTTGTTTATCATTTTTCTCATTCAGTTCCAAGTTCCCCAAAAGACTGTGGGACATCCTAGAGAGGTGGCATGAGCCCACTCTCATATTTCTATCTTACTCTGAGTAATTCGACTTTCCTCTCTCATTGCATGTGGTGAAAAGTCGCTATTCCTTCACACGCGGACTTCCCATGCAGCGTCTCTCGTCACACGGGTGGTCCAGTGAGAGGCGGGTACTGCTGAGCTTGAAAGGGTTAAGCCGATGGGTGTGAGGGAGTCGAGTGGATGCTTTCCAGATGCCGACATTGTCATAAGAGCGGCGGCGACAGGCCCACAGGGGCCTGACGGAGCGGCTGGGCTATCTGGCGGGCTACCAGCGAGGCGTGGGAATGACTTGTGTTCCCAGGCAGTCTTGGCAAGCAAATTCCCGCGTTTTCTGCAAAATCATAACTGTGATTGGCTTGCTCAGGGAATAGCTCCGTGACGTAGCAAAATCGGCGCAGAAATTGGCGCCAAGTATCTCCATTGGTGGAATACTACTGCGTCGGCAATAGAAGGAAATTTTCCGCCGGTTTTCGAGTTGCTGATTGGAACGTTTAACCACGACCACTGTCGTGGGGGCAGGAATGTTCTGTGTTCGGCTTGTACGGGTGCTCTTGAGAGAGTCGGCTCTCGCCTTTCGGTCGGAGTAGATTACAAGACTGAGCTCTCGCTGCTCTGGACAGCCTGCCTTCTGTTTGCTGTCTAATATACTTTCATTTGATTGTAACTGTTTGACGAAGTTGCTGAAGTTTCTACTTCAACGTAACTTTCCGAGTACAGTTGGCAATTGAGCGTTCTGTGTACAAGGGACCTATGTTGTCCGTCTTGGCTAAAGTTGACTGTTTCGGAGTTACTGTGTGACTTCGCTTGTTAAAATCACTCACTGTACCATCAGTGATTGTGTAGCGAGCCTTCTTCATCTCCCTCAGAGGCGCATTTGGGTTGCTAGGAAGTCTTTAGCCGGGAGCAACCAGACCAGGATAATTTGTTTCGGGCTATACTCGCGACATTATCATCACCACGACGGGACATTGAAGCAACCAGCCATCGCCTCCAGTATGCTAGATACCAGAGTTAAGAAGACAGCTTGGTAATGTATGTCCGCAGCACCGGCAGATTAGGGCATTTTACCAGGTGATAATCAGAGCTCAGCAGAGTGCGCCTGTTCGTTCTAACTTTGTTCTGTCTTGGGTGTTCATTGTCTGAGTTCTCCCTACTGTAACAGCAATTAGAGTTGGGTTGGCTGGGTGTTTCTCTAAAGATTTGAGTTGGAAGGAATTGTCTCCACATACCACTTCGTCATAAATGTCACAATCTAGTTTATGGACAACTTCACCTTCACAGCATTTATTTGAGTATCCAATTTGATGTGTTGTAAATGTTTCATGTGGTTTGTTTATTATTTTGAGTTTAGTCATAATAAATCAAATTGTTATTTTGGAAAGAACTTTCATTCTGTTGATCGGTAGAGCAACACTTTCATTTCTCACTACGTTAATGAAACTTTCCTTTACCTAAGTAATTTCTATCCAATTAAATTATTGCAGGTGCCAAACTCATCTCTACTCCACTTGCAGGGTCGATTACAGTCAGTTCGCGTTTCTTCTTAATCCATGTGCAACAGCAAAAGTCGGAGTTAGAAAAGGGGAGGGGGGGGGGGCTTAGAGCATCATTTCCATATGAAGATTCGAGATGAATTTAGTGTTAAATACACTGCTAGCCCTAGCACCTCGCATCGTTACGAAATAAATACAAATAATTTCTGTACTACTTAGTGTTAAGTAAATATAACTGTGTTCACTATCAGATGTGAATTTGTTCGATTTGGTGAATTTTTATAAGCTGATGTCCTCACTGACACAGACATGTAACTTTCTTTTTTGTCTTACTGCGTGTTCACGAACAATGAATTTATTATTGATGTATACGACTGATAGAATGACAGGACTAGCGTATCGACAAGGGACGAAAGTAGCGTTTTAATAGAGCTAACGTGGGATTTTTAATCGCGTCCACTATCGTTAACAAGCTCTATGGTTTGCGAACCAAATAAAGCCGACAACTGCCGCTGGAAAGAGCTCAGAGCGCAAAATCACGCTAACCAGTTCGTCCCGAGTGCGACTGCACTGTGTCTCGTGACGTTGGACACCTCGTCCTTGCGCACGTAAACGTTAGCTGCCTCGTCCCGTGTGTCGACGGCTTTAGAATACGGTCTCTTTAGTAGACCTGTTGCATCTTCTACGTTTTCTGTCAATATAATGAAGTCTTTGCTTCACCTTCCTCACAGCATTCTCTACGTAATTGTTCTAATTTACTTTACTCCTAATAATAGTCGCTTGAATCGAAAACCCAGGGGATACCCCAAGCGCTCAGTCAGGTCAACAGTGCCATTAATACGAATGGGTGCTGTGCACATTACAAGTTATCGTCAGCTAGACTGCCGCTGGTCCACCGAGCACAGGTCTGCTCGCAGTATTAGCCAGCCAGCATTCTGCGACGGCACAGTAGCGCTTGTGTTTTGATGCGCGCCGCTCGTTTGTCTCCGTCAGTGGACGCCTGGAGAGTGTCCTTCCTGGACGTGCAGAGTACGTGGCCAGCCGATCCGGCTTTTATTTCACACTGCTGTCACGCTTGTCAGCTCGAGGAGCAGCGCTCGCCTCCAGGGGGGTGGGAGGGAGATGCCGCACAAAAGGGTTCACTTAAGGGGTGGAGGGGCGAGGGAGGAGGATGAGGGGGAGGGTGTGTGGCCACCACCGACGCCCCGACGCCAGATGCGGCCTGCTGGAAATATCTTTTATATCACATTTGCGCTGATGTCAGAGTTTCTCATAAAAATTACAGCGGCGGATGCCAGTGGTAACGGCTGCCGGCCGGGGAGCGGACAAAGAGCGCCTGGCGCAGCGGGCCCCGTTTATTTGTCTTGGCCGGACGATACGGGGTGCCGCGCCGGCCATTGTGCGCACTCCAGCTACGCACGCGTGCCTCTGCACACACACGCACGCACGCACGCGTGCGCTTTCTCCACCCGCAGACAATGTGTCTGCACTGAGGCTGGGCCGCCACCACACTTCACAGCTGCCCTTACATTTTGACAGGAGCCGAGTGAGGCGTCCACTAGGTAGTAAAACTCTCCGAGCTTCTGTGGTTTCGCCACTGGTCGCTCACTCGCTACCAGGCGACCACTCTAGATCTTGTTGCTCTCAATTACTTTTTAGCACGCTACATTCTATTCCAAGATCAACTGAGTCGCTGTTGAGTATAGAAACAGCGAGTTTTGTGTAATTTCAGTGGAAGTAGAGCGAAATTTTCAATGTGCACAGAGGTTCTAAAAATATGGGTGTATTTTCTCAAGTACGCTATATGATGAAAAGTATGCAGTACAAGATTAACCACTAGATCTCACGAGACGCGGGCCGCCAGTACAAAAGGAGGCGGGAGGAGGGGGGGGGGGTACTGTGTTCTCTGTGGAGGAGCATTAGCAGCAAAATGGGTCGGTCAGTGGCCCTCATTGACTTCGAACGTGGAGTAGCCATTGGACGTCAACAGAGTTACAAATCCTTAAGGACATGATCAGGCCGGGGGCAATCTGCAACGTATCATAACTGATGAACATTTCACGAGCTGAAAAAAGCACTTTTTCGATGGTCCGTTTCGACGCCATTATCGAAGCTTACGCTTTTGAATATGCCCAACATATTATCCAACAGCTTTACAAGTGGTCTCACACTGCATATATACAGCCCCCTACCATGAGAATCACTACGTATCAGAATGTCGAATGTAAAATTATTATGTACAAAAATACACTATTGGCAATTAAAATTGCTATACCAAGAAGAAATGCAGATGATAAACGGATGCCGGCCAGTGTGGCCGAGCGATTCTAAGCGCTTCAGACTGGAACCGCCCGACCGCTACGGTCGCAGGTTCGAATCCACCCACGGGCATGGGTGTGTGTCATGTCCTTAGGTTAATTAGGTTTAAGGAGTTCTAAGTTCTAGGGGACTGATGACCTCAGAAGTTATGTCCCATAGTTCTCAGAGCCATTTGAACCATTTGATAAACGGATATTCATTGGACAAATATATTATACTAGAGTTGACATGTGATTACATTTTCACGCAATTTGGGTGCATAGATCCTGAGGAATCAGTACCCAGAACAACCACCTCTGGCCGTAATAAAGGCCTTGATGCGCCTGGGCATTGAGTCAAACAGAGCTTGGATGGCGTCTACAGGTCCAGCTGCCCATGCAGATTCAACACGATACCACAGTTCATTAAGAGTAGTGACTGGGGTATTTTGACGAGCCAGTTGCTCGGCCACCATTGACCAGAAGTTTTCAGTTGGTGACAGATCTGGAGAATGTGCTGGCCAGCGCAGCAGTCGAACATTTTCTGTATCCAGAAAGGCCCGTACAGGACCTGCGACATCCGGTCGTGCATTATCCTGCTGAAATGTAGGTTTTAGCAGGGATCGCTTGAAGGGTAGAGCCACGGGTCATAACACATCTGAAATGTAAGGTCCATTGTTCAAAGTGCCGTCAGTGCGAACAAGATGTGACCGAGACGCGTAACCAATGGCATCCCATACCAACATGCCGGGTGATACGCCAGTATGGCGATGACGAATACACGCTTCCAATGTGCGTTCACCGCGATGTCGCCAAACACGGATACGACCATCATGATGCTGTAAACAGAACCTGGATTCATCCGAAAAATGACGTTTTGCCATTTGTGCACCCAGGTTCGTCGCTGAGTAATACCATCGCAGGCGCTCCTGTCTGTGATGCAGCGTCAAGGATAACCGCAGCCATGGTCTCCAAAATGTTGTACATGTTGCTGCAAACGTCGTCGAACTGTTCGTGCAGACGGTTCTTGTCTTGCAAACGTCCCCATCTGTTGACTCAGGGATCGAGACGTGGCTGCACCATCCGTTACAGCCATGTGGATAAGATGCCTCTCATCTCGACTGCTAGTGATACGAAGCCGTTGGGATCCAGCACGGCGTTCCGTATTACCCTCGTGAACCCACCCGTCCATCCGCTGCTAGCAGTCATTGGATCTCGACCAACGCGAGCAGCAGTGTCGCGATATGATAAACCGCAATCGCGATAGGCTACAATCCGACCTTTATCAAAGTCGGAAACGTGATGGTACGCATTTCGCTTCCTTACACGAGGCATCACAACAACGTTTCACCAGGCAACGCCGGTCAACTGCTGTTTGTGTACGAGAAATCAGTTGGAAACTTTCCTCATGTCAGCACGTTGAAGGTGTCGCGACCGGTGCCAACCTTGTGTGAATGCTCCGAAAAGCTAATCATTGCCCCGACTGCAAGTGTTCATGTTCACTACCAGTTGGCAGCTCATCTCAATTACCAGTTACTCATTTGCTAGCTGGCAGAGAATATGAACACCTGTAATCGGTGTAATATAGTTATGTTTATTTTCGTACATAATACTTTTACATTCGACATGCCGACGTGTAGTGGTCTTTTTGGTAGTGGGGTGCAAAAACGCAGTGTGAAACGACTTGTCGCGCTGATGGGTAATATGTTGTACTAATATAAAAGCGTATGATCTGATGATGGCAGCATACGCAATAAAATGTTTTTTAGCTGTCTTGACATTTAAGTTTCCTTCTGTTACCACATCCGTAATGGACATTAAAACCCTTATAAAACTGCCCAAGTCCACTGTTAATGATGTGGTTTCGAAGAGAAAACGCGAAGGAACAACCACAGCTATACCGATATCCGGCAGGGAACGGCGAGCATTGCGCAGACTGGTTTTATAAAATCGCATGAAGTCAGTGGAAGCAATAACTTTTGAGACTATTACCAGTAGTCCAGAATGTACAAAGACTGTGCAGAGGGGTGAAAAAAATAGGGATATGGCGGTCGAGTAGCTCCTCATAGGTCACATGTTTCTAGTAAGTGGTAAACGACGCTTGTGGTGATGTGTAGAGAGATACTACTGACCATTTTATGACTGGAAACAAGTAATTCGAATGATGAATCACGCTGTACCTTGTGCCAGTCAGATAGAAGGAGAAGGTGTCGGGTTTTGCGAATGCCTGGACAACCTTACCTGCCATCACGTGCAGCCCCAAAAATGCTGTACAGAGGAGCTAGTGTTACGATACCGTGTATTTTGCATGGTTAAGGAGTGGTTCCCTAATGCACTTAAGAAAACGCTAAATGCTGAAGGACATGAACACATCCTGCACCTTTGAGTACTGCATACAGTAGAGGAACAATTCGGGGTCGATGACTGTTTGGATCAGGGACCCTATCATGACGTAGAAACCATGAGACAAGGGATTGCGGACAGTAACAACCCGGAAGGACTGGCCTACCCAGAGTCTCGACGTACAATCAGTGGATCACTTATGGTTTGAGTTAGAACACCGACTTCACTCCAGACCCCAGCGTCCAACATGACAACTTTCTCTGGTTATGACTATTGAGAAAGAATGGGCTGTGTAGTGGCACTACCGTTTGGGATAGGAGAAACTTTTGGTGCAATATTTCTGAGCCCGCAAGCTACAGCCAGGCGCGGACCTGTTTACAGTGAGTTACGCTCACCAGCAGTTGCGAAGTAAAATAGAGGCCACAGGGGCGTAGAACGGCCGGAAAAAGTGCAGGCAGCAGTTTGCATGGCGCAAGTCACAGGCAGAAGCGGCTCACTGGCCAACTTAAGTGTTATGAGTATGTGACGTGTAGCTGCGGATTTAGCAAAACATAGGTGCACAGCCGCATATAAATAGGTGCCGGTTCACTAACAAAGCATTGAAGTGTGGCAGTTCTCCTGGATGGTGGGGTGTGTCAAACCACCAGCTACACACAGCAGCAGAAGGGGCGCCAGCATTCCAGTCCACGGCTGGTCGCTGGTCCGACCCTCTGAGGCCGACATGAGGTCTGTAGCCAGCCAGCGGCGGGCCACTCCACAGCTCACTACCACTAGCAGTCGTCTTGGCTCCCAACATGCACTGGAGAAATCCAGGGTGAGGGCCACAGATACAGCTGCCAGATCGTGGACGCTTGTTGTCGCCGCTACCCAAGCCACGCCGGCGAGGACGCACAGTGTGGGCCACATTGCAGTTGTCAGCGGGCAGCACAGAGGCAGAGCAAGACGAATGATGCTGATTCGGCTCCTATCACAGCCCTGACTTCGTCAAATCACTGCGGCCGTACAAGGCCGACACATTAGCAGAGCTCTTGACGGATCGCTGGGGTGGCGCCCTCAACATTACCAGACCTGGTGATGTAGACTGAGGGGAATGCGGCACTGTAGTAGGAAACAATAATCACTTGGAAAGCTCAGATGAGTCTTTATACGGTGCCTTCCACCTCTTCCCGCTACAACTGCCATTCCTCTGCAGACATTGAGACCTCTCATTGAAAGTGACGTCAGCAGAGCTCAAGAAGTTGTAAAGACGAAGGGTGAACACACACCATATTAATATCCACTATCAGGTGGTAGATGTAACTCTGAGAGCATTACACATTATCTCGCTTCTCTCCTTATAATCCTTCACGCACAGAGGCTAAGGATATTTCTATTCACCGCAACATCATAGGAGGGAAAATAATGATGAGATGTGAAGCAGGTGAGGGAGTGTTTGTACACTAAATTCCCTTTATTCCTAATAATATACCATTTCGCTTTAAACGTGTGCAACTCCCGTTGAGCTTATGTTGTGCCATGACCACAAACAAAGTACGTGGGCAGATGCTGAGTGTTGTAGACATGCACTTTAGTTTCAGTTTCGCACAGCCAGCTCTTTGTAGTGAAGCAAATAAGCTCTTCGTTCATGTCCACAGTCACACTTCACACTATTTCAAACATTGTATGCAAAGAATCTTTATAAATCCATACAAATTATTAAAATGGATGTACATATATATGTGTGTATGTATGTTCCACATTTCCCCATTAACCACAGGACCGATTTCAATCAAACTTGGTACACATGTAATTTACTGTCACTGTGGGTGTAAGAACATGTATCTATGAAAAAGGTGGGGTGGGGGTGAAAATCTATTTAGTCGATGATGCGAGAATACCCATACTTCAGTCATCCAGTATTTGATAATGAGAAGACTTAGAGACTTGCAACGAACTTTACACATAGTTTCAACGTTCAACAAAAGTTTCTCACTGAAGACTCCCAAAAAACGATGAAAGGAATAAACGTTTGTCGCTTACACATTTTCGCTGTTCAGGCACGAAAACTACCGCATGAAGCATGACGCTTTAATTTATTACTTCTTTGTTACCAACTCTATTCGCGACACATTTCACATACATCATCCACATATGCCACTAAACGTACCTAGGAAAAATATTATTCCGCGCGGGATTAGCCGAGCGGTCTGGGGCACTGCAGTCATGGACTGCGTGGCTGATCCCGGCGGGGGTTCGAGTCCTCCCTCGGGCATGGGTGTGTGTGTTTGTCCTTAGGATAATTTAGGTTAAGTAGCGTGTAAGCTTAGGGACTGATGACCTTATCAGTTAAGTCCCATAACATTTCACACACATTTGAACACAAAAATATTATTTTACGACACATGGTTCAGGAGATATGACGTCGTAAACACTGAGACACCTAAGAAACTGCCGCATTAAGTGTAACATTTTAATTTACTACGTCTTTGCTACTAACTCCATTCATCACACATTTCGCAGAGAGTAGTCACATATACCACTAGATGTACCCACAAAATTATATTAATATACATCACATAGTTCAGGAGATACGACGTCATAAACATTAAGCTGCGTGAAAATGAAACTGAAAGGTGAAGTTCGTTAGACACGCAGGTGAAATATGTGTGCAAATACGAGTGAAGTGCGTTAAATATGTGTAAAATACGTTTCACATGTGTGTTTGCGAGCAATGCCATGGGTAAAAACTCATCCTAAGCCCTTGGAAAGATTTCAGTCAAATTTGATAGACATATTAGTTACAGTCTGGAAAGAAATACTGTAGGGGTAAGAACTACCAGCCTTCTACAGGGGTGAGTGTGATAACATGGGCAGAGAAGGGACGACGAGGAGATAGACAGACAGCGAGGGGGAAGGAGGTGACAGATAGGAAGAGAGGGACAGAGGTAAAGGGGGGAGAAATGGGCAGAGAGATCGGAGAGGAGAATTTGGAGAGAGAAAGAAAAGAGGAGGAGATAGACAGAGAAATGGGGAGGGGGAAATGAGCAGACTGATGGGAAGGAGGATATGGGCGGATATTGGAAGACAAGGAGATAGACAGAGGGAGGGGAGAGGTGTAAATGGATAGAGAAAGGAAAAAAGAGCAGATGAAGAGGGATAGGGGGCAGAATATGGACAGAGGGTGGAGGATATGGAACTAGAGGGTGGAAAAGGAGATGCACAGAAGGGGAAGAAGCAGATAGACAGATGGGGAGGAGCAGACTGACAGGGGAAGGCGATTTACTGAGATAGGGGGGGGGAGGAGATAGAGAGAGGACAGGAGGAGATGGATACAGAGTGAGGGCTGGAGGAGGTGGACAGAAACAGGAAGGTGGAGGAGGTGGGCAGAGAGAGGGTGTAGTGGAAACAGACAGAGACAGGGAGGGCTGGAGGTGGATGGATAGGGACAGTGTTGATGGATACAGAGAGGAGGGAGGAAAGGTGGATGAGGATAGAAAAGGTGATTAGAGAAAGAAGGGAGCGAAGGAGATGGAGTAATAGAAATCTGGAAAATAAATATGCAGGCAACGCCGGGTTTCTCAGCTGGTCAAAAATAAATTCCATGTGTACGAAGTTACAGGTACAGTTATAAATAAATACCCAGGGCACCACCCGGTTCCTAGGATAGTTAAAAATAATTCCAATTCCCCAGCTACGATCAGGTTTTTCTGGTAGGACTTTATTCTGTTGTAAGTCGAATACCCGAAATAGAATTACCTCTCAAATATTCTCAACTGGCAACTCTCTGTCTCTCATGCTCAGTTAGCTGTTACCTGCCTGAAAACATCAGAACTCTCCAAAGGGAGCGGATCTCAATCTGTCCCTCTTATCCATTAGAGCTTATTATTAAAATTTAAAAGAAATTGCACCCCTGGATGAAAAACTTAGGCATCTGGACCTACATGACTTGCAGTATGGCCAGGCCAATTTTTACTGACGTTTTCATTCCTTCTCCGGAGACAAGGTCAAGATAAGATCTCCATTTTAATTGTCCTTAAAGCACTAACCGCTCTACCAGTTCCTCTCTGAAACACTGCATGACCCACCCCTTCTTGTATCACTATGCTTATCTCTGGATTGAGCTGTACTTGAGAAGGTACGCACATTTTATCGTCCGTCGGAATACGGTTTAGAAAACGGTTCTTACACCACATCAGTAGCTTGTCGGAGTCGAAACCCATGCCACGGTTTGTTTGATCTACTGGATTACAACCGCAACAATCCGCGAAATGTATTTTTGACATGTAGTTGTTTGCAGGAGATGCATATTGCCGACGCCCAAAAAAGTAGATATTTTCCATTTCTGTAAGACTATTACGTATAATTTCGGGTATTCCGCCTTTAGTGAGCAGAATAATGTTGGTACATTACGAACTCCAGGTTTGCAGTTAAAGAATGACCAGGTAGTGGTTGCTCGGGCCGGGGTCATGTTGAGCCACGGGCGGCACACGTGCACACACTCCCCAGGGCGGCCGCCGTGTGTGCCTGGGTGGTTGCGTGACTGCCGCGGCCGTCTGGGCCACCTCGGCGGGTAGAGGTCACCCCATCAATCCAAGCAGGCCGGCGCTTATCTCTGTGCTGCGACAAGCACGCGGCCGCCCCAGTAGACTCACCTCCTGGCGATCTTCACATCTGCGTCACCAACACGCGGCTCCCAGAGGCTACTGGTCTCGGTTTGCATTCCTTTTGTAATTATCATAGTGCCACTCCCCCCTCTCCAATTGTGTACGGTTTAACGCTCGTCTACTTCTACATCCATACACCGCAACCAACCTTACAGTGAGTGACGTATGGTGTGTGGCGGTCACTGTGTGTACCACTACCGCTCTTCCCTTTATTTGTTTGAAGGAAGAACGAGTGTTGGTAACCCTCCCTGCTTTCCTTCTTGGTCGTTTCGCGACATATGCGTAGGAGAAAGTAATACGAGGGGTGTTCCATAAGTATTACAACACATTTTTTTCTCGACCACTTTCGGTTGAAAAAACGCCGAATATGTTGTGGGACGTCGTGAAATATTCACACTTTAGTTCCTACAGTTTCATAAAGTTCCGATAGATGGCGGCGCTATACGTTACGTTCAAAATGGCATCTGTAAAGAAGGTGAGTTCCAAGCAGACGGCTGTCATTGAATTTCTTTTGGCGGCAAACCAGAGTATTGCAGAAATCCATAATCGCTTGCAGAATGTCTACGGAGACCTGACAGTGAACAAAAGCACGGTGAGTCATTGGGCAAGGCGTGTGTCATCATCGCAACAAGGTCACGCTAAACTATCCGATCTCTCACACGCCCAGTGTACGCAAACAGCTGTGACTCCTGCAATGTTGGAACGTGCGGATACTCTCATTCGAAGTAGCCGACGGTTCACAATCAAACACCTCGCTACCCAACTTAACGTTGGTAGTGACGACACACTCGTCCGCCCGTTGGGGTGCTCGAAGGTGTGTTCCCGCTGGGTTCCTCCGCCACTTAATAGAAGACAATAATGAGCAACGAAGGACCATCTGTGTGGAATTTCTTGAGTGTTACGAGGCCGTTCGTGACAATTTTATGTCAAACATCGGCACAGATGATGAGACATGGGTTCACCACTTCAAACCGGAAACAAAACGGCAATCCATGGAGTGGCGCCACACCAACTCTCCTCCGAAGAAAAAGTTCAAAGCCGCACCGTCAGCCGGTAAAGCCATGGCGAAGGTCTTCTCAGATTATTGTGTTTGATGTCCATCCTCATGATGCAACGATCAACTCTGAAGTGTATTGTGCTACTCTCAGGAAATTGAAGAAACTACTTCAGCGTGTTCGTCAACGCAAGGGCTCATGCGAGTCTGCACAACCGACAGGAGCTCACAAAATTTCATTGGAGGATTCTTCCTCATTCACCCTCCCTCCTTCCGACTTCCTTCTGTATGGTCCAATGAAGGATGCACTCCGAGGGAACCAGTACGAGAATGATGGGAGACTACTCATGCAGCGAGACATTGGCTCCGACGTCGGCTAGTAGAGTGTTATCATGCGGACATACGGGCCCTTCCAGTAACGTGGCGAACGGCCGTCACATTGAACGAAGATTATGTGCAGAAACAGAGTTTTGTAGCCAAAAGAGTGGGTAATAATATGGTGTATTGAATCCTCAACGAAACCAACCTGCTTTGAGAAAAAAAGAATGTCCTGCATCGCTTATTGAACGCCCCGCGTATATTGGTCGACTCTTCTAAGAATTTACACAATCGCAATATTAACAGTCAATGACACTGTGATGTACAAAGCCACTGAAGTTGAATAAGCATCTCTGTGACACTTTCGCGTTTACTAAACACGAAGCTGTGAAGTAACTCGCGTCTCCTCTATGCATCTTCGTTGTTTCGTCTGCCAGTCGTGTCCGACACAATTACGAGCATACTGAATTACCAGTCGAACGATGGTTTTGTAAGATACCTTTTCCTTGCGTGGACTACACTTCCTGGGGTCTTTCCAAAGAATCTCAGACCATGATCTGCCATTCCTATGATTGTGGTCTTTCCACTTTAAATCGCTTGAACAGACATCCATCTGAATAGGCCTCGGAAAGTCCAACGTTACCGACCGACCGCCGTGTGATTCTCAGGGGATAGGCGTCTTGAATGCGAATATGGAGAGTCATTTGGTCAGCACACCGTTTTCGTGACCGGAGCCGCTGCTTCTCAGTCAAGTAGCCCCTCAATGGTCTCAAAAGGGCTGAATGCACCCCGCTTGTCAACAGCGCTTGCAGTCCCGGGCGGTCACCCATCCAAATGCTGGCCAACCCCGACAGCGCTTAACTTAGATGATCTAATGGAAACCATTGTTATTACTGCACCAAGGCCGTTGGCCTGAGCACATAGGCCCAGATATATAATGCATGCAACGTGTTTCTGCCTATTTCTGCGTAATACGTTACATCTGTTCATGTTGATGGTCAACTGTGCCAAGAATAGAACCTCTGCAGGTCATCCCTCATTTCACTTCAGTTTTCTGGATTTGCAGCTTCTGTGTATGCCAACAGCAGTGTGGAGCTTCCGGTATTATCCGCTGTATTATTTATAAATGTTTTAAACTTAAATTGTCTTATAAATCTCCCTTGGATGTACCCGAAGCTACATTTACGTCTGAAGATTTCTCTCCGTTAAAGACGACATTCTGTGTTCTATTTGCTAAGAATTCTTTAATACAGTCACAAATATTATCTGATATGACAAACGCTCGTATTTTGTTCACTAGGCAACAGTGCGGAACTGTATACAACGTCCTCTGGAAGTCAAGCAACACAGTGTGAACCCGGCCGTCGGCATCTAGTAACTCTTGGGAATAACGGCCGAACGGGGCGATCTCTGTTTTATATCATCGTTGTTTGTGAAATCAAAACATACCTGTAGAGTAGGTTTTTTTTTAGTTTTAGAATGGTCATAGTATGCGAGAATGGTAGCTGTTTTAAATTTTCAACTGTCTGTCATCACCCATCCAAGTGCTTGCCAAGCTCGACAACACTTAACTTCGATGAGCTGATGGGAATCTGTATCACCACTGCACCAACACCGTTTGTTCGGCTAGCCTGCTTGAACGCGGACATAGCCTGCGTAGCTGTTGTAAGAGCAGCAATGTAACCACCACATCGTTGTATTATTGCCTACCGATTGAGGTGGTGCAATGATTAAGGCACTGAGTCCTTAATGAGGAGGAGCTGGTCCGAATGCCAGTCTAGACATCAAGAGGTTTCATTATAAGTCACTAAAGGAGAAAAACTAGTCTGAAGTCGTCCGGAGAACGACGTGCCACGCGGAGTGGCCGCGTGGTTTGGGGCGCCATGTCATGGATTTCGTGGCCCCTCCTGCCGCAGGTTCGAGTCCTCCCTCGGGCATGGGTGTGTGTGTTGTTCTTAGCGTCAGTTAGTTTAAGGTAGTTTAAGTAGTGCGCAAGTCTAGGTATCGATGATCTCTGCAGTTTCGTCTCTTAGAAATTCACACACGTTTGAACATTTGGGAACGGCGTGCCATGAAAAAGTTGATACCTCACGACGGAACCACAAGTAAGCACAGTCGGAACCAGACTCGGCGACGACTGAGAGACATCGGCGAGGACACCCACAGAAGACTTTCCATGCGCCGCCGCTGCTGAAAGTTTACGTCAGAGCAGAGTGCCGCTCAGCCCAATCTGCAGTCATCGCCGAAGACGACAGCATTGTCTCACTACAGTGCCAGCAGCGCGACAGTTGTATTATACAGAACTACGTAGCGCAGCTTGTAGTCAGTTGTACATTTAAGACAACAGACTATTATTCTGTACCGAGCGAGGTGGCGCAGTGGTTAGACACTGGACTCGCATTCGGGAGGACGACGGTTCAATCCCGCGTCCGGCCATCCTGATTTAGGTTTTCCGTGATTTCCCTAAATCACTCCAGGCAAATGCCGGGATGGTTCCTCTGAAAGGGTACGGCCGACTTCCTTCCCTACTCCGATGAGACCGGTGATCTCGCTGTCTGGTCTCCTTCCCCAAACAACCCAACCCAACTATTATTCTGTACTGCATGAAGTGATACGATAGCGTTAGGCAACTTAAGTATTTCATGTTGTTTAAGTTATAGTAAAGTGATCTCAAATTTGTGCGTGTGTATTATCCACTTGGCTTGATCCAGAAGTAAATCTAAGAACCCATCACACTGCCGATGAGTGTTTTCCGTCGGACATAACAACTAGGGCGATTCCTTCAGAGAGACATCAGTCTTTCTTCCTCTTCGCGCGCAAAACAGCAGCAGTGCAGCCCCCATACTGCACAGTTTAAAATATGAACCCTGATGTTATCGATACCCTGGAACGTTTGGTGGAAACGATATGAGAGTAGGAAAATTTCGTGATGTTGGAAAGCTATCATTACGAAGATTAATTTGGCAACCAGTCAACAAAATACAATGCCTTCAACCAAAGGTAGTATTAGCAACTGTATGTTATGGAAATAGGATATAATAGTTCCTGAAGTAACCGAAGAAAAAGTGGAACTGTTATCAAGAAAGGGCATAATGTTTCATGTACCTGACGACTGATCTCATGAGAGTGACTAAACCCCATTCCATTCGCTCCAACAATAAGACGTTTATGCGAGCGCCTATGTTCAAGCTTAATAAAATGTTCCTCGTATATAAGCCGCGTCACTTCGAATTGCTGCGCGGGATAGCCGCGAGCTCTGGGGCGTCCTGTCACGGTCCGGTCTTATTCATCTGATCTTGCGCCCTCAGATTTTCACTTTTGCCATTCTCTATTCAATAATCTTCAAGAAACTTCCTTTCCGGGTGAAAATGCACTCCGAACATGGCTCGACGAGTTACTAGTCTTAGAAGGACGCGATTTCTGCAGTCGCGGAATCGAAAAGTTTCCCCACCTTCGCAGACTATTGCAAATAATGGAGAAGAATACACTACTGGTAACTAAAATTTCTTTTATATATAAGTCCGTTGTGTTTACTAAATTACGAACTTACGCACCACGTAATATTTTGTCCAAGCCCTGTACGTCCTATGCCTACGTGACCCGTCACTTGCAGACATTTCTATGTGGAACTGAACACGCGAGTGCGGACGATGTTAGGAGGAAGAATCGGCGGCAGCAGCCGTGTGTCGGGGGCAGGTGCGCCGGTGGCAAATAAGCGGCTTTGCCGGCCCCATTAGCCTCCATAGGCGCGTGTCGCCCTGCTGTGGTCGCGGCCTTCTAATGCTATTAAGCGGCTACGTGCGCCGAGGCGCGCCACGCCGCCAAATATAGCCGCGTCGCCCATAAGTTGCAGCAGTCCGCCGCAGTAGTCACAGCCTCCGACAGGCAGTCCGCTCTGTGGGCGGGGTCCTTCCTGGGGGCCGGCGCGGCAGAGGGGCATCCGGCATTGGAGGGCGACAGTCTGTAGTCTGCCCAGTCGATCAAAATGGCTCTGAGCACTATGGGACTTAACATCGGAGGTCATCAGTCCCCTAGAACTTAGAACTACTTAAACCTAACTAATCTAAAAACATCACACACATCCATGTCCGAGGCAGGATTCGAACCTGCGAACGCAGCAGTCGCGTGGTTCCGGACTGAAGCGCCTAGAACTACTCGGCCACCGCGGCCGGCTGCACAGTCGATCACGAGTTAGTATCTAAAGGAGGGGAGTCCGATCCAACCCACGGCCCAAAGCAAGTATCTGTGCGGCCCAAAAAGTGAGCGTCTGTCACACGATCGTCAAAAAAAAAAATAAAATAAAATAAAATAAAATGTAAAAAAATAAAATGAAATAAAATAAAAAAATAAAAACACTTATCTTTAGTTGATAATAATATTTGAATATTTTCAATCTGAATCTCTCACAACACGATGCTGTTTTCTGAATGGTCCATTCTCTTCTTTTTTTCTCAGCAGTTATTATTATTGTGGCAACGGCCTTGCCGCAGTGGATACACCGGTTCCCGTCAGATCACCGAAGTTAAGGGCTGTCGGGCGTGGCCCGCACTTGGATAGGTAACCTTGTGGGTCGCCATGCACTGTTGCCGTTTTGCAGGGTACACTCAGCCTCGTAATGCCAATTGAGGAGCTTCTCGACCAAATATTAGCGGCTGCGGGCACAGAAAACCATCATAATGACCGGAGAGCGGTGTGCTGAGCACACGCCTCTCCTATCCGCATCCTCAGTTGAGGATGACACGGCGGTCGAATGGTCCCGATGGGCCACTTGCGGCCTGAAGACGGAGTGCTTTATTCTTATTGTAAAGTTATGAGTAGCGCAGAAATCCACGTCTTCTTCCAGTGTGGCCCAGGCAAGCTAAAAGTTTGGGCGTCCCTTATGTAAAAGAGTACGCTTATACTGCAGCCTCGCTGCAACCACATCGGTACTCGCTGGTAGCAGAGCATCTAGGTTTCCTGCCAGGTACATTTACCCTACAGCTGCTCACATCGCTAGTTGTGTGGACTACTTGCAGTTTCTGAAACAAAACAACTATGTTCTATACATCATCTGACGACGATAATTGTCGTTCCTTCACGCCAAAAATGTGGTTATTGGCAATGAGAAAGAAAAAGGCGTGTGGACGCATATTTTGAATACCGATCGTCCACCCTGCAGATAGCTTAATCAGCTCTACAAACAGATCAGAAGTTATCCACAGCACTTTTTTTAACAGTTAATAATGTCGTAAGAAAATTCTCAGTTTGTCTTAAATATTATTGAACCAGAACTGCTTAATATTTCAAGAATCGACCGAAAAGAATTAGCATAATTTGCCTTGAAGTTGTACAATGTGAAGCACCCACTGCCATGCGCTTCACCGAGGTTGCAGAGTGTGCATTTTGATGAAAAT
The DNA here is from genome assembly GCF_023864345.2 of Schistocerca serialis cubense. Classification (NCBI taxonomy): domain Eukaryota; kingdom Metazoa; phylum Arthropoda; class Insecta; order Orthoptera; family Acrididae; genus Schistocerca; species Schistocerca serialis. Next base: position 532,904,493 of record NC_064639.1, on the reverse strand, counting down.
ATACAAGCAGATCTATGGACTACCATAAACCGCGAAAAAAGATGCAGTGAAACACAGCACTTCTGAAGTGATCTTCAACAGTCAATCGCAGGTCATGTTTGAGGACTGATCGTTGCTCTACACACAAAGCAGCTTGATATCATCGCCTCGCTAGGATCATACCAGGCACTGGGGTAAGCAGCACTGGTGCGGGTTAAATGCACCAGTTAGACTCAGTGGATTTGTTTGGACACCGCCGGGGCTTGCCAGCTAGCAGCGAGAAACGACGTGGTAGGACACATACCTCCTAAGGGTGTGTTTATGCTGCTATCTCACGGCTCAAGGGTGCATTTATGCTGCCACCTCGCCGGCATGTTCTGGCGATGATAAAACAGACTCAAAGAGTCTTAACAGAACAGTGGCCGCTCGCTCTGGTGCACGCTAAGTTCCTCGGCAGACAATGATATCAAGCGGTGTATGTTTGCAGCAACGGCCACGGCCGCCAGTCAAACCAGAGCTACGATTGGCTGCTTGAAAGGCACTCCAGAAGCGCCGTTGTTCAGAGAGATGCACCTCACTTACGTACTTTCTCACAAAGCATACGTCTGCTTCTAGATCTACATCTGCAAACTGCAATTAGTTTAATCTTGTTTTCGCTATCGGTGTAAGAGCCATATTGTCTTATATTTCTAGAATATTCCCTTGATACTGGTAGCCTACTTGAAAAGACATATAGTTTTCGTTTTTCTTCAAGGATCTGACAACTCAGGTTTTTCTACGTCTCCGTGACACTCTCTCATGGAGTGAACAAATGTCGAACCACTGGCCTTAATCCTATTATTATATCTTCAACAACCCCTGATGGTCCTATTTGGTATCTATCTCACACACTAGAGCAATATTGTAGGAGACGTTTTGTAAGCTTTCGCCTTTGTAGACTGCATTTTCACGGAATCCTATCAATGAAACCACTACACAGAGGCGGTAACGTTAGTGAGAGCATATTAGATAATTTCTAAAGTGAGAACGACGATTTTAAACAGGCACTTATTTTAGCCTTTTCTGGATGCAAGCCTATCTAGGACTGGAGGCATACACATTTTCCCAACCTGTTTATGATGGACAATGTGAAGTGTAATAATGTCTGGAAATTAGTTCCTCTGCTTCACCTAATCGATCTTTTCCTTATTTTCTCGATAGAATAGCATTACGAAAATCTGAAAGTTGCCGCTGTAGTACGTGAAGTAGATGTGGATAAAACTGAGGAAAAAGTACCTCAGACTCAGTAGTCTTACGAATCGCTGTCCCACAGAAATTGCATTACTAATGTTGGTTGAATTTTCATATCTTTAACTGTTCTGGCTAAATAATACTGCAGAATTTTTTGCGATACTCGTAACTGTCTGAGAAATATCTCTGGATAATTTTTGAGATATTTTTAGAACCAGTGAAAGTATCTGCATTGTAGACTGGCTACATTCAAAGGATGCGTTAATACCCCTTCTTATTTCTCGATTTCAGTAACCACATTTTTAGCGTGAATGAACTATGTTATTGTTGTCAGACGATGTCGAGAATATCGCTTTCGCTTCACGCCTTCACTCACTCACACACACACACACACACACACACACACACACACACACACACACACACACACCGAAAGTAATCCGCTCAACTAGCGATGTGAGTAGCCGCAGTATAAAGGCACCCGACGAGAAGCGAGACCCCTGCGCGACCAGCAGTGTGCCAGTACGGAGGCTGCAGCGTAAATGCGACAAGGCCTCCGGCGAGCAGCAAGTTTCGATGTGCCAGCATCGAGCAGCTGGCAGCCAACAGCGCTGCTGCAACGTCAGCCTCGATGCACTCGACTCAGTAACTGCTTCGCATGCTCGCAGCATCAAATTCGTTTCAATACACACTCGGCGACATCGCAGCGATAATCACGAAGCATTACTAGATTGGAAGGCAACCGGTACAGATGCAGACACAAGAAAGCAAGTGTTATGGCCGTTACACAATAAAGCTGTTTATACACTGAATCAGCTGAAATCCCTGAATCCTATAAAAATTATGTACTGTGACCTCCTGAAAAGTAATGCCTCCGAATTTTTAATTTTTTATGTGAATAGTCGTAAAGCTCTCCAAACAAAACAAACTTTATTAACACTCTACATCTCTGTTCGCCATGTCTACATATTTACTTCTCAACATAGTCAGCCTGGCGGCGAACATATTTTCCCAAGGAGACACCGTTTTGATACGGTACCTGTAGAAGGTTTGACTTTACTGATCGAACCACAACCTCATCTCTGCTTGCATTGCTTTTTCGCTACCAAAGTGGAGTCTTTGAAGGTGTTCTTGAAGTTTGAGATACAGACGAAAATCGGATTGGACCATATTGGGACCGTATGAAGAATAACACAGGCCAATGAAATTTTTTTTAAGAAACTTTTGCTACTTTGATAGCTGATCTTTATAGGTTGTTATGAGCTGAATCCAAATTTAGCATTAGTTTTTCTGTATCACCCACAGTTTTCGATCAATATGCCTTTTATCATATAGTATAAAAATCCTATGCTATACGGTAAACGGGGAAATTAATGAATCTCTTTGTTACAACATAAGCATGGTATGTATTTACAGTAAGCTGCTTAAAACAATGATATGTGTTAATAGAAGTTTCACTTGTCAGCTGGAACTGGTTTGTATTTTCTTTCTCTTTTTTCTTTGGGGCTTCTTGTGTAGCTTTTTGTACGATGAGTGGCTTGCTGAACTTTTCGGTGAAGTGACCAACAATAGTCTCCCATCATGTTAGTGTTCCAGCGGCCTTGGTAGCGTTTTTCCGCCATTAGTTTTGGATGAATCAATAAACAGCCTCCAGTCTTCCTTTTTGTATTCAATACCAAACTCATTCATCAGACCAGGAATGTCTGAGCAGTACACTAAATCACCTTTTTGTTGAAAAAACTATGCTGGTTCCAACTGCCAATGAGTTATTTTCTTTCATTCTAGATCCAAGCAATTCAGCTTTTTCTTTAGTTAAATCCAGATCCCTAAACAAATCGTTAAGCTCAGTCTGAGTAAACAATTTGAGCTCTAGACTTTGTGTTTTGCAATGGAATTCATCATCATCTGGTTCATCGAAATCAGATTGTTGGAATAGAATTTAAATCATCTGGTGGTTCAGGAGCTGGCAAATCTACACCATGCTCTACTGGTCGGATGGTGGACGGGAGGTTATGGTAGCTTATTACTTTCTTGTTCTTCGAATTATAACCAGTAATATCAACACTTCAAAAGTAGCAATCATCGGAATGGTTTCTTGGCTCCCTCAGTATCATAGGATCAGCAAATCTAACGACTTTTTTCTCCTTTTTGGACCAATTTCTCAGATCTTCAACATACACATAATATACCTTATACGGCGTCCAAGATTTATCTTGATCACCAAGTTTAGATCCAAAGTATGATATATAAACCTTTTTCACAAAGTCTGTAATGCTTCTTTGGTGTTTTTTAATCACAAATTCACCACGAATATAACAAAAACAGTTAGCAGAGTTTTTACAACCACAATTAGACATTGACTGAGCAGATGTACAGGAAACAGGAAAGTGAGGTTACGCTGACAGTAAACAAAAGACAATATGTTAACACAAAAATAGAATCGACCTTTTTTGCCAGCAAATGTTTTTCAGCAGCGCTACCAACGTCATCTACATTCAATACACCTGCTATTAAAATTATTTTAGCTATATAAAAGCTGTTGGGCAAAGGCGTTGCCGCAGTAGATACACCTGTTCCCGCGAGATCACCGAAGTTAAGCGCTGTTGGGCGTGGCCGGCACGTGGATGGGTGACCATTCAGCCGCCATGCGCTTTTGCCAGTTTTCGGGGTGCACTCAGCCTCGTGATGCCAATTGAGGAGCTACTCGATCGAATAATAGCGGCTTCGGTCAAGAATACCATCGAACGACAGGGAGAGCGTTGTGCTGACCTCACACCCTTCCTATCCGCATCCTCCCCTGAGGATGACACGGCGGTCGAAAGGTCCCGGTAGGCCACTCGTGGCCTGAAGACTGAGTGCTTTTTTTATATAAAAGCTGTTAAATTCTTTAAAAATCGCTTAATTTAATCAATTAAACTCTAAAATGTGAACAAATGGTGGCTGATACAGTTTTTTTAAGTATCATATTTGGATTTCCCAACCAAAAAACATAAGAATAAGCATTTTCAGCAAAAACGTTTTTCCATCGTTGGCCTGTGTAATCGATGACAACAAACGAAGACGTCGGATTGCTGCAGATGTCGCAGTGCTCGTGTATCACCTGGCATTGTCATGCTGAAGGAGATGCTGCTTTATGCGTGTACAAAGTCTTCGAATTCATGCTTTCAATTTTCTGAGGGCCTCACAGTACCTAGCAAAGATTATAGTGGTCTCAAATGCATCATACTTTGAATATCCCAGAACAATATGAGCATGATCTGCCTGCGGATGGCATGGCATCGGTGATCCTCTGTTGCGGAACTCCATTGGTCCTCTTTTTCTAAAGAGTCAAAGTGATGAACCTAGCTTTCATTACTTGTCACAATGTTGTTAAAGCGCTCGTCCTTTCCGTGCACTGTCACACAAGTTGAGTTTAGAAACACCGTTTCCTTCATTACGAGCACGAACAACCCAACTTCGTACATTACTCATGTCGATACAATTATTATCGTACACAGCTTTCATTTTTCTATGGGCTGCAATTCGAGGCACGTTTTCTGCGCTTAGCAACCAGATTACAGCACGCTGTTCCTCATGCACTATCATACGAGTTACATTACACACCGCCATGTTACCCGCTACAAATCGGAGCAGTCTAGCGACAGAGGGCTGCAACTTACATGAGCGAAGTGAAAGTTGACCGAGTAATATGCATGACTTGAGATACCTGAACCTATATTGAGAACAGAAAACCACTTCGGAGGCATTAATTTTCAACATACCCTAGTATGGAATGTGTGTTTATTTCCCCCAGAACTACAGGATCGATTTCAGCCAAACTTAGCATGTATATTACTTACTGTCTGAAAAAAAATACTGTGGGGGTAAAAAGTACCAACTCCCCATTGAGGTGGGCCGGCCGGGGTGGCCGAGCGGCTCTAGGCGCGACAGTCTGGAACCGCGCTACCGTTACGGTCGCAGGTTCGAATCCTGCCTCGGGCATGGGTGTGTGTGATCTCCTTAGGTTAGTTAGGTTTAAGTAGTTCTAAGTTATAGGGGACTGATGACCTCAGCAATTAAGTCCCATAGTGTTCAGAGCTATTTGAACCCATTGAGATGGGGCTGGGAGTGATAGCGGGGTGATGGACGGGGGGAATGGAGGATGGTTCAAATGGTTCAAATGGCTCTGAGCACTATGGGACTTAACTTCTAAGGTCATTAGTCCCCTAGAACTTAGAACTAGTTAAACCTAACTAACCTAAGGACATTACACACATCCATGCCCGAGGGAGGATTCGAACCTGCGACCGTAGCGGCCTCGCGGTTCCAGACTGCAGCGTCTAGAACCGCACGGCCACTTCGGCCGGCGGGAATGGAGGATACATAGAAAGGAGGGAGAAGCAGACAGATAAACAGAAGACTGAAATAATTAAATACCGAGGCAATACCGGGTTTCTCAGCTAGTAAGAGAAACTACACTCCTGGAAATGGAAAAAAGAACACATTGACACCAGTATGTCAGACCCACCATACTTGCTCCGGACACTGCGAGAGGGCTGTACAAGCAATGATCACACGCACGGCACAGCGGACACACCAGGAACCGCGGTGTTGGCCATAGAATGGCGCTAGCTGCGCAGCATTTGTGCACCGCCGCTGTCAGTGTCAGCCAGTTTGCCGTGGCATACGGAGCTCCATCACAGTCTTTAACACTGGTAGCATGCCGCGACAGCGTGGACGTGAACCGTATGTGCAGTTGACGGACTTTGAGCGAGGGCGTATAGTGGGCATGCGGGAGGCCGGGTGGACGTACCGCCGAATTGCTCAACACGTGGGGCGTGAGGTCACCACAGTACATCGATGTTGTCGCCAGTGGTCGGCGGAAGGTGCACGTGCCCGTCGACCTGGGACTGGACCGCAGCGACGCACGGATGCACGCCAAGACCGTAGGATCCTACGCAGTGCCGTAGGGGACCGCACCGCCACTTCCCAGCAAATTAGGGACACTGTTGCTCCTGGGGTATCGGCGAGGACCATTCGCAACCGTCTCCATGAAGCTGGGCTACGGTCCCGCACACCGTTAGGCCGTCTTCCGCTCATGCCCCAACATCGTGCAGCCCGCCTCCAGTGGTGTCACGACAGGTGTGAATGGAGGGACGAATGGAGACGTGTCGTCTTCAGCGATGAGAGTCGCTTCTGCCTTGGTGCCAACGATGGTCGTATGCTTGTTTGGCGCCGTGCAGGTGAGCGCCACAATCAGGACTGCCTACGACTGAGGCACACAGGGCCAACACCCGGCATCATGGTGTGGGGAGCGATCTCCTACACTGGCCGTACACCACTGGTGATCGTCGAGGGGACACTGAATAGTGCACGGTACATCCAAACCGTCATCGAACCCATCGTTCTACCATTCCTAGACCGGCAAGGGAACTTGCTGTTCCAACAGGACAATGCACGTCCGCATGTATCCCGTGCCACCCAACGTGCTCTAGAAGGTGTAAGTCAACTACCCTGGCCAGCAAGATCTCCGGATCTGTCCCCCATTGAGCATGGTTGGGACTGGATGAAGCATCGTCTCACGCGGTCTGCACGTCCAGCACGAACGCTGGTCCAACTGAGGTGCCAGGTGGAAATGGCATGGCAAGCCGTTCCACAGGACTACATCCAGCATCTCTACGATCGTCTCCATGGTAGAATAGCAGCCTGCATTGCTGCGAAAGGTGGATATACACTGTACTAGTGTCGACATTGTGCATGCTCTGTTGCCTGTGTCTATGTGCCTGTGGTTCTGTCAGTGTGATCATGTGATGTATCTGACCCCAGGAATGTGTCAATAAAGTTTCCCCTTGCTGGGACAATGAATTCACGGTGTTCTTATTTCAATTTCCAGGAGTGTATTTCAAAGTGTTATTATTGACTGAAGATTTGTGCATTCAGATGAAATGACTCTCGCCAGGCAGTGAAGCATTTGCTGATTAAGTCTGTTTCAAGTTTTGAATGAAAGCAATTTACCAAAGACGTCACTAACAGAACACAAATACTATATAATTAAACACTGATCCTTGCCTGTATCGTTTCTGATCCTATTTTGCTGGAAAACCCTAAAAAATGTTTACACATTCTTAAGACTATGCGCCTCTCTTGTTAATCTTATCATGGTATCCCTTTGGAGATGTGATCCATACTTCATGGTACCTCCACCTATTTGACAAACGATTTCACGTCCAAAGCTGTTGCACCCATGGCAGGCCGACGACAGCTGATGCTAGGGTTGCGAACGATTGTGTACTGCGAAACTCTCACATTGCGAGTGCTGCTTCGTGGCAATCGGGGAGACGACTACGAACCAGCAGTGCTTGGCGAACACAGTTATCTTGACGCATCTTCGTGACGATTTCTCAGCTTCACTGCAATAGTGTGCGTGGCTTCGTTGGTTCATAAGCACCACTGAAACGCGTGAGGAAATTACATTGCGAGCTCGCGATAATAAATCGCTCCATTGTATCGAGCCTACTGTAGACAGATGAAAGGGGACATAGTAGTCCCACATTACAACGCAAAAAATGATGCTCGAACAGCGACTGATAATCTTTAACTGATATTCCCTCGCTTTATCCGTCCTAAAATCTAAGCAAGTAGCTGCTACTGCTCTGCCTTGAGGAATCAGTTGATTCCACATTAAATTTAACTGAATGATGGTATCGGTGAAGTATAAAGAAGTGCATGGAGAACGAACACAGACGTTTTCGTCTTTCGGGTGAGTGTCACAGAAAATCTACATTTTCTGAACCAGCAAGCCCATACACTAAGGCGACTAGTAGTTTGGGAACGCTTGGAACTAGTTCTTAGGGCTGCATCTACAGTCTTCCTTAAGTCCTCTGCACAATGTCCCTTAGCCGGCCGGGGTGACCGAGCGGTTCTAGGCGCTACAGTGAGGAACCGCGGGACCGCTACGGTAGCTGGTTCGAATCGTGCCTCGATCATGGATGTGTGTGATGTCCTTAGGTTAGTTAGGTTTAAGTAGTTCGGAGTTCTAGGGGACTGATGACCTCAGAAGTTAAGTCCCATAGTGCTCAGAGCCATTTGAACCATTTTTTAACAATCCCCCTTAGAGACCAAGATGTGAAAATCAGTCTATTAAAAATACCTTACGAGAGCATACAGGTATTTCTACATTTTATCTCTTAACGAAAATATTCTTAAATAAAATGGAACCATATGGCTATATATAACTGTTCAAGTCTCAAGCATCTGTGATTTATATATGCAGACAGAAGCGACGAATGAAAATTTGTACGAAGGCCGGGATTCGAACCCAGATCTTCTGTTCACTAGGCAGATGCACTGACCACTACGTCACCCTGGCACAGCGGCTTTTCACACTTGCACAGACTACCTACCCTAGCACACCTCCCTCCTCGAGAGAAATTCCCATTCACGCCTCAGCCGATTTGGTATTCGCCCTAAAGTCGAACAGCTTCGCAGTGGCTCTCCAACTGCATTGGAATGGGAACTCGGATCGAGGAAGGAGGTATGTTAGGGTAGTCCGTGCAGTTGTTCAAAGCAACTGTGCCAGGATGGCGTAGTGGTTAACCCGTCTGCTTAGTGAGCAGGAGACCCTGGTTCGAATCCCAGGCTTGTTAATAATTTTCATTCGTCGCTTCAGATTGCATATATACATCGAAAATATACTTATTGTACAATAACCACTGGGCTCTGTCAATAATTTTTGATATTTTATGCACAGTATAAGTACTGATTTTGATCCATTTTTCCAATAAAACGTGATTATTCAGAATAACACGTCCTGCCAATAAACGTCCGTGTTCTTCGAAGAACCATTAAAGAGATAATCGAGACGTCAACCGCACGTACGCTCTAGCGTGGGCGTTTCCAGCGACCAGCAGCGCATATTCCGGCCGCTTTTCCGGGCGCGCACAGCTCTTGGTGCGGGCTTCCGTCCTGTCACAGAGCACAAAGAGGAGGTTAATGACGCGGCGGAGCGTGGCTCGTCGAGACCACAAGAATCCCGCTGGTGAGTTTAGTGTTTCACGCGCGAACAATACGTTTATCAAAACGGGGGCGTTACAGAACCAAACGGGCGGGACAATATTTTTGTATCGCCATGTTGCGTGGGCCATAAATCAAAGGCGATAGTGAACACGAGCACCAGTGTTTGGAATAATTTCACGCCGCGGCCAGCGCTCTGTTTGAACGAACAGTTGTCCGACATGGGTGCTTGTTAGCGGGCACAAAACAAATGCGGGGCATCGAAATTTTAATTAAACGACACGGCCGTCAACATGTCCCGCGAAACCTCTATCATGGGAAACACAAGTGGCTGGACATGTGTTGCGATACAGAACAGCCATCCGGTCGCTCTCCCAAGACCCTTCTTTCGTTTATTAACGAGCAATGTAAGTAGACGTGATTTAAGGTACGGTAAGATAATTTCGCAGTATAGGTAATTTTTCGATACTTTGCCATAAGATAACTCCAATGATCCCATTCAGTGTAGTGTTTCCTAGTTTTGCCAACAATTGGCATGGCGTATTCTCGAATAGCACTACAGTTGCGCTCTAAGGCGGTCGAAAGATGAGCTGAAGAAACAAATTACTGTTTTGTGGTACATTTCGTTATGAAAGCAGAGCGGTTGTGTTCTTCATAATTGTGAATCCATTATAGGTCTGCAGTAAGCAAACAGTACATTTCATTTATACACAACAGGTACTGTGAGGCATACAGTGATTAATAAATGATTTGATTTTACGTATTTTGTGTAATATGTGACGAAATGTAGCTTACGAAGTCAACGCTTAGTGTCATGGCAATCAGACTCCATCTTGGGTTACTCACGAGCGGTTCTAGGCGCTTCAGTCTGGAACTGCGTGACCGCTACGGTCGCAGGTTCGAATCCTGCCTCGGGCATGGATGTGTGTGATGTCCTTAGGTTACTTAGGTTTCAGTAGTTGTAAGTTCTAGGGGACTGATAACCTCAGATGTTAAGTCCCATAGTGCTCAGAGCCATTTGAACCATTTTTTGGGTTACTCACTGGGACAACTGGGAACATTGCTCTTACATCAGGTCCACACCTTTCTAAAAGACGTTTACAGCAAATATTATTGGAGGCAGGTTTTTCACACACATAACTGATGTGAAGAAAAAACAGATGTATCATGGACACAATGCTCTTTTTGCTTTATACTGTACCATGACGCCGGCCGGAGTGGCCGTGCGGTTCTAGGCGCTACAGTCTGGAACCGCGTGACCGCTACGGTCGTAGGTTAGAATCTCGCCTCAGGCATGGATGTGTGTGATGTCCTTAGGTTAGTTAGGTTTAAGTAGTTCTAAGTTCTAGGGGACTGATGACCACAGCAGTCAAGTCCCGTAGTGTTCAGAGCCATTTGAACCATTTCGTACCATGACAGTTGCTAAAAACGGCCGACTAAGAGAATTGTCTACCTGCCTGATAATTGTTGTGAACATTTAAGTTCTGAAGGTGAGGACTGATGCAGTAGGGTGAAAGAAACTTTGTGTTGCGAAGTTACCTGACCGCTACTGCAGGATAACGTCACCTATTGCACAATTACCTTCCATGGTTCAACGTTATGTGCAATTATAAACAGTGCAATGATAAGAAGAGTGTAATACATTTATAAAAGGCGGCTCACATTTATAGTTACTTCATAAAATTAATTCCAAATTTTTTTGTTATTTTGTTCTAATAAAACAAACATTTCTATGAAAATACTGCCAAATGTCCTTTCCTTACCCTAAATTTTGGTGCAGGTCAGGTGCTTATTCAGGACATTCTGATAACTCGTAGCAAATTCCGCAATATTTTATTGCCCGATAAGTTTCAGGACACCAAAGCTTCATCTAACACATTTCGCGTTCTCTCCACTAGCGCCCGTAGCATCACATAGTCAAACGGCGTGTTTCATATTCTTATATAGCCACATATCTGTCTCGAAAAGACGTGAGACTTCAAATGCATTTAAGCGCATGGTAAACACTGTATGGACATTGTCAAAACTCCTGGGAGCACTGACGTGGTGAATAATGTACGACAAGATTTAAAATCTCACGTCTAATAGCTTAAAAACTATTCCTTCTTATCGTATATGAAGAATGGTTCGCGATCTTTCCAAGTGCTGGTTTTAAAACCATTCTAATACCTCGAAAAAATAGAAAATTTCTATTGAGCAGCTTAAAACAGTGCATTGTTTGGTTGCAAGAGAAATAAAACTCACCGTACGCAACTATTTATTTATAAATGTATAAAACATCTATTTTAGGCTTCTTAGGCCTTCATCAGGTTAACACCAATACCGATCCAAACTTCCATACGCAATCCGGGTCCGAGTGCCGGTCGGGCACAAATTTTCATGTGTCGCAGACAGCTGGTGTTAGTGCATATTTGCGGAATGCGTAGCTATTTCACAACGTTTACCACGGCTGAAGTCGACTATGAAAGAGTCTGAAGGACATTCTGTTGTGAATATGTAGACACTGTACAAATACAGGCATTGTAACCATGAATGAGATATCAGAATCATGCCTCAACACATATAACAATGACGATGAGTAGAGAAACTGGAGGAAAAAAGAAGAATGACGAAAAAGAAATGCATCGAGTTGCTTTAAGAAATTGATGCCCGGCCACTGACCTTCAAATGGAAGAGACCCTATGTGTAATGTCTGCTTGTAACTGCTCTGCACAAGTACGTCGCACAGAGCTACTGCAGCCCCTTTTCTTTTTTTTTTTTTCTTTTTTTTTTTTTTTTGCCGGACCGAGACTCGAACTCGGGACCTTTGCTTTGCCTTTCGGGGGTAAGCGCTCTACCGACATTTTTTTTTTTTTAAACCCCGTGACCGAACACGCTTTTTTTTTCGCGGGCAAGTGCTCTACCATTTTTTTTTTTTCGCGCGAAATTTAAATAAGTGGACTTTTTTTGTTTGCAGTCCGGTGTAGCAATAACAAACATAAACTGCTTCTAGCATTTTTTTATATAAGAAGACGACTTTTATAAAATAAAATATTTCTGGGAAACGTAAATACGTGAACTTTTTTTTTGACATAATAGTAAAAAAAAAAATCCTGATTCTGTCAGTATAAAACAATAACGGTCTACATTCCTCTTTTGAGCGCGGACCTCGCCAATCCCGTTATACCTCCCGTTGGTGTCGGGTACGTCTTCACGTGTGGTTGTGGATCCTCTCCACTGTCCTGGTCCTTTCTTGTTCTGATATTGATAATCAATAATTACATTCTCCTACCCGGGACACCCCAACTGGGTGGGGGATCAAGCAAGGCACTCCCTAAAAAATTTGCGTAATATGTTCGATATCTCGGATGTCTCATAAGCTGTGAGTGATGATCTTGTAGTAAGGCCCAAAAGTCGAGCACATTCTTACTGCCGTCTCGGAAAAGATAACGCACAGTCAAACCTCGAATCCAGGTCACTGCGTTTGTCTTTGTTCGGGGATAATATGTCCTATCTGGGAGAAGTAGTATCCGTGGTTCTATTGCTTGCGGCCCCACCCGAAGGAGGAAGGCCATCATTTTTTTGACCAAATACCATACGTCCGCCGAAGGTCCGCATATCAGGCGATGCTCCTCTGTGTCTATAACATTGCACTGCGGACACAGTGGCTCGTCCTCCATATGAATTGTATGCAACCTGGAACGAGTCACGTATTTCCCATTGACCACCTGATACCACAGTGCGCGCGTTCCCGTATCAAGGTGTGGGTGGTGCACTGTACGCCATACCACTGACCACGTAACTGATGGTTGGCGGCGCTCTACGGCATTATTCGGCCGTCGTCGAGTTAAGATTTGATATATATCACGAGCCGTTGCCGTCCTGGTTGTCGGTAGTTCCAGATGTAGATAACTGTGTTCCACAAAGAAGGTTCGCATATGGGCAAGCGATGGTGAGATGTGAGACACCGCAACTGGAGCCGAACGTGAAGGTGGAGCGAGTTCGTCTATCAAGGTGCCCGTCAGACTTGTCTGGTGTCGTGTCCACATTTTTCTCATTGTGGTTACATAAATAGCCACTGCTCGGTCGCGTACGTGGACTAGTCCAAGACCTCCACGACTACGAGGAAGCGTGAGGGTTTCGTATCCGACCTTAAAAAGCAGACCCGTGCTCACAAAATATCCCCACCGGCATAGGAAGAACTTGTGCCAGGTGGGGGATGCGAGAAGCTAGATAAGTGTTGGCAAAGGTGACCCGTTGTATCATATCCAGTGCCCTTAACCCGTGACTTCGGACACTCGCACGAATTGTTTGCAGAAGATGTCTGTAACTCAGTGCCGCCGTGCGTCGAACGTCTGTAGTGAAGATAATTCCTAGGCATTTCATCTTGTTAATCGGCTGTAATTGTGCTACACTTCCTGGTGGGAGTCCTCTCCCGATGTTCATCGCTCCCGACTTTGCCATGTTCAGGCGACTTCCCGTAGCCATACAATACAAATTAATCCAATGCAAGGCCACTCTTGCCTCGTCACCTGACCGTGCTAAAAACACTAGGTCATCCGCGTATGTTCTGCATATAAACGTGTTGTGCCTTATGGTCATTCCTTGGAGTCGATTCCGGAGCCCGCAGAGCAGCGGCTCGACAGCGATGGCATATAATATCGTTGACAGCGGGCACCCTTGTCTGACCGATCGTGAGATGGTGATGGGCCCCACCAAGCGTCCGTTGATGAGCACTTTGGATGCGGCTCCGTGGAGTAGTCGCATGACGACGGTGACAAAACTTTCCGGAAACTTCATTTGCTTCATCACGTCCGTGAGGTAAGCATGGCTCAGCCTGTCAAATGCGCGATCGAAGTCTATCGATACCAAAGCACCCCGGAGACGACATGTTGCTGCCAGTGCGATAACATCGCGGTAGTCGCTGAGTGCCGTTTGTATATTGCTATCTCCTCCTAGCTGGGTTTGGTCGAGTGATATCACTTGTCGTATTACGCGTTTAAAGCGTGCTGCAAGTATCCTGGCATAGATCTTGTAGTCGCAATTGAGAAGAGTCAGTGGACGGTAGGCCTGTATCCCTGTGCCGCCAGATGGTTTGTGGATGGGGATGATCATGCCTTCCACGAAGGAGGGTGGAAGAGGCACGTTGGGAGACATCAATTCGCAGTACATGGCAGTCCATCGTGGAGTCATAAGATCTTTAAATGTACGATAAAACTCTAACGGAAACCCGTCGGGCCCCGGCGATTTGTACGACGCTCCCTTATCAATCGCTTCCATTACGTCGTCAACTGTGACTTCTCCTGTTAACTCCAGGTTGGCCGACTCGTCGAGACACGCGGAGAGCGTTCGTCGGACCTCATGAAAGGCTGCCTGATCGTGTTCCGCTTCGTCATAGAGATGACCGTAGTGTTCCACAAAAGCGTTGGCAATGTCTTTTTGCGTTGTCATACGGCGTCCATCCGGCAGTACGACCGTCTGTATTAAGGTTCTGCGGCTACGTTGTTTTTCTCTGATAATGTGATACATCGACGGTGATTCTCCATGGACTCGTTCAAAGGCCCTTGCACGGATTGCGACACCCTCCAGACGGCGGCGCGTTATTGAAAGTATTTGAGCCTGTGCTCGTTTTATACCGGCACGACGCTCCTGTGAAGGTGCTTGTACAGAAAGCTCGCGGAGCATCGTGAAATAAAATTCCGTCGTGTGTCGCCTCCACATCACCTGCTCTCTTCCGTATCCAATTAACGCTCGGCGCAATGCAGGCTTAACGCATTCCAGCCACCACTGCAATGTCGTCGGATATGTCGGGAGGCGTCGTTCACACACGTGCCAAGTGTCTTCGATTAAACGTCTGCACTCAGGTTCCCTGAGGTGTGCAGTATTCAGTTTCCAAACACTGCGACTCCTCCACACTTGTTGACGACTCAGGGAGACCGTGCATATATATGCTATGTGATCTGAAAAGGTGACAGGCCACAATTCCGCATCGAGGATCGCAGCTTCGAGACGACGTGTTACGTAAATGCGATCTAGACGACTGGCAGAGTGACTCGTAACGTAGGTGTATCCACGTCTGTCGCCATGTATCGACTCCCATGTATCAATGAGATTCATGTCCTGTATGAGTTGCCGCAGCTCCGGGCATGAAGTGTAACGTGGGTGTTGATCTCTTGGTGCGAGCACGCAGTTAAAGTCGCCTCCAAATAAGACATGTTCATACCGACCTAAGAATAGTGTTGCAATCTCCTCTGCGTAAAATCGGGATCGATCGCGCCGTCTGTCGGACCCCGACGGTGCGTAAATGTTAACGACCCGTACCCCCAGCACTGTGAGCGCCAGTCCCCGCGCTAACGCCAGGTACACCACGTCCTCGGCTACTATGCCGCTACGTAGAAGTATCGCTGTTCCGCTCCCGCCGTCGGTAGTAGGTGTAATGTATGTATCGTACTCGTATATGTCGGGGAAGCTCTCGACATATACTTCCTGCAGAAGAACGATGTCGACGTCCGACGCACGCAACATGTCTCGTAGTAATTGCAATTTGACAGGCGTTCTGATCGTATTAATATTAATAGAGGCCGTTCGATATGCCTGCCGCTGTTCCTTAGTGCGTAAAGCGCACATGAACGCTTATGTGAATTGGTGTGCCGCTGCTCGGCGACATGCTGTCTGTGCGGCAGTCTGCATCTTCTGCGCGGTTAACATCCGGTGGACGCAGCACTCGCCATTGCGGGTGCGTCGTCGGTCTGTGGGTCAGTATCGGATTCGTCGGCCCAGTTCCTGTGCTGGTGTTCCAGCTCCCGCCGTGTTTCTCCGGCCTGGCTGACCGAAGGCGGTGGCGTTGCTCCGGTGGGTGGAGGGACTCCTTCCGTCGGCTTTCCGTCCGGTGTGTCTGTATTCAACACCTGTCTAGCATGCTTCGCGTCGTACAGCTGTGTGGGAGGTAGAACCTCTCGTTGCGCATCCGGATCCACTGCATCGACGTTACCCCCAAGTCCGTCTGACTTGGGCTGCAGTAAGCAGGTATCCGACGGCGCTAGTCGTCGTTTCTTGTGGCGCTTCGGCGATCGTTGTTTGCGCGTGTGCGCCTCCGTATCCGAGTGCGGAAGTGACTCCCGGTGCTCAGGGACGAAAGCAGCTGTTGGCACAACCGCAGGATCAATTTCCATATCTCCTACCGATCCTTTCCGTTCAGTTAAGGGCGTCGTCGTCTCCGGGGCGTTAGAAGTGTGCGTCGTTTCGTCACTGGAGGCGGTCTCTGCTGCAGTCGGGTGCCGTAAACTGTCAGTATTCATTAGCTGGTCATTCTTCGGGATGGGATCAGTTCGAAACGCGTCCGCGTACGTTAGTGGCAGCGGCGTCAACGTGGACTGAGGCACGGGTTCGCCGGTTGGAACTTGGACTACCCTCCGCTGCAGACATTCGGAACGGACGTGGCCCTCTTTCCCGCAGCCTGAGCATGTTTTGGGTTGTCCATCGTAGATGACTATAGCTCTACATCCGCCGATGAACAAGTACGAGGGTACATGTTGTGTCAGTTCTATTCTGATTTGACGCACCCCATTGAGAACGGGGTAAGTCGTGAAGTTGGACCATTTTTCCTCAACGTGGCTGAGCACTCTTCCATATGGGCGTAAGGCGTCAACGACCAAGTCAGACGGAACCTCGAAGGGAAGTTCGAAAATACGTATGTTTCGTAAGCCCAGTCCTGCGTGATCAATAGTTACTTCTCCAACATGTCCATCAGAGTGACGAAATTTGAGTCCATGTTTAGTATCTCGGATGATTCTGTCACATACTGCATCGTTAATCAGCTTGACGTAAACGACACTGCTCACTATGGAAAGGTGTATTCCGATAAGTTCGTTGTAGTCAAGTTTAACGTCGTCTCGTAGGAACCTTTCGATTTCGTAGGCTTTCGGTCTCGCGTATTCATTCGAAAAACTAATCTTGAGAGTCGACTTTCGATATGCATGTGCCATTCTATATCGAGTCGTCTAAACGCGCGAGTACGCCGAAGAGGTAAACAACTGCGCGAGCGCGAACGTCTCCGGCAGGGACGTAAACAGACGTCCGTGCCGTAGCACTGCCGAAGGCGACTGTCCTTTAAGGGGTAGCGGTGAGACCAGTCGGCCACCGCACGGCAGAAAAACAGCGCGGATCGGCGGCCTGTTGTGTGGCAGCGAGCAGCCAGCCATGCGTGACCTCTGTCAGGGTTAGGCAGGGCAGGCGGAGCGCTGGGTAGGGTAGGGGGAGCTCGCGAACGAGGGGGGCGGGGCGGTGCGGGCGGTTGTTAATGGCATAAGATGCGTCCGGAGTTTCTTATACGCGCTGCCGAGGCGGCGGGGTCATTAAGTTCTCATTAAACGCGCGGTCCATTCTTCAGGGAGCGCCGGAATGCGCCGCCTCGGCCGCGGCAGCTCTGGGGGCGGTGGAGGCGGTAGAGGCGGCGGCAGTGGCGGCGGCGGCGGGCAGCGCAGCTTTGCTTATTACGCGCGCCGCCCATTCGTCTCACTTAGCGCCGCTCCGCTGCAGTTCCCCCGGAGCTTATTCGCTTTCTGCTCGCCGTCCACGTGATGCGTGGGGCGCCCGCTAAGTCCCTCCACTCTTTTCCCGTAAGTCGGCACTTTTTTTTTTCTCTCTCTCTCTCTTTCTATCTCTCTTCTGGCCCCTCAATTCACGCTGCAGTCAGATAAAGCTCCCACTGGTGGGCGGTGCTGTGACTGCAGGATTGGCCGCCATGTTAGAGATGCTGTAGCACTCTCAGAAATTAACGAGATAGATGCCAGGAGTGCTGTTTGTCTTCCCGCAAGTCGACATGTTAACAAGCTCTCGTGAAGTACTCTCGTGTAGTACACAACACCGTTGAAGCCATAACGCTCCGTTGTCGATATGCAGCTAAAACCCAAACCGCCAGATGTCAGACCATCAAATTGGCACCGAACTTTGTATATTGATAGAGTATCAATCAAATCTCGAATTTAGTTCGCACTATGTGCTGTCGTCCGGGCCGGCCGGTATGGCCGTGCAGTTCTAGGCGCTTCAGTCTGAAAACACCGCGTGACCGCTACGGTCGCAGGTTCGAATCCTGCCTCGGACATGGATATGTGTGTTATCCTTAGGTTACTTAGGTTTAAGTAGTTCTAAGTTCTAGGGGACTGATCACCACAGATGTTAAGTCCCGTAGTGCTCAGAGCCATTTGAACCAATTTGCTGTCGTCCGGCAGAAATGGCGTAAACGTTACTTAAAAACTACGGAGCACAGGAAAAGCATAACTGTGAGTAACAAATACATGTAGTTCTGTGGGGAAGTTGGTTGAGTGTTAATCGTCTTTCCAAGGGTTGTGTGTTCATACCCCAATGACGACAATTTCTTTCTCTGTATTATGCGTGAAAGTGTTATATGCGACTACTAATACTTCCACACCTGTGATACAATTGTTTCTTTATTCTAGCGTTCCGTTTGCTTATACTTATCCTCTGAAACTACAAACGCACTAACTGCTTCGGCACATACAGTGTCTGTTCCATCGCACGTGTTCGACAGAACAACACACGTATCTATACAAATATACGCTATAGGTTTGCTGCTTTCAACTAATGAAGCGAGAGCAGAGTGCCAAAAGGACATTGTCGAAAACTCCGAAAGGTCCTTTTACGTGTCAGGAAAACCAGATCACCGATTTAGTTCGTGCTGTTTGCAGTCGTCCACTAGAACATGCATAAACGGTAATTTAAAAAAAATTTTTTTTGAAATGGCTCTGAGCACTATGGGACTTAACATCTGTGGTCATCAGTCCCCTAGAACTTAGAACTACTTAAACCTAACCTACCTAAGAACATCACACACATCCATGCCCGAGGCAGGATTCGACCTGCGACCGTAGCAGTCGCGCGGTTCCGGACTGCGCGCCTAGAACCGCTAGACCACCGCGGCCGCCGGTAATTAAAAGTAATACCAGAATTGCCGAGAACACGAAAGACGTATCTGTGAGTGATAATTTTGTAAATACCGCGTGGGTGAGTTAGCAGCCAGTACGGTAGCTTGGTGTTTTCGGTTAGAGGGTGAGCTCCTCTCGGTAATAAAAAAAAAACTGAACGAACAGATCCATTATGAGCTTGAACACGTGTCATGAAACGTCCACCCAGAGAAATGCAACAATAAGATGAGATTTTTTGAAAAAGAAAGTACGCACAAAAAACTCAGTAGAGCGTGAAGTTGTCGCACAATGGGCCCTGTGTACAAACACCACTAATGACGACTTGTTTTAACTGTTTACGCGTGAATCTGTTGTATGAGAGAACATTTTCCGGTGGAAGTACAGCTGTGAAGAGGGGTCGTGAGTCGTGCTTGGATAGCTCAGTTGGTAGCCGGCACGGTAGCTCAGCGTGTTCGGTCAGAGAGCTCGCTGTTCTGTAATGAAAAAAAACTGAGTGAAAGGATGAACAACGAACTTCAGCGGATGCTATGTGACGTCCACTATGACAAAAAAAGAAAAATGGTCGGTAGAGCACTTGCCTCCTAAAGGAAAAGGTCCCGAGTTCGAGTCTCGGTGTGGCATACAGTTTCAATCTGCCAGGTAGTTTCATATCAACGCACACTCCCCTGCAGAGTAAAAATTTCACTCTGGAAATACTGTAGTTATTGGAACACTAATTCTTAAACTATACAGAAATAAAAATAGTTCTTATTGCTCATATAGTGTACTAAACATTTATTTACCTTGAGCTACTTCTCTTTCAGTGTTTTCTAAATTTTTTCAGTCGTTTCTGTTGTAACTTCCCACAAAAATTAAAGAATGATAATGGAGCCAAGCGTAAACTCCCCACACAAAAATTAACGAATGAAAATTGACCATGAACCCACAATAATATTTATTAAATAATGAACCATGAACGAAATGTAAACTCCCAACAGAAATGATAATATCTGGTAAATTTTATAAGGACAGCAGCGCTGACCTTCGGCCCCGTATTTTGAATAAAACAAGCAAAAATTCTTACCTCAATAAAAACTGCAATTATATCTGCTCTTAATTATACATTCTTCGACACAGCTTCGTGCAATGCTGGCGTATATATATATATATATATATATATATATATATATATATATATATATATATATATATATTATTTTAATTATTGAAAGGAGTGATGATCCATTGGAAATGTTCTTTAAATTGAAATGAATGTTTTTCTTTAAAAAGTTACTTTATAAAAAAATTATTATTGGGGCATTTTTTTAACAAATTAATTACAATTAACATACATTATTAAATATGCGCAATGCTGCTTCTTTACCTTCTACAACAATACTCATCCTCCAGAATCCTGACCAGAGTCGCGAGCAGAGCACACAGCCGACGCATGCCGACTCCCGCAGACTACTACTGTCCACTCGCTACTAAAGCCGACCGACTACTACTGAGGACTGACTATAACTGCCGACTCGCGCAGACTAGCGCAGACTCGCGACAAGCAACAACTAACAATAAACTACTCTCTGGTCAGAGATTCTGTCATGCCTCGCCCATCGCCGGCGAAGCATACACCTTACACTGGAATTATTTTGGTTAATGTGCGCTGTCCTATTCGAGTGCTGTATTGTAAACTTGTGTAGCACTCTCCTGTTTCAAGCAATCGCAACGTTACGGTGAGCCCGTCTTCTACACATATAGCATTTTTCAAGTTCTGTTTCGTAATATGAGAGGCCTCTTTACTGAGCATATACTAAAATGCACTCTCATCCGTTCGTAAGCAATTTACATAACACTTGAGGTCTTTCACTTGCAGCTCTCGTAACAGAACTTCACCCAAGTATGTTTCCTTTTTCTCCGCCGCTTCCCTTCCAAAATGCGCACATGCTGTAACTGTGGTACAAGCAGCTGCACCGCATAATAACAAATTCTCATTGTCCACCACCTTGAACTTTGACGGAAAATACACTACTGGCCATTAATATTGCTACAGCACGAAGATGACGTGCTACAGACGCGACATTTAACTGACAGGAAGAAGATGCTGTGATATGCAATCATTAGCTTTTCAGAGCATTCACAAAAGGTTGACGCCGGTAGCGACACCTACAACGTGTAGACATGAGGAAAGTTTCCTACCGATTTCTCATACACAAACAGCAGTGGACCAGCGTTGCCTGGTGAAACGTTGTTGTCATGCCTCGTGTAAGGAGGAGAAATGCGTACCATCACGTTTCCGACTTTCATAAAGGCCGGATTGTAGCCTATCGCGATTTCGGTTTATAGTATCGCGACATTGCTGCTCCCGTTGGTCGAGATCCAATGACTGTTAGCAGAATATGGAATCGGTGAGTTCAGGAGGGTAATACGGAACGCCGTGCTGGATCCCAACGGCCTCGTGTCACTAGCAGTCGAGATGACAGGCATCTTATCCGCATGGCTGTAACGGATCGTGCAGCCACGTCTCGATCCCTGAGTCAACAGATGGGGACGTTTGCAAGACAACTACCATCTGCACGAACAGTTCGACAACGTTTGCAGCAGCAGGGACTATCAGCTCGGAGACCATGGCTGCGTTTACCCTTGACGCTGCATCACAGACAGGAGCGCCTGCGATGGTGTACTCAACGACGAACCTGGGTGCACGAATGGCAAAACGTCACTTTTTCGGAAGACTCCAGGTTATGTTTACAGCATCATTGTATTCGCTTCCGTGTTTGGCGACATCACGGTGAACGCACATTGGAAGCGTGTATTCGTCATCGCCATACTGGCGTATCACCCGGCGTGATGGTGCCATTGGTTACACGTTTCCGTCACCTTTTGTTCGCATTGACGGCACTTTGAACAGTGGACGTTACATTTCAGATGTGTTATGACCCGTGGATCTACCCTTCATTCGCCCCCTGCGAGACCCTACATTTCAGCTGGATAATGCACGACCGCTTGTTGCAAGTCCTGTACGGGCCTTTCTGGATACAGAAAATGTTCGACTGCTGCCCTGGCCAGCACATTCTCCAGACCTCTCACCAACTGAAAATTTCTGCTCAATGGTGTCCGAGCAACTGGCTCGTCACAATACGCCAGTCACTACTCTTGATGAACTGTGGTATCGTGTTGAAGCTGCATGTTCAGCTGTACCTGTACACTCCATCCAATTTCTGTTTTACTCAATGCGCAGGCGTATCAAGGCCGTTATTACAGCCAGAGGTGGTTGTTCTGGGTACTGATTTCTCAGGATCTATGCACCCAAACAGCGTGAAAATGTAATCACATGTCCGTTCTAGTATAATATATTTGTTCAATGAATACCCGATTATCATCTTCATTTCTTCTTGGTGTAGCAATTTTAATGGCCAGTAGTTTATGATGTCTGTGTAATACCCCTTATATGCGCCGGGTCATAGATCTTTGTCAAAGGTATTTGAGGAGTATTTGATCAAAGTTCTTTATCAAAGTAATATGGTAGTGTAGTACACGCCTCAGTCTATACCGACAGGAGTAGTTCACATAATAGTACAGTTGCGGCCGTGCGGAAAACATCAGGTTGTAAATTATTTGACACGTTTGTGGAAGTACTGTTCGATGCAGAGGAATAGGTACGATACGTAAACGTATGAGCGAATGGTAATATTGATTGCCCTCCTCCCCTCGGATGAAATTGTTTTATTTGTTGTTGTGGTCTTCAGTCCTGAGACTGGTTTGATGCAGCTCTCCATGCTACTCTATCCTGTGCAAGCTTCTTCATCTCCCAGTACCTACTGCAACCTACATCCTTCTGTATCTGTCTGGTGTATTCATCTCTTGGTCTCCCTCTACGATTTTTATCCTCCACGCTGCCCTCCAATACCAAATTGGTGATCCCTTAATGCCTCAGGACATGTCCTACCAACCGATCCCTTCTTCTAGTCAAGTTGTGCCACAAACTTCTCTTCTCCCCAATCCTATTCATTGCTTCCTCATTAGTTATGTGATCTACCCATCTAATATTCAGCATTCTTCTGTAGCACCACATTTCGAAAGCTTCTATTCTCTTCTTGTCCAAACTATTTATCGTCCATGTTTCACGTCCATACATGGCTACACTCCATACAAATATTTTCAGAAACGATGTACTGACACTTAAATCTATACTCGATGTTAAAAAATTTCTCTTCTTCAGAAATGCTTTCCTTGCCATTGCCAGTCTACATTTTATATCCTCTCTACCTCGACCAGCATCAGTTACTTTGCTCCCCAAATAGCAAAACTCCTTTACTACTTTAAGTGTCTCATTTCCTAATCTAATTCCCTCAGCATCACCCGACTTAATTCGACTACATTCCATTATCCTCGTTTTGCTTTTGTTGATGTTCATCATATATCCTCCTTTCAAGACACTGTCCATTCCGTTCAGCTGCTCTTCCAAGTCCTTTGCTGTCTCTGACAGAATTACAATGTCATCGGCGAACCTCAAAGTTTTTATTTCTTGTCCATGGATTTTAATACCTACTCCGAATTTTTCTTTTGATTCCTTCACTGCTTGCTCAATATACAGATTGAGTAACATCAGGGAGAGGCTACAACCCTGTCTCACTCCCTTCCCAACCACTGCTTCCCTTTCATGTCCCACGACTCTTATAACTGCCATCTGGTTTCGCTCCCTGTATTTTACCGCTGCCACCTTCAGAATTTGGAAGAGAGTATTCCAGTCAACATTGTCAAAAGCATTCTCTAAGTCTACAAATGCTAGAAACGTAGGTTTGCCTTTCCTTAATGTAGCTGCTAAGATAAGTCGTTGGGTCAGTATTGCCTCACGTATTCCGAAATTTCTACGGAATCCAAACTGATCTTCCTCGGGGTCGGCTTCTACTAGTTTTTCCATTCGTCTGTAAAGAATTCGTGTTAGTATTTTGCAGCCGTGACTTATTAAACTGATAGTCACCGAGCGAGGTGGCGCAGTGGTTAGCACACTGGACTCGCATTCGTGAGGACGACGGTTCAATCCCGTCTCCGGCCATCCTGATTTAGGTTTTCCGTGATTTCCCTAAATCGCTTCAGGAAAATGCCGGGATGGTTCCTTTGAAAGGGCACGGCCGATTTCCTTCCCCATCCTTCCCTCACCCGAGCTTGCGCTCCGTCTCTAATGACCTCGTTGTCGACGGGACGTTAAACACTAATATCCTCCTCCTCCTCCTTATTAAACTGATAGTTCGGTAATTTTCACATCTGTCAACACCTGCTTTCTTTGAGATTGGAATTATTATATTCTTCTTGAAGTCTGAGGGTATTTCACCTGTCTCCTACATCTTGTTCACCAGATGGTAGAGTTTTGTCAGGACTGGCTCTCCCAAGGCTGTCAGTAATTCTAAAGGAATGTTGTCTACTCACGGTGCCTTGTTTCGACTGAGGTCTTTCAGTGCTCTGTCAAATTCGTCGCGTTGTATCATATCTCCCATTTCATCTTCATCTACATCCTCTTCCATTTCCATAATATTGTCCTCAAGTACATCGCCCTTGTGTAGACCCTCTATATACTACTTCCACATTTCTGCTTTCCCTTGTTTGCTTAGAACTGGGTTTCCATCTGAAATTATGTGGACCGTTTTATTATACATTTCGAACTAATAAAGCAGGATGTCTAAATAATGAAGATCTGAAACTGGGCGTACTCGCGTCGATAACACACAAAAGGATTTGCACGTTTCATGCTTTCTTCCCGCAGTTTCGCTTGTAGAAAGCGAGCGTCAGTGTTATTGCGGTAGCACTCCGATTCGCTGGAAGGATACAGCAAAATGTGGGAGGATGTGGTAGTGTTTCGGTGGCGCAGGGGTTAGCCGCAGCTGCCGCTAGCTAGTAGTTTCATACAGGCGGGCAGCAGCCGTGCCAGCTTATACGGCTGTACCCAGCACAGCACACAGCAGACAGGGCGGAGTAGATGCCGGTGCCGCTGCAGCGGTATTGCGGCGACAGCTGGTCGCTGCAAACACGGAGCGCGCCGAGCAAGACGATCGGTCAGCCGTGGGCACTGGCTGGTAAAGAAACCTGCTGCTGCCGACTCACAAGAGGCGTGGACCAATGCCTGTGCTACGGAAAGGCCTTTAGCTACTTACCATGCGCACCCACCTAGTACGGTGTTGGATGCAACAGGTGTAGCCTATTAATTGCCTTGTGTATGTGTCCCAGACATCGGGGTGTCAAGATATACAAAAGTAGGACTTTGAAAAGAACGAAAGGTTGTTGTCTGGAAACATTTATGAGAACAGTACGACACTCATTTTGCTACTTCTCAACAACATACATGATGAAAGCTATACGGGATACCTCCGAATATCGTGTCGGGCGTCATTCTTGTCGGTGTACTGCAGCCGCTCGACCTGACATGCACTCGAAAAGTCCTTGGAAGTCCCCTGAACCATATCCCCTGAATCGTACTGCCTCTATAGCCATCCATAATTGCAAAAGTGTTGCCGGAGTAGGATTTTGTGCACGAATGGACCTTCGATTACGTCCGACAAGTATTCGGTGGCATTCATGTCGGGCGATCTGACTCGCCAAATCACCTTCTCGAACCGTCCAGAATGTTCTTCAAACCAATCCCCAACAGCTGTGACCTGGTGACAATGCTCATTGTGATCCATAAAAATTCCATCGTTGTCCGCCACATCATTTGAGGTCCATTCAGTCGCGATCTCTGCGTGTAGTGCCGCTCTTACACTGAGTTTCCAAGTACCTTGCGAACGAACCATAGCCTACGTGCATTATTTGTAACTGAGACAGTTTAATTCTTCACGTATTTCGAGTTACTTTGGATGAAGACTTTCATGCTGTTTATATTTTCCAATGTATGTAGATCTTTGCAGAATAAATGTATGGTAATGGAATTATTTTTGATATGATTTCGGTTATTTAAGTGATCTCACGTCATTTGAATGTAGATTAACCCAGACCATCAGCCATACTTACTTGTGAGGGACGTTCTTTCTTATGACAATACCGTAGTGCAAATCCTCTCGGAGTGGCCGAGCGGTTCTAGGCGCTACAGTCTGGAACGCGCGGCCGCTACGATCGCAGGTTCGAATCCTGCCTCTGGCATGAATCTGTGTGACGTCCTTAGGTTAGTTATGTTTAAGTAGTTCTAAGTTGTATGGGACTGATGACCTCAGAAGTTAAGTCCCATAGCGCTCAGAGCCACATTTTTTTTTTTTTTTTTTTTTTTTTTTTTTTTTTTTTGCAAATCCTCTTTAAATGCCTCTAATGTCCTATTTCGAGTACCGACCTCTCCACGTCCACGCCTATCTGTTATTTCATCCCCTTCGCCTCATACGGGCGGTGGGCGCGCTGTCAGCAGATACTCGGAGGTGTTCATGATCGAAGAGAAGGGCTAGAACTTTTGTAAGTTGGTGGAGGATTCAGTCGAGGCAGGCGCAGCGCGTGTCAAAAAAAAAATGGTTCAAATGGTTCTGAGCACTATGGGACTTAACTGCTGAGGTCATCAGTCCCCTATAACTTAGAACTAATTAATCCTAACTAACCTAAGGACGCCACACACATCCATGCCCGAGGCAGGATTCGAACCTGCGACGTAGCGGTCGCGCGGTTCCAGACTGTAGCGCCTAGAACCGCTGGGCCACCCCGGCCGGCGGTGCGTGTCATTCGAGGATTCATACGGCGCGACAGAAGGAAGAAGAAGCAGAAGTCCAAGCCACATTTGTAAAGCGGAAGATGCATCGGGTCAGGGATTTGTAGGTGTGGAGGATCGTGGAAACGTGCAGTCCCCATGTTCAGCAGTTTGTTTTACCTATCCTATTGTATTTCATTGGTTTTATACAGATAGGGAGAGACCAGTGCATGTCCTGTTATAATATCGAACAGTCCCCAACTTAGATTAATACAGTTTTGTTGTTTCATTAATTGATAGGATATTTTCCATAAATTACTAACTACATTTATGTAGATGCAGTTCCGTATGCTTCTGTAACCTTGGAAGCGCACCTTACTGTTCGCTCATAGAGCAACTGATGGTGCCAAAAGTTTGCTCGAATCCAGCATTAAAGATGTGGTCTCTCACTGCTTGCAGTAGCTATTCAGACATCGTTGTTAAAACTAGACTCACGCATGATTTTAAAACTTTTCTCAGTGATTTTACTGAAGTGAGATGAAAGATCTCTGTTCTCCTATAAATACCTACGTAACATAAATATCTACACACCTAATGGCAATGAAAGGAAATTGTTTTAATCAACACTAAGTAACCTGCCTTATGGTCATCTGTCCGTGAGTTTTTTGTTTAAGCAGCACTTCCGCTTCAGCATGAGATTGCTACTTTTGTCTCGGGCTTTGCTCTAGATTTATTTAAGGTATATTAGACCGCAGGTGGAATCCTGTGGCCTTTGGTAACGCATCTGGCTATCTTCGACAGCCCAACTCCCAACTCAACCGCCTATCGGTGCAGAAGTCCACCAAACTTTTGGAAAGCCACGAAGAGGATGAAGTAGATTATCAAAAAAATGAATGTCGAATATCTGCATTTGTTGAGATCTTCCCGTTCTGATACTTAAAGTTTGTTGAAGATTATAACAACTGTGAATAAAATGGACATATTACGGTTATTGTTGTGAACTTCAATCCAAAGACTTGATTGATGTAGCTGTATGTGCTAGTCTGTACTGTGCAAGCCTCATCATCTCCGAATAATTGACAATATCAATGTATTGACAATAACAAATATTTTTTAGACGACCCTGTAGTCTTTCATATTACATTGATTCATATTCTCTATGTGATAGTGTTGCGAAGACCACTAAAAACGGTGGTATTTCGTTGCAGCAGACATGAAACCCAAAAGATTTCCATGTTACTTAGCAGTATTATGGTATAGTAACTGCAGTAATAAAGCCCTGGCAGACACTCGGATGACAAACACACTTGATTTATCTGTTTCAGGTACGTGCAGTTGTCTTCTCATGAACGATTACGTGATCGTCATATGGCCGTATTGGGGTGAGTTCAAACTATCAATAGTTTAGATATCCGAATTATTTTTAATGCTTTCTTCTTTGATTATTCCCCAACTTTATATTTAAACAGCTGATGTGAAGTTCGTCCTCCACCATTCACTACTTTTTGCAAATCTAAATAATTCAAGAAGTCGTCATTTTATCTGTTTTCCTTCTTTCCTTAGTTGTTTTAAAATTTGTGGACGTATGTTCCATCTATGCAACTAATCGAAGGCAGTTCATTTATTGCCACGGCGTTTCGCTTGTTTTATTTGTGATGCATCTTCAGTGGCTTGTAAAACATGTTTCTTTTTATACATATAATAAACAAATTATGTGGTAGTTACAGTATGTTACTGTTTTACATTTTGTCGTGTTTTGCTCTTTTTTGTTTTGTTTTTTTTAGTGTAGAATCAACTTTTTCACATCGCGAAATTTGTGCTACGAAAGTTGATTCCAACCTAAAAACAAGAACAAAACACGACAAAATGTAACGTAGGAACTTACAGTAGCTACCACATAACAAGTTTATTATATTTAAAGGCCACTGAAGATGTTTCACAAATAAAGGAAGTGAAACACTTATGGAAATAAACAAACTGCCTTCAATTAGATGTGTAGATGGAACATACCTACACGAATTGAAGATGTATTTGCATGATAAGCTGTCATGCACTTTGGCCAAAACGTCAGTGAATCACAGGTTGCTGTCAAGGAGCTAAGAAAGGCCTTGACGAAGAACCTCAAGTGTAACTTTGAAACACTGATGTCGACTCTTCCGTTGGGAAAACCGTGTGGGAAATAAAAGCCGAAATACAGACGCTCGACGGACTTTTACGCATAAATTTCCGTTTCTCTCCGATATGATCATATTACTGTTATGTACAGGTGACTTACCTCCAAATGGATAAAGTCGCAGCAATATATTACTGTAATTGCTCTTCCTACAACGTTACACGGCATGTCTTTATATTGTTTTCAAGCACTGAATGGCTTCAGCTCTTAGCTGCGTTCTTCAAACATTGTTCAAATGGCTCTAAGCACTATGGGACTTAACATCTGAGGTCATCAGTCCCCTAGAACTTAGAACTACTTAAATCTAACCAACCTAAGGACCTCACGCACATCCATGCCCGAGTCAGGATTCGAACCTGCGACAGTAGCACCAGCGCGGTTCTGGACTGAAGCACGTATAACCGCTCGGCCACAGCGGCCAGCCTGCGTTCTTCAATCACTAACTCACACATCATAAAACTGTCAGGGAAGTAACTGGAATATTGAGAAATCAATGTTACTGTGTGAAACTATATATATTTCTTTAAAAAAAAGTTTTAATGATGAAGTTTACGAGTATCAAAATACACTTCTGGAAATGGAAAAAAGAACACATTGACA
Organism: Schistocerca serialis cubense; assembly: GCF_023864345.2. NCBI lineage: Eukaryota > Metazoa > Arthropoda > Insecta > Orthoptera > Acrididae > Schistocerca > Schistocerca serialis. The sequence continues at coordinate 532,874,957 of NC_064639.1, read as the reverse complement.
CCGGTGTGTCAGACCCACCATACTTGCTCCGCACACTGCGAGAGGGCTGTACAAGCAATGATCACACGCACGGCACAGCGGAAACACCAGGAACCGCGGTGTTGGCCGTCGAATGGCGCTAGCTGCGCAGCATTTGTGCACCGCCGCCGTCAGTGTCAGCCAGTTTGCCGTGGCATACGGAGCTCCATCGCAGTCTTTAACACTGGTAGCATGCCGCGACAGCGTGGACGTGAACCGTATATGCAGTTGACGGACTTTGAGCGAGGGCGTATAGTGGGCATGCGGGAGGCCGGGTGGACGTACCGCCGAATTGCTCAACACGTGGGGCGTGAGGTCTCCACAGTATATCGATGTTGTCGCCGGTGGTCGGCGGAAGGTGCACGTGCCCGTCGACCTGGGACCGGACCGCAGCGACGCACGGATGCACGCCAAGACCGTAGGATCCTACGCAGTGCCGTAGGGGACCGCACCGCCACTTCCCAGCAAATTAGGGACACTGTTGCTCCTGGGGTATCGGCGAGGACCATTCGCAACCGTCTCCATGAATCTGGGCTACGGTCCCGCACACCGTTAGGCCGTCTTCCGCTCACGCCCCAACATCGTGCAGCCCGCCTCCAGTGGTGTCGCGACGGGCGTGAATGGAGGGACGAATGGAGACGTGTCGTCTTCAGCGATGAGAGTCGCTTCTGCCTTGGTGCCAATGATGGTCGTATGCGTGTTTGGCGCCGTGCAGGTGAGCGCCACAATCAGGACTGCATACGACCGAGGCACACAAGGCCCACACCCGGCATCATGGTGTGGGGAGCGATCTCCTACACTGGCCGTACACCACTGGTGATCGTCGAGGGGACACTGAATAGTGCACGGTACATCCAAACCGTCATCGAACCCATCGTTCTACCATTCCTAGACCGGCAAGGGAACTTGCTGTTCCAACAGGACAATGCACGTCCGCATGTATTCCGTGCCACCCAACGTGCTCTAGAAGGTGTAAGTCAACTACCCTGGCCAGCAAGATCTCCGGATCTTTCCCCCATTGAGCATGTTTGGGACTGGATGAAGCGTCGTCTCACGCGGTCTGCACGTCCAGCACGAACGCTGGTCCAACTGAGGCGCCAGGTGGAAATGGCATGGCAAGCCGTTCCACAGGACTACATCCAGCATCTCTACGATCGTCTCCATGGGAGAATAGCAGCCTGCATTGCTGCGAAAGGTGGATATACACTGTACTAGTGCCGACATTGTGCATGCTCTGTTGCATGTGTCTATGTGCCTGTGGTTCTGTCAGTGTGATCATGTGATGTATCTGACCCCAGGAATGTGTCAATAAAGTTTCCCCTTCCTGGGACAATGAATTCACGGTGTTCTTAATTCAATTTCCAGGAGTGTATATGACTTGAGTGGCCGTATCTTTTGGTTGCATTGATAAAGAAGCTTAAATTTTTTATATACCCACGGTACTGTAGACCTTGGTATTAGACACAAATTTCAACTTTATCCCTTTAGTCAGTACTGAGAGAAAGGCACCTTAACAGACGAACAGACAGACGGAAAACAAAGTGATGCTATAAGGGTTCCGTTTTTACAGACTGATGTGCAGAACCCCAAAAGGTAGAAGAGATATAATTTTTGGTGCTAGTTATGCATTACTGTCAGTTGTTGCTTATATCCGAACAGCAGATGCATCAAAAACTTTCTTATCATGTATTCAATTTTAGTGTTAGTTGTGTGAGGGGCACCTTCACTTTTAACCACCTATCCAGTGTTTTCTTGCGGCAGTCACTTTGCACTTTGTTGGGCGGAGTACGAAAGCACAAAGAGCTCTAAGACAATCCATAATTTCAAAGAAACAGTTTCCTTGCGACCCTGTTAGTTCACGGACCATTGCAGATACCCTCTCACCTCTCCGGCACTTAATTCTTCTGCAAAACGGACGTTTAACTTTACAGCTGCAGTAATAATCTTGCGGAGCGGCGGTCTCTTTCCTTCTCATCCCAGTTAAATGTCATTTAGCCTTCCCCACATCCACCAACTGCACATTACGTCCTCTGACCACATAAAAACTGATGAAAAATTGCACATAATTAGACCCAAGGTTTGGGTGGACGTGAATAAATTTGAAGAACGCAGAATGAAGGTAGCCTTTTGTCTTAAAGAATTTAATTTTCTTTTACTTCCTACCATAATTGTTTCTTTATGATGATGCTTCTACCTCTTCATTTTTCTTTCATAAATGAAAAGCAGTTGCTGCAGATGCTGTTTCGTCTCTTAGTGGTAGAAGTAACTGTAAAGGGTTTTGTAATGTTCTTCTGGTCGTCTCTGTCACGAACTACCACAGTACTTTGCAAGTCATAATATGCACGGCACTGCCGCAGTCTTAACAAGAATGTGGTCGGAATGGTGCATAGCCAAAGCACTAAATCAAGTAAGTTACCAGGTCGCATAGATATAGAAATGAAATCCCCTTCTCCTCCTGTCAGTCTTTCGAGTAGCGCTGCTCACGACTAGCATCCAGTATTTTAGCACGCTTCTTCTGTTGTTTCTCAACTGGAGAAAGACTCCCCCTATAACGACGTCTTATCTTGACTTCCTCTTTCTATCAAATACTGTCATAAACTGGAAAATGAACATAATTAAATACGTGTTTAAGTTACCATTGCGTTGGATCTGACGTTGTAGTTATTGTCTTCAGCCAAAAGACTGATTTGACGCAGCTCTCCACGCTACTCTATCCTACACAAGCCTCTTCATCTCCGAATAACTATTGCATCATTCAACCGTTCGGACCAGCTTACTCTATTTCTCTCTTGGTGTCCCTCTTCAATTCTCACGCCCCACCTCCACCCCCTCCCACATACACACTTCTCTCCAACACTAAACTGGTGATATTTTGACTTCTCATGAAGTGTCCCATCAATCGATCTCTTCCTTTAATCAAGTTATCCCACAAATCTCTTTTCTCCCCATTTCTGTACCGTACTTTCTCATTGGTTAAATGATCTACCCACCTAATTGTAAACGTTCTTCAGTAGTACCACATTTCAAAAGGTTCAGTTCTCTGCTTGTCTCAACTTTTCATTGTCCTCGTTCCACTTCCATATAATGCTACACTCCAGGAAAATAACTACAGCAATGACTTTCTAATACTTAAATTTATACTCGCTGTCAACAAGTTACTATTCTTCAGAAATGCTTTTCTTGCCATTGCCAGGCTACATTTTATATCGTCTCTACTTTGGCCATCATTATTTATTTTACTGCTCAAACAGCAAAACTCATATACTGCTTTTAGTGTCTCGTCTCCTAAGCTAGTTCCTTCAGCGTCGACTGATTTAATTCGACTACATTCCATAACCCTTGTTTTGCTTTTGTTAACATAAATCTTATATCCTCATTTCGAGACACTATCCATTCCTTTCAACTACTCTTCCAAGTTCTTTGCTGTCTTTGACAGAATTACAATGTCATCGGAACACCTTAAGGTTTTTATTTCTTTTCCCTGAACTTTAATTATTTCTCCAAATTAATCTTTGGTTTCCTTTACAGCTTGCTCAGTGTACAAATAAGCCGGCCAGTGTGGCGGAGCGGTTCTAGGCACTTCAGTCTGGAATCGCGCGACCAGTACGGTCGCAGGTTTAAATCCTGCCTCGGGCATGGATGTGTGTGATGTCCTTAGGCTAGTTAGGTTTACGTAGCTCTAAGTTCTAGGGGACTGATGACCTCTTGTATCAAGTCTCATAGCGCTCAGAGCCATTTGAACCATTTTGTACAAATAACACAGCAGATATGCCACAACCATTTCTCACTCCCTTCTCAACCACTCCTTCCATTGCTTGCTCCTCGACTGTTACAGCTGCCGTCTGGCTTCGGTACAAGCTGTAAATAGTCTTTCGCTCCTCGTATTTTATCCCTCTTTCCCTCAGAATTTTAAAGAGTGTATTCCAGTCAATATCGTCAGAAGCTTTCTGTAAATCTACAAATGCCGTAACCTTAGGTCTGCCTTTCCTTAATCCGTCTTCTACGAGAAGTACGGTCAGTATCACCTAGCGTGTTCCTATTTTTCTGCGGGATCCAATCTGAGCTTCTCTAATGTCGGCTTCTACAAGTTTTTCCATTCTTCTGTAAATTATTCGTATTGGAATTTTGCGGTTTTAACTTATTAATCTGTTAGTTTGGTAATATTAACACCTTTCGGCACCTGCTTTCTTTGGAAGTGGAATTATTGGATCTGATATAAAGTAGTAAAGGCAGACATATAAGTCGCCGTTCTACGTACAGTTCAGGTACCACTTTCTGAACAAGAGATCGCTGAGACTGAGTCAGTTGTATCTGACGTATTGAAAGAATGGTACGCTATTTCGAGCATTGTAATGGATTTATAAACTTTGGAAAGAAAAGGAAATATGATTAGGTTGCGTCGACGACGTGGTCGTTAGAAACGGACCCCGATCTCGGACGCCGGTAGGATGAGAAAGGGAATCGCCTGCTTCGTTTTTAAGGAACCATCCCACCGTTTGCTCTGAGCGAGTTGGAGAAACGCCGGAAGAATCTAAATCTTTCACGCTGGCGTTGGATTTCAACCACCTTCACTCTGAAGATGACTTCGATGTATTGCCACCAAGCCACCTCACTCGGTCTATAGAATTAGGTAATGTGAGTAGACGGGGACAATAGTTACCATTAACAGGCTTTCGGAGAGACCACACTGCGAATGTGCAGGTTGCTGGACGGTCTGTCCAAAAATCTGCCAAGCACTTTGAATATAATTTTGCAGCTGTACGTCACATTTATTCATGTTAGTTGGAAAAAGATACTCATGTTGAACGTCCCACTACCCGACGCAAGCGGAATCCACATTCAAAGCTGGATCGCCGCGTCAGAGGAGCAGTCATCAACGACTGAACAAGGAATGTGGCTCAGACCGGCACGAATGTTTTACCCAGAGTATTGGCTAGATACACGAGAATTCGTAGGTTAACATCTGGAGTAAAATATAGCATCAAAGCTTCACATTACAACCATCACCAAGTGGCCAAATCATGCGGTGCAGGGAAAGAGGTACCGGATGGACGAATTGCGCAAATTTGATTTTAGCACTGAAAGAACAGTGGATTCAGTGATGATCGTTGAAGCGTCCTTTTATTTCATCTCGTTGTCTCTCTAAGGCTTGTACCAAGGAAGCAAGGGGAGGATGTTGTTTGGTGGCCAGTACCCTCTTTCTATAGCACAAACTGCATGCAATTAATAACTGCGTTCTTTATTCCTAAGAACAGAAAATTACTTAACTCTAGATAGTCGTTGTGGTACAAGCTCTTCCGTTCTAGTCGACGTTAGCCTCACTGCTGGTGAAGTACAAGTCCGCGTCATGCACTATTCTGGTCGCTATGTGCTGGCTGATTCTGAGCTAGAGGCTGTGACTGCGACTCCGACTCGGTGACTCACTCGATGACAAACTGAAACTCCTGGGTGCGACAGACTGGAACTCGGTGCGACAGACTGGCCCCCTGGTCCGCGGCGGCGATCCAAATACTGGTGGCCGAGATGGCGTTGACGGCACGTTTCCTGCAAGTCTATCATTGGCCTCTATCGATCTTCTTGTAACCTCTATGCCGCATAGAGTGCTGGCGCCAGCTTACGCCAGCACACGTCCCATATCGATCGCTGTTGTAGCATTTACTGAAGTGAATCAGGCAACAACGTACCGTACCAAATTTGGGTATAATGGTGTGACAAAGCATAGGCACCAGTGCCCTGTGGTGTTTCTTGAAGAAAACGGACGGTTCAAAATACAGACAGCATATTTCCAGTCCATTATATATTTCTTTTTCCTGTGACGTCTCCCTCTTGGATAACATCTTTTCATTCGGTTCTCGTAGCACCCAGTGCACTGTTTAGTATGTTCAAAACCCATGGCAAGCTAAATTATGCAATTACCATGTGTGGTATATCATGAACCCTATTTATCAGCCATGTCCATTTTCAAGTTTAAAACCAGATAGAAATAGCGTAAATACAACATTGAAGTGACAAAAATAATGGGATACCTGCTGAAAACGTGTCAGGTTTCTTTCTGACCGGCGTACCGACGTAGTGCAACAGCTATATGTGGCATAGGCTCAACAAGTTGTCGGAAGTCCGCTGCAGAAATATTGAGCCTTGCTGCCCCTGTAGCAGTCTATAATTACGAAAGTGTTGCCTGTGCAGCAGTTTGTCCACGAATTGATATCTCGATCATGTTCCAAAAATGTTTGATGGGGTTCATATTGGGCAATCTGGATGCCAAAGCATTCGCTTGAATAGTCTAGACGGTTCTTCAAACCACTTCCGAACAATTGTGGCCCGGTGACGTGGTGCATTGGCGTCCATAAAAATCCCATCGTTGTTTGTGAACATTAAGTCCACAAATTGCTCCAAAAGGTCTCCTAGTAGTTGAAGAGACCAGAGGGCCTAACAATCACATCATTATGTAGCCACCATCAGCTTGCACAGTGCCTTGTCGATATCTTAAGTCCAACGTTTCGTGGGATTTGCGCCACAATCGAAAGCTGCCATCAGCTCTTACCTACTGAAATCGGGACTCATCTGACCAGGCCGCGATTTTCCATTCGTCTAGTGTCCAACGCTATAGTTATGAGTCCAAGAGAAGGACTGCAGGCGATGTCGTGCAGTCAGCAAAGGCACTCGCACCACTCGTCTGTTGCCATAGCTCATTAACCCCAAATTTTGCTTCAGTGTCCTAACGGACACGTTCGTCGTACGTCCCACTTTGATTTTTGCGGTTATTTCACTCAAGGTTGCTTGTCTGTTATCACTGACAACTCTACATAAACGTCGCTGCTCTCAGTCGTCAAGTCAAGGCCATCGTCCACAGCGTTGTCAATGGTGAGAGTAATGCCTGGAGTCTGGTATTCTCGGCACTTTCTTGACACTGTGGCTCTCGGAATATTGAATTCCCTAACTATGTACGCAATGGGCTGTCCCATGCCTCTAGCTCCAGCTACCATTCAAAGTCTGTTAATTCCCATCGTACAGCATAATCACGTCAGGAACCTTTTCACATGAATCACCTGAGAACAAATGGCAGAACCACCAATGCTCTGCCCTTTTATACCTTGTGTACGCGATACTACTGCCACCTGCTGTACCATGACTTTCGTCATCTCGGTGTATCCCCCAGTGGTGAAGATCTTAGTCCACGGTACAGTCTTAGTGAGACCTTTATACAACCGTCGGTGGCAAATGGCTGATGATGTTGGTGGTGGTGGTGGTGGTGATGGTGGTCTCATAAGATCACACGGAACACTTCTGAGATCATCTATACGCACTATCGTTGCAATGTATTGTAGCTAGACGAGGCTGTACGATAAACTGACACTTCTAGGTATATTTTACTGAGAAAGTGACATTATTTCCATACGTTGCTGACCATTTTAGTATGATTACATACAATGTACAACCTTCATAATGTGTAGCCAGCCGCTGTGGCCGATCGGTTCTAGGCGCTTGAGTCCAGAACCGCGCTGCTGCTACGGTTGCAGGTTCGAATCCTGCCTCGGGTGGCTTAGGGCCATAATGTATGAAAAATTTAACTCGTCTGGGACAATTTCTTTCAATTAACGCTTCTGAATGGAATCTAAAATCAGCTGTCCAGATTTTTGTGTTGTGACTCCTATCGGGAAAGAGAACGTGCAGGAAGACAGTTTAGAACGAAACAACAGTAGGGGATTCGGCAGAAGAGACCTTCTCTGCGCCCTTTCAACAATCGTTTCCCCCTGAAGTGTGGCAGAAACAGTTTCCTTCAGAAAGTGAAAAAATAAATATTGCATTTAACGTCTCGTCGACGGCAAGGTCAGTAGGGGCAGAGTGCAAGTTCATAATAGCAAAGTGGAAGGAAATCTGCTGTATCATTTTCAAAGGACCCATTCCGGAATTAAGGTTAATGGATCTGGAGAAACTACGGAAAACTTAGATCTGGATGCCCAGAGGAAAGCATGACACTAGCAGAATCGTGGGTGATATGCGTAGCGGAAATTCAGTGATGGTATAATTATCACAAAACAATGTAGATATAAAAAAATTAAACTAGACTATTGCTTTCGTTTATTAGGAGTCGTTGGGCAACCATTACAACCTGGAAGTTGCACAGCTCATGCCATGTCATTACGTCTGTGCGGTATGAGACTATTGATTTCGATTATTAGGAGTCACTGGCCACCCTGGAAGTTGCACAGCGAATGTCATGTTTTTACATTAGACTTAAGTTTCGGTACATCGAATTTGTGTCTTTTCTTTCACAGAACGCCGAAGCTTTCTTCACTCTTCCCTGGCACCCTTGATGGTCTACGACATCTCAGTTCAAACCGTCTGCGATAAGACTATTGCTAAACGGTGTGAAGTCGTTGAGCGAAATACGGAATCGGATTTGAATTAAGGTGTCTGTTGGTAGTTGAGAGACACATTTTCAGTTCAGCTTAACTGTTCAAACGAAATGAAGAGAAATTCTTTTTCATGTCTTTGCTCATTGTAAAAGTTTCGTTGCTGCTCCTTGCTATATAATATTTTGTAATTCGTTTGTTAGCCTCTATGGAGATAATTAAGTGCTTTCGTCCATTGTTCTTAGATCCCTTTGACACAGGTTCGTAAGCTTCCAGTTTGCCTCGACAATGAGGCAAATACTTTCTCCGCAGATATTTGGCGACAATTTTTCTTCAATTCTAGCCTGATTATTCTTTCATTAACTCTCTCACAACATTTAATGTCCTTTGACCGTCTTCTGTGAATTATTACGTCGAGTCCTTTTTCGACTCCCTCGTTCTGCGCTCTCCCCTGCAGGAGGGAATGTAGTTGTTAATTGTCTCATTTCCTCTTTGTTTATTCTTTCTGTACAAAAGGACAATAGTATTTATTTTCACTCTGCCTCTATTTTATGTCGCCAAATCCATATTCCGTTCACTTTTGCCGTTTCCGACTAATCCAACGCTTCAATGCTCCATTTTCGCAAATGATTTATTCACTCAGTTTATAATCCTGAGAGTCAAGACAGAGAAATTGTCAGATAACAATTTTTCTCTCACTCTTTGTTCTACGCCTCATTCAATGGTCTTGTATTTTTTCAGTGCGTTGGTCACTTCAAAGGTTTCCCCATATGCCAGTGATTAATAACAAACACCAAATTTACTATTTCCAGTACATCCTAGATGTTGTATTTTAAAATCTAATTATTTTAATGACTTAAGATAAAACAGAAGCTTATTTTCTTCGAACGGAACATTTTCTGCTACTTTTACTCTAAAATAGTGGCGTTCGTCAAAAATACGATCAAAAATATCCAGTGAAAGGTTGATGTTTCTTGTTGGGCGACTTACAGCATTTTCCGGAAGGAGGTTTTCCGTCTACCACGCAGATATCCTATCAAATAAAAGTTGTAAGCATCCCAAGTCTCTTATTCTCTTGCTGATCATTATAATAAATGTCACTAAAATGAGTTTGTAATATTTATCTTCCTTGACAAATTTTATAATCACCTGCGGTACTGGTCTACTGTCATATCTTTTTCTAATGTTCTGAGTTATAAGTCATCAACTTTCATCGCTGCATACACTAACGCTTGACTTTCAGTGCTATACCACCAGTTTACTGTGTTCTATATTTCAAATTAGTAAGATCTGGATGTCTTGCATACCTCCCATCAGGTTTTATTTCCTTCTGGTGAGAGTTTTTCCTGTTATTTTTTTCCCTTCACAGTTAATAAAATCATTTTGGCCATAAACACGCGGTCAAATGGATTTTCCACGTAACGTCAACAGTTCGTACCTCGGCGTAGTGGTCATCTTGATGGCTGTTTATGACTTTGATTAATCGCACGTGTCATCTCACTACTGACTGATGAGAAATGTCGTAGTGAATTACAGGGCTACTGTACATATAAAGCATTCATTCGTTTTCATGGTTCCAAAATACTACATTTACAAACGATTTATGAATGAATCCAACCATAGACTCATGCGTTTGCAATGTTCCCACCAGTTGGCGTTACGAGTGCAGTCCCTCCACAAAATGGCGACAAAAAAATAAAAAGTTTTTTTGTGTATGAACATGTGAGATGTCTTTCGATTACAACAATGCAGGTTTCATTCAGAAGAAGTTATGGAAAAGAACCACCATGAAAGTAGAGTATTATGCGTTAGTGTTGACAGTTTGAGGCACTGGTTTTCTTTGTAAATAGTGTAAATAGAAAAGTACCGATCAACCAAGTGTGTGAGACGCAACTGTGGAGAGAGTGGGGAAAAGTTTTGTACGCTGTAATGTTAAGGTTTCTATTGGCGCCAGTGTGGCACTCTGTGTCTCGACAGTGGAGTGTGCAAATTATCTACCGCACTTACGTTCTCGACATGAAACCGTTATACAAGTTAGTGTACACGTTGTTCAACATTAAACCAACAAGTTACTAGTTACAATAATTGTAACTCTCTATTATCTCAACACTGTGGTAAATACAAATGAGAGCAATTCTCGTTAATCATTAGTGTTGCAAATGAAGTAAATTTCTTACATCACCCATTAAATGTTCCATGTAGGGGACCTGTTCTTCAATGGAACCCCACAACAGTGAGAGCGTAGTGTAGCTGTGCAAAAGAAGCCGGACATATTTATTTTTCAGACAGTTTCGCCTGACCAGGTCTGTTGTAGGATGGAAGAGAATACTATCCTAAGCTTTAGTCTACGAGTTTATTTTTTCAAGTTCGTATCACAGTTAAATGATTTACAATTACTTACTTGAACCAAAATGTGAGTGTCAATTTCTTCAAAAAAATGTTCAAATGTGTGTGAAATCTTATGGGTCTTAACTGCTAAGGTCATCCGTCCCTAAGCTTACACACTACTTAACCTAAATTATCCTAAGGACAAACACACGCACCCATGCCCGAGGGGGGACTCGAACCTCTGCCGGGATCAGCCGCACAGTCCATGACTGCAGCGCACAGACCGCTCGGCTAATCCCGCGCGGCGTCAATTTCTTCAATTACGACAAGGCTAATTGCTTACTTGATCTCTAAGTAAAGTGTTATGTATCTCAAAATGAGTTCAACAAAGTCAATTCCACAACCAAATACACGTTGATGTACGCAAAATACAGTAAATGACTGCTTGAGTGAAGCTCAGCTGGTACAGAAGAAACTGTTAACAATTGGCAGGTACCTCAAATTAGGTGGGAGATAGTAACGGAACCGCGAATGTCTTTCCAGATCTGTGCAGCTCTGCAAAAAAATAGATTGATGATCCAAGTATGTGAAATTACTGAAGAAGCTATACAAGTTGCCAAATAGACCTTACAAATTGTGAGCCGTGTAGAGCAAAGACGGCGCTGATCCTGAAAACAACACTCACTCAAGGGTCTGCAAAGTACGTAGGGGTTGCAGGACAGGGCACCTCTCTCCCGACGCAACCTCGCACCACGAGTCTCCACACCGTCACTCTCTCTCCCTTCTCTACAGTCCTCTCCGCTACCAGAAACCGATGTCTTGAATTTGAGGATTGACGACTTTCGCCACAATGACGAGCGAGAATTTCCCTGAATACGCCAAAACCTAGCAGAAGCGTGTTAAAACTTCTGCACTATCGCATACCGTATGTCTATTAACTAACCAGAGGTTGGTGCACCGCATTTGTCGTGTCGCCAATCACTGGCGTAGACATTCCCGTCACAGTTCTGATGCATGTCAATGGCTGACAACATCCGGACTGTGAGATTCGGAAACGTCCCCACGTTCGAGACCGCACAATGGCGGTTTCGCGTGTTTGCATCGGCTACAGGATACGCAAATTCGTCACACCAGAGTACCCAAGAGATTCACGATCGCAATGATCTAATTTCCAGGGCCCATGCCGACGCTTAGACAGTAAAACAAGCCAGCTTTCGGCCAAGCAGTTCTGCGAACCCACAGTACAACGGGGGTTTGTAAGCCGTCCCTAATTCAAGGTGCCAAGACCTCCCAGACTTCTTTCAACAAATCCGCTTGCGTGTATGAGGGAAGAAAATTTGAAAAATCTTACTCCAGAAGCCACTAGCTCTGTATTTTCCTTCAGCAAAGTTATTAAAATACAGGTGCAAAATTTACAATTTAGACCAAAGCGATATGCGACTTTACTGTCGCAGCTCAGTCGCAAAGTCAACCGACCGTACTAGCCAAGAACTTGTAATACTTCAGCAGACGACGTGGAAGATTTTGTGATAGCGGTTACGTCTGTAAATCTTGCAACAGTTAAAACCTGAAGATTATTGCCGGTATGATCAATTTTGCATCACAGTGCAGGAAGCACTTGAGAATGACATTCGCCCCCAAGCTGATATTCAGGGCCGAAACAACCTTCCATTTGTATGGAAAAGTTAGATGCCACAAAGTGAGACTGTGGGGCACTGAAAATCCTCGCAAATTGTGGTGCATGAAAGAGATTCAGTGTTAATTTTATCAGTGCAATGTATGTTATGGATGAAGCCGTATAGGTCTTTTTTTATTTCGTTTTATTTTATCTCATTTTCTTGTGGGACGATTGTGATATATTGGAGTTTTGATGGTTTCCATAACTGACAGCTGACTCGGAGAACTTCATCTTCTCCATCGTTGGAACAGCGATGTTCGTAGCTACCTAAACGACGGACTTCCGCATCGCTGGATTGTGCAGTGTTGAAGATGACGGGATTTGTACCATTGCCATTCCCAGGTCGTCAGACTTAGTTTTGTGAGTTGTTCCTTTGGGAGTATATTAAGGACCTCCTTCACGTATCATCTCTGCCAAGAACGTTGGGACAGCTCAAGTAACAAATCAGTGAATCTGCGAGGACCATCGACAGGATGCTGCTACGTAAGGTATGCAACGAAATTCACTACCGCTTGGACGTGTGTCGTGTGACCTGAGGGGCACTCTTAGAACATTTGTAGAAGTGCAAAATGCAAAACTGGTGAGCTTAAGATTATATGCACACATCAGTCATGTTTGTATGTATAATATTTCGAAAAATATAGAACTCTGAAAACGAATGAATCATTTGTGGTACCCCTGTACACTCACGCCAGTGCGTAACGTCACACATATTTTTCATACATGATACCCTTGTGCAGGGTTTTCTAAACTGTGTTCGCCGGAACACTGGTGTTCCGTGGGAAGTGAATAAGTTTTCCAGGAAAAAGTTTTCTATTTTCCACATTTTGACCATACTAACTACTTATAATTTTATTATGATTTTTGTGTTTTTAGTCACTGAAAGAGACAAGATATTTTCATCTTTTTTTTAAAAAAATGTATTAACCTTGAAAATAATCAAGGTGTTCCGTCAGAGTACCAGGATACTTAAAGTGCTCGTTCAGAGGGAAAGTTTGGGAACCCCTGCCCTAGCGCTCTGTAGCTTACTACTAAACCCCACTTCTATTAGTAGAGAGTCCTACTCTATAGTGAGTCGAAATCACTACCTCTGCTGAAGGTATTTTCTACGACGAGAACGAAACGTTGCGTTGATCTAATATTCGATCAAGGTCTAATGGGCCGAAATGCTTAAATACCTGTGGCACATAAATCCGTGCTAGACTTCATTATTGTGAATCTCTCTTCTACCTTTACATCATTACTACTTTTATTAATAATATATATAGATAAACATTTTTAACCGACGACTGTGACTCCATAAAACGTATCAGTGACGTATCTCCCACTGTTCGCGTGGCATCTCTATGCATTGCCACTAGTTTCGGAAGCATGTTCTTCAAATCTGAACCAACGTTTTATCCTGCCTTTTTTTCCCTCTGTCTCTTCTACTTGGTCTATTTTCTTATAGTCCACTATGCCTCAATTCTACAATTTCTCAATCATATATTCAACAATTTTGTTGTCAATCTCATTCTTATTTTTTTTTTTAACTCTGCATACTGTCGGGCAGTTGATGCACGGTGCCTGGCGATTCTGACACAACCCTCGGCAGCGTACGGGAGATTTGAGAGCAGACGGGTGGGAACGGATAGAAACTTTAAAAAAATGGTTCAAATGGCTCTGAGCACTATGCGACTTAACTTCTGGGGTTATCAGTCGCCTAGAACTTAGAACTAATTAAACCTAACTAACCTAAGGACATCACACACATCCATGCCCGAGGCAGGATTCGAACCTGCGACCGGGGCGGTCGCTCGGCTCCAGACTGTAGCGCCCAGAACCGCACGGCCACTCCGGCTGGCGATAGCAACTTACATTAGTTCCGTGGAAAGGGGAAGGGTATATGTAACGACGCACAATATCTTACAAAAATATACTTAAAACTACATAAAAGTGTATCTGTTAAACAACAAGCATATTAACGCTTTTACTTTGTAATAATTACCTGCCGGTCGGTGTGGCCGAGCGGTTCTAAGCGCTTCAGTCTGGAACCGCGCTGCTGCTACGGTCGCAGGTTCGAATCCTGCCTCGGGTATGGATGTGTGTGATGTCCTTCAGTTAGTTAGGTTTAAGTAGTTCTAAGTCTACGGGACTGATGACCTCAGATGGTATGCCCCATAGTGCTTAGAGCCATTTGAAACATTTGATAGTTAAAATGAACTTAAGTGACGCAGTGTAGTTCGTATGAGATTTGTTTATATTATTTTTTTGATATGTAGACTAAGTTCAGATAGATACGACTAATTTCTATATTCAAAGTTGAGGAGCATTTAAAAAGGAAAACGCTGGAGATACGAAAAGAAACACAGCGCAGTTAAAGTACACTTCTGGAAGCTTTCAGAAACCGGAATGATTTCGCATTTTCAATTTCAAGGAAAACAGCGGCAGAATAAGTTTCCAAGTTCACGACAAAGGGCTGTGGGTACACATACTACTATTCCATATCCGTATCATGTTCTGATTTTTATCAAACTGATATTGAGTTGTATGTATGCAGACTGAAATGACGAATGAAAATTTGTACCTAGGTCGAGATTCGAACCCGAGTCTCCTGCTCACGAGGCAGATGCGCTAAACACTACGTCACCCTGCGATAGTGACTTTGCACAACTGTACAGACTACCCTACCACGCCTCCCTCCTCATTCCAGTTTCCCATTCACGCCTCAGCCCTAATGATATTCCAGCTAAACGCGAACTGCGTTGTATAGGATCTCCAAATGTATTGGTATAGCACTCAACATCGAACGAAACGGGGGATCCAGTCAGAAAGGTTCTGGAGACCTTTTCAAGTTTCAAACAAGTATACAGTATACATGCAGAGTGAAGTGACGAATGGAAATTTTTCTATAAGTGCCAGGATTCGAAGCCAGGGCTCCTGCTCACTAGGAAGATGCGCTGAACACTACGCCACCATGAACAGACTACCCTAGCACGACTCTCTCCTCAGTCCAGATTCCCATTCACGCCTCAGCTCACGTGGTGTTCCCCCTAACATTGAACAGCACTTCTTTTTTTTATGAACGATGTTTTAGGAGCGGAAAATGGAACCATTGTCCTTACCACCTGCCCGTGCCGCTCGCTGTGTATGACCTCGACAGTCTGCCATATGTTTGTTATTTCCAGAAACGTCTCTTCAGAGTCTACACAAAATTTGATCGTTCAGTGCACAAAAACTCGTTAAAGAATGTGATTATTCTACACAAATTGAGCACTTATCCAGTCACGCCTAATGTAACAGTTCAGCACGCAACAGTGAATTCGGAGAGGAAATACGATTTGGAGCAGAAAGTGCAGAATAATTTTCAGCCCTCCGAGAAAAGTAGCTGCATTCTTCGCTGGGACAGACGAATAATTGTCGAGACTAAGGTGCAGATTTATGGAGAGCCGGGAGGAGCGAGATTATTGGGGCAAATTACTGGCCCTGCGGATAGGGTTGTGTGTTCTCGTTATAAGCTAATGCAGTTCCCGGGGAGCAGCCGATGCATCACGGCCGGCGGAGTAGCCCGAGATGAGCGAGCGAGCGCCTGCCTTCCCCTCCCCCTCCTCACCCCCCCACCTTCACCTAACCCCTCTCCCTCTGCTGCGTTCTCGCCTCGAGCCCGGCTATAGACTGATACATTGCAAAATCAATTTCACGGTGGCTGCCCATTGAGATAAAAACATTGTGCAATTACGGCGGGAAGAGGGCGCGCGAGCGCTCTCTCATTTCATGCAGCAGAAGCAGAAGCGATGGTACTGCCTTGGTGGGCGGATGGGGGGAGAAGGACAGACACGCACACACACACACACACACACACACACACACACACAGAAAGAGAGAGAGAGAGAAAGCGAAGGAAACACTTTCTGGAACGACGAAAGACCTACATTGCCGAACACCATTTTGTGTGCGCCAAAACGAAGAAATAAAAGACAGTCGACTCTAACTTTCAAGCAAAGGACTGCTACGTCTTGTCTCTTTTCTTTTTCTTCTTCAGCTCCTGCTCGCACTGTTCCTCCTTCCCTTCCTTCCCTTGCTCCGCCTCCTACTTTTACTACTGCGACGAAGTTGCACTTTTCGGATTAAGTGTATCCGAACTGATATTCTGAAATACATGTTAATAAAGGGCACCACAGCTATGCTTCAGGTATCTTTGTTACGCCACAATCGGTTTCGTCGTAAATGAACAATCTTCAGGCGACATCGGAAGTTCATCGATACTCTTCGCCGGTTATCCTCACAAACTCGCTGGAAAGCGCTGGTCTCATGAATCGTAAATACCTAATCATCATAGAAAACATTAACAGGTGCATTCTGGAATACGAAGAGCACACTGAAACTGTTGTGATCAGGCGAAACTACTTTTGTCCGGCTACGAATGCGAGTTCATTGATTGCCCTGACAGAAGGCTCAACAAACTAGAAGACATGAAATATTAGTTCACTTCATTACATTCATGAATAAAACATAACTTTTCCATATTTGTCTGCCACATGAGTACTGGGTCATTTACAACTGTTATGCACCAGCAAAGCATCACTTGATGCACTAATCAACAAACTTTTCTCTCGCAGTATGATGTTCAACATAGTACTAGTTCGTCATATATTTTAACACTTCGTCGGTCCCATATGATGACGCTGACTATTATTCTCTTTAGGGCAGACGTGGTCTGCAGGAGCACTTCCCTTACGTCGTTGCAGAATACAACAAGTACTCGCTAACGTCTGTGGCATCGATTCGTGTTGCCAATGTTGGTGTGGTATCGCGATCTATGTACGACACCACAGAAGCGCTTCGCGCACTCCACAACCATCAGTGCATGCAGAGAACATAACAACCTACTGTGCTGTAGTGCACTGATTAGACGCAGTGGCTCTTAGAGTTCCAGAATGTGCCTTCTAGCGTTTTACATGGTGATTAGACACTTATGAGTCATGAGACCGGCACGTTTCTGCCACTGTATGAGGTTTAATTATGAACACTGTTGATGAGCTTTCGGTAAGGTGCTCACGTACTCATGAGTCAAAAATACTTTTACAAACGTCGGTAACATGTTCCTTACACTAAAACAACAAAAAAGTATTTAGTAAACACGGACTCTAACTTGAATACCTTAAGCGCTATTAGTACTTCTTCAGTAGAAGAGAAGTGCTCCACAGTATCCAAGATAAACACGTGCTCATAGCTCTTAAGATAACAATTAATTATCAAAGTTCGCAAAAGTGTTTTTGAAATCGATTGAGGCTTAGTAAATGCACCTGAAATACAGCTGTAATCGTTTCTACTAATATTTAGTTATGCAGCCTTAGAGCACAACACGAACAATATTATTCTAACCCCCATCAGAACACACTAGTGCATATGAGGTAACACAAACAAATGATTAAAGAATTCGCCCACTCACACAATCGTTTCACTACGGCTCTCATCAGTCATACTCATTCATACATCGGGGTTATAGAAGGTCGAAATCTCAATCAAGCCACTTGAACAAAGGTGGTTACCAGTAATGCTATTGTTTCATTTTCTATATAAATAGCTCCATCGTGCAGTGCAGAACAAAATATTTTTACAGATTTCATAAACTCAAAAAGTGAATTTATATGTCCTAGAAAAACTCTTTAATCTAGTATGTTTTACTAGTTGCTATTAACTTTTTAGAACAAAGGAAATGCGTACTTGATGCACTTGGTATATCGACTTATGAGTAAACATGATTCATTTTCTTTTTAAATTAATCCTTCCTACTATTCCCAGTACAGGAATCAGATACGAATTGTAAATACAATTTAAAAAAATCTGAGTAACATACTAAGATGCCGTATTAATTCTTTTTTTTTTCAAATCAACAGTACTTTGTCATTGCTATATATGTTACACGTACATCCGTGGTTTTTAGTCTAATTACAATCTGTGTCATAAATATTTATGAAAATGAGACTGGTAGTTTACATTTTGCAGTTAACACATTAATTATATGCCAAAAACTTTTTATTAAAACGTAAGAAGTATAATAAAAATTACACGCAGTTCGTTTTTGATAAATACGAAACACTATACCAAATGCAAGATTATCTAGATCGTACCCCACCAGTTTAATTATGTAAAACTAGAAACATTAGAAGTAACTGCGTGCTTTCTCCCATACAACTTATGATTACAAATGTCCAAAGGCAAGTAATTAAGTTTGTTGCTATATGATGATTTAAATCAAATAAGACTGAATGCGCTTCAGTTACGAGGACGTTCTGAAAAGCAATGCCTCTGAATTTGTTGTGTGAGTACTGTTGAAGATTTTTAAATAAAAGAAACGTTATTAGCACTTTACAGCTTTATGCTTCACGAGTACGTATTTGCAGCCCTCTTCCGTTAGAGCACTCCGAATTACAGCGTGTAACATGGCGGCGAATAACATAACTATGTTGGTACGCGTGAAATAGTGTGCTGTAATCGTGTTTTGAATTCCAAGAGTTCGTCAAGACATGGAACTCCCTCTGTTTCAGCATGACAATGCCAGAAAACAAACCTGCGCTGCTACTCTGCAATAATCCGACGCCCTGGATTCACCGTCATCGATCATCCTGCAGACAGCCCCAACTTGACCCCATCCAATTTTCATCTCCCCTCAGAACATAAAGAACACCTTCAAGAACTTCATTTTTATGGTGATGAAGCGGTGCAAGCAGAGATGAGGTTGTGATTTCGTCAACGAAGTCAAACATTCTACGTTGGCGGCATAAAACTAACTGGTTTCTCTTTGGAACAAATGCGTTAGTCGCCACGACGACTATGTTGAGAAATAAATACGCGGACTTGAAGAATAAAGATGTAGGATGTTAATAACGTTTGTTTTATTTAAAAAGCTTTAAGGGATTTCACGTAAAAATTTCAGAGGCATTACTTTTCAGCATACTTCGTATTTCTAACGAAAGAGTCTGTTGTATACTTTGAAACGTTGTGTAGACGAATATCTGTAAACAACAACCATGGTGAAGCGTATTTTGTAGATTGATCTCATTAACAGCTATCCTGTTAAATATATTTTGCCGTATTTTCAAAATTAATAGTTATCATTCGTATAATTTACAGTAAAACGTTTTTGGGAAAATACAGATATTTACAACTGTTCTCAATTCTCTTTCTCCTCAATAAGTAAAATTACGCTCAAAACATAAATATAAACTCTCTGTTATAGGCAGCTGAAATGGCGTAAAATTTTCCAATAATTTGCTTTGAGAGGCGTTTAAAATAAGTTAACGTCGGTATGTATTGTTAGCTGATTTTGAAGCTACAACGATTTCAAACGAAAGCGCTGGACCCGTACGCTCGGGACATTAATTAAATCAGTTGTACCACATAATCTGTTTTAATTACAGAATAGAGAATAACAAATTACACAGGGGCTGAGTGACTGCACTACCCGACGTCCAGTCGTTACCCTGCCAGCCTGTAATTGGATAATTTGTTTCAAATATATACTTAATTAGTAAATAGCCTACAAATCGACTGCCCAGAGAATGCACAGAATTTTTCGTAAAAGCGAGTGTAATCAGTGGAGCTGGACTGATCGAACGCCTTCCAGTAAAACTTTCATTCGGGTATTCATACATTGTTATTACTATGTCCAAGACAGGCAAGCTTTATTCGTGATATAGCGTACATGACTCTACAAACGAGGTCACTAATTCACTTCTTGTGGGCTGGCATTAGATCAAAATATACCTCTTTCGAATCCTCGTGTGGGAAGAAACTTGGTCTAGAAAAGAAAAGAGGAGAGGTGTTGGCGCAAAGCTCCTGATCAACAAACTGTGCGTTATTGGCCGTTGTTGAATCCCAAACTAACTCTTACTTGTGTGTTTAAATGAAGGCATATTGACTACGTTGTCTATGGAAGGAGAAGTTATCAAATAAAATGGTTCAAATGGTTCTGAGCACTATGGGACTTAACATCTGTGGTCATCAGTCCCCTAGAACTTAGAACTACTTAAACCTAACTAACCTAAGGACATCACTCACATCCATGCCCGAGGCAGGATTCGAACTTGCGACCATAGCGGTCACGCGGTTCCAAACTGAAGCGCCTAGAACCGCAAGGCCACACCGGCCGGCGGAGAAGTTATCTTCGGCAGCTGTCTTAGCGCCACTCTTCGAATTTATCAATAGTTACACATCACTCCACAAGCACCTTGTCATAGACCAATCATTTTTGAAGTAGATAGAAGTATTAGCCTAGTAAACCAAACAGCGATCTCTATATGTACTTATTACTCGTTTACTTGTCTCGATGCATGTCATCTTTTACAATTGTTTGTAGCTGAGTCGACTTCAATTGACCCCTGACATTTGCAGAGGGATGGGAGCAGTAGCTTCACCGGCCTACCTCAACCAATAACGTAACGCCATTTTGTAGACTTATCTATTGCAACTCTTGAGTGTTTCCACAGTTCCGCAGAGGGCTACTTCACAGTTGAAAGCTGGCAACAGCGTTGCAAGCTGCCAAGGATATTCTTACGCCGTCTCGACTGTAGGATGTATCGAAAAGGACTTTAGAGCTTTGAAAATTCGTACAAACTTACTTGTATGACTTACAGACTTAGTCTTGAAGTCATCTTGAAGGAAAATAGATCAAGCTTTGACTGCCTGGGAATTCTTAAATGCCCGCTTTCCACGCACTGGATGGCCGAGATGCATCAATTGCACGGCCCTCCCGTTCTCTGGAACTGACTTTTTCTTTTGGGGACTCATCAAGACTACCTTCTCCATGAAAGCAGAGAGCTAGAATCTACCTCGCAACTGAACAAGTCACGTCTCACATGCTGCAGCGAGTTTTGCAAGAAACGAACTTCAAATCGAATCTGAGTCACATAACCAGTGCAAGTCAGTTTTATACTGTTTCGGTATGCGGAAAAAAAACCTTTATGTATTTTTCTTTCTAATGACACCAAAACTACATCCGTAGGTTAAATGAATAAGTGATATGAGTCTTCAAACGTATAGTCTTTTTCTTTCACTCGCTTAGCTTAGATTTATCACTTCGCAAAGAGGTACATTTTAACTGTTAATGAGCATTTGAAGAAGTGGTAACTCACGGACCCACAGATGCCTGTGCTTTACCGCGCGTTAGCACGTGCAAGTGCTTGAATTTGCGAGCACAACGGCCTGATCGGCAAACTTGAGTTGTAACTACCTCGGAAAAAGGCACAAGACATCGAATTTTTTCTTAACAATTACTCCTTGGTACAGCCTCCCCTGCAACGCCCTTACAAGCTTTTCAGACAGTTTCTGGCCGCCCCGCATATATGGTATGTGCCGCGCGTGGCTAAACAATAAGACGAGCTGCGTGGTGAAGGTAACAGCTGACAGGTCCCTTTTTTTTATTGTTACTTCATTTCCTGATATGACGTGGCTGTTCTTCTGCCCAAAGCATTTACAATATTTTCTAAAAAAAATAATAATACACATACGGCCTTTTCTTAACTATTAGGAATGGCGGTTCTATAATGAAGATTTTAGGGTAAAGATTATTGGTTTTGAACACCTTTGACGGAAATGGAAAGTGTTAATCATAAAGCGCCAGTCGATAGACATCAAAATTTGAGGGAATGTTTACGATGTAATGATTTTTAAATAATTAAACTTCATTTTCATTCATAACTGATGTCTATTCATCAACTTCAAGACGACGTGCGAACCGCACGTGTTTGAATACACTCTAATCTTCGTTGTTTCATTAGAGAGAACTATCTCCGAATGTCGTCTTGAGGAATTTCTCTTTGTGCCGGAAACACATGTCGTATCAGTTGAAGAACGTACCTACTCGGAGGCTGGTGCGATAGTACGCGTCTTCCCATCGCACCCCAGATGTTTCTTATGGTTGAAAAATCATAGACCAGCCAGGCCAGTCAAGGATGCACATATTCCTAAAATCGTTTGTAGTATGAATTGCAAAAAAATGGTTCAAATGGCTCTGAGCACTATGGGACTCAACGTCTGTGGTCATAAGTCCCCTAGAACTTAGAACTACTTAAACCTAACTAACCTAAGGACATCACACACATCCATGCCCGAGGCAGGATTCGAACCTGTGACCGTAGCAGTCGCGCGGTTCCTGACTGAGCGCCTAGAACCGCTAGACAACCGCGGCCGGCGTACGAATTGCAATTTGTAGTCTTTCACTATCCTGCGGGAACGGCATTTGGTACCCTGGCCATGACAGGAATGGCTACAGGGTTTATTATTCTTGCCACATAAGTTCCAAAATATTCCTACCGTCACATCTAATGGTTCCCCACATCAAGACTCCAGAAACTGAAGAGGTACGGGTCATGAGAATCGCTGCATTCTCTGACGTTTCAACAGCTCGTCCAGCGACATATTGGCTTCGATCTGACGGCCACAAAAAGGAGCGAGACTCATCAATGAACAGCAATATTCACTCTGGCTCTACGCCGTTCAAGTCTCTGTTGTTTGAGCCGCATAGCAGCTCTGGACTTCAACGCAGCTTCCAACAATTCTTTTCCGACCGTTCATGTAGATACTACCCGTAACCTGTCCGCCTGCTTAGCTGGGTGGCCACGTGCCCGCCTCCCATGCAAGTGGGCCCGGGTTCGATTCCTGGCCGGGTTGGAGATTTTCTCCGCTCGGGAACTGAGTGTTGGGTTTGCAGTCATCATTTCATCCTCATCACCGGCGCTTAAGTCGCCCAATGTGGCGTCGAATGAAACATGACTTGCACTTGACGGCCGAACTTCACCGAATAGGGGCCTCCCAGCCATCGATGCCATGCGTTCATTTCCATCTACCCGGAACCTCAGCCCGTATTTTAGCGGCTGTCATTCATCTATTCCTCAGAGCCTGTCGAACAATTCTATGATCTTTTCATAGTAATTCTGCAACGACCCGCACGTACTACTACTTTCACTGTGTTTTGCTGGATCCACCTCGATCATCAGTCGTTGTCCTACAGCGAACTATCTCTGCAGTCTCTCTGTACGACACGCACTCACACCATTCTTCAAATCTAAGGATGATTTTTTTCCGCGCTGAAAATATTGAAAATAATTTTACGTACGAAACGTATTCCACAGGCACGGTAGTAATGAAGCTTCACATTCGTTGCGTTCAATCAAGCTGTCCGTGATGTAAGTGTGTATAGCTGAGAAGGAAAGGAAATGTCTTCGGCAGGCACAGATCTCAGCAAGGGAACCTTTCGAACGTGGCTGTCTCAGATCGTATCTTGTGCAACACGAGGATACGGGATCGAGCCTCGGTCCCGCACATGGGCGTCACTATACCGCTGAACTGTATTACTGTTCACACTTCGATGCACACTGTGAGATACTCTCTGAGGAGCTGCTCTAAGAGGATTCAGTTGTTAGTTAATACTATCCGGGTCGGGCTAGCGATACTTTAACAACGCAAGGTTAATACAGAAATGGAAACAAAGATTTTGAAACCCACACCGGGACTCAAACCTTGGGACCTTTACCTCTCGCGAGCAGGTGCTCAACCAAACGAGCTAGCCAAGCACGACTGAACGACTTGCCCTGACGACTTACCTTCCTCTCCTTCCTTCCAGACTTCACAGTTCTGTTGCAGACTTTGAGGGACTAGCATTGCTGGATGAAAGTATATTGCGGAGATACGGTATAGCCACAGCCATCGAAGAGGATACAAGAGAAGACTTTCTTCTTCAGAACATACATCTTTAACTACAGGAAGCTAGAAATAATAATATCCTTAACATAATCGTGTGTGTACATTTGTATATTTTGAGCGCAGGTTTTTTGAACAATGGAAGAAGTCTGGAACTGCACAAACATAAGGCTGTTTTTGAATCGCAACTTTATTTTTTTATTTATTATTCTCTTCTTACATACATACCTATCAGCTATCGCTGATTAAAAGGATTTCCAATCATATCAGAGTAAAACTTGACCCTTTTCCGATAATCATATTAGGGCACATATTTTTGAATTTATTGCCAGTTTGATGTATTCACCAACATGCAATTATGCTACAACATATAAATTGATAACTTTTCACTCCTTTGTATTAAAGTCAATGAATTCACATCCTTCATTAATGTCAGTACCGACCATTCCTTATAGATTTTGATGTATTCTTGTAAAATAAACCTAGCTATGACGTCATATGTACTCCTGATTCTAAATATTCGAGAATAAGAGTAGTACAAAGTTTTATGAGGTAATTTCACTTTAGATCGCTCTGGACGGTTACTCCGGGATATCTTACTGTTGTTCATTTTTCCAGTGATTTGTCTCCAATAGTGTAATCGAGCACTTCAGTACCAAGTCTCAGGCAGGCAGTGGCCAAGTCTCACGAGCGCCAAGAAAAATTCACTCATGTTTTCGCAATGCGCTTGCGCTGAAAGAAGATGTAATTTACTGCATCAGTGGTTAGGTCATTTCGTTGATAGTAGGATGTGTGCACTATGCCGATTTTATGTAACGTCGTATGCCAATGGACGCTATTATTTTCTTTGATTTACTATACTTTGCAAACCGTGGCTGCCTTGGTATGAACATCTGTAAACTTGCATAGTTTTTCTCTTTTTTGCGCTATGAGAGGACCGCTAGTTGTTTTATTTTTAGGAGGGAATCGGTGTATAGGAGTTTTACGTCCATGTGTCTTCCTCGTAATTGCGTCTTTTACTAGTCGATTTGCTATATCCTGGTATTTAGCACTTTTTACTCACAAGTAAATTAATGTTGTTTCGGATTATCCCATGGTTCGACTCCCATATCAAACCTAATATAATTTTTTATCCAAGCATACACCTCCAGCCTGTCTGGCGAGGCAAATTTGTGCCGAGGTTTCTGTTTTGTGGACGCATCTTACTTAGTATGTCGCCAGGACAACGACTCTGGTTGCTGCAGGCAGGGGCAGAAGGTGATGGGAGGCGCTGCTGGCATTTCGTCCAAATGTCAGCGCGGCCCAGGGCTGTAAGGGCGCGCCGCGTACTGCGGCGGCCTGCCCTCGCCTGCGGGACAGCTTCTCCTCAAAATGCCGCCTCCGACAGCGCCTCTCACGTGACTGCCCCACTTCCGATCATGGCAGCAGCCAGCAGTTGTCAAGTCAGAGGCAGAGCCCTGCTAAATAACCAGTTCACTGCCCTCGTTCTCCATCCTGCTTCGTTATACGAGAGCAAAGAGAAACTTTCACGGTCTTACGGCAAAGCAATGCTTTCGTTGGGTCAAAAATGTACTTTCTTTCCGACGTAGCCACGTTTTAGGCCACTGGGGTTCGTCCGGATTTTGTCCCTGAAAAGTGCTTCTCGAAGATCTCCTTATCTTTCCGCTTTAAGCTAAATACAAACTGACTGACAAAGCGGACCATATGCATTGGCGTTCTTCGCTTTAATTCATATTTACGGCATTTGAAAGTCATTGTCTAGACATGCATTGAATAAAGCGATAAGTAGAAATCCTCAAAAAAAAGCTTGTTTACTTAGTGGTGTCTAGCTAAGTTTAAACTGGTGGAAGAGGTATCACTATAGCGTGAGTGATTCCACCACATGCGACGCATTTTCGAAAAGTGAAGAACAATAGTCTTACGTGATTGTAAGGCAACTTTATTTGTTACATGGTATATAGGAGACGTTTAGACTGAAGCAAACAACACAAATTTTGCATCGAATTTGAATTCTATAAAGTATACAAAACGTAACATAAATAAGATACAAAATCACAAAATCTGCATTTGTGAAAGAAAAAGAGTAACTGTTAAGAAAAAATTGTAGATGTTAGAAAGTATAAGCTTCTTTAAAATGACACTGTATTTATTTCTTTCAAGTTACAAATGTAGACTACAAAAAATCAAAACAGTGCACCATACTTGGATTGAAATTATTAAATATGATACGGCTCATCCTAAATATTATACACATGTGATACTGTTCCTGTACATCAAAGATAGAAGGTTGAAGTCATAAATGAGACAGAGAAAACACAAAACGATACATATGTCTAACTGGGACTTTTATGTGAGCGATAATTCCAGGCTATTTATGGCAAGAAACGTAAGTCAGAAACAGCTATATAAATTTATCTAATTGTTTTTCATATTTTCATTACTATAAAATTAACCATCGTTCGGTAGGAACAGTTTGCAATTATACTTAATATATTCACACTAACACGGAAATAAGAGATACGCGAAACACAATCATCATCTTATAGTTTTTCATGGACAGCAGTGGAACTCTGACACATTAGTTCCTTCTTTGATGTTTCCCATTCCAATAGCAAAACAAGCATTTGGAAATTTCCCTAACATATCGTTTTTATTGATAAGAGATATGCCTGTTTCATTTAACTGAAAAACGATTTTGTCCTTATGCACAAACTGTAGAAACATAACTTTTAAGTCATTTTCCACTATTTTTTGTATGGTGCTGGCATGTCTGTAACTGCATGAATTACTCTTCCCCCATCGAAATCTAGCCAAACTATCATCTCGTCCACCGACATATGCTGGGTCTGTCATTACAATATTATCCAGTGTGGATTCTCCAAAGACTTCAACGTTATCCATGTTGTCATCATTCTTCCAAGATATCTCAGAGGCAGACTCCTCAGTTTCCGTCTCTTTCGTACACCTGTCACAGCTTTACTCACAGACACAGCTTTCTGGCTCTCCAGCTTTTGGCCTGCTCCTTTTTTGTTTGAAGGCTTTTCTTTTTCAGCGATGCGTTTACTGCCGGAGAGGTGGTCTCTGGCGGTTGTGCTGCTGACATATGAAAAGGACGGCAACCGATGGTATACTGCTGTGTGGCTGGGGATGGAACGTAGGCGACATTGTATCGCTTTTGGGAATCAAATGTATCATATTTTGGAATGGAGCGTATTACATTTAAACAAATTTATATACTGCTTAATAATGATCTCCATATAATAAATGTGACTATAA
Source organism: Schistocerca serialis cubense (assembly GCF_023864345.2). Taxonomy (NCBI): domain Eukaryota; kingdom Metazoa; phylum Arthropoda; class Insecta; order Orthoptera; family Acrididae; genus Schistocerca; species Schistocerca serialis. The sequence goes on along the minus strand of NC_064639.1, from coordinate 532,847,618 downwards.
TGAATGATTCAGCAGAGATAAAAGTTTTATGTGTATGTAACACATTGTGAAGGTGATATTGGTCGAAATAATTTTTACCGCAAAAGTGAAGTTTCTAACGGAAAAATGAATTATGAATAACTATTCCTAAACAAGGGCAGCATAACTAATAGAAGGAACATTTGTGATAAGCATGGCTTTTTTTAATGACCAGACTGGGTGAATCATTCTTTGGGAAGTTATGCCTTTACCACTACTAGGAGGCCTTACACTACTAGATAAGAACGCAATATAAAATTGGGAAATGTGTTAAGAATAATATTTCATTATCAAGGAAAAGGATAAAATGTAATGCAACTTCAATGGGACGAACTGTCAGAAACCAGAACTAATGAGCCCCATGTACTCAATACCTTTATCCGTATTCCATACGTCTATCATTTGTGAGTGCTTGCTGTAATGATGATTATGTGAACGTTGCCTTCAGACACACTGTTTAATGTGTCACGGGCAATTACAAAACAACAATGGTGATCCATTTATAACAGGGCATAATGTTTTATACACAGGTACTCAGATGACGAGAAGATGATTTAGAAAAGAAATGTGAACAGCATAGTGATCTTGTGATCGTAAAGTTGATGCTTTGAATGCCACTAGTGGTAACACTCTTTCTTATAGCTTTCATTTAAATTCCATTTTTCTTAACAAATGGGAAGGCTAATTAACAAATTTTGACCTATAACGTTGCAATAAAAGTAACATATTTTACTTATATGTATATTTTAAAGCTGAATCTCTAGAAATAAAAAGGACCATACTTTGTATTTGAGATGTTCCATTTTTTTACCAAATTTTGACTTCTCTTGAATACTGACACCTTCTTGTTGTAAGTAATTAAAATAAACCGATGTTATTTGAATTAAAAATGCTTCAAAATTTGTAAATTACTATTCAAATTTCTTGATAAAATTCTAATTTATATAAAAGTTAAATTAATGATGGAACTAGTGAATTTATGATCACAAGATTGCTACACTACACACTCAGCTACTGACCAATATTTTAATAAGTTATGGAAGTTTTACGCTTAACAGAGCTCTGAAAACTTGACAAGAACGATTTCTCGAGCTCTTTTTTTTAGTTTTATGGTTTATGTCTGGGCACTCCCTTAAAATATCATGAAGAAAATCGAAAAGGACCTTTGTGTAAGGTCCCCGAGTTAGTTACGACAAAAATTGGAAAGCAAAGGATCCCCAAAAGTGACTAATTGAAGTAATTTGATACACTCCACACTATCGCTTGCTAAGCAGAATAAAAGTGTACTAGCATCGGAACAGATCTGTAAATAGATTGAAGAGGTCCAGAAAAATGGAATCCGACAACTCGTTCATAATGGGACAAAAATGACTGACAAAACAGTAATTCTGGGAAAACTTAAAAGGAGTGTAATACATGTGATGTTGATTGCAACTGATGTAACTGATTTGTTGGATGATATTTGAAACTCCATAATGATAATTGATGCAAGGACTAGTCTTGCAATTAAATAAAACTAATGGATTGCACATAAACAGACGAAGAGATTCTTTTCTGTTTGATTATGCTTTTGGGAGACAAATCGTTGGAAAAATGAACAATAGTGATATATCTAGGAATAACCATCTGGAGGACCTAAAGTCACATTTCATAAAACTGGTCATAGGAGAAGCAGAAGATAGCTTGACATTCGTTGTGAGAATCCTAATGAAATATAGCTCTTCGACAAAAGAAGTGGCTTGCATAAGTCTGGTTGAGTACGTTGTTCCTTTCATGTTGAAGTCACTATAAATTTTCGTTGCAATAACTTGTTCAGGTAGATATTTAAATTAATGAAGACACCCTCAATTAGTCGTTTTTAGTTACAAATTATTATTATTAACCTTGCTTCTTGGCACCAGTTGTTAATGTACGAAACTAATAACGATTACAAAAAACATTGATCAATTGCGTTAGACACTTCATCAAAGATTAAAACAATTTCAGTACTTGGTTCATAATTTTGCTTCTAATTGTCACGTCTATATTGCACCTTCGACATCCAATCAAAAATGTTAATTTCATCGATTCTTCCCCCTCACTCCTGCGACAGCCATATCCAATCCAATCCTATCGCTGCTACAGTACTATTCAAACTTACGTGAAGTCACTTCAGCTGGGTGTCTCTAACCGCATTCCACACAGTGGTAATGTGGACAACATGCAAAGGTCAACAGCAACAAGGCATATGCCTTTCATGTGGTTTTCAGAGAAGTGCAATACTCTTCTGAACAGTTCGTTTGCCTTGCTATAATTTATGTTTAAACAGCTACATCAAAGGGGCCCTGAGATTGGGGGAATATTCAAACATTCGTTTACATATAAATAATTTCAATCACCTGTGAATTAATAAAAATGTTAGGTGACATCTGAAGCTTCTGAGGATATGGTCACCATAGAAACCTTCCTCCTGAAAACAAAAAGAAATTTTATTTAAAATTGAATATTATTTACAAATGTATATGATAACTCAACATTTAAAGATAAGGACATCTTAGGCTCTGAACTTGACACAACATGGTAAAAGAACATGAAAACTGAATGAAGTTAAACTTCAAAGAATTTGGAATTGTAAACACACTATGCAATATCCTGTTTAGAAGTCTGTTTCAGGTAACTTAACAAGCAATACAACAATATAAAAATCCAATAGGAAACTAACATTTTGAGAATCTTTATGAAATTATTTTCATTTCTTTATTTTGATTAAATATTCTTGGCTGATGAGGTGTTGATACTTTTGAATTATCCACAACAGTTGTAGTGTTACAGGTTCCAGGCATTCTCTCTGGTAACTTCTCATCTCAGATATTTTTATAAGCCTTAATTTACGTGCATAGGTATGTAATTTGATACATCATGCTTATAAAGCAGGAAACAAAAGAAATGGAATTAGTAAAAACCCAGACTATACAAAGTACTTGCATACCATATCATAACTCTTAATAACTAAGAATCTTCAAATCTGAAATATAAAAAACAGATATAGCAGAAATTGTTAACAGAACTATCGCAAAAACTGTTAATCAGTCTGGGAACAACGACAAACACAATAAAATTCCTACCACATGTCAGAACTGAAATTTAATGTTCTTAATCTAGTATGATGAGATTGCAGCTCTTACTACTGGGAAACTATGTCTATAACTTGTAGTCCTCGCCGTCTGTAACAAGCGTAATTGGTAGCGACAAGACCAGTTTTTTCAAGTTCCAGATATGTGGAACTTTCCTCTAGCCTCCTGCTACATAGAGCCTGCACTTCCACAACATTTGGATAGTGAAGATCTGGCAGTCGTAAAGTTCCCCAATATACTCCAATGACTTGTACCCTTACTTTCAAGTTTATTGGTAAAATAGTGAGTTTGGACTAAACTGTTTGCTGCACGAAGAATGTCTTCAGCTTTATATTCACAGTTTGTCTTTTGAACCTGGAGTCTACTGCTTTCTTTACATTTTTAATTTCGATAATTTTCTTACCGATGGAAAAAGGTAAAATCTTCATGTTTCTGTAATAATGTCACTATGTTCCTTATTGAAAATGTCTGTAGTGAGACACAATCCCGTTGACCCATGTAGTGTATTATTTAGCACTTCCTGAAAGTTTAAAGTCCTAAGCATTCTGACACTTGTGGGAATACAGGTGATGCATTTGCTCTAATTCCTTCTTCAGTTGTTTAGTTGGCTTTGGTGCAGGAAGATACAAAGCAGTATCAATGTATTTTATACCATGTCTAATAAGTGTTTGTTTCCATCTTTGTAAAATAAATTGTAGTCCATTATTAACAGTACTTCATCCACATGCCCTACACTTAGCTGTTGTATTTCACTTAGGAGCAAAAACTGTAAATCTTGAAAGCAGCTTCACTGGCGAAAAATCGTTATCCAGCCTTTGTTCGTGGTAACGACCCAATATATCCGCAGCTGCTAGTGCTTTTAATTTTCTTTGTAGATTCGAATGCATTGGAATTCTAAATGACATATTTGTTACTTTAGTTGAGTGACTTTCTTCACACACTGAAGGAACTCATCTCACTAACTGATCCATGTTGTTGAAATGTCAGGAGTCCTCTAATTTCTCTGTACATTTTTTAGATTCAAAACAAACGCAATTAACACTGTTATGTCGTATGAGCTGATTGATGAAGTCTTCAAGTATACAAAGGAACCAATGTGTATGTGATGGATTAGGTCTATAGAACTGGATGTCGTTTGTCACAGCACAGTATTCTCTAACCTTCATCTGAGATAATATCACTCCGATTCTTCTTAACCCTAGAAATTTACACCTCTGAAACTGTCGCATGAAATGTACGCTAGGGTTACAGCGGTCCTCAGTTATTGTCTGGAGAAACTGCCATAATAGAGAATATTTTATAATGAAATTGGCCTCTCATATACCAAACGCACTGTATTTCAACTTTCTCGTTTACTTTTTCAATCAATATTAATATTAACGCACGCAAAATGCGAGACAGAGAGAACCTCATGGAAGCTTTTCGATGATGAAACTTGAAAATGATCTGGGTCTAAAGATGTTAATTGCGGTTTTTAATTAGATGAAGATGCTATTCATTTAATGAAATAAGCATATTACACAATTTTTTTGATATGTTCTCTATTACTCATAAATCCACTCATTTATTGTTTCCACTCCCTTGGAACATAGACCACAACGTTATCGGCAACTGGCCGACCTATTTTACTAGGAACAGTTGTGTTTCGGCAATGACCATTCTTATCGTGGACTACTGTCTTTTCTTCATCTCTGCCTGGCGATTCGGCAGACTGATCAGTTTCCCCATTATCCATAACTGCTGCAGGAGCAGCAGCTTCAGAATCACTATTGTCAGATCTGTCACCTAAAGTCACGACTGAGCTCTTCTAGCATTCTATCCCGTGTACCTTCTTCCCTTAGGAGATTGTCATTTCTGTGTGTCATTTTCACATAAATTTTCTTGATAATCAGCGACAGAATTGTTACACAATGTGTACTCTAGGTTCACAGTGATCCTTTAAAAAAAATTCTGTAAAATCAGTTAAACAATAATGTCTGAGAACTTGGAACATTTGTCGTTTACTAGGTCTCACTCAGTGCTGAATTTACATTGTTGGCAGCAGGCTGAGTACGTGCGGTGGTGAAGGCGCAGTAACAATTAAAAACTTTAGGATCAGACTGACACTAGTGTACACATTTTTTAGGGTTCAGTACGGGGAGAGGGGAGGCAGCTTTGGCTCCTCTGTCACCACCTCGCTAGGGTGCGGTTTGGCAGTAGCGTCTGCAGGGAAGACACGTGGCGACAGCGCGGCGTGAGTAATGCGGCGGGTCGTGGCCCAGCCCGGCCACGTGGCAGGCGCGTGATGGAGTGCTGACAAACACGCCGGCCAGGCACAATTAATGGCGGCCGCGATGGACGTTGAAAATTTTATTGATCTGCTGATACGGAGTGGATGGTGGACGCGGCGAATCGAGGCGGTGTGCGCCGACGAGTGGCCGTCGCTCTCTGGTGTGGGGGGCAGCGGCGCCGGCGCTGACAGCAAAACTGGAAGGCATTCTGTAACGGATACTACACAAGCGGTTGCACTATTACATGACTCTCTTCCAGTATTTAATCATGACAATAAAAAAAATTCATTTACACATCGTCAGGGACAGCTGCTAGAGGACCACTTCGTACCGTGTTTAGCGTACTGGGTACTACAAGAGTTGTAGAACTACCATAGGTTACCGTAGACAATCACAAGCAAGCGTAAACTATGGTAGTTTCCTTGGTAGCTTTGGTCAGTTAAGATCGTAACCGCATTACATGTACGACAGGCATGTTGCATACCTATCAGGCGTCACCTCATTTCGATCGCTTTGTTTGCATATGCGATCAGTGTCTTACTAGATCCCCTGGAAACTGTAAGCAGTGAACCATCTAGAAACTGAGTGAGGATACATAAATGTCTGTTTAAAATATGGAAAATTTGTGTTAGACATAGTTATATTCCTGTCTGTCATTTAAAAGTGAACACTCTTTATAGCAAAATTGAACTTCTCAACGTTCAGTTCAGATTTTATGCGAAAATTGTTCATTTGTAACGTGGAAAATAGGGATGTTGTAGTAAAAATAAATACAAAGAACAGAAATATCATATGGGGCTGAAGAAAACATAAAAGACGCTTCAGTTTCTTGTCTTAGGAGGTTAATGGGGCCCCTTAGGAACACGGCTGCTAAGGAGGGAAAGGAAGCCAATGTGCACTCCGTGTGCATGCCGGGGGGAGGCATTCCCGGTGCGGAAAGGCTGCTTCCGGATGCCATGAAGAGTACAGGGTGCAGCCAACTGCAGGCGGTGGCTCATGTCGGTACCAATGGCGTATGTCGCTTTGGATCGGAGAGATTCTCTCTGGTTTCGGGCAGCTAATGGAAATGGTGAAGACTGACGGTCTTGCATGCAAGATTAAGGAGGAGCTCACCATCTGCAGCATCGAAGATAGAACCGACTCGGCTCCTTTGGTGCAGAGCCGAGTGGAGCGTCTGAATCAGAGGCTCAGGCGGTTCTGTGACCGTGCAGGTTTCGGATTCCTTGACTTGAGCCATCGGGTTGTGGGTTTCCGGGTTCCGCTTAATAGGCCAGGAATCCACTACAAACACGAAGCGGCTACACTTGTAGTGGGGGTTAAGTGGAAGGAACTGGGTGGTTTATGCCTCAGGGAACCACAGAAAGCGTGTTCATCTAAAAGGGGGCAGGTAAAACACAGTAAGCTAGTTGTGCAAACGATCGGTATTGCAGTTGTAAATCGTCGTAGCTGTGTTGGGAAAGAACCAGAGCTCCAAGCCCTAATAGAAAGCACTGAATGTCAAACAGTTATAGGTACAGAAAGCTGGCTAAAGACGGAAATAAGTTCAGCAGAAATTTTTTCAAACAATCTAACAGTCTTGAGAAAGGATAGTATAATACAGTTGGTGGTGGAGTGTTTATTGCTGTCAGAAGTAGCTTGCCTTGTAGTGAAATTGAGGTAGATAGTTCCTGCGAAGTAGTATGGTTAGAGGTCATACTTGACAATCGGACTAAACTAAAAGACGGAAATAAGTTCAGCAGAAATTTTTTCAAACAATCTAACAGTCTTGAGAAAGGATAGTATAATACAGTTGGTGGTGGAGTGTTTATTGCTGTCAGAAGTAGCTTGCCTTGTAGTGAAATTGAGGTAGATAGTTCCTGCGAAGTAGTATGGTTAGAGGTCATACTTGACAATCGGACTAAACTATTAGTTGGATCGTTCTACCGACCCCCCTACTCAGAAGATATAGTTGCTGAACAGTTCAAAAAAGACTTGAGTCTCATTTCAAAAAATGGCTCTGAGCACTATGGGACTTAACTTCTAAGGTCATCAGTCCCCTATAACTTAGAACTACTTAAACCTAACTAACCTAAGGACATCACACACATCCATGCCCGAGGCAGGATTCGAACCTGCGACCGTAGGGGTTGCGCGGTTCCAGACTAGCGCCTAGAACCGCTCGGCCACACCGGCCGGCCCGGTCTCATTTCAAACAGGTACCCCACTCATACAATAATAGTCGGTGGTGGCTTTAATCTACTCTCGATATGCTAGAAAAATTATACATTTAAAGCCGGCGGCAGACATAAAACGTCATCCGAAACTGTACTGAATGCTTTCAAAGAAAATTATTTTGAACAATTAATTCATGAGCCCACTCGAAGTGTAAATGGTTGCGAAAGCATACTTGACTTCTTAACAACAAATAATCTTGGACAATTAGTGAGTATCGTGACGAATCCAGGAATTAGCGACCACAAGGCAGTACCTGCTAGGCTGAATACCGTAACTCCTACAACCATCAAAAAGAAACGCAAATTATATCTATTTTAAAAAGCTGATTAAAATGCTCTTAACGCCGTTTTAAGAGACAGTCTGCACTCCTTCCGATCTTATCATGCAAGCGTAGAAAAGTTGTGGAATGATTTCAGAGAGATGGTGTCGTGTGGAATTGAGAGATATATGCCATATAAATTAATAAGTGACGGTACTGATCCCCCATGGTACACAAAACGGGTCAGATCGCCATTGCAGAAGCAGCGAAAAAAGCATGCCAGATTTAAAACAACGCAAAATCTCCAAGACTGGCCAAGTTTTGCAGAAGTTCGAAATATAGCGCGTACTTCACTGCGAGATGCTTTCATTAATTTCCACACCAAAACTCTGTCTCGAAATCTGGCAGAAAACCCAGAGAGATTTTGGTCATATATAAAGCACACCAGTGGCAAGACGCAATCAATACATTCACTGCACGATAACAACGGTGAAGTCACTGACGAAAATGCCACCAAAGTAGAGTTATTAAACACGGTTTTCTGAAACTGCTTCACGAAAGAAGACGAAGTAAATATTCCTGAATTTCAATCAAGAACAACTGCGAAGATGAGAAACATAGAAGTAGATATCCTCGGTGTAGCAAAGCAGATTAAATCACTTAATAAAGGCAAGGCTTCCGGTCCAGATGGTACACCAGTCAGGTGCCAAAGGAAGTATGCAGATGCAATAGCTCCATATTTAGCTAATGTATACAACCGCTCGCTCACAGAAAGTTCCGTACCCAAAGACTGGAAAGTTGCTCAGGTCACACCAATACCCAAAAAGGGAAATAGGAGTAATCCACTGAATTAAAGGCCCATATCACTAACGTCGATTTGCAGTAGGGTTTTGGAACATTATGAAGTACCTCAAAGAAAACGATTTACTGACACACAGTCAGCACAGATACAGAAAATATCGTTCTTGCCGAACACAACTAGCTCTTTATACACGTGAAGTAATGAGTGCTATCGACAGGGGATGTCAAATTGTCACCATATTTTTAGATTTTCAAAAGGCTTTCAACACCGTTCCTCACAAGCGTCTTCTAACCAAACTGTGTGCCTATGGAATATCGCCACAGTTGTGCGACTGGATTTATGATTTCCTGTCAGAAAGGTCACAGTTCGTAGTAATAGACGGAAAGTCATCGAGTAAAACAGATGTAATACCCGGCGTCCCCCAAGAAAGTATTATAGGCCCTCTATTGTTCCTGATCTATATTAACGACATAGGAGACAATCTGAGTAGCCCTCTTAGATTATTTGCAGATGATGCTGTCATTTACTGCCTTGAAAGTCATCAGATGACCAAAACGAATTGCAAAATGATTTAGATCAGATATCTGTGAGATGTGAAAAGTGGAAATTGATCCTGAATAAAGAAATGTGTGAAGTTATTCACATGGGTACGAAAAGAAATCAGCTGAATTTAGTTTACGCGATAAGTCACACAAATCTGAGGGCTGTAAATTCAACTACATACTTAGGGATTACAATCACAAGTAACCTAAATTGGAACGATCATATAGATAATGTTGTGGGTAAAGCAAACCAAAGGTTGCGATTCATTGGCAGAACGCTTTGAAGGTGCAACAGATCTTCTAAAGAGACTACTTACACTACACTTGTCCCCTCTATTCTGGAGTATTTTTGTGCGGTGTGGGATCCGTATCAGGTGGGACTGACGGATGATATTGAAAAAGTTCAACGAAGGGCGGCACGTTTTGTATTATGGCGAAATAGGCGAGATAGTGCCACAGACATGATACCTGAATTTGAGTGGAAAATATTAAAACAAAGGCGTTTTTCGTTGCGACGGGATTTTCTCATGATATTTCAATCACCACTTTACACGTCGCGTCACTGACTGCTGCGCGATACTTGGGTAGCAAAAGCTTAAATGTATGAGCACTAACATTTAGGATCACCGACGGTTTTTCTAAATAATTCGTTTATCATCCATCACAATAGACTTTACGGAGAGGAGTACGACTAAAACCTTTAACACAGTTACTTCATATCGCTTGTCTATTTCTGACGCAGATGCACGACTTCATTTTGCAATATATGAATAGGTGGGTGGGTTTCAAACTGTTGCGCTCTCTTATACAAGACTATGTTACTTTTGTATGAGTAGTTACTCTTGTTAAAACGGAAAGAAAAGACCATATAGCACAGTCACATTCATAAAAAATTTCACGTACAGACATTTTATAAAAATTTACCTGTGTGTGTTTCTCATCTCCTCCTAAACCACTGGACCAATTTCAACCAAACTTCTTACTCATATCCCTTAGTATCAGGCAACAATCGCTGTGGGGTTAAGAAGTACATACCTATCATAGTTCATGAGATATGATATCATAAACAATGAGATGCTTGAAAAAGTGCCACATAGTGCATATAGTTTAAATATATTACTTCTTTACTACTAATTCTATTCGCAACGTATGTCGCATACAGTATCCACATATATCGCTGAATGTATCTACTTATTGAAGCCTCTCGCAGTTTCCCGTGATTTTCCTGCATCTGTAAAGGGGAATGCTGAGACGTTTTTTTGAAAGGACACTGCCTATATTCTTTCACATTCTTCCCCAATTCCATGTTGTGCTCTGTTTATAATGACCTCACCGTTGATGGGGCGTCGAACCTTAATCTTCGTTTTTTCTATCTTCAATTATAGCTCTAACGTCCAGACACGTATCGCATAACGTCGACTGCAGATCACTTCAGTCTTTTCAATTATTTTCATTGAGTTCTTAGAGATAACAGCAAGTCATTAAGGAAACAAAACAATTACAAACTCAATTTTACGTCCTGGTTATAAAGAGGGATAAAATTGGGGCAAGCATAACAAAAGGTAGAGGACAAAAACTGGCCAGTTTGCCAGTGAGCTCTGGCTACTGCTGCGGGCCTCAGTCAGCTGAGAGCACCCACTCGCTCTGCTTGCTCCAAAGCTGCTACATGTGTACGCAGCATATTGCCGCTCATTAGCATATTGCCCGTGTTGTACCTGTAATAACATCCCGCTACGGGTGATTCTGTTAGTACATGGCAAACACACGCCAATATCAAGCGACAGAAGAAAATGGATTATTGCCAAATGAGTTACTTCTCAAAAAATTAGCTGTCATCTCACCTGATGAGTAAATAGAGCGTTATATTTAAGCAAATTTCGGGTAGTTAGAAGAGTGAAAATGGGCAGGGAGCTCAAATAAGCAGATACAACATAATTTGAGCAGAAGAACAGTTCTACCTCCCGATAAAAAGACTCACAGTTATATGTAATATTACCTTTACGACGATTGAAGTTTTTCTTGCCTCCAGCAGAAAAGAAAGGAAGATATTTCACAGGGTATCACTTGTTATAGTGTAAGGTATACACAAGTGAATTGCACAGTAATATAAAAGCCTTAGAGAGTAACAATTGACTAACAGCATTGGTACCACTTTCGGTCTTCAAAGCAGCTCAGACCCTTCCAAGGTTCCACGCAGTTCAGTGTAATCGATGGTTGAGTTGTATATTATCCCCCCCTCCCCCCCTTACGTTTAGGACTACATTTTTTATTCAGTTACAGTTTTTTTTTAATTAGAGAGTTGTGGAGTTCAGAGAAGAAATATAATTCTATCCTCACGCTCTTCTGAACAAATTCTCAAGTGTCTAGAAGAGTGATTATGTGAATTTTGGAGAATGCAGTTCCATAATACAGGGTGGGCAAATAAAAGTGGCCTGGAGAACAGAGCCCCAGGGTACAAAGAAACACAGAAGAGGAAAGTAAATACAGTACTAACTTGCTTACAACAGATGTTGAAAGTGACCACCATTCATCTCTTGGCACTTCTGGGTCGTGATCACCAAGTTGCTGAAGGAGGATCGGAGTTGGACTGCTGTGATTGCTGCGGTCTCATTCGAAATTTTCTGGTTCAGATCTTGAAGACTATGAGGGTTGTTGCGATACACTTAGGACTTGGAGACCTTCCAACACAAAGTAGTCGCACACTGACCAGGCCAGGCGACCTATGTGGCCAGCTAGGGTCCCATCAGACTGGCCTCTGCTAACAATTCTGTAGGCATGAAGATTGTGTAAATGTGCTCAAGGTTCGGCCGGCTGTACAGGCAGTTGCTCCGTCCTGTTGGAAGTAACTGTAGGTCTCTTCCTCCTCAGTTAATGCCCCCACAGATGGTTTCAAAATGTTGGCATGTAACGCGACGAAGTACGAACCACTTTTACTTACACCATCTTGTACAATGGATGACTGCGCCGTTGGACGAACATTGAAACCCGGGGCGTTCCAATTAGCTATCCCTGTGACCTTCCCAGCAGTGGATTATAGTGAGTACTGAGAACGACGATATGAGCACACAAATAACGCCTACCAAGGCACACAGTCGTCTGAATTACGTGCATACTCTGTTTCTCTCCACACATAAATGTGTCCTGAGCTAGCGAATTGTTTAAAACTACTGATAAAATCTTCTCGGACTTCCAAGTGGTTCGCTGCGTTCAAATTCCGCGACATTTCGATGAATGTAACTCTCATCATCTTCTGGTGAAGTGTCGAGATATGCGGACGTCCCGTGTACAGTGAAGAGCCAAAGAAACTGGTGCACCTGCCTAATATCGTGTAAGGCTCCCGCGAGCAGGCAGAAGTGCCGCAACACGACGTGGCATGGACTCGACTAATTTTTGAAGTACTACTGGATGGTTAGGTTAGGTTAGGTTAGTGGTGTTTAACGTCCCGTCGACAACGAGGTCATTAGAGACGGAGCGCAAGCTCGGGTTAGGGAAGGATAGGGAAGGAAATCAGCCGTGCCCTGTCAAAGGAACCATCCCGGCATTTGCCTGAAACGATTTAGGGAAATCACGGAAAACCTAAATCAGGATGGCCGGAGACGGGATTGAACTTCTGGATGGAACTGACACCATAAATCCTGCAAGGCTGTCCATAAATCCTTAAGAGTACGAGAGAGTGGAGATCTCTTCTGAACAGCACGTTGCAAGGCGTCCCAGATATGCTCAATAATGTTCGTGTCTGGAGAGTTCGGTGGCCAGCGGAAGTGTTTAAATTCAGCAGAGTTTGTCTGAACTGCACACACCCAACAGCATTACAATTTGAAACGAAAGTCGTCCGACCAGGCAACATGTTTCCTGTCATCAATATCGATATTCAGGGGCCCAGTCGAGGCGTAAAACTTTGTGTCGTATGTTCAAGGGTACACGAGTGGGCCTTCGGCTCCAAAAGTCAATACCGATGTATTGTTGTTGATGGCCCAGCATTGAAATCTGCGGCAGTTTGCGGAAGGGTTGCACTTCTGTCATGTTGAACGTTTCTCTTCAGTCGTCGTTGGTCCCATTCATGCAGGATCTTTATCCAGCCGCAGCGATGTCAGAGATTTGATGTTTTACCGGATTCCGGATTTTCAAGGTACTCTCGTGAAATGGGCGTACAGGAAAATCCTCACTTCATCGCTACCTGCTTTGTCCCATCACCTCGTGCGCCGGCTATAACACCACGTCCAAACTCACTTAAATCTTGATAAATTGGCATTATAGAAGCAGTACCCGATCTAAAACCTGCGTCAGAGACTTGTTGTCTTATATAGGCGTTGCCGACCGCAGCGCCGAATTCTGCCTGTTTACGTATCTCTGTATTTGAATATGCTTGACTGTACCAGTTTCTTTGCCGCTTCAGTGTATATACCTTACCGGCGGCCGACTCTCCCCACCCATAATAATAATATCTGACACTAATAATAATAACAACAGAAAAGGACATTTTGAATGATGGGGATCAGCATAGCACATTTGAAGCCATGTTTAAAATTTTCAGAAGCGGAATGGATAAAGGAAAAGGAGAAGACTGAAATTTAAGTAGCCGATAGGTGGTAGGGAAAAGGTGTGGGGGAGGGCAACTGATGAAAGTGAGCTGCGTAGAATATGGGAGAGGTCGATATTGTGAAGAAGGTGACGCATTTTGAGGTTTTGATGGAATTTAATTTCTCTGATATTTTAGGAACATTGTTCCATAGTCAGAAAGTGGTTTACAGTCATGGCATTGTTATGTGATGGTACAGAAAGTATTTTTCTTTGTTGAGAACGAGTCTTTCTGCTATGCTTTTCAGATAGTAGCGCAAGAGTTGAAGACAAATAAGAAGTAGTGCAGTTGTAACGTATCTTTCATATATGGCAAATAAAAGTAAGATAATATTTAAATTTTGTTACATATATACAATGCCTGAATAAAGGACTGCCTCCAGAAAGACACGCTACAAATACGACGGCACGATCTGGTTAGTAATATTACAAACATCGAGATACAATCAAACTTTCTACCGTATTGAATTACCGTCATTTGCATTCGTAAACCATCGCACATCATGACCTTTCGATGTACCAAGCCCTGGTGGGTATTGAGCATCATCTATAACTGAAGTCTTGTTAACCGTGAAAATACTATACTGACTTCCAAGTAAAAAGTTGGTGATGAATAATAGTTCACACTTCGTAAAAATAGACATGCAGGTTCGACTTGCGGAGAATAAAATACCCAAACGACACGACGCGATAAGCAATCGGTCATCTGACTTCAAACAATGTGCACACAGTTTCCTGATACATCTACCTAAAAAATATAAGATCGACAAAAAGAAATCAAACCGGTAGTAGCAAAAGATCTGTACAATAACTGCAGACCCTACTATACATGAATAAAATTCTTTCTATTTGATGAATCACATATTACGCAGGTAATCCGTATCTCCTAATCCATTGAGTGAGTAGCTGGAAGAGGACGTCTCTCTTTTGTGACGTAAGAGTATTTTACAGATTGATGGTTTCTTCTTAAAAATGATGAAAAACTTCTTATATGATACGCTTCACAGTGTTCGAGAAGATGAAAGAGTAAGCATAGAGTATATTAGTCTCTATGCTTATCTGCACTTGTTGTTGTTGTGGTCTTCAGTCCTGAGACTGGTTTGATGCAGCTCTCCATGCTACTCTATCCTGTGCAAGCTTCTTCATCTCCCAGTACCTACTGCAGCCTACATCCTTCTGAATGTGCTTGTGTATTCATCTCTTGACCAAGAGATGATTTTTACCCTCCACGCTGCCCTCCAATACTAAATTGGTGATCCATCGATGTCTCAGAATATGTCCTACCAACGGATCCCTTCTTCTAGTCAAGTTGTGCCACAAGCTACTCTTCTCCCCAATTCTATTCAATACCTCCCCTATAGTTATGTGATCTATCCATCTAATCTTCAGCATTCCTCTGTAGCACCACATTAAAGCTGCATGCCCTCGAGAAAAATTACGGCTGTAGTTTCCCCTTGCTTTCAGCCGTTCGCAGTACCAGAACAGCAAGGCCATTTTGGTTAGTGTTACAAGGCCTTAGCTATGATAATTGTTCTAAGACTGATGAGATACTATCGAAAAGGCTTACGCCACAGATGTATCGCACACAAGGATTCATCGCCGGTTCCAGCCTGGCAACTATCCTATTCAATGTTCCATTACCTGCATCGGTACATTTTTTTTCATCCTCTGTTATGTTTTCAGATGAAATTTTCGAACGAGCTCCTTATGCCCTTTTTGTCAGTGCACCGAGCGAGGTAGCGCGGGGGACCTGCACTCAGGAAGACGATGCTTCAAATCCCCGTCCGGCCATGCCGATTTTGCTTTTCCGGAGTTTCCCTTCACTGCTTGAGGCAAACGCCGGGATTATTCTTTTGAAAGGGCACAGCCGATTTTCTTCCCCATCCTTCCTTAATCCGAGCTTGTGCTTCATCTCTAATGACTTCATTGTCGACGCGACGTTAAACCTTGATCTTCCTATGTTCCTGGCCTATACAGTAGCTCTAGATGTTCCTGGTAACTTCTGAACTGTTGCACCAGCAATTTGGGGTCCAACGGTTTCATTTCGGTGGCAGTATGCAAAGCATGACATTATTTATTTTATTTATTCATTTATTTCACCTTTTCGTATTCGGGCCTTCTGGCACTCTCTCACATGCGACCACTGTTTTGGGAATACAATACTTTTAGCATAAGGTAATTTTAATATTTATGATAAATAATAATAATATGCTAGTGATATATTGTTTGTAACCTGAGAACCAACAGCAATAATGATTGTGCTGAACTACTACGGCGGTTGCTAATCATTCATATTCTTTTATAACTTCAAAGGTGTTTTGATGAATAGATGGAAATGAAATATTTTCTATATTACACTACAAACATAGTTTTTTTTCGTTCTGATTGAAAATTGGCAAAATGAATACCCGGGTAATGTCAGGTTTGTCAGTTAGTACTAATGATAATGCCATTAACGCGCCTAGTGATAGCATCAGTATGTCTAGGAGAGAAGTAGGAGGTTCACTGTTTCCACAGGATGTCGTGTTGCAGCAAACCTGAAGTGATCACCTGTGTCCTTTGTGTTGAGTACACTTTCTCATTTTCCAGCTCCACTCACCGCTCCTTACCACAAATGCGTGAGTTTTGAAGGCAGCTAAAGGCTTCAGATCGTGGTTTACTTTAATCGTCGTGATTTTTTTCTTGGTTTGTTTTTCAGTATTGAATACGATATTAGCACATTTTTTATCACAGTATAATTTGTACGGGTATAATGGACACAAACCCCATTTGGGGATCGGTCTAAAATTTTGAGGTTTCAAAAATGTTCTGCAGTGCTTAAAAATAAGAGTTTTTCTTACTATCTGGATGTAAATGAATAGTACTAAGGAAAAATTTTTCAAAAAAAAGTATTTTATGGCTTAAGATAGTAAAGGCAACCTCATATCTACACCAACGTGACTGGTCTGCAAGTCACTGTCGGCCGCTGTGGCCGAGAGGTTCTAGGCGTTTCAACCCGGAACAGCGCTGCTGCTATGGTCGCAGGTTCTAATCCTGCCTCGGGCATGGATGTGTCTGATGTCCTTAGGTTAGTTAGGTTTAAGTAGTTCTAAGTCTAGGGGACTGATGACCTCAGACGCTAAGTCCCATAGGGCTTCGAGCCATTTGATTTTTGCAAGTCACTCGTAAATGCCTGCCACTGGTTTACTGGCAACTAAAGATATTTCAAGATTATGGTAGAAGATGAAACAAAAAATAGCTTCATGGCGTTTCTTTTGAGTTAGAAATCAAGCTCCGGAACTGCGATGTTTGTACCAAGGTGCTTGGATTGATCCACTGTAGATTAGAATTATTTTTCCTATTATTTCAGTCATTTGGAGTGTCCGCTGCTGAATACGTGATAGCGTATCACCTACCCACTTAGTACACCAGAACATATATTACTGGAACAATGGTCTGCGACTAATGCTGATAACAGTGCAGTCGACATTCGCGGGCGCCGTGTAGAGCTGGTCGGGCCCTCGGGCTCTGCAAGGTGGCATGAAAATTCGCAGCGGTAATCTCTTCTCCAAACAACAACAGCTCGCAGCTTATCTGAATTATCGGCGCTATCATCGGGGCAGCCCGCCCGCTCGCCTCTTCCACAGGTAATCCCCTGAAATTAGTTTCGGCGAAAATGTGCTCAGCGGATACGGAGCAGATAGGCGGGAGCCTGCGATCAGGCCGGGGTTCTCGGCGGAAGCTCACGTATCGATACCTCAGCTGTCTACAAAAACACACGCTACGGTGGAGGGAGGAGGGGTGGGGGGAGGTGGGGCGGAGGACATACGGTATGCTTCTATTATCAGGTTAATATGCTCTATAGATAATTATTTTGTCATCAGTTCTCGCCCCGATCAGTTTGTCTTGCCATTCTCCTAGCCCTTAACTAGAATATCTGTCGATACACTAGGTCTTACTACTTCTTAACAAATGGTAACAGCAGGATAAGTACTAGTTTAACAGAACCGCAATAGAGAGACAAACCGCTCCCGTCGAAAGAAATAGAGTAGATCGGGGGAAGACCCCAACTTAAGGCTTGGAGTATCAGAACGTTAGACAGAATGGGAAGTTTAGATTCGACACTAAATTGGTGTTCACTGAGGAGCCTTTCCTGTGTGTAGGTCAGCTGGTATTATGCTACCATTTTTTTTATTTTTTATGAATGGTGTAGCTTAGGCATCTCACCCGAGCATCAGAGTGAGAAGGCAGTTATATCGGAAGCAGAATACAGCGCTAGTTTTTTGGATTTATAATACAATACATAACTCGGGAAGCAAACTTAATAGATTACAAAGACGAAAATATATAAATGCGTTTAGGTTCTAAAATGGTTCAAATGGCTCTGAGCACTATGTGACTTAACTTCTGAGTTCATCAGTCCCCTACAACTTAGAACTAATTAAACCTAACCAACATAAGGACATCACACACATCCATGAACGAGGTAGGATTCGAACCTGCGACCGTAGCGGTCACGCGGTTCCAGACTGCAGCGCCTAGAATCGCTCGGCCAACCCGGAAGGCGGGTTTAGGAAACTCGAAAATATCATCATTGCTTCCACATTAAATCAGAGCTTTACAATTACTGCACACGTTTTCTTCTTGTGTACATACACTCCTGGAAATGGAAAAAAGAACACATTGACACCGGTGTGTCAGATCCACCATACTTGCTCCGGACACTGCGAGAGGGCTGTACAAGCAATGATCACACGCACAGCACAGCGGACACACCAGGAACCGCGGTGTTGGACGTCGAATGGCGCTAGCTGCGCAGCATTTGTGCACCGCCGCCGTCAGTGTCAGCCAGTTTGCCGTGGCATACGGAGCTCCATCGCAGTCTTTAACACTGGTAGCATGCCGCGACAGCGTGGACGTGAACCGTATGTGCAGTTGACGGACTTTGAGCGAGGGCGTATAGTGAGCATGCGGGAGGCCGGGTGGACGTACCGCCGAATTGCTCAACACGTGGGGCGTGAGGTCTCCACAGTACATCGATGTTGTCGCCAGTGGTCGGCGGAAGGTGCACGTGCCCGTCGACCTGGCACCGGACCGCAGCGACGCACGGATGCACGCCAAGACCGTAGGATCCTACGCAGTGCCGTAGGGGACCGCACCGCCACTTCCCAGCAAATTAGGGACACTGTTGCTCCTGGGGTATCGGCGAGGACCATTCGCAACCGTCTCCATGAAGCTGGGCTACGGTCCCGCACACCGTTAGGCCGTCTTCCGCTCACGCCCCAACATCGTGCAGCCCGCCTCCAGTGGTGTTGCGACAGGCGTGAATGGAGGGACGAATGGAGACGTGTCGTCTTCAGCGATGAGAGTCGCTTCTGCCTTGGTGCCAATGATGGTCGTATGCGTGTTTGGCGTCGTGCAGGTGAGCGCCACAATCAGGACTGCATACGACCGAGGCACACAGGGCCAACACCCGGCATCATGGTGTGGGGAGCGATCTCCTACACTGGCCGTACACCACTGGTGATCGTCGAGGGGACACTGAATAGTGCACGGTACATCCAAACCGTCATCGAACCCATCGTTCTACCATTCCTAGACCAGCAAGGGAACTTGCTGTTCCAACAGGACAATGCACGTCCGCATGTATCCCGTGCCACCCAACGTGCTCTAGAAGGTGTAAGTCAACTACCCTGGCCAGCAAGATCTCCGGATCTGTCCCCCATTGAGCATGTTTGGGACTGGATGAAGCGTCGTCTCACGCGGTCTGCACGTCCAGCACGAACGCTGGTCCAACTGAGGCGCCAGGTGGAAATGGCATGGCAAGCCGTTCCACAGGACTACATCCAGCATCTCTACGATCGTCTCCATGGGAGAATAGCAGCCTGCATTGCTGCGAAAGGTGGATATACACTGTACTAGTGCCGACATTGTGTATGCTCTGTTGCCTGTGTCTATGTGCCTGTGGTTCTGTCAGTGTGATCATGTGATGTATCTGACCCCAGGAATGTGTCAATAAAGTTTCCCCTTCCTGGGACAATGAATTCACGGTGTTCTTATTTCAATTTCCAGGAGTGTATTTCATACAACCACCTTTTGTACATGACAGACTGAATCCAGTGGTCCATTTTTATCGTAGTAGTGCGTGGCACACTGAGCTCAATACCCACCTGACTGGCTAATCCTAGATGACCTTCCGGTAGATTTCTTGATTTTGGATCTAATTCGCTGTTAGTTACTTCTTGCCTCTTCAGTTCGACTGTGTACTGTGAGAACTTGAACTGGTTTCTTTCTGCCCTTAGATGATAACGGATGCGAGACAGGCACAGTAGCAATGACTTCAAAGGATGTTCCTGGCATCGCGCCACTCTCAGTCTTTGCTTCAAGTGTGCCGTTGTCTGTCTGTGAGATAAGACCCCGACCAGAGTCGTCTGCTTCCGAGCCTATCATCATTCCTGCCTGCCTCAACAGTAGCAACCATGTCAGAAATTTGAAGTTTCCTCTTGAATTGTTCCTGGGTTGAAAGGGTACAAGCCACAAGTTTCCAAACCCAGATTGAGCAATGGATGGAACTGCAGATTTCTTCCAGGCTTCACTGAGGAAGAGGGGGAACTGTACACTTGAGACTTTACACCCAGGCTGAGGCAATGTCCAATTGCACATTTCCCTGTAGGAAGTTTATTTTAACCGATTAGAAAACATACTTATCAAGAGACTGAAGATAGTGCATTATATGAGGAGATAAACAAATCAAGATCACCCGCAGCAAGCTGTTGCAATATCAGGATTAACTGAGTGTAGTGTATGGCCATAGAGAACCACTATTCTTTGTCGTTTCCTGTGACAAAAGTGGCGTTGCATCTATCTCATGAATATATCGGAGCTGACATACTCTGATTTCTCATTCATAAAAAGGAGCCGATCGGTCATACATCTCAGACTTCTTTCTTATACCCCCCCCCCCTCCCCCTCCATCCTTTCTGTGTAGATGACGAACAGTTGACAAAGATGGTGCCAGGAAAATAACTGCATAATTACACGAGATAGAACAGAATTTAGCTGTAAGAAGGAGCTGCTAACATTGAACATTAGTTTAACGCTTTTTCTTTTTTTAATGAACACACAGCCATTTGACTCCATGCTGTATTTTTGCTACGATCCAGGTTTCGGCGTTTTATGTCATTTTCAAGTGACTGAGTTCATGTCATTAACATAAGTGGAGAACTGTTTAGTAACACGGGGGAGGAAGGGGCCTTGTGGGAGTCTGTGGTGAAGCGGAGTTGTTTAGGCATTGTCATGAGGAAGAAAAAGTGTCAGAAAGGAACACACGAGAAAGACCACGACTACATTTCAACAGTCAGTAATACAAAATACATGCTCAACAATATATTCTGAAATGAAAATACATCCTAGAGACAAGGATAAATCACAACGAAAATTGCTGCTAATCAAGCAACGTCTGAAAATTCAAGGACAAGTGTCCCTGAAAATGTCATCGCCGCTTACATGCGTTTGATACCGTTCTACACTGGCATTTATCGCGTAAAACACGAGCTTACGGCATATCGCACCTGTTTTGTAGCGGAACTCAGGGCTTCCTTGATGACACAATTCAAAACATCGCTCTTAAAGGGACAAAATTGACAGATGTAGAGGTACGTTATGGAGTTTAGAAGGAACCGTGCTGGACCGTACATGATTACAATGTTTATAAATGATGTACTGGATAAAGTCTGAAACTCCATTAGTACGTCGTAGACTATACAGTTGTCTGTAAGTAGCTAAAACGCCCGAAGACAGCAGCGAATTGCAGGAACACATCCAGAGAATCGCTAATTGGCACGAGGAGGTCAGCTAATCCTGAACGTAAATAAATGTGATGTACTGCACATAAATAGGCGAAAGAATTCACTACTGTTTGTTCACACTGTGGGCACAAATCAGTGGAAGCACCATCTTCCGTAAAATATCTTGGGAGTAACCATCTGGAACAACATAGAGCAGATTGGAACATAACATAAAGTCCAATAAAACGAGATAACAGGCCGAGAGCCATTAGAACAATGTAATTCATCTACGAACAACGCGGCTTACAAAACACTTGTTCGACCGATTTTTGAGTACTGCTCATCAGTCTGGGACTCTTACTTCGAGGATCAAAAAGTGATTGAGATCCAAGGAAGAGCGGTGCGGTGCATTTCTTCAGGGGACTATAATACATTTCAGAAGCCACATTTCAGTCATAAAATCAATCATAACAATGCTATAGATCAGCAGTTTAGCCGCGTTGTACTAGCAATAAACAAAAGATGTATTAGAGTAAGTCCACCATTGAAAACAGACGTATTTTGTGGGCACCAGAAAGATATCAAACTGTTGCTCATGATTATCAAATAGCAAATTTCTGGACTATTTGCGACATTCCTGAGTGGATATATGTAAGTATAACTCGATATGTTAAAAATATCGCACAATATGCAGTTAGAAAAATCGCATGAGATCTATACATATGAGTACACGCTGTCTCTGACCATTTTACTATAACAGTACTTTCCACGCATTTTTATTATCTCGGAGTAAATCTTGTTGAAAAATCTCCGTAGAAACAAATGACCTACGATTTCCGGAAATGACTGCCGGCATTTCAGTATCATCAAGACGCTCCGGGACGTTTATTACGTGCAGTGTGAGTGTCAATGGATGTGTAATCAGAACTGTAAGGGAAGTATTCCAAAAATTCTTCCCTAACGATAAACTGAAGGAAACACCAAAAAATATTTATTGTAGAGTAATGAAATACATTTGTTCAGGTAATATATTTGTGTGATTAACGTTGGAAGTTCACAGATTAATGTAAGCTCGAGCTAAGCCGTTGCAAATGTGAAATGCTGGTACATTAATAACCGGTGTAACTGCCAATATGTTGAAGGAAAGCATGAAAACGTGTGTGCTTTTTGTTACACAAGTACCGGATGTCAGTCTGTGGGATAGATTTCCACTTGGTCGGCCGATATAGGCACGGTTAGTGCCTTGTGTGGATCACATTGGAGTTGTCGTCCGATGATGCCCCATTGGCCCTCGATTGGAGGCAGATCTGGTGATCGAGCGGGGCCAAGATGAAATGTCGACACTCTGTAGAGCATGTAGGGTTACGTCAGCGGTATGTGACCGAGCGTTATCCCCTTGGGAAACACCTCCTCTAACGCTGTTGATGAATGGCAGTAAAACAGGTCGAATCATCAGGTTCATATAAAGTTTTGGAACCAAGGTATGTGGCATAATCACGATAATGGTCATGCTGTCACACGATGTCATACCCCAAACCATAGCTCCAAGTGTCCCGCAAACATACAGGTTGGGTGCAGGTCGTCAAGTAACCTGCGGCCATCGCTGACACCGAGAGAGAATCAGCTTTCTTCAGAAAACACAACAGACGTCCACCCTGCCCTCCAATGATCTCTCCTTGACGCCACTGAAGCCGCGTTTGGCAGTGATTTGGGATCAGTGGAATACAAGCTACAGGGCGTCTGGCTCGAAGCTGTCCTTAAAATAACCGATTTGTAACAGTTCGTTGTGTCACTGTTGTGTCAACTGCTGGTGAAACTGCTCCTGCAGGCACAGTACGATGCGCCAGAGCCATACACCGGAAACGATGCTCTTACCTCTCTGTAGTGCCACTTGGCCGTCCGACACCCGGTCTTCTTGTCATCGTACATTCTCGTAACCACGACTGCCAGCAATCATGTGCAGTGGTTACATTCCTGCCAGATCTTTCTATAGTATCGCAGAAAGAACATCCAGATTTACGTAAACGTATTAACAGCCTCCTTCAAACTGATTGAGGTGCCTATAATGCGTCTTTCTCGTCTCAAAGGTCATCTTGACTAACATTAACTCGGCACGTCCAGTCTCAAACGTAACCACCGCTCACAATTGTTACAGCGGTTAGTTAAACCAAACTTTATTTGCATACTCATAGTGGCGCTACTTGGCTTCAAATGGCTCTGAGCTCTATGCAACTTAACTTCTGAGGTCATCAGTCGCCTAGAACTTAGAACTAATTAAATCTAATCTAAGGACATCACACACATCCATGCCCGAGGCAGGATTCGAACCTGCGGCCGGAGCGGTCGCTCGGCTCCAGACTGTAGCGCCTAGAACCGCACGGCCACTCCGGCCGGTAGTGCCGCTGCTAGCGCCACTCTTAGGCGACTAACACAAAATCTGAGTAAACAATATCTTTCATATTACAAACATGCCTATCAACTTTCGTTCTTGTCGCACAACTCCTTCTTGGTATTGCATTTTTTTTCCATCAGTGTATGTATCGCCTGTGTAATATAAACCACAGGATGTCCATACGCATTGACATGGAAATAAAAGGGGTTCTCAAATTTGCATTGTGTCAACCCCCCCCCCCTTTTTTTTAATGAGAGTAGGTCTCACATTTTGTTGACGTTCTCAACCTTACGTAATACATCAAAATTACACAATGGT
This sequence comes from Schistocerca serialis cubense, assembly GCF_023864345.2. NCBI lineage: Eukaryota > Metazoa > Arthropoda > Insecta > Orthoptera > Acrididae > Schistocerca > Schistocerca serialis. The sequence continues at coordinate 532,823,346 of NC_064639.1, read as the reverse complement.
GTGATTGTCTGTACAACTGGTTTCGTTTCGACATTTTCGACTTTAGTGAAAGGGAATGATGTGACAGCCTGTACTGCTGACTGACTTTCGTGGAAGAAACCAACATTTTATCACCGGTTTCGAACAAAGAAAAAAATATACCCTCTTCGTTTTTCAACCTGTTTTTACTCGCTATCTCAAATTCGACAGCAAGGAACCAAGTTACCTGCCACAGACGATCTATGCACTCAAGCTAAGTTCTGTCGTACATTGTATCCTGTCGCTCTACTCTTTTTTGAAATCTATAGTGCTTCTTGTAGTGATATTAATAGTAAATATTTACCCATTACATTGAAGTCTTTCATTTTTGACTTCTACCCTCAAAAATTTGTACATATAATATGTGGTATACGTCAAAGAATGAGAGACAAAATCTGAAGATGGGCTTATGAGCTGGAATGTGTCGTGTAAAACACTAAATAAACCTGTTTCATCACTAGTGTTATATGAGTTTTACATCAGTTACATTCCGCAGCTTCGTTAACAAAGGAATAAATATTGCGAATTTATTTTTGGCCTCTTGTTTACACTGTTGATGGCCTGATATTTCGGGGACAAACGCTCTAATTAATCCTTTGTGGGAGCGACTCCCGCGTTTACACTCGCCGTGTAGCGGCTGCCTTTAATTATATCCGCAAAGGCGGCGTGGAAGGCCGGACTAGCGGGCGGGAAAGGCAGATCTCCGCGTAATTTGCATTTCCGGACCAACTTCGGCTCTTTTTTAATCTCGCATAAGACGTAGGTTAATTAAAAATACTTCGAGCAATTTATAAAGTATTACGGCGCCGAAAATATCACTGCACTTGATGATGACTAGGGCCACTCTACTGTGTCTGCTTGAAGGTTTGCGGGTAGTTAGGGGGATAAACGTACTTTCAACATTATTCTCATGTCACAGCCCACTGCAGCCGTTTTTGTTGGGCATATATCTCTGCCTTTCCTAGCGTTTATATCGTATTATGAGGTCCGCTGTTTTAATGATCTGGCAGATTTATTTCATTGTAATTTTTATCGCGGTACCTTTTCCTTGTCGCACAACCGTCAGTAAATATGAGAAAGGAAAGTCATGTTTCCCATCTGTTTGTGAATTGTGTCAACTTTGATCTGCTGCTATCGTATTTTAGCTGTTTGCATCTCGTTGTTTTTGAGGCGGAGAATGCATACTACACACCATTCGCCGAAATGAGCGAGGAAAACCGCTTAACCCCTCTCAGGCTGGCCGGCATGCCGCTCGGTGCCGCTCCGTGTCCATTCACCTTCTGGACTGTCGAGCCAGAGCGATGCACGTTAAGTTATACGAGCAAGACGATTGCGAGTTATACACCAGTTAGTAATTTCCTTAACCTGCCAAAGTTGTTTCTAGTTACTACAGGTGAAGACGTATCCAAATCTGAAGTGAAAACGCCGTCTGTGTGGAAATGCAAACATTCACGGCAAATTTCACTGACGAAATCTTCTCAGATTATCAACCAAGTCGTAACTATGATATGAAACAAAGTTTCAACTGGTTTCCTACCTGTTATCTTCACACGTAAGCGGAAGGCGTAGTAATCTCGTTGACACTTTACTTCAGGCTGTCGCTGCCACTAGCCCGATAATTCGAGAATAACACAGGCCAACGAAAATTTTTTTTGAAAAACTTTTTTACTTTGATAGCTGATCTTTATAGATTTTTATGAGCTGAATCAAAATCTAGCCTTGCTTTCTGTATCACCCATAGTTTTCGAGCAATATGCTTTTTATTATATAGTATAAAAATCCTATGCTGTACAGTAAACGGGGAAATTAATGAAAACTTTGTTACAACATAAGCATGGTTTGTATTTACAGTAAGCAACTTAAAACAATGATATGTGTTAATAGAAGTTTCACTTCTCAACTGGAATTGGTTTGCATTTTATTTCTCTTTTTTCTTTGAAGCTTCTTGTGTAGCTTCTTCTATGATGAGCCGCTTGCTTCACTTCTCGGCGAAGTGACCAACAGTAGTCCCCCATCATGTTGGTGTTCCAGCGGCCTTGGTAGCGTTTTTCCATCACTTTAATTTCCTGGTGAAAACGCTCTCCTTGCTCCTCACTGACATCTCCAATATTGTCCGAGAATTAATCAAGGTGACTGTTCAAAAAGTGAACTTTCAGGCTCGTTAAACATCCTAAAGTTTTAAACTTCTTTACCATTGTAGCTATAACAGAAACATATTCTGGGTCTTTTACATGTCCTAAGAACTTTGTAACGACCTGCTTGAATGATACCCATGCTTCTTTCTCATTTAAAGTCATTGTGGATTCAAAGAAACATCAAACATCAATTTTCTAATGTCAGGTCCGACAAAGACGCCGTCTTTTAGTTTAGCTTCTGAAAGATGTGGAAACTTTTGGCAGAGATACTTAAAACATGGTCCATCTTTGGGCAAAGCCTTTACAAACTGTTTCATGAGGCCCAACTTTGTATGAAGAGGTGGTAGGAGTACGTTTTTTGAATGTACAAGGTTTTTGCATAGAATGTTCTTCTCACCAGGTTTAGAGACTCCCTCACAGGCCAGTTCTTTCTGCACCAGTTTTGATCCCTAGCCCTACGGTCCCATTCACACGAGAAACATGGAAATTTGGTAAAGCCACCTTGCTGACCAAGGAGCATGCATGTTGTTTTTAGACCGCCACATATCACCCAAACATGAACAGAATAGCCTAATTTACTTAGCACTATTTCTAGGTTTTCATAGCTTTCTTTCGTATGTACAGAAGGTCCAACAGGTATAGACGCAAACATGTTTCCATTTTGTAATAAAACCGTCTTTAAACTAGTTCCGAATGAATCAATAAACAGCCTCCAATCTTCCTTTTTGTATTCAATACCAAACTCATTCATCAGATCGGGAATGTCTGAGCGGTACACTAAATCACCTTCTTGTTGAAAAAACTTGGAAAATTGCTGCTCTCTCTTTCTATACGTGTATATGCTGGTTCCAGCAGCCAATAAGTTATTTTCATTTAATCTAGAGTCAAGCAATTCAGCTTTCTCTTTCGTTAACCCCATATCCCTAACCAAATCATTAAGCTCGGTCTGAGTAAACGATTTTCGGCTGTAGACTTTCTGTATTATAATGGAATTCATCAGCATCTGGTTCATGTAAATCAGAATATACATCAGAAAATGCTTCTGTTGGAACAGAATTTAGATCATCTGGTTGTTCAGGAACCGGCAAATCTACACCATGCCCTATTGGTCGGATGGTGGACGGAAGGTTAGGGTAGCATATTACCTTCTTGTTTTCAGAATTATGACCAGTAATATCAACACTGAAAAAGTAGTAATCATCGGGATAATTTCTTGACTCCTTCCATATCATAGGAACAGCAAATCTAAAAGCTTTTTTCTCCTTTTTGGGCCATTTTCTCAGATCTTCAACGCAAACATAACATAACTTATACGGAGCCCAAGATTTATCTTGATCACCAAGGTTTGATCCGAAGTATGATAGATAAATTCAGCTGATATGAACACACTGGAGCACATCTTTGACCCTATCGGAAACCAGATAAGCCCCCACGAGCCAACGGCCCGTAATTTGGGGGAATTGACTGACCTGCGTGTCAGGTGACGCATACTTCCTAAAATCTACTAAGAACCTGGCGAATCCATGACATCCATAATCGCTGCTTATTGCATGTAGAAGCGTATATCCACGGATATGTCTGTGAAAATACACATTTTTAATTACTGTTGTGTTAAAAAATAAGGTACAGGGTAAGTATTACGGTTTTTGTATCGTCATCACACACTATCTGTTATAATTACTGTTGTTATTAATATTGTTTTGTTGGTTTTGTGGTTTAAATTACGGGAACTGAGGCTACTATGGTCCACTTAAGTAAAATTCGTATAAAACTTTGTTGTTATTTTGAAATACGGTATGCCTGCATAAAACGTTTACTTGAACATTTGTTTTGATGTAACTGGTGTAAAAAAGGTTACTAACCGAAACGACAGACAACAACTCTCTGACTTAACAATTCGAGATGTTAAGAAAGTTTCTGTTAATAGGGGCGTTACAATAAAATATAAGTTTTTAAATAAAGACAAACGAATTAATCTGTTTACATATGAAAAGTACAATGTAACTAAAACAACAGATGGTTAGAAAACCTTTCAGCTTGCCTTCGACTGAAAATGACAATCGCATTAAACTTGTCTAACGAGGGTTTCTATAACACAGTTCTGGAAGCTTCTTCACAAAGTGTTCACAGAAATCTCTACCTGCTAATTCCTACTCCCTATTAAAAATGTGAGGCAGTTTTAAATTTTATGCCAAACTTTAATCCAATTTTTGAAACTCATTCTTTAACTTGGAAGCTAAATCTCTCACGTGTGCTGTAGGCATTTATTCGTTATTTTCCTCAAACGTTGGTTTGGAAAACACCATCTGAGTGCCACAGATGTCTGCTGATGCTGTACAGTGATTTTAATCTCCTTGTCATTGTAGTTCTAGCAACATTAAAAAGTTCGGCAGCAGACCTTTCCGTCATTTCGCCTTACAAAATACTTGAAACCTCTTGTCTCACTGCCGTTTCTGACGCTTCTATTTGAACTTTGGCATCAAGACCAGGAAATAAAACAAACTTTGCTTATATGACCCACACCACCCGACTTTGGTATGGCCCAGATTACCCGAATGATACTGCACATTAAAACATACCAGAAACAGAGACTGACTCCGGTGAGCAGAATTTCATTATTACGATATAATATACGTTAGAAAACTTAAATATTAAAACTAGCATGATAATTTTACTTCCTGTCCTTCAAGGGTGTAAGCCGATGCCGATAATTGCACCGTTCGCCGGCTTTTACCCTCGAACTAATAAAATTTACTTCTGACACAAACTTAACAGCTACGTCATTTAAGTTCTAGAAAATGGCAGAGTGATTTCTGCGCTTTGTTCCAAGCACTGCATGCGTTCGCTTTTACGCGGCAAACACGACAAAGACAAAATGACCCCATTCTACCCGCCGGCCCATACAGACCGCCTGATCCTCGTCTGTTATTACCCATTAGATTCGGAGCACCGCTATATTGGCTTCACTGCACAGTTCTCCACAGGATGGATGTGTTATTGACGTCCGCAAGAGCTTAACGTGTAGATTTTCCCTTCTCCCGTGTTTTTGCACTGTTACACGTGCATACTATTTCGGTCGTAGTAGCAGTTCCTTACGTATGAGGTTAGTGTTTCTTTTATAGAAGCAGAGGTAGTTTGTACAATTGTAGTGACCAATACGAAGGCTGTTCGAGGACAATCAACCTATCGGACTCTTCATTTAAGTGTCTGACTCATTTTTGTGTATCATAAACAACTTTTTAGTGTGGAATCAGGAAATCTGTCAGACTTTCTCTTGTATAGGAGGTGTGGCTATAAAATAGCGGGAACATTGCTGTAAAATAATTTATTTCAAAAACATTCATATCACCCTCAACATACACCTCTCCTCTAGCCGTAAAACACTCCCTGTGAATTTTCCATTAATGGAAACGGCGTTCGAAGTCTTTCTCCGTGAGCTCCTTGATGACGTGTGCCGGTTTTTCTGTTACAGCTTCAACGGACTGACATCTTGTTTCTCTTAATGCAGATTCGACCTTGGGGAATATACAAAAGTCACATGGTGATAGGTCAGGAGAATAAGGTGGGTGCTCTAACATTTTACAGAAAATGCGGTATGAGCTGGTGCGTTGTCTTGACGCAGAACCCATGGCTTGTTCTTCCACAATTGGGTTCGTTTGCTTTTTCTTATTTTTTCACGGAGTTCAGCAAGGACCTCAAGTAAGCAAATAATGTTAGTTAGTAGTTTGACCTTCAGGAAGGCAGTGAATATACACAACTGAATGACATCGAAAAAAGTTATCATCGCTTTGAATCTTGCATTGCTCATTCGTGCTTTTTACGCTGTCGGTAAAGTTCGCCCCTCCCAGTGCAGGGACTAGTCCTTAGTTTCTGGATCCTAAGTGAAAAACTAAGATCCGCTACATGTTATCACTCTTTACAAAAAATTATCGTCATTTTCAATGGTGTACAAAGTGTCAGTACAAATTTTTCGCAAGCTTCTTTTGTTCGATAATATTCGGCACCAGTTTCGCACGCACTTTTTTCGTGTTAAACTGATTACATATAATTTGCCTTACACGTTCTTCGTCAATTCCTCCAGTTTCAAAAATCGTTCCTATACTCAACGGACTGTCTGATCGAACCAGATTATCTACTTTTTCGATATTTTCATCCGTCTGTGATGTTTAAGGAATACCGGGAGTGACTCATCTTCAACATCTTCTCGGGCTCCTTGGAAACAGTCAGACCAAACAGAAATAGGTGTAACTTATAAACGATCTTCAACATACAGTTGTTTTAGTAAAAGGTATGTTTCAGCAGCAGTTTTTCGAAGTTTTATTTGAAACTTCACGATAATTTGTTGTTCTATTATTACATATATCAGTTCTCCGGTAAAACAAAATAGCAGCTCTTACACAAACAAAGGCCACAACTATTGGTCTACGGACACCAGAGATGCTGCATTTGACTGAGAAGGCTTCACGCTTGTCAGCTATTGGACGTTCATCTTTGGCGCATGCGAACTTACTCTGTAACAGTACGAGTCCCGTTATTTTATAGTCACACCTTGTATATTTAAAAGTGCATAAAACTAAAGCTTATTACATTGTGAAGAGTAGTACGTTAACGCGATTCAGCACTGTGGTGAGCCGTCGGACGTTTGAGCAATAAACAATGCAATTAGCCTTTGACAGTATGTAGTGTGTGACGTCAACTTTAACGCGATTTCATTGACAGAAACGTTGCGGAAATGTTCCACAAATAATTTCCGAAATCCATTGCAGGAATTACAGTATAAATTTTCAATTAAGAATATGACGGGCTATGTTACACTAAAATGTGTTCACAATCTGCCCCTACCTTCTTACACTACTGGTCATTAAAATTGCTACACCAAGAAGAAATGCAGATGATAAACGGGTATTCATTGGGCAATTATATTATAGTAGAACTGACATGTGATTACATTTTCACGCAGTTTGGGTGCATAGATCCTGAGAAATCAGTACCCAGATCAACCACCTCTGGCCGTAATAACGGCCTTGATAAGCCTGGGAATTGAGTCAAACACAGCTTGGATGGCGTGTACAGTTAAAGCTGCCCATGCAGCTTCAACACGATACCACAATTCATCAAGAGTAGTGACTGGCGTATTGTGACGAGCCAGTTGCTCAGCCACCATTGACCAGACGTTTTCAATTGGGGATAGATCTGGAGGATGTGCTGGCCAGGGCAACAGTCGAACATTTTCTGTTTCCAGAAAGGCCCGTACAGGACCTGCAACTTGCAGTCGTGCATTATCCTGCTGAAATGTAGAGTTTCACGAGGATCGAATGAAAGGTAGAGCCACGGGTCGTAACACATCTGAAATGTAACGTCCACTGTTCAAAATGCCGTCAATGCGAACAAGAGGTGACCGAGACGTGTAAGCAATGGCACCCCATACCATCACGCCGAGTGATACGCCAGTATGGCGATGACGAATACACGCTTCCAATGTGCGTTCACCGCGATTTCGCCCAACACGGATGCGACCATCATGACGCTGTAAACAGAACCTGGATTCATCCGATAAGATGACGTTTTGCCATTCGTGCTTCCAGGTTCGTCGTTGAGTACACCATCGCCATGGTCTCCGAGCTGATAGTCCATGCTGCTGCAAACGTCGTCGAACTGTTCGTGCAGATGGTTGTCGTCTAGCAAACGTCCCCATCTGTTGGCTCAGGGATCAAGACGTGGCTGCACGATTCGTTACAGCCATGCGGATAAGATGCCTGTCATCTCGACTGCTAGTGATACGAGGCCATTGGGATCCAGCAAGGCGTTCCGTATTATCCTCCTGAAGCCACCGATTCCATATTCTGCTGACAGTCACTGGATCTCGACCAACGCGAGCAGCAATGTCGCTACACGATAAACCGCAATCGCGACAGGCTACAATCCGACCTTTATAAAAGTCGGAAACGTGATGGTACGCATTTCTTCTCCTTACACGAGGCATCACAACAACGTTTCACCAGGCAACGCCGGTCAACTGCTTTTTGTGTATGAGAAATCGTTTGGAAACTTTCCTCATGTCAACACGTTGTAGGTGTCGCCACCGACGCCAACCTTGTGTGAATGCTCTGAAAAGCTAATCAGTAGTTTAGTTCGGTCGAACTTCAGCAGACGAAACTTCCAGCCAGACGCCAGCCTACCATCAGGTCTCTTGCATACCGAATTGATTAATGTAGTTTATAAGATTTTAATATCTGCAGTTGTGGATGAAATTTATTCGGGTAGTGGCATTCCCGATGCAAATTTCGTTTCTCTTGCACGTGCAGAAGTCTAAGAAAGAGAAGCGTTTTGAATGTCACGTATAAATTGGGCTCTGTTAATGACTGCTATCTCCTTTGGACAAGAACTAGTCCACAGGGTTGTGTAGGAGTTTGGAGCCCGAAGCACGCAGGCGGCGTACCGAGATGCTCGCTCGCGCCACCTCCCGGCTGCAGCTGTCTGCGCACCGCGCCCCGCCACGGCGTGTCGGCTTAGCGGCTGACGGCATTCGTGAACGATGTGACACGCGCCGCGACCCCAGGCCCCCTACACAGGGATAAACTGCGCCGGAGATGTCGCTGACGTGGCATAAACCTATTATGGACGGGTTTTTCGGTATATTAAACTTGATCTTACACAGCGGCGAGGGGAAAGGCCGCGAGGAACGGATGGGGAGACATTCGCGAGGGCATCGAGTGTGAGGAGGCGAACTATGCAACACGCCTGGCGCGCCGACAATGCGGTACATCTCCGAACGACATACGGCGTACAAATCGATCAGCAGTTGCTCGGCTACTGTTCTGTAGTACCGAACACAGCTAGACAGCATCACTAAATACTAGGACCACGGCTGGGTCACTTGTGATGCGTTCCTTAATCCATTGGCCACTATTTTGTGTTAATGTATAAGCTGGTGAATTTTTATGTCAATATACAAAATAAGTTAATTAATGATCACACTTAACCTTAACCTTAAAAGAGAAAAAAATCCAGCAGTTCTCCAGCACTGCAGGGAGGGAGATAAGGTTGAAACACGTCTGTACGTGTACTCATGTATAGCACAGCCAGTGCTTTTTTCCACGAAATACGGTGTTTTTAGTGGATTAGCTTCAAATGGCTCTGAGCACTATGGGACGCAACATCTAAGGTCATCAGTCCCCTAGAACTTAGAACTACTTAAATCTAACTAGCCTAAGGACATCACACACACCCATGCCCGAGGCAGGATTCGAACCTGCGACCGTAGCGGTCGCGCGGTTCCAGACTGAAGCGCCTTGAACCGCTCAGCCACACTGGCCGGCTTTTAGTGGATTCTAACTATATAAATAGTATAGATGCAGACTGAAGCGAGGAATGAAAATTTGTACTAAGGCCGGGATTCGAATCGAGGTCTCTTGCTCACTAGGCAGATGCTTCACCCTGGCACAGCGGCATAGCACAACGGTACGGACTACCCTTGCACGCCTCCCTCCAAGATCCAGATTCCCCTATGCGCTTCAGCCCACTGGCATTCTCAAAAACTCGAACGGCCCTGCAGATGCTCCCCAGCTGTATTCGCATAGCACGTTAGCATTGAATGTAATGGGGGATCCTGCCTGAAACCCAGGCACAGATGTTTTAGTCTAATAAAACTATGTGGTACCAGAGGTGTTGTCAGGTCTCAAACATTTATGATGTATATATTCATTATAGATATCTGTGACTTGATAAGGTCTCTGGAACCAAATAATTTCATTTAATTATACAGCATACAAGTTTATTATGGCAAAACGTTTAAAAACAGAAGAGAACATTTTAAATGACGTGAATGAAATTTTGACTCACGAACTTCAGGGTGAGCCGCTGGAATTTTCATGTGTGGAAAAACTGCCACAAACTGTACTTTCAGATTGTTCATCAGAAAATAACGTTAAACCACATCATGATTTACTGATTTCCGATGCAGAATGTATGCATGTTTCTTTATTTATTTTATAACTGTTTATCTGTCTCCTGCACAGACATATTTTTCAATTGCAACGATTATGTTTATACTTTGGTGTAACCAAACTTGAATGAGATAAGAAACATCACAGGTGACAATATTTTCTCCTCCCTGGCTGTCTCAGAAACCTTGAAAGCGAATGATACGAGTATTGAGGGTTGAGGGCAGCAGGGAAATACCAGTGTCTAGCAAGAAAGCAACAAGAGATTCTTGTTGGAGAACAAAGATACGACACTGACTGTTTTTAGGGAAAGAGCAGCTACGAATGTTCTGATTCTCCGTACTGTCCATGCTTATGTGAAAACTGAGGCTGGTTTGAAAAAGAAGCCGGCTACAGTTACATTTTATAACTGCTGAAAATATGGAATGGCCGTGCTCGATGAAATGGCTCGTAAATACTCAGTCAAAGCACCACCCTGACTTTGGCCTGTTCAGACATTTTACAACTTGTTTGATTTGCTTAGGAAGACAGCGCCGCTCCCGAAGATATGCCTGAGTGACAAGAAAAGCTAATACATTCCCTTGCAAAGTCTGACTGCGCTGGAAACAAATCATTTGTGAAGAGTCACAGGTGTAAGAAATATGTCTGCAATTAATGCACATCAATCTACTATTATTTGAGCTCATTATGTGATGCCGGCCAGTAAAGACACCCAGCAAAGATAAGTAAGTTTTCTTAATAATATTTGGTAATTTGAAAAGAGAGAATTTATTTTTGTTGATTTTATAATAAAATGTCCAACACTTTTAAGAAATATATTCATTATTAGCCACAATATCCCACTGACGCAGGATAACAAAAGGTAAAGATACTGAGTCATAAGTAATCCAGCCGCGGTTTCAGATACGACGAAATATCAGCGGTTCTAGTGTTAACCTGTATCGAACGAGGCAACGCAGTGGTTTCACCCGTCCGGTTTTCCTTGGTTTCACCAAACCGCTTTAAGTGAATTTTGTGAAAGGTCCTTGCGCAAAAGACAGGGGGGCGGGGGAATTTCCTGCCCGATTCTCGTCCAGGTAGAGCACTTGTACCATTTACATCTGTAATAATCTCGTCACCGACGGGACGTTTTGCACTTCAGCATGAACTTTTCTGAGATTACTCCGTCTTTTTTCCCTATGATAGAAGACATCCTACGTCTCCTTATTATTAAAACTCCTCACGAGCAGTACAGCAGCCTCAACTACGGCTGCCTGCAAGACGAACTTTTAACCTGTCGCTTTAATTATGTTGTCGGCGAGCGCGTTAGCCTCAGGTAAGCGTTTGTACGCTGCAGTAGTTTTAAATTAACAGCAAATATAACAAGATTCTCTTTTATGGCTGCTCTTGTTAAGAGAAAGCTAAAATAGAATAACAGCGAAACTCAGTTTTCAGAAAAATAGATGTTTGACTCAGATCCATTGTAAAGTCTTAGAATGTGTTATTCTTAAACGAACGACGTTGGTTACCGAAGGTTTATCGAAGGTAGGAGGCTTTTTTTTAATCAAAAAACACTTGGTTGATAATAACTACTGCGCAATATGGAATAGTGCTATACACTGTGAGTGCTGATAATTCTGACGAAGCTGTAGTTCATGTTACATGTTAGATATTAAACACTCTTTCAAGGACTCACTTCTGTAGCTCTGTTGCTTGAATGTTCCCGTATTCCCTGTTATCATCGAATATCATCAGCGATTGCAGGCATTTCCATGGTTATTGGAATACACAGTAGGGATAACATGGTGTGTTTGCCGTTGTGAACTACAACGCTGACGTCACAGGCGACATTACCACCGCTCAGTAGCCCACTACAGCCATGACATATTGTCCTGTCATTGTGTTTTTGAGTTTTTCGAGTGTGTACACTGTTATTTAGGTGTGCGTGGTATTTTAGCAGCGACTGATGATCAAGTGCAGAGTTATGTTACAGCTATTTATGTATGAATGGGTCTAAGACTAAGTTTTGAATTGTTTTCAGTGAAAGATGGCGGTTTTTGTGTGGTCAGGAGTTGTACTAACCACAGTAAACAACGAAAAAAGCTAGGAATTAAGTTTCGTATACTTCCTTAGAATAATGAAACGAAACGAGAATAAATGAATGCTTGTAAATGTGGCGGTTCATTTATAGCTGATAATGCTTGAGTGTGCTGGATACATTTTGACGATCCAGATTATGAAAGGTATATGAAAAATGAACAGTTAACTCTTCTTCTGAAATGAAACTCGACAAGTGATACTGTTCCAACTCTATGTCTCCTAGTGTTTTTAGGGGGCAGTAACGAGCCTAATAATGACAGAAAAACTCGGGAAAAAATAGAAGTTATCGTACAGAAACAGAAGAGATTTATCAGGTAAATGTATTACCAACTAATCAACAAACTGCTAGTAGGGAGAACATTAACTATGAAAACAACCAATAATGTTAATGCGACAATAAGCCTATGTGACAAGAATTAGAAACTACGAAAAAACAAAAAAAATTACGTAAAAAGATACACATTTACAAGGGCACCTCTATCGTTTTATTGCTGAGGTAATATAAAACACTATCGCAAAATAATTGAGGGTTCTTTCTCAGACTGTCAAAAACAAGTGGTAGATGTCCTTTGGAAGCATTGTCTCTGCGTTTCACCGATAATGGGAAAACTAGCCTAGATAAATTTTAGGAAACAAACCATCTTTTGGATATTTCTTAACCAAATTTCGGTTGAGAGAAAAACTTTCAAATAAAGCCAAATTTATTTTTTATATCAGTAACAAATAAGTTAATAACACGAAACATTCCTGTTGTAGTCACAATTGTGTACATGTTTAACGTATGTGTGCAGTGTGCTTATGAGGTTCTGTGAGGTGCGGTGCGTTGAGGCGACAGGATCAGCGATGACGTCACCGTTCACAGCACATCCGCGATTGATACTTGCCATGCATTCCAGTAACCTTTCATGTTTCCTGTATTGTGATAATGTTGCGTACCTTACCGGGAGAGTGATGATGATCTTTGGTTTGTGGGGCGCTCAACTAAGCGGTCACCAGCGCCCATACAAAGTCCCAATTTTTTCCACAGTCCAATTTTTTACACAATCCAATCTAGCCACTGTCACGAATGATGATGATGATGATGATGATGATGATGATGAAACGATGAGGACAACGCAAACACCCAGTCCCCCGGCAGAGAAAATCCCCAACCCAGGCGGGAATCGAATCCGGGAGCCCGTGATTCAGAGGGAGCTTACCGGGACAGTGCCACTCCGAACTCAGTTCTCGACGTTGCTCTGACCACGGCGACAGACACCCACAAATAACACCACCGACCCTTAGACGGTTCTCCACCCGCGCTACTAGAGTTCACCAGAGATGGGACAATCTGCAAGAGAGAAAAAAGAAGAAGGAGGGAGGCCGTATTAAAGTATCCCGAGGGAGCACCTGGTCCCGCGCGTTGCGTGCGCAGTTGCAGCTGCCGAGGAAATTTTCGCGGAGTCTGCACGGGCGGAGCGGCCAACAAACTTCTCGAAATTAGTTAATTAAACTGTATTCTTACGCAGATATCTGCGCCGGTTTAATTAAAATGGGACGGCAGGCTGGCAGGCGCAACAGCGCAGCCAGTGGCTCCCCGATATGACCACCAGCTTGCGCGCGGGCCGTCTTACAGGGCTACCAACCTCCTGCACACAAACATTTCTCTAGGCCTGCTCCACTCTCGACGAACAACGCTGCTTTTTTCCATAGCATAAAATAATGTTGGCATCATTTTACCGACTCAAGACAACAATTTGCATTAAATAACTCCGATATTGGAAAACCTTTTAAAAAGAACAAAATTTATGGTACGTTCAAGAACTCATTCTCCAGCACGGCACACAGTTTTAATTACTCCCAAATGTAAGGCACATTAAGTAAAAATGAATGCCAGGTGCGAGTACGACACGCGCACTGAGGAAAAAATTTAATCATGTATACAGACAGTTCTTCCATTTCGGGAATCGAGAACCTCGACGATTTTTGCCTGTTATGGACATTGATAGTGGCAAGACATCGCTCCCAGGGGTACCAGGACTTTCGAGGATGTTTTAATTTCAAGTCTGAAGTCAGACAACAAATGACAAAAGAAATACTTTTCCATGTGATATAATTACGAATCAATAATTTCCTAATCTTTTCCTTTACAAATGTTGTGAAATCTTTCTTCTTGCCAGATTTTATGATTCTCTATCAACGGGAAATACCTATGAGTGAATTTGGAAGTATCAAAATATGTGACATAAATGACCGTATCTTTCGTTTGGACAGATTTAGAAATTTCACTTGTTTATGTCACCAAGGGACTTTACACTGGATACGTGACATAGATTTCAACTTGATAAATGTATGCATACCTGAGAAATAGGGTTTTGAGAAGTTAGACCGACAAATAGTCAGACGAACAACGACGTGAACCTACAAAGGTTCCTTTTCTCCAGATTAGGTACGGAACCCTAACAAGACCAGAATAGCGCAGCTATCGAAAAACGTGTAGGCAGTTATTATTCAACTGAAGCACAAGCATAGCTTTTCTTCAATCAGTGCTTCACAGTCAAGGAATATGTTTGTCGCAACATAGTCACATTCTGATGTACTATATTCTCCACAGAGGTTGATTCAAGTTCGATTACCACCGTTATAGTTATAAATTTGATCCACCAAGGAAATCGTAGAGATAACCTAGACATGGCTTGGGGAACGTTACCTACTGAAGTGCACTTTGAGGCTGAGAACTGCTGAACTGACACATCTTCCATTTACGGATTATACTACTTCCTCTGGTTTTTATTGCTTTCTTGGTCGTAGTTCATCGCCTCTTTTCGTGGTTGTTTTACAGCAATCATTGCTTCTTTCATAGAGTGACGTTCCTCTTTGCAACTATTTGCAGTCGTAACTAACAGTCGCGTGTGTAGTTAATACTGGACGCTCCTATCATGTAGACATGGTGACCCAGTGGAGCCGGCACGGTAGCTCAGCATGTTCCACCAGGGAACTGACCACGCTTTGTAAGAAAAAAAAGGTGAAGTCTTCATCGATGGAATCTGAAACATGTCATATAACATCTGCACATAACTGTTGAAGTAAAAAACGACGAATAAAAAAACAGACATGGTGAAATATGACAAAAAATAGGCTACACTTCAACCTTGTAAACCTAAAAGTCGCGGGATCGAATCTCAGTCGGACCATGGAAGTCTACCTTTAATTTAGCCTTTAATCTAGCCTGCATCTCTCATAGATATGAAAATTCGACGACGTGTGAACCGAATTTCACGTTTCCCTGTTGGGGTACACAGGAGGGTAAGGGACACGCAAGTCGACGAAGTGGCGTCCAGTGGATAGACTTGCACAAGGCCTTTAAGGCACAAAGAACTATTAATCGCTTCTTAATATTACACTGCTTTTTGTAGCACTGAACTGAGCTCAGCACCATTGTTTTCACCACCTGTAATTTTGAGAGGCCTTTCTAAATGCTTATGCTTCATTGCTGTATGTCACGACTAAAATCTGCCGTATTTTGTAAAGGACTAACCAGGTTTCAAATTTTCATTATTTACACTCAAATCAAAACAACAAGTCCTGAAGACAGGCGTTGACTGTGGATATTTTATCACAGACACAGTCCCTTTGACTGTTTAGAGATATCACTAAACCCGCCCAAAGATGTAAACAACCATGCATGAGCAGCGCCTATTAGACGGAGGGGGTCCGACAGCTGGACAGATCCAGTCAATCCACCAGAAAGGAGGTACACTGTTCGTGTTGTCTGTAGTTCAGCCATGCCTAGGAGGTCAATACCACGGTTCGATCGCGTCCGCATTGTTACCTTGTGCCAGGGATGGATCTCAAGAAGTAAAGTGTCCAGGTGTCTCCGAGTGAACCAAAGCGATGTTGTTCGGACATGGAGGAGATACAGAGAGACAGGAACTGTCGATGAAATGCCCCGCTCAGGCCGTCCAAGGTCTCAGAGAAACCCTGACAGCAACGTCACCATGTTGAATATATGCTTTTCGTGCAGCCACAGAAGGTCGTGTTGCGACTCAAACTATACGCAATAGGCTGCATGACGCGCAACTTCACTCCCGACGTCCACGGTGAGGTCCAACTTTGCAACCATGTCACCATGGTTCAAGTGGCTCTGAGCACTATGCGACTTAACTTTGGAGGTCATCAGTCGCCTAGAACTTAGAACTAATTAAACCTAACAAACCTAAGGACATCACCCACATCCATGCCTGAGGCAGGATTCGAACCTGCGACCGGAGCGGTCGTTCGGCTCCAGACTGTAGCGCCTAGAACCGCACGGCCACTCCGGTCGGCTATGACACCATGTAGCGTGGTACAGATGAGCCCAACAACATGCTGAATGGAAACCTCAGGTTTGACATCAAGTTCTCTTCACCGATGAGTGTCACATATGCCTTCAACCAGACAATCGTCGGAGACGCGTTTGGAGGCAACCCGGTCAGGCTGAACGCCTTAGACACATTGTCCAGCTAGTGCAGCAAGGTGGAAGTTCCCTATTGCTTTGGGTTGACATGTGAGGCCGATGTACGTCGCTGGTGGTCATGGAAGGCGCCGTAACCGCTGTAAGATACGTGAATGCCATCATTCGACCGATAGTGCAACCATATCGGCAGCATGTTGGCGACGCATTTGTCTTCGTGGACGACAATTCGAGCCCCCATCGTGCACATCTTAAGAGTAACGACATCGCTCGACTAGAGTGGCCAACATGTTCTCCAGACATGAACCCTATCGAACATGACTGGGTCAGTTTGAAAAGGGCTGTTTATGGACGATGTGACCCACTAACCACTCTGAGGGATCTACGCCTAATGGCCGTTGAGGAGTGGGACAATCTGGACCAACAGTGCCTTGTTGTGGATAGTATGCCACGACGAATACAGGCATGCATCAATGAAAGAGCACTTGGTACTGGGTATTAGAGGTACCGCTGTGTACAGCAATCTGAACCACCAACTCTGAAGGCCTTGCTGTATCGTGGTACAACATGCATTGTGTGGTATTCATGAGCAATAAAAAGGGCGGAAAAGACGTTTATGTTCACCTCTATTCCAATTTTCTGTACAGGTTCAGGAACTCTCGAAACCAAGGTGATGGAAAACTTCTTTTGATGTGTGTATCATTTAATTAACCTTATACTCTAATTAAATTAGATTACAGGCTTGAGGTTTGTAGCTCAGTGACAGTTATTGGAGATTTATTTTCTGTTTGTTGTACAAAGAGTAATCTGAAAGCAAGTTCCGACGGAGACATACACACACACACACACACACACACACACACACACACACACACCTATCATTTTTTTTTACTGAAGTACCAGTCCTGCAGTCACTTTGCACGAAGACAAGCCTTATTGACATCTCCGTACCGCATCTAAAACTGGAGTTATCTGTTGTGACAGTCGAGTGGCAAAGAATGTTTCACAAAATATCATCCTGGAATATGTTGCCAGTAACGAAAACTTTCGAGTTCAAAATAAATTCAGGCTTGACGAAGCAAAGCCGAAAAGAATCGTTGAGAGTTGCTCTAAATTGTCAAAATAAGTCCTTTAGGTTGGTTCAACCAAGATTTTGAATTAGTATTTAAGAAGTGTTAAAAGGGCGTTGTGGACTCGGGGTAGAACTTGGATGCCTACTTTTGAAGGACAGCGTCGTTCGCATACAGCGTTCTTCCAACAGAAATATCTGAGTATATCTCATAGGACGCCTCAGAAATCTTCTATATCCTTCTACAAATGACTAAGTTAACTAACATCCTACGCTTCAAACAGCTGCAAGGAAATGCGATGATCTCGCTCGCGTCGGATGTACTGCGTTTCACTTCAAAGCGACAACGAGGACAACAACATCACACGTACAAGACACGTCCAACTACGTCATTTGTCGTTAACGTTCCCTCACTATCACAGCAGTCATTTTCTGTTGCGCTGTTCGTGGATGTAAATTTTTAAAAATATCTTTTGATGCGTTTAAGCAAATACTCTCTAACTGTTTCTAAAGCTAACGGAAGATTAGAAGGACGACAATTTTAATAGAAGGCGATGCTGTACAGCAACTATTAAAAATTAACGGTAGGGTGTCAGATCAGAATTCCGATCATGAACATCGCAAGAATGGGTCTAGTATCTTACTGTGAGGATTATCGCACAGAATGGGATTTGCTAGTGGCCTGGAATGTATTTTGTAACAGAGAGCCCTGTCGTTAACAGGAAACAGCATCGACGTTTTCCGCAACACACTGCGCGACGTGGGAAGTTTGCCAACCGCGCATCCGCGTTGCGGTGATGTGTTTGCACCGTGCCAGGCTGACAACATGATTGATGGGCTGGAAGCGCGACACACGGATTCAAACAGATCAGGCAGTGCCGGTTTCTTGTTCCTGTGTCTCCGCTCATACGTCAACGTCCCTACACGTGCCCTGCCTCTTCTGCAAGCAAATGCTGTACCAGATTCATTTGCATGCTTTTAGTCTAATAGGCACACCATGTCATACGTCCCTTGCTACTTCTGTCTGTTGACTAAATCGACAAGCGGAGTAGTAGCAAACCGTACTGTTCTGCGCTCGGACAGCTGAGAAACTGTATTGTGGAATACGTGAAGCAGAATGGCCCGTTGACCATTTAAGTCCCTCTGTTCACACACAGGCCTACACGAGATGACCAGTGATTACTAATATTTCAGGATTTCCCACGGAAAATAGAAGCTTGGGTAATCGGAATGCGGCTTGCAACCTACTCCTTTAGAATAAGCGTTCAGTGTGTTAACAGTTTCACCCCTTCGCTTGGCAACATCAAGCATAACAGCATCAGACTGCACATCTAAGTCACCCAGAACAGTACTGCTGCAACGACATAAGTACCTCAAATACTTACGCGGGGATAACCGTTCGCTGGAGACAAACAATTTGACTGATAAATTTATGTTTGTAATTTCTAATAAGTAAATGAATAAATACCCAAAGCAAAATGCAAGCTGCAGATAACACAGGAAAGAGGCTGAACGTGGGTAAAACTCACAAGTTAGCACCGTGTTGACGCAGAAAGTGAATTGGTGAATAGGCCTCTTCCCCACTCCTCTATGTCTTTAAGCTCCTGGGCTGGCTCCTGGCAATATAGTTTAACATATATTGCCGGTAAATAATACGGTCCACTTCAAGTAATGTAGGCAGTGCCAATATTTTATTACTCACGGTTTAATGCAATAAATATCTGATAGGCGCTAGTATATTTCTATATGTGCGTCTGCTCTGTTTAACAAGAGAGACAGACAGGGAGAGAGAAACGGAGAAGGAGACAGAGAGAGAGAGAGTAATCTTCTCATCTATTTACAAAATTCGGATATATATTGCTCAAGTGAAGGTCTAACCGATTTGCAAAATAAATGAACGTAAAATTAAGAGATAAACATAGTACAGTCATTAAGTTCCGAGACCAGGTGCATAGTCGCCGCGGTATGCTAACGTCCCGGTAAGAGACAGTTGAGTGCATGCACTTCAAGGAGAATTACGGTTGTTCTGCAGTACTGAAGATGATCCGAGGTTTCTCTACTGGATCATAAACGAAGAAGAAACATGGTGTTTCCTGTGCGATCTGCAACTGGGGCCGCAATCCTCCACCTGGAAAACGCCAACATCACCACGGCGGAAAACATCGTGACAAGACAGGTCAAAAGGTAGTAGTGATGCTTGAAATGTTTTTTGTAATCACTTTATTTACTTATTCAAATGGAATTGTTGACATGTTTACCCAGAAGGTACAACAGTAAACAAAACCCGCTGTAAGCAAATCCTTGAGCATTTAGACGATTCATTTCGTTGTAAGCATCCTGAGCTTTGGTGTGGGAAGAATTGGCTGTTTCTGCACGACAACAGTCCTACGCGTCGCTCTGTCCTCGTCTTAGAGAAATTTGTGAGGATATGGTCACCGTTACGGCACACGCTCCGCACTCACCTAACCTCGCACCATGCGGTTTTTGTCACTTTTCCTACTGAAAGCACTCCTACGTGTGCGTGGATCTCATTCGGCCGAAGAGATCGTGACTACCACAAGAGAAGACGTACGGGGCTTTCTTGCCAAAATGTTTCAGCAGTGCGTCCACCAGCTGTACGGACGCTTACAGTCGTGCATAACGGACAACGGCAAGTATTTTGATTGAGGATGAGGATTTGTTTGCGTGAAAACCCTGGTCGTATGGCGTAGAGGTCACAAGCCAATTAAAAAGAAAAATCGTAGTGTTACGCGGCATCTTGTGAGGCATAAGGGTCCTTGAGGGTGCCTACTCTCCAGGCGTCAGTCTCAAAACTTAATGGCTGTAGTAGAATAGCACTACTTTCAAAATCATGGAAGAAGACTGGTTGCCTTACGTCACAGCCGGTGGAGTTAGTGATATTATAGCTTGAAACAAATTTCCCGTACATGAAACAGAACATTAACAAATCAGTGGTGACGCTCTGTCATCTGCGCTAAAGTTCAGAACACATTTCGTGTGAGATTTGTTACAAGAATATGACTGAACTGTCTATAAACTGCTGCGCATCAAGAAATATACCTTTTGCAGTCTTTCTCAGGGCTCTAATAAGCTGAAGCAGGCATTAACATTCCAAAGAAATGATAACGAGATTTTCCAGTTTCTCTGTTCCAGAGCCAGCTTTCTTTAATGACCCCTGCACGTGATTTTCGGCCAGCCCATATTAGAAAGAAAAACATAAAAGAGGAGACGAAGGGACACTGACAATTTATACCTTTGAAATTAAATAAATGAGCGTTAGCTGCGAGTGCGAACTGTTTGCCTTAAGACTTCACCAAACCTACTGCAAAGGCACCATGCTACTGTCCAGATCAACACACGGATTCAGCAGTTGCGATAGCGTATTTAGGATGACTCTAGTCTGGAGATAACCGTTGCACTGAGGTGACAAAAATCACGGGATGCAGATAACCGCTCGACTGAGGTGACAAAAATCACGGGATGCCTTCTGATTCCGTGACGGACTAGTTTTGCCCAGCGTAGTGCAGCAACTCGACGTGGCATGGACTCAACAAGTCATCGAAAATCCCTTGCAGAAATACTGAGCCACGCTGCCTCTATAGCCGTCCACAACTGCAAAAGTGCTGTCGTTGCATGATTTTGTTCACGGAGTGATCTCTCGTTTACGTCCCATAAATGTTGGATGGGATTCATGTCGGGCAGTCCGAGTGGCCGACCCATTCTTTCGAATTGTCGAGAATGTTCTTCAAGCCAGTTGCGAACTGTTGTGGTCCGGCGACACGGCGCATTGTCATCCACAAAAACTACATACCTGTCTGGGACCATGACGTTCATGAATGGCTGCAAATGGTCTCCAAGTAGCTCAACATCCAGAGGACACAGTCCATTCCACGTAAATAGAGCCCACACCATTATGGAGCCGCCGCAAGCTTTCACAATGCCTTGTTGACAAATTGGATCCATGGCTTCGTGGGGTCTGCGCCGCACTCTAATCCTACCGTCAGCTCTTACCTATTGAAATCAGGACTCATCCGATCAGGCCACGGTTTCCCGGTCGTCTAGGGTCCTACCGATATGGCCACGAGCCCAGGAGAGGCGCTGCAGGCGAAGTCGCGCTGGTACCAAAGCCAATCGCGTCAGTCGACTGCGGCTGTAGCCCATTAACGTCAAATTTCGCCATACTCTCCAAAAGGATACGTTCATCGTAAACCCTACATTGATTTCTGAACTTATTTTACTCAGTAGTTTATACAAGCAGTTGAATGTCCTCATTTTCAGAAGACAGAAGGAGCGATCTGTTTTGCTTGCTAAAAACATTCTGAAGCCAAGATCACATAAATTTCTTCCTTTAAAGAAAGTCGATTTCGACAGACTTCGTTGTCATCTTCAGGTCTGTGACAAGGTGTATATACATGGAATATGTCTCACAACATTGATTAAAACGTAATATTTGAGATAAAAGTTTTAACCTGGCATTACAAAAAAAAAAGGAAATGGAATTGTATATTTTCATACTTTCAAAAATCTTTTTGTTATGAAACGTGCTCATTTTAAGTTGAACCTCACACCACGTCATCATGTAGACGATGCCTGTCAAAACTGGTTGTTTTAAGTAAAGAAATATTTATGCGATCTTGGCTTTGGAGTGTTTCTAGAAAATTTCATGCAGTGTTGCTTGTCTTTTAGCACTGACAACTGTACTCAAACGTCACTGGTCTCGGTCGTTAAATGAAAGCCGTGGCGTCTACGTTGTCACGGTAAAAGTTAATGCCTGGACTTCGGTATTCTCGGTACACTCCTGACACTGTGGATCGCGGAATATTGAACTCTCTAGCGATTCCGAAATGGTATGTCTCACGCGTCTGGCTCCATCTACTATTCCACGTTCAGTGTCTGTTAATTCCCGCCACGCATCCATAATCATCTCGGAAACCATTTCACATTGATGAGCTGAGTACAAATGACAGCTCCGCCAATGCGCTGCCATTTTATACCTTGCGCACACGGTACTACCGCCGTGTGTATACGTGCATAATGTTATCCTACGACTTTTGTCACTTTGTTGCGTACTGACCAAGGTAGAAGATAGGAAACTTGCGGATGCGGACGTGCCGAGAATAGCTTGCTGGATAACGGTTACTGGCAACTGAGAGTATGCCTGGCCACTTGGTCGGGGACTAGTGCTCTGCGAACGCTGGACACCGAAAATTCAAACCGTTCTCAGAAATGTTTGCCAAGGCGTCTCGTGACTGTTGGGCTCTTTGTGAAACCAAGGCGGTTGTGGAAACTCTGAGGCTATTTTGCAAAGATAAAACGAAGATCTCTCGAAGGCTGCCAAACCTCAGACACAGTCAAGTTAAGCCGTTCTCGGAAGTGTTTGTCACGACGCTTTGCGACTCCTGGAGTTGTTAAGGATCTTTAGAAGTTCTGGGAACTCCGAGGCTATTTTACAAACGGAGAATGGGAGTGTGTCTGTAGCTGCCATTGACTGTAATATCTGTCGTCCCCAGGCAACAGTTATATCCTAAAATTTCTCTGGCAGGAGCAAGAGAGGCAGTGACGTGGTAGGGAACTGAGTGACCATTGATAGCTCGTCGGTGTTATTATGAGATAGCCACTGGGGAGAGGGCAGAGGCTAGAATTTGTGTGTCGGGATACAGGAATGAAAAGAGTAGAGAAGGCAGCGGGTGCTGGTCCTGAGTCAGGGCCGGTAGTGTAATTGTGAAGTGATGACAGTGGATTTGGAAGCAGCCCGGAGAACGAGAGGGTAATTCAGTAAGGAATGATGAGAACGGAGAGGCGCAGAGCTCACTGTCAAAGGTAACGTACCGTAGCAGACATTCTGCAGTTCCATTTATGGGTGAGAGCAGGTAATTATGATCCATCGAAGATTGGATGACTTCTAGTTTGTGAATTTTACTAGCTGTCAGGAAGGAATGGAAGTGTCTAATGCTTAACGAAGACTACGTTGCATCTTATTGGTGAAACATTTATTAAACAGTATAAATACAGGGATTATATGAAGCCTTACTTGTCAGAGTGTAAAAGGATCGAAATGTTTATTAAAGGATGTAAACAGAACACTTTCACTTTCAATTTATGTTTCTGGGTCTCTTTAACAGTTAGTCTCTACACCCGTAAGTGTTTTTATATTCTACGTGTCACCGTTTCTTATTAAGTGTCCGACGTAATCTTTGTGTAGGGTATGTTTTTGTAGAGTGTCTGTATTTTGGCACTGATTTCCCTATGGTTCGACGATTCTTATGAACTGGCGCAGGGTCTTCGCGACTGTCAGATAGTCCAATGGTTCCCGAGTAGAGTAGTTAGCTTTGTGTCGCGTGTGAATATTTTATAGTGATGCTGCCGACCCAAAATAATTAGAATTATCAGTATTGGAGAATTGGTATCAAATGCTGCCGAGAACAGTCAACCCCATTTAGGTAGCATACTTAAGAAAGGGAACACTGAACTGTAACTGTAAAGTATAGTTTGGGTATGTAAGGTAACATTTTGGTCATCATCTCCATTCTAATTTACCGATTACCTCAGACATTTACCTAAAATTCATCTGAAAATATCACTTTGGTCCACATCTATTTTTCCCGTTCACGATGTTCACTATGTCAGTCCAAAATCTGAATACGTTAGGTGGAAGTCAGTGTGAGACCGCACAAAGACTTTCAGAAATACAATTCTGTACAGCAGTGGTAAAAAATATTTTGGTGGTGGGGAAGAGAGTGGGAGCCTGAATCGTGATGCGATTCGAGCAGCAGAATAGCTTATGTTTGCCTCTCTTGCTATTTGACCAAGAAGAGAAAGGTCTTAATGATATATTGGACACTTTCCATATTCTCTGCTGTTCATATATGCTTCTGATCTTCTGGTTATAGCCTGTTTATTCAGCATAGAGACCACACCTATGCTAATTGCATTGTTCTCACAAACGCGTCGATTAGCATTCGGCATTCTCAATGACTCAGATGACACCTTATTCCCCATACTTACTAATACGGTAAGACATTCGGTTATTTGAGTTTCAAACAGCGACTTCAGATCACTGTATAGAGACTTTCTGTTGCAGCGTTTTCTTGATAGTGCTCGCTGATAATGGTGTTGTGTGTGCAGCTAGAACAGAATGTTAAAACCGAGCGCCACTGTGCAGTGAGTAAGACGGTCCGCATTCCGGTTCAAATCCCCATCCGTCATCCAAATTCAGACTTCCCGCAGTTTTCCTAAATATAAGGGAAATAATGGAACGGTTCCTTCGAAAAAGACAAGGAATCTTCCTTATCAGCCTTTACAAATCGAAGCTAATGTTGCATTTATGGTGACCCTGCACTCATTTCATTAACGATACAGAATAACCCACCGCTTTGAAATGTAACGTGGGTCATGTGCTTCTAAATCTAACAGCAAAGACTTCTTATTATTAAAATCTTATCGATATACTGTTGTTAATACTTTTTTAAATAATACAAAGAACATAACATATGACAATTTCTTTAAGGCTACACAGAATTGAATGTTTAACCATATTTGAAGTGGGTCTGTATAATTTGTTTCTGCCTATTTGATGAGAATATAATTTACATAATGCAAATGTCAAAGAAAAAAAAAACAGTAAGTGTGGTGAAAACAAGTTGCAATATGTAGAGGGAAGCGATACACTATATTTGGATGTGTAATATAGTCTAAGGTGCTTGATGTTTAATAATAACCTATTTCTGCCTACTTCAGGCGAGAATATCTAGGTAGAACCTCGAGCTAATCTCATCTGAAATGGTTTGTGTTTATATGTCTATTGTGTTTGTGTACTTTGATATATTACTTGGAGTGTTGCGTGCCAGAGCACTACATGATATTCAGTAATTGTTTACTTGTCTTATTGTTGATAGATATATTATATTCTGTGTGATACCTTAGATACATACACCTGGTAGTACATAGATTAAATACGTACTATATACAGAAAAAACATTTGATATATAAAATCCATTGATTGTAGCTTTACACAAAGAGGAGAATATACTTCTGTCTACACATAATAAGACGGGAAATACATCACTACTTGTGTGCAGTATATTTTAAACAATATGGAATGTGTCACTGGGAAGGAGGAGCCTCAGAATAAAAGCCTTCTCCTTCCAAGTGACATTACTTTAGTATAAGAGTCTAAGTATGTGGTGTCGGTGTTTCTCTGTTTTATGATTGTTACTGCCTTTTGTGTTGTTTGCGATTCTGGTATGGCCTGCAGAGTCATGTGTTGTTGGTTCGGGTCCCTTGTGTGTTGATCTCTTCTGAGTCATGTTCACTTAGTGTGTTGGTTCCTTCCTCGGCTTCGGAATCTGTGGTCGTGCTTGTGTCCCTCCATGTGGTTTGTCGTGTTGTTCGTTCTTGTCTACGCCTCCTTCCATATGGGTTCTGGCGCTTGTATTCTTAATGCAGTGTGTTCAATACAATACCGGCTACGCTATTTATTGTGTTCTAATCATCGGTATTACGTATTATTCTGGCGATGTCACTGTCGTTCTGTAAAGGTCTCGCGTGTGCAAGCGTGTTCCATAGCAGTGTGACATGTTCTGGTATTGTACTGGACGGGGAGTTGAAACCTGATCTTCTCTCCCTTGCCTGATGCCCTTTGCTAGCAAAAGCAAACAGAAACAGTCGTCAGGATCGTGCGGAGCAGAGGTGCGCTGGAGGCGATCTCTTTACGCACGAAAGCACCGAGTAAACATTATTCGCATTGTCATGTTTATTAATCCGAAACACAGAATTGTCTTCCTGGCAGTTCAGTCGGGTCGCGGCGGACGGTTCCTGTCAGAAATAGCAGGCCGGTATCTGCACAGCAGTACTGTTGCATAGGGGATAGCTCGGGTGGCAGCCGTGACGTCACGTCCGATCGGTGGTCCTCACTCGTCGGTCGTAGCCGACGCTGCCCGCGGAGGACGACGATGGATACCAGCTCCACGAACTGATCGCCGAAACGCTCTCGTTGATTCGCGCGCCTAGGAGACTTGCCCTCCACCCCAAACTGAAGCAGTCGTTGCCTTGTGAAGTTCGACCCGCGGCTTCTAGTTAGGACACAGGGGCCGGCAGCATCATTGTCAGCTGCAGGTTCAAGGCGAGCAGCACAGCATAGATTAAGAAAGATTGCTGGCAGTTTCTGTGCGCTCTTCTGTCGTGGACGTAGCACTGACATCATGTGCACTACTTTCCTCTTGTAGACAGCTCTCCCAGTTGCTTCAGACTTTGGTAGCTTCGTCTTTCAGACTCTATTTTCTGCTGCATCAGTGGCTAAAAATATACTGTTGCGTTGTAACTAAGACTTTTGTTACACTCCGCTCTGTCACCAGTATGACAGCATCTGTCTGTTGCCATGATGTCGTTGCGTTTCATTTGTGGACTTCGGGTCTCGGCCGGCCCTGCTTGTCGTAATCGCTTCTGCGTTCACCTCGTCTTCCTCAACACCCAAGCGCTTTGCCGGTCATTGACTGAGGTGGCTTGGCTCGTAGAGTCGCTGATGAAGAACCTGTGATACCATTCTGAGGTGCAACAATTGCAACTTGACAGCCAACGTGGACATCTTGTTGCCACAGATTTATTGTTAACCAGCAAACTACGCGTGGGCACCATTACAGGAAGAAGAGCCCTGGAAGGCATCCATGAAAGATGTCTCTGAAAATGAACTAAGCTCACCGAAAAAAATGTTAGTCAACTACTAAAAAGAACACACTCGTAGCTTTCGAGCGATGTAAATGGTGTGGAACTTGTACCAGGCGGTCATGTAGCCCTTCAACGCTAACGTACGCCACGGCAGTGACATGCTGTCTGTTTGACAGTCAGTTGTATGAAATCAGCACAGTAAGGTGGGTCGACGTGGAGATGTGACAGAATGGTAGAAAGAAGGTACCGTGTCTGGACGTGCCCTTGAGCACACCTTCAATGAAGTTGTCCGATTTGTTGGTGCATCAACGCCAATTGCAATGTGTCTACAAGGAAAGATTTACCACTTGTATCCATGTAACATGACACAAGAATGGTGGTAGGAAAAAGGTTCTAAGGACGGGATTGCATACGAGTGTCACCCTTTGTCAATTACAAATGGTTTCAAACACCACAAGACGTGCTGCTATCGGTGGACGCAGGTTCATTACAATCAGTTTCCGAGCGAACTCTGGAACTGAAGTGTGTGCAATAGACGAGGTACTTCGCCGAAGGACATTGCCAACAGCGTCACTTAAAGCTACAAAGATTTACTGGAACTGGGCTGTAGCTGACTGGTGGCATGCGATGTGGTCGGATGAGTCGCGACTTCGTCTGCTTTGTCAAATGATTCAAGACTATGAGTGCACCAACAGCCCTATGAGATTTTCAGCCCACAGTGTGTGGAAGGTGTAGTTCAGTTCAGAGGTGGTTCTGCGATATTTTTGGAGTGTTTTTCGTATCATGACCCTGATCCATTTATTCAGGTTACCGTGAACACGAACCAGGTTATTTATTTCTAGATAGGCGGTGACCAGTGTATGCCTCTTCTACAACTTCATGACGCAAAGGCTGTTGACATCCCATCTTCCAAGATTACAACAGTCCTGTTGATAGGGTCCCAGATATGATGACCAGCCAGGCATCCTATCGATTATCGACAGTCCAGCTAAATCACCTGGTATTTATCACGCAGACAACGTGTGCAACTGTTTGTGACAGTGGACGACACGTCACAGTCACTGCCACCACTATCTAGTAGGTCTACGCGACCGAACCATATACGAGCGCTCCAGCTGGATACGAAGTGCCCGAAGAAACTTGTCTGCTCTCTTCCTCATAGAATTTCACTATGGAGGATAGAGTCGGTGTTACACGGTACTGCGTGATGTCTCTTGAGCGTGACTAATTTTTTCCGGTGTTCAAATGAACCTGTTACTGGAGTTTAGAATAATAGAGTAGTGCAAAAAATGCCAAGTAGGACACAAGTGCTAGACAGTTTCGTTATTATCACAGTAAGAACAGCTAATACAGTATTATTCATAAGTACCTTCAGGGCCTGAGAGCCGACTGCTTAAAACTATAAGACATATACAAAATCGACACAATCAGTAGACAGAGCACCTCTCCAAGTTTTTAACTCCAGTGGGCTTCGTTTTTGATGTGGAAAACGTGAATACCTGTATGCAGTTCATAGAAATACAAGGGCTACTACGAAAGTACGGTCCGATAGGTCCCGAAATGGGCAGTGTAAATTCGATGAAGCTTTGCACAGATGAGTTGGGCAGGTCTCTATCATGCCCGTCGATCGCGTCACACCGCTCTTATTAGTTCTGAGCGCACAGTGAGCCCGTTAGGGCGCCTAGAACAAAAGTGCCTCCTGCCCGGTATGGGTGTCCGCTGCGAGGTTTCGCCTGATTTCATGCAGCCCCACATAAAGTGCCTGTCATGCATTTCCCTCTTCATGAAAGTTCTCGGCCGTACACTGCAGAGGCAACGAGGACGCCCCTGCAGCGTTTTCCATGGAAATTGTTTGATCACCCATCTTACAGCCAGAAATTGACTTCCTCTAATGTTCATCTCTTCCCACATGAAAAACTGGTTACGAAGATAACATTTGACACAGACAACGAAATCCAGACCAACGTAGAGAAGTGGTGGAAGGCGTAGACGGCTGTCTTCAATGACGAGGGTATAGGAAAGTTGGTACAATGCTCCGACAAATTGAAACGTCCCCTTAGAAATACACTCCTGGAAATGGAAAAAAGAACACATTGACACCGGTGTGTCAGACCCACCATACTTGCTCCGGACACTGCGAGAGGGCTGTACAAGCAATGATCACACGCATGGCACAGTGGACACACCAGGAACCGCGGTGTTGGCCGTCGAATGGCGCTAGCTGCGCAGCATTTGTGCACCGCCGCCGTCAGTGTCAGCCAGTTTGCCGTGGCATACGGAGCTCCATCGCAGTTTTTAACACTGATAGCATGCCGCGACAGCGTGGACGTGAACCGTATGTGCAGTTGACGGACTTTGAGCGAGGGCGTATAGTGGGCATGCGGGAGGCCGGGTGGACGTACCGCCGAATTGCTCAACACGTGGGGCGTGAGGTCTCCACAGTACATCGATGTTGTCGCCAGTGGTCGGCGGAAGGTGCACGTGCCCGTCGACCTGGGACCGGACCGTAGCGACGCACGGATGCACGCCAAGACCGTAGGATCCTACGCAGTGCCGTAGGGGACCGCACCGCCACTTCCCAGCAAATTAGGGACACTGTTGCTCCTGGGGTATCGGCGGGGACCATTCGCAACCGTCTCCATGAAGTTGGGCTACGGTCCCGCAAACCGTTAGGCCGTCTTCCGCTCACGCCGCAACATCGTGCAGCCCGCCTCCAGTGGTGTCGCGAAAGGCGTGAATGGAGGGACGAATGGAGACGTGTCGTCTTCAGCGATGAGAGTCGCTTCTGCCTTGGTGCCAATGATGGTCGTATGCGTGTTTGGTGCCGTGCAGGTGAGCGCCACAATCAGGACTGCATACGACCGAGGCACACAGGGCCAACACCCGGCATCATGGTGTGGGGAGCGATCTCCTACACTGGCTGTACACCACTGGTGATCGTCGAGGGGACACTGAATAGTGCACGGTACATCCAAACCGTCATCGAACCCATCGTTCTGCCATTCCTAGACCGGCAAGGGAACTTGCTGTTCCAACAGGACAATGCACGTCCGCATGTATCCCGTGCCACCCAACGTGCTCTAGAAGGTGTAAGTCAACTACCCTGGCCAGCAAGATCTCCGGATCTGTCCCCGATTGAGCATGTTTGGGACTGGATGAAGCGTCGTCTCACGCGGTCTGCACGTCCAGCACGAACGCTGGTCCAACTCAGGCGCCAGGTGGAAATGGCATGGCAAGCCGTTCCACAGGACTACATCCAGCATCTCTACGATCGTCTCCATGGGAGAATAGCAGCCTGCATTGCTGCGAAAGGTGGATATACACTGTACTAGTGCCGACATTGTGCATGCTCTGTTGCCTGTGTCTATGTGCCTGTGGTTCTGTCAGTGTGATCATGTGATGTATCTGACCCCAGGAATGTGTCAATAAAGTTTCCCCTTCCTGGGACAATGAATTCACGGTGTTCTTATTTCAATTTCCAGGAGTGTATTAGTGAATGACTGTGCTGATAAACCTCTTCGTTATTTGATTTTCAAACAGCTGAGCAAAACTGAACGTACTCAGACATTACTCTCTTTACTTATTGTGATCAACCCTAAACTGACACAATATTTTATGCGCAACGCAATCTGACTTTCAAAAATCCCTTCAAAAGAATGGCCCTGACTAACAATAACCTACACCTTTCATGACTCACTTACCACACAAAAATCTTCGTTTCTCGAAATACTGCAATACAGCGAGCGCCACTACTGGCAGCTAAATAAAAGAATCTGGCTACTGAAGGCACTAACTACTGATAGGCATGGTCAGCTAATGAAAGATTTTGATAGAGAACAAACAATGTATTTACCTTAATAATGTTCCAAAGTCATCATATACACAGGGTGTTACAAAAAGGTACGGCCAAACTTTCAGGAAACATTCCTCACACACAAAGAAAGAAAATATGTTATGTGGACATGTGTCCGGAAACGCTTACTTTCCATGTTAGTGCTCATTTTATTACTTATCTTCAAATCACATTAATCATGGAGTGGAAACACACAGCAACAGAACGTACCAGCGTGACTTCAAACACTTTGTTACAGGAAATGTTCAAAATGTCCTCCGTTAGCGAGGATACATGCATCCACCCTCCGTCGCATGGAATCCCTGATGCGCTGGTGCAGCCCAGGAAAATGGCGTATTGTATCACAGCCGTCCACAATACGAGCACGAAGAGTCTCTACATTTGGTACCGGGATTGCGTAGACAAGAGCTTTCAAATGCCCCCATAAATGGAAGTCAAGAGGGTTGAGGTCAGGAGAGTGTGGAGGCCATGGAATTGGTCCGCCTCTACCAACCCAT
Organism: Schistocerca serialis cubense; assembly: GCF_023864345.2. NCBI lineage: Eukaryota > Metazoa > Arthropoda > Insecta > Orthoptera > Acrididae > Schistocerca > Schistocerca serialis. The sequence continues at coordinate 532,791,657 of NC_064639.1, read as the reverse complement.
CCGTCACCGAATCTGTTGTTGAGAAGCGTATGAACACTTCGACTGAAATGTGCAGGAGCTCCATCGCGCATGAACCACATGTTGTGTCGTAAAGGCACATGTTCTAGCAGCACAGGTAGAGTATCGCGTATGAAATCATGATAACGTGTTCCATTGAGGGTAGGTAGACGAAACTAAAATGAACCCTAACATGGAAATTAAGCGTTTCCGGACGCATGTCCACATAACATATGTTCTTTCTTTGTGTGTGAGGAATGTTTCCTGAAAGTTTGGCCCTACCTTTTTGTAACACCCTGTATATATATCAGTTCATCATATCCAATATTACCTCTTTCTGATGGACACAGGTCCAGATCGTCCGCTCTCAAAATCCTGCCATCTCTCTTCCCACATCCACCACTGCTGGCGGCTCACCTCCAGCTGCGCAACGCTACGCGGTAATCACATCCAACCGCCCAACACTACAATAGCAAATTCCAACAATGCAAACCAGCCACAGACTGCACACAGCACAGTCAGTGGTTTTCACACAGAGAGCTACGTGGCGTTACCAACATAAAACCTAAATAGCCTACTTACAAAATGTGGAAGTAGCAGCGGCGACTATGTAGAGAAGTAGCTGGAAGGTGTAGCAAACTGTTACAAATGAAACATATTTGATTTTCACAGTCTTTCAATTTCGGAAAAAATCATACGCTACTTTCCGAACGGCCCTCGTAGCTCCCTCTGCTGCCTGCGAAGACGCAATCCATTTTGGGAATGTGTTTACTGGGTTGCCTATCTGGAGGTGCGGACAAAATCGAGGCAACAAAATGGAGCATTTGACTCTTCTACACAGCCCAGACACATTAATGAGACCACTGTCTATGTTAGAAGTCAATGTGAAATAGCCACGCACAAATGGCAGGTGGCCGCAGTAGCAGTGCAAGGTATATAAAGAGCGTTTAGGGAGCACAGAAAACAGTGCAGTCGTTGTCGTAATGCGGGAATGGAGCGATTTATCTGACGTCAAAAAGGAGATGATCATTGGCTTTTGGGCCAAGAGTGGAAGCATTTCTCAAAAAGTTACGTTTGTAAAGTATTCGCGTGCCGCTTTGGTTAAAGCATACCGTGCATAACAAACTAGTAATATCCAAAACCGGAGCCGAGGCAACAGTGGTGCACCACGGGCCATAGACTGTAGGGGTGTACAAGGACTACAGAGGTGTATAGGGGTGAATAGACGTGCAGATCCAGAATGAGGTTTTCGCTCTGCAGCGGAGTGTGCGCTGATATGAAACTTCCTGGCAGATTAAAACTGTGTGCCGGACCGAGACTCGAACTTGGGACCTTTGCCATTCGCGGGCAAGTGCTCTACCATCTGAGCTACCCAAACACTACCCACGCCCCGTCCTCACAGCCGCACTTCCGCCAGGACCTCGTCTCCTACTTTCCAAATTTCACAGAAGCTCTCCTGCGAACCTGGCGGAAGTACGGCTGTGAGGACGAAGCTTGAGTCGTGTTTGAGTAGCTCAGATGGTAGAGCACTTGCCCGCGAAAGGCAAAGGTCCCGAGTTCGAGTCTCGGTCCGGTACACAGTTTTAATCTGCCAGGAGGTTTAGACGTGTACATGACAGCCCACATGATCGATGGGTCTACCAACAGAGTCTTCTCAGCGACCAATCAGCGAAAGTTGCTGCGTTTGGGTCTCCTCAGCAACCGCCAGTTTCATGCACCCACTGTTCATGGGCTACGAAGGCTGAGATTTGGATGCCAGTACTGCAATTGGACCTCCACTGAGTGGTGGCGACAGGTGGCCTTTTAAAATGAATCACGTTTTATGATCCCTCAAACAAATGGCCTTTCGTGCAAACGGTCAAACAACAATCGCTAGGACTGACAAGGCCGGACGAGGGAGTGTTGCGGTCTTGGGAAAGTGTTATTGGCAGTCTCTGGGTAATCTTATCATTCTGCAAGGCATAGTAGATCAACACAAGTATGCATCTACCGTTGAGGACCATGTCCACTGCCACATTCAGTACGATTTTCCTTGGTACGATGGTATCTTCCAGCAGGATAATGCAACGAGTCACGCAGCTCGCAGTGCACGTGAAGGGTTCGAAGAGTATTAGGATGAGTTTACAGTACTCATGTGGTCACCATAGCCCCAATCGAGGATCTATGAGACCATCTCGACTGGGCAGTTCGCTCCATTTTTCCTTAAATGTGAAACCTAGCGCAGCTGGCCATTGCACAGTAGTGGGCATGGCTCCATATGCCTGTCAGTGGCTTCCAGAACCTCATTGACACTCTTGCTGCACGTCCGAAGCTGGAATGGTGGATAATCAGCGTCTTGACTGGTGGTCACATTTATGTGAGCTGACCGATGTTCTGACAAGCGTGCCTTCTAGTGGTGCACTCTGTAGCTACGCCACAGTGCGCATTACGAATGCAAACTTGGGGATATGCTGTAACCAGCGATATGCGTCTTTTTCAGTATGTCTTGTAGTTTCCGCGCAAATGTCCTCTGAAACCCCGGAGATATTTACGAATGACTACGTATAATTGACTCCTGAACGAGTGGCAAGTCACTAGGGCCAATTAACTAGTCACAGTGCTTCAAATCATTTTGAAAAGATGTCGGATGCGTTGTTAGCTACTCCACGGTCTGTAGTGTCGTTGTTGGACAGCGCGTGGAGTAGTGCAGGATGTGTCGGGCTGTGAGCGCCGGCAGTGCAGTGTCGGAGCGACGCGAGAACACGCCGGCTTACTTCCGGACGCGTGTGAGCCGCGCTGATAGCGGTGTCGTGTTTGCCCCGGGAACACCGCCGTCCGTCACAGCGGGCGGCGCCACACGCACTCGCGCGCGCTAATTGGTGGCGACCGTCCGCTTAATGATTAAAGCGTGTCAAGTGCTGCGACAGCCGCCGCCGCGCCGACCAATAAAACGCCGCCGTTTTGAGGACAATCTGAATCCGCATTACGTCCCGCCCCGCGCCGGGTTTGAGAACCGCCGCCTGCGCGTCCTCATCCTCTCTCGTTGCTGGGAGGGCCTCATACAGCAGGCCGCCCCTGCCCTCAGCGAGGCTGCTCACTTTTCAACGTGGAAACCTCGGCTGGAACGTCCTGAGCTCGTTTACTTCCATATCTGCGTAGAAAAGAAATCTACATATTCTCTCTCACGGCAAAAAGCTGGAGATCGTTACATGCTGCGATACTGAAACTTCAAGTAGAGTGTTATAATGATGCTATGAGTATGACATAGATGGAAAATCGGCCCCGAAAAATAAATTTTTTTTAGCATAGAATATTAGCGTTAGAAAGTCTTTTCTAGAAGTGCAGTGTGAGCCAGAAATTACGTTGATCTCGTCTTCCTTCCTAACGGCTGAGAGATGTTCAGCATTTTGGAGGAATCCATTTTGACACGTTCCACCACCATAGGAGACTGAATGGCTGTGGCTGTCAAGCCTCCTCTGCACTCAAAAGAACAAAGACGGCGTCATTCAAAAAATGGTTCAAATGGCTCTGAGCACTATGGGACTTAACTTCTGAGGTCATCAGTCCCCTAGAACTTAGAACTACTTAAACCTAACTAACCTAAGGACATCACATACATCCATGCGCGAGGCAGGATTCGAACCTGCGACCGTAGCGGTAGCGTGGTTCCAGACTGTAGTGCCTAGAACCGCTCGGCCACTTCGGCCGGCACGGCGTCATTCTGGCTAGTTACCACTGCACAACAGCTGGGAGCAACAAAGAGTTGTTTCCTATGGGTAAATGTATATGTAGGGTTTAATAAAGATACTATACAAGAATATTTGTTTTCGTATTTCCTATCAAGCCAAAAATCCCAAAGAAAGGCTTCCATGTACATGTATAGGAAGTGGCTAGTTGGGTGACGTTGGAAAGTAGTAGAAACTAGGTATTTGGAAATATAGTAACTCTCCTTTCGTATGAAATGATGGAGCTTACATCAGCGTTATCCGTTTTACGTATTAAATTATTCTCGTGACGTCACAATAAGAGGCTTGTGTTCAACAGAGTGCAACTGCGTTGCGTGCAAGTGGCTGACAGCATTACGGCCAGTGCGGGAGCTCTGGACGAGTGGGGGAAGGGATGGCCTTGTTTATAAAAAAGTGCTAATGTTGATCTCAATGATTCCCAGAATTACTGTGGTGCAAGTGACCGGATGCTATGATGGCAGAATTATCGGAACGGCCTCGATGGTAAGAAAGCGCTCATGCTAATGTCGGCGACATATAACAAGCGCGAATGCCTTGGAAGCGGATGTCATGACCTTGGAGATTAAAAAAAAAAAAGTACTAGGGGATGCTGTCAGGGCGTTCCACCAAAACATACTCTGACCCATTATTACTCTAAATTCAAAAAAATACAAGTTCTTATTAATGTACTTATTATGTACACACTCTATATATTTTCTCATAATAGATGGTCTTAATGTCCTCCATATGGTACAACACAGGCCTCAGCCCTTTTCTTGCTGTTAGCTGCTACCTTTTTGATGGTCGCCACACTAATGCGTGATATTTCGTCTTCGATGTTGTGATTCAGCTGGTCGACAGTGTGAAGGTTCTTGCTATAGACGTTATGCTTCAGGTGTCTCGAGAGAAAAAGTCGATGGAGAGATAAATCTGGGGATCTTTTTTTACTTTTTCCAACGGAGTTTCCCTACTACAAAGAGCCAAGACACAACAATAATGGAATCTGGAAGATCGGAAAAGTGTTTACAAAGGACACACTTTTGTTGTACGTGAATGATTCAAGTCGTCGAAGACGTCGGTATGCTTTCGAGCAGGACGAGTTCAATAGTGGCGTGACGTTCTAAGGATATTTTAATTACATACAACTTGGTCATTTGGTAGACGTAACACGTACAAAGAATGTTGAGGGGCGGGTACGCAAAGGCCTCCTGCAACAACGGGGCAGGCATCGAGAAAGTGATGTCAGGGCTTTGATCTTTTCTACGTGCCAATTTTGTGCAAAGTTTTCTGATCTTTCAAAGCCTCATTAGGATGAATGTTGACACAGCTTTTTCTGCTGGACTTTTCAAATACGATGATCTTTGTACTTATTGATCAATTTACATGTGAAATCAAGCATTTTCCTTATCAATTTTCATGGGAGATAACAGAAATTAGAGATCTAAGCCTACGAGCTAGACTGTTTTCGACTAAGTTGTGAAAAATATGCATGCTGACCTCAATGCAGTGTCCCATTATGGGTTTCGTTGTGCAATATTTCCAATTAGCAGAATTTTCTATGATCTATTCTGTTATTTCATTTTAACTGTAGCTACGATATGAAAGAACCATAAATGTATGAGCCATCGTATGTAACTCAAAAAACAGTCAGATTCATAACCGTCGACATAATGTAAAATAGGGAACCAAAAAATTGGCAGCAATACTGTCCGCATCGGACAGTAGTGTGTGCAACACAACAAATAAATAATTTGGAGAATTGTAAGAGGATCTAGTGGTGTAAACCCGAAGTGATCTCTAGCATTTGTGATGTTAGTCAAGTGAAAACACTATGAATTCAATCCGTCTTGAGTAGAAACTTGCGTGCGTGAAGGGCCAGCCCATAATGTGTCTCTGAATATGAGATAATAAAGTCGAAATCGTCCATGACTTGTTTATGTATTTTTTTGCAGGTAACAAAACTGATAACAATACGTAAACTTTAAAAGCACTGTTTTGCTAGAAGCTAAGAGGCGATGTATAGTAGTCATTATGATCCCCAAGTTCAAATGCCTCTGAGCCCTATGCCACTTAATTTCTGAGATCATCAGTCGCCTAGAACTTAAAACTACTTAAACCTAACTAACCTAAGGGCATCACGCACTACCATGCCCGAGGCAGGATTCGAACCTGCGGCGGTAGCGGTCACTCGGTTCCAGACTGTAGCGCCTAGAACCGCACGGCCACTCCGGCCGGCGATCCCCAAGTGAAAGTTCTATCCTGTGGTCAATATCTCTTAACTAGAAACCTGTGGGCGGGTGATTGGCCAGTCCGTAACGGCTCCGCAGGTGCAGCAGTAAAGCCGGTACCGTTCACGACCTGTGTGTGTGTTTTTTTCTGAGAATTGAGCTAAATATGTTATTTTTAATGACTTTCAGTAAAACAGTTGTTTAATAGAATTTACGCTTTTTGTTGTGTCTAGACAAGACAGCCTAGACACAATGAGAGGAAGCCGAAAGGCACGCGCTAAGCTAAAGCAGGATGGCGTGAGGTCTGAAACAGGATACGTAATAAATGCTATAAAGAAAAGTACGTAGCTTCTGGAATACTTAACTTTAATCCATCCTTTTGGTACGCCTGGAGATTGTGGCGATACAAGTGAGACTCTTTAGATACATGCAATGTTACTAATGGCGCCTTGCTAGGTCGTAGCCATTGACTTAGCTGAAGGCTATTCTAACTATTGCTCTGCAAATGAGCGAGGCTTCGTCAGTGTAGTCGCTAGCTACGTCGTCCGTACAACTGGGGCGGGTGCTAGTCCGTATCTCGAGACCTGCCTTGTGGTGGCGCTCGGTCTGCGATCCCTGACAGTGGCGACATGCGGGTCCGACATGTACTAATGGACCGCGGCCGATTTAAAGCTACCACCTAGCAAGTGTGGTGTCTGGCGGTGACACCACACTTTTCCTCTAATTTCAGTGACTGTCAGAGTCAACGTGTGGTAAGGCAATAAAATACAGCAAGACCACTTCAGAAGACACTCCCTCCCGTCCTTTCCGCACTCTAGCCCACACGTTAACGATAGTATAGGGCAAAATAATGGTGGAGAGACGGCTGCTGATTGCAAACAGCCTGACCCCAGCTGGTAGCGCCGAGGGGTAGGCAGATGGGAAGGCAACAAGGTTCCCCAACGAGCAGTTCCCGCGAGGGAGTGCCGCCGGAGACAGCTACGGGAATGTGACACCGGCCCGTATTGTCTCGGCCTCCGTCCCCATACAGTGGTGGCGAGGCCGGAGAGCGCGCTAACAGCCTGCGTGCCCAGCTCCGGTGTTTGGGTAGGGTGCAGCCCCTTACACCTGTAGTCGGACACAAAAGTCTGACGTTATCTCACATTTCTGCACACCGAAGGCTTCTTCTTATGTTACTCGTTTCCCCGGAGGTGTCTGAACTCTGATAACTGAAAAAAATTCATCAGAAGAATAATTTATTTTCGTATACACTAACTACAGTATTTTGCTTAACCTGCCTGGCATCCTATTAACGCTTTCTGTACAGGCCCTGAAACATGCGGTCGTGCACTATCCTGCTGAAATGTAGGGTTGTGCAGGGATCGAATTAAGCGTACAAAAAAAAAATTCAAATGTCTGTGATATCTTACGAGACTTAACTGCTAAGGTCATCAGTCCTTAAGCTTACACATTACTTAACCTAAATTATCCTAAGGACAAACACACACACCCATGCCCGAGGGAGGACTCGAACCTCCGCCGGGAACAGGCGCACAGTCCATGACTGCAGCGCCCAAGACCGCTCGGCTATGAAGGGTAGAGCCATGGGTCGTAACACATCTGAAATGTAACGTCCACTGTTCAAAGTGCCGTCAATGCGAACAAGAGGTGACCGAGACGTGTAACCAATGACACCCCATACCATCACGCCGGATGATACGCCAATATGGCGATGACGAATACACGCTTCCAATGTGCGTTCACCGTGATGTCGCCAAACACGGATGCGACCATCGTGATGCTGTAAACAGAACGTGGATTTATCCGAAAGAAATTGACGTATTGCCATTCGTGCACCCAGGTTCGTCGTTGAGTACACCATCGCAGGCGCGCCTATCTGCGATGCAGCGTCAAGGGTAACCGCAGCCATGGTCTCCGAGCTGATAGTCCAGGCTGCTGCAAACGTCGAACTGTTCGGGCAGATGGTTGTTGTCTTGCAAACGTCCCTGTTGACTCAGGGATCGAGAAGTGGCTGCAAGATCCGTTACAGTCATGCGGATAAGATGCCTGTCATCTCGACTGCTAGTGATACGAGGCCGTTGTGATCCAGCACGGCGTTCCGTAGTACCCTCCTGAACCCACAGATTCCATACTCTGCTGACAGTCATTGGATCTCGACCAACGCGAGCAGCAATTTTGCGATACGATAAACCGCAATCGCGATAGGCTACAATCCGACCTTTATCAAAGCTGGAAACGTGGTGGTACGCATTTATCCTCCTTACACGAGGCATCAGAACAACGTTTCACCAGGCGACGCCGGTCAACTGCTGTTTGCGTATTAGAAATCGGTTGGAAACTTTCGTCATGTTAGCACGTTGTAGGTGTCGCCACCGGCGCCAACCTTGTGTGACTGCTCTGAAAAGCTAATAATTTGCATATCACAGCATCTTCTTCCTGTCGCTTAAATTTCACGTCTGTAGCACGTCATCTTCGTGTCGTAGCAATTTTAATGGCCAGTAGTGTACATTGCCCTGCGACATTAATAGCAGCACCTGCCAAATGCCCGAATAACAACCTTTTGCAGCTCGGACTACTGTGAGACGAGCAGGAAGAGGGTCAGTGGGTTCCTGGAAGGTACCGACAGGTATGAGGAGCAATGCCCATTCCAGTGCCGTTTCGCTAGCTTTCTCGGTTGAGGATCCATGCCGAGAACAACTCGATCGAGATGGTACTGCCAATTCTCGATTAGGCTTAAATCCAGGATGACTGGTGGCCAGGGGAGTACGATAAATTCAACCTGGTGCTCTTCAAACCACCTACATAACACTGCGAATTGCGTGACACGTTGCGTCGTCCTGGTGTTAGATGCCATCGTGCTGAGGATGAATAAACTTCATACAGAGGTGGACATTGATCCAAAGGATAGATGCCTACTTGTGTTGATCCACTGTGCCTTCCAGAACGACGACGTCATCCACAGAATGCCTCGAAATAATTCTCCAGAGAAGAACGCACCCTCCTACGGCCTTCACACTTCCAACGATTATTACAGGGTGTTTGCTTTCAGATGTTTCACGGCATTGGAGCGTAAAACGTGATTTATCCGGAAACAGCACCTGTCGTCACTCGGTGAGCGTCCAGTTGCGGAATTGTCGTGTAAATTCCAGTCTTCGCCACCGATGAAGAGCAGTCAGCCTGGGTGGATGAAGCAGGCGCCTGCTGCAGCGGCCCATACGCAGCAACGACCTCTCAGTGGCCGTTGAGGGGACACTGTTGGTAGCCACGTGGCTAATCTGGGTGGTCAGCTGTCAACAGCTGCACCTATTTTCGCCTGTACACATCTCCGTAGCCGTCGTTCGCCCCTGTTATCTATGGCACATGGTGCACAACAGTTCTCTCAGATCCGGGTTTGGATAGTGCCATTTTGCCGTGCACTTTATAGTTTAACCGCAGGAGCACGCAAACATTGTACAAACTTAGCCGTCTTGGCAATGCTTCCGCCCTTGCGAAGAAAGCTGCTGATCATTTGTACATCAGATGAATCGCTCAGTTTCCGCATTAATGCAACGACTGCATTGTTTTCCGCGTCCCTCCCCGTTAGTTCTGCCACCTGCTGTCTGTGAGTGGTTATTCCACGTTTACCTCGAACATAGGCGGTGATCACATTAATGTGACTAGACCATATTTTTCTCCTGTAGCCTTCCAAAACTGTTAATGTTCTTCGGTATACAAGAGAAAAACAAACTGCAGATTGTTCAAATGGTTCAAATGGCTCTGAGCACTATGGGACTTAACTTCTGAGGTCATCAGTCCCCTACAACTTCTTGTTGTTGTTGTGGTCTTCACTCCTGAGACTGGTTTGATGCAGCTCTCCATGCTACTCTATCATGTGCAAGCTTCTTCATCTCCCAGTACCTACTGCAACCTACATCCTTCTGAATCTGCTTAGTGTATTCATCTCTTGGTCTCCCCCTACGATTTTTACCCTCCACGCTGCCCTCCAATACTAAATTGGTGATCCCTTGATGCCTCAGAAAATGTCCTACCAACCGATTCCTTCTTCTGGTCAAGTTGTGCCACAAACTCTTCTCCCCAATCCTATTCAGTACCTATACATTAGTTACGTGATCTACCCATCTAATCTTCAGCATTCTTATGTAGCACCACATTTCGAAAGCTTCTATTCTCTTCTTGTCCAAAGTATTTACCGTCCATGTTTCACTTCCATACATGGCTACATTCCATACAAATACTTTCAGAAATTACCTCCTGACACTTAAATCTATACTCGATGTTAACAAATTTCTCTTCTTCAGAAACGCTTTCCTTGCCATCCCTACAACTTAGAATTACTTAAATCTAAGTAACCTAAGGACATCACACACATCCATGCCGCAGGCAGGATTCGAACCTGCGACCGTAGCGGTCGCGCGGTTCCAGACTGTAGCGCCCAGAACCACTCGGCCACCCCGGCCGGCCTGCAGATTGTAATTCGTGTCCAAAACCGTCATCCATCAAGGCAACAAAGCACTGCATTTATAGAATACATAGCGAGTCTACGCAGTGGCGAACAACATTTTCTCTAATGGCGATCCTGACAATCATACCATAGAAGGAACGTCCCGCAATGGGAACGTCTCGCAATGTTGTTTGTTGTTATGTATAGCCATGCATACTCAAATACAGAGATATATATAAATAGGCAGAGTACAGCGCTGCGGGCGGCTACGCCTACATAACTCAGGTGCCTGGCACAGTTGTTAGATCGGCTACTGCTGCTACAACGGCAGGTAATCGAGATTTAAGTGAGTTTGAACGTGATGTTATACTCGGCGCACGAGCAATGGGACACAGCATCTCTGAGGTAGCGATGAAGGGATTTTCCAGTTCGACCATTTAACGAGTGTACCGTGAATATCAAGAATCCGGTAAAACATCAAATTTCCGGCGTTGCATAGACCGCTCGGCTAATCCCGCGCGGCTTTACAGGATCCGTGCATGTGATGCTACATGAGTGGAGCCAGGGTTGTTCGGAGCGCCGGATTCACTGCGACGAATGGCTAAAGCATGTGTGACAATACATGGTAATCACACGCTGCACTGCTCAAAGTGTCTGCTTCCGCGTGACAGACAGATGGAAATAAGGGCGGCAGATTAGCCTATATCTCAACAAGGTATTGATTTCCTGACATATAAATATATAAATTTTTCTTCTAGACCACCTTTTGCAGAACTAAGTGACTTTTTTTTTAAATATCACGTCATGGGGAATAACTCTTGCTAGAAGAAAAATGTTCTCTGCCGCTTCCCAGTGACACTAGACGTCCGTTTCTATTCGTTATGCCCCTGAGAAGCGGTGGGGCATAGGCACTTGGTGGTGTGTGTTTGCTTCGTGCACTGCCTGTAATCTGGTCATTTGTTCCGTATGAAAGGGGGTAGACGAGCAAAATTAAAGTTCTTGATTCCCTTCCAAAACATGTTCCTCTGCTTGGCTACATCTACCCTTAAGGTTCCTTGCTGGAACACTGTATCAGTTTATTGGGGCAGTTAGCGTCGTTTACGTTGGTGAAGAAGCTTTCGTAGTCGATATCGACAAAACATTTTATGGTTTCAAAAATGGTTCAAATGGCTCTGAGCACTATGGGACTTAACAGCTGTGGTCATCAGTCCCCTAGAACTTAGAACTACTTAAACCTAACTAACCTAAGGACATCACACACGTCCATGCCCGAGGCAGGATTCGAACCTGCGACCGTAGCAGTCGCGCGGTTCCGGACTGCGCGCCTAGAACCGTGAGACCACCGCGGCCGGCCCTTTATGGTTTCGAAAAGCAATTATAAGTGCGTCGAAATATCGGTTTTTGTTTAATATGTTTGTTACATGTTATAGTGTGAAGTGGTGTTCAGCTAAACATGATTTCGTCTAAGTTGCGATGTCATGCAGTCACCTGCTGATTTACACACGTCATTGTTTATACGTGCGTGCCAAAACAGTCGGTCGCATATTTCCATTACCATCTATTATTGCTAAAACGTACCTTCCCAGAATCTTTAAATTATCATTTTGACGGTGCTGAAGTCTGACAGTATTCAACAGTTTGGAATTTTTTAATGAAAGACTCCAGAACACGTATAAGTTAAATATGGTTACTCTGCACTAATTCAGCACGATCTTATTTATGTAATTAGAGATATCAAAACAGCTACTAGTACTGATCGACTTTTTGGCAGAACAAGTACTAATCTTTTGCCTTATAGCCCCAGGGCTTTAGAGCTGGTTGATTTACGTACACAGTTTCAGCGAAACCGAAATTTCATGTGAAGTGGCTTGTTTGGAGCTACGAATAATCTGCTCCGGTCATTTGCTTGTCCAACGCTATGTACACAATATGCATCGGCATCGAGAGAAATTACATGTTTTTCTGCAACCCTTTCCTCTCACTGGAATCCATTTGCTCATTAAAGCCCACTCGTTAAAACACGGGCTGATAGTAGCCCCTTCCAGGAACAAATGAACAGAAATCGAACCTCTGTATGACAGTTAACGGCGGCTGTCCTGGCGCATCCGCCATTACCAGCTGAAATTTGGACCGGAAATCTGCTCACTAGACAACGTACCATTACACCGTTTCATGTGTCACAGGCAAAGCGAATCGCTGGATGAATTATTATTCTGCCGGATCGCCGTTCTCAAACGCATAACGGCAGCAGCGATTGGTATCAAACACACACACACACACACACACACACACACACACACACACACACACACCATGCACATACGTACATGCTACGCCATAGATTCTCGTTTACTGCGGCGAAACAAGTTGACAAAAAATTGTTAGTGAACAGAAAGTGTGAGTAAAAACGTCTCCAGTCACGATTTGCTCGTATTTTAATTAATCACACGATGTATTTCGGACATTCTCGGTACATCGTGAAGTCCAAATTGTCTTAGAACATAATCTTTAGTTCTGCTCTTGAGTGAGTGAAATCTTTGTTCCTTTTATGAGAAGGTTAGATTTTAGGTTTTGTATTTCGTGAGACATCTGGGGAAAATATGGTGAAAAACAGCGAAAAAACCAGTGAAAAACTTGCCAAACAATCAAAGTAGAACATATCTAAGCTTCTCACGCCGGCAATCGCTGGTTTATCCTTTCTGTCGTCGCACATCATTGCACTCAAGGCACACATTCGATTATACATTTTAAAAGCAACTTCATAGATGCAGTTTAACATGACTCGATCATAGACGCAGCTCACCACGTAGTGTCAGTTATCTCATTATTAATTAAACAGACATCTGCAATGAATAAATCTGAAAAAAATTTCAAAATTACTAAAATAACTACGGACAGCGAAATCTGTCTGTTCATTTAACATAGAATTTGCGGAGGTTTATTTCCAGTGGTCCTAACAGACCCCAGATCTGTTAGAACAATTGGATATATGCCTCCATAAAATGAAAAAGCCTGAATCTATGTCAAATGCACTAACAAATTTCGCTAGACATAGTTATTTTAGTGATTATAAAAAATTATGGTTTTTATCAGGTCCTCCTTCCCTTAGCAGTAAGTAAATTACCGTAATCATCTCTTTCTCTTTCATTGTTATTGACCCGAAAATAGTTGTCACCGAGTGTCTCTTCAATGTTATTATCTATTCACTTGAATTTTATTCTGGCCTTACAGTCTGTCACGCTCCACTCGGCTTTCCAGTTGCTGGGAATGCAGCTTATATCGACACAAATTATGCTGCGTAAGACTATTCGGGCTTGTCATTGTTGGGCTTGTCACCACGAGAACGACAGAAATTACGATCGACTAGAACTTGTCTGTTCTTTGCAGGAAAATAATGTAGAGGAAGCCCTTGTAGAGTCATCCACTCCATTCCAGCGTACGTACTTTTATCTTGTGTCTAGTAATACGCCTTGGACACTCTTTTTCTACATAAATACCATTAGGATGAAGTGAACGGTGTTGCCAAGTTTATTATATGCTATTTCAAACAACCATGGAGGTAACACAGTGGACACAATAAACGAATAAAAGAAATGAGTTAAAGGCAAAAGTATTCTTAAAATATGACTCCTACGTCCCGTCCTATGTTTCATCTCTCAACTTTTCATATAGTCATTTAAGTATTTTTTAAAGCATTCACGAATATTCTTGTGGGACTCGGGTTTTCTCTACAGACTTCTCCTTTCGCTGGCAGCGTTTAGTAATGCCCACTTGAAAGCGTAAATAACTTTGTGTTTCACAGGCACACGAAGTTTGAAAAACATTTAGGCTGTATTATAGAACTACGCAGTATTTACTTGGATTTATTACGAATCCATCGAAGACACACTGAATGCTTGTTAATACTTGCTAAACTGAGCAAAATCTTTGAACCATAATCATCAAATTACGTACAGTGTAAAAGCGTAGAACTCGTGAGTAGAAATAATGAAACAGAACGTCTCGGAAGTGATTTTTTATCAGGAAGTTACCATCAGCCCGCTTCCCCGTCCCGTCCCCTCTCACTACCCACACTGTTATTTGAATCACCAATCCAGTTCGAGCAGTAGATCTTTGGACTTTTGCGAATTTCACATTTTATTTCCTGCAGTGTTCATTTCGTCTTGGGCCAGTTCGCTCTACGAAAGGTCCAACATTCATAATTATACACTGATCTTGGCAAACGATTAGCATTTGTATGTTCTTCGTAACACATCCTCCGCAGGCGATATTACATGATCATGTCAGCAAGATTTTGTTCATCAAACTCGATATTTTTCTAAAGCCTGCAAATGTCATTCATGATTTGAATGATGTAAAACTGCACCAGTTACTTATTCTCTCATACACAGGACAACGAGTTACGAGAATTTACTCTCATTTTCAAGTGCTTTTGTTTACCTGAGCATTTTTTTATGATGTGTGCATGTTCGATTGTGTGTCTCTTTTGCACTGTAGTTGTCGTTTTGAGGTTATAAAGCATTATGCCTCCTCCATTACACAGAATATCACACACGCGCAAGTCATCTACATATACTGCGCAACCCAGCATACGGTGCATGGCGGCGGTTACCCTGTACCACTACTAGTCATTTCCTTCCCTGTTCCACTCGCAAATAGAGCGAAGGAAAGACGACTATTTGCCTGCTTACGAGCCCTAACTACAAAGAAAGACAGGTTAAGAAATGATAGGATCAGAGAGTTAATGAAGATGGAACCATCACAGGAGGAGATCGAGAAATCAAGGCTGAGATGGTATGGACACGTTAAGAGAATGGAGGAGAGGAGGATACCCAGGAGGATACACGAGATGAGACTGGAAGGAAAGAGACCAAGAGGAAGACCGAGAGAAGATGGCTGAAAGAAGTAGGGGAATGCGTCCAGAAGAAAAGAGAACACTGGACCAAGGTGAAGAGGGAGAGATGGTGCCAAGACAGAAGACGATGGAGAGGCCTATTGAGAGGCACCCACATGCCTTGCTCATACTGTGGCATCAAGCAGTCAGGCCTGCAAGATGAGTGGTCTGCCAAGCGAGTGGATTCTTTCTTATTTGTCGAGTAACATGAATTCTAGTACTCACACTTAAGTTACAAGTTATCCTCCTATATAATTAATACGCAACGGAAACGCATATCTGACTATCAGTGATTTACAGAACTCTGACTGTTCACTACGCACTGGCAATACCACATTTTATTTCTGTCTTTTATTTAACGGCTTTTATCGACACGTGGCCACCGCACTGAATATGAATGGCGCACACATTATAAATTCGGGACATTATTAAAACCTACAATTCGAAGGAAAAGTCACCAATATTTTTCTTTTCACTATCTTATTTATTCCGATAAATTCTCTAACCTAAACACACAAATTCTACAACCTACAACAATAACACATAAGAAATTCGGCCCAGTGGGCATGGCTTTACAATGGTGAATCTCTATATTATGGTCTCGTAATTACTTTTAACGCTACAGTGCACTTTCTGGATAGGATGGTGGATCTTTTATTATATCTCACGCTTCGACTCTCACAATCATCATCACGAAACTTTCCTCCAGATCGAGCGATACAGAAGGAACAAGCATAACCCACAAATCTTTTGAAACTACCTTGCTACTCTCCCATGCAGACCACACATACCCAAATTACATGACATACACCACACTACAACATGAAATACTACACAGAGAATAGTCACAACATTATCACTTTCAGCTTTCCCACTTCAATTAATATTTATCCCAGTTTCACACGACACTGCCCCACTTTGTAATTCTACTTTCCTACTATGCACTCTGGAGATAGTTGCACGTCTTCCTGTGCAATGCAAGCCAAGTGGCGTTGCTGGATAGACGGCCGACTCACCTTGCTTCTCTCTCAGAGTTTAAATCTAGCGTCACACGGAACCATATCACACAATTTAACATTAAGAACTTCACACACGCGAGTCCTCAACTGATACCATGGACGAGTACTTCTCTTTATCCTTTGTCTCATACACAGACTGAGACTCACACAGTACTCACCACGTGGAAGTACTCGTCTCTAATTTCAAGTCCTGCACACGCCATTTCTTAAATATTTCAACTTATGGTACACACGCTATTTCTTAAATATTTCAACTTATTGTACACACGCTAGTAATTCAGCTTAACTTAAGCACACGGAAGTATTTCAACTTATTGCTACACGTGGTTTCATTGTGACCGTTGGTCACTTCTGAAGATTACTACAATCCCTTTAATATTACCTGCCTGACATCTAATTCTCCCCACAAAAGTTCCTGAAATAGAGAAATTATTATTTCAAACTACTCTTAAATATTCCACATGCATACCATGTCTCCACTCTTTCGTCATTACGGAGCTCAACTAAAACAGGTCTTAACAGCACAAGATCCAGCAGCAGAGTGTCGAAACATGGCCGTTCTCTAGGTCCTCTCGCACCTGTGTCGAGGTGGGGGAAGCACCTTGCTATCGTATTGGTCAGCCACATTTCAGACGCTCAAAGCTCTGGTAAATTTCATCTCTTTGGTCCCACCAAAGGTGGCCAAAGGATCGACTCAAAGATGATCATATATTCACATTCACTATCTGCGGTTAGCAGACGACCATACATTCATTCATTTCACAGATCTCACCAAACTGGATGTAGGGATTTACTTTGTGGGAGTGCACATGTGATCAACTAAATAAATAAATTGTCATTCTTTCCCACACTGGTATCCGGCTTCGCTGTATTAATTGAAATTGAGTTATTTTACCAAAAAAATGTGTTGTTCTGACAAAAATAATGAAGTATGTTGTACCTATTTTCAATGTCGGGTGGTACTGTACCCTTTCACAATGTTCCATACAGACCCGGCCAGAGGCTGGAAACTCTCCAAGATGATGATGATGATGACGAGCCCTAATCGGTCTAATCTTATATTCGTGGCCCTTAAGCGAAATGTTTGTTGGCGGCAGTAGAATCGTTCTGCAGTCAGCTTCAAATTCCCGTTCTCTAAATTTTCTCAATAGCGTTTCCCGAAAAGAACGTAGCCCTCCCACCAGGGATTCCCCTTTGAGTTCCGAAAGAAACTCAGTTAACACTTGGATGTTGTTCTGACCTACTGGTAACAAATCAAGCAGTCAACCTTTAATTGCTTCGATGTCTTTCTTTAATCCGACTTGGTATGGATCCCAAACACTCGAGCAGTACTCTGCGTCCTATAATCAGTCAAATTTACAGATGAGCCACACTTTACCAATATTCTCCCAACTTTGCACCCATGACAATGTCAAGCAGGACACTACTGTATCCGAATACTAAGGTTAGTTTTTATTACTCTCACTCATTCACTTGAATTTTCCCACGTTTAGAGCCAACTGCCATTCGTCTCACATGAACTAGAACTTCTGTCTAACTCATCTTGCATTCTCCTACAGTCACTCAACTTCGACATCTTCCCATACACTTCCACATCATCAGCAAGCAACCGCGGATTGCTGCCAACCCTGTCCGCCAGATCATTTATGCATATAGAAGATAGTATCGGTCCTACCACTTCACTGAGTCCCTCCTGACGATACTCTTGTATCTTGCATCTGATGAACACTCGCCGTCGAGCTCAACTACTTAAGAAGTCTCCAAGCCAATCACATGTCTAGAAATATATCCCATACACTCGTACCTTCGTTAACAGTCTGCTCTGGGCTACCGTATCAAATATTTTTCGGAAATCTAAAATTACAGAAGCTACCTGTCGCCCTCCATCCACAGCACGAGCTATACTGATTCGTGGACATTAGTTTTTCCATCTAAGAAAAAATTATTATGTTCGAACTTACACTGTTTGCTTTTGTAACCAATACATGCTCTGACTTATGGACCAAGTGTAACGCTGAGAGAACATGAAGAGCCACAGCGTAATGCATTATTATCACCTTCACCTGATGGAATAGGTTGCACTGCCTGTTCCGGCAGCCACATTGTCCTCGGGTGTTCGACATCTCGATGTCCAGTGGGCTTCATGGCGACTCTAGGCAGGCGACATCACTGCGTTCCCTCTAAATGGATACACCTGCTGACTTTTTTCAATTTTGTTATTCCATCAGTGTGTAGCCTTCGACTGCCCTGAGAAATTTCATCTCAGGTGACGCAATTTTCCACGTGTCTGTCTTCGGCAGTACCCACATTTGACCCTTCCATATATCATCAACCATACCGCCATTGTTTTATGAAGCTTCGGTTAAATTTACTTTCTGATTATATATTTCAGAGTTCTATGAACAGCCTCAAATAAAATTATTGAGGAATGGCTTTTGGGCATCACCCATAGAGCCAGCCTTCGACCCATAAAAAACAACAATTACCCTTTAAACTTAGGTCAAAGATGCAAGCAAATTGACAAATTTACTACATTATAATGTAAAAAAAATTCTCTTTCACTATATTTTTATTTGACCCTCTCTTATAAAATCGTATAGGAGCTTATGCACTTAAGTACTTTGTTGCTAAAGAGTTTTAATGTTTGTTGGTATAGGATATTAATAGATCATCACATGCTATATTAGTTTCGCAGTTTCTTGATGGCTTATGTGGCAGCGGAAGGAAATGTGATTAAAATTTTCCTCAGCGCCGCATTCAAAAGAAGCTGGTGTCATCATGTTGAGGCGGTAGAGATGTCACCGAAATCTCTCGTGATTGAATAGAAGTGGTGCAATTGTTATTATAAAGTTTCTACTGGTTCAAATGGTTCAAATGGCTCTGAGCACTATGGGACTTAACTTCTGTGGTCATCAGTCCCCTAGAACTTAGAACTACTTAAACCTAACTAATCTAAGGACATCACACATATCCATGCCCGAGGCAGGATTCGAACCTGCGACCGTAGCGGTCGCGCGGTTCCGGACTGAGCGCCTTAACCGCGAGACCACCGTGGCCGGCGTTTCTACTGGTGCCAAGGATATGATGGGAGAATAGGTACCACTGCTGCATAATGTTTCCCTTTAATTCTTCAATTTTATGAAACGACTGAAAGTTTTCATTCCATCAGGTCGTGAGTGTCGTCCTTGTGGTATGAAGAAGTCGCCAGTTGGCACTTTATCATAGTTCACTGAACCATTGTATACAGCTTCCTTGGCCAGAGTATCTACTTTGCAATTCCCTTTATTCCGCTGTACGCCTTCACCCACAAAGTGATGGTCGTCTTATTTAGGCGGAAAAGCTCCTGAACTGGTTCTATAATGCAGCATATTAGACAATTTTTGGTAGTTGACAACTCAACACACATTTTTTAAATTTATAAAATGTTTTTCTATGTAGTTATCTATTTGTGGTGATATTTCACATCCAACATAGTTAAAGATGGATGCTTACTCCGGTATTTTGCCTTTTATCTCAATTTTCGAAGCTTTCCCCGGAAAAGCCATTCTTTTGATTTGTGCGGAGATTCAGTCTATATTCCTCTACTATGTTTCTTAACATGTATAGCTCCCTCTGTGAATTATATTTTGCACAGTTATCTGCTTCACAATAACAACGTCATCTGTGCGATACTTGCCAGCCCACAGTAATTTTTGACTCAGAATGTAGGCAGAAGCTGACGCCACCTAACTGCAGAAACGAACTTAACTGCATGTCACGATACCCCAAGCCCTTACGGCCTGAAGCAAATGCAAAACATAACTATACAACAGTCGAAGCGCTCTCCCTTCGAAGAATTTAGCTCGTCAGTGATCTAGTTGCCACAACAAGTGTTTTCTTTCTTTTTTTTTTTAAATATATATAGTCTAGTGACTGGTTTGATCTGGCCCGCCACGAATTCCTCTCCTACACTAACCTCTTCAGCTCCAAGTAGCAGTTGCACCCTACGTCCTCGTTGGTGTATTCAGGTCTCTGTCTTCCCCTACAGTTCTTGCCGTCCACAGCTCCCTCTGGTCCCATTGAAGTCATTCCCTGATATCGTAACACATGTCCTATTACGCTATCCCTTCTTCTGGCCAGTGTTTTGTACATTCCTTTCTTCACTCTATCTTTGGAGAACCTCCTCATTCTTTATCAATCCACCTAATTTTCAACATTCTTCTGTGGCACAGCATCTTAAATGCTTGATTCTCTTCTGTTCCGGTTTTCCCAATGTCCATGATACATTGCCATACAATGCTGTACACCAAACATAAATTCTCAGAAATTTCTTCCTCGTTGTACGGCCTATGTTTGATACCAGTAAATTTCTCTTGGTCAGGGATGCCCTCTTTGACGGTGCTAGTCTGCTTTTTGTGTCATCCATGCTTCGTCCGTAATGGGTTATTTTGCTTCCAAGGTAGCAGAATTCCTTAACTTAATTTACTTCATTACCATTAATTCTGATGTTATGTTTGTCGCTATTCTCTGCTACATCTCATTATCTTTGCCTTCTCCCGTTTTATTCAAATGTTCAAATGGCTCTGAGCACTATGGGACTTAACATCTGAGGTCATCAGTCCCCTAGAACTTAGAACTACTTAAACCTAACTAACCTAAGGACATCACACACATCCATGCCCGAGGCAGGATTCGAACCTGCGACCGTAGCAGTCACGCGGTGCCGGACTGAAGCGCCTAGAACAGCACGGCCACCGCGGCCGGCCCGTTTTATTCTCTAGCCATATTCTGTGCTTGTAAGTTTGTTCATTCCACTCAAGAGTTCCAGTAATTCTTCTTCACATTCACTAAGGTTAGTAGTGTCATCAGCGAATCTTACCATTGTTATCCTTTCACCCTGAATTTTAATCCCGCTCTTTAAGTTTTCTTTTATTTTCGTTATTATTATTTCTTCGACCTATACATTGAACTGTAAGGGCGGAAGATTGCCTCCCTGTCTCATACCCTTTTGAATCCGAGCCCTTCGTCCTTGATCTTCCTATCTGTTGCCCCTTGGTTCTTGTACATATTGTATATAACCCTCTTTCCCTATAGCTTACTCCACAATTTCTCCCAGAACTGCGAACAACTTGTGTAGCTACCATTTGACACTGTCGAAAGCTTTTTTGACCTCTACAAATTCTATCAACGTGACTTCATTTTTTTCCAGTCTTGTTTCCATTATCAAACGCAGTGTCAGAACTGCCTCTATGGTGCCTTTGCGTTTTCTTAAGAGAGAGTGGTCGTCAACTAAGTGATCCCATGGTTCCTTTTCCGTTCTACTGTATATTACTCTTGTCATCAGCTTGGATGCACTAGCTGTTGAGCTAACCGTGGGAAAGTCTTCGCACTTATCTGCTCTTGCTACCTTCAGAATATTGTGGATGATATTGTCCGATAGTCTGATGATACGTTGCCAGCCTCATAGCCAGAAGCTGACACATATAGAAACTCGTTGAACTTGGTATATGATGAAGGATGTAAGTGATGCTGAAAGAAGGAAAACACTACTACTGTGGAAAGGAAGAACAGTACAGCAACGAATGATGTTAGCGGAGTTCATTTTAATTGTGCTAGTGTCAGTTCATCATCTGTGACATTGCACAGTGCAGTTCGGTGACGCCTCGGTCGTTCGCGAGGGCCCTGCTCCTCAGTCGTCACCCCACACCACACGGCTGGGGCAGCAGCGGGCACTGTGCAGTCTGCTCTGCTCTGCGCCGTGTTGCGTCCCGCGCCCCGGTGGCTGCTGGGCAGCACAAACAGCGCGCCGTGGCGGGGGCGCCGCCCACACTCCTCGTGTCGCGTCGGCCAACTTCTCCCGGCCGACCGCAGCCCGGCGCCGTTCCGGCTCGTTATTCACACGGGCTGGGCAATGCTTCACCCAGCCACCAGCGGCCGCCGCTCTCCAGTTCCTTCCACAGGCAATCGACCACACCGAACGCCACCAAAAGACCGCTGGACGCCGCTTCTAACGTATACTGGCTCTCGTAATTACTCTGCTGTTCGGACCGATTCATAAGTTCTGACAATTTTTCCCTCGACTCTAATTCTCTGTTGACTATTGCGTCATAAAAAGCGAACGAAATAAAGAGGCTTGAAAACACTTTTTATAGCCAAGATCGCATTATTTTTACTATTCAAAATGGCTCTGTGCACAATGGGACTCAACATCTGAGATCATCAGTCCCCTAGAACTTACAACTAACCTAAGGACATCACACACGTCCATGCCCGAGGCAGGATTCAAACCTGCGACCGTAGCGGTCACGCGGTTCCAAACTGAAGCGCCTAGAACCGCACGGCCACACAGGCCGCCTTTTTACTATTGACGATCACTTCCTAGTACAAACTGTCATTTTCTGATCAGTAACATAACGCATTTACACTAATGGCCATTAAAATTGCTACACCACGAAGATGACGTGCTACAGACGCAAAATTTAACCTTCAAGAAGAAGATTCTGTGATATGCAAATGATTAGCTTTTCAGAGCATTCACACAAAGTTGGCGCCGGTGGCGACACCTACAACGTGCTGACATGAGGAAAGTTCCAGAATGAAATTATCACTCTGCAGCGGAGTGTGCGCTGATATGAAACTTCCTTGCAGATTAAAACTGTGTGAGCACTTGCCCGCGAAAGGCAAAGGTCCCGAGTTCGACTCGGCCCGGCACACAGTTTTAATCTGCCAGGAAGTTTCATATCAGCGCACACTCCGCTGCTGAGTGAAACTTTCATTCTGGAAACATGGAAACATCCCCCAAGCTGTGGCTAAGCCATGTCTCCGCAATATCCTTTCTTTCAGGAGTGCTAGTTCTGCTAATTTCGCAGGAGAGCTTCTGTTAAGTTTGGAAGATAGGAGACCAAGTACTGGCAGAAGTAGAGCTGTGAGGACGGGGCGTCAGTCGTGATTTGGTAGCTCAGATGTTTGAGCACTTGCCCGCGAAAGGCAAAGGTCCCGAGTTCGAGTCTCGGTCGGGCACACAGTTTTAATCTGACAGGAAGTTTCATGACGAAAGTTTCCAAAAGATTTCTCATACACAAACAGCAGTTGACCTGTGTTGCTTGGTGAAACGTTGTTGTGATGCCTCTTGTAAAGAGAAGAAATGCGTGCCATCACGTTTCCGACTTTGATAAAGGTCCCATTGTAGCCTATCGCGATTGCGGTTTATCGTATCGCGACATTGCTGCCCGCGTGATCCAATCACTGTTAGCAAATATGGAATCGCTGAGTTCAGGAGGGTAATACGGAACGCCGTGCTGGATCCCAACGGCCTCGTATCACTAGCAGTCGATATGAGAGGCATCTTATCCGCATGGCTGTAAAGGATCGTGCAACCACGTCTCGATCCCTGAGTCAACAGATGGGGACGTTTGCAAGACAACAACCATCTGCCCGAACAGTTCGACGACGTTTGCAGCATCATGGACTATCAGCTCGGAGACCATGGCTGCGGTTACCCTTGACGCTGCATCACAGACAGGAGCGCCTGCGATGGTGTACTCAACGACGAACCTGGGTGCACGAATGGCAAAACGTCATTTTTTCAGATGAATCCAGGTTCTGTTTACAGCATCATGATGGTCGCATCCGTGTTTGGCGACATCACGGTGAACGCACATTGGAAGCGTGTATTCGTCATCGCCATGTTGGCGTATCACCCGGCGTGATGGTATGGGGTGCCATTGGTTACACATCTCGGTCACCTCTTGTTCGCATTGACAGCACTTTGAACAGTGGACGTTATATTTCAGATGTGTTACGACCCGTGGCTCTACCCTTCATTTGATCCTTGCGAAACCCTACATTTCAGCTGCTTAATGCCCGATCGCATGTTGCAGGTCCTGGTTCAAATGGCTCTGAGCACTATGGGACTTAACTGCTGTGGTCATCAGTCCCCTAGAACTTAGAACTACTTAAACCTAACTAACCTAAGGACATCACACACATCCATGCCCGAGGCAGGATTCGAACCTGCAGGTCCTGTACGGGCCTTTCTGGGTACAGAAAATATTCGACTGCTGCCCTGGCCAGCACATTCTCCAGATCTCTCACCAATTGAAAACCTCTGGTCAATGGTGGCCGAGCAACTGGCTCGTCACAACACGCCAGTCACTACTCATGATGAACTGTGGTATCGTGTTGAAGCTGCATGGGCAGCTATACCTGTACACGCCATCCAAGCTCTGTTTGACTGAATGCCCAGGAGTATCGAGGCTGTTATTACGGCCGGCCGGTGTGGCCGTGCGGTTAAAGGCGCTTCAGTCTGGAACCGCGTGACCGCTACGGTCGCAGGTTCGAATCCTGCCTCGGGCATGGATGTGTGTGATGTCCTTAGGTTAGTTAGGTTTAAGTAGTTCTAAGTTCTAGGGGACTGATGACCACAGCAGTTAAGTCCCATAGTGCTCAGAGCCATTTGAACCATTTTTTGAACCGTTATTACGGCCAGAGGTGGTTGTTGTGGATACTAATTTCTAAGGATCTATGCACCCAAATTGCGTGAAAATGTAATCACATGTCAGCTCTAGTATAATATATTTGTCCAAGGAATACCCGTGTATCATCTGCATTTCGTCTTGGTGTAGGAATTTTAATGGCCAGTAGTGTACATAAAATACATTTACCATCATGGTTTGTAAAAAGAATTTTGTCTGACATTAAAAGCAAGGAAATGGAAAGTGTACATTTTCAGATCATCAAAAAGTTTTTATTATAAATCGTCTTTCGCTGTGCATTTATCACTCGTGGCATGACGTCATTATGGTCAAGAATATACAGCTCGTTATACACAGGCCTGTCAAAAGTAAAACCATGTACAGATAAAAAGCACCTTGCTCAAATGGCCATGTTCACGCAAGTAGAACTGACTGAGACTTGTTAGTTCTTACATTGCACTATATATAATGTAATTTGTAAAATTGTTTACGTTTACGTGGGATGTGGTACACATCGTGGATACAGCTCACTCGAAGTATACGGTGCAACTGGATAGCAGCGGCAAAGATAAGACTTGCACATAGTTGTAAGCACTATATGCTCTTACGTAGATATCTTAAAACCAAAACGTAAATTACTTTCTTTCTACAAATTTTCTGTGAATAGTAATTTAACATTGTAACATAGACAAAAAACAACACACACACACATCACCACCGCTACGACCACCAAAGACTCATGGCGCAAATCAAAGAGATCGGAAATCTTATACTGAATCTTCGCAGGGAATACATTACTTTGTTTCTAATCATCAAACTTTCGACTTCCACTTCGTCTTTTACTGTCATAATCTTCTCATTTTCTGTATACCTATTTCGCCCAGAATGAAGCATGGTTTGTTTTAATTTTTACCTGTCTCTAAATTGTTTTCCTCCTCCTAGTAGCTTTGAGTATCGAATTAAATATTTACGTACCCCCGTCGGAGGTTCGAGTCCTCCCTCTGGAATGGGTGTGTGTCTTGTCCTTAGCGTAAGTTAGTTTAAGTTAGATTAAGTAGTGTGTAAGATTAGGGACCTATGACCTCAGCAGTTTGGTCCCATAAGATCTAACTTCAAATTTCCAATTTCCAACAACTATTTACGGATGTAATATCCCAATATGTAATACTACTCCAAATCATCTTCCGACAAGGGTTCTCCACAGATTTATTTTTCGATTTATTATTTACTATTCTTCTCATCTTTTTACTTCACTTCCCCTTTTATTACACATTAACCATTGGCGGTTTATATTGATATAAAATGTAACCAGTAATGTTCAAGCCAAATATGACCCCAGTTATATCAGTTTTAATTACTTTTTATGGGACGTGTATTGCGGGTTCGCTAAATTCATTCTAAGTGGCCAAAATAGTTTATTAGAAGTTCTCCAAATACATTTTAGCAATCACGAAGTTCGTTTTTCTTATTGTGTTAATCTAAAAAGTACATGCCTGAAAGAAGAAACTTTCGTTTCGTACTAAGCTTTCTAAAGCACTAGGTTGCATATCATCAGAATGTGGTTGGTAACGTCCACTGATCCACATTTTTCCTATTTTAATAAATGTTTGCTCTACATTTAGAAAGGCTATACTGCTTAATGACTTCAAATCCTTAGAACATATTTCCGCACACCTGTCTGCCACAAAGTCTTCATCTTCTTTCAAAATATTTATGGAGTGATGAAACAGCTGGTAAAATTTACAAACATGTATTAACATCCTCGAGGTTTCTGCATGAGTCTTTAGTAACTTTTTACATAATTTTCATTGCTAAACACCTACTGATTTATTTGAAGCTGCCTCATAAACAAACGACCACTTTTTCCCTGCTGTACTTGCGCTCTGTTTCGAGACTGTTATACATTCCTGAGTTCTTAATTTCTCCTCAGTTTCGATTAAGTTTCGTTTGCTTAATTTTTTGCTCCCACCGTTATGCATAAATGAGCTGCAGTGAAACTCGGTAAGCAAACTAATTGCTGGTTAGTCACGTTGAACTGATATCACAACCTGTTGTGAGGTGCAGCAGGCTGAACAGGTCCCGGGAATATTGCGAGGCCAGCGGAAGCCCAAGGTCACCTGCTTTAACCACTGTGCTTCAGTACACATGTCCTCTTGTGAAACTTCCTGGCAGAATAAAACTCTGTGCCGGACCGAGACTCGAAATCGGGCCCTTTGACTTTCACGGGCAAGAGCTCTACTGTGTGTGTGTGTGTGTGTGTGTGTGTGTGTGTGTGTGTGTGTGTCACACATGATATATGTAGGTGTCTATTCTCGAGACTTTTAAAGCATGCAATCCTGTTGTTGGTTCTGTTTGAAGTTCCTCATTTTCTCAACTGGTACAAAAACCCGAAGAATTTACTTTACTGCAGTATCTCAGTAAATTCTCCTCAAAATGAATATAACGTTTCATCTACAAAAAAAGCTTCTCCACGTTTTAGATTTTCCCTTCATTTTAATTCTATTAAGATGGCTTTTTGTGTGAAATTTCAACGAATACTGGGTCATCATAACTGTGATTCTTTCCATAAAGCTGCGATAAACACTGGCATATTTGTAGATTATCACAATTTGTCACCAAAACTACATGTTTCGTAAACCAAATAGAGATTTGTGCATGTAACGCTTGGCTTTGAATGCTCTGCCTTCCTAAAGCAAGGAGCGAGAGCGGCAACGACGGGATCCCGTTCGAGTGACAAGGCATCCGGGAGAATTTTGCGAACTGCACGCTGGGGCGGGACACCTTGACAACGCGAAGTCCGTTTGACGCCTGTCCTGTTATCGCACGCAGCGGCCGACAGGCGGCGCTCGAGTACAGAATGGAAATCTGCAGCCCCGCGCCCCGGCTCAAATCTGTCTGCTGACGCGCGCCTTTCACTGATCCCGCGTCCTGTGTCGAGTTCGTGACAGCACGAAATAGTATTCTACGCAACAGAAACCTGCAGAGTGCAAGTGGGAAAAAGGCTCGAAAGGATTTAAAATTTCATCGACTGTCGGATCATTAAAACAGGAGTTTATTTGAGCAAGGATGTAGACAGAATTCTTCCCTCTTATTACCAAAATAACTACTGAAGAATTGGACAGCAATGATTTAGAGAAACCGTGGGAAACCTGAAGAATAACGCTCGGACAGAGGATTGGATTTCACTGTTCCAAAGTGTGAGTCCACTGCCCAAACCACGCTGTTAGCTTAATCTAGATCAGTAACTAATGAGGTTTACATTGGGATTTTAGGAATGTCCACAGAATTATATGATAAAAAGAAGATGACTGAGGGATGATAGATAATGACTTTGGAAATTTGTGGTAAGGCCTTATGGGACCAAACCGCTGATATCATCGGTCCCTAAGCTTACGCACTACTTAATCTAACTTATGCTAACGACATCACGCACACCCATACTCGAGGGAGGACTCGAACCTCCAACGGGGGTAACCGCGCAGAACGTGACAAGGTACCCGAGACCGCGCGGCTACCTCGCTCGCTGCCTAGATAATGATGCTAAACAGTAAGTGAACTATAAAATAAGAAATGAGAAGATTCTCAGCAGAGCCGTTGAGGAGAGAGACATATGAAATTTGTGGTAAACTCACTGACGAGAAGAAGGGAGAGTGGTAGGACATTTGTTGGACATCAGAGGTAACTTTCTGGTAGTAGATGGAACCATACGTGACAATACCCGTAGTCTAAGAGTAATATTAGAATATATGCAACAAATCATTGACAATGTTGGGAGTAGTTGATATTCTGATATGAAGAGATTTGCACAGGAATAGAAATGGTGGCAACCTCAGCAAGCCATTCAGAAGATTGACGACCTCCACGTAATGCTGTTAGTCTCGAAAACGATTTATCAAATTGGGTGAATACAGTTATCAGTCACGGTGCTACTGTATACGAGAAAAGTATCATTGCAAACAAATGTCGAACGATTTCGGCAGCCGTCTGACTTACTAAAGTTAACGGTACGTCTCTTTCACTGTGGATAAATGCAGGATGGTGACCAAAAATAAAAGAAGTAACTCCACTACCCAATTACAACATTAGTCGCAAAATTTTGGGGCGTTTCACGTCATTGAAATACTTAGCGATAATACTGCAAAACGAATGAAATGATGTGTACTCGTAGTTTCGGTAGGTGCGAAAGCGGATGGAGAGCATATTTGTAGGCAACCACAGGTCTCTTACATGGCATTATACCTGGACTGCAATAACAAAGAGATCGATACAGTACCATATTTTACTAATGTTGTCGGTTCGTCGTCAACAGGGGACACGGTACGTCTGTTGCGGCAACAGACGTGCGGTTGCGTACTGAATATTTCCACGCGTTCTGTGTTAACGTGCAGCATTGCATTCGCTTGTTAGCATCGTAATAGCCTTATTACTTTTCTGATTACTTTCGCTGATATCATTTGACATTCTGTTTGGTGAAATAAACATGCCACGCGGAGGAACAATGATCACAACGAAAATGAATCACAACAGTTACGTTGTCGGACGCAATGGTCTTCTGACTAAGGTAATCGGAACCTGCGCTTGCAAAATGATAATAGTGATAGGACAACAGTGAACTGAATCTAAGATGTGGCGGAGTACATTCTCTGATTGGTTGATGCTATGATGGCCATCCTGCGAGTAGCAAATTTTCAATAACGTTGTGCCGGCCGCGATGGTCTAGCGGCTCTAGGCGCTCAGTCCGGAACCGCGCGACTGCTACGGTCGCAGGTTCGAATCTTGCCTCGGGCATGGATGTGTGTGATGTCCTTAGGTTAGTTAGGTTTAAGTAGTTCTAAGTTCTAGGGGACTGATGACCTCAGAAGTTAAGTCCCATAGTGCTCAGAGCCATTTGAACCATTTTTCAATAACGTTGTCATTATGACAGGGGTATAGTAGGCTATAACCTTTTCTAAAATGTTTGGAGCACATATCGAATAGGCCTAACAGCAGACGTAGAGAGACCTTTGAAGCGATTCCTAACAAGGATCGTAGAAGCTCAGACACCCAAAACTAAAGTGTAACAGAAAATGGAGTTTTCGGAATAAAGGTGAAACTGCTCCCGTGCAGGGTCAGTTTAGAGAACTGCTGTTCGAGATATCGCGGCTAACAGCTGACTCTACTGTACACCGTCCGTACAAAGAATTCCGAGACTGATTATATTCCGGCGTATAAGCGACGTCAGCGCAGTAACTAAGTTGGCCTCTTGAACTAACAACAGTAAATAATATATGTGCCTTCGGAGAGTCAACTGTGAGCAGGCACAGTGTTCGCTCTGGACGTGCGTCCGTAGTGTGTCACCGTTGCTGTGTCACAAATCGCAACTGAGCACCGTCACTAATTCAATTGGTCAAGACGTTCTCCAGAATGTTTTGATGAAGAGATAAGTATGCGACAAGTTTGTCCCTCACGCCTTGAATACCGAACAAAAACAACGATGCGTGGACGGCTGCCGCAACTTGACTGAAATGCAAACCGCGAACAGTTCTTTTGTGAAAGAATCGTCGCGGATGACGAGACGTGGTGTGAATCAAAGCGAAGCTACCACAAAACGAAAAACTGCAGAAATTAATACAGGACTACAGGGTCAACGTTTTGACGACATAACCGACAATCAAGCCAGTGTTCCACGCCAGTTTAAAAACATACCAAAGAAAGACTTTGCTGACCGTTTTACCTGGTTATGTGAGCATTCTGTGCGTTGTACTTAATTGAGGTTTGGGTGGGTGGGGGTACCATGTAGAAACACCTGAAGCGTTAAAACCACCATTTTAGCGTTTCTTTATTTTTTTAACAATCCAGCTACGAAACTTTTTGGTCTGACAGGCTATGTCTTCAATGGAGCAGAGAAGACTACGATGCGGGTGTTGGAAAACATGTAGACACTTTTTTCTCTCACTCAGTGCGTGAACGAGTCAGGTCAGTCAGTGCCTATTACTGATTCAAAGTTGCTTAAGTCAAGTTTTACACCGTACGTTGAAGAGCATCGCCGATGTCTGTCACCAACTATTTATCGTTTTAAATCATCTTTCTACGTGTCCATGCCGGTCCACCTGTTTGTGTAAAGTGATAGTCGCACTTTTCATCGACTGGAAACAGAATCAGTTACCTCAGCAGAATAAAGGGCAGCTGTCGATATGATAGCTGGCGCCAGACACTCATGCATGTTCTTAACACCGAGATACAAAACCGCTTTGGGCAGCGGGAAAAAGAACCATGAAATGCACATAGAACAGGAGCTCTTTGGCGGAATCCCAGAATGGATTTGGGCAGCCACAGGTGTGTAGTGCTACAAATCGTTTCACATGTCTTCCTCATTACAGGATAATTTTTCATATTTGGGACAATACGAATTTTGTGCCCGGGTTCCCGGGTTCGATTCCCGGTGGAGTCAGGGATTTTCTCTGCCTCGTGATGACTGGGTGTTGTGTGATGTCCTTAGGTTAGTTAGGTTTAAGTAGTTATAAGTTCTAGGGGACTGATGACCATAGATGTTAAGTCCCATAGTGCTCAGAGCCATTTGAACCATTTTCAACAATATGAATTTTTGTAAATAATGTGTCGCTATATGCTGAATGTTTGTGGCTCTGAGCACTATGGGACTTAAAACAGCTGAGGTCATCAGTCCCCTAGAACTTAGAACTACTTAAACCTAACTAAGCTAAGGACATCACACACATCCATGCCCGAGGCAGGATTCGAACCTGCGACCGTAGCAGTCACGCGGTTCCGGACTGAAGCGCCTAGAACCGCTCGGCCACCGCGGCCGGCGCTGAATGTTTATTAATATCCAGTTGCGTAGTTTGTATGTATGTGTTTGTTTGCAATATGTGTTGAACCACGTGGTCGCACAAGTATTGTGATTATTAAATAAACGCATTTCGTACGTAAATGTCTGAGTTCCGGCATATTTTATTTCGATTACCCCCCTCACTACATTTCCAGTTCACCGCTCAGCCTGTTTTATGTTTTGGGTAAAAATCAGATTCACGAAAATTTTTTATAGGAATCCGCAGCGTCACATGTAGGAATATTTCAGAGCGAGTCTTTCAGTCCTGCACCTCGGTGCATAAATGCATGCATGACTCTTTGGCGCCAGTGATCATATCGTAAGCTTCCTATCCTGCTACTCAATTAACTGATTGTGTGGACAGGGTGTGAAAGGTAACACTTAAAATGCTTAATATAAATGGGAATAGCGGCACGAACGCCAAGATGGATACTTTTCAACCATTCTATTGACCCATGCTAGGCCCAATGCACCAGTGTTTTCCTCGCGTCGTTTCAGTGTCAAATGTTCAAATGTGTGTTAAATCTTGTGGGGCTTAACTGTTAAGGTTATCAGTCCCTAAGCTTACACACCACTTAACCTAAATTATCCTAAGGACAAACACACAAACCCATGCCCGAGGGAGGACTCGAACCTCCGCCGGGACCATTCAGTGTCAAAGTTCATATGAAAGAAAGCTATCATTTCAATTAAACCTGTGTGCAATAATAATGTGTTTCATGCAGATCGTTGTCTGCGGCTGCACTCGCTCTGAAGGAGCTTCACTTAAAGAGTGGTTACTTCGCGTGTTTGCTAGAGAACCAAGTGATGATTTGACAGCTACACTGTGTCGTTCTCCACATGGGGTACCTCCGCTGTGCACTCCCTCTGCGACACGTATTCGTGTCGGCCGGCCGCAGTGGCACTCCGGGCATATATGGCCGCTGGTGTCGTAGCCATTTCGCAGCCGCCCGTTAAATTTATGGCGCATCAAATGGGAAATGGCGGCAGTAGCCTAGACAGCGGTAGTGGTCTCCATTATTGGATGTATCTTGGTCCAAAAATGTAACCCAACCAATTCCGTTACCAGAAATTGATTTCGTCTGAAAGTTTAGCATAAGCAGGCTTCTCTGATGGTTGCACAGTGTGTAGTAAAGTCCATGTAAATTTGTATCTCTAGTTGACAGTCTATCATCACGTTTTCTTTTTCTACGTTTTTATCCTTTGTGTAAGTCACATTGCATGTCTGCTCATTGGCGCTCCTAATATAAAACTGAGTGATTCATGTACTCACAGAACTTAGTAGCAGCACAGAAGCGTAGATTGTGCGTCTGCATTAGGTATGACTCATTGATACACTTGCTCGTACGGTGTAATAAGTAGAGCACCTGCTTTGGTGGGTCATATCTGTCTGATGGATTAACTTAGGGCAAATGGACCCCCCCCCCCCCCCGGATTACTATCTTTGTAAATGACACGACCTATTTCCCAACCTGATTTCGTGCTACATCTCGGATGATATCGTTAACGGGAAGTAAAATCCTAAATTTCATTTTTTTTGTTACATAAAATGAACCTCCACCCACAGACACATTTTTACTAAATCTACACAAATAAAAAACTTAAAGTACGTGGTCTACCATAAAAAAATTAGTTATGAGAAGAGGAAGAAGAAGTGCCCGTTACTTTCCACTGCAGTAGCAAGTAAAATCGCAACGAACGTCTAATACAAACGAAATCATGAGTTCACCTGCTTTACTCGTATTACGTGGAGTAGTCGTATGCCTAAATTATGGAGAAGATGAACGATCTTACACAGATATCTTTGGAAGAAAGACGTCGTTGTTTCAGGGAATTATTGGGCAAGTCCAGGGCACAAAAATTCGTGGAAAACTGTGAAATTGATACTACATAATGTTATATGTTCTAGAAAATTCACAATAACTAGATAAGGATAATAACGTAGTGATCAGATTGGTAGTGGAACAGGAAAGGATGCTTCGAAGAACGAAGAACAAAAAAAAAAAAAATTATCCTTTGAGTACTAACCTTCGGTATACACATAAATCATTTTTTAAAAATATTATTAATGTAAATAATGAAAGATGGTCATAGATCATGACATGTGTCTTTTCTAGAGCCTGAGTTAGAAGAAAATTTGTGTATTTTCTTGTCTTACAATCGAAAAGTATTGGCCTACTCAAATGGATGTATGCGCACCTTGCTTCATTATTTACGCGATCGGCTGAATTTCATAGCGCATATTCTTACTGCATTGTAGAAAAGCTCCATATTTTGAAGAATCTATAATTATGATGTCTGGTGAGCAGTACTAAGTTAACTGTTATGTCTCTTTAATTTCGTGTTCAGATTATTTTTAATGATTTTCAATTGTCTTACTTTTCTCTCATTTTGGCACTTTCGGCTGTATTTCCTGCATCCTACGTTTTGTCGCAGCTGAGTCGGTATTATCCGGCCAGATTTCGCTAGCGTGGTTCTGAAGGAATAAGTTGAACTGGGTTATCTGCTGTGTTACTTACAACGTAACACCAAATCACATACGCATTTTCATGGCTTAAAATTTTTTAAAGTGTTTTACAAATTCTCAAGCAAATAACTTCATAACATTTAATCCATTTAATTAGTAATTTCATGAATTTACTTATCTGTAGCCAATTTGCTCACAGAATACTTCTTTTGCATGTCACTTCTTTTGCTTTCGGACAGGGCTTCGAATCCGGACTCTTGCCTTTCACATGCAGCTCTCTAGGTAAGAGGTCTGTCACGTTGTGAGTCATGGCCCAACATAGGTAGTGTAAGGCATTCTTGCTCGCACACGTTTCTTTTGTGTCCTATACCTGTCTGGCGTAAAGGATAGCCTCTTTAGAATTCGGAAGAAAAGGGAGTGTGGCTGACTGAGGCTTTTAGTCGAGCCTCGAATGAGACGGTATTCGGCTCAGTCGGCTTGCCCACGCAAGGCAAACGTCGAACTTCGAGTTCGGACAGGGCGCACCCAGTCTGAAGCCGTCAGGAGCAGCAGAGGCCGCGTTTAATGGGTCTCCGCCCAGTGCTGTCTGCTGTTGCTGCCGTGAGCACCAGTATATAGCTTCCTGTCCAGACCGCAACCCAGGCGTCAACTTCAGGTCGTACTTGCAGGTGTAAGTAACCTTGATCTCTCGCTTAATCACTGTGATTATGGTCACTACATAGACAGAAGTTAAGGACAGGTGGTAAGATTACAATTCTACGTAAATGATAAATGTAATCAGACTGAAATAGTCAGATATACAAGGTGTATCACCAAGAATCATCCAATTTGGCATGTCTGTATTTCTGATACTAATAAACATGTAAAATGAATTTTGTTGCCGGCCGTGGTGGCCACGCGGTTAAAGGCGCTACAGTCTGGAACCGCGCGACCGATACTGTCGCAGGTTCGAATCCTGCCTCGGGCATGGATGTGTGTGATGTCCTTAGGTTAGTTAGGTTTAAGTAGTTCTAAGTTCCAGAGGACTGATGACCACAGCTGTTAAGTCCCATAAGTGCTCAGAGCCATTTTTGAACAGCATATGTCAATGCGGTATTCAGATTGTTCCCATTCTACATCGAGCATGTCTTGATCTACAGCTTCCACAGCTACTGTTATGCGACGACTCAGTTCATTCATAGCTGGTAACCGAGGCACAGAAATCCACCACAAGAAATAATCACATACAGTCAGGTCCGGTGACCTTGGAAACCACTAATGTAATGCTGAATCATTTGGTCCAGTGCGACTGATCCATCGTTCAGTAACCCTTTGATTTAAAAATTCCCGCATTTCCGGCAATGCACCATCCTGTTGGTCTCCAACTGCGGGAAAAGAAAATTCTCAAGCGTATCGAGATATGTGCTTCCTGTAACAATGTTCTCGGCAAAAAAAAATGGACCACACACCTTTCCCCGCGAAACTGCACAATATAAATTAAATTTTGTAGAGCCTCTTTCATGTTTTACAACTTCATGTCCTTGTTCCGTACCTCATATTCTCACGTTATGACAGTTCAACTTTCCATTTAAACAGAATGTTGCCTCGTCACTAAACCTAAGCGTGGAAGAAAACTGTCATCCTCCATCTTGCCAAGTATGAAATTACAGAACTCCACACGCTGTTATTTGTCACCTCCACGAAGAGCTTGCACTAGCTGACATTTGTATGGTTTCATGTGTGAACGTCGACGCAACACACGCCAGACGGACATCGGGGCATGCTGTGCTGCTGAGCTGCACGGCGAATGGATTTCTGCGGACTCCTTGTGAAACTATGGTGGATGCGTTGGACGTATGTATCAGACTCTCGGGAACGGCTCGGCGATTTGCCTTTAAGCAAAGAATCTGTTTCTCGTAATTGTTCATGCCATCATCTTATGCTCTGTGCTGTAGGAAGATCCACAGTATACCTAGTACGAAAGTCACGCTCAACACTTATTACTGACCCGCACTGCGCAAAACGTACAACACAAAACGCTTTTTGTTGTCCCGACACCCCATTTTTGGTCACACACTGCTGCTGCCTAGCGGGAACCAAGTAAGACTCGACAGTTTGCTCTTTCCAACGGCACGTTGTTCACGCACATGTATCAAAGAACACAATAGTTACGATTTTTTACAATCGGATGATTCTTTTTGATGCACCCTGTGTATTGAAGTAACAGACACATCTCACTTCATTAGTTAACATGATAACACTGAAGTGAGTGGCAAAGCGTGCTTAAGCTTTTTAAATTTAACAGATTATGGAAGCGGCAGTCACTGTTAGATCGACAGGAGAAAATCACACGTAATAATTACTTTAATACATGAGAAAATAACTATGAGCTGGCGAGAGATTTTGTGAAATGGTGCGACGACGGCAGTAGAACACTTAGCCCTACCTGAGCGGCAGCATATGTGCTTTGTGGTTCAGTTTTGATCGTGTTTTCAAGTTGTCATCGTAATACACTGACAAGAAAAATCCCAACACCAAAGAGTTGTGTGAGACAAACGAAAGCTCGTAGGCGTGTGTCTACATCTGAAAGATGAATTGTATTCAGACTTCGCGCTAGTCGCATAAGGGCGGCGCTAGTAAGCGCCACTACGAGGATGCACATCAGAGTCTGCTTTAAATACGCGCTGTTATGGCGATGAGCGTTTTCGTTTCCCAGAGAAGCACAGAAGCAAATATCCAGTTAACCGCTCGTTCACTTTCGCTGAGATGATCTATTACGATCGTACTAGTCACAGCGTACGGTTACAAGGGGAGGGGGGTAATCGTCACGCTCCCATACACCATTAGAAACAGGAATGCGAGGAGCAGCGCCTTTTTTTCGGGCGGTACACAACCAACTTTTTGTTTCATATGTTGGTGTCGGAAACAGGAAATTGCGCTCAGTTCATCTGCCACGAGTATATCAGCGTTTCTTGTTCTCTGGTGTTTTCACTGTTACAATCAGGTGTTTGGAATCTGTTCGTATCAGTGTTGAGTCAATCTAGTTTAAATCAAGGCAGTCAGTCATCAAAATGAGTAAAATAAGTAGTTGTTTTATGTTGATTAGTAAAAAAATTAAGACAAAAGAAATAGAAATGGCCTAACTGCGCTTAGTCGAGACAAGAAAGATTCTGTTTATGACTGTCTCGAATGTTGGACACTGTTGCAGAAAAATGACGGTTTAGAGAAAAGTGAGTGGGTGCATGTCAAGAATAAAATGTAGGCCTGTAAACTGTCCACTGATAACGGAAGTCTAGCCGTCGATAAACGGTTGGGAATGAAAATATCAGTGCAGTGGGCAAAAGATGAAATCAGTCATTTTCGAGAACTGAAGAGAAATATAGTCGATCACAAGGAGGGTCCCCTTTCACTCACTTCAAATCTATCATACGTGTAGATTCGTGGCTACTCCTAGGTCATCACTCATCATTATTCAGATGATAGGAAAAGCAAGAAGCAGTCTAGAAACAATTAGTGTACCTCGCCATATACATTAAAATTGTGGAAGTTGTTGGAATAATATTTTCTTTATGAGTACCGGCACCTTTTTCCCAGAAGAAAAGCGCTGACGAAAAGTATTTCTTTTTGCGTCGAAGTGCTGTGTGCTGGCTAGTTCTGTCATCGAGTATATTTTCCTCAGACGTCCGCCTCCGTAGCGTAGCGGTAGCGTTATCGCCTTCCACGCAGTGGGCCCGGGTTCGACTCCCAGCAGGGGACCGGGTGTTGTGTGTCCTTCATCATCATTGATTCGGAAGTCGCCGATGTGGCGTCACCTAGAAAGGACTTGCAATACGGCGGCCGAACTCCCCCGAATGTAGCCTCCCGGTCAACAGTGCCATACGATCATTTCCATTTTTGCTCAGACGGTTGAAGGAAACTTGAGCAAACGCTAAGTAACGATTAATAACGACAGCGCCGTCTGACTCAGTTGTCATTAGTCTCGCTACTTACATTGATAGAAACTGTTGCACCATTAAACATCGATCAACATTCATCAAATTTGTGTTGAGTAACGGATTTTAAAACAAACTCTGAGTCGATTCAGAATTGATGACCATCATCAACGTCAGTATGACGCACTTTTCTATTTGCTATAGCATGAGAGCAGACAGCCTTCATATGTCACCTTGACGCGAGTGAGAAACAAGCTGTATCACTTCATGATATTATCTGCATGGAGGCTCTCTAGGGTGGCAAATCGAGGGACTGGGGTGTCCAGCCAAGCTTCCGTATACTGCTCGAGGCGCGTGTGATGTGAACTATGACTACTGGAACAGTCCGGTTTCATGTTCAGTAGCTCCCCACTTTATCGTGATTCCAGAGGTTTGAGAGGTATGAGTCTCAAGGACTGCCGCTTCTTGTGAGATCCAGGTCGTCTCCTCACAAATTAACGTCGATCCTACCGTCACATATGGAAACGGCGATTATCGCTATAAACGACAAAATGCTGCTGAATATCCAAGTTTATCCTGGCTCTACAAAATGTGTGTCTTCGTTGTGTGTCGTGTGGTCTCAGTGATAAATGACATACGACAGTTCGAGACTCCAATACAGCTTCCAGGTTTGTGATGGTACTCTGCTTGGAAGCTCTGCCACCATTTCATGTACTGTCGTCTATTCGGCAGATCCAGTCTAACAATCGTAAGATTTTTCGAGCTGTAGTTCTTATGGAAAGTCTGTAGCTCCTCTTCTTGCTACGCTGATGCCCCTAGTTCTTTTCGTCGCCAATACTTCCGCAGTTACTGCACTGCAGCCAACTATCTGTGCGATCTGCCGTTATGATGCTCCTATGTCCCTCATACCAGTGTTTCCACCTTTCTCAGAGTCCGACAGACGGTGATGAACTGCACTTACACTCACTCAGGGAACTGCTGTGTTGTGATCTCCAGCTGGAAAGTTGCAGTAACGATAGACACACCCAATGGCGATCATGTACGAGGCATGTTCAGAAAATAAGTGCACTAGATTTTCACATCTTTTGACAAAACTGCATTTAAAAAAAATACAGGATAATTTTGATACAGCTGTTGACTATTTCTCCACGCAATCGCAATCCCATTCAATGCATGGGTGAGCCCTTGTACCACCTTCTCTACGCCCTCCTCGAAGAGACGTCCCATCATCTCCTCCCACCACTTCAAACCCTCTTTCTGCACCTGCGTCGGTTTAAAATTTAATTCCACTCGTAAGTGACTTCAAGGAAGTGAAAAGCTGACAATGTGAAGGCACAAACTGAGAGGAATACGGGGGTGGTTCAATACGTCCCCCCCCCCCCCCCAAATTTGTTCAAGAGCGCCTTAGTGGCTAAGGCTGTGTGAGGACAGGAGTTATTGTGCAACACACTCTTCTCGCCATCAT
The DNA here is from genome assembly GCF_023864345.2 of Schistocerca serialis cubense. Lineage (NCBI taxonomy): Eukaryota > Metazoa > Arthropoda > Insecta > Orthoptera > Acrididae > Schistocerca > Schistocerca serialis. The sequence goes on along the minus strand of NC_064639.1, from coordinate 532,752,252 downwards.
TCCAGTCCTTCTGTTTTGAATACTCCTTTTGAGTTTTTTTTAGGGCCTCACAACGTCGTTGTTCATTGATGATCACCCCCTGATGCAGAAATTCTGCCAAAATGATGCGTTTTCGGTCGCAAATCTCTGAGACCATGATTTTTTGCCTGAAATTGTGGTTTTGAATTTTTTGGCAGAGGGGAATTGGTGTGGCGCTACTGCCTTTTTGACTTAGACGTGTAATGAGACAACGACTTTTCATCTCTAATCATAACAGAGCTCAGAAAATGCTCACTTTCCAATGCACGTCGCTTAAGGCACTTGGGGGCACTTTTGACCTAGTTTTTCTTGGTCTGCTCTATCAGCTGTTTTGGGACCGATCTTGCGCGCAGTTTCCAAATGGTTCAAATGGCTCTGAGCACCGTGGGACTTAACATCTGTGGTCATCAGTCATCTAGAACTTAGAACTACTTAGACCTAACTAACCTTAGGACATCACACACATCCAAGCCCGAGGCAGGATTCGAACCTGCGACCGTAGCGGTCGCGCGGTTTCAGACCGAAGCGCCTAGAACCGCTCGGCCACAACGGCCGGCGCGCAGTTTCCCGTATCCCATAGTTTACCCGAGTGTCTCGTATAAGAGAGAATTTTGGACAGTTGTGGAAATACCGCAGAAATTCATCCACTCTCAATCGGCTGTCTTGACGAACAGTTTCCTCGATTATTTTCACTAATTCATCAGTCAAATTGGAAGGTTTTCCACTCCTCTGTTCATTATGAACATTTGTTCTGCTTCCACTAAACTCCCCACTGCGCTTAAATGCACGTTCTGCTCAGAGGATTTCCCTCTCTCACTACTACTCAGCATTTTCAACCCTCAAAAAACAAAAACTCACAAGCTGTTTTAGTCACTTACTTCATGAACATGCCTCGTACACAGAGGGCGTGGAAGTATCAGTGCAAGCTGGCAGCGTTCGGTCAAGATTTTCATGATATAACACTTTCCATTTCTCTCGTAGTATAAGACGAGCCGTGCAGTTTGAAGGCGGAGCTGGTGTGGTCCGGTGGCGCAGTAAACAGCACTTGCTATGCAGACCTTCGTGCAGCGCTTACCCCGGGCTGCCAGCTGACGGCAGCGGCATTCGCATCTGCAGCCAGCGCCATCCCGCATAGCAGGCGCGGCAGTGGGCGGTAGGCGCGTCACGCGTGCAGCGCGCCACACGTAGCCGCGCAGCGGCCAGCAGCCAGGCAACGCCACTCGACGCGGTGCGTGTCGCGCCCACCTGCTCGCACAATGGCCGCGTAATTGGCGGGCGAGAGGCGCCGCGCCGCGCCGCGCCGCGCCGCGCCACGCCGCCATTGTAGCCTCTCGCGCCATTACACCCCTGCAATGACCCGGGGCCGTGCTCGCCCTGCCCGCCCCTCACTCCACACACAGCGCACACACAAACGCTCACAGACACAGATGCGCGCACGTAACATCCCAGGTCCCAGTGACGTCACCGAGGTCTGTGCTCTGAACCTCTTCCCCACTGTATTACAATCGTTCTGTTACAACTTCTGCACCACTTGTTAGCAGCAGACACAGCGACTGCGCCAAAGACTGAGACGGCGTGGAGTTTTACAACTATTTATTGAACTTTCTTTACAATTTCTCCCTCGTCGTCGCTGCTCAGCCCTGCGGATCCCTCCGCCTGGCTGCTGCTGTGTAGATTCTCCGACAATGCGCCGCTGATCGCACTCGGGAGCCTCAGGCCACCAGTGCTCCGCTGAAGTCAGGATGCCCTGTGGTTGAGATGAAATCGTCGCTGTGAGGTCGGCTGCCGACGCCTGCTGCACCGGCGGCTGGGAAGCCGTCAGTCGCGATGTCCGCGAGGTCCCATCACGGACGGACCACGCACCGTGGGGCCGGGTTGCCGTGATGTCCGGGCGTCAGTGCCCGGGGGCGCCTGTAACCGAGACCGTGTTGCGGCCGATCCTGCTGGAAGTGCTGTAGTTAGTCAGCCGTGGTGCCGACCGAACACGGGCCGACCTCCAGAGCTGGCGGCAAACGGATGACTCCTGCAAGCTGGAACAGACTTCCGGAATCATCACCTACGAAGATTGAACATTCGGACGCGGACCACGTGCGTCCTCAGATCCGAACTGCTACCTAATGGCTTCTGTCTGTTGCTGCCTGCGCTCCACTATTTATATCCGGCAGGAGGACGTTTCATACCCTCGGTGGTAGCTTTTTGTTATTACTTCCACAGTATATTGCAGTGTAACTTATCGTGCTGGCCTCACTTCCCCTTACTCAGCACTCTCCACGCACTGTGCAGCGCTTACTTCGCAACAAAAATGGCTCTGAGCACTATGGTACTTAACATCTTTGGTCATCAGTCCCCTAGAACTTAGAACTACTTAAACCTAACTAACCTAAGGACATCACACACATCCATGCCCGAGGCAGGATTCGAACCTGCGACAGTAGCGGTGGACTGCTACGGTCGCAGGTTCGAATCCTGCCTCGGGCATGGACGGGTGTGATGTCCTTAGGTTAGTTAGGTTTAAGTAGTTGTAAGTTCTAGGGGACTGATGACCACAGAAGTTAAGTCCCATAGTGCTCAGAGCCATTTGAACCATTTTTTTGACAGTAGCGGTCACACGGTTCCAGACTGAAGCGCCTAGAACCGCACGGCCACACCGGCCGGCCACTTCGCAACACCTCGGTCGCCAGCTTGCCTCTGTTTTGCTATTCTCCACTGCATGAAGCAACACTTACTACATGTGGCCGCAACAGTTCTAAGAAACGTCTAACATGTACACTATCTGATGAAAAGTATCCGGATACCTATTAGTGGACATTTATGACAGCTGGAGCTCTGATGGGAACAATTACAATGAGGTGTCTTGATGTCTGTGGAGGAATTTCAGCCCACTCTTCCTCAAGGGCCGAAACCAGAGAAGTTGACCACTGAGATCTGAAGCAAAGCCGACAATCTGACTTAGTGCAGGGGTGTGCCACTGGGTTCAATCGAGGCTCTTGGCAGACTGGTCCATACCAGGAAGATTATTCTCCACAAACCATTACCTCACAGATGCTGCATTGTGACGGGGTTTCTTCTCATGCTGGTACAAAGGTCATTATCTCCGAACTACTTAACTACCGTAAGCAGTCACAATGCTTTAACATCTCTTACATCTTTCCACATTTGCTGTCAGATAGTGAGCTTTCAGCCAACAAGACCTTTGTTGGAGATAGACAACACACACACACACACACACACACACACACACACACACACATACACACACACACACACACACACGCACACAAACACACACTCACTCAAACGCAGCTCACACACTCATGACTGCAGTCTCTGGTTGCTGAGGCCGAACTCCAGTGTGGCCTCAGCAGCCAGAGATTGCGGTCATGTGTGTATGAATTGCGCTTTCGTGAGTGTGTGAGTATATGTTTTTGATATCTGACGAAGGCCTTGTTGGACAGAAGCTCACTTTCTAACAGCCTTTTTATTGTGCCTATCCACGACTCAAAATCTCCGCTATGCGGTGAGTAGCACCTATTCTTTTCATAATGAAACTTATTCTTTACAAATGGCGTTAAACCACTGGCAACAGTAGCGACTGTAAAACTGGGAGTGTTTGTGAAATTAATTCTAAGAAAAGCAGATGCCAGATCAGGAGAATATTAATGAAACGTAACTTATCCACAAAAAAATGATTCGCAGCATATTCATTAACCAACACTAGAGTATTGCTCATTTGTGTGGGACCCTAGCAAGTTGGATTAATAGAAGACATGGAGAAGATTCAACGATGAGCGATGTAATCAGTCACATATTTTTGTGTTAGACATTACCAGAGAGGCGTTGAGTCTATCGGAAGGGGGGGCTACTGCTGAAATTCGGGCATCATGCGTTCGCAGAAGAGTCGGATAACCCATAACTTCGTCCCACATATGTCTCGCGAAATGATGCTGAATAAAACTCACAAGAGTATTTTTTTCCGTTAAGCCACAGATATATTCAGAGCAACTGTATCCGACGTAACACGGGCAACAATGAACTATCCTTATTACATATCTCACGTACTGATTATGAGATTAAGATAAATAAATGCCCCTGGTTGGAAACACAGATCATCTGTCCATACACGAGTGAAATAGGGTAGGGCTTATCTCATATTGTTGCGGAGTACCTTCGCTAAGAATAGTGCAGCTTCTTGCGGAGTATGTACGTACAAATTCAATTTGAAAAATTCTCGGACAGGAAGAGACATATTGATTTTTATTAGGTCAAAATCTGTTATCTATCGACATATACCATTTTAGGTGAACGGGTTGTTTTCAACAGTTTTCCAGCCAGAGAATTACACAGTAGAAGTATTATCTCCCAATGTCTTCAAACTAATAATCATGACGCTTTCAAGAAGCTTACAACTTGTCCTATCACAAATGTCTTTAGATGCAGAAACATGTGGAAAGCAGGTTTTAGACACAAATTAAACACTGCTGTGCTTGCTTCTAATTTTCATTATGTATTTCAAGCCAGATATAAGGTAAAACTTCTTTAATTCTTCAGTTGCACTATCCTCCGTCACGTCAGTTCATTATTCCTATCGAAGGAATGAAAAAATGAAAAAAAGACGTTTTCAGTGATGGAAACGATCAGTTGAAATATATAAGTAACTTAAGCAAATCAAATTTATCCATTTTTCTGCTATAAATTCCGGATATCTCCATCACCAGATTGATTCATTTAAGTTTACAATAAACTGAATATTCTTACATTACATTTTTCTAAGCCACTTTGCATCTGTGATACCAAACACAAAAAAAGTATTTGTGTTTGATTCAGTATATAAGCAGTAACACGAGGGTTATTTGCAAAGTAAGGTCCGATCGGTTGCAAAATGGAAACCACAGCGACAATCCAATGACGCTATGCACAGATGAGTAGGGCACTGCCTCTAATATGCACTCGCCCTTTTCAGTTCTGAGTTAGCAATTAAAGATGCCTAGAAAACATTGTCTCCCACCAAGTAAGAGCGTCAACTGAGAGATTTCGCCTGATTTCATCTCTTGACCATACAGCAGAGCTGCGTGCCCCCGTGTAAAATTGCCGCTTTAGTTTCCCCTTGATTTCAGCAGTTTGGAATATCAGCGTAGCAAGTTCGTTTTGGTTAATGTTACAAGGCCAGATCAGTCAATCATCCTGACTATTGCCCCTGCAAGTATTGAAAAGGCTGCTACCCATCTTCAGGAATCACACGTTTGTCTGGCCGCTCAATAGATATTTTTCCGTTGTGGCTGCACCTACGGTACGGCTATCTGTATCGCTCAGACACGCAACCCACCACACCGATGGCAGTGTTCATGTTTCATGGGGAGAGCTAACTGTTGCAAATAACACTTTTTTGATTTCCATTTCGCTACAATTCGGACCTTACTTTTCGAATAACCCTCGTGTAAGTAAATATATTTCAGTGGTTTTCCGAATATAATGAAGGATTATGTACTAGGAAGTAATGATAGCAACTCCCCCATCCCCCCCTCCCTCTCTCTCTCTCAGTGTGTGTGTGTGTGTGTGTGTGTGTGTGTGTGTGTGTGTGTGTGTGTGTATGTGTGCGTGTATTTTTCTCAGTGAAATTTCGTGGCAGATTTTCTGTATGTTTTGATCTGTAATTTCTATTTTGGCTCGTCCACTTAATCATCTTTAACATGGATACGCTTCCTGTTAGTCGCATGTTTATTGACTGTCAAAGTGAAAAATGATTCTTCTTAGGTTTCTTAATCGATTTTAGTTTCTAGTTGTTCGGTTTTCTCCGACTTGGCATAGTAGTCTGAAAGAAATAGGAACATCACAACTGTTTTAACAGACTGCACAAGCAAAACTATTCCAGAGACTGACGCGATACTTGATTCATCTCACTGCGCAAGTTCAGCTTGCATTAGTACCATCGCCGATCGAAGCTGAAGAACTTTCTCTTTATCTGGTACATGAATTAAGCTACAAATTTCTGGCTTACACAGCAACGTCTTGGCAGATGGGCAGGTGTTGGGTTACATAAGGGCCGAGGATGTTAATGGAATTACCGGATAACTATACACTCCAAAGTGGGGAAAGTACTTTAAAAGACAGTCGTCTCAGCACTTTAACCGACCCATCTGTATGCTCTCCCCAGCAGGGTTTTACGTGTTCCGTAACTCTCTTCTGTAACACTCGTCCTACATTCATCGGCTCGAGACGGGCAGAAGTTGCGACTGTGGGGGTCCCGGCCAGGGCGTGGCTTGCCTTATTCATCAGCCGGTGACTCACCTGCGGGCCGTCTTTTATGCATCAGGCCTCGGAACTGGCCGTTCCTCACTTGTGGAGTTATTCCGCTATTTGCTCTTCTTCCACTCTCTTTCCTCCTGCTCCACCTTCGGCACGTCTATTGCGTTCCCTTCGCCGACTCTTTTCTTCATTTCTTCCAGCTTTACCCGAAATGGAATTTACATCCAGCGGCGAGGCTGTTCTTTTCGCCTTATATTCTGGCCTCGCCGAGGTGCGCGCCAACTTTCATCGGCAGTGGCACCTTCCCTCCTGCGGCGCCAGCGAAATGTTCCCCCCTCACAGCGGGCCTCCCTCTTGGGCTATTCCTCCGCGGGCCGACGTCGCCGTCGCCTTATTCGTTTCCCGGTGCAACATCGAAATGAAAAGAACAGCAAATCTGACTGAGGAGAACGAACAGGGTGTCGTAGTGCCGTGAAGAAAGACCACTACTGTGCTACGTGTTGCAAAACACGACACGCTGTAGCAAAAGAAAAATTTAATTCATCCGTTGAAGATTCCCTAGTCAAATGGTTCAGGTAAACGGTACCTCCTACTGCTTCTCAACACTGTAATTAAAGAACTCAGCGCTCGTCATGTAGAGGTTTATTTCATTTCAGGAATAATCATCCAGACAACAAACGTTTTGTGATGTTATTGATTTGCGCCTAAGGCAAAGCAAACTTATATCCCTTCATCTAAGACACTACCTGACCACAAGTACTTATTAATACGCGTGTATCAACTCTTCAACTTCATGGCTGGGGACTTTCCAATGTATCTAAATGTATGTGGAGGAATGGCAGTCCACTCTTCCTCGAGAGCTGAAACCAGGAAGGTAGTCATGTTGGACGTCGGGGTCTGGTGCAAAGCCGATGGTCTAAATCATTACGAAGGCATTCCAAAGTGTTCAAGTCGGGACTCTGCGCGAACCAGGTCATACAGAAATGTTTTTGTCCGCAAACTATTGCTTAATGTCAGGGTGCATTGTCATAGTGATACAGTTACCGCCTTTGAACTGCCCCCTACTGTACACAGTACTCAATGCTCCAAAATGTGTTCATGCCCTACCACATCTGGCGTTTTCTTAAGCACAATAACGGGACCATACGCTAACAACGAATCGTACCAATACCATTACACGACTTCCTCTATACTTCACTGCTGGCAAAATACACTGCGGCGACTGAAGTCATGGGATAACTTTATGCGCATATACAGATGGCGGTAATATCGCTTACACAGGGTAGGAAAGGGCAGTGCATTGGCGAAGCTCTCATTTGCACGAAAAGGTTTCCGACGTAATTATGCCCGCACGACGAGAATTACGAGGCTTTGAATGTGGAATACCAGAGACACATGTGACATTCCATTTCGGAAATCCTTAGGAAATTCAATATTCGTAGACCCACAGTGTCAAGAGTGTACCGAGAATACCAAATTTCAGGCATTACCTCTCACCACGCGCAATGCAGTGGCCGACGACCTTCACTTAACGACCGAGAGCAGCGACGTTTGTTAGTGCTAACAGACAAGCAACTCTGCGCGAAATGATCGCGGAAATCAATATGGAACGTACGACGGACGTATCCGTTAGGTCAGTGCGACGAAATTTGCCTGGCGGTAATGGGCTACGGAAGTAGAGGACGATGCGAGAGCCTTTGCAAACAGAACACATCGCCTGTAACGTGACTCCTGGGCTCGTGACCATATGGGTTGGACCCTAGAAGACTGGAAAACCGTAGCTTGGTCAGATGAGTCCCGATTTCAGATCATAAGAGCCTATAGTAGTGTAGGGTTCGAGTGTGGCGTAGACGCTACGAATCCATGGATTCAACTTTTTTTTTAATCAGTACCGGCGTTAGACTGTTTTTTCTTTGCAGTGTTACATTTACATGATCACGATTTCGGGTTCAAAGTGCCATTATCAAGTGTTTCAATGTTATAGACTTATTATTATTTATAAGTGTTAAAACACTTGATATTGGCACTTTGAAGCTGAAATCATGATCGTATAAATGTAACACTGCAAATAAAAAACAGTCTAATGGCGGTACTGACATTAAAGAAATATTTTATGACTGTGACCCCACATTATGAAAAAATTATTCCATGGATTCAAGTTGTTAACAAGGCACTTTGCAAGCTGGCCTGTGTTAACATGGAATAGACTGGGTCCTCTGGTCCAACTGAACCGATCATAGACTGGAAATTGTTATTTTCGGTTATTTGAAGACCCTTTTCAGCCATTTATGGACGTCTCACTCCCAAAAAACGATGGAATTTTTATGGATTCCATGTAACTGGGTCACAAGTGCTCGCAAGTGGTTTGAAGAACATTGTAGACAATTCGAGCGAATGATTTGGTCCCCTAGATTGCCTGACGTAAATCCCATCGAACGTTTATGGGGCATGATCGAGAGATCAGTTTGTGCACAACTTCCTGCAGCGGTAACACTTCCTCAGCTATGGACGGCTATGGAGGTAACATGGCTCACCATTTCTGCAGTGGATTTCCCACAATTTTTTGACTCCATGCTTCGTCGAGGTGCTGCACTGCACCGGGCAAAAGGAAATCCGACTCGATATTAAGAGGTATCTCATGATTCTTTTAAAATTCAGTGTATATCATTGCAGATAACGTACTGCAGACATTCATCAAAACTTAACCCTTCCACCAAATGGTGTAGTGTGACTCATTGCTGTAAACGGTCGTTTCCATTCATTCATTGTCCAGTGGCGACCGACTAAAGTCGCTTAGAAATGACCACAGAAATGCGAGGCATATCAGGAGCTGTTTAACCATTATGACCCATTCTTTTCAACTACTCACGCACTGTCATTGTGCTAGCTGGACTACTGGTTACTCTTTGGAACTCACGAATAATTCCTTCCATTGGTTTCACTCGACTTTATACGATCACCCTCCGTGATGCTCGATGGTTCGTGTCCGTCTTTTTTTTATTGACCAAAAACAGTAACAAAAATAGCTACAATGAAATGACATAAATAAGGTGACAGATAATTGCAGTCATAAATTTCAGCATTCAAAGAATGAGTCTTTAGCAGTAGCACAATTTAGCACCTTCACTGTCACCTTCAACTGGTGGCAGATCAGTCAGTACATCCTGTCTGTTTGGTCATGATTTAACTGTAGTTGTTGTTTGAGTTGTCTGCTTCATAATCACAGCCCCAATAGCCGACCTGTGCCACTTCAGATGAATTTAAAGGTCACAGCTGGATTTATTACTCAGGAGACATCCACGTTCGAAGCGACTGGGCTATCCTGACTGTTCCATTCTGCAGCAACAGCTTCTCTTCTGCGTCCTGATTTCTAATGTATGCAACCCTCACCATTAGCCTCATACTCTCTGATCTCTACATGTTCTGATCGATCCCCTACTGTTTGAGTAGGTAGTAGTTCTCCTGCAGCACAAGGAAGCTGGAGATCTGTGTTATCGCATAAAGAAGTATTTTTTATTAATTTTTCTGAAGAACATTGTAAGAGGTCCATGATTAAGGAATTTGCTGCTAGCGCACTCGAGCAGATGTAATTTCGATGGATTGCTCACTCGCTGCCTGCGATATGTAAGCTATAAGAGGATCTCAGACCAGAGAGCAGTGTTGACTGCAGTAGGAACTGTGTAGCAGTAGGAGCAAGTAGTTGCTAGCAGTCTGGTGTATCGTGCTGGCTGGGCTGGTCGTGGGGAGCGATGGTGAAGCCTGAGCGATATAATATAAGGTAAAAGCAGCCTCGCGCATATGTACTATTGTTATGTCAAGCCCCATGTAAATGTTTTTAAAAAATATCTTAATAATAATCTTTCTTATAAAAAATTAACTTTTGATAATCATTCATCTCAATTTAAAGAACTTACTAATTTCTCCAATCCATGGTCATCCCGATTATTGTAAAGAAAAATCAGTTGTTTCTTTTTATACATGACAAATCTATCGGCCAGCATTGCAAAGGGCTGAGCCAGAAAAATTTCTTTTAGGAGCAGATATATACGCGTTATCCGGCGACCTTACTGAGGTAAGAATTTTCAAGTTATTCAGAATGATCTTTCAGGGCCATGAGGCAGCGCTGCTGACGTCCAAAATTCACCAGTTTAAGTTCACAGTCACTATTGAAAGGTTATAAGTGAGACACATTTTTTATTGAGAGATTAGTCTCATTGTATTATTGGTAGGTTACGAAATTTTACTGTTGGGAGGTTATTAGACGTATTATTTATCTGTGGGGAGGTTACAACATTCTTTCCAGTATTGCCAACCACTGCAGGTCCCCTGTTCACAGTCATAGGACCCTACTTTCAGTTCATTTTCTGGGAGGCGCTTTGTAACCGAACGCAGGGAGGACACAATGCTGCGAGTAGTGAGTTGCGCGGCGGGAAGCGTTGGGGACCGTCCTAATCGAAAATCCATCGCACGGCGCAGGACGCGGTTCTTATGTTGTCCGGCGCAATTCCATTTGGTAGCGCAGGGCTTCTGCGCTGGAGCGCGCAGCTGCGCCGTCCGGGGCAGTCGCCGAGGAAGCCGGCTTCCACCTGCCGCTGTGCGAGCCTCTAATGGCCCCAGAGAGGGCCGCGCCGCAGGGCCTGCTCTGTGCTGCAGCACCGGCGTTTTTCACGCCCTCAGGTCGTCCAGCCGTAGATAACGCTCACAAAGAAACTTCTCCGAACAGCAATGACGAGATAAAGCCGTTTTTCATTCATAATTCTTTAATGGAAAATGAAAGATGAGCTGTCCACATAACGCAGAAAGGTCGTAATACGGTGGACGCACTAAGAGTAATTTTTCAAACCGTGTGCTGTAGACTTAGTGTAATGCAGTTACTCAGAATAAAATTGCAGAGCACATACGCTGTTTAGTCTGTACATTATGACCACCTGCGTAGTAGCCGTATTGGTCTATTTTTGGCGTGCCATACAGCAAAGATTCTGCTTGACACGGAGTCGACAACTCCTTGGTAGGTTTCCGGGGTTATGTAGCATCAGATGTCTACGCACAGGTCACGCATTTTCAATAAATTTCGTGACCGCGATTTGAGGGCGTGGAGCTGACATCCCGTAACAAAAAAATGTTGAAATGTTTGTGAAATCTTATGGGACTTAACTGCTAAGGTCATCAGTCCCTAAGCTTACACACTACTAAACCTAAATTATCCCAAGGACAAACACACACACCCATGCCCGGACTCGAACCTCCGCTGGGACCAGCCGAACACTCCATGACTGCAGCGCCTAGACATCCCGTAACATTCCATAGGTATTCCATCGGGTTAAGATCAGGCTTATCTAGTGGTGAAGACATCAACGTGAGGTCACCATCATGCCCCTCAAATCATTATAACACGATTCTGTCCTGGTAATACGGACATTTACCCTACTGAGAAATGCCTTCGCCATCGTATTCCTCAGTATGGTGCCATCGATTGCTACCACATATCCCACGTGAATATGCCCCATGATGTAATATTGTTCCCAAGGACCTGCGCAGAGCATGTTTAGACCAGCTGTTCGCCTGGATGACAGTATATCCGGACAGGACCGCCGTCGACCTGATGAAACTAGAAACGTGAGTCATAGAACTAGGCGTCACGTTTCAATTGATCTAAGGTCGAATCTCCATGATCTCGTTCCCACTGCATTTGTACCTGACGAAGTCGTTGGGTCAACATACAGAAGGTAGACATGTTCCATGAGTGAACGCTGTGCTCCGAAATACTGTATCAGCATTGCACTCTGTCATCAGATCTGTCACAGATTGCCGCCTGTCTTGATTTACAAAGACGCATGTCTCCGATATCCACGTTCTGTAATGAGACACGGACGTCCAACACCTTCTCACCTACTCGTGGTTTCAGCATTCTTCAACCACTTCCCACAAATGCTCACGACGGTAGCACGCGAACTGCTAACCTGCTTCGCCGTTTCTCTAATACTCATCTAGAAGTGAGTGACTTCCAGAGGACGGTCCATTGTCCAATGAGCTCATACGTAGTGCAATAGGTCCTTAAGAATGAATCATAAACTGTAACAGAATTGAGTTTCAATAACAGTGAACTAGTGTTAAAAGATACCCTCGGCTATTAATGCTATTTGCATAATACAATAACCACTGGGGCACTTCACAGGTTGCCGTAGTATTCGAGACCTCTTCTGGAACATATGGCACATTTTTTATTAATTTAAAAATTCTGAAGTATTTCTATGAATGGTTATCTCTTATTCCACTAAGCCGCATGCAAGTGGTGACGCAGTGGCTTTATAAAATGCTACATTCCAGAATGAAATTTTCACTCTGCAGCGGAGTGTGCGCTGATATGAAACTTCCTGACACGTTAAAACTGTGTACTGGCACACAGTTTGAAGCTGCCAGGAAGTTTCAAATGTTACATTTTTCTTTGTCATATTGTTCAAGGAAAATTGTACCGTTTTCCAGTGGTAGCGACGGTTTCGGGTTGTTTTGCCGTCTTGTGGGGATGTGAAACTTTACAAAACACCGTCGAAATAGAGTACTCGACCTTTTCTCTGTCGCTTTCTTATACAGCCCTCAGTGAACTACAGAAAGGGACAGTGCTACCACCCAGAGTAGCACACAAACATGGCTGCCATATACTTGCCCGATAACCGTCCTGAATACCCACAAAAGCAGCCCTTTCGCCTGCACACACCTTAATCTCAACAGTAAGTTTGCATCTTGCACTTCAACGTTTGCTTGGACACCAGTCAGTTTTACAAGCTAGAGCAAGTGAAGGAGAGTACGAAGAACACGGCGACGCTATACTGTAGCTGTATGAACCTATACTTCATCCGCGGTCCAGAATACGTATGATATACAAATTTCTGCACTCTGCGAAAGGAAAAAATGGAGAAATATCAAGGTCAAAATGGTGTTTTGACCTTCTTAATTCATGGTTCTTAAACTAAATGGCATGAAATCTTGCACTACATGCAGCCATAGAGTTATGATACTGTGGTCCTTGCCGTGTCTAAACAGTAACGTGTCAAAGACCATTGTGGTTGAGTCCAACGCTGTTAAGAGTTTGTTCTACCGACCAAGTCTGTATTGGTTTTTGAAGGCTTCCTACGTCCATATTCTCTTTGGTAATGTAAAAAGACGTACGCAGATTCACCAACGAAATATGCTTGTCTTCAAGGTGAGATAGTAATCTACCTTAAAAAAATATTGAATGGGTGATTATCAAACGTGTAAAACTTTGGTAAGCTTTGTGTACTTCCCGTCAAATTCATTTCTTGGGGCACGAGACGTTCTCAGAATCAACTAATTAGCTGTTCAAAAATAAAACTTCTGGAACCTTGCGCCATCTTGATAAATTTGTGCGGGAGCTTAAGATTGTAGACAAATACATGTATGTGGGTCCCACCTTTCTGAGTTTCCAGTCGATCTTCTGGTGTTGCCACTCCTCTTGCGTAACTGATGGAGCATGGTGATAGTACTGTTCCATCTAGCTACAGGAGATTAGTGTCTCTCGCTAGCCAAAGGCGTAGTGAGTTAACCGTTACTGCAGCCTCTATGGAAGGCCGTGTGCGCGAAAGAATAATACAACACATGCGTGTGATTGCTCGGAGGAGGCGGAAGCCTAAAGAAAACGGAAAGTAAAGGCTGGCCGCGAAACCCAGCCGCCTAACACGAACTAGTGTGCCAGACCGGCGGTTAGCCGACAACCAAAGCGCTGGCGAATGTCAGTGCGGTCTGCAGCGGATTGCGCGATCTGCGTAGAATGAGTGCCGGACACTAGACTGATGGTAATTTGTAATAATTGAATTCCTATCAGGAAAGCAAAAGAGCGTCGTCACGTGTTCAAAGAGATTATTAAGTTTTTCATCCACCATAACGGGTTTATTTCTTGAGGCTTGCAGCTGCATACTCCCAAACGATTTACAAAACAGGCAGCCAGTCTTGGTTGGGCCAATAGATGATGACCTAAGACGTGTAGGTTGACCAACTCAGGAATTAAGCCCACAAAGACGTCTCTCCATGTCCATAAAACTCTGTACGCCGTTAAACACGTGTAATTTTGGAGACACTACGAACCCAAGACATTACCACATATAACACGGCGCAGGAAAACTGTAGGCATTCAAAACAGCTTCCAGCCATCCCGGATGGGTAAATATAGGTCCGGTATGCTTTTCAGGGGAATCTTTTACCGCTCCTCCTGTAAAAGGTAATGTTCACACAGATGGATACCGATCATGGACCCTCCTCTCCAAAGCAGACCACAAAGGCTCAATAATACTGAGATATGGTGACTGTGACAGCCAGGAAAGATGCGACAATTCATTCTCGTGCTCACAAAAAGAGTCCTGGACGATGCGAACTGTTGAACAGTGGCTTTGCCGTCTTCAGACACAGACTCACCATTGGAGAACTAATATTGTATCGTGAAATGGACCTCATCGGAAAACTGGCACTTAACCCTTGTCAGTAATGCGAGCTTCCAGCATGAGTCCCATGGAATAACACGATATGGCTGCCCAAGTCATCACTGAAACCCCGCCATGTTTCTCTCATGGGACGTAACTAAGCTAGAAGTTGGAAACAGTGTGAAACAAGACTCATGCGACCAAATGACGTTTCCTCCATTGCTCTATGGTCTAGGTCTTATGGCTTCGGCAACACATTTTCTTGTTACGGACATTTGCATCATTGATGAGTGGTTTTGGGTTTCCAGCTCACTCTGAAAATCCTTGCTTATGGAGTGCTCCTTTCGTGTTGTTTTGGTTCTGATAGTGTCCGTGAGTGCGGCATTCAGTTCTGCTGTAGTCCTCTTATTTTTCGCCACAGTACTCAGTTTGTCACCATCACTCAAGAAACAATTTCGTCCGCGTTGTGGCTTAGCGGATGATGTTTTTTGGCTTTTAACTGGACGCATTGTAAATCTTTGATATGGTGTCTCTTGAAACACCAAACACTTGGGCTATCTTGTGCTGCTACCCACGGAGTAGAGGCCGGGAAAGGAGTATGGATGAGCTGACGAGTTTACGCCCACAGGCGTCAGCGATACAGTGGTATTTGCATCACCGCGGACACTGAGCTGACAAAAGTCATGGGATACCTCCTAACATCGTGTCGGACCTCCTTTTGTCCAGCGTAGTGCAGGAACTCGACATGGCGTCAAATGAGCAAGTGGCTGACAATTCCTTGCAGAAATATTGAGCCATGCTGCCTATGTAGTCGCCCATAATTACGGAGGTGTTGCCGATGATCTATTTTATGTGCGAACTCACCTATCGCTTACGTCCCATACGTGTTCGATGGGATTCGTGTCGGGCGATGTGGGCGGCCAAACCATTCGTTTCGAATTGTCCAGTATATTCTTCAAACTAATCGCTAACAATTGTGACCCGGTAACATGATGCTTTGCCATCCACAAAAATTCCATCGTTGTTCGAGAATATGAAATCCATGAAAGGGTGCAAATGACCAGGTCACCGTCGTCTGGGATCTAACCGATATCGTCACGAGCCCAGGAGTGGTGCTGGAGGCGAAGTCGTGCTGTTAGAAAACGCACACGCGTCGGTTGTCTGCTACTATGGCCCATTAACGCATAATTTAGCCATACTGTCCTAACCGATACGTTCGTCGTACATCCCACATTGATTTCTGAGGTTATTTGACGGAGTGTTGGCTGTCTGTTAGGACTGATAACTCTGCGGAAACACCGCTGCTCTCGGTCGTCATCCACTGCGTAGTCCGTTGTATCCGTTGTGAGAGGTAATGTCTGAAATTTTGTAGTCTTGGCACAGTCTTGATTTTGTGGATCTCGAAATATTGAATTCCCTAACGATTCCCGAAAGGGGATGTCCCATGCGACTAACTCCAACTACCATTTCGCGTTCAAGGTCTATTAATTCCGGTCGTGCAGCCACAATCACATCGCAAACCTTTTCACATGACTCACCAGAGTACAAATGACAGCTCCGCCGATGCACTGCCCATTTATACCCTGCGAAAGCTATCTGTGTATGTGCATATCGCCAGCCCATAACTGTTGTCACCTCAGTGTATTTCTCGGGTTTAAGTTTACAGAGCAATAAAGTGTCTTCAGCGCGGTGGTCGGCAGCCGGCTGTGCGTGCGAGGAAGTGTTGAGTACACAGAAGCCTCATGACCACTACTGACGCTTGTAGCCTACTGAGGACATCGCAAAGGTGGCGCTAGTGGTCAAACACAACTGCACAACCTGCAGACTTGGCCAGTATCTGCACCTATGTTCAAGCATGCATTTCTCGTAGTGTTCCCATATTTTTGTCCAAGTATATTCGAGTGCGACCATTGCTTTAGGCTGTCCTGTCTCCATGTTCGACAAGTATAGTCAGTTTCTTGTTACATAAGTTCATATTAGTATTCCGATTTAACTGTGTTGGTCTTCGCAATTTGAGAACTGATTTTTCAGGATGGGGCAGGATAAGGTTACGATTGTGGACGGGGCCGTAATCAGTTACTCTCGGTTGCACAACAAACACGTAAACTTTAAATAAAGAAATTAAAATTTTAAAACAATCTCTTAAAAAACACATTTGACTGTATGACAGCTGAAGGCCTTATAAAAGGAAAGAAAATGCACAATTCTGGGGCCGAAGGCCACCAACAATAACCTCAAACAACCGACGGCTGAAGGCTTGAATTAGAAGTCAAAAACAATTCCAAATCGCACTTAGAATAAATCCCATACTTTTAAATCAAGTTTGCTTAAAAAAAATTTACTGTAACATGGCTGAAGGCCTTATCACGAAATAAGTGAAATTATTCCTCGGATGAAGGCCACACCAACAGTAATTAGAAAATTACAAATATCATTAAAGCAAACATCACAATCTAAGGAGTCAGGACAAGCGATTCTCAGCAAGTGTTCCAAGGGTCGGCCTAGGAAGGTAACTCAAACATAAGGTAAGGTCAGACAGGCAGCCAAGAGTTGTACTCAAGTAACAGGATGGCAACTGAGACCGACCGACTAAGCTACCCCTCCTTGATCCGGCAGTGGCAGCACGCCGCCGCCGGCACCGGCTTGCCCCCGCGCTGCATAGACCTGCTCGCTGCTGCACTCCCTACCGACCTGGTGTCCGTTCGCCACCCCTCCCCAAATCCAGTACGCAGACAGCATTACAATAACTGCTAATTTAAAACCACAAGATACACACGGTTCTGGGAAAACAATTCCACCAACAACTCGTAACACTAAAACCAGTCACTGTGAAACAAAACGGACGAATTATAAGTCGGCACAAACACAGATAATGCAGAAGCGGTCGGAAGACCAAACGCACGTCGTCCGCTGCGACGACCGAGCGAACGACCAACCAACGGTCGTCGCCGCTCAAGTCAGGCACGGCAAAGATCCCAGCATAAATCGTCGACTGACAACTTATTGCCATGAGGTCACTTCGACGTGCAGTCACACACACACAAGTGAAAGTTGCACTACTCGAATATCACGGTCCATTCAAGTAGAACTCACTGAACCCGGTCCTTGACGTGGTCGTGCACTCTCGCGACCACATCCTTCCGTCTGACAGTGCATGTGTATCGCCAGCGGTCGGGCAAGTACTGGCGGTCCGGCCCTAACTCCTGCTCCATCCCAACTCAACTAACTCGATATACAACGACCCGGAAATACTAGAGGCCGCTCCAAAGTTGGTACCACAGTACGCGCTATCGATAAGCGCTCCTGCTACCACTGACAGACAAGGCGAGCAAACGTAGTGGCGCCAGTGAACACACTAAGAAAACGAGACACCACTATCGCTATTACAAGATGCCAAGCTATGAACGGCACCAAATCGAGCCGCGCACGGCTCACAATTATTTTGCTGTCATAAGTACGAAACGTTGGATCACAGTTGGAATTTAGAGAAGAATAGAGATATATATGTGTCACTAATTACCTTCTGTACCTAGTGAAGTTATGTTATAGCATTTTTACTTTGACGGATGCTCAAGCTGTACAAGATATTTCTTAAGCTGTACAAGATATTAAAAGAAGGTTTCGTTTAAAAAACGTTAGACGAGTATTTTGTTGTACGACTGAAGCAGTACAGCTAGTGCTCCGTTATGAGATGTGTACGTGGAGGGCAAGACTACTTGCTCTCATCAGACTACATCCTCAAATTTATTACATTTTCCAGTCATTTTTTACACTATTTCACTCCGAACGTTGATACTTCTTGTATTCCGGAACTATAAATGTCATTCAAATGCGGCTTTAGAGATAGTTGTTACATTTTAGTAGAAATTTTGAATATACAGAGAGATACTATCGCCCTCGCACGAGTTGAGTACTAATACTTTTCCAAAACTTTCTTAGTCATCTTGCATTATTTCTTAAAAATTTTGGATGCTCAGGTTACATGGAAATACTGTATAAAATACAAATGCATGCGTATTAACTAATATGATACCCAGCATAAGACAGTACTGCACCCCGCAGCTTAGTCACACTTCATAGTTCTGAATATCAAAATATTCTGCGTTATTCTAGCACGCTTACCACAGACACAGATTACCTGCTACAGTTTAGTTATAGAAGAAGATATATCTCCTCCATCCGCTCATCGCTTTATGTTCCCTTCACGACCACTTCGTGTAAACTCCTACACAACCAACAACAGTTTTACACTTCTCAACAAGGCAACCAGATGTTTCCTCTGTGACTCTTTTCCTTTCTTCTCCTCTGCAGTATGCTATTTAAAACCGCGGAACGTACACAGAACACGCACAATCTACCAGTGCCCCAGTTACGTGTACCGTTACCGTGCATTCCAGCATTCCGGTCTTATCCATCATCAACACAGACAGAGAAATGTCCCGCACTCCGCAAAATTGGCGTAAATTGCTGCGTCGCGTGTGTTCTGGAAGGCAATTTGCAAGCGTAATGTACATATCAAAAAGCTAGATGGATCCTAAAGATAAATTTCATTAAAGCTTCTATATACTTTTTTAACTATATTCACGGATGCTCGTGGTTTCTTGTGTCACTGTCGCGTGAAACTGGACTTTGGCTAACAAGAGGCGGTGAGAGTAATGGAACAAAAACATATCCTGCCAAAGGAAAGTAAACTACCCAGAAGACATGGCTGGATTTCACTGTAACTTCGTCGAAGTGCACACTATCGGCAGATATATAAATGATTCCAGCTGCACTTCTTTGTGACAGGTAGAATGGCCAGCAGCGTGCGCTTGTGTTCTTCGTGTTTATTATTGTTACCAGGCCAGGTAGGGTATATAAGGGGCGTGACCAGCGTTAGATGTTGAGGGGTCACTGCAGAGGTCACGGAGATGACGCTTACTTGTGTGAGACCACATTATCAGCACCTGGCGGAGTTTGTAAGGAGGCTGGTCGAATCGTGCAGCATCCAGATTTGTAGGACACTTCGATGTGACAATAAATTTTAAAAAATACGCAGTTTTTACAGATATTTTCATAGTAGGCTAGAATAAATACGAACACCACAAAATATGACCCTTTAGCTCCACAGACGTCATACAACATGCTATTTGTTGAGCTTTTCTTCTATCATCCACCGACAACAGACAACGTATGATGTTACCAAACGTTTTCCTCGAGATACAACAGAACACTGAGAACGTTTTCTTTTTTTTTTAATTTATTCAATTTCAATTGAACTGTTTTGTAACCAGACAGACTGGTCTGTACTCTGCAGCACGCCTGTTAGGGAGGCGACTAGGCGGGCACGAATGGTCGCGCTTGCTCGCCGCCTGGGTAGTGAGCTCTCGCTATAAAATGTCGCGGTCAGGTGCCATCATACTGTGTAGTGCAGGGAAAGTACAAACCGTACGCACGCTTCAGAGGAATAACGATGTGTTAAGTTCCCCACAGTTTCAAACGCAAGCGTATATACTTACGTCGATGTTTAAACCTACATACTTGTGGCAGTAAGTTTCTTCCGCAATGAAGGGAACGAAATCTACCAAAAGAAGCTCACTGACAAACTTCACCTCGAAAGCTTATTTTCAAATTAGCATTGATGAGAAACTGGTAGAAGACGCAGATGCTTTAGCGAAAAGCAAAATAAGCAGCATATATTGACATTTTTAATGGGTCCATAAGATAATCAAAAGTTGATGTCAATTTAAATGTCTTCCAAAAAGAACATTCATCCTAAGGTTGCAGCATTCGTAAAGTATCGTTTTTCGTCTTTACACTATGTGATGAAAAGTATTCGGATACCCCAAAAAACACAGATTTTTCATATTAGGTGCATTGTGCTGTCGGGTACACCATATCAGCTACCTCAGTAGTCATTAGACATTGTAAGAGAGCAGAATGGGGCGCTCCTCGGAACTCACGGACTCCGAAGGTGGTCAGGTGATTGCGTGTCACTTGTGTCATACTTCTGTACGCGAGATTTCCACATCCTAAATATCCCTAGGTCCACTGTATCCGATGTGATAGTGAAGTGGAAACGTGAAGCGGCACGTACAGCACAAAAGCGTACAGGTCGACCTCCTCTGTTGACTGACAGAGACCCCGACAGTTGGTCGTAACGTGTATAGATATCCAGACCATCACACAGGAATGCCAAACTGCATCAGGATCCATTGCAAGTACTATGGCAATTAGGTGGGAAGTAAGAAAACTTGGATTCCATGGTCGAGCGGCTGCTCATAAGCCACACATCACGCCGGTAAATGCCAAACGACACCTTGCTTGGTGTAAGGAATGTAATCGTTGGACGATTGAACAGTGGAGAAACGTTGTGTGGAGTTACGAATCACGGTACACAATGTGGCGATCCGATGACAGGGTGTGGGTATGGCGAATGCCCGGTGAACGTATAGTGCCAACAGTAAAATTCGAAGGCGGTGGTTTTATGGTGTGGTCGCGTTTTTCATGCAGGGGACTTGCACCCCTTGTTGTTTAGCGTGGCACTACCACAGCACAGGCCTACATTGATGTTTTAAGCACCTTCTCGCTTCTCACTGTTGAAGAGCAATTCGGCGATGACGACTGCATCTTTCAACACGATAGAGCACCTGTTCATAATGTACAGCCTGTGGCGGGTGGTTACACGACAATAACATCCCTGTAATGGACTAGCCTGCACAAAATCCTGACCTGAATCCTACAGAACACCTTTGGGATCTTTTGGAACGTCACTTCGTGCCAGGCCTCACCGACCGACATCGACACCTTTCTTTAGTGCAGCACTCCATGAAGAATTGGCTGCCATTCCCCATGAAACCTTCCAGCGCCTGATTGAACGTATGCCTGCGAGATTGGAAGCTGTCATCATGGCTAAGGGTGGGCCAGCACCATATTGAATTCGAGCATTACCGATGGAGGGCGCCAAGAACTTGGAAATCATTTTCGGCCAGGTGTCCGGATACTTTTGATCACATACTGTAGCTGCCCATGTTCTTGGTTTGATCAATCAAAAGAAATGTAAGCTTCATTTCATTGTCATTTCTCATCAGTGCAACAGTTTTAGGACACAAAGTTGCCATGAAAGACATCAATTAGTCACCATCAAGCGATACATCTTCGTAGTACTATTGGCGCACGTAGAATAGACGAGTTGACAACAGTTTAGGGCGCGGAACTGCCTTGTTCCGATTTCTCCTCTCCTCCCATTCCCTCCCGTTCCCGTTCCATTCTATTACTCGCCGTGAGCTAGCCGTTTACTAAGTTCTGGGGCCTGAGAACGAGCCAGCTCGCATGAGCAGATCGGTGAAGAGGCCTCCTCTACAGCTTAGTAGGAGATCTAGCTTAGGACGAATGATGATGATCCAGTTGTGAGTTAGCGAACCCACGGCGTGCTAAGGCAAGAAGCTGATTATTGGCATGAAAATGATAGTGACAGCCTTATTTGTAGCGTATCCTGAAGACTAGGTTAGGGTTAAAAATAATAATTTGGAACTGAATTGGCGAAACGCCAACTCAAAATAATGAAATTTGATTCTGTAAGAGGCTGTCATAATACTATAACGTTCGCTAGCAACTGGGCTATTTCATTACGTGATCTATAATACATCAAGATCTAGTGCCTAATCTCGTCGTGTAGGGTGCAACAATTTAATGCCTATTGGACTTCGTTACATTTGTCGAATTATTCATGATGCTTACATCTGCAAGTTCAAAATAAAAGATGTCGACGTCAGAAAAGCGCATCCTAAGCAGCCAACGGGCAACTCACTGTTTCCGCTGTACTCGGGGTTGCCACGAAAGCCACAAATAGTCTCCGTCCCTGGTACAGGTCGAACGCCAGTTTCTCCACTTTTCCTTTCTTACAACCTTCCCTCCTCCTATCTGCATCACATTCTGTCGTGTAGATCTCTTTAAAAAGTAAAATTTCTACCTGAAAACTCCTACTTCAGATCAACCTAAGCTCTTAGCACAATTATCGGGACAACAATGAAAGACGACTCTTGACTTCAGGGAAGAAGCAGACGACATATAATCGCGAATAATAAAAATAAATTATCCAGTCGTCTCAATTTTTTTTACCTCCAAGAGATAACTTTCGTGGTGCTGCATATGAAAAAAGAAAGTAATAAAAGCGACTATTAATAATACTGATGAAATATTACTGAGAGAATTTGTCCTTTATGGCTCCAGCAACAGTCCATCATAGCGACATAATTAAACAAGTGAAAGTCTGTTGTTTGCAGTTACTATGGCCGGACCTCTAGGCAGTCTTTAAGTTCAAGTAGTTGCGGTCTTCAGAGTGCTGCTTTTGGTAATGTGTCGGCAGGCAGCTGCATATCTGACCAGACATTTTTTTGCCTCTTATAGTTTTGGGCGAAAGTTTATAATACGCATATTCAGTAATTTTTAAGGCTGCAGTAGTTGGAAAATCATTGGTTCAACAAATCTGTTCTGAATTTTATGATGTTATGAGTCCAGCAAACATAACAAAATAAAAATATGAACCATTTCTAAAGAGTTAATGTCAATTAATAAAATGTTCTTCATCAAATCAGTGTCTTTCTGGTTATTTGACTACTTAGTGACGATCTCTTCCTGTACATGCCGCAGCTATATTTACCTCTGGGACTAGTACTCACTCATCCTAAACGAAAGAGGCGACTTAGCCCGTAATTCTAGCTGGAGTTTCCAAAACGGCAGCCGAAGCAAAGCCTGCAATGGCAGCGTGAGGTGGAGCTGGTATCGTGTTGTTCGTCGCCGAGCCGTTTCGCAAACCCCCATTGGCTGCACTCGCCATCGCAAAGCTTGCCCACACACAGTGTCGTGCTTCAGTGTCTGTCGACCTGCTGCCTGCTTCTCTCTCACAAAGGATGAGCTTTCGTATCTCTTCCATCCCTCCTGCTCCCACGAAGAAACGTTCCGACCATCTTATTTACGTACAGTTACGTGGTTCAGAAAATTATAGAAACTTGGAATGTACTTGCAATGAATAAAATAGAACATGACATTGTTATTTGGTCATACATTCAGTGTTTAAAAAAAATGTTCAAATGTGTGTGAAATCTTATAGGACTTAACTGCTAAGGTCATCAGTCCCTATGCTTACACACTACGTAAGCTAAATTATCCTAAGGACAAAGACACACACACCCATGCCCGAGGGAGGACTCGAACCTCCGCCGGGACCAGCCGCACAGTCCATGACTGCAGCGCCCAAGCCCGCTCGGCTAATCCCGCGCGGCTGTGTTTAAAAGTTTGTAAAATAATATAAGAAGGTGCTGTTTGAATCTGCTCTTCTTGTACGATCTTAAGAATGTTCATCTCTCTATGTCTTCCGTTGCTGGGTGAAGGACACGAAGGCGTCCTTCTTCCCAACCTGAAGGAAGTATTATTGGACCAAATTTCGTAACCTTTAAAAGAAAACAAAAAAAATGCCTTACCAGTATATGAGATCCGTCACAATACATGTGCAAGATAACTGAAATTCTTATATTGGTTATATGACGACAGAGACAATTCCACGACATTCAGGATTCTGAGCTGCTACTTTTTTAATTCGTAAATCTCTTTGTTGTGACGCGCGCCATAGCCCCTGCTGATTAGTCCACCCTTCGATCGTGGATTGTTCATCGGGACCGCATAGACATCAGGTGAAACCAGACACCCGATCACCGGTGGTCCTCCACATAAGTCGCCAACAATAACGGACCACGTTGCGCGTCATTGCCACGTGCAGCCGACGGAGAGGTGACGCCGTATCACTCCGCACAGCACCGAATGGAACTGAGGCACGGAATCACATCGCTCAGCGGTCATTAGGTGCTGTATCACTCTGCCCGACTACACAGGCCACACTCCACGGCGTACCTGGAAGTTCATTATTAGGAGTTCACGGCTGCTGTTCATCGAGTTCGTCATCCTAGATTCTACCTAGTCGCAGTTCAGGAATGCAGCGCAAATCTTAGAGCTGGTCCGCTGCCGACTACAACAGCTCCAGCCACATACTGTTATCAGACGGAAGTGAATACTCTTCAACTGTTACAATAGGAGAGAGACTGGGTTGTACATTTGAACTTTAATCAATGACAGGACTGCATGGTCTTGCACGGTACATCAGAGTTGAGGTTAATTCATGTGTCACTGGAAACTGTAGTGTTATCAACCTGCAGTTACGAACCTAGAATGCTTGCCTGATGTGAAGTGGGGTGTGCGCCCCAGTAACCTGACATCAGATGCACCTTGAATGAAGTACAGGCACTTGTGGACTTACGACAGGTTATTGGTTTCCACTCTCTTGAGTCATCATCAGGACCAGTATGTTTCTATTAAAGTAACACCTCAAATATACGCCTATTGTCCATCGTAATCACATGAAAAAATGACGGCCCGTAAAGGCCGAAACTGGTACTCTGTCATAAAAAAACACTTTCTTTTTCAAAATAGATCACATGCTCCACTTCATCACTTTTCATTCTTACAAGTGAGCAGTGGTTGGCAAAATGAGCAGGTGTCATGTTGGATCAACTGTTTGTGAATCTGAAGTGCATTATTTGAAAGTTTTTGTATTTGAACTACCCTACTTCGAAATTATGACGTCGGTCCACCGCAAAGTTACCTGTGCAGGAGTGAGACGTCCCTATGAAATTAACCACCACGATCATTAAGCCTGGATGTGAAACATGAGACTTGTCAGTAATATTTGAGCTCTCAGCTCCCGCCTCTTCCTTCTTCCTAATAAGCGGCACGGCACACCGTGGCGCCAGGCGGCGGGCGGCGCGTGCGACTTTGCGGCGGCTGATATCGAGCCAAAGGGGAAAGGCGAGGCGAGGCGAGGCGAGGCGGCTCGCGTGTCGCTTTCTCTGCCCCCCCCCCTCCCCCTCACCCACCCACTGCAAGTTGCTGCACTAACGACCTTCCTGCCCGCTGCCGCGCCGATATTGGCGCAAGTTTTCTGAGTGCCAGTAAGCGAGCCCTCTGCAACTTGGTCTTCTCTTGATCAACGAATCTTCTGGCGCTCCCCCGCCTGCAGAACCCCCCCCCCCCCCTCTACGCCTCTCCCCCACCCACTCCCCTACCCAGAGGCCTGGACGGCCGACTCGTTTCCTCTAATTATCTCTGCGGCCCGGCGGTGCAAGCCACCGGGACCTGCAGAAATGCCGGCAGCGGCATTCCACACTTGTCGACAGCCCTAATCTAGTAATCATCTCGCGCCGTCTAGCGTATGCTGCCCATGGCCGATGTAAGTCACTACACAGTCTTTCACATTCAGACTCGTGGGGGCTGGGTATCGGGATTAATATCTGTCTTAACGGATCGTGAATTTTGACAACACGCACCTTTTTACTGTCGCCGCGGTCTGTCCCCTGTAAGCTCAGCTGACAAACTGTTACTAAGCCATAACAATTTTTTTCACTCCGCAGCGGAGTGTGCGTTGATATGAAACTTCCTGGCACATTAAAGCCCTGTCGTAGGTTCGAGTTCCGGTCCAGCATACAGTTTTATCTGCTACGAACTTTTATATCTGCACAACAGAATTAAAGGATCCCTTTTTCCAAACCTCTTAACTGCCTCAGTGCAGTGTGGAACATTCCTCTGCAATGGTGGCGCCATGCGACCTCCTCCTCGGGCTCGAAGACGCTTCAAACAGCAAGGTGTCGACACATACGAGAGAAAGTTAAGGTCAGCTGTAAGGAAGGTTAATGCTGTTACACGATGTGTCACACGATGAGAAGGTCGTCACAGCCCCTCTTACCCACATTTCTTTCGACGTCACTGCGATGAAGGTCAGAACCCCAGCGTTGAAATCGCGTAGCTTTCTTATGAGTGGGGGAGATAGATCACCGCTCGGAATCGACACGAATGGGCTCAGGCGGTGGCATAAAGGACGTCAACGAAACCACTGAAGAATGTGGCCCTTTCCCTGGGACGTTGATTCCCTCACATTTCGCGGTTGATAATAACAGTTTGCAGTATGATGAGCAACAGGAAGGTCTTTACAAACTTAAACACTGCCGACACCCTCGGACTTTCGTCCTCTCTATTATGGTGCTGCATTCCCACTGAAAGAGATCACCCTGCTGGTTTTGCTCTGGTGTACAGGTAGAAGCCACGAGGAACCGTCAAAAACCATTCAACTAATCATCTTGAGGTTGAAGCTCTTTTGTCTGTATTTACTTTAACAACGCATATCTTTTTGGATGGGGTCCTCCTTTAGCAAAACACAATTTTGTTTTTTTGTCCCCAAACATGTTTCACTGCAGTTGCAGCATCATCAGAGGGTTTTTTATTTTATGGCTTCTTACCACATGGTGTGGTTTTCCCGGTATATTATGTTTTTACAGTGTCTGTTTTTCTTTACAGTTGGTCATATTTTCCTTTTTCTTCTTATTCTTCACCGTCAAGTTCTGTGTATTGGGTTGTCACTGTCAATACAGCAGGAAAACCACACCATATGGCCAGAAGCCATAAAATAAAATAAAAAAATAAAACACTGTGATTCTTGAGTTTCTCCCGGCGTATTTGATAATCAAAATATCCACGGGTATGCTGCCGGTCTACAGTGTCCAACGGGCACAATATTTCGGCGATCAAACATGTCGCCATCATCAGGTGAACTGACGGACTGAGCTCCTGTGAACGTGCCGGCACGGAGATCCGTACGCTATGGCTGCTCAGAGGGAACTGGGTTCGGTCGCGGCGGCGGCCGATTTAAATACCCTCCGCCCGCGGCGCGCTCCCTCCGCCGTCCGCGCCCAGCGCCACGGCGCTGGGCGCGGACGGCGGAGGGAGCGCGCCGCGGGCGGAGGGTATTTAAATCGGCCGCCGCCGCGACCGAACCCAGTTCCCTCTGAGCAGCCATAGCGTACGGATCTCCGTGCCGGCACGTTCACAGGAGCTCAGTCCGTCAGTTCACCTGATGATGGCGACATGTTTGATCGCCGAAATATTGTGCCCGTTGGACACTGTAGACCGGCAGCATACCCGTGGATATTTTGATTAATAAAACACTGATGATGCTGCAACTGCGTGAAACATGTTTGGGTCAAAAAACCAAATTGTGTTTTGCTAAAGGCAGACCCCATCTAAAAGCATATCCATTCAACTAAATTTGAACGTGATCAGAAGCGGAGAAAGGTTCTTACACTTTTTCAGCCCTCCTGATTTCCATCCTCCTGTGGCGCGATCGCGTGGGAGTGCAACACTAAAATGTTCGTGAATAAAACATCAAAGAGTACATCTAAGAACCTGCAGTTCGGCAACACCGTCAATGCTACCCACAAAATTTTGTTGAGAATGTTAAAAATATATCTGTCAGAAACTTCGACACCAATTCAAACTGTCCCCTTAGTCTAGTGGCTAGCGTTGCTGCGTCTGTATCACAGGCTCCCGGGTTCGATTCCCGGGGACTGGGTGTTTGTGTTGTCCTCATCATTTCTTCATCATCATTCGTGACAGAGGCTAGATTGGACTGTGTAGAAAAAAATTTGGACTGTGTAAAAATTGGGACATTGTGCGGGCGCTAATGACCGCGCAGTTGAGCGCCCCACAAACCAAACATCATCATCACCAAATTAAACTGGTGGGTGATCTAGTGCCTGAATGTGCTGTCAAAGAGTTGCCTCACCTCGACATGTCCACAATGGAGCTGGGAAGAATTTTGGCGAAATTTGGTGCCAACGTGACAACCCACCTTACAGTTCACATGAACTTCCTAGCTGTAGCCTTTCTTTCGTACTTGTCGATTCCTTGCTATATGAAGCGTCGCCGTACCCTTAGGAGACGTCGAGGGGCGTCACGTGTTTGCACCATTACAGAACAAGGTTGTAGGCACCTTTGAGCCAAATTCCAAACTTACACGTCGCAATGGGAGGCAATTACAAGGTTTCGGAAAAGTGAGCCTTTAACTTCTTGACGCAGTGCAGAAACCCAATTAAAAGAGCACAATGACCACTTTGTAGTGGTTTCGATGCTGTAGAACTGATACTGTCTAGTCCTCTTACTGTCCACCGTTGATGTAACTCATGGTAGTGAAGCGATGTGTATGTGCTATTCGGTTGTACGGAATCAGCGTAGTAAGACGGGTCAGCGTATTGATGTGATAGAATTACAGAAATTAGCTGCAGTGTTTGGACGAGCCCTTGACAACTAGGTGAATATAGTTACCCGATTAGTTCGCATTTTTTGGGCGTCATCAGTCCACCGATTGCTTTGGTGCGACGCTCCAGGAATTTATGTCCAATGTCAAACTCTTCATATGAGAGCAGCCACTTACACTCAGTGTCATGAATTATTTGCTGGGTATGTCACAATCTCCGTTTTCCTCTCAAGCTTTGACGCTCTGCAGCTGCCTATAGTACCCTAGAGGTTATTCCATAATGTCTTTACCCATGTCCTACCATCTTATCTTTTCTTCTTATCAATATTTTCCACACCGTTCTTCCCTCATTGATTCTCCTCTTCCTTATTTTGTTAGACCACCAAATTTTCTACATCCTTCTGTAGGACCATATATCAAACACACAGACTCTGGTCTATTCCGATTGCCCGCAGCCCATGATTCGCATCCATACAATTCTCTGCCCAAGACGCACGTTGCTCGCATATCAACGCGGGTTGTCCACTTGTTTACAAGGAATTATGCACCAGTATCAGACATGGAACACAGCATAAGAACAGTGGTGGTAAAAAGAACATAATTGGCGGGGATTGGAGACAAGTCTCGCACCTTATCAATGACAATCGGTTACCAACCCGACACGAGCTGCTGCTGTCTCAATTAGTTTCCGAGTGAACTTTGGGGAAGTAACTGCACGTGATGGATTATTGAAGTCGCGTACCTCAAAAAAGGCCATTGTTCACACCACAATACTGAACTGGACTGGCTGACTTGAGGCGTATAGTGTGGTGGCGATTTCGCCTCTTTTCAAATGGCGAGGTGTCAAGGGCACTGACGACTTGATGAGGTGTTTAACCTGCAATAATTTAGGTCTGTAGTTCAGGCCGAAGCCGTGTCTGAGGTATTCTGGGAGTGTTTCTCATGCCATGATTTTGGCCCATTCATTTACCTTAGCGTGAACGTAAACTAGGAAATCTGTCACAACATTTTCGGTGATAAAATGTCCCCCTTCCTTCTACATATTCGTGATGGGTATAATGTAGACATTCACGTCTCACAAAACGACAACTGTCGTGTTAACAGGTCTGCATGCCTGCGTTAACGAACACACGGGTACCTTGTCACTCCCATTATACCACAAGCAGAATGTCTGTGACTTTTCGTAATAGTGGGTTACATGTAGAAATCAACAACGACACAATTTTGTAGCCATGCTGGCTCTAGCTATCAATGAGAGGCATTTTTTGGGAATGGCAAATCTGAAGACTCTTGTTCTGTATTTTCCTCGCTAAATCGAAGCCGTTAAGGGGGTTAGAGGCGTTTCACTTGTAATTAGCATTATGTCTCCGGCGGTGACTGAATTTTCATCCATTGTGCCCACTAACTGCCGTTTCCACTGCATGCCTAGCAAAATTTAGGACAATATGGCGTCGTAAAGACGTGGAGATTCAATCGAGGGATTGAAACAAATGATCAAGAAATTACAGTTGTACACAAAGTACTCTCCTCTTCACACGGTAAGGTAGCAGACGTAGATTTAGTAAGCAAGACAGCATCCCGTAGTTCTCTGGACACTTCAAAGTTAGACTCTACAAGAAAAGTGTACTGTATGATTAAAAAACTGCCTTTCAAATTTCCGAAAGCGTACTTGCAAATCGAGTCTACAAAACGGATCATTTCTTGTGTATGCAGAAGTGCTCGATTAATTTTCCTGTGCTGTGGGCAGAGAAGCAGGACGGTCCTCTCCAGAAGAAGAGGAGCAGAAAATATGTCTACTGTTTTATCAGGAAGAAGGTGTTGTTCCTCTGATTACCCGATGTATTTTTGTGCACTATTACCTTCTCCTCGTGAACAGCCTTTACCGCATAAAGAAAAAATTAGCGTTTTTGGGGACTGACGACAGTCGCTTCTCCCATGCAGCAATCTTCTATAGAACGGGAATGGAGCGAAAGCTTATGGGACACATTAACTCTCCGCCACACATCGCGCAGCAGCATGCGAGACACAAATACAAAAATATAAACCAAGCAAATAAATAAGTCGAACTGTAACTTTCATTTTACTCTCATATTAAGGCACTACGTGTTCCCATATTGAGCGCTGCAGCCTTGCATTTTAATTACTAGTTCTGTGAATTACAATGACTTACAAATTAAACTTAAGGTAGGATATAGTTTTCCATGCGCATTAAGAGGTGTTTTTAGGACAGCCAACAGTAAACCCCTAATTCTGTGACGAATCGAGCTCCCAGGCTTGGTTCAAATGGCTCTAAGCACTATGGAACTTAACATCAGAGGTCATCAGTCCCCTAGACTTAGAACTACTTAAACCTAACTAACCTAAGACCACCACACACATCCATGCCGGAGGCAGGATTCGAACCTGCAATCGTAGCAGCAGAACGGTTCCAAACTGAAGCGGCCGGCTCTCCCAGGTTTAAAAGAGATTCAAACATCTGATAACTTTACAAGCCCTATAGTGTTTTAAATATGTGACATTAAGCATGTAAGCGAGAAAATACATAGTAAAGGTTTGAAATTATGAGCAAAATTTATTGCAAGTCATTAAGTGCTCTTATTTTCATATAATGGAGCAATATAGTCTGGGCACTTGCGAGCCGTGAGTTGTACTGACTCACGAAATATACAGAGTTTCTAACAGTAACACCTCCTGCGGTAAACCTTCAACATAAGATCATGCCTCTTAATGGGTAGATAATGGCAGCATTATAAATTCTTTAAGTCACTCAATAATTAAATGAAAGACCGAAAATCGATTTTTTGCTGCCACTGGAAGTCGTTACACAGGCAACCTGCAACTTAAATCGTGCACCGTGACCCATGAACCATGACCCGCTTTAGCCGTTCTGTGATGCAGGTTTCTTTCAGAATGTTCATGAGTCAACGAAACTGATCAGAGAAATCTGTACAAACATGTGTTCTGTTACGTTCAAACACAAAACATTGTTGCAGTATGATTGCGAGCGAGCTGCAGCAATCTTAGGACGACTGATTCAATCGTGCAACAATTTGTGATCTTCGCAGAGCCTCAGCTTGTATCTTTTGCTAACAACAGAAACTTCCTCTTCTCTATAACCGTCCGCAGCTCGTGGTCGTGCGGTAGCGTTCTCGCTTCCCACGCCCGGGTTCCCGGGTTCGATTCCCGGCGGGGTCAGGGATTTTCTCTGCCTCGTGATGACTGGGTGTTGTGTGATGTCCTTAGTTAGGTTTAAGTAGTTCTAAGTTCTATGGGACTGATGACCATAGATGTTAAGTCCCATAGTGCTCAGAGCCATTTGAACCTCTATAACCTGTTAGAGGATGTTAATTCCCGCAGCCGTGTTAGAAAATGTTGTACGTTTGGTAGAATTTTCAGTTAGGAGACACCCGGGACAGAACTGTACTGTACCCTCGTACGACGACAGCAGAACACGGTCCTTCCCTCCCTGGAGGCACCGTTTCTGCGCCGGACATCCAAAATTAACGGCGGCCTATCTGCTGAGGCGCCGCAGGGAACATCCTCTCCGCCAGCAGAAGAGCAACTGCGACACTTGCAGTGGACATTCACGGGCCAAACTGCGCTGTTAGAACTAGTTGTTCGTTTCCCTTCCCACGCTCCACCAACTCGAAGGATTTCTGTTGTTCCTTACATCGCTCTGATAATCCATTCTACATCCAAATGTCTTCTGACTGTTAAGTATTGGCAATGCACTTCATTGAGATTTACGTCGTTTGCATTAACCAGCCGAATCATCATAGTGATCAATGGTGACTGCTTACTTCAAACAGAATTTAACATTTAAACAGCGAATTAAAAATTCTCCTTCAGTCATAAATAAATTTTATTGTGTATTAATCTCATGGTTTGAGGATGACATTTTCCAATGAGGAATTTTGGTTAACACAACGCACGTAAATCGCAGCTTGGAATGCTGTATTGCAGCAAGTATAAAACGGAAGCTTCGGCTCAAGGTACATTTTCAATTTTCAAATTATGATTCAACAGCGCAGATTGAAAATAGCGTCGCAAGTCTTGACATATGTTTAAAACAGTTAGTCCTGTC
Organism: Schistocerca serialis cubense; assembly: GCF_023864345.2. Classification (NCBI taxonomy): domain Eukaryota; kingdom Metazoa; phylum Arthropoda; class Insecta; order Orthoptera; family Acrididae; genus Schistocerca; species Schistocerca serialis. Next base: position 532,719,359 of record NC_064639.1, on the reverse strand, counting down.
CAAAGAAACCAAATTAACGGAAGCTCATTTAATCTTATGAAAATCGTAATGAAAATACGGGTACAGCCAAAATGTGTGAGTACGCGCATAATCAGTTATTATTTGATGACGTGTAAGAATACAAGTACCTATCGCAGTTCAGTCCTCAATGATTTAGTGCATCTTAAAGAGCTATTTGTAGTCATCATCTATGAAATAGGCCGATACCAATTAAAAGGTATTTTCAATGACTTAGTTACACCTGCTGCATTCGTTAATGCATAGTGTGTGAGCAAGTATAGTAAATATTACGGTAAATGGTGATGTCTATCCACCAAGAAAGCCATTTAAAGGAGCGTTATTTTGTCACTTAGATCTTTTTAAAACAGTTTTCAAAGATTCCTCTTTCTTCAGCAACGTGCTTCAAACCGATTTCATTGCTTTCGTATAGACCACGTCTACTATGTATGTACAAGTTTAGCCTATCATCTGTCGAGCGATAACATGGATATGATTCTCCCTCATTTCCAGAAGCTCTTAGCTGGAACAGTCTACCCAACTTTCTCTCCCTCAGCAGTTTCTATGACGGAAAACATCAATTTTGTACGTCTACAAATATACTTTGTATTTATCATTATCACTGTCATTATTATCCCTGTTATTATTATTATTATTATTATATATATAAATAATTATTATTATATATATATTATTATATATATCAGTAATAATATTGCTGATCTTAATGTTATCAGTTCTTAGTCAGTACTGGTATTCAAATGGTTTTTAGACAGATTCATATATTTTTAAACAGGTTAACACCATTCTAATACTATTTATAATATTAAAATTATTGTTATTTTCTAAGTCACTATGATGTGTAAAAATTTTTGGTAACATTTTCGGAGAACAGCGATCGTGTAAGCTACATAAAATTAGTGAAAAACACTGTAGATCGCAACAATTGTTTTATTTAAAATGACCGGCTTCGGCCTAGTCTTATTCCATCTTCAGAATAGCACCATCGGCTGAAGTTAACGATGTCTAGAACACTCAGAAGCTTATAAAATAACCATTGCGATCTAGACTGTTTTTCACTAATTTTATACGTGTAAAAAACCACTATGTGCGTAACCGTGGTCTGAACTAAAGGCCATAATCTGATCTTTTAAGCAAATAAATAAATAAAAATATTCTAAATTCATCTCAGTTTTTGTAATAATCTGTCTGAATTTGTCCTTCATATGTCGAAGAGGACACCTCTTTCTGTTTCAGTAACTTAGTTATTGAGATATCATTAGCAATGTGTCTCTTGTACTTCTTTCCTACATTTTTTCTTATTTCAGTTGACAGCTGACTACAACAGTTTGTACCCGTTATTTTTACCATTACTCTTGTATATCTGTAAGTGCATTCATTTCTTTCCCTTTATTCACTGTGTGAAGGTTCTCTTCACGCTGTATTTCAAAACGTACGTATTCGCTTTTCTCAATTTGAAGATTTCTCAGTTACACGGATGTATTTCTGCATTTTTGTTTCATGCAACTCTTTGTATCAGTATCGAATCTTCTTTGCGTTATCTTTCTAAACAAAGTTCATTGCTTTGTTGTCTAATTTTCCTGAGACATTCTCTAAATGTATCTGAGGAAAATAACACTTATTCTACAGATATTTTCATAATATATTCTTTGATGTGAAAAATTTTGTGTATGAAATACCTCTGCTACAGCGAAAGCGAGGTTACGCAAGACGAGAGAAGCAAGTAAAATATTAGATGCATAAAAAAAAGGTTATCAGTTCTGCACGCGAGGCTTGATCGTGGTCCGGCTTACTTCCGCTGCAGATAAGCCAGCATCCTACTAAAATATCCCCCTTCCAAATAACATTAAACTGAGTAATTATCGTATACTCTAGTAGCTAGTCTAATCTGGGATATCCTTCATGAATCAATAAATAATCGCTGTCCATCTATTAAAGCGATTGTAATTGAAGCTAATTTGAAATTTTATAATCAGTGCTTTTCCTACTGTTAATTTGCATCTCTGTGTTATGATCTCTGGTAAGCTTGCTAGTTACATCGTAGTAAGTTAGGGCAATACGCCAGATCATCTCCGAACCCAGATTCTGTACGACTGACCATAGAGCACAGACAGTTTCTCTGATGATGAAATTAAAACTCAAAAACCAAATGTAAGTAAAATTATCTCATCCTTTACGATGTAGACAGTTCATTCTTCTTTGATTGTCACTGCACTGGTTGTATAATCTCTGGCGAATGAAATTACCGATAACGTGTTCCACAATATACTACACTACACGTCGAGATTTACGAGTATATTAATGTTAAGTAGATATCACTATACGAAACGAACGTTATTTGTTTTATTAACTTCGAAATGTTGGATCTACACGCATAAAAGTCTAGTAAACGAAATCAACTTTGTAGTGTCACTTACTTGGTAGGCACGCACAGCCTGCACAGAAATGTGAGGTCACTGGAAGAGAAATGAAGAAAGGAACGTGCCCTGAGAGGCAGGCTCATGACTGCCGCGTAAACCGCCCTACCGGGAGGAAGAGGGCGGGCTGCCTGCTTATAACCCATGGCTTGATTAAATGGCGCCGCTATAGACAGTAAAAAAGTCTTCAGAGAAATTCATTCCAGTGGCAAAATAAGTTGGATTTTTTCCGTCTCCCCGTGGTCGTACTTATACTAAAGGCCGGACGCTGCCCTAAGCGACAGAGACAGCGCTCATTCGTTCCTCCTCATTACGCGCCCACGTCCTTCTTATTCTTTCTTCACAAAGCACTCTTGTGATAGCTCGTATGGTTGACATTTCCATCAAATATAGGCTTCGGATTCATTTCTCGCTTTAATCTGTAGATAAATCTGGCGTGCTAGTAGTCGGCGAAATTACTTCTTTGTTAAATACATTGAATATTCCACTTGTCTCGAAGTTACAGCATTTCGATTGATAGCTTCTAAAATTAACTGCTAATTACTTATTTTGATTACACATTTCCATTTTTAGTAAATATATCATTAAAACGTCGTAGAACGATAGAAGTGTACCGCGGTGCCCCTTACGATTCTTTCTGGTTTTCTTCTTGTTCTTTTATTATAGGAGCCACACCGAACGAGTTGGCGCAGTGGTTTGCACACTGGACTCGTATTCGGGAGGACGACCGTTAAAACCTGTCATCCTGATTTAGGTTTTCCGTGATATCCCTAAATCTCTTCAGGCAAATGCCGAGATGGTTCCTTTGAAAGAGGACGGCCGACTTTCTTCCCCATCCTTCCCTAATCCGATGGAACGATGACCTCGCTATTTGGTGCTTTCTCCTGAATCAGCCAACTTATAGGAGTCTTGCCTTTTGAGATGTAGTAATGTGATGATTTCGAGATCGCTGTAAGTGAACACACATTAAATGGAAACGGAAATGCCGTGTGGTTAGGGCCTCCCGTCCGGTAGACCGTTCGCCTGGAGTTGACGCCACTTTGGCAACTTTCGTGTCGATGGGGATGAAATGATTATGATAAGGACAACGCAACACCCAATCCCTGAGCGGAGAAAATCTCCGGTCCAGCCGGGAATCGTTAGGTATGATATTCCGTCGCACTGACCACTGAGCTACCAGTGGCGGACACACATCAAATAAGACAGCGATAGAGGAGAAATCGATAACTATATTACCTAAGAATACGTTGAAATCACTTAACAAAATAAAGAAATACACTCCTGGAAATGGAAAAAAGAACACATTGACACCGGTGTGTCAGACCCACCATACTTGCTCCAGACACTGCGAGAGGGCTGTACAAGCAATGATCACACGCACGGCACAGCGGACACACCAGGAACCGCGGTGTTGGCCGTCGAATGGCGCTAGCTGCGCAGCATTTGTGCACCGCCGCCGTCAGTGTCAGCCAGTTTGCCGTGGCATACGGAGCTCCATCGCAGTCTTTAACACTGGTAGCATGCCGCGACAGCGTGGACGTGAACCGTATGTGCAGTTGACGGACTTTGAGCGAGGGCGTATAATGGGCATGCGGGAGGCCGGGTGGACGTACCGCCGAATTGCTCAACACGTGGGGCGTGAGGTCTCCACAGTACATCGATGTTGTCGCCAGTGGTCGGCGGAAGGTGCACGTGCCCGTCGACCTGGCACCGGACCGCAGCGACGCACGGATGCACGCCAAGACCGTAGGATCCTACGCAGTGCCGTAGGGGACCGCACCGCCACTTCCCAGCACATTAGGGACACTGTTGCTCCTGGGGTATCGGCGAGGACCATTCGCAACCGTCTCCATGAAGCTGGGCTACGGTCCCGCACACCGTTAGGCCGTCTTCCGCTCACGCCCCAACATCGTGCGGCCCGCCTCCAGTGGTGTCGCGACAGGCGTGAATGGAGGGACGAATGGAGACGTGTCGTCTTCAGCGATGAGAGTCGCTTCTGCCTTGGTGCCAATGATGGTCGTATGCGTGTTTGGCGCCGTGCAGGTGAGCGCCACAATCAGGACTGCATACGACCGAGGCACACAGGGCCAACACCCGGCATCATGGTGTGGGGAGCGATCTCCTACACTGGCCGTACACCACTGGTGATCGTCGAGGGGACACTGAATAGTGCACGGTACATCCAAACCGTCATCGAACCCATCGTTCTACCATTCCTAGACCGGCAAGGGAACTTGCTGTTCCAACAGGACAATGCACGTCCGCATGTATCCCGTGCCACCCAACGTGCTCTAGAAGGTGTAAGTCAACTACCCTGGCTAGCAAGATCTCCGGATCTGTCCCCCATTGAGCATGTTTGGGACTGGATGAAGCGTCGTCTCACGCGGTCTGCACGTCCAGCACGAACGCTGGTCCAACTGAGGCGCCAGGTGGAAATGGCATGGCAAGCCGTTCCACAGGACTACATCCAGCATCTCTACGATCGTCTCCATGGGAGAATAGCAGCCTGCATTGCTGCGAAAGGTGGATATACACTGTACTAGTGCCGACATTGTGCATGCTCTGTTGCCTGTGTCTATGTGCCTGTGGTTCTGTCAGTGTGATCATGTGATGTATCTGACCCCAGGAATGTGTCAATGAAGTTTCCCCTTCCTGGGACAATGAATTCACGGTGTTCTTATTTCAATTTCCAGGAGTGTATTTAATGACGTTGCTTGTACAAGGATTATAACCGAGCTGTTTCCAAATACTTTTCTGTTGTTTAGCGATATGCCACTTAGACGCGATCACCACGTCCACGTTGCAGTTTACGTAACGTTACAGTAAGAAGGGCAGCATCTCGTAGGATCCTCTCTGATGACTACGGCCCGCTAGGTTAGCAATGCCGTGGAGAGGTAGTAAAATGTTATTATCTAAGAATATAGATATTTTACCAACTTCCGGGAGGTGTACTCAATAGCAAATACTGACAATGAAGAAAAAGGTTCTTAATATTCTCTGAGTGGTCCGCACCATCATAGATTTTTAGATTAATTTTATTGTTCAATGAAGTAGAACGAAGACACAATAATGTATGCCTCGGGGCAGGAACGACGACCAACAATCATTTTCTGAACACTGGCGAGATGGAATTCATTTTCATTAAGTATAGTTTTTAAATTGCATTTTTCTCATTTCGTGATTCCATCTAGGCGAATTTTTAATAGAATGTCTAACGAAGATACTTTCGCTAACGAGCAGGTAACTGTTAGTGGCAATAACTTTTTAATGTGAAAAATGCCATGCAGCATTGTGGTTCGGAAAATACTCTTAATTGTAGGTGCGCGTGTAACTGCCTGGGTAAGTCAGTTCAGGGATCAAAGGAAGGCGAAAGCGTACCACTTCCAACAAGGACAATACTAGTACAGGTACTGCGTTGTTCAAACCAACGGTCAGCTTGATGAACACTTGAGCAAACGTAGTCAGAGAAAGTGGCAGTCTGAAGTACTGAATTGGCTTATTACACTTGCTCGAACGTATAGAAATGTTAAGAGCGTTGTCGCTGATCACAGGTGCAAAGTTTCACGGTCCGTATACTTCATTCGCAACACACAGTCCCACAGCTAACCAACCAACAGCCCAACCCTCTCACCGTCTCACAACTTTTGACCCTATGAAAGAATATCTTCCTCTTAGCAGCCCCTTCCTCTTAGGACGAGAAGCGAGCGCTAATTGGAAGCAATGTTCTCTTGGGAGACGCTGGTAGTCATAACTCACTTTCTCACGTTCCCCCGGGTTCTCGCTTGGAAAGAAAAACTGATCGCACACTACATCCCGACGGTTCACTTATAACCCGTTCTCGACTTACCAAAGCTAACAAACTGAAGACGCATTCAGCCCTGTATGTATTCTGACCGTTAGACTGTTCTCGTGGCTTCCTTACATTACTTAAGACGAAAGCCTAGACAGTTATTTTGAAATGCAGTACGGCTGGTGTTCTTCCCCAATCAGAGCTCGTCATGCTTCTCTAATGACATTGCCGTCGACGGGGCTTTAAGGCCTAGACTTCTTTCGTTCATATTTAGAAACGGTGGACTTAAAATAATCGTCAGATCATCATCAAGTAGATTTCATGTGGTTCTCCTAAATAATTTGAAGGGAATTCCGAAATTGTTAATTACACAGGACTACAAACGGTTTCTTTCGCGTAATTCTCGTTTCAAAAGACTTATTTCATGATGTGACGTCACATTCCCCGACAATTTTGCACAATAAATTACATCAAAAATGGTGTGGTTATAAGAGAAACGCGATACCACAAGGGCGTGCTGAAAAGTAAGGCCTCAGACTTTTTACTGTGAAAACTCATTAAAGGCCTTTAAATGTAACACTCGTTATTAATATTCTGCATCAGCACTCTTCTTGTCTACATATTTATTTCTCAACGTAGTTCAAAATGGTTCAAATGGCTCTGAGCACTATGGGACTTAACATCTGAGGTCATCAGTCCTCTATAACTTAGAACTACTTAAACGTAACTAACCTAAGGACATCCACACACATCCATGCCCGAGGCAGGATTCAACCTGCGACCGTAGTGGTCGCGCGGTTCCAGACTAAAGCACCTAGAACCGCTCGGCCACTACGGCCGGCGTCAACGTAGTAACCATGGTGACGAACACATTTCACCCGATGAGAGCCCAGTTTGTTGACACTGCCACTGTAGAATGTTTAACTGTGTTGACGGAAACACAAACTCACCTCTTCTGTCATCACTTCATCACTATCAGAGTTCTTTAGGTTTTGGAAAGAGATAAACATCGGATGGAGCCCAGCCGTCACTGCATGAAGGATGATCGATGACAGTGAGTCTAAGGCGTGGGATTGTTGCAGATGTCGCACATCACATATGTGGATACAGTCATCACCATACACAGCCTTCATTTTTCTAACGATTTCAAGTGGAGGCACGTTTTCTGCGGTTTGAAACTCGATAACAGCAAGCTGTTTCTCAGCAAATGGCATAGCTACTTATGCACCACCAGATTACACACACTACAATTCGGACCCCTCCAGAGGCACAGGGTTGCAACCTGCATCGGTGAAACAGGGTAGTTGATCAGTAATACGCATGAGAGGTAGTACAGCGACTGATATTGAAAACAGAATAAAAAATTCAGAGGCACGACTTTTCAGCTCGTTTTGGGAGAATTAAATGTTCGAATGTGTGGCAGTTCTTAAGGGACCAAACTGCTGAGGTCATCGGTCCCTAGACTTACACACTACTTAAACTAACTTATACTAAGACCAACACACACACACACACACACATACACACACATACCCGAGGGAGGACTCGACCTCCGGCGGGAGTTGGGAGAAATAAACAGCACATTTGGGTTGTACGCAAGTTCAAATACAATAACCCACAAATAGGTCAGTTCTGCTTGACAAACACTTACTCTATCTCTGCGCCTGCTCATTTCACATTTAGAGTTAATCGCAGACCTGTGTACATCACGTCACGCAGACGTGGTTTTAGAGCAGAAAATCGAGAAAAGTCTTTTTTTTAAATATTTGTTCAATATTCTTTTTAGTTACTTTCTGAAATTAAATTTTTGATTGAAAGACATCATGTTTACGCTAGTGACTTTTAAATTTTTTATTTCCACTACTGCAGTTTTGGCCATAGGCCATTATCAAGTGCAGATGTTTTGGCTTTAGGCCATGTCTACTTTTTGTCATTTGCTGTTATATACACACACATAAATGTGTCAGCTTGTATAAAGTAGACATGGCTTAAAGGCAAAACATCTGCACTTGATGACGGCCTAGGGCCGAAATTGCAATAGTCGAAATAAAAAGTTTAACAGTCACTGGCGTAAACATGATGTCAGTTATGAAAAGTTGGTTAAATTTTTGGTGTTAGCTTGATTTGTAGCGTATACCGCAGTCTAAGCAAGCCTGCAAGGTGAATTCGCGGTTGCGAGAAAGCGGAACCAAATAACGTAATTCCTTAAGAAGCTATCACGTTCCTCATGAATTAGGAATTAAAGTTTTCCATCACTCACATGTGGCGAGACTGAGACGTTACGCATCCTTTCCGGTGAGTGGATGATAGAAGGAAAACGAATAGGTGTCATGTAAGATGAAGTATTGGCTGGCTCTGAGCACTATGGGACTCAACTGCTGTGGTCATAAGTCCCCTAGAACTTAGAACTACTTAAACCTAACTAACCTAAGGACATCACACACATCCATGCCCGAGGCAGGATTCGAACCTGCGACCGTAGCGGTCGTGCGGTTCCAGACTGTAGCACCTTTAACCGCTCGGCCACTCCGGCCGGCAAGATGAAGTATCCCTGAATTTTACGAGGCACATTGTTGGTTTCGTGCTTAAACTTGTGTATTACGAAGACAGGCTGCTTAATTGCAGCACCATTTGAAATAACGTACCAGGTGGTTATAATTAGAGGGCAGCTACTCACTGCTGAGGTCATTGGTCCGTAAGCCTACACACTACTTAATCTAACTTAAACTAACTTACGCTATGGACAACACACACATCCGTACCCGAGGGGGGGACTCGAACCTCCGATGGGGGGAGCCGCACGGGCCGTGACAAGGCGCCCTAGACCGCGCTGCTACCCCGCGCAGCTAATTATAGTATGGCGGCAAAATTTGGTAGATACGCTAATGCGTTAATTCGGAACCGATTTACGCTGGAAAAAAATTAGCTCCAATTTTGGCCACCAGGTGCAAATCTTGCACTGTACAGCATCTCGTCGATGTCTCCGCTGCTCATATTGAACAAAATGTGTAAGCAGCGATTAGCAATAAAATCAACATTATGTCTTTCTCACTTGTTTGACCTTTCCTGCCCACATCCCGTTCCTAATACACTACATACGGAAACATTTCCGAACGTCTTTCTAGCGTTCACAACGTCAGACTTGCACCTGGTTGCCAAAACTGGAACTAAATTTTTTCCAGAGTTAATCGGATCCACATTAACGCATTGGACTATTTTTGCCATTCACACTGGACAAGTGTAAGAAGCTGCACTTTAATTATAGCCTCCCGGTACCTGTCACAAACGTGTTATTCAAATGGCTCTGAGCGCTATGGGACTTAACTTCTGAGGTCATCAGTCCCCTAGAACTTAGAACTACTTAAACCTAACCAACCTAAGGACATCACACACATCCATGCCCGAGGCAGGATTCGAACCTGCGACCGTATCAGTCGCGCGGTTCCGGACTTCGCGCCTAGAACCGCGAGACCACTGCGGCCGGCAAACGTGTTATTACCACTGCTGTTACACTGACGGGAAATATGAAGTCTGTCCATCATGATGGTACCTTTCCATCTCTAGTGATCTCGATCTCTAAGAGATAAACTCCAACCGTACTTCGTTCCCAGTACAAGTGTTTTACACTAAAGCCTTCCCATGAATAATGAGGTCGAGAATTCGTTTAGGTCTGTTCGACCGACAGTGAAGAACCTAGAGATATTCTACAGCCCATTATGTATCGTTCCCCTGTGAATTGTGAGGACAAGATTAGATTAATTACACACCCGACTGTAACGGGCAGCAGCCCGAAATGTATTACCATATGAAGTACCCTCAACCGTGCGCTTCCCAATGAACTGCAGAGCACTTGGGCAGATGTAGATCTGACGGGAGGATTTCACGCCGCTGTGACGGACGCAGGCCTCCGCGCCAAAAAGACGCGCGTAGCCGACGGCTCTTCCCATTCCGTGGTGCGGCCCGCACAGTACAGCTACCTCCCCCTCTTTCCCCGGCCGCCGCCACCAACACTCCTTGCCCAAGGCAGCCACGCTGTCGCTGTCGCGATATCGCCGGCTGCCCCGCCCCTCCTCGGAAACAACGACACGGCTCGCTTCCGGCACAATTTCCCGCGTGGGATTGGCCGCTACGCCAGCAGGCTGTAGAGAACGCCTTAAAACTCTGCCCCTTACACCCCACCTCCCTCCCTCCCGCCGCTACGGCAAGCTAGTGCCCTCCTATATCAACAGGGGCGGAACTCCGCAATGTTGCCGGAAATATCGCGTCTTTGTGCTGCGAGAACCACAATATTCCTGTAATCACGGCGGTCGCTTTCTTCACATTTCCTTGCGTCGGCGGCTTCGGCCTTCCAAATCTATTTACAGTACAATAGCTAATAAAGAGTAAGGCGAAGTTAAAAAGTTCCCTCCAGTTCTCTCATCGGACTAATATATACGAATTTTTGGTTTTTCAGCCTCGATTTGAAAATCATATCACACAGTTTGGTGGACACCCCTGGTTCGCCACGTTACATAAAGAAGAATAAAACATTATTGTTTTAAGCGTATATTTTTTGGGTAAATGAAATCTTCGTACTGTAAGTTCCAATAAAGTGAAAAGCGTTTAACAGGAAAAAATGGAACACCAAAAATTCCGTCAGTCTCATACATTTCTTTTCTTTTAAAGCGAAAAAACGATCGTTACTACGAAAGGATTTTACTTCTGGAACGAACAAACGTAGCTGCTCTCTGCAGTCGCGCCGCTACCCAGATTTATTGACTTATCTCCCTTTTTGTGGTCCCATACCTCTGTCGGTAAAAATGGAACCCCTGTACGATCGCTTCGTTACCCATCTATTTGTTAAGGATCTTTTTTCTCAGGGTCGGGTGGCGTATCAAGGTGAAACGTATGTTACATATTGAGCTTCTATGTAAATGCAGTCAGAAGATACGGCCGTTTATGTCACACATTTTGATACTCGAACATTCACTCCTCAAAACCTATAGGGTACTTCCCGTTGACCTAGAATCATGAATTATGGTAAGAATCAATATTTCACTGTAAACGTAAAGGAAAAAACTGCGAAAATAGTTAATATGCAGTTATGTCGCATAAAACATTTACTATGAGATCAAAAGTATCCGGACACCCCCAAAAACATACCTTTTTCTTATTAGACGCATTGTGCTGCCATCTACTGCCAGGTACTCCATATCAGCGACCTCAGCAGTCATTACACATCGTGAGGGAGCAGAATGGGGCGCTCCGTGGAACTCACGGACTTCGAACGTGGACAGGTGACTGGGTGTCACTTGTGTCATACGTCTGTACGCGAGAATTCCACATTCCTAAACATCCCTAGGTCCACTGTTTCCTATGTGATAGCGAAGTGGAAACGTGAAGGGACACGTACAGCACAAAAGCGTACACGCCGACCCCGTCTGTTGACTGATAGAGACCGCCGAGAATTGAAGGGGGTCGTAATGTGTAATAGGCAGACATCTGTCCAGACAATCATACAGGAATTCCAAACTGCATCAGGATCCACTGCAAGTTCTATGACAGTTAGGCGAGAGGTGAGAAAACTCGGATTTCGTGGTCGAGCGGCTGCTCATAAGCCAAACATAAAGCCGGTAAATGCCAAACGACACCTCGCTTGGTGTAAGAAGCGTAAATATTGGACGACTGAACAGTGGAAAAACGTTGTGTGGAGTGACGAATCACGGTACACAATGTGGCGATCCGATGGCAGGGTATGGGTATGGCGAATGGCCGGTGAACGTCATCTGCCAGCGTGTGTAGTGCCAACAGTAAAATTAGGAGGCGGTAGTGTTATGGTGTGGTCGTGTTTTTCATGGAGGGGACTTTCACCCCTTGTTGTTTTGCGTGGCACTATCACAGCACAGGCCTTCATTGATAAGATGTCGATTCAGTTTAATGAAAACCTGAGTAGATGACATTAGGAACCATGTAAGCACACAGCTAAAGACCGAAAGGCATAGAGAAGTTGAGGGCAGGCCTTTGTCCAGAATTGAGATCAGACGGCTGGTGATGCGACTGTGATCTCTGTGAAGAATGTCTATCCAACATTTGGAGGGTTGTGGTATAGTCAAACTGCATCGATAAAGTGCAAGACGTGTTCGTAACTAATCTTTGTGTGACAGATGAAGATACCTAAGGAACACCATCCAATTCACCCAATAGTGTATTGTAGAAACAGACCAGTCTGTAACTACACTGCTTGATAAACTTCTTAAAAGTACTTATACTTCTGACAACAGCGGTTCAGTGGATAATATTATGGCTCTGATTAACGAAATAAAGGAGAAACCAATCACTGATTCTTCCCATTAGGTTTCACTATATGTTATAATCTATACTCCAAATAACAAGGATAAATTTCCTTAAATACAGTAAAATTTCAAGTCAAGAGACCATTTATTTCTACGAACTTTTACAACTGATTACAAGTTTTAACTGTTTCGCTTTTAATTCTGAGTTACATATTCAAAACAATGATTTAACCATGGGGACCTGCATTTCAGAGACTGTGGCTGACTTTTTTTATAGATGACCTAGAAAATAATATTTTAAAGTCTGAGCACTCCATTATGGATAAAATTGTTTTATAATAAAAGTTACCTAGGCGATATGTTGTTGCTTATTAATTGTTCTAAGAAAGATATAGAAGAAATAGTAAAAAAGTTCAACAACGCTCATAGAAGTATTGAGTTTATTGTGGAGCACGAAACTGACGGCAGTTTGCAATTTCTCGGTTAGCACCTTAAAAGGCAGGGCGAACAACATTGTTTACCGTTTACAGGAAATCGACAGCGACTGATGCTGTGATTCCTAATGATTCATGCCATCCACAGGCTTATAAAGAACCTGCCTTCCATAGTTTAGCGCACAGGACAGTCAACAAGCCAGTGAGAAGGACGGATATAGAGTCGGAACTAGATACCGTTAAGATGATAGCTGTTGATAACGGTTACAGTGTAAATATTGTTAATGAATTGCTGCGCCAAGATAATAAGACCAGAAAGAATAAACCTAGCGAAGAAACAATGAAAAGGGTCACTATGCCGTAATATGGAACATTCTTGCAAAAAGACGCGAATATTTTTACACCGTATGGTGTTAAAATAGCGTTTCAGACAAACAGTCTAGTGAGGTATAACCTGAAACGTGGCGCCCGTAAAAAAGATGAATATGTTCGAAAGATTAGGAAATTATAAAATTCAGTGCGCATCGTGTGAAGCAAAGTATATTGGACAGACAGCAAGAACATTGTAGGTCAGATGCAAGGAACATAACGATGTCTTCAGATTGGGTAGTTATGACAGATCAGCTGTTGTGATTCATGTATACGAAACAAGTCATCCCCTCAAGGATATAAAATAACACTTGGAAATATTACACTTACAAAGAAAGGGAGAAAACTCGACTTGCTGGAAGAATTGGAGATCGCCATTCAGGAAAAAAAAAAGAAAAAAAGGCAATATTGTGAATGCGCAAGTTAATGAAAACGGAATGAGATTTCTTAACGCTTGTGTACAATTATTTTAACACAGATGCGCAGTTATAAATTCGCAGTGCCACTTTGACGAAGTAGCTTGAAGGTAACGACCTACACTTAGAAAATGGGGAAAATTCACGACCAATAGAACAGCATTACGGTTGAGCCAATAGCTGCGCCTGCGCAGTAACACTGCGAACATGTCAGTTCACAACAACCCCTGGAGCTCTGCCTCAGCGTCAATTCAACCCTCTTGGAGTCCACAGAGGACACCAGGCCATGGCCTAGTGCAGTGTGAGATGTGAGATGAGACGGCTGCGGAGAAAAGTCGTCGATTTTAATGTAAGGCGGGACCATAGTCCAAAACGTTTATATTTCATTTTATTTCCTGAACGCCACAATTGTGCTGATAGACTTTCTAGCGTTTTAACCACAATGAACTAAGTTTTACAACCTGACGAGGAGAGCATTGTGTCTCGAAACGGGTTGTTGAGCTGTCTGTAGGACGAACATTACAGTTGACTGTTACCAGCGATTATTATTGAACTACCCTTTAAGTTTCACTCCGTCGAAATACAGCAACTATATCTGATACACTAAAAAATAAAAAGCGGTATCATTTCTTCGAAAGCCTGAATGATTAGCATGTGACAACGTCAGCACATTGTCAAATATTCTATTCACTTTGCATCAGCGACAGTTCGCTCTGGACTTTTCCTCCATTTGTGTAATAGCGCACATGATTATCGCTACACCGAGCCGTGAGTTTCAGCCACGCCTATATTCGGCTAGAAGCGTGTACTCGCTTCATGGCCGAGGCGCTACTGAATGGCAATAAGTAAAATTGCCGACGTAATTACGCGACTCAAATGTACCGCCAGCTGCCGGAGAAGAACGCAAATAATACGAACGCAGAGAACCCACGGCATTGTTCGCAGCACAAAAGAGGACAACATTAAAAAATTTAACGGGGCAATTTTTATGCATTTCCTCCACTAGGACAGAACTGCGTCATCCGCCCGGCTGGAGTCGTCCATCGGCGACAAAAAGCCGTTGCTGCTAGCAGCCGGCTGCTGTGTCCCTCGATATAGTTGTCACTATTATCTGCGCCGAACACTTTGCTGGCCATATTCTGGGATTGACGTGACAGGAACGTCATCCGCATTCGATCGGCCTTGCAAGAGAACCCACGTTTAGATTTGTTACGATGTTGTCTCTAACCCGACTTAACAGATTCGTCAGAGACAGTATGAGACGAAAGAAAAGGAAGAACTGTTAGAGTTTAACGTTCCTCCGACCTCAGTGCCAGCTGGGACACAGTAATGTCAGAGTTGATGACGAAGAAAACTAACGGAAGCACTGTTTACTTAACTATTCCGGCTGTCACTGACATTTAAAGAATCCTCTTCTCTGGCTGTAATTTACCCCGATTACTCCTCTCTGACAGTGACGAAAGAGTGTTATCATTGTACCATATGGAGGGAATACTGTTACAAGTCCCCATGGCTAAATCACTGTTTTAAATATGTAACTCAGTATTAAAAGCGAAACAGTTAAAACTGTAATCAATTGTAAAAGTTCGTAGAATTAAATGGTCTCTTGCTGTTAAATCATTTATTTTTATCTGTTGAAGTTTTCTTCAGGTTATGGAAACGTACAGTGAATTTCTGGCGTTGCCGTTTCAAAGTCAATCCATAGATGGTGTACTGATGCCGACTTATTATTACCGAACTTTTGCCTATGCAAATTTGGTTCCTGATTGTATATTGTATATTCGTGAAAAATGGATAGTTAAAAATATATAACTAGGATTAGTCACTTCCTACGTTTTGTTAAAAGAGCTTCAATCGCTGCAAAATTATTTCACTGGTATGTCACTTTATGTAAATTCACTTCTCAAACGATAGTCATTAACAGTTTTCCTGCATTTTCGCTGACTTTTGTTTCTAATTTTGCAACACAACTTTCACACGTCTTAAACAGAACATTAAAAAAAGTGGCGAATATTTTGAGACGTGGTAGTACCAACCAAGACAAAAAAGTCAAATAACTGGCGAATCCAGCGGCATCTTCTTCTGCGGCTGACTGCCAGCTGCTGCTGCCTCCTCGATGGGCACTAAACAGACCCGTTGGCAAAGAAGTATACCGTACAGGTCTCTGCTGCCCTCGCCCTGTGACACTCAGCAGAAAAATGAAACAGAGCTATGCAGTTACATGTACTACTTCGGCTGTTATATAGCAAAGGCAATGCTTAAAAATAACGTCACTCAGCTCTCCAGAAACGTAATGCGCCGAAAAGTTTGGAACGCCACAGGTTGTCTATTCAGCCGTGCAGACATATGAAGTCCATTCCTTTTGTTACATACATCGTACTTATGGCCCTTCTGAACTAGATTGGAAAGATACGGTAAGTCAAACATCTAACATTACGTACGTTGCAGGTTATCACGGAGGGACTGAAGAGCTGAGAAAATTCCCAACTGGAATTTCATTCTGGTTACGATGTAAAACGATTCCTGGCTGCTGATAAATACATTATGGTAAGAATGGCTTGGCAAAAAATGTGTCGCACCTTTTGCTTGCGCTTACATTGATTTCCTCCTTTCTCCCCACTGGAGCCGAGATATGTAATCAGAAAAAACCTATAAATATTAGCTTAACAAACCAGTCTTTTGCATCGCTAGTAACCTTACTTTATGAAGTAATAATCCCCTACTACTCACGCACTCATTGTCCAAAAACTCTAAAATAAGTACGTATAATAACTGGAAATGTTTAGGAAAACACAAACACCTAGTTGAGGAGCGAAGAAAATATCCGACCCAACCGGGAGTGTAACCCTGGACCCTGCCATATAGAGGCAGCGAATCTAACCCACAGTCCAATATTAGAATGAAAATCGATGTAATATAATTATATACTTGTTAGAAATTTCACCTAATCATTCTACAGTAACTACACTTTTCAAAAAAAAAAAATGGTTCAAATGGCTCTGAGCACCATGGGACTCAACTGCTGTGGTCATAAGTCCCCTAGAACTTAGAACTACTTAAACCTAACTAACCTAAGGACATCACACACATCCATGCCCGAGGCAGGATTCGAACCTGCGACCGTAGCGGTCGTGCGCTTCCAGACTGTAGCGCCTTTAACCACTCGGTCACTCCGGCCAGCCTACTACACTTTTCCTCAGATTTTATATTCATGTTCTATTTTATTTATTGTTATTCAGATGGTTAAGGAATTGAGTAAATGTTTTACATCCCTTTAATATTGTAGTAATTTAGATATTTCACTCGTTTTCAGTTTAGGTGTCACCAACAATCAAAACAAACATAGTCCAAGCAGCAAATGCTAGTAACTATCAATCCGAAGACGTCATATTATTAATTAATAAAATTCTTCAAAGGAAACCTTCTAAAACGTGACGAAGTGCATTCATCAGTATTTTGCGTATCAGTGCGAGTAATTAAACAGTAAGCATTTTCAAAAACACTACTTATATTGAAACGACGTGCGGTAGCGTTCTCGCTTCCCACGCCCGGGTTCCCGGGTTCGATTCCCGGCGGGGTCAGGGATTTCCTCTGCCTCGTGATGGCTGAGAGTTGTGTGCTGTCCTTAGGTTAGTTAGGCTTAAGTAGTTCTAAGTTCTAGGGGACTTATGACCACAGCAGTTGAGTCCCATAGTGCTCAGAGCCATTTGAACCATTTTTGCGCATGGTATTGAAAATGAAGTTAAAACTACAGCACGGCCTTATATATAAGGCCGATCAAAAAGGTTCAGTTTGAGGGCGCTGCTGCAAAGTATACGCAACGCAGCACGACCTCGATGTGTGTATATAAGCACCGACATTTAGGCAATGGTTTAATGTTCGTGTCCTTCAGACGTGCGTGTGGTAAATGCAGAAACGTGAACTATGGCGTCGTTATTAGCGAATGCATCTAATCAAGATCAACGTGTTGTTAGCCTATTAGACGGAAGGGGTCCGACAACCGACCAGTTCCAGTCATTCCACCAGGAAGGAGGTACACGGCTCGTGTTGTCTGTAGATCAACCTGGCCTAGACGGTCAATACCGCGGTTTGATCACGTCCGCACTGTTACTTTGTGCCAGGAAGGGCTCTCAACAAGGCAAGTGTCCAGGCGTCTCGGAGTGAATCAAAGCGATGTTGTTCGGACGTGGAGGAGATACAGAGAGACAGGAACTGTCGATGCCATGTCTCGCTCAGGCCGTGGTAGAGGGCTACTACTGCAGTGGATGACCGCTACCTACTGATTACGGCTCGGAGAAACCCTGACAGCAACGTCACCATGTGGAAAAAAATGCTTTTCGTGCAGTCACAGGGGGTACTGTTGCGACTCAAACCGTGCGCAGTAGGCTGCATGACGCGACACTTCACTCCGACGACCATGGCGAGGTCCATCTTTGCAACCACGACACCATGCACCGTGGTACAGATGAGCCCAACGACATGCCCAATGGACCGCTCAGGATTGGCATCACGTTCTCTTCAGCGATGAGTGTCGCATGTGCCTTCAACCATACAATCGTCGGAGACGCGTTCGGAGGCAACACGGTCACGTTGAACGCCTTAGACACGCTGTCCAGCGAGTGCAGCAAAGTGGAGGTTCCCTGTTGTTTTGGGGTGGCATTATGTGGGGCCGACGTAAGCCGTTGGTGGTCATGGAAGGCGCCGTAGCGGCTGCACGATACGTGAATTCCATCCTCCGACCGTTAGTGCAATCATATCGGCAGCATATTAGCACATCTTGTGAATGACTTCCTTCAGGATAACGACATCGTTCGGTTAGAATGGCCTGCATGTTCTCCAGACCAGAACCCTATCGAAAATGCCTGGAATGGATTGAGAAGGACTGTTTATGGACGATGTGACCCATCAACCACTCTGAGGGCTCTACGCCAAATCGCTGTTGAGGAGTGGGACAATCTAGAGCAACAGCGCCTTGATGACCTTGTGGATAGTATACCACGACGAATGGAGGCATGCATCAATGCGAGAGGACGTGCTACTGGGTATTAGAAGTACCGGTGTGTACAGCAATCTGGACCACCACTTCTGAAGGCCTCGCTGTATGGTGGTACAAAATGCAATGTGTGGTTTTCATGAGCAATAAAAATGGCCGAAATGATGTTTCAGATGTGTGTGAATTCCTAAGGGACCAAACTGCTGAGGTCAGCAGTCTCTAGACTGACACAGTACTAAAACGAACTTAAACTAACTTATGCTAAGGACAACAGACATACACCCATGCCCGAACCTCCGAAGCTCCGGCGGGAGGGGCCGCGCAGTTCATGACATGGCGCCTCTAACCGTGCGGCCACTGCGCGCGGCAAATGATGTTTATGTTGATCTCTATTCCAAATTTCTGTACAAGTAACGGTACTCTCGGAACCGATGTAATGCAAAACTTTTTTTGATGTGTGTAATTTCGTCTCTGTTTTCCCAGTTCCGTAAAACGTAGTGAGTCTCGGACGGATCTGGAGTAATAGAAGCTCCACGGACAATAATTAAAAGCCGCGCGGGTTATCCGTGATGTTTGAGGCGTTTTGTCACGGCCCGCGCGGCTCCCCCGTCGGAGGTTCGAGTCCTCCCTCGGGCATGTGTGTGTGTGTGTGTGTCGTCCTTAGCGTAAGTTAGTTTAAGTTCGATTAGGTAGTGTGTAAGCTTAGGGACTGGTGACCTCAGTAGTTTGATCCCATAAGAGCTTACCACAAATTTCCAAAAATAATTTAAAATACATTCATGGTTGCCATCATAAAGATTCGCATTTGTCATGAATTTTGCACAGTATAGGTGGATATTTTTGGAAATTGTTACACTTACCCACTTCACCTAAGACATGTTCTTATTTGCACTATAAAACATTTCAAAAATATGAGAAGTAGTTTAAAGTATGATCGAAGGAAATTTACCTTTTGACTACAAAGAAAAATGACTGCATGAAAATGCGATACCTACTCATCAGGTTGCGTAGTAATGAGTCTTAGTAATAGCTCCCTGCTGGCAGACATAAGTAGAAGTTTTGGGGTTCATTCTGTAGAAAATTGTGCGTAGCTATTTAGCCATAGAATAATAAGTAAGAAAAGTAAAAGAGATAGGCGTAAATTTTCTAGAATTGTTGGTCTGTTAATTTCTCAGTAAGGTATGTGAAGTTCATGGGTATACTGGGCTACACTATCTGTATTGGAAAGCTTGTAGTGCTGTGTAGGAGTGAGGGAGACAGAGAGCAATGAAACGTTTCACTGGCGGACAGTCAACAGGCGGGCGACGTGGCCAGTCGTAAAGGGGAATTGTGGGCCGCGCGCTCACCTGTTTCCCGTGGCCGCAAATTGGCGGCGCGGCTGCACGAAGTACTGGCGCCACAAAAACTATGCTAATATATGGAGCGAGAACAAAAACAGCTGCTACGGCTTTCCGGGGGCGCACCGGCTTTTGCGGCCGAATCAAAGCAAACACTGGCTAGAAAAAAGCGCCGGACTGCGTGCCAGCGCGGAAAAACCACACAGCCCTCAGTCCGTCAGTCAACGCATCGCAGTCCCGTAATCTACCCTGCTCCGATACTCGACCACACTGGTTGTCATTTCCAATAGACGTTCTGTACAGGTTAAGCGTATGAAAGAACAGTGTCAATCAATATAACCGTCTAAGGTCCACGAAAGAAACCTGACCGCTGTCAGTCAGTCAATGAACATTTCGCAGTCCCCTATTCGTCCCATCTCCGATACTAGACTGCGCCGGTTGTGATTTCTTATAACCGTTCTGAACAAGCCGAACGTATGAATGAATAATGCCTATTGATATTGTTACTTACTCTAAGAAGGAAGCCTGACCGCTCTCAGTCGGTAAGCGAACACATGGAAGCCCCACGATCGACCCTGCTCCGATACTCTGCCAAGATGATTGTCATTTCCAGCAGCATCTCTGCAGAAGACAGACGCGAGAGTGAATGACGTCCATCGATATGTCCAACTGTTGGCTACGAATCAAGAGCTATTCGCGATTTTTTCTTGACGATTTCTTCAGATCTTTTTTTCAGCTGAAATGTTCCAGAAGTTTGATACTATGTTAGATTTTATTTTTGTACGAGCGAACGCGGCGTTGCTTCGGAGTTGTATGTATGGGACTTGTATATACAACATGAATTCCTACCCCTCCCTTCTCCTCCCTATCCCCTCCTCTCCCCTCTCTTTATCGATATCTTCCTCGATCCCCCCTTTCTCTGTGCGTCACCTCCTACCCCCTCTCTCTGTCCATCTTCACCTCCCACCTCTGTACGTCCATTTCCACCCCCTCCCCCCTCTGTCCTGTAACCCCTCTCTCTGATCTTCATCATTATTTACTGTTACTGCAAACGAAATCTAAATTGGGAATTCGGTAAATCGGTTGGGATCACTGGCATACGAAGAATGACAGACACCTCCACAACTCTTGGGTGTGTGAGGATAGTAGCCTTAAATGACAGTATTTCACACAGTTTTAAGTTGTGAATGGATAGGGTTACAAAGTATCGGACAATTCATACTCCGTAGGAGTAGCTAATCATAAGCCGATATTTTTTTTGTATTTATGACGATCCACAGTCTCCAGATGTTTAATAAACGTAAACATGGTCCGTAGCAGACTATAATGTGATTTTTTATTCATGTGATTAGCTAATTTCGACTACTTGTCACTGTCAAGCACCCGTAAAACCAACTTGGAAACTCACTACATTGTCTGCATACATCGCCACGTATAAATAACACTTCCACACCTCAGTGCAGTAATGTTTTATCTTAATGTGAAGTGTGAAAGTGTTATCTATACATGGCGATGTATGTAGACTATTTACCGTATTTCCAAGTTCATTTTACAGGTGCTTGACAATGACAAGTAGTCGAAATTAGCTAATCGTGCGATAAAAAAATCGGCTTACAGCCTACTGCGGACCACAGCCGATAAGTCATAAATACAACGTTCCTGCTTTCTGCAAAACCGACGGCGAGGAAGAAAACAAAAAAGCATACTCCTGTGTATACAATTTAATGTTTAAAAGAAAGAATACATATGAGAGAAACAATTTGTCTAATGGTTCCTACGCCCACTTATTGTTGTCGAAACTGTCATTACAGATATTTCACAAAGCTGCTTTGCATAAACGAACCACGTTCGTCGAAAAATCCCTGCGAACTTTGAGTCGTGAACCAGACAAAAGAGCGTCGTAATTCTGTAAACACCGTACTTGGTGCGAGCTCGGCCATCAGCACTTTTCTAGCACTTGCACAGTGTGTGGGAATTCTTAGGCTGCCTTTACGCGAAGGCTGCCCTTTTACGACCGCAGACATTTTCCAAAGTCGTATCTGTAAGCAAGAAACTTTGACGATAATTACTGACTGATCCTCTGGCCAAACAACAGATATGGAGGAGACATTTTGGTCTCCAGTTTGTCTGTAAACTCTTCTTAAGCAGCGAGAAGTCACTCATTATATATTCTTGACCGCAGTCCTCCGCAATATGAGACGAAATAACTATCCTTACTTATTAAATTTGTTGCAGTCGAAGAAACAGGTTCAATATACAACCACAAAAATTTTTCGTCATTTTCCCAATCACACTATCTGCCTGGTAACAAAGATAATTTTATTTCAAGTCCGAGATCATTTCTTTCTGTCAAATCCTTCTTTTCGCTAAACGAATATTTAATTAAACTCTAGTAGCTTATGCAGTTTAGTAGAGATAAATGGTTACTTCGTTGTTAAATGTTTGTTTCAGTTGTATATCATGAGTACTATCTTTCTTCTTTTTCTTCTGCCTCTGTCCCACATCTACTCGGGGTTGGCATCGTTACCATCGGATTTGGTATAGTTATTTTAGTGGGTCCCCTTCCTGTCACCACACCGTTACCCCGGAACGGAATATGTGTACCCCAGCAGTCTGCGAGCAGTGTTACTCATGTGAAACATTGCGAACGTTTTCTAAATGTTTGTGAATCGTGTAACTAAGGCAGGATTTGGTTACTAGCTCAGTATTCGCCTAATCGGATATGGGAAACAACCTAGAATCCACATCCAGGTAGGCTAGCACATCGGCGCTCTCCATTAAACCACCGAGCGGAATCGATCAGGGCTGGCGCACTTCCCCGAACCGGAAGCGGCGCTTTAACACGTACGGCTATCCTGGAGGGTGTATCAATCGTACTCCTGAGAGGTTCCATGCCCTCTTTTGCATGTCGCCTCTCATTTGCATCAATTTTATTAATGTTTTATGTCATTGCACGTTGCCAACAGACCGAATAAGGTTATTGTAGCTGGCCGGTGTGGTTAAGCGGTTCTGTGCTCTTCAGTCTGGAACCGCGTGACCCTACAGTCGCAGGTTCGAATCCTGCCTCGGGCATGGATGTGTGTGATGTCCTTAGGTTAGTTAAGTTTAAGTAGTTCTAAGTTCTAGTGGACTGATGACCTCAGATGTTAAGTCCCATAGGGCTCAGACCATTTGAACCATTTGAACCGAGGTTATTGTAATGAGAGTATTTGTACCGAGAGCTCAAAAATACTTTTAACTTGATTCCTATGCATGTTGGGATAGTTCCCTGCGTGGCCTGTGTGAGGCGAGCATCGGAGGTTGCAGCACACTGCATTTCCGGTTGGGGGCTGCACTTCCCCGAATTCTGAGGGAGACGTCTGAGTGTCGCCGCAGTTTATGTGTTTACCGTTCCGGCGCGTCTGGAACGAAGACTCCTGGCACCGACTGACTGCATTGTCCTCTTGATTCTCAGAATAGTTGTGCGACTGTCTGGCGCCGGATGGCCGGTGGTTTAGGCAGGTTGTTTTCGTAGCCGGTCGAATGGCAAGTTCAGTGCCTCAGCTGAATTGCAGAGGCATGACTGGTCAACTTAAACTTGGGCTAGTTGACGTCATAATACCCTGCTCGAAATTGGAGGGAGCGGTCGCTATTGGCGCGAATGACGATCTGAGACAATGTGGGGGAATTTTGGAATCAGCACTGAATGCTGATTCGGGTTTTCGAGGAGAGTAGGCATTTGAGCAACATTGGCTTCGCTCTTGCGTCGCACGGGCGCAGAGGATTCGGTATCTGATCGTCGGAGTCGGACGGTCTTGCGACTTAGTCGCACTTTTTTCGGCAGAACTTAGAATTCTCGGAAAGCCTTCGAGGCCAGGGGTTGAAACAGAGTTGCTGCACACCAGAAGTTGGTGCCTACATCATCAGAAAGCTGCCTACCGACGACCTGCTACAAATTTCAGGATTGGTAAAGTATTTTGCGGCTCTGGCATTGTAGGACCTATCAATTTTATACTTAAGTCCTCAGCAGCACGAGCGCTCGTTTTGCCACAAGTCCAGCTTGCTTGTTTCTCCATGTGATACCATGTGAGCTGTCACTACTAATCGCGACACTGCAAAATAGTCGAGACAGTAATATTTGATTGATTAGGACCTCTAGCCATTATCGTCATTATTTGTGACCGGGAGGGTAAGAACTCATCAGAAAGTTTTATCTCTTTATTGCCTATTAGCCTATATGGTTCAAATGGCTCTGAGCACTATGCGACTTAACTTCTGAGGTCATCAGTCGCCTAGAACTTAGAACTAATTAAACTTAGCTAACCTAAGGACATCACACACATCCATGCCCGAGGCAGGATTCGAACCTGCGACCGTAGCGGTCGCTCGGTTCCAGCCTGTAGCGCCTAGAACCGCACGGCCACTCCGGCCGGCTATTAGCGTATCATCTTCTTTTTTGTGTGACATAAAATTAAATATAGGGAACATAAAACCAGTAAAAGCCAGAGACAAAACAGTACACTTTCTTCAATCCTTAGGTCCCAGCATTTTTTCCTCTCTAATGTTGTTACAGCCTTACACCCTCATGCTTTCTTTTTTGGGAAAGAATCTATTACTTCATTCGTTCGTCAAACGTTTTGCTACATGAAAAATCAAAATGTCGTTGTCTAATTCTGAAAAACCTGTTAATACGTATAGTACCCAAGGCTGGTGTGGTTTCTATCTGATTACGTCTGTTCTTCACTGTCTGCTAGATAGTACGAAACAGGCCTTCCTAATATTGCAGCCGGCCGGGGTGGCCGAGCGGTTCTAGGCGCTACAGTCTGGAACCGCACGACCGCTACGGAGGCAGGTTCGAATCCTGCCTCGGGCATGGATGTGTGTGATGTCCTTAGGTTAGTTAGGTTTAAGTAGTTCTAAGTTCTAGGGGACTGATGACCTTAGAAGTTAAGTCCCATAGATCTCAGAGCCATTTGAACCATTTGAACCTAATATTGCAGCAATTGTAACATACGTCAAATAAGCGAGACTGTTTTGGCACAAATGATCATTTTTTAACTACCTCATGTACATAACAACACGACACAATATAATTGATAAAGTAGCAACATTCAAACGCCTATTGCGCCCACTACAAGAAAAAAGTTTCATGTTAGGAAATAGTTTCACATTTCGTTCGTACGCTCCAGTTTTTCAAGAATGAGATCGAAAAGTAGTAGTAGTACGAAATTTTTTTTATAATTTTGGAATCGTCATATTCTGCCACATAATTTATGTGATGTCCCTCTTCCTTTTCGTTCCTCGTTCTAACAAACAATCTTGTCATCACTGGTTCTGTAACTCTTCCTGCCCCTACCAAACCTTATTCTCCGGTTAATTCAGCCAAACCTACCAGAATCCTAGTTCAGTCATCCCGCATTTATTCTCCAGTTGCCGGCCGGTGTGGCCGTGCGTTTCTAGGCCCTTCAGTCTGGAATCGCGTGACCGCTACGGTCGCAGGATCGAATCCTGCCTCGGGCATGGATGTGTGATGTCCTTAGGTTAGTTAGGTTTAAGTAGTTCTAAGTTCTAGGGGACTGATGACCACAGATGTTAAGTCCCATAGTGCTCAGAGCCATTTGAACCATTTTATTCTCCAGTTAGGCATTATTACGTGTTCGTAAAACGAGTTTTCCGCACTATTCCGAGTATAGAACCTTAGCGGCTGCTAACCGGGAACTGTACAACTGGTCTTTAGTAGTGTAGCGATCTGGCAAAGATTTTCTGTCAAAATTTCATTTTCTTGGATACACCAAGAAGATAATATCCAATCTTTTTTACCTGTTGTTGGCGATAGTCGTTTATTTCCACTCTGTTAGTCTCAGTCTATGGTTTTCGCTAATTATTATAACAATGCTGATCATTCAAACAGCCAATCAACCACATAAACAAACAGCGATTGGCATTACCCGTTTGGGTTTACTCAGCTCAGCTGTTTGCGGCCATGTTTTTTATTTCTTGATGCGACGGGGATTCCCCTGGCAGAGACATTTCGTACCCTAAGCACGCATTTAAAAATCAACTTATGGTTCGTTTATAAATGAATTTAGAATGTGTTCAAAAATGTTCAAAACAAACTGAGACACGTTTCAAAATCATATGAGTGGTCGTTAGACCAACGTGCTCTGAATGCTAGGCGCTTTGTGAAACAAGGTTTCTTTTTCTTCAAGAACATTAATTTGGCGCCACCTGAAATAGTGGCGTGGGCCAGATACCCCGGTTTACCGCTACTTCCCCCCCCCCTTCCCCCGGCATCGCCCCCACCCCACACCCCCAACCCCTAGCTTCGGGCCTGCCAAGTGAGACGGCAGACCGAAACCGTTTGATATTAGAGTGTCCGCGATATCAGAAATAAAGACATAACTTCCTCAAGGATTCAATAAGAACAAGATTTCTCAAAGTACGTGTGACAAAATTCTTTCGGACTGTGTCAGTATTGACCGGTTTCAGAAAGGGGCGGATATCCAGATATAAAGCAAACGCAAAGGTAGAGGAAACTTAACTCCAGAGAGGTCTTCATACTCAATGCGCTGCCTGATAAATTCTTTCCCTATCAATTAGAAGCGACCATAAAAGTTGCGACATATGGACGGGGCTGAAGAACGAGCACTAAGTAAGCGGGATAACGTACATTACGCTCTTCATGCCGTAGGATAGCCGCGCAATCTAGGGCGCCTTGTCATGGTCCCTGCGGCTCCCCCCGTCGGAGGCTCGTGTTGTCCATAGCGTAAGTTAGTTTAAGTTAGATTAAGTAGTGTGTAGACTTAGGGACAGATGACCTCAGCAGTTTGGTTCCATAAGACCTTACCACAGATTTCCAATTTCGTAGGATGAACAGCTATATGCTGCTGCAATCTCGATGTTCGATGTATACGGAGGAATGTCTTCGGCGGCTGCGAACAATGATTCCCAGTTGCTACTGTGATGTTCTAAATAGTAAACAGTTATAATACTTTGACTTGTGCTATTTCCGTTGTAAAAAAGTATATCACGAAACAGATATAGTTTAACTTAAAAACATCTATGTTCAGTATAAGGTATACTGTAGACTGACAGTTTGTAAATACTTTCCCTGGATCGACAGATAACGAATAAAACCAATTAAATAAAGTTAAAAATAAAAAATGACAGAAAATCCGTTTATAAATTGTTGTCCACCGTACCAAAGTCCACCACCAAACTGCAACAGTCCAGTGAAGAGCAACCATACACGTCAAATAGCTTTCATCCGCAGATCCGCCGTCCTTGGGCGCTGGTTTTTTGTTCCCGGTAGGGGGAGCGGCAGGATTTTTCGCTCGGCTGTCGGGCGGCTGGATTTGGCGAAGCGAGTCCGTGAATGAGGGCCGTGGGCCGCGCAGCCATTAGGGCGCCGCCTGTCAGCGGCCGTCAATAGCCGCCTCCGGTTGACACTCTGACTGCGACTCTGACTGCCACGTGACTGCTAATGACGCCCCCACCCCGCGCCGCCCACTCGCTCTGGCCACTTGTTCGTCACAGGCGGCGCCCGTGGCCACCGTGCGATCGCGCGCACGTGTGCTGCTTATTAACGTCTCACCTGATGGACGCCGGACTCAGCTATTCTGCGTGTGGGCTGCAGCGCACAGTGCCATTCACTCCTGTGGTTGGACCAGGCACTGAACTTTATTTGAACTAGTCTGCCCAAAAGATTAAATTGTAAAGATAGGTGTCACATATTGTGTAACGACAATATACTGAAGTGAAAAATGGGATAGCGATGGCGGTAATATCGCGTACTCACTGTACAAAAACCCAGTATATTGGCGGACCTGTCATTTGTACTCAAGCGATTCATGTGAAAAGGTTTCCGGCGTGATTATGGCCGCACGACAGGAACTAACAGAATTTGAACACGATATTGCAGTTAGAGCTAGATGCATGGGATATTTCATTTCGGATATCGTTACGGAATTCAATATTCCGAGATCTACAGCGACAAGAGTCCGCCGAGATTTTCTGGTATTACCTCACCACGGCTGTGCAGTGACCGACGGCTTTCAGGCTTTCACTTAACGACCGGCGTATGCGTAGTCTTGTCAGCACTAACAGGCAAGCAACACTGTGTGAAATAACTGTAGAAATCGATGTGGGACGTAGGACCAACGTATGCGTTACGACATTGCGGCGAAATTTCGCGTTAATGGGTTATGGCAGCGGACGACCAGCGCGAGCGCCTTTGCTAACAGCACGACATCGCCTGCAGCACTTCTCCTGGGCTAGTGGCCATACTGGGTGGCCCTAGACGACTGGAAAACTGTGGCCTGGTCAGATGAATCGCGATGTCAGTTGGGAAGAGCCGATGGGAGGGTTCGAGTGCGGCGCAAACCCCGAGATCCATGGACCGAAGTTGTCAACAAGCCACTGATGGTGTCTCCATAGTGGTATGGTCTGTATTTACGTGGAATTGACTGGGTCCTCTGGTCAAACTAAACCGATCATTGACTGGAAATCGTTATATTCGGCTACCTGGATATCATTTGCCGCCAAACAACAACAAGACGTCACGTGACCGGGCCACACTTGTTTGCCATTGGTTTGAAGAACATTCTGCACAGTTCGAGCGAATGATTTGTAGAACCAGACCCCCGACATGAATCCCATTAAACATTTATGGGGCATAATCGAGAGATTAGTTCGTACACAAAATCCTATACCGGCAACACTCTCGCAGTTATGGACGGCTATCGAGACAGCATACTCAGTGTTTGCAAAGGGGACTTCCAACGACTTGTTGAGTCCATGCCATGTCTCGTTGCTGCACTACACCAGGCGAAAGGATGCCCCGCACGATATTACGAAGTATCCCATGACTCTTATCGCCTCAGTGTATTTAATTGACCATGATATGAAAAGTAGAGTGCACACAAAATAAGTTAGCCTGCGCAGACGACGGCGTGGTGGACAGGCAAAAGAAGGGGGGGGGGGGGGGGGGGGCGTGACAACGAGATAGCGGTGATAGTGAAGGTGCAGCTGAACATCGGAAACTCAGGCAAAAACGCATATTTCGCGTAACTTGTAAGCTATAACTAGTAACTTTGCAAAAGTTACTATTATGTCACTACGAGCTATAATTCGACAAATGCAGACATTCAAAGCCAATAATTTCTCACTACAGTACCGAAAAAGAAATCCACATAAAAATACATGTATGTATGCATGTTCCACACCCACTCCTAAACCACTGGAACGATTTCAGCCAAACTTGCTACACATATTACTTAGGCCTACTGCCTGGAAAGGAGCACTGTTGTATCAGGCCTTTAAGAAATTTTTCTCGCTGACACCCCCACAAAATGATGGAAGGAAAAAGTTTATAGCTGAACATATTTTCGCTCTTCGTCTAGCAGCAGGCACGTCGCTTTAATTTAGTACTTCTTTACTATTAATTTTATTTGCAACACATTTTTTTGACAATTGTGGCATAAACCACTGAATCTACGTGCAAAATTACATCATCGTACGAGACACAGGTCAGCAAAGATGTCGTCATAAAGAGAGATGCATGAAAATGAAACAATAGGGGGAAATTTACGAGAGATACAGGCTAAAATATGCGTGAAATAGATGTGACCTGTGTGTGCATAGCTAAGCCACAGATGAAATGCTCCTCCTAACCCCTGAATCGATTTCAACCAAACTTGGTATACAGATTACTTACGATCCGAAAAGCAATGCTGTGGCGGCAGTAACCACCAACGTCCTACTGTGGTGTGTTTGATAACGTGGTAGTGGGCAGAGAGCAGGTATCGGAGGTGATGCGCACACAAAGAGTGGGAAGGGGCAGATGAACACAGATAGAGGGAGGAGCAAATGGGCAGGGTGGGGGGGGGGGGGGAGTAAGAGACAGGCAAAGGGGGAGGAGCAGCTGCAGAGAGAGAAGGGGGAGGAGGAGTGGATACAGAGGGGCAGGAGGAGATGGACAGAGAGAGGATGGAGGAGGAAATGGGCAGGAAAAGGAGGAAAGAGTAGATGGACAGGGAGATGGAAGTAGGAAACAGACACAGATTTGGGGAGTAGAAGATGGGAAAAGAGAGGGGGAGATGAGGATGGATACAGGGGAGAGGAGGTGATGGGCTGAGAAAAGGGAGAAGAGATGATGGACAGAGGGAGAGGCTGAAAGAGAGGCAGAAGAAAGATACAGACGGAGAGGGGCAAGGGGACGAGGAGGGGATCGACAGAGAGAAGGGAGAGGAGGAGACGGAGAAGGAGTTAGGCGAAGAATAGACGAGAAGATAAGATGGAGGAGGAGATGGACAGAGAGTGAGGGACGAGGAGATGGTCAGAAAGATGAGCAGGAGGATAAGTAGGGACAGGGGTTCGAGGAGGCTATGGATGCAGATAGGGAGGAGGAGGAGTTGGGCAACAAAGGGGGAGAAGAAGATGAATAAGGAAAAGAGGAGGAAGAGATATACAGAGAAAAGGGACGAGAGATGGAAAAATAGAAGATTGGGTAAATACGTTCTTGGAAAACTCTGGATTGCCCGCCTAGCAGTCACATAAACAAAAGATTAACCAAAGCATACAAATCAAACCGCGTAGGAAATCTCATAAAAAATGAAATAAAAATATTGGAAAAAAGTTGGTCAAATGTTTTGTGAAGTGATTTGTATAAAAGCAGGAAATAAGACAGATTAGAGAAACAAGTGATGTGCCTTCGAAAGATGTTCGATATTATGTACAGAAAACGAGACTCCACGGTCTATATGATCCACCTGACAAACAGCCTCTAGTTCTCTTCAAAATTCGGAGTTAAACATTAAATTCTCAATCACCGCCACCTTTGTCATTGATTATTTTGAGCAGCAATCAAAGGCATATTAGATATTTCTCTAATAATTCGTTTATTAATTAAGGTAAGTCATTTCACAAAACATTTGACTGCCCTTTTATGCGTAGTTTTTCTTTATTTAAAGTTTCTTATTGACAGTTATAACACCATTGTAGCATTTTATCCGCAAAATAGTTAGCAGCAGCTGTTTGTAAAATGTTAAATGTTCCTTCAGTTCACTAATTAAGTTTTTGAAATTACTTTGATTACTTTAACACAATTAAGGCTTTTTTTTGTAAAACTAGATCTCATGTTGGTCAATTTGATAGCTCATTTGTCAATTTTACACACAAAAATCTATAGTTTAATTTCTAGAATGTGTTGTTTTTGATCTGCACAAATATTTGACCAATAAAAAAGGGGAAAATGGAGCGTAGCATCAACACCGCTTACTGCGGTACTGAGATGGCCCATGTGGAAAACCCCTGACAACTTGATCTTCGCACTATTACAAAATCTTTCCCGAATGAGTGATTTGGCACGTATTTCAAGGTATGCCTTTCCATCCTTCTTTAATCTCTTTGTTGTGCTATTGGAGTAGCTAGCGGTTCCCAAGCACAGTTTCTGATAGCACTTTTGTTTCCTTGATTTCCTCTTCTGACAAAAACTCCATGGCACCCCATACAATCACAAGAGTCTGATCAGGCAGAACTTTCCACACACCTGTGGTGTGTGAAGACTGTGGGCCAAGTTATGTAGTAAAGAGACAGCAATGAGAACGGTCTTAGTATGCAGGTCTCGGCGGTCAACAATCCCGTGAGTAGCTGCCCCATCAGGACAAGGGGATGAACTCGCCCATCACTGTGAACGAGAATGGATGTTGGTAGAAACACCACGTCATTGTGCGCAAGATTTAAGAGGGTTCATGGAGCGTTTCTAATGGTACCGTAGACTGATTGATGCGTCACCTTCGTGGTAACTCTGAAAGAGATGCCAAAGAGCTGCAGGCCGTACATAACACTGCTACAATCTCTCCGATACATGCCGGATCTCCAATAGTGGTGTCACACAAGTTAAAAAAGGTTTGCAGTTAAGGTTGGTGAAAAATAATAATCTGAAACCACAGTAGGCACTGGTACTCTGATTGAAATTCATTGCAGTTTATCGGTTCCCTAGTTGCTCTCAAAAATTAATTTAGTACTGTCGGTTGCCTGTTCATGGATAATATGCATTATAAGTTCTTAAAATAAGGAACTAAACTGTATGACACAGAAACAGGACCTCACAAACAGATTCCAAGTTTATTTATTTTTCTATCCGTCTATATGTTAACTCTAACTGTCCAAAATACAAACACTCATCAGCTAGTTCTTGACATTCATGTTAATTTGTAACTTCTCTTGTTTTATTGTATTTCTCACATATTATTTTAGTCTTATTGTAATTCATTTTCGGACCTTATTTCAAATTTGTGCCATTAAGTTGTATAATACCTTAATGAAATTTATCTGTACTAGAGGCTAACATAAAATGTTGTCAGCTAAACGAAAGTGGTTAGCTGTATTCCAGTAACACCGAACCTCCTTCATTTTCGAGTTATAGTATCTCAAAACGTTTTCTTCAATTTCTGAGAGTAATTCTAATTATAAGCTATTTCTTTGCCTGACTATTTCTCAATTTTGATATTCCTTGCTTAGTCTCTAATATTTCATAATCTCTTCATAGTTTCTTTTCTATTTTAAAATCGCTCACGTTTCACTTACTTTTCGGTTTCTGTGTTGTATGGATGACATACCTCATTAAAAAACTCTGCAATTCCAGACAAAAGCCTGAAGTTATCACTTTAGGATGAAATCATTTCATTCTGTACAAATATGGCATCTCTCTCTTTCTTCGCTTCGCTTATCTAAAGTGACAATGCTTTCTAGATGCCTGAATTCTTCATTTTCATCTGTATCTTTCAGGACACATTGTTTAGTGGTCGTGGCATTACTCCTCAATACTTTTATTACGTTTATTTTCCTACACAAACTTCTGTGTACTATTCCGAGACAAATAAATAAATCTAAAATATTTTTACTTGCAGCCAAAGGAGTAACAGCAGCTGTGATACGTAATATTGATATCTTCTCTTTGTACACTTTGAATCAGGTCGAGAATTTATATTTCACGTTCGTCTTCTTTTCCATGAAACTGACATTAAAGTTTTCGATAACGTTACACCGCTTTTAATTTACTACTTCACCGAGTATTATCGCCACATTAAGTGCTGGTTGGATGCCATTTAAAACTAATGTAAACTTGAAAAATACATTAAGGCGAATCGACAAGCTGGCGATAAACGTAATATCTCAGTAAGAGTACAGCTTCCTAATCATCAGATAGATTTAATGGAATCTTCTATATTTCTTCATTATTTGTCCTTGCTGCTCTTGCAGTGACTGTGATTATAAATTAAATTACTGGGTATAAGGTCCGCCTGTTACGCAAAAACTGTATTTTTTCCCATGTAAACCCAAGTACCTTTTAGCAAAAATGGTTCAAATGGCTCAGAGCACTATGGGACTCAACTGCTGAGGTCATTAGTCCCCTAGAACTTAGAACTAGTTAAACCTAACTAACCTAAGGACATCACAAACATCCATGCCCGAGGCAGGATTCGAACCTGTGACCGTAGCGGTCTTGCGGTTCCAGACTGCAGCGCCTTTAACCGCACGGCCACTTCGGCCGGCATCTTTTAGCACATTTGTACCGTAGCCAGTAGATCTTTTTTACTCAAAGCTGTTAAATGTGGGAAGGTTTACGTGCTAAGTATTCTACTAAAGTAGAATTTAAAATAGTTTTTGTCTGTCGTTAACATTACCTTAAATTTTTTAATTACCTGGGTTATGCAGGAACCTCTGTCGTATACTGGTAGCTTGTCATCTGCAACTAAATGGTGTTAATATGGGTTTGGCTGGCCAGTTACCTCGTCATTTTATATCAAAACGTAATTTTGTTGCGTGAAAATGTTTCTCGACTGTATTTTCGATTTCTTACGAGTAGCTTCCGAAAATCTTTTCGCTTCAGAGAAGCATACACAAATACTAAACATATTTCGGGAAATTTTGTTATTAAATTACACTTCTTAGTTTTACCAAATTATAGTGTTAATGTTGACACCGTGTTTCCAGCCTCAGTGGTTCACTTTTTATTAGGTCAATGTTTCGACAAATTTGGATTTTATTTACTTTATACCTTGCCTCTCCCCCTCCCCCTTCTCTCTTTCTCTCCTTCTCTCTATCTCTCTGTGTATAGCTGTTTTTCTTGTATTTTCTGCGAAGTTCCTTTAATATATTAACTAGTCTGTCTTTGCATAATGTAGTACAGATTTTCTTAATCTGTTTTCTTTCTTCTAAAGACTTTTGTATGTGGAAGTCCTCTTCTATTGTAAGTTTGCGATATAGGCTGTGATTCTATTTTCATACTTTTAAATCTCTTTCTATTTTGGTTGTGAAAGGTTGTGAGCTATTAGCTGGTCAGCAAATGTGCCATGGGTGCGCTTACTTTTTAGAGCTGTCAGGTGATCTGAATATCTTCCTTTATATTTCTGCATGTTTGGCTTATACGAGATACAGACTGACAAGAGTTAATGTATATCTGTGCTCTTGAATTTGTATGTGGGCGTTCCCTGTTTTCTTAGCTTTTTGTTTGTTGAGTTTCATATTTTGTTTATTATTTGCAGTCCCAGTTTCTTTAAAATGCTTTTTTATTGTACATGAGTATATGTCACTTTGTTTTGTGTGAGTTCTTGCTCTGTTTTGTCTTTCGTGTGACCATTGTAAGTGTGATATGCTCTTCCTTGTTGTTGTGCAAAGTATTTCGTACATGCGACCTGTTATTTTCTTTCCGGTTTATATTTATATACTCGATCATATTGGTATATAATCATTTCCAGTGATATTTCTTTTAGTGTATTTAGCTCCTGTATGTAGTTCAGTTTGCTTATGGATGTTCTGATTAATCTGTGGAGCATTAATCTGAAGCTTATTTGTTAGTGTGTGATTGATTGTGTAGGACCCTCTATAGGTTATCGGATACCGGTAGCTTAAAAATTCTGGTTCGCGGTGTCGGCTTTATAGCAAAAATAGGTGCGGAGACGCATGAGCATTGGCGGCTGTCACAGGAGTGTTCTCTATCGCAATCCGCGCTCTCTGCAAGTACTGTCACGTCTGTGGCAAGCAGGCACATTCGTACAGGTGAAACTACATGTCCGTACTCTGTCGTAAAGTGCGCTCGCGGCGCTAAAAACAAACGTCAGATTTCGCCAAATGTCTCATTGTGAATAAAATGTTTTCTCTCAGAACAAATTAGAGAGATCAACGGGTCCCAAGCCTCGTCTAGTTGAAAGCCGCTGTCACGAATTATAAGATCTTGTTCTAGACGTATTTCCATAGATTCTCTAATCACCGAAGCCCAAAAGGATCTCGCGGGGGCCAGAGTTTTTGTGGCAGAGTAATCCGCAAACTGTCGTGCGGTAATACAATGCTCAGCTACAGCCGACTTATTAGGCTGCGAAAGGTTAGTGTGGCGCTCATGTTCAATGCATCTTTCATGCACTGTGCGTATCGTCTGACCCATGTAAGCTTTGCCACACTGGCAAGGTTTTGCAAATTACGGCCTTCCCAGATCGGCCTTTACCGAACCGAGAAGAGCACTAATCTTCGTAGATGCCCGGAAGATAACTTCAACTAAACGTATGGAAGGAAAGCAATGGACTTGAACAGTTCCTTATCTTCTTGGTCTTGTGGGTGGTCACGTTTCTTCCTCTTGAACACTGTACTAATCTGATGTGGAGAGTAACCATAACCTTTGATCACAGATCGCACATGCTCTAGCTCCTTTGTAAGACTCTCTCCCCATCAGAAACAACAGGCGCTCGATGAACCAACATTCTAAGGTCGTCGATAGTTTGTAAAGTGTGATGGCAGCTCGACGCTTGCAGATAGAGGTCCGTATGTGTGGGCTAAGAGAGGTGAAACGACCTAATGACCCATCCACTTTCCTACTAACCAAGGCGTCCAACAACGGTAATAAACCATCCTTCACTGTTTCCATTGTAAACTGGATGTTCTTGTGGACTGAATTCAGACGTTACAAGAAACGTGACAATTCTTCTTCATCATGGGGCCACACTGCAAAAATGTCATCTACATACAGCCAGAAGCCTCTCGGTTTAGGCTCTGCCGAATCAAGCGCCCTTTCCTCAAAGTCTTCCATAAAAAGTTTTGCTACCAGATGGGAGAGAGGACTGCCCATGGTAACATCATCCATTTGTTCAAAATATTCAATCTAAAATAAGAAGTAGGTGGACAAAAGGACATGATGAAAAAGTGTTTTTATATCGGCCGTGAACTTATTGCTGATGAGTGACAAAGAGTCCATAAGAGGAAACTTAGTGAAAAGTGAAATGAAATCGAAGATCAGTAATAAGTTAGTTTCATTGATTTCCGGTGACTTAAGTCTATTGATAAAGTCAGCAGAATTGCTAACATGACTCAGTAAAGAGGCAAAATGTATAGCCAAATCATACGTTGGGACGTCTATGCTATTGACGGAATCTCTTTTATGAATCTTCGGAAGACCATATAACCTAGGTGGCACGGAACTATGAGGTCATAGTATTTTGGCCACTTCTTGCGGAATAGAAGAAGAATTTAGCAGCGCTGACGATTTTCTTTCCACTTCGCAAATCAAATGTTCAAATGTGTGTGAAATCTTATGGGACTTAACTGCTAAGGTCATCAGTTCCTAAGCTTACACACTACTTAACTTAAATTATCCTAAGGACAAATACACAGACTCATGCCCGAGGGAGGACTCGAACCTCCGCCGGGATCAGCCGCACAGTCCACGACTGCAGCGCCTTAGACCGCTCGGCTAATCCTGCGCGGCTTTCCACTTCCCCTCTGGGGTCTTTGTCAGTCTTCTGATACATTGGTTCACTCAACAAGTTATAAATCTTCCGTTTATAACCCTCACATGGAATCAGCACGGTGACGTCTCCCTTATGAGCTAGTAACACCAACGTGTAAGGATCTTCTACATCTACATCTACATACATACTCCGCAATCCACCATACGGTGCGTGGCGAAGGGTACCTCGTACCACAACTAGCATCTTCTCTCCCTGTTCCACTCCCAGACAGAACGATGGAAAAATGACTGCCCATATGCCTCTGTACGGGCCCTATTCTCTCTTATCTTATCTTTGTGGTCTTTCAGCGAAAAGTAAGTTGGCGGCAGTAAAATTGTACTGCAGTCAGACTCAAATGCTGGTTCTCTAAATTTCCTCAGTAGCGATTCACGAAAAGAACTCCTCCTTCCCTCCAGGGACTCCCACCCGAGTTCCTGAAGCATTTCCGTTACACACGCGCGGTGTTCAAACCTACCAGTAACAAATCTAGCAGCCTGCCTCTGAATTTCTTCTACGTCCTCCCTCAATCCGACCTGTTAGGGATCCCAAACGCTCGAGCGGTACTCAAGAATAGGTCGTATTAGTGTTTTATAAGCGGTCTCCTTTTCAGATGAACCACATCTTCCTAAAATTCTACCAATGAACCGAAGACGACTATCCGCCTTCTCCACAACTGCCATTACATGCTTGTCCCACTTCATATCGCTCTGCAATGTTACGCCCAAATATTTAATCGACGTGACTGTGTCAAGCGCTACACTACTAATGGAGTATTCAAACATTACGGGATTCTTTTTCCTATTCATCTGCATTAATTTACAATTATCTATATTTAGAGTTAGCTGCCATTCTGTACACCAGTCACAAATCCTGTCCAAGTCATCTTGTATCCTCCCACAGTCACTCAACGACGACACCTTCCCGTACACCACAGCATGCATCATTATCAAACAGCCGCACATTGCTACTAACCCTATCCAAGAGATCATTTATGTAGATAGAAAACAACAGTGGACCTACCACACTTCCCTGGGGCACTCCAGGTGATACCCTCACCTCCGATGAACACTCACCATCGAGGACAACGTTCTGGGTTCGTAACTTTCGTAGTGCGGCCCTTTCCGTGGCAGAAATGTTGCTCTTCTGAGGCGGAGCTTCCGTGAGTGAGCGATATATTTCACGTCTTGTTTCTCTACCTAGTGATCGTGACAGAAATTATGGATCCCAGCTTAGGTGAAATATTTACCATCAGATCTCGAATTGATGAGAATCCCATAACTCCACGACTAATCCATAAACTGCGCCTCCATCTTGGAGCTCTCATTACGTAGTGTATTGTAGAGAAATTAGCCTCAACGAAGTTCTTCTCGTCCTCCTGCCGGCGAATCCGCGAGGCCACAGTTGGAGGGCAGCTGCCGTTTCTATCTAACGCTCCTTTCTTTTATGCGATCTGGTTACAGTGAAAGGTCTGAGGTCCTTTTGTAGCGCGGCCCTCGTATAACACGGGTCGAATCGAGTAACTGAAGCAGTGGCAGTGAAGTTCCGATGGGCGGCCGCGGTCTCCCTCGGGACCAGCCGTAATAAAGCGGCCCGAGCGTCGTCGGATTAGTGTCGTCTTCCCCATCTCCCGCCGCACCAAATTCCATCACAAGATTACGTCTTCCTCGGCAAACTGCACACCCATCCCGCGACCACACCCTCCTCGGATCGTTGCATCCGTCGCCTGTTTACCGGTGGCCGCAGCATTCGCGCGTGATATTGAACAGCAATATCTCTGGTGCAGGCATTTTGTTCTGTGCATGTTGCCAACATCAAACGGAAACTGCCACCCGAATTGTGTATAACACTGTTTTTTGCGTTTTTATTACACTCACTTGACCTGTTTTTACACATTTATGTATTAGTAATTCCTAGGAGGGTGAAAGTAAATGCGACAATTGAAGAAATGTCCCACAAAGAAATAATTCGAATTATCATACAACGCCGAGTCGCTGTATGTGCTGAAGAACATGTAATACGACGTAGTAAATAGTTAATATCTTAGGGCTAATTTAAGTGACTTTATGGATCATGAAGCACAGCATTACTGACGTGGAGGTGGCTTGAGTCCTTCAGTGATACAGATAGCAATATGACGTTTAACCACAACGCAGGGGTATCTATGGAGAAGCCAGCCAAATATGTGGTTACTAAAGAGGGGCAGTAGCCTTCTCAGTAGTTACAGGGCCAACAGTCTGTGTGATTGACTGATCAGGTCTTGTCATATCAGTCAACATTGCTTTGCTGTGCTGGTACTGAGAACTTATGAAAGCAACGGGAAACTATGGTAGTGTTTTTACAGTGTACATGCAGCTATTATTCAATGATAATGGCATTCTCTTGGGTAAAATATCCCGGAAATAAAATAGTCCCCGCTGCCGATCTCCAAGTGGAAATTACTCAGGAGGATGTTGGCATCAGGAAAAACGGCGTTCTACGGATCGGAGCGTGGAATGCTGGATCCCTTAATCGCATAGGTGTGTTAGAACATTTAAATAGCAAATGGATACATTAAAGTTAGATACAGTGGCGATTAAGTTCGGTGGCAAGACGAAAGGGACTTCGAATCCAATGAGTACAGGTTTGGCACAGGACAGGAATTAGTCGCGGGCCGCATCAAACCAGTTAGAAGACAGACGACTCAAAAAAAAGTTGAAACCCAAATTAAAACTAGTTCACCCATCCGCAGCCCTGGAAACCCCACAAGGCGGTAAAGGACAGGAGATGAGCCGAGGCACGTCGTGTTTCATTCCGAATCGGGCTGACGTCTGCCAAGCCGGAAACACGCCAACTTAGTGGGCGGGAGGAGGGGGGGGGGGGTGGGGGGGGGGGGAGAGATGGAAGGAGTGATAAAAAAGCTGTTAAGATAATTAGCGAAATACGTGCGATAACGGGAACAGCACTCAACCCTAGCATGTGCAGTCCGCAAGTACTGCAAAGTGGGAGTGATGAGCATATCCATACAGATGTGCGAAGGTCCAGCCCTCTATCCAGAGAACCACCCGCGACTTAGTGCCAGGAAAATGTTTTACCCTTAGGTAAAGAAAAGCATTTTGCCAATAATATGCGGCGGCCCTCGTAGAAAACACGCGGCCATTTGTAAGCCCGAATAATCAGACATCCGAACCTGATGTGTGCAAACGAGGGCATGATGCTACCGACGGGGACAGGCGGAGAAAAGTCCACTTGCATAAGGATGGTAAATAAATGGTGCGTAATGGAGGCCTCGATACTGTGCCATTGTTTACACATCGTGGCTCTATAAAGTGCCGATGGCGTACGTTTGTAAGACCAAGTCCTCCTGCACGCGGGGTGCGAATAAGTGTGTTACAGATTACTTTGTAGATGAACCCACACGTCAGAGAAAATAATATCCTAACGCCTCTTGAATACAAGCACTATCATAATCGGCATCGGTAGAGTCTGCGCAGTATAAATCATTCTGGATGCCACATAGGCATTTAAGTAGACAATACGCTGCAAAGGATCGAGGCGGCATAGGGAGTTGTGACTGATCATCATAAAGGTAAGTCTCAAAACTTAACGAAAGTTGACCGCTGCTGTACAGCGCGTTGATGATGCTAAGGTGATCAGAAGATAGCGGGGGCGTTGGACACAGGGCAGGGGCACCGGATCTTCCGGAGGTAGCGCGCGGCCAATAGACAGCACTGTCGAATTGCGCGCATTCGTCACACTTC
Organism: Schistocerca serialis cubense; assembly: GCF_023864345.2. Lineage (NCBI taxonomy): Eukaryota > Metazoa > Arthropoda > Insecta > Orthoptera > Acrididae > Schistocerca > Schistocerca serialis. The sequence continues at coordinate 532,678,816 of NC_064639.1, read as the reverse complement.
TAGCCACCCTCTTATGAGCCTGAATTGTCTCGAGGATTTGTACGACCTCCTGTCGAGAACGAACCAACAGCACGAGGTCATCTGCGTATGCGCGGCAGCGGAAGATGTAACCGCGTAGGAAGGGTCCAGACAAGAGGGCCGTCAGCAGGCATATGAGCGGCGCTAGCGCCACTGCACAAAAGTTCATTTATAGGGGGCATCATCGGCGTTGGATTGGTATCGGACCTGCAACACACCCATTGTCTTGGACCAACGAACGAGCGCTGATGAACCGGGGAGGGCCGGCCGCTGTGGCCGTGCGGTTCTAGGCGCTTCAGTCTGGAACCGCGCTGCTGCTACGGTCGCAGTTTCGAATCCTGTCTCGAGCATGAATGTGTGTGATGTCCTTAGTTTAGTTAGGTTTAAGTAGTTCCTAAGTCTAGGGGACTGATGATCTCAGATGTTAAGTCCCATAGTGATTGACCAATCTGAACCATTTTTGAACCGGGGACGGAAGCCCATCCCTTCGAAGACAGATATAGAAACACGTGGAGCCCTCTATCAAACGCGCTGTCAAAGTCTACGCTACGATCGCCGCAAGATGTGTCCACGCCTCTTCCAACTCAACCACATCACGTCTCTAGTGGTTTCTTGGATGATAACTGTGCCACCTGGCTCAGTAGAGAGGACATGTGGTAAGAGGGGCCTGTAGCGCGCCGCCAGTAACCACGCAAAAATCTTGTGATTAGTATTGAATAAGGTAGTAGGGTGGTAGTGGACCGTAGTAATACCCGATGCCTGTTTATGCCCGCGACAGAAGCTTGCGGAATTGCAGTTGCAGACGTGATCCGTTCATAATACTTCTCCGAACATCGTGTAGACACAAGGCCACAAATCGTACCATAAATTTCAGTAGCGAGTCCTTTGATGCCTAGCGATTTGTACAATGCACTCTTGAAGATAGTGATAGTGACAGTGATCTCCTTGGAGGTGGATGGTTCCATTAACATAACCCCCTCCTCAAGCGTGAGGGCTCGTGGAACATTCACGACGATAACATCGTAGTCCAGGACGGCCCATCATCGGCACGGTAGACATGGCGATGACATTCGACGAAGAAATCGACGAAGAAATCGACTATGTCCTCTTGGCAGGTGACTGGCTGCGTATGATGATCTGCGAGTTCGGTGACGAAGCTTTATCTGCAGTATCTGCAATCGTGTACAATACTGTATGATTCATGGTGGGATTCTCCCGCGACGCCACATCAGGTCTGCGAGCACGTGCCACATCGCCCTGTAGTTTACGGCGAATAGTCGCCAGTGGCTTCGCATTAATCATGCTGCGTCCAGTTTGCACTTCTCGGAATGGTGGCTGGCCATCAAGGTCGCGGAGGGCTCTGAAGTACAAGCCTGTAGTGTGCCTGTGCCAAGTGGCCACCTCCCTGCTGTAAGTGATGAATCTGCCACGGACATTCCAGGCGCCAGTTCACCAATGATGCACTGGATCTGAGACGCCGTTCTCACTTTGTCCACGTCTCAGTGAAACGTCAGATGCTGTGTGTTCAGTTTCCATGACGCCCGACTCCGCCAAACCTTCTGACGCGGAGGAGCAGTGTACACATGTACGCGCGCAGTGGTCAGGATCACCAAAGGACAGCGCTCTTCATCGGCCATTGTATCAACAAACTTGCCGAATGTCTCGTGTGAAACGTGAATCTCGGGTCGTGTGCGCGCCGTACGTCCCACGTATCCCGTAGGGCTTGATCGAAAACAATGAGGTGCAACTCCTGGCACGTTGTAAAATTCTGGTATTGATCTTTTCGGCCGAGAACAACTGCGCCGTCAGCAGGCCTATGAGCGGCTCTATCGCCACTGTACAAAAGTTCATTTACAGGAGGCATCCACGGCAAACCGAGTGCAGTCCCCTCCAAAGAGAAGATGTTCATGTCAACCTAAGAACGTTGGGGCAGTCTTCTCCGCATAAAATCGAGCCCTTTCATGTCAATGGTTGGTACCAGAAGGCGCATAGATATTATTGAGACGAGTGGAGAGAATCGTAAACGCTATACCGCTGGTAGACAGGAGAAACATGATGTCGGTTACATAGACAGCCACTCCACGGCCAAGATGCTCAACGTGACAGTCATAGAAGTCATATCCTGATATCCGTAGTAGTACTGTTATATGAAACTCCTGTGACGGTGCAACGTCTACTTCCGAAGCCCATATCATTTCTTTCAGGAGATGGATCTTGATGGGAGTGCGGACGCCGTTGGTATTTAGTGTCGCAATACAGTATGCGCGGAGCTACCGGAGTAGGGCCCACCAGTCGCTGCTGTGAGGATACGGGATCACGCGAAGACAGGCGCTAACACCCCTCGCTCAGCGAAAAAGTTGACTGACATCAGCATGTCGCGTCCCCTAACGGCGGAGACTCCTGTACGGGATCTGCTGTTTCTTCAAAACCTTCGCTCCAGGCCAGCGGTGAGTTCGTGGCCACAGAATCCACGTATTCGACGCCTGCTGACATCGCCAGATCGGGTGGTATCGTTCCTTCTTCCGTAAGGACTTCAGAGACAGGGACATCTCGTTCCGTCTATGTGAGAGCCAGTGAGTGCCGCCGTTCCACAGACGCACCAACGACGCCTTCCTTAACGGTCTGAGACGCTGAAACGTTGATTTTCTCAATAGAAAATGTATCATCTGGAGAGGGAGAGGAGTGCCGTCCGACCTCGTACGGCACCTCCTTTCCTCGTTTAGGGGAGCGTTGTTTGTGCGGTCGTTCTTCCGCGTCAGAAAGCGGGAGGGAGTCGCGCCGATCAGCAAAGAAAGAAAGAGTCGTCCAGCGAGTGACGTCCAACATCAGCGTCGGCCACTGGCGCAGCCGGAGCAGCAATCGTAACTGAGGAGAAGAGTGTAGACATATCGTCAGTCACCTCGTTCGCAACCGGTTCAGGAAGGACGGAAGACTACCCATCCATCAGCTGTTCACGTGATTCCGAGAGCCATCGGGCGGCCGGCGGCGGCGAGCGCCGTCGCGTATGTGATCGGAAGTATCGTAGACGACGAGAGAAGTACCACTCCTCCATTTTGTAGTTGCGTTATCTGTCGCTGCAGACATTCAGATGTGATGTGGCCCTCTTTTCCATACTCAGAACAAGTACGCGGCTGTCCGTCGTAAATGATTATGTCCTGACATCCACTATTGATCAGATAAGACGGTACATGGCTGCGCAGATCAATTGTGATCTGAAGCACCCCGTTAAGATCTGTCTTATGATCATGAACAGTGCCGTATGGCCGGAAAGGCGCTATGACATCCTTACCTCGAATGGCAGTTCAAACACGGGAATAGTTCTCATGCCTAATGTTATCGCCTATGCCTAGTATTATCGCGAAATATGGGAGAGAGTGTCACAGAAATGATGCAGGATTTGGACTGAACATCATTAAAAGAAAGGCGTTTTTCATTGCGACGGAGTCTTCTCACGAAATTCCAAACACCAACTTGAGCCTCTGAATGCGAAAATATTTTGTTGACACTGACCTACATAGGGAGAAACGATATCCACGATAAGGGAAATCAGAGCTCATACGGAAAGATATAGATGTTCATTCTTTCCCCGCGTTATACGAGATTGGAATAATGGAGAATTGTGAAGGTGGTTCGATGAACCCTCTGCCAGGCACTTAAATGTGATTTGCAGAGTATCCATGTAGATGTAGATGCAGATGTAATCCTGCATGTTCCACTTTGACAACACTGCCGTTACCAGAATCCCTGTTTGGTCGCGTTTAAAATGTGCCCGCACGCAGCATCATTGATCATTTCAACGTAAACTGTGTTACCGACAATCGATAGGAGAATACCCGGAAGTTCCGATGGCCGGGACTTTGCCCCCTCGAGGAGGAAACGTTCCACCTCTAAAGCTGTTGGTCGTGCATATTCATCTACATCTACATTGATACTCCGCAAGCCACCCAACGGTGTGTGGCGGAGGGCACTTTACGTGCCACTGTCATTACCTCCCTTTCCTGTTCCAGTCGCGTATGGTTCGCGGGAAGAACGACTGTCTGAAAGCCTCCGTGCGCGCTCTAATCTCTCTAATTTTACATTCGTGATCTCCTCGGGAGGTATAAGTAGGGGGAAGCAATATATTCGATACCTCATCCAGAAACGCACCCTCTCGAAACCTGGCGAGCAAGCTACACCGCGATGCAGAGTGCCTCTCTTGCAGAGTCTGCCACTTGAGTTTATTAAACATCTCCGTAACGCTATCACGGTTACCAAATAACCCGGTGACGAAACGCGCCGCTCTTTGGATCTTCTCTATCTCCTCCGTCAACCCGACCTGGTACGGATCCCACACTGATGAGCAATACTCAAGTATAGGTCGAACGAGTGTTTTGTAAGCCACCTCCTTTGTTGATGGACTACATTTTCTAAGCACTCTCCCAATGAATCTCAACCTGGTACCCGCCTTACCAACAATTAATTTTATATGATCATTCCACTTCAAATCGTTCCGTACGCATACTCCCAGATATTTTACAGAAGTAACTGCTACCAGTGTTTGTTCCGCTATCATATAATCATATAATAAAGGATCCTTCTTTCTATGTATTCGCGATACATTACATTTGTCTATGTTAAGGGTCAGTTGCCACTCCCTGCACCAAGTGCCTATCCGCTGCAGATCTTCCTGTATTTCGCTACAATTTTCTAATGCAGCAACTTCTCTGTATACTACGGCATCATCCGCGAAAAGCCGCATGGAACTTCCGACACTATCTACTAAGTCATTTATATATATTGTGAAAAGCAATGGTCTCATAACACTCCCCTGTGGCACGCCAGAGGTTACTTTAACGTCTGTAGACGTCTCTCCATTGATAACAACATGCTGTGTTCTGTTTGCTAAAAACTCTTCAATCCAGCCACACAGCTGGTCTGATATTCCGTAGGCTCTTACTTTGTTTATCAGGCGACAGTGCGGAACTGTATCGAACGCCTTCCGGAAGTCAAGAAAAATAGCATCTACCTCGGAGCCTGTATCTAATATTTTCTGGGTCTCATGAACAAATAAGGCGAGTTGGGTCTCACACGATCGCTGTTTCCGGAATCCATGTTGATTCCTACATAGTAGATTCTGGGTTTCCAGAAATGACATGATACGCGAGCAAAAAACATGTTCTAAAATTCTACAAGAGATCGACGTAAGAGATATAGGTCTATAGTTTTGCGCATCTGCTCGACGACCCTTCTTGAAGACTGGGACTATCTGTGCTCTTTTCCAATCATTTGGAACCCTTCGTTCCTCTAGAGACTTGCGGTACACGGCTGTTAGAAGGGGGGCAAGTTCTTTCGCGTACTCTGTGTAGAATCGAATTGGTATCCCGTCAAGTCCAGTGGACTTTCCTCTATTGAGTGATTCCAGTTGCTTTTCTATTCCTTGGACACTTATTTCGATGTCAGCCATTTTTTCGTTTGTGCGAGGATTTAGAGAAGGAACTGCAGTGCGGTCTTCCTCTGTGAAACAGCTTTGGAAAAAGGTGTTTAGTATTTCAGCTTTATGCGTGTCATCCTCTGTTTCAATGCCATCATCATCCCGTAGTGTCTGGATATGCTGTTTCGAGCCACTTACTGATTTAACGTAAGACCAGAACTTCCTAGGATTTTCTGTCAAGTCGGTACATAGAATTTTACTTTCGAATTCAATGAACGCTTCACGCATAGCCCTCCTTACGCTAACTTTGACATCGTTTAGCTTCTGTTTGTCTGAGAGGTTTTGGCTGCGTTTAAACTTGGAGTGGAGCTCTCTTTGCTTTCGCAGTAGTTTCCTAACTTTGTTGTTGTACCACGGTGGGTTTTTCCCGTCCCTCACAGTTTTACTCGGCACGTACCTGTCTAAAACGCATTTTACGATTGCCTTGAACTTTTTCCATAAACACTCAACATTGTCAGTGTCGGAACAGAAATTTTCGTTTTGATCTGTTAGGTAGTCTGAAATCTGCCTTCTATTACTCTTGCTAAACAGATAAACCTTCCTCCCTTTTTTTATATTCCTATTAACTTCCATATTCAGGGATGCTGCAACGGCCTTATGATCACTGATTCCCTGTTCTGTACATACAGAGTCGAAAAGTTCGGGTCTGTTTGTTATCAGTAGGTCCAAGATGTTATCTCCACGAGTCGGTTCTCTGTTTAATTGCTCGAGGTAATTTTCGGATAGTGCACTCAGTATAATGTCACTCGATGCTCTGTCCCTACCACCCGTCCTAAACATCTGAGTGTCCCAGTCTATATCTGGTAAATTGAAATCTCCACCTAAGACTATAACATGCTGAGAAAATTTATGTGAAATGTATTCCAAATTTTCTCTCAGTTGTTCTGCCACTGACGCTGCTGAGTCGGGAGGTCGGTAAAAGGAGCCAATTATTAACCTAGTTCGGTTGTTTAGTGTAACCTCCACCCATAATAATTCACAGGAACTATCCACTTCTACTTCACTACAGGATAAACTACTACTAACAGCGACGAACACTCCACCACCGGTTGCATGCAATCTATCCTTTCTAAACACCGTCTGTACCTTTGTAAAAATTTCGGCAGAATTTATCTCTGGCTTAAGCCAGCTTTCTGTACCTATAACGATTTCAGCTTCGGTGCTTTCTATCAGCGCTTGAAGTTCCGGTACTTTACCAACGCAGCTTCGACAGTTGACAATTACAATACCGATTGCTGCCTGGTCCCCGTATGTCCTGACTTTGCCCCACACCCGTTGAGGCTGTTGCCCTTTCTGTACTTGCCCAAGGCCATCTAACCTAAAAAACCGCCCAGCCCACGCCACACAACCCCTGCTACCCGTGTAGCCGCTTGTTACGTGTAGTGGACTCCTGACCTATCCAGAGGAACCCGAAACCCCACCACCCTATGGCGCAAGTCGAGGAATCTGCAGCCCACACGGTCGCAGAACCGTCTCAGCCTCTGATTCAGACCCTCCACTCGGCTCTGTACCAAAGGTCCGCAGTCAGTCCTGTCGACGATGCTGCAGATGGTGAGCTCTGCTTTCATCCCGCTAGCGAGACTGGCAGTCTTCACCAAATCAGATAGCCGCCGGAAGCCAGAGAGGATTTCCTCCGATCCATAGCGACACACATCATTGGTGCCGACATGAGCGACCACTTGCAGATGGGTGCACCCTGTACCCTTCATGGCATCCGGAAGGACCCTTTCCACATCTGGAATGACTCCCCCCGGTATGCACACGGAGTGCACATTGGTTTTCTTCCCCTCTCTTGCTGCCATTTCCCTAAGGGGCCCCATTACGCGCCTGACGTTGGAGCTCCCAACTACCAGTAAGCCCACCCTCTGCGACTGCCCGGATCTTGCAGACTGAGGGGCAACCTCTGGAACAGGACAAGCAGCCCTGTCAGGCCGAAGATCAGTATCAGCCTGAGACAGAGCCTGAAACCGGTTCGTCAGACAAACTGGAGAGGCTTTCTGTTCAGCCCTCCGGAATGTCTTTCGCCCCCTGCCACACCTTGAAACAACCTCCCACTCTACCACAGGTGAGGGATCAGCCTCAATGCGGGCAGTATCCCGGGCAACCACAGTCGTAGTCCGATCAGGGGATGCGTGGGACGAGCTGGCCGTCCCCGACAAACCCCCATCCGGACCCCCACAGTGATGCCCATTGGCAACAGCCTCAAGCTGTGTGACCGAAGCCAACACTGCCTGAAGCTGGGAGCGAAGGGATGCCAACTCAGCCTGCATCCGAACACAGCAGTTGCAGTCCCTATCCATGCTAAAAACTGTTTTGCAAAGAACGTCTGAACTAATCTACAGAGAGCGCAAACAAATCGACAAAATTTAAACGGTTATTAAAATACAAGATTGCCTGGTAAATGCAGTAATGCTGCTACTTGCGCACTGCTGACAATGCTCGGCGGCGGAAGGAGACTAAGCGAAATTACACTATTCAGGTACTAAAACACGATGCTACACTCTCAAATACTATAATACGCCCGAAATTTATGAATTAAACAATGCAAGTACCAAAAACACGCAAAGAAATTAAGAATTAAACTATGTAACAAATGAGTGAGCTAGGAGTATACGACTTGCTGCTGCAGCTGCTTATCCAACGGCGGCAGGGAGCACACTGACTGCGACCAACCGACACTGGTCGTTCAAAACAAAAACAGTAGACAAACGACTACGCGAATTTACACTATTCAGGTACTAAAACGCGATGCTACAACTCTCAAATACTATAATACGCCCGAAATTTATGAATTAAACAATGCAAGTACCAAAAACACGCAAAGAAATTAAGAATTAAACTATGTAACAAATGAGTGAGCTAGGAGTATATTGTGGACAATAGCTGAAACTAAGGGTCGATTTTCTGTATTTGTTTGCCGTTATGTCAGTGCGCGAAGCTCGCGAACAGGCTAAGTCGCAATGTAAACAAATACGAGCTCCCATGCTCCGCAGGCGCAAGTACGGCGCGTCCCGAGGCCTACGAGAACGACAGGCCGCGGCGCGTACGTCACGAAGGTAGTCCTGCGCTCGCTCGCTCCCTTAAATCAACAGACATACTACGTTTCTACACCTGCTAACTCGTAACTAGGCGTGTCCGTACAAATGAAAACTGAATCTTCTACTGTAATCCGCTATTATGGAATCTTACTGTTATTTGTCCTATAATGATGAGAAGTCCATGGGCCTGCTTATAATTTGTTACGGCTGTACTGGCTTACAATAAAATGATGCTAAAATGATTATCAGTTACATAAGGCACCACTTCCAGTATGTAATGAGTACTGTTAAGCAGAAGAGACTAAATGCTATAGACAAACCGATCGAGTATTAATCTTAATTAAATTTTGCTGTAGTACTGTTAATAAGTAAGACTTCGTAATAGCAGATTCAAGTGGAAGATTTAATTCTCGTTAATACTTACACGCCCAGCTGCGGGTTAGCAGGTTTAGAAACGCATTTTGTCTGCTGAGCTCAGCGAGCGAGGGTGTTCAGGACTACCTTCGTGACGTACGCGCCGCGCCCTGTCTTTCTCGTGGGCCTCGGGCGCGTCCTCTCTGGGCAGCCGCTAAAGCCAAACTTTCTGGGCTGTAGCTTCTTCGCAGGCCGGGGTGGCCGAACTGTTCTAGGCGCATCAGTCTGGAACCGCGCGACCGCTACGGTCACAGGTTCGAATCCTGCCTTGGGCATGGATGTGTGTGATGTCCTTAGGTTGGTTAGGTTTAAGCAGTTCTAGGTTCTAGGGGACTAATGACCTCAGAAGTTAAGTCCCATAGAGCTCAGAGCCATTTTTGTAGCTTCTTCTTTGGATTTCATCTTACAGTCTTCTATAGGTTAATCACTGGTATGTTATTAATTTACATTTAATTACAACAAACCCCAACAAGAACGACACGCTTTTCATGAATCTTCAATGTGTGGTTGTCTTGTAACGCCTTTCTCTGATAAAACGCGAGTTATAAGACGATAATAACTAAATACGAAAATTCTGTAACCATGAATAAGACGTTTCCCGTAGTTTTATTACAGCGAATAGTATCAATAATGATTCGTTCTCGAGACGTTCAGTGTGCTGGTATTTAGAAACAGCATATATTCATGGGGTACAAGACAAAACGCAACGAATATGGGCTTCTACTGAACAAGACGAGTTGCTTCACCTAACATAACGAGGAAATATTGCAGAACTCGTTTTATATTTCAAGCGAGGAAATGGCTCCTGAAAGTGAAATAGCATCAAGTGACGTCACAAAATTCGTAGAACGCCACGTCAACGCTAGCTAACTCGTCCCGTGTGCCGACGACTTTACAGTACAGGGTGTTTCCACACTGTCATCGGCGTACTCCACTGCTAGCCATCCCAGCCGTGGCCGCGTCCTTGGGAGAGCAGGGGCGCTGCGCGTCGTGGCGTGGCGCGGCGCCCGCTGGGAGCAGACCGCCAGCCCGTCCCGCACAATGGATGCGGCTAATTACGGCCGAGTCGCGGCATCATTAGCGCAGACGGCGCGGACAGCCGCGACACGCGATCGCCGTCACCGTTCCTCCCTCCCTCCCCGCCCTCCCGTCCTCCTCCACCCCAACCAACCGACGTCTTTCAGCGCTGTCGCAAACAACGCGCTCAGACGACCGCACTAATCTCTCAGACTTCCCAAGCAAAATGCGCAACCAACACGAAAGTCACACAGCGAGCTCAAGAACCACAGAAGTAACTGACGGTCCGATTTTTCACTATCGCTTCTGAAACGTCCCCTTAGAAAAATTTATGAATTATTGTGCGGGCAAACCCCTTACGTTATTTGATTTTCAAACAGCTGAGCAAAACTGAACGTACTCAGACATTTCTCTCTTTCCTTATTCTGATCATCACTAAACTGACACACAATATTTTAGCGCAACGCAATCTGACTTTCAAAAATCCCTACAAAAGAATGGCTCTGACTAACAATAACCTATACCTTTCATGAATCACTTACCACACAAAAATCTTCGTTACTTTAAATACTGCAATACAGCGAGCGCCAATACTGCCAGCTAAATAAAAGATTCTAACAACTGAAGTCACTAACTACTGATAGGCATAGTCAGCAAATGAAAGCTTTTGATAGAGAACAAACAATGTATTTACCTTAATAGTGTTCAAAAGTCATTATATATATATGTACCAGTTCATGACATCCAGTCTTACAAATTTACTCTTTCTGGTGGACACACGTCCAGATCATCCGCTCTCAAAACTCCTACATCTCTCTCCCCCATCCACCCCTGCTAGCGGCTCACCTCCAACTGCGCAACGCTACGCGCTGTTCACATCCAGCTGCCCAACACAACAATGGCGAATATTCCAACAATGCCAACCAGCCACAGACTGCACACAGCACAGCCAGTGATTTTTATACAGAGCGCTGGGTGACGTTACCAACATGAAAACCTTAACAGCCTACTTACACTTCTAGAGTTTGAACCAGATACAAAAAATAAAATTTAGTCAAAATTAATAAAATCACATAGACCTATTATAGCGTACAGGTACGAGGGTAGTTCAATATGTAAAGGAAAACTTTTTTTTCTGAAAGCAGGTTGGTTTTATTCAGGATTCCGATACACCACATTAATCCTCCATCTTTTGGCTACGAAATCCTATTTTTCAACTTTATTTCCGTTCAATGCGACGGCCATACTAAGTCTTACTAATAGGTCTAGTATGCCCCCATGGTACCAGTCTACTGGTCAAAAGCCGGCCGAAGTGGCCGTGCGGTTAAAGGCGCTGCAGTCTGGAACCGCAAGACCGCTACGGTCGCAGGTTCGAATCCTGCCTCGGGCATGGATGTTTGTGATGTCCTTAGGTTATTTAGGTTTAACTAGTTCTAAGTTATAGGGGACTAATGACCTCAGCAGTTGAGTCCCATAGTGCTCAGAGCCATTTGAACCATTTTTACTGGTCAAAATCGGAGCCGGCCGCGGTGGCCTAGCGGTTCTAGGTGCTCAGTCCGGAGCCGCGCGACTGCTACGGTCGCAGGTTCGAATCCTGCCTCGGGCATGGATGTGTGTGGTGTCCGTAGGTTAGTTAGGTTTAAGTAGTTCTAAGTTCTAGGGGACTGATGACCATAGATGTTAAGTCCTATAGTGCTCAGAGCCATTTGAACCATTTGAATCAAAATTGGAACCAACTTCCTTCACGTACTGCTTCCCGTGGTGTTTGTCCTTCATTGGGCCAAACAAAAAAATGGTTCAAATGGCTCTGAGCACTATGGGACTTAACATCTGTGGTCATCAGTCCCCTAGAACTTAGAACTACTTAAACCTAACCAACCTAAGGACATCACACACATCCATGCCCGGGGCAGGACTCGAACCTGCGTCCGTAGCAGTCGCACGGTTCCGGACTGAGCGCCTAGAACCGCTAGACCACCGCGGCCGGCTTGGGCCAAACAACTCAAAGTCGAATGTCTTCTGCTAGGCGGCGAGGATCGTAGTGGGCACACATCTCTGATTATCCCAACTGATGGACAACAGTGTCAGCACCACCGGGAGAGGTCCAGTTGAGCAGCGGGATGTTTGATTTTGATCCGTCGATCAGCTCGAATGTGAGTGTCCGCACGTTCCAACACTGCACGAGTCAGAACTGTGTGCTACCGACCAGCATGCAGCATACCCTACAGGTCTGCACGATCTTGTTGCGATGATGGGAGACGCCTCGTCCAACGAGTCTCCATGCTTTTGTTCACTGCCAGGTCTCCGTAGACATTCTGTAAGCGCCTATGAATATCTGCGACGCTCTGGTTTTCCGCCAAAAGAAACTCAATGACAGCTTCCTGCTTCTGTGTTTCAAATGTACTTCCGTTACAGATGCCACTTCGGAGGCTAGGTATAGCTCCGCGATCCATCGGAATTTCATGAAACCGTAGAGGATGAAGGGGGAATATTCCACGATGTCCCATAACAAATTCCACATTTTTCGACAGCAGCTGATCGAGAAAAAAATGTGTTACAGTACTTATTGAACGCCCATCGTATATATTTGTCGGCTGTATTCTTTGGAATATTTGCTTTGAAAGTCCGATCTTGCTAACATTTCAAATCGTTAAAAAGATTGACAACTTGTTTTAAATGTTAATAAACATAAAATCTGCAAACAATTTCAAAGATGCAGGAAGTTAGTTTCATATGACTACATCATCAGTGGTGACATTTGGTATGTGTCATACAAACACCTGAGTAAAAACATGTATGGGAATATGTAATGTAATGATGGTATAGGGTTAATAGAAGGTAAGCCAGGTGACCGGCTTCGGTTCATTAGGAAGGTACTGGAGAAATGCAGTCAGTCGACAAACGACATTGGTTACAAAACACTTGTGCGTCAATCTTAGAATATACTGCTAGTTGCTGTATTCCTTTAAGTAATAAGAACGACCTGATCGCGTTGTGAATATTAGCGTCAAAGATTGTGCCTCGGTTCAACATCAAAGATATAACGAGTGAAGTAAAACGAAATGTCATGACGCGAGTAAGTTCAAGGGGATAAGATCTCTAGGGTTCGTAGCTGACGAAGCATATTTTATGTAAGGTAAGTCAGTAGAAGAGTTCACCCACTTATTACGCATTTAGACCAGAAGATAAACGAAACCTAGAAGTGAGTGATAAAGAATCGCAGAAGCAGCAAAATTTCGGAAGTACTGTAGAGGAATGGAGATAAATCACTGTTCTTAGAATCAAGATTACACAGGATGACCTAAGACAAGGGTACATGTGCAGAGGATTGACGGATAGTCATCATCAGCAAGCTCGACTGATAATGTTAACATAGACTTGAGGAATATGTTTTTAAAACAGCACATCGGCAGCAGAGCAGAAACTTACACGTGGAACAACTGGAGAGGAAAGAACGCTTCTCAAATGTGGTGCTGGAAAAATATGTTTAAGTGGTCTTAGAAAAGTAACAGACGAGGGAAGACATTTTTGGAACATTCTTACCAGAAAGAACTGATAGGTTTAAATGGATAGTATCCAAGAATAGTTAACTTAGCACTTGAGGGAGCAGCAAAGATTCATAGTTGTAAATACAAGCGGAGATTATATACGTAAAATTGATTACTGGAAATGTTACGTACAGTAGGTGTGCAGAACCGAGAAGGATAGTACAAAAGAACGATTCTAGGCACTACAGTCTGGAACCGCGCACCGCTAGGGTCGTAGGTTCGAATCCTGCCTCGGGCATGGATGTGTGTGATGTCCTTAGATTGGTTAGGTTTAAGTAGTACTAAGTTCTAGGGGTCTGATGACCTCAGATGTTAAGTCCCATAGTGCTCAGAGCTATTTGAACCATAGTACAAAACAGGAAGAGATGGACGGAAGTGTAAAAACGGATAAAATACTTTTTATTAAAACAAAAACTGAATTTGCTCTTTCAAAAGTTGTTTTAATATTATTGTACTGACCCACATGTTTGCTTAAGTACGATGACAAGAAAGGAAACGACATACATTCTCGTAGTGTGCACAGGAACACGCACTTTTGTAGGTTGTGTATGTATTTTGGTGCCCTAGGATGTTGCGGCGGTAATGACTTGGCATAAAACGCAAATGAAACGTTTCCGATATTTTCCTCAAAGACTCACCCATTTGGCCCGCTAGTGCAATCGTCGTTACCTGTTACGCAGTCCCTGTCTGTTATTCTGAAATACGTGTCGGAATATTTTCTGTAGAGGCGATGGCACTAGTTTCCACTTTCCTTCTCTTATATCCTCACATACATTTTAACAGAGAGCCGATCACCTACCAAGATTGGATAATTTTTTTTTTTTTTATCGAACAATTTGGGAAAAATCTGACACTGCAAATAATATTAGGCGCTTAGTCACTAGTGTATAGCACGTGTACCCTCCGATGTACTTCAGGAGCTACACAGGGTAATTCAGCTGCCCGTACCTATGAGTCTTATACAACACCCAACACCTTCAAAATCCACGTGCTAGATTTTCATAATCAAAAAATGGTTCTGAGCACTATGGGACTTAACATCTACGGTCATCAGTCCCCTAGAACTTAGAACTACTTAAACCTAACTAACCTAAGGACGTAACACAATACCCAGTCATCACGAGGCAGAGAAAATCCCTGACCCCGCCGGGAACCGAACGATTTTCATAATCTCTCGCTCGCTATGCGCAAGCTACTTTTTCTACAGAGGGAATGAATAAAATGTTTTTGTAGAAAATTTAATGTAGTTATATTTTGTAGTGGGATACGTTTTCGCTAGAGGCGGTAGTTCTCGTATTATTAAAAAAAAACCTAAAAAGCGACTTACAAACGCATTTTTCTGTAATAACTCGAAAATCGTGGCCTCAGACGAAAACGTAGCCCAGTAAAAAAATTAACTACATTAAATTTCCCACAAAGATATTCCGTTCATTTTTTTTTTTTTGTGTGTGTGTAAGACTAATAGGTTGCACGTAGTGTGAGAGAGAATATGAAAATCTCGCACGTGGGTTTTGAAGGCCTTTTGGGATGCATAAATCCCGTAGGTATTAGCAGGTGAACGACGCTGTATATGACTATTCAAGGCTATGTCATGTATTCCTCTTATAACGAAATAATCGTTCCATTCGTAAATCCCGCTACACAAAAGATCTATGTACGCTAGACACTCAAAAGATTTTCTCTAAGTCAAGGTACACTGATTTATGGTAATTGCGATCTAATTCCGATAAAATGGAGAAAACTATATTTTTCTGAGTGATCAGTATGTTTGTTGTTGGAATGTGACACTTTTTCAAAACTTCTCTGCCGCCCACATACGCGCCTGAAGTGTAAAATAACGATTTAAATGCGGCTGAAGAGCGAAGAATACCTGACATATCAGAGCGATTATGCAAGGATGCTAGTGCCTCTGTGCTCAGATTCAGTGGAAAATGTTTACTCTGAGTGAGTGCAGACTGGGCTGGGATTCCCTGAGTAAATTTACGCTCCGAACACGTAGGACCGTGACGCGGGTGGGCGGTAATTCATTAGGAGAGAGCCAGTTTTAGAGTCGGCACGTCTTGGCTGTCTCGTGGGAGGACCGGAGTCTCTGCTGACGATGGGTGGCGAATCCCCGGCTGAGCACACAGTCGCCGCAGCGCCCCATCTCGCGAACACACACGTCGACGGCGCCAGCACGGCGACGCCGTCCCTCCGATGGCAGCCACTGTGCCCGGCCGCCGAAAGCGCGCACGTGACCCGGAATCCTGGGCAGCGCGGCTGCGGCGCTGACACACCAGTTTGTAGCTGATCCCCGCTGGAGCCAAGCTTCGTTTAAAGCAACGAGCAAAGGCGAGGACCCGTGTACACACACACACGTGACGTCTCGGCGGCGCACTGCAGAACTCCTCGCCATCTCCGAGACGAAGGAAAGCTGTTTGGCGGAAGATACACGAGAAATTTTATACTGCAGCTTTATCTTGAAAGCAGGTTTCATATGTTACGGCAAACACTTGCTTTTGTAGCGCACTCCAGACGAGAGTGCCGGAAGGGAATGGCCACGCGGTTATGCACCTTCTACATTTACTTTCTTCTTTGCTTTGCAATACACAACGAACAAAATATGATCTTACCGATTTTCGGACTAGATTTATGACTGGGGTTCGGAACTTTGTAAGGGACTGGCGAACACCGCAAAGCTTCGCAATCAATTGCTAAACATGTTTGGGATTGGATATACGAGGGTCATCCAGAAGGTGAAGAACGGCAGCGTACCACATCCAGCGCAGATCACCCCCACTAACGCGATTCCAAGCGTGCCAGTTAGCTCCTTCCCCCATCTCTGTGTGAGCCCAGTTTTCTTCGCGAGCAATTACGCCTCTTTGTTGTGTAACCTTTAGAAAGACCAGTGTCCATTGAAAACCCCGCCAACTGCAAAGTGCGTAGGGTCACTCGTTTTCTAAATGCACAAATTGTGTGGTTTATTGAAATTTATCGGCAAATAAAGAACGCTTATGGTGGTAATACAGTAACAGTTCATCCGCCCAAAAAGTTTATTTGGCAATGGGCAAGCTGGGAATTTTGAAGTACAGATTGTTGTAAAATCCACCGTATTCATAGATTTGGTGTCTTCTGACGTCTTCCTATTCCAAAATCCAGAGAAATGTGTCCAATGGAAAGCTGTTAGTAACCTCTACAGGGTATTTAGCTAATTTTGAAGGACCGTTCTTCGAGGATAAAATCTGGTCAATGGAAAGACATCGGGCAAAGTGCATTTACCTAGATAGGTACTGCCGCACACCAAGAAAATGACTGCATTCTAAATCTACAGGATCTACATAACGTACTTTAAGCGCCAGACCCAGAAATTGTCACTTTGGCCTCTTCTTCTCCCTAGCGTTTATCTTGTGTAGTACGGGGTCCATTTCTCAGTATTTGACAAATTTTATTTTACAATTTAACTTTGTGATTCATGCAGTTCCTAATGCCACGGTCCTCAAAGTAACCTAATGAAGAGAAGTCGCGGGTGCCATCTCTGAGTCGTGTAAATTATGTGCTGTGTGATCGTATCTTAACTGTTTGTGGACCGCATTCTGAGGAGGAGCCAGCACAACATTTGCCTAAACGAGCGAGGGAAACCGCCTAAAAACCACACTGAGGCTGGCCAGTGCGCCAGTCAGCGGTCATTAATCCGCCAGGCGGGTCCAATTCAGGTCGGGTTCACCTCCTAGTCTCGAAATCCACCGGGCTAGGCATTTCGCAATACGAGCAGCTCTTAGTTTGAGCTCGACATAGATGAAAACTTAGGTGTTTATCAGTTTCATCGTGGATATGGTCCGGAGTGTTAGTGGAAGAAGAATTTAAAGTCTCCAGTGCTGTGCTTGCCAGCAACTGGTCGTCACCAATGTTGAGGCGTAGAAAATAACGGAATATGAATGAGATATAGATTGGACAGTCCACTGTAAATTTCCCTTCATTTGGCATGTATGCAAGTGTAGAGGTTCCATGTATTTTAAGAGGTAATCATTTGCCTCTATAATGCGATGCCGGTAATATGACCTCCGAACGATTGCTGCCAAAAGTGAAATTCAGTGCAAAAATCGTGTGCTTTTGTCAGCTGACAAACATTTCAAAAGAGTAACCAAATCACGATAGCCATCTCTATCGTGACGGAAAGTCGCGCTTTAGATAATTTATTCTATTCATCCACAACGTAGTCCTTGGCAGTAAATTAATTCTTCCAGAATGAATCTTTGACTCTGTAGTGGAGGGTGCACTTATTTGAAACTTCCTGGAAGATTAATGGCCGCAGCGGGATTAGAACCAGGAACTCTGCCTTTCGCCCTCAATGCTCTTACCATATGAGGTATGCAGATACGAGTAACGACTCACCTTCATAGTTACAGGTATCTCTTCTGAAACTTGACAGGATCTCTGCTCATACCTGCTCTGTTAGCACTCGTGAAAGAAAGGAGAGAGGGGCGGTCAGAAGTGAAGCTGTGAGGGCGCGTTTGAGTCGTGTCTGGGTAGCTCAGCTGGCAAGAGCATTCAGACGAAAGGCGAGGTTGCTGGTTCAAGTCACGATCTGACCTACAGTTTTAATCTGCCGAGAAATGTCATCTCAGTTTCTACGTGGCACCGACTTTTCTATGCTGTCTAGAAGAAGAGGAGGAAATAAAAATGAAACTTCACGGGTTGTGGGGGTATGTTATGTAATTTCGGTGATTACAAAATCAGTCAGATTTAGAAAGAACTTGGGAGTCCACTTGTCAGTATGACGTCGCACCTCTTTTATACTGACTGCATGCAATGATTCTGATGGGAGTGTCTCATAGAGCCATTGTATGCTGTCTTGAGAAAATCAAATCCACAACTGTTTTAACTGGTCCTTGATATCATGGCTACTGGCGCTAGGGCTGACGTCAGAGTTTCTCCCACATAAGTTAAATCAGGGCTGATCTGGGCACCTGGTTTGTCATGGGAGTATTCGAGCGTCAACCAAAAATGTCCATGCAGGCAACTGCCATGTATGGGTGAGCACTGTCCTGTTGTAAAATTGCGCCTCGTTACTGTCGCATGAGAGATAGCACAAGAGGAAGCAGGATGTCTGTGAGGTATCACTGTGCTACCAGCGCTCGTCAGTCACTACCAGCCTCGACCTGAAGTCAGGCCGGGTGGCTCGCTACACCTTGACGCCAAGGGTGACACCGCTGTGCCTCTTCAAAACATTGCAAGAATGGGCTCTCTCCCGAGGTCACCGACATACACCCTGATGACGGGCATCCGTGCAGAGACGCGATTCATGGTAGAACACAGCTCGGTGTCATTCTTCAGCAGTCCATCCTTCCTGGTCCGACACCACTCCAAATGCAGCCACTTCTGTTTCTGTGTTAACGGTAGCCTATGTATGGGATGGTAATTCCTTAGTCCAGCTGCTGCTGGTCTCCTACCACTGGTGCAGTGAGTCCAGTACTTGTTCATGGATAGCCCCCGCAGATGTAATAGGTTATAATGTGCTATGTGCACAATATGACGTTCCTCCTTTGTGTTGACCAGATGTGGTCAGTCGGAACCTTCACAGCATGGCTGTGCTCACATTCCCAAGCTGTCCAACATAAGGCCACTGTCACATCCAAATGCCGCACAAATCCGGATAGTACATGATTCGATGATGCAACCAAAAGGAGAATCGCATTGGCGCACCTTTATAACACTGTCAGGTGTCATCAGATGATCAAAAAGACTCGCAAAATGATATAGATAAGATATCTGTACGGTGCGAAAAGTGGCAATTAACCCTGAATAAAGAAAAGTGCGAAGTTATTCACATGAGTACTAAAGGAAATCAGCTAAATTTCGATTACGCGATAAGTCACACAAATCTGAGGGCTGTAAATTCAATTAAATACTTAGGGATTACAATTACAAATAACCTAAATTGGAACGATCACATAGATAATATTGTGGGTAGAGCAAACCAAAGACTGCGATTCATTGGCAGAAAACTTAGAAGGTGCAACAGGTCTACCAAAGAGACTATTTACACTACGCTTGTCCGCCCTATTCTGAAGTACTGCTGTGCGGTGTGGGATCCACATCAGGTGACAGATGACATCGAAAAAGTACAAAGAAGGGCATCTCGTCTTCATTATCGCGAAATAAGGGAATAGCGTCACAGAAATGATACGTGAATTGGACTGGCAATCATTAAAACAAAGGAGTATTTCGTTGCGACGGGATCTTCTCATGAAATTTCAATCACCAGTTTTCCCCTCCGATTGCGAAAACATTCTGTTGGCACCCACCTACATAGGGAGAAATTATCATCAGGATAAAATAAGAGAAATCAGGGCTCACACAACATTTGATTCTGTTGCTATTCCTTATATACCTTAACGGGCCTGGTAGGAGCATAAACACAAATAACACTAACGCACTTTGGTTGCCATTCTACCTGTCACATCGAGTTACGTCTCTAATGATTTATACATCCACTGACATTCTGTACACGTACAAAGTTACACGGGCATCCCACCATGTTTTTTGGCTGCTTCACTATTTTTGGTCAAGAAGCGTATCTGCTTCCTCCACCCTCCATGTCCGACCCACTATTGGGGACTATTGGGGTGCTGTGACTCGGAGTCGAGAGGAGGGCGATTCAGATCCCCGAACATCCAACCAGACTCAAGTTTTCCGTGAAGGATGTCAAATTAAACACCTTTCAATCGTCTAGTTTCCATCATCATCATCATCATCATTTAAGACTGGGTATGCCTTTCAGCGTTCAGTCTGGAGCATAGCCCCCTTATAAAATTCCTCCATGATCCCCTATTCAGTGCTAACATTGGTGTCTCTTCTGATGTTAAACCTATTACTTCAAAATCCTTCTTAACCGAATCCGGGTACCTTCTCCTTGGTCTGCCCCGACTCCTCCTACCTTCTGCTGCTGAACCCATGAGTCTCTTGGGTAACCTTGATTCTCCCATGCGTGTAACATGACCGCACCATCTAAGCCTGTTCGCCCTGACTGCTACATCTATAGCGTTCATTCCCAGTTTTTCTTTGATTTCCTCATTGTGGACACCCTCCTTCCATTGTTCCCATCTACTAGTACCTGCAATCATCCTAGCTCCTTTCATATCCGTAACCTCAACCTTGTGGATAAGGTAACCTGAATCTACCCAGCTTTCGCTCCCATATAACAAAGTTGGTCGAAAGATTGAACGGTGCACAGATAACTCAGTCTTGGTACTGACTTCCTTCTTGCAGAAGAGAATAGATCGTAGCTGAGCGCTCACTGCATTAGCTTTGCTAAAACTCGCTTCCAGTTCTTTCACTATGTTGCCATTCTGTGAGTATATGCATCCTAAGTACTTGAAACCGTCCACCTGTTCTAACTTTGTTCCTCCTATTTGGCACTCAATCCGTTTATATTTCTTTCCCACTGACATTACTTTCGTTTTGGAGATGCTAATCTTCATATCATAGTCTTTACATTTCTGATCTAGCTCTGAAATATTACTTTGCAAACTTTCAATCGAATCTGCCATTACAACTAAGTCATCCGCATATGCAAGACTGCTTATTTTGTGTTCACATATCTTAATCTCACCCAGCCAGTCTATTGTTTTCAACATATGATCCATAAATAATATGAACAACAATGGAGACAGGTTGCCGCCTTGTCTTACCCCTGAAACTACTCTGAACCATGAACTCAATTTACCGTCAACTCTAACTGCTGCCTGACTATCCATGTAAAGACCTTTAATTGCTTGCAAAAGTTTTCCTTCTGTTCCATAATCTCGTAGAACAGACAATAACTTCCTCCTAGGAACCCGGTCATATGCCTTTTCTAGATCTATAAAGCATAGATACAATTCCCTGTTCCACTCATAACACTTCTCCATTATTTGCCGTAAGCTAAAGATCTGGTCCTGACAATCTCGAAGAGGCCTAAACCTACACTGATTTTCATCCAATTTGTCCTTAACTAATACTCGCACTTTCCTTTCAACAATACCTGAGAAGATTTTACCCACAACGCTGATTAAAGAGATACCTCTGTAGTTGTTGCAATCTTTTCTGTTTCCATGTTTAAAGACTGGTGTGATTACTGCTTTTGTCCAGTCTGATGGAACCTGTCCCGACTCCCAGGCCATTTCAATTATCCTGTGTAGCCATTTAAGACCTGACATTCCACTGTATTTGATGAGTTCCGACTTAATTTCATCCACCCCAGCTGCTTTATTGCACTGCAATCTATTGACCATTTTCTCCACTTCCTCAAATGTGATCCTACTTCCATCATCATTCCTACCCCATTCTACCTCGAAATCTGAAACATTACTCATCGTATTTTCACCTACATTGAGCAACTCTTCAAAATATTCCCTCCATCTGCCCAAAGGCATCAACAGGATTCACCAGCAGTTTTCCTGACCTGTAAAAAATACTTGTTATTTCTTTCTTACCTCCCTTTCGAAGACTGCTAATTACACTCCAGAATGGTTTTCCAGCAGCTTGACCCATAGTCTCCAACCTGTTTCCAAAGTCTTCCGAAGATTTCTTCTTGGATGCTGCAATTATCTGTTTGGCTTTGTTTCTTTCTTCAACATAACTTTCCCTGTCTACCTGAGTTCTAGTATGTAGCCATTTTTGATACGCCTTCTTTTTCCTTTCACAGGCTGCCTTGACAGTGTCATTCCACCAATCAGTTTGCTTCATCCTTCTTTTACACACTACTGTTCCAAGACATTCTTTAGCCACTTCTAGTACTGTGTCCCTGTACCTTGTCCATTCTTTTCCAATGACTGTAATTGACTACATTCAACTAACTGGTAGCTTTCTGAGATCGCTGTTATGTACTTGTGCCTGATTTCCTTATCCTGAAGTTTCTCCACTCTTATCCTCCTACATATGGACCTGACCTCCTGCACTTTCGGCCTCACAATCCCAATTTCACTGCAGATTAAATAATGATCAGTGTCATCAAAGAATCCCCTGAATACACGTATGTCCCTCACAGCCTTCCTGAATTCCTGATCCGTTATTATATAGTCAATGACAGATCTGGTTCCCTGCCTTCCCAAGTATCCTGGTGAATGTTCTTATGTTTAAAAAAGGAGTTTGTGATTACTAAGCTCATACTGGCACAGAAATCCAAGAGTTGTTTCCCGTTCCTGTTGGCCTCCATATCCTCTCCAAATTTACCCATAACCTTTTCATACCCTTCTGTTCGATTTCCAATCCTGGCGTTAAAATCACCCATGAGCAGCACACTGTCCTTGTCCTTTACTCTAACAACTACATCACTGAGTGCATCATAAAAACTATCCATCTTATCTTGATCTGTCCCTTCACAATGCGAATACACTGACACAATCCCAATTTTCTTGCTAGACACTGTCAATTCCATCCACATCAGTCGTTCGTTTACATACCTTATTGCAACTAGGCTGGGTTCCATTTCTTTCCTGATGTAAAGCCCTACACCCCATTGTGCTATTCCTGCTTTGACTCCTGACAGGTAGACCTTGTATTCTCCAACTTCCTCTTCTTTCTCAGCCCTTACCCGAATGTCACTAACAGCTAAAACGACCAGCCCCATCTTACTTACAGCCTCTGCCAGCTCTACCTTCTTCCCAGAGTAGCCCCCATTGATATTAATTGCTCCCCATCTCATTACCATTTGTTTGCCAAGTCGTATCTTAGGAGTCCCTGGTTTGTCAGTTAGAGGTGGGACTCCGTCACCTCCAAAGGTCCAACGCATTTTGCTCTGATTGTTGCCAGCATCATATTTAAAGTACCAGGGAAGCAGGTTGCTAGCCTTATTTGCCCCGAGTCCCATTGGGTATTACCCCTAACGGCTGAGGGACTAACCGGTGGATTTGGTAGTCTTTGCCGTATGAGCCCAAAGGTGACCACGACTCAGAATATGTCCGAGATGCCCAGCCTTATTCCAAAGTAACTGGTATCCGGACTGTCGGGCCTACTTACTTGGCCACTCATACGTTGCCCGTGGTTCATGAACTAGGACATGACTACAGGAACCCACACCAAACTTATTTTATTTGGCTTCCATTTTCAGAGTTTTATGCGCTATCTTCCCTGACCGACGTGTAGGAATATTCTACCTCGGTTCTGATAGAAACAGGGGCGAGCAATACTGGTGTTACAAGATGTTTGCTCTAGCGATCACTTCAACCATTATCTGCCGACTGTTAGACAAACATTCAACTGAAGCGATCGCTATAGCAGAAATCTACTAGCACAAGTATTGCTGGTCCCTCGCTAGATCAGAACCGAGGTAGAATCTTCGTACACGACGGTCAGGGGCCTGAAGATGGCGAAGTAAAACACTGAAACTGGTAGCCAAATAAAATAAGTTTGGAAAGTAGGCGGCTGGAAGGTGTTTGATTTGACATCCTGTATCGAACATCCGAGCCCGGAAACCTTCTCTATAAAGATGGACATACAGAGACTTATATTTTCCGTATTTCACCTAGATCGCTAAAGGAAAATGGCGGTTTGGTCCCACTGAAATGTCGCGGCTGCCTCCCCTTCCCAACCTTTCCTAGTCTGAGCTCGGTATCGTCTCTAATGGCATCTTCGTAACGGGACATTAAATTCCGCCGGCCGCGGTGGTCTCGCGGTTCTAGGCACCTAGTCCAGAGCCGCGCGACTGCTACGGTCGCAGGTTCGAATCCTGCCTCGGGCATGGATGTGTGTGATGGCCTTAGGTTAGTTAGGTTTAAGTAGTTCTAAGTTCTAGGGGACTGATGACCACAGATGTTAAGTCCCATAGTGCTCAGAGCCAGCCATTAAATTCCACTCCTCATCGTTAAGTACCTGCAACGCAGCGGAGAGTCCTCCTCGTAACGAGAGGACGCAAATGACCGCCAGAAATACCCGTGTTGGTCAATGACCAGCAGGCGCGGCTGCGACGCGGCGTCCCACGCAGCCGCGGCATTGCCCGTCGCGACGCATCGCGTCGCCTGCCAGTTTAGCGTGCCTTGGCCCCGGTCTCCCGGAGGTAATTACGAGGCATGAGCAGGTGCGTCAGTGAATATTATGAATCTGGCTCGTGGGCTTCGCTCTGAAAATAGGCGGAGTATTTCTGCGCCGCGGGCGGCCGCCAGCCGGAAACGGCGCCAACCCAGAGGACGCGGCCAGCGCTGCTCTGGCGGCGCCCGACCGTTCTTCAAAACTCGGCTGCTGCAGCGACAGCGGAAATACCGTATCTGGCACTCGAGCGGCTCCCATTTCACCTCTTCACTCCTGAACTAAAAAAAAATCTTTCGCAGGAAATGTTTCTTTTCATATTTTCCAGCAAACTAATAAACAGAAAGAACACATATCCAAATTAAATCCATTTTTTATGATTCATTACGGCATAAATGGAAGTCCACGTATGTGAACCTCAGGTCTCACTTGCGGTGAAAATGTAAGTTTTTGGGAATGAGAGTTCGAGTCCCGGTCCGGCACACAGTTTTAATCTGCCAGGAAGTTTCATATCAGCGCAAACTCCACTGCAGAGTGAAAATCTCATTCTGGAAACATCACCCAGGCTGTGGCTAAGCCATGTCTCCGCAATATCCTTTCTTTCGGGAGTGCTATTTCTGCAAGGTTCGCAGGAGAGCTTCTGTAAAGTTTGGAAGTTAGGAGACGAGGTACTGGCAGAAGTAAAGTTGTGAGGACGGGGCGTGAGTCGTGCTTGGGTAGCTCAGTTGGTAGAGCACTTCCCTGCGAAAGGCAATGGTCCCGATTTCGAGTTTCGGTCCGGCACACAGTTTTAATCTGCCAGGAAGTTTCATGTAAGTTTTTGCTTTGTATTTTCATTCCCCTTTCTTCAATAATAGTATTTTATCTAGCAATATACATTTTTTGTTTGAAACAGTAAACTGTATTTGCCAATGGACACTGAAAATGCTAGCTTATCTTAATATTTTTTTAATTATATTTGAATAGTTTTCGATACAGGTTCCTGATGATGCTCTAAAACAAATTTATAAATGGCAGAAAATAATAATCATCGTGTCGGACTTCCTTTTGCCCGCCGTGGCGCAGCACCTCTGTGTGGCATGGATTCAAGAAGTCGTTGGAAGCCTCCCGGAGAAATATTGAGCCATGCTGCCACTGTAGACGTCCATAAATGCGAAAGTGTTCCCCGCACAGGATTTTGTGCATGAACGGACCTCTCTATTACGTCCCATAGACGTTTGATAGGATTGATGCCGAGCGATCTGGGTGGCAAAATCAGTCTCTCTAACTGTCCAGAATGTCTCTCAAACCAGTCGCGAAAAACAGTGGACTGGCCACGTGGTACACTGTCATCCATTAAAATTACACCGTTATTTGGGAACAAGAGGTTCGCAAATGGCTGCAAATGGTCTCCAACTAGCCGACAATACAATTTGCAATCAATTATCGGTTCAGTTGGACAAGACAACCCAGTCCATTCCATGTAAACACAGCCCACCTCGTTATGGAGTCCCCACCAGCTTGCACAGTGCATTGTTGACAACTTGGTTCCATGGCTTCGTGTGGTGTACGCCACACTAGACCTCTGCTACCCGTTCTTACCAACTGAAATGAGGACTCATCTGACCGGTCCATGGTTTTCCAGTCGTCTAGGGTCCAACCGATGTAATCGTGAGCCGTGGAGAGGCGCTGCAGGCGATGGCGTGCTGCTAGCAAAGGCACTCGCGTTGGTCATGTGCTCCATAGCCCATTAACCCCAAATTTCGCTGCATGGTAGTAATGGATATATTCGTCGTAAATCTGTCATTCATTTCTGCTGTCATTTTACGTAGTGTTGTTTGTCTGTTGGCGCTGACAACTCTACAATAACGTCGCTGCTCACTGCCGTTAAGCGAAGGACGTCGGCCACAGTGTTGTCCGTGGTGAGAGGTAATGACTCAAATTTGCTGTTCTCGGCACAGTCCTCACACTATGTATCTCGAAATATTGGATTTCCTAACGATTTGCGAAATGGAATGTTCCATGTGTCTAGCTCCAGCTACCACACCGCGTTCAAAGTCTGTAATTCCCGTCGTGCGGCCGTAGTCACATGAATTACCTGAGTACAAGAGACAGCTCCCCTAATGCACTGTCCGTTTATACCTTGCGTACGCGATACTACCGCAGTCTGTGTATGTGCATATCGCTATCCCATGGCTTTCGTCACTGCAATGTAATAGTTTGCTACTGCCAGTGAACAAATCTTTACGTTACGGTTTATGACAGGCTTCCAGACAATTATTTTTCGCCGGCCGCGGTGGTCTAGCGGTTCTAGGCGCTCAGTCCGGAACCGCCCAACTGCTACGGTCGCAGGTTCGAATCCTGCCTCGGGCATGGATGTGTGTGATGTCCTTAGGTTAGTTAGGTTTAAGTAGTTCTAAGTTCTAGGGGACTGATGACCACAGATGTTAAGTCCCATAGTGCTCAGAGGCATTTGAACCATTTTTTTAAATTATTTTTCACAGTACATAAATACATTCCACATTTGACGCTCATGTCTTATTTTGGAATTCCAGTCACGTTTCATGAATTTTCAGGCATTCCTTGCCTCAACAAATTTT
This sequence comes from Schistocerca serialis cubense, assembly GCF_023864345.2. NCBI lineage: Eukaryota > Metazoa > Arthropoda > Insecta > Orthoptera > Acrididae > Schistocerca > Schistocerca serialis. The sequence goes on along the minus strand of NC_064639.1, from coordinate 532,651,749 downwards.
GGTATTTAGCCAACATTATAAAACCTAACTCCTGAAATTGGTTCCAACACTGCTGTTATTAGCTTCTTATTCGCGTTTTCTGCCTCCTGGACACCATAGCTGTCTGTGGCACTCACTGTACAAAGACGTCCTCTTTTTCTAGCTACTGGCACGATATCTTAAGGCTCATATTGCTTATCAGACAATTTCATGAACCTCAACAGGACATCTTCAGTCGCCGGTCGGGGTGGCCGAGCGGTTGTAGGAGCTATAGTCTGGAACCGCACGACCGCTACGGTCGCAGGTTCGAATTCTGCCTCGGGCATGGGTGTGTGTGATGTCCTTAGGTTAGTTAGGTTTAAGTAGTTCTACGTTCTAGGGGACTGATGACTACAGAGGTTAAGTCCCATAGAGCCAATCTTCAGTCACAAATGAGAACTGGTCATCTTCCCAATCAGATAATTCCGCATTTCGGACATTAAGAAGAGCTTCTAATCATTTAATATTTCATGCATTGCTATAGAATGTAGAAATAACGTTTATTCCAGTATTACATTACCGAAGGCCACATTGAAATTAGCAAAATATGCATTATGACTTGAGGTCAACGTTAGAGAACATAGAGAAAATAGGTTATTTCATAGTGACGAACAAAATTTATATAAATCTGAACTCATTTTCAACATCTAGAATAGTTAGCGACCATTAGGCAAAAAACACAGATTCTTAGTCTAATGTTTAGGCACTATAATTCTTTACATATATTTCCGATTTGCAGAAGTAACCATTTCCTGCATACGACCAACTTCACACTAATGCACGAATCGTTCCACACGAGGGTTTGCACCCTGGTTTTTAAATTAAGAACTAGACAGTCCACACTCTCGGAGCATTGGTCTATAAGCGGAAAAATACTTCTATTTACCTAGAAAAAATGAGCGAATGTCCACTTGTGTGGACCGAAGGAACGAAGAGGATAAATACATCCGCTCCGCTTTGCGTTGAACTGTATATATATAATCCTTAACTACTATAGTATCCAAACGTTAAGCACGACCCCGTAAAGAGAACACATTGCCCTAACAGGGTGTCGGAAGGACTTCTCATAAGCTACAGCTTAATCGCAAGATATTTGGCGTACAACAGTGGCAGGAACATAATGTTATAAAAGTTCTAATAGCTAAGATATACATCTGCAAGAAAATAACACAACTGGTAAACCTCTTCCACAACAAAATACGTTTTTAATAGGGGATATGGTTACCCCTAACAGCCACACATGCTGCACGGCAACGTGGCATGCTCTCTACGAGATGGGCCAAGAGCTCTCTTGGCAGTCGGTCGATTCCTCAGCAAGAGCGGTGCGGAGGTCTAGAAGTGTCCTTGGTGGAGGCTGACTGGATGCAGTTCGCCTCCTAAACGTGTCTCAGGCATGTTATATAGGATTCAGACGCAGTGACCCTACTGGCCACTCCAAAGGACAGATATTTTCACGTTTAAAAAAGTTATACAGCAGAGCAGCTCGAATGCTGACGTCAATAATGAGGACTGTGGACCATCTGCACCTCTGAGAAGGCGAACATGTGGTAGCACTATCTTATCTCTTTTCCTCTAAGAGTTTACGGAATTCCTCCAACCACCAAGGACGTCCAGCTCCGTAAGGCCATTCAACATAATGACGTCATCACCACCAAACCAATCATTTTACACAATGTTCCTGGAGTTCTATTGGCTACCGCGTTCTCTCCGAAGTAATGTGTGACGAGAAACGGTTTGCAAACTGAATTGCGGTTCATCTACGAGTAGCACCTTTGTCCAGTCATTCATGGTCCAATTTTGATGTTACCAACTCGACAATACGCGGGACTGTCTGTTCTGGTGTTAGCGGTATGCACACGGTCGGACGTCTGGCTGTAAACAATTCCACTGTTCTGACCTCCGACGCACAGTTTGTCGGGAAACAGCAATTCCTGCAGCAACTGCAAGCTATGCAGCCAACTGTGTAGCCGGTGTACTGCGATTTCATGGGGCAGTTACTGCCAAATGGTTCAAATGGCTCTGGGACTTAACCGCTGAGGTCATCAGTCCCCTAGAACTTAGAACTACTTAAAACTACCTAACCTAAGGACATCACACACATCCATGGCCGAGGCAGGATTCGAACCTGCAACCGTAGTGGTCGCGCGGTTCCAGACTGTAGCGCCTAGAACCGCTCGGCCACTCCGGCCGGCATGTAGAGTGAACAAGCAGGGTTCGTAAGGAAATATTTACTGCAATACGGGGTAATGGGTTACCTTTTCTCTTTTAATTTTCATGTACTCGTGATTACGCTTAACTTCTGGATACTAATGTAGTATATATAATGCGTACGCCTCCGTAACCAGATTCTGTTCAATTTTCTAGGTGTAGATGTTGTGAAATACCTTTCATTCATAAGATAATAAACCAGACGTTTAGGCTATACCAGAGGTTGAAAAAACTGCTACAGTTGTAAAGTTCTTTTCGTTATGACACGACCGGTTTCCGGCTCTTACAGGCCCATCTTCAGGGGTCGTAACTTGATGCTGTGAACCCCAAGCGCCGCGCCAAGCGCCGCGGTGGTCGTGTAGAAGGCGCGGTGTACTACCTACGAGCAAGTGCAGATAAGATCGAGAACTACCGCACAATCAGCTTACATCTCATGCATCCAAATTGGCGGCAAGAATAATAAGCCGGCCGAAGTGGCCGAGCAGTTCTAGGCGTTACAGTCTGGAACCGCGTGACCGCTACGGTCGCGGTTCGAATCCTGCCTTGGGCATGGCTGTGTCTGATGTCCTTAGTTTAGTTAGGTTTAAGTAGTTCTAAGTTCTAGGGGACTGATGACCGCAGCAGTTAAGTCCCACAGCGCTCAGAGCCAGCTCAAGAGTAATAAACAGAAGAACTGAAAATAGAACTGACCATATGCTAGATGACGATCAATTTTACTTTTGGAAAGGTAAATGCATCAGGAAGGTAATTCATACGTTGCGCTCGTTAAGTGATTCAGGACTTGAGAAAAATCAAGATAGTTTCATACGGTCTAGAAAATGTGATCGAGAACGTAAAACGGTTCAAAAGGACCGAAATTTTCAGAATTATTGGTATAAGCTACAAGAAAAGACTGACAGCATGCGGTATGTACAAAAACCAAAAGGAAACAGTAGTAATGGGAAACCAAGAAACAAGAGCTCGAATTAGATAGGTGTAAGACAGGAATGTAGTCCTTCGCCCCTTCTGTGTAACTTCAATGCAATCACGGAAGTACAAGAAAGGGTCAGGAATGGGAGTCAAATTCAGGGCGAAAGAATTTCAATGGTAAGAATCGAAAGATTCGCTGGTGATATTGCTTTCCTCAGTGAAAGTAAAGAAGAATTGCAGAATCTATTGAATGGAATGAAAAATCTATTGAGCACCCGTTATGGGTTGAGAGTAAACAGAAAAAAATAAAATGAATACCAGCAGAAACGAGATTAGTGAGAAACATAACATCAAAATTACAGAACATGAACCAAACGAAGTGAAGGAATTCCGGTATCTTGGAAGTAAAATAGCACATGATATTCGAAGCAAGAGCCGGCCGCGGTGGCCTAGCGGTACTAGGCGCTCAGTCCGGAACCGCGCGACTGCTATGGTCGCAGGTTCGAATCCTGCCTCGAGCATGGATGTGTGTGATGTCCTTAGGTTAGTTAGGTTTAAGTGGTTCTAAGTTCTAGGGGACTGATGACCACAGATGTTAAGTCCCATAGCGCTCAGAGCCATTTGAACCATTTTTTTTTCGAATCAAGGAGGACATAAAGTTAAAACTAGCACAGGTAAACAGGAGATTCGTGGCCAAACAATATCTTCTAGTACCAAACGTCGGTCTTAATTTGAGGACTAAACTTTAGAGTATGTTTGTTTAGAGCACAGCATTTGTGCAAGTCAATCATGGACTGCGGAACATAAAAAAATGTAACTGAAGCATTCGTAAATGTAGTGCGATAGAAGGATTTTGAAAATTAGATGAACTAAAAAGATAAGTTTGAGGAGTTCTCTGCAGAATCGGCAACGAGAAGAACCTGTTGATAAGAAGAAGAGACGACAGGATTTGTGTTAATATATCAATGAAAAATTTACATAGCACGTGACGAAGGTGTAGAAGACAATTATTTGTTGAACATACTCCAGTCACTGTATGTTCCTACAGTTTTTAAGTACCTGAGTGTAAGTACCACTCTGAAATGAAGACGTTGGCATACGAGAGGAATTCGTGGAGAGCCATATCGAAGAAAACAAGCCAGAAGACTGATTATATCAAATAAAGTGAAAAGTTTTATCTACTATGACGGAGGGCGAGCTTATATAGTGTCATGACTTATATTAATAGAAATATAACTTTTCATTTTTACATGAGTAAACCTATCCCTGTGTACTGCTTACCACTTTCGATACAAAAATGGCTCTGAGCACTATGGGACTTAACATCTATGGTCATCAGTCCCCTAGAACTTAGAACTACTTAAACCTAACTAACCTAAGGACAACACACAACACCCAGCCATCACGAGGCAGAGAAAATCCCTGACCCCGCCGGGAATCGAACCCGGGAACCCGGGCGCGGGAAGCGAGAACGCTACCGCACGACCACGAGATGCGGGCACTTTCGATACAAGTGTATGCCACTAAATTAATAGTGTTTGTTACAGCCTAAACGTCCGATGGTGATTATCTATGGGGTAAAGTTATTCAATGTAAGTTATGACAGCACTCAGTCACATCTTAATAATATTTGTTTGTTGCAGTTACAGAGAAGAAGCTCTGTATGTACCGAAATTTAAACTTGCGCATTCACAAATGCAAAGAGGTGAAAGGGTAATTACACAATTAAAGTTAACGCCTCATACTAATATTTGTGACTAACAATTCTTAGGGATGGGAAGCGGGACGGCGGTTTTTATTCAGCGGAAGTTGAGAAATTGGCAAACTTTGATTTGACTTTACATTATTTGGGATCAACAACCACAACCCCAATAATGGAATAGCATGTTGAATCAGTAGCTGATACAGAGGACATAAAAAGAAAGAATACGAAGTATAGTGGTAGGCTTGTTTGAGTAACGAGACTATGTTACAGAAACGCTAAAAAAAATGTGAACTACCAGACGAATTAAGAAACCAAATATGTTCTGAAAACCCAGTTAGAGCATTAAAAGTAGCCGCATTCAGCGCAGAATCGATGATTATTCTTCAGACGGCCATTACGACTTACGTAGCAACTGTGAATACTATGTATGCCAATAGTCGTTCTTCCCAAGGTGCACCTTCGGTAATAGAGGTTATGTACAGTACATAAAAATTGCAGCACACTTCTCAAAATATAAATTTTAAATCAGTTTCCGATCAAGAAATAAGTATACACCATGTGACATAGAGGAAGGAGGAGGGTGCAGTACTATGAGTGGTGTAATTCGAAGAAACAGTGGTTGTATATATCAAACCTACCGCGCCGTTTCTCCGTATTATCTTAATGCTGCTGACATTTTGACTTCAGTGTACTTCAGTAGAGGGGTTTCGATTCATTTTATCAACATCAAAGGCGAAAAATCTTTCAAAATTGAGGCGGTACGATCAGTATATACATCTATATGTGTTACCTATCTATGTTTAAACCTGCAGTGTTTGATTAAAAAGAGTAAACTGAAATCTGTAGCCAGTAGTGTTACCTGTAACATTTCTAATTAAGAGGCACATTTTAACTTTGAAAAAAGAGAGTTAACTTTTTACTTTGATTTGATCATACACTATAACTTCTGCTTTCTGTGTGAGTAAACTATCCGCCTACAGTTGTACCTCAAAATTCCTGGAATAATAAGATGTTTCTGCCCCTTAATGATAGATATCTACATGCTGAGACTCAGGTGACCATTACTTACAAAGGTACGCTCGCCATTAGCATCCATTTACTTTGCAAACCAGTATATTTGTTGTGAACGGTTGTTCGGAGATGTGGCATATAGAAAACACTATAAATTACGCTTTCAGGTTCAGGAACGTCACGTCAGTAACACTGTGTGCTTTCGAAATCCTGGACTGCCTGACGTCAGATATGGTCCCGCAGTGGCACTAATTCCTCGATCATCGTATTGTCTCCGTGGTATCATTTCATCAAAAAATCCGAGCGTCCATTAAGTACGAAATGAGAAAATGTTGTTTCCACGTATTCTGTAAATTAAGTCCGCGGTTTAGGGGCGGCTTTTGTTCTTGCGAATGGCGCTGTAATTTAAACCGACTGTCAGAGTTTCATTTGATGCCTGACAAATAGCGTCCGCATATGTCAGAGAAAGCCTGTAAGCTTTGCATAATTTAACACGCTTTTTTTTCTCCGCCGCCGAGTTAATTACAACACAGCAATAAAATTAATAGCGGCCTCTCCTTTCATGCTTCATTTAACGAGTTTTTCATGTTCTGACAAATTTGTTTACTGTCTCGGAAAAAAAGCAAGCAAATGTAGTGCAGATGTGCGGATTCCTATTACCTTTTACGTTTCTTCAGTTTATGGATTGTTAGTTTTGTAAAATTATTAATTTATTATACGCTTCTCATCTCGAATCTTAACACCCGCCGGTTTTCGATCTAGTTCACATTTATTTATTTGTATTAAAGTTTGTGGAAATTCGAAACTCCAGGAAGAATACATGTGGCTGAAGTGAACTGTGTAACAGACATTATGTACATGACAACATACGAATGACACGTGAATTTGAGAGTTCATTAAGGTGCAATGGCCTCATGTGTTGTAATTATAGCGTCTACGCTAGTGGCGTGTGACCAGCAGAGATACATACATATACAGTCATAATACCGATAAATTACGAGGCGTTACAGAGTGTGTTTAGAAGAACAAATTGAGTATAAAAACCAAAATTCGCCACTACAACCAACGACGCAACAAAGCATCGAAATTATAGGATTCTACTCCTGTCATAGTAACAACCATTTGGCAACAAACACGAGCCCGTTCAGCGACGGAATGTGGGCAGAGCTGTCCTCTCTCACAGGCGACGATGCGCTAGACGCCATGTGTCCCAATTTGCTCCTCGAGGCACACTGTTCAGCCCTTACAAGCTCATTGGTATAATTCTGTTACATCTAGTATATCCGTCGAGGATCTTAATTTTTCCGCCGGCCGCAGTGACCCGGCGGTTCTAGTCGGTAAAGTCTGGAACCGTGCGACCGCTACGGTCGCAGGTTCGAATCCTGCCTCGGGCATGGATGTGTGTGATGTCCTTAGGTTAGTTAGGTTTAATTAGTTCTAAGTTCTAGGGGACTGATGACCTTAGAAGTTAAGTCCCATAGTGCTCAGGGCCATTTGAACCATTTTTTTCTTAATTTTTCCACTTTGTGTGCGAAGCTACACACCACAAACAAAGTTTGCTAGAGAACCGCGACCTACAAGAGTTTTGACACTAAGGGGGCTTGAAAATTGCAGTTCTTTACAATAATAAAAGCAAAAATTTGTATGATTTAATCACACACGTCGTACTTTGAATTCACCAAAGCTTCGGACGAGGAGCTCCATTCTTAATACCAAAAGTTCAGAACTCTCTTGGAGCTCATCTTTCGCCTACGTGACTCAGATTGTATGTGTATGAAGGAAATCAACATTTTAAACTGCCTCAGTGGCAAGATCTGGCGTACAGATCGAACCACTCAGATAAACTCTCCGGTAATTTGTCCACATAAATATGGAAGCGAAATGTCTGTCAGAAAATAGAAGAGTTATCAGTTGAAGATCATTTTTCCTTATCAGTTCCTACTATAATAGTGAGGAATTGTTGGATGTAAATAAGTATTCAGTTACGAGTAAAAACCTGTAAAAGACGAACGTGAAACCATGTTGACGAAAATAACTGCTCTCATATTGCGTTTCAAACGAAATTTGTGACTAAGTTAAGGATTCTATGGCATGATGGACGCATCCTGTTACCTTGGACAGAACGTGATCGACAGACGGAGATCTGAAATCATGAGTGCTATAGAAAAGGAAAGTGTGTTGCGACCCATTCTGTCCCCAGTGTATATTAATGACCTGGGAGACATTTTGCAGATGATGCAGTTATCTGTAATCAAATTTTATTTTAAACAAGCTGCACAAATAAGCAGTCACATCTTGAAATATTATTTCATTCATAGCTGTAATTTTTCAGCAACTGTTACATATTCACACATAAAATTTTTTTTTTCCTCACCCCGGTTCACAGGACTCCTGAAGATAGACGTTGACTGTGGATATTGTTTTGCATAAACAGTCCCTTTGACTGCTCAGAGATGTCACTAAACCTGCCTAAAGATGTAAACAACCATGCATGAGCAGCGCCTATTAGAAGGAGGGAGTCCGATAGCCGGTCAGTTCCAGTCAATACCGCGATTTGATGGCGTCCGCCTATTTACTCTGTGCCACTAAGGGCTCTCAACAAGGCGTCTCGGAGGGAACCAAAGCGATGCTGTTTGGACATGGAGGAGATACAGAGAGAGACAGGAACTGTCGATGACATGCCTCGCTCAGGCTGCCCAAGTCTACTAAGGCAGTGGGTGACCGCTACCTACGGATTATGGCTCGGAGGAACCCTGACAGCAACGCCACCATTTTGAACAATGCTTTTGGTGCAGCCACAGGACGTCGTGTTACGACTCAAACTGTGCGCAATAGGCTGCATGATGCGCAACTTCACTCCCGACGTCAATGGCGAGGTCCAAGTTTGCAACCACGACACCATGCAGCGCGGTACAGATGGGCCCAACAACATGCCGAATGGACCGCTCAAGGGTTGGCATCACGTTCTCTTCGCCGATGAGTGTCGCATGTGCCGCCAAGCAGACGATCGTCGGAGACCTGTTTTGAGGTAACCCGTCAGGCTGAACGCCTTAGACACACTGTCCACTGAGTGCACCAAGGTGGAGGTTCCCTGCTGTTTTGAGGTGGCATTATGTGGGGCTGACGTACGATGCTGGTGGTCATGGAAATTGCCGTAACGGCTGTACGATACGTGAATGCCATCTTGCGACCGATAGTGCAACGATATCGGCAGCATATTGTCGAGGCATTCGTCTTCATGGACGACAGTTCGAGCCCCCATCGTGCACATCTTGTGAATGACTTCCTTCAGAATAACGACATCACTCGACTTGAGTGACCAGCATGTTCTCCAGACATGAACCCTATCGAATATGCCGGGGATAGATTGAAATGGGTTGTTTATGGATGACATGACCCACCAACCACTCTGAGTGATCTACGCCCAATCGCCGTGGAGGAGTGGGACAATCTGGACCAACAGTGCCTTGATGAACTTGTGAATAGTATGCCAGGACGAATTTAGGCATGCTTCAATGCAGTAGGACGTGCTATTGGGTATTAGAGGTGCCGGTGTGTGCAGCACTCTGGACCACAATCACTGAACGTCTCGCAGCACGCGGTGTGTGGTTTTCATGAGCAACAAAAAGGGCAGAAATGATGATTATGTTCATCTCTATTCCAATTTTCTGTACAGGTTCCGGAACTCCGGGAACCGAGGTAATGCAAAACTTTTTTTGATGTGTGTATATTTCAGAATGCACGGCTTTCCAGGCGGAAAGGAGCGCCTGGTCCCCGACACGAATCCGCCCGGCGGATTTGTGTCGAGGTCCGGTGAACCGGCCAGTCTGTAGGTGGTTTTTAGGGGGTTTTCCATCTGCCTCGGCGAATGCGGGCTGGTTCCCCTTATTCCTTCTCAGTTACACTATGTCGGCGATTGCTGCGCAAACAAGTCCTCCACGTACGCGTAAACCACCATTACTCTACCACGCAAACATTGGGGTTACACTCGTCTGGTGTGAGACGTTTCCTGGGGGGTCCACCGGGGGCCGAACCGCAAAATAACCCTGGGTTCAGTGCGGGGCGGCGGAGAGGTGAAGTGGACTGCGGTAGTCGTCGTGGGGTTGTGAACCACTGCGGCTGCTGCGGGGACGGAGCATCTCCGTCGTTTCTAGGTCCCCGGTTAACATACAATACAACACAATACAATATTTGAGAATAAACTTCAGTTGCCAGTTGCGAATGCATTTTTATTTCGCTTTATCTATTTCTACAAATTAATTTGTCATTCTTAGAAGCATGCGGAACTGGGAATATAATAAATCTATGTCAATATCTTCATCATAAAAGTCCCCACATGGACCATGGACCTTTCCGTTGGTGCGGAGGCCAGCGTGCCTAAGCGATACAGATGGCTGTACCGTAGGTGCAACCACAATGGAGGGGTATCTATTGAGAGGCCAGACAAATGTGTGGTACCTGAAGAAGGCAGCAGCCTTTTCAGCAGTTGCAGAGATGACAGTCTGGATGATTGACAGAGCTGGCCGTGTAACATTAACTAAAGCGGTCTTGCTGTGCTGGTACTGCGAACGGTTGAATGCAAGGAGAAACTACAGCCGTAATTTTTCCCGAGGGTACGCAACTTTATGTGTGGTTAAATGATGATGGCGTCCTCTTGGGTAAAATCTTCCGGAGGTAAAATAGTCCCCCATTCGGATCTCCTGGTGGGGCCTACTCAGGATGACGTTTTCTACGTATCGGAATGTGGAATGTCAGATTTCTTAATCGGGCAGGTAGGTCTGAAAATTTAAAAAGGGAAATGGATAGGTTAAAGATAGATATAGTGGGAATTATTGAAGTTCGATGGCAGGAGGAACAAGACTTCTAGTCAAGTGAATACAGGTTTATAAACATAGAATCCAATAGGGGTAATGCAGGAGTAGGTTTAATAATGAATGAAAAAAATAGGAGTGCTGGTAAGCAACTGGAACAGCATAGTGAACACACTATTGTAACCAAGACAGACACGAAGCCCACACCTACCACAGTAGTACAAGTTTATATTTCAACTAGTTGCACAAATGACGAAGAGATTGATCAAATGTGTGATGAGATAAAAGGAATTTTTCAGATAGTGAAGGGAGACGAAAATTTTTAGTCATTGTGGACTGGAATTCGAGAGTAGGACAAGGAAGAGAAGGAAAAGTAGTAGGTGAATATGGACTGGGAGCAAGGAATGAAAGAGGAAGGCGCCTGGTAGAATTTTGCGCAGAGCATAACTTAATCATAGCTAACACTAGGTCCAAGAATCATAATAAAAAGGTTGCATACATGGAAGAGGCCTGGAGATACTGGAAGGTTTCAGACAGATTATATAATGGTAAGACAGATTTAGGAACCAGGTTTTAAATTTAAGACATTTCCAGGAGCAGATGTGAACTCTGAACACAATCTGTTGGTTATGAACTGTAGACTAAAACTAAAGAAAGTGCAAAATGTGAGAATTTAAGGAGATGGGACCTGGATAAACTGAAAGAACCAGAGGTTGCATTGGCTTTCAGGGAGAGCATTAGAAAACAATTGACAAGAACGGGGGCAAAGAAATACAGTAGAAGAAGAGTGGGTAGTTTTGAGAGATGACATAGTGACGGCAGCAAAGGATCAAGTAGGTAAAAAGACGAAGGCTAGTAGAAATCCTTAGGCAACAGAAGAAATATTGAATTTAATTGATGAAAGGAGAAAATATAAATACGCTGCAAATGAAGCAGGCAAAAAGGAATATAAATGTCTCAAAGATGGGAGCGACAGGAAGTGTAAAATAGCTAAGCGGGGATGACTAGAGGACAAATGTAAGGATGTAGAAGCAAATGTCTCTTTGGGTAAGATAGATACTGTCTACAGGAAAATTGAAGAGACCTTTGGAGAAAAGAGAACCACCAATGAATATAAAGAGCTCAGATGGAAAAGCAGTTCTAAGCAAAGAAGGGAAAACAGAAAGGTGGAATGATTATATAGACGGTCTATACATGGGCGATGTACTTGAGGGCAATATTATGGAAATGGAAGAGGACGTAGATGAAGATGAAATGGGAGATATGATACTGCGTGAAGAGTTTGACAGAGCACTGAAAAAACAAGGCACCGGGAGTATACAATATTCCATTAGAACTACCGATAGCCTTGGGAGAGCCATCCCTGACAAAACTCTACCATGTGGTGAGCAAGATGTACGAGACATGCGAAATACCTTCAGACTTCAAGAAGAGTATAATAATTCCAATCCCAAAGAAAGCAGGTGTTGACAGATGTGAAAATCACCGAACTATCAGTTTAATAAGTCACGGCTGCAAAATACTAACACAAATTCTTTACAGACGAATGGAAAAACTGGTAGAAGCAGACCTCGGGGAAGATCAGTTTGGATTCCGTAGAAATTTGTAACACGCGAGGCAATACTGACCCTACGACTTATCATAGAAAAATTAAGGAAAGGCAAACCTACGTTTCTAGCATTTATAGACTTAGAGAATGTTTTTGACAATGTTGACTGGAATATTCTCTTTCAAATTCTGAAGGTGGCAGGGGTCAAATATATGGAGCGAAAGGCTACTTACAATTTTTCAGAAAACGGTTGGCGGTTTTAAGAGTCGAGAGGCATGAAAGGGAAGCAGTGGTAAGGAAGGCAGTGAGACAGGTTTGTAGCCTATCCCCGATGTTATTCAATCTATATATTGAGCAAGCAGTAAAAGAAACAAAAGAAAAATTCGGAGTAGGAATTAAAATCCACGGAGAAGAAATAAAAACATTGAGGTTTGCCGGTGACATTGTAATTCTGTCAGAGACATCAAAGGACCTGAAAGAGCAGTTGAACGGAATGGACAGTGTCTTGAAAGGAGGATATAAGATGAACATCAACTGAAGCAAATCGAAGATAATTGAATGTAGTCGAATTAAGTCAGGTGATGCTGAGGGAATTCGATTAGGAAGTGAGACACTTAAAGTAGCAAATGAGTTTTGTTATTTGGGGAGCAAAATAACTGATGATGTTCGAAGTACAGAGGATATAAAATGTAGACTGGCAATGGCAAGGAAGGCGTTTCTGAAGAAGAGAAATTTGTTAACATCGAATATAGATTTAAGTGGCAGGAAGTCGTTTCTGAAAGTATTTGTATGGAGTGTAGCCATGTATGGAAGTGTACCATGGACGATAAATAGTTTGGACAAGAAGAGAATAGAAGCTTTCGAAATGTGGTGCCACAGAAGAATGCTGAAGATTAGATGGGTAGATCACATAACTAATGAAGAGGTATTGAATAGGGTTGGGGAGAAGAGGAGTTTGTGGCACAACTTGACTAGAAAGAGGGATCGGTTGGTAGGACGTGTTCTGAGGCATCAAGGAATCACCAATTTAGTATTGGAGGGCAGCGTGGAGGGTAAAAATCGTAGAGGGAGACCAAGAGATGAATACACTAAGCAGATTCAGCAGGATGTAGGTTTCAGTAGGTACTGGGAGATGAAGAAGCTTGTACAGGATAGAGTAGCACTGAGAGCTGCATCAAACCAGTCTCAGGACTGAAGACCACAACAACAACAAAAGCGTAATGCCATGATATTTCCACCAATGTACATAAGGATTGTGATTTTGTAGTCACAGATTGATAATTTACATAACGGAATCACAGCCACAGATACATCAAGGTATTATGCCAGCAGCAAGAAACATATATAAAATCATATATGTCTTATATTTTACACACATGTGTAACCAAGGCCTAAAGATTTATAACATTCCTAATTTTGTAGACTTACGAAGGTAATAAATTAACTTGTCGAAACCGTTATGTTTGCAACTGACGACTGAATTTTATTTTGAAATTTTGAAATACTGGTAACGGTTCAAATGGCTCTGAGCACTATGGGACTTAACATCTGAGGTCATCATTCCTCTAGAATATAGAGCTACTTAAACCTAACTAAACTAAGGACTTCACACACATCCATTCCCGAAGCAGGATTCGAACCTGCGACCGTAGCGGTCGCGCGGTTCCAGACTGAAGCGCCTATAACCGATCGCTCACACTGGCCGGTCCGCCCTCTTCTCACAGATAAATATACCTCCTCGTTTTGCAGCATTTCACCGACAGATTTTCGTATCACTTATCTGCTCAGTCATTCATGACCGCTTTTATGAGCTTACGTGTAAGCAACTGAGGAACGTAAATTAGTTACACATCGGTACACTGCCCCACACGTGCTCAGAGTTCGTATTCTTTCATGCCAATCATTCCTAGTGTTCCAGTTATCATAAATGTTTATTCTTTTCTCCTGGGAGACCGTAGTTCAATAATTTCAATGTCTATCATGACTTTATTAAGACCGAATCCTTGATTTGAAACATAATTTAACCCAGTCCCTAAAATTTTGGTAAAATAAAATAAGTTCCGTATGTTTCATACTTCTACTCAAGTTTTAAACAGCGAAACTTGAGCAGGGAACTGTTGATTTTTTTTAAAAGTAAATAAAAATTAAAAAAACAGAAATAATACAACAGTAAATTAAGTGTAATGAACTCTCACGTATTTCACTGTAATTTCTTTAAAAAAACACACTATTTCCATAACACTTACGTAATATAATCGAATCTCGTTTAAAATACCTATTGGTCTGATGAAAATTTAGGAATAACGGTGTGGATCATTTTTGTGTTTCACTTGTATAGATTCTTTAGTTTACAGTTCGTAATTTACTTGCTGTTCACTGAATGTGCATTTAATCATTATCCATTATTTCGCAGGTACGTTTGGATCCGAAATTGCAGTTTTTCCGGCGTCAGGATTTCTGTAAGTAAATTTCCAAAAGAACAGACTTGCTTAGTTTTGAATGCTTTAATGTTACTTCGCATTACAAAAAAATAATTATTGGAATTTCTGACAGTCTAATCAATAGAATTATAATGAGTGAAATAATTACCAGAGAGCGCCCAAGTAATCTAACTACGACCCTAAAATAGACGAAATGGCACCTGATTCTTCATTATAGATTCATAAAGCAGTTAGCAGTCGATGACAGGAGAAAATGAAATTAGTATACACGATAGCGCTTTGTAACTGATTACGTATAAGTGTCCCGTGTTGCAAAAGAAGATGTTTAGAATTACCACATTTCAGCCCATGTCAGAAGCGTGTCACTTTATTTGGTACATTTAGGTGGTTGGGTCTTCTCTAATCATTTTGCCAGCCGCGGTGGCCGAGCGGTTCTAGGCGCTTCAGTCCGGAACCGCGCGACTGCTACGGTCGCAGGTTCGAATCCTTCCTCGGGCATGGATGTGTGCGAAGTCCTTAGGTTAGTTAGGTTTAAGTAGTTCTAAGTTCTAGGGGACTGATGACCTCAGATGTTAAGTCCCATAGTGCTCAGAGTCATTTGAACCATTTGAATCTAATCATTTAATTTCATATAAGTACTCACTTGGTAGTGTGTATGGTGCAAGGCAGACCTTGACTCATTGAACTACCCTTATGCTGTAATTTAAATCTGAAAGCAAGACTAAGTTTTTACGTGTACATCTGCTGCTGCGTCTATGCGGATCTCAAAACATTGTGTAACATACTCAGCACCAACGTAACTCACTCTTACTTCATTGTATTTATTGTGAATACTGGGAACAACAGCGTTCCTTGTGCATGACAATAACTCTATTGTCACTACTATGGAGTATTAACAAAAAAAACACCATACATTTAGAGTCGCCCTTCGGTTGTTAATTGTCAAAATCCTTGGAGGAAGTTCTCGCAAGAAGAATATCGCCTTCTTCTTCCACCAAATTACTTTGTATGCTTCGCTAGTGTGTCATTCAGTGTGTGCTTCAGTTTGATAAGTTACTCGTCGTCTTTAGATAAATAGAAAAGCATTAGGTTTTTAAAACCGTCTGCCAATGAATACTTCATCCATGTCTTACAAAATACTTACACCATTGATTGAAAGTTCATATGTATTTGTAGCAAACTGATATAGACGGAATAATTAACTGGCGGTGTACTCTAATCCGACTCCGCATAAAGAAATTTAAGTACAGTCAATAAATTTTTTCTGGGTGTGCGACAGCATTGTCAGTTATCAAATTCCGCAACTATTGCAAGACACCTTCCTCAGGATATATTGCTAACTGCTGAATGCGCTCTAGTTTAATTACTTATATACTATTGAGGAGTGCTGTCAATGGAGATGAGGGTGAGAAGGAAGGGTTTTAGGTGTTCTTTTATTGGTCTTTGAATTGCGTCTTGTCACTGGCGGAAATAGGCGTTTTCGATTGGAGTTACCTTTATTGCTTGCCATTGGTGGAAATCGGTGATAGGAAATTGAGCGGCGACTACAGCGTAGCGCTGTTTACTAACTGCCTAGAATCGGCTAGGTACCCTGTGGCCTCCTGCGCGCCTGTTGCTTTGCGAGAGCTGTCCTTCCGCAAAGCTGTCACTGCTGGCAGCCAGGACAGTGGGAGTCGGTAGCCGTCTTCTCTGTTCGTATTGTCGGGTGGCTTGACTATTTCTATAGCCCCTCTGATCTTACCCCTCAAGCTATAAACGGCTGTTCCGGCAGTAGACGGGCCTCTCGAAATTCGATCTCCATCCTGCACTATTCTTGGTGTTCTGCCACCGCTGATTTGTTGTAATGTTTGAGGCGATATATCTCTCGTGTTCAGATAACCTTGTGCTTATTGGAAGCCCAGACTCGCCTACACACACACAGCGGCGGAGGCTACACAGAGTGATGACGCTCCCTAGACGATTCTAGGCAGTTAGTAAACAGCGCTACGCTCCAGTCGCCGCTCAGTTTCCTATACGCCGATTTCCACTAAAGGCAAGCAATAAAGGAAACTCCAATGGAAAACGCTTATTTCCGCCAACGAGAAGACGCAATGCAAAGACCAATAAAAGAACACCTAATACTCTTCTTTCTCACCCTCATATCCAATAACAGCACTCCTCCATAGTATATAAGTAATTAAACTAGCGCCCATTCAGCAGTTAGCAATACACCCTGAGGAAGGCGTCTTGCAATAGTCGCCGAAACGTTGAAATTTTATAGTGGACAATGCGGTCACAAACCCACAAGAATTTTACTGACTGTGACAACGGCCGCCGAAGCCTACGTTTACAAATTTAAGTACGATTAGTTACGCAGGCAAGCTATTGTCTTTTAAACTTTGCAAGGTCCAGACTGAATAATCTACTGTGTTGTCTTGAACGGCAAGTGCTCATCAGAAAGAAGATGAAATCGGAAGTGACACGAGAGAGCGTCACAGGCTCGCGTAATCTACATATTAATGACTTGTCAGACGTTGGGAGCAGCATCCTAAGTAACTTGTTGACAGCATAGAAGTATAGATAGGTAGCTACGTCCTTGAATAAATGCAGAGAATTGCAGACTCAAGCACAATGACTGGTCGGTCTAAAGAGTGACAACGTGCAAAATAATGTACACCAGCAGGAGTAAACACCTGATATAGACACACTAAGTATACATTTACTGAATTGTCGCTGCAGTTGACCACGTCATCAGATATCTAGCCGTAGGACTGCGAAAAGCTTTTGATGAACTAACCCGAGTATACAAAACTAAGTTTCTAATGTGTCTGAGACAAAAATCTTACAGCTACCAATCTTGACTTATGGCCCTGAGAGACTGACTTTGAACGGGGAAACTGTCCAAAAATTAGGGCTTGCTTAGAGAACCTAGGAGGAACCCGTGATTGGCGTTCCTAGGTAAGATGGGAAAAATAAACAGATGGGTCCCAGAATTAACTGACCCGGGAAAAGTAATTTTGTCTGTGACAAAAATGAAATTGAGATGTGCGCAACATACAGCAAAGTGAATTCATGGAAGATGTACCAAATAAGATTTTTTTGCTGGATTAAGGTAGACAAGATAAGGTCAAGGCGAATACTTACTGTAAGGTACGTAAATTGCATAAGAAAACACAGATGAGCAAGGTGGACGCATATAGCCGGGGATCGTAATGTGCGGAGAAATCTGTACGTGCCCTTTATATATTAGTGGATGCTCTTTACCCATTAGTGGATGGCTTTTGTCGGCTAGTGGACAGCGTTTACTCATTATTGGATTTTCTTTAGCCATCATTGAATGTTGAATGGTGATAGAAAAAGACAGCGTCGTCTGCGTTGTTAGTTGACGATGGTGGTGTGTATCATATCTTTTCCGTTTTTGTTCGGACCGAATTTTGCTGTCCTTCATCTTTTTCTGTCCTGTGATACGTTTTTCATCCCTGCTTAACTACTACATCCAACAATCTCTACAATCTACCTTGCGTATTCAACCATTTATACGATACTATTTTGCTCCTACACTCTTCCTTCTTTGAACTATCCCTGACTGCAGTTGAAGTGACCCACTAACCTGTCGTTTCTTTCGGATGGACAAGATATTCACAGTTTGTTACTGATTCGGCCCACCCCTTCGCAAACACAGTGTGATTTTACTAAATGGGGACAAACTGCACAGGATAAAGACCAAAGAAGGTCAAATGGTATATGGTCGGAAATGCGATCCAAGGAAGGTACACTCACCTGATGAGGGAGATACAAGATACTTGACAGTGTAAGGTTCAATGATTGAAAGCACAGACTAGAACGCCTCAGAAGAGTGGCAATGTTCTGTCTGTACTAGTATTTTAACAGCATGGTGGCAGCGAACCATCGGCATCAGTTCAGCCTCAATATGTGGTTGGAGTAGATGTCAAAAGGACTTCGCATGGGAATCTGGAAGTGAGCTGTAACACCATCATATAGAAGCCACAGTATCCTTCGTACCTCCAAAGGCACGTCTTCCGGCGTGGGAGGAAGGGTCACCCGCATGTGGTGTTCTTCCTCGCCTGTGAAGTGTTTGGAAAAATCGTTGTTCCTATGAAGTGGTCGATTTAATCCACTCTCACAGATTTAGGCTGAACTGGTGCTGATTGTTCGTCGCCGGCATATCAGTTCAAAAAATGGGTCTGAGCACTATGGGACTCAACTGCTGTGGTCATAAGTCCCCTAGAACTTAGAACTACTTAAACCTAACTAACCTAAGGACAGCACACAATACCCAGCCATCACGAGGCAGAGAAAATCCCTGACCCCGCCGGGAATCGAACCCGGGAGGCATATCAGTAAAACACCAGTACAGACAGAATTTTCCCACCCGCTTGAGGTGTTCCTATGTATGCTTTCAATCAACGAAACCTATACGTCAAAAATCTTTGATCCCAATCTTCTTTATTTCATGTGGTTTCTCGGTCCTACCTGTAAACCCACGAACCGGTGAATAAACGCTATTAGTAAAATGGTTTTGGGAAAAGGATAGTAAGGGGGATGTCATGGCCAACTTTATCCCTAATCCCTCCTAGATTAGCCCCTATACTAAGGAGAGTCAGGCTGTAATTACGAAAAAAGTTGCAGAGGTGAGTGGCAAAATCTTTACAACAGAAAGATTTAGTTTCATTTGAGCGCTTTAGAAACTGAAACCATCCTCAGAAAACAACATGTACAGGATGTAGCACAAAAACAGGCACCAGTACAGACTGCTCGCCAATTACGGACCAATTGTTTCTCGCCATGAGTAGAAACAAAACAAATAGATAAACATAGAATAATTAGATACTACAGAATTAACAAATAAGCTAATGCAAGGAACAGCTTCGAAACAGTGAGAAATCTAGTCGTCGAGGCCGGTTCCTCGTGCACCACCCTGAGTACACACTGAGGTGACAAAAGTCGTGGGATGGCGATACGCACATGTACAGGTGGCTGCAGAACCACGTGCACAAGTTATAAAACAGCAGTGCATTGGCGGAGCTGTCATTTGCGCTCAAAGTGATTCATGTGAAAGAGATTCCGACGCGACCGTGGCCACACGATGGGAATTAACAGACTTTGAAGGCGGAATGGTAGTTCGAGCTAGACGCACGGGACATTCCACTTCGGAAATCGTGAATTCAATTTTCCGAGATCCACAGTGTCAAGAGAGCACCGAGAATATCAAATTTCAAGCATTACCTCTCATTACGGACAACGCAGTGGCCGACGACCTTCACTTAGCCACCGAGAGCAGCGGCGTTTGGGTAGTGTTGTTAGTGCGAACAGAGAAGCAACATTGCGTGAAACTACCGCATAAATAAATGTGGGGCATACAACGAACGAATGCTTACAGGACAGTGCCGCGAAATTTGGGCTACGGCAGCGGACGACCGACGCCTATGCCTTTGCTAAAAGAACGAAATTGCCTTCAGCGCCTCTCCTGGGCTCGTGACCACATCGGTTGGACCCTAGACGATTGAATAACCGTGGCCTGTTCAGATGAGTCCCGATTTCAGCTGGTAAGAGTTGATACGGTTCGAGTATGGCGCAGACCGCACGAAGCCATAGAACCAATTTGTCAACAAGGCACTATGGACGTTGGAGGCGGCTTCATGTTGTGGGCTGTGTTACGTGGGATGGACTGTGTACTCTGCCCCAGCTGAACCGATCGTTGACTGTAAATCGTTATGTCTGTCTACTTGTAGACCATTTGCAACCATTCATAGACTTCATGTTCCCGAAACAACTATGGAATTCTTGCGGATGACAATACTCCATATCGCTGGGTTCAAATGCCTATGAGCACTATGGGACTTAACATCTGAGGTCATCAGTCCCCTAGAACTTAGAACTACTTAAACCTAACTAACCTAAGGACATCACACACATCCATACCAGTGGCAGAATTCGAACCTGCGACCGTAGCAGTCGCGCGGTTCCGGACTGAACCGCCTAGAACCGCTCGGCCACCGCGGCCGGCCACATCGCTGGGCCGCAATTGTTCGGCATTGATGAACATTATGGACAATGGTAGCGAATCTCCCGACATGAATCCCATAGAACACTTATGGGACATAATCGAGAGGTCAGGCCGTGTACAAAATCCAGCACCGGCAACACTGTCGTAGCTATGGACGGCTGCAGAGGCAGCATCCCTCGGTATTTCTGCAGGGGTACATCCAACGATTTTTTGAGTCCATGTCACGTCGAGCTGCTGCACTACACCGGGTAAAGCGTGATCGACACGGTATGATGAAGTTACTTCAGTGTACATTGCGCATATTACCAAATTTCAGTGGCATCATTACAGATTGCCGGTGTTTTGGATCACTGATAACACACGTACGCCTCTGAACAAGAAGACGACCCCATGAAAAAGCTTGTGAAAAGACTTCTGGCATCCTTAAGACCACATAAGCACAACAGAATAGGGGAAACATGGTAAAACCAGAGAGACAATAGCGGACAAATACGAGCGCAGGTGGCCCAGGTAGCCAGTGCGCTAGCTGCTGGGTGCGATGGCGTTTTGTTTGTCCGGCTCGAAGCGGGCGTGAAATCAAGTTAGGGCGGCGCTGGGCGAAACTTTGTTGCAGTTGTTCTAATTAATGTGGTGTCAACGGGGTCCCATTCATCGCGGGGCGCGCGCGCCCGCTCTGCGATCGACGATATTTCCGCCCCTGCGAGCCCTACACGAGCCGTCCCTCCATCAATGTCGCCGTGTGTGTGTGTGTGTGTGTGTGTGTGTGTGTGTGTGTGTGTGTGTGCCCGCTTGTGCATGCGTGTGTCGCTGCAGCAGCAGCTGTTGCAGAGGCGCTGCCCAGCCACGTCGTGGCGTACTTGCGCAGTGGTTGGTTCACCAGTAGTCGCATTACCATCGTCGAGCTCAGCAGGGTACCCAGCAGGTTTTTGTGGCCAGTTTGTCTTTCATTTATGATGCTCTCTGAATCAAAGTTGCGGAGATATTTGTTTCCCTCTTTACTGGTTCTCTTAACACCGTTTGACTCACAGTGAGTGGCCGAGCGGTTCTAGGCGCTACAGTCTGGAACCGCGCGACCGCTACGGTCGTAGGTTCGAATGCTGCCTCGGGCGTGGGTGTGTGTGATGTCCTTCGGTTAGTTAGGTTTAAGTAGTTCTAAGTTCTAGGGGACTGATGACCTAAGTAGTTAAGTCCCATAGGGCTCAGAGCCATTTTTGGACTCACAGTGAAAAACAGACATGTATTGCTTTACGACTTCTGTTAAAAAACGATACGCGCACTTCAAATGAGAAGAGAATTTGTAGAGATTATGACAAATATAAGTCATGTTCAAATAAGCTGGTATCAGACATTGAGCAGGCTTGACTGACGCAGCTGCCGATACACCAATGGCTCCCTGGCATTTTCAGGTTCCATTGTATTGGCACGTCC
This sequence comes from Schistocerca serialis cubense, assembly GCF_023864345.2. NCBI lineage: Eukaryota > Metazoa > Arthropoda > Insecta > Orthoptera > Acrididae > Schistocerca > Schistocerca serialis. Next base: position 532,629,662 of record NC_064639.1, on the reverse strand, counting down.
GCTGCGCAAAAGATTGTACCTGACACTTCTCAAGCAGGAGACTTTTCCAGACCAAATAATGTCATCTAATTCAGCAAGAAACGTAACTATGGTCCTAATTAAAATAAACAAATATTTTTTATACATCACGACATTGTAGATACCTACACAAGTGAGTTTCAGTTCCTTTTAATTTTTTTTTAACTTCGGACTTACACGAAATAAACGTAATGCGATATGTAACTTGAGAAAGTTCCGTTGGCGATCTATGACTCTCGATAATTAACGAAAAAAAGTACTTCAGTGAGTTCTATAGTTTTCGGAATGTAGCTTGATAAGTTTGAAATTGTATCCCGGAGAGAAAAATTTCGTCTGTTTCAATAACGTTCAGGTCTGTCAGGAATGACGTGAGTAGATCAAGCACCTCGTCTGAAAGACTATTTCTCGCCGACCTTTAAATATATCACCTACGCTATGAAGAGATAAATGACGTTTAGTGTTTCAAAAATAAGGAAGAGCAGCGGACCCACAGAATAAATTTGAACTGCACGCCAACAAAAAAAGCATTGATCTATTAAGTTGAGTTGAAGAGAAAACTATAGTTTTTTGTGTTTTACGAAGCACAGGTTCTTCATATAATTTTTCGAGACTTTTTTTCACGTTTCTTCGAACTCAGTGGACACTAACCTGGTTATCCGGCAAATTCTGTGTACAATGAAAACTATTCTACAATATAACGAAAGCTCAGTAGATAATTGGAATTCTTAGTAAAAAGACATATTCGATTTGATCAATTACAAATAGTAGGTGAAAGATCGGAATGACTCTCTACTGTAGTCATTGTCAAGTAGTACACTTACTACAATGTACTGTGGCAGCAGCAAATCGAAATTCCCACATGTTTTATAGTGGTCGCTATCAGCAGCAGCTGTATCCCTTGACAACTCTCCTGTTCCGCTACACATTGACCTCAATCGCATTTAGAAGTAAACATGAAACGTGTTGGTTTGGAAAACACCAACACCGACAAATAACAATTCTACTTCTAATTCTTCGCAGGCTAATTAAGTTCGCTAGCAAGAATGTGATCTGAAATGTCCGAACGAGCCCAAATTGAAATAGCGACAATACTTCAGTGTCGTATACGTACCTGGAATTTACTCTCTCCTGAGCGGCGAGGGTCCAGTAGTGTTCTACCGCATTTGAGACTAAAGAATTCGATAAACAAGAAACCTAGAAACCTTAAAACCTTTTACTTTTTTCGAGAATAAACGGTACTCAGGAGGAAACTACGTGCAGAGGTTCGAAAGAAATCTCTTTCCCTACTGTACGAGAGATGTGTAGCAGGCGCCTAACTTCAGACAACCTGAAGCACCGCACAGTTACGCTGGTAGCCGCGCTTAGGGCGTCGACTTCATCTTGATTAGGAAGGATGTGTAACATCCAATCAATATTTACGATTTGTAATTACGTTCACTACTCACTACCAGTTTTTGTTGTATTCGCAGACATCTATCGAGGCTGCAATCTAGATTTAAACAACTTAGTGGAAACTGGAGGCCCGATGTGTTGCCTCCGACACTCATTATTTTCTTCTCAGAATAATTACTACAAAATCTTAGGTAAAAACACAACACTCATTGAATGACTCACACATAAGTTTTCGCAACACAACATGTAGTATCAAATGTGATCATAACCCTAGTCATGTGCCTCGCTGACAATAATCTAGCTAGCATGCACGAGGTCGTGCTAGTAATGACTCCAATTTTTTTCTGTGAAAACTAATAAAGCTTTTAAAGTAAAATAAACTTCATTAACATTCTACATCTTTATTCTTCATGTCTACATATTTGTTGTAAAGTAAACAAAAGACAAATTCGGAGTAGGTATTAAAATCCATGGAGAAGAAATAAAAATTTTAAGGTTCGCCGATGACATTGTAATTCTGTCAGAGACAGCAAAGGACTTGGAAGAGCAGTTGACCGGAATGGACAGTGTCTTGAAGGGAGGATATAAGATGAACATTTAAAAAAGCAAAACGAGGATAATGGAATGTAGTTGAATTAAGTCGGGTGATGCTGAGGGAATAAGATTAGGAAGTGAGACGCTTAAAGTAGTAAAGGAGTTTTGCTATTTGAGGAGCAAAATAAGTGATGATGGTTGAAGTAGAGAGGATATAAAATGTAGACTGGCAATGGCAAGGAAAGCGTTTCTGAAGAAGAGAAATTTGTTAACATCGAGTATTGATTTAAGTGTCAGGAAGTCGTTTCTGAAAGTATTTGTACGGAGTGTAGCCATGTATGGAAGTGAAACATGGACGATAAATAGTTTGGACAAGAAGAGAATAGAAGCTTTCGAAATTTGGTGCTACAGAAGAATGCTGAAGATTAGATGGGTAGATCACATAACTAATGAAGAGGTATTGAATAGGGTTGGGGAGAAGAGGAGTTTGTGGCACAACTTGACTAGAAGAAGGGATCGGTTGGTAGGACATGTTATGAGGCATCAAGGGATCGCCAGTTTAGTATTGGAGGGCAACGTGGAGGGTAAAAATCGTAGAAGGAGACCAAGAGATGAATACACTAAGCAGATTCAGAAGAGTGTAGGCTTCAGTACGTACTGGGAGATGAAGAAGCTTGCACAGGATAGAGTAGCATGGAGAGCTGCATCAAACCAGTCTCAGGACTGAAGACCACAACAACAACAACATATTTGTTTCGCAACGTCGTCACCCTGCTGACGAACATACTTCTCCCAATGAAAGACTAGTTTGTAGACACCGTCACTGCAGAATGCTTGACTTCGTTGACGGAGCGACAACCTCACCTCTTGTTGCACCAATTCAACACTACCAAACTGAAGTCTTCCAAGGTGTTCTGTAAGTCCTTGAAACGCTCCAAGCTCCGTCATACACGTCAAGATTAGCACGACTGTTTCCTTCATTACGAGCACGACCAGCCAGACATCGCGCATCACTAATGCAAGACAATCATCACCGTCACAGCTCTAACTCAACTACGGATTTAAATTGGAGGCACTCTTTTTGAAGTTAGAAACTCGATTACAGTACGCTCTTTCTCAAGCACCCACATAGTTCCGTTACACACCGCCACGTTAAAGGCTACAGTTCAGAGCCCTCTAGCGGCAGAGGGTTTCAACTTGTGCCAGCAAAGCGGGACAGACCGCCGAGTAATGTGCATGAGATGTAATACCTCAAATTAATTTGTGAACAGAATACAAAATCCACAGCCGTTACATTCCAGCACGCTCTCGTATTTCAACTATACGTTAAAATATTGACAACCCAATGTTGTGTCTGTAATACTAGTTGACCGAATACATAGCCCAGTGCGCATGGAAATATCTCAATGTCTTCAACACGATGCAAGTTACTGCCGCAAAAAGAAACAAACGGCGTAAGTTTATTATAACAACAGAAAATACAGCAAACGCTGAGAATGCTACCACTACAACATCTCCTAAAGATACCCATTAATCCTCTCATTTATTGCTTTCCCCTGTTTCATTCAACTACTGACTGATACTATCTCTGAAACTCTTTGCACCTACTGAATATTTCAACTTACCCAGGTTCCATATCTTTAATTTCTTACTTTTCAGAGATTACTCCAAAAATTAAGGCAGTTGAAAATGTAATAGTTATGGGGAATGCACTTCGATTATGGTAAAAAGAAAAGAAGAAAAAAGTCCCAAAATGGGGAAGGGGGAAAGGAATGTAAGTGTTCGCCCTCTGAGGGAATTCTTCATACATAGTGTACAATTTAACCATTGCTAATTCTTGGTTTAAGAATTTTGAAAGAAAGTTGTTTAAGTGGAAGAGACCTTGGATTTCCCAAGGCTTCCGATAGACAACGTATTGGTAAGACAGATTCAAAACCAGATTTTACAGGATGAGACGTTGACTCGACCACAATTTATTGGCTATGAACTGCAGATTAATACGGAAGAAATTGCAAACAATATAGGAAATTAAGGAGATGGAACCCTGCACAAACTGAAAGGACCAACGTTTGTTGAGAGATTAATAGGGAACATTAGGAAGCGATTCACAGGAACAGGGGAACTTAGACGTTATTACTATAACAGAAAAGAAAAGAGAAAAACCAGAGAGAACAGCATGTGGTCCAACCGGACCCTATTAAATACAAAACGTTTATAATGAATATATTTTGTAATCTTCCGACCGAGTACTGTCCAATCAACAACGCAGCTGCATCTGACACTTTATACAATTTCAGTGTATTTGCTTAGTTTCTTGCATATCTGCAGTTTCGGCTAGTTTGAGGAAGAAATTTTCGCAAAATTCAGCTTTTGGTTTTTCCATTGCCCACAGAACCAGAGGTACCGTCTAACAGACACTCAACGGAGTCGGTGAACCGTTGGTTTCGGTGGTGACTTGAAATTCGTATTATTCAACTTTAATACACCATAGGATTACACTACTGAAATAATCATCTATGGTATACAAGACAGTGGCCATCGATCAGTGAATTTAGTTATTTTTATAAAGCACTTTCATATTATGTATTTCTTCTAACGATATATATAAATGATGGCCAAGTAATAAAATAGCTGACTTTACTCCTTACAAAAGAAGTTGATTCGACAGTGATCAGAAATGTATAGAATACATTTTTAAAGGCATACAGTACTTATCCATTTATTATTTTATATTATCGTAATATTCACAGGAGGTTTGGTATAGCTTCAGGCCTCTTGTTGCAATAGACGGTTGTCGAAAACGTGGGTACTGTATCCGACGACGTGATAAACACGTGACACGTGAAGCATGGACGTAAACATAACAAATAAAAACAGACAAAATATTTGTGGTCTACATTAAACGAAAACATCACTGTAATAAACGCGTTTGTTAACCACACCGACGAGAAAACAAAAATCGCAACACCAAGAAGGAGTTGTGCGACATGAACGGAAGTTGGCAGGCATGTTTCTACATCTGAAAGATGATGCCCACTCAGATTTAGCACCAGAGGCATAGGAGCGGCGCTATTTAGCACACTATGGGACTGTAAATGAGGCTTGCGTAAAATGCACTCTGTAACAGTCGTAACCATTAACTACATTTGAGATCGGACGTGGTGGGTTGATGTTAGTCAAAAACGCCTTTAAGGCGACAAAGACACCATTATCAACACCTCACTCAGTTTGAAAGAGGTGGCGCGATAGAACTACGAGAAGCTGGACGTTCCTCCTCCGATATCGCAGAAAGACTTGGCAGGAATGTAGCGAGTGTGCGTGTTTGCTGGCAGAGGCGATCACGAGAATGTACGGTGGCAGGACCGGGCTTCGGATGCCACATGGCGCTACCAAGAGAGAGGACCGCAGTGGTCGGCATTCGGCTCTGGCGCGTCTCACTGCATCTGTAGCAGAGATATGAGCAGCAGCTGGTACCATAGCGACAAAACGAACTGACAAAAATCGGTTACTTCAAGGGCGACTTCACTGGTGTATAACGCGATCTCAATAGACGGTAGGGTGGAAGGCCGTTGTGTTTTCTGCTGAAAGTTGGTTCTACCTCGGTGGCAGTGATGGCTGTCTTGGTTAGATGGAGGCTAGTTGAGGGACTCAATAGACCTGTCTGTCTTCTAGACAGACTGGACCTACACCGGGAGTTATGGTCTGGAGTGTGCGTTCGTATGACAGGGGGAGCACTGTCGTGGTTATCCCACGCACCCTGATTGCAAGGCTATACGTTAGTCTGGTGATTCCATCTTTGTGCTGCCATTTACAAACAGCATTCTAAGGGTGTTTTCCAACAGGATAACCCTCGGTCACGTATCGCTTTTGTAACCCAGGATGCTTTAGTGTGCCGACATGTTGCCTTGCCCTGCTCGATCAACAGATCTGTCTTCAATGAGAACATAGACGACATCATCGGACGACAACTCCAGTGTGATCCACGGGCAGCATAAACCGTCCTTATAGTGACCGACCAAGTGCAACAGGCGTGGAACTCCAACCTACAAACTGACATGTGCTCCACAACGCAATGCATGGACGTTTGCGTGCTTGCATTCAACATTCTAGTGATTAAACCTGTTATTAATCTACCAGAATTTCACTTTTGCTGTGATTTATCTCATGCTTACATTTACCTGTGATCTTGCGATGTAAATCGCTTCAATATGTTACCTAGACAAACGTGTTCCTGAAGTTTCATTACTCTACATTAATTTTGTGTTTTAATTTGTTTTCCGTAAGTGTATATAGGGTACATACATCTTGTAGGAGGGAAAGATCTCTGTCATATTAGCGAACTCCTATATCTCTGCAAGATGCAACAGTAAAGGTAACTAAGATAAGGATCCAAGGTGATTTACCGAGTTAAATTATACTGCGTGTGGGTTTCCACTTCTCACCGTCTTCAAATGCTCGTTAGCTGACATTGGGGAGCGATAATTGTAAATCAATTTCGGCAATTAATCAAGGCCGTGCCAACGTTAATGAGGCTGGCAATTTACGTCAGCACAGTAACAGGTACAAAAAAAACGGCCACGCCAGACAAATAAAAAGAAAAAAAAAGAAGAACTGGCTCCCGATGACGGCAGAAGCTGCGGCGGCTGTGATCTCGTCACAAACAGACTGCATCGCTCACCTGCCTTCCCAAACATCGTTAAAGAAAAATCGCTCGAGCGCTCCGCAGCAAAGTTTTGTCCCTGAATAAATGAGGAGGGCCGCGCGCAGCCCGGGCGCCCAGACCGGGCCCAGCTGTTTATCTTCTTACGGCAGAAATTACCCGAGCGGCCGGCCGGCCGGAGCAGCGTTAATTACAGCAATTTACCCAACACCGTTACCCAGTGTTCCCATTGTTTTATGCTGCGTCCGCGAGCTACGCCCGTGTTCTTCGACGCCCGCCGTTTCCTCCTCTGAGAGCAGCGGCCAAGTCGGCAGAGAATGGGAACACCGTCCTCCACCCACCACCCAGCTCCCCATTCTCCTCCTGCCCCCCGGAGACGAATCTGAAACAGCAATAAACGACTGTGCCGGCGCGAGCATTTCCACGGCCAATTAATGCGCCCGCCAAACAAGTGGAGCTCGCCAATGGCGCAATCTAGGAGTCTGCTCAGATAAGCGAGGCGTTCCCAGGTGCCGGCGCCTCTGCCTGGGCCACGCGGCTGCGAGGTGCGGGGCGGAGGGTGCGCCGCACAGCGCGGTGCTGTGCGGGCGTCCCAGATAGCGCGCTGATTAATAGTCGCTCGGCGGGTAGCCTGAACAAAGGGGCGCTCTGTGACGCGTCCGACCGCTGTCCGGCGCATGGCGCGGCTGCGCTGGCGGCACACCACACAGTTGCCAGCACACGTGACCAGTTCACTCGTTCTTTTTTTCCATTTCAGAGGCGAATTACTCAATACATATATTTAGTTATTTACCGTATCAGAAGGAAACAACATAGTCCAGTCACTGTCTATGTTCTGCCTCAGCGTGCAATAACAACGCAGCGCCAGCAGTGGAGGGTATATGAAGCGTCTCGGGGGGACGCGGAAAACAGTGCAGTCGTTGTAATGCGGAAACCGAGCCATTTACCTGATGCGCGAGAGGTCATGATAATTGGCTTTCGGGCCAAGGATGGAAGCATTTCTGAAAAGGTCTTCCTTTGTAAACTGATCTCGTTGTTAAAATATGCCCTGACTGGCAAAATGGTGCTATCCAAGAAATGTTCCGCGTACGGGCTCCTGTTATACAATGGAATCCTGCCACAGTGTGAGCACCTCACAGTTACGCAAAAGAGAAATCGGTCACATTTACTAATTAGACCCGTCTGACCAAAACTATTGTAGGGCAGAAGAAAATATAAAACTTCCTGGCAGATTAAAACTGTGTGCCGGACCAAGAGTCGAACTCGAGACCTTTGCCTTTCGCGGGAAAGTGTTTTACCATCTTAGCTACCCAAGCACGACCCAGGACGCGTCCTCCCAGCTTCAATTTTTCCAGTATCTCGTCTCCTACCTTCCAAACTTCACAGAGGCTCTTCTGCGAACTTGCAGAACTAGTACTCCTGTAAGAAAAGATATTGCGCAGACATGGCTTAATCACAGCCTGGGGAATGTTTCCAGAATGGCATTTTCACTCCTCAGCGGAGTGTGTTTACTGTGAGGACGGGTTGTGAGTCGTGCTTGGGTAACTCTGATGGTAGAGCTCTTGCCCGCAAAAGGCAAAGGTCCCGAGTTCGAGTCTCGATCCGGTACACAGTTTTAATTTGCCAGGAAGTTTCAAATCAGCGCACATTCCGCTGCAGAGTGAAAATCTCATTCTAGAACTAAAAATAATCCTTGGCTTTAGCTTATTAATTTATTTCCTCTTATTTGTGTCACAATTAGATATATTGCCATTAATTGTCGGTACAAAATTGAACATTTATCCACGTAATTATGTCTGTAATGACTGCTTACTTGAAGCAAAATGAGAAGCATATCACGGGTGGGCGCGAACGCGGCTCGCGAGCCGTGCCGTAACGCTCACCCTAGCTGTCGCATCTCCCCTACCGGCGTCACAACGCCGATGCTCCTGACCCCTCTAATTGGCTAACAGCATCCGGCGTGTAAGATTCATAAATATCCCCACACTGGAGCCGGCAAAATAGCGGCTTCACAGGTCTGCATCGGGATGCACAGATTCGTCACGGTAGTAATATTCAGGAGACATGCGGTCGCTACGCTCGAATTTCGAAGGCAAATACCGACTTGCAGGCAACGGAACCAGGACCATTTGTAAGTAGGCTAGTTATGTTTTCTTATTGGCAACGTTACGTAGCGCTCTGTATGAAAATCACTGGCTGTGCTGTGTGCAGTCTGTGGCTAGTATGCATTGTTGTCTGCCATTGTAGTGTTGGGCAGCTGGACGTGAACAGCGTGTAGCGTTGCGCAGTTGGAGATGAGCCGCCAGCAGTGGTGGATGTGGGGAGAGAAATGGCGGAGTTTTGAAATTTGCAAGACTGGGTGTCATGAACTGCTATGTATATTATGATTTTTCAACACTATTAAGGTAAATACATTGTTTGTTCTCTATTAAAATCTTTCATTTGCTAACTATGCCTATCAGTAGTTAGTGCCTTCCGTAGTTTGAATCTTTTATTTAGCTGGCAGTAGTGGCGCTCGCTGTATTGCAGTAGTTCGAGTAACGAAGATTTTCGTGAGGTAAGTGATTTGTGAAAGGTATAGGTTAATGTTAGTCAGGGCCATTCTTTTGTAGGGATTATTGAAAGTCAGATTGCGGTGCGCTAAAAATATTGTGTGTCACTTTAGTGAATGTTTGAGTACGTTCAGTTTTGCTCAGCTGTTTGAAAAGCCAATAATGTAAGAGGTTTATCAGCACAGTAATTCATAAATTTTTCAAAGGGGACGTTTCACATTTCGGCCGCGGAATTCTGTGCAACCTATAGCCAACAGAGGGCTCTAAACCGTCTGGTATTCACACCACCGAGACCATCCAGGCTTTTCGCAAAACATCCGCTCAAGCGTGCCGCAGGGAAGAGAAATTTCAGAATTTTACTCCAGAAGCCACTAGCTATGTATTTCCCTCCAGCAAGGTTAGGAAAACACTACTGCGAAATTTACTTATCATTACAATGCCATACTGGACTGTGCTGCCACAAGCCGCACCACGGTAAGTGAACCCGTGAACGATCGACCAGTTTGTATTGGTATGTTGAAAAGTAGCTCCACTGATGAAGACAGGAATGAGGAGGTTCTCTACAGAATCGGCGAAAAACTAAAAGATGGAAAATACTGATAATAAAAGGGGACAGGATGTCAGGACTTCTATCAAGACGGCAGGGAGTAACTTCCATGGTAGTAGAGGGAATTACAGAGGGTATGAATCGCAGAGAAAGACAGAGACTGAAATATATCCACCAAATAATTGAGGGCGTGGGTTGCAAGTGCTGCTCTGAGATGGAAGGTTTGCACAGGACGGGAATTGCTAAGGGGCCACCAACCAGTCAGACGACAGGTGACTGGAACAAAAAATAAGAGCTACTTCAACTGCGAGAAGAGTAGTTAATAAGGTGAATGATCATAGGAGGCGGCAGGAGGAGAATGTAACGGAGAAAAAGAGTAGTACTTATCAGTGATTAAAGGAGATGCCTCAGATATTGAATGCATGTAGAGAGGCTTTCTTAGAATATAAAGAAATGAAAGTGAGTGTAAACATGTGAAGAGAATTGTGACTGCAAATCATCGGTGAATGAAGAGCAGCGGCACTTTAGCGTGGCGCTTTGCTCAAGTGTGTGTTTGATTACAACACAATAGTTCAGCATAGTGTCCGTACGCCGAGGCAGTACCTGCGCTTCGGTTTCGATATGCCAATATTAGTAAAAGAGACGGACGCAAGTTCCTTGCACTTTCTGAGGAAGAAGCGACACTCCTAGTGAACAACTTCACCTCTTTAAGTCAACATTACCTAACGAAAAAAAAAGAAAAAAGTTAACTATCTACTAGACTGTGTCCGAAAAGGGAGCTTCTTCAATAACCGTGCAGGCTTGAGTGATGTGGCAGGTCGCAGATCCCCCCCCGTCTTGCGGCGGCTGCGACTGCGGCTTTAGGCCGAGCGCGCACTCCCGGTCCGGTGACCCGGCCGCCCCTCTGTTTTCCCCATTGTGTGCCCAAGACAAGAGCCCGCGAGAGGGCGCTCTTATTTCTTCGATTGGCGGCCGCAAGATAAAACCCTCTCCTTCCTTTGTATAACGATTGCGGCGCGGTGCGGCCCGCGCCGAGTGGATCCGCTCGGTAAATACCGCGCAGCGGCGCGGCCAGCTCAGTCCGCCAGCCAACCAGCCAGCCAGCAAGCGTCTTCCTCGGCTCTTCCCAGTCTTGAGCGGCCGTGGGTCAAACGGCGTGCCGCGCCCTGCCTTCTTCCTCCAGCGCCGGCTGGCCTTTTTGTTCGCCAACAACAGAGTTTAGCTCCCCCGCTGCAATAAAACACCGCGGACAGCGAGGCGTCTCGGCTGTAGGCAGTTCACTGTTACCCAGCAACATACGAATGAAGGCGTCCGTCCAGTAGTGCAGAGTACTCTTCGCAGTTGAGTTCATCAGAAATCCTCCCACATTGTGCTGTATTCTGGTGGAAAAAACGCAGTTACGAAAAAAGAATGAGGGTATGATCGATGCGACGGGAGTTTCTACCCAAGTAGTAACTACACCTAAGGTCGTTGGTTATTTGTTGGATCTATCACAATTTTTACTCTCAACTGCACCCTCTTGTTCAATGGAGTTGATTTCCTAATGCTTTAACACAAGTCCTAACATCCTGTCCATTTTCTTGTCAGTTTTCCCTATGTTTGTTTCTTCGACGATGCTACGGAAAACCTTTTAATTTCTTATCATTCCACCTAATTTTCAATATTCTTCTATAACGCTGCCTCTCTAATGGTTCGACACTCTTTTTCCCCAGTCTTCCTGTAGACCATGTTTGACTGCCATACAGTGCTGCTCTCCAAACGTACATTCTCAGAAATTTCTTCTGCATATTAACGCGGATATTTGATTACAGTTGATTTCTCTTGACGTGAAACAAAATTAGCTAACTGCTGACGCTAGTAACTCAAGCACTCAAATGAAAACGGGACAACTGGATAAAAAGAAATGAACTGTTTATTATTTCAAAATTTATAACCATAACTGTTAATACAATTATTCCAATATGAGACAAGAAAGTCAGTGCCTTCACGGAAAAATCTTTGTGGTTGCCCACGTAACAGTGGTTGAACCCAGGCGTGTTCCTCTCCATCCGAAGCAAATCGAGAGCCACGAATGTCTTTATTCAGGTCTCCAAAAACATGGATATCTCATCGGAACTGTGCGGGCGCACCCACATGGTGTGGAAATTGTTTCCATTACGCTGCGAAAGTTTCAGTGGGAAACTCTTACACATCCTCCATAGACTTCCATTCTCTCCCCACGCTATTTCGATATTTTTGGAGCCCTGAACAAAATTACTTGTGGCTATCTATTTCCTTCTAATGAAAAGGTGCACGGCTGGGTACAATCATGGTTCCGTAGGCAACTGCAAACATTTTCCCATGAAGACATCGACGGTCTTGTCTTATAGTGGATTATATGTCGCGCTTTTGTTTCCCTGCCTCTTATATATCTTCCAACTATTCGCTTTAGAATTGTTATTATTACGTTTCTGTTATTTTTGTTCGTTGTCGACTAAGCTTCTGTGCTAAATTCGTCATCTACTACTGCACATCTTCCAAACCCCTCTGACGTTACTACTCACAATGTTATTCTGCGGAGATCTTATCTATCCCTCTCTCCGTTGTTACTTGAGAAAAAAAATGTTTAAAACTATGCACTTATCTCACACCATACAGAAGACGAACTATCTGACCTCAGTTTCCTCTTAGATAACCGTTGCCTGCCTACTGTATGAGGGCTATTCTAGAAGTAACAATTTTTTTTTTTGGTGGGGGGGGGTACCTTAACATTTGAGGTCATCAGTCCCCTAGAACTTAGTACTACTTAAACCTAACTAACCTAAGGACATCACACACATCCATGCCCGAGGCAGGATTCGAACCTGCGACCGTAGCGGTCACGCAGTTCCAGACTGAAGCGCCTAGAACCGCTCGGCCACTCCGGTTAGCTAAGAAATGATTCTTGGCGAAATGGAAACCACAGTGAAAATCGAAACTGTTTCATTTTCAACAGTTAGCTAAGCTTTCCAGTTGCTTCTCTCCTTAGTCGCCGCTCCTACATAGACATCCTTCATAGCGCTGTAAAAAAATTTCCAATACCCTCGTCAGAGAACGCAGCCGCCTGTCCTTTCCTCCAATTCTCTACACTGGTCTGCAGTTCGTTGTCAACACCAAAATGTTATCTTCATTGCCAGCGGTTTATGTGAGTAGATGAAACTCAGAGGTAGCCAACACCGGACTGTATGGTGTGCGATGAAACACTTCCCATCGAAAACTCTGCAGGAGCGTTCTCATTGCCCATGTTGTGTGCGGCCCAGAACTGTCATGAAGAAAGAAATGCGTGACAGTTACTGTATGTGGGGTTGCATGAAATCAGGCAAAACCTCACAGCCGGAATCCGTACATTAGTTCCAGGCATCTTTATGTGCTCACTGTGCGCTCAGAACTGAGAAGAGCGACGTAAGCTATCTACAGTCACACTAGAGACACGGTCGAACACATCTGTGCAGAGGTTCATCGGATTTGCACTGTGTTTTCCATTTCGCGGACGATCGTTCCTTACTTTCTGAGTAGCACTTGTTGGTACTTCGCTGTTGCTATTATTCGAAGAATTCTATCAACGAGGACAGACTCTACGTAAACCAAGCTCCACTGTACTGCTAGACAGATAGCAAATTCCTGGTGTGCGACAGTTGTAGAATTCTTCCAGGAAAGGCCATTTATCTCACTTTTCCGATTACAGTCTCCATATTACTAAGTAGCACCGAGTTTCATTTCGCAGTTCTCTTACCATTTCCAACTCTTGTATAACTCGCTCCTTTTTCGGGTTAGCAGAGCTAAACCGTAATTCACGCGTGTCTGCTAGCCTTGTTCCAGTATCTCGGTCTCCCGACGGACCTGTACCGCAGCAGAACTGGATTACGGGGACCCCGGTCCGCCGACGCGGTCTCTCGCCAGTTGAAAAACCGGTTCCTCCAGGAGGCGAGTGGAGCAGTGACTGGCCGTATGATAATGGCCCGTCCGCGACCTGTTGGTCCCGCGCCTCGGGCATTCCACCCGCACCAGAACACGCGATGAAGACGCCGGACAGCTCTGCGTCCCCTCTCGCGGCGCTAACGCAGCAGTGACTCAACCGTCATTTGCATTATGAGTCGTTAGTCGAGATCACTGCATTCGCTCTCGGACGGTGGCAACTGCCTGCTCTGACTGGCATCGGGTCCCCTCGGCTAACCTCGGCTCACATTCGGGAAAAAAAGTGAAAGAGAAACAAGCACGCGACTACTGTGCGGCCCAGCTGCTGACCAACGAGGCGCGTATCTGGGACCCCTCTTTTTGCTCGCGTCGCGACCGACACGAGGCAAGCAAATAACGTAAATAATTACTTTCATCGCGTTCCGCTCTTGATTAGCCTCACTAAAAGCGCTCCATCACTCGCCTAATTCCTCCGGCCACGCCTCGTCGGCAGCCAGAACCGGTCTTCCTTGTCCGCCAACTGAGCAACGTTGCGACCCGAGCTGTCAAATAAATACGCCGCCGAGTTTCCCGATTTCCATAACGAAAAATAAAGCCAGTTACTGAGCGCCGGTAAATAAAGGCAATAACGTATCGTACGGGCAGTGTATTTTAAATGATCTGCCATCCGAAAGCGGCTGAGTTAACAGGCGTAAACGGTTTATGAAAACAGTTTTACTCTGTTGTGGCGCGTCGAGTCCTACGTTTCTGGTAATGACATAACTCTGTTTTCACGTTATCGCCATATGAAACGAATAACATCGAGTACGAGACGCCAAACGTGTTCCGATTTTGATGTAAATCTCTGAAATACGGCTTGCGGAATTGCCTGCCTGGTTTACTTTCTCCACCCTTCCCCCCCCCCCCCCCCCCCCCCCCCCCGCTCCCGCTCCCATTTCGGCAGCGATGATTGCACAGTTTAATCAATCCAACATTTGACCTCATGTTCTCCAGCAATTTTACTGTTTTTAAACCAAAAGGGCTGTGAATTCAGCTTTTGTGCTGCGTAAAGATATGCCCGTCTCCTAAAACCGAGGTTTGGATCTTTAATAGAGGTAATGCCAATATGGAAAAATCGTCCTGAGCGTTGAGGCAATCACCCCATCGACGCACCAGGTCGAACGTATCTGCTTCCTAAAACACCATGAAGAAGTCCGTTAGTAACTGCTGCACGTCCTCGTCCGACAGCAGTCGTCGAGCCACCGAGGCCTTTTTTAAGGGACCTTAGGCGTGATAATCACATGGGAAGAGGTGAGTGCTACAGGGCGGGTGCTTGCGTGTCTTCCACTTGAGTACGACTGGCCTCTCAGATCGACTGGCGTCTTGTGTTGAATCGCGACCAGCATTGAAATTGGCACACCATTCACAACGGTGGTTTTCGATAGACGTACTGCCCCATACACATTCTTCATTGTCTGATGGATATCTGCCGGTGTTTGTGATTCGGCAACCAATACAACAATAAGAGCATTCTGGTGCTGTTTGAACACAGTTGGTAATAACGTCGCCATAGTTCTCGTTCCTGCATTTACAGCAAGCACTTCCAAAGACACGAATGTTACACTAATCCCTTGCCTTCATGCCAGTCCTTACATACCTGCACCGGAGTCATTCTACGTTGCATATCTTCTGTATCAATGCCCTGAAATTGAAATTTTCTCATCGCCTCTTATAGTTACAGGTCTGCAAGATTTCTGTCCTTCAAACAAGTCACCAGCATCGTGCATTACCCGTTGCCAAAGACGTGAGAATCGTAGGATACCCTTAGCGGTGCCATTCGTGTTGACATATCGATTTGAGTGGTTTACTGCCTGACCAACCTGTGTAAGAATTCTGAATCGAGTACCATGAAATGCTCCCTTCAGTTTATTAATCAAGCCGAAGTGACACGAGCTTAAGTACGGGGAGAGTGGTGCATGGTACAGCACTTCCCAACCCCATGGATCGAATCTATCATAGAATGAAATTTTCTCTCTGCAGCGGAGTATGCGCTGATAGGAAACGTTCTGGCAGACTAAAGCTGTGTGCCAGACCAGGACTCGAGCTCGGAACCTTTGCAGAGGCAGTTTCAAATCTGTCACAATTTGCGCCATACGCGCCACAGCATTGCCCTGCAAAATAATGGGCGGACCAGCAGAAAACTTCGCCGCTTCTTTCTCTAAACTGATCTAGGCTGTGTTCCATAAATGAAATACAGTAAAACTTTGAAACATGTATCTATTTTGCGTAAGTTGTAAATAAATAGGTGCCACTACTGCAGTTCCAACTCTCTTATGGTCAGAACACACTTTGAGTATTGGCCACATAAGGCTTTTATTCATTGGGAGATGGTGATAGGACAGTGAAACATGTGGATTCGAAGAGGTTCAGAATTTCTCGATTAAGTATCGATGGGGAATTCCGAATAGAAAAGTTATTTATCCCACATGTATTATTTTAAAAATGTACCTTTACAGAGAAAACCTGAGAAATATTCCAGGCCCCTACCGGCAGACAACTGGCCTCGGAGGTGCGTCAAGTGCTTACCTACCTGCAGGAACTTCGAGCTACTTCACAGATTTTCTTTGTAATGTGTACATTTTTAAAATACCCAATAATTTGGCTGGTGACATTGAGGGTTTTGCCGAACTGGTAGATTTTATAGAGACTCTTTGCCGCTTTAGTCAAGCATGCGTCACTGTTGCAACTCTTCGTGATCACACCACAGAGAGAAAGTGAAATAGGTACACTGAAAAAGTACAAGGGCCCTATATTGCTTCGTTTTGTATCCCGCCTGGATAGGCGGTGCGTGGGTCTGCTCCTGTGAACTGCTTCTGTAATATAAGCCAAGACTGAATGAAGCGAGTAAGAGCAGGAGTGGTGAAGCACTTCGGTACTGAATGTAACTTTACACTTTTAATAGAGTCAGAAACGTAAGTAAATACCAAATACATACATAACTTTGGCTAGGATGAATACGTAGGTGTAAAGCCGTAGTCCATGTCTAATCCTGTGAAGTTAGGACGACTGTTTTGTATAATCTCAAAACTAACAAATACTCGTTGCTGTCCAAACTTAAGCTGAACGTAACTAATACAAAGCCTCAATAGCAAGCTAGCCCACTAGGTAGTAGAAGAGATATTTCTAGGTCGTCTGCTCTTGATGAAAATGGGCGAAATCAAGACGGCACTCCCTGAACTCCTCAGCGTCGTTCAGAGGGCGCTGTGGTCGGCGTAGGTAGTCTTCTCTCGTAGTGCCATCTTAGGAGAGCGTGCACCTACGCTGTGGCATTGTAACTATCGACGCCGCACTTCGGATCACGTTCAAATTTCGTGGTCCCTAGTGGTCCCTAGTGGTTCCATCCTGAACATCACAGCAAAAACTGCGGTTTCGGGGCACTCCAAAGGGATGAGATCACCTTCAGTGGGGTTGCAGCCCCCAGATGTCCTTGGAGAATGACTGAAACGCGCAGAAGGTGCCAACAGTGGCAAAGGTTGTCAAGAACGTCTTCTTGTTGCTCATCGCACTGCGAACTGCCGTTTCCGACCTCGAAATGTGTGGGAATCAACATTCCAAGGAAAGGGGTCATTTCGTTGACGATCTTTATGCTACCCCTTCCCTTTTCGTCTCGATTCTGAGAGGCGATGTGTCTGAAATGTTTTCCCCGCCCACCCATAAGAAAACCGCGTGATTTCAACGCAGGGATTCGCGGTTCGGATCTCCATCGCAGAGGTGACAAAACAAGAGGTGAAATGTGGGTAAGGGGGGATGTGAGGACCGTCCCATTGAGACACGTCCACGGTGGTGTAGAGCTGAACTGTAGTAAAATTTGGTGTCAGTCTGACAGCATTAACCCACTTCACACGTCACATGAACTTCTGAGCTCTGAACTTTTTTTCAAATTTTTCTACACCTTTGTTGCTTGAAGCGTCGTCGATTACGAGGATAAAGTCGCTGGGCGACACGCCTTTGCACCATTACGGAGGAAGGTTGTAGGCACCTTTGAGCGAGATTCCAAACTTATGCGTCAAAATGGAAATGAGTTTCGAAAAAGTGATCTTGTAATTCTGTTGCGCAATGTAGACGAAGTTTGTAGAAGCTACGCGTAATGATGAGGCTTGCGCAGGACATAGTAGGGTGGAGAACAGCATAAAACCAGTCATCGAACTGAATATCAGAACAACAAAAACGCTCGAAACATTTTCCTTCTTGGTGGTTTGCCAACCACAACATCAAAGGCACAAGGTCAGGTCTTCCGTACAAGAGAAATGAAAGAAACGTCGCGGAATCTCCTCAGTTATATGAAGCAAACAGAGTGGTCTTGAACTGACTTACGATATTTTCAAGGATCGTCTTACAATCATTGCATCCTAAAATATTTCTTTAATAAACAATTCCAGACTTGAAGTTTCTATCTGGCGGTTTCCTCGTTCCCATTTTTTCCCAACAACGAAGATTCTTCTGGATACTTCGATGGACCATCAACCGTGGGGAAAAAGATGTGGCGCAGACTAGTTTAGCTGTAACCCAGATGTTTTTTCCAGTCGTTCTTTTCCTTACAGAAGTATATGAAGAAATAAACATGCATGGCAAATCAAAAGTACTCACCAGATCTAGTTTTGTAACGAGGCTTGATGCTATTTCAAAACATAAGCTAATTCACATATAGACGTAAAAGGCATCTCTTGGAATCACAAACTGTGTAGTAAATAATTTATTTACG
This sequence comes from Schistocerca serialis cubense, assembly GCF_023864345.2. Classification (NCBI taxonomy): domain Eukaryota; kingdom Metazoa; phylum Arthropoda; class Insecta; order Orthoptera; family Acrididae; genus Schistocerca; species Schistocerca serialis. Next base: position 532,611,285 of record NC_064639.1, on the reverse strand, counting down.
AAATAATGCAAGACTTCTTTCCTCTAATATTGATCGGCAGTGGCACGTGCCTCGTTGTATTAATACTTCCTGATCGCCATATTTTTTAAGTAGACTCAAAGAGCCTGAAGTGCCTCATGGGATTAGGGAATGTGAGAGCGGTGGTAGCAAGTGTCCTTGGCACAGGCGCCTATAGCTCTCTGGTGTACAACATACTGTTACAGTAAGTTATGCACCTTTTCTTTCATTTCATAATCAAACAACACAGCGAAGTAACCAGTAATTCGTTATGACCCAATAACACGAGGATAACTGTGTCCTAAGGTTCGGATCTGAAATAATGACCAGACGTGTGTTTCTCAGCGGCCGTGTCGCGACACATTAGTGTGTCACTAATACGTGTCAGATGTGTCGTGAGGTTTTTAATCTTCTATTCTTCCGCACCAAAAATATGTAGACCACAAAAAATTTATCGCCAAATCGTTTCTTGGAGCAATAAATTTGTAAGATCTGTATCTCATAGCCTTTCAATAATAGAAAATATTATTGGAAGGCGACTGCCAACAGACGTCAAGTATTGTATAGAATATATTGTGTGTACATTATTTGTTTGTTTTTTTGTTTCTAGGAAAAAATCACACTTAGGGGTGACGCGAAAGTTTGAAACGTACTTTGGTGTGCCCCAAAGGTAAAAATGTTGAGAAACGCGGGACTAGACAACAACTTCCTGAAGCTGTGTTTGACCCTACTTACACAGGATCTCCAGTAATCCGTTAATTAACCACATTTTTCCCGTTCCAGTGGAAGAAAAGGGGTAAAAGAGTACAGAAAGTGCCATGTGTGTAGGATTAAAAACGTATACCCTCCCGACTTACATGTATTTAAGCCGGAACCTCTGCAATTACGGGTGCAAATTATTGATACTGGTTCAAGTTACGCCACGTCACATTGCAGGTCAGTGGTCAACGACAAAAAGGACTTATAGTAACATCGAACGGGAAAAAGAGACAAAATTATAGGTGTCTGGCGACATAATAAATATCTGCACTGCTTTATTGCCCGCTGCTACCGGTAAACGATGTGTGGCGTCTTACTGGAAATTTTTTAGTTACTGCGGAACCCAAGTGATCAGAAATATGAAGGCTGTCGTAAATTATGACATCTAAGTAATTACCCAAAGTATTAGGTGCAGTGTTGAAAGGTCTCTGTTGAATTCCTTTCATGTTAATTTTTTAAAACTGTTGTCATTTACGGCATACATTCCACTTATAAATTTACTGTGGTGTTTCTGACTATCTGGGAGAAGACTGAGCAGTGGAACGTGTTACTTTTACACATAATCAAGAACGATCTGTCACACTACTACACTTTAAAACACAGTTTATATGTAATTCATGTCACACAGTCTCATACGGAACCTACATTCGCTTTCTTTTATATACTGTATATGATAAGATACTGTCATCCCCCTTCCCTTCTGTGTGAAAGGATGAATGAGCAAATGTATTTCTAGTTGCATGCTTGATGGTAGCAGACAAGCCCGTCTGCTAGAGAGCAGTACGACCAACGTCGGAACAGGTAGCTACGCTTTCTAGAAGCAAAGAGGTTTCTATTCTTAGTACGGTCCTGTCCGTCCCTTGCCATGTTGGTATAGAAAGCTGCCTCTCTGGTCACTTCCGTTTTGTATCTGGAAACACCCTTGGTAGGGGCCTACGGGCAGTCTGTCCGCGGCGAGTTTCTGAAGTGGTAAGATCTCCGACTAAGCGCGTCTCTGCTAAGTCCGTAGGTCAATGGATTTCTTAAGTTCAGCCTAACTGAAAAATTAATCACCTTTATTTCAATTTTAGATCTAAAATATCTAATGTTATCTTACATTGCAACGCAGTGAAATTCGAGTGTGAAGTTCAGAATATCTTCCAGCAGTTGCTTTGTCACTACTTTGTGAGTAAAGTGGAACCACGTGTGGATGATCCGTAACTCTAAGATCATCAATCTTAAATGCGAATGTGCGTGAGATTATAGCGTCTCGTCTTGACAATATTTTTCAATATAGTAAGTTTTCTTTATGTTCAACCCACGTGGGGTGTACTTTGTGAGACCAGTACCACGTGCTTACACAATTGTTTGACCCATCAGGTTAATAGTAAGACGATTGTAACCAGTTCGAGGTTTTTCTTTTGTAATTTGTGTTTCGATGTAATTTATTTTAATAATCAAAATTATTGTGGAGTTACACTCTTTGTGTAAACCAAGTTGACCATGTGAAGCATGTAGTGTAATCATCAAAGTAGCCCTCAGCTATTCTTTTCGGGAAGATTTCACAAAGAGTTAGTATGAATTTAGTATACCAGTGTGTGGTAATTTCATGACGGACAGGATTGCACTACGAACGTAACTTCTTTGGGTGAAAATTGAATCGGTTGGTTGTGGTTAATTTCCTCTTGCATATGTTTCAACGTTCTTCGTGTGTTATTTTATGAATGCAGTGTTGTATGCAGTCTCCCAATCTTGGCTCCATATTTGATGTGTTCCGTAAGATTACAAACTCACATTTTCACAATCCTAAATAAGGCACCAGTTTAGTTATGAATCAAGTTTAATATGCTGAAATTTTAACGGAACAATGATCAATGTTAAAATAAATGTCCAAATGTAAACTGATTTATTTCTTTTTATTTAAATTGTCTTTTCATATATACAGGGTGTTACAAAAACGTACGCCCAAACTTTCAGGAAACATTCCTCACACACAAATAAATAAAAGATGTTATATGGACATGTGTCCGGAAACGCTTAATTTCCATGTTAGAGCTCATTTTAGTTTCGTCAGTATGTTCTTCCACCTACGCTCAATGGAGCACATTATCATGATTCCATACGGGATACTCTACCTGTGCTGCTAGAACATGTGCCTTTACAAGTACGACACAACATGTGGTTCAAGCACGATGGAGCTCCTGCACATTTCAGTCGAAGTGTTCGTACGCTTCTCAACAACAGATTGGGTGACCGATGGATTGGTAGAGACGGGCGAATTCCATGACCTCCACGCTCTCCTGACCTCAACCCTCTTGTCTTTCATTCATGGGGGCATTTCAAAGCTCTTGTCTACGCAACCCCGGTACCAAATGTAGAGACTCTTCGTGCTCGTATTGTGGACGGCTGTGATACAATACGCCATTCTCCAGGGCTGCATCAGCGCATCAGGGATTCCATGCGACGGAGGGTGGATGCATGTATCCTCGCTAACGGAGGACATTTTGAACATTTCCTGTAACAAAGTGTTTGAAGTTACACTGGTACGTTCTTTTGCTGTGTGTTTCCATTCCATGATTAATGTGATTTGAAGAGAAGTAATAAAATGAGCTCTAACATGGAAAGTGAGCGTTTCCGGACACATGTGCACAAACATATTTTCTTTCTTTGTGTGTGAGGAATGTTTCCTGAAAGTTTGGTCGTACCTTGTTGTAACACCCTGTATATCACCGGTTATCGTAAGATGACTACTAAAAGATTATAATTAATGTTAGTCTGGTTGGGAATTTTGCAAGCTAGACTGGATACCTGGTGAAACAGTTGCTCAATAATGCAAGGTTAACTTCCCCAGGTAGCACACAGCTTTTAACCCGCTTTTATTGTCTTGAATATCAGCACCGCTTTCAGAACAAATTAATGCAACAACATTACAGTATGTCATTAGTTTTCCAGGGAACCAGTATTGCTTTCTTTAGTGTGAACGTATGACGATGCAGGATTTTTCGTGTCCCTGAGTAACACGAAGCATGCATGTCACGTCGCAATACTGTCCCAGGCTCGTATGAGTAGGCTTACGGCAGAGCCTCAATCAGTTACGTGAGCCACAAAAACATGTTGTTTTTCTTACAAAGACGTCTTATTAGGTGTATTTTGTTTCGACTCTAAATTTAAGTTGTGGTACTAAATTTGTAATGGCTCCTATCGAAAACCAATAATGTTGAAGTTCTTGCGTCATTAGTTTTCACACTTTTCATCATAACACAAGCTTATTTGGAAATGGTGTATTGTACCTATTGCCGTAAAAATGTGAAGCATTCTCAGAATAACGTAATGTAAGATAAAAATAAAAAGCAAACATCTGTTTGAGAGCAAGTAAGGTAACAATTGTCATGTACGTATATTATTTTCAGAATTTTGTTTACAAAATAACGACGTAACAGTTAACAGAATGCCAACACTTATAGCTACTTAGCTACAGCAGTTGCCCTTCTGCCTCCCTGACGTAAGGCCTCTGTCCTTGTACGTCACTCTGCGTTCGTTGTTCCGGTATTGTTTACATACACCACTCTTCTTTCCTTGTTTTCCTTCTTAGTGCACCTCTACTATACATTTGTAAGCTGTATTGCAGGCCGCGCGGGATTAGCCGAGCGGTCGCCGGCACGGTAGCTCAGTGTGCTTGGTCAGAGGGTTAGCAACGCTCTGTAATAAAAACTGAGTGAACGGATCAACAAAGAACCTGAACGGCTGTCATCGGACGTCCGCACGAACAAATTCATCGATCAATATAGAGCAAAATGAGATTAAAAAATAAATAAAAAAAAGCAGTCTAAGGCGCTGCTGTCATGGACTGTGTGGCTGGTCCCGGCGGAGGTTCGGGCTCTCCCTAGGGCATGTGTTTGTCCTTAGGATAATTTAAGTTAAGTAGTGTGTAAGCTTAGGGACTGATGACCTTAGCAGTAAGGTCCCATAAGTTTCACTCACATTTGAACATTTTTGTATTGCGGTGTGAAAGGCTAGCATAAAGCAGCAAATCTTTGTGCGCCAAAACTCCTAAGGAATCATATCCTTATCTGGTGATCGTGCAGGCCAAGGCAATATGTCGATACTCTGTAGAGCTTACTGGGTTACAACAGCGGTATGTTTTCCTGTTGGAAAACACCCCCTGATATGCTATTCATGAATGCAGCACAACAGAAAAATGGCTCTGAGGACTATGGGACTTAACTTCTGAGGTCATCAGTCCCCTGGAACTTAGAACTACTTAAACCTAACTAACCTAAGAACAGCACATACATCCATGCCCGAGGCAGGATTCGAACCTGCGACCGTAGCGGTCACGCGGTTCCAGACTGAAGCGCCTAGAACCGCTCGGCCACTCCGGCCGACGCAGCACAACATGTCGAGTCATCAGACTGGTGTACAAATTTGCAGTCAGAGTACGTGGGATAATCATGCCAGTGTTCCTGCACCACAGATCATAATTCCAGACGTAGGCCCAGTGTGTCTAGCACACAGACAGGCTACTTGCAGGCCCTTAATTGGCCTCCTCCTAACCAGCACACGTCCGTCACTGGAGCCGAAACAGTTTCCATCAGAAAACACGACTGACCTCCACCCTGCCCTCCAATGAGCCCTCACTTGACACTACTGAAGAAGCAAATGGCAGTAGTTTAGAGTCAGTGGAATGCACGCTATGGTGTGTCTGGCTCGGAGCTGTGGTAAGGTTAGCGATTTGTAACAGTTCTTTGCGTCACTGTGGTGCCAGCAGTTGCTCAAATTGCTGCTGCAGATGCAGAGCCAGAGCCGTACACCATACACGACGTCTTCGCTCTCTGTAGTGCCACGTGGCCGTCCTGAGCCCGGTCTTCTTACCACTGTACATTCTTGTGACCACCGCTGCCAGCAGTCATGTACAATGGCTATGTTCCTGCCAAGTATTTCTCCACCATCGCGGAAGGAGTGTCCACCTACTCGTAGCCTAATTGTACGACCTCGTCCCAACTCAGTGAGACATTGATAATGTCGTCTTTACCGTCTTAAAAGCATTCTTGACTAATTCCAGTACACCACGCCCAATCTCAAAGGTAACTAACGCTCACGACCGTTACAGAGTGTATTTAAACAAACCTGGTTTGCATCCTCATAGTGGCGCTCTTAGGCGACTGGCGCTCTGCAATTACCTACTTGTGGAGATCACGTCGTGTTGTTTTGGTGTTGAAAATAGTCACGAGTGCGACGGTCAGTGACTTTCTTGGCTGTAGTCCCCTTATTTTTGGTCACACTTCTCTTCAATGAACTTCTGTCACGATTACTCAACATACACTTTCGTCCGCGTTGTGACTTAGTGATTGATTTTTTCCCTCTTTCGCTGAATGCGATGTAAATCTTCGATATGCTGTCTCTGAAATCATCAGACTTTTGGGCTGCCGTGATTGCGGAAGAACACACCGCGAGTATCAACTAAGAATTTTCCCACTTTTAAAATCACTTAGCTGCGACATAATGCACTTAAAGCTACACAGAAGATAGATTGTTCTAGCCACGACTGACACTTGCAATGTATTGAGGGCAGTGCACAGATGTCATTCGTTGTCGAATACAACATCTGCTTTTGTGTCCAAGATGTTCAATCACGCATTTCTCGTGGTGTTTGTATGTATGTAAGTATTAAACCGGGGACCTGGAAACGACGGAGAGGCTTCGTCCTGCCGTAGCCCTCAGTGGTTCAAAACCCTACAAGAGGCCACAGCAGTCCACTCACCCCACCGCCGCCCTACACCGAACCCAGGGTTATTGTGCGGTTCGGCCCCCAATGGAACCCCTCGGGAAGGTCTCATACCAGACGAGCGTAACCGCAGATGTTTGCGTGGTAGAACAATTATGGTGCACGCGTACGTGGAAACGGTGTTTGCGCTGAAATCGCCGACACAGTGTAACTGAGGCGGAATAAGGGGAACCAGCACAGATTCGCCCAGGCAGATGGAAAACCGCCCTCCACACTAATCCACCGGGTGGATAAAATGGAATAGGTTTGTTTCTAAACAAGACGCACCGCACATACCATTGGCATTTGCATTTTTGTGAGGAAAATTTTAGCGCAATACAGATACAACGATAAATGAGGGTAAAAAATCAAACAAAATGCAGTTACGGTTTGGCGACCCACTGAAGACCACGGGTTCCTTATAGCCAAATACTAGGATTGTATCCTTGAACAGCTTCCAAAATTTTGTCCGTATAATCCAGGTGCACGCGGCATAAGAACGAATTACGTCAGTTCAGGGATACTGAACGTACATATGTAAATATGGGTGCTTGCATCGTAACAGAAATTCTGCAAAACCTGAATGACAGACACATGGAGATAGACGCCAATTACCCAGTGATAGTTTGTTTACGAGTTAGAAGAACGAGTATTAATAGCTTAGAGATGTTCTCCAACTCACTGAGTTTAGCTCCTATAGTAACTGCGAAGACCAGATTAGGCTAATTTCAGAAGGCACACAAGCGTTTAAGAAGTCACTCCACATGCGATTGGTGCGGGAAGAAACGCTAACATGTTATACAGCGCAAAGTGCTCTCTGCCGAGCATGTCACTATACTACACTACCTTATCAATAGTACCCGCACACTATTAGTGGACATTAATAAGGCGTGTGAGCATCATTTGGCTTTATGAAAGTTTAAACTTCGTTGGGGACACTAAGGAGCCTCAATATCTGTGAAGCAATGACTGTCCATTCTTCCTCAAAACCCGAAAGTGGAGAAAATAGTACGGTGGACGATGGAGTCTGGGGCGAAGTCGAAGGTGTTCCATTGGGCTCAGGTCGGGACTCTGGGGAAGCCAGTCCCTTTCTGGAGTGTTATCGTCTATGAACGGTTGCCTCACAGGTGTTACCTTATGAAAGCGTGCATCTTCATGCTGATACAATCATCGTTCCTCTACTGTACGTCTCGTATTTAGTGTTGTCTTCGGCACAATAAAGGACCATACTCTAATGCGAAAAAACCCCCAGTACTTTAACACCACATCATCCGTGCTTCACTGTTGACACTACATCGGATGGCAAGTAACGTTCTCCACGTATTCACCAAACACAAAGCCTTCCATCAGTTTGACACAGGGTATAGCATCATTCATTGCCCAAATCACTCGTTTACAATCATCCACTGTCCAGTGCGTCGCTCAGGTGTCATTTAGCATTGGCTGCAGAAATGCGTGCCTTTAGAGGAGCTGTTCCACCATAGAACTCAATTCTTCTCAGCTCTCTACGCACAGTCTAGCTGGACTTCCAGCAGCATTTTGGAACTTCAGAGTGATTTCTTACGCTGTTTCTACGAATTTTTTACAGTGACCGCCGCCTGGTCTTGGTTTCGCTTCGGTTGTTCCTTCGTGTTTCCACTTCACAACCATATCACCATTAGTCGAAATGGGCAATTTCAAAAGGGCTCAAATATCCCTGATGGACTTGTTACTCAAGTAACATCCAGTGACAGCTCCACGTTCGAGGTGCTCAGCGCTCCTGACCAACCCATTCTGCTGATACCAACGGCGCCACCCTCCGCCCCCTCCCCCCCCCCCCACCCCCCCACCCCCCACCCCCCAAATCTTCTCTTATACTCGTGGCACTGTCTCTCGTGACATAATGGTCAGTTCCGCATTACCTACAGGTGTCCGTATGCTTTTGATCACATAGTGTAGATAGATGCAGATTTTATAATCTGCCGGCTCTAGGCGCTACAGTCTGGAGCCGCGCGACCGCTATGGTCGCAGGTTCGAATCGTGCCTGGGGCATGGATGTGTGTGATGTACTTAGGTTACTTAGGTTTAAGTAGTTCTAAGTTCTAGGGGACTGATGACCTCAGAAGTTAAGTCTCATAGTGCTCAGAGCCATTTGAACCATTTTATATAATCTGAGTCGTGGCGTCAGTGGTCTAACGAACATCTAAATAAGTAAGAAATCACTGTCATTCGTGAGTGATATGACTGCCTGTGGTTATGTCAAGAAATTACACTCTACAGCTAGTATTAATGTCGACCAATATAATCCTCTACATTATCCCCACTGTCTCCTGTCTCTCTCTCTCTCTATCTACTTGTACGAGTGTATATATATGTGTGTGTGTGTGTGTGTGTGTGTGTGTGTGTGTGTGCGTGTGTGTGTGGGCAGGTGCCGCTGCCTGCCGGCCCATTGAGTGCGTGGCGGCGGGGTTCGAAGCCAGGCCTTTTGTGCGTCCGGAGCGGCGTTTCCCACGCCACATCCACATCTACATTGTGATGCGACGGGCCCCATCTGCAGCGCGCTGCGCTCAGACCATGTACGCCGTACACTGTTCCGCTAAAATTTTACTTGTCGGCCGGCGCTTTCCGTGTTTACAACAGCGCGAAAACGCAACGCGCCTGCCTCGTCCGCCAGCTGCAGTATGTGGGAGCGGCACGCTCAGCGAGTCTGCTTTTGGCCGACCGTGAAACAAGCGCACTAGCGTTTCTAGCCTTCTGTGCTAGTTCACAAGCTCCATTGCGATGCGCTAGAAGACGACGGCGCACATGCATTGGCCAGAGTTAGTGGCGAAGAATTCTTGAATGGTTTAGACGTTCGGTGAAGGAGCACAGGAAGCAGTCATGTCCGTTAAACGAGTTGCAACACAGTATCAGTGTGTGAGCGAAAGTCTTTTTGTACTCAGGTTTTGAAGACGATCATCTTACAACTAAATTAACTAACTGGTATAAAATATTGTGGTTCGCCAATGTAATAAATATTTTTAAAAATTCATTCAATAACTGGGAATATGTGCACAGAGCGACTGAAAGTGGAAGGACCACGTAACACTAAATTCAGGAAAAGCGCTGCCAGTCTGAGGTTCAGTATATGAAGAGTCAGTAAGGGTAGTCCAACTACAAAGGAAGTAATTTACAAAACTGTCATTCGAGCAAGACTTAAAAATATTGCTCATCAGTCAGGAATCTATACGAAATAGGGTTGACAGAGGAAACAGAGAGGAGCCAAAGAAGAGTAGTGAGTTTCGTCACGGGTTTATCGAGTAAGTGCGAAAGCGTCACACAAATGCTTCTCCAACTCTAGTGGCAGACTTCACAAAAGAGCCGTTGTGCATCATGCTATTCTTTACTGCCAATATTGCGTGGGCGGATTCTCCTATAACAGTCAACCGATAGATTGTTTCAGCCTACGAGCGTACGTATAGACCGCGGAAAGACCATGCAGGTAAAATCAGAGAGATCGAGCACACACGGAGGCTTACCAACAATTTCGTTCGATACCTCATATTATACTACTTTCGTTAATAAGCAATGGATGGTGTTGAGTGAAATCCTTTTCGGATTTGAAGAAGTACTGCGTCTGCGACTGCAGCGGGAAACGGCGGCGTGACAAGGGAACGTAAGTTCCCCCACACGCCATAACGTGTCTTTAGAAGTATAGATGTAGGGAGTGTGAAAATAAAATAGTGAGCTATTAGTTCGTCACGAAAGCATGCCCCTTACGTCATCACTGTACTCCACATCTTAACAAGTTACTACACCCAGGTTTTTGACTCACTTGACTGATTCTGCTTGTGACCCACTGGTATTGTAAATGTGGAGTACTACTTTACTGCCTTTTGCCAGTCGCATAATTTTACTATTCGGAACAGTTAAAGTAAATTAGCAATCTTTGTATCACTTTGAAATCATATCAAGGCTTGACTGGATATTTGGGCAGCCTTGTTCGTGTTATAGTTCATTAGCAAAAAGTGTGATTAATCACTCAGTATTTCTAACCACCGACTCCTTCGCAGCAGCTAACAAAATGAGCACAAAAGAGGAGCCAGGGACGATATGTTAGATGTGTAATATCTGCATCTATGGAAAAACCTTATCGATCGATATCATGAGCAGCAGATGGATGACACAGTAGTAAGCCTGAGAGTTGTAGTGGTGTGACGCAATGGTTAAGCCTGTTTTTGTTTTGAGTGATTATGGAAATGAAAGAAACAGGCTGAAATTCGGTGCCGCCACATTTCAAAAAGTTTTGAATACACATACAGACTGGAGCGAAAAGAGGAAATTTTGTACCAAGGCCGAGATTGGAACCCAGGTCTTCTGATTACTAGGCAGATGCATCAACCAGGACGCCACAGTGGCTTTACACAACTGCATGGACTACGCTGGCATGCGTCCCTCATCAGTCCAAATTCTCAGTCGCGTCTCAGCCCACTTGGCATTCCCCCTAAACTCGAACAGCACTTCAGAGGTTCTCCAACTGCATTTGAGTAGCACCTCACTGTCGGACGAAATGGAGGATCCTGCCAGAAACACTGGTAGATGTGCTTTAATCCAATGAAACTTCATAGTTCCAGAAACTTTTTCTAGTCTCAAACATCTACGATGTCCAGGATTGTTAAGTTAAACTTTCAAACCGTTGTAGAAATAACACCACTGACCAGAATGACGTCAAATTGCAAAGGAATACTATCGGAGAACGGGGAAAACGTATGGCAGAATAAAAGTAAGTAGTTAAAAAAATCTAGTAATAGATGATGCTGTAAGCATCATAATTTAATAGTGGTCGACTACAAATGATAAATAAATCATACAACAATGCCTAAGGTGTGCGTTTGACGTTAAACAAACTGTAATACTCAGTGTGCCATCCACCACGGCAAGGTCATATCACATCGGATGGGAAAAATCGTTTCTTAATTGTCCTGAGGTCAGAAACCACATAAAATGCATCATGCACATCGGTTTTTAATTCTCCAGAGGCCAAAAACCGCATAAAAGGCATCAATCAAAATCCAATCGGATTATTAATTTCCGTGTGACTGGCGCAAAACATGTCCAATATGCAGTCCATCGTTTTCTGCAACAAGTGGAAATCGAGAATCAGCGTGTTCCACAGCTGATCGAAGTGTTTCCAGAGTCACGTTCAGGATGTGTTGTCAATGGGTGCCTTCAAATGCAGCTAAGTTTGCAATCGGAACACTGAACACACCATCTTTCAGATAGCCCCACAGCCAGAAGTCACACTGATTAAGATCAGTTGATCGGGACGGCCAGGCTGTAGGGAAATAGCGGCTGATAATTCTAGCATTTTCGAAATGGTGCTTGATCACCTGCTTAACTGGATTTGCAATGTGCGTGGGTGCGCCATCATACATGAAAAAGATCCTACCCACACATCCACGCTACTGGAGAGCTGGAATGACGCAAAAGACACTCGTAGCGCTTACCTGTGACCGTACAGGTAATGGGACCGGAAGCACCTGTCTCTGCGAAAAAATATTGCCCTATGATAAAAGATGCCGTAAACCCGCATCACACAGTGACCTTTGAAAGATGAAGTGGTACTGGTCGATTTGCGTGTGGATTTTCCGTTGCCCATATTCGACAATTCTGTGTATTGTCAAATCCTGTCAGACGGCAGTGGCCTTCGTCTGTCCACAAATTCTTCCACGGTCAATCATCGATCACTTCCATGCGAGCAAGAAATTCTGAAGCAAAGATCACTCTTGCTGGCAGATCAACAGGAAGGAACTAGTGGACATGGGTAATTCTGAATGGATAGCAAAGGACGATGTTTCGTAGGATTTTAACCACCGTGCTCACGAGCATGTCCAATCTTCGGGCAATTCTCGGTGCACTACACGTTTTCACACCACCACTCGTCTCCTCCTGCATTGCTGTGGCCACTGCTTCCACTGAAGTCGAATCAGTTCGATTTCTCCCTCTACCTGGTTGCACAACAAAAGAACCCGTCTTTTCGAATTTCCGAATCATTTTCTCCAGACCCACGGCAGTCATCGGACCAACGCCTTTTTTCAAAGCCTTCAGTGTCCGGAACTTCAGCACAGCGACGTGTGCACAGTCGTCATTCTTATAAAACAGTTTTACAACCAGAGCGCGATGCTGCATTGAGACGGTCATGGCGAACGCCGCAGACACGAAAGGAGGAAAAACCGTGTACCCGCCGTGTTTATACCACTATCAATGAGTCGTGCGCATGACAGGTGTTTTCAGTTACGTATTCTAACACATACAGCGCCATCTATTGATAAATTTTCACACTATTTTACTTTCTTCTCCCGAACTTTTTCCCCCTTCTCCGATATTCTATTGCAAGTTGACGTCATTCTGACCAGTGGTGTTACTTCTACAGTGTTTTGAAAGTTTAACTATAATCACCCTGTATATAAACAGACTGAAGCAATGAATGAAAATTCGTACTAAGGCCAGGATTTGAACCCAGGTCTCCCGCTCAGTATGCCGATATGCTAACCCCTATGCCACCTGACACAGTGGCTCTGCCCAAGTGCATGTACTATAACAGCATGCCTCACTCCTCAGTCCATATTTGGATTCACACCTCAGATCAGTCGACTGGGAATTTGAATTGAGGAACGAGATGTGCTAGGGTAATCCATGCAGTTGTGCGGATCCGCTGTGCCAGGGTGTAGTACTGGTTAGCACATCTGTCTAGTTAACAGGAGATCTGAGCTCGTATCCCGGCCTTGGTATAAATTTTTATTCGTCGCTTCAGCCTGCGTATATATGTCTCAGCCTTGAAAAAGTCTCTGGAAGCATAAAGTTTCATTTGCCTTTGGAATAGCATTTGCGTACTTAGCTTCTCTACCTTGAGCTCAAACCTGCAAGAGATAGGTAGAGAGAGAGAGCGATGATAACGCGCTAGTTCTCCCGCAAGTTCCTGCTTTTAATTATGAAACAAATAAACGGCTGTCTTAGAGATGCACCTTCATTGCGGCAGTACCCACATCAAGACGCGGGGACGTCGCGCTTAGACTTCGCCCGCGGGCGTTTTCATTAAGCGGCGCTACCCGGGCAGGTCTCCCCCGAGGTGGAGGTGGCGGGGGAGTGTGCAGTTCTGTGTGCGCTGCATAAACTGAGACTGCGCGGCCGCCGATCGCTCTCGCTCCTAATTGCCACAGCCCGGCTCCGGCTCCGACGGGCCCCGAAATTACGGGCGCGCCGCGGCGCAGCGCTAAACAAATCTGTTCGCTATTTGGCGCGCGCCGCCATGCAAATGAGCGAAATAAACGCGACCGCCAGCTGCGATCCGATACGTAATACAATCAAACGAATTTATGCGCGCCGCGCGGGCTTAACCTGCCGCGTGACAAACGCGCAGCACCTCGCCGCACCGGCTTTAAAACGCAATTATTCTGCCCGGACTAATTGCGATCCCGTGTCCCGGTTGCGAGTGGGATTAAATGAAAAAAATAGAAGGAAAAAAAGGCAGTGGCAGAGGAGGTAAGGAAGTGAAGCTTGCGAAGACAGCGCGGCTTTGGAGCGTGGACTGGGACGCCGCCCCTGGACAGGGCGCGGGAGGCGCCATGCATTCGTGAAGCCCGGGCGGCAGAACGTGCGTACAGCGCGTATACAGTCCGAGGACCACAAATGTATTTCAGCCGAGGGAGCAGTAATATTGAATTTGAATTTAAACTGCTTGTCCCTGTGAGAAATGGGAACCCGCTTTGTCCGAGCGGCAGCTTACTCGGTGCGTTGCGCGCTGCAGATCGTGTGCGGTGCTGTAGCGCATGTTTGTATTCGTTGTCGGTAGTGTTGTGCTCTACCAAAAATGCAATTCAATATTTTTGGTTCAGTACATAGATGACGTGGTAAGTCGTAGGATGCATGTTGGGATTACATTCCCCTGGAGACATGTTGAGTATCAACGTTATCTTCCATAAGGATAGAAGTCGAAGCAATAAATTAAAACTTTTAGCCAAGGACTGGACTTAAACCGGGATATTCTGCTTATTAAAATGGGGTGCTATTCCTGTATTAGAGAGCCTCGGTAGTACTGACGACTTAAGATGGAAAAATCAAGATGAACGAGGGCGTGAAATGAAGATTGCCGGCCGCGGTGGCCGTGCGGTTCTAGGCGCTTCAGTCCGGAAACGCGGAACTGCTACGGTCGCAGGTTCGAATCCTGCCTCGGGCATGGATGTGTGTAATGTCCTTAGGTTAATAGGTTTAAGTAGTTCTAAGTTCTAGGGGACTGATGACCTAAGATGTTAAGCCCCATAGTGCTCAGAGCCATTTGAACCATTTGAAATGAAGTTTGTGTCAGGGAGGGCACTGGAGTAGGGTAATATGTGTCGGTGTGTTAGCCACAATGCCAGAGTGGTGTATTGGATAACACATCTGCCTACTAACTAGGACACCTGGGTTGGAGTCCCAGCTTTACCTCAAATTTTAATTCACTATTTCAGCTTTTGTACTTATCCAAGATAACCGAATCTGTGAGAGAGAAACTAGGTGGCGAAAACTTCTCTTGTTTTTTGTTTCTTTGACACATAATTAAACCCGTACGTCTGCCAGTGTTTGTTAGTGCAGTGTGTATATTATATTCTTCCAAAATATAAATTGTGCTTCATAAATAATAAACATTGGTTAACAGCGTAACTTCTGCTCTTTCATATAAACAAAGAAATTACAGGGTGACAATTATAGAACTACATGAAAAAACATAAATTACTTACAAACTACGGCGTGCACACACTTTATTCAACATGTAAGCGTTGCTACGGATATTCAGATTTAGGTTACGTCATGTTCGGTGGCAGGAGGAACAAGACTTCTGGTCAGGTGACTACAGGGTTATAAACACAAAATCAAATAGGGGGAATGCAGGAGTAGGTTTAATAATGAATAGGAAAATAGGAATGCGGGTAAGCTACTACAAACAGCATAGTGAACGCATTATTGTGGCCAAGATAGATACGAAGCCCACACCTACTACAGTAGTACAAGTTTATATGCCAACTAGCTCTGCAGATGACGATGAAATTGAAGAAATGTATGATGAAATAAAAGAAATTATTCAGATTGTGAAGGGAGACGAAAATTTAATAGTCATGGGTGACTGGAATTCGAGTGTAGGAAAAGGGAGAGAAGGAAACATAGTAGGTGAATATGGATTGGGGGACAGAAATGAAAGAGGAAGCCGCCTGGTAGAATTTTGCACAGAGCACAATATAATCATAACTAACACTTGGTTTAAGAATCATGAAAGAAGGTTGTATACATGGAAGAACCCTGGAGATACTAAAAGGTATCAGATAGATTATATAATGGTAAGACAGAGATTTAGGAACCAGGTTTTAAATTGTAAGACATTTCCAGGGGCAGATGTGGACTCTGACCACAATCTATTGGTTATGACCTGTAGATTAAAACTGAAGAAACTGCAAAAAGGTGGGAATTTAAGGAGATGGGACCTGGATAAACTAAAAGAACCAGAGATTGTACAGAGATTCAGGGAGAGCATAAGGGAGCAATTGACAGGAATGGGCGAAATAAATACAGTAGAAGAAGAATGGGTAGCTTTGAGGGATGAAGTAGTGAAGGCAGCAGAGGATCAAGTAGGTAAAAAGACGAGGGCTAGTAGAAATCCTTGGGTAACAGAAGAAATATTGAATTTAATTGATGAAAGGAGAAAATATAAAAATGCAGTAAGTGAAACAGGCAAAAAGGAATACAAACGTCTCAAAAATGAGATCGACAGGAAGTGCAAAATGGCTAAGCAGGGATGGCTAGAGGACAAATGTAAAGATGTAGAGGCCTATCTCACTAGGGGTAAGATAGATACCGCCTACAGGAAAATTAAAGAGACCTTTGGAGATAAGAGAACGACTTGTATGAATATCAAGAGCTCAGATGGAAACCCAGTGCTAAGCAAAGAAGGGAAAGCAGAAAGGTGGAAGGAGTATATAGAGGGTCTATACAAGGGCGATGTACTTGAGGGCAATATTATGGAAATGGAAGAGGATGTAGATGAAGATGAAATGGGAGATACGATACTGCGTGAAGAGTTTGACAGAGCACTGAAAGACCTGAGTCGAAACAAGGCCCCCGGAGTAGACAATATTCCATTGGAACTACTGACGGCCGTGGGAGAGCCAGTCCTGACAAAACTCTACCATCTGGTGAGCAAGATGTATGAAACAGGCGAAATACCCTCAGACTTCAAGAAGAATATAATAATTCCAATCCCAAAGAAAGCAGGTGTTGACAGATGTGAAAATTACCGAACTATCAGCTTAATAAGTCACAGCTGCAAAATACTAACACGAATTCTTTACAGACGAATGGAAAAACTAGTAGAAGCCAACCTCGGGGAAGATCAGTTTGGATTCCGTAGAAACAGTGGAACACGTGAGGCAATACTGACCTTACGACTTATCCTAGAAGAAAGATTAAGGAAAGGCAAACCTACGTTTCTAGCATTTGTAGACTTAGAGAAAGCTTTTGACAATGTTGACTGGAATACTCTCTTTCAAATTCTGAAGGTGGCAGGGGTAAAATACAGGGAGCGAAAGGCTATTTACAATTTGTAAAGAAACCAGATGGCAGTTATAAGAGTCGAGGGACATGAAAGGGTAGCAGTGGTTGGGAAGGGAGTAAGACAGGGTTGTAGCCTCTCCCCGATGTTGTTCAATCTGTATATTGAGCAAGCAGTAAAGGAAACAAAAGAAAAATTCGGAGTAGGTATTAAAATTCATGGAGAAGAAATAAAAACTTTGAGGTTCGCCGATGACATTGTAATTCTGTCAGAGACAGCAAAGGACTTGGAAGAGCAGTTGAATGGAATGGACAGTGTCTTGAAAGGAGGATATAAGATGAACATCAACAAAAGCAAAACAAGGATAATGGAATGTAGTCTAATTAAGTCGGGTGATGCAGAGGGAATTAGATTAGGAAATGAGGCACTTAAAGTAGTAAAGGAGTTTTGCTATTTGGGGAGCAAAATAACTGATGATGGTCGAAGTAGAGAGGATATTAAATGTAGACTGGCAATGGCAAGGAAAGCGTTTCTGATGAAGAGAAATTTGTTAACATCCAGTATTGATTTAAGTGTCAGGAAGTCATTTCTGAAAGTATTCGTATGGAGTGTAGCCATGTATGGAAGTGAAACATGGACGATAAATAGTTTAGACAAGAAGAGAATAGAAGCTTTCGAAATGTGGTGCTACAGAAGAATGCTGAAGATTAGATGGGTAGATCATGTAACTAATGAGGAAGTATTGAATAGGATTGGGGAGAAGAGAAGTTTGTGGCACAACTTGACCAGAAGAAGGGATCGGTTGGTAGGGCATGTTCTGAGGCATCAAGGGATCACCAATTTAGTATTGGAGGGCAGCGTGGAGGGTAAAAATCGTAGAGGGAGACCACGAGATGAATACACTAAGCAGATTCAGAAGGATGTAGGTTGCAGTAGGTACTGGGAGATGAAAAAGCTTGCACAGGATAGAGTAGCATGGAGAGCTGCATCAAACCAGTCTCAGGACTGAAGACCACAACAACAACATGTTCGATATGCCTAACACCTTCGGAGACCATGTGGCATAGACCAATAGCGAAATTCTTCATGACTCGCTGAAGTGTCGGAACATCGATGACCTCCTGAATGGCTATTTTCAGCTCAGCAATAGTTTTGGGACTATTGCTGTACACCTTGCCTTTAATATAGCCCTACAAAAAGGAGCCGACCGGTGTATCCAAGCGGTTCTAGGCACTTCAGTTTGGAACCGCGCGACCGCTACGGTCGCAGGTTCGAATCCTGCCTCGGGCATGGATGTGTGTGATGTCCTTAGGTTAGTTAGGTTTAAGTAGTTCTAAGTTCTAGGGAACTGATGACCTCAGATGTTAAGTCCCATACTGCTCAGAGCCATTTTTTTACAAAAAGGAGTCGCATGTGTTCAGATTCGCAGAATAAGACGGCCAGTCGAGGACCATGCCAGTGGCCTCTTGGTACCCCAGAGCCAGAATGCGCTCCCCAAAGTGCTTCTCCAGGACATCATTCTACCGCTTAGATTGGGTCGAGCTCCGTCCTGCATGAACCACATCTTGTCTAAATCAGTGTCGTTTTGGATAACGGGGATAAAATCATCTTCCTAATCCTTCACGTAACGTTCAGTAGCCACCGTGCTATCAATAAATATCGCACCGGTCATTTCGTGACGGGACACTGCATACCACACAGTCACCCGTTGAGGGGAAGAGATTTCTCAGTCGCGAAATGCAGATCCTCAGCCCCCAAATGCGCCAATTTTGCTTATTGACGAACCCATCCAATTGAAAGTGGGCTTCGTCGCTAAGCCAAACGATACTAATTCCCGTCATACTCCGCGGAACCGAGCTGCTTGAACGTAGTAATGCAAACCGTTCAGAAGTTATGACAATTTTATTTCATATAGTTCAATAATTGTCACCCAGTAGTTTTGATGCAAGCATCCTACAGTTTATGTGCCCGAACATAAAGGAAGGAAGGAAGATTGGGCTTGACGTTCCGTCGACATGGAGGTCATTAGAAACGGCGTACAAGCTTGGACTGTGTCAAGTATGTGGAAGGAAATCGGTCGTTTCTTTTCGCAAGCTGATAAATCTGTTACCTTTTCTTTTTTTTCGTCCCAATTTTTGGAACATAGCTGCAACTAAACATTCTAAACTTTGATGATTTCAGTTTTGCTGTAAATAGTATTTACTTACAAGTAACATATAGGAGTATAACTACGTAGAACAAAAATATTCTGTAGGTTACACAGCCCTTTATATACCCTCCTCTCTCAGTTTCTAGACGGTTCACTGCTATCTATTTATAAGGGAATTTAGTAAGACACTGATAACATGCTCAAACAGATCGATTGAAACGAGTGGCGCCTGAAAGGTATGCAACGCTCGTAATGTACGTATGACGTGGTTACGATCTTAACTGACCGAAGGTACTGGAAAAACTGCCGTAGTCTACCGTTGCCTACGATGGTTTTACAACTCCAGTGGTCGACGTTTCTTACGCAAAATTGTAGTGCTACTGATGCATGTGCCGTCCATCCTACATGACCCGTCAGCATGGAATACACACTGTCCTTCGGATGTTGATAGGCAATGTCCATCCGACCTCGCCAAAGGAGATAACGTCACTGGACAAAATTTTAGTTAACATTTTCAAGGAGCACGTAGGACGTTTCAGGGCGTTGCTGAAGGCGGTAGAATTGGTAGCTACTTGGCGATCATCTGACCCTCTGCAGCTGAAATAAGTCTCTGCCGTGAAGTGTTGTGTGTGTGTGTGTGTGTGTGTGTGTGTGTGTGTGTGTGTGTGTGTGTGTGTGTGTGTGTGTACCATCCGGTTGTACAGAATCTGCACAACAAGATAAGACGGCGGAGAGTCGTGACAGAACTGCGGGAAGGAACTACCGTTTTAGGGCCATTTAGGGCCAATATTGTGAATCAAAGTGCAGGCAATGGACATATTTCGTCTGATACATCGCAAAAGGACATTGCTAACAGCGTCGCATAACGCTGCACGCTTCCAATGGCCGTATAACACAAAAACTTGAATGAAACTGACTGGATGTGTATAGTATTGTCCAAGGAGACACAATTTTGTCTGTTTACGAGAGATGGAACGCGTCGAGTGCACTAGCAGCCCAATGTGAAGTTTAACAAGCTGTTTGAGGAGGTTGCACTTCAGACTGGAAGTCGCTCTATCATGTCCTGGGCGTGTTTCTTCTGCTGTGAATGGAGCCGATTCACGCAGGTTACTATGAACAAGAACCTTAATGATTATCTTGTGAACAGCGTGATATACTCGTAAATAAAGATGGACTCTGGGTATTTATATCATCTCTTGCCAACAAACTCTTCTATTTTTTGACAGCTGCTGCAGGATAATAATTATTATATAATGATTATACAGAATTTACGGATGTACTTTATGTATGCATGTTCCACATTTCCTCCGAAACCACTTGATCGATTACAACCAATCTTGGTACACATATAATTCATTGTCTGAAAGGAATCGCTGTGGGGGTAAGACTCACCTACCTATGAAAGGAATGGGATAGGGGTGACGATCAGTGATAATGGTGCGAGGGTATCCATACTTCATTCAGCCATTATTTGAGAATGAGAGCACTTATTGATCTGAAACAAAGTTTATACACAATTTCATTCCTTTGCGAAACTTTTTCTCGCTAACAATCACCAAGAAATCATGAAAGGAAGAAATTTTACCGCTTACTACATTTTCGCTCTTCATGCGGTAAAACTGTCGCGTGAAGCATTACATTTTAAATTATTGCTTCTTTACTACTAACAGTATTGGTGACACATTTTGAAAAAAGTATTCGCATATACCACTAAATCTACCAGCAAAATTACATCACTGTACGGCACATGCTTTGGGAGTCAAGTACTGAGATGCAAGGAAAACTACCGAATCATTCATGACGTTTTAATTTATTACTTCTTTACTAGCAATTCTTTTCGCAACAAATTTCGCAGACACTATCATTGTGTATTACTGAATGTACCAACATAAATATATCACTATGCAATATATAGCTCAGGAGATACGACATCATAAACGTTGAGATGCGTGAAAACGAAATTGCACGTTGAGATATACAGGTGAAATATGTGTACAAATATGTGTGAAATGTGTTAAATATATGTGAAGTATATTTGACATGTACGTACGCGAACAAAGTTACCGGTAAAAAGCTCACCCTTAACCTCTGGAACAATTTCAACCAAATTACGTACACATATTAGTTACCATATGGAAAGAAATACTTTGGAAGTAAGAACAGCCAGCTTCCTGCTGGGGTAGGGGTGATAATGTGGAAAGAGAAGAGGGGGAGGTGTAGGAAATGGACAGAGAGGAGGAAGGATATAGACACAGATAGGACGGAAGGAGGGAACGGACAGAGAGAGAGGAAGGGTGAAATGGACTGAGAGAGGGGAGGGCGCAACGTGACCAGGGGGAGAAAGAAATGGGCAGAGAGCGTGGATAGTAGTAGATGGACTACTAGAAAATTGGAATAAATACATACCCGGCCAATGCTGGGTACTCAGCTAGTTGATTAATAGAATAAAATTCGATGAACTTGTAGGGGGGTCAGTAAGACTTATTTTATCATCATGTTCTTCTGGCTAATATCCATCAGTTTTAGCCTTGTGGTGGAGTATTTGTATCTTGAAAATCTGTATTCACCAACGGTCACCGCTATTATATGAGCACGGTGGCCTAAAATCATTTCCTAAACTTTGCTAGACAGCTTTACTTCCAGCGTAGGCAAAGGGTTGTTGGAAACCATTGTTTAGTCACAGCCTTCATTACGGACCCTTCATCATGCTTCATAGTTGGATACATTCAGTCTGAATTTTAGGCTTCTTTATAGATTCACCGTGTTTTCTCCAAGCTGTTTAAGGAAAATGTAGCGATGGTTGCTTAGAAAGGGTACTGCTCGTTTTCCTCTGCATCCTTCCCTTGCTATGTTTCTGATGACCACGTCGTCGACGGGACGTTAATCGCCGATCTTCCTTCTCTCTTCATCATGTTGAGCACAAAATGTATCTTTTGTTTGCAATATGCGTCTCTGCGCATGCAAGGGCAAGGTGTTCTAGAGTGTTGCTTTGGGAAAATCGGAAGGCGTTTGGTCATGCGCTGCTGAGCAGTCTCTCAGCTGTTGATCATTATGATGAGACAGACGACGTAGCGCTGCTAAGTGGATACAGTGATTTATTTGGCAAATTAGGGAATTTCACAGGCTTTCCACTTCGTAGACTGTGAAGAGCCAGATGATGTTTTCAAATTTCGGCATTTAGCATTACTGTCAAGACATCATCATCATCATCATCTTTCTCATCATTGTCTGCGTTAGAACAACAAGGACTATATGTGTGCCACAGTGAACGATTTTATCGTAATACAGCTGATTTTGTAACCACAGTTTCCGGCAGTCTTGTAGCTTTCTCACTGCACTCAAATGTTCAAATGGCTCTGCGCACTATGAGACTGAACATCTGAGGTCATCAGTCCCTTAGAACTACTTAAACCGAACTAACCTAACGACATCACACACATCCGTGCACGAGGTTAGATTAGAACATGCGACCGTAGCAGTCGCGCGGTTCCGGACTGAAGCGCCTACTTACTTAAACCGAACTAACCTAACGACATCACACACATCCGTGCCCGAGGTTGGATTCGAACATGCGACCGTAGCAGTCGCGCGGTTCAGGACTGAAGCGCCTAGAACCACTCGGCCACCGCGGTCGGCCTCATTGCACTGTTACATGGGATAAGACCCTGTTCTCTAATTCCTGATTAAGTCCCGAGGATCAATGGAAGACTATACTGGAAACAGTTAATAGTTTTTTAACCCTTTAACTGCTCTGGACGTGTTATCGCGCGCGCCTCTGTACATGTCCCTGTGTGCTCTGAAAGTGTTTACGCACGCCACCAGTCCTTCTACCTGGTACTCTGAACGTGTCTACGCGTAGACAAATTCAGAGTACCAGGTAGAAGGACTGGTGGTGTGCGTAAACACTTTCAGAGCACACAGGGACAGGTACAAAGACGCGCGCGATAACACGTCCAGAGCAGTTAAAGGGTTAAAGTTAAGTTTGTTCTTAAGTCTTATAAAATAGTTTTTCATCTGAACACTTTAGTCAGCAACAATAACAGACCTCCAGGGTAAAGACCATACGAATGATTAAATGCCATTTCATGAAAACTTAAAATACTACCCAACGTTACCCGAAACATTTAAGAGAAATGTCGTGTTACAATTCTGTGTTGGGAATCGTGCTGTATTTGTATGAGTTTACTCGGAATGCAGCATTCCTCCCATGCCGCCTATCTGGTGCATCTTGGAGTATGATTATTGACATAAAAAGCGAAATACATGCAGTTTTTTCCTTACACATATTATCCCAAATTGGTAGATAAAGTATATTATTTGGTTTGGACTTTTATTTTGCTAATGGTAGGGGAATTTTGAGCAATTACATGCATTTAATAATTTTGCAGCAATAATACAATTTTGTCTCCAAGTTACGGGATTTACTGTATAATAAACAATTCATTAAAACAAAAAAACTAAATTGCATGTACCGGAGACCGGTTATTAAATTACTATTATTATTGTTATGAGAACCTGTTACTTTTTGTGAGAATCTGAAGCCATTGTAGAATTTGTATTGGTCTGCACTATTAATTCACTTCGTTGAGCATTTTATGAACATCATTTAACTGAAAAAAAGGATACTGTTCGACAGAAAGCTCCGTACCATTCAATTTACTTCTTAACTGGTGCCTTATTTCCGAGCCCATTAGGTGCCTCAACATGGCATGAGGTGACTCACCGATCAGAGTTAGGGGCAGATTACAAACTTCATTGTCATTGTGTTCATGCAATTCTCGTCTAATATATATATATATGATGTGTATTTCAGAGACGCTCATTAAACTCAGCTGTCTTCATTCGCAGCTCTGACATTCTTGGTACAGATAACTAACACTAGTTGTCTCTTGGAGCGGGTCCAGGCGTGGTGTTTCCTCTTTATTTCCTCTCGCACACTGTCCGCCAGTGGACATACTCTGCTTCCTCAGTTAGCCTTTTTCGTCCATTCAGTACCGTGCTGGAGCGAGCACAGTTTTCTGAAGTTGTAGCCTTGCCATTGCTCACCCTTTATTCCAAATTCATACCGTCTAGTTCCCTCTATAACCACATTTCTAGCTCCTCCAGCCTTCTTTTCTCATCTTTCCTTCTGCACCATCCGTAACCATGCTCCGTAAATAACGTAGGCTAATCTTTTCCTCAGATTTATATTCAGTGGCCTGCATAGCAGCTTCCTCTTTTTGTTGGACTCTCCCTTGGTTATTACTGTTCACGGTCCTATTTCTACGTCTCATTTTGGGTGCTCCCACATAATGTTACGTAAGTAATAATTTTGCATCCTGCTCTGGTTCCTCTCTGTATCATGCTTTTAGTCTTTTTCTTGTTTATTTTCATTCTGAATTTTTCGCATTTGTTATTCAGGTCTTCCCCCATTTCGTCTACATCTACATTTGTACTCCGCAAGCCTTCTTACGGTGTGTGGTGGGCGGTACTTCGTGTACCATTTCACTTGCCCCTTTTCCTGTTCCAGTCACGAATAGTTCGAGGAAATAACAATTGATGTTCAAAAAATCTTCAAATGTGTGTGAAATCATATGGGACTTAACTGCTAAGGTCACCAGTCCCTAAGCTTACACACTACTTAACCTAAATTATCATAAGGACAAACACACACACCCATGCCCGAGGGAGAACTCGAACCTCCGCCGGGATCAGCCGCACAGTCCATGACTGCAGCGCCCTAGACCGCTCTGCTAATTCCGCGCGGCAACAATTGATGGTAAGCCTCCGTGTGCGCTCGAACCTCTCCCTTTTACCTTCGTGGTCTTTTCGCAAGATATACGTAGGAGGAAGCAATATATTGATTGACTCTTCCGGATGCGTACGCTCTCGGAACTTTGACAGTAAAGCATACCGTGATACAGAACGCCTCGCTTGAAGCGTCTGTCAGCGGAATTGGTTGAGCATCATCGTGACGCTTTCGTGTTTCCTAAACGAGCCTGTAGCAAAAAGCGTAGTCATTCTTTGGATTTTTCTCGATTTCCTCCATCAGTCTTATCTGGCACAGATCCCAAATTGACCAGCAATACTCACGCATTGGCAGAACGAATGTTTCGTATGGTACTTCCTTTGTGTTCTTCCTTAGTGTTCTTACAATGAATCTCAGTGTGGTATCTGTCATGCTTGAGGTTAGTTTAATATGTTCGGTTCAATTTAAATCGCTACGTACACGTACTCCTAGATATTTTATAGATGTGGTGGGTTTCAGCGACTTTTTTCAATCATATAATCATACAATAAAGGATCTTTCTGTTTGTCCACAATATACAGTATTACATTTGTTTATATTGAGAATAGGTTACACATTCCTGTACGGAAGGTCGATCCTCTGCGGGTCTTTCCTCATTTCGTTACGATTTTACAGTATTGCGACTTCTCATCATCCACGAAGAGCCTCCTGGCACTTCCGACATTACCTATGAGGTCACTTACACATATTTCGAAAAGTAATGGTCCTATACCACTCCCTTTAGCGTGCCCGAAGGTAGTTTTACGTCTCAAGATTTCTCTCCGTTGAAAATGACATGCTCTGTTTTGTCCGTTGGAAATTTTTCAGTTCAATCACACAGCTGGTCTGATATTCCGTGTGCTCATATTTTTGTTCATGAGGCGGCAGTGCGGAACTGTCTCCAACCTCCTTGCGTAAGTCAAAGAACACAGAGTCGATATGGACGCCGGCTTCTACCGCATTCTGATCTCGTGAACGAAGAGAGTGAGCTGGGTTTCAGACGACCGTTGTTTTCCGAACCATGTTGATTCGTTCAGAGGACATTTTCGATATCTCGGAATACCACTATACGCCAGCATAAAATACGTTTCACAATTGTACCACAAACCGAAGCCAAAGTTATAGGCCTTATAGTTTTGAGGGCCTGTTCGACGACACCATATTGTTGGATTCCGCACATACCATCAGGTCGACAGCAAATCGTAGGCACTCCACCCTTTTGCTCGTTCACACACTGCTCTCGTCCTATCAAGCACTCACCTATGATCTCTTACAAGTGTTAAACAGCCTTTCTTTACTCATAGAGTAGTAGCATGTATGGAGCGAGCATAGCTCGCTTCGAATGCAGCCAATATCAAACGAAAATAGTCGCGCAACATTCAAATTTGGACTTGCTTCCCTTTATTTACAGTGTCTGCAATTAAAATTCTTGTATATAAAGGCCGCCTGTTACGCCAAAATAATTTTTTCATGTGAGCCAAATATGTTTCAGTACCTCTGTCCCATCATCAGAGGGTTTTATTTATTAAAATTTGTGAAACGTGATAGTTAATTTTACATTACATGCTTCAGCAGGGCCATTCGGGCATTATCATACACTAGCATCGTGACATCTGCAACGGAATGATGTCAATGTGAATTTGGTTGGCAAGTTAACACATCACATTATGTTTAATCGTAATTTTATTGTGCCCAGATATTTCATGGATATACTTGCTCGCACTCACGTTTTGTTTTGGCAGATTCGTTTTCTGTATCGTTACCATGTATTATTAGAAGCAGCCACAAATAGTACACATATTTTTCAGAAATTTGTTATTGTAAATTTTGTTATTGTGTGTAGTATCCCAGTCGTCATCCACTTGTTCTCAGGTGAGTTTGACGCCGAGTTTGAATTTTGTTTACTCTCTCTCTCTCTCTCTCTCTCTCTGACACACACACACACACACACACCACACACACACACACACACACACAGAGAGAGAGAGAGAGAGAGAGAGAGAGAGAGAGAGAGAGATCTGATTTTGCTGTCTGTATGTGGAAGCTTCATGTCGTGTAGCGCTATTATGACAAGGCTTTTTACGTTTTGTGCGAAAATGTTGGAACGTCCCCTTAGAACAATTATACATGACTGTGTTTAAACTGACACACAATATTTTTAGCGCAACGCAATCTGACTTTCAACAATCCCTACAAAAGAATGGCCCTGACTAACATTAACCTATACCTTTCACAAATCACTTACCTCACAAAAATCTTCGTTACTCGAACTACTGCAATACAGCGAGCGCCACTACTGCCAGCTAAATAAAAGATTCAAACTACTGAAGGCACGAACTACTGATAGGCACAGTTAACAAAAGAAAGATTTTGATAGAGAACAAACAATAAACAATGTATTTACCTTAACAGTGTTCAAAAGTGATAATATATAGCAGTTCATGACATCCAGTCTTACAAATTTACTGTCTCTGATGGACACATGTCCAGATCATCCGCTCTCAAAACGCTGCCACCTCTCTCCCCACATCCACCACTGCTGGCGGCTCACCTCCAACTGCGCAACGCTACGCGCTGTTAACAGCCAACTGCCCAACACTACAATGGCCAACAACAATGCAAACCAGCCACAGACCGCACACAGCACAGTCAGTGATTTTCACACACAGTGCTACGTGGCGTTACCAATATAAAAACCTAAACAGCCTACTTACAATGTAAGCTTTAATATTTTACATATTTACTCTGTTTTCAAAATTTTTTTATTATTAACAGTAATGGTGCTGAATTGTTACGCAATTCGAAATTCCTCAAAAGAAGGAAAGTTTGTTTTCGTAGGGAAGAACTAAGTATAGTTATTACATTAGTAGGAGGTGGTTATGGAGCCTTATCTAATGAAGGTCTAAAATTGTAGGGCTATTTTATGCAGCTGTGTTGCTATATACTTCCGATATTGCAATATATTTCCAAGATAAGTGATAGAAAAATTCTGTATTATGTATGTTACCAGTCAGTACGTTGAATGTACGAATGTTTCAGACAGTTTTCAACTGTAGATAAGAACTATATTTCACGACTGGAGACACTATCTCCGGATTATAGAGATTTCCAAACCAAGAATAGCCAACTGCTGTAGTGATACCTATGAAGCGGATAACGATTTTGTGCGATTAACGTCTTAGTTTATCTGAGGATGAAGGAAGATTAAACATATAGAAACATACAGAAAGAAAAATGGAAGAATTTTGCCACTAAAAATACTCCAGACTGCGATAAATCGCTAATTTGCTGCACAAATGTATATTGGACGTTTTTGAGGACACGCACAAGTTCACATACAAGGAAGGTATTTCGAAATGCAGCCGCTGTATTGTTAAACTAGAGGCACACGATAAAGCTCTTTACATAACCTAAAAATAGCGGAGGCCGTCCCATCCTATAACGTAAAAAAATAGAGGCGTCTTAGCTGTGGTAGTTGTCGCAAACAAGTGAAATGTGAATCCATTTAACTCTTAAAAGCATTAAGCCGGGTCCAATCCATATACCGAATGCAAAGTGTTAAGATACCAAATAAATTCGTGCAAAAAATACACAGTTCTTTAGTGTTGCACCTGTCTGTACATTTTTAATTTTGAATCGTCACTTTACAGACTGGTTTTATGTGACCTGCCACGAATTCCCCTCCGCTTCATCTCATAGTAGCTCTTACACTCAACGTTTTCTGTTAATTGTTGGATGTGTTCCAGTCTCTGTCTACCCAGCAGTTTTTACCTTCTGCAGCTCCCGCTCGAACCATTGCAAGGTATTCCCTGATGTCTTCACACGTATTCTATCATCCTGGCCCTTCTACCTGTCAGGCTCTTCCACACGTACCTTTCTTCGCAGATTCTGCGGAGAAGTTCCTCATTCCTTGTCTTATTAATTCACAGAATTTTAAAACATTACTAGCACAGCACCACATATCAAGCGCTTCGATTGTTTTCCACGTTCCCATAGCCCAGAAATCACTACAATACAAATCTGTGCTACAAACGCCCAATCTCAGAAATTTCTTCGTCAAATTAAGTCCAATTTTTGATGCTAGTAGACTTCTTTTGGCCAGGAATGTCCTCTCTGTCTCTGGTAACTGCTTTCTATCTCCTGCTTGCTTCGTCCGACGTGCGTTAATTGGCTTCCAAGGAAGCTGAACCCCTTCTGCTTCCAGACCCTAATTTTGATGAGTTTATCGCTAACCTGGTTTTTGCTATTCTTCGGTACTTTGACCTCTCTCCGGTTTACTCTCAAAACACATTATGTATTAATTAGAGTGTATTTATTCTACTCAAGAGGTCCTGTAATTCTTCCTCACTTTCCCGTAGGATAGGCATATTGCCGACAAACCTTACGTTGATATCCTTTCATCCCGAATTTTAATCCCACTTGTGAACCTTTAATTTATTTCCGTCACTGCTTCATCGATATCGATACATAGGTTTCACATTAGGCTCGCAAGACTGAATCCCTGTCTTACATCCGATTCGAGCAGTCGCCATATTTGGTCTTCTATTCTCCCGTCGCGTATTAACGGTTTAATTACACTGAACATCTGCAGGGCTCTTAAAGGCGTAATCTCTGAGCAATACAGTCATATGACTACAATAATCGATGTGCATTGTGGATGAAAACTCCATTCTGTTCATCTAAATGCTCTCTCATAGGTATTCATGCGAGTAATCTACGGTCTCACTCATATATATTAATCATCTTCTTTCATGCATTACTTTCTGTACCAGGGAGTTTAATTTTTCTTGTGCTGCGTTTTCCTACACGCTGAGGTGAGTAAAGTCATAGGACATCGATATTCACATATACAGATGGCGGTAGTATCGGGTATGCAAGTTATAAAACGGCGGCGGATTGGCGGTTCTGTCATTTGTACTGAAGTGGTGCATGTGAAAGGGTTTCCGTTTTGATTATCGCCAATGGGAATGAACAGATTTTGAGCGCGGATGCTAGTTGGAGCTACACGGATGGGACATTCCATTTCGGAAATCGTTAGAGAATTCAGTATTCTGAGATCCACAGCGTTAACAGTGTGCCGAGAAAAACTAATTTCAGCCATTATCTCTCACCACGGACACCACGTAGAACGCACTGGCCGACCCTTGGTAATCTATTAGTCTGACAACTACATGCAAACGCCGCTGCTCTAGGTCTTTAAGCGAAAAGGCTGGAAAACCGTGGCAAAGTCAGATGGATCTGATTTCAGCTGGTAGGAGCTGGTGGTAGGGATCGAGTGTGCCGCAGACCCCACGAAGCCGTGGACCCAGGATATCAACAAGGAAATGTGCAAGCTGGTTGTGGCTCTGTAATGATGTGGGCTGTATTTACTTGGAATGGACAAAATCTCCTTGTCGAACTGAACCCATCATTGTTTGGAAATGGTTATGTTCGGCTATTTAGAGACTATTTGCAACCATTCATGGACTTCGTGTTCCCAAACAACGATGTAATGACACAGGGCCACAACTGTTCGCAATTCTGGACAAATTGAACGAATAATTTGGCCACCCAGATTGTCCGACATGAATCCCATCAAACATTTTTGGGACATAATGGAGAGATTAGTTCGTACACCACATCCTGCTGAAACGTCTCTGTCGAGTTTTTTCAAACATGTTTGCCTCATATGATTCAGTTACGTCTCATCTGATCCACTGCGTAATTGCGATTTTGCTTATTAACTCTCCCAGAAAGACTGAGCAGTGGAACTGAAAGTAATTCACTATATATCTAACGTAAAATGCAAGCAAATGGTGTCTTGTACTAGTATTTCAATGTATTGTATTCTAATTTTATGTTCTACGTGAAATCATGAGCCATATTTATCATGTCCCTCCGCTATGTTACCTTATGTGTGGTTGAATGTGAGTGAATGGGTGTTTTACGTATATTTTCGGGTTTATTTTGTGCTGGAAGCTAGTTGGTTGTCGTCTGCTGGGAGCAGAAGAGGAGTGCCTATCCTTTGGCAGGGTTCACAGGATCACCAACTTAGAATTGCTTACCTGAGCAAATAGGTTCATCCGAGGTTCATCCCTTTTGTCCCGAGATTTGGGTGTTTGCAAGGTTGGTGGCAGAAACGATCCCTCTGGTCGCTTCCGTCTCAGCCAGGGGTTGCTATGAGCTTTGTGCAGAGCAGGCATTCTTCTCCAGGCTGTTGGTGAGTACGGTTTGCAGCTCCTAAGTAAGGCTTATAGTAATAATGACAAAGTAGGAGGTAGTGTTAATCGCGATTTTCCTATGTTAAATTCGTTGGAATATTTAAGTCGTTCAGCCGAATCGAAACCTTAAAAAATTTGTGCTTGGACTGTGGTACAATTGGTTAATAATAGGTCATGATCGCGTTTAAAAATAGTTGTGGAGGAAATTGGCTTTGTTCCTTTGGGACATCGTCGTGTGGGGCATCCGCTATTGAACATCATTAGGAACAGCTAGTGAACTTATATCTCGTGCCAATGTGAAACTAATTGTGTGTTTTGCGTGAGTTGTTTTATTTTTGTTCTATTTTTTGTGGTTTCTTGCTGATAGTATATGCTTGTGTTCGTATTGTACTACGGGTTTGGTAAACCACGTACGTTTCCGCTTCCTACTGCATACCGATAAGTTTTTACAGTGCTAATTTAATCTGTTTTATGCGGGATAAATTCGTTGATACATTGGATTTTCGTGAATTAAGGCGAACTTTTGTAATGGTTTAATTCTTAACGGACCACGTGTACCGTGAATCATCGGAAGGTTTCTGCCATGATGATTTAGTTTTCCTTTGTAGTGACAAATTCATTTTATAGTCGTTCCCTAAGAAAAGAAACGCTTCTTGTATTTGTGCTTTCGGCTCAAATTCCGCTTTGAAACCATAAACGTGTGACCCAATTCACCACGTGGTGAATTGCGTTCTTTTCACGTGGGCGCACGTGGAAAATCAGTGGATGTTTGTAAAGGTGGTCGGTTATTCCTGTGATCTTTCTCTGTTGTGTGAATCTAGATTAAATGATTGAGAGGATGTTTCCAGTTTCCCCTTCCTCACCTTTTCCATTAATCACAACAGTTAAATTGCACAACATAATTTCACTTATCGAAAATAGATTAATGTAGTTCATGTTCAGGCAGCAGCTAAGTGTACCCATAGGATGTGCACGCTATTTCAAAATCTTTATTAACGAATGAATATGCCGTAAAGGATAATATTGTGTGTCCTGCTACTTCATTTGTTTCCATTGAATTCCAAATTTGAATTAATTCCAGTTCAGTCATTGTTGTATGTTAGGAAGGGGTTAGCTGGTGGCGATCCTGTAAATTTTATTGTAAAAAAATTGTCTTTTGTTGGTAGCTTAACCGCAGATATTTGCCAAGTGTGGATGCAATTCGGTACTTAATATGGTTCGATTCAGTCCATTATCATCGATAAGGCTACGACGTGTAGCTTACACCTACATATAGAAATAGCTCCCACTGTAGACCAGCGAAGTAGCGGTTTACGTAAGTAGCTTACACTGCAACTGCATAACTTTCGCAGTTATCGATGGCTATAGGCGCAGAATGGCTCAATATTTCTCGCAGTGGATTTCCAACGTCTCGTGGAGTCCATGCTTCGTCGAATTGCTGCACTACGCCGGCCAAAAGGATGTCGGACGCGATATTAGGAGGTATCCCATGAGTTTTGTCACCTCGGTGTAATTCTAGTGTACTGTCAGAACATCGTGTATAGGACCTGACGATACGGCTTCACCCATGGAAGAGGCATCGGAGTTTTACCTCCACTGGAAGTCCTTAGGATCAGCTCACCACCACAGTTATCACGGATTTATTGTCGGTTCCGAGCTGTTCCGTAGCTGTTACGTCACTACAGCAACAACAGTTAAGTTCATTGCGTTTACTGTTACGTCAGGAAACACGCTCTGGAACCGCGGTTTCTTTTTTTACCGGGGTTCCCATATTATTTTGGCTAACCTGTGTGCGCTGTGGCGCGGCGTGTAGATAGCAGATGGCAGGGTAAGTGGACGCGAATCCGGGCCGGATCGATGGCGTGGCCCCGTCGCCATGAATATATCAGCGCCGATTTATCGGGCCCGCCGCCGCCGCCGCCGCCGCCGCCGCCGGGCAGTGCCTGATTACAGCCCAGCCGGGGTCAGCGCCGCAAAGTAGCGCGGCTGCCCGCCTGCCCTGCCTGCAGTACGGCACGCCTGTCCCCCGCTGTGTTACGCACCCCCTGCATTCCTCGCCGCTTGATCCGAGGGTACTGATGCCGCGATTCATTAAGACTACCGTCAGTGCTTACACGTTTCTGAATGGTTCAGTCGTCTTCGACTTCGTGTACTTCTCGTTTTTTCTCGCCATTCATAATATGCGTTTGAAAATTCCTTATGCAGAATGTCGTTCTCACTCATTAATTCAATTATCCTTCAGCTTCACTCTCGTTCATAAACCCTTGCCTTGCCACTGTTTTTAGTTGGTAACGGCCTCCAATGAAACATTCGTCGACATGGGGATTGTCGCTAAGTAATGACTCCTTCAACACAATTACGTTAGAGAAACGTAAAATGTAATCTACATTTCTAACATTTACATGAAGTGAAAACTTAACCTTAGTTCAGAGACGCTAAAAATAACACAAAACGTGTCTGCGAGACAGCACTATATCCCTGGTCCTTCAAATGACTACGCGTAACAAACGACGTTTCGAGTGACGCCTTTATGCGGTTTCCGTACCATCGCAGCACTAACTCACAAAGTGAAACCCGCAGTGACCATCAAGCCCGCCATTCCCCTACAAGTCTGACGCGAGCGATGAGATAGGCAGCCAAGAGTTGCATTCACTTCACAAGATGGTAACTCAGACTAGTGGCAGTCTAAAGAATATCTAATGATAATCTTGCTGAAGCTACCTGACGTCCGATAAACCAAATGCAAGAATGGAACAACACGCGAAAGCCGGAACGGGTGGACTGCACTACGCCCCCAGAATATTGTGCTTAGAGAGCCCGGAACGAGAAAGAAATCACTACCATCAGAGTAGAAGAATCACCAACCGACCTACAATCAAGAAAGCTGTCAAAACTATACGCCTTACCGGACAGCAGCGGCAAGGCGAGGAAACGTACACTGCCGTACATACACTAACCCCCAGGACAGGTAACTGGGGCGTTAGCGGCCAACAGGCAGAAAAAATGCCGCTGGTTGAACTTAACAAATTGTAACAAGCTGAACGCAGTCAATAGTAATAAGAAGTCGAGGAAAACTAATCAGATCCGCTTTCCCCAAGCACTCACTCGCTGCTCTTCGCCTCGGCGACACCACGAGCAGCAACATGAACCCAAGTCACTAGAGAATCGCGAGATGTCACAATGGTGGAGGTTTCTCGACTTGAATTGAAATGCACTCAGCTTAAAGCCTACACGATCTGGTTTACGAGGAGGTCGTGCACCCTCGTGACCACAGGCCTTCCACTAGCAGTCCATGCGCACCGACAGCGCTCCCGGCGTGTTCTCGCACCGGGCGGACATTGCTGCTCCTCAGTCCCCAACCGAACTGCTCCACTCACACGACACGGAAACACAACGACTTCGCCCCAAATATAGAGCAACAGTTACTACATATCGATAACCTCCGCTGCCGCCACTAGCGGACAGGCAACGCTTGCGAAACCAGTGGCGCCAGTCAAGACAAGAAGAAGACAAACAACCGCAACCATACCAACTAGAGGATACGGTCTGGCCTCCAACAGAGGGCGGAAACCTACAAACAGCACCAACGCGAGCCGCAGCCCGGCTAACCCGCCCTTCCCCTACAAGTTTGACGGTCATCCACATTGTGCAGCCGCTTCCTGGAAGACAGTCTGACCACGAAGATCCAAACGTCCTACAACACGACTCTACAAGAATGACACGGCATGAATGCATATGACATTTTAACAGTATCATTCGGATTTTTTCTAGCGTCACGCGGCACACCGAAAAATCTAGGAAGTGCTCCCGCAAGCTTACGTATATAAGGAGCAGTCAAATGAAGATCAGACAGACTATATAAAGAGCACTGTGCAGACATTGGGAAGACGAGTAGGCGTTTGTTTACAAACGCCTTTCTTTAGTATCAAGATGGACGTGGGCGAACGTTCACCCCTGTGCCATTTGTCTGGTAGAAATGTTCGACGTGAGGTCAGCGATTCGTGTGTGAGTTCGACTTCACTATGGCGGCCGGGAATGAGCAACAGCAAGGTGAAGTGTGGCTTTTGATTTTGGAAGGAGTATCAGGAAGAGAAATTCATGCCCAAATGTCTGCTGTGTGTGGCGAACACAGTAGGTCACACGTGGGTGTATTTGCTAATCGAGAAGGTCTGGTGTCATCGATAGACAGCAGTCGACCAGGACAGCCTCACCTTGTCATTACCCCTTCTCTCATTGTTGCAGTGGGTGCTGCCGTCAGAAATGGCCGACGGTGAACTGTAGAAGACATTCACATGTTGGATGTGAGTCACGGTAGCCTCACAGCATCATGACAGAGCACCTCAAATATGTGGACAGGGGCTCCCCACAGCCTGACGGACGAGCAGACGTTGAATAGAATGTCGACATCACTGCACCATCTGGAACTGTATTACGATGAAGAATGTCGTTCCCTGTCCAGCCGTGGGAAATGAAACATGGTGTCATCATTTTGAGCGGGAGAGCAAGCATCAGAGCCAGCAATGGAACCACATGGATTCACCGCCGCCGAAACTATCCATAGCCGTGCACGGTAGTTCCGGGAAAGTCATGACGACATTTTCTTTAACTAAGACGCCTATTCGGAAAGTAAGGTCCCATCGGTCTTAAGATGGAAACCACTGTGGAAATCAAAAATGTTTTATTTGCAACAGTTAGCTACACCTTCCAGCTACTTCTCTACATGGTTGCCGCTCTGATTTAGACATTTGTCGTAGCGTTGTACCAACTTTCCAATACCCTCGTCATAGAAGCCAAGCCGCCTGTGTTTCCTCCCAATTCTCTACGCTGGTCTACAGCGTTCTGTGCCAGAACGTTGTCTTCTTAGCTAGCGGTTCATGTGAGCAGAGATGAAACTCAGGGTGAGTCATTACTGCTCTATTGTAGGTGATCAAACACTTCCCATCGAAGTGCAGGAGCATCATCATTGCCCCTTCAGTGTGCGGCCGAGAATTGTCGTGCAGAAGAAAACGTATGACAGTTATGTTATGTGGGCTGCGTGACATCAGGCGAAATCTCTCTCAGTAGGCCGTCGACTTGGAGGGAGACACTATTGTTCTGAGCATCTTTACTTGCTCAATGTGCCCTCAGAATTGGAAAGAGCGACGTGACGTGATCGACGAACATACTAGAGACACTACCCAACATATGTGTGCAAAGCTTCATTGTATTTTCGCTGTGGTTTCCATCTCGCACCCCATCGGACCTGACTTTCCGAATAGACCTCGAACAAGTGGCCACTGCTCACTGACTTTCTTGTACACGACCCCATAATTAACACACAGAGGTACGTGGACAAAAACACACTGTAGAAACTGAAGCGCGTCGTCAAGTCGAAACCCCGACGACAGTTTACAAACGATATCATTCTTTTGCAGGGTAAGGGCCGTCCACATGTTGCCAAAGATGTTCCGACTACGTTGCAGAAGTTTCTGTGAGAAGCCTTTACACTTCATATGCATCTTTACGTGCTCAATGTGTGCTCAGAAGTGGAAAGAGCGACGTGACGTGATCGACTAGCATACTAGAGACACTACCCAACATATGTGTGCAAAGCTTCATCGTATTTTCGCTGTGGTTTCCATCTCGCACCCCATCGGACCTTACTTTCCGAATAGCCCTCGTACAAGTGGCCACTGCTCACTGAATTTCTTGTACACGACCCCACAATTAACACACAGAGGTACGTATACAAGAAGACATTGCTGAAACCGAAGCGTGTCGCCAAGTCGAAACGCCGAGGACCGTTTACAACGATATCATTATTTTGCAGGGAAAGGGCCGTCCACATGTTGCCAAAGTCATTCCGACTACGCTACAAAAGTTTCTGTGAGAAGCCTTTACACATCCTCAATGTAGTCCCAATCTCTCCCCATGCTATTCAATTTTGGAGCCCTCAAGAAATTCTTGGCCTTCGATTTGCTTCAGACGATGAGGTGCACGCCTGGGTACAATCACGGTTCCGTAGTCAACCGCTAAAATTTTGCCTTGAAGCCACTGACCACCTTGTATTCACAGTTATGACGATTACTATTGGACTAATAAACAGTTTACTTAGCTTTTTTTTCATATATGTGTCGTTTTCGTTTGACCGCCCCTTATACTACTTTAGATTCTTGAAGCGAAATTCGGTTCACGCATCTGTTGATGCGCTCTTGTCGGCACGTGGCGGCTCTCAGACCCCTGGGGGGGGGGGGGGGGGGAAGCAACCAGGAAGACGCCGACAAAGTTGCTCGTAATTTTATCCCCTGCAAGTATGCAAATCCGGCGCCGCTTAATTCCCGCCGCTTGTTTCCGCGGCCGCGCGTCCCGTCGCGGGCTGAGTGACGGCATTAGCCCCCGGCAGCGAGCCCGGCGGCGCCCGCCGGCTGCGCCGCCGACGCGGCGTCGCCGAGAGGTGCGACACGCGCCATAATTTGGCGCTAAGTGGTCTCCGGTTCGAGCCGCGATCGATCGCCGGCGCCGGCCGCTCCGCTCCGCGGTGCTCGCCCACTCGGCGGGGACAGCAGCGGGGGTGCGGCGGCGCGGCGCCAGAGTCGCCCCATGAATACATCAACATGTAAATGCCGCCACGCCGCCGGCCTCACTGGGGGATCAAAACTATGCTCATCTGCATACTATATATTCAGGTTCAATGAACACCGCGGCGGCGGAAAAGCTGCCACCACCACCCCACCCCCCTCCGGCACCCACCGTCTGCCGCTGGCCGGGACTGCGTAATGTGTGTCAGCGATAGCATCGCGCGGCCTGGTCTCCGCGCAGAGTGTCAGCGGGCAATAACTCAGCCACGGCCGCCGCGCGCTCTCCTCGGTAAACCACGCCGCCCCCGTCTGTAAATCGCCTCTGCGTCCTCCCCCCCCCCCCCCTCCAACCCCACCCTCCAACACCCTACTTCCTTCCCGTTCCCTTCTCATTTACCCTCCTTCGTTTTGCAAAGAATTGCAGAGTCCTGCCACCGGGTTAGATTTATGGGCGTCGAAAGAACAAAACGGTATCTTCCCCGCAGAACGGGCGCGAATACGGTATTATAATGCGAGTGCTGCCTCACTGGGAAAGATCCATTACTCTCGAGCGGCATTGCGAAAAGAAATACGTTTGCGACTCTTCTCCCCCCTTTTGCGTGCCGCTTCTCCCTCCTGAGAAGTGCCTGTCTATGGAAACACTCTCGATGCAGAAGTAAATATATACCGTCCCCTGACACCCTAGTAAATATACGGCGTTGCCTGACGACCTATTGCCAATCTGCTGGCATCCGCCTACGCCCCATTGTTTTCGATGCTCGGAAGCCACAGCGCCGATGCGCTGTCATACTTGTTGCCTATGCCACAGACATGTCTGTTAATAACGTGGCACACTTTCTTGGATCAGGTCACTGCTTCACTGAAGAAGAGCAAAGCGCGGGTGTCAGTAACATCAATGCCTGCCTTTCACGGAACGGATTAACGCATTACTACAACAAACAGCCATGCATACAGTTTATAACACGAAATTACGTAAAAAGCGAAATTTTACTCTCCAAAGGTGGTCAGATAGTGTAGCAAACCATTTTAAATCCTAAGGACTGAGAGCTTTGTCGGAAGTATCTAGTCCAAAACCTGAATAAGACTGACCTCCACTTTCTCTGAAACTGAAACGCGAAGACTTTGGTCACTCTTACTTTCGTATGGCGTTAGGATAACTGTATTCACAAAGAATTTTCTTAGCACAGGGGAGAGTGGCCAACTGATCAACGATGTCGGTTTGCGAACTTCGTGCAGGAAGTTGTTCAAATATCTCGGAACTGTAACTGTGTGATCCCTGTACATATATCCCATCATCTGATTTGTTCTTGATACTATTGGTTTATTCAGAATAAGCTGCAATATTCATTCAGTCAAAACTAGACAGAAAAATGATATCTTATTGGATAACACTTCCCTAAGTACCGCCTAGAAAGATGTGCACTATTCAGTAGATATCATTTCCAGTAGTGGTCTAGCAGAACTGATAGCACCGAAATCCAATTTGAAACGTGTCCTTGTAGCACACTTGTTCTAATCTGTACAACAGTTCATCGTAGTTTATGAAGCCATTTCTCTATGATTTTGTTATTTCTTCGTATACTTCGTGTTTTTACGTCTTTTGTTGATTACTCTTTAATTCTTTGTTGATAAAATTCATATGCACCAGACTGTAAACAATGTACTGGCACTTTCCAGGAACAACTATCTGTGGCTCATAAGGTCCAACAGAACCTGATAGATAAAT
Source organism: Schistocerca serialis cubense (assembly GCF_023864345.2). Taxonomy (NCBI): domain Eukaryota; kingdom Metazoa; phylum Arthropoda; class Insecta; order Orthoptera; family Acrididae; genus Schistocerca; species Schistocerca serialis. The sequence continues at coordinate 532,571,850 of NC_064639.1, read as the reverse complement.
AAGTGCATAAATTAATGTCTTACCTTTGAAAGTTTCGCCGATGCCAAGAAGACTTCTTCGCAAATAAAAGAGTGCAGATTCAAAAAAATAAATAAACAGTGCTTAATCTATGTCGCTGGAACAATAGTGTATGCCAAGAAAATGGATAAAGACGTAACCCGACCCAATCCCATCTCTTAAGTAGGGTCATAAGATCGATGGGAAGAGTTACTGTACATGCAACCATGATGACAGCAGGAGCAGGCTCGTGGATCAATTACGAAGTGCGGGTTTTACAATTTTTCATTGCCTTTCCTCTTCTCTAAAAATATAATACATTCGTATCCAGTGGATGTTTGCCTGAGAAATTGGGCTACTTATTTCATTAATTTAGAGAGGCGGCATTTGAAGCTGGCTGCAGAATGTATCTACTGCCACCAACGCACATTTCGCATCAGGACCACTGAGATAAGGTAAGCCTAGTATAGAGGGATGTAACAGTCGTTTTTCCCTCGCACAATTTGCGAGTTTAAAAGGAAAGGAAATGAATAGTAGTGGTACAAGGTACCTTCCGAAACGCACCATGCGGTGACTTTCGGACTACTTAAGAAATTTAGATTTGTACACAGGGCTGTGTTTCTGTTTGTTGTCGGAGTCTATTGGAAAATTGGCAAGGAGGGCTGAGATACTTTCATATTTGCCATATTTTGACAGAGAGAAGTAGGGAGCGCGTTGCTCTGAATAATGCAGTCTAAAGCTCATGCAGCAGACTCCTGGTAACAACCTCACATGATTGTTAACCGTCCGCACTTTCAGACGCAGCCACTGGCCAAAAAGGATCTATAGGCTATTGAAAATGACTTAGCAGTCGAAATCGCTTAAGCCATGAGGAAATTTACGTGAGCATTTTACTGTATTGTTGGAAGGTCTGAGATAGGTGCAATTAATAGGCTGCCGATCAACATGTTCCGCTGAAAATGTAAGCATTTTTAAAACGAACGTTTTCCAGGAGGTTGCTGAATACCATTATAACAGTAGCGCTAGTGAAAGATTTCGAAACCACGGCACCGAATCAGCCTTTCAGAAGGCTGACTACTTGTGTACTGAGAAGATTCCTTAGCCTGGTGTGAGAGAGTAGAAGGGCTTCCGATGATATGACCACTTGCAGCAGTAAATGAGCTCGTTTCGTCGGAAATTCAGAGAAGTTGATGCTGTGAAACAGTAATTTCTACAGTGATAATCCCGGGCCATCGGATTATTTAGCCAGTGTTGCGGCATTTCCCAGTAGCACAATAATTAACCACAAGGATCTGCGAGTGCCACCGCCACCGCAGAAGACGGCTCAGTATCAGTCCACACAAACGGGACACGTGAAGTGGCTCATGCAACAGAAACTTCCCGAGTAGACCGACTAATCAGCGTCAGTTCTCAATTCATCACAAAAGTATGGCAGGTATTTCAAGAATAAAGATCCATATTCGTTCAAAATATTTGTAGCTTCTGCGCCGACTTCCGATGCAGTCGATGTAAACATCCTTGTAATGGGACGTAGACTGAGATGATACTTTTGTTGTCTTGAAACCCATAGAATGTGTCTGACGTGATGTCCTATACGGAGACAGTAATGTGTGTTGCTAATTGCGCCTGCCGTTGTGGCCGTGCGGTTCTAGGCGCTTCAGTCCGGAACTGCGCGCCTGCTACAGTCGCAGGTTCGAATCCTGCCTCTGGCATGGATGTGTCTGCTATCCTTAGGTTAGTTAGGTTTAAGTAGTTCTAAGTCTAGGGGACTGATGACCTCAGATGTTAAGTCCCATAGTGCTTGGAGCCATTTGAATTTGTTGCCAATTTTGGCATTGACCGAAAGATTGTGCCCCATATATCCCCGATGTTACACAGATAGATTTAGCAAGCAGTAAAAGAAACCAAGGTAAATTTGGAAAATATACTGAAGGAGAAAATTACAAATATTAAGGTTTGTCGATGGCGCGGTAGTTCTGTCAGAGGCAGCAAACCATTTGGAAAAGCAGTAGAACAGAATGGACAGTGGCTTTAAAAGAGATTAGTGTCTCTGAGATGAATTATGACTTGTCACTGTAGAGTAGTAGATGAGCTTTGCTGTTTTGTCCGGAAAAAAGAAAAGGTGTACAATGGAGACTGACAGCAGCAAGGAAACGATGACTTGACACTGTAGAGTAGTAGATGAGCTTTGTTATTTTGTCTGGAAAAAAGAAAAGATGTACAATAGAGACTGACAGCAGCAAGAAAAGCATTTCTGAAATTTGGTAACACCTAATACAAATTTAGATCTTATGAAGTTTTTTCTGAAGGTACTTGGAGTGTTGTTTGTAAGGAAGTGAAATGTGAATGATAAACAGTTCACACAAAAATAGAACAGACACTTTTGAATTACGTTGCCACGGATGAGTGCTGAAGATTAGAAGAGTGGATCGATTAAGTAATTAGAAGATCGAATAGGAGAGAAAAGAAATTTATGGCACAAATTGAGTAAAAGAAGGTATCAGTTGATAGTAGACATTCTAAGGCACGGTATCGTCATAGGATGTTAAAAAATTCCGTGCGTAAACTGAAAGATATTGCAATGGAGCAAACAACAAATATACGTCGTTAAGCAGCAAGGTGGCGGAAACGTGTGGTGACCGAGAGTTAAGCATGCGTCAGTACATCCGTGACAAAAAGAGATAAACAAAAAAAATGTTCCTGAAACATTGTTACACCAAATTTTATTTAAAACATGTGATGTTGTGACATCCTGGCATTTGCAGTGAGTTAGTAAACAGCAACACCGTAATAGAGCAACTTGTCGGTCTCAATACACATCATTAAGCGTTGCATATGGAGAGAACCGGGAGTCATGCACCCCATTAGATTCCATTCTCCGGGGCTACATGGAATCTGAAGTGTATTCTAACACTGTGGACTCAGACGAGGGATTAGTTACAAACATTATTTCAGCAGCCACACACGCACTGAAAGCGCCATACATTATCCATCGAACACGGGACACCCTGCTACGCCGGTACCGGCTCTGTGGTGAAGTTAATGGTGTTCATTTTGTATATTTATTGTAACAATGACCAGAACAACAAAGAACTGAAAGACAGTGAGCATTGTTTTATTGTCAACCACATCCAATGACCTCCAGGTAACTCCACATTCACTCAATATATATCTGACTCGTGGTTCCTTAACTAAAGATATTTGCTGTTGCCTCCGTCATCTTATCTGTCAGTTTAGGCTGTGAATTTTTGAACACATTGCATATATATTTAAACACAAACTCCTCACATTCTAATGTTTCCATTACCAAAGATGAATGAAGTGTCAGATACACTGGAGGACTAACTTCCTTTATTTATCTTTAACGCGGGAGCTCATATGAGATTATGACCTTGGTTGTAGGCCCTGAAATGTTACCGCTTTAAATTAAATCTGAGTCAAATGTAAGTACATACAGTCCGACTGTGAAGACTGAAGTTTCAGAGTGACAATTACTTTCGCAGAATGCAGCGCAAGAAAGGAGGGTTAACCAGAGTTAACTAAGACAAAAACTGAAATTAAACTCTTCGCTGTAGTAGACTCATGCATCTACTGACTGTCTATGTAAAGAAATTATGTCTAAAAAATACATCTGCGCTCTACACTAGCTAATAATCTGTAAAAAAAATCGATCTTATATTGTAGCAGGAATTATGGCAATGGTTCAGCATCCACAAGCACGAGTCTCGTTGAAGTTCGACAGCGACGTAAGCTTACCAGTGTAGCTAAAAATTCTCAAATCACACAATTCTGAGCATTTATAATTCAGACTGCTTCGCCTCAGTCTTGAATACAATTTAATGAATGGTCTGGCTACGCCTCGAGAAATAGTTCTCAAACGTAAACATGTGGAGATATAGAACACGTGGAAAGATTCATTGAACGAGGACCAGGGAGGAGAATAATAAATACACAGGATGTAATGCTTCATACGTATACCCAGTTCAACAAAGCACTTGCTTTACATCCTTATTGGGTATAAGAGACAAAACAAAACTACAAGATATTGTTATTAATTTCTGAAGCATTGTCTTCCGAGAGGAGAACAGTGAAATAAGTCACTTGAAACCTTGAAAGACTAAATCAGAAAAGGCTACTGATCACCACATGCGCTAAAGGAGACGAAAATGCTGTGTCGGAGATTTTCTTCGCTCAGGAGCTGGGTGTTGTGTTGTCTTCGTTATCATTTCATGCATGTGGGGATCAGTAGCCTTTTCTAATTTAGTCATTCAAGTTTTCAAGTGACTTATTTCACTGTTCGCAATCTTGACAGGACTAGCGAGCTGTGACAGGCTCTGGCCAGACAGAATGCTCTGCGGCACGTTTCGGTTTGGGGAGCATCGCGGCCACAGTACAAGATAACTCGTCTCCTGTTTCCGTTGCTGGACGACTGCCTTTGCTGGTGTTAGTCGTAGTACAGGTGCTCTCTCTTGTGATCTTTTCACGGTAGAGCCTACATTTTGCAGTGGTATTTGCTACGCGAACGTTAGATCCTAGTTCTACTGAAAGATGCATCGCGCTAGTAGATAGATCGACGAATGTAAGACTTTGAGGCTGACATGTGACTGTTGTAGGGTGCTCAATTACGCTGTAAGAAGGGCGTTCGCGCCAAAGAAGTGTGACGGCTGCGCGCACATTTCGAATTTTCGACTGGTTCTATAGTCAGAATCAAGTATGTACCACGCCATCTATCGAGAATTGGCGGTACGCGCAGTTCGCATACAGAAGCGGCGCACGCTGATATCCGGTGGCGTGTGGGAGCCTATCGGGGTTCGGCCAGTGTGCTGTGGACCAGAGGCAGTGGACCTGGGTTTCTAAGAAGATGCAGTGTTGGTGCAGTCACAATGGAACTTTGTCTTGAGGGCGGTAACTGAAACTTCGTCTGGCAGTAACCAAGATTCATATTGGAGATGATGAGACTGGCCAGTATATGGAAAGAAGAACATTTTGGTCATATTATGCTCACTGGATGGTTTATTGCATTAGGAATAAGATAATGTGGAGAACTGTGCTTATTGTTGCTGTTATCTTAAGAATCAAGGATATGTAGTGTGTTCTCCACCTACAAATTACAAGATAAAGAACTGTTGTTATACTATAATTTCAATGAGATAGGTGCCTTTAATCTATTCCATCTAACGAATGTTGAATGCAGTCGCCGAACGTTTGGTGTATCCATACTAACGGTACTGACATGTGTTAGAAATGCGGTGTGCGTTGCAACCTGTTATTCGGAGATTTATGGTTTCCTTTCCAGCATATATGCCACAAGCGTAATTTGTGCATAGTTGTTATCTTACGTAGCATCTTCTGATTGAAACGTTGTTAGGCCCTCCGCAATTTACCTAAGGCATTCGCCCTTGATTCCGTTGTGATCTGGGTGGTTTGAAATATTAATGCATACAGGAAACATCAACTGTATTGATTACGAGTCGTCTTGTATGAGTCAATAAGAGAACAAATTTATGTTACTGCCGAATGGTATTAATATTAGATCTTTTTTCAGATTGCCATCTACACATTAATCTGACTTGCCTTTGTTGAAGATGGTTTAGTAGTCAAATCAGAATAAGCGAACTGAATTTTAGTGGAGGTGTGATCCACGTTTCTGATTGTACATTGTATATGCCACTGGTCAGATTTTGTTCACATTTCTTTATGTGGGGGCCATAGTGGAGACGTCTGATAATGTCTGGTATTTCTGAAATTATTTCATATCCTTCATGAGCTTTTAAAAATTTAAATAACAATATATATCAAGATATTTTACACAGCTGTTGATTATTTTCCTAATATCAAAACTATTACATGTTAACTGATATTATATTTAAATGAGCTTGTCTTTTGATAAATTTTTCTTGATTGGCTTTGTTTTTAATTGTACAGACAGTAGATCTTTTATCTCTGTAAGTCCATCTTTACACTGGATGGTTTTTGGACTTCAGCTGTTAAATACAAAATGTCAAATCAAAAACACATTCAGCTGTCTATATTTTCGATTTCATTTTATTTTTGTGAGCAGTTTCCGGGTGTTCCACTGTTTTGGGTGTCTTTTAGTAGTTAAATGATTGCACTGTGACGTTAACAGAGCAAAAATTTATCTCCTCTTCTAGATACATAAAGCACAGTTTATGTACATGTGTATGTCCAGGATCTCGATTTAAACACAGAATCAGCAGGCTTACAAGTATCAGCACTGTGTGGTTTATAACTTCCTAACTCAAATAGGAGTAGAAGTATAGAGAGCCTCTGGTGTACAGACTGCCCCGCACGACAGGCGTATAGGAAGAGTATCAGCTGCCTGACTGACCTGCTTTGATGGGCAGCCTATGTGTCAGTGGAAACAAACCATTAACCAGCTCCCAATACATACACCTGGTATGCTGTGTTGGAGTAGTATCAGTCAGCTTTACTGGCCTGCTTTGCATTGTAGCCAATGTGTCAGCAGCAAGAAATGATTTCCCAGATTCTAATGCTTAGGCTAAACGGCAGGGATGTTGTGCTGGAGTTGTATCAGTCTAAACGGTGGGACTGATAGACAGAGACAGAAAGAGAGGCAGGAGGGGATGGATAGAAAGAAGGGGAAGGAGGGCAAGGACAGACAGGGTGGGAGAGTGGGGGAAAAGACAAACAGAGTGTGGAGGAAGAAAATGACATTACAAAGAGGTGGCAGAGTAGATTGACGGAGAGAGGGGTGGAGATGTAAAACTGTCTTTAGGTTAATGCCATTTGTGCGATTAAAAGCGCAATATGTACGCAAATTATCCCAGACTACCATACCATTTCTCCCAGTAAGTTTGATATTACGTTTTTTTGTCCACCCCAAGGGTAGAGGTGATAGCTGCGGCTGAGAAGACACCTTTCAACATTTGGCGACTGATCCAAGCATTAACAGGATATAAGCTTCGGATTAGGCTCTTGAAATTTGGTGTTAGATTGTCTCGCTTCTCTGTTTACGCAGCCCCCTGGTACCGCGGACTGATCCTCACGTCAACCCGCAACGTCAGCTCGGCTCTTCAGTTCCCAATGCCTCTGCGAGAGGACGCCGGCTCTGCCTGCAGATAATTTGCAGTTTGCCGGCCCGTGGCGTGCTGAGGCAGCAGGCCGCATAAGCGCCGCGCCGTTAAAATTCAAAGGCGCCGCCGGGCAGACGCCTTACCGAAGCACCGGCACGACGCCTGCCCCGGGCGGGGCCGGGTTATCAGGAGGCTACCAGCTCCGGGGTTGCTGGCCACTGGAGCCTCCAGCTCCCAGCTGGCGAACGGAAAGCGCCGCTGCCACGCGCTTCGCCGCTCCATTACGCGCCGGTCATCGCATGCACTTTGCATACATTACGCACCATGCAACGCCACACAACGCTCGCGGCTTTGCTCCCTGCGGCCGCAGATATCCCAACGTTCGGTTTTCGCTGGCGCGCCCCTCTCACACCTGATGGGCTGCAAGTCCCTAGTGGCGGCCCTAGTCAGAGCTAACGTCCCGCCTACGCCGCTTCCAATATCTGTGTTGCCTGCTGTTGGCCGGAGGAAAGGCAAGCTACAGTAACCACACAAGTGGGAAGCGCTTGCAGCTGCTTAACATCTGAACGCACTACACTACTCTGCAGTATAATGCACCGGCAAGTATAAATAATTCTCTATGGAAATCAGTCTTCAGAGGAGAGCAGTAGGTGGTGAAGTTTCGGTCACTCTGCTTGTTCCAACTACCCATCTTGCCATCTACAGCCGCCAGTGATACTGCCGATGCACGGCTTTTTATCTGATACGCCACATTATAGTTTGAACTTGTGTTTCTACCGGCGTACCAAATGAGCAAATAACATATCTGAATACAGCTGGATAATGCTCCAACAGCCGCCGATATTTCGACATGTGTACACTGCTTCATTTTCAGGGCACATATTCAAATGAGAGTCCGCCCCGATAGCTGAGTGGCGCCGGCACGGTAGCTCAGCGTGTTCGGTCAGAGGGTTGGCTGACCTCTGTAACAAAGAAACTGAGTTAATAGATCAACAACGAACTAAATGGATGTCTTACGACGTCCGCCCCGAGCAGATGCAATGAACAAGAGCGAAGAAAACGAGTTTAAAAAAAAAAAAGTGGTCAACGTGACAGATTTCCGTCCTACGGGCCCGGGTTCGATTCCCGGTTGGGTCGGAGATTTTCTCCGCTCAGGGATCGGGTGTGTTGTTGTCTTCATCATCATTTCATCCCCATTCGGCGCGCTGGTCGCCCAATGTGGCGTCGAATGTAATAAGACCTGCACCAAGGCGGCCGGACCTGCCCCGCAAGGGGCCTCCCGGCCAATAACGTCAAATGCTCATTTTCATTTTCAGTTCAAAGAGAGAGCGCTGTACAAGGAAAGTTAAAACCTCGGCAAGCAGGGCCACGATCACCAAGAACCATGCAAAAGCCTTGAGTGCTTGGCGCTCCGCAGCTTAAACATTTTTATTAAAAGTAACCTTCAAAAGGTTTGAAACGTTGAGTTGCCAAACCATTATTCGGAAGCATGACCCATCGTCCATGACATATTGTGTATGTCCATAGCAATGAAATACATGCCAGTTAATACAATAGCATATGAGAGCGCATCTCTAGATAGAACGGATTTCATATCCTACCGTATTAACTGAAACGCATGTCGTTGCTGGAAGGATACACAATATGCCACTGACGATGTGCTGTACACCCAAATACCGATTTGGCAAATTGGCAAATAGTCGTTCCAAGTCTACCTCATGGTTTTTAGAAGTTATCCTTTAATAAACCAAGAACCATAGTACGGCGTATGCAAAAAATGCAACACACACACACACCGTAAGCAATTAGCCACACAACCAAACATGATCAACAACCTGAAAAGTACACTGAATGTTAATTACCAGCGCGGGAGCAAGCAGCATGAATTCCGTCCCTTTGTTCTTTAATCAGCGAAGGAGCAGAGTTCCAAGCAGAATTTAAGCACAATACTTTCGTCTCTAAGTACAAGGTCACTTGCTAATTTAATCTCATCTGCGCAACTGCTTCCAATAGCTCGAACTGCACGCAAGAATTTCTGTGTTCCACTGGATGACCAGTACCAAGGCAATGATCTGCAATAGCAGATATGTTATATTGTTGTAATATTATGCTCTATGAACCAGTCCTCGAAGATCCTGATCTAATACATCCGCTTTACCCAAACTAAGGTCATCCTTCACAAATCCTGAAAGGGTCCTAAATTTAAGTCTTATGCGAATTAACGCTTTTCACGCCGATGTTCCCGCATAATAGGACCACTCCTGTTGGGAATGTCATTGCTTAAGGCAAAAAAGGCGTACGCTTAGATACCATCCGTTATGTTCATCAGAGTCACGGTTGGTCGATACCACAATCTTATTTGTCTTTCAATAAACCATTCGTACGAAAGGAGAATTCGAGGTTGTTCTTTCTGAAAGCATTCTTATATGCTGCTCCTGTGTCTCTTACTTCTTCATTTCCTCGGTTTCATAAAAGCCTTTCAAATCTGCCTTCTTTGTAGTTTCATTTTCCAGAGGCACAAAAATGTTTTATTGTCATATGTTATCCACAGTGAACAACGGAGGGGAAAAATCAATCTACTTATACAACTTAATACTTCACACCATTTTGCTAATTACGTCATTGTTTTGTAATAGATATACTGCTTTACATACGTAGCGAACAAGAGCTTTTCCTCACAATTCTTTTCTTAAATAACTCTAATTTGTGTAATTCATATTTAAACACTAAAGATTTGACGGAAATAGTGCCATTATGGTGTCAGTGCTGTGTTTTAATGCGTTACTTTTGCATGTATAGAGATCCGTGCTAGATTATAAGTAGACGAGTGAAAAAGTAATAATATTAACAACTGCAAAGACAAAACAAGCTTTCCAGAAAAAGAAACATTGATTACGCAAGGAAACGGGATTTCAGTTAAGAAAAATATCTGTCAAATGGTTGGTGTGAAGTGTATTTTGGGAAGATGTCATAGCTAGACACTGAAAAAGAGAGAAAGGTGCAAAATGGAAGCATTCTAGATTAGAGTTTGGAAGAGAATGGAGGAAACAAATAGGTAAGTAAAGTGAAGCTGCTAAGCATAAAGTAAGGAAGAACTGTATTAATGTGGTTAAAGGGAGGAAAGCATACTGGGTGAGAGATATACTGTGTTCTCTAAGGAATTTAAAAAGAGTATTATAGATGGCTGTGTATATTCAGTAACAGACATATAATTTGTGACATTTTAGAGACAATCTCATGTTTTCGCTGCCCTAAGTATTCGAGAGAGTTTTAACCAGCATGCCGGCCGGAGTGGCCGTGCGGTTCTAGGCGCTACAGTCTGGAACCGCGTGACCGCTACGGTCGCAGGTTCGAATCCTGCCTCGGGCATGGATGTGTGTGATGTCCTTAGGTTAGTTAGGTTTAAGTAGTTCCCTAAGTTCTTAACAGCAGTTAAGTCCCATAGTGCTCAGAGCCATTTGAACCATTTAACCAGCATGTTGAAGAAAAATTTTGAAACCAACTGTATTTCTCTCACCGGCGTTAATCTTTGAAATCAAATGAGTCCTCAGTGCCTGATCTGAGAGACCTGCCTAGAAAAGTATTCGCCGCAAGGAATACATTAGGAATGGCATGGAAAATATAGCCAAGATATTTCGATTCTGAATCCTAGAACCTATGGATTAAGGATCCAGTGTTTCTTTAGTGAATTCAAAGTGACGGGTTACGTCGATCTCATCATCAATTCTCGGATGAAAATATTGGCTTACTTCCATATCCTAAGTATGTGAGTAAACAAAATTGAAGAAATTTTGTAGTAGTGTATCACTTTGTTCGTATGTGAGCTGCAACTGATTTGCGTTGGAGTACTAGAAATAATAACGGCAGGAACTTCAGTTTTGAATGACTATGTAAAGCATTCACAAGCCAGAAATGACGCAACACGGCATATTGTGAACAGAAACGGTGAAATAGGTCTGAAGCGAGGAGTCGTTACAAAACAGATCGTGTTTTATCTATGAATGATAGATGAGCAACTTTTGTACTTTGTTTTAAGTGGTGCCAATTGCGCAACAGTTTACGTAATGCTAGAATAAGCGATCTTTGCTTCAGCAACAGAAAATAGAGCTAATAAAACCAGATGTTGCAGTCTGTCTAGCAAAAAGAGCATAAAATACCTTTAAAGCGAGTCATAAAATCTGGAAATGGGATTTTTCGTTAAAAATAAACAGTATCGGAGAAAAGCAGAACTCTCCCTTGGCTCGTTTCTTTAACGACGCACGGTGGGCAAACATCACAAGTCTTTATTAAAATGCTTTCTAGTTTTTTCCTGGATATACATGCCCTGAGGGAATTAAACTGCTTCACGATGACTTATTGCGTTCCACCTTTGCCATCCCTATCGACCGAAGTTACATTTGCATACAATATAAATTTTTATTGGAACCGTTTAAAAACGTTTTATATCATAAATATGGTGGAAGGATTGACCCTTTACCACTTATATTCTTCATAATTTTCTCCCTTGTTTATCCTTCATCATTAGAAACGGAATTGTGAGAAAGCATGTTTTCTTGATTCCTTTAGCAGCTACAATAATGTTGTTAGTTTCAATATAGTCCGCTTTACGTCGTTAGCTTCCAAATAGTTTTGCCATTTCACTCAGTTATCCCATTAAAACGGATGTTACGAGAAATAAGTCGCGTGCGAGATCCAGAAAAAGCGAAAATTACAGGCTAAGGATGTGACTACATTTTTAACGAAACAACGACAACCATCTGCAAAATTCATTTGGGGAAACACTTTGTTGTCACAGTCACTGTTTCTCACACCTCTCGAATGCCATTTACTCAAGGACCTCAGGAACTTTACCGGTAGGAAAAGATCAGCTGCTGTGGGAGAAGTAGACCGCTGCAGTGGACGCTGTATCTGGGACAAAATATTCGAACACGGATACTGAAAAAACAAATGATGACTTTCAAAGGCATTATGCTGAAAAGTAAGAGTGATCCATATGTTGGAACTATGTTCTTCCACTTGTACACCACAAAGAACTAAGAAATAATTTTTTCATTACGCAATATTGTTGCCAATTAAAATAGTTTGCAGTTAGTTATTTAACTACTGTTGCATGTTCCATGGATCATTTTGCACGATAGAGCGTAATGATGCGAAACGAGTCATTTTACGATCACATTGCAAATTAATTTGCACATGCATTAATATTCCGAACATTTCTAAGTCTTTTATTTTTTATTTTATTTTTTATTACAAAAATATATATTGATGCGATTTAGTAATTCCACCCACTGCCTTTCACACGTTATGGTAACAGGAATTCTTCTGTGGAATAGAAGGAATTGCAAAGGAGAAACTTTCTCAGTTCGTTTTCAAATTTTACTTTACTGTCTGAGTGACATTTTACATCACTGGGTAAGGGATCAAAATTTTTTTGTTGCAGCATTGTGCAGTCTTTTTTGTGCTTAAGACAACTTTAACATAGGGTAATGAATGTCATTTTCCCTTCTGATATTGTAATTATACACGCCATTGTTCCTCTTGAGATGTAGTGGATTACTTACAACAGACTTCATGAGGGAATAAATATACTGTGAAGCAACTCCTTAAACAGATGTCTATGAGATGATCGTGGGTGATCACCATATATTATTCTTGCAGCACATTCTCGTGCAATTAAGACTTTCTTTCTTAAAGATGAGTTACCACACGACATTATTCTAAATTTACTGAATGAAAATATGTAAAATATGTCAAATTACTGAATTGTCTCTTCCCAATAGTTGCAACGATTCTAAGCGTAAATGTAGGTAAACTAGGTTGTCTTAAGAGTTCCAAAATGTGTTTTTACAGTTTAAGTCCACGTCGATATGGAACCTTTAGAATTCTGAAGTTTTTCACACTATTTATTATTTATTCACCATGTGTTACACTTGTCATTGGTGTAGTACTCCTAGAATTGCAGAAGTGAATATGTTATGTCTTTTTAAAACTGAGGGTGGGACCGTTCACAGAAAACCAGCTAATGACAATTCTAAGAACTTTGTTTACCATTTCTCCAGTTTCTGTATGTGACGAAAGATTGTTTGTATATATGAGGAACAGCAGTGGGCGTTGAACCTTGGAGAATCCCACCTGTAATCTCTCCCCAGTCAGAATTATGTCCCAGGACATTACCTTGGACATCAAGGTCGCCAGACCTCTCCCAAACTGAGAACCTTTGGAACATTATGGGCAGGCTCGTCCAACCAGCTGAAGATTTTGATGATCTAAGGCGAAAATGCGACAGAAGTTGCACGATGTCCCTACCATTTTTTTCCTTGAAACTGTAATCATTTGTTTTCGTTTATCAATGCGTCACATGTACTGATTTCCCTTCTAATAGGTTAATTCCTTCGTGGTGTGACATTTTTTGTGTTAGGTTGTATATTATTACTAAAAAAATACTTTTACATCATTCACTTGTATCATATTATTGGTCACTGTCCACTCAACACACACACTATAATGCACTACACGCTCGCACACACACGGACACTCGTACACACACACACACACACACACACACACACACACACACACATGTTCGCTTTGTAACGGAATATGAACGGTACTTACCCATTCTATCGAATTCTTCATATCGTCTCCTTGGCCTGTCTGAAAAAGCTGACTCAGCTTCTCACCCCAGTGAATGAGTTATGGATCGCAACAGATTGAAAAAAGTTAGAGTTCTCCGACACAGATGCTGGGCTTAGGATAGTACAGTGAGCGTCGTTAGACCACAAAATCGTTGTTCTCTCAAAGACCAATGAGAGCGATTGCTCTTCTCGGGTACTGTATAGAACCTTTGGCCCCGAGAAAAAACTGTCGACAGACCAGAGCGGCACAACTTAATGATAATCCTAACTGTATCTATGTAGCAAGTTCTGGAAGGACCGTTCTTGATAGTTGAGTTGCCAGATTGTGGAGTCTTTTTACCTCCAATTTAAGCTTGCAAATGAACCCCTGCACGTAAAAGGAGGCATCTGCTACGCAAAGGATTGGTCTTAACGGAACTCACCATATTGGTAGTCATTTATTACTATCAGTACCATTATGAATATACACACATCAAAAAAGTTTTGCTTCACCCCAGTTCCCAGAACTCCTGTAGATAGACGTTGACTGTGGATACTGTATCACTGACACAGTCCCTTTGACTGTTCAGAGATGTCATATGGTTCAAATGGCTCTGAGCACTATGGGACTTAACATCTGTGGTCATCAGTCACCTAGAACTTAGAACTACTTAAACCTAACTAACCTAAGGACATCACACACATCCATGCCCGAGGCAGGATTCGAACCTGCGACCATAGCAGTCGCGCGGTTCCAGACTGCGCGCCTAGAACCGCTAGACCACCGCGGCCGGCTCAGAGATGTCACTAAACCCGCCCAAAGATGTAAACAACCATGCATGAGCAGCGCCTATTAGATGGAGGTGGTCCGACAGCCGATCATTTCCAGTCATTCCACCAGGTAGGAAGTACACGGCTCGTGTGGTCAGTAGTTCAGTACCGCGGTTCGATCGCGTCCGCCTTGTTACTTTGTGCCAGGAAGGGCTCTCAAACAGGGAAGTGTTCAGGCGTCTCGGAGAGAACCAAAGCGATGTTGTTCCGACATGGAGAGATACAGAGAGACAGGAACTGTCTATGACATGCCTCGCTCAGGCCACTCAAGGGCTACTCCTGCAGTGGATGACCGCTACCTACGGATTATGGCTTGGAGGAACCCCGACGCCAACGCCACCATGTCACATAATGCTTTTCGTGCAGCCACAGGACGTCGTGTTACGACTCAAACTGTGCGCAATAGGCTGAACGACGCGCTACTTCACTCGCAACGCCCATGGCACGGTCCATCTTTGCAGCCACGACACGATGCAGCGTGGTACAGATGGGGCTAACAACATGCCGAAAGGACCGCTCAGGATTGGCATCAATTTCTCTTCACCGATGAGTGTCGCATATGCCTTCAACCAGACAATCGTCGGAGACGTGTTTGGAGGCAACCTGGTCAGGCTGAACGTCTTAGACACACTGTCCAGCGAGTGCAGCAAGGTGGAGGTTCCCTGCTGTTTTGGGGTAGCATTGTATGGGGCCTACGTACTCCGCTGGTGGTCATGGAAGGCGCCGTAACGGCTATGCGATACGTGAATGCCATCCTCCGACCGATAGCGCAAACATGTCGGCAGCATACTAGCGAGGTATTCGTCTTCATGGACGACAATCCGCGCCCCCATCGTGCGCATCTTCTGAATGCCTCCTTCATGATAACGACATCGCTCGACTAGAGTGACCAGCATGTTCTCCAGACATTAGCCCTATCAAACATGCCTGCGATAGACTGAAAAGGGCTGTTTACGGACGACGTGACCCACCAACCAGTCTGAGTGATCTACGCCGAATCTGGACCAACAGTGCCTTGATGAACTTGTGGATAGTATGCCACGACGAATACAGGCATGTATCAATGCAACAGGACGTGCTACTGTGTTATTAGAGGTAGTGTACAGCTATCTGGAGCACCACCTCTGAAGGTCTCGCTGTATGGTGGTACAACATGCAGTGTGTGGTTTTCATGAGTAATGAAAAGGGCGGGAATGATGTTTATGTTGATCTCTATTCCAATTTTCTGCGCATGCTCCGGAACTCTCGGAACCGAGGTGATGCAAACCTTTTTTGGTGTGTGTAATTGCAGAAGTCTGAAAAAGTCTCTTGCTATGAAATATATGACCATCTCTCACCCTCACGACACAAATAAAATTAATATTCAATTTTTCACGGTCATTAATCAATAAAACGTTTTCGGTCGTTTTTAGCCTCATTGGTTTCTCTGGATTACTGCCGGCCGGAGTGGCCGTGCGGTTCTAGGCGCTCCAGTCTGTAACCGAGCGACCGCTTCGGTCGCAGGTTGGAATCCCGCCTCGGGCATGGATGTGTGTGATGTCCTTAGGTTAGTTAGGTTTAATTATTTCTAAGTTCTAGGTGACTGATGACCTCAGAAGTTAAGTCGCATAGTGCTCAGAGCCATTTTAACCAATCTCTGGATTACTTCTACGTAGTTATGGCCTACAGGATGACACAAAAGTCCATTACGATTGAAAACGCACTACCTCACCGAATAATGTAAGCCGAAATGCAAAAATTGACACGCATGCCTGAAATAACATGGGGTTTTATTGAAACCAAAAACGAGTGCAAAAACCGGTGAACCGACGGCGCTGGACAGCAACATGTCAGTGATGCCGCAAGAGAATCTTGTATAAAATGTCAGCGAGTCGCGTGTGAGGCATGCTGATATGTTACAGAACCGCGTCGTCCCTAACCTGGCTGATAAACAGCTGCTGGAAGGATGGCGCTTCATTCCATGTTGCTACATGTGTGAAAGATCACTTGCGCTTATCGTTTGGTGAGGATCGCTTGCTGAACCACCACTTCCGTCATTCCTGGCCTCCCAGGTCGCGAGACTTCAGTCCGTGTGATTATCGGTTGTCGGGTTAGCTCAAGTAGGAAGTCTGTTGCGACCGTCCGATCTCGTTATGGATGAGAGAAAACATTTGACGGCAGTTTCTCACCTCCCTAACTGATATGCTGTAGAGTGCTGTTCACAACATTGTCCTTCCACAACACGTACTGATGACGTACGACGGCTGTACATGTTGAGCATTTGTTATAAAGAACATAGTCTTTGCTAAAAATAAAGTTCTTGTGCTAATTATTGATTTTGTATCATATAAAGCGGCATCTTTCGGTCATTTTGAGCACTTTGTTTGGTTTCAATAGAGCCTCAAGTTATTTCAATCAAGTTTGTCAATTTTTAATTCTCTGCCTACATTATTCCGAGAAATACTGAATTTTCAAATGTTAAGCGACTTTTCTGTTGCGCTGTATAGTGTAGCATAGCAATGTGAAAAGGATTTGCACACCACACTTTCTAGTTATTTATCTGGATCTTTAGTCTTCTGATTGTTCTGAAACAGTCCTACACACATCTGCTAGAGTGAACACATTGCGTAGCCGTATTACGCCACTGTTTTACGTTGCCTTTTGCGTCTCTTTGCCGCTGCTGAGAGGCGGTCTTTGTAGCACTAACTGTAGTCTCTCATTTGGAGAACAGTACAGTGACTCCGCCTCTTCGGCCACCCACGTCCCTGGCAACGGTCTTTGTCATGCATGGCGAGTACTTCCCATTAGGTGCTCCTGGTTGCATCGACTCGAAATAAACCACTAATGAAGGACAAGCACGAGAGGCCGACGAACCTATGCAAGCGCCATCGATCCCGGCTCTCGTAGGCCTCTCGCGTTACAGACAGTAGCTGCAACTCAAAGCATGAACTCGAAAATCCTCATATTTCCTTTTTTCCCCTTTTCCCCCTAAGATTTAACCGCTTCCGCAATCGAATTAAACGCCGGCTGCGCCATTAAATTCAGCGGAACTGCGAAAATGCTGAATAGAGAACATCCCCCGGCTTAAAATTGCATTAGCGCAGCGGCAAATTATTGGCGTTCAAGCCTCGCGCTCGGCTACTAATTAACGTCTGATAGGACTGCGCGAGTTTATACGCCGGCGCGCAGTGCTGCCGCGCCCGTGACGTCACAGCCAGTGAATACTACGCCCCCGCTCTCTCGGCTTCCTTCCGTCTTTTCCATCTCGTTCGGACCAGTATCACAGGTATGTGCGGAGCACGGATATGTGTACCGTTTTACTCGCATTGCTAGGGTATTGAATTTACCCCGTCAGTAGATTTTACGAAACGCTTCGCTGAATATCACTTGTAGTCGTCCCTTACCTTCTGGTGTAACTCAGTTCAACACTCACAAGGTCATTGCTAAAATGTTCCTTGTTATTTACCGCTGGTCATCAAAATATTTATCCATATTCTTCCACTTTACATTTGTAAGTTATTTTTATTTTTTACGTCCACTGATCTACAGGGTATGGACAAAAATATGGAAACACCGCCAGAAGTGCACGCTTGAACAGAAACGCAGATGTTAGCCAAGCTTGCAGGTTGTGCTGTTGTCTTTGACCACAAGCGGTACACGTGCAATGTCCTCAATACATTGCAAGTCTCAGTCGTGTTCTCTATAGTTGTGAGCACATTTTGTCGGAGCTCAGTGCATTCGGACGTGGGCAAACTGTCGCTGCTCAAATCGTGAGTGCTTCCGTAACCAAGTAGTCGAAGTTTTCGTGTTTCAAGAGGCACCGTAACGAAGATTCATACCGCATAGAGAGAAGCGGAAAAACACCATCCGCCAAAGCAACGAGGACGAAAGTGTGTGTTGAGTGATCGTAACGGACGGTCATTGAAGACGACTGTGACGCAAATTACGAGGGCAGTTCAATAAGTAATGCAACATATTTTTTTTTCTGAAACAGGGGTTGTAATATTCAGCATTGAAATACACCAGGTTATTCCCCAATCTTTTAGCTACACAACACTATTTTTCAACGTAATCTCCATTCAATGCTACGGCCTTACGTCACCTTGAAATGAGGGCCTGTATGCCTGCACGGTACCATTCCACTGGTCGATGTCGGAGCCAACGTCGTACTGCATCAATAACTTCTTCATCATCCGCGTAGTGCCTCCCACGGATTGCGTCCTTCATTGGGCCAAACATATGGAAATCCGACGGTGCGAGATCGGGGCTGTAGGGTGCATGAGGAAGAACAGTCCACCGAAGTTTTGTGAGCTCCTCTCGGGTGCGAAGACTTGTGTGAGGTCTTGCGTTGTCATGAAGAAGGAGAAGTTCGTTCAGATTTTTGTGCCTACGAACACGCTGAAGTCGTTTCTTCAATTTCTGAAGAGCAGCACAATAAACTTCAGAGTTGATCGTTTGACCATGGGGAAGGACATCGAACAGAATAACCCCTTCAGCGTCCCAGAAGACTGTAACCATGACTTTACCGGCTGAGGGTATGGCTTTAAACTTTTTCTTGGTAGGGGAATGGGTGTGGCGCCACTCCATTGATTGCTGTTTTGTTTCAGGTTCGAAGTGATGAACCCATGTTTCATCGCCTGTAACAATCTTTGACAAGAAATTGTCACCCTCAGCCACATGACGAGCAAGCAATTCCGCACAGATGGTTCTCCTTTGCTCTTTATGGTGTTCGGTTAGACAACGAGGGACCCAGCGGGAACAAACCTTTGAATATCCCAACTGGTGAACAATTGTGACAGCACTACCAACAGAGATGTCAAGTTGAGCACTGAGTTGTTTGATGGTGATCCGTCCATCATCTCGAACGAGTGTGTTCGCACGCTCCGCCATTGCAGGAGTCACAGCTGTGCACGGCCGGCCCGCACGCGGGAGATCAGACAGTCTTGCTTGATCTTGCGGCGATGATGACACACGCTTTGCCCAACGACTCACCGTGCTTTTGTCCACTGCCAGATCACCGTAGACATTCTGCAAGCGCCTATGAATATCTGAGATGCCCTGGTTTTCCGCCAAAAGAAACTCGATCACTGCCCGTTGTTTGCAACGCACATCCGTTACAGACGCCATTTTAACTGCTCCGTACAGCGCTGCCACCTGTCGGAAGTCAATGAAGCTATACGAGACGAAGCGGGAATGTTTGAAAATATTCCACAAGAAATTTCCGGTTTTTTCAACCAAAATTGGCCGAGAAAAAAATGTGTTGCATTACTTATTGAACTGCCCTCGTAAGAAAGCGACAGCTGCAAAAATCACTATAGAGCTGAATGACGCACTCGCGAACACTTTCAGCACCAAAATAAAACGAAGGGAGCTCCATAAGCTGGGGACCGCACGGCGTGTTGGAATTCTACAGCCACTCAGCAGTGGTGCAAATATCCGCAATAGGAAGACGTGATGTCGAAGCCGTAACACGTGCGCTATGGAGCAATGGAAGAAAGTCATTCGTTCGTACGAGTGTTGTTTCACACTGTAGCCAACTTCTGGCCGAGTTTACGTACTGTGAGTGATCCATGGCGGGGGTTCGGTGATGATTTGGGAAGTCATATCGTGGTATCGCAAAGGGACCACGGTTACTCTGCAAGGATTATATGACCATTTTGGCTGATGAGGTCCGTCCCATGGTGCAGTTTTGCTGAGAAACAGATAAAATTCTGGTCATACGTAAAATCACCGACGGGGCGATGGCTTGTCTCCAGTCACTCGTCAACCAGTCTGGGGTGACAAGAAAAGATAGCAAAAGGAAAGTGAACTTTTAAATTTCACGTTTAAGAAATAATTCAGGCAGAAGGATAGTACAAACATACGGTCCCTTAATTGTCGGATAGTCTCCATGTTGGAGGACTCAGTTAGAGACATAGACATCCACGGCGTACAGAAGGAACTTAAGGAGTTGCAAGCATACAAGTCGACAGGTCCAGATGAAATCCCATATCAGTTTTACAGAGAACTTTACAGCACTTCCTCCTTTCATAGACAACGTTTATCGTGAATCTTTCGCCCAGAGTGAAGTCCCAAGCGACTGGAAAAAAAGGTACAGATGACACTTGAATACAAAAAAGGTAAATATACGGACCCACATAGTTACACCAATATCATTTATATCAGTTTGCTGCAGAGGTCTTGAATACATCCTGGGTTCGAATGTATTAAATTTACTTGAGGCAGAAATGCTTCTGTCGAAAAGTCGTTTTCGAAAACATCGCTTTTTATCACATAATATCAGGGGAACCATGGATGGAGAGTAACAGCAGATACCATATTCCTGGATTGCCGAAACGCGTGTGTCACGTTGCCCCACTGCAGACTGATGACGAACATTCGAGCGTGCAGACTAGGTTCCTTAAGTGGAAGTGGCTAGAAGACTTCTTAAGTAATATAACCTAGTACGTTGTCCTCGACAGCGAGTTTTCATCCAAAGCAAGTGTATTCTTAGGAGTACTCCAGTGTGATAGGATCGTCCTTATTCTCTTTACACATAAATGATCTGACGGACAGGGTTTGCAGCAACTTACGGCTGCTTGCTGCCGACCCTGGTACGGTGAGGTGTCGTCATTGAGTGATTGTTAGAGAATACAGAATGACTTAGGCAGAATTACCAGAGGTTGAAAATACCGCTTCAGTTGTAAAGTTCTTTTACAATCACATGACCGATTTCGGGCTCTTATACGCCCATCTTGGTGCTGTGACCCCCGAGCGCCGCGGTTGACGTGTGCAGGAGCGGTGTGCTACCTACGAGCACAGAATATGACTCCCACCTGAAGATGGGCGTATAAGAGTCCGAAACCGGTCATGTGATAATAAAAGAACTTTACAACTGAAGCGGTATTTTCAACCTCTGGTATAATGCTCAGTTGCGGATGTTCCTCCAACAGGATTGTTTGTTAGACAGAATTTTTAGCTGCTGTGATGACAAACAGCTTGCTTCATATGTAGAAAAATGCAAGCTAATGTGGATGAGAAGGAAAACACAATCTTGTAACGTTAGAATACAGCATTAATTAAATACCTAGGTATAACGCTACAAAGCGATATGAAATGGAACGACCACGTCAAGTTGATAGTAGAGACTTCGTTTTATGAGGAGAATTTTAAGAAAGCGTAGCTCATCTATGAAGATGACGGCGCATAGTACACTGGTGTGACCCATTCTTGAGTATTTCTCAAGTGTTTGGGATCCTCACGAGGACGGATTAAAGAAAGACATTGAAGCAATTCAGAGGCGTGTTGCTAGATTTGTGACCGGTAGGTTTGGTCAGAAAGCAACTATTATGGAGGTACTTCGTGAACGCAAACAGGAGGAAGGAAGACAACGTTCTTTTGATGAAACACTATTGATGAAATTTAGAGAACCGACATTTTAGGCCGACTGGAGGACGATTCTGCTGCCGCCAACTCGCATTTCAAGTAAGGACCACGAAGATAAGATGAGATAAACGAGGTTTCGCACGGATGGTTCTAGACAGTCGTTTTTCTTTGGCTCTATTTGCAAGTGGAACTAAAAAGGGAATAACTGGTGGTAGTACGTGGTACTCTTCGTCATGCACCGTACGGGGACTTACGGAGTATGTACTCGTATATATATATGATGTCGGTGCAGAATGTTTGTTCGCCAATGGTAATGCTGCATTCCGAGACAGGGCACCCGCTCACACACCTTGCATCGTTCAAAAATGGTTCAAATGGCTCTGAGCACTATGGAACTTAACATCTGAGGTCATCAGTCCCCTAGAACTTAGAACTACTTAAACGTAACTAACCTAAGGACACGTCCATGCCCGAGGCAGGATTCGAACCTGCGACCGTAGCGGTCGCTCTGTTCTGGACTGAAGCGCCTAGAACCGCTCGGCCACACCGGCCGGCTTTTCAAGCATATCTAGACACACATACTAGTGACACTTTTCTCCTTGAACAACCAATCTCAATAAAGTTCTTCTGTCAAGAGTAAATTGTAGGCCTGCTCAGAGATTCTTTAGCGCATTCGGTGCGAAATTTATGCGGAACAGTTGTTGCAAAGTTCGTTTCATGAAACCAAAAACGACAGCGAGCAGGCGCCGCACCAGTGAAAGTAGCCATTTTAACTGCCCCTCCTAGTGATAGATGGGGTACTAATACACTATGTGAATGAAACATGAGGTTGTCAGCTGCAAAATGACACGTTTTTCTTTAATTACTCGAAAACCGTGTAAGTATCAAATTTAAATACACTAAAGTTCCGGTTCATTTTTTCTGTAGGAATAATAAATGGTTCAAATGGCTCTGAGCACTATGGGACTTAACTAATAAGGTCATCAGTCCCTTAGAACTTAAAACTACTTAAACCTAACTAACCTAAGGACATCACACACATCCATGCCCGAGGCAGGATTCGAACCTGCGACCGTAGCGGTCTCGCGGTTCCAGACTGTAGCGCCTAGAGCCGCTAGGCCACCCCGGCCGGCTAGGAATAATAGTTTACACGTAGCGAGCGAGAGAAAATCTCCCCTGTGGTTTTTGAAGACATCGCAGGCTGCATAAAACTTACCGGTAGCTGACAAGTGCGAGAATTATTGCACAATCAGCATAACAGAAGATGGAAAAGAAAACTGAGGATGTGTTGCATGACGAACAATTTGGCTTTATGAAAGGTAAAGACATCAGAGATGATATTCTGACGTTGCAGTTGATAATGGAAGCAAGACTAAAGAAAAATCAATACACGTTCATACAATTTGTTACTGGAAAAAGCGTTCGACAATGTGAAACGGTACTAGATGTTCAAAATTCTGAGAGAAATAAGTATAAGCTATAGGAAGAGACGGGTAGTATACAACATGTGCAAGAGTCAAGAGCGAATAATAAGAGTGGACAATCAAGAGCGAAGGCCTCGGATTAATAAGGGTGTAACAGGGATGTAATCTTTCGCCCCTGCTGTTGAATCTGTACATCGAAGAAACAACGATGGAAATAAAAGAAAGATTCAGGAGTGGAATTAAAATTCAAGGTGAAAGAATGTCAGTGATACAATTCGCTGATGACATTGCTATTCTGAGTGGAACACAGAAAAGCACAATTTGAAGAGCAAAAATAAGAGAACACATTAACATAGCACTGAAGATAATATCTCGTTAATCGCAAGCGCAGCTGCGAAATACTTGGTGCAAATCTACATGCATGCCACAACTGTTTTACTGTACAACAATGAAAGACTGCAACTACAAAGGAGATTCTCTCTACAATTACGCGCTAGCAATAAACAAAAGCTACACTAATTACACAAACTACAAGAAAAAAATCAGAAGATTCCAGTGAGGTATCCTCGGCTAAGGGTCGACATATAAAACGTCCCCTTAGAAAAATTATACATGACTGTGCTTAAACTGAAACACAGTATTTTTAGCGCAACGCAATCTGACTTTCAAAAATCCCTACAAAATAATGGCCCTGACTAACATTAACCTATACCTTTCACAAATCACTTACCTCACCAAAAATCTTCGTTACTCGAACTACTGCAATACAGCGAGCGCCACTACTGCCAGCTAAATAAAAGATTCAAACTACTGAAGGCACTAACTACTGATAGGCATAGTTAGCAAATGAAAGATTTTGATAGAGAACAAACAATGTATTTACCTTAATAGTCATAATATATATAGCAGTTCATGACATCCATTCGTACAAATGTACTGTTTCTGATGGACACACCTCCAGATTATCCATTCTCAAAAATCCGCTATCTCATTTCCCCACATCCACCACTGCTGGCGGCCCGCCTCCAACTGCGCAACGCTATGCGCTGTTCACATCCAGCTGCCCAACACTACAATGGCAGACAACAATGCAAACTAGCCACAGACTGCACACAGCACAGCCAGTGATTTTCATACAGAGCGCTACGTAACGTTGCCAATAAGAAAACATAGACAGCCTACTTATATAGCCCCCATGCTCCCTACAAAAAATTTTACAAATTGTTTTGGGCAGTGGCCAATACAGATTTGAAAAATTTTTTCATAATTACAATAACAAAGAAATCAAATGCACACACTTACTGATACAATGTTGGTCAAAAGCTAAAATTTTCTCACAGTCCATAAAGACAGTCCTGATCATTCATCACAGTAAAATTGCAGTGTTGTTTTTTTTTCTCGAAGTATGGCAGTAAAAGAGAATGCACACGGAAATAGTGGATTTCCATGCAGCCTTGAAGAAGTAGTGTTGTCCTTCCAATGGAAAGACAGTGCTGATTCTTGACATGCAGACAGGTAATGGGCCACAACAGAGCAAACCAACAGCAGAGACAGTCGAAGTTTTGAAGAATATTGGTAGGTAGGTCATCAAAGAGCAGACCCACTGTAGTCCTGGTAGAGAGTATGGTATTGGTGAGTCATCAAAGGTGCAGATCCACTGCAGTCCTTGTAGAGACAGCCAGCAGCCATCTGTTGCGACTGTGCAGATGCACAATTACCATCGAAGAGTCTTGCGGAGAATCTAGCAAGTCCATAAACCACCACTTGTCCACTCACAAAAAATTTGTTTGAAATGTCCTTACAACCAGCAATGCTGTTATCCAGTTCCTTGCTGAATTATTAACACACGTGCAAACACTATCAGTCCCTACTTCTCACATATTGTCCACATACTATGACCAACAGAAACGTGTGCAGTGAAATGTAACTTACAAGTTACTTAATTTGATGAACTGGTATCAATTACAATTTTATGACATAAGAATACAATAACAAAGGTACAAAATACATCATTAAAGAACATAACAGTACAGACAACATTTGTAGTACCACAGGCTTTAGAAAAGAATAGAAATAAACATATACAACAGTGTTACAGGAATCATGACACAAGTACATACATAAAAGATCAGAATAACTTTCGAAACATCAACTTCACACATGATCATTAAAACAAAACAGAATAAATAATGTTTAAACGTCTTTACAAAGTAAATAATATATTATCAAAAAATTCTACAAGGTAAATCTTATTAGCAAACTCATAAAGACAGGAAAAACACAAATTCACATAGCGTAATAACACAAAAATACAGGACAGTGTTTGTTTTCAGTGTGACATTTGGTACTGCAGTCCACCCCAAACCTTCATTCGATATATCTTTCCTCTTATTTCAACAAAAATTCTATCCAAGCATGCTTTCTGTATTTATATGTTCACACATTTCTTACCTCGTTATTTATTTTCCATTATCTTACCTCATCATTTATTGCCAAGAAAATCCTACCTAAACCTGTTGTCCCTAAACCCTACTTTTTTCGTTCATATCCTCTTTCAAAATACTTTTTTGGCCAAACCATTTTCTTATAGCTTCTCAATGCATTTCTTCCAATTCATCACAGCTTGTTCTCTTATATGGCCTACCCCATCTTAAGCTAACTTAAATCTACTGAGCTCAGATGCTAAACTAAGGGACGAGGCAATGCAGCAGTGCAAAACAATTAACACAAACAGCAATGACAAAAAAAAATGCAAATTGGCAAAGCAAGCAGCAATATTACAAGTAATATAAGGCAGTGAGCAGCAAACAAGAAAAATAAATCAGTAGTAAAACTGGCTTAACAGAGTAATGTAAAGTGAAATTTAGTAGCACTATGCCTGGCAAACAGCAGCAGCAAATGCAATAACTTATATCTAAACATGAAATAGCTTTAGCAGAAAAAATATTACAGTAAAAATGGTCATGTTTAATACCTATGTCACATCTTAACACTAGAGTGATGCATCACAAAATCTTACTCTGCAAGAAAGTTACCAAGTTGTTAAAAAAATTATTTATGCAATTCCTGTGAAGGGAAATGTCTATTTGTGCTCTCTTTTCTAAGAAAGTACATCATAAACGTATTCTTTACTGGGTCTGTAGACAGAAAATAGTGATATTAGTACATCTATTAAATTTTATTTTAACCAATGCCGCAGTGCAGCTAGAAACTAGATATTAAACGAAATTAGCAAATATATATATATATATATATATATATATATATATATAAAGCAACATATGAAACGTCATTCACTAGGCAAATGGCGTCTCCAAAGGCAAAAAAAAATCTCTCAACTAGAAAGACAATAGATGTAAAATGTTTCTCATCATTTCATTAGGCATTTTAGTAAATATCGTAAATTAAGAGCTCCACAGTGTAATCATATATTTTTAAGTTTGAGCGTGTCGTATTTAGGATGCTTTCTACAAAGAAATGTCAATAGTGAGGATAACGGCCTCCTTTTTTCTCCACCTGTGCCTCTGAAAGGCACACACTAATGGCTTTTTTCCAGGCGACTGTCGCGCAGCTGGGTGCCCACGATGCATTACGTGAAGGTCATTTAACTTTCTTACCGAAGTATTTACAACACCAGTTTGCACTACAGTCACAGTCTCATATTAAAAATTTCACAGGTCGAGAATTTGCGTTGCAAATGTGTAGAAACAAAATCCTGTGAATATAACAGTGTCCAAAAAATTTTCGCCAGCTTTGTGATACATTCACGCGTTTACACACATTTCATAACTGTTAAGGTACGATTCTTGGTTTCCAACATTCTTTTTCACTAGTCAGAGTCCCTCACCACTACTCATTATTCTTTACCTTAATACACATATACATATTTGTCGACACTTCTTCAATATTTCATCATAATAAATATGTAGCATAATCAAATTCCTCATATAACATCAGCTTATTGATCATAAACATACCTCAACAGCATAATACACATTGTCATCATAATAATAACATCATAACACCTCAGTCAAATCTCAAAAACGTCATAGCTTTCTGCAATAATGTCAAAACCTAAATAAAAAACCTCTGCTCATTTCAACAGTGTCATCTACCTCCTACATACTTTAAAAATCATGATCCCATACCAAATACATTATTCAGAGCTTTCATAGTATCACAATGGTTCCGAAAAAATACGAACAGTTCACAAAGTACAGACGAAATACAATTTCATAAGTGTGAAGTTATCCATCTGTGTAATTGCGTAAACATATGTCACTGATGTAGTAAGAAAATGTTTGTTTCTCTGTTAAATAATCAGATAGCTGTGTAATTTGTCTGTTAGAGAAATATGGTACCGATGTGTAAAGTTGTATAAGCAAATACCATATTAGCTAGGGCTCCTTGTGCTTGCCAAACACATGGTACACAAAGTATGCGTGTACCCCCTGAGGATTAATGTAATTATACCCTCAGGTGTTACAGATTACAGCAATGTAATGAAATGTATTACAGAAAACCTTTGTATCATTGTACTTCAAATATCTTTAAAAATAAATGTTTTGAGTACAAAATTAATCACTCAAATACGTGTACTGTAGCACTAAACTGTGCGTCCTGTTGTAAGATAATCTCTGTGGAAGTGTCGTAGTTATCGTCCTCCGAAATCTAAGTTCTACAGAAGTCAATGTACTTATCTCATGATAAACAAAAGTGAAATGCCCTGCGTATAGATATCTTAGTTTTTACGCTTATTGCCGTGATGAAGAAAGTACTGTGCTGTAACGTATTGTTGTGCTGCGGAAAAGGCTGTCTCATTGTAGCTATACCACAAAAGTTACTACTAAAACATGTTTTACTTTCCAGAATAATTAAGAAAAACTGTGCAGATATAAAACAGAAACACCGCAAAAGCAACATTGTAAATTGTCACTCATTAGTAGTGTCGTGATAAAATCGTGTAGCTGTCACATAAACTAACCACTGTGTCATCTGGTATCACACAGAAAGTACTTTAAATCCAGAATGTATTTTCAAGTAAACCAAAATGTTG
Source organism: Schistocerca serialis cubense (assembly GCF_023864345.2). Classification (NCBI taxonomy): domain Eukaryota; kingdom Metazoa; phylum Arthropoda; class Insecta; order Orthoptera; family Acrididae; genus Schistocerca; species Schistocerca serialis. The sequence continues at coordinate 532,543,529 of NC_064639.1, read as the reverse complement.
CATTAAAATCTCATTAGCAGTACTGGTAAATGTCCTAAGTATCTGAGCCTTATAGTCGTTACGTAATCGTGCAACTAACAAGCAAGAATGTACACACACAATAACACTGTGTCGTCTGTTCACAATAACAATGCATTCGTAATTTCTGTTTAAATAAGTTCTCTTGGTTCTTGACTGAATAGCTAACTTTAAAACATTGTTGCATGTTAACAGTTTCTAAGTCTCACAAAGCATACTAGTAATGTAAAGTGAAAAGTTATATGGCAAAGACAAAGTTAAAAAGCAGATTATCTTTCAATAAACGGTTTCACATGTGAAATGTGGTGTAAACCTATACTCTTCCTAGTACGCAGAGTTTCAAGTTCAATGCAATTATCATGCGGTATACGTCGGTAAAGAATACTGGAATTTTTCTCAAGGTTAGCCTCTATGTTATTTTTCTCTGAGCCAGCCGGCGTACGTGGCTGCCTGTGGTGCGAGTTATTGTCTGTCTCTTCGTTGGCGTGCGTCGTTATTGGGATTAGGAGACCTAACTTCTACAAATTCACCTTGTCAAGAGGGCCCCGCCCTGTTTGAATCCTGCCAGTTCTGATGCAATTCAGGTCTGTCGTTACGATCATATCGTCTGTCGTCATGTCGGTAGATTCCATAGTTTCTTTCTTGTCGTCATGTGGTGGAGAATTTCTCCCTGAATCGCAACTGCACTCTGGACCATTTCGTCTAAAGTAATTCTGTCTCCCTTGATAATAATTATTTTGGTTCCCATATTGTCTGTTTCTCTGATTGTCTCTGTGATAGTCACTACCGCGGAGAGGTGATCTTTCCCTGTAATTATTACTACTCTGCCAACTGTTGTCATACGGGTGGTGTCTGTTTTGGTCACGATTTGTGTTGTGAGAATAGCCTTGTCGTTTCCAGTTATTGTTTCTTTCATCGCGGAATTGTGACGGATCTGACCTGTAATTGTTGTGTTCCTGTTTCCACGTTCCGCGATTGTCAGTGTCGATTTCCAATTCTTGTAACAGTCCCTGAAAAGCTTCAATGTCATCTTTGCAACGTCCTGCCAAAATAATATGTCGTAAACGTTCAGGTAGTTTGATTAAGAAAATGCAGATGAGTTCTGAGGGGCTGTATGGGTTTGACAGGTACTGATTCTTGTGCAACATGTCTTCAAAATATTTCACAAGACTGGAAAATTCAGATTGTTCGAAATGTTTCATCATTATGATGCTATGTTTTACTCGGTCTTGTGTAGCTTGAGATCAATATACTGAGAGAAAGGCATGATAAAATTCTTCTTCACTATGTTAATCGTGAATGGCCGATCGCATTCTTACAGCTGGTTCATTCTCTAAATAGCCACACTTAAATTCTAATCTGTGCTCTAATGACCAGTTGAGAGGAAAACAATGAGAGAATTGATGGAGCCACGCTTGTGGATGAATGTCGTTGCCAGAATTCTTAAATGTTTTGAATTTACGTGTAGTAATGAACAGCTTATAGACAAAATCATTGTGTCGGCGAGTAGCATATCGGTCATTGTTACGTCGTGTCGGCGGTTCCATCTCAAAATTTGGTGCACCTTGCCTATTTCTTTCATAATTTCCGAAATGCCCTGTGTTATTATTTTGTGGCTTTTCCGTATTTCTAAGTCCCTCTTCCCGTGTTGGAGTGCGAGTGTCCTCTGAAATATGTAAGTTTTGTTTTACTTCTGCCAACTGATCTTGTACTTCCTGGATTTCTCTTTTGTACTGTGTATTGATTTGATTTTGATTTTGTTTGAATTTTCTAATTTGTTCATACTCTTCAGTGTCAGTGAAGGCTACAGGTCTTGCTTCATTCAGATCATCATCTACCTTTGTAGATAAGTTAGTGAACTGATCTGAAAGTTCGGCTACTTTATCCGATAGTGAAATTATTTCCTCTGTGTGTTTTTCTGAACAAGTACAGAGTGTCCATTTGTGTTGAAATCGTATCTACTGTGTCCTTTAAGTTTTCCTGAGTTTTTGCAAGTTGCGTAACCGAATCGGTAGATGCAACTGAGTCAATTTTAGCTTGCAAGGTCTCATGATTTTCATGAACAATAGTTTGCAGTTCTTTTATGGCTGCTTCGTGATTCTGTAATGCATTTTCACGCCGCGAAAAAATAGGTTGAAAATGCTCACAAATTTGTGTTCCTATGTCAGTACAGACTTTTTGACATTTCGATTCAATGTTATGTAACTCAGTAGTTAAATCTTCACGTGTTTGTTCAAGCGTGGTGTCTAACTTCCGAAGATTTTGTTCCATTGTGTCTAACTTTTGAAGATTTTGTTCCATCGTGTCTAACTTTTGAAGATTTTGTTCCATTGTGTCTAACTTTTGAAGCTTTTGTCCCATTTGTTGCATTAATTGTAATAACAATGGACTGGTGTCTGAAACATGTTCCTCAGTGCTATTCGGCAATGCATTTGAACCGGCAATATTCGCATTTGCAAAAGCAGGTAATGTGTCTTGACTTATTTGAGAAAACGGTGAGGACGCAAAACCTGAATCTACAGTATTTGCAAGATTGTGCCCCGTCATTTCGGATTCCTGAGGCGAGCTGTTGCCGACCGATCGATCGATAATGCTTTCCTGTTCACTATTTGTTTCACTGTCTACGCCATTATTTGCAGCCCGCTCCATTTCCCTATGCACAATTACCAAATTACTACTTTGAACATTAGTTAATTCATTACTCGGCGGCGCTAACACACTGCTTTCGTCTTCACTATCATTTCTCAGTTTACCTTGGAGCCTAGTATTACGTGTTTCACACGCCATTATTGTCACAATATTTCACACGATAACACAGAAAAGCACAATTTGAAGAGCAAAAATAAGAGAACACATTAACATAGCACTGAAGATAATATCTCGTTAATCGCAAGCGCAGCTGCGAAATACTTGGTGCAAATCTACATGCATGCCACAACTGTTTTACTGTACAACAATGAAAGACTGCAACTACAAAGGAGATTCTCTCTACAATTACGCGCTAGCAATAAACAAAAGCTACACTAATTACACAAACTACAAGAAAAAAATCAGAAGATTCCAGTGAGGTATCCTCGGCTAAGGGTCGACATATAAAACGTCCCCTTAGAAAAATTATACATGACTGTGCTTAAACTGAAACACAGTATTTTTAGCGCAACGCAATCTGACTTTCAAAAATCCCTACAAAATAATGGCCCTGACTAACAATAAACTATACCTTTCACAAATCACTTACCTCACCAAAAATCTTCGTTACTCGAACTACTGCAATACAGCGAGCGCCACTACTGCCAGCTAAATAAAAGATTCAAACTACTGAAGGCACTAACTACTGATAGGCATAGTTAGCAAATGAAAGATTTTGATAGAGGACAAACAATGTATTTACCTTAATAGTCATAATATATATAGCATTTCATGACATCCATTCGTACAGATGTACTGTTTTTGATGGACACATCTCCAGATTATCCATTCTCAAAAATCCGCCATCTCACTTCCCCACATCCACCATTGCTGGCGGCCGCCTCCAACTGCGCAACGCTATGCGCTGTTCACATCCAGCTGCCCAACACTACAATGGCAGACAACAATGCAAACTAGCCACAGACTGCACACAGCACAGCCAGTGATTTTCATACAGAGCGCTACGTAACGTTGCCAATAAGAAAACATAGACAGCCTACTTACAAAGTGAAGAAGATTTACATGATATGCTGAATGGAATGAATAGTCTAATAAGTACAGAGTATGGACTGAGAGTAAATCGAAGAAGGACGAAAATAATGAGACGTAGTAGAAATGAGAACAGCGAGAAAATTAACATGAGGGTTGATGGACATGAAGTAGATGAAGTTAAGGAATTCTCCTACCTAGGCAGCAAAATAACCAGTGGCGGACGAAGTAAGAAGGACATAAAAAGCTGACTAGCACTGTCAAAAAGGACATTCCTAGCCAAGAAAAGTCTACTAATATCAAACATAGGCCCCAACTTGAGGAAGAAATTTTTGAGAATGTTCTTTTGGAGGTAGTGAAACATGGACTATCGGAAAACTGGGACAGAAGAGGATCAAAGCATTTGAGATGTTATGCGACACACGAATGTTGAAAATTAGGTTGGCTGATAAGGTAAGGAAGGAGGAGGTACTGCGCAGAATTGGTGAGGAAAGGAATGGTGTGGGAAACACTGGCAAGGAGTAGGGACAGGATGATAGAACATCTGTTAAGACACCAGGTAATGACTTCCATGGTTCTAGAGGGAACTGTAGAGGCAAAAGCTGTAGAGGAAGACAGAGGTTTAAATACATCTACTGAAGTGTCGGCAGAAGTGCCAACACCGTGTTGTTTGAGGAAGCCGAAATGCACGCTATAAGCTCACGCAGGATGGCGTGAGGTCTGAAATAGGATACGGAATGAATGCTATAAAGAAAAGTACGTAGCTGCTGGAATACTTAACTTTAATCCATCATTTGTATACATCGTTCTTGATGAGACATGTTTCATACGATAACTATCAATTGCTATGGCGCCTTGCTAGGTCGTAGCCATTGACTTAGCTGAAGGCTATTCTAACTATCTTCTCTGCAAATAAACGAGGCTTCGTCAGTGTTGCATCGCTAGCTAAGTCGTCCGTACAACTGGGGCTAGTGCTAGTAAGTCTGTCGAGACCTGCCGTGTGGTGGCGCTCGGTCTGCTATCACTGACAGTGGCGACACGCGGGTCCGACATGTACTAATGGACCGCGGCCGATTTAAAGCTACCACCTAGCAAGTGTGGTGTCTGGCGGTGACACCACATCTACCAAATAATTTTTAAAAAAAGTGGGGGGGGCGGGCAGTTGTATGAGGTAACTGTATGAGGTCAAGTTGGCGATTTTTTCTTCTGACAAGGGAACTCCCCCATCGCACGCCCCTCAGATTTAGTTATAAGTTGGCACAGTGGATAGGCCTTGAAAAACTGAACACAGATTACTCGAGAAAACAGGATGAAGTTGTGTGGAACTATGAAAAAAATAAGCAAAATATAAAAACTGAGTAGTCCATGTGCAAGATAGACAACTTCAAGGAGAGTGTGAGCTCAGGGACGCCGTGGTCCCGTGGTTAGCGTGAGCAGCTGCGGAACGAGAGGTCCCTCGAGTGAAAAGTTTATTATTTTATTTTCAGACAATTATTTTGCGAAGCTGCACACGTACACAGAGCAGTATTGTTTACGTGATCGTGTGTCAATTATCAAAGTTCAGGCACTCACACATAATCAACTTCGCTCTCTAAAATTCCAGGACATGTTCAGATTTGATTGGACATATGCAGGATTGGACGGTCTACACATGGAAAAAATTGAAAACGTTAAAAACATATGTTTTGATAGATCACAGGGAAAACTGTGCGACTGTGAAACCGTTGCATTCATTTGTTGCAGTTTATGTGACAAACTCTTATGTTTTCATCACTTTTTTGGGAGTGATAATCACATCCACAAGAAAACCTAAATCGGGCAAGGTAGAAGAATCTTATTACCCATTCGCCAAGTGTACAAGTTAGGTGGGTCGACAACATATTCCTGTCATGTGACGCACATGCCGTCACCAGTGCGTATAGAATATATCAGACGTGTTTTCCTGTGGAGGAATCGGTTGACCTATGACCTTGCGATCAAATGTTTTCGGCTCCCATTGGAGAGGCACGTCCATTCGTCTACTAATCGCACGGTTTTGCGGTGCGATCGCAAAACACAAGACACTAAACTTATTACAGTGAACAGAGACGTCAATGAACGAACGGACAGATCATAACTTTGCGAAAAAAAAAAGAAAGTAAACTTCTCACTAGGGGGAAGATTTGAACTAAGGACCTCCCGTTTCGCAGCTACTTACGCTAACCACGGGACCACGGCGCTCCTGAGCTCATACTGTCCTTGATGTTGCCTATCTTGCGCATGGACTACTCAGTTTGCATATTTTGCTTTTTTTTTTTTTCATAGTTCCACACAACTTCTTCCTGTTTTCTCGATTGATCTGTGTTCAGTTTTTCAAGGCCTATCCACTGTGCCAACTTATAACTAAATCTGAGGGGGAGCGATGGGGAGGTTCTCTTGTGAGTAGCTTCCAGCTCTTGTAGCTGCTATTTGCTCTTCGAATTGCAATTACTCTCGATACCTGCAGGCGGTCACAGAACTGCCAGACTGCATTAGAGAATTACTTTGTTAATAGGTGCCCTGCCCTCAGCTGGTGTGACGTGCGCAGCAGCAGTAAGGCTGCGCTATGCGCCGTGCGGCCCACTTTGCCAGTATTACTGGGCCGCGACGTGCCGTGCCGCTGCGTGCTGACGAGGGCGAGGGTGGGCGTGTCGTCGCGTGACCAGAGGCTCTGGCGTCGCCGCGTCTGTTGCGCACTGCGGCAGGGACGACGCCGCGACGGCTGTTACGTGTTGCGGACAGCACGCTGCCGGCCAAACTCTGCTCCCTCCGCCGGTCCCAACTTAACAACAGCAACGCAAAATAAAGACGGGATTAGTCAAATGGCTGGTTCAAATGGCTCTGAGCACTATGCGTCTTAACTTCTGAGGTCATCAGTTGCCTAGAACTTAGAACTAATTAAACCTAGCTAACCTAAGGACATCACACACATCCATGCCCGAGGTAGAATTGAGCCTGCGACCGTAGCGGTCGCTCGGCTTCAGACTGTAGCGTCTAGAACCGCACGGCCACTCCGGCCGGCGGGATTAGTCGACCACAAAATTGTAGCACCTGGCAGTGAGGACACTTCGGTCGGCTTATCGTGAGTTTTTATCGCGATATTTCAGGCAAACACGTTGAACCATTTGATATTATATGCACAACTGTCTTGAAATCATTCACTGTGCGATGCACTTTCCTTAGTCACCGCTGTACTCGTTTATTGTAACGTCACCGCGTGTTTCAGATAATGGCCACGGGAGGCCAAGTGCAGTAGTATCGTGATCGGGCGGTACTGCTAGTTTCCTCTATTGAACTTCGTGAGAACCACGATGTGCTCAAGCCTAATGCACGTTAGGAATAATTCGATACTGGTGGGTGTCGATTATTTCATTTGCAAACAATAGCTTTATTATAAGAGTACATGAAGATACCATCTTCATATACAGTCAAGGCTAACAGGCCATTGATCTTCTTCTTCTGTGCTGGATGCACACGCATTGCTCGAACTCTTACGGGACACGGTAAGACTGTCTGCCGCGAGTAATGAGTGTAACGGGCAGGGGCACTACGAATGTAGTGTGTGGACATTAACTTCGGAGTGTGGGTCTGACGGGGAGCATGCAAGGGATAAATCCCTGCAGTCGCACTATTCTCTGTGCCCTCGGTGGCTGAGCTGGATAGAGCGTCTGCCATCCTGGCTTCTAGTCCCGGTCTGGGCACACATTTTCAACGGTCCCCGTTGATGTATATCAAAGCCTGTCGGCAGCTTAAGGTTGCAGCCCTCTGCCGCTAGACGACACCGAATTGGAGTGCGTAGCATGGCAGCATGTACCGTAACCATGACGATGCATGAGAAGAAACAGCGAGTTGTGAACTGTAAGAGTTGTCCACGCACTCACCATTACACTGCCGGTCGACCGCACACGAGCGCTGCGACATCTGCAATAGTCCCAACTTGGCCCTATCCGATTTTCACGTTTCCAGGACTTAAAGGACACCTCCTAGGACATCAGTTTGATAGAGGTGAAGCGGAGCAAGCAGAGGTGAGGTTGTGACTCCGTCAAAAATGTCAAACATTCTACAGTGACGTATCAACAAATTGGTCTCTCGTTGGGAGAAATGTGTTGGACGCCAGTGCAACTATGCTGAGAAATAAATATGTAGAAATGAAAAATAAAGATGTATATTGTTAATAACATTTGCTTTGTTTAAAAAGCTTTAAGAGTTTTCACATAAAAAATTTGAGTTTCCAGACAAAAAATTCGGAGGCATTACTTCTTAGCATGCCCTCCTATGTAAATGTCATATTTTGTGCAGCGCTGCTTTCATTGGACATTATTATTTTAATTTTTAAGTTAATGAACAAGAAAGATAAATTTGTAAATTTTGTAAAACTGTTCACATTCCCACTAAATTATGGCATATTTACGTAATAAATTCATATAAAGTTAATTTAAGTAGTATCGTTACCACAGACGCAAACAATTACAAATAGATTCTTGGCCTACAATTTAACCCTCTCTGATCTTTCAATCTTTCACACTTGGTGTGAAGAGTACGTGTAAGGAGTCTTGTAAAGTCGGCTGAAAAAGTCGGAAATGTTTGTGAAGTCGTATCGAAGAGTGAGAATGCGTAGCTCACGTATGCAGGCGGAAATAACTTTACTGCAGATGTTGTACAAGCGACAGTAAAAAATTACCGTCTGAGGGCGTTGCTATAGCATATACGCAACGCAGAGCGACTCCGATGCGTCTATGTAAGAACAGACATGTAGGCAAGAGATTAGTGTGGTATTCGTGCCTTTCTGACGTAGAAAATTTCATGCGGGAACGTAAACTGTTACCAAATTAGTCCAAACAGAACCAATGTGCTGTTAGTCTCTTTTGGCTGCCCGACGACAAACACTGGTTCACATCTGTGGAGAACGTGTATAGAGCAGCAAGTGTCTCGGAAAACACCGTTGCGAAATGGTGCACCAAGTTCCGTGGAAGGGGTGTCGCTGCTTCATGATGACGCACTTCTCCATATCGAAAATGTAACACAGAAGTAACGCCATCTCAAGTGGGAGACCCTCGAGCACCCGCACGCCCTATAGCCCTGATCCCTCGCCATGAGATTATCGCACCTTCGGTCCCTTAAAAACGGCAAAAAAGGGTCGACGATTCCTGTCCAACGAGGACGTGCAGCAGGCAGTTACGACTTCTTCACGCAGCAGGCCACGGTGTTTTAACAAATGCATATCTTCAACCAGGTGCCTTGGCGGAATGATTTTCCCAATGTTCACTGCAATTTTCATTGACTGGCTTACTCATTCTGGACTGTACGGCGTTCTAACGAAACTTTTTGACCGCACCTTACATAATTATTGCGGGCCAGTCACTTGAGTTTTTAGAAAACAGAAGCTAAAACTCGTGAATTTTTATTATTTAGAATCTGATGTCACCCACTGAACCGTAACGATTTTGGAATCTCCAGAATTCTTTCTGGAGGATAAATTCGAGACAACAGTCGTACCCTGAATTACACAACGGAGCCAATATAAAACGAGCTGAGCACCAAATTCGAAATAATTCTTTGTGGACAGGACTATTTTAAAAATACGGAATATTACATACTTGACGACCTTTATTAAACATGGCATGTCACAATACGAGCCAGTTTTCTCTCAGCCATCCGGCTTCGGCTAAGTCATACACTCTCAGCGACTGCAGAAACCTCTGTCCCATAGGCCTTGCGCTAACCGTCGCAAACGGTCTGATTATCGAGTCAAAAATACAGTGTATTGTTCTTGTGATCTTCAGTCCAAAGACTGGTTTGCTTCAGCTCTCCATGATACTCCATCCTGTGCAAACATCTTGATCTGCGAGTAACTACTGAAGACTACATCCTTCTGAATCTGCTTAATGTATTCGTCTCTTGGTCCCCCTCAACGATTTTTACCCTCCATACTTCCCTCCAGTACTGAATTGGTGATACCTTGATGTCTCAGAACGTGTCCTACCAACCGATCCTTTCTTCTAGTCAAGTTGTGCCACAGATTCCTCTTCTCCCCAATTCAGTTCAGTACCCCCTCAGAAGTTACGTGATCTACCCATCTACTCTCCACCATTCTTCTGTAACATCACATTACAATAACTTCTATTGTCTTCTTATCTAAATTATTTATCGCCCATGTTTCACATCCTTACATAGCTACACTCCACACAAATACTTTCGGAAAAGACTTCCTGACGCTTAATATACTCGATCTTAACAAATTTTTCTTCTTCAGAAACGCCTTCCTTGCCATGGACAGTCTACATTTTATATCCTGTCTACTTGGACCATCCTCAGTTATTTTTCTGCCCAAATAGCAAACCTCATCTACTCCTTTAAGTGTCTCATTTTCTAATCTAATTCCCTCACCTTCACCTCATGTATTCGACTACATTCCATTATCCTCGTTTTGCTTTTGTTAATGTTCATCTTATATCCACCTTTCAAGGTACTGCCCATTCCGTTCAACTGCTGTTCCAAGTCCTTTGCTGTCTCGGACAGATTTACTATGTCATCGGCAGACATCAACTTTTTTATTTCTTCTCCCTGTATTTTAATACCTGTTCCAAATTTTTCTTTGGTTTCCTTGACTGCTTGATCAAAGTACAGATTGAGTAACACTAGGGATAGGCATCAACATCGTATCACTCCCTTCTTAACCACTGCTTCCCTTTCGTGTCCCGCAACTCTTATCACTGCCTTCTGGTACAAGTTGTAAAGAGCCTTTCAAAAATTCAAGTGGCTCTGAGCACTATGGGACTTAACATCTGAGATCATCAGTCTCCTAGAACTTAGAACTACTTAAACCTAGCTAACCTAAGGACATCACACACATCCATGCCCGAGGCAGGATTCGAACCTGCGACCGTAGCGGTCGCGCGATTCCAGACTGAAGCGCCTAGAACCGCTCGGCCACCACGGCCGGCTAAATAGCCTTTCGTTCCCTGTATTTTCCCCCTGCCACCTTCAGAATTTCAAAGAGAGTATTCCAGTCAACATTGTAAAATGCAATAAACAAGTCTACAAATGCAATAAACGTGGTTTTGCCTTTCCTTACCTTGCTTATAATTTAAGTCGTAGGGTTAGTATCGCCTCGCGTGTTCCTACATTCCTACGGAATCCAAATTGATCTTCGCTAAGGTCGACTTCTACCAGTTTTTCCATTCGCCTGTAAAGAAATCGTGTTCATATTTTACAAAAATACAGTACTGAATATTTAAATTGCAGCACCAGGAAGGATAGCAGAAAACTAAAATTTACTGATTGTTCATGTACGCTAAGGTAACAAGAGAAGATTACTAAATTTGTAAGTACGGTGTTTAAGTGCCTGTGGTTTTCGAAAAACGATGCAATATTCCTTCGGACATTCATACATGTCGGAAGAAACAGGCACTGCTGCGACTACAGTCGTAATGAAATACATGAAATGTATTGGCAGTTGCGAATATGGATAAACATCAGCTTTATAACGGAATGATAACAATGAAAATTTGTGGATGCATGCATGTTCGAAGGAACACTGCATCACACTTCTGAACAACACAGGCACTGCAACACCGTATTTGTCCACCGATACTGGGCATCTACAGCGACATCTACGTGGATACTCTACAAATCACATTTAAGTGCCTGGCAGAGGGTTCATCGAACCACCTTCACAATTCTCTATTATTCCAATGTCGTATAGCGCGCGGAAAGAATGAACACCTGTATCATTCCGCACGAGCTCAGATTCCCCTTATTTTATCTTGGTGATCGTTCCTCCCTATGTAGGTCGGTGTCAACAAAATATTTTCGCATTCGGAGGAGAAGCGACTTTCAAGTGAAATGTCTCTCCTGCACCTACATGGGAGTATATATGATATATGTACGAGTGCAGGTCGTAAACCCATTGGGTCTTGCCGTGAGTTGTGCTTGGATAGCCTAACGGTAAGATGACCGCTAGCGATAAGCGGGAAATGCGGTTTCGAGTTCGAGTCCGGCACAAATTTTCATTGTTGTCATTCCATTATATATCTGATGGTTGTCCATATTCGCAACTGCGAACACATTTCATGTAAATTTGTAAGTGGTTTCGGAGCATACAGGGTGCGAAAATTAGTACACGGAGCTTCGACATCTAGCTGCAACGACAGCTCAGCATCGAGTTGAGCTGAGCTTGTCGGCAGATAAGGATACGTCATTCCACCTTGCTTTAACACGATGCCAGAGTTCATCAGTCATACCGTAGTGCCTGGCAAGTAATGGCATGCCAGAGCCTCAGCAACCCACGAGGAGATATTTTCACCGAATCAAAGATCTGGAAAACGTGCTGGGTACGGCAACAGTCAAATAACTTCCGTATCGAGGTGGTCGCGACAGTGCAGGTAACTGCCATGATACCGCCACAGAGCCTTCGAATATGAATCACAACAACCAGCGTTGAAATGTTAAAAATGTAGTACGTTTGCCGGCTATCGGAACCAGAGGTGATCGCGGTTTGTACCCAACGAGCCCTTTACCACCACGCAAGGTCTTGTCTCATCCGATGATGACAAATGCAATCTGACAATGTTTTCCTTTTTTTTTATCCATCACGATGCTGTACCCAGAACCGAAACTCGTCTCAAAATGTGACGTGGTGCCACCCTGCGTCCAGAGTTGTCGCTGGGTGCATCACTGTTGACACACCTCTCTCTGCTGCCGCGTCGAGGGAAGCTGCAACAGTCCATGGTGCTGCTGACGTCACGCCGCTTGTGTGGGTACTTGTCTTGAAGCAAAGCAATCCCATTTCCTGACTCTTTTCAGATTTATACTGACGCAGTTCCATTACGCACTGAAAACTCTTTGTGTCCACGTAGGTAGAGATAAGAGGCACACGACGTGTCTTTACAATGCTGTACGACCGAGTGAACAATATGTCTCTCCCATCTCTAGCCGAGTGGGGCCGCTGAGATCCTGCATTGGATGGCGTTGTAGGGTCCCGATGAAAGCGACAGCAGTGTCGCAAACGATAAACAGCAGTCTCGACTGGCAACGATCCTGTTTCTGTTGAATTCTGGCACGTGCTGATAAACGTTTCTCCTTCTTACAAGAGACGTGATACGGTCTTCTTAGAACCAATATTCAAGTGTGATTTTCAAGTGAGAAACCGGCTATATAATCATTATCCATATACAAAATTAGATGGCTTAAGTCCTAATTACTGCATGCGGTTGCGCTGAAACGCTAACCATTCGCAGATATTAGCATTTATTACACTTCCTTATTAATTTAACGTTGCTTGTATGCCGTCTTCAGCCGCGCGGGATTAGCCGAGCGGTCTAGAGCGCTGCAGTCAAGGACTGTGCGGCTGGTCCCGGTGGAGGTTCGAGTCCTCCCTCGGACATGGGTGTGTGTGTTTGTCCTTAGGATAATTTAGGTTAAGTAGTGTGTAAGCTTAGGGACTGATGACCTTAGCAGTTAAGTGGTTCAAATGGCTCTGAGCACTATGGGACTCAACTTCTGAGGTCTTTAGTCTCCTAGAACTTAGAACTAGTTAAACCTAACTAACCTAGGGACATCACAAACATCCATGCCCGAGGCAGGATTCGAACCTGCGACCGTAGCGGTCTTACGGTTCCAGACTGCAGCGCCTGTAACCGCACGGCCACTTCGGCCGGCAGCAGTTAAGTCCCATAAGATTTCACACACATTTGAACATTTTTGTATGCCGTCTTCTTGGCGTTGCGTTTGTAATCACCATCAGATCGCGGCGAAAATTTGCCTATCAGTATTTTGCAGTAGCATAGGAGTATGCATAAAGATCATTCTGACCAATGTAACTGGCGAAAAAAGTCACAGGAAAAGGAGAGAAACACGCAGTTTTTATCCCATGGATACAAAGCATTCAGACCCCATACACACAATCATCTCGACGGATCTCGCTCTCAACTTAAAGGTATTGCGTGCGCGTCCCCGATCAACAAATTTCAAGAGAAGACTATTAAGCACTGAAAAATGAATCTTTCACTGTCAGGTTTCTCCCACGAGCAATTTTATGCTGTTAGATCAAGGTCATTCAGAAAATGTATTCATTGTTGCTACTGAAGATGAAACTAAAAACGTTGTTCAAGGACAAATTTTACTTTGACATTATGAAAAATACTTTTTTTTAACTTTATCTCTGTGGTCAAGATTTCTTAAGCTTCTAAATATAATTAGTTACGTTTCACAAAATACACAGAAGTGATTTGTTTTCTTCTTGGAAGACTGTGATGACTGAGTAAACAGGAAAAGATTGTAATTAGCCTGTTAAAAATATTTCATTTGTCTCTAATTATTCAGAGTGAACGTAAAAAATCTGAAAAGCTTGCATGGTGATGCAGGGGAGCTAGCGCTGAGAAATAATTGTTAAGAAAAATATTGTATACGTTGTGCCGTTTCGGAGTTAATTAGTACTGAAGTCAGCCAGTCAGGCCGTTACACGCGCAAATTCATGCGAACCGCCAGAGACGGTCTAGCCAAACTTACCCTTCGTTTGATTTCCTTAACCGAACAAGAGAGCGATACGAAAATTGGACACGGGACGGTAGTAAGGACGGAAACCAAGCCAAAGGCTCAGCACTCTCCTGCGCTATGAGAACAACTGGCATTAATTGCAACGGTGTGATTGGCCAACCTGAAAGCTAATTAACTTGGAAACGGCTCAACGTATTCAATTTTCTCTGAACAGTTATTTCCGAGCACAACCTTACAATCTTTTCAGACTATTTCTGACCAACCTGTAGAGTGACGACTGTAGTTCCACATATACAGTAGAAGAGAGCCTGAGTGTACAAAATAAATTGCATTCAGAAATGCACACCACCATGTGTAGAGGTATGGGTGTTTAAAGTAGCTTTTCATAATGCAACCATCAAGTACAGGGCAGATTAAACATAACGTCGTTTTGCAACCTAGGAGACTTGACTGGCAATGCCGTCCCTACCAACTTCCATGTCTACACGATGGCTAACTGGATGATGTTATACCCAGGATATTGCAGATACATTCGTCGATCGCTTTCGGTGACACAGAGTTACAGATACCTGATGTTAATGGAAGACTCGTGGTCGCCCCAACAGAAGTAGTATCAGCTATGAAACAGCAGAACATTAATGATAGACTAGTTAAACCTCCTCGGCTGTCTGGTCAGTGCGGATGACTATCCGGGGGACCCGTGTTCGATTAACGGCACTATCAGCGATTTTTCGTTGGTAGTGGCACCGCTACGGCATGCACTCAGTTTTCTGAGGCCAGCTCAGGAGCTATTCGGGATCAGAAGCGGTTCCAGCGTCAAGAAAACCTGTAACGATTGGGGGAGCGGTGCGCTGACCACGTGCCCCTCTATACTGCATCCAATGACGCCACTGGCGGAGGACCACAAGCGGTCGGTCAGACACAAGGCTGAACTTCATTTAATTTCGTTAATAAACCCAGCAAATTGCACTGTTGATTTTTCCAACTGAGTCGAAACTCAGCGTCTCTACTGACCAACATTAGGTGGTTGTAATAAAATTCTTGAGACAGTATCAGCTGACTGCTATCAATGTTTCAACGTAAAGAGATACTATTTCTTTGTATCCCGTGAAATCGAAACGAAATTAGAAACAGTTCTAACCTCTCACTAGGCTTAGTATCAGCCGATGAGCAACGAATAAAAGTGAACAGCAAAGAGCTGTTATATTTTTAAAAAGCGAAAATAGATAAACGTGCTACGGGAGACTATAAAACGCGTACCGCTGCGTAAAGCATTAATAAACAGAACAAATCTTCCAGGAGGTCTTCGACATGGTGGTGAGAGGAACGCTATTTTTGCGCAGATGCGAAGCAGTTTCAGCACTGGAGTATATCATGGCGCTGCTTACGTAGACTGAAAGAGTTTCCAGCGCGCAGCGAAACTGCGCCAGTGTGTATTTGAAAAAGAGAGACTACAGAACAGCTGATAGCGCGGAATTCCGGCGTTTACAGCGCGCTGCCTCGTATTCCTCAGTCCCGCTCTGTGTTTAAGTTACGCCGGGAAAAACGCGAGCCGCGGGCCCCACCAAAGGCTGCCTGTAGCTCGTGTGTGAATACGGGAACGGCGTAACCAGAGATACTGCGATTCATTGGTCGTAATCGGCACCGGGGAAAAACATCATATTCCGCTGCATATTTTACGCTCAATTCTTTTGCAGACCACGCGCTTTTCCCTGAATTTTCGGCCTTTTATTAGCTACGCCTCGCACTGTGATTAGAGCGCAATTATTCTTCTTCGTGCCCCAATGGCACAGACCAACTCACACAATCTACTACTGTCTTTGAGAGCAGCATATGTAGTTCTACGATTTACTGTCGGAATCATTTTTATCATTTCCTCTTCTCTCTTTTTCTTTACTCTTCTATGTAGTTAATTTCCAAGGTAGGTTTGTTTACTTACTTTGAACTAACTACCTGAACTAACTGAATACCCCCAGGAGGAGTCCTTTAAACCCCCTACTCGTATTCTCCATCTCTCCCTTCAGACAGAGGGGCAATTACACTACTGGCCATTAAAATTGCTACACCAAGAAAAAATGTAGGTGATAAACGGGTATTCATTGGACAAATATACTAGAACCGACATGAGATTACATTTTCACACAATTTGGGTGCATATATCCTGAGAAATCAGTACCCAGAACAACCACCTCTGGCCGTACTAACGGCCTTGATATGCCTGGGCATTGAGTCAAATAGATCTACCCAAGCAGCTTCAACACGATACCACAGTTCATCAAGAGTAGTGACTGGCGTATTGTGACGAGCCAGTTGCTCGGTCACCATTGACCAGACGTTTTCAATTGGTGAGAGATTTGGAGAATGTGCTGGCCAGGGCAGCAGTCGAATATTTTCTGTATCCACAAAGGCCCGTACAGGACCTGCAACATGCGGTCGTGCATTATCCTGCTGAAATGTAGGGTTTCGCAGGGATCGAATGAAGGGTAGAGCCACAGGTCGTAACACATCAGAAATTTAACGTCCTCTGTTCAAAGTGCCGTCAATGCGAACAAGAGGTGACCGAGACGAGTAACCAATGGCACCTCATACCATCACGACGGATGATACGCCAGTATGGCGATGACGAATACACGCTACCTATGTGCGTTCACCGCGATGTCGCCAAACACGGATGCGACCATCATGATGCTGTAAACAGAACCTGTATTCATCCGAAAAAATGACGTTTTGCCATTCGTGTACCCAGGTTCGTCGTTGAGTACACCATCACAGGCGCTCCTGTCTGTGATGCAGCGTCAAGGGTAACTGCAGCCATGGTCTCCGAGCTGATAGTCCAATCTGCTGCAAACGTCGTCGAACGGTTCGTGGAGATGGTCGTTGTCTTGCAAACGTCCCCATCTGTTGACTCAGGTATCGAGACGTGGCTGCACGATCCGTTAAAGCGATGAGCATAAGATGCCTGTCATCTCGACTGCTAGCAATACGAGGCCGTTGGGATCCAACACGGCGTTCCGTATTAGCCTCCTAAACCCACCGATTCCATATTCTGCTAACAGTCATTGGATCTCGACCAACGCGAGCAGGAATGTCGCGATACGATAAACCGCAATCGCGATAGGCTACAATGCGACACGAGGCATCACAACAACATTTCACCAGGCAACGCCGGTCAACTGCTGTTTGTGTATGAGAAATCGGTTGGAAACTTTCCTCATGTCAGCACGTTATAAATGTCGCCACCGGCGCCAACCTTGTGCGAATCCTCTGAAAAGCTAATCATTTGCATATCACAGCATCTCCTTCCTGTCGGTTAAATTTCGCGTCTGTAGCACGCCATCTTCGTCGTGTAGCAATTTTAATGGCCAGTAGAGTGTAATAGGAAATTGGTGTAATGGACAGATTCCGCTCACTGAAGTGTGTTCCAGGCAAAGCTTAAGTAATATCATTAGTTTAAAATAATCTTCTGCGTAAAAGTACCTACAAGTGAACTCCTTATTATAAAGGCTGTCCGAAATTTGCCGTTGTACGCTTCTAGAAATAATAGAAGGGAGTCAGTACATAATATTTTGGATAGGAATCCATGTCCGTGAATGTAATCCAACGATACTAAATGGTTCAAATGGCTCTGAGCACTATGGGACTCAACTGCTGTGGTCATAACTCCCCTAGAACTTAGAACTACTTAAACCTAACTAACCTAAGGACATCACACACATCCATGCCCGAGGCAGGATTCGAACCTGCGACCGTAGCGGTCGTGCGGTTCCAGACAGTAGCGCCTTTAACCGCTCGGCCACTCCGGACGGCCCAACGATACTACAGAGCGTCAAAGTTACTGGCGCCGGATTATGGAGAAAGATAAATGCATCAATTTGGGATAAGCGTCCCGGTACCGGAAACGAACGAGTCGAAAGTTATAAGCGAAAACCTTTCTAATACCTCTGACAGTGGAATACGTGCACCGGTACTGCTGTTATTGGGTAGACAATTTTCAGAGGTAGTAGTATGGACCAAAAAAAAATTAAAAATTAAAAAAAAATTAAAAAATTTAAAAAAATTTAAAAAATGTCTAGTCAACATGGGTTCTGTAGAACGCGGACCTTAAGAGCTATGAGCTTTGTGAAACATGTGTCCTCTATCTAGAGAATTTAGTGTCCATCTAGAGGAGATGAGTTTCGCACTGGCGAACATGAGCAAGTACGCATAGCACATCGTAGATGCATTTGGAGCTCATGTTCACTAGATATGTTTTCTTCTTGTGGTTCGTACTACCACCTCTGAAAGTTCCATACCCTACATTCTTAGCAACAACAATAACGGTACATGTATTCCACTGTCAGAGGCATCAGAATTATTTTAGCTTCGACCCGTTCATTTCCGAAGCAGGAATTCTTATTTCAAATTGATACATTTACCCGTCTCCATTATCCCCGGAAGTTTGTGACATCATCATGCAATTACCCTGCGTATACATACACTTACAGGCTCTGGCCCCTCTAACTTTGACGGTCTGTAGCATCGTTGGATGTATATTCAAAGTAGTATGTACTCACACCCCTTTACAAGCATCAGAAGTCTGTAACGGGAATTTCGGAATATCCTGTACATGGTACTTCCTTCTCTTATAGTCATCCGTCCGTTGTTTAGGGTATTTAAAACAACAGCTTAACTTTTTTCAAATTTTATAATAAAATATAATAGTCCCTTTAAGCTTCAAACTGTTACAGTTCTACAAAGTGGTCACTGACGTGTTGCCAGAGAAAATTAGACATTTACTGTTGGCTGTGGAGTCGGGTCACTAGCGGTAAGGGCATTTTCCGACAAGTTGCACCGTTCCTGTGTATAGTAGGTAGAAGTTGCGGAATTCATGTGAGCAACGATAAATGGAGGCATCTTTGCTTAAACTCCTGTTTTCAAACGTATAAATATTACACAATCCCCTGCAAAATGCTTTGCTTCTGTAACAAACTTTTTTTTTCCTTGGTCTAGTCGTGAAATGAACTCAGGAACAATGACTACCTACCTTCCTTAGCCTCCTAAGCTATTTTATGGTTTAAATGATTACATAATAACTGAAATAACACCACAGACCTCTCAACCTGTGAAATTTCATTTCGTTTCCTCCTCCGATTCTTGGTGCTTCATGTTTCTGTTAGTTGCCGTGCACCGCATGCTGGAGAGACGACTAATTGCTCAGTACTCCTCCCCTCCCCCAAATCCTGAAGCCTTGTTTGCTTTGTTCTCTCTCACGTCTTTACGCCCCACTGAGGTGACGTTACGTATGCTGCGAAGCGTGACATTCAGAACAGAAACTTGATCTATCACACTGAAACATTTTGGTTATTTCATCGTAACATTACTTTTATAGAGAATAACATCGATTTCGTTAAAACCAGTTTCAAGACGCCATACAAAATATACATGCAGACGATACAAGAAACAATATCGCTCAAGAATGATCAACGACATTCGAAATGGAACAGCGCATGATTCAAATAAAGTTACTTTCCGACTAAAGGCAGTAGTTAAGGAAACATTCATTTGTACTCCATGCCTGTTACAATTGTTAGCAACCGATCGGTCCTTACTCATGTTCTGATCAAAACACATACCTGGTTTGTGCTCTCCTGTGCTAGATCAGTGTTTCTAGAATCCAGAACACGTTTTAGTGGTCAAAGAATTCAGACCCCATCATTTCACACATTTTATTAAAGTTTTCGTTGACACAGAAGGTAGTGGGCTCGTTACAGGCTGTTCTGATGCGTGCCTTATTTAAGACTTTCTCCACGTATAACATTTAACAATATGTCCAATGTAGTTCAATACCCAATGAGATGCGGAGCTACAGTTGAGTTAGAGAGGTCCAGAAAATGTATGATTACGCTCAGCATGTACTGTATGGACGTCAGAGTCGCACGACGAATCTTCAATCAAGAAGTTGCCTGCTGGCGAGTACCGTCACAATTAATACTGACCTGCAAACGACCAGGAAGACACAGCGGTCTTTAAGATGTGCCCATCTTTAGAAGAAGATAAATCCGCCGAGAACCTTCCTGATTGTTCGATTCAAAGATAAACTTCTTGGAAAACACTGAATCGTCTACGCAATACCAGATCCAGAAAGAGAGTTTAGATGTGTCAGTCGAGTTATTTCGAAAATAACGTTTGTTGCATAAAAGATTTCTTGCCACGTATATTCAATATAAAACCTCGAGCTTTCAACGATTATCTCCATCGTCTTCGTCGGGGGCAATTGACTGCCACAACTGCTGCTATGGTGGCCTCATACAGCCCACAGAGGGCTTGTGATTCGTCGGTAATTACGTAATGCTGTCGGAGACGGTGTCAAAGCCTGCGCTAGTGAATCCAACGACCTCGTAGTGGCGTAGACGTTGCGAGAAATACCTCTGGCTCTTCTGTGCATCAGAGACAGAAGAAGATGTCTCCCTCCTAAGAGTCGGCTGGCGGATTTCCCGGGTATTTCGGTATTCATCTGCAGGTTTGTGTATGCATTCCGTAGTCAGAGTCAGCCCGAACCACTACTGGTCAGCACGTCTTTCATGCGACGCGCATTGCCGACGGCAAGTTTACTGTGTTACCACGAATGATTTTTAAAGCGGACTTTTACGTGTCTTTTCAGTAGATCAGTCCCAAATTAGTGTAGTGCGATGTTCATTTTATCGATGTATTTCAAGAGAGACAGTTAAACACGAAGAGGAACCAGTACCCCACCAGCTACAGCACCACCCTGGACCGTACTTGCTCCTACCGCCATACAACAGCTTCGCTCAGTCGCTAGTGGAGTACTGATTACTCCTCCTGTTTTACTATCAACGTTCATACATATCTATGAAATGGACATCGCTCTACACTAATTTGCGACAGTTCTCGCGAACGAGCAAGTAAAACTTATTTTTTAAGGATCGTTTTCTTTGAAGTGGGAAACAAACCGACGTCACTTTCCATCGACAGTGGGCGCCGCATTGAAAGATGTGATGAGCAGTACTTGTTTGGGCTGACTTCAGCTACCCATTGCAGAAACGAAACTGCAAATACGTGTCGAAACAAGAAAGAAAATAAGCCTGCCGACTGTTAGGAGAGACACAGACTGCAGACTGAGGTGACAAAAGTAATAGGATAGCGATATGAACATATACAGACGGCGGGGCTGTCATTTGTACTCCGATGATTCATTTGAAAAGTTCTCCGACGTGATTATGGCCACACGAAAGTAGCCAACATATTTTTAACACGAAATGGTACTTGCAACGAGACATACGGGACATACCATTTCGAAAACCATAGATAATTCAATATTCCGGGATTCACAGTGGCCGGCAGGAGTGACCGTGCGGTTCTAGGCGCTACAGTCTGGAACCGAGCGACCGCTACGGTCGCAGGTTCGAATCCTGCCTCGGCCATGGATGTGTGTGATATCCTTAGGTTAGTTAGGTGTAATTAGTTCTAAGTTCTAGGCGACTGATGACCTCAGAAGTTAAGTCGCATAGTGCTCAGAGCCATTTGAACCAATTTGATTCACAGTGTCAAGAGGTAGGTATTACCTATCACCGCGGATAACGCAGTTCAAAATGGTTCAAATGGCTCTAAGCGCTATGGGACTTAACATCTGAGGTCATCAGTCCCCTAGACTTAGAACTACTTAAACCTAACTAACCTAAGGAAAACACACACATCCATGCCCGACGCAGGATTCTAACCTACGACCGTAGCAGCTGCGCGGTTCCGGACTGCAGCGCCTCAAACCACTCGGCCACAGCGGCCGGTGACAACGCAGTGGACGACGGCCTTCACTTAACGACCGAGAGCAGCGCCGTTTGGGTAGAGTTGTCAGTGCCAGCAGAAGAGCAACACTGTGTGAAATAATTGCACATTTCAATGTGGACCCTACAACAAATTAATGCGTCAGGACAGTGCGGCGAAATGTAGCGTTATGGCCTGTGGCAGCAGACGACTGACGCGAGTGCCTCTGCTAACAGCACGACTTCTCCTGGGCTCGTGACCATAACGGTTGGACCTTGGAAAACTGTGGCCTGATCGAATGAGTCCAAATTCCAGTTGGTAAGAGGTGACGGTTGGGTTTGGGTGTGGCACAGACACCACGAAGCCATGGACCTAAGTTGTCAAGAAGTCACTGTGCATGCCAATGGTGGCTCCATAGTATGTGGGTTGTATTTACACGGAATGGACTGGGTCCTCCAGTCCAATTGAACCAATCATTCACTGGAATTGGTTACGCTCTGCCATTTGGAGACCGTTTACAACCATTCATGGGCTTCTTGTTGCCAAATATGTCACCGGGCCCTAACTGTTTACGACTGGTCTGAAGAACATTCTGGACAATCCGCAAGAATGGTTTTGCCACCCATAAAACATGACATGAATCCCATCGAATATTTGTGGAACATAATTGAGAGGTCAGTTCGTGCAGAAAATCCTTCACTGTCGAACAATTTCGCAGTCACTGACGGCTGTAGAGGCAACATCTCTCACTATTCCTGCAGAGGACTTCAAACGACTCGTTGAGTTCATGCCACGGCGAACTGCTGCACAACCCCGGCAAAATGTCCTACACTATATGAAATGTGTTTTCTTATAGGACAACTATCCAAGGAGTTCCACCCAATAATATTCAAACAGCAGACTCTGTACATAATTTATTAAATTGCCAATACTAAACTCGTTTAAATAACAACAAATTCATATAACTTACGAAACTTAACAAATGGTTAAAGAGTGAGCTTTAAAAACAATAACGGCGGCTTGCCACCATAAAATCAAAGAACCTTTTACAATAGTGCTTTTAGAGTCTATCCAAAAGACAAAATCCAATAATAAGTTAACTTGGCATTACTATTTAAAATGATTTGTAAGATAAACTTTGAGAAAGATAATGGCGCTTGGCACCATAAAATGAAAGAAGCGCAACACACAACCAATAAATATAATAACAAAATAATAATTTGATACAACCAAAGGGCGAGGGCAACTCCCAACGCAATCACAGACGAGCGAGCTCTCCACACTTCGGAGCCTTCCCACGAGAAACGGTCCCCGAAATAAACCGCTGAGGGCTCCCCGACATGCCTCCCACAACTGCCCATCACTTACGCACCTTTGTTATGTTCTGCAACACACGACAGATAATATCAACACAAGATAAAATTCAAAAATACAATATAACATCCCGACAGCACATGTGCCGGCCGCGGTGGTCTAGCGGTTCTGGGCACTCAGTCCGGAACCGCGCGACTGCTACGGTCGCAGGTTCGAATCCTGCTTCGGGCATGGATGTGTGTGATGTCCTTAGGTTAGTTAGGTTTAAGTAGTTCTAAGTTCTAGGGGACTGATGACCACGGATGTTAAGTCCCATAGTGCTCAGAGCCATTTGACCCATTTGACAGCACATGATAGCCACAACGCCGTTAACTCGGGCGCTCTTAAGTGCCAGAAGCCAACACACACAAATCTGAAACAATTCTCGCTCCCTAAACCGAAACAATAACAGCCAAGCGAACATTAATAGTCAAACCACAGTCTTAGAAGTGCCTTAACGACACCAAACGCGACTATTCCACCAAGTTAATAATAACACAGTAAAAAAATACAGAACATACCACTAAATGCTGTTACACAACCAAATTGACTAGATCGTGTTGTTCAGGTCCCAGAAGACCACCTATGCCAAGCAGCAGTAATCCACTATGTATATACTGTACAAAACCGGCCTTCTTAGGCAGACTTTACCTAACACATCGACTGCCAAATGTACCATACATGAAAGAACTCCGAGCAGGACTCCAGTTGAGTAAATAAATTAGTACCAACAAATATCGTAACGAGCCACACACACAGCAAAAAGTTCCAACAACACCGTCCCACATCGGAAAGTTCAGAAACCGCTGATGGAGCTTCCAGGGAAAAATCTGAAGAGCCAACCGAGCCCACGCCCTAGCCTGGCAGACGACTCCAAAATTCAGCAACTAGTTGTCTCCGGACCAGAGTATCACAGGACCCCACCGGACCCCCACATCAGACAGGCAGGAAGAACAAGTACGCCGACCCCAATTAATCACCACCGCATGGCCAGCACAGAGGCGAGCCGCCTCCGCCCCAGACCACTCTGCTCATACTGCGAGGCACAACAGCCATAGCGCTAGTCAGTAGCAGGTCAGGCAGAGCGAACTTCACGTTCCGTGCAGTACCCGGAAAAACCAACTACCCTCTCGCTTTCCGCCGGCCACCGCAAACACACGCCAGCGACGTCATAGCAAATCGCCACCGGAGCGCCAACCACACCAGGACAGCGAACTATAATCGATTACAGTGCGCGCTCTGAAAAGATCACAGGTTAGCGGCGCGCGCCATATCACTATATTAAGAGGTATCCCTTGACTTTTGTCACCTCAGTGAACATAAATAACACCTGTCTTCTGTAATTCTACGTCTCTAATGCACCCTCACATGTTTTAGTTCGTTCTACTTTGCACAGATATACATCAACTTGCCGCCGAAACCCGCAAAGTTGCCATTTGCAGCGTGGGCAAATCCCTGACGTGCGGTCAGTGTGGGAATTAAGGCCGTCGAAGTGAGACGGTCGTCACACTAGTGCATATCGGGAGTTCGAGTGAGGCGTGGCGAGCCGGGGGACAGGCAATTAGCAGCAAGTGGCAGCTCATGGAGATTAGACGCGGCGCCGCGCGGCCGCTGGCCGCCAACTCCGCCGCCCGCTCCGGCCCGGCGTGCCTTTTTAATCGGCGGCCCGCCGGCCGTCCAGCGGCCGCCCCTGCGGACTTGGCAGCGACGCCCGCCTGCGGCCGGCGGGCTAATCGCCTAATGGTGTCCGCCAGCCGGCAGCCGGCACCGGCCGCGGCTAATCTAGTTGAGAGGCCCAGCCCAGCCCGGCATAGAGGCGGCCCGCAGGCCTTCCGGCGCCTCCCTACAGTAGCTGCGCCGCTGCCGCCGCCCCCGCGCGCTCCTGCCCGCTTTCTTCTTTTTACGTCGTGTTTTCCCGGTGCGAGTGCCGGGGCGGGTGGGGCGCGCCTCGCGCGTCGTGTTGGGGAGAAACGCATACCGGCCGCTATTCAGTCGCCTCGCGCGCCCGCGGCCCCCCTATACAGGTGTGACGAACCTTATCAGCCAGTCCGCACCGGGCTGCTAAGCTATAAGGATCGCGCTCGCTGGGGAGATGCTTCTGACGTATTCGCCGAGGCTCTGTTACAGAATCCACGCCCTCTGAAAAGTTCCTATATTCTGAGGAAACAGCCACAGAGGGGCTCACTTACCTTTCTGGAAAAAAAATAGGTTCGTACCAGGCGCATCTTAAAGCATCGGATACGTATTTCAAAAATGACTGACTGCGGTGACCAACATGCACATCTGTATCAGTATTTATGTTGTGTCCTGCCTACTCGCCAAATATGGGGTGCCTAGGAAACCTGCTTTCTCGTATCGCTAGACAACAGTTCAAGCAAATCGTATTAATGAAGTTCATTATAAAAGAAAATGGTTACAGTACTTCGTGAGTTACAGACATGTTTCGAACAAAGGGCGACAGACAAACAAGAAATCCCTTCAATATATACAGCTCGTAATACAAGAGAAGTAATACAGTTCCTAAGTCGCTGCTATACAAGTGCCTATTCTTAACGCCGCTGTGGCTAGTCTTCAACCGGGCCGCGGCCAGGCGGCGCGGCGCTTATGTCCTTTTCGTGTCGAGGGCGCTGCCGTCGGGTTGTCGTCTTAGATAGGAGTCGGTCCACGTGCAATTGGCTGACGTCTTCTCCACGGGCCTGTCTGCTGTAACGTTCCCGATCGGCGTGCCGGCGCTTGACTTAACGCCGGAATAATTTACTGAGAAGCAGAATGCGCTAGTGAACAAGGACCCACACATAACTCGTTGTCTTTCCACTGTGAAACAATCACATGGGCATAAAAATATACATGCACACACACTACACACGCACTGTCTGATCAAAAGTACTAGGACACTTATTACTGGATAATATTATAGAGTATATCCACCCTTCACATTTATAACGGCTTGAAGTCTACAGGTAAGCCGGTGTGGCCGTGCGGTTCTAGGCGCTTCAGTCTGGAACCGCGCGACTGCTACGGTCGCAGGTTCGAATCCTCCCTCTAGCATGGATGTGTGTGATGTCCTTAGGTTAGTTTGGTTTAAATATTTCTAATTTCTGGCAGGCTGATGTCCTCAGATGTTAAGTCCCATAGTGCTCAGAGCCATTTTTGAAGTCTACTGAGGATACTCTCAGTGGGGTGCCTCAATGTCTGCGGAGACATGGAAGCTCATTCTTCCTCATTAGTGAAAACCAGAGAGGATAGTGATGTTGGACATTCGAGACTGCTACGAAGTCAACAATTTAAATATGTATATCTAGGTATGTCAGAAAAGACACCACTTTTTGATAGAGCGGATATGTATATATGTAGGGTAATTCACAAAGAAATTTACGTAATTTCGTAAAAGTTTTAATTTATTAACTACTTGGTCCATAGTTTATGAGAACAGAGTCAATACACGCGAAGCAATAGATGAAACTAAGAACAACCCTGTGAAACTGAAACGAGCAACAAAATCTGTACATACACGTGCAGCTAAATGCGTTGAACTCAGTGGAAACATTTTTGAGCATTTATTGTGCATTTATTGTAAAATTGTATGTACACTGTACAACTTCCTTGACACTGAGCTTTGCTTTTTCCGGTTTAACATGAATTCACGTGTGCTACGGTATTACTAAAAGCAGATTATCTGACACATTCATATAGTTTCAATTAACCTTATTACCATCATTTTTCCAAAATTAAATTCTCTACAACTTCTGTTGAAAACTTCATGCAATTGTCTGGAATTTAAAAGACAAATTGGGCCAAGTAGTTAATAAATTAAAAATTTTACGAAAATACGTCTTTGATTCTCTGGATTTTCTGGAAAGCTACTGCAGATAAACGTCTGGGACATGTTTTATTAGATTCATCAGACCAATAACAACAAAATAAATGGAAATCGTGCTTTACTTTAACCTCGTACAGTTTTGCGATGGCTTCAAATCAGCGAACCTGCTAAATTTCAGGCAAAACCTTTTGTAAGCCATAACTCCGTAACTAAACATTTGCGGAACTATATTTATATGTACTTTTTTATTTACTTTTACTTGTAGAATAATATATTAAAATATTTGCGTATCTTCGTTCAAAATGGTTCAAATGGCTCTGAGCGCTATGGGGCTTAACATCTCAAGTCATCAGTCCCCTAGAACTTAGAACTACTTAAACCTAACTAACCTAAGGACATCACACACATCCATGCCCGAGGGAGGATTCGAACCTCCGACCGTAGCAGTCACGCGGTTCCGGACTGAGCGCCTAGAACCGCGAGACCACCGCGGCCGGCCGTATCTTCGTGAATCACCCCTTATATATACAGGGTGGTCAGAAAATGTCTGAAACGCTTGTCGCGGTGTTGTAGGGCATATTGTACTGAGACATAAATGTTAAGAAAAAATTGCGATACGTTGCGCCGTTTCCGAGTTATTTAGCATAGAATTTAGCCAATCGGGGCGTCGCGCGCTCGCATTCAAGCGGCCTGCCAGGGGCGGTGTTGCCCAACGAGTGCTTTGTCTCGTTAGCTGAAACTTGAATTTACGCGCGCGGAGATCTGACTGGCTAACTTCAATGCTAAATAACTCGGAAACGGTGCAACGTATCGCATTTACATTTAACATTTATGTCTCAGTACAACTTTCCGTACAACATCACTACAAGCGTTTCAGATATTTTCTGACCACCCTGTATATATTAGGAGAAACGAAGACATTGGTCGCAGTTGGTCACTGAAATAAATTCAAGGGTGCAAGTGAAAATTTGTGCCCAACCAGGACTCCTACCTGGATTTGCTGCTCCACGTCAACAGTCGCCTTCATCGCTTCGGCCATTCAGATACGCTTCCCAGATTCTGAACTCGTCACCCGCTAGTAGCGTCCACTATTCATTAACTCCCTTGCTCGCAGTTTCTGGCTGAGTCTCAATAGAGTTTGGACGCAGTGTGCATACGCACTGCAATTACGGTGAACTATATGCTTTTAGATAACTCTATAGGCTATACGAGGTTCATCCAGAAAGTAATTTCCGATCGCGTCCAAGGCAAGCATGAGTGGAGGGGAGGAATGTAGGAATAATGCAGTGCAATTTATCTTGTGACGGCAGTGGTTACTGCACAGTGCTAAGAAAAAAGGGTGCTCTGACATTGTCTCCCACCACCGCCGAGGCTCGTGCAGTTATCCGATTTTTTTACGCTCAGAGAAATCTCCAACCGGAATCCATCGCCAATTGTGCCGTGTCTATGGATACGACATTATGTGCGACATTATGGTCAGGGGATGGTCCAGACAATTCGCTGAAGGACGAACCATTGTTCATGACGAAGATTGTAGTGGTCGACCGTCCCTGGTGACACCGTAACTGATGGAAAGCGTGGGCAAGCCGTTTTGCAGAACGGGCGCTTCACGGTTTCTGAACTCTCTTGTCAAATGTACCCTGATGTCTCGTTCACTGTTGCACGAAATTGTATCCTGGCGGGTTGATTTTCATAAAGTGCGTGCAAGGTGGGTGCCAAGGCAACTCACAGATGAATAGCAAACACAACATCAGGCGACAGAATTGACATTCCTAGAGAGGTACGCCAAGAAAGGTGACGAGTTTCTCTATCGTTTTGTCACTGGGAGTGAAACATGGCTGTCACATGCCACAACAGAAATAAAACGACAATCCACTCATTGGTGGCATAGTGGGTGGCCTGCGAAAACCAAATTCAAGCAGACAGTCTTCGTCAAAAAAAAAATGTGCACTGTTTTCTGGGTTCGACGGGGTGTCCTCCTGTGCGAGCTTTTACAGTGAGGGGAGACCATAAATCTTGATCGGTATCGTCATACAATGAAAACTCTGAGGAAGGCGATCCAGAACAAGAGATGTGGAATGATGAGAGGAAGTATTACGCTTGTGCATGAAAATGCAAGACTCAATACAGCCAACGCCACACGAAAGGTGTTGAATCTGTTTGGATGGTAAATCTTCGACGACCCACCCTACAGCCCCGACCTCGCCGTAAGTGACTTTCAGCTCTTCCCTCTCATGATGCGTCTTCTGGCAGGAAATCGTTTTCACAGTAACGCTGATGTGCAGACGTAGGTGACTCCGTGGCTCCAGACGTTGGCGAAGATTCCTATGACATGAGCATACAACTGAAAGTGCACCATTGCGATAAGCGTCTGACCAATGATAGTAACTGTGTTGAGAAGTACCTAGTGAATCTTTGTAAATATTTCAACAAACATTTCTTACTTAGTGATGTTTTTGTTTTTTATCAGTCATCGGAAGTTACTTTCAGGACAAGTCCGACAGAACAGAAACGGCACATACATATCGTACGAGGGTTGTTCCGAAAGTAATGATTCCTATTTTTTGTGGTGATTTTGGATGTCTGCGCCAGATGTCGTTGAAGTGCTAATTCTTGAACCTTCCTCTTTCATTTGCAGGTGATTCTGTTGTTCTGCGGTAGTTGGCGCCAGCAGAGTAGTGTTCCAAAATGGAGTCTGATATGGAAGCGCATATAAAACAGCGATATGGGATTGAATTCCTCGCTGATGAAGAAATTGCACCGACTGAAATCCATCGACGCTTACTAAAAGTGTATGGAGACGATACAACAGCACAACACTCCCCGCCTTCTTTTATAGTCGCTGGTCCACCTCTGGAAACATCTAGAGGCCAACGCCGCCGCGTTACATAGGTGTTTGTGAACATCTTTGCTCAGATAGTGTGTAAAACTGAAGTCCGTAGTGACCATAGGTCACACACGAGTTGATCAGTGTCAAGTCGTCATTTCGGCCTGATTTGTTTTGTTACTGTATCATCAGTGTCTCTCGGGAAAGATACTAAGTATTGTAGGAGGTGATATTAGAGACTTACCAGTATAAAATACTCTACATTGCATGGTTACAGAGATACAGGTTGTTACAGAGATAAGTTTTCATTTCGGTACTCCAGTATTTGTCGATTGTCACTCTTTTTTGAAGTTCAAGCTGTGCTTGAAATTATATTGAATTTCTGAACTGTGATTGTGATCTTTTGGCCAATTCTTCTACATCGTTTAAGCATACCGACGCATCTGCATATGCTGAGTAAGTCGATATGTTATTTGTGTTCGATTTATGTAACTGAAACGCTTCTTGCAGGGAATACGATAGACGATTTCCTAACTCAGTGTCAGTGTACTTACCCAAGTTTTCATTAAATTGCCTGAGACTGGAGCAGCCGCGTCTCACGTGAACGTGCAAATGAACAGCATTTTTGTGAAGCGGAATACATTATTCAGGTAGTATATCATAATCCTTCAAAAATCACATGCAGAATTTCTCCACCTATGGGTGTTTCATATCAAGAAATATGTAGGATGTTTCGTACGTACGGCCTCTGTCCTTATAATCTACAGTGGATTCGAAATCTTCATAAGAAGATAAATGTAGACTGGAGTTCTGTCGCTGGCTGATTGCAGACCGCCAAGTAACACCATGAGTACTGTTTACTGACTAAGCCACTTTCACTAGTGATGGAATCAATAAGCCTCTTAGCTCACACCAGTGGTCCGACGAAAAACTACGTGCCTTTCTGGAGACAAATATTCATGAACGCTTCTCTGTAAATGGTTGTTGTGCTATGGTAGATAAGCTGCTGATTGGGCCTGTTGTATTACCGCATTGCCTTTATAGTCCCGTTATCTAGACTTCCTTGTAAATGCGCTTCCACCAGTACTGGAAGAGGCTCCTTTGTGTACAATGACTTACAACGTTCTCCCCTGAACATTCTAGACATCAGGGGACCCATCACCTCAACCTAACATTCGCGAAAGATGGATCGGCTGAAATGATCAGATTATTGACTAATAAGATTCTCGGATATTATACCTATAGGTTTTTGCCGTCGGTGCTGGATAAAAGCCGAAGTCTACAAAGAAAGAGTGAACACATGACCCAAATTCATCGTTCAGAGTATGAATAGTGTTGCCCTCATAAAATAATGCCAAGACTGGCTCAGAAGTGCTACACGTGATGCTGTCAAGTGAATTAGAAAGTATAGTGAAGTCGGAGGTAGAATTTACGAAAGTCAGCTTTCAACTTCATCGCTTTGCTTTATCGTAACACCTTCTATGACTGTTTGTTGGGTTACAAAAAATGGTTCAAATGGCTCTGAGCACTATGCGACTTGACTTCTGAGGTCATCAGTCGCCTAGAACTTAGAACTAATTAAACCTAATTAACCTAAGGACATCACACCCATCCATGCCCGAGGCAGGATTCGAACCTGCGACCGTAGCGGTCGCTCGACTCCAGACTGTAGCGCCCAGAACCGCACGGCCACTTCGGCCGGCTGTTGTATTACATTCGAACAGCTGTTCCTGTGTGACCAATAAAGACTAGGACACATACGCCTATTATGTCGGATTTTGATTCGAATTAGTCTATACTGCCAGATCTTAAAATATTTAGTGTTCCTCCTGAAACATCATAGATACAGGGTATTAGAGGTGACATTGTGATCATTGGTTCCTTAATGCGAGGGTTGTAACTTTAATAGCGGCAACTATTTATTTACAGATCGTACAAAATAGATACGTGTTTCAAAGCTTTACTAACCTTCAACGTACAACATAGTCACCAGCATTCTGTATAACCCGTTGCCAGCGATATGGAAGTCGTAGGATACTCTTAGCAGTGCCAGTTGTGTTGTTGTGTTGACAGTTCGAGCGGCGCGGTCTATTGCCCGACGAACTTGTAGCAGTTCTGAAGCGAATATCGTGAAGTGTTTCCTTCAGTTTAGAAATCGAGTTAAACTCACGAGGACTTAAGTCAGGGGAGTGCAGTAGCTGGTATAGCACTTAGCAGCCCCATCAGTCAAACAAATCAGTAACAGCTTTCACTGCGCGTGCTTCAGCATTGTCCTGCAAAATAATGGTCAGGTCCTGTAGAAACTGTCATCAGTTCTGTCTGTATGCTGTTCATTTTTGGAACACAACCTACGACAAGCTTAGAGACAGAAGTGATGACACTTTCTGCAGGACCTAATCATCATTTTGCAGGACAATGCTCAAGCAGGTACAGTGCAAGCTATTACTGATTTATTTGACTGATGGGGCTACCAAGTGCTACACCACCTACTGATCTCCCCTGACTTAAGCCCTCGTGAGTTCAACTCGACTTCTAAACTGAAGGAAGCACTTCAAGGTATTCGCCTCAGAACTGCTACAAGTTCGTCGGGCAATAGACCGCGCCGCTCGAACTTTCAACAAAACTGGCACTGCTAAGAGTATCTTGCGGGCAAATCGCTGGCAACGGGTTGTACACAATACTGGTGACTACTTTGAAATTCAGTAAAACTTTGAAACACGTGCCTATTTTGTACGAGCTGTAAATAAATAGATGCCACTATTAAAGTTCCAACCCTCATATGTACACACTTCAGTGCGTTAATGGTTTTTTGTTTGTGTCTAACAGTCTTCCCGGAAACTCATCACAAAATGTTTAATTTATTGGCTTTCGAGTCGTGCCCATACAGTCATCTCAAGAGTGCATTGCCAGTGATGGAGATAGGAGTGTAAGGACAACTCAACAGCCAGCCGCGAGAGGAAACAATCTCCGAACTGCCGAGAATCGAACCTTGGTCCCTTTGCTTAGCAAGAGCGCGCTGAACGAGCAGTTACCGAGGCGGACGGCATTCACGCTTCTAATCGTGACCTGCTACCAGTGGAAAATAACCATTAATGGCTTAGTCTGCCTATCACCAATTGCCTCTTCGAGGTACTAAACAACCTAAAAAATACTTCTCCTAATGGCTATAATTATTAGTCTGCAAACGAAGTAAATTATGATGTTACCCAAACCGCTCTTAGGCGTTCCTGGAGTCCATAGCTTCCTTGTGATCGGTCACCTGCGTTATAGGCAATCAACCTCATTTTCTTTTTGTCCCTGGAATCCACCTTCATGTCTTCTTCGGCTGTCTATTGTTATCCCTTACATCTAGACCACCATAGGCCGTGTAAGTACACTAATGAGTGTGAAAACGGCAGCACCAAAAAGAGAACAAATGACTCAAACGACATCACAGACATGGTGCGCTGCGCTACACGAATAGAAAAGATTGCGGAACAGCAGAGAATCTCAGAATTCAGTATTATGCGAAGACCCATAAGCTGAGTTTATGAACGTTGTAGGATATGATCCCAGAGTGCTTGAATATGTTCCTTGGGAATCTGCCACTAAGCCCTCTGTATGCGAGTCCTCAATGCTTGACAGTGGCTGAATTAGTGCTTTACCTGAGACGAAAATACGCGATAAATTCTTCATGAAACAGGCTCAATTCACCAATCTGACTGACATCTGAAATGCTTCTGCTACTAGCTTGGTACTGATTTAGTAAGAACTGCTCACCTCTTCCGAGAGACAAATATTACAATACTCTGCGCGCTGCCTATGCTACACATTCGCTGAGACGACCGTTAGCTATCCTTGTTGCTCGCGTTTACGCACTTGCAGCAATGTTCCGGAGTCACAGTAGAAATTTCCCTGAAATCTACAGTGTCTTTCAATAGGCAAATGGCACTGCTGAAAGCTCGCGGCACCAGCCCTCCGCAGCGTGGACGACCCAGCGCACGGAAACGAAGTGTCCAGCTCCTTTAATGTACACTGCGCAACACAATTACAGTTAAAAGGTTACTTTTTGAAAGCCCATCATCTCCCCCCCCCCCCTTCTTGAGACACAGAAGAATGAAACCTATCTCAAAGGTGTCTGCAAGCTTCCTGTCTAATGGTGCAAAAGCGCGACGCTCTGCGATGCCAACCTCATGCTCGGCGACGCCTTAAACGGCAAGGTTTCGATATGTGCCGTAGAAATCCCGTAGGTCAGTTCTTGTCAGTTGTAAGGTCACACTGGCACCATATTTCGTCACAATTCTGTTCAATACCACCGTAGACGAATCACATGATCGGAAGGTCGCCCCACCCCTCCTTACCCGCATGTCACCGCTTCTCTTGGAGCCCCTGTGATGGACGTCAGGACTACGTCGCCCAGCGTTGAAATCACGCAGATTTCTTATTACTGGCTGATGAAACCATTTCAGACTTACCACCGCACTGAATCGAGACGAAAACGCCTCAGGAGGTGGCACGAAAGAAGATAATGAAACCATCTCTTCCCTTGCGCCATCCGCTTACGCTCATTTTGCGGTCGAAAACGACAATTTGCCGTGCGATGTACAACAGTAGGACGTTCTTGATAATTCTGACACTGCTGACAACCTCCGGAAGATTCAAGCCTTCTGTGAGAACACTGTGGTGTTGAGACCCCACTGAACGTGGTGTGTCCACTTTTTCCTTTGGTATGCGGACCGGAACCATTAGCGATTATGCAAAACCATTCGAAGTAGTTTGAATGTGATCTGAAGCAGTAGAGGGTGCTTATGGTTTTTCAGCCCTCCTGTTCCGCATCCTCCTCTGTTGTGATTATGAGGGAGCGCGATATTGACACACGCCTGAATAAAGAGGCTAATTGTCCATCACGGTGACACCATCGGTGCCAACTGTGCACCTCTGTTGGACACTTTAAAAATATACGTGTATGAGGGGCGTTTGAAAAGTCTATGCAAAAATAAAAACTACTTACGTGTTTGGGGTAAACCTTTTTTTATTTTTCGGCATACTCTACTTTTAGACTGATACACTTCATCCAACGCTGTTCTAATTTGTTGATCCCTTCCGAATAATAGGAATTGTCCTAGTCTGCAAAATAGCTATTAGTTGCTGCAGTCACCTCCTCGTTTGAATAAAATCTTTGTCCTGCCAGCCATTTCTTCAAATTGGGGAACAAAGAGTAGTCCGAGGGAGCCAAGTGTGGAGAATAGCGGGCATGTGAAACGAGTTGGAATCCTATTTCCATTAATTATGCGACCACAACTGCTGAGGTGTGTGATGGTGCATTGTCGTGATGGAAAAGGCCTTTTTTGCGGTCCAATCGCCGGCGTTTTTCTTGCAGCTTGGTTTTCAAACGGTCCAATAACGATGAATAATATGCACCTGTAATAGTTTTACCCTTTTCCAGATAGTGGATGAGGATTATCCCTTGTAGATCCCAAAAGACAGTCGCCATAATCTTTCCGGCCGCAGGACTGGTCTTCGCCTTTTTTGGTGCAGATTCTCCCTTGGTAACCCATTGTTTAAAATGTTGTTTGGTCTCAGGAGTGTAGTAATGTATCCATCTTTTATCCACAGTGACGAAACGACGCTTAACGTCCTGCAAATTCTTCCCGAACAGCTGCAAACCATCCTTGCAACACTTCACACGATTCCGGTTTTGGTCAAGCGTGAGCAATCGTGGAAACCATCTTTCGGATAGCTTTCTCATGTCCGAATATTTATGCAAAACATTATATACCCATTCATTAGAGATGCCCACAGCACTATCAATCTCATGCACCTTAACTCTTCTGTCATCGATCACCATATGATGGATTTTATCAATGATTTCTGGAGTCGTAACTTCCACAGGGCGTCCAGGACGTTCAGTATCACTTGTGCCCATATGGTCACTCCGAAAATTTTGAAACCACTTATAAACTGTTCTAATCAAAGGTGCAGAGTCAGCGTAAAATTTATCATGCTTCTCTTTAGTCTCTTGAGGCGTTTTGACTTTCATTATGTAATGTTTAATCACCACACGAAATTCTACTTTGTCCATTTTCTGACAGTCACTCGACTTCCTTGATTCACACGCATTCCAGACACAAATATGGCTGAAAGTTGTTGTGCGTTCTTTCCAAAGATACTACTAACTAAACATGAGCTCGATACGCGCCGGTGATGCCATCTCTCTGTGGTGTGCGTACTGTAAGACCTTCAGTACACACACCATCAGATTATTTGACTTGTCGCTCTAACGAAGTAGGCGAGTGTCAGCAATATGTCTCGTGGTCTTATCGTGACGCGTTTATCTTCTGCCTTTTAGGTCAGACGATAGAAATGCCACTTGCACGCTTAGAGTAGCAGATTGACGGTGACCAACTTCAAACAGAACTTGATTAATTTTCACACACATTTGTTAAAATAATAACAAGCATAAAAAGTACTTAACTTGGTTCTGGATGCTATTTACAATTGACAATATGAAGTTCCTTTGGTATTGGTACGTTAATCTTATTCTCACATATATCTCTGATACTTGACAAAAGTGTCTATACATTTGTCTTCATGGCTATGTACAGGAATATGTTAATCTTATTAGGCGCAGACTGAAACTTGACTATAGACTGCTACAGACAAATGCAGACAAAGGCAGACTGACTAATCGGAGGTCTGTACACTCGTTATAATACCTCGGGCGTTCATGTGTCACTGCGCGAGTGAGATCCGCGAGGAGAAAAGGTTCTACGTTAGCAGCAATCTCATTGGCTGCGTTACATATTATACGCGGATCGGCGGAAGCAGAATTTGGTCGGTCTCTATGGCATGGCCATCTCGTAGTGCGGAGACGGACGAGCGCTGCGCCTGCGCTGTTGTGCTTAGCGGGGCGCGCTCTAGTGGGAAAGTTGTGTACGCGCTGCGGCTACCCCCATCGAAGGTTCGAGTTCTCCCTCGGACATGGGTATGTGTGTTGTCCTTAGCGTAAGTTCGTTTAAGTTAGATTAAGTAGTGTGTAAGTCTAGGGACCGATGAGTTCAGCAGTTTGGTCCCATAGGCACTTACCACCACCACTCCTGTGCGACTAAGGTAGGCAACCGCTTCGACATGCTTCTGTTAAGTAGCGCTACGTTGCTGCTGTAACGATCGCTTGCGTAGATGCGGAATCAGTGTGGTTTTAAAAAAAGTGCCCCTTTTAATTCTTTTACACAGTGTATTTTAACAGAAGTAAGGGCAGATGGAAGGGACGAATGGAAAAACTGGTAGAAGCCGACCTCGGGGAAGATCAGTTTGGATTCCGGAGAAATATTGGAACACGTGAGGCAATAGTGATCTTACGACTTACCTTAGAAGAAAGATTAAGGAAAGGCAAACCTACGTTTCTAGCATCGACTTAGAGAAAGCTTTTGACAATGTTGACTGGAATATTCTCTTTCAAATTGTAAAGGTGGCAGGGGTAAAATACAGGGAGCGAAAGGCTATTTACAATTTGTACAGAAACCAGATGGCAGTTGTAAGAGTCGAGGGGCATGAAAGAGAAGCAGTGGTTGGGAAGGGAGTGAGGCAGGGTTGTAGCCTCTCCACGATGTTATTCAATCTGTATATTGAGCCAACAATGAAGGAAACAAAAGAAAAATTCGGAGTAGGTATTAAAAACCATGGAGAAGAAATAAAAACTTTGAGGTTCGCCAATGACATTGTAATTCTGTCAGAGACAGCAAAGGACTTGGAAGAGCAGTTGACCGGAATGGACAGTGTCTTGAAGGGAGGATATAAGATGAACATCAACAAAAGAAAAACGAGGATAATGGAATGTAGTTGAATTAAGTCGGGTGATGCTGAGGGAATTAGATTAGGAAATGAGGCACTTAAAGTAGTAAAGGAGTTTTGCTATTTGGGGAGCAAAATAACTGATGATGGTCAAAGTAGAGAAGATGTAAAATGTAGACTGGCAATGGCAAGAAAAGCGTTTCTGAAGAAGAGAAATTTGTTAACATCGAGTATAGATTTAAGTGTCAGGAAGTCGTTTCTGAAAGTATTTGTATGGAGTGTAGCCATGTATGGAAGCGAAACATGGATGATAAATAGTTTGGACAAGAAGAGAATAGAAGCTTTCGAAATGTGGTGCTACAGAAGAATGCTGAAGATCACGTAACTAATGATGAAGTATTGAATAGAATCGGGGAGAAGAGGAGTTTGTGGCACAGCTTGACAAAAAGAAGGGACCAGTTAGTAGGACATGTTCTGAGGCATCAAGGGATCACAAATTTAGCATTGGAGGGCAGCTTGGAGGGTAAAAATCGTAGAGGGAGACCAAGAGATGAATACACTAAGCAGATACAGAAGGATGTAGGTTGCAGTAAGTACTGGGAGATGAAGAAGCTTGCACAGGATAGGGTAGCATGGAGAGCTGCATCAAACTAGTCTCGCGACTGAAGACAACAACAACAACAACAACAAGGGCAGATTCTGTTGTTGTGTCTAGCAGACGACACCGCCTCGCAGAACGACGTCAGGTGTATGACAACACCGTAAATGGGGGATTTGCCGTTAGGAAGGACTCGTTTAGCCGAAGCCGCAGCGAAAATCTCCCACTGACCGAAGTAATTGTGTGTGTGTGTCTTCCGTTATGGGTACGTCTGCGCGGGTCGTGCAAGCACCTGTGGGGGGCACGTGCGACTGGCAGGCGCGGCAGCCGTCCAGCCGGCCGTGAAGCCAGCGCCGGCGGACGAATTACGGCCGGCAGCGCCAGAGCCGGCGGCGGGGAATCCGCTTACCGCTGTCACCGGCAGGCCGCGCCGGCAATTGGCTGCGATCTGGGCCGCTCCAATCAGCGGCGATTCGCTCCGGCGACAACTTCAATTACCTGCCATTCGACATGCGCCCGCCGCGCCACCCCGCAGACGTGCCGGCTGTACCTGCTGCCCGGCCGCCCTTCTTGCTCCGCGCGGCGCCGCGCCTCGGGGCGGGCGTGGGCTGCGCCGGCGGCTGCGCTGGCTGCGGCGGCGGCCGTCGGAAGCCGCGACTCGGCGGGGCGCCGCTCGATCGTCTGGAAGAGCGGCAAATGGAATCTCGGCTGCCAGGCACCCGCTGCGCCCGTCCGTCGCAGAACACTCCGTTGCACACGCATTCTTTTCTAATTTACCTCCTGCGGCGTGGGGAAGAGGCCGGTAGACGCCGCTCCTCGGCATAAAGAGCGTGTTTTTCAAAATTGTGTTTCTCGCAAGATATCGGATTTGTGCATTGTCTCAATTTGTTTCTTGATCAGGTTCGTGGAAACTGCAAATGGAAATTCAAAAACTTCTTCACATTTTGTTAGTTATGATTAAACTTCCCCTATTTAACACGTTAAAACACAGAAACTAATTACCGTAGCAGTACCAAACTTGGTAGCACTAATGTCCAGATTATGGGGTGCATGATTTGCATGCGTCACAGCGCCACCGTCCAGTTACAAGTATAGACACCAGGTGCCGTTATTAATCACCGTCCAGCCAGTGTGGCCGAGCGGTTCTAGGCGCTTCAGTCTGGAAACGCGCCACCGCTGCGGTCCCAGGTTCGATCCTGCCTTGGGCATTGATGTGTGTGATGTCCTTAGGTTAGTTAGGTTTAAGCAGTTCTAAGTGTAAGGGTTGATGACCTCAGATGTTAAGTCCTATAGTGCTCAGTGCCATTTCAACCATTAGTCATCGTGGTTCATAGACTCACACACCAGTCGCAGTGCGCCGGCCGGAGTGGCCGAGCGGTTCTAGGCGCTACAGTACAGAACCGCGCGACCGCTACGGTCGCAGGTTCTAATCCTGCCTTGGGCATGGATGTGTGAGATGTCAGGTTAGTTACGTTTAAGCAGTTCTAGGTCCTAGGGGACTAATGACCTCAGAAGTTAAGTCCCACAGTGCTCAGAGCCATTGGATCCATTTTGAACCAGTCACAGTGCTCTTGACGTGTCAACATGAGCTTGGACAAAAAGAGCAGGGCATCATTGGTGAAGCTCTTTTATAAAAACAACTGTAATGCTGCAACTGCATTTCGAGAATATCGCAGGCTGAAAGGTTTATGGAAGCGTCCTCTTTCTCCATCTGCTGTGCGGAACATGACGAAGGAGTTCGAATCAATTGGAGAACTGGGCGTCGCTCCGGAAAGAGGCCGACGACTTGCACCACAGCTGGTTGATGCAATCGTCAGGCAGGGCGCGCGCTGTGTCACGACAGTTGAATACCTCGTGGTCCACTGTAAGGAAGGTGTTTCGAACCATTCTCAAATAGTATCCGTATAGGATCCATATCGTACAGCAGCTTGCTCCACAGGACGCGCAATGACTTCTTTCTCCACTTTCTCGCAAGGATTGAAGTTGACGAGGGCTGGCCCTGGACCGTCCTATGCACCGAAGCTCAAAAAGAAAAAAGTGTTCAAATGTGTGTGAAATCTTATGGGACTTAACTGCTAAGGTCATCAGTCCCTAAGCTTACATACTACTTAACCTAAATTATCCTAAGGACAAACACACACACCCATGCCCGAGGGAGGACTCGAACCTGCACCGGGACCAGCCGCACAGTACATGACTGTAGCGCCCTAGACCGCTCGGCTAATCCCGCGCGGCCACTGACGAAGATCATTTTTCTCTGACGGGTGATACGAACACACAAATTTGCCTATTGTGTGGATCTTCACATCCAGTCACTGTGCATGAAGCTCCTCTGTGTGGTGAACGTTTCACTCTACGGTGTGGCTTCACAGCTACATTCACCATTGCCTCATTCTTTTTTGAACAGTTTGGCGCTCGAGGACCAAAGACTTGCAGTGTGACTGGCCAGCGCTACTGCGATATGCTTCGCCAGCATGTTATACCTGCCCTACAAGAGAGACGCATTGAACTCAACAGTTTTCATGCAAGATGGGGCCCCACCGCACATCGCTCACCCGCTTCTCGGAAACACATTTGGAAACGATGGAATTATCAGCCGTTCGTTTCTAAACGTTTGGCCGACACGATCACATGATCCCACTCCACGTGATTTCTGGTTGTGGGGGTACACGAAGGACAGGGTTTACCAGGGGAACATTCACACGTATGCTGATCTGAAGCGCAGCATATTAAGAGACGTAGCCAGCATACCTACGGACATGCTTCCTTCTGCTGCGCTTTCAGACTCTTCGGGACACTGATGGGAGCCATATTGAGCCCCTTTTGTAGCAATGCTGGTATTGGTACACAATGGTATGATGTACCGTAGCAGAACATTAAAACTGTTTCACTTGTATTGATTCTGGATTATTTCTCTTCCCTATGTCCTTAACATTAATGCTACCAAGTCGGGTCCTCATAAGATAATTAGTTTCCCTGTTCTAACGTCCTAAGTGGGGAAAGTTTAGTTATACTCACCCAGTATCTTCATTAGAGTAGTGGGTCACTGGGAACTACGGCGGAATTCACTGACTCATCATCCATCAGGTCTTTCTTATCTTCATGGTCAAGGCAACCAGCTCTCAGGCAATCAAATGGTTCAAATGGCTCGAAGCACTATGAGACTTAACATCTGAGGTAATCAGTCCCCTAGACTTAGATCTACTTAAACCTAACTAACCTAAGGACATCACACATATCCATGTCCGAGGCAAGATTCGAACCTGCGACCGTAGCAGCAGCGCACTTCCGGACTGAAGCGCCTAGAACCACTCGGTCACTGCGGCCGGCCCTCAGGGAGTCATCGTTGTTACATTTCGCTTTCAGTATCAGCACTTGGTCATCAAGGCTGTTCCCACAATTCTCCCCACCTTCTGGGTGGAGGGATAGAAATGTGGAAGCCCTAGGGGAGGGAGTTGGGTGCTGGCTGGGGGAGGGGTGGTCTAGATGACAAGAAAGGACTGACGCTGATTTCAGGATTCCCAGAATGGCTGTGGTGCACGTGACTGGATGCGAATTCTGGGAATAGCCTTGATGATACAAAAGTGCTGACGCTTATGTCAGCTAAATATAACAAGCACAACAGCTTGAAATCGGATGTCATCACCTCGAAGACAAGCAAGTGCTGATAGACGCTGAGACAGTGAATTTTAACAGAATGACCAGTGACCCATCACACATTTTTTCAACGGATATCCGTTCAGGACGGATGCAAGTGGACTAACGCAGCAGGTTTTCAATGTGTTTGACAGCAGACCTAATGTGTCTGATAAATTAATCTGCTGATCTTCTGCTTGTGGCGTCGACATGTATACCTGAAGTAATGTTGTCTGCACTGGCTGGCTATAGATTCTGACAAGAAAAAACCTATCACCGAATTGTTCTCAGTAACTCACTTTCTTCCTGCATTCATATTCATAGCGAATCGTACTCCCATTATTCTAGTTTCTGCTGCTGTTGATGCAACCTGCTACTCGTCTGACCAAAAATCCTTCTTCCCATTTCATTTCACTAAGCCGCACTATATCTTGACTGAGCTTTTACCTTTGAAATTTTAGATTTTCAATCTTCCCTACTCAACTTAGACTAATAACATTTCATGCTCCAATTCGTAGGAAGACTCCCATTCGTTGGGTAATCAAACGTTTTGTCGTGGTTACTCCTCCTTGGCAGCCCTCTCTCGAAGATTCGAATGCGGGACTAATGCGGTATCTTTTGCCAGTTGACAGATCATCTGACATCTTTTGCTCAAGTCACACCAATACCCAAAAAGAGAAGTAGGAGTAATCCGCTGAATTACAGGTCCATGTCACTAACGTCGATTTGCAGGAGGGGTTTGGAACATATATTGTGTTCGAACATAGTATATGTTCCAAAACCCTCGAAGAAAACGATTTATTGACACATAGCACGGATTCATAAAATTTCGTTCTTGTGAAACACAACTAGCTCTTTATACTCATGAAGTAATGATTGTTATCGACAGGAGGTGTCAAATTGTTTCCATATTTTTAGATTTCCAGAAGGCTTTCGACACCGTTCCTCACAAGCGTCTTCTAACCAGACTGCGTGCCTATGGAATATCGCTTCAGTTGTGCGACTAGATTCGTTATTTGCTGCCAGAAAGATCACAGTTTGTAGTAATAGACGGAAAGTCATGAGTGAAACAGTATTAACCTCCGGCGTTCCCCAAGGAAGTGCTGTAGGCCCTCTATTGTTCCTGATCTATATTAACGAGATAGGAGACAATCTGAGCAGCCCTCTTCGATTGTTTGCGGATGATTCTGTCATTTACCGTCATCAGATGACCAAAACGAATTGCAAAATGATTTAGATAAGATATCTGTATGGTGCGAAACGTGGCAATTAACTCTGAAATATGGAAGGTGTGAAGTTGTTCACATGAGTACTAAAAGAAATCCGCTCAATTTCGATTATGCGATAAGCCACACAAATCTGAAGGCGGTAAATTCTACTAAATACTTAGGGATTACAATTACAAATTACCTAAATTTGAATGACCACATAAAAAATTATGTGGGTAAAGTAAACCAAAGACATCGATTCATTGGCAGAACACTTAGAAGGTGCAACAGGTCTACTAAAAGAGACTGCTTACACCACGCTTGTCTGCCCTATTCTGGAGTATTGCTGTGCAGTGTGGGATCCGCATCAGTTGGGACAGACGGATGACACCGGAAAAGTTCAAAGAAGAGTGGTTGGTTTTGTATTATCGCGAAATAGGGGAAATAGTGCCACAGACATGATACGTGAATTCGAGTGGCAGTCATTAAACCAAAGGCGTTTTTCGTTGCGACGGGATCTTCTCATGAAATTTCAGTCACCAGATTTCTCCTCCGATTGCGAAACAATTCTGTTGGCACCCACCTACATAGGGAGAAGTGATCATCACGATACAGTAAGAGAAATCAGGGATCGTACAGAAAAATTTAAGTGCTCGTTTATCCCGCGCCGTTCGAGAGTGGAACGGTAGAGAGGCAGCTTGAAGGCGGTTAATTGAACTCTCTGCCAGGCACTTTATTGCGAATAGCAGAGTAGTCACGTAGGTGTAGATCTTTTCAATTAGAGACCACATTTATTGTGGACACTAACGATGAGTCCTTAATGCTGTGGTTCCCATTGCCTTCTGCTTCCTCGAACTCTTTGTAAGTGCTCATTCTTCTCCGACGAAGGCATTTTCTAACCGCAAGGCTATCCGCATATCAGCACTCTTTGACAACGCCGCTGGTAGGATGAGGGTGACTTCTCATAAGGAAAGTATTTAGCTGCCATTACTGATTATTTTTATTCAAGGTTCACGCAGTGCTTGGAGTCTGACCAGGTATTCAAGTACTTATGATTGCTAGACAAATGCGCGTGAGGCTTTTTGCAAAGCCGAAATATTCGTGTACGAAGTCGATGTTGCGAATGGGCGAGTACACTAGCGATCGACCTGGAGCTTGTTTGAAGCCTATTAATGGAGAACATTTTATAGCCACATATTTCGCCTGAAAAGTGGACAGAGGTAGTGACTAAAGGTTTCTCATCACCTGACTACAATCCACCATCCTGCACAATATGAGGCAATGTACCTGGTTATCCTTCAGTCGGACGGCAGTCTACACTACTAAACAGCTAAAACGGTGCACAGTTTCACTTGCAGATTTCCTGTCTAACGGCTTCCAAGGGCAATACTATTTGGATTTTCGATATTTTATATATTAGGGCCAATCGAAGGAAAACGTAAATAAACGGTTTATTATTTCAAAAGTAATCGCCATACAGTTATCCCACTCTGAGACACGACGGTCAGCAGCTTCAAGGAAAAACGAAACCATGACTGTCGCAGAAGTGTGCCTCCTCTTCGGGAACAAATCAATGATCGCAAATGTCTCTCTTCAGGACTCCAAAAATATGAAAATAGCTTGGGGAGAGATTAAGACTTTATGGAGGAAGTGTAAGGGCTTCCCAGCGAAACTCCTGCTGCGTACTCGAAACAACCTTGGCAACTTGCGGG
Source organism: Schistocerca serialis cubense (assembly GCF_023864345.2). Classification (NCBI taxonomy): domain Eukaryota; kingdom Metazoa; phylum Arthropoda; class Insecta; order Orthoptera; family Acrididae; genus Schistocerca; species Schistocerca serialis. The sequence continues at coordinate 532,498,633 of NC_064639.1, read as the reverse complement.
CGGGCATTATCCTGCAACAGAATGATGCCGTCCTGTCAACATTCCTGGGCGTTCGGAGCTGACAGCACTCACCAGTTTTTTGCAAAGTATCCACGTAGCGATGTGCGTTGATTGTGGCACGGTGTTCTAGGAAGTAAATGAGCAGCGGGCCCTAGCAGTCAAATAAAAAAATCATCGTGACTTTCCCGGATGTGGCATGCCTGCTGTTTGTACTACGCAGCAGAAGTTTCGCTGGGAATCCCCTGCACATCGTCCACACAGTCTTCATCGATCGGCATGCGATTTCCATATCTCTGGAGCGTTATGAAAGACATTCGTAGCCGTCGATTTACTTCGACGATGAGGTGCACACGTCTGGCTACAATCATGGTTTCGTAAAGATTTTTCTATGAAGTAAAAGACCGTCTTGTCGCACAGTGGGATTTATCTATTGACAGACCTGGTGATTATTTTTGGAAAGAAGTTTGCCTCTTATAATTATTGACTGAATTTAAAAATTTAAAATGCTGTCATAGTCCACTCGTTAAGCTGTGTAATGATCCGTTAAAGGTTTAGACCAACAAGTCAAATATTAAAGTTAAAAATCGTGTATAGGTCTAGAGGAAGCGTATCTCAGGGCGCGCTGGTTATCCAGACTATACTTATCCTGTATTTGAGAATGAGAGCACTTATGACTTACAACGAACTTTATACATAATTTCGAACCTTTTAGGTACACTTACTCGCCGACACCAACCACATAACGGTGAAAGAAAGACATCTATCAGTTGATATATTTTCAGTGTTTCCATTTGCAGTGTTTCCGCAGTAAACGTTCAACATCAGGTACGACGTTTTAATTTGTTACCTCTTTACTTTATTACTTCTTTACTACTTCTTTCGCAACGCATTTGCAGATAGAATCCGCGTACAACCCTGCTCTACCAGCAGAATTATGTACTTGTAAGATATGTAATTGAGGAGATGTGACGTAATAACCATAGAGGTGAATGGAAAAAAAAGCAGAGCAGAGCGCAGGCTACTCACACTGTACTCATCCAATGTTTCACAATACTACGGCAGAGGCATTGGTATTAAGATACGCTGAAGAGCCAAAGAAACTAGTACACCTGCCCAGTATGATGTAGGCCTCCGTAAGCACACAGAAGTGCCGCAATATCACGTGGCATGGACTCCACTAACGTCGGAAGTATTACTGGAGGGAACTGACACCTTGAATCCTGCACTTCTGTATATAGATCTGTAAGAGTACGAAAGGAAGGAGATTTCTGAACAGCACGTTACAAGGCATCTCAGATATGCTCAATAATATTCATGTCTGGGGAGTCTGGAGCCCAGCGGAAGAGTATTTCTGGAGCCACTCTTTAGTGATTCAGGACGTGTTGGTTATCGCATTGTCCTGCTGGAAGTGTCCAAGTCCGTCGGAATGCACAATGGACATGAATGGATGCAGGTGATCAGACAGGATGCTTACGAACCTATCATCGGTCAGAGTCGTAACTAGACTTATCAGGGGTGCCATATCACTCAAAATGCTCACGCCACACACCATTACACAGCCTCCACCAGCTTGAACAGTCCCCTGCTGACATGCAGGTTAACGGATTCATGAGGGTGTCTCCATACCAGTACACGTCCATACGCTCTATACAATATGAAACGACACTAGTCCGACCAGGCAACACGTTTTCAGTCATCAAAAGTCCAATGTCGGTGTTGACGGGCACAGGAGAGGTGTAAAGCTTAGTGTCCTGCAGTTATCAAGGCTACATGAGTGGGCGTTCGGCTCCGAAAGTCCATATCGATGATGTTTCGTTCAACAGTTCGCACGTTGACACTTGTTGATGGCCCACCATTGAAATCTGCAGCAATTTGAGAAAGGGTTGCACTTCTGTCACATTGAAAGATTCTCTTCAGTCGTCTTGTAGGTCCCGTTCTTGCAGGATATTTTTTCGGCCGCATCGAAGTCCGAGGTTTGATATTTCACCGAATTCCTGATATTCACGGTATACTCTTTGAAATGGTCGTACTGGGAAATTTCCACTTCATCGCTACCCCGAAGATCTTGTGTCCCTTTGCTTGTGGACTGACTATAACACTTCGTTCACACTCACTTAAATCTTGATAACCTGCCATTGTAGCAGCAGTGATCGATCTAACAACTGCGTAAGACACTTCTTGTCTTGTACAGACGTTACCGACCGCAGCGCCGTATTCCCTGAATCCTCATACCCATACCAGTTTCTTTGGCTCTTCAGTGTAGGTGACCGAACTTGACAGTGAAGTATGTGCGGTGGCATCGCTATTAACAGCATAAATACGTCTCCACACCAAACACACACTCGTCACACGTGCCTACTGTAAACAGTATACTTAACGACTGCACCTAACATCCCATAAAGGAAAGGTAGCCACTGTGCGAGAAGAAAGGAAACAACGCTTTCAGAGGCCTGCCAGCCCACAGTGCCGGAGGACTGTCTCTGCTGCTACTCTCGCTGCCTGTTCTGTGTTGCTGACGGTATCTCGAGCGATTCACTATAGGGCTGGCGCGTGGCTGCAGCGAGCAAGAAGTTCGCCTCTCCGCCTTTGGCAGGCGCGATGTAAGCCGCTAACGTCACCCGGCAGAAGGGTACTCGTGCGTGGCGGGATGTGTTGCGCGGGGTTTGCGCAGGCTTAGGGCCCATGGCGAGCAACGGAATGCGACGGCATGGCTCCGCTGGCAAACTGCTTTGCTCTGCAGGCATATGTCCACGGGACAGAAACGCATATAAGTTTTGCGGAGGAGAGTTCAATACGCTATTATCATTATTATTATTATGTGCGATTAGACTCTGCTGGATCGTGCAAAGCTTCTTGATTATTTTTCCTTTTTTTCCACACTGTTCACATTTTTTTCTGCATGGGTTCTCTTCCTTTTCTCTGTGCATTTTTTTCCTGCGTCCTTCGGAGTTCCGTTCTCCGACTTAACTTCTCATCTGTCAACTTTCTGCTTAAATACCGTTCTGTTCAAAATATCTGAATAATTTATCTGAGCTTTTTCTAGGACCATTTTGACCTCTGGTATACAGGGTATAGTTTTAAGTCCTTATGTGTATTTAAGAAATTCGTGCCTAAGTCTTGTTTTGGGAAGCCAGGAGACGTGCCCATAAAATTTAATATGATGCAAGGTTGGACAATTTCTCAGTTGTTTGACGAGACTGTAGTCTATAGCCCTCTTCTGTTTTCTTTGGCCCTAGTATCTTCCTGATGGCTTTACGTTCTTCCTTTAATAAGTTTTCTAGGTCACCTTTTATGTGGACTGTCAGGATTTCACTGGCATACAGGACATTGTATTATACTGCCTAATTTTAGTGAAATGATAATTAAATGGACACCCTAGCTGCAAACAGGCGTTGATATACTTCATTGAGGACATGTTGGAAATGAGTGCCCCGACCGGGACTCGAACCCGGGAACTCCTGCTTAAATGGCAGACGCTCTATCCATCTGAGCCACCGAGGGCACAGAGGATAGTGCGCCTGCAGGGACTTATCTCTTGCACGCTCCCCGTGAGACCCACATTCACAACATGTCCACACGACTACATTCGTAGTGCGCCTAGTAAATGTTTGCCCCATCATACTCATTGCTCGTGGTAGATTAATCCACCAAGTCCCGTACGAGTTCGGGCATAGCGTATGCGTTGGCACAAGAGTAATGAGTATGATGGGCAAACATCTCACTTGATCGTTCTGTGGAACTGCTGCTCGTGTTGATCGTGAGGAGGGTCACAGTCAGCGCTATCTAATTCAAGATCTTAATAGGTCCACGCGACTAGCGCTCGAGAGGACAGACACTCGGACCACTCGGCTGTGTAGGATCGTACAGCCACGTCATGCACTTTCACTTAGTAAATGGGCCTTCAGAGTGGAATTATCGAGAGCAGCACCGACTGTCAGCATGGTGACCGTTGTTGCAGCTTCCCTTGACATGGCAGCGGAGAGAGGCGCGCTCAGAGTAATTCAACAACCAACAACACTAGATGCAGAATCGGAGCCAGTTCATCTTTTCAGACATATTCTGGATCTGCATAACATATCCAGATGGACGTATCCGCGTATTGAGAGTCCCAGGAGATATAACGTTATCAGATTGCTTTCGCGATCGTCATACAGGCCAAATAACTGTCATGATGGTGTGGAGCGCTATTGGCTGCCAAACACGATGACCTATGGTTCACAGAAATGGTAATTTGGACTGCAGAAGTAACATTTTTGACGTTTCAGAACCAGTGACTCAGCTGTGCCTTGGAGATCTCTACGACGTTGTCTTTCAGCAAGATAACGCAACACAACGTGTTGCCAATACTGTCCTGGCGTACCTCGATGTAGCGGTGGTTCGACTGTTTTCCTGGCCAGCACATTGCGACATCAGATCATGCGTGGGTGAGAAACTGGGACACCACCACTCGCCAGGCGCTACGATACAGACCAAGTAACTATGATGATGGTATGGAGTGCGCTGGGTACTAAAGACGATCACCTCTGGTTCAGATAGACAGTAATTTTTACAGCAGCAGACATATTCTGGCGTGTTAGGACTGCCAGGTCTGCTACATCTTCGAGAGTTCTGTGACGTTATTTTTCAATAAGATAACGCAACACCTCATGTTGCCAGTATTTTCCTGACGAACGCGATATAGTGGTTGCTCTACTCTTGCTCTGACCAGCACATCGTGATAATATCAGATCAACCATTGGTGAGAGACTAGGATACCATCACCTGGCAGCAGCTACGGCAGACGAAGCAGCATGGAATACCATACCTGTATCTTAACATCGAGTACAGATTTAAGTGTCAGGAAGTCGTTTCTGAAAGTATTTGTATGGAGTGTAGCCATGTATGAAAGTGAAACGTGGACGATACATAGTTTGGACAAGAAGAGAATAGAAGCTTTCGAAATGTGGTGCTACAGAAGAATGCTGAAGATTAGATGGGTAGATCACATAACTAATGAGGAAGTATTGAATAGGATTGGGGAGGAGTTTGTGGCACAGCTTGACAAAAAGAAGGGACCGGTTAGTAAGACATGTTCTGAGGCATCATGGGATCACAAATTTAGTATTGGAGGGCTGCGTGGAGGGAGAGCAAGAGATGAATACACTAAGCAGATTCAGAAGGATGTAGGTTGCAGTAAGTACTGGGAGATGAAGAAGCGTGCACAGGATAGGTTAGCATGGAGAGCTGCATCAAACCAGTCTCACGACTGAAGACAACAACAACAACAACAACAACAACAAGGGCAGATTCTGTTGTATCTAGCAGACGACACCGCCTCGCAGAACGACGTCAGGTGTATGACAACATCGTAAATGGGGGACTTGCCGTTCGGAAGGACTCGTTTAGAGGAAGCTGCATCAAACCAGTCTCAGGACTGAAGACCACAACAACAACAACATCTGTCATACAAAGTCAGTCCGATTCCATGCCTATCCGGGTAGCATGCTGCCAAACTATGCTGCTTCAACTTTCAACTCTATGCCAGAGTGCAACAATCGTAGTGACTGCCGAGTGTCGCATCCTAGTCTTCGGTAACGATCTGATGTTGTCACAGTGTGCTGGCCAGTGCAACAGTCGAAGAACCGCTGTATCGAGGTAGGTCAGGACATTACTGACAACACGCGGTGTTACGTTATCTTATCTTCTGGTAAACCTTCCGGGATGTAAGGTCGTGGTCCATGAAACTCTTCAGCTCCTAACGTTTCGTCCAGAGCTGCGCTGGACATTTTCAGAGGGGTGTTTCTCTTCCGGTGAGTCTTGTCGACTGACGGGTCGGACGTCTGAGAGCGACTTATATATCGTAGAAAGTGGGCGTGACCAGAGTTACACGTGATATGCAGAGATAATCGTTGTCAGAGATAAAACATATCTATCGATCGTAATCTCGTCACGGATAAAACTGTCTAGCAATTTTATCTCTGACAAAGATTATCTCTGCATATCACGTGTAACTCTGGTCACGCCCACTTTCTACGATATATAAGTCGCTCTCAGACGTCCGACCCGTCAGTCGGAAAGACTCACCGGAGGAGAAACACCCCTCTGAAGATGTCCAGCGCAGCTCTGGACGAAACGTTAGGAGCTGAAGAGTTTCATGGACCACGACCTTACTTCCCGGAAGGTTTACCAGAAGATATGTCATCCGGTCTTGAATGCTTTCATACTATGATTACGTTATCTTGTTGAAAGATAACGTCACAGAGCTCTCGAAGACATAGGAGACCCAGGAGTCACGTGAGAAATTTAACTGCTGCAGGCCAAATTACCGTCTGTGTGAACCAGAGGTCATCGTTATTGTATCCCAATAGCGCTCCAGACCACCATAACGGTTCCTTGGCCTGTGTACGATGACGAATGCAGTCTGAAGACGTTCAATCTCGTCGTATATGTCCATCTGGATCACTAAGAAAAACCGAAACATGTCTGAAAAGACGAACTGGCGCCACTCTGTATCTAGTGATGTCGTTTAACAGCATTTTTAGTAAATTTGGCACTGTGAATACCTCCAAATCACCTACAAATTTAATTGTGAATCCTTCCTGTCACACTGTATACGCAAAACAAGTCAAATTCAGTGATATGTTATCCTCCCTTGTAACGAAATTTTAGTGCCCAACAGTGACTGGAGAACGCCGCATAATCAGATAGTGCGTGAGTAGAACTTCATCCGTGATGGTCGATTGCCTGAAGGTGCTGCTTTTTCGTTTCCCCTCTGGCAGATTACGCTCGGCGTGCACCTCAAGCACGCAGGGCGGCGTCTTGTGTGGCGTCGTGGCACGGCACTTGTATTGATTCTCGGCACCGCAACGGGCGGCTGGTGCCGCCTCAGCCTAAGGCGCTTTGCCGAAGACGGCTGCGGCGGCGGCGGCGGCGGCGGCGGCGGCGGTGAGACGTCTCCTCCTCTCCAGCACACACACGAGATCGGCAGAGTGCCGCGAGCGCTCACCGTCCACACCTCACATACGCCGGGTGACGTCAATGCGACCCAGGGTGGCATATCAGGCGTTGCGCGTTCCGCCTGTAGCGTCCATCTGGCGAACTTGCATTTGTTATACCTTCCTCATGTCAGTAGGCTTCCTCTCAAAGCAAAGACCGACTGACACTTTCGGAGAAAATGGGATGCAGTATCGCTTAAGATACTGCATTATTAACATTTCATTTCCGAATCTCGCCTGTTTACCCGTTTCTGTAGCTACTGTGTACTTCAGGGAAGGAGGTTATCTCCAGCCTGGAGGTAATGGTTCGGTGTTTCCCTTTACAAGAAAATGGTTCAAATGGCTCTGAGCACTATGGGACTTAACTTCTAAGGTCATCAGTCCCCTAGCACGTAGAACTGCTTAAACCTAACTAACCTAAGGACATCACACACATCCATGCCCGAGGCAGGATTAGAATCTGCGACCGTAGCGGTCGCGTGGTTCCTGACTGTAGCGCCTAGAACCGCTCGGCCACCCGAGCCGGCTTCCCTTTACAGAATGACTTGCAGAGATTTGAAGAATGGTGCAGACTTTGGCAGTTAATCCTGAACGTAAATAAATGTAACATATTGCGCAACTGCACTGTCGATGATAAATTCCCTGAAACAGTAACCACAGCAAAATATCTAAATATCCGGTACGACCTAAAGTGGAACGGCCACATAAAACACATACCAGGAAAACAAGAAGACAGACAGATTCATAGGAATAATCTTAAGGAAATGTAACTTATCCACGAAGAAAGTGGCTTAAACCCATTTCAGAGAAACTTCTGTAAGTCCGAACAGAAAGCAGCATCTTGCAGGAGCGCTATCGGCTGGAGCAGGAAATGAACAACGGTAGTGCCTATATTCTTCTCCTTATTCTGATTGGCCGGAGGGCCCCAGTGTTAAATACTTCCGTGAACTGTTTTTGGAACTTGCAAAATCTACATCTACATCTACATCCATACTCCTGACGGTGTGTGGCGGAGGGTACCTTGAGTACCTCTATCGGTTCTCCCTTCTATTCCATTCTCGTATTGTTCGTGGAAAGAAGGATTGTCGGTATGCTTCTGTGTGGGCTCTAATCTCTCTGATTTTATCCTCATGGTTCCTTCGCGAGATATACGTAGGAGGGAGCAAGATACTGCTTGACTCTTCGGTGAAGGTATGTTCTCGAAACTTCAACAAAAGCCCGTACCGAGCTACTGAGCATCTCTCCTGCAGAGTCTTCCACTGCAGTTTATTTATCATCTCCGTAACGCTTTCGCGATTACTAAATGATCCTGTAACGAAGCGCGCTATTCTCCGTTGGATCTTCTCTATCTCTTCTATCAGCCCTATCTGGTACGGATCCCACACTGCTGGGTAGTTACGTGATCGGTAGCCGTCCTTGGTGTTGTAGTTGTAACCTCTGAGGAGTGGAGGACTGATTCGAGAGTATATAACTGGTAGCTGTATTCTGAGATGTAGTCATCCACGAAATATATTTTTCAGTGTGGAAAGCTAAAGCAACTGCAAAACGTGTTTCTCGTACATGGATGTTGAGTGCTCAACGATTGTATGGTTGGATGAAAGAATGTTGCCTCGCTGTGGAGACGAGGTCCTTAAACTAGGTAGTGTGGTCAAGACACAAATTGGACGGTTGATGACTTAGTGAACGACAAGGTCTTGGCGAGGTTTCCATTAAAGTCAATAAATTATATTCGTATCCGGGGTATTTGTGGAAATTGTGGTTTTTTTCGGTGACTCCTTCCCTACTGACTTGGAACTGTACTCTATAAAGTTCGCCGGCCGGGGTGGCCGAGCGGTTCTAGGCGGTTCAGTCCGGAACCGCGCGACTGCTACGGTCGCAGGTTCGAATCCTGCCTCGGGCATGGTGTGTGTGATGTCCTTAGGTTAGTTAGGTTTAAGTAGTTCTAAGTTCTAGGGGACTGATGACCTCATATGTTAAGTCCCATAGTGCTCAGAGCCATTTGAACCATTTCTATAAAGTTCCCTCTTAACATTAAACGTTCAATGTTATAAGTCCAAATTTAATGCAAATAAGTGAGTAACACTCTGAATGTAATATTTTAGATATGTTTTAAGAGGACAACTTCACATCGAAATTGAATTTACTTAAGTTCCAGTGGTGTCAGCATCTAGGGTTCGTATGCAGTTGATAACCTTAATGAAAACAGAAGTTGATCCAAGATCGTCTTTCAGCGGTGACTGTAGTAAATCTTTAATTTCTTCATATCCACCTTTTATTTACACTTCTTTCAATTCATAGACATATCATGAACATTTTCCGCAACAAATAGTCACAGTTAGGATAACAAAACTTTGCACGCAGTAGCTCTTTCTTCACACCATTCACAAAAAGAGTCTCGTTAGTTGAACTCGAGAATAACCGAAAAAGTTGTGATGATCTATCCTGTGTATTAACGCAAATTTACAGTATATTTAGTCTTATAATGTTCTAGAAGCATCCAGAACATTCGTTGTTCAAACTGGTACTGTATAACCTTCGCTTTAAATATTTAAGGCAAATCAAAAATATTTTTCAAAATTACAAATGTTAAGGCACATCATAAGAGAATATCATATAGGTTGGTAAATTAAACAAATGTAAGTTGCATTTTTATTAAGTTACGTTAAATTAGTTTTATAAAACAAAATTAGGAGAAAGACTATACAATATATTTTGCTGTGACATCTATGGAAAGACTACTTCTCGTGGCACAACTCGGCGGTATCGTGAAAAACTACCGATATACGCTATAAGACAAAAAGAAAAGAAGGACGCACCACCAAAGAATTATCGGAATGAAGCGCAAATCGGTATATGTGATGTACATTACCGATAAACAAACAATTACAGTTTGAGAAAAATTGCATTACTTATTTAAAAGAAAGAGCTTTACAAACTGAGCAAGTCAATAACACCTTGTTCCACGTCTGGGCCTTATGCAAGCGGTTATTCTGCTTGACATTGATTGATAGAGTTGTTGGACGTTCTCCTGAAGGATTGGTACCAAACTGTGTCCTACTGGCGTGTTAGATCATAAAAATCCAGAGCTGGTTGTTTGGAGGGCCATACGGACGAAAGGAATGTTTAACTTTTGTACTGTGAATTGTTTCCCAGTAAGAATTCATAATTTTAATTTCGATTATAAAACGTTAGTTACTTGAAAAGTTGAAATATTTTTACATTAAACTCTTCAGCATCCATTACGTTTGCCCATGGAAAACAGTAACGGACAAATGCCCGCTAAAACTTTTTGCACAAACTATTACTCTTTTTACAAAATTTTATTGACATTTTCGCTCATTTCTGGGTCGTGTTTCGCAATTACACTTTCGATTTGGTCCTTCAATTCTGGAACCGTTCTCTGTTTGTTCGCATAAACTCGTGATTTTGCGTCACCGCACAATAACAGTTAAGCACCATCATGTCACAAGCTCTTTATGGCCAGTCCTGGTGCGCATGGCGTGAGACGGTAAGACCTGGAAGTTTCTCCTTCAACAACGCACGTGATTCGTGTGTGGTAACGCAGGTCTCGCCGTACCGCTCGAACCAGTTTTCGAGTTCTATTCCCCTGCATTTGTGGCCAAAGATACTCATCGTGTCACGATAATGGACGCTCTTCACCATCACAGCATTGCTAGTAACATTCTCGAAAAAGTAAAACCTGCCTCCCTTAACACACAGTGAATCTGTGTGCACGTATCGGCCGTTGAAGTGTTATGGAAGCTGTGTCGTCAAGCTGAATCCGAAAGTAAAATTCGTCGACGTAGCCGTCGAGTTGAAAATGCCACTCAGTGCTAAAGGAGACACTCTTCGCGAAACTCTCATGCACATTTTGGTTTTCCAGTACACATTTGGCGATTTCACGCCATTGCAAATAGTCTGTTGGCACTAGTTGTGACGTCAGTTGAACTTTGTAAGGCTGTAGATGAAGATCCTTCGTCATAATTTGTTACATAGTGACCTTCGATAAATTCTGTTCTCGTTATCGAGGTTCGGGGATTTTGGGCTCCTGGGAAAATATTTTTAGCAGATCAGCTTTCGTGTAACATCAGCAAGTGAGCCACTTTACTCAAAAGTCTGAATTAACCGTCGAATTTTCAATGAATTGTGTATGCCGATCGAAAGCTGTACACTATCTACAAAATGTGTATCGAACTTTACACGTATTTATAATAAGTATTTATAAATTGTGCACCATTTTCATTCCGATCGGTTGGCGACGATTGCTGCTACAACATTGCGATTAGTGAAAATGAATCGCTTGACCATAGAACAACGCACTGTCATCGTCGAGATGAAAAGAACTGGGATTACAGTACCTAGCATCGATCCGGGCTCTTCTATTACAGCTATCTACATTTCACAACTGAGCAACCTGATCAGAATATCGCTCGTTTTTGCTAGCAGAACAGATGTTTGTGCCAAGTCTAATATCACTGCAGATGCACAGATGACGAAATTCGACAATGATAATGGAGGAAATCAACTGTTGTCATGGTGAAGGAGGTATCTTGGCATCCATCTAAATTGTTTAGGAAGAAACCATAATCAGAATGGCCTCTGCTCTATATGGTGCTTCAGTAAGATTGCACAATTTAAATTGTGCACCATTTTCATTCCGATCGGTTGGCGACGATTGCTACTACAACATTGCGATTAGTGAAAATGAATCGCTTGACCATAGAACAACGCACTGTCATCGTCCAGATACCTACTTCACCATGACAACAGTTGATTTCCTCCATTATCACTGTCGAATTTCGTCATCTGTGCATCTGCAGTGATATTGGACTTGGCACAAACATCTGTTCTGCTAGCAAAAACGAACGATATTCTGATCAGCTGCTCAGTTGTGAAATGTAGATAGCTGTAATAGAAGAGCCCGGATCGATGCTAGGTACCGTAATCCCACTTCTTTTCTGTAGTCTAGTAAACAAAGTAAGGCTTGATGGAAACAGAATTATGTGTGTGGCTCGACATAATGCATGTTCTCACGCAAAACGGAGTTGAGAGCTGTGCGCGAAATTTGAAGCGTCAGTTTCAAGTATGTTGATAGGATCGGTTGCTTCCTCCTCCTTTCGTACTTGTTAAGATTCTTTACTTAGGTTTTTACCTGAAAAAGTAATTTCATCTGTAAGAAATTGTGCTACACGTGAAAAAATTACACTGCGTTGTGTTTCTTTGTTAAACTATCAGTTCTCCACTATATAGTGCACTGTGTCGAGCCTTAGGTCACATGCAGGTAAGGTACAACGGCAGAACCATTTCTAATAGGTTCATGCTTAATAAAGCATTTTCCCTTAGCTTAATGGCTGCTTTACTCGTGCAGGAGTTAACAGTCAATGTCTTCATTTTCTGATGCCTTACGCGGACAATAAAACAAAAGGAGGTGGCATTGTCAGGAAACTGCTGCGATATACAGTTGACAGACGCTTTGTTCTAGGAATGGCATCAAACAGTCAGCGTAAGGAAATTTAATGTGATGTATATGGATAGGAGTGAGGAACCGATATTTTTCGGTTGCACCGACATCGATCACTCAGACAAATTAATCGTGACCGTCATATACCAACCCTTACCGATAAATGACTAAATAATGAGGAATTGCAACTTAAATCAGTCGTGGTTAAGTCACGTATTAGAGTAACATTCATTAGAATAACCTTTTTTGTTAAGTGGTTGGACTGCTTTCGTGCCGTCGTTCATCTGTTGATAGACTGCGAGCAACTCCTGGCCTGTTGCAGTCGCCTTACCTTACTTACTCCACGAAACTAGGGAAGTGTGTATTCGTAACGGTTATATGGGATTGACCTACCGTAATCATCTAGATAATTCGCTATGGTCCTTTCTCTGGACGAATAAGGACTCCTGCAGGAAAACTGTTCCAGAATGAACAGTTTCTAGCCACTTAAATCATTACGTAAAACTACAACACCCATCTGAGCTATAGTTTTAAACCATGTAACGAAATGCGTTTGCGCAGGAACATGAGGAAACTAAATTTTACCTCAATCAGTAAGGAACAAGCGTTTGAATCGGACTTCATAGAAGCTGCAACCAGCCTTGAAGATATCTTTCGCATATGCAGACGACACGTTGGGTTTCTGTTGAGAGAGCCATTCGCCCACAATAGCCCGGCATATTTTAATAACTTTACCATCTCACTGTAGACGATGAAAGACTTAGAAAAGAATGCTTTCAAGGAAATGACAATACGTCAGTACGTTTTTCTATTTGTGTCGTCATTTGTCTGACTGATTTGATGCGACCCGCCACAAATTGCACTCAGAGTAGTCCTCGCATCCAAAGTCCAATATCCTTCTTCCCATAGAGTTTTTACCCTCTATAGCTCCCTCAAGTGCCATTGAAGTTATTTCTTGATGTCTTAACACTTGTTCTACAATTCTCTCCGTTCTTCTTGTCACTGTTAACCATATGTTTCTCTCTTCGCCGATTCTGTGTAAGACTTCATTTCTTATCACTGATTTTGAACACGACGCCATACCTGAAAACCCCTCGATTTCTTTTCCAGTTCCCCCACAGTCCATGATTCACTGCCCCACAGTGCTACGCGCCAAACGTACATTCACATGACTTTCTACTTCACATTAAATAGACTCTTTTGGCCACGCATGCTCTCTCTGCCCGTACTAGTTCGCTTTCAATGTCGTCGCTGCTTCACCCATCATGTGTCATTTAGCTTCCAAGGCAGCAGAATTCCTTCACTTTGTCAAATTCATAGTCCTCAATTTTGAGGTCAAATTTACCGAAAATTTCGTTGCTGTCAATCCTCGTGTCGAAGGTCTTAGAATGTATATCCCACGACTGGCTAACAGACTACCTAACTACAAACAACCTACTATACGAATACCAGTCATGCTTCTGCAAACATCGCAGCAGACCATTGGACTTAGTAAAGGTAAAGAATGATTTGAAGTCGTTGATGCACAAGAGGCCACTATCAAGTGCTTCTTAGGCTTCAACAAAGCCTTTGACATCGTCTACCCACTATTATGACATTTTACTTGCCAAACTCAGCAGCTTAAATTGCTCGCCAAGTGTAGTGCAGTAGTTTCGCTCATACCTAAGTGTCTCCAGCAATGTGGCACCATCAAATCACTATGGAGGCAGGTAGTATTAGGTGTCCCACAGGATTCGATATTGGGTCCTACACTTCTTAACTGTACGTAAATGATGTGCCATCAGTTTTGTACCGTTGCAAATACCACATATATGCTGATGATCTCCAGTTATATCTAAGTGCAAAACCTACAAACCTGAAGCCCTGTGTGCACTATCAGAACTGGCGCAGGAGACAGGGCTAAAGCACAACCCATCCAAAACTCAAGCGGTACTGGTTGGTCATTCTAGGCTCATTAGCCCGAAAAATCGCGAATCCCTATCATCTTTAACACTAAATAGGACAAATATCAACTTCTTTTTATTCTCTAGACTCTTGTCTAGAAGTAATAATAGAAGAAAATCTAAATTGGACTTAACACGTAACTGCATTGTGCAAGAAGGCACCAGCGTCTCTCCATGCTCAAGAATATAAAAAGCTCTTCCCTCTTGACCTGAAAAAGGAACTTGCACAAACACTTGTCCTTCCAATTATTTATTACAGCAATGTTATCCTGCAAGGCCTTTCCCGGGAAAGATCACGGCGCCTGAAACTGATTATGAATGCCTGTATTCGTATATCTGTGATGTTCAACTCTTAGTCAACATTTCACCATCATATGCACAGCTATCAATGCTACGTGCAGACAAGTGCACAGATTTCCATACCCTCTGTCTTCTCTACAGTCTTATCACAGAACATTGTCCCTCATATCTCTTCTCGACCTTAACGCTCTAGTCTGAAAGATATGGCAGAAATACCCATTCCCATCAGAACAAAGTCCTTTCTGTCCCACTCCATCATCCAGCCACCTTCTCGAAGACCTTCCCAGTAGCAGGAACCCGTATCTGGAACAGCCTCCCGCGCATTGCATTAGAGAATTAAATAACATCTCCAGCCCCAGAGGACAAGTAACGATATATCTACTAAGGCAACGATAAGATATCACTTGTCCCTGTACGCACTCGTTAGCCTTGTACAACCATCTTCCCAAACTCTGGTCTTCCTCATCTCCCAGTATTCTTAGCCGATATAGTCTGTTTAAATTTCCTTTTTCCAGAACTCGCTGTATCAGAAAATAATTTACTCACACTGCCACTTCCGACATTCAAATCATTTTAATACTGGTTGTCGTATTAAAAATTGGTATTTCTAAGTTAACTATGATGTAATAGATATTGTATGTGTGAAACCATGGTCCGATGTAAAACACAGCCTGGATGGCCCTTGTCAGATCAGGTTAAATAAATAAATAATAAATAAAAATATAATTAATTTCGTCTTATTTATTCTAAGTCCACATTATATGCTCATGAGACTGTTGATTCTCTTCAACAGGACATGCAGTTCAGCACTTTCACTGACAGTGTCATCAGTGAATCTTATCATTGACCTCACTCTCGAATCTTTCAGTTCAAGTAAAGAAGAAAATTACGTCTTAAAAGCAGGAACAACGTATGGATAACATCTGAAGGGATAACGTTTGAAGTCGAGGAATTGGAAGCGAGCTAGAGTTCTCAGGAAACGATCTGGTGGCCAAACGTAAGGGAAGCGTACGCGTGGACAATTCCCATGTTAACAGACTGAAGAGTCTCGCGGGGCACATGCCCTACTTCGGCGGTGTCCTGCATGTGCACGTGTTTGGATCGAGGCAATTTCGTCCTCTTTCCGGTCTCCATCTTTTAGGCGGCTACGCGCTGCACAGCGTACGCTCATGTTTCGTCCGGACGCATCTGCAAATACGCCACGTCGCGGTGAAAGAGGAACGAATCAAAGGCAGCCCGGCTGGGCTGGGAATGTCTCCCGTTCGACAGCAACTGCCCGCCCAGAGAACTGCCCCCCCCCCCCCCCCACTCCCTCCCCCTGACCATAGTTGCGCGCCACGCGTGTACACAGCCGGGCGTGTTTGCAGTGTTCGGCTCGTTTGAAAGCGCTCGGGCAATCGCGCCGCACCCGGTTTTGCAACGCTCGCGTGCTGGTCCGTGTGTGCCGTGTACACAACGCCGCCTGCCTGCACCGAGAGAAAATATTTCCCCTCCCGTTTTTTCATTGCAAACATATTTGCACCGAAACTCGTTCGTCTCTCACTGTGCCATACAACAGACGCAAAAACCAGAGGCTGAAAATCGTGAAACTCCGTGTTACTAATCGTAATAAAGCACTGTCCTTGTATACATCAAGACAGTTCTCGGGTAATTTTAGCACACAAATTAAGAAAACTAAAAGAGAAATTGCAGAATGAATTTTCTTTCTGCAGCGGAGTATGCGCTGATTTGAACTTTCCTGTTAAAGATGGATATCAGACTCCAACTCAAACCTGGGAACCTTTGCCTTCCACAGGCAAGTGCTGTGCCAACTGAACTACTTCTCTGTCCTCACAGCTTTACTTTGGCCAGTTCCTTCCAAGTTAGATGACAGGTACAGGACTGGAGGGAGCAATGCTATGAGGGTGATTCGTGAGTCATGCTTGGATAATCGAGCGGGTGGCGCAGTGTTTAGCCCATTGGACTCGCATGCTACAGGACGGCAATTCAAAAATCCCCTTTCGCCCATCCAGATTTCCTTATGTGGCTCAAGGCAAATACTGGGACGGTTCCTTTTGTGACAGTGTGTTCGGATGGCCTAGAGTTGGCGAGACATGCTCTACTGATGACAGGTGTGTGTGCGGCAGGAGGAGGCAGCCCCTGCATACAAATGCCCTTTATTTGTTACTACCCTTTCCCAGCAGCTTCGCCCTTGCATGCATTAGATATATTTATTGAACTTATCTGCTCCTCACGTCTCGGTATCCACCTCTTCCCCCTTCTGACTCTCCCCTTCATCCCCCCACTTCTGTGTGTCTGTCCTCTCCTACCCACTCTCTCTATCCATCACCTCCTCCCCCTCTCCTTGTCCATTTCCTTGCTCCCTCTCTGACCCTATCTTCCTCCCACCTCCATCTGATCATATCCTCCTCCCACTCACTCTGTTCATCTCCTCCTCTATCATCTGAACCTATCCCTAGCCTAGCTCACTGGTACATGTAGCCTCAGCAGCACAGTTCAAAAAGAGGCCAGTAATAGTCGAACAGAGCTTGCCTGTCATGCAGGGAAGCCTACATATCGGGGGGCCTGGGAAAACAGTTATTTCGCCTGATATATAGGCTGCACTGCAAAGCAGGTTGATTTGTCAGCCCGATACTGTTCCCAAACAACTTACCTGTCATGAGAGCAACCTATACACCAGGGTCTGGAAAAACATGTTTTGGTCTAAATTTCTGCTCCTACTGGAGCTCGGTCATAAGCCCTACTGTGCTGATACTCATGAGGCATGCTTTTCTGGTGCCAGATTTGCTTTCAATTTGATTCAAGCATTTCCGAGCAGATCCCAGACATAGACATGTACATACACTTGGCTTTATTTATATAACAGGCAGAAACAGATACTTGGTCACAGGTGTTGGTCTCTGGAATCTCGGCGAGTGTAGCAAAAACACCACTGTGGCACAGCTGTCCACACAGTGGCAGCCTCATCAGCAGTACTACATGCCAAGCATCAACTGATGCTGCATCAGGCCCTGTGAATGTTTCGTGTAACTAAGCCCATAGAGGTCTAGCCACGTCATATGCTGTTGTACTGGTGAAGATGGCCAAGTGACCCAGTGCCCTAAACTCCACACTGGAAGATGGACGACTATGGCTGGGTGCTTCAGACCCACTGGTGCAGGGCACAGGAGACCTGAGTTCAAGCATCGGAAAATGTGAAGGCTGTTGGATCCCAGTGAGTAGACATGCAATATCAGCACAGTGCAAGCCCGCCAAGAGCCTGGACGGTCAGGCAGCAGTCGACGGCTCGAGACCCAGTCAGAGTGCTAGCAACTGTTTCAGAGCTATGTATCTTCGCGACAGCTTCCGACACAGGGTGATCCTCGTAACGAAGTCTAACTGTCTGATGATGACTGACTGGCCCTGTTAGGAGTAAATAATGTTGTCAGGAGGCTGATTATGTGGAAGACGTGGCACTGCCGCATTCTTACAACACGCAGAAGCTTAGCGAAGGGTGGTCAATATCCGAGAACTTCGTCATTCCCTCGCGGAGGTACGTCGGAGTGCTCGAGCGCCTGGTTGCTGAGGGTGCTGTATCGTTATTAGTCGTTGGCTGCGGAGCCAGAGCCCAAAACAGTGCGCTCGGCACCGGTTGATTCATTACACTTTGAAAGGGTACGAATGATTATCTTCCCCACCTTTGCCTAACCCGAGCTTGCGCTCAGTCTCTAATCGCCCCATTGTCAATGCGACGTTAAACTCCAATCTTCGATTCTTCATTAAACCTCAGTAAACTCAACACCTCGCTCCACAATTGATCTTATAAGCAAAGAAACTCGTATGTAGACCATATGCAGATAATCTGTGCACATTTTTATCGAGACAAAACCATATAACGCACGAAAACATTTCTCAGTACTTACTGTGAAGCAACAGGAACCATGATCAACTCCAACAGAACCAATATAATGAACTAAGGGAAAAGTCTGAAGCATGACGAACAACAATGGTTGCCCACAGCAACAAACATACGATGTCTAGGGCTAGATGTCGCACCGAACTCAAGAGAAGATGTAGACTACCAATTGCTGCTCACTGCTGAACAATGTTGAACCTTCCAGGCAAAGTCTCGATACAAGCCAGAAAGTAAAACTAGTGAACAACCTCATTTTACCGGGAATGTATTACATAGAGTGTATTCTGTCAATACCAGCGTCTATAGCCAAACGTGTGCAGTCGGTGATTGGACATTGGTATACCGTGGAAATATTGTCAAAGTAAAATACAGCACACGAACATTGCCTGAAGCAAAATTCAAAGCATTACTGCAGATTGCAAGTGTAATATTTATGAGGGTATTTCAAATGTAATATTTACGTACATCCATGCACTTGTTCAAACTATTTCCTCACTCAGGGGGAAGGAAACGCCTATTAGCGGTTTTCCCAAAATATGCAAACTGTAACCCTCATACTACACGGCGGCTTCCTGAATGTGACTCTTTCCACCATAAAGATATGCCAGGTGCAACGTGCACGATGGATTTCTTAATTTCAATTAAGTCCCCTTAACTGCATTACGATAACTCTAACACACTAAAGGGAAAAGCAGTGACATCTCGTCAGGTATTGGTGATACAGAGCACCTGAAGTGAGTTTTCTTTGATTTCCGCAAATCATTTCACGAAAGTGATAGCTCGGTTCCTACTAAAATTGATGGACCGGAACCTTGATGTTTCTTTAACCACAACTAAGACTTGTAAAATGAATACTTACGCTGGATGATATTGTCATTATTATTATTATTATTATTGAATTCATTTTATTTTCGTAGCTAAACGTTGTATGGCATAAAAAATGCTTGGATCTCTTGCAGCGTAAATTCAGAGTAAAACATCGAGCTTTCGACGATTACGTCAATCGTCTTCGTTAGGACCAACTCTAAGGCTCGAGGTTTTACCCTTAATTGACGCGGCAAGACGTCCGAGAAGGTTTTATACAAGAGTGCCGTCGCGAAAGACTTCGTTCTCAAACGTTTTACTACGACGATTTTCTTCTACAAATTTTATGACACATTCAGCGACCCTGTGTCACTGTCAATGAGCTTCCACAGAATGAAAATTAAAGCAAATAGATAAAAATAAAACAATTAATTCAATGCTACATTCACGGTATCCCACGTGACGAATTAAATTAAGCAGTCAAGGGTCTCGCGGTTCTAGGCGCGCAGTCCGGAACCGTGCGACTGCTACGGTCGCAGGTTCGAATCCTGCCTCGGGCATGGATGTGTGTGATGTCCTTAGGTTAGTTAGGTTTAAGTAGTTCTAAGTTCTAAGGGACTGATAACCACAGCAGTTGAGTCCCATAGTGCTCAGAGCCATTTGAACCATTTTTAAGCAGTCAAGGAAACTGAAGGGAAATTGACGGAGTATTCCAATACCCTATCCACAAGACGCAATTTGTAGGCGTTGCTGGTTTTTACTTTTAGTTTTTACGGCTTTTTTTCAGAAAATCTCGTTTTTTTGGTGCCGTCTTGAGATGAAAGTGTCGAACTCTTAATTTTTCGATTAGGTCTACATGAATTTCAGTAATACGTAAGAATCAACAAGCGTCTTTGCAATACCTCTGGTAACATTCATTCCTACATCGAAGGGTATAGAGCGCCGTACGGGATCCGACAGATCATGAAACCCAGTGCTTTTCAGTTAAATACCACACCAGTTTCCAATGGGTCAGAGGAGGTATGAAATGGGAATGCCTGCTATTTTCTTTACATCAAAGGGAAACCACCTGGAAACGTTGATGGCTATTTTAAATTTATTTCAGGATATTACATCCAAGTCAAAAACATGAAGGCCTAATGGGCATTTGAGTATACCTTTGTGTTCAGAGAGTTAACGTCGATGACTTGCTAGACACGTGCAGTGTACCAAATCTCCCGTGGGCGAGTCTGCAGTATCTAGGCCCTACAATTATATCCCAGCTGCCGCCTTTCCTAACACAAGGAGACCATGGGCTACACGCCTGCCACATGGTATTAAAATTCCCTCGGAATCTCAGGCCTCGAATCAAGTACAAGAATAATATTGAAAGGGGTGCGAGGAGAAGGAGCCGCGGCGGTGCAGGGTTGGATTTGGCGGCCGACTTGGAGGGCGCCGCGCGATACGCAACACCCAGACCGGGCCAGCCGCGTGCGCTATTTATTGCAGCCCGCCCCACCCCTCGTTCGGATTCCTTGGCGTTCCTTGCTCCTTGTATCCTAGCAACGAAACTGCAACAACTGTTTAATTAAAATACTTGTAAGACTGTATTAGTTTATGAAAGCAGTTTGCCGCCCCGCTGCAGGGTAGCTCGTTTTTAGGAACTGCGGTTACTCGTCCCTGGCACGTTCTCTTAACCCTTCCTCTCTCTTCCCCTGAACCCCACCTTCCCGCCTCCCATGTTACTCCACGCTCTCTCCCTTCCCCTCCTCCAACTCCCGCCTCACGTGCCCACCCTCGCATTCGCGATTTAGCGCGCTGCAACATGTTGCCTCCGGTGACTCCACACCACACCGGTGCGGCCTAAGTGCTCTTCCGCCCACGCCCATACGGCGCGCCGTAATTAGTGAATTAAGTCCTTACGGCATCGAACCGTGTAAAAACTAATTACGGGAAAGGTAAGCAAACGGCACCGAAAGTTTGTAGGCGAGACGCCAGCCGGGGTCTGGACGAACGCCTGGTGATTAAACCGCCGCTACGAATCCAAACGGCCCGCAAGAATTTTAATACGCTGCGTGCCGCCCCGTCGACAAATGCAAATTGCTGTCACCGCAGACAAATAGTGGCCATTCTGTTAATGCTTATTTATTTTGTCGCGCCCGTTTGTGCCTACTGCTGTCCTGTGTGTGTGTGTGTGTGTGTGTGTGAATGTCTACGTGAATGTGTGGGTGGAAATGGGTGGGGGCGTGTCGCGCGGGAATAGTACATAGGATTGAATAAAGTCTCGCTCTAGTGTATACCTGACCGCAAAATGAAATTTGTCATGGTCAAGGGAGCACGGTTGACTGTACCGCCAACTAAAGTCCAAATGTAATACAGTCGTGTTTTTCACTGTACGTGCCACATACACGACACGCGGTAAACTACACGGAAATATTCATTTCTAGTTAATCAATATACGTAACCAATTCAGTTCAATTCTACCGTCGAAAGGTATTCTCGATAAATGATAGGAGAACAGTGGCTAGAATGGGACCCTTAACGGGAGTTGGCACATCCTATATCGACAATGTTAAATCTCATTATCTTGCTTTCAGTATTTCAGAAATCATCGTAGCAATGGTCATGAAACATACACAGGATATTACGTTCTTAGAATACAGAACTAAAATTATTGCATCTCCGCCAGTGGTTTGAGCAATTTTCGGGTAAAAGTTTGTATAATTTAACGCCATGTTTTTATTTTACTTTATTAGGCTCAGTGTATCCATATTGAAATACCCCGGAAAACTTTAAACTAAAATCGAGTATAAAAACAAAACAGAATTGACAATAACTCAAATGGTAGAGATGTCACATCATTCCGAGCCATATATTACGCATGAAGATGTTATGAACAAAATCAATATTTTACGCATACAGTAACATACAAGCGGAGTGGAATGAAATAAAAGAAATTGAAGTTCCTCGGTTCTTTCACGAAGATGTGAGATATACTGTCCCATAATGTGGTATTTTAATGAACTGTCATTCGAGAACAGTAGACGAGAATACATTTTCTCGTACTTGTCTCTTCTTTTTCAATGTGAGGGCGAAGTAACTCTAAACAAGTTTCACTGTCCATCCGCAGACAGTTCTACGTGTAACATTTCCATTAACGGATTTCCAGTTGTATATTGCTCGTTGTGAACCGATTTCTGGACCAGAGTCTTGTTTTCTTCTTCTTTAAACACATTGCCAGAGGATATGTTATAAACGCTTTATCTATATTTGTAGGCATTTCCGCTAGTGCCAAAATACAGCATACACCAAAAGCGTCTGCTTCAAAGGTAACCTTAAATTAACAAGCTTTCTTGGTACGTGTTCGGGTTTGTTTGACACATCCGTGGCTACATAGGACCGAACTTGACAGGCAAGTTTGCTCTTTTAGCAAGGCTTTAACAAGTTTATAAAAGTTCTAGCACACGTCCTACGTCAAATGGGACACTCATCTGAAAACAAAACTCGTTTACAAACTTCGGTCGAAAAGGTCTGACTGTAAGGTTTCTCATGTGATCTTGCATTCTCTTCCCCAATATACCGGGTTTCGAAGCATCTTTACGTGTCGTCTTCACAGAGACTCCGGCACAAGTTTCTTCTCGTGTCTTCTTCCTTTCACTCCGCGGCCTGTCTTTGACATTGCCGAAAGCATAGGTACATCTTCTCCAATCGAGAAGTGTTGCCTTTCGTGGTGGAGCATTATTAAATCTTTTCTGGTATGCTTCGGTAATCTTCCTCATTTTCTGTCCTGTGTTTTTTTTCGTTCGTGCACCCACACACTTTTCACAAAGCGCTCCTCAATAGTGTAGCTATGACCACTCAAGTCTGCCATGGCTAAAAAGTAAAACGCAACAGCGACTGCGACTGCTACTGCAAAAACTAGTAAACATGAATTCCAACACATGATAAGAAGTAGCTACCAACCGGCATAATAATATTTTATGCTAAACAAAGATTCATGGCTAAGAGGATTTCTCGCTACTCTGTATATTCCAGTCAACACTTCTTCTATACTGTATACCAGAGCAACTATGTCATAGGGATGGGAAGGATCAATCGGTTCAAACTGATACCGGTACTTTAGTTCTGAATAACCGATTTTTTAAAGTTTTCTTTGGTCTCGGTTATAAGGGGCGTCTTATTTTTTTTACTGATAACCGAGTAAAAAACCGAAATATCAGTTAACCTTAGGAGCAGTGCAAATCTTTTTTTGTTTTAAATTAACTTTTTTTAAAGAAGGAGTAATTTTTATTCGTAATATTTGAATTGGAATGAAATATTGCGTTATTACAGAAACTGAGAAAAGCGATGAGAGCTATTTTAATAACAATGCTGACAGAAAAGAGCAACAAACACTTGCATAGGAATTGATACAGCATTGCTGAGACAATAATGCCCCTGTTGCCGTGTGTCGCGGCTTAAGGTATGCGTGTACGTGCAGTGTGCAAGAGTTGCCCCCACCTGATTTATGCTCTAGTTTCTCGCTCTAGTCGCGAGACATCCGATGAATTGCAGAATATTTTTACGAAGTGACGTAGCAATTAAATACAATGCTTCATTTGCTTAAAAGATTGAAGATTTGTCTTCCATTTCTATGAAGTAAAAACTTAACAATAATTCATTCATAGCATACAATAAATGTAGAAAGTAGCTGGTCTGCTGCATGTGTCTACATAACATGGATTCATCCGCTTGTAGCGCTCGTAAACAGACAAATTAATACAGAAAACAGAATTCTTCAATCTCAGTTTTCACCCTTTAATACTCGATGTTTATAATGCTGAAATAGTGTTATGATCCCCGATTATAACACGATGTGTGAACAGAGTTTCAAAAATTTACAATTAGCGGTAGAACACTGGTGAACTTTTGCTGCATTCAACCACTTGTCACTTTTCGAGAAAAGCACCGAATGGTGGAGGGACTAAGTTTCCATTTATTTGTCTATTCAATTTAATATTTTGATTTTATGTATCTTGAAATAGGGAGATTCAAAATTTTTCAATCTTCGTTCGATTTATATCTTTATTGCAGGAAACAATAGGAATAAAAAACCGAAACTGTTATTTCAGAACCGGTTATTTTGAGCTGTTTTAACTTCCAGTTTTAACTGGCGAGGAGGAAAAAGATATAACCGGAAACCGGTTATTTCAGCGATAATCACCATCCCTACTGGATTAAATATATTCATAGTTGTGAATACGGACAAACATCAGCTGTGTAATGGAATGACGACAATGAAAATTTGTGACGGACCGGGATCGAACCCGGATTTCCCGCTTATGGCGAGCGGTCGCTTTACTATTTGTCTACCCGAACACGACTCGCGTCCAGACCCAAACTTCCATATGTCGTCAACCATGTGTCTACAACCTTTACTGGCACATCCATTATGTATATTCCCCTACAGCAGAGACACTTTTTCTGAAAATTTCTCGCCCAGTATCGGCGGATAAATACGATATTGCAGTGCCTACGTTATTCATATGGTTCAAATGGCTCTGAGCACTATGGGACTTAACATCTGAGGTCATCAGTCCCCAAGACCCAGAACTACTTAAACCTAACTAACGTAAGGGCATCACACACATCCATGCTCGAGGCAGGATTCGAGCCTACGACCGTAGCAGCAGCACTGTTCCGGACTGAAGTGCCTAAGAACCGCTCTGCCCTACATTATTCCGAATTATGATGGATGCATGTCCGAAGGAACTTTGTCTCGTAATTTGTAATAACACAGGCACTGCAATATCGTAACCATCCATACCATGCCGTCGATGAAGCTAGACGTGTTTGTATTCCAGAGCAGCGCGAGGACTCTATTATGGAGCACGAGTGGCTTATTGAGCCGGTGTGAAAGTATCGGTGTGTTCCGCCTATGAGGCCCGCCCCTTCCAAACAGAAGCAGTAACAGCCTGCTGGAGCACGCAGCCACTCGGCAGTCTCTGAGAACGCGGGCGGCGGCTTTGAGAAGAAATGCCGGCCGCTAAATACCAGCCCACTCTTTAGCGACGGCTCATTGGCCTCGCCGAGAGCCGGCCGACATTATTCGGCACCGTTAGGCCGCTGAATGCTGCCGCAGGTGCCTCCCAAGGACGCCACGTTCCTGCAGCCGTGCTCCGACACCTGAAGCAATAAACCACCAGTCGCAAGGCACCCGGCGACGCTGAATGCACTCCAGTATTAACGGGCGCCGCTAAACTTCAAAGCGCCTAAGAGACGGTATAACCTAAAGACCTAATCGTAAACTACTCTAATCCATAAGGCTTGGCATTGTTAATCCCGTCTGTAACTACCGACCCGTTTCATTACTGGCATCAGTTTCCAAAATCTTTTAAAAGGTGTTATACTTCAAAGCAGTATAGCACCTGAGCAACAATAATACCCTCAGTTAATTACAGTTTGGATTTCAAAAGAATTGCTCACCTAAAAATTCCACTTACACGTTCATTCAAACAATTTTGCAAGCATTAAATAATAAGATAGCAGCGATTGGTATTTTCTGTGAGCTAACTGAGGCATTTGCGCGAATCACAATATCCCCCTACACAAATTAAGGTTACATGGAAGTGGCAATATAACCAACAAATTAACTCTCTCTTTTTTCCAGAGGGTGAGTTAAACTGACGAAAAAACTGCAGACTGTACTTTTACGATACACAAAATATTACTCTTTCAGAACAACTGGCTTGCCTTCTTATTTTCGCGAACGTAGAAGTCTGGGATATCTTAAGAGTGCCAATTTTATTCGCAGTGAGCAATCGGACTTCAAGAACTGAATAACAGGCTCTAAGCAGTCATAGCAGTTCGTAATTGTCTCGGTGAGATGGCTGCAATGCCTGCTAAACAGTTAACGCGCAAGCCGATTATTTCCGTTCATACAACAAAATTCATCGACACTTCCACTTGGAAACATTGATACCCACATCCTAACAGATCGAGGGCAGGAGGAGGAAAGGTAACGAAGGAAGTGACAAAAGAAGTATGTCAAACAAAACACGGATATTGCCTTAGAAGGATAACTTGGTTACTAAACTGGTTAAACACTATGACCTTGTGCATTACATACGTGAGTCTTTTCTTTGTCACACATAGCACACTTCATAGCCGAAGTATTACATTTACCCTTAAAAAGACAGTTCTGCTAAAACGAAAAAAGAGAAGAATACTAATATATTATTACAGTATCCAACAAAAAGAACGTAGAAAAATACACTTAATAATTCACCCAATTTAATGAAAGGAGATTCTTCTGACTGGGGAGAAATCAATTACGGAGTTACACAATCTTTGGCCTTCTATTGTTTGTCATATGTTTAAACGACTTTCTGCCTAATATACAGTAAGCAAGATTAGTTATTTTTGCAGATGAAAATATTTAATGTATCCCTCTAAACGTATTAAAAACTAGAATGCGTGATTTCATTGCGCCTCCGAAAACTAACGATTCGTGAAGTGGGATACATCACAAAAGCAACAGCGGGAGTGGGTCATGTGCAAATTGAACTATAGGTCATATTTGAGTAAAACTCCCAACTGGAGAAGGATCTGCGCTTCTACCTTTAAGACTGTATTTTATGGTGAAATTTGGCGCAGATATCGTCGTTGGAGAGCAGACAAGCTGGGTGACGGCGGTCCGTCATAATATGTAGTACAACGCGACAATAGAGTTGCACTGGGCAACAAGAATTCGTATTTAAAGAAACTTTGTGTACAGGTTCGACTTGAAAAGTTGCAAATATGCATACAATACCACGCTGGTAGCACGTTATCGACACGTCAAACTAATCGCTTCCCGATATAATTAAGCTGCTAAAATACCCACAGATCTTTACAATGAATAGTAATGATTAAGGTACTTTCACAATGAGACTTAAATATGAACATCATTATTCTAAAGTTGCATAGAGTGGCAAAATGGCGATCACACATGTCTTAAGACAAGAGAAGAAGAAATGGGTTACAGAGAAGGACGCCAAGTGTGCCTCGTCTGTTTTGCAGTAAATGATGAATGAAACTGTTCAGTCAGTTTTAACATACATAGGTCAAACATATATATTTTGTCCATCGCAGAGTTTGAATTACTGACGAAATTAATTTGTTATACTAGTATTGTAATTAATCTGAACGTATGTACATTCAGCAACAGAAGAAATGGTAAATAATTTTCTTAAAAATGTTAAAGAATGGTTTTCTGAAAATAGTCACGCTCTCAATCTCAAAAAGACAACATATCCAGCTCTGCAGATCTAGAGATATTACGTCATTGATAAATGTAGCACCTGGTGGGGAAATAATACGTAGGGTGGAAACCTAAAAAAAAATTGTCCAGCTTGATGAGCATTTTAACTGGAGAAAACTCATTTTCAAGAGCCTAAAACAAATTAGTTCAGCCATGTTTTCACTTAGAATTATTGCAAATCCTGAGGAGAGACAAATCGGTAAGTTAACATATTTGCCTATTTTCATTCAGTAATGTGATATTGAATAACTTCCTGGGTAGCCCAAAAACGTACTGTAAGATTAATATGTGGTGTTCACCCATGATCATATTGTAGACATCTGTTTAAGGAGTTCTTCATTTAGACTGTTATTCACATTTTGTTTATTTCTTCATGAAATGTGTTGTACCTATCTACTACAGTTCAAAAGGTACAACGATATACATAATTGCAATACAAAACAAAAGTACCTGGCATTCATTATTGCACATTAAGATTGCCTTTAAAACAAAAAGGAGTGTACAATGCCGCCATCAAAATTTTTGATCACCTACCAAATGACAGAAAAGTGTGACTGCATACTAGTAGTAATGCGGTACGTGTCATACGATACACATCAAAAAAAGTTTTGCATCATCTCGGTTCCGAGAGTTCCGGAACCTATACAGAATATTGGAATAAAGATCAACATTAACATGATTTCCGCCCTTTTTATTGCTCATGAAAACAACACATTGCATGTTGTACCACCATACAACGAGCCCTAAAGAGGTTATGGTCCAGACTGCTGTAAACACCGGTACCTCTAGTAGCCAGTAGCACGTCCTCTTGCATTGATGCATGTCTGTATTCGTCGTGGCATACTATCCACAAGTTCATCAAGGCACTGTTGGCCCAGACTGTCCCACTCCTCAACGGCGATTCGGCGTAGATCCCTCAGAGTCGTTGGTGGATCTCGTCGTTCATAAACAGCCCTATTGAATCTATTCCAGGCATGATCGATAGGCTTCATGCCTGGATAACATGCTGGAAACTCTATTCGAGCGATATCGTTATCCCGAAGGAAGTCATTCACGAGATGTGCACAATGGGGGTACGAACTGTCGTCCATGAAGACGAATGCCTCGCCAATATGCTGCTGATATGGTTGCACTATCGGTCGGAGGATGACATTCACGTATCGCATAGCCGTTACGGCGCCTTCCATGGCCACCAGCGACTTACGGCGGCCCCACGTAATGCTGCCCCAAAACATCAGAGAACATCCACCTTGCTGCACTCGCTGGACAGTGTATCTCAGACGTTCAGCTTGACTGGGTTGCCTCCAAACACGTCTCCGACGTTTGTCTGGTTGAAGGCATATGCGACACTCATAGGTGAAGAGAACGTGATGCCAATCCTGAGCGATCCATTTGGAATGTTCTTGGGCCCATCTGTACCGCGCTGCATTGTGTCGTGGCTGCAAAGATGGACCCCGCCATGGACTTGGGAGTGAAGTTGCGCATCGTGTAGCCAATTGCGCACATTTTCAGTGTTAACACGACGTCCTGTGGCTGCACGAAAAGCATTATTTAACATGGTGGCGTCTCTGTCAGGGTTCCTCCGAGCCATAATCGATAGTTAGCGGTCATCCACTGCAGTAGGAGCCCTTGGGCGGCCTGAGCGAGGCATGTCATCGACAGTTCCTGTCTCTCTGCATCTCCTCCATGTCCGAACTACATCGCTTTGGTACATTCCGAGACCCCTGGACACTTCACTTGTTGAGAGCACTTCCTGGCACGAAGTAAAAATGCGGACGCTATGGAACCACGCTATTAACCCTCTAAGCATGGTTGAACTACAGACAACACGAGCAGTGTACCTCCTTCCTCGTGGAATGACTGGAACTGATCGGCTGTCGGACCCCCTCCGTCTAATAGACGCTCCTCATGCATGGTTGTTTACATCTCTGGGCGGGTTTAGAGACATCTCTGAACGGTCAGAGGAACTGTGTCTGTAATACAATAGCCACAGTCAACGCCTGTCTTCAGCAGTCCTGCGAACCGGTGTGATGCAAAACATTTTTGATTTGTGTATTTCGTAGGGATTACCATAATTATTAAACTGTGTTCCTTTTATTTTCTACTACAACATTATGAGTAGTTCCTAATATACAAAGTAGACAAAACACCTACGTGGTTCTTGGTTCTGTCTATCTCGATTGCTACTAATATTATATTAATGATTTTTTTTTGTTTTTATCTGTATACAACTGAATAATTGCAATATTCCGTCTGTCATACGCAATTCGACAAAATTTAGGGAAGCTTATTTAGTGTAGCTTGTAATTGATAATGGAGGGAAGTGTACGTTGGGAAGAGGGGAATGGGGATTGAGGGGATAAAAATTGTAGATACAGACCAACAGTCGAATACAATAGCACATTGTATAGCAGTTACAGACTAAGCGGTTGACACAGGATAGAATAGCTTGGAGAACTGCTTCAGACTAGTCTTCGGGCTCAAGACCGTAACAACATATTGTGCCACCCGACTTATAAGGTACAGGCCCCAGCATTTTCTTGCTCAGTAATAAGTTTTCTATCTTAAAACCTGCACTGAAGGCTTTCAATCGTGTGCTTATTGTCTTGCTGTTCAAGTTATACTTCTGTATACACCAATAAGAAATCTCGCCAGCACACAAACTACGCACATACCTTTCAGCGATGTTACTATATTTGTTTTGTGCTGTTTTTAAGACAGAAGAAAATGTTCATGTGGTGTCCAAGGTCAAATATCTCGTTCCCCGACATTCTGAACTGAAATAAGTCACCGTCGGCATGATGAACTCATGTGTATGTGAGTGTGCGAGTGTGTGTGTGTTTCGTTATTGGTACTTTTGTGGATCCTTTGCACGTTCTGAGTTTCTCATCATTTTTTGGAGGTTAGTAACCCTCCAGTACCCTCCACTCAATTTTAATTTTTTTTGTGGTGGGGGTGAAGGGAGGGGGAGGAAGTAAAACGTGTACATCGCTTAGATATTTATTAATTGAGCTGTAAGTCTTTATATTCTAGTTTCGTTCGCTCTGTTGCTGCTTTCCTCAGTTCCGTTTCGCCACCAACACAAAAGGCGCATGAGGATATTATCTACTCATATAATAAGCTACAGATATTCTAGAACATTTTTCTTTTCAATAACACCAGTCGTTGAGCATATGTCTTATGAGCAGAAGTAATGAAGAGTGTGTGTAATATGACATGTTAATATTAATAATTATATCTGCTACTCGACCACACTAACGACAGCAGTCATAGAACGATGTGACACCATCGTGTTTTCCTTTCTGAATCGATCATGGATCAAAATACTGAAGGTCGACAGTAAGTTTAGAACCACCAGCCAACTATTGCCATCGGCAATGACTGATAAGCTATGCAACATCGCGGATCATGTTTAAAGAATGGAGAACCTACGCTGAAAATTTTCATTTACTCTGCTTTTAAATAGGATACTTTCAGTGGAGAACGTTTAACTGCTTATTTCTGCCGGCTGTGGAAGGACATCATTCACTACCCGTTGCAATGACATCAGAAATAGTAATTACTGTGATAGGTGCCCAATGGATACCACCTGTTCCATTTCAGTTATGACGCTGGTTTACAACTTGCAGGTCACATGCACATTCTAATAGTAATTATAGTGGTGAACTGTCGAAATGCTGGATCTCGAATGGCAAAATGCATTATTTCCTGAAAACTACTATTTCAAATTTGTTTTATAAGGGGCAGTTAAGTCAAATCGTAGACACATAGAAAAAGTAAGTAAACTGTTTGTTATTTCAAAAGCAATCTTCATAATAATGTTAATACCAACTGTTAATACATTACTCCCAGTGTGAGACAGGACGGTCAATGCCTTCATGGAACCGTGATAGTAACCATGAGGGCGCCTCTTCTTCCTAATCAAATCGACAGCGACGAGTGTCATTCTTCAGGGCTCCAAAAATAAGGAAATCACATGTGCAAAGATCGGGACTGCATGGAAGACGTTTAAGGGTTTCTTAGCTACAATAAACATGTGAGCGGCTCAACATGTTGCAGAGGTTGTTTCGACTGAGTTACAGAAATTTCGCTGGGAAGCCGTTACATATTTTCCACGAAGTCTCGAACCCTTCCCATACGATTTTCATATTTTTGTAGCTCTGAAGAAAGATCTTCGTGGCCTTCGATTTGCTTAGGACGAAGAGATGCATGCCTGGGCATAATCATGGTTCAGTAGGTAACCGCAAACATTTTTGCGTGAAGGCAATGATCGTCTTATCACACAGTGGCATAAAAGCTACTTCTTTATTCATCTGTCTCGTTTTCATTTGGTTTTCCCTTAATACATACTGGTAACCTTTACATGGCCGACCGCGGTGGCCGAGTGGTTCTAGGCGCTTCAGTCCGGAACCGCGAGACTGCTACGCTCGCCGGTTCGACTGCTGCCTCGGGCATGGATGTGTGTGATGTCCTTAGGTTAGTTAGGTTTAAATAGTTCTAAGTTCTAGGGAACTGATGACCTCAGATGTGAAGTCCCATAGTGCTCAGAGCCATCTGGACCATTTTTGGTAAGCTTCCGCTTTAATCAAAAATGGCTCTGAGTACTATGGGACTTAACAGCTGAGGTCATCAGTCGCCTAGAACTTAAAACTACTTAAACCTAACTAACCTAAGGACATCACACACATTCATGCCTGAGGCAGGATTTGAACCTGCGACCGTAGCGGTCTCGCGGTTCCAGACTGACGCGCCTAGAACCACACGGACACACGGGCCGGCCCGCTTTAATTGGCAGTGGAAAATACGCGGCTCTGTAGTGTCTTGCGGGTCAGCCTACTTGTGAATTTCAGGCGTTGTATGAGAGTGCCAAGAAATATACATGACCGTAGTTTTGTCTCGCATAAAACTACACTGACGGAAAAAAAATCACAGCACCAAAAAGTATTTGATGTAGAGTGATGAAATTTCAGGAATACGTTTCTCTACGCAACATATTTAAGTGATTAACATTAAAAAATTACAGTTTAATGTAAGCGCGAGTTAAGTCCTTGCAGCTGGGAATCGCTGGCACATGAATAATCAGTGTAACCGTCAAAATGTTGAATGCAAGCATGCAAACCTGCATGAATTGTGTTCTACAGTTGCCGGACGTCAGTTTGTGGGATTAAGTTTCACGCCTGTGGCCCTTCGTCGGTCAATACAGGAGGGCCAATACATGACGCAGGAGCTGTCATCCGATGGTGTCCCATATGTACTCGACTGGAGACGGATCTGATGAACAAGCAGGTGAAGACAACATTCCGACACCCTGTAGAGCATATTGGGTTATAACAGCGGTATTTATGCGAGTGTTACCCTATTAGAAAACATCTCCTGGAAAGCTGTTCTTGAATGGCAGCACAACAGATCGAATCACCAGACCGACGTACAAATTTGTAGTTAGGGTGCGTGGGATAACCACGAGCGTGCTCCAGCTGCCATACGAAATCCCATCCCAGACCACAACTCCAGGTGTAGGTCCAGTGTGTCAGACTAGTTGGTTTCAGGCCCTCCTTCTAACCAACGCACGGCCATCATTGTCATCGATGCAGAACCAGATTTCATCAGAAAACATAACTGACCTCTACCCTGCCGTCCATTGAGCTTTCACTTGACACCACTAAAGCCGCAAGTGGTGGTTGTCTGGGGTCAGAGCCACGCACGCTTCAGGGCATCTGGCTCGGAGCTGTCCCTGAAGTAACAAATTTGTAACAGTTCGGTGTGTCACTGCGGTACCAAGTGCTGCTCAAATTCCTGGTACAGATGCAGTACTATGCACCAGAGTCATACGTCAAACACGATGGTCTTCCATCCCACGTGGCCGTCTGGAACCCGATCTTCTTGCGACCGTAAATTCTCCTGACCACAGCTGCCAGCAACAATATACAGTGGCTACCTTACTGCCAAGTGTTTCGGCAATATCTAGCTTCTCGCAGCCATCGCTCAAACTCAATCAGATGTTGATAATAGCATATTCCTCTCCTTAGAGGTATTCTTGACTAACATCAAGTGCCGGCCGCTGTGGCCGAGTGGTTCTAGGCGCTTCAGTCTGGAACCGAACTGCTGCTACGGTCGCAGGTTCGAATCCTGCCTCGGGCATGGATGTGTGTGACGTCCTTAGGTTAGTTAGTTTTACGTAATTCTAAGTCTAGGGGACTAATAACCTCCGATGTTGAGTCCCATAGTGCTTAGAGCCGTCTGCACGATTTTTTTGAACTAACATCAATTCACCATGTCCAGTCTAAAAGATAACTAATGCTCACGACCGTTACAGCGTATATTTAAAGTAAACCTGACTCGCATCCTCATAGTGGCGTTACTAGAGCCACTCTTGTACGACTAGCACCAAATTTGAATAGATATCATCTTTCTGATGTAGAAATGCGCCTACAATCTTTCGTTTATGTAGCACAATTTCTGGTTTGTTTTTATTTCTATTTCTTTTTTTTCGCCAGTGTATTTAGGCATCGACGTACACCATATAACTGATGAAGATAGAGGAGCCTAAGGGTGAATATCACAAGTCAATGTACTGGCGAAAAAATACTCATTTATGTGTTCTTTATTGGTACTCTAGTTATTTATTCGTGTGACTGACGTCCCATTGTAAGAAGTTTCATTTTAGATGCTTGGGTGTCATGTGTACAAAGTGGATATCTTTAGTGTAAGTGACTGTCAAATTTTGTAGCGACTAATGTGTCGTGTATATATTGTTGATGATGGCAGAGAAGGGAGAGGGAGAAACACAGAATGAAAGAAAGTAAGATTTGGGTGCACCGTCCCGCGGACGAGAAGGCCATCGTTGTCGGAAAACGAGCTTGGATTCGGAAAGAATGAATAAGAGAAATGTACCATATCCTGTTCACGGGAACCAACCAGGTATTTACCAGAAAAGAAGAACAATTCTAAACATTATAAACAGCCTGAGTTTCGGAGCCAGCTGCTTTTGCATGAGAGGCCCGTGCCCAGTGTCTTGACCATTGCACAACCTGACTCGAACCGCTCTCGAATGGCTGCAGTAGGGAGCGCCTCGCTCTACGAGACGCAACTGACAGCTTTGAAATTCGACTCAGACATTGATACATACTCTGGTGGCGTAACTTTGCGTCACCAATTCTCGTTCTTCTGCCAAACAAATCCTCTATCTACGAAAGTTTCTTCCACCCGTTGCATATGAAGAGGGTTCCATCAGCTGCTGTCCCACCACGTAAGCATGTCGGCGTCCGCTGTTATGGTAGCAAGATTTTATATAGTCGAGGAGAGGGGTTTCAACATTCGTCCGCTATGCCAATACTATACCACAGCTTCATTAGTCATCACTCTGTTCCTACAGGACATCCCAGACTACAAAAGCTATCACGAAGAGTTCTCACTGCACTAAAGACGCAGATAATCAGAACTTGTACAGTAATTCTGACTTCTTTTTTCCGAACAAGTTTAATCCCGATCAAAGTGTTCCGTATCATTGGCGTGAACGACAGAGGATATTTAAAGGCTTATTTCATAGCTTTCCTTCACTTCATCAGCCAAGGACTGGGAAGTGAAATACATACAAAAAAAAAAAGCATGGATGATAATGCCAGAAAATCAACGGTCGGTTGTGAGGTCAGCAGAATAGACAAAACTGACGCAACAATATCTGTTGTTGGCACTCTAGAAAATAATAGTTATTGTGGATATGGGTGGTTTGATAATAAGGCCGCAGTAAAACATAAGAAACAGAAAGAAACGTTCAAGGTAGTCCTTGCTCTCAGTAAGAAGACATACAGGGTGTCATGGCAGACGATTAGTAGCCAATTGAGAGCGCTGTGTTTCTGACTTTTCCTTCAGTGTTACTGGACGTAGGAGCAAAAAGATGTAGGGGTTTTATTTCATCTGTTTTCATTAGAGAACAGCGCAACTATTTTCATAAATTACACAGTTTTTTTAATAACTTTATTGTACCATTGCTAGTGTCGGGCCTGATTCTATCGTCAGGTGGTAGCACTGACTTCTTTGCAAAACTCTGGGCACTTTGTTATATTTTAGGAAATAAATGTTAAACTTTCAAAGAGGTCAACGCTACCAACTGACGATAGGCTCAGGCCAGAAACTAGTTATGCCACAATAAAATCATTTGAAAGAGAACTTGTGGCTACTAGCAGTATTTTCTGTAGTGTAACGTAGGTGTCAGATTTGGATTCGGTTTGAGATTAAACAAGATCTGTTTTCGGTGACCGTACCTGGGAAAACTATTTTAAAGGTGTGTACGTCGTCATGCTTAACGAACAGGTTTTATGGAAACAAGGAGACTGTCGAAATGCGCGATACAACGAGGGAGCCAGCCATGAGAACCCAAACTGGCGGTGTTAACACCGTAGTAGCCGATTCCTGACGCCCCAACTTCCAGTTTAAGCACATATCCCACATATTTACTGCGGAAAAGATTCAGAATAAGTATTATCAAGTTTTACGTTCCTGCACTCGTCTTTTCAATAGCTTTCAAACACTGTTAAAAATTATATCGTTCCGTTTAAGAAAAAGTATAGTTGCTTAGGCATCTCGATTGGGAGACGAGTTAAAAGGATTAGATACACAGCAAAACTGTGTGCTGTTTTCCATACTACTATTTGTCGAAGTCCTCATTTAGATATATTCAACCTTTTACAAAATAAAATGTGTGTTACGTCTTACGCGAATCGCCCAGTTCTCTAGTTCCAATAGTTTGTAAGATCTGACATCACCGGGTGAAGGAGACGCAGCAAAGTGTACAATTTCTTAAAAGTTTTAAGATCGCAATGAGATATCAATTCGCTGATCACCACTTCCGGTTGACTAAGTACCATCCTCAGATCATACTTACTAAAGAATCAATACCTATGTGTAATGTTGGCCACGACACCATCGTTAATGAGTGTAACGCAGATCATGTTTACTAAATAATTAGTAGTTACGCACAGTGGTGACCATAACACCGTCGTTAATAAATGATGCTTACTAATAGATCGCTACCTATTTAGAATATTAGCCACATCTTCGTTGCCAAGTGTAGATCGTCAATAGTAAAAAGTTGGTCAAAGCATGGGTGCTCACGTACACCACCAGAAGACTAGTCATATGATGCTTCATACGTGAACAGCCAGTAGACTTGTCCTCTGACGGTTTTATATGTGATCAGCCACGCTTTGACCAAGTTTTTACCACTGAAGAGTTACAGTTTGTAACGATGATGTGCCAAACATTTTGCTGACTTCGGGTCATGGCCGTATAGTAAAAAAAGAAAAAAAATGCAACTGTGTAGTTAAGACACAGTTCCTAACAATTACGAAAGCTGTCCAAAATTGCATACACAAAATAAGAAAGCGTTTCTTGAAAAAATAAAAAATTCGTAAGTACCTAATCTGTTGACTTTCAAACAGTTCAGTGTGGTTGTGAAACACCTGTACCTCTTGCAGATCATTCTCAACTCTTCTTGAACCCAGGAACGAAACTGTTCCATAGTTCTTCGGATGAAAGGAGGCACGCTCAAAGGCTCTTGCGCCTGTTGTGCCTAGTTCTCGAAACTTTGTGCAAAATCTTATTCAGTGTTAACTGAAAAAAGCTGTCCAGTGTTAGGGGAGAGTACGACAATACCGCGCGAATTAGAAGAAAAATATTTTTTATCGCAGAAAACGAAATTCGGCGCAGGGTAAGACGATACTTTTTTAATTAGAAGTTAATGCTACTGCCTATGATGCAAGATAGTGAAGAAGCAAACGACATTCAGCCAGATTAAACCGTTTAAGTCGGCTGTCCAAGTTCGTGAAAAACTTATTAAACTCGACTTAGACTTTTAATTACTCATTATTGGATTGTTTGCCTTGCGCGGGGGTGTTTTCCATCGCGGCTGAGACGGAAAAACCGGGAGAGGGGAAAAAATTAATAACCGGCGCTGTTGTCACCGCCTCCTGGCCGTCCGTCAACAGGGCGCCGCGACGCCGCGACGCCGCGACGCCGCGACGCCGCGACGCCGCCGACGCTGCCGACGCCGCGCACTCGCCGCTGCCGCGTGCGGACGCAGCGCGCCCAACACCACAGATTTCCCCACAACAGCTAACAATAGCCTCGAATAACATACATGCAACTGCCAGGCAACGTATTTGGAATGGAAAGCATTGTTATACGAAAAATAGCTTTAATTATCATTTCGAATAAATCAAGGTGCGATAGTGAAACATGATGTTAGGTGTTAGTCCTTGCCGGCTGGAGTGGCCGAGCGGTTCTAGGCGCTACAGTCTGGAACCGCGCGACCGCTACGGCCGCAGGTTCGAATGCTGCCTCGGGCATGGATGTGTGTGATGCCCTTACGTTAGTTAGGTTTAAGTAGTTGTAAGTTCTAGGGGACTGATGACCTCAGAAATTAAGTCCCATGGTGCTCAGAGCTGTTTGAACCATTTGTTAGTCCTTATCTATGTTTTCTCCCTTCAGTGCATCCCATTCTTCCAACGATGAGGCACGGTGGAGACCTTGATTGTTGATGTCCACACCTTCCTCTGTTCAGGCAACATTACACCTCGAGTCATCTAGGCGTACATTGGAAAATATGGTGGGTGAAGCAAAATTTTAATATCCTACACTGAGGTGATGAAAGTCATGGGATAGCGATATGCACGTATACAGATGGCTGTAGTACAGCGTACACGAGGTGTAAAAGGGCAGTGAATTAGTGCAGCTCGAATATGTGTTGAAGCGATTGATGTGAAAAAGTTTCCGACCTGATTGTTGCCACACGACGGGAATTAGCAAGACTTTGAACGCGGATGGTAGCTGGAGCCAGACGGATGGACATTCCATTTCGGAAATAGAGAATGCAATAATCCAAGATCCACAGTGTCAAGAGTGTGCCGAGAATACCACATTTCAGGCATTATCCCTCGCCATGAACACTGCAGTGGCCGACGGCCTTCACATAATGACCGAGAACGGCGGCGTTTGGGTACAGTTGTCAGTGCTAACAGGCAAGCAACTCTGCGTGAAATAGCCGCAGAAATCAATGTGGGACATGTGACGAACATATTCGTTAGGACACTGCGGTGAAATTTGGCGTTAATGGACTATGCCAGCAGACGTCCGACGCGAGTGTCTTTGCTAAAACCACCACATCCCCTGCTCTACATCCCCTGGGCTCATGACCATATCGGTTAAATCTTAGATCATAAAACCGTGGCCCTGTCGGACGAGTCTGTATTTCGGGAGGTAAGAGCCGACGGTAGAGTTCAAGTGTGGCGCAGACTCCACGAAGTCATGGACCCAGGTTGCCAACAAGGCACTGTGCAAGCTGTTGGTGACTCTGTAAAGGTTTGGACTGTTCTTATATGGAATCGAGTTTGTAATCTGGTCCAACTGAACCGATCATTGACTAGAAACGGTTATTTTTGGCTACTTTGAGACCATTTGCAGCCATTCATGGACTTCGTGTTCACAAACAACGACGGAATGTTTATGGATGATAATGAGCCATGTCACCTTGTCATAATTTTTCGCGATTGGTTTCAAGAACAGTCTGGACAATTCGAGCGAATGATCTGGCGACCTGTCGAATATTTTTGGGACGTAATCGAATGTTTAGTTAGGTCAGAAAATCCTGCACCGGCAAATCTTTCGCAATTACGGACGGCTATAGAGGCAGCATGGCTCAATATTTCTGCAGGGAACTTCCAACGACTTGTGGAGTTGATGCCATGTCAAATTGCTGCACTACACCGGGCAAAAATAGCTCAGACACTACATTAGGAAGTATGTCGCGTAGAGTGAGCTGGGATGTTGTTGTGAAGCAAAAACACCCCTTAGGATTGCTTCCTGCGACGTTTCAACTTAACAGCATCCCTCAACCTGACCAGGAGATAGAACCAGCAGTAAATAAACCAACAACAGTATTTTGATCTCTGATTTATTGCAACTGAACCAACAGAACCAACCTGTGTCGGCATTGCATTCTGTCTTCTTCAGACTCTTAATGGTAACATAGTTCAAATGGTTCAAATGGCTCTGAGCACTATGGGACTTAACATCTAAGGTCATCAGACCACTAGAACTTGGAAATACGTAAACGTAACTAACCTAAGGACATCACACACATCCATGCCCAACGCAGCCGGTCGAAGTGGCCGTGCGGTTAAAGGCGCTGCAGTCTGTAACCGCAAGACCGCTACGGTCGCAGGTTCGAATCCTGCCTCGGGCATGGATGTTTGTGATGTCCTTAGGTTAGTTAGGTTTAACTAGTTCTAAGTTCTAGGGGACTAATGACCTCAGCAGTTGAGTCCCATAGTGCTCAGAGCCATTTGAACCATGCCCAACGCAGGATTCGAACCTGCGACCTTGGCGTTCGTGCGGTTCCAGACTGGAGCGCCTAGAACCGCTGGGCCACACCGGCCGGCGGTAACATAGTCACTGAGTTTATATTACCAGAAAAAATTTCATGCAAAAGCGAACGAATATCAGTATGTAACACGGCAGTATACTCGTGACCAATCTGCGCGCTCAGAACTGTTTACGAGTGTATGCCGTGTTACATACGCTGGCGAATGCCAACCTGACTCTCGTCCCCCATCTCAATGGAAAACAGATATTGATCCTCACGTATTCTACAAAAGATACGAATCGGACGAAGAAAATACACAGTTGTGATGTACGTCCCGTAGATGAACCTGAAAATTCATGTAACGTATAATTACACCAGAGTAGCGCGAGAAGGCAACAGTCTTGCCAAGAACCGTGGATGGCGTTGCTTCAGAATACGTAAGACAGTATCACAAGACCGATCCCAGTCGGCGGCAGGCAGAACAATGTTCACAGCGCCAGGCGGAAATCCAGACTAGCGAAGAGAATAGAATGAGTGTTTGTCGATCATGCTGCCCATCTGAACTCATAGCCTGGACGCCAAGGATTGTGATTCGTTGGCTAAATTGCATTTCAAAATACTGACTAAATATTGTTTTACACTGCTCAACCAAAGATTAGTTTAGTTTAGATGACGAAAAATATTGACTACAGAGTCCTCAGGTCATGCGAGTGCTTCGCATCTCGCTTACTGATGCAGAACATGAACGTCGTTTATAGCACATGGCTTTCAGTATGTAATCAAGAAACATATTGTTTTGACTGAGTAAGTTTGCGTGGCTCAGTAGTTATCTACCAAGATTCAAATCTAAAGGTCCCAAATCAATCTTGAGATGTTTTTCCATCACCTATTGCTTCTTTCACCTTGCACAATGATTTGGTAATGAGAAAAATACCTTCGTGTGGAGTCTTCCTTTAACCGGGTAAGTCACATCTAAGATTGGAAAAAGCAGGTGCATACCAGAGGAAACAAAACTAAGGCCATTAGAGCACTGCAGTGTTTAAGAAAACCTCCAGAATGGACATAGATTTACATTTTATGTCAGAATGAAGGTCAAACATGTAGCAGTAGTAGAAAAGCAAACGGACGAAATAAGTTCATGTGTAGAACCAGTCACTGTTAGTTAAATAATAGTCCCTTTAAATTCAAAAGCGGTCTTCAAATCTTCCCTCAACACTCTAATAGTCTAAAATCTATTAAACAAAATAGCTAGTTTTATGCATAATTCATTATTATTAACTCGGATGTTTTGCCCACGGTCATTCTAAAGATATATAGGGTGAGTTAGTTGCCCCTATCCATTGGTCTTTATTAAAGCCGTAATGCTTTCAATAGTCACAGGTAAAATTTATATATTGTCTCATAGTGACGTACTAACCATTAGTCATACAGAAAAAATGAACGTGACCTTTTTGTAAAAAATTTAATATTGTTAAATTTTTTACTGGGATACGTTTTCACTAGAGGCCGCAGTCTTCGAATTATTCAAGAAACACGTACAAAAATGACCCTAAAATCCGTTTTCATTGAGTAATATGAAAAATGTGGTCTCCAAAGGAAACGATCCCAGGGTAAAATTTAACTACATTAAATTTTCTACAAGAATGTCCTGTTTATTTTTCCTATAGGACTCATAATTGGCTCATAGCGAGCGAGGGAATATGAAAATCTTGCGCTTAGTTTTTGAAGGCATTGTGGGTAGTATAAAACCCTTATGTAGGGGCAGCTGAACCACCCTGTATAAAAAATAGCTAATCTGCATCTCTAATCCATTTAAAGCACGTATAAATATGATAATTTCTGATGACTTATTTATTAAACATTTATCAAAACTTCTGACGAAATCAAGAAGCAGTCAGCTTCTATTTGATCTTCCCGCCCTTTCTGTCTCGGAGTTTCCGAGTGAGATGGTGTGAAAATTCCGGTTCCGGAAAGTCCTCTCTGTGATGCGAACTAGCTTTGTTGAAACAGGGACGCTATAAGCAGGAAGTTACTTATAACACTAAGGCTGGCGGCATTAAGACACAAAAACAAATGTAAGTTCTTTCACTTTGTCTTAAGGCAATCACTGGCATAATGACAGATTTCAGCTCTGATCTACAGCCATCTTCAGATCATGACACGCTATAAGAAGCCTCATAACACGGAGGCGAAGTTGCAAATAACGCACCTCTCTTTCACCAAGTAAAACGTCATTGCCCTGGGCCCAGCGTGGTTCCTCCTCCGTCCTCAGCATGATGCTCTCATATACTCACTGTGCTACTCTGTGTTGGTTGGCAACGTGACCCAAGTCCTG
Source organism: Schistocerca serialis cubense (assembly GCF_023864345.2). Lineage (NCBI taxonomy): Eukaryota > Metazoa > Arthropoda > Insecta > Orthoptera > Acrididae > Schistocerca > Schistocerca serialis. The sequence continues at coordinate 532,456,303 of NC_064639.1, read as the reverse complement.
AGATCGTATGTGTGGCTCGTCTTTCTGACTTCCCCTCTCCCCTCCTCCTTCCATACAAGTGACTGACAGTGGGATTCATTCCTGCTCGTACCTTCTTCAACAAGGCATTAAGTTTCGTTATTTTACCCATCGATATTTTTTTTTATTTCTTGATGTTGTATATGTTATTTCCATTCAGCATCAGCGAAGCCCAGATTCCTGACAACTACACGGAAGACCGGGGTATGATCATTGTTACTTTCTGGAAGAACTACTTGGAGAAAAAAACTGGAACAAGATCAGGTAATTCTTGTATCGACAATAAATAAACATTTTGAAAGTAGACGTTAACGTCTAGGACAGCGGTGTGAGGAGCGTACGCCCCTCCAGCAACTCTCTTGTCTTACCAGCCTACGCATCTCACTGTCACGCTGAGGGCCCTGCAGTGAACTCCTTTACTGCCAAAGAATTTACCCCAGTGAAGGAAACTAGCAAAGTGGCAGCGCCATTACGGCTAAATAGTCACAAACGAAAGGAAAGGATTGCATTAGCGCTTCTGGACATCCAGATTTGGGTTTCCACGGTTTTCCCAAATCACTCCAGGTGCATACCAGGAAAGCCAACGTCTGCTTACCTATGCATCTTCTGATTAATCTTTTACAATCTCGTCTCCAGCGAGACGCTAAATCGTAATAAGCCTTCTTCCTTCTGTGAAAGGACCAGAGGGAAGTGTGTTGATTCTGTTAAACCATTGAAGAGCCATTTGAAGGAGAAGTTACGGTTTTTGTTTCGTATCGTGTAGTAACGGCCGGAGTAATTATGTGTAACACAGACACTCTTCCAACGTTGTAATTTCGTAAGGCCTTAGAGAATGAAGAACTAGTCTGGGCAGTTCACTGGTGTCGTGAACTGCTTTTCTTCGAAAGAAAAGCATGCAAGTAACGACTGAAATGATTTATACATAAAAAATACAGCCGCAAGCGGAACAAAAGATTGGTACTGCCGCCGTAAAACGTTGGGTACAACACTAGCGGCCTGGTCATTAGTTCTGTCCTGAATGTTGCTTGTTCGTGCGTAGTACTGAAATACCGTTAAAGTCAGCACTGACACTGTTGAGAAAAATATGAAGGGCCCAGAAGGGGAGGAGGGAACCTAATGAAACTTCACGAGTTGAGAGGCTAATGATGTTATTTTACTGGTTGCATAATCAAGACCGATATACAACTGAAATTCCAAAGAAACTGGTATAGGCATGCGTATTCAAATACAGAGACACATAAACAGGCAGAATACGACGCTGCTGTCGGCAACGCCCATAAAAGACTACAAGTATCTCGCACAGTTATTAAAATGATTCCTGCCGTCACAATAGCAGGTCATCAAGATGTGAGTTTGAACGTGATGTTATAGTCGGCGCACGAGCGATGGGACACAGCGTCTCCGAGGTAGCGATGAAGCGGGTACTTTGCCGTGCGACCGTTTCACAAGTGTACTGTGAATAGCAAGAATCCGCTAAATCATCAAATGTCCGACATCGCTGCGGCCGGAAAACGATCCTGCAAGAACGGGACCAACGACGACTGAAAGGAATTTTTCAACATGACAGAAGTGCAACCCTTCCGCAAATTGCTGCAGATTTCAATGCTGGGCCATTAACAAGTGCCAGCGTTCGGATCATTTAACGAAATATCATCAATATGGCCTTTCGGAGCCGAAGGCCCACTTGTGTACCCTTGATGACTACACGACACAAAGCTTTACGCTCCGCCTGGGCCCGCCGACAACGACATTGGACTGTTGATGACTGGAAAGTTGTAGCCTGGTCGAACGAGTCTCGTTTCGAATTGTATCGAGCGCATGAAAAATCGAGTGGAACGTATTAGCACTGTGCACTTTCGGTGTTACTTTGGGAGGATTCCGTCACGACAGCTGATGCAGGCGCTGCCGTACCTTATCTCCAGCGCTCAGAGAGCCGCCCTAGCCGGCGCGACGCACGCCCTCGCTACCTGCAACCGGCGTAAACAATGCTCAACAGGCGGGACACAGGACGCGGGGCGGCGTTCTCCGCGGCTGCCGCTGCGTCTGCGTCTGATCCAGAAATAACGACGTGCTTGTGCGGGCCAGTCTCCCAAGCATTCGCCTAACGACCCGGCTCACTCATGTCTGCAGCGTGACCCGAAAACGGCAGTCCGTAGAGGTGCTGCACTAACCCTCAACTCAACTGCAGCGCAAAACAGACTTTCTGGTTCGCTAGAGAGGGTGTATATACCATGGTTAGATTATTTCAGACCATGTACAATTTCACAAAACGCAACTGGAGCTTGAGAAACTTGTACAAGAATGAAACAGTTCATCAGAGACGTGTGACGGAAAAGTGCTGTTCTTTTCCGTACTTCTAACGTGGTTCTCTCTTTCCTGGAGACTGCAAATAACGGGAAATTGATCATGTTGGATTTAAGAAACTCGTTCTTAAATGTTTTTACCTGGATACGTTACTGTCAGTGTGCAACGCTATCTCACTCAGGTGTAGGGCAATGTGGAGAAAACCACCTTTGCGTGAACCGAAGAATGCATTTTGTGTGAGACTTCATACTTTAACAGTCTGCGTCTTTTTGTGCAGAAAAAAAGGTTTTCTGTCCCATACTTTGTTAAGATGGACGTTAAAAACTTCCATAGAATACATCCAGGCTGGTCAGTGTACTGGACTAAACATTTATCATCCTGCTCCTGTATTTGTTCTCTGCCTGAATCACATCTCAACTGCCCAATTTATCATTTTTCCTTAGCTAGAAGACCTTATAGAAAACTAATACGATAAAATACATAAACTTTCGGATGTTTCCATACATGTGTTTCCGTATCCCTCCATACTCTTGGCAAGTCGCGGCTGTTGTGATTCGTGGAATGGCCTTGTACATAAGGAAGTGCTGATGCTGATGTGGCATGATAGACGGTCCCCCTCCCCTCCCCTCCCCTCCCTCGCTTGGCCTTGGCACATGGTTCCCAGTTCGACCTTACAGACGAGGATGTGCCGACGCCGCTGTCGGCGAAATATAACATCCACATTTGTCTCAGCCGTAATATTACAACACAGATCAGAAAGCGCTGAAGCTGATGCCAGCGAATTGCTGGCCCACTGCCTTACTACTACCGTATTGTACCTAATACATTCCGTGGCAGATATCGATGTAGGGCTTTGCACAATGCAAAAGTAGCTCGGGTGCTTAACAGTGCTGATACTAGGCGGGAAAGTGGAAGAAGGAAGAAGTTGTTACCTCACCAAACTAACAACTAAGAAAAGAATAACAGTTGATTAATTCAATTCACTTAACATTGTAGACCCTCCATACAATGCCCAGTGACATCTTAGTGCCTCAAAAGGCCCTTTTCTACTGCACTACACATATCCATATCGTAGCAGTGTAGGCCTGTACAAGCAATCGTGGCCGTAATGGCGCTGCTAGCCGTAGTAAGATAGAGCGGAATTTCGTCACCATATCCATCTTGGTACGCAGGTGCGACCGTTCGGTCAATGAGCAACTGTGTTATCGAAACCTCGGACACTTCGGCAGCAAAAAATGGTTCAAATGGCTTTGAGCACTATGGGACTTAACATCTATGGTCATCAGTCCCTAGAACTTAGAACTACTTAAACCTAAATAACCTAAGGACAGCACACAACACCCTGTCATCACGACTTCGGCAGCACAGCAGTAAGTGGCATACATGACACCTGGGGCGTCTGCTCACCAACAAATCCACACTGGCACGTAGAAATACTGGTCATCCATCCAGCGACTGGTATAAAATCAGTGATTGCTGTAGATCAGAGTTCTACTCACTCGCCATCCACTGGAGCAGCTATCTCTGTTCGCCGTCCTCCGGGGTCACTTACTTGCGGGTCCAGTTCGAATATCGATTGATCGAGGGTCGAACTGAGGTCTGCCATGCCGCTGATCCACTGGGCGCCCTCCGATGCCACAGGCGAGGCCGGGAGTTTGTTATCGAAGTCTCCACTGTCTTGCGGGAATGCTTCCCTCGTAAGGTAGCCACACCAGTGGGCCTCACTGCGCGTAGCCCCTCCAGGGGCCATTTCGATAATGTATTTAGCACCGAGGTCCGTGGATCGACACCTGCCGGAGGTGGATATGAATTTGCTGCAGTAAATTGTTGTAAATGAATGAACGAATCAGCTGTCTTCAAGCTGAACATGACTGGAACTACCTTCCTAAGCCCACAGAGAACCCGATCCCCTACAACAGCTGCGAGATACAAGGAAAATAATCATTGCCTTGTGTCAATACAATGTGGACTAAATTGCTCTCCCCCGACCTATTTCCCTAAAGTGGTTTCTAGGTCTGAATATTGAAGTCTGGAACGCATTAGGAACACATGACGTCATTCATGAGCAGTCTGACCGACTGGCAACTGAACTCTTGAACCTCAAAAAAATTATTCAAATGGCTCTGAGCATATGGGACTTAACTGCTGAGGTCATCAGTCCCCTAGAACTTAGAACTACTTAAACCTAACTAAGCTAAGGACATTACACACATCCATGCCCGAGGCAGGATTCGAACCTGCGACCGTAGCGGTCTTGCGGTTCCAGACTGCAGCGCCTAGAACCGCTCGGCCACTCCGGCCGGCTCTTGAACCACAGCATAGAGAGCATGTCTCAGCAGTATCAAGGGTATGTGGCAGCTAGAGCAACTACAAATCGTATCAAATACTCTGGTGTTATTGAAGAAACGTTTTAAAATGTATCATAGACTTCAGAATTTTTGAACTGCACATTTTGAAAACGATGACGGGTTTTGATTGAGCTTCACTCTGTTCTGTCACCTGTCTGACAACCGGCTCATGATATATCCTCTTATTTTATTTATTATGCGTAACATACGGACTCAGGTATTGGTATCTTAGAAGACTCTAAACGAAAGTTCATAAATGGTGTAGAAGGAGCTATCAAATGGATTTGTTCTTTGTCAGGCGCTTTATATCAACACGAAATTGATCAAATACTTCGGCTGCAGCATCATACACGTCTTTCTTAGCTTAGGTAATGAACTCATCTGTTATAGTACTGCGATTGTGAGCGTAAGACAATTTTTTTTTCATCTAGTGGTATAAATACGGATACCATCATCACTTTCGAGCTGTTGAAGGTAATTTACACCCAACTTTGGGTCTGCTGTTAACTTTCATAGCTTCTTAGGTAGTTTCCTACAAAAATTGACGTTGATGGACTAATCACCCTATTGCAGTCCAATGCTTTAGATGTTTCTTTCTTTAAGGTGGCTTACTTCATAACAGAATTCCACATGACATTATTCACCAACAACAAATAAATTACATTAACTTAGGGATATTTTCCGGTGAATATAATGATACGAAATGTGAAAATGATTGTGCTAAGTTGTTTAAGGAATATCAAAACCTCTTCTAGCTATCTTCATTTAATTACGTGACACAATTTCATATGGCATATGCTTCGCGTTAGCCAGTTTTGCCCATGGTTGCAAATGCTGCTTGTAAAATATGGTGAATCTCTATATTGTGTTCTCGGTTTAACAACCATTCTGAGTTTGTAATTGTGATTTACTAAAAAACCAAGTTGCCTTTTTTGCACACTGTCTTGAGGTAGGTCAGCTGGCATCTGTCGGAAATCTCGCTTTTGTCGCAATGTTTGTATTTGTAATCGCTGGTTCACGTATTCGTAAATTTTGCAGTTGAGGTCATGACAGAAGAAATTGTTTATATCAAGGACTGTAAAAAACTGTTTATCGTGCGGATTAAAAAAAAACTAACAAAAAGCAACACCAATGGATATTATAAAACAGACTCAAGACATGGCAAAAGAAATCCAACATGTAAAAATCAACATTAAAACAAGAGTGCATTGGTTTTTTGACATGAGAGGGCTAGTCAACCATGAATTTGTTCCGCAACTACCTTGAAGTACTTAAAACATCGCAAGAGGAACTGCAAAAATAAAAGTACTTTTTGATGATCTAATGATTAGCTAATCCACCAGGACAATGCTTCCGGTCTCAAAGGCTGGATGAACACCGGGTGGCAGAGCAACGTAGCGCAGCGTGGACCACAGGCAGCCGCAGCGGTGGCGACAGCCTTATGCAAACAGTACTTGCGGGAAGCGGCCGCACTACTGAAGATTCTCGCTGTGTATAGTGCCATTTCGCGCTTGCTCGGGATTATCAGTCGAAAGCAAGGCTCTCGCTACACCAAATGTCTTACAGCTCAGAATCCGATTTACCTACATGAGCCGACCCAAGAAATGTGAAGGAAAATTAGCACCCACTTCGAAACTGGGTGTGGTACAATAAATAGATGATAGACACATAACCGTGGTTACACCAGCTTAACCGGTTTTTCTTTTCGTAACTAAAAAAAAAATTATTTGTTTCGTTCTACTTATGGCGCCATGCGATACGAATATCAATTGATGTTGGCTCAATTGGTCGATTTACTGATAGAAACGTATTCGTCAATATGACATCTAAGTTGTACGCAGCGGTAACCCTGTAGAATGTCATCTTGATGTTCAGACTGCAAGATTAACATCATCATCTTCGTCAGCAGTTTTAAATCTGATTTGCCGTGGTCTAAACACCGAAGAGAATTTATACAATATTCGCCAATAGTTTCTTAGTGGCAGGTAGCGGCGACGAGTGGCAAACCTGCGCTAATACACGCTGCGCCATTATTAATCACGCCAAAGCCACAGCCACATCACACAAAGCTGCACTGCTCAGCCCTGCCCTGCCTAGGCCACCTGTGCTCCACTAAAAGCTGGTTAAAGCGGTGAGAGTCAAGCAGTTTTTGGCCACAAACAAATTGGCAACCGTTTTGCCCTCAACCTGCTCTACCGATCTGTAGTCTATAATCACATTTTGTTTCTCATAACGTAAACTGTAAAGGGACCAAAAGCAAATCGGTTTCAAGACACGAAAGATGTAAAAAAACAGTCGAACACGTTAAAAGAAGTTCACCAAAACAAAACTCCGACCTCACTTATGTATCCCGATGGTTGACAGTTGGCCAGCTGATTTAAAATAACGTGCATTGTACGCACCTAGCGGAACGATACGTTACATCTCTCGGCCCGCAGGAAAGATGTTTTATGCCATTTTGTATCCTAAATCGTATTAATACTGCCCTGATGCGGGACTTTTCTTTGGCTCCTTACTTTCTCTAATATGATATGCCGTGTGGCTAGGGTCTCCCGTCGGGTAGACCGTTCGCCTGGTGCAATTCTTTCGAGTTAACGCCAAGTCGGCGACTTGCGTGTCGATGGGGATGAAATTATGATGATAAGGTCAACATAACACCCAGTCCCTGAGCGGAGAAAATCTCTGACCCAGCCGGGAATCGAATCCAGGCCGTTAGGTATGACATTCCGTCGCGCTGACCAGTCAGCTACCAGGGGCGGACAATATAACATGACCGTATTAATAAGGAATCTAGTTGGTAAACTTTGATATCTCCTCCAACAGCCTCATTTATTAAATGAGTTAAAGGTGTGAAGTGCGCAAGATGAACAGTGTTACATTGTTATTTCTCTTTTGTTACAGGTGCGTGACTGCACATCGCTCTCCTGGATCAGTACAGTGAGTAATGAAATCTTTTATACCACTTCTGCGATGCAAAATCGTTTGTTAAAGTGCTTCTGAAAGCCGTGAAGTTGTGATCTAAGTTGACTCACTGCCTCCTACAAACTGAAGAGCAGTTCCTAAGCATTATTGACAACAGAATTTCAAGCGGAAAATTCATTTAGTCCGTCTTTATTATTGCTTAAATGGTCTAATGGGGGGAAGCTCATACTGAAAGCAGCTGCCTCGCAACGAGACCCGTTCTTATGGTGATGTCGATACAGTACCGTCTCATTGCCCAATGTATGTAAGAACATATGTTGGACAATGATACACATATAATCAACACAGATTCTCAAACTATGACGACAATGTCACATACAAGTACAATACCATCAGTCATAATATACGAGTATGAGAACAAATTAAGAATAAAAATGAATCACAATAAGCCCGATCTTATGCTTAAGGAAGGCGGAGGTATACCATACTTCCCTATGGTCGCTAAGCTAGACTGAAAAACAAGCACAGGAAATACCGCTTCATTGCATTGCATATTTCAGGATTCTCTTCGCGTGCGAGACGTTCCCTCGCTGTGCAGGATTCACGTATGATGAACTTCTGCTCATGCAGGGTCTAACACATGCTCCGATAGTATGGCGATCTTCCTGACACGAAAATGACTTCTTAGTACAATGGAAGGAGTGCTGTGAAGGCTACGTGTCCCCCAATTTTGCAAACTAGTGTAAGAGTTAAGGTGTTCTGTTTTTAACGTGTACACGGAGAATGTTGTAAGTTCATACCACCAAAGAAACAATTCTGGAAAGAACAGCAATACTTTATTAATTTACAAAAGGGAAAGCGAACTTAATGGTTGCCTAGAAATGCATGTCGAATGAATACAGCACGTACCAGCCCTCTGTTCGGGAGCAGAAAGTAAAATACAACGCTTTATGCGTAAATGAAATACATGTACTGTGAATATTCTTTCATCACACAACATTTCCTTGAGACACCAAACGCAGTCTCCACTACACAAGGAAATTATTCCACGTCAACTGGTTGTGAAATCCAAATGATAAACTATCTACACAGAAGGAAACGCATGAATGCAAACAGAATTAGTTAATCAGTTTTCTCCAAACAATTGCATTTCGTGCCCATTTATCAAAACATTATCAAATTTTCGCAGCTATTAGGACCGCCAATCCGGCTCTGGAAAGATATTAAGCTGTAGCGCGCCCCTCTCCAGACTGCGATCGAAAATCCCACTACGTTAATTCTCTATTATTAGGTCCATCTATGCGCTAAAATGCCTGAGTACTCTCGACCCGACAGTAATCGTCTACCGCACATGAAATTATTCAGTACTTCACCACCGTGTCGGCAGGATGGCAGATCGCTGCCCGGGCTCGCCCTCATTCACCGCTTCTCCTGCGCTTTCGTTCTCTCGCCACAAGCCCACCATGAAAGCGCCGTTCTTCGCCCACTTCCTGGTCATTCCCTTGTTTAGGTCCTTCCGACTGAAGTCAGGAAAATTCGCATGCTTGTTGGTAAAACTGTTATACAGGCAAACACCCGTCATTCGGTATAATGCACTCTTTCCAAGATTATCTGCGATTTCCTAGCCCCCTTCCAATAGGAGCCATCTACATTCCTGCCACCTTATCGGTTCCCCTCGAATTCGAAAGGCTTCGTCTCTCATAAAGTAAAAGTGAGCTACTGTATATACAGGCTACTTGTTCACTGAAAATCCAAACAACAGTATAGAGAAAGTGGAGAAATTAGCAGCAAGAGTGGCCCAAGCAGCAGAAGTTCCTAGTATGACTGTGATAGTTCCCGCACTCCGGCAAGAGTTGGCAGTGCGAACTTCTGGCTGGCTACTCGACGTGACTGTTTGTAAGTGACATATTCCTTTTTTCTAACACATAATATAAACAGAAGTATTGTCCAGTCTTTTCTTGAAGTACACTGAGATGAAAAAAGTCATGGGACACCTCCTAATATCGTGTTGGACCACCTCCTGCCCTGCGTAGTGCCACAACTCGACGTGGCATGGACTCAGCAAGTCGCTGGAAGTTGCCTGCAGAAATAAAGAGCCGTGCTGCCTCTATAGCGATCTGTAATAGTGGAAGAGTTGCCGGTAGAGGATTTTGTGCATGAAGTGACCTCTCGATTATGTCCCATAAACATTTGATGCGATTTATGTCTGGATGGCTAAATCATTCTCTCGATATGTCCAGAATGATTTCAAACCAATCACGAACAACTGCGGCCCCATGACATGGTACAGTGTCGGCCATAAAAATTCCGTCACTGTTTGGGAACAATTAGCTGAACATAACCAATTCCAGTCAATGATTGGTTCAGTTGGACCAGAGGACCCAGTCCAGTCCGTGTAAACATAGTCCACATCATTATGGAGCCACTACCAGCTTGCAAAGTGCCTTATTAACAAATTGGGTCAATGGCTTCACATGATCTGCGCACATTATAAACCCACCGTCAGATCTTACCAACTGAACTCGGGACTCATCTGACCAGGTCACGGTTTTCCAGTCGTCTAGGGTTCAACCGATGTGGTCATGATTCCACGCGAGGCGCTGAAGACGATGTTCTGCTGCTCGCAAAGGCACTCGCGTCTGTCGTTTGCTGCCATAGTCCATTAACGCCAAATGTCGCCGCACTGTCGTAATGGATACGTTCGTCGTACGTCTGATATTGATTCCTGCGGTTGTTTCATGCGGTATTGCTTGTCTGTTAGCATTTACAACTTTATGGAAACGTCGCTGCTCTCGGTCGTTAATTGAAGGCCGTCGGCCACCGGCCACTGTGACGTCCGCGGTGATAGGTAACGCTTGAAATCTGGTATTCTCGACACTCTCCGAAATGGAATGTGCCATGCGTCTAGCTCGAACTACCAATCCGTGTTCAAGGCCTGTTATTCCCGTCTTGCGGTCATAATAACGTCGGAAGCCATTTAACACGAATCAGCTGAGCACAAGTGACAGGGGGCTCTGCGCACTTATATCTTGTGTATGCTATTCTATCAACATATGTATATGTGCATGTCGTTATCCCGTGACAATTGTCACCTCACTCTATGTATCAGGAGTATACCCATACATGGAAGTCAAACGTGCACGATACACACAACAAATAAGAAGGAACTAGAAGTGTTTGATTTGTGGTGCTACAGAAAAATGCTAAATGATAGATGGGTATACTCAAAAATGTTTGGCAAAATACTCATGCAAGTAATGGGACACTCGTCAAGGTATTTTAAAGAGACGGAAGCTATTTTGATTCCTTAGAATATTAATAAGAAACACTAAAAATATTCATATGTCTCATAGTTCCATTTATGTACTCTCAAATTAATTCCTGCATATGCTACACATGTTTTTCTCGTTAATTTTTGAGTAGGTGAGGCCTATCTCCATCATTCAGTTTAATCTGGGTGGTTGTCTGAGTTTGAACGGATATATATATATATATATATATATATATATATATATATATATATATATATATATGTGTGTGTGTGTGTGTGTGTGTGTGTGTGTGTGTGTGTGTGTGTGTGTGTGTGTGTGTGCGTGTGTGTGGATGTGCTCTCTGAAAATTGAGGCCGAAAGCTCTTGAAATGCCTCTCAGGCTTTGGTTGTTCTTTCAAAACTTATGAGTATAATATTGGAAGCCCAAATTTCGGGCGAAAAGTCACATTCTGAGGCTATGAAGTTCATGGTCAAACAATCAGCCAATCATGAAACATTTTCACCTTCACGTTTAATGCCCATTAAATCTTCAACAAAAGCACTCTCAACTTCGGCAGGAGCGAGAAAAGGCAGACAAAACACCGGTTTTCCTACACCAGTGTAATAATTACAAAATTATTTGGTTTACAATCGTAACAGAACCCTAAAGCCTGAAATTTGCTACGTACAACAACAATCAACTTACGTCTTCTTTAACTTGTGATATGCTCCACAGGAACGTTACAATCCATTTCTGACTTACTAACCACATACGACACGTAGGAACTGGCATACACAGCACAGCACTCAGAGAAAGTGACTAATGGTAACAGTCGTACCAACTGATCAGCGCAAACATTACCAAGTAGCAAACACAACACTCGCACGCAGTCGGCTTGTTTATAATATACCTCATGTCGCGCAGTCGACCTGTTTCATGAAGCAATGCTGAATCTGTTCTCGCGCAGATGGGCAAATGATAAACCTTTTCGCCCACAATCGGCACCCACCCACTTCATCAAACGGTACAGAAGCTCCGAGACAACGGACTAGGAGGAACATTTCATCACTTCCAGCACCAAGAAAATTTAAAATGCTCTCATCTACTCACTAAGAGATATAATATGTTAGAGATTTAACACAGAATGATACATATTACAGTTGAAAACAGTGTATATATGTTGAGGCAGCTTAACTCACCGTATACAAATACCCGGACGATATGCAACCAGTATTTGAGAACGAGGAAACTTAGAGACTTCCAACAAACTTCACACATAATTTCAAATCTTTATGAACATTTTTCTAGCTGTCTCCCTCTACAAAATGATGAAAGGAAAATAGTCTAATGATTACTACATTTTTGCTGCTCGTGCAGTAAAACTGCAGTATAAGGTACTACATTTCAGTTTACACTTCTTTACTACTAACCCTACTTGCAACACTTTTTAGAGACAGTGCCCACATATTCCTCTGAATGTATTTGCAATTGCACGACACACAGATCGCGAGATATGAAGATTTATACATGGGAGTTCAGGTCTCCAAAGAGCACAGAGTCTTCAAAAAATAGGGCGGAAGGAGAGGACTATAAGGGTGGTGGTTGGAGGGGGAGGTGGGGTTACTAGTCAATTATTAAACTGAGTAAACAGGGAGACAGAGAGGCTGCATTCTTAAAGATTAAAGATTTTCGCATCATTTACTAAATGTAAAACCAATATCCCGGCTCCTAACACATAATGATACAGTGTTTTGTAACCATACATCGTGTGGCACCTGATATTTATGTATGAAACGACCAGTAGAGTGGTAATACAATAATGGGGTGATTCACTTTCCGCTACGGATATTATGCATCCCGCAATGTCCTCAAAAACCATGCGTAAGATTTTCATATTCTTTCGCTCGCTATGCACAAACTAACAGTGCTACAGAAAAAAATAAGGAGAACTTTTTTTGTAGGAAATTCAATGAAGTCAAATTTTGTACTGGGATGTGGTTTCGCTGGAGGCCAAGGTTTTCGAGTTATTCAAGAAGAAAACGTTTGATGGTCAGTTTTTAAGTTTTTCTCAAATAATTAGGAAACTACGGCCTCCAACGAAAACGTATCCCAGTACAAAATTCAACTCACTAAGATTCCTACAGAAAAGTCCCGTTCATTTTCTTTCTGTAGAAGTGATAGTTTGCGGGTAGCGAGCGAGAGAATATCAAAATCTTGCACGTGGTATTTGAAGGTGTTGTGGGTTGCATAAAACCCATTTATAGGGACAGCTGAATCACCTTGTACAGAGGCCATGTATGAGTGCGTGTGTGTGTGTGGGGGGGGGGGGGTATATTTTACTTCGTAGCGAGATCCTCTCAAGGACACCGGGTGCCTGGAGAAAGGAGCGCGCGCTGGAGCTCGTGTTATTATTTTTCGATGTCCGGCGCGGCGCTGCAGCGTGGGTTGCGGCGCTATCTGTGTCCGGCGGAACACCTGCCGGTGATTGATGGCGGCCGCTATCTGGGCCGGAAGGAGCGGCCAGCCCAGCACCCTCCACCGTGGGAAACCCAACCCAGCCGCGGGGACCTCCACGTCGGGGCACGCCTCACTACGACGCTCTTTAATTCTAGGCGACATCACAAAGACGATCCTTTGCCTAAGTCATGTTGCTCTTGTCTTCACTCTGAAAACTGGTTTGATGCAGCTCTCCATGCTACTCTATCCTGTGCATGTCTCTTCATCTCCAAATAACTGCTGCAACCTACATCCTTCTGAATATGCGTACTGCATTCTTCTCTTGATCTCTCTCTACGACTCTCCATGACCCACACCCCCTCCCCCCCCGCCCCCCCCCCCCCCCCACACACACACCTCCCTCCAGTACTAATTGGTCAGCCCTTGATGTCTCAGAATGCGTTCTACCAACCGATCCCTTCTTCTAGTCAAGTTGCGCTACAGGTTCCTTACCTCCATTATTCTATTCAGTACCTCCTCATTAGTTACGCAATCTACCAAGAAATCTTCAACATCCTTCTGTAGTATCACATTTCGAGAGCTTCAGTTCTCTTCTTGTACGAATTGTTTATCTCCAAGTTTCACTTTCATACACGGATACATTCCATACAGATGCTGTCAGGTAATGTTCCTAACAATTAAATCTATATTCGATGTTAACAAATTTCTCTTCTTAAGAAACGGTTTTCTTGCCACCACCGGTCTACATTGTGTACCCTGACTACTTCGGCCAACATCAGTTATTTTCATGCCCAAATAACAAAACTCATCTATTGATTTAAGTGTCTCGTTTCCACATTTAATACCCTCGGCATCACCTGATTTAATTCGAATACATTTCATTATCCTTGTTTTGCTTTTGTTGGTGCTCAACTGCTCTTTACACGTCATTACAATGTCACCGGTGAACCTCAAAGATTTTATTTCTTCTCCCTGAACTTTTATTTCTACTCGAAATTTTTCTTTGGTTTCCTGTATTGTTTGTTTAATGTGCAGACATGAAATCGTTGATAGACTATAATCCTGTCTCACTTCTTCCTCAACCACTGTTTCCCCGTCATGTCCCTCGACTCTCGTAACTGCCGACTGGTTTCTGTACAAGTTATATATAACCTTTCGCTACCTATGTTTTACCGCTGCTACTTTCAGAATTTCAAAGATTGTATTCCCCTAGGCGTTTTCAAAAGCTTTCTCTAAGTCTTCAAGTGCTATATACGTAGGTTTGCCTTTTTAACCTAAGGTAAGTCGGAGAGTCAGTATTGCCTCGCGCGTTCCTACATTTTCCCGGAATTCAAATTGATCTTCCCCGAGGCTGGCTTCTCCCAGTTATTCCATTCTTCTGCAAAGAAGCCGACCTGTGTGGACGAGCGGTTCTAGGCACTTCAGTCGGGAACTGCGCGACCGCTACGGTCGCAGGTTTGAATCTTGCCTCGGGCATGGATGTGTGTGATGTCCTTAGGTTAGTTACGTTTAAGTAGTTCTAAGTTCTAGGGGACTGATGACCTCAGATGTTAAGTCCCATAGTGCTCAGAGCCATTTGAACCATTTTTCTGTAAGGAATTTGTGATAGTATTTTGCAACCATGACTTATTTCATTTATAGTTTGATAGTAACAACCACACCTGTTAGCACTTGCTAAGCCTGCTGCCTAAGCCACAGACCAGGAATATCTATGAAGTGAGCACTTATCCTGTGCACGTTGGCGATACTAAATCGAAACAGTCAAGTGACGTTGCTGTGGCGTTTTTGTTTACATCTTTCACTGTTACCTAAACTTTAATTTTACTTGTATTTGCTCCACTTTCATATCTTTATTTATTTGCAATAGTAATGGTGATAAATTTTTGCTGCTCCAGATGTAAATCTAAACTCAGTGAAGGAGGAAAATTTACTTTCACTGTGACCTAAACTTTAATTTTACAAGTATTTGCTCCATTTTCATATCTTTATTTATTTGCAGTAGTAATGGTGATAAATGTTTGCTGCTGCAGATGTAAATCTAAACTCAGTGAAGGAGGAAAATTTACTTTCTAGAGGTAAAAACCACAGAGCTCTAATTAGTGGTAAGAGACAGTTTGTAAATATCGAAACGTAGTGTAAGTAAACCATATAGTAATAGTGATAATTTATCTCACTGCATGGAGAGTATCAGATAAGTGCTAGGTAAATTCGGCACAGTGTGGATGTGCTTACAGTCAATCCATTTTACGTTCAATAAGTAACGCAACACATCTTTTCCTCGGCCAGTTTTCATTGAAAAAATGCAAAATGTGTTGTCGGACATCGTCGAATATCCCGCTTCAGCCCCTACAGTTCCATGGTGTTCCTATAGGTGGCGGTGCTACACATAACCTTCAAAATGGCGTCTGTAATTGACGTGCGTTCCAAGCAGAGAACTGTCATTGGGTTTCTTTTGGCGGTAAACCAGAGTATCTCAGATATTCATACTTGCTTGCAGAATGTTTACGGAGACCTGCTAGTGAACAAGAGCACGGTGAGTCGTTGGGCGCGGCGTCTCTCACCATCCCAACAAGATCGCACAAACCTGTCCTATCTCCCGCGTCCCAGCCGGCCGCACGGCAACTGTGACTCTTGCAGTGTTGGAAGGTATGGACACTCCCATTCCAGGTGATCGACGGAGCACAATCACACACCTCGCTGCACAGTTGGACGTCTCTGTTGGTAGTGTCGACACACTGGCCCACCAGTTGGGGTACTCGAAGGTGTTGCCCGTTGGGTTCTTCGCCGTGTAACAGAATACTACGAGCCTTACGAGGCTGATTCTGATAATTTTTGTCTAACATCGTCTCAAGCTATGAAATAAGAGTTTATCACTTCGAAACGGCAACAATATGGCAATCCATGGCGTCACACCACCTCTCCTCCGAAGAAAAGTTACGAGGTCGCACCCTCAACCGGTAAAGTCATGGCGAGGATCTTCAGAGACTCTGAAGGAGTTATTTTACTCCATGTATTCCCTCCTAGTGCAACCATCAACTCTGAAGTGTTATGAGCTACCCTCAGGAAATTGAAGAAACGACTTCAGCGAAACGAATTTCTCTTTCTTCATAACAATCCAGGAACTCACACCACTCTGCGAACCCGAGAGGAGCTCACAAAACGTCGTTGGGCTGTTCTTCCTCATTCACCCTGTAGTCCAGATCTCGTACCTTCCACCTTTCAGCTTCCGTCTGTTTATCGAATGAAGGATGCTCTCCGCGAGAAGCAGTTCGTGAATGCTGGGGAGGTTATTGATGCGGCAAGGCGTTCGCTCGGACGTCAACCAGTAGCGTGATACGATGCGGGCTTACAGGCTCTCCCACTAAGGATGTGTAAGGCCGTTCCATTGACCAGAGATTATGTTAAAATACAGAGTTTCGTAGCCAGAAGAGTGGGGAATAATTTGAAGTATGGAAATCCTGAACAAAGCCATACCGCTTTCAGAAAAGAAAAAAAAAAAACCTGTTCCATTAGTTATCGAACACCCCTCGCACCGAATTGCAAGAAGACATATAGAGGATCTATGATTGCTGAAGGGATTGACGGTTGTGGTAAATAAATGTAAGCTATTGTGCATAAATAGGAGAAGAAATATAGCTCTGTTCGACTGCACTATTGGCGACAAGTACCTACAAGGAACCATTCGAAACGACCTGAACTGGAGTGATCTCTTCCATTTCACCGATTTTGGAGATATCTTTGGAAACGTTCTCCTCCCAGATTGTATCAGGCGGCTCAGCTAAACCCGTGATCTCTCCAGACGGCATTTTAATTTGAGTCCCATACATTAATTTGGTGGGGGCATATCCTCTAGAGTCATCGACCAACTTGTTGATAATGTAACCGATCTGCGGTATAAACTCACCGATTTGGAATGTCATTCATTACGGAAAAGGAGATGCGAGGCTGGGAGCCATTAAAAGAATCACAGTGCGACACTTCGATGTTTTCGTATTTCTACATACATTTTTGGTTTCTTATGTATACGTGATCTGGACGTGTACTCTAAATTACAAACACATTTAATCAGGAACTCTTCTCTATAAGCCAGAATCCAGACGTTACACGAATCACTCCCTGTCCTTTGATACGCCTCAGAGGAGAATTAGGCCAGCCCTTTCACGGTACAGCGGAAGCCGTCTCGTAGGTTGCTGCGACATTTGTTGACTTATTCGGATTATCCGATTAGAGCAACAGATGAAGGTCACTTGTAAGGCACTCCAGGAAAGCAGGAATGGTTGATTTTGGAAGACAGGGGGAGAGGGCGGCGTGTTTTCTGAGGAAACACCAGCGGCCTGTACGACCTGGCAAAGTTTATCTGTCCAAAATATACGACGACTACGAAATTGAGGGAGCTCGCCCGCCCGCCTCTTACGCTGTGTAAACAACGCCGTGGGACGGTGAAGGGAATGAAGTAAGCCGTGGTGTATAACATGCAAAAACCAGCTGTTCCGTATTGAAATTCTTTGATTGAAGTTAAAGACTCAGTGCTGTCTCTCAGAGACATTTAACGAGGCCAAACACGGTTCCATTTTATTCTTAGCTCAGCTTTCCTACAAAAGGCTGAAGTGAACTGCTCAGTTTGCTAGTTACATTAAGTTACTACTCCGAAATATATCTCAATCATTGATCAAGCACTGGAATTAAAGATCAGTATTTCTCTTGATTGCGAGGAGACAAAACTCACGAAACTTCTCGACTAGTTCGCTATATTAACAGAATTCAAAAAGGATAAATTCAAACTCCACCGACATAATTTCATAGATTGTTCAGAAATATTTTCTCAGTATTTTGGTGTTAGAAACCCTTGGTCTCTGGTGGCTCGTTAAAACGTTTTTAGATTTGTTCGATTTCCTATCGCCCTCCTTCCTGTATCTTTGTACCTTTATTGCACTGAAAATACTGCAAGGCAGTGTAGACGTCGACAGTAACCTCTGGGTTTTTTTAATAAACTTCTTGCATTCGCGAACAATACTTGCTGCTAACAACATTAATGCTCGCTTTACTGCTCGTCCTTAGGCTTGTATTCAATACTGCTCCGTTCTGTCAGTAGATTTTTTTGTTAGTTGTGTGTTAACAGCGATACACAGCAGTATGGATAAGTTTACTAATGAAGAATTGGCCGATATGTACTTAATATGTGGGCTCAACGAATGGAATTGAAATGGAAATGAACGTTTGGCGTCATTGGCCGGGAGGCCCCTTGCGGGGCAGGTCCGGCCGCCTTGGTGCAGGTCTTATTACATTCGACGCCACATTGGGAGACCTGCGCGCCGTATGGGGATCAAATGATGATGAAGACATCACAGCGCCCAGTCCCTGAGCGGAGAAAATCCCTGACCCAGCCGGGAATCGAACCCGGGCCCATAGGACGGCAATCCATCACGTTGACCATTCAGCTGTGGGGATGGACAACGATTAGAATGTAGGAGTGGCATGTCGCTGCTATTCACGCAGCGATGGAAACAATATCACTGTACTTTCGTATCAGTACATTGGCGCCTACGAAAACTTGGAACCATTCGTGTTGCGGTGCTTGCATAGTACTGGTTTTCTGACTGAGGTGGTAGCATTTTCACAAAAACGAAAGTATTTCTCGGGAAAACCAAGTGGTAATCTTGTCACAGTGACAGCACTGGCGTGTTTATGACCGACAAACAGGGAGTGAGAATTAATGTCGGTTACACCCCAGTATTCTTACAAGCGCAGTGGTGTCTCACGCCACCCGTCATTACTACGTTTGGCAGTGACACCATTTACAGAAGACAAAAATCTAATTTCAAAATCGGAATGCAATATCCACTGCTATGTTAGGCCTGAATCTATTTTGCTAACGTGATCAAATATCGGTTTCCGAGTGTCACTTGCGTAAAACGAACGAATTGCGTAAATATGCTGTTCCGGTTTGGTCAGCTCAGTGAAGTGAGACTATAGAGAGGTGAAGGTGTTCAAAAAGAGATGTTCAAAAATCTTATCCATGCAACGTAGTTTTATTATTCCTGCCGCACCTTGCGCCTGATGGAAAATTTTTGCGACTTGATCATTGGCTAAACATTATTGTAATGAAACTATTTTAAACGCTTAAAATGGCTGGAAAAATTTCGAATGGGTGAAGACATTACGACCAATCAACAAAAAGTAATTCGCTTGAAGCGCCAAAGTGTTAAAATTATTCTATGTATTATTGAAAAGCAGTATTTCGCTAGCACTTGGCTGAAACTCAGGTTTTCGCTGCAACTCTGCTACGCCTTAGTTGAACAAACAGCAAGTCCGTTAGGTCGGAAAGACATCTTGCGGAGAGTTGTGACGCAGTGATTTTGTCAAGCATATAACGCACGTAGCGAGGCCACAGCGTCTACCGAAACCTGTATCCGCCGCAAAGGAAGAGAGAGTAATAAAACTAATCTTTTAATTTTAATCACAGATTCGAACTCCCAAAAAAAATCCCAGTAAATTGATACCAAACATAGACCCGTTGGCCAATTAATTAACGAGCCATCAATGTTAATAACTCATTTAAAAGTACTAACTTATTTTACCAGGTCCACGGGCACTACCAAGATATTGTCTGCATAGAGAATCATCGGTAGCAGGGGGAAGGATAATTTTGGCACTTCCCATTTATTTTATATAGGTAACGACCATGATGGTGAAACCTAGCTTGGTTTCCTGGACGTTATGTCGCACCGTCGTTGAAGCCACAGTGTGGCGGAGATATACAAAGTTTTCTGCATTCTGGGAATCCGCACCAGTTCGAGTAGCCCGACACTGCAGTCGGCCATAAAAGCAGGAACGGTTACACCTCCAACCTCTGTTAGGCTGGCTACAAGCGTCTTTTCATATACCGCCGAGGTGCATTGCAGTTCATCAACCGAGGCTTTAAGTAGCCTTGAGAGCAGCTCTCCGTCCTATTCTGTCCCAGTTACTAACGGTGTCGACATCGCTAGGTTCATCGTGCAGCAGTTACGGCTATTTTGTCGCAAGTTTTGTCTTATTATTCCTTATCTTAGCGATCCGCTAGTTGTTTTGATGTTTCGAATTACGAAGCACTGTGCAACTACGATAGTTGTGTTTGTGCTACGCTTACACCGCGAAATACCAGCGCTTCATATCGACATGTAGCGTGGTAAGCCCTATTGTCCTGCCCCTGCGACTTGACCGCATTCTTGACCCAACGATAGCTTCTTTCATAATAGTGATTCGTGTTCGTTTCAGCGCTCTATCTAGGGACTAGTCTTTATTCTGAAGACGTTATTGTTTGTGTCAACTTATGATCTTTTGACTTGTCCCACAGTAAGTCTATTGCTCACCAAGTGGCTTCATTATTATGAGTGACAGTTTAGGAAAATTGTGACTGGGTTACCTCTCATTTACGTCTCCTTTTCTAAACAGATGCATTGCCATATTATGCTGAATTTCATTGGTCTGTAGCTTCCCTGCTGTCCCCTTTTTTTTACCAGTTCTTTACTAGGCGACGAAACACCTGCTGTATGAAGCGCCGTCCGACTCGTTGTACAGAAGATCAGCAAGGTTAGTGATCTGCTAGAGGGCAACGATAGTTGGTATATCTCCAAAGATTATTTCTTTTGCCTTTCGACAATCTATATTAATTCAGACTCTTAAGACGGGAGACAGCAGAGACCACGTCCACAGCTACAGCTATTCACCCAACCAGCGCACACCGCTGTGATTCAGGCAGGAACATCGGCATGTCCTTGTCTGTAACAATAACAACATAGCCCTAAGTATAACGTATCGCATATATAATCACAACAATAATTAGAGGTAGATGGACAAAGTAGTTACTGATAGTCTCCTCCTTCCCAGGTGATCGCTGCTGGACAAAGTACAAATGGCAAATAACAGCCCTCATGCAATCCAATTATAAAATTCCTCGTGGGTTGGGGGACTGAACTTGCACGCCATTGGCCAAAACGTCAGTGATATGGGGCCCCGCAGCGATTGAGTGGGAGCAATGATGATGTTGATGCACATATGTAAAGCTACTGACCACAGGGTCCAGGGGCGAGAGGAAGGGGTGGAGAGGGTAGGGGGATTCGGGGAATGCTGATAGTGAAGTCATCAGTTCCAGAAATTCTGATGCTGACATGAGCATATTTTGGGCCAGAACCTACAGTGATCACCTACTGTTATCTTTAAGCGACCTAATATAAGTTATTTTTGCATACACTGAGTATTTTTCTCTCCATCGTTCCATCTTAAATCTCAACCTTCGAAGCTGACTTAAAGTTTCGATGTTCTACGTCTCTGCTTCCAATATAAATCTGTATAAATATATCTAAGAACAAACTTTATGTGTTACAAACAGATGAAGTGTTCTTGTAGAATGATACATTCAAACAGAGATGGAAAAATGAAAGAAGTGAAGTTTCTAAATCTGTATCTACATCTAGTCGCAAGCCACCTCGCGGTGTGTGACGCAGGGAACGTCTGGTCGCCCTATTATTTCTCCCCTTGTATGTTCCATCCATGAATGATGCCTGAGAAGAACGATTGTTGATAAACTTCCATATGAGCTCTAATATCTGTGATTTTCTCAGCGACCTTATTCATGGCTTACAACGACTCTGTCGTAGCGACTGCTACTGGAAGTTTGTTGACCAATGATCTCGCGGTTGCTATACCATCCTGTGATGAAAGGTGCCCTTCCTCCTTCGATTCTCTCTATGTCCTCTGTTAATCCCACTTGGTAAGGGACCCAGACTGATCAACAATTCTCGGTAGTCGGTCGAATAAATGTTTTGTAAGTCACTTCTTCAGTGGACGAATTGCACTTACTTAAGATTCTCTCAAGGCATCTCAACCTGGTGTCTGCTTTTTCTACACTTTGTTTTATGTTGTCATCACATTCTCCTAGGTATTTTACGGTTGTCATTATTTCCAATTATTTGTGCCCAAAAGCGTAATCGAAGAGTAATGGATTTCTTCGCCTCTTCCTTCCTAGCGATATATGTACACAAAAAGAATGAAAAAATGGAAGTACATATATTATAAGAACACCAATTAAGGCGCGTAACGACTCGTATAATAAAGAACTGTGTCACGCTCTGCGTTCCCCTCTCCGTGAGACCCGTTTTGAGAATAAAGCATTCGCTAAATTTGAGGTCAGAAAACGACCTACCGGCGGAGAAAAGTACTTGTGCACGAAGTTCCGCTAAACAAACATTTCCTCTTCGCTCAGCAGGAACGGATAATGAGGTCATTAGAGGCAACCTGCATGCTGGTGCGGGAAGCTAATATTTGCGCGCGATGTTTTCCGGCTTTTCGAGGACTGACTGTACCGGCCCTAATGAGAGCGGCTGACGCCGCACGAGTCCAGAGGCCTCGCCGCCGTTTCTTCTCCTCAGTCAGCCTGTTATTATTTTCACTAATCAATAAACAGTACTCAGCTGTCTGCCACGACAAACCATCCATGTACATCCAAAGTAATCAGCAAAACTTCTTTCGATCACAGCCAGACTCTTGTTGAATAGAAGAAACACAAAGTGCGTTAGAAAAACTTATAGTTAAAAGTATACATAAATTATTCTTGGGGTTACTAACCCTAGAACGTTAGTCACAGGGGAAGTAACAGAATCTCTGTACTTTATTAACTTTTTCCTGTGTATAAGTTTTTCTGTCAGAAGAGAAACAGGCATTGCTTGTGCACCATTTACGTGTCACTAGATCCGCCAGTTATTAGTCTAGAAAGTTCCTAAACTATCGTACCAAAATGAACAGAGTACCTGCATTACATACAGGGGATGGACAAAAGTATGGAAGCACCGAAAAGCATATTACATGCCTAATATGCTGTAGGAAGCCCGCTGACATTGAAAACAGCTTCCAACCGTCTGAGAACAGATGTGCGCAGATACTGTTTGGTTTTGAAGAGAATACCACTATCCCTGCAAAATACGGGCAAATAAGAAACCGTAAATACCTAGGAGAGTGCGATGAAACATAAACCGAATTCTAGAAAAAGCAGAGTCAAGGTTGAGATTCATTCATACAGAGTTGGAAATACTGACCGGACACGAAAATGAATGAATGAATGAATGAATGATGAGGATGGATGGAGACCATGCACCCTTCTCTCCAATGGAGATAACAAAGGGCCAATAATATCTGGCAACTGTGGTGACCAATGGAGATACAACAATTTATCCTTGTGCTCACTAAACCAGTCGCCTACGAGCTGCGTGAACAGGGCTCATGTCGTCTTGGAACACAACACCACCACTGTGGAACAACATTGCTCCATAGGTTGGACCGGCCAGCAAAAATGGTCTACAAATCCTTGGCAATAATGTGATCTTGCAGAGTAACCAGTTGACCCATGGAATCGCATTATATTGTAACACTCCACCTGTCACTTATCTGGTTTTGGTGTGTGTTCACCCCAGCTAATTGACTAACAGATCAACAGAGAGTGCAAAACTGCCGCAATGTCGGATAACGCAAGGAAAGTAATAAGGCCCTGTGACTCCTGATTGAACTGCGGTGGCAGTGTTGACATTAATTGATTCAGAATTGATCCCTTTTAATTAAAAAGAGGTGCACATTGATGTTATATTCAGCTATTGAACACCAGATGCAAATGTTGAACATAAAATTAATTAAGAAAGTGACTTGGGATTTCAACTACTTGACTGAAAACAGATGCAGTCGATTGGCACAGATTTATTTTAACTCACGACCTTCAATCATCACATTACATGACTCTCCTAACAGGCAGTGGTAATAAATTGCGTTTGCGTGGAGTAAAGCGCGATAAATCAAATGTAATGCCTATCGACTGACCCAGGCGTAATGCGAAGTGCAAGAAGAATTCTACAATACACGGCCCATGAAACCCTCATGGAAACTTTGCCAAAGCGATCCAACAAATTAATCAGTGGCCGGAGCGGGCGCAATATTACCGAATTCAGCGTGGCAGAGTGGCGTCGTTGTGTGGACGTCGGCCGACCTCGCGGTGCTGCAAGGCTGTGCTCATCTATTCACTCCTAGCTATCTTGCTCAGTACATAGCTGAACCAAAACTTCCTATCTCCAAGCTCAATCGTTCCCTTTGCTAAGTCCTAAACTGCAGAGACGCTCACTCTTTCTCAGGCAAGCTGAGTCAAGAACGCCACGTCTGCACTCTAGGCAAGCTGGGAACAGAAGACCTCTATGGAGACTTCTCACAGTCCACTCTTCGCCTCGGTTTCCCCTCCAGCAAAATCACTTACCCCAATTGCAGCGCAAGTCGCGTTAATTATGCATCGCTTCCCAGCGCCGACCAATGCCTGCTCTGGGAAGTGAACAAATTCCCACAAAATTTCCCTTCCTCTCAATTTCTCTTATTTAGCTCCTCCCAGGCCACCCATCAAGGTTAGAGTCTGCACAAACACCAATTTTTCCGGATTTGACTCCCAGGAGAGTACTTCAAATTCCATGGTCCTACGTCCCCATCGGAGGCCGGCGTATTTAATTCTGTCGCTCTTCACCTGATTTACTTCAGACCGTGAATTCAGCGGACCGTGAATTCAGCGGACCGTGAATTCAGCGGACCGTGAATTCAGCGTGAAGTTGCTATAGTCACGAACATGCATATTTTGACCTCTCTTGACCGCTCCACCATAGCTTTGCGCGGCTTTCTCGCATGTTTCACTGAAAACGGGACAACGGTCATTTAGCAACAGGTGTACAAGTTCTCCATCTGCTTCACGGTACACCAGCATGGGGTCGGGGTCAACCACCCATGCTGTCACTCATCTTAAGGTGGCTGGAGGCCGCGCCCCGTTACTGCTTTCTCAGAGCTTGAGCTGCCCTAAGCTGCCCATTGTCGCTTCCCTTAGCCACTCCCCCGGCGACCACGGTCAACTCTGAGTACTTCCCTGGGATAAACTAGCCTCCAGTAAATCGACGTGTTTCCACAAAGTTTTCATGTCGTGTGAATTACTTTAAAACCATCACCCAACATTAATTATTTCAATACGTCCTACTATACCCACTACAAGATGCATTGTGCCTTGTCAGTCATTTTTTGTTCAGCCCTACTGTTCGCTCAACGTGAGTTAGGTGATCTTTAATGACTTCATGTAAGGGGCATAGTTCTTGCCATCTTACAATATGGTTGCCTAAATAAACATCGAACTCTACCATGATTCATTGATGGCGGCCAGCAGCCTGCCTCGTAAGTATGGGACATAAACTCGGCCAGAAGTTCGAAACATTGTGAAACAATACTTATCCGAGCAAATGAGTTTCCTCCATGCTCCATAATCCAGGTTTTATAGGTTCGGCACTACGCTTTACAGGCATTTGCATCACTGATGTGTGATTTTGAAATTCCAGCTCGCCCTGCAATTCCCAGATTGTGGAACTTTCTCGTGTTTTTTTCGATGCTGACAAGGTTTACGATTGTGACATTCAGTTCTGTATTTACTTATTCAGGACTCGAACCTCCGGCGGGAGGGGCCGCGCAATCCGTGGCACGGCGCCTCTAACCCTGCGGCCACTTGAGCGGGCACAACAGTCTCACCTGCAGGCGTGGCTAGCCTGTGCATTTGTGTTCAGGCACACATCACCTCTGTGTTTCCATATTTTTGTTCAATCCCTGTATGTTACTCATGTCCTGAATCGGAAAAAAACACTAGTGTGGTTTGATAAGCCTGATCAGTTTCTGCTACAAGGGGTAAATTTTGTAATGCAGGATCGCTCTTGATAAGAGTAACTCCTGTAACGCTTTTATTCGAATATTGAAGCAGCCACAGCTCCTACTTGCTAGTTGGCACCTATCTGGAGTGATCTTGTTACAAATTTACTACCCATCGTTAAAGTTGAGTGAAAAAATAATAAAAATCATTTTCATTTCAAATTGACTGTAACGAACGCAGTCATAGACAGAGTTGAGAGAACTTAGTGGAAACCCAAGAGTATTACTGGATAAGTGAATTCATGAGCGCTGCTGTCAGTGTACGGTCCTTTCGCCAGTGTGGTTCCGTCCGAAGACAGGGTCACAGGGTCAATAGTAAGTGTGGCCTCGTCATACAAGGTCGTCAACATAAGACTAGTGAAGCTGTTGAAAAGCTATGAAACTCATATGAACGGGTAGATATTATCCGGAACGAAACACTGTGTATATAGCTGCTAAATGCGCGACGCTTAATATGTTTTCTGAATACAATGGGACCCCGTTTATCCGGACAGCTTATCAGATTATAGAAAATCCAAAAACTCAGTAAAAAATTTAGAGTGGCAAGAGTTAAATGCCGTAAACATATACGTTATATTCAAATTCTCGTAAATACACGAGCTCTACAGAACACTGACGGAAAAATATAGCAACACCAAGAAGGACATAAACGGAAGTTTGTAGGCGTGTTTCTACACCTGAAAGACATTGTCTATTACAATTTCGCACCAGTCCCATATACTATCAGAGTTTCTTTAAATGCAAGCTGTAACGGTCATGAGCGTTAGTTACCTTTGACACTGGACGGTGTGAACTGATGTGAGTCAAGAATGCCTTCAAGGTGACAGAGACGCCATTATCAGCATTTCACTGAGTTTGAACGAGGGCCTTCTCCGATACTTTACAAAAAACTTAGCGGTAAAGTTGCCACTATATATGACTGATGGCAGCGGTGGCCACGAGAATGTACGGTCACACGGAGAGAGGTCTTCGGACGACCAGGTGGCACTACCGAGAGGGAAGACCATAGTTTTCGTCATAAAGCAGCAGCAGTTTGAGCAGCAGCTGGTGCTACGGTGACACAACGAACTGTTACACATCGGTTACTTCGAGGATAGCTCTGAGCGAGACTCCCTGTAGCGTGCATTTCCCTGCATAAGTTTCATTGAGACAAAATTACATTGACGTACGAATTTTGATTTCTGCAAAATAAACTGATTTTTAAAGTTTTTCTATGAATCAGTGCAAACTTGTAAAGAAAACTCGAAAGTAAAAACCTAATGGAAAACTCGCCTGATTCACATACGTGTCATCGCTATGATATGGTTCAGTCTTATACTGCCGCGAATATCTTGACCTACAGTCAAAAATCATGCATGATTTATGGCATCAACCAATAAATCTCACCTGCAACTGCTAGTAAAATGTCACTTTCGTCGGCATCAACGTCAGAAACAGTAAATCCTCGCCAATTTGGAATTCGTAATAATGCGGACAGTTCTACTGTTCTGTACTGAAACGCAGCCGTACTGTAGCGGACATCCTTCGTCCCAAGCTCATTTATTCTAAAATGTCGCACGCATCCCGTTTCTTCTCAGTCGCTTTATCCGTCCCGATGACGGGATATAGACGCATCATTGTTCGTCACAAACAAGCAATAATCCTCTCGTTGAAGCACACCAGACGAGTTACGGTAAACTCCATCTCTGGTATCACTAAACTGTCGTACAGTACAATACAGTAACGAAGATGAATATTAGGACCACGTACAAATTGTTGATCGTAATTACATGACGTAGCATGG
The DNA here is from genome assembly GCF_023864345.2 of Schistocerca serialis cubense. Lineage (NCBI taxonomy): Eukaryota > Metazoa > Arthropoda > Insecta > Orthoptera > Acrididae > Schistocerca > Schistocerca serialis. Next base: position 532,428,481 of record NC_064639.1, on the reverse strand, counting down.
AGACAGCAATTTGAGCACTTGGATGTAGTAGATTTTAACAAAGCCTTTATTGGGCCAAGATCGTTACTGAGGTTTACTGTACGAGTAACTCTGTAGAAATATAGTCCAAATAGAGTCGTATTCCTTACGTCTTCCAAGGATTTACAAGTATAATATACTGATAATATTATTATTATATTTTTGTTTAAGTCTCTCTGTACAGTGTTATAAAAGGCTTTAAAATGTAAACAAGCACAGAAGTTGGTCATGCGTTACAGAAGTATGTGAATATAAGAATCGAATACAGAAACCAAAAAGTCGTAGGAAATATTGCTAAATGCTATTTGTAACTGACAACTGAACATCGCATAAAATATGTGATATGCATTGAACTGCGCCTACGTAACACAATACGCAAATCTACACATTTGGTACACAAGCAACTGTAGTTCTTAAAGTACTCTTTGCCTTCTGCGACGGCGTTTAATATTCTTCGACGAGAGACGTGTAGCGTAAGACGCTTCCTAATGTATCGACTGAAGTTTACAGCAAAACAAGGTGAGAAATGTGTTAAACGGAGATGCGTAGATTTTGCTCTGCTATGAAATGTTACCTTTAGAACACGAGTGAAATTTTTGATTCTCCTTTCTTTCAAATCCTTTTAGACAAATTTGACTGCAAAGCACTAGGTGGTTCACAGAACTTCCAGAGCACACGAAATTATGTAGCTGCATTACAAAAATAAAAAAATTCTAGCTTCTGGATCTGGCAGATAAAAAGAATTATGCATAGCCTACTCATTCTTTTCTTGCTATAATCTGTAAATTGAAATGCGAACAGCGATCCTGTCGGTGGAAGTGGCTTTTCCCGCCATATCGGTACACAAAAACGCAGTTTACTATTTAACAGGCTACTGTTACTGCAACATACGGCGATTTTCGTAGATTCTAATGTATTAGTTATATCATCCACCAATTTCGATATTCGATGTCCAGCGAAAAAGGAACGTGCCGGTCGTGTCTGAACACTGCATTGTCAGTGGTTTAAAAGGCACGCTGCGTAAGGTCGGCGTAACTTCGAGAAACTTCTTGTGACTTAGGTGTGTTCTCGCTGCTCAGTTTGCAGGAAAACTGTTTCGCTAGTCAATAATGTTCTTCTCCGAGTAGTGTCGGGTATCGTTGCAGGAAGGTACGCGACAGATGGAAAGGCCATGTACAGTTTTACACAACACTGGTAAACATTTTCTCCTGACCAGCTGAGCTACACAACTCGACAACAACGGTAACGCAACAGGTTTATTTACACCGCTCGATCAACGACGCGCGACAAATGCGTAAACTGCCTCCGTCAGACAAGGGGAATCCGTATGCCACCTAGGGAAGTTTTTATTTTTTTCTAGGCCGGCAGAAATTGTCCATGGTGGCCCGGCGGCAGGGGGAGGGGCGCAGTTCCGCCCCGTACCAAGATGGCCGCAGTTGGTGCCCCCTGTCAGAATTCGCGCGCCTGCCCTGGGAGGGGTACAGGCAGTGGGAGGGGGCAGGGGGAGGAGAGGGGCGGTCCTGGCGGCACGCCTACCCCACTCTGCTGCTGCAGCCACGGCGGCCGCGGGCGTTGCCAAATTTCGAGGCAAGCCGGCGCAGCTCGCAACGTCCGCTGCAACAGGTTCAGGCACACAGGTAGACGGTGCAGGCTGCAGCGAGAGGGCCCACGCTGCCCCCAAACGTGACAGGACACGGCACGACTCGCTTTCTCCCCCGCGTTGCGAAACTGGCCGGACACATTCTTCTTTCTCCGCGGGAGGGCTCGCTGACTCTTGTACCGTTGGCTTCTTTGTAAGCCGTGACTGTACACTAACGACAACTATATCCGTAAAATGTGGACTTTCACGGGCGGAAATGTACTTATTAAAATATTCCTTGCTGTTACGCCGTGGTGGAACGGATTTCTTCGAAAAGGCCTACGTTTCGTCCCTATATTCGTCAAACATTTTCAAGGGAGGTCGTAATTACCACAGAACACAAAAATATCAGAAGTGCAAAGGCTATGTTAGGATAGGGAATGTGAGACCGACAGTAGCGCTCCGAGTGGCCTGGAAGGAAACTTTGAATCCGGGGAAAATATGGCGCGATAATCTGTATTCACAGAATTTGTATTTTATGGGTGGGTCTGGTAGTCTGGCGGTAAAGTGTATTTTTTTTAGTTTCAACCTTATGGCTGTTTGTTTTTTTCAAGTGGAAATTACGTTCGTAATTAACACCTTCCTGTGTGTATTGAATTTCAATGTAAATATGTTGCTCCTATTCTGCTTAATTTTTCTCTCATCCTTCATATTCGATGGCGTAACTGAACCCGTATTTCTTTTTATTTCATATTAAACAGAAATTGGTTTCGTCGCACGGTATACTGTGGGTTCATAACTATTTACTACTGCTTACGTATCCGTATGTGAACTGCTCCATTTATATGAACTGTAAGTAAAATGCTCGTATTCTACGTTATTTCTGTTCCCATCCGTTTTACGTACTCTTGCATTTAATGGAGGCCACCGAAATTTTCATTAACTTCTACTAAAATGTATGGTCTGCAGCACTGTTAATAATGTGTGAAAATGTTTGCGTAACTACTGTCGCATTTTTAGCATTTGCAAGAAAGCCCTACTCACCAAGAGTACAAAACATACATATCTACATCTATACTGCGCAAGCCACCGTGAAATGCATGGCACTCAGTGACAAAAGCAACACATTCGCATTACATACTCATTCCGTGAAAGACGTAATAATGTTGAACATCAATACTGTCAAAAGCTGCTAACATACAGTTCTCCATTAAATGCGAGGATCTTCGTAAAACGCATGCAAATAAAAATAACTTAGAGTACGAGCAATATACTTACAATGCGCTTAAATCGAGCAGTCCCCACACAGATTCGTGAGCAATACCAGAAACACGTAGGTCGACATAAAATCATGCAAAGAAAGCAGCTTCTGGTTTACACGAAAGAAAAGGAAATATGGAATCATTAACGGCACCCAATATTGTGGATGCAAGAAGAACTCAACCAGAATACGAAGAAGAAATTTAAGATGGAGTTCAAATATTGCAATACATGAAAGATGTAATAGGAAACACAATGTAAATTTTTGATGCAGTTGAAATAGTGCTACATAAACGAGAAGTAATTGGATACACAATGTGACGAAACCAGCTTCTGTTATGATGAAGCGAAAACGAAAATGAAAGACTATAAATCACCCCCTAAGAAAGTGAGATAACAGATTGATAAACTTGTCCTGGCAGTGAACCAACCTCGTCGTACAGGAAGTCTCTACATGAGCTTCACCTCCCTGATAACTACTATTAATGTTCGATCCACACACTGGTTTTCTAATGCGCGCAATAACAGCCCAGTCTAGAATACAGTAGCGACTCAACGCTGGGAAAATTGTTACCGTCCGACAGTTGAAGCGACACTGGCGCCCCAAACGGTGAGAAGGCCAACAACTTCGTATCATCATATACGCCATAAGAGTGATATCTACTTTTAATTATTTTTAAATGTAATTTATGAAATAGTGATTACACACTGTCCAGTCAGATTAATGTGATTTCCTGTCAAGAGCCTGAATAACCACGTTTTGCAGCGTGAACCGCTGCGAGACGTGGAAGAAGAGAAAAGTGAGTTTCTGTAAGCTACGGACAGTGATGTGAAGCCGTGCCGACTCCAGTGACGTGGCTAGCTTCGCTAGCTTTCTCGGTTGAGGACTGATGCTGCGAACAGTCCAATCGAGGTGGTTCCACAGATTCTCGATTGGGTTTAAATCCGGGGAGTTTCGTGGCCAGGGGCGTACAGTAAACTCAACCTGTGGCTCTTCGAACCACACACTTAAACTGCGAGCTATCTGACACATTGCATTGTCCTGCTGGTAGATGCCACCCTGCCGAGGAAAAAGAAAACTGCATGTACGGGTGGACATGGAACCCAAGGATGGATGCATACTTGTGTTGATCCACTGTGTCTGCCAGAACTACAAAATCGCCCAGAAATGCCACGGAACATTTCCTAGACCACACAATGCTTCCTCCTGCGGCCTGGATCTTTTCAACGATTTTTGCAGGCTGATGGAGCATAAAACACGATTCATTTGAAAGTCCACCTGTCGCCACTCAGTGGACGCCCACTTGCGGTACTGGCGTGCAGATCCCAGCCTTCGTCGCCGATGAACAGCAGTCAGCATGGGTGCATGAACAGGTGCCTGCTGCGAAGGTCCATGCGGAGCAGCGTTCGCTGAACGGTCTTTGACAATTAATTGTAAATGGCTGGTTCAAATGGCTCTGAGCACTATGGGACTTAACTTCTGAGGTCATCAGTCGCCTATAACTTAGAACTAATTAAACCTAACTAACTTAAGGACATCACACACATCCATGTCCGAGGCAGGATTCGAACCTGCGACCGTAGCGGTCGCTCTGTTCCAGACTGTAGCGCCTAGAACCGCACGGCCACTCCGGCCGACAATTATAAAAGACATCATATTTACCCCAGTGACTGTAACACTTTCTTTATTTCACGATTGCAATTTCGGCCTTAGGCCATTGTCAAGTGAAGATGTTATGGCTATTAGGCCATGTCAACCTAAAATTAGCTGACACATTTATATGTCGTTGTGTCAAGACCTACCAGTGAACAAAAGCACGGTGAGTCGTGGGCGAGGCGTCTGTAACGATCACAAAATAAGGTCGCGCAAACCTGTCCTATCTCCCGCGTGCCGGCCGTCCGTAAATAGCTGTGACGCCTGCAGTGTTGGAACATAAGGACACTCTCATTCTAGATGATCCACCGATCACAATCACACACCTCGGTCATGACTGGTCGTCACTCTTGGTAATGCTGACAAACTCATCCATCAGTTCGGGTACTCAAGGGCGTCTGTCCGCTGGGTTCTTCACCGCTTAACAGAAGATAATAAACAGCCTTACGAGGCTGATCCTGACAATTTTTCGTTGAACATCGTTACAGGGGATGAAATATCGGTTCATCACTTCGAATCGGAAACACTACGGCAATCCAAAACGCCACACCACCTCTCCTCCGAAAAAAAGTTACTAACTCGCGCTGTCAGCCGGTAAATACTCGTAGCAATAAAGGACCACCTGGACGGGATTGATTGCGCTTTACGAGGCTGACCGTGACAATTTTTTGTCAAACATCGTCAACACGATGAAACATCAGTTTATTTCTTCGAACCGGAAACAAAACGAGAGTCCGTGAAGTGGCGCCACACCACCTCCCCTCTGAAGAATGAAGTTCAAAGCTCCAACCTCAGCTGGTAAAGCCATGGCGACGGTGTCGTGGGATTGTGAAGGGATTATCCTGTTTGACGTCCTCCCTCATGGTGAAACGATCACCTCTGAAGTGTATTGTGCTACTCGCAGCTTGTCCGTCGTCACAAAAATGCAAACGAACTTTTCCTTATCCATGACAACACAAGTCTAGGCACCCGAGAGGAGCTCACAGAACGTCATTGGACTGTTCATCCTCATTCACCCTACAACACCGATCTCCCACCTTCCGACATTCATCTATTTGGCCCACTCCGTGGGAAGCAGTGCGTGGGTGATGGGGAGGTTGCTGATGCAGCAAGACCTTTGCTCCGGCATCGTCCAGTACCATACGGGCATACAGGCCCTCCCAGTAAGGTGGCGCAAGGTCGTTGCACAGATCGGAGATTGTGTTGAAAAATAGTTTTGTTGCCAGAAGAGTGGGGAAGAATGTGGTGTATTGGAATCCCGAATAAAAACCGATCTCCGTTCAGAAAAAAAAAAAAATGTTTCGTTGCTTATTCAACGGCTCTCGTATTTGTGACTGCTTGCGTTTGGTCGACGAGATCTACAATGGATTAAATAACATGACTTTCCGCAAAGAACTTTTTCACCCATCCAAGGATTCGCTTGCGATTTTACACACCATTTCCATGACATCCAGGTGTTGATCGAACCTATCAGTAACAAATCTACCAGCGCGCCTCTGAATTGCTGAATCTCGTTGTTTCGTACGTTAAGCTTTCACTTCATTATTCTGAATCGTAAAATGAACTATAATAAATAAATTCCGCAGAAAATGTTCCGTGAGTCGTTAGTCGCCTGCTGGAAGCGATGCTTACGCTTTCCCTTCGTAGTAACGTGTAAAGGTGGAGAAGTGGAGTGTGTCGTGTGTTCGTAGGCTGGCCGGGCCGACTTTCGCAGAGGTGGACAAGCGTTGTCTGCGCAGTTTTACTGCGCGTGCCGCTGCGGGGAAGTTAGTGCTTTGCGCTCGCCTCGGAGAAACTACACAGAGGGCGAGCGCGCGCGCTATGTAATCAGCATCCAAATTAGACTTTCATTTTCCTTCCTAAAAGAGAAGATAATTAGCGCCGCGGACTCGTCTTCCTGTTTCGCATCGAGCTGTATCGCAGTGCGCGGGCAGGGTAAAACTTTTGTGACAACTTGTGTCGCAGAATCAAATTAGCGTTTAGCTTTCGCTTTGTGGCGAGTTTTACAAATCCAGTTTATGAATTGGAACACAGTTCACGTGCTGAAGAAAGGTCCGCCGGCGAGGCTAATTGCGAGGCGCTGTCGCACTCGCCGTAGGGTCGCCTGCTCCTCGCCGATTCCGTATTCACTTCTCGCCCCGCAGGTGCCGCACCTACATAAACTCTCGGCCTGAGATGACTTTCCTCGAGTTCTCAAAACGTTTTTACTCATATTTTGCTTGTCAACTACACGCTAGGGGGAAGACAGGAGGGTACACTAAATAGGGCAGCAAAACATTACCAACTGGAAACCATTAGACACGGAGATAAGAATATCTTTCTGTAGTCGACATTTATTCACAGATAATACCCGTTACTTTCCAATATTATAGCGATATCGATATTCCAAGTGACTGAATGATGTATAAATAGTCCGCCCCCGGTAGCTGAGTGGATGCCGGTACGGTAGCTCAGCTTGTGCGATCAGAGGGTTAGCTACCCTCTGTAATAAAAAACTGAGTTAATCGATCAATAACGAACTTAAACGGATGTCTTACGACGTCCGCCCCGAGGAGATGTAACGAACAAAAGCGAACAAAATGAGACTTAAAAAAAAAACAAAAAAACAAAAAAAAATGTGGTCAGCGTGACAGAATGTCAATCCTAAGGCCCGGGTTCGATTCTCGGCTGGGTCGGAGATTTTCTCCGCTCAGGGACTGGGTGTTGTGTTGTCCTGATCATCATTTCATCCCCATCGACGCGCAAGTCGTCGAAGTGGCGTCAAATCGAAAAAAAAAAATGGTTCAAAAGGCTCTGAGCACTATGGGACTCAACTGCCAAGGTCATTAGTCCCCTAGAACTTAGAACTAGTTAAACCTAACTAACCTAAGGACATCAAAAACATCCATGCCCGAGGCAGGATTCGAACCTGCGACCGTAGCGGTCTTGCGGTTCCAGACTGCAGCACCTTTAACCGCACGGCCAATTCGGCCGGCTCAAATCGAAAGACTTGGCACCAGGCGAACGGTCTACCCCACGGGAGGCCCTCGTCACACGACATTACTATATGTATAAATACAGACTGAAGCGACAAATGAAAATTTGTACCAAAGCTTCGATTCGAACCCAGGTCACCCGTTCGCTAGGTAGAGATGCTAATCACAACGTCACCCTGGCACAGTAGCTTTGCACACTTATACATACTTCTGTACCACGCCTCCCTCCTGAGTCCGAATTCCCATTCACACCTCAGTCCATTTGGTATTCCCAATAAACTCGATCCACATCCAACTGTAATGGAATAACATATCATCATCGAACGAATCGGGAGATCCTGCTTCAAACCCTGACACAGGTGCTTTAATCAATTGTTATTCCAACACAGTTGGAGAGCCTCCTCAATGCTGTTCGAGTTTAGGGAGAATATCAAATCGACTGACAAGTGAATGGCAGATTGGACTGAGGAGGAATGCGTGCTAAGGGTAGCCCGTGCATTTTTCAAAAAAATGTTCAAATCTGTATGAAATCTTATGGGACTGAACTGCTAAGGTCATCAGTCCCTAAGCTTACACACTACTTAACCTAGATTATCCTAAGGACAAGCACACACACCCATGCCCGAGGGAGGACTCGAACCTCCGCTGGGACCAGCCGCACCGTCCATGACTGCAGTACCTAAGACCGCTCGGCTAATCCCGCGCGGCGTGCATTTTTCATTCGTCACTTCAGTCTGCTTATAGACATCACACGTGTTTGAGACTTGAAAAGGTCTCTGGAACCATATTATTTCGTTTCACTGAATCAGCCGCATCTCACACGCACCTACAGAAATGCGACATATCTCATCAATAAGACAACCATCTCTTTTTTGTGCTTCTTCGTATTCCTCCTTTGAAATTTGTATTTTAAAGATGAAAATCGTAGTTTATTTAGAAAAGAGTTATTTCACTCTATCTATTTGACATAGATGTTGTAGAGTAAATACGATACAGTCTTACTTCATCATGCGTTCCGTTTACAGGTCTGAAATACCAGCAGCTAACATATAGACATATGACTAAAAGAATACTTTTCATTGTCTCACCTCGTTAGGTTAGTCTTCTGTAATAGCCTTATTTAACTGCAGTATTTACGCAAAATTCACGGCATCGAGAATATAAATACAAATAGACGACTAAAAGAAGACATCGAAATAACGCAGTTATTTCCGTCCTAGATACTGGTAAGAAGACCATAAATTTCATTTGTGTAATCGATCCTGGTGGTCTAGTAGTATAACGTGTAACTGTAAACCGAAAAGTCGCCGAATCGAATCCAAGTCGGACCACGCAATATTTCTGTCTGCCTTTAATCAAGGTTTCACCCCTCAATACCGCGAAGCTTGGATTGGTTCGGATTCCACGTTGAAATGTAGGTCGCCTTTCCCAGTAGGACTGCTACTATAGGTCAGGAATAAGCGAGTCCCCAAAGTGCCGTCCAATCGAAAGACATGCAGCAGGCATAGATGGACTGTTTTCAACGTATAGTCACTACAGTTAGCAGACAGAACCGTATCTATTCAGCGAAAAGCACTGGGAAACTACGTAAACTATGTCCACAGGTCCTGGCGGGCTCATCGGTACTGACCGCCTTATATAGGATGGGGCCCCTCCATGCCCGCACCAACGTGGTGACCAAACCAAAAGTTCTACTGTCACCTCCGTCAACATGTTATGTAGTAGGTGGATCACAGGATGCTGGGCTGTGATTTTATCCGTGCGTCTGGGTAGGACTACGCATTAACATGGTCCATCAGGTTATAGATAGTGGACGAAACGAGAATGAGGGTAGCAATTCAGCCGCGCCGACCACTCAATTACGTAGGCGGACACTGCTCAGATACCATGTTCACGTCTCATTATAATTAAACACCACTTACCTTCCGGGTACGGTTAGAAGTGAAATTCTTTACGACATTAAGCGTGGACTTCCCAAAAATCATGTGCAGTGCAATACCTATTTCGTGCACTTCATGCATGATAGCCCAGTCAATTCAAAGGACAGCAGCTCTCCGACCCTACGGAATGATTTATCAACTAACAGTGACACCACTTTTTCCTGTACGGCAATTCATACAGGGTGACAATTTTTGAACTATATGAAATGAAATCGTCATAACTTCTGAACGGTTTGCGTTAGGACGTTCAAACTGCGCAGTTGGCGCGGGGCTTGATGGGGATTAGTATGGTTTGGTCTGGTTTGGTTTAGCGACGAAGCCCACTTTCATTTGGATGGGTTCAAGAAAAACTGGCGCATTTGGAGGACTGAGAATCTGCATTTCGCAATCGAGAAGTCCTTCATCATCAATGGGTGACTGTTTAGTGTGCAGTGTGGAGTCACTGAATAATCGGTGCGATATTCCTTGATGGCACGCTGGCTACCGAACGGTACGTGGAGGTTTTGGAAGATGATTTCATCCCCATTATCCAAAGTGGCCCTGATTTCGACAATATATGGTTGATGCAAAACGGAGCTTGACCCTATCGAAGCAGGATAGTGTCTGACGTCCTGGAGGAGCACTTTGGGGACAGCATTGTGGCGCTGCGGTACCCAGAGGGCACTGGCATGGGCCTCCATTGGCCGCCATATTCTCCGTATTTGAACACATGCGACTCCTTTTTGTGGGACTATATGAAAGACAAGGTGTACAGCAATAACCCTAAAACTATAGCTGAGCTGAAAACAGCCATTCAGGAGGTCATCGGCAGCCCTGATGTCCCGACATCAGAGGGTCATGTAGAGTTTCGCTATTCGTCTGCGCCACATCATCGCCAATGATGGCAGGCATATCGAACATGTCATTACCTAAATCCGAACATTTGTTGTGACGTTTACATGTTGAATAAAATGTGTGCACGCCATAATTTGTAACTAATTTACGTTTGTTTTTCGTATAATTCAGTAATTGTCACCCTGTACATAGATATAGAAGCTTATAATGTGGCTGTCGTGAATTTATAATTTAATAGTACCGACGTATACTACAATATGACTGCGGGCATCGGGCTACCCAAGACCACGGTATAACTAAATCTCAAGTACACGGAAGAATACTGTTGGCTGCGCACGTACTGACAATTTTGGAATCAGTGGAGTGTTGGCGGAAGTCTGCAAATGATATTGCTCATCTCGTTTTGGGTTACACAATAACTTGCGGTCATAGTACACACAATATTCACTCACTCTGTCACACATACAACTGAACTACTGATTATGAATCAAGCAAGATAATTACTTGTATAGGGAATACTGTGCAGTTTTTGATTCTTTCAGTTTACTGCAATGGCAAAACAGAAAGTGGGTTAGAAAAATAATCAAGTAAAGCACGGATACACTTTACTGTCTTTAGTGAACCGTACTACCTAAACTGATAGTAAAAAGATTCTTATTTCTTGGGAAAGTGCTCTTTAAAAAGAGGAGGCTCACTTAGCTGGGTCGTTGTCATCTTTATCGTCTTCCATCTTCGTTTTATGGCAATATCACATCATCCTAACATTCTTGTATATTGTGTCATTTTACAGGTAAATTTCTCTTGTGAATTCCTTTATGATCACAAACACGTGCTGCTGCTGTATTCCGACCACATCACACAACAACCAGGTACCACAGACTGTGTCAGAACCCTGAGCTGTTTCTGCCTAGGCAGTGCAGCTCTTGTACAACTACGTTAATTTGTTATACATGTGGCATTTTCTTTCACTACATATTTAATGGTTTCTACACTATTAATGTTTTGAAAGAACTAATCTTGAAAATAATAACATCAGCATTTACGAGTTTCCTCATACAGGAAAATGGCAACATTTGTGCAAATAGTTCTTTACGCCTCTAACATACAGCGTTACTTGTTATATTCACAGCATAGCATACTGGCACCTACTCTGTTCGAGTGGTGTTGGTTGCAAGCACAGGTTTTGCGCAGATGGTGCGAGCATACACGACGAGGCGTTATTCTATAATAAATATGTAGTAACATCAAGTCGCCTCTCGACAAAATGTTAGTCTGATGCGACGATTCACATCTAGCTCTTGATGAATATTAAGTTATTGCATTCAAGTCACCCGGCACATTTCTGATCGTTGGGATGCTGTAAAATGATGCCGAAGCTGTGTCAGGCGTGATAGTAGTGATACCACAAAAAAGATATCGACTCACAAAATTTTGATTAGAATTTGAAGGAAAAGTACGACTAAAGGTCATTGCCATTACGCTTACATGTCGGGATAATTCTGTTATAGCTACAGTTTTCCTTTGATATCCTTCCTAGAACAAGAAGCTCCCTAGACGGCACTACTCCACTGTTCAATACATTATCTGCATAATCTCTGCTTCATTTGTGTATCACTGCACGAAACGTTTCAGTTACCGTTTTGCACGAGTTTTAATAGCCTCTCTCTCTCTCTCTCTCTCTCTCTCTCTCTCTCTCTCTCTCACCCTCCGCCCTCCACCTCTCTCCCTCTTCTCTTCCGCACGAGGAGAAGTAGCCCAGATCCATCTTCTAAGAGCTTCTTTTTTTATTTTTTGTCTCAGCAAAGACCCCCTTGTCGTATGCTGTCGTAATTTGAAGACATTTTTGTCCCAGCAGTCGGACTCCTACGTCATTTGGCGGTGTAATTAGAAAAGTCTTTGTCTCCGTTGTTATACCCTTCCGTCCCGTATCCCTGTTTATTGGATTCCAGATATCTTCCAACGAATCAGTTGGCAATTCGTCGCGAAATAAGGGCAAAGCAACACATAAAAGAAAGAAAGAATATGATAGTTGTTCGTGCTAATCTTTCAGATAGCCTTCCACGGTGATTAACATTATTACAATTCGTATATATTACGTCAGGACAAGATTTAAGGTGGGAAGCAAGCAGTGGATGTTTACCCTCGAAGAATATGGCAAAACTGATTTCCAGGAGACGTCATTTATAAAACTTCTATCTAACATAGTCTATGGTACCGTTGTACATCGTAGATGAGTAAGCTAGATTGTCTATAGTAAACTGAACGACAGATTTCTAACGAGAGGTAACATTCTTTTTACAAAGAATTGTTAACAGAATTCCTTGAAGATTCTGAAATCGTCTGCCTCACTCATCGAAGCTAAAAGATTAACTTCGCAAGAGCAAGTATCACGGCCCACTAAAAACCATGGACACAATTTAATTTCTTCCTTATGGCAGAGGAACCTAAATTTAACCTAAAAGACGAGCCGGCCGGAACTTTTTCAACTGAATGATTTATTTTGCGGTCACCGGTTTCGGCTATCAACTCACTTTTAGTCCACTCCTAACTACATCTGTGCACAACGGTAGGATTTATTTAATTCTTTATTGTTGAATTTAGCTTACCTGGGGCAGATCTAGGTAGCCAAGAGCAAAACACAGCATCGTCATGTCCAGTACGACCGATCCAACAGTTCAGAAGATATTGATTAAAAATGTGCAAACCTCCATATTCCAATAAATATTAATCTGAACTTACATTCTCTGAAATTCTGATCGATGTATCGCTGTGCACTAAATAATAATAGCCGTCTCTAATCTGTAGATTCATTTTGAACTGCCCTGTATTACGAAAACTTTAAACTGGTTAATACGAGGTGCGACAATAAAGTAATGAGACTGATGTGAAAAAAATGTTTCTTACCGTTTTAGTCAAGTTTAGTGTTGTCTCCTTTAAAGAAGTTCCCTTCTCACTGCACATATTTTTTCCAGCGCTTCTGCCATTGATGGTAACGTTTCTGGAACTCGTCTTCTGTAATATCCTCCAAGATCCTCGTCACAGCTTTTTGGACATCTTGTGTTGTTTGAAAATGGTGTCCCTTGACCGCCGTTTTGACTCTTGGAAATAGAAAAAAGTCGCATGGAGCAATATCTAGTGAATAAGGTGGCTGTGGTAGTACTGAAATTTGTTTTGAGGTTAAAAATTGCTGTACTGACAGAGCAGTATGGGATTGCGCATTATCGTGATGCAGAATCCAACTTTCAGCAATGTTGGCACGGACACGAAGAACTCTTTTTACGGAGTCTTTCTAAAACTTCTTTGTAGTATTATTGGTTAACTGTTTGTCCAGGAGGTACCCACTCTTTATGAACAGTTCCATTGGAAGAAAACAAGCACACAAGCATGCATTTCACTTTTGACTTTGACATGCGAGCGAGCTTGTTTAGGTCCGGGTGATCCCTTTGAGCATCACTGCGAACTTTGGCGTTTTGTCTCTGGATCGTACTGAAAAAAACAACTTTCATCACTAGTGATAACATAGCTGAACAGTTCTGGTTTGATATCCGTTTTCTCTAACAGATCGGCTGCCACATTTTTTTGTGTTCCTCGCTGTTGTGGTGTGAGATTTTTGGGAACCATTTATGCACAAATCTTTCTCAAACCAAGATCTTCAGTTATTATTAGACGAACCGTTTCTCGATTGATGTTCAGTTCTTCTGAAATCATTTTCACGGATAGTCATCGGTCAGATCGTACGACTTCACGCACCCTGGCCAAGTTGACATCCGTCCATGAGGTTGCTAGTCGTCCACTGCGCTCTTTATTTTCAACATTCATTCTGCCTTTACTAAACATTTTATGCCAAAATAACCTCCTCTCCAAAAGCCTTCTGAAGCTTACCATAAGTTGTTGTCACGTTTTCACTCAATTCAACGCAAAAAGGAATGGCATACCGTTGCGCAATATTATGCGATTGCATTTCCGTGACCAGAGACACAAACACGTGTTAACTTATTACAGCACAACTCACGACTGACCAGTTGCATCGATGTGCCGCTTGGAGTAGAAGCAGCTTATAGACCAAGGTCAAATATATTGTGCCTACGCAAGCCTACAGAGTTGCCACATCTTGCAAAGAAAATCAGTCTCATTACTTTATTGTCGCACCTCGTAGGTGGACGTAGTAGTTAAATTCTGCAGATTCTGTATGAGCGTACAGATTTGCCGAAAATTTCGTATATTAAACAGTCGAATCAATTGAAATGGTCCTGTGCATTCTACTTATACATCAGAAGAGATGGACAACAGTTGTTTTGTTAGCTGGCGAAACAGCGCAACTTACGTTGGGGAGGGAATGAAGCTGAACTTCTGTAGCTTGGACGCTTCTCTCCCCTTCCCGTTTCACTCGTCAGATCCGGCAGTCTGGAATAGAGATAGGGCATAAATTTTATTCACCGTGTCAGTCATTTCGACTCGGAATCCCTCTGCTCAGAGGGAACGTTACGGCGAAATATGGCAAATCCATTTTCTTGTATGTCTGCGGAATGACAAATGAAAGTTTACGGAAAGTCTCATGGCGCTTGTGTGCGGCCTTATGGCTTCCATCTTATAAAAGCGGGGCGGGAAAGCGAAGTTCCCGCGGCGCGGTACGGTTGTCTTTTACAGCTGGGCTGACCGTAAGCGGATTTACAACCTGTAATCCCTTCGCCGGAAATGTCGTCGGCCGCAACTGCGCGTGCAGAGACGAAGCGTGCAGACGCGGTCGCGAGAGAAGCGCCTTGCGATGTGTCAGAAATACACGCAGCACCGTAGCTCTCCAGTGACTAACTGGGACGGATTTTCTCTCGGGCGTAAGGCTGCAAACGCCAAAATTGTAGGTTTTCAGCGACGGAACCAATGAAAAAGTATTTTATTTGGGTATATCTGCTTCACTTTCACAAACATTGTTTCTCGCTCGTTTGCTATTTAATAGACATCGAAATTTATAACGAGTTACGCTGTTGTAACTCGTCGTTTATGTAAGAAGCTGTTCTTATTTGTTTCACTTTTATATATATTATTTTACTTAGAAAGTTTCTTCCACCCAACGCAGCACAATTAAAGGATTACTTTTTCAAAACGACATAATTGTTTCACATTGCGATGCAGAAGTTTGAAATTTGACTCAAAGTTGCCTACAACTGTGGTGCCCTGCGATGCCACCCTCGGTTTCGACGACGCCTTAAACAGAAAGGGGCCGACGCATGCGAAAACAAGGCCAGAGCTCAGAAGTTCATGAGAGCTGTAAAGTGCGTTAATGGTGTCACATCGGCACCAAAGCTCACCACAATTCAGCCCAACCTCATCGTGAACGTGTCACACGATGGGAAGGTCGTCACAACCTCTCTTACACACATTTCACCCTGTCATTTGACTCCTCTGCGAAGGAGGTCACCACCACCAACCCCTGCGTTGAAATCACGCGATTTTCTTATGATAGGCCGAGGAAAACATTTTAGACACGCTCAGAATCAACACTAAAAGACCTCAGGAGGTAGTGTAAATGGCGTCATTGGAACTACCCCTTTGCTTGCGGCGTTGATTCCCACACATTTCACTGTCGGAAATGACAGTTCACAGTGTGACGAGCAACAGGAAGACATTCCTGACACCCTTTGACAGTGCTGATACCCCCCGCACGATTCAAACCTTCTTTCTTTCTTTCTTTTGCTTGTGCCGTTTTTCCCGCGGATACGCAGGGTCGGCATGGTTAATCGGATGTGGAAACGTTAGTTGAAGGGGTGGCCGCATGCCCTTCCTGCCGCCACCCCGTACCCCCCGGGAAGGAATTATGTACCCCAACTGTCTGCGACTAGTGTAAACCATGTAATAGTGCGAAAGTGTTGAGATGTCTGCGAGCCGTGGAACTGAGGCGAGACGTGGGAACCAGCCCGGTATTCACCTAGGGGGATGTGAAAAACAGCCTAAAAACCACATCCAGGCTGGCTGGCACACCGGCCCTCGTCGTTTATCCGCCGGGAGGACTCGATCCGGGGCCGGCGCGCCTACTGGAATCCAGGTAGCAGCGCGTTAGCGCGTTCGGCTAACCTGGCGGGTCACGATTCAACCCTGCCCTAAGCCGGCAGTTACACTGAACGTGATCGTACCCCCCTGGAGAGCAGCGCAATTGCCTGTTTTACTCTGGTGTACACGGTGGAAGCATTAAGAATCATTAAATATAGAACGCAATCCGAAGCAGAAATGGCTGTTTATACTTTTTCACCCTCCTATTTTGCGACTTCCTGTGGTGTGGTCATGGAGGGATGCGACATTGACACGTGGGTGAATGAAACAGCAAAAGGACCCTCTAAGACCCCACTCCCCAGTTCAGCAACACCCTCGGTGCGACCAGCCCGCCTTTCATTGAGGACTTTAAAAACTACGTGCGTGGAGACATACTCTGAAGAGAGTCCTAAGCGCCTGCAAGAGGGCTATGCTGCTGCTCTAGCGCCTGCTAGTAGGCAGGCAGAATCAGAGGCGTTGGCTGCCAGCAAGCGCCTAGGACTCCATCACAGTTTGTCTCCGGTTCTATTCCCTCTCATCCTCTCATCTCTGGTATAAGGGCTGATTAGAGTAATTACAACAGCATCACAAACTCACACTGCTATCAACGTCCCGTTTGCACCACACAAGCCGTACCGACTCTGTATTTGTGGACCTGTGCTGGGTCACAACATCTGTCTCGGTGTCTGTAACCAGGCTATCAAGAACCAGTTACAAAAACTGTGGGCCTGCTTGAATAAGGAGAGGATACAATGGCTTTATCATCAACTTGTCAACCGGATCAGTGCATGTATCCAAGCCAGAGAGGCTGCAACATGGTATATACACTGAAGCGCCAAAGAATCTGATATAGGTATGCGTATTCAAATACAGAGATATGTAAACAGTTAGAATACGGCAATGCAGTCGGCATCGCCTATATAAGACGACAAGTGTCTGGCGCAGTTCTTAGATCCGTTACTGCTGCTGCAGTATCAAGTTGTCAAGACTTAAGTGAGTTTGAACGTGGTGTTAAAGTCAGCGCACGAGCCATGGCACACAGCATTTCCGAGGTAGCGATGCAGTGGGGATTTTCCCGTACGACCATTGTACGAGTGTACCACGAATATCAGGATTCCGGTGAAACATCAAATCTCCGACATCTCTGCTTCCGGAAAAGATCCTGCAAGAACGGGACCAGCGACGACTGAAGACGAGCGTTCAGCGTGACAGAGTGCCACCCTTCCGCACATTGGTGGGCCATCAGCAAGTGTTAGCGTGCGAACCATTCAACGAAACGTCTTCGATACGTGCTTTCGGAGCCCAAGGCTCACTCGTGTATCCTTGATGACTGCACAGCACGAAGCTTTACGCCTCGCTTGGGCGCATCAACACCGACACTGGACTGTTGATGAGTGGAAACATGTTGCCTGGTCGGACGAGTCTCGTTTCAAATTGTATCGACCGATGGGCCTGTTTGGGTATGGAGACAACCTCATGAATCCATTCACCCTGCACGTCAGCAGGGGACCGTCCAAGCTGGTGGAGGCTCTGTAATGGTGTGGAGCATGTGCAGTTGGAGTGATATGGGACCCCTGATAGGTCTGGATACGACTCTGACAGGTGACACGTGCGATGCACTCTGTCTGATCATCTCCATTCATTGATTCCATTGTGCATTCTGACGGATTCGGGCAGTACCAGACATGAACATCGCTGAGCATATCTGTGATGGCTTGCAACGTGCTGTTCAGAAATCTCCTTCCTTTCGTGCTCTTATGGGTTTATGGACAGCCCTGCAGGATTCATGATGTCATTTATCTCCAGCACTACTTCAGACATTAGTCGAATCCATGCCACGTCGTGTTGCTGCACTTCTGCGTGCTCGCGGGTGCCCTACACGATACTGGACAGGTGTACCACTTTCTTTGACTCTTCAGTGTATTTTGTACTCACTCCGCTCTACAGGTACTAGAAGTCTGTAACCGGAATTTCCGAACCCACTGTGTACCGCAGTGAATCCACGATGACTTCCCATAAGTTTCCCCTGGGTGTCGTTGGTGCGACGTGGCCGCTGCGCGAGGCGCGGTCCCCAGTACACAGTTGGGGCCAGCTACACGGCCGGCCGCCCGGCAGTGGAGTCCCTTTGCCTGCTCCCGCCGCCCGCCGCTCGCGGCCTCGCCGGCACACTTGCTGATTTCTCGGCCGGCCGCGCATAGCCTTGAGAATGCCTCGCGCCACACTCGCTCGCCCTTCGCAGTCCATTGCCACTTTGCCCAGCTCTCTCCAGATCCTCGCACTGCACTGACCTTGGATTCTTAACCTTCCTTTTCTGTTGTCAGCACTAATTCTGATACGGTGATCATCTGTCTGAGATGGGACGCTCGAAGTGCTTCCTGACTCCCCCAAGGCAGAGCTGCAAATTGTGGCTCTACTCTTTTTATGCTAAAGCTTTCATATCTATATTTTTCTCCCCTCTTGTACGTTATTTTTGGTACTTATTTTAGCATTTTCATTCTTTACTAATGATATTTATCATATTTACATCTACATGTCTTATCTACAATTCACACAACAGTGCCTGTTGCATGGTTTATCGAACCACTTCGGGACTCTTTCTCCACAGTTCCACTCTCGAACAGTGGGCGGGAAGAGTGAACGAAAACTTAAATCTTACCGTGCGAGCTCAGGTTTCTCTTATTTTATTTCGATGCTCGTTTCTCCTTATGTAGGCTGGCGTCAACAAAATATTTTCTCATTCGGAGGAGAGTGGTGGTGATTGACATTTCATGACGAGATCTCGCCGCACCGGTAAATTATGTTTCAATGATTGCTATGCCAACTCAGGCATCTAATCCGTGATACTCTTTCTCCTATTTCTGCGTAAAACAAAACGACCTGTCCTTCTTTGAACCTTTTTTTATGTATTCCGTCAATCCTAACTGGTAAGGATCCCCTACCGCTTAGCAGTACTCTAGCAGAGAACAGACAAGCATAATGTAAGTAGTCCCTTTAGTAGACAATGTTACATTTACTAAGTAAATCGCAGTCTTTGGATTGCTTTCCCCACAACATTTTCTCTGTGTCCGTTCTAATTTCTGCTGTTCGCAATTGTGATACCTAGATATTTAGTTGGATTGGCAGCCTGTAGATTTGTGTGATTCATCGTGAAGCCGAAATTTAACGGATTTCTTTCACTATTCATGTGCATGAGTTCATACTTAGCACCATTTAGAGTCAACTGCCACTTTTCGCACCGTAAAATATGTCATATCCAAATCAGTTCCCAATTGGGTTTGTTCTTCTGATGATGATAGCATCATCTGCAAACAATGTAAGAGGGCAGTTCAAATTATCTCCTAAATCATTTATATAGATTAGGAAGATCGGAGGTCTTATAACACTTTCTTGGGGAACACCAGATATAACTTCTGTATATTCTATGACTTTTCGTCAGTTACTACGAACTGTGCCCTTCTGACAGGGCACCACGCCAGTCGCACTGAGACGATGTTCCATAAGCACGTAATTTGATTAGAACTCGCTAGTGAGGAAACAAAATACTACACCGGATACTCCTTATAACAAGACAGAAAACCTAATGGTCGCCGGTCTGAGTGGCCGAGCCGTTCTAGGCGCTACAGTCTGGAACCTCGCGACCGCTACGGTTGCACGTTCGAATCCTGCCTCGGGCATGGATGTATGTGATGTCCTTAGGTTAGTTAGGTTTAAGTAGTTCTAAGTTCTTGGGGACTGATGACCTCAGCAGTTAAGTCCCATAGTGCTCAGATCCATTTGAGCCTAATGGTCGGCCTCCTAGCTTGAGGGAAACTGTCAACGGTGTCTGTTTAGGAAGCGCAGTAGGCGGCCACCGACTCCTTCGGTCAGCAGGACACTGGGTGTGACCAAACGATTATCTTCAACCTGGTGCGTCGGTGTGACGACTGCCACACTGCTCGCGGCGATGTTGCCTTCTTGGAAAAACCTATTCTGGACTACACAGCCTCCGAACAGAAATTTTTTGTTCGCCTGTTACAGGAAACTGCAAATAAAAATAAAGCTGGCACACGACGAGAATTCCTGCCTTGCGTAAATTAGTTCATCCCTGATGAAAAAGACAGAATATCACCTGAAGATCGTATTTCCACTTCTACGCATAAGTCAAGGCAATATTTACTTATAAGAATGGAACTCAGCCACTTTGGGAGACGAAAGCTGTTTAGTACATTGACGCTTTAGAAAAGCATCTGATCCTATTCAGACAATCATCAGGTATTCTATGTTCTGATGTTGTCGTAGAATCAGGAATATTTTCGAAATGTTAAATCTGACGATAAGACAAGAGATTTCAGTACGGAATTGACTGCCACAAGAGATTTAAGTACGGAATTGACTGCCTCACAACAAATTCTTAAGAAATTCAGTTTGTTTACTACAATGAAAGTAATTTTCATCTTAAAAGTAGGAATTATCTCACAAATAATCATGTAAGCTAAGCGTAGCACTTATAGTGGACGCCATAATTAGGAAAGGTAAAATTTTGACCGTGGTATTGTTTCACATAAACCTGGAAGTCTATAATCATACCTTTATACAAAAATAGCAACAGTAAATGGGAAAACTTGAACAGTAAAATAATAGCCAACAATGCAGTGCTCACTCTCAAGACTGATGGTATGAGCTAAGGACTGATAGGCTCTACCATACGATCCTTTTCTGATATTCTTTTCTATGAAACAGGAAGTGTGTCATACGTACATTATTATTTCTTAAGATCACGCTGGGGTGGATCGAGATACTTTGCACACATTATTTTTACGGCGTAACAGCGTTATACGTAAATACAGAGCAAATTCGTAATGACTTCTTAATCCATTATCCCCCAAATTCCACTCCTCTAAGGAATCAAACTCACTGATGTGAAACAGCTTCAAACGTATGATTACTTTACAAATGCATTAACGTGTTACATATTTGACGTTAAACATGTAGAACCTTTATGGTCGAAGACATTGTAGATTTTTACGCTCCTAAATGTTTATGACGTCATATCTCTTGAACTATGTGTCTTACAATGATATCAGGGTGATTTTTCTAGTACATTCAGTCGTATAAGTGGATACCGTCTGCAATAAGTGTTGCGAATGGAGTTAGTTGTGAGACAGTAATAAACCGCCATGACTGATGCCGAAGTTTTACTGCATGACCAGCGAAAGTGTAGTAAGCTATAAACTTTTCTCATTTTATGATTTTGTGTGGGCTGTCGGAGAGAAAATGTTGCGAAAAGGTTATTAACTATGCGTGAAGTTTTTTGGAAGTCGGTAAGCTCTTTCATTCTCAAACACTGAACGGATAGTCAGGGCAATTTGCGCGCCGTGACTTACATTGCCTCAAAATACATATACAGGTCTTAACCTTAATACTTGTCTTACTGTGTTGTCCCTTTAATGTAAGATTACATCTCTTAATGAGTAAATTACGACAGAATTTTAAATTTTTAAATCCCGTCAATAATTATGTGAAATGCTTAAAATCAAACTTTTTTTGCCCCTTGAAGCTGTTGGGTAGGCAAAACCTCAACGGGTACTAAGTAAGCGTGTAACTTATGTAACCGTTTGTTACAACGTTGTATAGATAAGTTACGCGATTTGTCGTATAAATGAAAGGGAAAGGGTGCAACTATTAAATGGTGTACTGACTGCAAAAAAAGTTTCTCAGTGCTATTCAGTCTTATTACTACGAAAGCAGTAAACAGAATGTCTACTTAAAACATTCTGAAACGCTGGCTGCATCATGGACACGTATTCATTTGAAACTGCAGCAGGTTCTCGATTTGCGCTTTGCGGATTGCCCATGCGTAGTGCGGCGATTTAAAAAATAATAAAAAGAACGCAGCCTGAAGTATCCTGTTTTAACACATCGAGATGACGCGTACAGAAGTCCCACAGCCGGACATCGCTGAAATCTCTTTCCATTGTTTGACATTTATTGTTCAGATAATGTAGAGAGCTGCACTTGTAATACGTCAGCGGTCGATTCCCTGTCTTCATCTTTGTCTAGTCCTTTCCCTAGGACCTAACGATCGATTTTTTCCAGTCTGTTGTTTCAGTCTGGTAAGGCGTAAGTAATGTTGTGGGCTTTCACATGTGACATGTAGCATGTATCTTTAAATTCCGTTAATAGCGCTTTCCGGTATAAACACATTAATTTTGGATAAGCCGTGTTTTTCGGCTATCCACACAGTCTCTGGTTCGCGTTTAGCCGGATAATCAGTAGCTTGCTGTACACTTGTTGCGTTCGTCATTTCCTCAGTTAGCTAACAGTGAATCCCATATTTCATTATGTCGGGAAAATTAATAGCTCTGCTTCCGTTTACTCTGTTTGCAGACAGAGCACTCACACGATAGTTGAAATTTATGCGATGGAGCTCATTTAACTTCTATGTATGACAACTGATGGTGTCCGAAGTAGAGAAGACAAAAAATGTAAACTGGCAGGGGTAAGAAAAGGGTTTCTGAAGAGAAGAAATTTGCTAACATCGAATGTACATTTACGTGTTAGGAAGTCTTGCCTGAAGGAATTCATCTGGAGTTTAGCCTTCTACGTAAGTGAAACATGGACGATAAGTAGCTTAGACAAGAAGAGAATAGAGGCTTTCGAAAAGTTGTGCTATAGAAGAATGCTTAAGATCACATGGATACATAGCGTTACTAATGAGGAACTACGGAACAGAACTGAGAAGA
Organism: Schistocerca serialis cubense; assembly: GCF_023864345.2. NCBI lineage: Eukaryota > Metazoa > Arthropoda > Insecta > Orthoptera > Acrididae > Schistocerca > Schistocerca serialis. The sequence continues at coordinate 532,405,475 of NC_064639.1, read as the reverse complement.
CAAGAAATTTGTAGCGCAACTTCAGTAAAAGAAGGTATTGGTTGATAGGACACATCCTGAGACTTCAAGAGATCACCAAATTTAGTTTTGGAGGCAAGTGCGGAGGAGAGGGGGCGGGATTGAAATCGTAAAGCGACACCAAGAGATGAATACAGTAAGCAGATTCAGAAGGATGTAGGTCGCAGTAGTTATTCGGAGATGAAGAGGCTTGCACGGGATAGAGTAGTATGGAAAGCTGCATCAAACCAGCGTTCGGACTGAAGACTATAACGACGACATACAGTTTCTCATACTTACTGGTCATGAAGGTAGTTAACACGGCTACTCTTAAACACTGCTTTCTTAAAGAAAAGCGCTTGGCAGACAATAATTGTTTCAGAACAGTTGGGAGAACAGATGAAACACTGCTAAAGGTTAGTCGGTATGAGTTACCAGAAGTATCTTGGCTGGCTCTGAGCACTATGGGACTTAACATCTATGGTCATCAGTCCCCTAGAACTTAGAACTACTTAAACCTTACTAACCTAAGGACATCGCACAACACCCAGAAGTATCTTAGCGTTAGCAATACACGCAAATACATTAGCACATTTGAGCACAGAAATGTGTAGAAAGTTATTATCAACTGAAACCGTTCACCATTTATTGCTTTATTCAATCTACGACTAGATAAAGAGTCCTCACAATAATTCCTGGTTTACTGCAACTGTCCACATAGAAAGTATCAAATTTTATGTAGTTCTTTTTTCAGCAATATGCATTTCTAACAGCGTGGGGACCATTTTAGAAATAGGAGAACAATGAGCCATTTCTTGTTAACTCCTGCAGTAGACAGTTTTGCAGTATCGGGAAGTAAATATGATAACCGTGAGTTCCGATCAGGAGACACAGGGAAGGTTCAGGAGCCTTACGCCATATTATCTAATAGTGAGACTGGAACTGTAATGTACCGGCCGTCTTGAACCGATATTTGCAGCTCGTGGCGTGTCTATATTCACATAAAATTACCTTCCAAACTACATTAGCTACAACTACATGTTCTTGCTTTCAGCAGCTGCTGAAAGCAGCCAACAAAGGATATTGAAGAGTTTAGAAAACGTTACAATTGTTTCAGTATCTCTGTAGAGAAAAGAATTGCTGGTCTTGACCAGCATGGAAAATATTCTCCCCGTTGTTGCTCTCATGAGCATGATTTATGAAATACGATGGATGGGACGTACCTTGTAAAATGAGTATGGGTGGTAAACCTGCACTCTGTGGTGTGGCAATGCCTTATGCGTCACTGTGAGACTTAAACGGTTGTCGACACTGCTCACAAACTTAGCCCGCATCGGGGGCTACGAGGTCAGCACGGCAGACTAATAAGCAAAGGAGCTCGGGTTCGATGCCCGACCGCGTCGGAGATTTTCTCCGCTAGGGGACTGTGTGCTGTGTGGTCCTGATCGTCGTACCGTCATAAATGACACTAAAATCGTCACATGACAAGTCTAAGCTTCTGTATCTTCGTACCACGGTACGGCTTGGCCCTAATGAATGTTCTGAATTGTCGAAACACACTGTCGTTTGTTCCAATGTGATATGGCTGTATTGACATGTCCCGAAATAAAATTTGAAAAAATGCTCGACATTTTTCCACTCATCTTCTTGACGTTCCCTTGTGGTCACCCCGTTGAAAATGGTTCAGATGGCTCTTAGTAGTATGGGACTTAACATTTGAGCCGGCCGGTGTGGCCGTGCGGTTCTAGGCGCTTCAGTCTGGAACCGCGCTGCTCTACGGTCGCAGGTTCGAATCCTGCCTTGGGCATGGATGTGTGTGATGTCCTTAGGTTAGTTAGGTTTAAGTAGTTCTAAGTTCTAGGGGACTGATGACCACAGATGTTAAGTCCCATAGTGCTCAGAGCCATTTGAACCATTTTTAACGTTTGAGGTCATAGTTCCTTTAGACTTAGAACTACTTAAACCTAACTATTCTAAGGACAGCACACATATCCAAGCCCGAGGCAGGATTCGAACTTGCAACCGTAGAGCAGCGCGGTTCCGGACTGAAGCGCCTAGAACCGCTCGGCCACAACGGCCGACTGGTCGCCCCGTCACGACCGCTTTAATACAAGCTTCTGAATGGCTGTCTTCGCTTCTGTTCTCCCGGCGAAACCTGTTTCTATCCCCATATACTCTCTCTAGCTGTCATTTCCAACTTGATTCACTCTAGGGATAAAAGTGCATTACTCCAGAAGTCTTCCAGTGCGAGTGATACTGACTTTGTTTGCTCCTCAGCCTAAAATCCTGTGCACCACAAGTGGCAATATTGTTCAACGGAAGCGAACCTCGTTGGCCAGGTTGGGAACTGGGCCTATTCTCTAGCAGCTGTAACTGCTAATATGTGATTCCAAGCCGCCACCGACTCGAGTATGAAATATTCTTCTGGTCAGTACAATTGTATTCGAAATTTAAACCATTCGGTTAAGTCCTCTCAAATTTCTCCAAGCCTCACCTTAACAAGGAACACAGTACTACTTCAATATGTTGTATGTCAGAATTTAACGGACACACGTACCTATTTAAAAGGTCTTCCATATGCCCTCGATTTTGGATGTGATACTTCACATGACTTCTAATGTACCACTTACGATCGTCCTATCCAGCTGACTAACATTAAAATATCTTGGACTAATCCTCGACCGGCAACTAACGTGGAAACCTCACCTACTAATTTTCCAAAAGAAGGGCCAGCCCGCAATAGACCAAAACTACTAATGGGGCCATACTTGGGGATTATACCCCTCCACTATTCTCCACACCAACAAAACCCTGATCCTGCACATCCTATGTGCAAACGTTGCATAGATGTCCATACCACCATAGTTCCCTAACCCTAAAATCCTCAAACGCAGCGGACTCTGGCTCGCTTTCAGCATCCGCTTACCTTCTACCACATGGATCCTCTACCATCTCATCAAATTCGAACCGCCGCTCACCCAAATCGAACACTTCTGCGTCTCCTACACTATACGCAAACTAGATTCCAATAACCCCATTGTCTCCCCTGTAGTCACCAGCCTTGGTGTGCCGTCGTGCCTTTACAAACACGTCCCACCGTTCCCACACCTACACACAACTCATACCCCATCCCAACCCAACTTCAACCTACTACCTTTCCCAGATCATGAAATCCTCTCCGATAATTATCTTCGAGTCCTCCCTCGGGCATGGGTGTGTGTGTCGTTCTTATCTTAAGGATAGTATATTAAGTAGTGTGTAAGCTTAGGGGCGATGACCTCAGCAGTTTGGTCCCATAAGACCTTACCACAAATTTCCAATTTCTGATAATCATCCCTCCCACCACCTATAACGTTTCCTACTTATTACCACTTCAGATCAGGGAACCCCTCTCTCTTCCCTCTCTATGTCACTCACTGCCTTCCTCTCCTGATACCAGCCACCACACACTTCCTTTCCGTCTTTCCTAACACCCACCTTACCGCCTAACATCTTTCTACAGATACCCCCCGGCGGCTTATAAATTTATAGCCACCATCATCGAAACGCTTAATCTCCCCACAGTTTCTTCTCCAAGCGCGGGTTCTTGAGCTCTTTAGTGAAATTGCAGTGATTCATTTCACGAACATTGCCCTTTAAATTTTCATTTTAAAGTTTTAAATGTCCATTTTTATCTTTTTATCTTTACCTGTCACACTTTTTATTTTGTTTTTGAATTCAAACGAAGAAAAAACACTCAGTATATTTGTAATCACATCTTATTGTACTTCAAAATCTCTTCAAATTTTTGCATCCATAAATATCTTTGTTCATTTCTTCACTAATTTTTGCAAATTTTCTAGGCTTCAAGCGGGATATTATACTGATAGAATCCCAGCCCCCCCCCCTCCCCCGCCCATATAGGGCGACGGAGATGAAATAACAATAAAGAAAAAAATAGTACCTCACTCGTGTCTGTATTGAATTACAAATTCTTTCCAACATGGCCCAGTTAGATGGGAACTTAATCGAAAAGTCTACATTTCTGACATTCTAACTAGAACACACACTGAAGTCAGAGCGGGCAGTTCTCTCGCAAACGGCTCCTTTGTGGATACATCTTTTCTGGAACGTTTTTCCTTCTGTTATCGTACACTTAAGCGCCAAAGAATCTGGTATGGGCATGCGTATTCAAATAAGAGATATGTAAACAGGCAGGACACGGTGCTGTTGTCGACAACGCCTACATAAGACAACAAGTGTCTGGTGCAATTGTTAGATCGGTTACTGCTGTTACAATGGCAGGTTATCAAGATTTAAGTTAGTTTGAACGTGGTGTTATAGTCGGAGCACGAGCAATGGCACCCAGCATCTCAGAGGTAGTAATGAAGTGGGGATTATCCCGTCCGACCATTTCACGAGTGTACCATGAATATCAGGAATCCGGTAAAACATCAAATCTCCGACATCGCTGCCGCCGGAAAAAGATACTGCAAGAACGGGATCAACGACGACTGAAGAGAATCATTCAACGTGACATAAGTGCAACCCTTCCGCAAATTGCTGCAAATTTCAATGCTGGGTCATCAACAAGTATCAGCATGCGAACCATTCAACGAAACATCATCGATATGTGCTTTCGCAGCCGAAGGCCCACACGTGTACCCTTGATGACTACACAATACAAAGCATTACACCTCGCCTGCGCCCGTCAACAACGGCGTTGGATTGTTGGCGACTGGAAAGTTATTGCCTGGTCGGACGAGTCTCTTTTCAAATTGTATCGAGCGGATGGACGTGTACGAGTATGGAGACAACCTCATGAATCCATGGACCCTGCATGTCAGCCGGGGACTGTTGGAGCTGGAAGAGGCTACGTAATGGTGTGGGGCGTGTGCAGCTGGAGTAAAGTGGGACACCTGATATGTCTAGATACGACTCTGACAGGTGACACGTACGTAACCATCCTGTCTGATCACCTACATCCATTCATGCCCATTGTGCATTTCGACGTACTTGGGCAATTCCAGCAGGACAATGCAACACACCACACGTCCAGAATTTCTACAGAGTGGATCCAGAAACACTCTTCCGACTTTAAACACTTTCACTGTCCACTGACCTCCCCAGACGTGACATTATTGAGCATGTCTGGGATGTGTTCCAGCATGCTGTTCAGAAGAGATCTCCACCCCCTCGCACTCTTACGTATTTATGGACAGCCCTGCAGGATTTATGGTGTCAGTTCCTTCTAGTAATACTTCAGACATTAGTCAAGTCCATGTCACGTCGTGTTGCGGCACTTCTGCATGCTCGCGGGAGCCCTACACGATATTAGGCAGGTGTAACAGTTTCTTTGCCCGCCCGGTTGGCCGTGCGGTCTAACGCACGGCATTCCCGGCGGGAATGAGCGCCTCGTCCCCGGCACGAATCCGCCCGGCGGATTTGTGTCGAGGTCCGGTGAACCAGCCAGTCTGTGGATGGTTTTTGGGCGGTTTTCCATCTGCCTCGGCGAATGCGGGCTGGTTCCCCTTATTCTGCCTCAGTTACACTATGTCGGCGATTGCTTCGCAAACAAGTTCTCCACGTACGCGTACACCACCGTTACTCTACCACGCAAACATAGGGGTTACACTCGTCTGGTGTGAGACGTTCCCTGGGGGGAGGGAGGGGGGGGCGAACAGCACAATAGCCCTGGGTTCGGTGTGGGGCGGCGGAGGGGTGAAGTGGCCTGCGGTAGTCGTCGTGGGGTTGTGGACTACTGCGGCTGCGGCGGGGACGGAGCCTCTCCGTCGTTTCTAGGTCCCCGGTTACCATACAATACAACGCATACAACAGTTTCTTTGGCTCTTCAGTGTATTTTTCATAAATTATGAAACACCATCAACCAAAAAGTTCCGAGACTGCTTTTATTCCTGGCGTAAATGTGACGTCAGCGCAGTAAGTACGTCGGCAACTTGAACTATCTACTGTAAACGACAGACATGCAGTTGATGGTCGTGCAGTCGTTCCCCACGACTTGACTGAAAGGCAAAACGTCGGCAGTTCTTTTCTGGAAAAAATCATCGCAGGTGAGGGGACTTGTTGTTTTCAGTACGAACTTGCTAGAAAATGATGAAGTGCAGAAATTCACGTATTGGGTAGGTGGTCTGACACGCGAGTTCACTAGCTTGAAAAGAAGGACGTTTCTGGCAGTTTCACATGTTTGTACGAACGTTATGTACTCTGTACGCAAGTGGGGGTAGACCATGTACAACACTTGAAGCTTTAAAACCATCATCTTAATTTTCCTATATTTTTCATTAATCCGCTTTCGAAAAGTTTTTGGACTGACACGATATGTTCTGTATATACTTCCATCAAGTAGACTTCAGACTCCAAGGAAAAGAATCGACGCCGTTACAAGATTGTTGCCTTGGCTAGAAAGAAAGTGTCTGGATATTGATGCCTACTTGTTCGCGGTCTGCACACCTATGTACTCCTGCTCATAAATATCGCCAGCCGTACGGGGCGCTCCGTGGTAGAGCAGTCGCTCGAGTGCAGGGAATAAAACGGCCCTTTCGGCGCGTTGTAATACGGCGCAGGCGCTGCCGAACAACCCTCCATCTGATGGCGGTCGTAAAGAACAGCCGAGCTAGCAGGCCCTGGGTGACGTCATATTACAGAGCAGTCGGCAGACGTGTCCCCTCTTTGCCTCCATTTCCCTCCGACTGATCCTCCTCATGATTTTCTCATTCTTCTTTCTCTGCGTTTCTTTATTTCTTCTCCGCTGAATACCACTACAGACAAAGACACACTAGGAGTTTACGTCAACATGAAAGAACCGGCGTTCTTTGTCGTAATACTTAACGAAGTCCAGGCAGAGCACTGTGTCACAGGACCACAACGTCATGAACGCACAGTTCCTGGTTTCGATTACTAGTGGTACGCGAACATCGCCTTGAAATATGACCGTACTCGTTTGGTGAGTGTATCCTTGCATGTACGAAAATTTTATAAGAGTCGAAACAGAATGGAGATGTTGAATAAACTGTGTCATAGCGTATCAGGACGAGAAAATGGTAGAAGCAATGTAAACTTGAAACTTGAGTAAACTTGGGCGTACGTCATTGTGGCAGGCCACCAGCTCGACTTTATGTCACACCTTAAGAAGCAACGTAGTCAACTTTAGGAAACAGTAGAAGGGATCGCATCAGGTGAAATAGAAATTATGTTGAACAGTTTTGTAACGAGGGCGGAATATCGTGGGTGGTGTAAACATTATACATATGCTGATGACACACTAATGCGGTGACGTAAAGATTTTAAAGAAGAATTACTGTAAGATGAGAAAATAGAGCCAATTTTTACGAGACAGAATATTGCACATTGAACTTCGTTCCGCGTAATGTAGCGTTGGTGCGGAGATGTTCTGTTTTTCACAGTTGGCTGAAAAAAATTCGAAGCGTTCTTTAGTCGACTTCCATAGTCACCGATCTCCACCTCTGCAGCACTTTACATGGGCAGGGCTTAGGAAACAGACTGCTTTAAGCAATGTCGAACATAAAAAATGTCATTGTGTGTGGTTCTCAGACTTAATGTTGTTATTCCGATGTGTGCAAAACAATTATGGTCATAAGACGTGGAAACAAGTGTAAAACAGTGACTGTTTTTTTGTAGACCAGTGTGATTACATACGGAAAGCTATCGTGAGGCAACAACTACATCGAAAGCGGCAACTCGCTTTTAATTTGCTGTTATACATCTGCATATTCTTTCCACAAGCCAACTTATACTTTATATAAGAGGATACGTCAAGTATCAGTCACTTCGTCTCCTTTCTCGTTCGTCTCGTTAATGGTGAGCAGGGAGAACGATCGTTGGATCTGCTCTGTGCGAGCTACATTCTTTAAGTTTGACTACTCGAACTTTTCGTGAGATAATCGTAGGAGAAAGCAATATACTGATTGACTCTTCTAGGACCGTCCGCTCTTGAAATTTTAAGAGTTAGCCACATTATGATGCACAGCACCTACTTAAGTGATCATTATATCCAACTCGGTCTTGCGACAACTAGGCGAAGAGAGTACCTGGTATATCTTCCACTTAACACTCTTTACAACGTAATATTAAGTTGTCTTCATTGTTGGAAAGAATGCCATGTCCGTAATACTACGGTAATATAGTACTGAGAACTTCTGTGCCCGTAATAAATGGATAGCCGGACGCTGTGGCCGAGCGGTTCTAGGCGCTTCAGTCTGGAACCGCGTTACCGCTACGGTCGCAGGTTCGAATCCTGCCTCGGGCTTGGATGTGTGTGATGTCCTTAGATTAGTTGGGTTTAAGTAGTTCTAAGTTCTAGGGGACTGATGACCTCAGATGTTAAGTCCCATTGTGCTCAGTGCCATTTGAACCAATATTATGGATATGTTATTCTTTCCAACGTTGAAGACCATGTCATTAAGAGTCTGGCACTGAAAGTGTACATCTTATACATTATGTTAGAAATAAATATGTGTGAGGTAAATAACATAAAAGTATATATAGATTCCACGTGCAGTCACAAAATAATTGTATTTAAATTATACACTCCTGGGAGCGGGGGTAAAGATGATCATTAAGAGTAGTATGGTAGCTGGTAAAAGGTTATCGGGTATCTAACAGTGAACATCGATGTGAGGTGTGTCCATTATTCGCATTTACGACAGCTTGAACTCTACTGGAGACGCTTTCTCTGAGACGTCTGAATGTGGAGGTGTGGCAGCCCTTTCTTCCTCAAGAAACCAGGAATGTAGTGATGTTGCACAGTAGAGGCTGGACCAAAGTCTATGATCTAATTCATACTGAAAGTGTTACACTGGGTTCAGATCGGGACACTGGACAGATCAGTCAGATTCAGGAATATTATTCTCCACCAACCGTTGCCACAAAGATGCTGCTGTATGGCAGGGTGGACTGTCATGCTGACGCACTCATCGTCTCTGAATTGTTTCTCTATCGTACGCAGTCTTCGTCTCCGAACTGTTTGCTTCTGTATGCAGTGCAGTGTACATTATGTTCATATCCTTCATCATGTAGCGTTTTCTTAAGCACAATAAGGGGACCACACCCCAACTACGAAAAACACCTCATACTCTTAACACCGTTCCTTCATTCATTTCCGTTGGCACTACACATGATAGCAGATCACACTCTCCAGGCATTCGCCAAACCCAAAACCCTCCCACCGGATTGCGAGAGGGTATAGCGTAATGCATCATTCCAAATCACTCGTTTCCAGTAATTTAACGTCCAGCGGCGTCACCCTTCACGCCTTCACAAGCATCACTTATGCCATTCACTATGGAAATGTGTGGCTTGCGATGAGCTGTTCGATCATTGTACCCCATTCTTTTTTATCATCCTACCCACAGTCACTGTGTTGACCGTGCTGCTAGTAGCAGTTTGGATCCCACGACGGATTCCTTATACTGATTCCATGCAGTTTGTTACAGCCACCTTCTAGAACGCTCGACTGTTGCTGGCATTCAGTTTGTGAGGTCTTAGTTGTCTTGGTGTAGCTGCTGTTGTTCCTTCGCGTTTCCATTTCATAATCAAATATCACCAACAGTCGACTTGGGCAGCTTTGGAAGGATTGAAATGTCCCTGATGGATTCGTTCCTCAGGGGACAACCAGTGACTAGTACAAGTTCGAAATCACTGAGGTCTTCTGACCACCCTACTCTGCTGTTGCTGCTTCTCTAATGACAGCACAGTACTGTCCACTTCTCCTGACATCTAGCGGTCAACTTCTCATTAAATAGTGGTGCCGAGATACTTTCGATTACATACAGGTATTCGAGCCCACACGGAGGCTTATCAGAAATCGTTCTTCCCGCGAACCATACGCGACTGGAACTGGGAAAAAGGGAAGTGACAGTGGGACGCAAAACACCCTCTACCACACAACGTGAAGTGGCTCGCTGAGTGTGGCTGTAGATGCTGACGCACACAGTGTACTTTTGAGTGTATTTCCTGTTTCGTCATTTGCCTGATAACCAAAGGAACCTTGCGAAATGCCCGATAATTAAGGGATACCACCAAAATACCTTGCTCGAAACCAGGTGGTTGGAACTACTTTAATTTGTTTCTGGGGCAATAACGCACTTATTTTGTACATCTTTGATGCCTTACTCTGAGAGCTGAGCGGGGTGTTGTTGGACTTGCAGCCTATATTCCCAGTCGAGAGTCTTTGGGAAGGGATTAGCTGTTGCGACACTCGCGTCATGACCACGGGAAACCTGCCGGAATCCTTGGTCGGAACCGTGGGGCTAGTCTTGTCCAGATATCAGTCCAAGGGCTCGTACCAGCAATAACAGCCGAGTCATACCGCTACTTCCAGCTGCTGGACACGAGCTGTACGTAGCATAGCCCTTGACATATGACACGTGACGTTCAGATCACAGAAGTTAAACCAGATGACCAACAGGCTGTCTGTACCCATTTCATTTAATTTGGCCGGATGTGGGAGGCGCAGGTCGATAATCACCGGGGTTCAGACTATGTGTGCACCGGTGCTCAGGTTCATGCTGTGTTCCTTGACTAGAGGAAGGCGTTTGATACTGCCTTTTCCTGAAAAAATTCTAGCTTACGGAGCATCGGACCAGATTTGTGACTGGACCCAAGACTTCTTTGCGGATAGCAATCAACACGTCTCTCTTAACGGAGCAAAACCGACAGATGTAAAGATAATCTCAGGAGTATCACGAGGAAGTGTGATAGGCCCGTTACTGTTTACAATATCTATAAATGATGTAGTGGATAACGTTTGAAACTCGACGAGGCCTTTGAAGACGATGCGGTTTTCTGTAAGAAGGCAGCAAAGTCAGAAGACTGTAGCGGACTGCACGAACACCTGCAGAGGACTGATGAATGGTGCAGGTACTGGCAGTTGACCCTGAACATATTACGAATACATAACAGAAGAAATCCACTACTGCACAATTACGCTGTTGGTTACATATTGTTGGAATCAGTAATTACCGCCGGCCGGTGTGGCCGAGCGGTTCTAGGCGCTTCAGTCAGGAACCGCGCGACCACTACGGTTGCAGGTTCGAATCCTGCCTCGGGCATGGATGTGTGTGATGTCCTTAGATTAGTTAGGTATAAGTAGCTCTAAGTTCTAGGGGACTGATGACCTCAGATGTTAAGTCCCATAGCGAAAAAAAAGTAATTATTTACCACAACACACCCAGAAGTTAGCATCCGGAGAAGTGGAATGGCCAAATAAAACAAACAGTAGAAAAAGGAGATGTTAGACTGAGATTTGTTTGAAGAATCTTAAGAAAATGTAATTCATCCATGAAAAAAGTGTCTTACGAGGCACTACCTTACTAATTCTTGAGTAATGCTCTTCAGTCTGGGAACCTTACCTGGGTGGACTAGTATAAGAGATAGATCTAGCAAAGAGTGGCACTTTTTGTCATGGGATTCTTTAGTAAGCGCAACAGAATTACAGACAAATTCCAGAGGCGTTGAACACCACGGAGAGTCTTACTATTGACTTTCCGAAAGAGTAAGTTCCTCCCACAAATAGGCCTCTCGCGGAATGACCGCTACAAGAAAATTCGAGAAACTAGACTTAATACGGAGGTTTAGCGTCGATTATTCTTTCCACACCCCATTGTAAATGGAACATGGAAGGGAGTATAAGATTTTAGTATCCTCAGCTACACACCATCAGGTGGTTTGTGGAGTATAAATGTAGATCTCTGAAACAGCGAAGTTTGTGTGTTATTATGGTGTCTCTGTGATAAAGTGTATCAAGGGTGGTATAGTGGAATTCTTATGAATAAGCGTCAAACAAATTGTTTATATGTGTGTGTCTGCTTGAGTTTGAATTGTGTTTGTCCTGAGACAGCTCCATAGAGCTTAACTAATCACGAGCATTAAACATCTGATGCGCAAACAGGGTGCTCATAAGCTGTTCACTGTTGTCTTTCAGGCGTTATCCCTGATGACGTTTGTAACACAGATTTAAGGTGCGCGAAGAACAGCAGCTTATTCTTAAAATTACCATTGGCTTGCCCGTGAGGCATTTGACCCCAGAGACACGATAACACCTCACATACTTCACACTTTGAGAGAGACCTAGAAGAGAGGCGTAGTCCATCACAGTGTCCTACTGTTAATATTGCGAAAGAGTACGTTCCTCCCATGGTCCGAATATCAGTGACTATCGACTTTTGCTTTCCATATACGACCAATATCAAACCGTATGTGCAGAGATAGCCTGCCAGTCCTCATATATTTACTTAGTTGTGGATGTCACGCGTCATACTGTTCGTCACGAGTTAAGATCAATTCACACCTGGCGAAACGGAATGAGACGGATCTGTACATCAAAAAGTTCCGAAATGCTTTTCAAATGGCGGCTTTCACACAGACCGTCAGCGTAACCGTATGGGACGGGACGAAATGGAACGTCAACGTAAAGATTTCCTGTGATGACTATTTTCATGCTGCGTTTGTGATGAGACGCTGGTGCCACCTGCTAACATCGGAAGTTAGGCTGTAATTGTCGCGCTCAGTACTGTTATAGGACTAGATTTCGTGCTTTTGTTTCTTCGTAGTCCATTATTGTTTGCTTTGTTTTTGTGACTAACTGCAAACGTTTCATGACAGCCTCGTTATGTTTTCCATGAGAGCTCTTCCATAATATGGTCACATACCTGAAAGTGATAATGCTTTTCATTTTGTAACACGCTAGCAACGGACTAGCTGCGTTGTGCAGAAACAAGAAAATTGTTTAACCATTTTCACTCAGTAACCTCTAAAAGAGATAATGTCAGTTCCATTGAAGGAGAAAATTACTGCTGTTACCTGCAATTTAGAAAGAGAAAAACTTTATGACATAGTTAAAAAGGCTCAATATATAATCTCATAAATGTTGTTTAATGGGTTTGTGTGTATTATATCTCTTAGAGCCAGAAAATGTTGATCTTCTGAAGAGTTTGGATGACACTCGTTGTATTGTTTGCTTCTCTGCAGTTTATCGCTGCGAACTTTGGTTTACTCAATAACGAACTCTATTACTGCTTGTTCCTTAATTTTTATTTGACACCGTGACTTCATAAAGTTCCGAAGACTGATTTTATTCCTGGAGTAAAAATGACGCCAGCGCAGTAACTGCAGTGGCTGGTCGAACTAACTGTAAACAACAGGTGTTCATTCGGCACGTCAGTTGTGAGCAAGTAGTTCTAAGCAGTGGGTGGGCGGCCGCGGTGTGGCAATGTTGTGCCTTTAAACGCAATGGAGCAATATCTCTAAAAGAGGTATTTAAGATATTTTTCAGAATGTTCCAAAGAAGAGAAAAGTATGTGCGGAGTTAGTCCCGCACACCTTCTCTCCAAAACATAAACAATGGAGCATAGATACCTGCCGGCACTTGATTGAAATGCCAAATGCGGAAAGTTCTTTTCCCCAGGATCATCGCGGATCACAAGACCTACCAAAAAAACTACAAAGTACAGAAATTCACATGGAAGATCAACTCTTTGACGACGTAGTCTCCGTTCAAGCCAATGTGAAACGCCAGTTGAATAACATCCCAAAGAAGGACTTTTATGACCGGTTCACATGGTTGTATGAACGTTCTGTGCGGGAGAATATGTAGAACTGATGCATTAGAACCACCATCGTAACTTTTCTCTGTTTTTATTTAGCTAGTTTCGAAAATTTTTGGACAGGTGGCGATTATTCCGACTTTTTGTGTCACGGGTGGTATCTCGCGATCTCGCTGTAACCGGTCAGCAGCGAGCTAAGCGATGTGACATTATTTTGACGTCTCGTCTAGTGTGAACTCACGGCCACCAGCCGGGACAGGGAGGCCTGTGATCCCTGTGGCGTACGGCACAGCACGTGACACTACGGGTCATACCAGCTGCAGCGACTGTCTAAGGCGGGGAGCGAGCTTCTATTTCAGACTACTTTCATACTTCGTAGCTGTACATTTAAATACACTTGAGCTCCCGATGACAAAGTTAAGGACTTTAAAGGGTACCTTTTTATTGGGATACTGATCTTCTGTGGATCGACCAGCCAGGTTAGCCGAAAGCGCTAATGCACTGCTTCCTGGATTCGGGTAGGCGCGCCGGCCCCGGATCGAATCCGCCCGCCGGATTAACGCCGAGGGGCGGTGTGCCGGCCAGCCTGGATGTGGTTCTTAGGCGATTTTCCTCATCCCTCTAGGTGAATACCGGACTGGTTCCCCCGTCCCGCCTCAGTTACACGACTCGCAGACATTTGCCACACATTCGCATTTTTCCATGATTTACACTAGACGTAGACGGATGGGGTACTCTGATTCCGTCCTCGTGGGTACGGGGTGGCTGCAGGAAGGGCATCCGGCTGCCCCTTCACATTAACAGGCCAAATCCGATTTAACCACGCCAACCCCACGCACAATGCGGGACCCAGGCGCAAGCGATAGATAGAACCGATCTTCTGTGGACGCCGACCGTAGCCGAGCGTTCGCGATGGATGTCGTGTAAGGCAACTTGTGTGACGTCACAGGTTCGTTACGGGGTCCGAATTTCCATTGGGCCCAAGGTCATATGACAGTGACGAGGTCGTATGACAGTGACGTAGCTTTCGTGTTCCGCAGAGGTCCTGTGTGCATTGGCCTTCAGGTAACGTAGAGGACACGCCCAGCAGATATTGGTGGCGCTGTGAGTCTGCATGTGGCCCGCCTGAGCGTAGCGGCCCCTAAACCTCCCCCCGCCTCCCGCACTCTCCCGCTGCCGCTGCAATACTGTGTGCACAAAGAGAGCAGCCGCGGCCCATCATCTCGCCGCCGGCCGCCAGACCGGACACAGCCTGCACGCCCAGGCGCGCACGCCACCAGTTCCATTAGCCGCCATTACTAAGGACCTACTCTCCCTGTACCAATTCCGGATCGCTGCCCCCTTATTTCCTAGGCGTGCTACGAAACATTCACGTACCGCCACTCCGTTTTCGCCACGACAAGTGCACTTACCATTCACTTTCGCCTCACTCTTATTAACGCTAAAAGTTAAATAAATTGCAAGTGTAATTACTCTTATTACAGCAGAATCCTTTACGCCAGCTATTGAATGACTTGCTCCCAGAGTTGCAAAACTACCGTAGGCTATCGCAGAGTACCATAAGTAAACGTAGGATGTGGTACTTCTGCTATAGTTCAATTCTTTTATCTTGGCGGCTCGCGCATGCCCGCCCAGAAGCGGGAGATTGCTGCGTTGCCAGTTGCACAAGACGCAAGCGCCAATAGAAGCAGCGCCATAGTATAGCATAGTTCGCAAGCTTACGTTTAGGGGGGAGCGCGCAGTTCATGAAGTAAAGCCACCATGGCCGCATTAACCCTTTCGCTGCCAGAAAGACGTGCTCCCTGCATTCCGCGCTGTGCGCGATTTTGTCACTGCACTGCTCGCCTGTGAAGACACATCGTGTTCCGACTGCTTTGACACTCTTATCATTCGATTCCACAAAAACTATTTGGCCCAAAAATTAGATTTTTACACTTCTTCTTGACTGATACTTCCCCCCATAAATGACTTAATTTTGTTATACAGTAAATTTTGTTATACAGTAAATTTTATATGAAATTTAGGTATCTTGTCCACATTTCATTCTCAACATTGTGACAACTAAAATCGACCATACGGAAAGTATGCGCTATGGACTTCTACCTCTGCAAACTCTTCAAAATTTCTTGCAATGGTTTACTACATTTAATGCTGCATAATAACTGCGTTGAACATCGAAACAAAATTAAGTCATTTATGGGGAGAAGTATCAGTCAAGAAGACGTGTAAAAATCAAATTTTTGGGCCAAATAGTTTTTGTGAAATCGAATGATAAGTGTGTCAAAGAAGTGGGAACACCATGTGTCTGCACAGGCGAGCAGTGCAGTGATGACAAAATCGCGCACAGCGCGGAATGCGGGGGGCACGTGTCTGCAGCAGCGAAAGGGTTAATGAAGAGACAAAGCACTAGAAATTTCAAAAAATTGCATACAAACGAATATAATTCGTGATGTAAGGCACTTTGATATTGTTTTTAAATAATGAAAATATTAAGCACCAGACAAGGTCTGAACTCATAACCTTTCGCATAGAAGCTTAACACCTTAACCGTTACGCTATCGCACCCTGTGTGACTGCACAACGCCATGAGGAATCTAACCAAAATACTGACAAACACTGTTGGTATGATTATGAATTACTCACGTTTCGTCGAAGTACAATAGGAAATAAACAATTACCGCTGTTCTTTATTGCGAAAAAGCGATTCGTGACATTGATACAAACACCTTTCCTTGCTATCGCCTGAATTAGGAGTCTTATTGCTTGTTTGGTTTAATTAATTAATAGAATATGAAGCAATTGGTATAAAGAATGCTTTTTCCAAACTTTCTATAAAAGAAAGTCTGCTATGAAGACATTGCTTTTGTTCTATTACTTCATTTATGACTGAACGTTTCTAAAACTGAAGACACTCGTCCATGCTCTGCACTGCAGTTGAGATCTGGCAACGTCGTTCTCTGTTCATTGGCTGACTGTGTTTTGTGACGTCAGATGCGCAGAACGAAACTAAACTCGGCCGCCAACATAAATGACGCGCACTTTAGTAGCTTCTGTCAGTTAAGATCATACCTGCTTTACATGTACATTGGGTGTGGTACATACCTATCAGGCGTTATCTCATAACGATCGCTTTCTTTACAGATGTGGTCGATGTCTTCCCAGATTCCCCTAAAAACCGCAAGATGTGAACCATATAGAAACTGAGGATATATATGGGACCGAGTAACCTACGGAACGTTTCTATTCTACATAGATCTCCAGTCTGTTACTCGTAAATAATCAGTATTTATAGCAAAACTGGAATTTTCAATGTTTAATTCAGGTTTTGTTCGAAAATTGTTGATTTTTAACCGGAAGCAAACGGATGTTGTAGAAAAAATAACGAAAACATACAGACTTTTCACATAGCTCTAGAAAACCCAATTTCCTCAACACAAAAGGAAAATACGAGTAAGAAAACTGAAAAATCAAAAATATGTGAAACATCAGCTTCAGTACTTCGTCGAACTTATATAAAACATGTTTCTCTTATTCATAAACAACTTTCGCATTTATCAGCAATAACAGGAAACTCTAGCATTTGATCATGATAAAGAACGGTCTACTGAATACAAAAAAAAAAAAAAAAAATTGGCTCTGAGCACTATGGGACATAACTGCTGAAGTCATCAGCCCCTAGAACTTAGACCTACTTAAACCTAACTAACCTGAGGACATCACACACATCCATGCCCGACGTAATTCCTGCAACCGTAGCGGTCGCGCGGTTCCAGACTGTAGCGCCTAGAACCGCTCGGCCACCAACTGAATACCAAATAACAACAATAATTAAGTATATTTTTATGTGTGTGTATGTAAACCATAATTACATCAAAAGTAATTGCTTTGCTTAAATAAAAGTGCTGAAGTTACGCGATCAACTAGTTTTGATTACTTACAAAACGCAGTTTATATTCTGTGAGGATATAAAATACACAACGGACTAACACTGAGTGATGTGCGGTTCTAATCATTAGCAAAACGAACAACCAAACAGACAAAAAACAAAGAGAAATAGTCGTTCCGTTTTTCTCTCTTACAAATTAATTTCGTTTCTTTCCGTACCAGTTCTACCAATGCTACAGGTAATTTTACTATTTACTCCGTCGTTTATGTACCAAAACCACCGAATCGTAGTTTTGGTAAAGTGCAACTCTAGTTGCTCCTATTTAACTTTGTAGGAACTTGACGTAATTCCATGATCAGGCTCAATTATGCACATTGTGCCGCTAACTGGATGCTTCTTCATCCTCTCCCTAAAGGTTGATGCACATTGGACGTCAAGGTAATGTAATCAAACGTGGCCATCAAATGGCGGTTTGTTCACACTACACGAGACGGCAGTATAACGCCACGTCTCTTAGCTCAGTACTGAATGTCGAAAGTGAAATTCGTAGAACCATTCATTTAAAAAAAAATCGAAATGTATAGAACTAAGGAGATGAAGGGATGAATGAATCATAATCGAAATTATTAAATGAACTAGCCAAAGTAGTAAATTTTACTAACGACCAAAGCAAAATTCACATCGGATTTGCTTGATATAGACTATATAGTAAATTTTCCACGTTGCTGAAACGCGAAAGAATAGGAAAGGCATCCAAACATTTCAAAACCTCAACCTTTACTAGCTAGAAGAATTGTACAGTCTGATCAAAAGCATCCGGACGCCCAGCTTAAAGCTGACCACTGTTCATGGCGATTCAGCTTCCCTACTCTGGGTCTTATGTAACCCGCAACGCCTTCAAAAACCAATCGCGAAATGTTTATATTCTGGCGCTCACTACAAGCAAGCTATTAGCCTCACAGAAAAAAAATGAGCAGGACCTTGTAACGTTCTTTATAAAAGGGTAACGTTCTTTAAAAAATGATATGTTTGTTTCCCAATGAATATGAAATATGCGTAATGTTTGTGCCAAGAATATTTACTGTGTGATGTGTTGTTGAGGAAATGGTGTGCTTAATCAGTTTTACTGTAATCCAAAAAAAAAAAAAATTAAACAACTTTACCCGCAAAACCAATACGCAATGCTCATAATGAAATCAATCCCTCCGAAATTTACCCAGCCTCGAGACCACCGCGTTCTATGACCCTGAACAATAAACTACTAAAATTCCCTGCGGAAATAAACAATGAAAGACATTTTCCTTAACTCTAGAGTTGCAACGGATGTAATCTTGGTATTCTGTTCTCTCCACAGTAGGCATAGAAAATATTCAATCTTGGAGCAGCGAAGTGCAATGCCGACCGTAAAATACCTTCATACGAATGATATCAGCAGACTGGCTGATAAATGAATCTCCTTGCAAATGTTTAGTGAAAATACTGGGTATTGGCTCGGCGCTGTGCAAAGCTGCCCACATTGAAACTGTTACAAACATTAATACTTCTCTGATTCTGGCACTTTAGTATTTTTATGATTGAAAAATGATTTGTTTTAGAAAAATTCTCATTGGATTTAAATAGACACGACATTGAAAAGGATGAGGTACTGATGGGGGACATGCTAAGACCGAATGCTTCAGTTTGAAAACTGTATTGAAAATAAAGTTTCACATTCACAAAATCAGATATAAACATTTTACAATAACTTCAAAATAAGTGAAGTTCTCAATTGTTCTACAACTCTCGCTTACTGTCGTAATTAAAAATAATCGGATTGTTACATGAGAAAAAGTCTGACATCGTTTGACAAAACAGATTCCAAAATTTAAATTCTGTGTATCAGGATTACAAAACACACAAAATATTACAAATGGGATATATCTACTCAATCTATACATTAAATCTGATGGAAAATACTTGGTTCCTACATTCAAGGGTCAGTATTGTGAAACTCAGCCATATCTACATATTACGTTGCTGCATGCTTAAAACTAAATGTACAAAGTTTCATTACCTTACAAATTTCTTCCAGTTGCTTTTCCTTTGCGTTACAGTATAAACTCATTACTCTTCTATAATTGCCATGGACAATAGTCAATATTTCTTAACGATCAGTTTCATTTCAATGTTTGATAATCTTATAGCCTCAGAAATTAATAATACATGCTTCATACTTTTATAGAAATAGCTACAACCTAACATATACTGGCTCTGTGTGAGCGCCGGCAGCGGTTCTAGGCGCTTCAGTCCGGAACCGCATGACTCCAACGGTCGCAGGTTCGAATCCTGCCTCGGGCGTGGATGTGTGTGATGTCCTTAGGTTAGTTAGGTTTTAGTAGTTCTAAGTTCTAGGGGACTGATGACCTCAGATGTTAAGTCACGTAGTGCTCAGAGCCATTTGAATTTTTCTCTGTGTGAGCATAAACATTATCATTCATCACGTCATTTTATAAAAATTGCATTATGCTGCGTCCATAGACCAACAATTAAATTCTGACAACTAGCCACTTGCTGTAAGTCTTACGTCCTACCTACGGCATAGTACAACAGCAACTGCCACTGCGCTCCGCGCGCTCCTACTTTCAATCTATTCCGCCAACAAAGCAATATCATTGGTTCAACGGTATCAAGGATACAATCTCTTCTATGTATGACAACCGTTTCAGGTCATTTTTCATGAATTATATTACAAACTCTGGCGCCACGTTCAAGTGGACCCCTCACAACCTTTTTGTAGGAACTTTCATATAGTTAAATTTTGTAGTGGGATACGTTTTCGCTGGAGCTCATAGTTTTCGAGTTATTCAAGAAAAACGCGTTTGAAGGTTGCTTTCGTAAGGTGTTCTTGAGTAATTCTAAAATTACGGCCTATAGCGAAAACGTATCCCAGTACAAAGTTTAACTACAACAAATTTACTACAAAAGTTGCTGTCCATTCTTTCTGTAGGACTAATAGTTTGCGTGTAGCGATGGAGGGAATGTATTATCTTGCTCATGGTATTAAAAGGCGATGCGGATTGAATCAAACCCATAGTAGGCGCAGCTGAATCACCTTGTATGTTACGAGAGATGGACTAACCGGCGGGGGGCACTGTGTTGTCAGTAGAGAAACAGTGACACGAGACTCGGCTGGTTAGGAGAGTTTAGTGATTTCGAACGTCGCCCAGCCACGTCAGATGAGAAACAGTTCCATGAAGCTTAATCCAGCGCTTTCGTAGTTGCCCAAGTCGGCTGCTGGTAAAGTGACTGTGAAGTGGAAACCCGAAGGAGCAGCCATGGCGGAACCAATAACACACAGACCTTATGTACTCAGAATGGTTCAAATGTCTCTGAGCACTATGGAACTTAACATCTGAGGTCATCAGTCGCCTAGAACTTAGAACTACTTAAACCTAACTAACCTAAGGACATCACACACATCCACGCCCGAGGCAGGATTCGAACCTGCGACCGTTTCAGTCATGCGGTTCCGGACTGAAGTGCCTAGAACCGCTCGGCCACGGCGGCCGGCAGCGGAAGGAATCTCTGGTGACTTCAAAAGTTATCCCAGAAGTCCAAACTAGCACAATTATTGCGGACAGGGAGGTAAAAAGAATGGAGTGCAGTGGTCGAGTAGCTGCTCGTAAGCCCCACATTTCTGTAACCAGTGCTAAGCAAACCTTGAGGGGACGTGAAAGGGCGACGCCGCTGGACGTTGCATGTCTGGAAACAAGCGATTTGGAGCGATAAGTCTCGATGCACGCTGTGACAATCCGATGGGTATCTGAGCTTGGCGAATGCGTGGAGGACGTCACCTCCCAACATGTGTGGGACGAACAGTGACAGCCAGGGGAGGTGGTGGTATGCTATACGGGTATTTCTTTGTGGTTCAAATATGGGGCCCCTTATTGCGCTTAAGGAATGGCTAAATGCAAAAGCATATGAACACGTTTCAGTGATTTGTATACAACGTACAGGAACTGAATAATTTGGAGACGATGTTTGTTAGTATCACCATGTCACTGCATCCCGTCATAAAGTAGCATCTGTAAGGATATGGTATGTGAGCAGCGTCATTCATGAAATGAAGTCCAGACCTGAACCAATGGAACACCTTCGGGATGAGTTAGAATGTAGACTTACTTCCAGGCACAGTGTCCTACGTCACTGCCTTCTCTGGTTTCGACTCCTGAGGAAGAATAGCTGCCTTTCCCCTAAAGACGTTCAGACGCCTCATTGAAAGTGTCCCCAGCAAAGTTCAAACCGTCATAAATGTAAAGGATCGACACGACCCATATTAATGTCCACTAGTAGATGTGTGGATACTTTTGATCAGATAATGTATACGCCGCGCGGGATTAGCCGAGCGGTCTTAGGCGCTGCAGTCATGGACTGTGCGGCTGGTCCCGGCGGAGGTTGAAGTCCTCCCTCGGGCATGGGTGTGTGTGTTTGTCCTTAGGATAATTTAGGTTAAGTAGTGTGTAAGCTTAGGGACTGTTGACCTTAGAAGTTAAGTCTCATAAGATTTCACACACATTTCTTTAGATAATGTATACACACACAAACACATTTTTGCTTTTGTCTATTCAGATACTGGAAAACCTAAATAGTTCTCCAGATATTTGATTTCTTTTGAGGAAGAACTGTCACGGGGAAACATCTAAGTACTTACGCAACCCTAGCAATGTGTCATTTATTTAGGGTCTTGTACACATGAAGCAAAGGAGAGGTCGTTGCTTTGGGTGGCCGGTATATTCTTTCTACAGCGCAAACGCACGCATGGATTAAATATTCAAATGTGTGTGCATTTCTAAGGGACCATGTTGAGGTCATCGGTCCCTAGACTTCCACACTACCACACTACTTAAACTAACTTACACTAAGAACAACACACACACCCATGCTCGAGAGAGGGAGGACTCGAACCTCCGGCGGGAGTGGCCGCACAATCAGTGACATGACGCCTCTAACCCCACGGCCACTCCGCTCGGCACACATGGATTAACACGGTTCTTTATTTACGTGAAAACGAAGTTGTTACTTCACTTGAATAGTGTCCGTATGTTGTGATACAGGCTCATCAGTAATAGTCCCCCAGCAGACAGTATCGGTATTCTTGCTATTAAAAACTTTAGTCTCGCTATGGGTAAAGTGCAAGTCCCGCTATCAACACTAATCTCGTCGCAATGTACTGTCGCAGCCTGTCATCACAGACGCCTGTCATCACAGACGCCTGTCATCACAGACGCCAACTGGAAATGTGAGTCAGTGAGACCGTCCGATCAGCGGCGGCGGCCTATTACTTGCTGTCGAGAGGGTGTTGGGGGCTTGTTGTCAGTGTGTCTCTGTCCTCTCTCGTGATAGGCCTGCTTGATCCAGCACCTACTATCGATCTTCACGCTACATCTTTGCCAACCGGTGTGCTGGCGACAGCTTACGCCAGCGCAACTTACGGGGACCGCACCTTGGTTCAGGTCGAAAAAAATCGATTTTCGGTTTTCATCATATTTCGATAGATTAAAGATTTATTTATGTACACAGAAAAGAATTTTTCTGAAAAATTTTTTTTTTTCGATCATTTAAAGAGCATTTTCCTACCACGTGTGTTTATGTGCCACGCCCAGTTTTCTGTCACCCACTTTTCTGCATATAAAAATGGTTCAAATGGCTCTGAGTACTATTGGACATAACTGCTGAGGTCATCAGTCCCCTAGAACTTAGAACTACTTAAACCTAACTAACCTAAAGACATCACACTCATCCATGCCCGAGGCAGGATTCGAACCTGCGACCGTAGCGTTTCTGCGTATATTTTAGATCTTTATATCCCCTACATTGCACGTTAGGGATTTTTTTTTACTCCCGAGTGTGTTGGCTATCCTTGAAATGCAATGGCAGGTATTCTTTTGTCTCTGCTGTTTGTAAGCAACACCCTTTCAAATACGCGGTTAGTTTTGTTCAAGTGTGATTGCGAGTAGTTGCTCTTCTTACGTTTGCAGTGCTTGTTTATGTGTGTTTTGTTGTACTTATTGAAGATGACGATTTTAGATCTTTATATCTCCTACATTGCACGTTAGGGATTGTTTTTTTTACTCCCGAGTGTGTTGGCTATCCTTGGAATGCAACGGTCGGTATTCTTTTGTTTCTGCTGTTTGTAAACAACACCCTCTCAAATACGCGGTTAGTTTTGTTCAAGTGTGATTGCGAGTAGTTGCTATACTTACGTTTGCAGTGCTTGTTTATGTGTGTTTTGTTGTATTTATTGAAGATGAAGAAATGTAAAGGCATTTTCAAGAAACGACAATTTAGAGGAAACAAGTTTAGAAAGCATTCTGTACAAGAGGTTGTGTCGCCTGGCAACGATGTTTCTGATTGTAATTCTTCAACATGTGCATCATCAAAGGAGCTCTCACCATTTTTCTTCCTGCTGCTGTTACTACAGCAATTAAACCTATTTTCAGAGACTTGGCTCATCCTGACCTTCTAAGGAAATGTCTGCATGGACAGACACAGAATCAAAATGAATGTTTCAACAGCATAATTTGGAACCGCCTTCCTAAAACTGTATTTGTAGGCATGCATAAAATGAAACTAGGAGTCCATGATGCTGTTATTATATTTAATTGTGGTAATATTGGAAAGTCTTGGGTGCTAAAAAAGCTGGGAATTAATCCTGGTGAAAATACGATCACTGGGTTGCAACAGTGATAAAATGAGGATAGCCGATGCAGACAGGTCTGCATCTAATACGGCCAAGAAAGCAAGACAAACATCCAGGAAGGTGAAAAAGAAGCTGGGAGACCTGCTAGAGGCCAAAGAAGGGCCATCATATGCAGCAGGCCAGTTTTAATTATCTGTAAGTAACAAATTTCAAAAGTTTTTTCTTTAAAGTCAATTTCCGGCGAACTAAAATTTTCAGTACATATGCTCTATTATATCAGAAACTATCATAGATAAATGAATAACATTTTCAGAGATTCTATATACATAAAAAGCCACCTCTGGTACTACATTCATTAATATTCCCCCATTAGGAAGTTCACAAAAAATATTTTCTGCATAAAAAACTTAATATTTTTTGTTAATAAATTTAATAAAGTACTTCCAAAAAACTATAAAATGGATAAAGTAGATTTTAGTACAGTTGACTCTATTAGTATCATGTAACATACAGTAAAATATTAAGGTCCGGCACCAAATAGTATTTTTCAGAAAGGGGTCAAATACTTGCCTAAATTAACATGGGTTAGATAGGCAGGGTGTGGTCCCCTTAAACAAAGTAAACAATAAAATAAAGATAAGGAGCCGCAAAAGAACAAAAAATGGCTCTGAGCACTATGGGACTTAACATCTTAGGTCATCAGTACCCTAGAACTTATAACTACTTAAACCTAACTAACCTAAGGACTTCACACACATCCATGCCCGAGGCAGGATTCGAACCTGCGACCGTAGCAGTCCTGCGGTTCCGGACTGCAGCGCCTAGAACCGCACGGCCACCGCGGCCGGCACCCGCAAAAGAACAAAAAAAAAATGGTTCAAATGGCTCTGAGCACTATGGGACTCAACTGCTGTGGTCATAAGTCCCCTAGAACTTAGAACTACTTAAACCTAACTAACCTAAGGACAGCACACAACACCCAGCCATCACGACGCAAAAGAACAAAATCCAGTATTACAACATGAGTGAAAGCGGAGAAAGTAGGAACGTTCTATGTTAGCAGACGTCAAAATCAACCTTTCTTGCCGACAATCCTTGATGTTGACGTGGGGTCTCGTCCTGTTCCGCAGACTATCTGTGTGAATGCCGCCATTGCAATGCATTTATGAAAAGTTTTACCGTTACTATCCGTGACGTCCAATATGAACGATCTTAAGACATCGTCAGATAGGGTCACTGCCCAGGTGCACGAGGCACGCAAGCACGGGCTGTGAACCAGTTACCCCTCGGAGGTGCCCAGAAGTCAGCTGATGTCAATCTGCAGCAGGCCTCAGCTGGAAGGCACCAGTTTCCTGCAGCTTCAGCCCTAGACGCGGCCCATACATCAGCAACCAGCAGAAGCAGCGCATAGTTGCAGACGAGACTGGATGACCCACAAAAGGTCGACAGCAGGCGTGGAGACGTCCCCAATGTAAGCAGCAGTAGGTGACAGATGCTGCTAAGTCTCGTTGTGGCTAGTATTTACGCCTGCTCACCTTGGTACGGGATCCAGACAGTAAGCGTCAGGATCCGGCGTGTGGTAACCACGCTCGGCACAGTTCGGTGCATAGGCTTTCGCCAGGGCGACTCAGCACTTTTCGAACTCTAGCAGCAGAGTTTGAAAGACAGCTGGCCCGTTCGCCAGGCTGCAGGTTGTGGAGCCGGCTTGCGAAGGTGGTTGCGTGACAACATTTATGTTAAAAGCTCTTAAATGTAAACCTGATTCTCACTCTAAAAATTTGTCCTCCATATGACAGACCCATACACTGACCTCTCATCTACAGGTGCGTACTTCCGAATACACTTTCACTCACAGCAGTTGAATTACTGAAATGAGTTTAGTAGAGTGCAGCACCGGTTTTTGCCTCAAGATGGCGAAGGTGCCTCTTAGCATGCAGAGCACATTCATGGACATGTGCGTATGATCTGCCGCTGAAGAGTCACGGGCACTAAGCAACTCATTTAGTGACATCTTGACATGAAACTTTGTGGCAGATTAAAACAGTGTACAGAGTCGAAATTCAAAGTGGGTCCTTCGCTTTTCACGGGCAAGTGCTCTGCCGACTGATCTATCCACGCACCACTCACAACTCGCCATAAAGCTAATGCCGCACTAGTTTCCCTGTTCGATAACTTCCCCTGTTGAAATATTCACTAATAGATGCCACACTTGGATAGATTGTACCCCCACGAGTAATCGGGGCGTCGTGGCGGATTAATACGAGCCATAATAAAACACAGTATCACACTGATGCCACTCATCTGTTACTTTCGTAGTTGATGCGTTGCAAACAGTATACGAGAGACGCCTTGCAAGATGAGCTGTCATTCTAAACTTAAATATTTAGTTGCAGTAGCTTTATATGTTGTCTGTCGTCGTAGAAGATGTGACTTCCTACACAAATTCTCGGTTCATCCAATTACTATCAATCGTCCAAGTGAGGGAAGTATGTGGCACCTTTTAACATACTTCCATATTTCTGTCTTCAACACAGGAGCTTCATAATATGGAGTTTTTGTATTGTAGAGGAACGAATATTTCACTGCCTAAATTATTGTTAGTTTACTGTCCAAATGGTCCATACGACGTGATTACTGCACAGTTATCAGATATTATCACACAGGGACGAAACAGAAGACAGTAAACCTTATGACTGCTGCGCCACTGCGACAAAAACAGTCTAGTGTGACAGGGATGCTAACGACAGTATCCATGAAAGAACAGCAATATTAGCCTATTCCCAAGAGTTAGCAGCTTTCACTCAGTTAATACTTGGCAGAAATCAAATCTGCATGTGGAATGCACTTCCTTGACTCTTGGCTCTGGCTCTGAGCACTATGGGACTTAACATCTGAGGTCATCAGTCCCCTAGAACTTAGAACTACTTAAACCTAACTAACCTGAGGACATCACACACAACCATGCCCGAGGCAGGATTCGAACCTGCGACCGTAGCAGCCGCGCGGTTCCGGACTGTAGCGCCTAGAACCGCTCGGCCACTGTGGCCGGCCCTTGACTCTTGTGCAGAAAGGAGTGCAGTATTCTGCTGCATCCATTTTCAATAAGCTACAACAAGAACTCAAAAATCTTAGCAGTAACCCAAACACTTGTAAGTCTAAACTGAAGAGTTGATTTTCTTTATTTAAACTTACGACTTTTCGCCTGAATGTGTTTCTTATATTTCATTTTATCTGTTTCTACTATCGTGTTATAATTTCATGAATTGACTCGTTCCTTGACCATGGAGACTTCTCCTTAATTTAGTCCCACGGAACAATAAATAAATAAATAAAGTTGAGGGCGGAAACTTCACAGAGCCGTAATGTCAGCCCATTGTGGCACTTTCAATTTGGATGTTAGTTCTATTTCTTCCGCAGCAAAAATCGGTTAACTTCATCGGAGAAAATAGTATACATTGCCACTGGCTCACTGTCATACATCTAGCAGCACCTCCTCCAGGAGAACTTCTGTGAAGTCTGGAAGGCAGGAGAACAAGAACTGGTGGAAGTAAAGCCGTGAGTTCAGTCCGGCACACAATTTTATTAATCTGTCAGATAGTTTAGCGTTTGACCCGATAATGCCTCCACTACCTTCCTCAGCGGTGGAATCGGGCGAGGAGTGTTTACGGAGCTTCTGCAGCTTGGCAAGGCCTGATTTAGGGAAGCGAAATTCTGAATACAGATGGCAGAAAGCGGATTTGTGTTTCGTTTCACACTGATTACCCCAAAGGAGATTTTTGGTCTCTATAAAGGTCATCCTAAGCGTATGAAAAGTGTTCAAAACTGTGCAACAGACTGGCGCCAACGATTTAGGCCTGTATTTGTGTGCATCCGTTCGACGACCCTTCTTGAGACCAGGAATAACCTGTGCATTTTTCCGATCACGTAGATCGCTTCGTTGCTCCAGCGACCTGCTATGAGACACACACTGAAGCACTAAGGAAACTGGTATAGGAATGCGAATTCGGATACAGATATACATAAGCAGGCAAAATACGGCACTGCGGTCGGCGACGCCTACATCAGATAACAATTGTTTGGCGCAATTTTTAGATCAGTTACTGTCGCTAGAATGGCAGGTAATCAAGATTTACACTATGTGACCAAAAGTGTCCGGACACCCCCCAACACATACTTTTTCGTACTAGGTGCATTGTGCTGCCACCTACTGCCAGGTGCTCCATATCAGCAACCTCAGTAGTAATTAGACATCATGAGAGAGCAGAATGGGGCGCTCCGCGAAACTCACGGACTTCGAACGTGGGTGTCACTTGTGTCATACGTCTGTACGTGAGATTTCCACACTCATAAACATTCATAGGTCCACTGTTTCCGATGTGATAGTGAAGTGCAAACGTGAAGGGACACGTACAGCACCAAAGCGTACGGGCCGACCTCGTCTGTTGAAAGGGGCCGCCGACAGTTGAAGAGGGTCGTAATAGACAGACATCTATCCACACCATCACATACGAATTCCATACTGCATCAGGATCCACTGCAAGTTTTATGACAGTTAGGCGGAAAGTGAGACAACTTGGATTTCATGGTCTAACGGCTGCTCATAAACCACACATCACGGCGGCAACTGCTAAACGACGCCTTGCTTGGTGTAAGGTTAGTAAACATTGGACGATTTAACAGTGGAAAAACATTGTGTGGAGTGTCGCATCACGGTACACAATGTGGCGATCCGATGGCACGGTGTGGGTTTGGTGAATGTCCGGTGAATGTCATCTGCCAGCGTGTGTAGTGCCAACAGTAAAATTCGGAGGCGGTGGTGCTACAGTGTGTTCGTGTTTTTCATGGAGGGGGATTGTTCACCTGGTTGTTTTGCGTCTTACTATCACAACACAGGCCTAAATTGATGTTTGAAGCACCTTCTTGCTTCCCACTGTTGAAGAGCAATTCGGGAATGGCCATTGCATCTTTCAACACGATCGAACACCTGTTCATAATGCGCGGCTTGTGGCAGAGTGGTTACACGACAATAATAGCCATGTAATGGACTGACCTGAATCCTATAGAACATCTTTGGGATGTTTTGGAACGCCGACTTCGTGCCAGGCCTCACCAACCTACATCGATACCTCTCCTCAGTGCAGCGCTCCGTGAAGAATCGGTTTCCATTCCCCAAGAAACGTTCCAGCACCCGACTTGAACGTATGCCTGCTAGAGTGGAAGCTGTCATCAAGGCTAAGGGCGGGCCAACACCATATTGAATTCCAGCATTACCGAAGGAGGGCACCACGAACTTGTAAGTCATTTTCAGCCAGGGGTCCGGATACAATTGACCACATGGTGTAAGGGAGTTTGAACGTGGTGTTATAGTCGGCGCATGCGCAATGGGACACAGCATCACCGAGGTAGCGATGAAGTAAGGATTTCCCCGTACAACCATTTCACCAGTGTACAGTGAATATCAGGAATCCGCTAAAACATCAAATGTCCGACATCGCTGCGGCCCGAAAAAGATCCTGCAAGAATGCGACCAACGAAGAGTGAAGAGAATCGTTTAAAGTGACAGAAGTCCAACTCTTCCGCAAATTGCTTCACATTTCAATGCTGAGCCATCAACAAGTGTAAGCGTGGGAACCATTCAACGAAACATCATCGATATGGGCATTCGGATCCGAAGGCCCATTCGTGTACCATTGATGACTGCCTGAAACAAAGCTTCACTCCTCGCCTGAACCCGTCAACACCGACATGGGATTGTTGATGACTGGAAACATGTTGCCTGGTTGGACAAGTCTCGTTTCAAATTGTATCGAGCAGATGGATGTGTACGGGTGTGGAGAAAACCCCATGGGTCCATGAACCGTACACGTCAGCAGGGGACTGTTCAAGGTGGTGGAGGCTCTGTAATGGTGTGGGGCGTGTGCAGTTGGAGTGATGTGGGACCCATGGTAGATCTAGATACGACTCTGACATGTGAGACGTACGTAAGCATCCTATCTGATGACCTGCATCCATTCATGTCGATTGTGCATTGCGACAAATTTTCACAATTCCACCAGGACAATGCGACATCCCACACGTCCAAAACTGCTACGGAGTGTCTCCAGGAACACTCTTCTGAGTTTAAACTGCCCAGACATCATTGAGCAAGTCTGGGGTGTCTTGCAACGTTCTGTTCAGAAGAGATCTCCAGCCCTGGTACTCTTATGGATTTATGGACAGCCCTGCAGGATTTATGGTGTCAGTTCCCTCCAGCAATACTTCAGACGTTAGTCAAGTCCATGCCACGTCGTGTTGCGGCAATTCAGCGTGCTCGCGGGAGGCCTACACGATATTAGGCAGGTTTACCAGTTTCAGCGCATAACGAGATTGAGAAGTTGCCGTACCGAGGGTAAGCAGTGTGTCTGATAACAGCGGGGGCATCCCCCGCAGGTGCCGCTAGGTCGTCGCGCGCCGTCAGCACAGCGAGCCCATACGTCGGTCGTCGCTCCACAGCGACCAGCGTATATAGTGGTCGTGTCTGTTCCAGCCAAATCGCGGCCTGCACTGCCGGACGCTAGACCGCACAGCTTCCGGGAAGCTGACCGCCAGCCGCTAGCCGCTGGTTGGTGCGTCACGCCCACGGCTACGCAATTTCCTGTCCGCTTGCATCATCGCCGAATTAGCGCTGCCTACTCATATTTTCAGCCGCTGTGTTTTCCTTTGCTATAACGACAAATAAGTGAAGGGACTTGAGGGAATATGCAGGGACAACAAAAAATACAATTTTCTTGTCATCAAAAATGGTTCAAATGGCTCTGAGCACGTCTGAGGTCACCAGTCCCCTAGAACTTAGAACTACTTAAACCTAACTAACCTAAGCACATCACACAGCCATGCCCGAGGCAGGATTCTAACCTGCGACCGTAGCGGTCGCGCGGTTCCAGACTGTAGTGCCTAGAACCGTTCGGCCACTCTGGCCGGCTTTCTTGTCATCTCTGAATTATGGCTACATACCTTGTACCGTCTCCTTACCTAAAGCGGCTAGGAGAGTAGACGTTTCGTGGCATGGTGATACGCGCTTTGTACACCAACGGGAAAAAGTCTCAACGCCAAGAAGAAGTTGTGCGACATAAACAATAGTTTGTAAGCGTGTTTCTACATCTGAAAGGTGATGTCTAGTCCAATTACGCGCCAGTCGCAGAAGAGTGACGCTAGTAGCACCATTATGAGTGGCAAATAAGGTTTGCTTCAAACAGACGCTGTGACGGTCGTGAGTGTCGGTTACTTTTGATACTGTACGTGGGGAGTTGATGTTAGTCAAGAATGCGTTCAAGGTGACAAAGAAGCCATTATCAGCACCTCATTGAGTTTGAACGACGTCGTGTAGTAGTGCTACGAGAAGCTGGATGTTTCAAAAATAGTTCAAATGGCTCTGAGCAATATGGGACTTAACATCTGAGGTCATCAGTCCCCTAGACTTAGAACTAATTAAACCTAACTAACCTAAGGACATCACACATATCCACGCCCGAGGCACGATTCGAACCTGCGACCGTAGCAGCAGCGCGGTTCCGGACTGAAGCGCCTAGAACCACTCGGCCACAGCGGCTGGCTGTGTTATATAGCTAGGGAAGGCCGAAATGCACGCTATAAGCTCACGCAGGATGGCGTGAGGTCTGAAACAGGATACGTAATGAATGCTATAAAGAAGAGTACGTAGCTTCTGGAATACTTAACTTTAATCCATCATTTGTAGACATCGTTCTTGATGAGACATGCTTCATACGATAACTATCAATTTCTATGGCGCCTTGCTAGGTCGAAGCCATTGACTTAGCTGAAGGCTATTCTAACTATCTTCTCTGCAAATAAACGAGGCTTCGTCAGTGTTGCATCGCTAGCTAAGTCGTCCGTACAACTGGGGCGAGTGCTAGTAAGTCTCTCGAGACCTGCCGTGTGGTGGCGCTCGGTTTGCGATTACTGACAGTGGCGACACGCGGGTCCGACATGTACTAATGGACCGCGGCCGATTTAAAGCTACCACCTAGCAAGTGTGGTGTCTGGCAGTGACACCACAGGCTGGATGTTTCTTCTGCGATATCACAGAAAGACTTGGCATAGATGTAGCCACTGTACATGGTTGTTGGGGTGTGGCAGCGGGGGCTAAGAGAATGGACGGCCACAAGAAGAGTGGCCTCTGAATGGCCACGTGGCGCTACCGAGGGGGGAGATCATCGTGTTCGGCGTGTGGTTCTGGTGCATCATACTGCATTTGCAGCAGCAACCTGAGCAGCAGTTGACACCACAGCCACATAAGGATCCTTTAAAAATAGGTTATTTCAAGGACACCTCCGAACGAGGCGCCCTGTAACGTGTATTCCAGTTGCGGCTTCAGTGGTGTCAAGCGAGAGCTCATTGGACGGCACTATGAAGGCGTGTTGTGTTTTATGATGAAAGCTGGTTCTGCCTCGGTGCCCCTGATGGCCGTGTTGGTTAAATGGAGGATAGCTGAAGGCCTGCAACAAACCTGGGAGGTCCTGCAACTAACCAGTCTGCGCGCTAGACACACTAAACCTGTACTTGGAGTTATTGTTTGGGATGCGATTTCGTGTGACAGTAGGAGCACTCTCTCGCTTATCTCACACAGCATGACTGCAAAATTGTACGTCAGTCTGGTGATTAGATCTGTTGCGCTGCCATTCCAGTATTCCAGGGGGTGTTTCCCAACTGGATAATGCTCGCCCACATAGCGATGTTGTAACCCAACGTACTCTACAAAGTGTCGGCCTGTTGCCTTAGCCGCTCGATCGCCAGATTTGTCTCTAATCGAGCACTCATCAGAGGACGGCTCCAGTGTCATCCACAAACAACTTTAACCATCCTTGTATTGGCCAAATGAAACAGGCTGGAACTCCATCCTACAACTGACATACGGCACCTGTACAACGCAATGGATGAATGTTTGCGCGCTTGCATTCATCACTATGGTGGTTGTACCTGTTATTAATGTACCAGCATTTCACATTTGCAATAGTTTATCTCGCGCTTACATTAAACTGTGTTTTTGCAATGTTAATCAATTGCATATGTTACCTAGACAAACGTACTCCAGAAATTTCATTACTCTTCATTAGTTATGTTTTGGTGTAGCGATTTTTTTTCCGTCAGTGTATTTTGCACTCTCCTTGCTGTTGTTGGAAGCTTCATTTTCCCATATTTGCGAACTGAATTTTTTAAGGCTCTGATATGTGCAGATTATGTAGTTTTAAACATTCTGCCTGTATGGACTGTGTAGGCAGACTGTCATGAACAACAACTTAACTGATGTAAGTGTTCACTAAAATCCCGCTTTCGTGTAAAAATGATGTGAAAGCAGGTTGAGAGTGAAATATGAAAAGTATGGAAAACAGTGTATATAATTACAATAGATAAATAAGGCACACTAAAGATGCACAATCCGACGAAAAATGTTTTTACAGAAAGGAAGAACGTTAGGATTTAACGACTCGTCCACAACGAGATCATTTGAGAAGAAGCACAAGCTCTGATTGTTTCAGGGATGGCGATGGAAATCTGCCGTGACCTTGCAAAGGATCTATCCGGCTGAAGCAACTTAGGGAAATTACGGAAAACCTAAATGAGGTTGGTCGGATGCGGATTTGAACCGTGATCTTCCCGAACACGAGCGCAGAGTATTAACTACTGCGCCATCTCGCTTAGTCGTTAGTAAAGGACACACACAACACCTACTAAAGCAAAAGTACCCTAAAAAATTAGCAACCTCGTTTCGAATACCTTGTAGATGTTAAAACAAGCCGACCTGTAGAAATGCATTTACACAAGTAAGTACTTTCAGATGAGCAATCGAAACAAAATAAATAGAATGCGAATGTTATAGTTTTAGGCCTAAAACAGAAAAACAAGCATTATCGTTCCATTATATTTTAGAGTAATAAATCGAGACACGCCGAAGATGACATAGTCGTCGAAACATGTTTGAATAAATAGTAAAAGAAATACATTCAGTTTTGCAGAAGGGAGAATTTTAAAAAAAAAAAACAATTTGCAATCTCCAGTGTCCGCAAGGGAACGAGAAACGAGGAATAGTTTCGACTGTAAGGATAAGTTACGACTCGGTGACTCATGAAATTTCTATCGATTGCGTTCTCCATTGCAACCGGTTCTCTCTTAATACTTCGTTTACATCTAGCATCCTCTTCGACTACGTCCAACGATCTAATCTTTGTCTGCGCTATATTTTTTGTCATATCTCCTTACCCGAGGTGGCTAACGCACGTCTATGAGGTAAGCCAGTTGGAATCCTCGTGGTGAATGAAACTATCACTACCAGTATTTTGCCGGTAAGGCGAGGAGAGATGGTGGCGTAAAGTTCCTAATCTCCAGTCTTTGCGACAACGTTCTGCATTAAATACCAGACCTCTCCTCAGTGTGCCATGAAGTGAGAGCGTGTATCACTATTGACGGTAATCCGTCCGTCGGATGGGGAGGTGAACTCGGCGGCACCCCAGGTGGCGTTCGAGAACCGTAGGCTGTGTACCGGCCACGTTCTCTCATCACCACCATACGACACAAACACGACACACACATAAACGAACACCGTTTCCGACAGGTCGCTGAACCAACCCGTGGGATATCCGAGTCTAGAATGGCATAACCCTTTTTTAATTGTGTTCTTTGATGGTCTTCCCAGTGCCAACTTCACTACACAAACGAAAACGTAAAGTGTGTGTTTCCGTAGGTGAACGATCAGCGCATCTGATTGTCATAAGGAGGACTTGGGTTAGATTGTAGATACTACCAGGGATTTTTTCTTGATAGCCGAACTGGCTGTCTTCGACTCTTGAGGCTAACACAGGTTCTACCTGAATGAGAAATAGTGGCTCTAGCTCCCGGAAAGCTGACAACGGCAAGGAGGGGGCGGATTGTTAACACCACGGCCCTCTACAACGCAAAAAAGTATACAGTCGTAGGTTCAAATTAGCTGAAACTTGAAAGGAGACATCGCTTATCTGCAAGGAAGTTGTTGTGAAACACTCAAGTTAGAAATTACGCTTAAAAAATTATTTGAAGACATATTAGCAACAATGACTCTGCGATCTGTATATGATCAGATTAAATAACGAAAAAAATAGCGTACTGTTTGTTTCCGAACGCAGTAAGAACACGGTGGAATAAAGGTGTGCTTACTGTGCACGTCACGTGAACTTGCAAAGGACTGACGAAAGGGAAAATGGCAGGGCGCTAGGAGAGAATCTCGTGATGCAGGCGGCAAAGAAAGAGGCGTGAAAACGAGAGACGTGGCGTGTCGGGTGTCTGGGCCGCGAAGCGTAGCAGCTCCTCAGTTACAACAAACCAGACAAGCCCAGTGCACCAGAGTGCCTCCAGAGCGCTAAGCTGTTCGTGCAAGACCTTCGTGCCCTTACGCACAACCAATAACATCCGAGGCTGAAGCTAGGACGGAAAAAACAAGTCCGCAGCAAAAAAAATTCACGTTAAGTTCCGTTGTACGCCATAGCTTGTGTGGCCTTTCAGGAACCGACTCAGTAATCATCTCCATACATCTTTGCATGTTTAAAATAACGTACAGCTTACACTGTACTTCCGATGTTATCTGATTTTACAACTAATATGGCATAAACTCCGTCTTTGCGACTGTAACAAAAGTCTTATTTAGATCAGACGCGTTTCACATTGTTTTAAAGCATCTTCAATAGTAATTTTTTTCGTTCCTACTTCATTTTCTAACGTTACTTTACTGACACAGAATATATTAACATTTTTATGTATTGTCACATTCACCTAGCAAGACAGGCCTAAAAGACATGTAGCTCATTTCCATTGCAGTGAAAGCTCCTTGGTGTTGCGAAAAAGCAAAAATCTATCAAAGAAAATGGACTACTTCACTGTGATTGAACTTAACAGTGATTTAAGATAACGTAAACGACTTACTTATATAAGAGCCAAGGTCGTTTTGCGTTACTGACAGACACCAGATTTGCCTTTGTAAATCGCTGTGTTTGTCTGTAAACATCTATGACCGAAATACTTACGTGTGCGTGTGTGTGTGTGTGTGTGTGTGTGTGTGTGTGTGTGTGTGAGTGTGTGTGTGGTGTGCCAAAAAAATGTTACATCTTGCTTATATTCTACGAAATATGAACTTCTTCAAAAGCAGTCAACACTGTTGTAAAATTACATTGTAATATAAGACAGTAACCCAAAACTAAACTAGCTCTTATCTTAGTAAGTTGTCTACGTCGTCATAATTCGTTATTAGGACCATTTACTGTAAAGTAGCTCTTTTTGTTGCGTCCTTTTTTGCTGTAGGACACCATCATTCCAAGGAACATTCGTCACAACGAAAATCGGGTAAACATCGCATGTACAGCATAAACTGTATGTATATTATATCAAACACGAGCAGCCGTCTGATGATGAACATGTCAGTTCGAAACCGAGAACGTCGCTATTTGTTCTTAATAAATAGTACTGTTAACCGTAGGTGGTCGCTGTTTTTGCTTATTGTAAGAATTAACCTGCATTTTCAGACGTCCACCGTCTCACCGTGTCAGTTCTCGGCAAAATAGCAATAACCTTTCTGTGGTACATTAAGAAGTTTCTTTCCCGTAAATACAAGAATTTAGAAAACAAATGTTCTTAAGCTATTTCTTGATGTCATTGTCACATTACAACTTAGAGATGTGTTAAAAAGGAATGACTCTTTCACCTAAATTGTATGTTTAGAGCGTCAGGGTACCCTCAAGCTACCTTTAAAGTATAAGACATTACTTATCTATTACTATGGCGGCTACGACATTTTTAAAAACCACCATTTTCTGTGTTTGGTTATGGTAATTTATGTACTACTTTATAATTTAAGTATGAGCTTGGGCTGCATCACTTGAAATCAGTGGACAAGTAAAGTCAGTAACTTGTGTGTTAAAAAGTCTTTTGACAGAGATTTGTCTGGAAAGCAGCATGATACGGAAGTGAAATGTGGACGATAAACAGTCCACACCAGAAAAGAATAGCAGTTTTTGGAATGTTCTGCTTCAGAAGAATGCTGAAGATTGGTTGGGTATATCGAATAATTAAGTAAGAAATAATGATACGAATCAGGGAGAAATTTGTAAAAGTTGAATAAAATAAAGCGTAGGTTAATAGAACACATACAAAAGCATCAAGTAAAAACTAATTTGATAACAGATGCCAGTGTGGACGTTCAAACGTGTTGAAGAAGACCATAGCAAGCCAGTCCAAATTGATGTATGTTACAGCAGATACACGGAGATAAAGAGGCTTGCGCACTATGTACTAGCGTTCAGAGCTGCGTCAAAATAGTCTTTGAATAAAAGACTACAACAACAGACTTGTAGATTTCTTGTGACAGGATGCGACCGTACGACTCCTTACTATTATTACGAAATGTGTGTGCTGCAATAATATCAAGGCATGCTAATACATGATCTCGTCACTTTGTAGCGGTTTGGTCTAATGCTTGGCTACTGGAATGAGTTTAGCAGAAATTATTTGAACAACGGGAATAGAAAACACACCTACGCTTATCGTGTGTCCGGGATTTGCCCGGACAGTCCTGGGTTTTTAGTGCTGTCCGGGATTTCAAAAATTTATTGAGAAGTTTATGACTGTGGTAGATTTATTTCATTTTTAGACCTATATGTCCGACATAGCGTTTTTAAACATTCTGTAACGGCTGTGGAACCAGCTCTGACGTTGATGGGGAGGCATGGCTAAAGTTTCCGTCACAACTTTCAAAAATGTTCAAATGTGTGTCAAATCTTATGGAACTTAACTGCTAAGGTCATCAGTCCCTAAGCTTACACACTACTTAATCTAAATTATCCCAAGGACAAACACACACCCATGCCCGAAGGAGGACTCGAACCTTCGCCGGGACCAGTCGCACAGTCCATGACTGCAGCGCCCTAGACCGCTCGGCTAATCCCGCGCGGCTCACAACTTTCCATTTACTGTTTCTTTTCGGGTGTGAAATAGCTCGTCTGCGCATTTCTGATCATTCTATTCGTTTTCTGCCTATCGTTTAGCGATGGGAAAAAGAAAGTGTGTGTTTAATGTTAATCTGCAAAAGCCTATCCGGAAAGTCACTCCTTTTCTTGCAAATGTTGTGTGTGCTGAACTAAATGATTTTACTATTTGAGTTACTATGGTTTTATTTTGTTGATGTTGTTGTGATAATGGTGGTCTTCAGTCATAAGACTGCTTTGATGCAGACCTCGACGTTATTCTATCCTGTGGAAGCCTCTCCATTTCCGAATACCTACTGCAGTCTACATCCATTTGGACCTGCTTACTGTATTCATATCTTAGTCTCCCTCTACGATTTTTACCCCACGCACTTAGTTCCAGTACTAAATTGGAGACCCCTTGATGTCTGAGAATGTGTTTTCAACTGATTTCTTCTTTTAGTCAAGTTGTGTCACGAATTTCTTTTCTCCCTAATTCTATTCATTGTCTCCTAATTAGTTACGCGATCTAAACGTCCAATCTTCAGCATTGTTCTGACTCACAACAGATGGTTCTGGACAATTCCCAACATTTAAATTTATATTCAATGTTAACAAATCTCTCTTTTTCAGAATCTGTTTTCCTTCTATTGCCATCCTAGATATTTTGCTGCGCAAATAGAAAAACTTACTGACTGCTTCTAGCGTCGTATTTCCTAATTTAACTCCGCAAGCATCGTCTGAACTAATTTGACTGCATTCTGTTATCTTATTTTACTCTTGTCGATATTCTCTTATATCCTCCTTTGAAGACAATGCCCATTCCGCTTAACGTATGTTTCGTATTTCTAAAACCTGGCTATAGCCCGTACAAATATTACATCCTACAAAATAACGCAGATTTATTTCAGGGAATTCCTGCATGATCTATAGGCCATAATTGTTCATTCTGGGCTCTCCTTTATAACCAGTTCTTTGTAATATAGAGATACAGTGAGATGGTAAAGTGGTTACGGCACTGGACTTGCACGTGGGAAGGCCGCAGTTCATATTCCTGTCCAATTACTCAGATCTAGATTTTCCGTAACAACTTAAATCGAATGGAGTGGTGGTTCCTTTGAAAAGACCACAGTCGTTATGTCGTCACAATGTTGATCAGTCCAAGCTTGTACTGCGGGTCTAACGCGCTGATCGCTCAACTCAATCAAACCATAATCTTCTAGAACTCTCTTTTTTTTTCTCGAAGGAACCGATACCAGGTAGTGACCGTTCAAATGGTTCAAATGGCTCTGAGCACTATGGGACTCAACTGCTGAGGTCATTAGCCCCCTAGAACTTAGAACTAGTTAAACCTAACTAACCTAAGGACATCACAAACATCCATGCCCGAGGCAGGATTCGAACCTACGACCGTAGCGGTCTTGCGGTTCCAGACTGCAGCGCCTTTAACCGCACGGCCACTTCGGCCGGCGTAGTGATCGTTACTCAGTTTCAAAGTAGAAAACCCGACCATGAAGGCCATTTATTCAAAATGTAGAATTTGGTAATCGATGCTACTCTTGAATTCGGGCAATCATTTTCAGGTCTAGACAAATGATCAATTTCGAAGCTGAAATGTCGACGCCCAATGTTATTTATTGAAAAGTTTAGTAAGTGGTATTCGATGCTTTCTTGAGTTCGGGAGGAGCCAGTTTCAAATCCTATGCGGCCGTTGCGATCCACGCTGCCTGTAGTTCCAATCCACTAGAGCTCTTCCGACGACTGCTTGTGTGGAACCTTAAACAGGTCACAATCGCTTCCTTCCTCCACGCTTCCCCAGCAGAGATGGTGAAGCATCTGTGGTTACCTGGACATCGAAGAGATGTCAAATGTCACATTCGCCTTGAAACGGGGAAGGCTGTACTTTTAACACCAAAGTAAAAACTAGCGGAGTGCCCCCTGGAGGCGAAATAGGATCGCTGATGTTCTCTGTATGTATAAATGATTTGGCGGACAGGGTGGTCAGCAATACGCGGTTGTTTGCTGATGATGCCGTGGTGTACGGTAAGGTGTCGACGATGAGTGACAGTAGGAAGATACAAGACGACGTAGACAAAAATTCCAGTTGGTGTGATGAATGGCAGCTACCCCTAAATGTGGAACAATGTAATCTAATGCGGATGAGTGGGAAGATCAAACCTCTAATCTTCGGATGCAGTGTTACTAGGGTCCCACTTGACATGATGAAGGCGTTTAAATATCTGGGAGTAACGGTGAAAAGGGTATGTGAGAACTGTGGTAGAGAAGACTAATGATCGACTTCGGTTTATTGGGAAAATTTTAGGAAAGGGTAGTCTACCTGTAAAGGAGACCGCATATAGGATGCGGATGCTAACTATTCTTGAGTACTGTTCGAGTGTTTGGGATCCGTACGAGGTCGGACTGACGGAAGACATCGAACCAATTCAGCGGCGGGATTTTACCGGTGCGTTCGAACAACACGCAAGTGTTACGGAGATGCTTCGACAACTCAAATGGGAATCCGTATACGGAGGCATACAGGCAGTCGTTTTTCTCTCGCTCTGTAGACAACATTCCATTAGAACTACTGACAGCCGTGGGAGAGCCAGGCCAAACAAAACTCTACCATTTGGTGAGCAAGATGTATGAGACAGGAGAAATACCCGCAGACTTCAAGAAGAATATAATAATTCCAATCCCAAAGAAAGCAGGTGTTGACAGATGTGAAAATTACCGAACTATCAGTTTAATAAGTCACGGCTGCAAAATATTAACACGAATTTGTTACAGACGAATAGAAAAACTGGTAGAAGCCCACCTCGGGGAAGATTAGTTTGGATTCCGTAAAAATGTTGGAGCACGTGAGGCAATACTGACCCTACGACTTATCTTCGAAAATAGATTAAGGAAAGGCAAACCTACGTTTCTAGCATTTGTAGACTTAGAGAAAGCTTTTGACAATGTTGACTGGAATACTCTCTTTCAACTTCTGAAGGTGGCAGGGACAAAATACAGGGAGCAAAAGGCTATTTTCAATTTGTACAGAAACCAGATGACAGTTATAAGAGTCGAGGGACATGAAAGGGAAGCAGTGGTTGGGAAGGGAATGAGACAGGGCTGTAGCCTATCCCCGATGTTACTCAATCTGTATATTGAGTAAGCAGTTAAGGAAACAAAAGAAAAATTCGGAGTAGGAATTAAAATCCACGGAGAAGAAATAAAAACTTTGAGGTTCGCCGATGACATTGTAATTCTGTCAGAGACAGGACCTGGAAGAGCAGCTGAACAGAATGGACAGTGTCTTGAAAGGAGGATATAAGATGGACATCAACAGAAGCAAAACGAGGATAATGGAATGTAGTCGAATTAAATCGGGTGATGCTGCAGGAATTAGATTAGGAAATGAGACGCTTAAAGTAGTAAATGAGTTTTGCTGTTTGGGGAGCAAAATAACTGATGATGGTCGAAGTAGAGAGGATATAATGTAGACTGGCAATGGCAAGGAAAGCGTTTCTGAAGAAGAGAAATTTGTTAACATCGAGTACAGATTTAAGTGTCAGGAAGTCGTTTCTGAAAGTATTTGTATGGAGTGTAGCCATGTATGGAAGTGAAACATGGACGATAAATAGTCTGGACAAGAAGAGAATAGAAGCTTTCGAAATGTGGCGCTACAGAAGAATGCTGAAGATTTGATGGGTAGATCACATAACTAATGAGGAGGTATTGAATAGAATTGGATAGAAGAGAAATTTGTGGCACAACTTGACTAGGAGAAGGTATCGTTTGGTGGGGCATATTGTGAGGCATCAAGGGATCACCAATTTAGTATTGGAGGGCAGTTTGGATGGTAAAAATCGTAGAGGGAGACCAAGAGATGAATACACTAAACAGATTCAGAAGGATGTAGGTTGCATTAGGTACTGGGAGATGAAGAAGTTTGCACAGGATAGAGTAGCATGGAAAGCTGCATCAGACCAGTCTCAGGACTGAAGACCACAACAACAACAACATACGCGAGTGGAACAGGAAAGAAAATGACAAGTAGTAGTTGTACAGGGTGCCCTCCGCCACGCACCGTATGGTGGTTTGCGAGGTACCTATGTAGATGTTGATACAGATGTGAATGACGGTGCACGCATGCCGTACTGCGTTTCGTAAGTGGTGACATGTTACACACAAGCAGTTAGTGGGCGAGCGGCGCCGTCGCTGTCCATATACGAGAGCATCAATTTTTGCTCAGACGACAGCAGTCGTTTGGAGCGGATATACGCGGCGTTTTACACTGGCAGTTGCTAGCAAACTGATAATTCACCACGGAGCAGTGCGGGGGTCCCCCCACGGACACGCCGGACCCTTACCTTATTACGCGGACCACAAAGTGGCGCGCCCGCTATCGGAGGTCGTAAAGCGGCCTCCGTAGCCGGACCGACGCACTCGGCCGCACCGCACCGCGGCGCGCCACGCTCGGTTATTCATTACGGCCGTCGTGGGAAATATCGGCGATTAGACGACGTAACAAGCCAATTCCTGGGCAGCCGCCTCTCCTCTCCGCTCCGCCGCCGCCAGTTTTTATCGCGCTCACATCGGCCACCTCCCCCCTTCGGCCTATTAATCCTCGCCCCCGCGGGGCCTGCTCTTCGCGAGGGTGGTCCACTTACACACATTTCACTCCCAAGGAGCCCCGCGTCCGTCTCTTTCCGGGGACGCCGGTTTGGCACGAGCGCGGCGCGCCCAGTCTCTCTCTCTCTTAATAATGGCAAACATCATAAACCGGCACCGGTTTATTTCGCGCAGCGCCGGAAGGGGCCAGCGTTAGGGAGGGGCTCGCAGTCGTAAACGTCCGATTGATGGGTTTACACGGCTACAATAAATGTTGTACGACCTTTTTTTTGGTCTCCCTTCCCCGCCCCCCCCCCTCCCCCTCCCCGCGGCCTTCCCCTCCCGCTCAGTTCTGCCGGCGAGCCCGAGGCAGTTTTGTGTTCGCAAATTGACTCTGCCGCGCTGTGAGTCATATCTGGGGCCGCCCCTCGTCTCGCTCCGGCTCTCCTCGCCGCTGGATATTAAACTGCACGCCGCCGCCGCTGCCTGCTCCGCGCCGCGCCGCTCTTTCTACGGCTCCGCTGCCCGGGTCAGCTGGCTCGCTTTCACTTAATAGCTACTGAAAGCGCAGCCCGGACGCCCGACTCATTCGACGTCGCTCTTACAGAAGCGCCCGGTGGGAGTCGGTAGGGGTGGGGAGGTGAAGGCGTCATTATACGCGCCAGCATCCGTATCGGCGCGGGCCAGCTCGCATGTGAGCCGGACGTTCTATTGGCTTCCTTCCACTGAACAAGCTGTCGCTGTTGGAGGAGCAGAAAAAAGAAGCACGCCGGCCGGCATCCTACGTCGGATCGAAGTTCATGTGGAATGCAGTCTCGGAACCCTGTTCCAGAATTTCAATGTTCGCTTTGGAATGTTTCCTTGGTCTTTATTTCCCTGATAGGAGTGTCAGGAGTAGGCCGGTGAAAGAGTCCAATAGTCGATCCGTAACTTCAGTTTCTTGCTACCTTTCGTGCTTCTCTTACTTTTTTTTCATGGCGGTCGCCGTACAATACCATTGCTGCAAGGATCTTGCTATTCAGTGCCCTTGAACCGTGACGCGGCTTCTTCCCCGCGGATTTCGATCCGTTGTGTCCAATATGGTGAAAGAGACTTTTCTTGTTCCAGTGGAATAACACACTCAGAGACGTTGAACTCAATGTATTTCCTATAATGTACAACTCATACTTTTCTTAATAAATTGACTACACATGCGTTACATTCGAGCTAGATGGTGTCG
The DNA here is from genome assembly GCF_023864345.2 of Schistocerca serialis cubense. Taxonomy (NCBI): domain Eukaryota; kingdom Metazoa; phylum Arthropoda; class Insecta; order Orthoptera; family Acrididae; genus Schistocerca; species Schistocerca serialis. The sequence goes on along the minus strand of NC_064639.1, from coordinate 532,361,551 downwards.
TGCGTCCGTCTCACACGGAACTCGGAGCAGTAGTACAATGAAAAACAGAACATCAGCGCCGTGATGATTTCTTTGGTGTCACTGGAGGTCACGTGCGCTTCATGCCTTTCCCTCGCGCCAGCCGCTGTGACCGAGCGGTTCTAGGCGCTTCAGTCCGGAACCGCGCTGCTGCTACTGTCGCATTTTCGAATCCTGCCTCGGGCATGGATGTGTGTGATGCCCTTAGGTTAATTATGTTTAAGTAGTTCTAAGTCTACGGGACTGATGGCCTCAGATGTTAAGTCCCATAGCGCTTAGAGCCATTTCAACCTTTCCCTCGGGGGCCCACGGAGTAAACGACTCAACGCAGCAGTTAGAAGCGCCAGTCGACGGCCCGCATCGCCGACAGCAAAGGATCGCTATAATTCCGATCTGCACAAGCCATCAAAATACCTCCTGAAAGTGGGGTGCGTCCTACTTGCTAACTGCCTCAACCAGCGAGTGTCTTTCGTCGACCAATGGATATCAGGGACGTGGAACATCTCATTCTGTGAATGGCACATTACACCTCAGCTTCCACCATTTGTCGCACCTCTATATGCAAATGACGCACTGTTTCATCTCCGGTTCAGACATAAAAGATGAAAAGAGGTCAGGAGTAGTATAGCTGTGGCGACTCTGGTCTACATTTTTTTCACATTTGTGAAGACACATGACTGAGACCATTAACCTAATCACTTCACAAATGTTAAAAAAAAAGGAAAATGGGCCGGAGTTGCCATGCAGAAGGAGAAGGTGCTCCACGTGTGGACGATCTCTTCAAATTTGAAACTCGGTTACAGTATGCTGTTTCTCATACACCGACAAAGTTACGTTACAGCGCCATGCTAGTAGCTACAGTTCAGAACCCTCCAGTGGCTTTTCAGCACGCCCTCACACACAAGCAAACGACTTTAAAATGCACATTTTGCAGATAGCTTCCTTACGTGCCTTACTCTTCTATTCTCCATTAAGGAGAGGTTAACTATCTTTTGCCCGAAAAAAGCTTGTTCTTTGAGGTTTTTTTCTCGGGATGTGTTATAAATGTTAATGTCAAATTTGGTCAAAATGTTTATTGATATTTCCTCTACAAACTGGAATTTTTTCGACCGGGAATGTCGAAGAGCAAAGGCGGAAGTGCCGTCGGAACGAAACAAAATTTCGATGTAGACCTCCACGCGCGGTATGTCACAGGTCGTCGATAAGGCGAGTCTTGAAACAAATATGATTTCCGCTGTCTTGTCTACGGAAGCACCCACCACAAGAGCACCAACAATTTGCCCACTCTCAAACTCACTTAGCTCCGACGTAACGCTCTCAAAACTACACAGAACACTGCTCTGGACACAGCTGACTATTGCAACGCATTAAGGACACTGCACACAGGTGACATTCGTGATCAAATACCACAGCGCCACCTGCAGGCTCGACTGGCATCGGCATTTATGTCCAAGCTTGCATTTGTCGCGGTGTTTCCATATTTTTTTCCAACACGCATTCAGCAGAGCACGGAGCTGTGTCCCCGATGGCCAGAGCCAGCCAGTACTCTGCCAGCCCGGAGCGCGATGTTTTGAGGTCTCGTCCGCCAGACGCAGTCGCAGCCAGCGGCGGCCACAGCCCCGCCCACGCGCCTGCTCCTCTGCCAGCACCAGAGCGGCACACACTGCGTCACGCGCAGCCCTGAAATACTCGCTGCTGCTCGCACTGACGTCTCTCTGCGACTGAAAATATTCCCACTTTTATCTCTGACCACAGCGCCCGCCCGCGTCCTCGCTGGATTCGAGGCAGTTCGCAGATCTTAGTACCAGAACGCGAGCAACTGCAGCATTTATTTATGCTGTGTAAGCTACTGAGATAAGCAAGGAAAACGTGTTGCCAAGGACGTACATCATTTGACGAGATTGCTAATTAACCATGGAGGACTGTATAAAGAACTACTGCTTGCACGAATATGAGTGAAACCTACAATTAGCAGCACACGTCGGTATAATTTCTAATTTTTATAACTTCATCTTCATGGACAGCATGCGAGTTGCAGCCTATGTAGAGTAAATACACTGAGGTGACAAAACTCATGGGATACCTATTAACATCGTGTCGGACCTTTATGTCCATTGTGCATTCCGACGGATTAGAGCAATTCCAGCAGGACAATGCGACACCTCACACGTCAAGAATTGCTACACAGTGGCCCTAGAAACCCTCTTCTGAGTTTAAACACTTCCGCTGGCCACCAAACTCCCCAGATATTTCAAATGGCTTTGAGCACTATGGCACTTAACATCTGTGGTCATCAGTCCCCAGCCGGTCGTTGTGACCGAGCGGTTCTAGGCGCTTCAGTCCGGAACCGCACGACTGCTGCGGTCGCAGGATGTGTGTGATGTCCTTAGGTTAGTTAGGTTTAAGTAGTTCTAAGTTCTAGGGGACTGATGACCTCAGATGTTAAGTCCCATAGTGCTCAGAGCCATTTCAACTATTTTTTTCATCAGTCTCCTAGAACTTAGAACTACTGAAACCTAACTAACCTAAGGACATCACACACGTCCATGCCAGAGGCAGGATTCGAGCCTGCGACCTTAGCGCCTAGAACCGCTCGGCCATTCCGGCCGGCCAAACTCCCCAGATATGAACATTATTGGGCATATCTGGGATGCCTTGCAACGCGCTGTTCAGAAGAGATCTCCACCTCGTCGTACGTTTACGGAATTATAGACAGCCCTGCAGGATTCATGGTCTTAGTTCCCTTCAGCACTACGTCAGACATTAGTCGGTTCCATGCCACATCGCGTCGAGGTACTCTTGTATGCTTGCGAGGGCCCTACACGCTATGTGGCAGGTGCACCAGTTTCTTTGGCTCTTCAGTCTATTATTATTGTTATGTTGGTTTCAGTTATCATTATTCAGCTACTTCATGTCCAGCTGAACTCCCATCGTCCCCCATGCATTACGAGAGCCTTAAAAGATTAGTTTAATGGAAGAGCTGAAGAAGATCCAACCAAAAGCGGTGCGTTTCCTCACTGGATCGTTTCGCCAGCGATAAGTTTACGGATAATCTAAGGAGACAGCAGTGGAATACGCTACAACAGAGGCATTGTGCATTGTGGAGTGTAGAAACTGTAGAAACTCTTACAGCTTACATTCAGAGAAGAGTCGGATAACAAAGTACTTCTTGCCTCGTACATCTCTCGAAATGACGGCGTGAAAATCAGAAACGGAGGTTTACCGACAATCATTTTTCCAAAGTAGCAATCCTGACTGGAAAAAGGAAGAGGGAAGTAATGTATCAGATGTACTCCCACTACACACTCACTCTGAATGGTGGCTTGTGGGCTATACATGTAGAATATTCGTAACGTCTGTGGCTGATTACAACACGCTGCGCACAGTGGGACGGGACATCCAATTAGCCGGCAAGCCTCCTGAGTTGGAGGTGACGAGCACCAGAGGCCGCAGTAGGCAAGGTCGCAAGCGGGTGCGGCTGAGTTCCGTGACGTCACGGCCGGCGGCAGCGGCAGCGGCGTTATCACGCGACAGCACGGCGGCGCTGGGCGGGGCGACGGCTTATCGGGTTATCTGGACACCGGCCCGCGGCCATGAAATACGGGGGTCGCCGTCCCCACCTGGCCCGGGAAAAGGGCGGAGCGCGGCCGGAGGCGCTCGGAGGTCGCGCTTCCCGCAGCGTTGGCGCTCTTCTGCGTTGCTGGCCATTATAACTGCAACACCATAAAAGTGGAAAGCAAAAAACAACGTCCAATCAACATGAAGGATACTACGAGGACCGTTCAATAAGTAATGCGACACATTTTTTTATCGGCCAGTTTCGGTCAAAAGATGCAGAATTTGTTGTGGGACATGGTAGAATACTCCTGCCCCAACCCCAATAGTTTCATGAAGTTCCGATAAGTGGCAGTGTCATGCGTAACCTTCAAAATGGCGTCTGTAACGGAGTTTCCAAGCAGAGAGCTGTCACTGAGTTTTTTGGAAGGGAAACGAGAGCATTAATGATATTCATAGGCGCTTGCAGAATGTCTACAGAGACCTGGCAGTGAACAGAAGCGTGATGAGTCATCAAGAGAGACGCCTGTCACCGGAGCAGCAAGGTCGAGCAAACTTGTCTATCTCCCACGTGCTGGCCGGCCGCATAACAGCAGTGACTCCTGCAATGCTGGAACGTGCGGACACTCTCATTCGAAGTGATCGACTGGTCACAATCCAACACCTCGCTGCTCAACTGAACGTTTCGGGTGGTAGTGCTGACACACTCGTCCATCAGTTGGGATACTTAAACGTGTGTGTGCGCACTTGGTTCCTCGCCCTTTACAGAAGACCATAGACACCTTCTCACTTCCATTTGTTTGGCTCAGTTTAGGATGCACACCGCGGGGAGCAGTACGTTGATGATGGGGATGTTATTAATGCAGGAAGACTTTGGCTCCGATGTCGACCAGTAGACTGGTACTATGAGGGCATACAGGCTCTCCGAGTTAGGTCACGTAAGGACGTCGCTTTGGATTAAGCTGAGAAACAAGGTTTTGTAGCCAAAAGAGTGGGGAATGATATTGTGTATTGGAATCTTGAATACAACCAACCTGTTTTAGTTATTGAACGTCCCTCGTACAGTCTTAGACATGCAAATAATTAGCTCTTCAGCGCATCCGTAAAATTGGGTAGGAGTGATGGGGTCAACACAAGCTGATCAAAAGTGTAGTGCGGAAATGACCACTAGATCTTACGAGATTCGGAATCGCCAATACAAGAGGAGGCGGGGAGTACTGTGCTGTCAGTAAAGAAGCTGTAACTGCAGAGTGGGTCGGTGTGTAGATATCAGTCACTTCGAACGTCGACTACTCTTTGCTTGTAGCCTGAGCAACAAATCCCTGAGAGACATTTCAACCCTTCTAAGGCTGCCCATATCGACTGTGGTAATGTCACTGTGAAATGGAAAGGCGAAGGAACAGCCACGGCTAAATGAAGGCCAGGCAGGTCTCATTTACTGACAGATAGAAAACTTTGGATATTGCGAAGGGTGGTTATAAAAATCGCAGGAAATGAGCGGAACGTGTGATTTGTGAGCTCCACAATGCTACAGTATCATCAGCGCAGCTAGCACATTGACTGTGCGGAGAGAGTTGGAAGACCAGGGTACAGTGAACGAGCACTTCCTAACAAGCCACGATTGAGGTGGTATAAAGAGCGATGCCACTGGGCAATGGATGACTGGAAACGTCAATTTGTAGTGATGATCCACCCTGTACCCTGCGGCAGCCCGATGGAAGAGTTTGGGATTGGCTGCTGCCTGGACACCGTTAACTTCAAAAATGGTTCAAATGGCTCTGAGCACTATGGGACTTTTCTCAGGTCATCAGTCCCCTAGAACTGAGAACTACTTATACCTAACTAACCTAAGGACATCACACACATCCATGCCCGAGGCAGGATTCGAACCTGCGACCGTAGCGGTCGCGCGGTTCCAGACTGTAGCGCCTAGAACTGCTCGGCCACTCCGGCCGACCACACCGTTAATTCCCATCACTTGTAGTGCCAGCGGTGAAGCAGAGATGAGGTGGTGTTTCACATGGTTACGGTGACGTCGGTTATTGTGCTTAAAAAAACGCTAAGTGTGGAAGGATATGAACACGTTTTACAATACTGTGTACTCCGTACAGCAGAGGAACCTTTTACAGACTATGGTTGTATCAGCTTTACGGTGCTCCCCTGTCATATTGCAGCATCTCAGAAGCTACGGCTTGTAGAAAATAACATCCCTGAAATGACCTGACATGACCTGGGAGGAGACCAGTCCTGAACGCAATGGAACACTTTTGGGATGACTTAGAACGTCGATTCCGTTCCACACCCCAGCGTCCAACATCGCTACCTTCTTTGGTTTGGAGTGTTGAGAAAGAATCGACTGTCATTCGCCGCACAAACATTCAGACGTCTCATTCAAAATGTCCGCAGCGGTGTTCAAGCCATCATAAAGTTGAAGGGTTGACACACCCTACATGTATCTTCGCTAATAGACTTCGGATACTTTTCATCAGACAGTTCACATTCTATACATAAGGAAACGTAATGCAGCGCGTCTGTTATTCAGAAATCGCTTTTGAAAGATGTTAGTGTTTGAGTGAAGATCGTGTTACCCCTCGTGAAGGAAGCATAAACATCTTCCAGCACGTTCCGCACCAGTGTGTAGTAAGCAGTCTCCTTTGTAGGCTCATCGAATTTCCGCAGTATCCTGCCAACGAGTCCAAGTCAGCAGCCTTCGTTATCTATGACTGAGCCTACGTAATCGAGCCATTTAACATCCCCATAAATTATTACTCCAAGTATTTGCATGAGTTGACTCATTTCAGTTGGACCTCACTGATTTTGTACTGATAGCGTAATGCGTCTTTGAGAATTTTGAAATGCACAGTTTTACATTTCCGAACGTTAAAATCGAGTTGGCTGTCGTTGTACCACTTTGAAATATTACCAATATCTGACGGGACATTTACCCAGCTTTTTTTCGGATAGCCCTTCTTATAAATAACTGCGTCATCTGCGAAAAGTCTGACGTTACTTTCAGCCCATTAATGTACAATATGGACAGATAGAGCCTCAGAACTCGTTCTTGGTGCACTCCTGAACTCAGGCCTGCGTTTGTCGGTGGCTCCCCATCGAAGAAACTATGCTGCGTCCTCCTTACCAAGAAACCCTCAACTCAGTCATAAGCTGCGTTTCACACTCCATATGACACCACTTGACGTTTATATGCAAGTGAAATACAAGGTAACATGTATGCATTTGCTAAAACGTATTACTTGCGGCTGCACCAGATTTTAGTAAATTGCATCGAAACTACAATACTGGCCATTAAAATTGCTACACCACGAAGATGACGTGCCACAGACGCGAAATTTAACCGACAGGAAGAAGATGCTGTGATATGCAAATGATTAGCTTTTCAGAGCATTCACACAAGGTTGGCACCTGTGCGAAACCTACAACGTGCTGACATGGGGAAAGTTTCCAACCGATTTCTCATACACAAACAGCAGATGACCGGCGTTGCCTGGTGAAACGTTGTTGTGATGCCTCGTGTAAGGAGAAGAAATGCGTACCGTCACGTTTCCGACTTTGATAAAGGTTGGATTGTAGCCCATCGCGATTGCGGTTTATCGTATCGCGACATTGCTGCTCGCGTTGGTCGAGATCCAATGACTGTCTGCAGAATATGGAATCGGAGGGTTCAGGAGTGTAATACGGAACGCCGTGCTGGATCCCAACGGCCTCGTATCACTAGCAGTCAAGATGACAGCCATCTTATCCGCATGGCCGTAACGGATGGTGCAGCCACGTCTCGATCCCTGAGTCAACAGATGGGGGCGTTTGCAAGACAACAACCATCTGCACGAACAGTTCGACGACGTTTGCAGCAGCATGGACTATCAGCTCGGAGACCATGGCTGCGGTTACCCTTGACGCTGCATCACAGACAGGAGCGCCTGCGATGGTGTACTCAGCGACGAACCTGGGTGTACGAATGGCAATCCAGGTTCTGTTTACAGCATCATGATGGTCGATCCGTGTTTGGCGACATAGGGGTGAATGCACATTGGAAGCGTGTATTCGTCATCGCCATACTGGCATATCACCCAGCGTGATGGTACGGGGTGCCATTCGTTACACGTCTCGGTCACCTCTTGTTCGCATTGACGGCACTTTGAACAGTGGACGTTACATTTTAGATGTCTTACGACCCGTGGCTCTACACTTCATTTGATCCCTGTGAAACCCTACATTTCAGCAGGATAATGCACGAACGTATGTTGCAGCTTCTGTACGGGCCTTTCTGGATACAGAAAATGTTCGACTGTTGACCTGGCCAGCACATTTTCCAGGTCTCTCACCAATTGAAAACGTCTGGTCAATGGTGGCCGAGCAACAGGCTCGTCACAATAGGCCAGTCACTACTCTTTATGAACTGTGGTATCGTGTTGAAGCTGCATGGGCAGCTGTACCTGTACACGCCGTCCAAGATCTCTTTGACTCAATGCCCAGGCGTATCAATGCCGTTATTACGGCCAGAGGTGATTGTACTTGGTGCTGATTTCTCAGGATCTATGCACCCAAATTGCGTCAAAATGTAATCACATGTCAGTTCTAGTAGAATATATTTGTCCAATGAATACCCGTTTATCATCTGCATTTCTTCTTGGTGTAGCGATTTTAATGGCCAATAGTGTAGTTGTTTCATCGTGTCAGTTTCGGTCTGATAAAAGAGGAACTGAATAAATTAACTATCAGTCTCCCGCTTATGAAAATACCACCTTTTTAATTGAAGTACCTACATACTATTTCATTTGCTCCTCCATGTGCCTTTTTTATACCCTCATCTCCAACCACCCCGTCTCTCTCTGTGGAACGCGTTTAGTCCAATTTCGGCCGGAACAAATGATTTGGCAGAAGAGTTGTACAAATATGAGAACGTCAGTTTCATCAGAAAGAGCGATGTTTACCTGCTACTTTGCCTGCCCTACTAACTACGGAAGCTCTGGTAATGCTGAGCAGGTTTACAGCACGTGAGGTGGAGAGCGCGTCGCTTGCTTCCCACAGAGCCGCTCTGCTCGCGGCGCTTGCCTCCCTTTTTCGCGTCGCGCCGGCTCGCGCAATTGTTTAGCGAGCGCCAGCCAAATATTTTAAAAGTTGTCCATAAACCTTGTACAGTTAACTGCGGCTAAGCGGATAGCGCGCCTTTGTTTGTTTGTTCAGGGCGGAGCAATCAGGTGCGATTAGTGCGTTTCTGCGTAATTGCGCGCCAGCCGCGGCGCCATCGCAGCCGCCGGGCCGTATACTGCGCAGTGTATAGCGGCTCTGCTTCTGCTCAGGACAGCAGCAACGCACACTACGGTTGCTCCGACACTTCTCTGTCAGCCTTTGATGGCGTTTTATAATCATTTCTATCTGTTACTCACACATTCATTTGTGTATTTATTCCTTTTCCCGGTAATTTTTTACATGTGTCGGAAAGCAGAGCGGATCGCAAGTTTGCAGAATAAAGTACAGATTAAGTGAGAGAGATTTGCTATAAAATAGTGTTGTCGTAGTACCCTACCTGCTCGTATAGTCTAATGTGCTGCAGTGCAGGAGCTTTCGAAACAGGGAGGTTAGCTAGACGCGGATAAAATCCTCGAAGCAGATTAAAGGGGCTGGTCCGATACACTGGCTAGTCCGAGTGTGACTTTAAGACGGCTTTCCCCGTTCCTTTAGGCGAACGTGGGGCTGTTTCCGAATGTACGTCTTAGAAAACACGACACACGCTGAATAAACTTTATACCATTTGAGACAGAAGGCCCACTCGATTTCCCTCCCTTAGGTTACCTTGAAGATTGTGCCATCAGGGAGTGTAGCCGGCCTCAAAGTTGAAATAAATTTTTAAATCACGAAAACAGTGGACTCTGTGCAGCGGGATAAAAGCTAAGAAAAAGAGTGTTGTGATAGTAACCTGTGGTCGGTTTCCGTTTGAGATAAAATGTTATACCATGGCTCATTACCTCGACTGACTGTACCTCTGTGGTTCATTGAGGTGAGCGGATGACGCTCAGTTACCAGATGAAAGTAATCTGGCTGTTCACCGGTAAGAGTAATGGTTCAAATGGCTCTGAGCACTATGGGACTCAACTGCTGTGGTCATAAGTCCCCTAGAACTTAGAACTACTTAAACCTAGCTAACCTAAGGACATCACACTCATCCCTGCCCGAGGCAGGAGTCGAAGGTAAGAGTAACCACTTACATTAATAAAAATATTGCCTACAGACATGCTCTCTGTCAAGAGCATCAGTTTGATCCCAAGCAGGGTAGCGATACTGGGTTTCATAAATTAGTTATACAAAAGTAACCTTTCATTGTGGAAGAGTAAGTAACTTACAGAAACGTTTGATACAGCACTGCACGCAATAAATCTTGAAATTTTATTTACAAATGTTCATTGTGACTGCCTATTCCTACACGACAAATCTCCCACCTGTCCTGTACATGCTGAATTACGTTACGTGGTTTCTGCTCACCCGATATCCGCACACTATGCCTATTCACTTTACGGCAGGTATGGAAGGTGGCTTCGTCACTGAACACAGTTTTTGTTAAGAAAATAATCTTCGTCAGCATCTTGTTAAACATTTCTACACAAAACTCAGTTGGTTCTTGTTTGTCACTTTCTCTTAAAGATTGCAACAGATCCAATTGTAGGATTTGAATGACAGGCATTGCCGTAATACCTTCAACGCTGTAACACTAGGCGTATTGAATTCTAAGCTGGCACGTCCCGTAGATTTAGCCAGACTACGAATGTAGGACTACCTAAGTAGTTCAATTCCTGTGTCAGAGACTACCGGCCGACCCTGACCCGGCGTCCCGTGTCAGAGACCACTTTCGGTGAAACGATTGTGCCAATCAATAACAGTATGTCTTTGACACGGTGGCTTGCGAAATTTAGTCCTGAATTGTCTCTCAACTGTGGATTCGTGGAAGTGTGAACAACGCTGTGCACTCTGTGCACCGCTACACGACCTTCACGATGACTGTCGGAGTTACTCATTCACACACGCCACCCAGTGGAACGTCGAGGGCGAACAGTATTAGGTGGGAATAGACCTTGACGGTACACTGCATTTAGTACCGTATAAAACATTTTCGTAACTTATTTACCCTCTTCACAATTAAAGGTTGCTTTTGGGTAAATAATTTATAATCTCTCTGTATTTTGATTGTCGATCGATTCAACAGCTTGTAATGTTGTTGCTTTAATTTGTTCTGAAAGCGGTGCTGATGTTCAAGACCACAAAAGTGGGTTAAAAGCTGTGAGCTGTCTGGGGAAGTTAACCTTGCACTACTGCGCAACTCTTTCACCAGGTATCCAGTCTAGCTTACCAAATTACCAACCAGACTAACATTAATTATAATCTTTTAATAGTCATACGACAACCGGTGATATATCTATAAAAAAGAGAATTTAAATAAAAAGAAATAAATCAGTTTATATTTGGAAATTTATTTTAACATTGATCATTGAAATTTCAGCACATTAAACTTGATTCATAACTAAACTGGTGCCTTATTTAGGGTTGTGAAAATGTGAGATTGTAATCTTACAGAACAGATCAAATATGGAGCCAGGATTGGGAGACTGCATACAACACTGCATTCATAAAATAACACACGAAGAACGTTGACACATATGCAAGAGGAAATTAACCACAACCAACCGATTCAATTTTCACCCAAAGAAGTTACATTCGTAGCGCAATCCCGTCCGTCATGAAATTACCACACACCGGTATACTAAATTCATACTAACTCTCTGTGAAATCTTCCCGAAAAGAATAGCTGAGGGCTACTTTGATGCTTACGCCACATGCTTCACGTGGTCAACTTGGTTTACACAAAGAGTGTAACTCCACAATAATTTTAATAATTAAAATAAATTAGATCGAAACGCAATTTACAAAAGAAAAACCTCGAACTGGTTACTAACGTCCTACTATTAACCTGATGGGTCAAACAATTGTATAAGCACATGGAACTGGTCTCACAAAGTACAACCGACGTGGGTTGAACATAAAGAAAAGTTGCTATATTGAAAAATATTGTCAAGACGAGACGTAATAATCTCACGCACATTCGGATTTAAGATTGATGATCTTAGTTAGAGTTACTGATCAACACGTGGTTCCACTTTACTCACAAAGTAGTGACAAAGCAACTACTGGAAGATATTCTGAACTGTACAATCGAATCACACTGCGTTGCAATTTAAGATAACATTATATATTTTAGAGCTAAACCTGAAATAAAGGTGATTAAATTTTCAGTTAGGCTGAACTTAAGAAATCCATTGTCCTACGGACTTAGCAGACACACGCTTAGCCGGAGATCTTATCACTTCAGACGCTCTCCACGGACAGACTGACCTGCTGGGCTCCTACCGAGCGTGCTTCACAAATACAAACGGAAGTGGCCAGAGAGGCAGCTTCCTATACCAACATGACAAGGGATGGACAGGACCATACTAAGAACAGAAACCTCATTGCTTCTAGAAAGCGTAGCTACCTGTTCCGACGTTGGTGCTACTGTTCTCTAGCAGACAGACTTGTCTGCTACCATCAAGCATGCAACTAGAAATACATTTGCTCGTTCATTCTTTCACACAGAAGGGAAGGGGGATGACAGTATCTTATCATATACACTATATAAAAGAAAGCGGATGTAGGTTCCGTATGAGACTGTGTGACATGAATTACATATAAACTGTGTTTTAATGTGTGACAGATCGTTCTTGTTTATGTGTAAAAGTAACACGTTTCACTGCTCAGTCTCCTCCCAGATAGTCAGAAACACCACAGTTAATTTAGAAGAGGAATTTGTGCCTTAAATGACAACAGATTTAAGAAATTAACATGAAAGGAATCCAACAGAGACCTTTCAAGCTACAAGATGACTGGAAATAACAACATAATATACAGCATGGGCTGTTCATGAAAACGAATTTGTGAACCTGGGAGGTCTGGTTCAAATGGTTCAAATGGCTCTGAGCACTATGGGACTTAACATCTGTGGTCATCAGTCCCCTAGAACTTAGAACTACTTAAACCTAACTAACCTAAGGACATCACACACATCCATGCCCGAGGCAGGATTCGAACCTGCGACCGGAGCGGTCACGCGGTGCCAGACTGAAGCGCCTTTAACCGCACGGCCACACCAGCCGGCGGAGGTCTGGTAGATATTCCGTACGGTCTTTATAGTTTTCGTATGAAATAATCTGTGAGTAGTACCACACACAGAATTCCCTTGATCGCAGGAGAAATTAGGGCAGAACTTGGGCCAAGGTCTTGTACTATGCACAGAGAGTGTACCTGCATACTGCAACGCTAATTTCGGCGCTGTCTTGGTGGTGCGGACTTCTGAACCAGGCCGGCTCAGGTGATGCAAGAATTCCAGCAAGTGCGTATGGCATCCTAACGAATCATCATTAGTTCAAGCATTACGGGAAGTATTGCAAAAATTATTAACTGAAAATAAAATGTAAGAGCGTATTGGTAATAAAATTTTGTATAGAGTAACTTTTTCATAATACTCATTCCAAGATAGCAAACATGGCCAAAAAAGTTGCAAAAAATGATTTTTGTCAAATAATTAAAAAACTATAGCTGCGATCGATAAAAGTCGCATGGCTTGAAAAGATCTTTCGATTACTATTTTGTACGCATCGATTGCTCAGTTACGTTTTGAGATATATCAAAATATCGTTAATAACCTGGTTCTCTATCAACATTTATGTTCTAACACTTGCTTTGTACTGAAACTATAGAGGCCATGGTAAGTAAAAGAAAGTCCTTGTTTGAAAAACTAAGAAAATATTAATTATTCTTCGATATATAACGATTTTTTGAAAACAAACCTACAACCATCCCAAACCAGTTATCAAGAGCGCCTTTTTACAAAAATTTTCGATCGGGCCTATAGTTTTTCACTCGTTTCAGAAAGACCGTTTTTTATACATTTGCGGACTTTTTTAGTCATGTTTGACATCTTGTATTGAGCCTCATGAAAAACGGATTCTGTTTAAAGTCTGATTTGCCGGCCGCGGCGGCCGTGCGGTTCTAGGCGCTCCAGTCCGGAGCCGCGCTGCTGCTACGGTCGCAGTTTCGAATCCTGCCTCGGGCATGGATGTGTGTGATGTCCTTAGGTTAGTTAGGTTTAAGTAGTTCTAAGTTCTAGGGGACTGATGACCACAGCAGTTGAGTCCCATAGTGCTCAGAGCCATTTGAACCATCTGATTTCCTATACGCACTTATCTTTTTGTTATAAGGTAATAATTTTTGCAAATTTAATATTCGGCCGTCTCAGAACGTTTGGACTACCTGCAAACAGAAACGAACAATAAATATCGTGCGTTTGAAAATGCTTCCATAACATTTCAAGCAGTGGCTGGTCTTTCAAAATAACGGTCGTTACAACACTCTGCTCCCTTATACTGGCCATCGAGAAGTGGTCTCTTGTTCGAGCACGGCTGTTGGCCTTTTTGCCGTTTGGCTCCAGAGAGTCTCTTGTACCCAGCTCGTCCCATGTCACCAGCCTAACCGTTCTCTCTATGCTCGCTCTTCCCCCCACAAAAAGAAAAACGTCTTCCCCAATACTCATCGCCACATATATTTGTAAACTCGATGGCCAAAATTCAGTGGAAGGTTTGTCCCATTTGTTAGTGTTCCGTGTACTACTCCGAAACGTCGCAGCTAGATGCGGTCTATGGCGAGTGTAGACACGACATATGAGCAGGTTGTTCAGGCAGGTGAATGGTGAACGCGGCTGGACGTCACGAGTTAACTTACTTTGCATGAGGGCTGATATTCGGTACACCAGAGCTTAATAGCAAAATCACAAACCGCACCTATTGACATCTCCGACCACTATGCCCACCACAGTTACATTAATTTCGATCGCCAGGCTATACCGTGGGGGAGGATACAGGAAGCTCAATGTAAATCTTCTCATCAGTCAGTAACTTGATGAAATGATTCAGCGGCAATGGCAGCAGATTCTTCGGGGCAAAGATAGACACTTCAGCAGTCTGGAATGGCGGCTCTACTACGCAAAACCACAGTTGCCACTTATATTATCAACTATATAAGACAAAAATACTTCTGTCAGTAACATATTGTAGGATTTATTATCAGTGGCTTCGAGAATTGTATCAGGATGGAAATAGCCTTAACGCTGACACTTACTCAAAAAATAAAAAATACGAAAAAAAATTACGAATATTGGACAACACCACCTAGAAGGTGTACTTACATCCAAACCGAAAGACACGACCAAAGATGAAATTCCGTCAATGTATCACATTTTACGATCGGTGGACGGCACAACGCCAAGATGTTCGGCAGTGTCTACCACAAATACGGACAACACTTACATACACCACACGAGCGCACACGCACCTTTACTAACAAGCAAATACCAATGCACAACTAAGCAGCAAAATACTGCAGGAAGTAGAAAACAACCCCAAGCCGGAAAACAGAGCCATTCTTGAAGAACCCTTCCCGGACGAAGAAATCAAACTAGCGGCTTCTGAGGCACAGAAAGAAATATCACCGGGTCCTGGTAGTACTTCTGCTAAATTTTACCAATATTTTTGGTACATTATCGGAGCATGAGGCCTACCACAATTTTCAGTGCGGACTTCAAAGTAAAACGCGACGAGACGTCAAGCTAAAGGTGGAATCTGATTTCGGTAAAAGCCTCTGAATGTATCAGCACTGCGACATACCTGAGCGAAGCGTTATAACTGCATCTTGTTCATTCAGACATGTCATTTTCACAGCTGCAGAAAGTAATACCGAAGGTGGCTTACTATTCAGCGAATTTGAAAAAAAGTCGTTCGCAACGGACACTCCAGAAAATGGATTAGGAAATTTCCTCGATCGACATGGATTGTCATCCAGAGAGACGTACACAACGATCACCTCAGATAAATTCCAGGCCAATGAAAAACTCCACAAAATACGCCTTAGAAAGACTGACGACCGCATTATACTTGTATGTAGAAATGTTGATCCAGTAATCCACAGATTTACTTCTTGGCGCGCAGGTGATAAGGGGAATTTCCTTCGTCAGAAATTGACAGTGATCGACAGGACAACTCATGCAAATGCAGACATAACTGAATTGATTCGACTGGAAAATCTGAGATACCCAAGAACAAAGAAAACTGAAATTTGGATGTAATCTTGATCGCATACTGTATACATACTTGTATATAACCATAACCGAGCAGCAACGTACTACGACTGTTGAAAACGAACACTGGAAAATCACGACATACGCCAAATATACGAAAAGGTTTGGCAACGTGCTAAAAATAGTGACCATGCCATAAACACAGGAAGGAGAAGGAGAAAAAAGGAAAAAAACTGTCAACTGTTGGCAATGACAATGCTGTAACTCGAGCCTATAAAAGAAAGAAATGCTAATTATTCTGAAACTATTTAATACGCCGAACAACAAAGATATTTTTTGTGTCCTACTTGGTGTGAATATGTCTGTATTATGCTGATAAATTGTGTAGTTATTATCGATAATTTCTGAAAAAAAACTTCGGCCGTATCACATGTTTGCAGCCATTCAATAATCACTCGCAGAGATTCCTTGCTCAGCCGCAATTAAAGCCCTTTGGGTAGGATGGAACAGCTTTCATCTTCAATTGCCACTAAAGCTTTCATTTATTTATTCTAATCTGTTTCACGGCTTCTCAGTGAAGGGAGTCGTTGTTTACAGTTAAAGTAGGTAACTCCAGACGGCGGGAGGATCACAGGAGCAAAGGTCTCATTACTTACGGGCTCCGTGGCAGCCGAGCCTTGGGACTTAGTGTCGAAGCTCGGTGTAATTTGTGAGTTGTGGCCTCATAGCAGATTTATACATCGCGAGGATTAGGAACGCCGCGCCGTACATCTCGCCGAGGTCGCGTCTTCCCTCTCCCCTGCTGTGAGTGTGGCCGCCTGTGGGTGGCTCAGTTATGGATGCTACTACTCATCTCCGTGTTTACCCTTAGGTGACGAAATTCATGAGCTACCGATACGCACATGCTCAAATGACGGTAATATCGCGTATGCAAGGTATAAAAAGGCAGTGCATCGGCGGAGCTGTCAGTAGTACTCAGGTGTTTCATGTGAAAAGGTTTCCGACATGATTATGGCCGTACTACTGGAATTAACAGGCTTTGAACGCCGAATGGTAATTGGAGCTAGAAGCGTGGGACATTCCATTTGGAAAACACTAGAAAATTCAATATTCCAAAACCCACAGTGTCAAGAGTATGACAGAACACCAAATCTTAGGCAATGCCACTCACCGCGGGCAAAGCAGTGGCCGGCGGCCTTCACTTAACGATCGAGAGCAGCGGAATTTGCGTACAGATTTCAGTGCTAACAGAGAGAAACACTGCGTGAAATAGCCGCAGAAATCAATGTGGGTCAGGAACGTATCGGTTGGCACAATTAATGAAATATTCCGGGCTATTAGGCCGCGGTGGAAGGGATTTCATTATAAAACCCTACGTTTCGTCCGCTATGGGGAGCCTCTTAAGCCCGGTTATAGCGAACTTCTTTATGGAAAAATTCCAGCAGCAGGCATTGAAAACTGCGAACAAGAAACCGAATATTTGGTTCCGGGATGTGGATGATACGTTTGTTTTGTGGCTGCATGGCAGGGGGAACTGGATCGTTTTCACAACACTCATGTTAACGGGGTCACTCCGAAGATTCAGTTTACCAAGAAGGAGGAGGCAGGCGGAAGATTAAATTTCGTCGACGTGCTAGTTTTCAAGAAAGAAGAAGGTAGCTTAGGCCGCACAATTTACCGAAAACCCACGCACACAGACCGTTACCTATACCGGGATTCGAACCACCAACCACACCAAAAGCGAGACATCATAAACACATTGGCGGATAGAGCAAGGAAAATCTGTGAACCAAAGCTGCTTCAAGCAGAATTAAAATATCTCACCAATGCATTGCTCAAGAATGGCTGCTATTCGTTCGCTGAGATGAAATGAAATGAGCGTTAAGACCACCACTTATAAATCATACTGATTCTCAAGCGCTGGTGAAATCGAAAGTTTTCCTGCCATTCATTAAGGACGTGACTGGCTGCAAACGAATAATCTTGAAACAGCGGGACATCGCGGTAATTTACACACCCACATGGAAGATACAAGACCGCTTAAAATCGGCCAAGGATGCTCGCGAACCCCTGGAAAAAGCAGGAATTTATAGGTTTCGGTGTAATTGCAGGGAGCTTTACGAGGGTACAACAAAAAGAACTGTTAAAAATCGACTCGAAGAGCACAAAGGCAATTGCAGAGGAGGGGAGGTTGACAGAACAGCTGTTGCGGAACGTGCTGTACAGCCAGGAGACCACGACAGTCATTTTGATAGGACTCAAGTATTGCCAGCCAAAAGCGGATACTACGAAAGGCTATACAAAGAGGCCTCAGAGATTGCGAAACACCCCAGGAATTTCACTAGAAAGGAGGAGGGCATGAAACTGAATGGTACTTCGATTCCGGTCGGAAGAAGATGTGCACCAGTCTACCATCCCACCATAGGATGACAGTAACAGCGGACGACGGCAGCCGGCAACGGCCATTTGCGCTTGTGTATTCAAAGCATGTGACGTCATGCCACTGCGCGGGAGCTCGTGGAAGCGGAATTTTGCTGTAGTCAGTAGTGGGCCAGGATATGAATCGGACATTCAACAAAGCTACGATCCCCCTTGAAAATGTACTCCGCAGGTGGGGGCGAAACGTCGGCTTTTAAAGCGAAATCCCTTCGACCACAGCATAATAGCCCGAATGTTTTATTAATTGTGACAATTTGGCAGTGAAAGTTTACATTTTACATATCGGTTGTACTCTAGATGACTGGAAAACTGTGGCCTTGTCAGATGAGTCTAGATTTCAATTGGTAAGAGCTGATGATGGAGTTCGAGTGTCCCACAGACCTCACGAAGCCCTGGACTCAGGTTGTCAACAAGGCACTCTGCAAGCTGGTGTCGGCTCCACAATGGTGTAAGCTGTGCTTGGATTCTCTTGTCCAACTGAACTCATCATTGGCTGGAAGTGGTTATGTTCGACTATTAGTCCACTTGCAGCCATTCGTGGACTTCATGTTCCTCAACATTGATGAAATTTTTGTGGATGACAATGCACTATGTCACAGGGACACAATTGTTTGCTACAGGTTTGAAGCACATTCTGTACAGTTCGAGTGAACGATTTGGCCATCCAGATCGCTGGACATGAATTCCATCAAACATTTATGGGAATTAATCGAGAGGTCAGCTCGTAAACAAAATCCTGAACAGGCGAACCTTTCGCAATGATGGACAGCTATAGAGGCAGCAAGGCTCAATATTTCTGCGGGGGACTTCGAACGACTTTTTGAGTCATGCTACGTCGCGCTTCTGCACTACGCCGAGCAAAAGGAGGCCCAACACGACGTTCGGAGGTAGGCCTATCCCACGACTTTTGTCACCGCATTGTACAATGTCGTCCGTAAGCCTGCACTCTCCTCGCCAAGACGTTGGCCGATGCTATAGGTTTCTTGAGATACCAACATTTTACAAATTCTGAGATATTAAACATTACCTGACTATCTGGGAGGAGACTGAGTAGTGGAACGTGTTACTTTTACACATAAACAAGAACGATCTGTCACACTACTACACTTTAAAACACAGTTTATATGTAATTCATGTCACACAGTCTCATACGGAACCTACATCCACTTTCTTTTATATACTGTATATGACAAGATACTGTCATCCCCCTTCCGTTCTGTGTGAGAGAATGAATGAGCAAATGTATTTCTAGTTGCATGCTTGAGGGTAGCAGACAAGCCTGTCTGCTAGAGAACAGTAGCACCAACGTCGGAACAGGTAGCTACGCTTTCTAGAAGCAGAGAGGTTTCTATTCTTAGTATGGTCCTGTCTGTCCCTTCTCATGTTGGTATAGGAAGCTGCCTCTCTGGTTACTTCCGACTGTATCTGTTAGCATGCTCGGTAGGAGCCCAGCAGGTCAGTCTGTCCGCGGCGAGCGTCTGAAGTGGTAAGATCTCCGGCTAAGCGCGTGTCTGCTAAGTCCGTAGGACAATGGATTTCTTAAGTTCAGCCTAACTGAAAATTTAATCACCTTTATTTCAGGTTTAGCTCTAAAATATCTAATGTTATCTTAAATTGCAACGCAGTGTATTTCGAGTGTGAAGTTCAGAATATCTTCCATTAGTTGCTTTGTCACTACTTTGTGAGTAAAGTGGAACCATGTGTTGATCAGTAACTCCAACTAAGATCATCAATCTTAAATCCGAATGTGCGTGAGATTATTACGTCTCGTCTTCACAATATTTTTCAATATAGCAACTGTTCTTTATGTTCAATCCACGTGGGGTGTACTTTGTGAGATCAGTACCACGTGCTCATACAATTGTTTGACCCATCAGGTTAATAGTAAGACGATAGTAACCAGTTCGAGGTTTTTCTTTTGTAAATTGCGTATCGATGTAATTTATTTTAATTATTGAAATTATTGTGGAGTTACACTCTTTGTGCAAACCAAGTCGACCACGTGAAGCATGTGGTGTAAGCATCAAAGTAGCCCTCAGCTATTATTTTCGGGAAGATTTCACAGAGAGTTAGTATGAATTTAGTATACCAGTGTGTGGTAATTTCATGACGGACAGGATTGCGCTACGAACGTAACTTCTTTGGGTGAAAATTGAATCGGTTGGTTGTGGTTAATTACCTCTTGCATATGTTTCAACGTTCTTCGTGTGTTATTTTATGAATGCAGTGTTGTATGTAGTCTCCCAATCTTGGCTCCCTATTTGATGTGTTCCGTAAGATTACAATCTCACATTTTCACAGTCCTAAATAAGGCACCAGTTTAGTTATGAATCAAGTTTAATATGCTCGAATTTCAATGATCAATGTTAAAATAAATTTCCAAATATAAACTGATTTATTTCTTTTTATTTAAATTCTCTTTTATATATATATATATATATATATATATATATATATATATATATATATATATATATATCACCGGTTGTTGTATGACGATTAAAAGATTATAATTAATGTTAGTCTGGTTGGGAATTTGGTAAGCTAGACTGGATACCTGGTGAAAAAGTTGCTCAGTAATGCAAAGTTAACTTCCCCAGACAGCTCACAGCTTTTAACCCACTTTTATGGTCTTGAATATCAGCACCGCTTGCACCTTAAATTAATGCAACAACATTACAAATGCATTAGTCTCAGTATCAAGGAATCCCTGTGATGTAAGTTGTGAATATTATAGAACCATCTGTTTAATAAGTCTTGGTTGCAAAACACTGACACAGATATTATTTCGAAAAAACTGGTAAAGGCGTCCTCGGCGAAGATCACGTTTGGTCCCGAAAAAATGTAGAAACGTGTGAGGCGGTAGTGACCCTACGACTCGTCTTAGAAGACAGACTGAGCGGAGAAACACCTAAGTTTATAGTTTTTGTAGATTTAGAGAAAGCTTTTTACAGTGTTGATGGGAATAAACCCTTTGAAATCCTGAACGTAGCAGGGATAATGTACAGGGAGCGAAAAGTTACCTACAGGCTTGAATAGAAACTAGACTGCGACTACAAGAGTCAAAGGCCATGAAAGGAAAGCAGAGATTCAGAAGGGAGTCAGACAGAGTTATAGCCTATCTTCGGGATTATTCAGTCAGCACATTCAGCAAGTAGTGAAAGAAACCAAACAGAAATTTGCAAAGGGAATCAAAGTTCAGGTAGAAAAAAATAAATACTCTGAGACTTGCAGATGACATTGCTATTGCGTCAGAGATAGTAAACGAGCTAGAGGATCAGCTAAACGTAATGGATAATGTCTTAAAAAGAGGTTATAAGATGAACATCATCAAAGTAAAACATGGGTAATGAAATGTAATCGAATTAAATTAGGCGATGCTGACGGAATATTATTACGAAATGGGATATCAGACGTAACAGATGAGGTTTTTTTTATTTGGGCAGCAAATTAACATACGATAAAGTGGAGAGGATATGAAATGAAGTCCGGTAACAGCAATAAACTCGTTTGTGAAAAAGAAAGATGCACACACATCAAAAAAGTTTTGCATCACCCCGGACCCCAGAACTCCTGAAGATAGACGTTGACTGTGGATATTGTATCACAGACACAGTCCTTTTGACTGTTCAGAGATGTCACTAAACCCGCCCAAAGATGTAAACAATCATGCATGAGCAGCGCCTATTAGACAGTGGTCCGGCAGCACATCAGTTCCAGTCATTTCATCAAGATGGAGGTACACGGCTCGTGTTGTCTGTAGTTCAACCATGTTTAGACGGTCAATACCGCGGTTCGACCGTGTCCGCATTGTCAGTTTGTGCCAGGAAGGGTTCTCAAAAAGGGAAGTGTCCAGGCGTCTCGGAGTGAACCAAAGCCACGATGTTCGGACATGGTGGAGATACAGAGAGACAGAACATGCCTCGCTCACGCCACTCAAGGGCTACTACTGCAGTGAATGACCGCTACCTAGGGATTACGGCTCTGAGGAACCGTGCCAGTAATGCCATCATGTTGAATAATGCTTTTCGTACAGCCACAGGAAGTCATGTTACGACTCAAACTGTGCGCAATAGGCTGCATGATGCGCAACTTAACTCCCGACGTCCATGGCGAGGTCCATCTTTGCAATCACGACATCATGCAGTGCAGTACAGATGGGCCAAAAAAAAAGCCGAATGGACTGCTCAGGATTGGCATCACATTCTCTTTACCGATGAGTGTCGCATATGCATTCAGCCAGTCAATCGTCGGAGACGTGTTTGGAGGCAACCCGGTCAGGCTGAACGCCTTATACACACTGTCCAGCGGGCGCAGCAAGGTGGAGGTTCCCTGCTGTTTTGGACTGGCATTATGTGGGGCCGCTGTAGGCCAATGGTGGTCATGAAAGGCGCCGTAACGGCTGTACGATACACGAATGCCATGCCTGCGATAGATTGAAAAGGGCTGTTTATGGACGACGTGACCCACCAATCACCCTCAGGGATCTACACAGAATCGCCGTTGAGAAGTGGGACAATCTGGACCAACAGTGATTTGATGAACTTGTGGATAGTATGCTACAACGAATACAGACATGCATCATTGCAAGAGGACGTGCTACTGGGTATTAGAGGTACCATTGTGTACAGCAATCTGGACCACCACCTCTGAAGGTCTCGCTGTATGGTAGTACAATATGCAATGTGCGGTTTCCATGAGCAATAAAAAGGGAGGAAATGATATTCATGTTTATCTCTAATCTAATTTTCTGTACAAGTTCCGGAACTCTCGGAACCGAGGTGATGCATAACTTTTTTTGATATGTTGTTTTACCATCTGATATAAACTTCAGTCTTAAAAAGACTTTTCTAAACGTATTAGACTGGAGTCTAGTCTTACATGGAAGTGAAACGTGGACGATAATGCCTATGTTTAGACTGAAAAATCGGTTAAATAATAAAAAGGTGATGAATCGAATCGGGAGAAAAGAAATTTATGGCACAACGTGACTAAAAGACACGTCTTGAGTCACCAATGAATAACGAATTTGATAACAAAGGGAAGTATTGTGGTGACTAAAATTGAAAAGGCAGACAAAAGTTTGATTCACAGTAAGTATGTTCAAATGAATGCAGTGTTCATGCAGACGTGAAGAGGCTTGCACAAGATAGACTAGCTTGGAATGCTGCAACGGACCAGTCTTCGGACAGTAGACCACAACAACAGGCGTAGTGACTTTCATTCGAAACGAAGACAGTAAAGTGGATAGAAAATTGATGAAATAAAATCCATCAACTTCCAAGACAGTAGATTATTTTATTAATCAATGTACATCTCGAACTACGGCTTCTTCTAGAGGGTTTTAATGGGCTATCGAAGCCCCTTCGTTGCTTCATCAACAGGACAGAACGCGTATTTGTGAAAGTTGATACTCTCTTGCGTTTTGGCATCTCAGTAAGTTTACTCTACAAACTTAAAGTTTTGCGTACAATGTTTTTTTAATCGAAAACAGTAAGTTTGCCGTGCAGATAAAGTGAGACAGAAACGTCATTTCGATGTCACATGCAAGAAAGCAGTAACATTCCCAAACGTATTTGTTTCTGCCCCGTTTACAGTGTAATGAAGGTCCTACGATGATCTTTAGAATGCCTAAAGATGAAGCCATGCTTCGAATCGTACATTAGCTAATAAAAATGTTTTTGTAATGATAGTAGACAGATATTACGATCAATTTTTATATTCTTAGCTATGTCTTTGTTTGTGTAGCCGTCTTTCGCGGGCACTGCTTACAACACACAGGTTAGAAAATTCGTAATATGCTGCCGAAACGCGTCCTGCTATAAGTTTCAGTAAAAAGTCATTGAAGAAGTGAAAATTGTTTCGTACATGCTTAACAGTATTCAGTTAATGCCAGGTGTATGTTGATGGTGTATTCTATAGCGTAATTCCAAAAGGATTTTACAACCTCATATAGATATAGAACTGTATTGGGACTACTAAAACATGTGGTTAACGAGCTATATTGTAGAAAAATATTTCAAGCTTCATTCACTTATTGTTGTAGTAGCGAATTCCACCACTAGGAACGTCAGAAAATTGGAAATCCTGTGGTTAAGAAGCCATCTTCTAGGAACCGTTTATTCAGTTATTGTTGTTGTACCGAATTCCGCCACTAGGAACGACAAAAAGTTTAAAACCAAAATGGCAGCAGTCACAGGACCTGACGTGGTCGTTGCGTCTTTTGGATGGAATAAACAAAGTCGGCAACACAAGGAACCTCGTAGTAGGCTTACAATTTACTCCTGACATCAGAATTTCATTCAAAACGGTTGTAGTGTTTGTCATAACAAGCAGTCCACGAGTATCAGAGGCTGACATAGATTGAGTGAGTGAGAGAGAAAGAGAGAGAGAGAGGGGGGGGGGGAGGGGGGGGAAGAGTTTTGTTCGCGGTGCCAGGAAATCAACGCTTCGTGCGTCGCGAGCGCTTGGAGTTCCTCAACCAACTGTCTGGAGAGTGTCAGGAAAATGACTGCACCTGAAAGCGTACAAACTGAAATCGCAGAAGTGATGCCAGATATTCTGAATAAAGTGTGGCAAGAAACTGACTTCACATGGGAAGTTTGTAGTGTGACAAATGGCAGTTACGTACAGACAAAGTTAAAGTGGAAGTTAAAGTGAAAGTGAATATGTGGGATGACACTCGTAGTGTCTTGCTAGAAGATTATTCAAATGGTTCAAATGGCTCCGAGCACTATGGGACTTATCTTCTAAGGTCATCAGTCCCCTAGAACTTAGAACTACTTAAAGCTAACTAACCTAAGGACATCACACACATCCATGCCCGAGGCAGGGTTCGAACCTGCGACCGTAGCGGTCGCGCAGTTCCAAACTGTATCGCCTAGAACCGCTCGGCCACCCCGGCCGGCGCTATAAGATGACATTCCACTACCTACATAAGCCTTGTCAATGAAATTCTGTATGTAAGTAAAGTTATAAACTCCTTTTAGAATCACGTTATATTGTCTTTTCAGCGAGAAGAGTAACTGTCTGGATACGAGAAACAGTTGAGAATCTTTGCGAAGTCCAGTATATGCAGCTGGCCTAGAGTCTGCGACTAAAAGTCATAAGTGTATGATTCTGTGTAGGCCTGAGAGGTATTTGCTCCTGTCGTGTTAACTCTTCAGAATGTTACTGGAAGAGCCAGTAGGCGCTTGCCCTGTGTAGATACGAGACCGCGCCGGTGACAAGTTAAGGCCTCGCCGTACCCCCCCATCGTCGCTAGTACCACCGAGCTGCGGTGGGCCCTGGGCCGGATGACGTCGCGACTCGGCGAGGCTAAGTTATCTTCGAACGTAGCTGGATCAGCTAACCTCCAGCCGTCACTGGAATGTCAGGCAGGAAGCTAGATATTGCTCCTGAAGGAGAGGCCCCAGTGGCCTCTGCCACCTCCTCTTATCATACGTCTAAAGGCTGCTTCTCAAAGTGCGGTACAGTCTGTGGCAGAGGGTACAGAAAGAGCCAGAGATTGTCGTCCTTTCTACTCCGTCCACTGATGACGCACAGAAAGAATAACTGACGGTAAGCGTCTCTATAAGCAAGACTTGTCACTATCATGCTAATTATACGAGTTGAAAGTGTGATGAACTATGGTATAAGGGTCATTCAATAAAAAAAATATTAAAAAACGGAAAACTTAAAGCATCTATTACGAGAATGGAACAACACTTATTTATTTTTCAACGTAATGCCCCTCAATTTCCATGCACTTACGCCAGCGCTGGGCAAGGTTCTCAGTTCCATGCGCAAAGACTTCTTGTTAGTCACTGTTGCCTGGGCTTCCTCATTATCAGCGAACCTTGAGCCACTAAGAGCATCTTTCAGTGGGTTGAAAATGTTTTAAACTGAAGGTGCCAGATACAGGAAATATGTGGGGGGGGGTTGAAAATGGGGGGGGGGGCATGCAGACGAACTTCAGTTCTTCCTTCACACATTCATGCGCTTTTATTTCATATCCGATGTCAACTGTTTTGGAACCCAACACGCACACTCTTTCTTAGACGTCAGTTCTTGAACAACTTGGTGGTCTGATTCGAGACTGATGTTCATCGTTGCTGCAACATTACTCACAGTTATACGCTTGTTTTCCCGTGTCAACTCACGAAGTCTAGCAATGTTGTTCGTCATTACTGCACAGACAGAGCGTCAGGGACGCGGCGAATCTTCAACTGTTATTACTCCCCGTTTGAACTTAAAACTACCCACTCGTACACTTTTGTTCGATTCAGACAACTTTCACCATATTGCACCGCCATCCGTCGGGGACTTTCGATTGGTATGAACGCTTTAGCTAACAGAAATCTAATGACACTCCGCTTCTCCACACAAGCGCAAATCTCCAGGAGTGCCGACATCTTGTTTCACTGATCCCCAGCATCCCGTTCGCGAGACAGGTGAATCAGCCGGATCTGATGCTACTTCTAGGCCACCATCTAAAATTATAGAAGAAGCACAAACTTTGTAGAAGTTCATTACTTTCATACAGCTTTTCGGGTTATTTATTGAATGGAGATTATTATGTTATCTCTCTTGACTCTTCGTGGAAACCTCTTCCGCCGTTCAAGAAGTCTGATTCTCCATGGCGCATAACGTGGATTGCTGAGCCTTTCTGTGCGTTTTCCGAATAACTTCAGAAATCTTTGGCGAAATGCCCACTTCTCATTTGACTTTCTCTCTCCTTTCCGCTCCTTAAACCTGATACAGGTCATAGTTCAAGAAAATGAGCTTTTTGTAAGAAACCTCCTCCGTGTATAAAACACCACTCTCTATGTTTCTCATTCTGTCATCAGCTTTGCCGCAGCTAGATTCGCAATACTGATTCATCTCTTCAGACCGAAAGCTTTAGATATTAGAGGACTGAAGTCCAGTGATTGGCTTCTGCTGAAGACGTGTTTGCACTTCTCTCTGTTCACTTGCATCTCTTCTTCCATCATTTTAAAGTTTTTTTCCAAAGATTGGTTCTCCTTTATTGTCCCTTTGAGGATGACGTCCTGAACTGAATGGCTCTGAGCACTATGGGACTTAACATCTGAGGTCATCAGCCCCCTAGAACTTAGATCTACTTGAACCTAACTAACCTAAGGACATCACACACATCCGTTCCCGAGGCAGTATTCGAACCTGCGACCGTAGCGGTCACGCGGTTCCAGACTGAAGTGCCTAGAACCACACGGCCACACAGGCCGGCGCGTCCTGAACTACAAGGAAGTCCTCAATGTACTCACATACTTCATCTGGCATCCCGTACCATCCAACAGTGCGGACCTGTATCGGAAGCTTTCTGTAATCAAGGAACAAGACAGCACCCTGGTCTCCGGCATCTACAGCTCTCTTGATCTCGTCAACGAAAAAGCGAGTTTACCTCTGATCAAAAGGTACTTACTGAGTCGAAGCTGAACCGTAAAGGCCGGCCGGTGTGGCCAAGCAGTTCTAGGCGCTTCAGTCTGGAACCACGCGACCGCTACGGTCGCAGGTTCGAATCCTGCCTCGGGCATGGATGTGTGTGATGTCCTTAGGTTAGTTAAGTTTAAGTACACTACTGGCCATTAAAATTGCTACACTACGAAGATGACGTGCTACAGATGCGGAATTTAACCGACAGGAAGAAGGTGCTGTGATATGCAAATGATTAGCTTTTCAGAGCATTCACGCAAGGTTGGCGTCGGTGGCGACACCTGCAACGTGCTGACATGAGGAAAGTTTCCAACCGATTTCTCATACAGAAACAGCAGTTGACCGGCGTTGCAAGGTGAAACGTTGTTGTGATGCCTCGTGTAATGAGGAGAAATGCGTACCATCACGTTTCCGTTTTGATAAAGGTCGGATTGTAGCCTATCGCGATTGCGGTTTATCGTATCGTGACATTGCTGCTCGCCTTAGTCGAGATCCAATGACTGTTAGTAGAATATGAAATCGCTGGGTTCAGGAGGGTAATACGGAACGCCGTGCTGGATCCCAACACCCTCGTATCACTAGCAGTCGAGATGACAGGCATCTCATCCGCGTGGCTGTAACGGATTGTGCAGCCACGTCTCGATCCCTGAGTCAACAGATGGCGACGTTTGCAAGACAACAACCATCTACACGAACAGTTCGACGATGTTTGCAGCAGCATGGACAATCAGCTCGGAAACCATGGCTGCGGTTACCCTTGACGCTGCATCACAGACAGGAGCGCCTGCGATGGTGTACTCAACGACGAAACTTGGTGCACGAATGGCAAAACGTCATTTTTTCGGATGAATCCAGGTTCTGTTTACAGCATCATGAAGGTCGCATCCGTGTTTGGCGACATCGCGGTGAACTCGCGTTGGAAGCGTGTATTCGTCATAGCCATATTGGCGTATCACCCGGCGTGATGGTATGGGGTGCCATTGGTTACACGTCTCGGTCACCTCTTGTTTGCATTTACGGCACTTTGAACAGTGGACATTAAATTTCAGATGTGTTACGAGCTGTGGCTCTACCCTTCATTCGATCCCTGCAAAACCCTACATTTCAGCAGGGTAATGCACGGCCGCATGTTGCAGGTCCTGTACGGGCCTTTCTGGATATAGAAAATGTTGGACTGCTGCCCTGGCCAGCACATTCTCCAGATCTCTCACCAAATGAAACGTCTGGCCAATGGTGGCCGAGCAACTGGCTCGTCACAATACGCCAGTCACTACTCTTGATGAACTGTGGTATCGTGTTGAAGCTGCATGGGCAGCTGTACCTGTACACGCCATCCAAGCTCTGTTTGACTCAATGCCCAGGCGTATAAAGGCCGTTATTACGGTCAGAGGTTGTTGTTCTGGGTACTGATTTCTCAGGATCTATGCACCCAAATTGCGTGAAAATGTAATCACATGTAAGTTCTAGTATAATATATTTGTCCAATGAACTCCCGTTTATCATCTACATTTCTTCTTGGTGTAGCAATTTTAATAGCCAATAGTGTAGTTCTAGGTTCTAGGGGACTGATGACCTCAGATGATAAGTCCCACAGTGCTGAGAGCCATTTGAACCATTTTGATCCTTAAAGAGTTGTTGCTCCTGCTGCACGTCCGAGAAATTACAGAATCTGGACAAAGCATTTTAGAAATCAAAAGAAATTGGTTTAGACGCTACTCGAACCAGTGTAAACGGAAAACTGTTTACGTTATGGATACCTAACTTTATAGGAATGATGTTCAGACTGTGCGCCTTCAGGATTTGCTTTCCTAGTAGTGTTAGTGTCATGACTTACCGTTTGGCGGTTAAAGGCGCAGCAGTCTGGAACCGCAAGACCGCTACGGTCGCAGGTTCGAATCCTGCGTCGGGCATGGATGTTTGTGATGTCCTTAGGTTAGTTAGGTTTAACTGGTTCTAAGTTCTAGGGGACTAATGACCTCAGCAGTTGAGTCCCATAGGGCTCAGAGCCATTTGAACCATTTTACCGTTTGGCGCCGGTATTGGTACGTCGAGGTAGGGTTGAAACAAAAAGCATCAGAGAGCGAACATGGGTCTGGACAAGGTCAGTAGCGCTTCACTCGTAAGGCTGTTTTTTTTTTTTTTTTCAAAACAACAGCATTAGTGCTGCTGCTCTTCAAAAAAAGAAATGGTGCAAATGGCTCTGAGCGTTATGGGACTTAACGTCTGAGGTCATCAGTCCCCTAGAACTTACAACTACTTAAACCTAACTAACCTAATGACGCCGGCCGCGGTGGCCGAGCGGTTCTACGCGTTTTAGTCTGGAACAGCGTGACTGCTACGGTCGCAGGTTCGAATCCTGCCTCGGACATGGATGTGTGTGATGTCCATAGGTTAGTTAGGTTTAGGTAGTTCAAAATGGTTCAAATGGCTCTGAGCACTATGGGACTTAACTTCTGTGGTCATCAGTCCCCTAGAACTTAGAACTACTTAAACCTAACTAACCTAAGGACATCACACACATCCATGCCCGAGGCAGGATTCGAACCTGCGACCGTAGCGGTCACGCGGTTCCAGACTGAAGCGCCTAGAACCGCACGGCCACGCCGGCCGGCCGCGCTTAGCCGATTGCGCCACGGAGGCCTTTTCAAGTAGTTCTAAGATCTAGGGGACTGATCACCTCAGATGTTGAGTCCCATAGTGCTTAGAGCCATTTGAACCATAACCTAAGTACATCCCACACATCCATGCCCGAGGCAGGATTCGAACCTGCGACCGTAGCGGTCGCGCGGTTCCAGCCTGAAGCGCCTAGAACCGCTCGGCCACTCCGGTCGGCCTGCTGCTCTTCGCGAGTATCGACACATTAAAGGAAAACGGAGAAGTCCTCTTTCCGCACCGTGCTTGAAGAGGATGATTCGGAATATCTAATTAACTGGCAATTTGGGAATTGCTCCTGAGCAGAGGTCGACAAACAACCGCGTAGTAAATTGTTGTAGAAGTTACTGCTGCCATGGCTGAAAACGCTGGACGCAATGTGCGCTCTCCAAGCAGTGCAAGAGCTGTGTCGTGACAGCTGAACATTCCATGGTCCCCTGTCCGAAAAGTACTTCGAACAATTCTGAAATGATATCCGTAAAAACCTCACATTACTCACTAAATTTTGCCACGTGACGCAGACAGTCTAGGTGACTTCGCTCTCACGCTTCTCGCAAGGACTGAAGTTGACGAGATGTGGTCTTGGAACACTTTACAGAGTGATGAAGTTATTTCCGTTTGGTGTATCCTTGCAAACGTTTCCACAAATTTTCGTTGACCTATGATCACTGGTTTTTTTATGGAGGCCCTCTCAAGTAGCGTAACTTTAGTTATAACCACGCTGCACACCCTTTGAAGATATACCGACAGCAGTCTGAGGGATAATTCCTTAAACTGTACGTTTGGAGCCTCACAGTCGTGTGGAAGAGAAATGTGTGGCGTCGGAAAATTGGAGATGTTAATATGTGCCTTTGAAAAGTAGTGTCATAGGAGCAGGGGAAAAAAATAAAAAAGATAGATAAATTACGTAGCGAAGAGGTACTAGAAAGAAAAAGAATAAGCCAGAGGTCTATGAAAAACCTGTACCAGAAAAAGAAGAAACAAGTTAATTGCATACGCGCTAAGGTGAGTCTCAGAGTGAAGAAGCAGTAGAGCGTACAAGTTGTAGCTGCAAACTGAGATTGGTATGTGTTCAATAAATTGCTCGGGGTGTAGAGTGTGGGAGGAACACGGAGATAAAAAGATTAGCTTAGGACGGATAAAAATAGACGGCTACATCAAACCAGTTTTAAGTTGGATGACATTAAAAAGTAACGAGCGATAACACCGAAAATACACGTGCGCGGCGTGTGGGCGTAGCGGCACGAAAAACGGGGCACTGCTAGAAGTCATTACGCGGTCCGTCCGCGCAGATTATTAGCGTGCTCAGATTGGGCGCGCAATAAATTAATTTGCTTGCTCGTGTCGTTAGGACGCGCAGATAACACATGTTCAGCGCAAGCCGAAACCACACAGCCATAACGGCGACTCGCGCCATTTTTGGGCGAGTGCCCCGCAGTGCCGCGTCGACAATAGAATGGGCAGCGCGGGCTGGCGGTGGCGGAATGTGCTCGTTAGAGGCTCGCCATCATAAATCAGGCATTACGCCGCCGGCCGTGCAGTATTCACTTTGTGTAAATCACATTTCTGCCCGCCGTTATTGCCTAAGTGGGTCGAACCGCGCGCTCCGGTGCGCACGCCTCCTGGGGGATTGCCCGTACTGTGCCTCTGCTTCTAGGAAGGTACTGTCGTTCCCGCATGATTGATCACTGTACTTGTTGCCGACTGCGCTAACATTCAGCAGCGACTGTCGCACTAGCTTTTCTATCGACACCCAGGTTATCTATCCAAGTCGGAAGCAATGAATATGTCGACGGCATTTTTTCAAGAAAAACAAGGCAATTATTATCGACTTTATGGGCGTGATCCAGCTATTAGCATCGCTGAATACTGTTCCCTATTCGATTTCCGTTGATAAAATTGGATATTCGCTGGTGGGCATCAGGATTTGATGTTCTAACTGTCACATGGAGCCAAATGAGCCTCTACTTGAACAAGTAAACAATTATTACATTGGCGTATCTGCTGCCGACGTTGCATTAAATCAAAAAGCTAGCAGAGACGTGTGAGTCGTCCGACCATCAATCTTCATTTCCTGTCTACTCTTCAGCGGTAGACAGAAATCAAGCTGTAACAGGCTGTTCGCAGCGCTCTTGAATGGTGGTGCCACGTAACGCACGAAGAACTCTCGAGCTACTCCACTTGAGACATGTCTCAGTCACTTGAAAATCTACTGTACAGCCCAACAGATGCGGTTCATCACTGAACAAACCCACAGGTCACATTGGAATACAAAATGACGCACCATAATGCTTCACAGCTTCTTTCCAGTCTACGACGTGCTTACTCTTCACAATGAAGGTAGTAACTTCCAGTGTTATGTTTTACAGGTCCTTCGAGAATAAAGGAGCAAGAGCACTTGGTGGGAAGGAGTCCTGTGAGGAAAGGGTGTAAGGAGGAATGGGTTGGAACGAGAGGAATACTAACTAAAATAGTCGCACTAACTCGTAGATCGGAAAAGTAAGAATCGTGCTGTACCTGATAGAATGGGCTGATTTCTGGACTTTTCAAAAAATGTGGCAGGCTCCTTAAGTTTAGGCACGTTAGCTTAATAATACGATTAATCCTAGTTTTTACTTAACGTTGTCTGCGGAAACGATACTGAAGATACGCAAGTGGATACAAGATGGCCATTCCTGGCGAATGCTCTTACAGAGAGAGCTCCCAGGCACGACTCGCTACCCATCGACACAGTTTCAATTCCAACCACCAACCATGACTGCAGCCACTGTCGCCATTTGTTGGCGACGGCTACCTTACAGCAGTATGCTACGGTTCCGAACATCGGCTTCTATTGTGGGTAAACTAATTCGTTCAGATGATGGTTATAATAATTTAAACAGTTCAACATTAACAGAAATGAAAAGAAAAACAATTGTGATCTAGACCGTTATGATTAACAGTGTTCTTTCGCTGCGACAGTTTCTGTCGAAATCTATCAGTTTCGTGGTACCAGTAGTGAGCAAGTTTACTACGAACATGTTCTTCTGATCCAAGTGAAAATAATGTAGGAAGCATGACACCAAAGGAACGAGGTTGAAGTTGAACGATAATATGACTTATGAATATACTAGCTGTGTACCCAGCATTGCACAGTTATGTATTTATTTCAATCTTCCGCTAGTTCATCTCCCTCTCTCTGTCCAACTCTTCCCTCGCCTTCTCTCCGACCACTTCCTCCACCCCCTCTCTGTTCACCTTCTCCTCCCCCTTATCTGTGTCAATCTGCTCCTCCTTCCTCTGTCAATGTGCTCATTTCTCCTCTCTTTATCTCCTTCTTCCCCCCTCTAATTCCACCTTCTTTTTCCTCTCTCTTTATCAATCTCTTCCTCTCCCTCTCTTTGTCCACCTCCTCCTCCCCTTCTCTCTCCCCCTCCCCTTCCCTTTCGGTGTCCATCCCCCCCTCTTCCTGTCCATCTCCTTCCCTTCCATTTCTCTGTCAAATTTTCCCTTCCCCTCTGCCTGTTCATATCATCCTTCCCCATCTAACACCATGTCTCTTCCTTCCCCTATCTCTGTCCTTCTCCTCCTCTTTTCTTTCTCTGTCCATCTCCTCCTTTCCCCTCTCTCTGTCTATTTCCCATCCCATAAATCTGTGCATCTCCTCCTCCTCCTCTGCCTCCTCCTCCTCCTATCTGTTCCTGTCTCCTCCTTGCCCCCCGCTATATTTCCGTCTCCTCCTCCCCCATCCCTCTCCACGATCAACCCAGCAGAACTGGGGTGGTTCTTACCCCTACAGAATTTCTTTGTAGATTGTAATATGTGTCCCAAATTTGATTGAAATCGTCCCTGGGCTAAGGGTGAGCTTTTAACCCGTGGCTTTGTCCGCACACGCCCATGTCAAAGATATTTCACATTTATTTAAAACAGTTCACAAGCATTTTTACACATTTCACGTGTATGTCTAACGAATTTCGCCTTGCAGTTTCATTTTCACGCAGATCAACGTTTATCTCCTCAACTGTGGGCTGTACAATGACCTATATTTGTAGGTACATCCAGTGTTAATGTGGCTACTATCTGCAAAATGTTTTGTAAATAGAACTAATAGTGTAAAAGTAACAAGTTAAAACGCCAAGCATGATGCGTTAGTTTTTCGCGCATCAAAAGGTTTGCGATGTCATATCTCCTGAACTAAATGTCGTACAATGATGTAATTTTTCTGGTACATTCAGTGGTACATGTGAATATGGTCTGCAAAATGTGTCACAAATACTGTTAGCAATAAAAAAGTAATAAATAAAAACGTTGTGGTTTTCGGCAGTTTTCCTACATGAACAGCGAAAATGTAGTAAGCCATAAACTTTTCTCCTTACATCATTTTGTGCGGTCATCGGCGAGAAAAAGTTTCTTAAAGATTTCAGATTGTGTGTAAATTTTATTAAGTCTCTAAGTGCTTCCATTTTCAACTACTGGATGACTAAAATACGGGTTTTCGTGCGTCGTGGGCTACACTGCTTTTTCTCCCCCACCCCACTGATAGATTGGTGGTTGTTACCCCCACGATGCTTCTTTTCTCACAATAAGTGATACATGTACCAAGTTTGGATGAAATCGGTTCAGTGGTTTATGAGATGATGTGGAACATGCGTACATATATAAATGTTTACATACATACATACGCACATCCGTTTTTACAATTTGTATGGATGTAGCTTATGAAATAAATTTTGTTTGTTTTGGTCACCGTCAAAGTACGGCTCACCTGAGTCCCCATAGTTTGTATTCATTCCTTACCCTGCTCGGCACATTTCTGTACGTTGTTTGCCGTGGGACTGCGAAGAAACCGAGCCTTTTTTCCGTTGGGCCACAAGAACACTTCTCTACTTCACGTTCTAACCGACGCTACTGAGTTGATGGTAGATGACAAAGCTTGCCATAGGATAAGTGTACTGTCCAACGTTGTATAGCAACAGTTTAACGCTACAATTCATAGTTTCCTACTATTAAGAGCAGTCTTAATTCTGTTTATTTATTTACCCTATCGTGGTTATTATTCCACTTAAATAAATGTAGAAATGAATTAAAAACAGAAAACAGAACCTTTTGTAACAGGCAATGGGCTATAATGTAGAGTAAATACATAGTCTTGATTCTATTGTGTCGAAGTATTCCCACCATAACATCCTCACGATTCCCTCGATGGTTGTTTATTGGATTTCAAACATAAACCAAATATTTGACCACCCGGCGGCGTAGTCTTCCTTTATCCTCTTTCCGTAAACCCCTACATTCACTCCAGATATCTAGGTTACCCTCACTCTCCACAATCCCTTCCCCTTCCTTCACAATCCACATTACTGATTCTTCTAGATTCCAAATTTTCTTTTATCACCTTTGTCATTGAGTACACACAATCTTCCATCTCATATCGCCTAGTCAGTTCTTGAGTTCATTGCATTCTTTTTGCTGCCGCCACCACCTATGGTACCACAACAAGCAGTGCCAACTTCAGAAACACCACACGTTCTCCGTTCGTATCATGCAGCACACACAAACTAGAATGACTGCTCCAGGCAAGTTATATATAACATTGCATTTTATCAGAGTTTTTTACGCCTATAACTCTGTGTTTCGTATTAAGTTGATGGGCGCTAGCCGTGGAAAGCAGTGTTACTGTAACTTCCTTTCTCCTTTCAGGAGGGATGACAGAAAGCAAAAGCCCCTTCATAGTGCTTTCTATTAAAGATTACGTGCAATGGAACATTAACACTGAAACTGACTACACGTATTATAAATACACATTGCCATGCTTATCACTAAAGGTCTCTTCATATCGTGATATACAGGCCCCCGTCTTTGCCCCCTCTTTACCCTCACCCTGCTTACCACACCTGAGTCAGCTTCCATTGCGCTGTAGATGATTTGAGAATTTACCCACATAGTCTGCATCAGTGATACAACACTGGCACAACCTTTCTTGTTGTCAGTGATAAGCGTTCCACGCAGCAAAATGCATTGCTTGCACTTAAGGGGAGGTTTACAATCTTTGACTCGAAAAAAGCATGTTAATTGACAATTTTTTTCTTGGGATGTGTTATAGATATCAGTGTCAAATTTGGTCAACATTTTTATTGATATTTTCTCTACAAACTGGAATTTTTTCGACCGGAAATGTTGGAGAGCAAAGGTGGAAGTGCCGTCGGAACGAAACAAAATTTCGATGTAGACCTCCATCCGCGGTATGTCACTGGTCAGCCGGCTCGTCTGAAATCAAAATTGAGTTGACGTTAGCGAAGTATATAAGATTCTTTAGGAGTCAGACCTTGTTTAAGTTATTTGGACCATAGGAAACAAAATGGCGGCCATTTTTAAAAAATAGGGATTTTTTATCGATTTATCGACTTCGTCGGCCTAGTAAAAATACTTATAGTTGATGGATCGGAATAAAAGTGGTACAGCTGCTAGACAATTTAGTTAACTTCGTCGTAAACAAAGAATCATGCCAATCGGTTCAGTAGATTTGAAGTTACCATACCACGCGATAAAAAAAGTCATTTCGAGAAAGACGCGTTTGAAGTTTTGACTACATATAAATGCAATATTATGTAACTTACGTTCAAGCTGCTATTCCGGGTCCATAAACTAGTCCGTCCTCTTCCTCATAGAGGGCGTTGTGCTCGATCTGGGCCATCCTGCGCTGCTCCAGAGCCGCTCGTACGGCCGCTGACAAGCGGTTTTCGGCCGCTTGAATCCGGTGGACGTCCGAATGCTTGGCGAACTGCGTCGAGTAGAGTCCCAGGGTGACGTCCATCGTTGTCATGGTCTTCAGAATAGCTGAATACCCTTCGTTGAAGCTGCTCCCTGCCAGGAAAGTGGCAATCTCCACACTCTTCGCACCAGAATGCAGATGCATCGGGGCTAACTTTCAAACACACGCGTTCAATCTTTCATTTGAATTTTGTGCGTATCCTCCTACGCACCGGTACAATAACTCGTCCTCCGAAAGAAAAAAACTGGTGCGTGAAAAAGGCCGATTTTAGGCAGGTGTATTTTTATGTTCAACCGCGAATAACAAACATTTCCGTCCCATATTCGGGAAAACCGTTTCAGGGGTGGATTCTAAACACTTTTATGGATCAAAAAATGCAATTTAAAAAATCGATTTTTTGAACCAAAAGATAGTAAACCTCCCCTTAAAGGAACTAAGTTAATGGAGATGTAAGAAAGAAAAATTCTTAGAAACATTTTGGAACGGAAACATGTAGATACGACAACTAATTACTCACAAACATCAATGAACATTATGAATAACTCCAGAACCATTAGA
Organism: Schistocerca serialis cubense; assembly: GCF_023864345.2. Taxonomy (NCBI): domain Eukaryota; kingdom Metazoa; phylum Arthropoda; class Insecta; order Orthoptera; family Acrididae; genus Schistocerca; species Schistocerca serialis. The sequence goes on along the minus strand of NC_064639.1, from coordinate 532,323,974 downwards.
CACAAAACGGAAAAGAAGTCTTTTATTCTAGAAAATTTTGGAGAATGCAGAGTACCTAAAAATATCTGACACCCGTTCAATACTGAAAACTGCGACTGCCGAAGAATCTTCACAGGGGAACGGAGAGAGCAGAAGAGTGAATGATGCATACTAAGAAGAATGGAAGGGAAATGTGAACCGAAGAAGCATATCATCTACGTGGCTTTATTTAATGAATAATAGTAGCAGAAATGGTAGTAGTACTAGTAGTAGCGCTTATAACTTACCACCGGCTCAGTTAGCAACTCTGCTTACAAGACTTTACAGGTGCTCGACGACTGCGTATCAAGGGACAGCTTGTTACTTGTTCACAAGCTGTTGCTAAGCAACTCACTCCTGAACAGTCAGTTTCTTCAGAAAAGTCATAGGTAACCTATATATTTTTAAAGTCCTGAGTCAGTTGAATATTATATTCCAGAAGAGTACCGCGAAACAAAGAAAGCCGTTCCATTTCCTGTTACAATTTCTTATTTGATCTGATTTCCAGTGTCGCAATCATGTGCCAAATGACTACCGAAACCGCTGGTAATATAGACGGAAAAGAGAGAGAGAGGAGATTAGCTAACACAGCATTTATATCAGTTGTAAATATAGAACTGATCTTATACGTTGAATTAATACAAAATCAACGTACAATGATAAGTGTAGAGTTCTTTCCTCTTCCCTGTCCGAATGCTGACCTCAGGCGAATGTGTGCACTGATTGCAGATACAGGCAATAACCCGCATTTGCATCTTACCATAAATATATCTTAAGACGGGTAACGTGCACTGAAATTTCCTACCAAGAGACTGTATAACTATGCGGTCTTGGGTTTAAAAAAATATCGTGAATATATTCATTTAATGTCATTTCTTCCATTTTCCGTCGTTCCTTAATTGCTTCAAAATTTATGGAGGCATGTTTCACCTTTGCAACTAAATGAATGGCAGTTTCTTTTTGCCGTAAGCGTTTCGGTTCCTTTGTTTCTGAAGTATCTGCAGTGACCTGTATATATGTTTGTCTTACGTTGTCCTCGATGGTGAGTGTTCATCAGATGTGAGGGTATCCCCAGGGAAGTGTGGTAAGTCCGCTGTTGTTTTCTTTCTACATAAATGATCTTTTGGGTAGGGTGGATAGCAATGTGCGGCTGTTTGCTGATGATGCTGTGGTGTACGGGAAGGTGTCGTCGTTGAGTGGCTGTAGGAGGATACAAGATGACTTGGACAGGATTTGTGATTGGTGTAAAGAATGGCAGCTAACTCTAAATATAGATAAATGTAAATTAATGCAGATGAATAGGAAAAAGAATCCTGTAATATTTGAATACTCCATTAGTAGTGTAGCACTTGACACAGTCACGTCGATTAAATATTTGGGCGTAACATTGCAGAGCGATATGAAGTGGGACAAGCATGTAATGGCACTTGTGGGGAAGGCGGATGGTCGTCTTCGGTTCATTGGTAGAATTTTGGGAAGATGTGGTTCATCTGTAAAGGAGACCGCTTATAGAACGCTGGTGCGACCTATTCTTGAGTACTGCTCGAGCGTTTGGGATCCCTATCAGGTCGAATTGAGGGAGGACATAGAAGCAATTCAGAGGCGGGCTGCTAGATTTGTTACTGGTAGGTTTGATCATCACGCGAGTGTTACAGAAATGCTTCAGGAACTCGGGTGGGAGTCTCTAGAGGAAGGGAGGCGTTCTTTTGGTGAATCACTGCTGAGGAAATTTAGAGAACCAGCATTTGAGGCTGACTGCAGTACAATTTTACTGCCGCCAACTTACATTTCGCGGAAAGAACACAAAGATAAGATAAGAGAATTTAGGGCTCATACAGAGGCATATAGGCAGTCATTTTTCCCTGGTTCTCTTTGGGAGTGGAACAGGGAGAGAAGATGCTAGTTGTTGTACGAAGTACCCTCCGCCACGCACAGTATTGTGGGTTGCGGAGTATGTATGTATGCATTATGTACCACAGTAGTTACAAATATGTTACTGTGGTACATTTTATCGTGTTTTTATCTTGTTTTTCGGCTTGGAAACAACTTTGGTAGCATAACTTACGTGAGGGTAAATTATCGTTTGCTGTTACTTACGATTTAGCTCTACAGAACTTGTTATGCAGAAGCTGATTCTAATCTGAAATACAAGAGAAAAATATGAGAAAACGTAACATAGTAATGTATTTGTAACTACAACATAATGCATTTATTATCCAGGGTGAACATCAATTAAAAAGACAAACTGCACGGACGGATTCCTGTCTGGAAGTGGAGGGAAAAAGGTCCCGTGAACATGTGTCCGAAAATGCATCGTTGCCACGACAGATGGCGCTGATGAATGGCATTACCTGCGACCAAGTGCCGTTTGTACTTGCGTGTTGCAGGCTGTGTGATTGACTCAGAGCACTGTATGCGTCAGAAAGGTGCGGTACTCATGTCGGGAACAAGCGGAGATGGTCTCTTTGTACGGCCAAGCAGATCGAAAAACGGCTGAAAGGCAGCACCGCTATACCAAAACATGTACCTTCACCGACACCAGCGACATGACACAACATTTCAACTCTCTGCCCGTTCGTCAGTCTGAGAGGACCCGTGATCACACAAACACCCAAAAACAGCTTGAAATGTTGTGTGAAGTGGTTGGTGTCTGCGAGAGTACTTGTTTAGATATAGCCGTGCTGCCTCTCGACCGTTTTCGTCTGCTTGGCCGTGCACAAACACCATGTCGGCTTGTTCCCGACAGAAATATCGGACCATTCTGCTGCCTGCAGTACGCTTCGTCAATCACACAGCCTGCAAGACACAAGGAACACACGGCACGTGGTCAGAGAAACTGTAATTCATCAGCCCCATCTACCGTGGCAAAGGTGCACTTCCAGACACATCCTCATAGGACCTTCTTTCCTCCGTTTCCATTCAGAAATCCTTCTCTGCAGTTGATCGGTTTTGTTAATGTTCACACTGTATATACCCTATTGGCCATTAAAATTGCTACACCACGAAGATGACGTGCTACAGATGCGAAATTTAACCGACAGGAAGAAGATGCTGTGATATGCAAATGATTAGCTTTTCAGAGCATTCACGCAAGGTTGGCGCCGGTGGCGACACCTACAACGTGCTGACACGAGGAAAGTTTCCAACCGATGTCTCATACGCATACAGCAGTTGCCCGGTATTGCCTGGTGAAACGTTGTTGTGATGCATCGAGTAAGGAGGAGAAATGCGTACCATCACGTTTCCGACTTTGATAAAGGTCGGATTGTAGCCTATCGCGATTGCGGTTTATCGTATCGCGACATTGCTGCTCGCGTTGGTCGAGATCCAATGACTGTTAGCAGAATATGGAATCGGTGGTTCAGGAGGGTAATACGGAACGCCGTGCTGGATCCCAACGGCCTAATATAACTAGCAGTCGAGATGACAGGCATCTTATCCGCATGGCTGTAACGGATTGTGCAGCCACGTCTCGATCCCTGAGTCAACAGATGGGGACGTTTGCAAGACAACAATCATCTGCACGAACAGTTGGACGACGTCTGCAGCAGCCTGGACTATCAGCTCGGAGACCATGGCTACGGTTACCCTTGACGCTGCATCACAGACAGGAGCACCAGTAATGGTGTAGTCAACGACGAACATGGGTGGACGAATAACAAAACGTCATTTTTTGGATGAATCCAGGTTCTGTTTACAGCGTCATGATGGTCGCATCCGTGTTTGGCGACATCGCGGTGAACTCACTCTAGGTAGCGTGTATTCGTCATCGCCATACTGGCGTATCACCCGGCGTGACGGTATGGGGTGCCATTGGTTACACGTTTCGGTCACCCCTTGTTCGCACTGACGGCGCTTTGAACAGTGGATGTTACATTTCAGATGTGTTACGACCCGTGGTTCTGCCCTTCACTCGATCCCTGGGAAACCCTACATTTCAGCAGGATAATGCACGACCGCATGTTGCAGGTCCTGCAAGGGCCTTTCTGGATACAGAAAATGTTCGACTGCTGCCGTGGCCAGTGCATTCTCCAGATCTCTCACCAATTCAGAACGTCTGGTCAATGGTGGCCGAGCAACTGGCTCGTCACAATACGCCAGTCACTACTCTTGATGACCTGTGGTATCGTGTTGAAACTGCATGGGCAGCTGTACCTTGTACACGCCATCCAAGCTCTGTTTGACTCAATTCCCAGGCGTATCAAGGCCGTTATTACGGCCAGAGGTGGTTGTTCCGGGTACTGCTTTCTCAGGATGTATGCACCCAAACTGCGTGAAAATCTAATCACTTGTCAGTTTTAGTATATTTGTCCAATGAATACCAGTTTGTCATCTGCATTTCTTCTCGGTGTAGCAATTTCAATGGCCAGTAATGTATAAAAACGAATATGTATTATAGGGCACTGAAGATGCTTCATAAGTAAAATAAGCGAAACGCGTATGACAAAAAAAGTACCTCTCATTTAGTTGGAAAGACAAAACATACCTCCAAGAACATTGAATGAAGTTCAGACCGTCTTCTAGCTTACTCTGGAGTGATCACAGTCATTAACAGAAAGGATGTCAACAGATGGGAGGTGCACTTCAACGTACAAGCTAGCTCGATCCGCGGAAGCAAAGTTTCATTTTGCCGTGAAGCCTTCCGGCTGGGCGTGGGAGGGGCTGCGCTAACTCGCGGGCTGGCTGCGTTCTGCGACGCCCCTCAGCACTTAAAGCGGAGCGCGCCACCGTCTGCGAGTCCGGCCGCCGGCCTACCACTACGTCTCCAGCGTCCAGCACTGCTCTCCAGTCCCATCTCTTTGGTTAGGACAAGCTGCGCAGGACGAATATGGCACCAATTTTTCGCCACTGAACAACTTCCTTTTCTTATTTTCGTTTGGGCCTACTTAGAACCACAGGACTCGTTTTGATTCCTTACGGGGGTCCTCTGTTTCTTCTTAGTCCAGAAAGCTTTCATTTCCTGACTGTGAGCAAGCTTCCTCTCTCTGTCCACTTCGGTCTGCTGGTTCCAGTGCTCTTTTTGCTGGTACAGTACACTGGGAACATCTTAGAGTGGTGTGTCGGAATTTGGACCGGTCCTTATAGTTTCTGATGTAATTTCAAGTTGCTCCAGGTCTGATTTCACTGTGTTAATCCATTTTTTCTTGGAGGCTTTGCCTCTGCCTGTAGTGATGGGGGTCCTATTGGTTAGTCTGCACAGTTTCATACGCATGAAATATCCATAGAACCCATGTCATCTTTTCCTAATAGATGTAATTATGACTTCTTTAATATGGTATCCTTCTCTGTTGTGTCTGGTACTGTAGGTACCATCCTCTTCTCGTATTGGCCCTAGTCCCATGAGCTCTAGTTTCCTGTGCGGACCCTTGCTGTTCATCAAGAAATGCTCAGAGGCGTACATAACGGAAGGCTTTACTAATAAGTCATTGACTTATGCAGCTTATTTTATATTTCTTACATCAGTCTACTACGATTCAGCCGGCCGGAGTGGCCGAGCGGTCCTAGGCGCTACAATTTGGCACCGCGCGACCGCTACGGTCGCAGGTTTGAATCCTGCCTCGGGAATGGATGTGTGTGATGTCCTTAGATTAGTTAGGTTTAAGTAGTTCTAAGTTCTAGGGGACTGATGACCTCAGTAGTTAAGTCCCATAGTGCTCAGAGCCATTTGAACTACGGTTCATTAATAAATTTATTTTATTTGTTTATGTATTATTTGGTTTCCGGTGGGAATCCATTTACCCAAAAACAAATGTATACAGCTACACATATGTATTCACAGTACCATTTTTCACTAAATCAATTTAGAGTAGAGTCATAACTTGAGGTGAAATGAAATGATCGTATTGCATTGTTGGCCAGGAGGCCACATGCGGGGAAGTTCAGCCGCCGTATTGCAAGTCCTTTTTAGTTGACGCCACTTCGGCGACTTACGAGTCAATGATGATGAAGAACACACAACACCCAGTCATCAAGAGCCAGAGAAAAGCTCTGATCCCGCCGGGAACTGACCCCTGGACCCCGTGCGCGGGAAGCGAGATCGCTACCGCAAGACCACGAGCTGCGGACATAACTTGAGGTGACTAGTCATTATAAATGCCGCAGCTCCACCATAAAAACGAGGTTCCTATGTGTAGATGAGGCTTTCGTCTGAGTTTGATTGCGGAATGTCATTTCTAATCAATTCCTAAAGAAAAATTCAGTCAAGCAACTCCCATTTTGAATATGAAGACAGTATGAGGTTCGTATCTTATTATGACATATCACCACGATCCAAGAGCCGAAGTCGATTCTCGATTCGTCGAACTATATTATTAAACACAAGCTGCAGCAAGGTCCGTGAACAGACTAGTGCATTAAGATCCACACAAAGAGTGAAACAACACACGATACTGGTGCAATACTCTATTCTTTTATTTTACAAACTCGTTTTCGGTTGTTGTTCCATCATTAGGTGCAAAGAAAAATATGTGTGGTCGTGAAATTTCGTGTGATCAAAGATTTTAAACTAGTGCATTACAGAGTACCCCTTTTAGTTTCCGAAGAGGACACTGTTAATTTTTGGTTTAGGACTAAAACCAGAGTCATTATTTCACGGAAAAGTTATGTTTCAGTATTGAACTTAGATAAAATATGTAACACGTTAAATAATGAACTATATAACAAATTACAGCAACTGTTGTGAGAAGAAAATAAACTGAACAATAAACTCTGGTGGCATGGTCCAAGGGAGTGACTGAATAACATAACGTTGTCCTCAATAGTTCCAATATTATAAGCAGGAAGGGTATACAAGTGAGATTAATCAGGTTAGTAAAACAGATGTAATACTTTTTAACAGGGCTAATGAAAATATAGTCTCTTATAAAGCGACTCCCATTCAACATGTGTGGATGTAATTTGTTATATACTTCATTACTTAACGTGTCACAGATTCAATAATTTTACACCGAAATAAATCCTCTCATTTTAGTTCTAAACCAAACATTAACAACTGTCAGCTTTGGAAACCACATGAGATACTCTGTAATGCACTAATTTAAAATCTTTGATGCTACAATATTTCACAGTCGCACATATTTGTGTTTATACCTTAAGTTGGCGTACCATCCGAAAACCTATCTGTAAAATAATAAATATTGTAGACTATTGCCGTGTGTGTCTTCATTCATAATAGATAAAATATTCTACCAAGAATGGTCGGAAAGCTCAGTAAGTGCAACACACAGTAAGTTATGATTGTCCAATTGTCTTAAGTTCTGTGTGCAAGTGCTACGATTCCCATAGAAACTCTTAGTTCAAGTAACAAAGGAAATAAAGGTCTTAGTACCATAAGGGATGTAGATTTATCTAAATTAATGCTTAATGTGATGATTTATAGCTGCAAAAGCAGCTAGAAAAACCAATTTAATTAAGAACTATTTCTCATGGTTTTAATTAAATCTTCTACCTAAGACAAGAAGTTATATTCCAAGCAGGACTAATCTGATCCAAGGGCATTTAAACTAAAAGGTCTCCTCATGCTACGTATATGAGGTAGGACAGAGTATCTGATGCCCGTTAATGCAGTTACATGCTGCGATGGTCAGCCAGTTTCGTCCTTGCAGTCCATTTTCAACACAGTAGGTGTCGGTATGGTGCACAGTTATCTTGTTATTTGTTTTTGTTACTGAAGGTACAGTAGAATCGTAAAATGAATATGAAGTAAGATTAAACTTTAAAGACCGGTAGAGTTAATAATTATTAGAAGAAGAAAAAAGAAATATTAGGCTTAAAGTCTCGTACACTTCGATCATTAGAAACAAACAAGTTCAACTCATGCAATGATGAAACAGTGTAACCGTCGCTGCGTTCTCAAGGAAACGGCCAAAAAATTCCCCTTGAGTGATTCTGGAAAACGACGTGAAAGACTAATCTTGATGTTTGTTTTATGAACTCCGCTGTTCCAGAATTCTGGTCCAGTGCATTAACTATTACACCATGTTGCTGCTTTCATGTTACTAGAAACGTGGAAGAAATTTAATAAGGAAAAGATAGAGAAAATCTTCCAGGACATTATCTCAAGGAAAATGATGGAAAACCATTCTGGGACACCGTGAGAAGCATTAGTCAATATAAGCAAACTGGGAGATGATTCCTAATATTACGAAATAGAATCTGGTTTCCGAATCTCTGCACCAATTCGAACTAATGTTTAATCATAGTACTTTCAAAAAACTGAGAAATTGATTCGTTTGTTAGAACTGTCCTGTTATTGTAACCTTTCAGTTTCTCACAAAATTAAAGTTTATAATAATCAGAACACCTTTTGTCCGTAATTCCTTCCTCCTGAAGAGCAGATGCACAATATTTATTACTCCAAGAATCAAATTCTCGAGATACAAATCAGTTAAAATATGTAAATCATGAAGTTAACGCACATGAATTCACACGGCACACTTTAAAAAATAGAGCGAAATTTGTGTAGGCCCACATGCGAGCCAGAATTATTTTCCATAATGCGGTATCCATGGCATGTATAGTCTAAAGAAGCGGTAGCAGACGTTTAGTGCTTCAATTAAAAAAATTTAAAAAAAGCACGTGCAAGCTGTTCAAAGCTGTAGTACTACTGAGTTATTCATATTCGAGGAAGCCACGACACTCAAGGTTCTGGCTTTGGTGTCAGAAGTGACAGCTAAGACAACATTACTGCAGATACAAAAAAAGTAAAACACGATTAACTTACAAGCAGTTATTTGCACAAGCGCTCAGTTCGTGGAAGTCTCATTCTCAGCGTCACACAGAAAATAATGGAGTACCGGTTCTGGTACCGAATTATTTGGATACCGAAGACATCACACTTTAAGCTGACACATTTTGTTTATCGAGTTGACTGAAAGCTGAGCTTCGTTGCAATGAAATGAATACTGAGTAAATAAGTCAACTGCTCTGGTCAGTCGAGCTAAAGGTCTGGCACTTAGCCAGGGGCAGCTGGTTAGAATATTATCTGTGAACGAATTTTTCAGCGTAGGAGTATAATCAGCACAGTCCTTATTCTAGGAACCGAGCGAGGTGGCGCAGTGGTTAGACATTGGACTCGCATTCGGGAGGACGACGGTTCAATCCCGCGTCCGGACATCCTGATTTAGGTTTTCCGTGATTTCCCTAAATCGCTCCAGGCAAATGCCGGGATGGTTCCTTTGAAAGGGCACGGGCGACTTCCTTCCCCATTCTTCCCTAATCCGATGAGACCGATGACCTCGCTGTCTGGTCTCCTTCCCCAAAAACAACCCAACAATCCTTATTCTAGTGTCAAGAGCGACATTCCAAACTTTCTTGAAGACCTCGTACTGCGAATGTCGAAGATGCTGATGACAGTTTCTGATATCAAAGATGAATATCACCTTGGTATTTTTGGATAATGGAATAGTACATCACCCACTTCCTTCCTTTCTTTCAACAAAGGATAGGAACACAAATATTACATTACCTTTTTCCAACTAGTGTTCCTGTTAACTATACTATATAATTAAATACACAGATCAAAAAAAGTTTTGCATCACCTCGGTTCCGAGAGTTTCACAACCTGTACAGAAAATTGGAATACAGATCAACATAGAATCATTTCCGCCCTTCTTATTGCTCATGAAAATAACACATTGCATGTTGTACCACCATACAGCGAGACCTTCAGAGGTGGTGGTCCAAGATTGCTGTACACGCCGGTACCTCTAATACCCAGTAGCACGTCCTCTTGCATTGGTGCATGCCTGTATTCGTCGTGGCATACTATCCACAAGTTCATCAAGGCGCTGTTGGTCCAGATTGTCCCACTCCTCAACGGCGATTAGGTGTAGATCCCTAAGAGTGGTTGGTTGGTCACGTCCTCCATAAACAGCCCTTTTGAATCTATTCCAGGCATGTTCGATAGGGTTCATGTCTGGAGAACATGCTGGCCACTCTAGTCGACCGATGTCGTTATCCTGAAGGAAGTCATTCACAAGATGTGCACAACTGGGGCGCGAATTGTCGTCCATGAAGACGAATGCTTCGCCAATATGCTGCCGATGTGGTTGCACTATCGGTCGGAGAATGGCATTAACGTATCGTACAGCCGTTACGTCGCCTTCCATGACCACAACGGCGTACGTCGGCCCCACATAATTCCACCCCAAAACATCAGGTAACCTCCACCTTGCTACACTCGCTGGACAGTGTATCCAAGGCGTTTAGCCTGATCAGGTTGCCTCCAAACACGTCTCGACGATTGTCTGGTTGAAGGCATAAGCGTCACTCATCGGTGAAGAGAACGTGATGCCAATCCTGAGCGGTCCATTCGGCATGTTGTTGGGCCCATGTGTACCGCGCTGCATGGTGTTGTGGTTGCAAAGATGGACCTTTCCATGGACGTCGGAATTGAAGTGGCGCATCATGTAGCGTATTGCACACAGTTTGAGTCCTGTGGCATTATTCAATATAGTGGCGTTATTGTCAGGGTTCCTCCGAGCCATAATCTGTAGGCAGCGGTCATCCACTGCAGTAGTAGCCTTTGGGCGGCCTGAGCGGGGCATGTCATCAACAGTTCCTGTCTCTGTATCTTCTCCATGTTTGAAGAACGTCGCTTTGGTTCACTCCTAGACGTCTGGACACTTCCCTTGTTGAGAGTCCTTCCTGTTACAAAGTAACAATGCGGACGTGGTCGAACCGCGGTAATGACCGTCTAGGCATGGGTGAACTGCAGACAACACGAGCCGTGTACCTCGTTCCTAGTGGAATGACTAGAAGTGACCGGCTGTCGAGCCCTCCCCGTCTAATAGACCCTGCTCATGCATGGTTGTTTACATCTTTGTGCGGGTTTAGTGACATCTCTGAACAGTCAAAGGGACTGTGTGTGTGATACAATATCCACAGTCAACGTCTATCTCCAGGAGCTCTGGGAACCGGGGTGATGCAAAACATTTTTTGATGTGTATAGATCACTCATCATCCCCAGAGCAGACGAAACAAATGGGAACCACCTTCACTAAGGTACAGGCTAGAGCAGAGATGCGAGATTACCTCTTTGTCCAGAGTAATCGTCCACTTATACAGATGAAATCTGAAATTCCGCTTTCATGACTTCCTGCTGACTTCATTCACATCTGGGACTTACTTTGCGTTCACTACATAAGAAACGCTTATACAGAAATAAAATGACGTTAATAATAATAATAATAAGGAGCTAAGATACACATTTTAAAAGACTTATGACCCTATAGTCAAGATTACTTTATTCAAAACGTTGAAAGAGCATGTAACAGATAAGCAACAACCGAAGATCTCTCAATGGCACAAAAAATATATAAAATCCAAAGTAAAGCTCATGGATGAAAGTCAGATACATCCCTGTTTAACTGTACCCTTGAAACAGTGGTCGCAGAATGGAGCAAGAAATCGGCAGAATATCAGCAGTTTAGCCCTGTAGTGCAGAGGTACGACAAAAAAACAGAACTATCTAAACAAGCACCAGGAAAAGCAGGACTATAAATCTGTTTCGAAAAACTAGTACTAATGACGAACAACAGGACTGCACAATCAAAATTATGCACAATTTTTTGAAACATCAGCATAACAGATGAGTTTAAGTAAAAATGTGAACAGCAGAATTGATTTGTGGAAAGCGTAGCGGCAACTCTTCGTGAATCGTCGCTGTCAACGAATGAGGCGAAAATTATGGATTGAAAAGCGTCTCCGCAGTTTGCATAAATTTCTGGCTGTCTGCGCAGAAGACCTCCACTGGGTATAACGTAGTTCTACTGTTTGTGGTATGACCTTCAAATTACGAATGTGGTATAAAGTTACGTTTAGTCAGCGGGAGTCCAACTATGGCTGCTGCAGATAAATCCCTGTAGCGAGTTCGGGAATGTGAGATAAGAGGCAGAGTCAATGGATGTCAGGGAAACTGGAGTGGATGTAAGGAGTTTTATTTTGGTTAGTCTGGTAAAGAATGTGAAGTACAAGGAACAAAACAAAAGTTCATCGACTTTTTTTGTTAATAGTTCGTAATGCAACCTACAGCCAAGGAACCGTTTGTTGCAGTATTGACGTTTTACAATTTCGTGCACCGAGTTACGTAGAGCAATGCGGCAGTTTTCCACTAAACCAGCTCCATTTGAATAATGCAACAGACAGATAAATGCGGAAGTGAATGAATATTCTATTCTCATAAGACTACGTAGCCGCCTTCCGGGATGAGTTCACTTGCATTTTCCGCGCTGGCAGGGGCTCAAGAAACAACTGTGTTGTTGCTGATCGCTCGTTCAGAAAACTATGTATTAGAATAACATCTTTTAAAAATAAAAATAGATAAGGAGAGAAGACAGTCAATATACGACAAAGGTGGCATCACTACACATATTTTCAACAGCACGTGAAAATAACGTGCAGGTATAACTTGTAGGTGGGACTATGGGGAATGGCTGCTGGGTATTTCGTTTCGAGGTAGATTTTGAAGTCTGTAGTGGTGGTGAGCGTAGGTTTTCAGCACTATAAATTTGTCTTCCTCTTCTGAAAGACCTTTAAAAATAAATTATGATTCAGTGGTAATAAAAATGGATTAAGTAGTTTTATGGTAATGCGGGTTGGCCTCCGCAGCTGAGTGGCCGCCGAGACGACTGCTATGAGGAGGACACAGATTCGATTCCCGGTATCGTCAGGGATTTTTCTTTGCTGGGAAGATTGGAACGGGGTGCACTCCGCCTCCTGATGCCAATTGGAAAGCTTTGTGACAGAGTAGTAGCCGCTCCAGCTCACGAAAACTGACAACCCCTGACCCCAGCGCCCCTCCATACCGCAGCCAATGACGCCATTGTCAGAGTGTGACATGGCAGTCGGTCGGTATCGATTTGACCGCCAGGACCCGTGGACGGAGCTCACGTGTGGTAATAACAACGTGAAGGCACTGTTGCTGTTTTTAAAGAACGATGGTGACAGTGAAAGGTGTGTTGCTTCACTGAAGAGAGAGATACTAACTTTAGAAAAGTATTATTTGAGAAAGTGAAGACTGAAAAGTTGTGTTTAGGAGCGGAATATTAGCAACGGAGCGTGCAGATAGAGCATTAGGAAGACTGTAGTGAGCAGGGTAGGAAAACATTGGAAGACCATAGAACTGTAACTGTGAGAGAAGCAAGGAATTATCTACAACGTTGCTGTTGAACAGCGTTTCGAGGAGAGGACTATATTTAATTTTAGTCTATGAGTGTGAACCGCTTAAGGTTGTGTAGCTATAGAGAGCGTGATATTCGCTAGGTAGGGCGCGGTAGAGTATCATGGTTAGAAGTAATGATAAAAACAAGTGGGTTTTGCGTGTCAGAGCCTGAAAACAGGTTTGATTCAGTTCTCCACTCTTGACTATCCTGTGCAAGACTCTTCATCTCTGCACAGCTACTGCAACCTACATCCATTTGAACCTGATTATTACAGGGCTATTACAAATGATTCAAGCGATTTCATAAATTCACTGTAGCTCCATTCATTGACATATGGTCACGACACACTACAGATACGTAGAAAAACTCATAAAGTTTTGTTCGGCTGAAGCCGCACTTCAGGTTCTGCCGCCATAGCGCTCTAGAGCGCAGTGAGACAAAATGGCGACAGGAGCCGAGAAAGCGTATGTCGTGCTTGAAATGCACTCACATCAGTCAGTCATAACAGTGCAACGACACTTCAGGACGAAGTTCAACAAAGATCCACCAACTGCTAACTCCATTCGGCGATGGTATGCGCAGTTTAAAGCTTCTGGTTGCCTCTGTAAGGGGAAATCAACGGGTCGGCCTGCAGTGAGCGAAGAAACGGTTGAACGCGTGCGGGCAAGTTTCACGCGTAGCCCGCGGAAGTCGACGAATAAAGCAAGCATGGAGCTAAACGTACCACAGCCGACGGTTTGGAAAATCTTACGGAAAAGGCTAAAGCAGAAGCCTTACCGTTTACAATTGCTACAAGCCCTGACACCCGATGACAAAGTCAAACGCTTTGAATTTTCGGCGCGGTTGCAACAGCTCATGGAAGAGGATGCGTTCAGTGCGAAACTTGTTTTCAATGATGAAGCAACATTTTTTCTTAATGGTGAAGTGAACAGACACAATGTGCGAATCTGGGCGGTAGAGAATCCTCACGCATTCGTGCAGCAAATTCGCAATTCACCAAAAGTTAACGTGTTTTGTGCAATCTAACGGTTTTTCTGCGAAAAAAACGTTACAGGACACGTGTATCTGGACATGCTGGAAAATTGGCTGATGCCACAACTGGAGACCGACAGCGCCGACTTCGTCTTTCAACAGGATGGTGCTCCACCGCACTTCCATCATGATGTTCGGCATTTCTTAAACAGGAGATTGGAAAACCGATGGATCGGTCGTGGTGGATATCATGATCAGCAATTCATGTCATGGCCTCCACGCTCTCCCGACTTAACCCCATGCGATTTCTTTCTGTGGGGTTACGTGAAAGATTCAGTCTTTAAACTTCCTCTACCAAGAAACGTGCCAGAACTGTGAGCTCGCATCAACGATGCTTTCGAACTCATTGATGGGGACATGCTGCGCCTAGTGTGGGAGGAACTTGATTATCGGCTTGATGTCTGCCGTATCACTAAACGGCCACATATCGAACTTTTGTGAATGCCTAAAAAAACTTTTTGTGTTTTTGTATGTGTGTGCAAAGCATTGTGAAAATATCTCAAATAATAAAGTTATTGTAGAGCTGTGAAATCGCTTCAATCATTTGCAATAACCCTGTATATTCGTCTATTGGTCACCCTCTACCATTTCTATGCACACACTTCCTTCCATTACCAAATCGAACATTTCTTGATAGCTCACGATTTATGCCATCAATCAATCCGTTTTTTATTTCTTCCCCGATTCGATTCAGTATCTCCCCAATACTTACATGTTCTACCCATCTAATTTTCAACATTTTCCTGCAGCGGAATACTTCAAAAGTTTCTATTTCCTTCTTTTCTGAAATGTTTATCGTCTATGTTCCAGTAGAAGGCTACACTACATGCAAATACCTTTATAAAGCACTTCCTAACAATGCGGTATTTGAAGAATATCCGTAGGCAAACTGATCAGAAATTTTAGTGGGCAAGATAACAGGCAACGCAAAGAAAGTCGGAGAGGATGATATTTTACGAGTTGGGGAACGAGGAGACTAGCAAGCGGTTGAGGAAGAATGGTGTATTAACGCGAGCGGCGTTAAATGTGACGATATTGTGAAAGCAAGGGTATCATCCGGAGTACCGCAGTGAAGTGTCACAAGACTGTTGTTATTTTCTACATACGTAAATGATCTGGCTGACAGGGTGAGCAGCAATCTGTGGTTGGTTGCTGGTGATGCAGTGGTGTATAGGAAAGTGTCGTCGTCGAGTGACTGTAGGACGATACAAAGTGACTGAGACAAAATTTTCTAACTGGTGTGATGAATGTCAGCTAGTTTTAAATTCAGAAAAATGTAAGTCAATGCAGGTGAGTAGGAAAAACCAACCTCTAATGTTCGAATACAGCATTAGTATTGTGCTGCTTCATACATTAACATCGATTTAATTTAGGTGTAACGTTGCAAAGCGATATGAAATAGAATGAGCATGTAAAGATTGTAATAGGGAAGGCGAGTGGTCGACTTCGGTTCATTGTTATAATTTTATGGAACTGTGGTGCGTCTGTAACGAAGACCGCGTATAGGACACTGGTGCGACCTATTCCTGAGTACTGCTTTAGCGTTTGGAAACCTCACGAGGTCTGTTTACAGGAAAACAATGATGCAACTCAGAGGCGGGCTGCTATATTTATTACTGGTAGGTTCGAACAACACGCAAGTGTAACGGAAATGCTTGGAGAACTTATATAGGACCATAGAAGGAAGGCGACGTTCTTTTTGAGGAAAACTATTGAGAAATCTTAGAGAACCTCCATCTGAAGTTGGCTGCAGAACGATTCTACTGCCGCCAACATGCTTATAGTGTAAGGACCATAAAGATAAGACAGAGAAACTAGGGCGTACGGAGACATACAAATAATCGCTCTATTTGCGAGTGGTGCAAGAAAGGAAATGAGTACTAGTGATACAGGGTACCGTACACCACGTACCATACGGTGACCTGCCGAATATGTATGTAGATGTTGTAGAAGCTTACCGGTGCAACGCGATTCTCACATCATTTTGTCAACGAATGGCTTTAGCTTAACATAGCGTAGAAGAGCTTTGTTGTGATTCGGACTGGATATTCCTCCTAGGTAAAGAATCTGCACTGACTCTCTTTGTAGTACAGCGGAGTCGCAGACCCCGTTGCTCGCCAGAGCTCGATGTGACGTGTGCGCTGCACGGATCTTACGGCGCTGCGGCGTGATGGCAGCGCCTCCGGTGATCTCGACGTAGGGAGGCCGTTACGGCACGCGGCGTGCCGTTCCAGAAGCAGTAGCCCTGTTTTGCACGATATAAGCGTTACGACGTTATCTCGCGCGAAACGCTAACGGTTTCCCCGGAGTTGGCCGCAAGTGGCAACTTGGCCTGCATTAACTGCACGCCCGTAGTTCTCAAGTGCAGTTGGTTGCGCCGCGGTTACGAACTTGCTGCCAGGCTGCAGCGGACTAAACCAGCGGCACACCGTCCAGTAGGGACCAACTGAAAACCCATCCAACATGGCTTCCTCCTGCGCCGTCATCCCGCTTCTTTGCATCATCACCAAATAATAGGGCTGTGATAGTCGACTAAACTTCGCTACTGTATATGTTCGTTATTGTCGAGAAACACACACGTTACAATGTATTCCTTACTCATTACTTTCGTTACTGAACGTCATTACCTACGTAGCCGTTATACATAAATACTTCTTTGCAATCTTAGAAAGTTGTGGATACAGAGTGGTCCATTGCTAGTGACCGGGCCAAATATCTCACGAAATAAGCATCAAACGAAAAAACTACAAAGAACGAAACTCGTCTAGCTTGAAGGGGGAAACCAAATGGCGCTATGTTTGACCCGCTAGATGGCGCTGCCATAGGTCAAACGGATATCAAACGCGTTTTTTTAAATAGGAACCCCCCAGTTTTATTACATATTCGTGTAATACGTAAAGAAACATGAATGTTTTAGTTGGGCCACTTTTTTCGCTTTTTGAGGTTGACGGACATAATTTTCAGCATTTATTGCATTAATTTGGTATTTACTGGTAATCGCGCTGTAACAGCATGTATTCTCAGAAATGATAAGTTCACAAAGGTACATGTATCATATTGGAACAACCGAAATAAAATGTTCAAACGTACCTACGTTTTATATTTTAATTTAAAAAACATACCTGTAACCAACTATTCGTCTAAAATTGTGAGCCTTATGTTTGTGACTATTACAGCGCCATTTATCACAAAGCGGAAAAAGTGGTCCAACTAAAACATTCATATCTCTTTACGTACTACACGAGTATGTAATAAAAATGGGGGTTCCGATTTCTGTCAGTACGGGATCTTCTTATACAAAGCGTGCATTGACATTGTATTTTGTGATTTTGGGAACACATGAGCTGTTGACTTCGATTTTTTAGTCAAGGTACTTGAAGATATTTGTCTTTGGCAGACCTATACCATCGATCTTGAGGGTGTCTATATTATCTAACCTCTTGAACTCTTCCTTGTTACCTGAAGAGACCATCAAGAGGTTAGCACCACATGGTCCCGTGCCACCCAGGCCGTACCTCCTTCCTAAAATTCATAAAGAATGTCTACCTTTACATTATTGCTCCTACATGTGATTTAGCTAAACATCTTGTTTATCTGCTGACACGAGGTTTTATTAGAACCAAAAAAAGTATTGCTAGACGCGTGAAAGATCTCTTGCGCGCGTCGTTTGGTGATGATCGTGTGCTAAGCCGCCACTTTCATCATGCTTGGCCTCCCAGGTCCCCAAACCTCAGTCCGTGCGATTATTGGCTTTCGGGTTATCTGAAGTCGCAAGTGTATCGTGGTCGACCGACATCTCTAGGGATGCTGAAAGACAACATCCGACGCCAATGCCTCACCGTAACTCCGGACATGCTTTACAGTTGTTCACAACATTATTCCTCGACTACAGCTATTGTTAAGGAGTGATGGTGGATATATTGAGCATTTCCTGTGAAAAACATCATCTTTGCTTTTTCTTACTTTGTTATGCTAATTATTGCTATTCTGATCAGATGAAGCGCCATCTGTCGGATGTTTTTTGAACGCTTGTATTTTTTTTGGTTCTAATAAAACCCCATGTCATTTCAAGCATGTGTGTCAATTTGTACCTCTTTATCTACATTATTCTGTGATTTATTCAGTTTTCAAATTTATACTGACTTTTTGATCACCCGGTATGTGGCATAAATGGTCGTGTCTTTTGACTGCGCTGACTTAGAAGTTTCAATTTTTTTACACCGCCAGGGGACCGTAGGTAGACAGACAGATGTACCAACAACAAATGATCCTGTAAGGATACCGTTTTTATGGAATTGACGTATGGAACGCTAAAAATTAAGACAGATGACTGGAACACGTCAAAAAATAAGTAATGATCCTTTAATAGTTAGTTGGCAGGAAGTGTGTACAGAATACATTGTTCGCAATGGTTAGGTTGATGTCGCCGCCGTAGCGAGTATTTTCTCGTGACGACAGTGCCACCCGACTAGTGCGCGACCAGGATTACCGCCAGATTCCCAGGCTTCAGCGCCTGGTGTGAACACTCGAGAGCCTGGACCGCCGCAGCCTGCCGCACCTGTTAGGGGATTCCCCGAGCAGCACCAACTGGCGGAACAGGAGCGTCCAGGACCTCTGCGGACTGGAGGCGGATCCAGCGCGCCCTCGACGCGGCTGCTAATTTGATTTGGAGCAGAGGCAGCGGCGACGGCGGCGGCAGCGTGCATGCATTTTGCATCCGGCGCGGTGGCCGTCCGTCGGTCCTGCGGGGAGGAGTGGGCGGGAATGGGGAGGGGAGGGGGAGAGGAGGAGAGGAGAGAAGAACCCCGACCCCGCGGGCTTTGTTGCCAGCGCGCCGCCCCCGGCGCTCGCCAGCCTCCGTTCGTTCGTTTCGCCGTCCATTTAATTTAATGTGCACTGGCTGGCTCGGCCGCAATCACTGCGCGAACAAAGGGCCGGCCCTGTTTGCTTACAAAAGGCGGCCGCGGTGACACGGACGCCGCGGATGCATATTTATTGCGTGTTATGGCAGGGCCGGGCTCCACTCATTCGCTTTTTCATTATATGTATATTTTTTGACGGTAGGAAAACTCTGGTTATTAGCTGGCACTAAATTTAATCGTACCACGCTAGTGCTCCTCTGTCTTCCTCTGGTGACTTCGGGCTCAGCCCCACCCTGCATCCGTTTCTCACACGGTCTCGACTCGTTTTCTTTATTTCTAATGTATAGCAGCAAATTACCCTTGACCACACCAAAAAACAACACGAAACTCTCCGTTTATTTGTTAGCAAGTGTTACTCGCTGTTGTGCCTGTGGGGAGGGATCACAGGCGACGGCAGTATTTGACACGTGCACTTCCATTTCTCATAACCTGTGCATAGCCCTGAGACATGGGACACACATAGGCAGATTCCCAATAACAGGAAATAAGCATCGAAATACGGCGCCATCACACATTAAAACCTACAATCTTCTGTCATACAAGAACGTTTTCTTTATCGTCCGCCGGCCGGAGTGGCCGAGCGGTTCTAGGCGCTACTGTCTGGAACTACGCGACCGCTACGGTCGCAGGTTCGAATACTGCCTCAGGCATGGATGTGTGTGATGTCCTTAGGTTTAAGTAGTTCTAAGTTCTAGAGGACTGATGACCTCAGAAATTAAGTCCCATAATGCTCAGAGACATTTGAACCATCCGTCCACTTATTCTGCCTTTGCGTTTGTGTCTTATTATTTTGAGAGATAATATTTCTTTACTCATCCTGTTTATGCGTGCATTCCATTTTCTTCTGTTTTCATGGATTTTATTTCGTAGTTCATAGATGCTCAATTCATTCCTAATATTATTACTCTCATTCTGTCTAATCTATCACATTCTGTTACTGGCCTTAAAAATTTCACTTCTGTTACGGGCATTATACTATCTTGTTGTTAGTATGTGATCCATGAAACAGCTAGGGTCGTATAAAATTTTAATCGTTTCTCTTTCCATTGTTTGTTTTTCAGACGTCTATTGATTTTCCACATATACAGGGTGGACCGTTTTAATCCATAATGGGGAATAAATTGGTACGGAGACGAGATATAGCAAAATGTTTTAGATAAAAGTTATAGGTGGCAACAGGGTCACGCATTGCTACTAATGACTGTGATCTTCAACGTAATTTTCAAGGTGATATGGAGGTTAAAGTGATTTTTTAAAGTGGGAATCCTAATATCTGATTCAAGATTTGAAAAGAGCGACAAATTTTAACGGTAAAATGATATATTATTCAAGGTCATGGCTAGTTCGATGAAAGTCAAACAAGAAAATATGTCTTTAGTTCCAGTAGTGATTAATTTAGAATAGAGGAGGGATACAGCAAAATACAATGTTAGATACAATCTGGAAGGGGCATTTCAAGTAATAAGAGGTCAAGGAACTGATTCAATGACTTTTAAATCAATTATCTACGTTTTATTTATGTTTGTTCTGTCCTGCAGATGCCACAATAACATTTATAAGCCATGACGTATTTATCTTTACCAGTAAACACGTTAATTAAAACTTAAAGTTCAAATTTCTGTTCCGGACATCACAAATAGCGGTTATTACGAAACGAAGCTCAATCTTCGAATGACCTTCGATAATTACCTTTAAAATCGAGGTTATCGCTAATGATACTTGACCTTTGTGCCCCTTCCAATCTATATTTAACATTGTATTTTGCTATATCCCTCCTCTACTCCGAGTTAATCCCTACTTGAACTAAAAATGTATTTGCTTATTTCGGCTTTCTGAACCTTGTCATGACCTTGAATAATGTATCATTTGATACGTAAAATTTGCCGCTTTTTTCAAATCTTAAATCAAATATAATGGTTCCCACTGAAACAAAAAAATCACTTTAAGCTCCAAAACACCTTAAAAATCACGTTCAAAGTCACGGCCATTAGTAGCAGTGCGTGGCCCTATTTGCCACTTGCAACTTTTATCCAAAACATTTACCTATATCTCGTCTCCATCCCGATTTAATTCCCATTATGGATTAAAATGGTCCGCGTGTATCTGAGAAATTTGTAAGTTTCTTCTCTACTGTATATCATGTTCGCATGTAACATCACATCCTATTTAAAGTGTGGCTGTAATTGAAGTATAGCTACTTGCATATGGTTCAGCTGCAGGTTACAGTTTAATACCAGTAGGCCACTTTTGTGACAGAAAGAGATCATCCTCATAACCACCTTCGGACGTCTCGTTTGCTTTGGGCATCGTGTTTAATCCTCTTAATTCGTAGATACCACAAATCTTTCACTTTATCTAGTGTTATCTCTCTCATTTTGATGTTCAGCACCTCATTATTCGCCTTTATTCTACGATTCATTACTTTTGTTAGTCCGCATCTCAAATTCTGTGAAAAGTAACGTGTTCTTTCCAGCTCTCCTAAATCTTCTTTACTTTGCCTGGAAGTGCAGTTCGGTGCTCGTGCCGCAGCTCAACCTGAAACTTTTATTTCTGTCCCGGAAGTTTCTTTTTCTCCCCCTCGGCAACTTAACAACAGTGGCGATAAGCTCTAATCCTACGTCACACTCTTCCTGCCACGAGTTTGCCGTTCTTGATCCACAACTTATATTCCTCCCGTTTGGCTGTTGTGTATGTAAAATAAACTGTTCGTCATGATTTCAGAGAAAAAATCCGTATGAAGGTAAGCGGCCATTGTAAACTGGCACACAGTGATTCCCATATCTATGACGCGCTCCAAAAACATCGTCTCATGGTGTTTCCAGGATGGATTTTCAGTCTGCAGTGGATTGTGCGCTGATATGGGCCCTCCTGGCAGATTAATGCGGGACTGGGGCTCGAACCGGGGTTTCACCTTTCACGGCCAAGTGCTCTGCAAGAATTAGACCCTGTATCCCCCACACTACCTCATCCAGCGGTCGCGTGGTTCCAGACTGTAGCGCCCAGAACCGTTCGGCCACTCCGGCCGGCGCATAGCCACAGCCTGGAGGAATGTTTCCAGGATGGACTTTCACTCTGCAGCGGAGTGTGTAATGATTTCAAACTCCTGGCAGATTAAAACTGTGTGCGAGCTCCGAGTCGTGCTTACGTAGCTCAGTCGGCAGAACACGTGCCCGCGAAAAGTCCGCGTCCGGCACAAGGTTTTAAACTGCCAAGAAGTTCCTTGGTATTTTTGTGGGTACTGCATTTTACGTTGCCATTTCTTGCCTGATTTTTGGTTTGCTGTGGATGACATGAATTTTTGCACCATAGATCTAAAAAATGTGTTTGAACTGTGCCGTGAATATGAAATAAAAGAACTGTGGCGAAGGCATTCCTATAAACCACAGACTACCATATAGAGGACGCAGAAAACTACGTATACAACATTTTAGATAGTTTGTACGAGATAAAATGTTACTTTTCTATGCGAGAAAATGTCACAGGTACACCGCTTTCCTGCTAGGGGTCGTGAAAGTTTTGACGCTAGTGATGCTTAGAGGCGCACTGCCTTGTGATGAACATTGTATTAGTGAAGTTGTTGAAAAGGATCATTTACCCTAACGCACAAGTAGCATCTGCCTGATAACGAATGCCTAACACGCTCAGAAAATCCACGTCTTTCACGAACAATGGTGCGGCTTCAGCCAAACTGGCGACCAGCTCTTCTGGACTGTCTATCGGCGTTGGTATAACAAACGCTTCACCTCGCGACGAAAGAGAAATAGTTAGGAGGTAAGAAATATCTCTAAAACAATATTCATCGCACAACAGCTTGAACATTGTCTCAGAACATCACTAATGACAATACCTTCACCACCTAGCGGGAAAACGTTGCACCTTTACATTTTTGTCTCACACAAAAAGTGTTTGTTATTATCTCCTCTTCAGATTCTACAATGGTGAATCGATAGCTTCTTTCTACCCTATATATTATTCGCCTATCCGTAGATGCTTTGGAACTATAGAGTTGTTATCTTATCATTCCATTACAAAGAGTAACGTCAAGGCCAAAGTGATCGTCCACTGTCATGATAAGGGAAAATTTCTGTGGACCTATAAAGAATGAGAAATGTGACTCAACTTGCTGAGGACACTGGATGTAACCGACGACTAGAGATGAAATGTGAGGGTAAAAGCAATCGGGGGCCAAACAATTGTGAGTAAGGTACACTGAGGTGACAAAAGTCATGGCACACTTCCTAATATCGTGTTGGCTCTCCTTTCGCCAGGCGCAGTAACAATTGTGAGTAAGGTACACTGAGGTGACAAAAGTCATGGCACACTTCCTAATATCGTGTTGGCTCTCCTTTCGCCAGGCGCAGTAACAATTGTGAGTAAGGTACACTGAGGTGACAAAAGTCATGGCACACTTCCTAATATCGTGTTGGCTCTCCTTTCGCCAGGCGCAGTAACAATTGTGAGTAAGGTACACTGAGGTGACAAAAGTCATGGCACACTTCCTAATATCGTGTTGGCTCTCCTTTCGCCAGGCGCAGTAACAATTGTGAGTAAGGTACACTGAGGTGACAAAAGTCATGGCACACTTCCTAATATCGTGTTGGCTCTCCTTTCGCCAGGCGCAGTAACAATTGTGAGTAAGGTACACTGAGGTGACAAAAGTCATGGCACACTTCCTAATATCGTGTTGGCTCTCCTTTCGCCAGGCGCAGTGCAACAACTCGAAGTGGCATGGACGCAACAAGTCTTTGGTAGTCCAGTGCAAAAATATTCAGCCATGATGCCTCTAAAGCCTTCTATAATTGCGAGAGTGTTGCCGGTGCACGATTTCGTGCACCAACTGACCTCTCTATTACATTCCATAAACGTTCGATGGGATTCATGTCGGGCGATCTGAGTGACAAAATCATTCTCTCAATTTGTCCAGAATATTCTTGAAACCAGTCGTGAGCAAATGCTGCCCCGTGACTTAGAGCATTGTCATCCATAAAAATTCCATCGTTGTGTGACTGCAAATGGTCTTCAAGTATCCGAATATAATAAATTCCAGTCAATGGTCGGTTCATTTGGATCAGAGGGCTGAGTCCGTTCCATGTAGACATAGCCCACATAATTATGGAGCCACTACCAGCTTACACTGTGCTTTGTTGACAACTTGCACCATATTCGAATCCTACCATCACACCTTGCCAACTGACATCAGGCCTCATCCGACCATCCCACGGGACACCAGTCGCCTAAGGTCCAACCGACACGGTCACGACTGCAGGAGAGACGCTGCAGGCAATGTCGTGCTGTTTGCACAGGCTCTCGCATTGTTCGCCTGCTACCAGGGGCATTAACGCCAGCAACACTGTGCTAACAAATACGTTCGTCGTACGTCCCAGATTGATTTCTGCGGCTATTTCACACTGTGCTGCTCGTCTATTAGCACTGACAACTCTAGACGCAAAAGCCGCTGCTCTCGGTCGTTAAGTGAAGGCTGTCGGTCACTGCGTTGTCTGTGGTGACAGATAATGCCTGAAATTTGGTATTCTCTACACACGCTTGACATTACGGATCTCGGAACGTTGATATATATATAACCTTTGTCTCCTCATTGTATGTACCAGACTATATAATGAACACATTCCACAGTAAGAAGCTCGCGACCCTGAGGATGACTTTGCCTCTCTGAGAACATACTTGTAGCCATTTGCGCAGTTTCTCCACGTGCTACCTTCGTGCCGCTGCTCGGAACGGACTTTCATCTGCGTGATTGTAATAAAAATGGATTGCCAAACGCTGTGTTGTGTGCGTGGCCCTCCGCTGGGCCAGAGAGGGCTTGCAGCAAAGCCCTTATAACGGACGGCCGCCCCCAACGCGAGCCCGCCCTAGGGAGCTTCGGCCAACACGAAAATATCGCCGCGCGCCTGCCGGCATTTGTCACGCGGCTGACGGTTGCCCTGTGACGTCAGCAGGGCCCGCCCCCGCCCCCACCCCTCCCCCCCCCCGCCCCGCCAACCGTCTGGCACCGCATTTTAGCCCCAAAAACACTACAGGTACGTGCCAGTTTGCTGGAAGCCAATCAGCTACTCAGGTTGCTAACATTTGCACATTTTATACCTACAACAAAACTGATGTTTCAGCAAGTGCGCTAGAATTTATCAACATCTTGTAAGACTAGAATGTATTAGATTGGTGCAAAAGTTCGTGGCGTTTTTCCATAAGTTTAGTCAACACAGCGTATACACAAAACAGAGACTTCAGTCGTCAATAATATATTCTCCTTCACAATGTACAACTATCTGCCAAGGAAGGGGTAACATTTCGATTCGATGACTGTAGATATCTCCTGGTTTTTAGGCGAAGAACTCGTCGAGCCATGTTCGGAGCGCATTTTCATTCGGAAAGGAAGTCCCTTGAAGACTGTTCGATAGAGAGTGGAAAGGTGAAAATCTGAAGTATTAAGATCAGTGAATAAGGCGGGTGCGGAATGACTTCCAAACCCAACTACTTTATAAAGTTTTTTGTCAGTCTAGAAGAATGCGGGCGGGCGTTATCGTGGAGTGGCCTCACTTCACGCAGTCTTCCAGGTCGTCGTTCTTGGACTGCGTCTGCAAGACGTCTCAGTTGACAATGAATGTCAGCAGCGATGGTTGCAGGTCGCGGATGCAATTCGTAGTACACCACACCGTCGCTGTTCCACCAGATGCGTGACATTGTCTTTTGTGAAAATTAAAACAGATCGAAGACGGACATTTTTCAAATTTCTTATCGGCCTTATGTGCACTCGACTCGAGCTTCTTTTAAAATCAGACGATCCTCCTACAGTCGCTGTTTAGTCTCAGTCTGGTATGATGCTCTCAACAGTTCTGGTAGAGTCCTTTCTTAATTCCGATAGCACAGCTAGAAGTTAACATACACTGGCATGACAAAAGCCACGGGCTAGCGACATGCACATATACAGAAGGCGGTAGCATCACGTACACAAGTTATGAAAGGGCAATGCATTGGCGAAGCTGTGATTTGTACTCAGATGATTTATGTGAAAAGGTTTCCGACGTGATTATGGCAGCGCGATGGAAATTAATAGATTTCGAACGCGGAATGGTAGTTGCAGCTAGGCGCATGGAACATTCCATTTTGGAAATCGTTAGGAAATTCAGTATGCCGAGATCCATAGTGTAAAGAGTGTGTCGAGAATACCAAACTTCAGGCATTACCCCTCACCAAGAACAACGCAGTAGCCGACGACCTTCACGTAACGACTGAGAAACGCGGCGTTTGCGTATAGTGTTATCAGTGTTAACAGAAAAGCAGAACAGGGTGAAATATTCACAGACATCAATGTGGGATTTCCGATAAATGTATCCGTTGGGACATTGCGGCGAAATCTGGCGTGAATGGGTTTTGGCAGCAGATGAGCGATGCGAGTGTCTTTGCTAATAGCACATCACCTGCAGCGCCTCTCTAGGGCTCGTGATCATATCGGTTGGATCCTAAACGACTGGAAAACCGTGGCCTGGTCATATGATTTGCGAGTTTGGTACTTCAGAGCTGATGATAGGTTTCCAGCGTGGTGCAGATCCCACGAAGCCATGGACCCAGGTTGTCAACAAGGCATTTTGCTAGCTGGACGTGGTTCCATAACGGTGTGGCTGTGTTTATATGGAACGGACTGCGTCCTCTGGTCCAACTGAACCGACCATTGAACATATGCACCCATTCATGGACTTCTTGTTAACAAACATGGATGGAATTTTTATGGGTGACGATGCGCCATGGCATCAGGCTACAACTGTTCACGATTGGTTTGAAGAACGTTCCGAACAGTTCGACTGAATGATCTGATCACACTGATCGACCGACATGAATACCATCGAACGTTTATGGGACACATAATCGATCCTGATCCGGCAACACTTATGCAGTTATGGAGAGCTATAGACGCAGCATAGCTCAGTGTTTCTTCAGGGAATTTCCAACGGCTTGAGCCCATGGCAGTTGAGTTGCTGCAGTACAGCGGGAAAAAGGAAGTCCGATACTATATTAGGAGATGGCCTATGACTTGTGTCACCTCAGTGTATGTAAACTTCGTACACGACGAAAGTCCACAAGAAGAAGTCTAACAGAGATCCAGTGAACTGGGCGACCAGTGCAGAAGACGAAGTGCGACCAGGTGATCAACCTGACACATATTGGTTTATTTATTCCAGAACGTTTTGACCCTAGCACGCCATCCCACCAGACCAAATTCACGGCTGAATCAAAATTATTCGCACACAACTGACGTAGTGCCTCTGCCCGTTATCCTCATTACTCGCGGCCTTTTGCCGATTCCCGTAAGATTGTGAGCTTCATGTTTCTGCGCACTGAAGTGATCATTTGCCATCATCCCCTTAATTATGCATAAGTGGCGTCTGTCCTTTCGTTCTTGTCCGACAATGGTTCAAATGGCTCTGAGCACTATGGGACTCAACTGCTGTGGTCATAAGTCCCCTAGAACTTAGAACTACTTAAACCTAACTAACCTAAGGACAGCACACAACACCCAGCCATCACGAGGCAGAGAAAATCCCTAACCCCGCCGGGAATCGAACCCGGGAACCCGGGCGTGGGAAGCTAGAACGCTACCGCACGACCACGAGCTGCGGGCCCGAACACATATATATGCCACATATGCATTTAGAATTTTTCGTTTCTCGACTATCAAGTAACTGACGTGTGCCGTATGGAAGACGGTGTTTGTGTGTGTGTGTGTGTGTGTGTGCGTGTGTGTGTGTGTGTGAGAGAGAGAGAGAGAGAGAGAGAGACTGAGAGAGAGGAGTGACAACAGACGGCTCTGTTTCTCCGGTCCAGGACAGGCCAGCAGTTGGCAGCGTACAGCAGGTGAGGGGCGGGAGTATTTAGCGCGGCCACCCTTTGAGGTTATTCGTGACAGAGGACGCAGGCAGTCGCTGTTTGTGCTGGCTGCGGGCGCTATGGCGCCAGGAGGCGCTCGCTATCTGGCCGCGTCATCAGCGCACAGTTGTGTCCGTCTGCTGCGCTCGTAGGCCGCGTCCCTTCACACCGGCCCATCCACTCCAGAGTCAGGCGGGAGCAGGCTGCCGCACCGCACACACGAGTAGCTCCGGTGTCCACTGCCTGGTGGCGCACTCTGGGCGTGATCGTACCTCTTGACCTAAAATAGCGGCTATAATGGGAAGCACGGCACCAGTGACAATGTGAGAATCACCGGTACCACGCGTAAATTTTGCACGTTTTTTATACTGGTTGGTTCCTCGAGAGGTTCAATGTCTTATTCCATATTTCCTCCCCTTCATCACTCAAACAGCTTAGCTCCCGCTATTTGGCTCGCGTAGACTGTATGATCTGCACACATCCATTTTTTTTATCGAATCTGTATATTGTTCACAAATTGCAACGCCTTCTAAACTTTTCGCGATAATTAAGGTGATAGAAACGTGATTTTTACCGAATGTGCTTTTAACCAATAACGATTCTGGTAGCTAGACCCCAATTGTGGTGTGCGTACTGTAAGACCTTCGGCACACACACTATCAGATTAATTGACTTGTCGCTCTAACGAAGTAGGCGAGTGTCAGCAATATGTCTCGTGGCCTTATCGTGGCGTGTTTATCTTCTGCCGTTAGGTCAGACGATAGAAATGCCACTTGCACGCTTAGAGTAGCAGATTGACGGTGACCAACTTCAAACAAAACTTGATTAATTTTTACACACATTTATTAAAATAATAACAAGCATAAAAATAACTTAACTTGGTTCTGGATGCTATTTACAATTGACAATCTTAAGTTCCTTTGGTCTTGGTACGTTAATCTTTGTTGTGTCTAGACAAGACAGCCTAGACACAATGAGAGGAAGCCGAAAGGCACGCGCTAAGCTAAAGCAGGATGGCGTGAGGTCTGAAACAGGATACGTAATGAATGCTATAAAGAAAAGTACGTAGCTTCTGGAATACTTAACTTTAATCCATCCTTTTGGTACATCTGGAGATTGTGGCGATACAAGTGAGACCCTTTAGATACATGCAATGTTACTAATGGCGCCTTGCTACGTCGTAGCCATTGAAGGCTATTCTAACTATCTGCTCTGCAAATGAACGAGGCTTCGTCAGTGTGCATCGCTAGCTACGTCGTCCGTACAACTGGGGCGAGTGCTAGTCCGTATCTCGAGACCTGCCTTGTGGTGGCGCTCGGTCTGCGATCACACAGTGGCGACACGCGGGTCTGACATGTACTAATGGACCGCGGCCGATTTAAAGCTACCACCTAGCAAGTGTGGTGTCTGGCGGTGACACCACAATCTTAATCTCACATGTCTCTGATACTTGACAAAGTGTCTATGCATTTCTCTTCATGTCTATGTACAAAAAAATGGTTCTCAGCACTATGGGACTCAACATCTGAGGTCATCAGTCCCCTAGACTTAGAATTACTTAAACCGAAGGACGTCACACACATCCATGCCCGAGGCAGGATTCGAACCTGCGACCGTAGCAGCAGCGCGGTTCCGGACTGAGCGCCTAGAAGCGCTCGGCCACCGCGGCCGGCGCTATGTACAGGAACATGGTAATCTTATTAGGCGCAGACTGAAACTTGACTAGACACTAATGCAGATGCAGACTAATGCAGACTGACTAATCGGAGGTCTGTACACTCGTTATAATACCTCGCGCGTTCAGGTATCACTGCGCGAGTGTGATCCGCGAGGAGAAAAGGTTCTACGTTAGCAGCAATCTCATTGGCTGCGTTACATATTAATACGCGGATCGGCGGAAGCAGAATTTGGTCCGTCTCTAAAACAGCGCCATCTCGTAGTGCGCCTGCGCTGTTGTGCTTAGCGGGGGCGCGCTCTAGTCGGAAAGTTGTGTACGCGCAGACTACGCGGACCTATGTACACAACACCAATGTTTTTGTTAATCATGCATTTTGCGGTCCTGTACAGATATTTCCCTAGAGACTTTCATTCCCTGACAGTTATTTCTTTATATCAAATCGAGAAGTGAAATACTCATTTTTATAGATTTAGCTTTAAAGTTTTTTAATGTAACGAAATATTTTCTTAAAAATTTTCGGCTTATTTTTCACCTTCTTAGAAGTTGAATTACGGACAATTCCTTCGTAAACGATGCCTCTGCCATAAGATACACACTCTCTCCAAATTTCAAGTTTCTATCCTTATCTGTTTGGGCTGGGCGATGATGAGTCAGTGAAACAGTCTGATCTGATTTCAGCCCCTTACAGGTTGAATCTCGAAAAATGCTGAAACACCTATTCTTTTTATTTGTAACCGATAAGTGAAACACCGATTTTCATAGATTTAGCTACAAAAATACTTCGTTAGTTCTTCAAAATTGCCTTCATAGCGACATTTTTCAAAAACATTTCATCCCCTATTTCACCCCCTCCGGAGCGGAGTTTCGAAAAATCCCTTCTTAAACGACGCCTACTGTATGATCTCGACATCCTCTCCAGATTTCAAGTCAGCGTGGTGCGGTGGGGCATGATGAGTCAGTCAGTCGGGGTATTGCATTTAGATACTCTGATCAGCCAGAACATTATGACCACCTACCTAATAGCCGGTTTGTCCACATTTGGCACAGGTAATAGGGGCGACGCGTAGGGCATGGAAGCAATGAGGCCTCGGCAGGTCGCTGGAGGCAGTTGGCACCACATCTGCACACACATCATGTAATACCCGTAAATTCCGGGAAGGGGTGCGTTGAGCTCTGACGCCACGTTCAGTCACATCTCAGATGTGCCCGATTGGGTTCAGATCTGGCGAGTTTGGGGGTCAGCATATTAACTGAAACTCGCCACTATCTTCCTCGAACCACTGCATCACTCTTCTAACCTTGTGACATGGCGCATAATCTTGCTGAAAAATGCCACTCCGGTCGGAAAACATGGTCGTCATGAAGGGGTGTAAGTGCGGAAGCCCTTGGCCCTCGTGATGCCTTGCACGAACTCCACAGCACTCATGGATATCCACGTGAATGTTCCCCAGAGCATAATGGAGATGTTGCCAGCTTGTCTCCGTCCCGCAGTACAGGTGTCAAGGAGCTGTTCCCCTGGAAGACGACGGATTCACGCCCTCCCGTAGCCATGATGAAGGTTTCGGGGTTCATCCGATCATGCAACGCTCTGCCACTGCGCCTACGTTCAGCGCTGATGGTCACGTGCCCATTTCAGTCGTAGTTGCCGATGTCGTGGCGTTAACATTGGGACATTCATCGGCATCGGCTGCAGAGGTCCATCGTTAGGAGTGTTCAGCGCACTGTATGTTCAGAGACAGCATTAGAGTCTGATCGTTCCGCCACAGTTCGCCGCCTGTCCTGGTTAACAAGTGTGCCCAACCTGCGACATCTGACATCTGTAATGGGGGTGGCCGCCCGACCCAATCAGGTGTGGACGTGGTTTCGCCACGTGTTGAAGATATTCACCACAGCACTCTTTGAACACCCAACAAATCGTGCCGTTTCCGAAATGCTCGTGCCAAGCCCCCCGGGCCGTCACAATTTGCCCTCGGTCAAATTCAGATAGATCGCGCTCTTTCCCCATTCTACACACTGATCTACATGCACTGTGCGTGTGTCGGACTAGCAGTCATTTCTCGCCAGGTGATGCTGCCATCGCCTGGACGGGATTATATAGATAATAGCGGGTTATCATAATTTTGTGGCTGATCAGTGTATATAGATACCTAATACTCACGGAGGCACGGATATCACGTGTCGGCTGAAATTATCGTAGACAGCGAAACTTGTTGGACATGCCATTGCGTCAATGCGGAGCCAATCTACGCTGAAAAAAAATAGTTCCAGGTTTGACCACCAGGTGCAAATCTGGCGCTGTACAGTTTCTCCTAGTCGTCTCTGGTGCTCATATTGAACGAATTACCTAAGCCGCAGTCAGTAATAAAATCAACATTATGCCTTTCTCACCTTTTTAATCTTTTCTGCCTGCGTCCAGTTCCTAATCCGTTACGTATGGAATCATTTCTATATGTTTTTCTTGCGTTATCAGAGAGATTTGCACCTGATGGACAAAACTGGAACTGATTCTAATATCTATCAAGTTTCGCTGCCATACGATAATTACAGCCCATACTGAACTTCTGTAAGTAGCTGCACTTTAACTATAATCATCCGGTACCCATAAGTTCCGGTTCTTTAACCAACTGAACTCCTATGTATGATACGGCGTCCCACACCTGACTTCTTTACAAATGAGTTAATGTGGGGATGCCAGTGACAAAAAGGTTCGTAAATCTTTGAAATTATGTGCGAAGTTTGCTGAAATTCACTAAGTGCTCTCACTCTGAAACATTGGGGGAATATGTTCCGGGTATTTGCGTACTGTCAGTTACGCTGCGTCTTATTATGTTAACCATTTAATGTAAGATCACATCTCTTAATGAACAGATTATGACACGATTTTAAATTTTTAAAATCTGGTCAATAATTACGCGAGGATCAGAGTTTTGTTGCTCCTGGAAGCCGTTAGATAAGCAACTTGCAACTGGTACAGTGTTCCAGAATAGCGGTTTAATAATATAGGTGGCCTACGCCGTCAGTAGTTGCTCATAGCTATTTTAAGTTCTTGTTTACGACTACCCAGTAATTTTATCCGCGTTTGGTGCCTGCAGTTCCAAGACAGCTCGTTGCAGGTTATTCGGGAATGGATTTTCCGTAGACTCGTTTCCTCATTTAATTTTTCTACACTAGTGTCCAAAGGAATTTTTCCCTGAGTAGGTTATCGGGGAGGTTATATAAATAAAGTAAAGGTGAATTATAAGCCTTTTGGCGTATCATGCTGTCCGCGATGTGTAGCTAGAAAACCTTTCGAACCGTAGGCATACGTTAAACAGTTAAACAAAACATGAAAACTTGTTCCACAATAACAGAACAGGTAATACGGCACGTTTAGCCCTAACTGCTACGGACATTAGAGATAGTTTATGCAAGTCTGGGCATCTCTCTGGCCAGTTCATTCGTTGAATATCCTCTCGGGCTAGAAATATTCCACCAAAGGACAGCTTGATATGGAGAAGACTTACCAATCGTAAGGAGGGTCTGAGCCAACTGTAGCCCTGCAAAGTATTACAAGTGGTTGCAGTATATCATATCCACAGCTCTGAAAGATAGCGGTAGACCTGCAACCACCCAAATGTGAAAACTGCACTCACAGCCAACGTTATGCCTCTGCGCATAAGGATCCGGCCACCACCCAACAGCAACAGTTTCCTTGGTACTATGTTTCCATAATTGTACCAGATGCCGCTATGATCCCAGAGGAGTACGGGCGAGCACCAAGCTCAAAATTGGCGTAGGAGTCATCTGCGATACAAACTTTCAGACTGCACTTAAAATTTAGAAAAAATCCGTTATTATTTGATTACTGGATTGCCGAAAATTGACTTAAATATATGGGAGTATGCGTAAGGTGTGATTTACAGTGTAATGGCGACCTAAAAATAAACATACGAAATACAGATGCCGCATCGAGTTTTATTGGAAGAAAAGGAGTTGTACTTCACTCACAGTGAAGGTCGTTCGACCGATACACTTATCAGTTAGAACGCGCGGAGAGAATTGGGAAGAAGCAAAGATCAGCACCGTCTTTCATCACTTCTTAGCTTATTAAGCGCGAAAGCCCACGGAAATGGTGATTCAGATCCAGTGGCAGACGTGAGAATAGTACCGTAGTGCATCGCCTTATGGGTAACTGTTAAAATTCCGAGATTGTGTTTTTCTAGATGAGTCAACCAACGTAGCACTTTATCCAACAAACATTTCGTGAAAAGATCGTGAAATAAAATTATAGACATTGAACTCTTACGGAGTATCACCAACCATTCGCAATCGGAGCGGGAGAGAAGGGTTGGTGACAATGGTACACGAAGTAACCACTCACCATAATGTGGCTCGCGTAGTGTAGATGTAGGCGAAGACGAAGAGCCCACTCTTTCATTAATTTATGGTCAAATCTGTACGCTGTTGACTACGGAGCAGATCATCTCGTGTGTGCACTATCTGCACTGCCGCAGATCTGTCGTATAGATCAACAACTCTGGTCTTCGATGTACATTCTGTCGTCAGACTGCTGCCTCTGAAGCAACTACTGTCCTGCAGGTAAATGTCATCCAGACGTAGCTTAAGTCTGGGAGATTTGTGGATTACTCACGCTTACTCGACAATGCAGTACGCTAAGAACAATATTTCCTGTGTCTAGATATCGTCGCCATAGTCTTGAAACAAGTAGTCTTTAAGCCATGACGATGTGATCCTAAGAGACTGCTGCCGTTGGCAACATAAATCTAATGACTACTTATGTATAAGGGGTGTTACGCTGTGTTCTTCTTTATTTTTGAGTCTGATCGAATATTTAGTTGGAATACAAATACTACATTCCGTCTTCTGAGGAAATATTACCTGTAATTTATGGCGACTGCTCACCTTTTGTTTCTCCACTTACAGCTTTTCCCGGTTGCCATTAGTTTTTAAACACAAGAGTAGGACTTTTCATTTTAATAGTTCATCTCGCCATTTAATTCGTTATAGTCTTCATTATAACACAATCCAGCTCCGTTCAGTTTATTCCCACCTAACAGCGCGAAATGCTGCAGTTATTACAACACCAGCTTCATACTCGAGACGCAAGCTGTTCAAACCCAAGCCCACTCGGTTCTAACGTCGGTTTTTTTTCTATAAGTCACTTTAGGTATTTGCTCTGAATATCCAACAACGCTACTGCTGAATTATTCTTCTTCTGTTTCACAACTGAACTCGTGCTAGGCGCTACAGTCTAGAACCGGGCTACCGCTATGGTCGCAGGTTCGAATCCTGCCTCGGGCATGGAAGTGTGGATGTCCTTAGCTTAATTAGGTTTAAGTAGTTGAAAGTTCTATGGGACTGATGATCTCAGAAGTTAAGTCCCATAGTGCTCAGAGCCATTTGAACCATTTTGAGCTAGGGCCTTCGCTAGGGTAGACCGGTCGTCCATTGCAAGTCTTTTGAGTTGACGCCACTTCCGTCACTTGCGCGTCGATGGGGATGGTACAATGATGAAGAAGACGCAACACCTAGTCCCTGAGTGGAGAAAATCTCCGATCCAGCCAGGAACCGAACCTTGGCCGCTTTGCATGGCATTCTGTTGCGCTAATCACTTTTTTTCCTTGATCTCATATTGTTCGTGATTATTCGTTCTATTTGTTCGGGGTGGACGTCCCATGGCGCTTGTTCATCATCGTTCCATTAACTCAGTTTCTTTTTTTTTTTTTTTTTTTTTTATTACAGAGGGCGGCTAACCCTCTGACCGTGCCGGTGCCACTCAGCTACCGAGGCGGACAGTGACATAGTAATACACTCCTGGAAATGGAAAAAAGAACACATTGACACCGGTGTGTCAGACCCACCATACTTGCTCCGGACACTGCGAGAGGGCTGTACAAGCAATGATCACACGCACGGCACAGCGGACACACCAGGAACCGCGGTGTTGGCCGTCGAATGGCGCTAGCTGCGCAGCATTTGTGCACCGCCGCCGTCAGTGTCAGCCAGTTTGCCGTGGCATACGGAGCTCCATCGCAGTCTTTAACACTGGTAGCATGCCGCGACAGCGTGGACGTGAACCGTATGTGCAGTTGACGGACTTTGAGCGAGGGCGTATAGTGGGTATGCGGGAGGCCGGGTGGACGTACCGCCGAATTGCTCAACACGTGGGGCGTGAGGTCTCCACAGTACATCGATGTTGTCGCCAGTGGTCGGCGGAAGGTGCACGTGCCCGTCGACCTGGGACCGGACCGCAGCGACGCACGGATGCACGCCAAGACCGTAGGATCCTACGCAGTGCCGTAGGGGACCGCACCGCCACTTCCCAGCAAATTAGGGACACTGTTGCTCCTGGGGTATCGGCGAGGACCATTCGCAACCGTCTCCATGAAGCTGGGCTACAGTCCCACACACCGTTAGGCCGTCTTCCGCTCACGCCCCAACATCGTGCAGCCCGCCTCCAGTGGTGTCGCGACAGGCGTGAATGGAGGGATGAATGGAGACGTGTCGTCTTCAGCGATGAGAGTCGCTTCTGCCTTGGTGCCAATGATGGTCGTATGCGTGTTTGGCGCCGTGCAGGTGAGCGCCACAATCAGGACTGCATACGACCGAGGCACACAGGGCCAACACCCGGCATCATGGTGTGGGGAGCGATCTCCTACACTGGCCGTACACCACTGGTGATCGTCGAGGGGACACTGAATAGTGCACGGTACATCCAAACCGTCATCGAACCCATAGTTCTACCATTCCTAGACCGGCAAGGGAACTTGCTGT
This sequence comes from Schistocerca serialis cubense, assembly GCF_023864345.2. Taxonomy (NCBI): domain Eukaryota; kingdom Metazoa; phylum Arthropoda; class Insecta; order Orthoptera; family Acrididae; genus Schistocerca; species Schistocerca serialis. The sequence goes on along the minus strand of NC_064639.1, from coordinate 532,287,507 downwards.
TCCAACAGGACAATGCACGTCCGCATGCATCCCGTGCCACCCAACGTGCTCTAGAAGGTGTAAGTCAACTACCCTGGCCAGCAAGATCTCCGGATCTGTCCCCCATTGAGCATGTTTGGGACTGGATGAAGCGTCGTCTCACGCGGTCTGCACGTCCAGCACGAACGCTGGTCCAACTGAGGCGCCAGGTGGAAATGGCATGGCAAGCCGTTCCACAGGACTACATCCAGCATCTCTACGATCGTCTCCATGGGAGAATAGCAGCCTGCATTGCTGCGAAAGGTGGATATACACTGTACTAGTGCCGATATTGTGCATGCTCTGTTGCCTGTGTCTATGTGTCTGTGGTTCTGTCAGTGTGATCATGTGATGTATCTGACCCCAGGAATGTGTCAATAAAGTTTCCCCTTCCTGGGACAATGAATTCACGGTGTTCTTATTTCAATTTCCAGGAGTGTATTATATCTAATACATATGTTGTACCTACTTCCAAAGAGCGGAACAACACCATTGTACGGAAGATATGGCTGCTGACCAATCATCGCGTTTGTATTTGTTTGTATCAGGTTATTATTATGATGAACGAAGAACAGCGTAGTTTACACTTACTTATGGTAGTCTACCAGAGTCCACGGTAGTTTCACAACTCTGTCCCCGATTTAACTTACTAGAGAATATATGGTAACGAATTTCGTTAAGTCGAAGGAAGAGTTGAGGGTCACCGACCCTAGAGGACGAGAAGGCAGACGCCACTGATCGAGGACCTGCTGCGGTCACTGTGTGTTCCGACTGTGGCCAGTGACAGCAGGAGCTGTCTGCGTGTGATAAGCTGCGTGAGTTACGGCCGCCCGCCACCGCCACCGCCAGCGCTGCGGTCCTGATCGGCGTGCGCCCCCCGCGTATTAATCAAAGCGTTGGGAGCACTAATTGCGCCGTGGAAGCCGCGCTAAAACAGAATTCCTTCATAAAACTTTACGTCCGGCTCATAAAGGCCCCTATCAAACGGCGGCTCGCCGGGCCGCCTGTTATTTTTGTTCGCTCCTTCGGCAGCGGGCGCCGGGCGTCAGTGATGAACGCTCCGGAGCGTTTAAATTATTTAATCCCGCTACAAGTCGTGAAATAGTGTCGCGAACGGCGCGCCGCCATCGCGTTTTACGGGCCTGTAACTCAGCCCGCGTGTGCCACTGTGCCCTAATAAACATACCTTCCAAAGCACTCGCGGCGAAAAAAATTGCGCAGCGTAAACAAACAGCCCGCCCCTCGGACGGAGATAAGCTCTGGGTAAATTTCACGGAACATCCACACACTGCGCAACTTGACGAGCCGGGCCAATATTTGTCCTTTTGAAAAACAGGCAGTTACCAAAAAAAAAAAAACGAAAAAGAATACAAAAATTTGCGCGTAGCTTCAAATAGGGCTCCTGGCGCAGTGTTATTCGCCATGCTGAATGTGGGACGAGTGGTCCCCATCATGGTGCTCTTGATAAGCATGGCGATCGCGACAGCAGGACGGCACGTGTTATCGTGGTGGAGAAAAAAAATTCTGCGCTATAAAATCTTCATAAACTCAACTTACCTCTCAAAGCTTCTGAATACGTTGTATTTGCAGCACAGTGATTGAATCCCCGAGCTCATTGACGGAGCGAACCACTTACGCGGGATATCCCCATTTGCGCGCATTCGGGCTAGGTGGGACGTTGCTCTTCTGATGGGCAACATTGATGTTCAGATTCTTGTTTCGCCATCCTTTTTCATGTTATGTGCGGTTTCCCAAAAAACAAAACGCCATTGTGACTGCTGGGATAGTCCATCAACAAGAAAACAACCGAATTCCTCTGCATCCTTCTCCATCAAAGACACCGAGCGCGGTGGCGTAGTGGTCAGCACAGTGGACTTTCATTCGAGAGGACGATTGTACGAACCTGTATTGGGCCATGCTGATTTAGACTTTCTGTCAGTTCCTTAAACTGCTTAAGGCAAATGCCGGGACGGTTCCTTCGAAACAGCACGGCCGATTTCCTTCTCAATCCTTCCCTAACCTGAGCTTTTGCTCCGTCTGTAATGGAGCGACGTTAAACACTCATCTCCTCCTCTACCATCAGATACAGCTGGTCTCTCATTTCCGGATATGTCGATGTCAGACACAGAAATCTCAAGCTGCCTTCTTTCACACTGTGGTCTCTGCAACGTCCTGAATCAATTAACAAGCCTTGCCTTCCTCTCAGAAGGCACAATGGCCCCTCTATTACAAGTTTAGCTTGTGTATAACTACATGTATCATGGTGTTTGTGATTCTAGGAATGATAACGCTATGTTTTGGGAGATATGTGAGAAAATAATTCGTACCAGATAAATGGACAAGTTATTGGAACGTTGGCTGCGCCATTCCGGAGCAAGTAATTTGGCAATGGAAAGAAAAGTGGAAATAAAAAATAATAAGGGCACATTAACATTTTAATAAGAAAAATTTATAATGCAGGATTTAGGTGTAGTACTTACATAGGATGGTCAGGAGCTGTCTGAAAAGCTACTAATGGTGTTGCAGGTTGTATTGTGCTGAGAAATAACTGCCGAGAAAAAAATTCGATACGTTGCGCAGTTTCCAAGTTAATTATCACTCAAGTTAGCCCAACAGGCCGTTGCGCGCTCAATTCAAGAGGCCCGCCAGAAATATTTCATATCGGTTGTTCTCATAGTGTAACTTATGGCGCACAAGACTGCTCAGCCTTTGGCTCCGGTTCACTCCTCACTGCCGTCCGAAATCCAATTTTTGTGTCGCTCTCTTGTTCGGTTTTAGGACACAGCCCCTGGCGCGCCGCTTCCATTTGCACGCGCAACGTCCCGACTGGCTACGTTAAATGCTAACTGACTGGGAAACGGCACAACGTATCGAATATTTTTAAAAACTTATTTCGCAACACAAGCTCCCCTGCGACACCCTTACAAGTTTTCAGACAGCTTCTGACAATCCTGTACGTGTATGTGCATACTAGAATAGTTAAGTATGACATGAAGTATGTCATAAACCCACTCAAAACGTTGATCACTTTTTAAAAAATCAAAGGAATTAAACGAATGAAGACAGTGAAATTCCATGCTTACAACTAGCCATCTAGAATGACAGCTGGCCAACATGAGGACCATAAAGACGAAGTAAGAACAGTTTTCACTTGTACGGGGCCCCACAGCCAATTTCGCTCACCTTACACATAAGTAGAACATAAAGGAAGAAAATAAGAAATGTATGAAGTTCACCGGAAAATTCTTAAATTTTTAAGGCAGTCTTAACTCATTAACGCAGAAGAAGCGCCATACAGATTGTTAATTTAACATACAATGTTAGTAGACACTTAGGTAAACAGATCCGTCTTATCGTCACCTTCTTCTTCTTCTTGTCGTCCAAAAGTCTGAAGAAGAAAATTTTTGTCTACACCCAGATTTGGAACAATTACCACTGATTCGATCGCCAGACAGTAAACGAGAGTTTGTGATCTCACTTGTAGAGGCGTAACTTTGTTTCTATTAGTAGACTATCAAGTGAACCAAAGATCTCACCTTCTTAAAATCATCTGTCAATTAAGTTGCACCGTTTGCGTTTGTCTATGAACGTAGGTCCACGACAGGTAGGACTCTACGATACTAAACAGTGCAGTTTTTCCCTGTGGTCCCCCCTCCAGGCAGACTGCCAGCCAGTAACATCCTATAGCGCAGCAGCTGGATAAGGCGATTTGTTTAATCAAGGCCGTACGTCCCTGTGGAAATGCTGATCGCCTCTTTTCGCCCAACTGTTTCGTCGGAGCAGGAATTTGAAATATTCATCGGCACGAATGGACGTCATTCGCTAAACTTAAGAATGCAGCAGTTACCTAACTTGGTCTTTCAAGACAAGAAGATGAAACCCTCACTGGGCCTAACATTAGTGTAGGGCAGTCTCTGAGCACGACTCGAACAGTTTACGTCACAGTTCGGAAAATTCCGGGCTCTGTTCGGTCCTTCGACTGGCCCGCAGTCTAGTGAGTATTGTTGATACTATGTTTACTACGTGTCTTAAAGTTTTTAGAGCACTGTGCAGTTTAATAATAAAAAAATCTGTGAAACATGGACTAAAATGTCTTCTAGGGTGCAGGCCGTGTGTAACAACGGCAATTAATAAATAAATATCAGATTTCGATCATGATTCTTCCCATTTCTTGATCGCTCTTTCTGCCGTCTTGTAACGTCGGATGGTACTATTTCCAAGATAGGTCTTGTCGTTATAGTCCGGCAATACCGATTACAGCCAGTTTACTACCATATATTCCATTTGTTTAGTATTAAATTCTTGTTTAAGTCTCTTCATTGTTTCATCTGAATGTTACCGTCTTTTCTTCAAACTGATTAAAATCTGACAACGTTTTTACGTATTATATGTACAAAGGGATTGAATGCTATTTTACGACGCAGTTGATAAATGATTATTCTCTCATAACGGAATAGAACCTAAGTTTTTGGAGGAGTACATTTTCGCCTTTGTCTTTTACCTTTACTTAGAAATCAACATAAATGTTTATATATCCATATGTAAGTGGTACCGAATGAAAACTCTTATTGCAAATTTGTTCAAATACAGAAGCAGTCTGCGCAGTGGTAGTATTGAATGCCGTTTCCCTCCGGGTTTCACGAAACTGTTAAGTTTTAAGTAGAGGCGTAGCTCATTGTTCTGGCTAGAGTGCCTGTTTGTGGCTGGTTCGCAGTTTCTCGCAAATCCCTTGCATTCGCGCCGCGAGAGTCAAATGCCACGCAATTGTGTGAAAAGGATTAATACTTTATTGAGCGCTGCGACATATCGGGAAATCTCGAACCTTAAACGTTAGTTAGTGACTAGTTAGTGAAGACTGTGTTTGCGGAACGTTTCCCATCTACCAAACTCGTGCCAATAATTGCAGTCAGCAACGTACTTTTCCTATGTGATTGATGGTTGCAGTGTAAGAGCTTACCAGAGTGAAATGTTTTATTAGTAGCGTGAACAACTTGTAATACACAAGTACATTAACGGTTCGTGCTTGTAAGCGTCACAAATTACTTGATGTGTGTAAGTCAAGGGCGAATAACTTCATTATTTGCAAAAACAGGAGTTCTGTGTACCTATTGGTGTATTTTATTTTGAACCGCCAGCTTGTTCCCCTAACCCTGCGATGTGTGAGCGAGCTCCTGACGGGAAGCGGCTACCAGCAACAGCTGCGCCTACCTTGCACCGGCACAGCTGCGTCCCCCGGGGCTCCGTGCCTGGCCCTGCGAATCAATCAGAGCCCTCCGCCGCCCTGTTCGGCGCGTCGCCGCTGAGGGCTGTTCATTTGGCAGCTGTCAAGCTGCGTCACCGGCTGCGCGCCGCGCGCCACGCGTCACCTTCACTCCATACGCGAAGCGACGAATCTGCCACACCTGCCTTCTACACTCCAATATAGAATCGTGAAACTAGGAAAGAAAAATCAAGACACGTTCGTAGGATTTGTCGACCTGGAAAAAGTGTTCGACGATGTAAAACGGTGCAAAATGTTCGAAATTCTGAGAAAATACGGGTTAGCTGTAGGGAGAGACGGGTAATATACCGGGTGATCAAAAAGTCAGTATAAATTAGAAAACTGAATAAATCACAGAATAATGTAGATAGAGCGGTACAAATTGACGCACATGCTTCGAATGGCATGTGGTTTTATTAGAACAAAAAAAATACAAAAGTTCAAAAAATGTCCGACAGATGGCGCTTCATCTGATCAGAATAGCAATAATTAGCTTAACAAAGTGAGACAAAGCAAAGATTATGTTCTTTACAGGAAGTGCTCAATATGTCCACCGTCATTCCTCAACAATAGCTGTAGTCGAGGATTAATATTGTGAACAGCACTGTAAAGCATGTCCGGAGTTATGGTGAGGCATTGGCGTCGGATGTTGTCTTTCAGCATCCCTAGAGATGTCGGTCGATCACGATACACTTGCGACCTCAGGTAACCCCAAAGCCAATAATCGCACGGACTGAGGTCTGGGGACCTGGGAGGCCAAGCATGACGAAAGTGGCGGCTGAGCACACGATCACCAAAAAAATGGTTCAAATGGCTCTGAGCACTATGGGACTTAACATCTATGGTCATCAGTCTCCTAGAACTTAGAACTACTTAAACCTAACTAACCTAAGGACATCACACAACACCCAGTCATCACGAGGCAGAGAAAACACGATCATCACCAAACGACGCGCGCAAGAGATCTTTCACGCGTCTAGGGTGGAGCGCCATCCTGCATAAACATCGTATGTTCCAGCAGGTGTTTATCAGCCAGGCTATGGATGATGCGATTCTGTAACATATCGGCGTACCTCTCACCCGTCACGGTAGCAGTCACTGACGTTTTCCTGTTCAGCGCCATCTGTCGGACATTTTGTGAACTTTGTTTCTTGTTTGGTTCTAATAAAACCCATGTCATTCCAAGCGTGTGTGTCAATTTTTACCTCTCTATCTACATTATTCCGTGGTTTATTAAGTTTTCAAATTTATACTGACTTTTTGATCACCCGGTACAGTATGTACAAGAGCCAAGGGGGAAAAATAAGACTGGACGACCAAGAAAGAAATACTCTGACTAAAAACGATGTATGACAGGGATGTAGTCTTTCGCCTCTACTGATCAATCTGTTCATAGAAGAAGCAATGATGGAAATGAAAGTAGGGTTCAGGAGTTGAATTACAATTCAATATGAAATATCAATGATTCGATTCACTGATGTCATTGCTATCCTGAGTGAAAGTGAAGAAGGGTTACATGATCTGCTGAATGGAATGAACCGTCTACTCAGTACAGAATATGGATTGAGAGTATATCGAAGATAAACAAAAGTAGTGAGAAGTAGAAGAAATGAGAATAGTGAGGAACTTAAAATCAAGATTGATGGTCACAAAGTAGATGAGGTTAAGGACTTTTGCTTCCTGGCTAGAAAAATGACCAATGAAGGCCTGAGTAAGAAAGACATCAAAAGCAGACTAGCACTGGCGAAAAGAGCATTCCTGGCCAAGAGAAGACTACTAGAATCAAACATTGACACTAATTTGAGGAAGAAATTTCTGATAATGCTTCCAGAATGAGATTTTCACTCTGCAGCGGAGTGTGCGCTGATATGAAACTTCCTGGTAGATTAAAACTGTGTGCCCGACCGAGACTCGAACTCGGGACCTTTGCCTTTAATTTCTGATAATGTACGTTTGGAGCACAGCTTTGCGCAGTAGTGAAAGACGGACTGTGGGAAAATTGGTAAAGAATAGAACAGAAGCATTTGAGGTGTTGGTACTGCAGACGACTGTTGAAAATTAAGTGGACTAAGGTAAGGAATGAGGCGGTTCTGCGCAGAATCGGAGAGGAAAGGAATATGTGGAAAACACTGGTAAGGAGAAAGGACAGGGCGATAGGGCATATGTTAAGATATCAGGGAATGACTTCCATGGCATTAGAGGTAGCTGTAGAGGGCAAATACTGTAGTGGAAGACGGAGAGTGGAATCATCTGGCAGACAATTGAGACGTAGGTTGCAAGTGCTACTCTGAGATGAAGAGGTTAGCATACGAGAGAAATTCGTGGCGGGGCGCATCAAACCAGTCAGAGAACTGATACCTCAAAAAAAAAAAAAAAAAAAAAAAAAACCGGAGAGTCTCGCCGTGGCAGTAATAAATAACATGTTATGGAGCTACCAAGACGCGTGAATTGGTTAAAATGCCACGAGCCTTCGGCCAAGCACTTCTTGGTCATTGCCAAGTGGATTGACTGCCCTTCAGCAGTCATTCCCCTCGATAATGTGTGAGTAGGGCTGGCCGGAAAACTTGTGGCATTTTAGCCGTCTGACACGGCTGGAAGCTCGAGAAAGTTTTGTTCGACTTCAAGCTAGTTTGTACAAATTCATGGATGTTGTCACGCTGCACCCTTCAGAACAGAAAGCCAGTATTCCGACGGGGGAAAGAAATTGCTCCATGGAAGAAAAAACTCTCCTAAATCGTATGTGCCCCATTATGAATGGTCCCTGCGGCTGAGTTCAGTTGATATGTGACTGTTCCAGCAGTTAACCTCGTTGTCTTAAAATGGTGTTTTGAACGGATAATTTATTTATTAACGTATTTTTTTTTTAAATTACAGTGACCTGCTATCCAGTGTACCATAGCCAGTTGTGGAAAAATTTACACGAATATGAAATGTTTGTAAAGTATGCCGAATGCTATTATTATTTAATATATTCCTACTGTGAGTGTGATTGGTAGCGAAATGGAAACCACTATGAAAATCAAAAATTTTTTAGCTACACCTTCGAGATACTTCTTTACACAGTCGCCATTCTGATGTAGACATTTGTCTTAGCGTTGTACCAACTTTCCAATACCCTCGTCAAAATTCCACCAATTTTCTACACTGGTTTACAGCTCGTCGTCTGTGCCAAAACGTTGTCGTAATAGCCAGCGGTTCATGTGAGCAGAGATGAAACTCAGGGGAAACCAATCACGGGCTGTACTGTGCTTAATCAAACACTTCCCATCGAAAAAGCATACAGTTGTGTAGGCTGCATGACATCAGGCGAAATCTCACCAGGCCCTCATACTTGTCAGGAGACACTATTTTTCTAGGCAACTTTATGAGCTCAGAGTACGCTCAGAACTGAAAAGAACGGCGTGACGCGATTGACAAGTGAACTAGAGACATTGCCAAATACATCTGTGCAAAGCTTGAGCGGATTTTCGCATCCGATCTGACCTTACTTTCCGGATAGTCTTCATATATTCACCCAGTATTTGACAATGAGAACTCTTAGCGACTTCCAACAATCTTTACACATAACTTCAAATCTTTACGAAATTTTTCAAGCTGACATTTCCCTCTTCTCCCTCCCCACACAGACATACACAAATTGATGGAAGGATGAAAGTTTATCGCTTACTACATTTTCGGCGTTCATTCAGTAAACCTGTATGTTCAAACAGGACGTTTTAATTTAATACTTCTGTACTACCAGTTTTATTCGGAAGTCGTTTGGCAGACAATATCCATATATGCCGCTGAGTCTGCGTGTACATTCTAAGATTGACAGCTCCAATGGACACACTTATATTATGGCTGTTCATTTGTCCACAACAGCAGGGCCACGACGAAAGTGATTTTAAAGTAATAATTAACAATGAAAATGTGTTGTGTGACGCTTGTTTACTGTAATTTACCACAAAATAAAAACATATTGCTCCATTTCAGTTGACATCGGCAGCGTTGCCACCATACTACTGTATTTATGAGAATCGCAAGTGTTCCGGAAAATATGGAACTGCTGCGCCCACAGTGTCTGGCCAAACTCACTTGAAACTTCTCACGACTGCCCACTTTCTTTTATTGTGGTGGCTTCTGACGCCACTGTTATGGTGTTAGCCAATTAATAGATAAGAAGTTGAACCTGACATATGAGTCAAATGATCAGTTGTACAATTTCTAGTAACACTGATGTCCAGTTTTCAGTATAATTTAGTGGTTCAAAATATAAATCGTAACATTCATATATTCTCGGTTCTTTATGTATGCACATCATTTTTATAATACGTTAATTCAACAGTACTGACATAGAGATAAAGGGATAAAAATATGCAAAAACTAAAATCACTACAAAAATCTAAACTTATGTAGAAACTAAAGAAAATGGTTATACATACAGGATGATTACAATTAAAGTCAAAATGCAACGGCATATTATCGGAGAAGGGAGAAACGTATGGCAGAAGAAAAAAATAGTGTGAAAATTGATCAATAGATGGCGCTGTATGTGTCAAAATGGTTCAAATGGCTCTGAGCACTATGGGACTTAACATCTATGGTCATCAGTCCCCTAGAACTTAGAACTACTTAAACCTAACTAACCTAAGGACATCACACAACACCCAGTCATCACGCTGTATGTGTCAGAATACGTAAATGAAAACACCTAAAATAGAAATCAGACACGAAAGTTGAATTACACAAAGAAAGCTGATAGCGAAAAATAAATATAACTAAAAGGATCGAAACGGGAAGATGCAATTCAAGCAGTAATAGTAGTGGTAGAAAGTGTGTGTTTGTTACATCAGAACCGACGTTCGTAATGTGAAACTTTAATTTGCGATGAACGCAAGGCTTTACTTCTCAGGCAAACGACTTGGAAAGGGTGCTCAAAATCGATCTTTGATTTACAAAAAGACTTCCACAGAGAAAAATCGCAAGACCACCGACGGGACCAAAGTCATACTGATTACTAATACAAATAAATTCAAATGGTTCAAGTGGCTCTGAGCACTATGGGACTTAATATCTGATGTCATCAGTAACCTAGAACTTAGAACTACTTAAACCTAACTAACCTAAGGACATCACACACATCCATGCCCGAGGCAGGATTCGAACCTGCGACCGTAGCTACCGGACTGATGCGCCTAGAACCGCTCGGCCACCACGGCCGGCTACAAATAAGTCAATATGTATAAGTTTCGTATTAATACGCCATACATTTTGTTTCATTTCGAATAAACAGCAGTAGAAATAGAATTATCGATCTTACAGTGGTAATTATTTCCTCTAGACGACGCTCACAAGCTCAGGTAACGAAGTACACTAAATTTTAATTCATTTTATGAGGCTGGCTGTAACATAGATTATGAACCAGAAAGGAATACAAACTCGTTTGCCGCGCGTGATTAGCCGAGCGGTCTCAGGCGCTGCAGCCATGTACTGCGTGCTGGTCCCTCGGGCATGGGTGTGTGTGTTTGTCCTTAGGATAATTTAGGTTAAGTAGTGTGTAAGCTTAGGGACTGATGACCTTAGCAGTTAAGTCCCATAAGATTTCACTCACATTTGAACATTTTTTTTTCTTTTTTGTCGAAAAAACTCGTTTCTTGATTAGTTAAATGTAAAAGATAAATATTTAAAAGTGAAGATCAAATCGATATGTAAGTCGTTCCCCATTGGCTGACGGAGATGCCTTCGGTTGTGAAGCGCTCCCTCTCTACCGTACATAACACGTGGCCGCTTAGCCATCAGCATCAGTTACAGTGACTGAGGCCGCCACAGCGATTCAGGGGTCATCGCCGTCATCCGGATACTCTTGTATCATTGACTTCTCTATGTAGTATAGCACTTTTACTTATGTTATTGTAATACAAACTCTGATGATGGCCGACAATTAAAAGGCCGAAACCGGTTGCGATCAACAGTGTTTTTAAATAATTCCAGAGTCAGACGCCAGTCGGCTGCCACTTACCCACGTGATGTTTGCCCGTTGCGAGGTCCTGGAGGGGGGAGAGGGGGAGAATAGACGAGCGAAACGCGGAGTTAAAGCTGCTGCATAATCGCTGGCGGGTTAACGGCGACTGTCAGCGCGCAATACGACACAGCAGACAGGACGCCGCCCGCTGTGCATTAGTTTTATAACCCGCGCAGTCGCGCGCCGGCATCTCTTAGTATGGCGGCGGCGTCCCTTTTATTGCGTTCGACGCCCTCGGCGCGGAGCAGCTCCGTCCGCTGTGACGCTCCGTAATCTCTCGCCGTTATTCACCGAATCACAGTGGCCTTTCAGTTGCCAGCAGGAGTGCTGCTCCGGGGAAACACCCTGTTACCGGTTTCCTTCTTCCTCAAACAAATAAAAAGACAACCGTACCTTGGACAGTAAATTTTATTTGTTGCTTCAAGAGCCCAAAATGTCACACTTCACGTACACAGTTGCCGTCGATCGAATTTCCTTCACCTTACACTTAGGGTCACGGAAAAGGTATCGATACTTTTTGGTATGGACTACTTTCATCTCGAAACAAATACTTTTTTTACTCGGCACTTTTCAAGCGATATTTTTACTCATATCAGTACTGCACTATCTGATCAAAAGTACCTGGACATCTTTGTGTAACGCTTGACTGACGGCTAGATGTCACTATAGGCGGACCCGACAGAATAAAAGGAGTCGGGGAGCACTTTGTCGTCAGTAGAGAAGCAGCAACAACAGAGTGAGATGATTAGGAGATGTCAGCGTCTTCGAACGCTGACTAATCATTGGATGCCACCTGTGTAGCAAATCTATCAGGGGCATTTAAAACGTTATAAAGGCTTTTTGGGAATGCGTCAGAATTTGGGAATGTATGAGATAATTTGGGACTACATCTACATCTACGTCTACATCTACATCCATACTCCGCAAGCCACCTGACGGTGTGTGGCGGAGGGTACTTTGAGTACCTCTATCGGTTCTCCCTTCTATTCCAGTCTCGTATTGTTCGTGGAAAGAAAGATTGTCGGTATGCCTCTGTGTGGGCTCTAATCTCTCTGATTTTATCCTCATGGTCTCTTCGCGCGATATACGTAGGAGAAAGCAATATACTGCTTGACTCCTCAGTGAAGGTATGTTCTCGAAACTTCAACAAAAGCCCGTACCGACCTACTGAGCGTCTCTCCTGCAGAGTCTTCCACTGGAGTTTATCTATCATCTCCGTAACGCTTTCGCGATTACTAAATGATCCTGTAACGAAGCGCGCTGCTCTCCGTTGGATCTTCTCTATCTCTTCTATCAGCCCTATCTGGTACGGATCCCACACTGGTGAGCAATATTTAAGCAGTGGCCGAACAAGTGAACTGTAACTTACTTGCTTTGTTTTCGGACTGCACTTCCTTAGGATTCTTCTGGCATCTGCTTTACCGAAGATCAACTTTATATGATCATTCCATTTTAAATCACTATATTAGATATCCAAGTGGATGGGCAAAGACAAGAGCAACACCGGCAGTGTGATAGATATGGTCCTACACTACTGAACAGGAAGATGATTGCCTACGTATACTACCTTATTAAACGAAGAATAACTATCTTGAATGAAATTTTCACTCCGCAGTGGAGTGTGCCCATATATGAAACTCCCTGACAGATTAAAATTGTGCGCCGGACCAAGTCTCGAACTCGGGACCTTTACCTTTCGCGGGCAAGTGCTCTATCAGCTCTTTTTTAGTCCTTTAACCACTTTTTCGTTTTATTTTCTTATTTTTTTAGCAAAAAGTTGCAGGTAGTGAGAAAACATATTAAAACCTCTGTTGTTTGAAAATAAAAGACGACGTTCTTCATAAAATAAAACAATACTCCTTGAAAATGTAAAACATAAATAAGTATATTTTCTCAACATCCTTCTTCTTTTCTTTTTTTGTAAACGTAAGTAAGTATACAGTCTCAACATCAGCAGCAACCCAACTTTTTTTTATTTTTTTTAAAATTTTTATGGGGGAGCACATGAGAAAGAAAACAAATAGGCTGCAGATACAGAGCTATGAGCGAACAGGATAAACATGTCTAAGGAAAAGAAAACTTAGAAGATGAGGAGAAAAGAGAAGTGGAAGAAATTTGGAATACTTGCAGCGGCATACTCCACTTTGGCGCGACATCAGAAGAACATCCGTTCTATCATTGACCTTCAGAAGGGGAACGTGGGATCGTCCAATCTTCTCTTACACGTTTCGTTGAGATTCAAGCTCCGAGGCGGGTTGACGAAAATACTCTGTAAATAGTTCGCGAAAGTGGCACAGATAGTGTCGACGTCAGGGGAGGATGTGTAGGTGTACTTGCAGGCGTGTCCAAAACTCCGCCGGATCGACGATGTCGTTCCGGAAGAGGTAGCTGATAGCCGGCCACTGATCCATGTGATGTCGTACCACTTAGAGGATGGAAAGAAGGTCGTGTCAGGATATATCATCATTGTAGGAGAAATGTGATGTGGCGGTACACGGAGGTAGAAAGCCACAATCTTCTGTGCGAGGGCCCAGACAGCTGCTGCTGTCCCACACTCAAAACGATGTAAATCTGTATCTTCGACATCGCACTTGAGGCACAGGGGTGAGTACACCAGCGCGATGCGATGCAGTTTCTGTCTTGTAGTATATTTGCCGTTGACGAGAAGCTACCACGTCGTGGTGGTGTCAGTGGTGTGGTATGGTTGGTGGATCGTTTTCCAAACTGTAGGCCATGAAACCTGGGGTTGACGTGCTTCGACGGACTTTCGGAGAAGGCGGTAGATATCGCGGGTGATCGTCTTCCTGGTCCTGGGCAGCTTGGTGCATATTACAAAAAGAAACGGCCGATGTGCGGCATCGGAGGTGCGTTGTGTGCTAAAGGCGTTGGTGGGCGTCTCGAAACAGGTGCGAGCTCAGTGTTCAACATTCCAGTAAAACTATCATTCTGGCTTTCCCATAACCGGGGCATAGTATTGGTGTAAAGTGCCTTAGTCCTGGCTATCACGTTAACCAGATCGAAGCCACCATCCCGCTTCGGTAAGGTGAGAGCATCATATTGGACTTTGAAGATGCGTCCAGAAGATATAAAATACCCGAAAGCCGTCTGTAGTCTGGCTGCCATTGTCGCAGTGATGGGCAGAATCTGCGCGATGTGGGATATCCGGGCGGCCAGATTGGTATTGACGAAGATGCGGGGGTAGTAGGTGATTTTGTATGTCGGCCCGGATGCGTTGCAGTAGCGCCCGAAAATTGATTGCCGAGGTGCGGTGAATGACTCGCGTGTACACCAATCCGAGACAGCGAAGGGTGTCCACCAGTTGGAAGAGGACCACGCTGTCTGCGGGAAGGCCGCGGCCGATCTTCATGGCGCATGATTTTGCGGCGTTCATAGCGCTCCCTGTCCCTGTACAGTAACGCGTAATCCTCTGCATCGCATCTTGTACGTTGGCCGCTGAACGTACGACGAGGACCAAGTCGTCCGCGTAGGCTCGGCAGCGGAACACATGATCCCGGATTGGAATACCTGTCAAGCGTCGCTGTAACTCGCAAATGAGTGGTTCCATCGCAGTGGCATAAAGCACCGTCGACAGTGGGCAATCCTGCCGTACTGAGCGTTCAATCCGTGTAGGTTCTGTAAGTTTGACGTTGACAAGAAGACTGGACGTTGCCCCACGAAGGAGCCGCATATCACTTGCGTGAACGTCGGGGCAATCGCCATCCGGTCCATCACTGCTTTGAGGAATGCATGATTGACGCGGTCAAACGCTTGATTGAAGTCAATGGAATTAAAGCGCCTGGCAATCGTGAGTTCACACAGGTAGAAGGCACGTGAAAACCATGAAGTCGGAATTTAGTAATGTGATCGGCCGATAACTATCGAGTCGTGGTCCTCCTGCAGGTTTCGGGACTGGTATGACGAAGCCTTTCAGGAGCATTGGTGGCGGGAGTGCCGCGCCAGACAAAAGTTCCCAGTACATGTCTCTCCATCGTGGCATCACCAAATCTTGGAAGTTTCTGTAAAATTCGAGCGGTAAACCATCCGGGTCAGGAGACTGATTCAGTGATCCTTTGGCCTTAGCGCCATGGATGTTGTCGGTGGTTACTTCATCTACATCTACATGACTACTCTGAAATTCACATTTAAGTGCTTGGCAGAGGGTTCATCGAACCACAATCATACTATCTCCCTATCATTCCACTCCCGAACAGCGCGCGGGAAAAACGAACACCTAAACCTTTCTGTTCGAGCTCTGATTTCTCTTATTTTATTTTGATGATCATTCCTACCTATGTAGGTTGGGCTCAACAAAATATTTTCACATTCGGAAGAGAAAGTTGGTGACTGAAATTTCGTAAATAGATCTCGCCGCGACGAAAAACCTCTTTGCTTTAATGACTTCCATTCCAACTCGCGTATCATATCTGCCACATTCTCTCCCCTATTACGTGATAATACAAAACGAGCTGCCCTTTTTTGCACCCTTTCGATGTCCTCCGTCAATCCCACCCGGTAAGGATCCCACACCGCACAGCAATATTCTAACAGAGGACGAACGAGTGTAGTGTAAGCTGTCTCTTTAATGGACTTGTTGCATCTTCTAAGTGTCCTGCCAATGAAACGCAACCTTTGGCTCGCCTTCCCCACAATATTATCTATGTGGTCTTTCCAACTGAAGTTGTTCGTGATTGTAACACCCAAGTACTTAGTTGAATTGACAGCCTTGAGAATTGTACTATTTATCGAGTAATCGAATTCCAACGGATTTCTTGTGGAACTCATGTGGATCACCTCACACTTTTTGTTATTTAGCGTCAACTGCCACCTGACACACCATATAGCAATCTTTTCTAAATCGCTTTGCAACTGATACTGGTCTTCGGATGACCTTACTAGACGGTAAATTACAGCATCATCTGCGAACAACCTAAGAGAACTGCTCAGATTGTCACCCAGGTCATTTATATAGATCAGGAATAGCAGAGGTCCCAGGACGCTTCCCTGGGGAACACCTGATATCACTTCAGTTTTACTCGATGATTTGCCGTCTTTTACTACGAACTGCGAACTTCCTGACAGGAAGTCACGAATCCAGTTGCACAACTGAGACGATACCCCATAGGCCCGCAGCTTGACTAGAAGTCGCTTGTGAGGACCGGTGTCAAAAGCTTTCCGGAAATCCAGAAATACCGAATCAACCTGAGATCCCCTATCGATAGCAGCCATTACTTCGTGCAAATAAGGAGCTAGCTGCGTTGCACAAGAAGGATGTTTTCTGAAACCATGATGATTACGTATCAATAGATCGTTCCCTTCGAGGTGATTCATAATGTTTGAATACAGTATATGCTCCAACACCCTACTGCAAACCGACGTCAATGATATAGGTGTGTAGTTCGATGGATTACTCCTACTACCCTTCTTAAACACTGGTGCGACCTGCGCAATTTTCCAATCTGTAGGTACAGATCTATCGGTGAGCGGGCGGTTGTATATGATTGCTAAGTAGGGAGCTATTGTATCAGCGTAATCGGAAAGTCAGGAGGGTTGCAGCCACGGCGTTTAGTGTAAAATGTATCTCCTGGGCAACCTCAGCAGTGATCTCTGGACCGACAGGTACTACTTGAATGAGAAGGCTGTAGTGCGTTGTGAAGGCATCCGCAATGGTAGCTTGCGAAGTCCATCAGATAGGCCTAAAGTTGTCATTAAGGCCAGTCGGCGTTCTCGTACAATGGCTCCTTCTGGATGGCTCCTGGTCAAGGTTAAAATCTTTGCCTTGATGCGTTGAGCTTCCTATAGACGATCCGGGGATGGAGGATGATTCATGAGCTCGCTTAGAGAGCTATAGTAGAAATCTGTTGTGTGGTGATTCCACCTGGCTTTGGCTCTGCCGTAGTGTGTCAAGGTGCGTCGGATGGCCGGCTCGGCGCACAATAACCACCATTGCAGTGTGGTCTCGTAATGCATTATGCGTTGAACACAAATGTGCCACGTGTCGGTGACCAGTTGTCAACATTCAGGGTTCCGTAGCAGGGTGACGTTGAGTTTCCAATGTCCTGCACTGCGCCATATAGGTTGCCTACGTAGGTTATGGTACAGACGTAGATGTCATGATCCGAAAAGGCAGTCGGCCAACGTTCCGCGTCGAGGAGAATGGGTTTTAGAGCGTCAGAGATAAATATTGTATCGTGTAGGCTGGCGGAGTGGCTGGTGATGCGTGTATGGCCCGGTCGGTCGCCGTGTACCACTCTCCACGTGTCGAGGAGACGAAGGCGGCGGACGGGGAAGCTAAGTTCCGGACTTGTGGTGAAGTTAGGGTATTAGTCTGTACGCTCGAGAACTCAGTTGAAATCTCCACCTACGATGAGATGGTTTTATCTGCCGAGGAATAAAGGCGTCTTATCTTCTGCGTAGAACTGTGAGCGATCCCTCCGTTTATCAGTGCCCGATGGGGCGTTTGATTCCTTCAACTGTTAAGGCCACCCCTCGTGCCGTTGGGAGATATGCGGCATCGGAAACTGCAATCCCTTCTCGGAGGAGGATGGCTGCACCTTTGTGTTCCATAGCCACCGGGGTGGCGTACGTCTCGTATCCATAACACCCGGACCAAGTTGCTGTCCTCAGTTCTTGTAGCAGGGCGATGTCGATGCCCGCTGCTCTTAGCGTGTCGCGGAGCAGTTGAAGTTTAACGTGACAGCCGATATTATTGGTGCTGATGGTAACTATTCGGTATGCCTGATGGGGGATCCGTGCTGTCGATAAGTCCGTAACGGGTGAAGTTGTCGTGGTGGATTCTGGAAGTCCATAGCAGTCGCAGGATTCGTCGTAGAATCATCCCCCATTTTAGTGTTGGTCTAATTGAGGAACAGATCTCATTTCCGCATCGGGTGGAGGTGGCAAATCCGTGTCATCCGCTCATGAAGAATGTCCGTCAGTTTCAACATTGATGAGAGGTGGCAGCGCTACCCGAGTCGGCTGAATTCCGTTGATGACGACAGACGTGCTATGCTCCATGGCTTCTGGGCCCGGTGCTTGCTCACCATTTCTTTTGGACGGCTCACCGTCTTGTGGATGATGCGTCTCCGTGGCAAAGGAAAAGGAGTTATCGTGTACTCCGTCCGATTTATATTGCATCTCTTTGACCTGTGGAAGGGGCTCAGTGGTCCATTCTGACGTCTTGAGGCGTTTTTTTCGTCGTTTGGGCGACTTCTGCTTCCGGCAATGTGTTTCGGTGTCTGAGGAAGGAAGAGATTCGGTCGTTCCGGTACAAAAGCCGCGGGCGCTATGATGCGGTCTTCAGTCTCCATAAAACTCTCGCTGGTATCCTTGTGATCTTCTAGCGTGGGTGTGTCCGACTGTATGTCCGCGCGAGGCACTGCCGGTGGCAAGGTGCTGTTACACCTCCAGGTGTATCGGTCCAGAGAGACGCTCATGAACTGCGTCTTGTGAAGGTTGGACGTGCAGTGTCGCCGTATACGTGATAGGAAGGGCGGTTGTGGTTCGGTCGGTGTTCGTATCGTCGGGCCGTATTTATGTGATACGGCGTTTCAGACATTCATTACAGACGTGGCCTTCTTTGCCACAACCGGAACATGTTTGACGTTGTCCGTCGTAAATGACCAGCTCGCAGCAGCCGCCAATAGAAATGTACGATGGGACGTGCCGTTTGAAATCTATCTGGACTTGTCTCACACCATTAAGCACCGGATACGTCGTGAGCTGTGCCCTTGTCTCGGCTACGTAACTCTGGACTTTCCGTACGGGCTTAGAGCCTCGATGACTGCATATCTTCATTTATCTTGAAAGGCAGTTCGAATACGCGGATCATTCGAAGACCAAGTCCTGCACGGTCGACATCCACAGGGCCGACATTGCCGTCGGAGAGTCGAAATTTTAGTCCATGTCGCGTCCGTTGAATAATGTCGTTGGAGGCAGCGTCGGAAGTCATCTTAACATAAACGACGCTGCTAATGATCAGTAGGTGTATGCCGATAAGATCGTCACGGGGGATCTTCACATCTTCGCTTAGGAAGCGTTCAACGGCCAGTGCTTTGGGTCGTGCGTATTCATGCCGGCACGGTACCTCAGCGTGTTCGGTCAGAGAGCAGGTTGGCCTCTGTAATAATTAAAAAAAAAAAAAACAGAGTGAAAGGATCAACAAACGAACTTGAACGGATGTCATGTGACGTCCGCAACGACCAAACACAACGATCAACAACGAATAAAATGCAACAAAAAGAAAGGCAGAAGGCAGACTATCCGAGCCAACTGAGCTTTCCCAGCACGACTCACCACCCTTCCCTACGGCCAGTACCTCGTATCCTACCTTCCAAACTTCACAGAAGCTGAAAGTTCCTGGCAGATTAAAACTGTGTGCCCGACCGAGACTCGAACTCGGGACCTTTACCTTTATTTAGCTGGCCATTGTTGGTACTTGCTGTAATTGCTGTAGTTCATGTTATGAAGATTTTGTGTGAGGTAAGTGACTTATGAAAAAGAATGAGATTTGCACTATCGGGATCCGTGATTGAAATGAGTTTAGGCAATTAACACAGTTGCAGGTAGTTTCATATTTCTTTAATTTCATATTTTTTGGATTTGTAATATTGTTAGGATTTCTTGCAATTCAGGGCCATTCTTTTGTGTTATTATTGGAAGTTCAAAATGGTTCAAATGGCTCTGAGCACTATGGGACTTAATTGCTGAGGTCATCAGTCCCCTAGACTTAGAACTACTTAAACCTAACTAACCTAAGGACATTACACACATCCATATCCGAGGCAGGATTCTAACCTGCGACCGTAGCGGTCGCGCGGTTCCAGACTGAAGCGCCTAGAACCGCTCGGCCACTCCGGCCGGCATTATTGGAAGTCATGTTTTCAATGTACATAAGTCAGATTGCACTGTTCTTGTATATTGTGGGTAATAAACGAAAAGGTTAAGTTTGAGTTGTATTTGTCAGGGAAAATTCTGTAGGTCAGTGTTTGATAAAAAAAATAATTAAGAGGTAGTTTCAGCGTCTGCCCAGCACAACCCACACTTGATCGATGGGATTTACGTCGAGGAACGGGCAACCAAGTCCATTCCTGGAATACCCTCTCGCGCCAAGAGCTCATCCATCTGTACAGTTCCATGCGGTCACGCATTGTCATCCATAAAAATGAGGTCAGGGCCGAATGCGCCCTTCAAAAAACGTACTTCGGGAAGGAGTACAAAATTCCGATAACGTTAAACGCAGAGTGTTCCGTGTTCAGAAATTCGAAGGGCAGTACCCCCATGCAACATTATGCCTCCACACAGCTTAGCACCTGCACCACTAAGATGATGATATTCGACAATGCTGGAGTACCTTCCAATCCAGGAATATTCCTTTATTTTCAGTCGAAATATTCTTTTAAAATTTTTAAATTGCATGTAGGCAAGAGAGATTTCCTACTTGCTGTAACAGTTTGTTTTTCCTAGTCTAAATGCTCGTACTATATTATACCGAGATATCTCATGGATATATCATGGAGTGGTTAGGTACCATTTCAAGAGCGGCAAACTCTTAGAAGAGAGGATGCAAACCCGTTTTTTCAGTTGAGTCAGATCCACACAATATTGTTCAGGCTGACTCCAGATTCCGTTCAAGACTGAGATGTAACTGACAGATTACCTACAGTTCACGCTTAACAGCTGATATTTACAAGAAGTTATTGGGAGTACTTAACCGCCAGGGTAGCCGAGAGCACTAATGCGCTGCTTCCTGGACTCGGGGAGGAGCGCCGGCCCCGGATCGAATCTGCCCTGCGGATTAACGACGAGGGCCTATGTGCCGGCCACCCTGGATGTGGTTTTTAGGCGGTTTTCCACATCCCACTATGTGAATGCAGGGCTAGTCCTCACGTTCCGCCTCTTACACAGCTCGCACTATTGCATGGATTACACTAGATGCAGACAGTTGGGGTGCACTTATTCCTTCCCGAGGGGTACAGGGTGCGACAGGAAGGGCATCCAGCCACCCCTTAAAATTAAAAAAATTACCATGCCACATCCAATTAACCAGCAGACCCCACAAGTCGGAATTAATGCTTAGATACAGAGAGAATGGAATACTTCTTCATATATTCAACGGATAAGTTGCTGGCAACAGCAGGTATTTCTTTAGTTTCGCTTCACAGTACTCCAACACATTTCAGTCATATTATTTTTTATTTTAATTTTTTTTGGGGGGGGGAGAGGGGGGGGGGAGGTCGGCTCATAGGCCAATATTTCCCATGAGAGTAGGCAGAATCCAATGGCACTGCCAGTCACCTGAACTAATTTTTATGTGTAAAGACATCTAAAATAATTATATAGCTGATATTACAAATACAGAGGCTGTTTATTTACGTGTATGTATCTTGGAAACATGCGAAACTATTCGTTACCGTATGCCACTGTCTGAAAGAATGCGACGGTCTATGATCAAAAAAGTTCGCGTGTTAAGAGAAATAGGGGAGAGTCTATTGTGCATTTTTATATAATATGAGGCCACTGTCAATAATTTCTGTGGGTTTGTAATTCTAAATAAATTCTTTCAACAGTACTTCGAAAATGAAGTATTTGCAAACACACTTTTCCTCTTGACATTTATCTCTCATTATGGTGTGAACCCACTACCCATATAATTTCGTTAAGTA
Source organism: Schistocerca serialis cubense (assembly GCF_023864345.2). Taxonomy (NCBI): domain Eukaryota; kingdom Metazoa; phylum Arthropoda; class Insecta; order Orthoptera; family Acrididae; genus Schistocerca; species Schistocerca serialis. The sequence continues at coordinate 532,265,564 of NC_064639.1, read as the reverse complement.
TTTCTGGTGCGTCCTTTGTAAGTTCCATGGTTAGTTCATAGGACGTACAATGTGGCGACTACACAATTGTCTCTGGAGCCTGAAATAATCCTGTTGCACGTAATTTTATGCAATGCGTGCAGTACCTCCCACGCCGTATTCTCGCCTGTTAGCCCCAACAGAGTCACTTCGATAATTCGCAGTAATAACAAAAAGAAGAATCCACCCTTTGAGAATAACTGCCCTCTACCTGGTTATCAGATACTGAATTACGATATTTGCTTATGAAATCACTGTGCAAACATTAACGAAAGCAGTGGAATAACAGTTTAGAAACAAGAGAGTACGGCTGCAGCAGAAATAACCGACAGCAGCTGGCAAGTATTATGCAGTAATTACACACAAATTGGTAATAACTGTTAGCAATTACGCATTAAGCTCACTAATGAAACACATTGTAGTGCATTTACAGCGGGGGATTTTCGATTTAGTAAAAGGCAGACCGCGTGCTCACAGTCGCGCTGTGCCATATTGCATCGCGTTACACAAATACGCAGAATGCGACCTTTTCGTTCGAGTTTGGCTTCACCGCGAAGCGACCGCACTTTAGCCATTATCCTCACTGCAATCTGAACACCGAACGGCCGGGGTGGTATAATGCCGCTTGACCCAGGCTGAAGTGGTTCGAAGTTCTTTGGTGGATGCAATTTTTATCTCTGCAATGGTCACCGAAGAATCCCGATGACTCAGTTGTGTGACCTGGATAAACTGCTAAGTAGAATCTGTGGGTAGAAACAATAACACGACGTTGATGATGATGAGTCAGTTATATAAAATACCTGATTTTCTTTCGAAAACTCATTGGCCTAGAAATAAGAAACAAATTCTTGTAAAGGCGTGTGTCGATTATAACATCCCATGTAAGAAAGCGCGAACTGTCAGAAAATTGGACCGGAAGGAATCTGAATAGTTTGAAATATGGTACTATAGAGTATGCTTAAATTGAAAGAGGAAATGAATATTTGGAGTTAAATATTCACGTGGGCGGCAAGATTATGATAGACGTAGCAAATAGTCAGATAGTGGAAGAATGTGGAAGGAAACTGAGCGCAGCTTTTCAAAGGAATCATCCCTGTATTTACCTTAAGCGATTTAGTAAAACCACGGATAACCTAAATCTGGATGGCTAGGCAGTGATTTGAAACACCACTCTCCAGAACACGTGTCCAGTACCTCGCAAACGCGTCACCTCTCTCGGTTCTAAGAGTTAAGTGAAAAATAGTCATAGGAGATATGTAAGAAAAAGGAAGCGATGAAGGGACTCTGAGGACACCTCTCACCAAAAAAAAAAAATACAAGTTAGTGAGAAACGGACGACGGCATCCAGGAACTGTCGGAACTGGAAAGAACAGTGTCATGTTCAAAAGTCTTTATCCAAAAATTTAGTAAAGGGTGTAACTTGCAATATTTTCCCATCTGAAATACACCAGCAACACACAACGCACACACACACGATTTTTGCCATGATTTTAGAGGTTTGATCGCACTAGCTATTGTGGAGGTTTCGATCTCTGTACCATAAATGGTGTAGGTGTAAGCCATCCTCAGATTTATTATTTTTGACATCTAAATAGTTCCGTGATGCTTATCAAGTTTCACAGTGTTAGTTCAATGTCTAAAATGTCTGCAAAACTGCGTCATCTATACAAACAATGCTTTGTACAATCCAAGTGTCATAATGTTATTTTCCACACAAACATATTCGTCGAAATCGTGCTCAAATATGATTTTTGTTCTCCAGCTAAGTGCCACAAAGCTACTTTCATTCGTAAAAACATCTGACGAAAACGCACTGACTAAGTGGCAACTGACTTTTCAAGTCAGCCCTAAATGACGTGAGGTAACAAAACCAACCCGACCAAACCTGTAACTGCCGAAAGCACACGTTGTTTAATATAGTAAGCTAAGCATGTCAGTACCTAAACAGACACTCTGAATTGCTGCCACTTAATGTGAGAATGAACTTAACTTCATTCTGAACTTCTTGTGTGATATCAGGAAGGCCATGCCAAAATGTATAGGTATGCGTATACGGGGTAGCTGTAAACACACAGTAAACTGATCATTATTATCCCATCCGAAAACTCATCATTAATGTCCCCACAGTAGTATAAACCATGCATTTTGCTAATGGTAGACAACACGATTTGGGTAATGACAGTCCCCATCCATGGTTCAGTGAACATTTCGTCGAAGTGTAATGTATTTTCCACTATGTGACAGTATGATGTAGCATTACCATCAGAAAATGGAGAACACCATGTACTGCAAGATAGAGTTTGTACTCTGGCATGGAGTCGCTATAATCTTTGGGTGACTTTGAAAGTGTTGCAACTCTCGTTTTTACTGTATGAAAGCGTATTACTCTAGTGCAGTATGTTATTTCATCGAAGTGTCATGCGTTTTCCACTGTGTGACAGCAGAAAATGACATATTTTGAATTGTAAGTTGAATATCTTAGCATAGTCTCAGTTTGTTGATTCTCATAGACAAGTGCGCTTTAGAGTCTAAGTCAGATCATCAGATCATGTGTGTTTTGCAGTGTCAGAGAGCCAGTTTCTATGTATTTGGATGACTGTACTGTGTTTTGCTAATGTGTGGTACAAAAACCGAACTACGCTTGTCTACAAACCTATACTTCTCTTCAGTAGTGCCAATAAGCAAGACACATGTATTTTAATAAGTGGTACAGACAATTTGGATTGGGAAACATTTAACTGAAAGGTCCATACTACTTGTAAAGTGTGGTACAGATATCAGACTTTGATCGTCAACAGGTGCTGCTTAACCCATGAACTTTATCAGTAACGTCAATAAGCAATCTCTCTCTCTCTTGTTGTGATAAATAATTTTATTTCTGTGACAAAGATTAAATTTTCTGGATGTAGCCCTTTCGTCTTTGTCTTGTTTTGCCATTATCTTCAACCATGTTTTATCACTGTCTTCTTCCACCACCATCATCTTTGGTCGTGTTGTGTGTTTACATCTCGCATTACAAAGTTATGTTTGCTTATTACAAAAATATTAATTTAAGTGATACATCGCAATAAAGATCTGTCTTCCTAAAATGGCGTTTGGCAGTTTGCTTGTCTTCTGCCTATATTGCATGTGTGAATGGGTGTTTCTACATCACGTATTTTGATTAGAATTGGAGGTTCTTCAGTATTGATTAGAAATATAGTTTTAGTGAGCCGTTGTACCATAGTTCCTGTTGGCAAATATTGCAGCATTCCTCAAATTTTCGGTTTATATATATCTTCTAGCAGCCCTATTCCAAATCGCAAATAAAAAAATATTAGGCTGTTAATAATATACATTGTATTTTATAGGGGAGAACAGGGTGCATTATCTTCGTCCCACCTTAACTGATGCCCACTAAAGTGAAACAATACTTAAAAACTTGTTAAAAAGACAACTGATTGCAGTTTGTTTTATGAACTACCAGTAACATAACCTCAGACTGAAATACTAACAACGTTCACGAGTTTTGGGCTTGGAGATGCCATGAAATAATTGACAAGCGTCTTAGAACAATTTAGATAAGTAAATATTTAATTTACGGATTCATTATGCGTTATACCAAGTGTAAGTCTACAAAAAGGAACCAAGCACGTTTTTCCACTAGCTGACAGCAATTCAGACTACCAGTTTACCTACTAGGCATAGTACTCTAGCTAGATTGTGTTTTCTGTAGTTACAGGGTGGGTCAGATTAGTTTTGTTACATCACCTCATTTGGGCCTTACCTGAAATGCCAACTTCCTGTTCAGCAAGTTATTTTTTTAGTCTTTTATTTTTAGTCAAATGTGTATTGGCATGAAAATGGGACTGGGGCGATTGATAAGAGAGTTCACAACCATGTTTTAGACACCTATTTGATAGATGTGTGTGTGTGTGTGTGTGTGTGTGTGTGTGTGTGTGTGTGTGTGTGTGTGTGTGTGTGTGATTGACTGTATTTTAGATGTCGAAATACAGCAAGTTACAACTTATATGTAATTTTTTGGATAAATACTTCTGAAAATGATGCAAATATTTCAGATCGTTGGGGTACATTCGAGCAATTGGGCCAAGATGGTGGCTCAGGGCCAAAGTCTGATTGGCAGTGTCATTTTCATGGGCTGTAAAGTAGTGGGATGTGATTGAAGGAAACAGAACGGAAGGGGAGGCTAAGTGCGGGTGGGGAGGAGTTACAAAATGCTATTGAACTTATTCCAGCAACTTAGATTCTCTGAAATGTTTTAATTTTTATGTATTTCTTTAATTTTCCACCATTTTGAATTTTTTTAGTAATACACCAGCGCCATCTCGCATTTTTAGATTTTCTATCTGTGTGATCATGAAATTTTGAATTTTCTTGCAAACTGCCTTCTTGGATTTTTTAATTTCTCACCATCGCAAGCTACTACAGCGCCACGACAGAAGAGCCAACTTGCTGTGTTTGAGTCGTCATAGATACACTGCTTAAACAGTTTAAAATTCCTCTCAATTATCCCTTTTTGTCTACAAAAAGAAATTTCTTTTTTTTTCAGCCTTGTGGCTGTTTGTGCTAATCTCTATGTAACCACCGCACCCAACATACTGTCTATTGTCTGGCCTTGCTATTTTTCCACTCAGGTGCTCCTTCCAGGACCAAGTTTAGTCCTAAACAACCAACTCAGTTCTTTTTTCTTCTGGTGAAGATCTTCCACAGACTCCTTTCTTCACAAATTCTCTTTAGTACTTCTTCATTTCATACTTCAGTCGTGCTGTTAATTCCTAACATTCTTTGATAGTGCCGCATTTCAAAAGGTTCCTTCATCCCCCTCGTATTCCAAACGGTGTACGTTCCACTTCCTTACAGTGTTGTGCGCCAGATGTCATTCCAAAGCAACTCTTATGCTGAAGCATCCTTTTTTCGCCTGATCCAGTTTACATCTTATATCAATCTCACATTGGTCGTCCTGTGTAATCTTACAGTTTAAATAAGACAACATTCTTTGCAAATTTTTTGTTGATGTCTTTCAGCAAATCTAAATCTTTCTTACTTTCAGCTGTACGTGTTACGTCGTGTGCATTGGTATATGTTTCCCCTACACATTTCTCCTCTTCCGAAATTGCCTTCCCTTGGTTTATTAATTCATCGGCGTAGACGTTAAAAAACAGTGGCGAAATGATGCGACTGTGTATTATACCGTTCTCACCGTTCTTCATATGAACCTGTGTTTCTTTATCCTTCACTTTTGTTACTCCCACTTAGTCATTGTGGATGCTGTAGATTACTCGTCTGTCTCTGTACGTTAGACCCAGCTCCTCAAAAAAAAAAAAAAAAAAAAAAAAAAAAAAAAAAAAAAAAAAAAAAAATTGGTTCAAATGGCTCTGAGCACTATGGGACTTAACGGCTTTGGTCATCAGTCACCTAGAACTTAGAACTACTTAAACCTAACTAACCTAAGGACATCACACAACACCCAGTCATCACGAGGCAGAGAAAATCCCTGACCCCGCCGGGAATCGAACCCGGGACCCCCGGCGTGGGAAGCGAGAACGCTACCAGCTCCTCACAACTGCGGACATTTTATTACGTCTTACATTGTCGAATTCCTTCTCCATATCCCGAAATGCTAAGAGAGTATTCTGACTTCCCTTTAGTCTTCCTTCCATTTCAAAACGGGAAGTCAATATTACTTCCCTGGTACTTTTGCCTTCTCTGAAATCAAAGTGGTCTTCGTCCAGTAAGATTTCAACTTTTATTTCCAATCTTCTGTAGATTATTCTGGTCTAGAGTAACTTTACCTGGCAATCCACGGATAGTTTTCACGTTTATCTGTTCGTCCCTTTTTTTGGTAACATGGATTATAAGGCTTTTCTGGAAATTTGTTTAATTATTTTGTGGCAGCAACACAAATAAGCTTCTGACTTTTACTCCTCTTTCAGTTTGCTATAACTCTGAGTGTACGTCACAGACTTCCACTGACTTATCTGAACTAAAGCCAATCAGTTCACTGACGAAATTTGACTTAGTACTGCATCACCTATTTCTTCCACACGCTTCTGTCACACTCTAGGGCAGTTCTTCTTCATCGTGTAGGTCATTAATGTACTGCTGCCATCTATCTGTGCTTTCTTTTACGTCTAACAGAGGTATCACATTCGCGATTTGCAGGTTACCACATTTGCTTTCCACTTTGCTGTAGCTACGTTTTATATTCGCTCAAGGTTCTGGCGTTTTTCCTACTTTACACGTTTCTCTCATCGACTATGATTAAGCATTATGTTATCTATTAATCTCAGAATGTCACTGAAACGTTCTCTACTGCCAGCGTTCAAGTTAAACAGTAGTGATGATGATTTATAGTTAACTTTGTTTTTAACCGGAACTATGAAAAAAACACAAAATTCCACAACCAGGAAAAAATTTCCATTAAAGTGAATTAAAGAAAACATATTAAACCCATGTATTTGTATGTTTGAACACCAAAAAGCGAATGAAAATGCGATCAGTGGCACTAGCTGACACATTTATCAAAAATTCACAACTGTGAAAGCTATACCCCTTTTTTTTAATCAGACATCAATCCGTCCGCGCACCTGCCATCGTGTATTTAATATTCGTGTTTGGCCAGGGTGTTAATCCTTTGGTAATCGTATAAATGATATTCATTGCTGTGAGCGAATGCGCGTGCCTTTGAATCGAGAGTTGCGATTTGATTGCTTTTGTCCAAACGCATCATTTATTAAATGATCTGATAGTCGTAATTTAATATTCGCTCCGTGGCTGATTGAAAATTATTACGGTGGATTTTGAAAAATACGCGCTGGGGTAATGATTTATGTCTATACCATGAATCAGTGCATCGTCTGAATGGCAAATCAAGCCAAATTGGCCGCTCGTTCATAGTACTCTTCCCTTACAGGCTTCAAGGTGCACATCACAGATTTGGACTAAACAAGTAAACCACAAATGTAAGAATTTCTGTAACATTGTGAAACCATGCATGTTATAAAGTACTCACACGAATGTCTTGAACAGTCTTCACTGTATAGCCAACTTATTCTTCGCAATTCAGCAAAAGCAGCAATTCAGCGAAACATAGCAGGCCACAATGATTTTCATTTGTGAGTCAGAAAACTAATTTAATGTCTTCTTCGTTTTCTTTTTTACACGGCTGTATAAAGGACGGACAAAATAACATGAACACCGGATTAATATGGTGTAGAATCCTCCGTGTCATTTGAAATAGTCTGAAATCCTCCGGAGGACCGATGAAAAGACCATGAACGGCTATGAATGAACTTGTATACTTTTTCTCACTACTAAACTTCTGATTTCTTGAAAGATGCTGACGGAGATACGCTATTGGCTTCAGTGGTTCTATAATATACAAATTCTGTGACTGAGGACAAGGAAGACGGAAGACATATTATTCTTCCTCGTGTTTATGAAACCAATCTTTAACATTTCTAGATATGGTAGTGAGGACGTTGTCACCTTGGAAGATAAAAATCTCCTACTGTAATCAATGTCTACGACAATGGATGATCATGATTATCTAAAATGGCAAGCGAGCATTCTACCACATAGCCACACGACCGGTCCAGAAAACCCAAACTTCCTTTAGCATATTAAAGACAGCCGGGAAACTTCATAGTCGATTTTCTAGATTGTTTTTGAGACTTCTGAACTTCACGCACCATAACTACAAATAAATACAAAAATCCTACAGCCATGTGATTGTCTTGTCAGTAGCACCCAGGATAAGAACTGTTCCAGGCACCGCAACACTTGCCAATCAACAAACGGTTTGAAAGTTTACACGATGGTTATCAGTTCTGATATGCTTTCACAATACTATACATTTCACGAATATTCAATAATCTGAAATTTCAACAGCACAGAATGTCAGATGGAATTCCTTAGCAGTTCAAAAGAAAGTCACAAAATTTTACAAAATTCTCAAAAATGTTGTTTACACCAGCTCTCATCATTTTCCAATGAGTCAGTTTCTCAGTATGTCCTCGCCCTATGATATCACTGTTCGAGACGCGCTCGCAAATCGCTCTTGTTTCAGAACCCGCGATTGTGCTCTGTATGATTGTCTGGAACATGATGTATCAATCAACTTCATATCTTCGCGATGATGGCACAATAATTTGCCTCTCTGACCAATCACCAACTCAAAATTTATTGAAAACGCTTCACAAAATTACTATTTTCCGAAAATCAAATAAACATAATAATTTCGTCTTAGCTATTATCAAGGACAGATGTTCCTCCTGTACCACTGTGGTCTTCAGTCAGAAGACTGATTTCATACAGGTGTCCACGCAACTCTATCTCGTGCAAGCCTCTTCATCTATAAATAACTACTGCAAATTACATCCTCTTGTACCTGCTTACTGTCTTCATCCTCCAGTCCCTTTACAGTTTTACCCCGTCACACTCTCTCCCTTGTTAAACTGTCGAGTCTTCGATGCCTTAAGAAGTGTCCTGTCGACCGATCCTTCCCTTTAATCAGGTTGCACTATGAATTTCTTTTTTCCATGATTGAGAACCACCTCATTAATTACTCGATCTACCAACCTTATCTTCAGCACTCTTCTCCAGCAACACATTTCATACGCTGCTATTCAATTCTTATCCGAAATGTTTATTATCCATGTTTCTCTTCTGTACAAGGCTACACTCCAACAAGTACCTTCAGAAAAGACTTCCTGAAACTTAAGTTTACATTACGTTTTAAAAAAGTCATCCTTTTCAAAGGTTCATTTCTCGATACACCCAGTTCATGTTTTATGTCCTCTCTGCTGAAATCATCAGTTATTTTATCACTTAAATAGCAGACATTATGTACTACATTTAGTGTCTCATTTCCTAGTCTAATTCCCTCAGTACGGAAAATTTATTTCGCTATTTCTGTAACCTTTCTTTTATTTTTGTCGACATTCGTCTTACTGCTTACAAAGAGTATATTCCAGCCAAAATTGTTAAAAGCTTTCTCTAAAGCTCCAAATGTTATGAGAGTAGGTTTGCCTTTCTGTAACCTATCTTCTAAGATAATAGTAGTGTCAGTAGTGCCTCATATGTTCCCAAATTTCTCCAGAACCGAAACTGACCTTCCCCGATGTCTACCAATTTTTCCATTCTTCTCTAAATAATTCATGTCAGCATTTAGCAACCATGACGTTAAATTGATGGTTCGCTAGTGTTCACTCCTGTCAGCACCTGCCTTCTTTGGAATTGCAGCTATTACATTCTTAAGTTTGGGGTTATTTCGCCAGTCTCATATATCTTGCACACCAGATAGAATAGTTCCGTCACGCAGGATCTCCAAAAGTTTTCAATAATATTGAAGGAATATATGTCTGACATTGTGTCAGTCGTTGGAGGCGATCTGAAGGTTCTATTATTGTTGAAGAATCAAGTTTGCCAAGATCGCTTTTTATTACTAATGACAGGTTTGGACAGAGTGTGTTGGACATCACAGCACGCTCTATGTTTGCATGGCGCTCCCAAAACCGGATTTCGTAAGCCGATTTCACGACTGTTTGTGGTTAATCATGCTAACACTCCAAAACAGATTGTGCAAATCAGTTTCTAGCTGCCGGTTTTCCACTCCCACAATCTATTTTCACTCCTATGTAAACGCACAACCATTTTTGATACCTGTTTAGACTGTCAGGTTACGCTGATATGGACGGAGTGATTTATTGTGCAGTGAAGAAGAAGCAGAAATATTAGACTGAGCATAAAACTGTCTACCTCACAAATTTAAGTGGAGAGAAATAGCTGACCCAATCAGAAACTGGAACAGCTTTTTTCCAGACGCCATATTTAAATCCGCTTCAGACCTCAACATGTACACACGACAAGGAAAAACGGTTACTGAAATTCGGTTTTCGTCTTTCGGAAGATGTGTCTTATGTGAACATAGAGATGTTGCATGTTTTGCTTATGTATAATTTCATTTGTGACGTGCTGATCTTCCCTGCCACTTGTTATTACAATTTTACGCAATATTTTCAATATTGTAACAAGCGTGTACATTTAACACTGTTACAAGATCTGATGATGACAATGTAGATGTGTCTAAACTGGTCATAGCAATAAAAAGAATTGCTAGCGATCTTGGAAAACTTGATTATTCAAAAATAATATAACGCTAAAGGAATATTGTCTATTCCAGAGCTCTCATTTCGACTTAGGTCTTTCAGTGTTCTATAAACTACTTCTCACAGTGTCATATCTCCCTTCTCGTCTTCATCTACTTGCTCTTCCCTTTTTATAAAACTGTTTTCAAGTTAATTTCCAGCGTATAGAGCATCTTCATTTTCTTTCTAACTTTTCGCTTTCCCTTCTTTGCTTACTACTGACTTGCAATCAGAGCTCTCTATAGTCAGAAGTTGCTTCTCTTTTCTCCAAACATCTCTAGTATTTTGATATAGGCAGCATCTATCTTCCATATCTTCCATTTAGTTAGGCATGCTTCTACAACTTTGCATTTGTTCTCTAATGATTTCTACTTAGTCAATTTGCAGTTCTTGTCAGTCTCATTTTTTAGATGTACGTATTCCCTTTCATCTGCTTCATTTACTGAATTTTTATAGTTTTTCATACTTTAATTAAATTAAATATGTACTGTGTTAGCCAAGAATTTCTACTAGGCCTTATATTTTTACCTAAGTGATCTTCTGCTGTCTTCAGCATTTCATCACTCAAAGCTACCCTTTGTCTTCTGTTATATTCCTTTCCGCTGTTCCAGCCAATTGATGCCTAATGCTCTCTCGGAAACTCTCAACACCCTCTGGTTCTTTCAACTTATCCAGGTATCATCACCTTAATTTCCTATGTTTTTGAAAGTTCGTCAGTTTTAAAATGCAGTTCATAATGAATAAATTACGGTCAGAATCAACATCGCTCCCAGAAATGTCTTACTGCTTTAAATCTGGTCTCAAAACCTCTGCCATACTTTTAGGTAAAGAATCTGAAACCTTCCAGTGTCTCCTAGTCTCTTCCACGCATAGATTCTTCTCATATGTTTCTTAAACTAAGGGATAGCGATGATTTAAATTATGCGTTGAGCAAAATTCTGCTAGGCTGATTCCTCTTTCATTCCTTTACCCTAATCCATATTCTCGTACTATTGTTCCTTCTTCTTTTCCCACCTCTTCTAAAGTTTAGAACAAGCTATCCAAATTCTACGCATAACATTCAAAAGACCACTAATGAACATTTTGGAAGAAATGGGAACCTATTTACATACACGCAACTATCCAATAAAGAAACCTAGCGAGCAAATCGCCAAAACACAAAAAATACACCGAAAAATTTATTGAAATTATCAATCAAGAAAACAGACATAGACAAAAAATATTTTGAAACAACCACTGATTACACATCGCCATCAATTATACCACTAGGAAAAATTATAGAAATGACCGCCTGATAAATAATACTGGTTGTAATCATACAATATCGCTGGTACATCTGTTAAACAACCTGTCACATGATTATTGCTCTAAAGGAAAGAAGGACAAGTCGAAAATTATATCAGACAATAAGTCATATCTAGTATACCCAGCCGTTATTACTCCAAGAACACTGAAGACAGTAATCAAAAGGAAGAGGCAGGGGCAGAACCACGGTATCTTATTGATGTCAAACCCATCTGACGTATGTAACAAATTTTAAAACAATGTTTTCTAGTTAATACTTACCTATAATGTTAGATGTATTGCAGCAAACTTATATGCCATTAACGTACACATAACCTGACGATAGGTATTTGCCGAAACAGGCCTTCTGTAACGAATAAAACGATCTGAGTTAGCAGCGTTTTTGAAATCGTAGTTAACCATTCAGGTTTTAGTTAAACTTCATTGTCTGCGAAAATGTTTCAAGTATAAAACTAAAACTCGTACAGCAGCTGACTATTACACTACTGGCCATTAAAATTGCTACACCACGAAAATGAAGTGCTACAGACGCGAAATTTAACCCACAGGAAGAAGATGCCGTGATATGCAAATGATTAACTTTTCAGAGCATTCACACAAGGTTGGCGCCGGTGGCGACACCTACAACGTGCTGACACGAGGAAAGTTTCCAACCGATTTCTCATACACAACAAAAGTTGACCGGCGTTGCCTGGTGATACGTTGTTGTGATGCCTCGTGTAAGGAGGAGAAATGCGTACCATCACGTTTCCGACTTTGATAAAGGTCGGATTGCAGCCTATCACGATTGCGGTTTATCGCATCGCGACATTTCTGCTGGCGTTGGTCGAGATCTAATGACTGTTAAAAGAATATGGAATCGGTGGGTTCAGGAGGGTAATACGGATCGCCGTGCTCGATCCCAACGGCGTCGTATCACTAGTAGTCGAGATGACAGGAATCTTACCCGCATGGCTGTAACGGATCGTGCAGCTACGTCTCGATCCCTGAGTCAACAGATGACGACGTTTGCAAGACAAAAACCATCTGCACGAACAGTCCGACGACGTTCGCAGCAGCATGGACTATCAGCTCGGAGACCATGGCTGCGGTTACCCTTGACGCTGCATCACAGACAGCAGCGCCTGCGATGGTGTACTCAACGACGAACCTGGGTGCACGAATGGCAAAACGTCATTTTTTTTCGGATGAATCCAGGTTCTGTTTACAGCATCATGATGGTCGCATCCGTGTTTGGCGACATCGCGGTGAACGCACATTGGAAGCGTGTATTCGTCATCGCCATACTGGCATGTGTCACCCGGCGTGATGGTATGGGGTGCCATTGGTTAGACGTCTCGGTCACCTCTTGCTCGCATTGACGGCACTTTGAACAGTGGACGTTACATTACAGTTGTGTCACGACCCGTGGCTCTACCTTTCATTCGACCCCTGCGAAACCCTACATTTCAGCAGGAAAATGCACGACCGCATGTTGCAGGTCCTGTACGGGCCTATCTGGATACAGAAAATGTTCGACTGCTGCCCTGGCCAGCACATTCTCCCGATCTCTCACCAATTGAAAACGTGTGGTCAATGGTGGCCGAGCAACTGGCTCGTCACAATACGCCAGCCACTAATCTTGATGAACTGTTGTATCGTGTTGAAGCTGCATGGACAGCTGTACCTGTACACGCCATCCAAGCTCTGTCTGACTCAATGCCCAGGCGTATCAAGGCCGTTATTACGGCCAGAGGTTGTTGTTCTGGGTACTGATTTCTCAGGATCTATGCACCCAAATTGCGTGAAAATGTAATCACATGTCAGTTCTAGTATAATGTATTTGTCAAATGAATACCCGTTTATCATCTGTATTTCTTCTTGGTGTAGCAATTTTAATGACCAGTAGTGTAGTACATAAAATGGTATTGCGATTTGTGAACGGGAAATGACGGTATTTATTCACATGTTGTGTAATTTGATAGCGATTGATATATGGAAAATGATTTATTAATTCACAAGCTTCGTGTGTGGTTTAAATAATATGCAGAGCTTGCATGTACGAGAATGGGCCAGGAACCAGCGTTTACAGATACGACAGGCGGCAATTTCCAAGCGGGGGAACGCGTTCTGTAGGAGGCCACTGAGGCAAATCTTACAGCTCGGTAATCGTTGATGGATATCACTACGTTAGAGGCTGCCGACGTTGGACGCCTGTTGGAGGTGTGCCAATTTAATTTTGCAAAGATCACAAGGTTGAAACACTTGCAGAGACCTTACAGTACAGGAAAGGTCATTGCATTGCAGTTTTATCTCGAACGATCTACGTACGTTAGGCAGTGCGCTCGAGTAACGGCTGACGTGATTGCTGGTCTCTGCTACGTAGGAACGGCGCCCGTGGAAAGGGCAGGCAGCGCGAGCTTTTTTACGGTGCGTGGCGTGGTCCGCCGGCGTCCTTGGCCCGCACAATGGGCTAACGGGCCGAGCCGGGCGCGCGTCGCACGCTCAGCTGACCACGGCCGCCTGCAGACCGCGGCGGATAACGAAGCCCGCCCCACGCCGGCAGCCTCCAGCTTCTGGCCGCAGCTGCGGCGGGCCGACCCTCCAGTTAGCGGCGGACTGGTGGCTCCCCGCCAGCTGGAAGCGAGTGGCAGCCCAGCCGAAATGGCATGCCGGGACCTCGTATACATGCACTAAGCTGACAGACGTTCCGGTATTGCGATATACTAAACGTCTTTTTCGAAAGCTGTTTCACAGAGGAAGACTGCACTGTAGTTCCTTCTCTAGACTGTCGCACAGATGACAAAATGATAGATATCGAAATAGACGACAGAGGCGTAGAGAAACAATTAAAATTGCTCAAAAGAGGAAAGACCGCTGGACCTGATGGGATACCAGTTCGATTTTACACAGAGTAGGCGAAAAACTCTACCATCTGGTGAGCAAGATGTATGAGACGGGCGAAATACCCTCAGACTTCAAGAAGAATATAATAATTCCAATCCCAAAGAAAGCAGGTGTTGACAGATGCGAAAATTACCGAACTATCACGTTAATAAGTCACAGCTACAAAATACTAACACGAATTCTTTACAGACGAATGGAAAAACTGATAGAAGTCGACCTCGGGGAAGATCAGTTTGTATTCCGTAGAAATGTTGGAACACGTGAGGCAATACTGACCTTACGACTTATGTTAGAAGAAAGATTAAGGAAAGGCAAACCTACTTTTCTAGCATTTGTAGACTTAGAGAAAGCTTTTGACAATGTTGACTGGAATACTCTCTTTCAAATTCTAAAGGTGGCAGGGGTAAAATACAGGGAGTGAAAGGCTATTTACAATTTGTACAGGAACCAGATGGCAGTTTAAGAGTCAAGGGGCATGGCGGCCAGTGTGGCAGAGCGGTTCTCGGCGCTTCAGTCTAGAACCGTGCGACCGCTATAGTAGCAGGTTCGAATCCTGCCTCGGGAATGGATGTGTGTGATGTCCATAGGTTGGTTAGGTTTAAGTAGTTCTAAGTTCTAGGGGACTGATGACCTCAGATGTTGAGTCCCATAGTGCTCAGATCCATTTGAACCATTTGAGGGGCATGGAAGGGAAGCAGTGGTTGGGAACGAAATGAGACAGGGTTTTTGCCTATCTCCGATGTTATTCAATCTGTATATTGAGTAAGCAGTTAAGGAAACAAAAGAAAAATTCGGAGCAGGAATTAAAATCCATGGAGAAGAAATAAAAACTTTGAGGTTCGCCGATGACATTGTAATTCTGTCAGAGACAGCAAAGGACTTGGAAGAGCAGTTGAACGGAATGGACAGTTTCTTGAAAGGAGGATATAAGATGAACATCAACAAAAGCAAAACGATAATAATGGAATGTAGTTGAATTACGTCGGGTGATACTGCAGGAATTATATTAGGAAATGAGATGCTTAAAGTAGTAAATGAGTTTTGCTATTTGGGGAGCAAAATAACTGATGATAGTCAAAGTAGAGAGGATATAAAATGTAGACTGGCAATGCCAAGGAAAGCGTTTCTGAAGAAGAGGAATTTGTTAACATCGAGTATAGATTTAAGTGTCAGGAAGTCGTTTCTGAAAGTATTTGTATGGAGTGTAGCCATGTATGGAAGTGAAACATGGACGATAAATAGTTTGGACAGGAAGAGAATAGAAGCTTTCGAAATGCGGTGCTACAGAAGAATGCTGAGGATTATCTGGGTAGATCACGTAACTAATGAAGAGGTATTGAATAGAATAGGGGAGAAGAGGAGTTTGTGGCACAACTTGAAGAAGGGACCGGTTGGTAGGGTATGTTCTGAGGCATCAAGGGATCACATATTTAGCATTGAAGGGCAGCGTGGAGGGTAAAAATCGTATCGGGAGACCAAGAGATGGATACATTAAGCAGATTCAGAAGGACGTAGGTTGCAGTAAGTACTGGGAGATGAAAAAGCTTGCACAGGATAGAGTAGCATGGAGAGCTGCATCAAACCAGTCTCAGGACTGAAGACCACAACAACAACAACGCGAAGGAACTTGTCCCCCTTCTTGCAGCGGTGTACCGTAAGTCTCTAGAAGAGCGTAGCGTTCCAAAGGATGGAAAAGGGCACAGGTCATCCCCGTTTTCAAGAAGGAACGTCGAACAGATGTGCAGAACTAATATATCTCTAAAGTCGATCAGTTTTAGAATTTTGGAACACGTATTATGTTCGAGTATAATGACTTTGCTCGAGACTAGAAATCTACTCTGTAGGAATCAGCATGGGTTTCGAAAAAGACGATCGTGTGATACCCAGCTCGCGCTATTCGTCCACGAGACTCAGAGGGCCATAGATACGGGTTCCCAGCTAATTGCCGTGTTTCTTGACTTCCGCAAGGTGTTCGGTACAGTTCCCCACAGTAATGAAGAAAGTAAGAGCATATGGACTATCAGACCAATTGTGTGATTGAAGAGTTCCTGGATAACAGAACGAAGCATGTCATTCTCAATGGAGAGAAGTCTTCCGAAGTAAGAGTGATTTCAGGTGTGCCGCAGGGGAGCGTCGTAGGAGCGTTGCTATTCACAATATACATAAATGGCCTTCTGGATAACATCGGAAGTTCACTGAGGCTTTTTGCGGAAGATGCTGTGGTATATCGAGAGGTTGTAACAATGGAAAATTGTACTGAAATGCAGGAGGATCTGCAGCCAATTGACGCATGGTGCAGGGAATGGCAATTGAATCTCAATGTAGACAAGTGTGATGTGCTGCGAAAACATAGAAAGATAGATCCCTTATCATTTAGCTACAAAATAGCAGGTCAGGAACTGGAAGCAGTTAATTCCATAAATTATCTGGGAGTACGCATTAGGAGTGATTTAAAATGGAATGATCATATAAAGTTGATCGTCGGTAAAGCAGATGCCTGGCTGAGATTCATTGGAAGACTCCTAAGGAAATGCAATCCGAAAACAAAGGAAGTAGGTTACAGTACACTTGTTCGCCCACTGCTTGAATACTGCTCACCAGTGTGGGCTCCGTACCAGATGGGGTTGATAGAAGAGATAGAGAAGATCTAACGGAGACAAGCGCGCTTCGTTACAGGATCATTTAGTAATCGCGAAAGCGTTACGGAGATGATAGATAAACTCCAGTGGAAGACTCTGCAGGAGAGACGCTCGGTAGCTCCGTACGGGCTTTTGTTGAAGTTTCGAGAACATACCTTCACCGAGGAGTCAAGCAGTATATTGGTCCCTCCAACGTATATCTCGCGAAGAGACCATGAGGATTAAATCAGAGAGATTACAGTCCACACAGAGGCGTACCGACAATCCTTCTTTCCACGAACAATACGAGACTGGAATAGAAGGGAGAACCGATAGAGCTACTCAAGGTACCCTCCGCCACACACCGTCAGGTGGCTTGCGGAGTATGGATGTAGATGTAGATGTAGATGCTCATATGCAGACGGCAGTAGTATCGTGTACACAAGGTATAAAAGCGCAGTGCACTCGCGTAACTGTCACTTGTACTCATGTGAGACATGTGAAGGGTTTCCGACATGATTATGGCCGCACGGCGGAAATTAACAGACTTTGGAGTTAGACGCATGGGACATTTCATTTCGGAAATCGTTAGGGAATTCAATATTCCGAGATCTACAGTGTTAAGACTGTGCCGAGAATACCAAGTTTCAAGCATTACCTCTCACCACGGGCAATGAAGTGGCCGACGGCGTTCACTTAACAACCGAGTGCAGCGGCGTCTACGTAGAGTTATCAGTGCCAATAACCAAGCAGCACTGCGTGAAATAACCGCAGAAATCAGTGTTGACGTACAACGAACAAATCTGTTAGGACAGAGCGGCTAAATTAGGCGTTAATGGGCTTTAGCATAAGACGACCGATGTGAATGCCTTTGCTAACAGCACTACATCACCCGCAGTGCCTCTCCTGAGCTCGTGACCATATTGGTTGAACCCTAGACGAGTGGAATAACATGGCCTGGTCAGTTTCAGTTGGTAACAGCTGATGGTAGATTCGAGTGTGGCGCAGACCCCGCGAAGACATGAACCCAACTTGTCAACAAGGCACTGTGCAAGCTGGTGGTGGCTAAATAATGTTGTTGGCTACGTTTACATGTAATGGACCGGGACCTCTGGTCCAACTGAACCGATCATTGACTGGAGATGTTTATGTTCCGCTACTTGGAGGCCATTAGCAGCCATTTATGGGCTTCAAGTTCCCAAACAAAGACGGAACTTTTATGGATGACAGTGCGCCGCTATTGGTTTGGAGAACATTCTGGACGATGCTTTGGCCACTGAAATCGCCCGACATGAATCCAATCAGACACTTATGGTACGTAACCTAGAGGTCAGTTCGTGCACGAAAACCTGCACCCGAAACACTTACGCAATTAAGGACGGCTATGAAGGCACCGTGGCTCAGTATTTCTGAAGGAACCCTCCAACGAACTGTTGAATCCCTGTCACGTCGAGTCGCTGCACTACGCTGGGAACATATTACGTGTGCCGGACCGAGACTCGAACTCGGGACCTTTGCCTTTCGCGGGCAAGTGCTCTACCATATGAGCTGCCCAAGCATGACTCACGACCCGTGCTCACAGCTTCAATTCTGCCAGTCCCTCGTCTCCTACCTTCCGGTCTTCACAAAAGCCCTTCCGCGAACCTTGCAGAACTAGCACTCCCGGAAGAAAGGATATTGCGGAGACGTGGCTTAGCCACAGTCTGGGGGATGTTTCCCGAATGAGATTTTCACTCTGCAGCGGAGTGTGTCTCCGCAACATCCGGGAGTGCTAGTTCTGCAAGGTTCGCAGAAGAGCTTCTCTGAAGTATGGAAGGTAGGAGGCGAGCTACTGGCAGAAGTGAAGCTGTGAGGACGGGTCGTGAGTCGTGCTTGGGTAGCTCAGATGGTAGAGCACTTGCCCGCGAAAGGCAAAGGTCACGAGTTCGAGTCTCGGTCCTGCACACAGTTCTAATCTTCCAGGAAGTTTCAAAGGGAAGTTCTCTTGCATTTTTGTAGCGACGAAGACACTGAAGTTTCTTCAGTTTCCAGACATAGTGCAATACACCTCATAGTTGATCGTTGCTCCGTGAGAGAGAACATCAAAAAGAATAGTCTCTCCAGAACCCCAGAATACCGTCGCCATGACTTTGCCGTTTTTTTCCGGTTCGAAGTGATGAACCCATATTACACCGCCTGTGTCGATGTTCGACAAAAGATTGTCAAGATCAGCCCGTTAACGTACAAGCAATGCCGTGCAGTTGGTCCTTCGTAGCTCTTTATGGTCTTCTGATAGGCTGCGTAAAGATGGTACTTCGTTGCCCTTTATGGGCTTCTGATAGGCTGCGAGGAACCAGCGGCCGCACATGTTTGAGCACCCCAAGTGGTGGACGAGTGTGTCAACGCTACCAGCAGAGACGTCCAGTTGTTCAGTGAAGTGTTTGATTGTGATCTGTTGACCACCGTCAACGAGAGTGTCCGCACGAACCAACATTGCGGGAGTCATAAGTCTCTGCGGTCGGCGGTATGCGGTAGATGGACAGTTTTGTGTGACATTGTTTCGATGATGACTGACGCTTCGCCTAACAACTCACCGTGCTTTTGTTCACTGTCAGGTCTCCGTTGACATTGCAAAAATGCCTATGGATATCTGCGATGCTCTGGTTCTCCCCTAAAAGAAACTCAATGACACGACTCCGTTATAGACACCATTCTGACTGCTAAAAACCGGAACTTCATGAAACTACAGGGGCTGAAGCGGGAATATTCCACTATGTCCCACAACAAATTGCTCATTTTTAACCTAAATTGGCAGGGAAAAAAAATGTGTTGCCTCACTTATTGAACATCGCTCGTAGCTAAAAGGAGGTATTATCTAGCGGACTTGGCGACGGTTAACTTATAATGTTAACAAACTGAGTTTTAATCCAACAGAAATTTGAAGGAAGTGTGAACTTCTTTTGTGTTTTCTTATCTCTTTGACAGTGCATTGCAGCCCTGTGTTGTTTACAAAAGAGATTAGAAAAACCGGTTGGTGACGTTGTAGAGACTGACGAGGGTTTCTTGTGCAATCTGGCTGTCGAACTTGTGAGTCTTTTGACAGTAGTCGGCAGGCGTTAGGGCACTAAGCAGTGGTATAGCGGAAGTGACTAATTTAACGCTCTCTCGCGGTTCAAAGCGATGCTGGCGATACTGATTTAGCTTGATAGCATAAGTGGAGCTTTGCATAGGAATTACCCGGGTCCATCAACAAACGTTTCGAAGGAAGTCTCTGGAGCAAAACGACATAAGATTTATCTCGCGCACCGCATGGCGCTACGAGTTCGTGGTCTCTGGCTGCAGCCGTTTCACCAGACCCGACGAGTCTATCTTCCCTTCACAAAGACTTTGCATATGTGACAAGTAATGGTGTTCAAATCGTATACGTTAATTACAGGAGGAAATGAGCCAACAACTAAGAGGGTAGCGCCGTGTTTAACTAGGAATGTTAGAGCCTTCCCTCTGACACCTGAGAAGTGCACCATGTATCAGGTCGCATGGTGCACTTACAATAAAATAGAGACCGAACACCTATGCATTTTTCACGTACACTGTGGAGCGTCAGAGTGAAAGTAGTGATAGATCACAAAATATACAGGTGACCCAAAAGTCTGATAACATTTGAAATATCAATACTTCATTGAATAACGTAGGTAGAAAGGTAAAAATTCACACATATACTTTAAATGACATGAGTTTTTAGAGAAACCACAAAAAGTGCGTAAAATTACCCACATATGGCGCTTCTATGATTCAAAAGTAATAATTAGCATAATAACTCATTTTTAGCAACGAAAACCTTCTTTATGATAAATGCTCAACATGTTGGCCTTCATTCATCAACAGTACCTGCAGTCGAGTGATAGTGTCGTTAACAGCACTGTAGAGCATATCAATAGGTACACTATGTGATCAAAAGTATCCGGATACCCCAAAAACGTACATTTTTCACATTAGTTGCATTGTGCTGCCATCTACTGCCAGGTACTCCATATAAGCGCTCTCAATAGTCGTTAGACATCGTGAGAGAGCAGACTGGGGCGCTCCGCGGAACTCACGGACTTCGAACGTGGTCAGATGATTGGCAATCTCCCTAGGTCCACTGTTTCCGATGTGATTGTGAAGTGGAAACGTGAAGGGACACGTACAGCACAAAAGCGTACAGGCCGACCTCGAATGTTGACTGACAGAGACGGCCGACTGTTGAAGAGGGTCGTAATGTGTAATAGGCAGACATCTGCCCTGACCATCACACAGAAATTCCAAACTGCATATGAATCCACTGCGAGTACTATGACAGATAGACGGGAAGTGAGAAAACTTGGATTTAATGATCTAGCGGCTGCTCATAAGCCACACATCACGCTGATAAATGCCAAACGAAGGCTCGCTTGGTGCATGGAGCGCAAACATTGGACGATTGACAGTGGAAAAACAGTACAAAATGCGGCGATCCGATGGCAGGGTGTGGGTATGGCGAATTCCCTGTGAAACTCATCTGCCAGCATGTGCAGTGCCAACAGTAAAATCCGGAGGCGATGGTGTTTTTCATGGAAGGGGCTTACACCACTTGGTATTTTGCGTGGCACTATCACAGCTCAAGCTTACTTTGATGTTTTAAGCAACCTTCTTGCTTCCCACTGCTGAAGAGCAGTTCGGGGATAGCGACTGCATCTTTCAACACGATCAAGCACCTGTTAATAATGCACGGCCTGTGGTGGTGTAGAACACCTTTGGGATGTTTTGGAAGGCTGACTTCGTGCCAGGCCTCACCGACCGACATCGATACCTCTCGTCAGTGCAGCATTCCTTGAAGAATGGGCTGCTATTCTCCAAGAAACCTTCTAGCACCTGACTGAACGTATGCCTGCGAGAGTAGAAGCCGTCATCAAGGCTAAGGGTGGGCCAACACCATACAGAATTCCAGCATTCCCGATGGAAGGCGCTACAAACTTGTAAGTCTTTTTCAGCCAGGTCTCAAGATACTTTTGGTCACATAGTGTATGTTGAGAAACTGCCGCCCGATGTTGTCTTTTAGTATTCCTAATGAGGTCCGACGATCGAGATAGACTTGCGACTTCGGGTAACCCCAAAATCAAAAATCTATGAACCTTTGAGGCCAAACATGACGGAAGTGGCGCCTCAGCACGTGGTCCTCACCAAGCAACGCGCGCAAGAGCTGTGTCAAACGCGTAGTAGCGTTATGGAGGGGAGCGCCATCCTGCATAAAAGTCGTACCTTCGAGCAGGTTTTTATCAACCAGGCTAGGAATGATATGACTCCCCCGCTCACTACAGCTCATTTTATACACGATTCCCTTGCGGCGCCACTGACGTATTATCTCCAACGCCATCCGTTATCCAGTTTTTGCAGTCTTTTTTGTATTCAATGAAACCCCATGGCGTTTCAGACATTTTTGCGTCTAATTTTACCTCTCTACTTGTTTTATTCCGCGAATTAGTGCTTCTTCAAATTGATACGTGATGCTTACAGGAATTAAAGAAAATGTGGAAGGGAGGGGTCACCAATATAACTTTCTTTTCACACAGCCTGTTTATTTAACAATATACAACCATAACATTTTGTTTTCTTTTTTTTTCTTTTTTTACAAAATTAACAACTTTGCAAAATTTACAACACGGCCGGATCTGCAGCCCGCCATTTATGGGTCAAACAGCGGTGTTAACTATCGCGCTGGATACAGTTTCTCTTATTAAATACCCTTCTGCAACACATGAAAGCTATATAAGCACCATTAACGACAAGAGTGGTTCAATTACTGAAAACAGATGACGTAACTTTTAATTTGAAAGCTGTATGTCGAAAGGTTCGGGGTTAAGACGCGCACCTGTGCTTAAAGATTAAACAGATTAGGAAACAATATGACAATGATAAGGCTTACTTCAAAGCAACCAACTTTTAATTTCGATCGGCAACCAAAGTGCGATTGGATCCCAACCAGCTCCTTCTGACAATATTATTTTGACTAAAGCCCTGGTGACAGTTGGCTGTTAATATTTTCAAAGTTAAATTGATTGCCAGACCGCTCTGAAGAAACGTCTTAAAACATTACTGGTGAACACTTATTACAAGAGAACTAACTCGGCGGAACCACAAGATCCAGCTAAAATACATCAATAATGACCCGGTCTTTCAAATACAGCAACGCACAACTCAATACAACAGGTTGTTCAGATTATAATGACTGAAAAATGTAATTACAATACAAGCATTGAACCAGTTAGCATCTAAATCTAACCACAAGGTCCCTCTTTTGTTTAACAGCAACCTGTACCTTAAGCCCGCTCGGTTGGCCGTACGGTCTAACGCACGGCTTGCCGGGCGGAAAGGAGCGCCTGGTCCCCGGCACGAATCCGCCCGGCGGATATGTGTCGAGGTCCGGTGAACCGACCAGTCTGTGGATGGTTTTTAGACGGTTTTCCATCTGCCTTGGCGAATGCGGGCTGGTTCCCCTTAGTTACACTATGTCGGCGATTGCTGTCCAAACAAGTTCTCCACGTACGCGTACACCCCCATTACTCTACCACGCAAACATAAGGGTTACATTCGTCTGGGTGAGACATTCCCTGGGGGGTCCACCTGGGGCCGAACCGCACAATAACCCTGGGTTCGGTGTGGGGCGGCGGAGGGCTGAAGTGGACTGCGGTAGTCGTCGTGGGGTTGTGGACCACTGCGGCTGCGGCGGGGACGGAGCCTCTCCGTCGTTTCTAGGTCCCCGGTTAACATACAATACAATACAATACAATACAACTTGTACCTTAGTGCAATTGTTGCGGCTGTATTTACGACCAGGAGCTGATTCATTAGAACATTAATGATCGGATACAAGCCAGAAAGGAAAAGCAATATAACAGAGGACAAATTTTCAAACGACAAAAGAGTCTTAGTGCAATACTGCGGTGTGTATTTACTATCGAAGAGCCGACTGAGTAAAATTCTGAGGGTCGGGTACAAACCAGAAAATAATAAGGGAAATCAATATAACCGCGGGACAAATTTTTAAAAGACAACTAGTATCTTAGTACAATACTGCAGTCTATGTTTACGACCAAAGAGCCGACCGACTAAAACTCTGAGGGTCGGGTAGAAACTAGGTAGACAATGAGACAAATCACCACGAGGATTACAGAATGTTACTCCCCTTTATCAGCAAGTAGGCCCATGGATCCACGGCGTGTCGCAGCGGTTATTGAGTACTGCCGATGACAGCCAGGTAGGAGACGGCAGCCAGGCCACGAGAGGTCGTCCGACACGAATGTTGCCAACCAACCGACGGGATGTCGGCTTGTTGCGCAGGCCCTCCTCGCGCAGCTCGTGGCTTCGGCCCCTCGGACCTCGTGACCACCTCTTGTCGCGACACTACCGCCAATCAAAGTTGGTCCCTCTCCCTCTCGGGCCAACGAACCCTGTATATACTGGTATATCGGTAAGCAAAGACCTTCTAAGGGCACAACCCACAGATACCAACTCTTCCTCATAGATATTGGCAATGGGGCAGCAAGAGGGATAGTCGATACTAGACCTGAGCCAGTGGCGCCAGACAGAACAGTCTACTAATTCAATGGCGCCACGGCTCACAAATGTTAATGGAGTTTCGGTTCACCCTGTACAACAAAAATCCAATGAGCAAACGGTGTAACTTCTTTACTTTTTTTTAACGCTTTTAAAAATTAATTTTATCTCCATGTTCCGTGAAACAGCCATTTATTGCTTTCTGTTTGGAGCTGTAATACTGATGGCAGAAAAAAGAAAGTAATGTCGAATGCTTCTCCCCTAGCGATGTTAAACAATTACCTTGCTCGTATGCATAGATTTATTTAAAACGAGTACATAAAACTTCCAGTCTTCATGCGACCAATTAGTCCTCTTCGTGTGGGTGTTCATAAACACAGTTCGTTTGCTGCATCTGAAGATTTATTTGTATCATCTCCTCTTTGACTGCGACTAACCATCCTTTGTATTACATTTTCTTACAATCCGGTGATTTAGTATGGCACAGTTAAAAAAGTCCCGCAAATTTTACAATATACTTCTCATGTTTCTGTGTATTCAAAAATGAGTCAAATGGCTCTGTACGCTACACTATGGGCTTTAAATTTGAGGTCATCAGTCCCCTAGAACTTAGAACTACTTAAACCTAACTAACCTAAGGACATCACACACATCCATGCCCGAGGCAGGATTCGAACCTGCGACCGTAGCTGTCGTGCAGTTCCAGACTATCGGTGCTTCCCAATTTAGCAGTCAGTGTTCCGTTGTACTTTAGAAGTGGAATGTAGGACATAAAAGTCCTATATCGAAGAGTTCGCTATTTGTTTTGGTCTTTTCGCATCCGTCTGTATCGAATCGAGTGCACATTGCTACTGATCAGTTGATCATTGGCTTTCTTTAAGAACTGACGTAGTGCCAAACGGAAATAGGCGACCTGATCAGTGTTTATATGATAATTTATTACGTCAATATCGCTTGATAATAATTATACTGTTCACATTACTTGTGTTGGCAACAGCTTACCATATTCTGATTTGATTAATCTAGTAAAATCATCATCATTATACAACAACTAGCTTAGCGCCCGCTGCTTCACTCGCATAGGCTGTATGGCCTGCAGAGATTTTTTCTTTGTATTTAACCAATTTTTATGTTGATCACATATTGCAACTGTTTCTGAGCATTTCATGCTAACTGAGGCCATATAAGCATGGTCCTTCTGAACGTACTTCTTACCAGAAAGCGATTCTGGTAATTGCAGTCCGAAGTTTTCGCCTTTTGCATTCTTGAGGAGATATTTCCATAACAACTTCATAACAACTTTCATCCCTTAACAAATATTTCTTTACATTTAAGCGGTAAGTGAAATACCAGTTTCCATAAATTTAATTTTAAAACTTTTCTTAATGTAACGAAATATTTTCTTAAAAATTTTCCTCCCTTAGGGGTCGAATTTCCAGAAACACTGAAAATGTTATTTATTTCTAACGCAGAAGACAAATAACAACTGTCACAGATGTAGCCTTAAAAATCCTTTAGTACTTCTTTAGTAATTATTTATTTTCAGAAAAACTTTCACCCACTATTTTTCCCATTAGTGGTTGAATTTCCAAAAATGCTGAAACATGCATTTTTTGTTTTATGACTGAGGAACCAAATAGCAGATTTCGTAGTTCTAGCTTCAAAATTCACTCATTAGTGACATACTCAAAAAGCCTTTCATCCCCTATTTCACCCCTCAGGAGTGGAATTTCGAACAATTCCTTGTTAAACGATGCTTAGGGTATAAGATCCACACCCTCCCTGAACTACAAGTTTCTTTTCTTAGAGGTTTTGGCTCGGCGACGATGAGTTAGTGAATCAGTCTGACCCTATTTTACCCCCTTAGGGAATGAATTTCCAAAAACAGTGAAAAATGAATTTTTTTATTTCTCACTGAGAATAAAAATTTAAATTTTCCTAGATGTAGCTTTAAAAATTCTTTCATAACAACATATTTGCATAAAATATCTCCTCCCCCATTTCACTTCCTCAGCCACTCATCATCGCCCAGCCCAAACCGCCAAGGACATAAACTTGAAATTTGAAGGAGGTGTCGATCTTCTACTGTAGGCTTCGTTTAAGAAGGGATTTTTCGAAATTCCAACCCTATGAGAATGAAAGAGGAATGAAGGATTTTTTCAAAAAGTCGCTACTAAAACAATTATGAGCCTAGACCTACGAAAACTGGTGTTTGTTCCTCGGTCAGAAATAAAGAAATACGTGTTTCAGCATTTTTGGAAATTTAACCTAAGACTAAAATATTTTTAAAGCTGCATCTATGAACATTGGTATTTGAGTTCTCGGTTACAAATTAAAAAAAAATACGTGTTTCAGTGTGTTTGGAAATCGAAATGGGGGAGCCCTTCTGGCCAGTCAATTATTTTATATGTGACATGTAAGTACTGCCTCTGTCTTTTATCGTTAGTCAGTCCTTACACTTTTTATATAAAAAATGTCTTTTCCTATAAATTAATTGTTTTAATTCTGATGAAGGCACTCTTGGAAGTGTTGAAACCTGGTCAATAAGACTAAAAATAATTGTGACCGAGGGCTCATTTGTTTCAATTTTAATTTAGAAACGGTCACTGAACCAAGCAGCCATGTTTAAAACTTTACTGTTATATTTATTTCAACTTCAGTCATTTTGGCACAGGTGAATCTGTCATATAGAGCCCTGCATATTGTAGTTGCAATGGCATTTTGAAAGCGCACGAATGCTCTTCAGCGATGAGATGGAATATTTTACTATAGCGTCTTAAGCTCAGTCCATTTCCACCAGATTTTGCACTACGGGTGATGGATTTTCCAGGAATGTAAAACACGCTGAAGCAAAAAGTAGACCAAAGATATTTTCAGACAAAAAATACAACGGTGAGCAAAACTAAAGTAGGATTCGCATGATGTGTAGCTGCGAAGTAAAACGTCCCGATGAAACTAGGACTACGTGTAGAAAGAACTACTATAGTGGAGTACAGAATGTAAGTGAAAGAAATACGCAATGAGACGAACAGAAGTGACATTTTTATTTAAAGACAATAATTTCATTGAAGTCATCGCGATTCAGGATATTTTGCTGGACTTCACATTTGGCAGGATAAGTCAGGACATGGTTCTGAATTGACTGTGTGATCACCAGCGACGGCAGCGGATGCTCTGCTACGTGTTCCTTTGCCGGCCACAAGGATGGTGAGGAGTTGGTGTGGCAGGGCTTCCCATTCCCCCCCCCCCCCCCCAACCCCCCCCACCCCCTCCCCAATTGTGGCTGACTGTTGCTGGACGGCCGTTGGGGCAGTACGTCCCAACAGCGCATCTCATACATGACAGATGGGATTTAAGCTGGAGGAAAGAAGAGGCTAATCCATTCGCCCAATATCTTCGCGTTACAAGAGCTCTTCCACCTGCACTGTTCGATGCAGTCGCGTATTGTCATCCTTAAAAATCAAGTCAGGCACCGCTGAAGAGACACATATGGCGAATGAGTACAGCCTCACAATAACAATACCCTAGAGCGTACCATGTTCAAAGATCTGAAGGTCAGTACCCCTCGTAACATTATGCCTTCCCACACAATAACAATCGACCACCAAAACCATGTGTTTAGACAATGTTCCTGGGTGCATTACGTGTTTCCATCTCTCACCATATGAGGGTATGTCCGGCATTGTTTTCTGAATATGTAGGGGACCACCACGAAATGCGGTGGCTTCAGTGTAATTACTGCCTTCGAATAAAAGCGTCATTTCTGTTCGTCTCAATACGTACTTCTTTCAGTTACCTTCTGTACAGCCGGACCGTGTGGCCGAGCGGTTCTTGGCGCTTCAGTCCGGAACCGCGTTGCTGCTACGGTCGCAGGTTCGAATCCTGCCTCGGGCATGGATGTGTGTGATGTCCTTAGGTTAGTTAGGTTTAAGTAGTTCTAAGTTCTAGGGGACTGATGACCTCAGATGTTAAATCCCATAGTACTCAGAGCCATTTGAACCTTCTGTACTATAGCGTAGCAATTCTTTCTACGTATGATTCAAGTTTCAGAGAGCTATGTTATTTCAAAATGACAAACCATGCAAAGGTGACTTTCGAGCTTACGTCTTGCACACATACAATTGGCTCTGGCCACTATGGGACTCAACTGCTGAGGTCATTAGTCCCCTAGAACTTAGAACTAGTTAAACCTAACTAACCTAAGGACATCACAAACATCCATGCCCGAGGCAGGATTCGAACCTGCGACCGTAGCGGTCGCGCGGTTCCAGACTGCAGCGCCTTTAACCGCACGGCCACTTCGGCCGGCCGCACACATACAATTGTTGACACATAAAGTCTAAAATGTCCTCTTAGACTGTCGCCACCGGCATTGGCCGATGTAGAATCTTTCATGATGACGAACGGCTTCCGCTGATATTTCATGTCATTACACTTTAACTAATTCCATCCCATCGGTCCATTCATTTCAGATGGCGGTTTGTGTAGGTACAGTACTCAGCGAGTCACTTTTTGAATTTAATATGATTTATTGTACCATTAACTAGTTTTCAAAGCACTGCTGCCTAATCATCAAATGGAAGTATTAAAGGAACATTATTTTCTGAACTGTGTGTAGTTAGACGCTAGGTTCATGATGCTGGTGAAAACAACAGAAAGTTAGGCATGAGTTAACGAAACGTTTACGAAACGGAAAGATCGGTATGCTTTAAGATACTTATACACTGCACTGCGTCTTGGTATCCATGACAAAATTCACTCTGATGATGGATATTTTTGCCATCATACACACACACACACACACACACACACACACACACACACACACACACACAGATCACCATATCCATCGAACTGAAATTACTCTTGCAAAGTGATGTCGTTAGTGAAAGCAAAAGTATTATGAAAATGAGATACTATCCCATCCACTTTATCTTAAATGCTATGAACCATTTCAGTTGAAGCTTACTCGTAATCGACTTTCATCATCGAAACGGTGGTCATGTGAAGCAAGTCAGCTTAAAAATATCAACTACAACGTTATGATGACTTTTCATATTTTACTACAAGTGACAACGTGTAAGGGAGCGGTCAATGTGTGTTTACAACAGTATTAAATATTATTTCATAAATTTAACAATGGATACTTCCAGCCTGTCTTTTATGATGGAGCCATGAAGCTGTTAAAACGAGCTTCGAAACTTAGCACCTTAAGCACTTTCAAAAATGATAATATCAGTGCCAGGTAATATTTTGTAAAATTATTACAAAAATCTGAGACACTTTGTAAACTGGGAATTCTCGATTCTTGTGGCGCACCAGCGACGTGCCTGTGAATTTTATATAGCGCTCAGTGCTTTGCTGAATGCGCGAAACAATATGCGTTTCGCACAAAATGAAAAAAAAGAAAATAAAACCAAAAATTAGTTGCTAACTTTTATAATTTCGGTTTAACTGCAAACGAGCATGTTATCACTGGACGAGGTTTCACGGGTAACAACTGGCAATGAATTAATTACAGGCTGGCGGAGCGCGCAGCTCGGTTTTCATTATGTTGTTTTATAGGCCACATTTCACGACAATAATTCTACGCGTTTCGTGTCAAATTAAACGCGCACGTCCGTAATATCGCACGTGAGCGTCGATCGTGTGTCAGGAGACTCGCTACATCCATTATCATACCTGAAAATGTTTAATTCCCCGTTCGGGTATTTAGTACACGCTTACGCCATGGAATCAAATCACTAACAGCGCGGCGAACTTTGTAATTAATTTGTGAATATGGGTAATTGAGTTTCAGTGTTTTACTGACATTACAAAAAAGAAAATGAAAGATGCAGAGGTCACCATTGTACTCGTTATTCGCTTCTAGACATGTGTCACGAACAGTCGAATGGCGTATCAGAATGTCGCACACAGCGAATTCAGACAGCACCTTATGAAGTAGTAAATGGTATCGCACACGTCTGAAGCACCAATAGTAAAGATGCTTCCATGAGAGCGAAGGTCTTCGTGTCTGTTAGTGGAGGTGTAAACCATAGGTAGAATTTTCCTCGCCCTCCGTTTCGACTTTCATGCTCAAATCTTCATTTCAGGGAAGGATGGAATTCTCTGAAAAAAATTTCGTCGTAGAAGCCGAAACGTTGGACAGTAACTTAATTGCTTTCCATAAGTTAGGGCCGACATTTCCATATATTAAGCCGACAACAAATAAAGAAATTGAAAGTAAAGTTGAATGCAGTGGAACCTCGTTTGTATGGAATAGTTCGAATAGTAGGCCATCCCATTAATCCGGAAATTTAGATAAAATTAAAGTGATATTGATTAAATGCCATAAACAAACACGTTATACTTAGTTTCACGAAAACGCATAAAATGTTCTTTATTTTCACATACTGTAAATTGCATGTCAGACGTGTTGCAACACTGATGTATAATATGTTGTAGAATTTTAAAGCATAAGATCCGATGATGACAGCATTCTCTGTCGAAACTGGTCGTCCAATAAAATGCTCTTTTAGCGATCTTGGCTTGTTAAGTTTTCTTCAGTTATCATACACTACGCCAGACTGACAATGTCAGGAATGTGCGGTATAATTTTCATTGTAGGCTACTTGGAATTAAAAGAAATCGAAATTCTAATTTCTTCATGCACTGTTGTTCCTTTCCAGCAAACTTTTATTTTTTATTTTTAAAAATACTTTTAGCGCCATCTGGCGGCGAATTGTTTTCTTTCCCTAACAATCAGCATTAGGTATGGTTTTACGGTATATTGATAATTTTTACTTATTGACCGTCTGACAGCAACTGAATAAAACACAATTTCAGAGCCATACGCGTTTCGCCTTTGTTTTCTGCAAGGCATCATCAGTGGCAGGTTGCGTGGACAATTTCTTACATATTACGCTCCTGTTGCATTTTTGGTGTTGTTCTTCTTCTTATGAATACCAATTTGCGGTTTTTTCCCACATTCCACAGCACTATGAACGGAACGCTTGTTTCAATGTAATGTTTTGGTTTCTGTTGCCGACTGTCAACATTGTTCATTGTCAAGTGTACGTACCTTATTTGTATTTACTTTTTGCTATCACAGTTTCTGATGATGTCGTTAGCTGACAAATTGTATTGTGTTGTATTAATTAAGCCAATAAATTGCACATTCATCATAAATTCTTAAAGGATACCTGAACTCTGTAAGAAATTTTTGTCCTACTTTGTGAAAGATTTGTTTTTTGCGCCAACGGTTTTACTAGCATAATCAACGAATATTCAGTTATACAAAACTATTTAAATTTATAGCTGCATACAAAAACTTTAGTTTAAAATCCCTTTTCGCGACTCTAAAAAATTATCGTCCTCGCATTGTTACAGTCTTTCTGTATCTTTCCTGTTGAGTCTCAGAGCCTTCCGTGCTCTACAATCAGTAAAACAAGGATAGTCACACCCAAATGGATAAAATAAAAATAGTAATAATAACGAGGACATGTGATTCTTACGCTCGATTTACACTCTTAGGAGCCTCTGGTTACGACGAATTTACGAAATCGCCTATTTATCGTCTTTTACGCTGGCACTGTTTGGTAGTATACCTTAATGTGCACCCTATTAGAAGCTTTAGAGTCGGCAACATATAATGCACGCTAGGGTTCATCTTACACACAGACGTCATAATGATATCCCACATCTATTAGGAAGCTACTTGGGTAACTAAGGGTTCTTAGATGGCACATAAACACGCAGTTACCTGCCTCTACTACGACCCATAAAGCTTTTATATAAAATATTTTATCATTCATTTCTTGGAAACAATGTATACAGTGTGTTCCTATACGGAGTTAACAAGACCAAAACGTAAGAATTTACAGCTACAAAACGAAAAAGAGTGCATAAGTCATTTATTGAAACAATTAATTGACACAGAAAAACAATAATAATAATTTATAGTACTTTAAAGCAAATTTTCGGAATTTCCACAATCCATTTCTACGCATTTTTCAACTACCTTCGTAACATTACATGTAACTCTGGTGCAGACGGGTCGCGCAGTTTCATAAAGGAAATATTCCCCCAAGGCGAGCGACCATTTCGTCTCTAATGTTTATTTACAGTATTTCTCTGTACACTTCTCTTTTATTCACCTGCACGTGTGTATAAAGTGCGATCCAGGGAACGTAGAGTACGAACATCACCGGTGTATCTCCATCGTCTAGGGATGTGGAATTTGTAAGATGTTTCACAGGATGGGTGGAATATGCAGATGCGCGATGTCGCTGAAAGAATATGTATGCCTCGTCCTGTAGCCAAAGAAACTTCATCTAGCAGCAATACAGTTGATCTTGAAGGAAGTCTCTGTGGCCGGCAGCGGTGGTCTCGCGGTTCTAGGCGCTCAGTCCGGAGCCGCGCGACTGCTACGGTCGCAGGTTCGAATTCTGCCTCGGGCATGGATGTATGTGATGTCCTTAGGTTAGTTAAGTTTAAGTAGATCTAAGTTCTAGGGGACTGACGACCACAGATGCTAAGTCCCATAGTGCTCAGAGCCATTTTTTTGAAGTCTCTGCAAGTAGCCCCACATGACGATTCGCAGAGGGAACATCTCCAATTAATTGATTCTCAGTCACATTACACAATACACTTGCAAAGGACCGTTGCTGAGATTGTTTCTAAACAAGTATGTCTGCATTCCGACAGACCATGAGATCCGATGTTTTGACGTTGAGAATGCGTATATGCTGTTCATGACAAGCAGAAAGATAATCTACAATGCATAATTCGTAAACAAACAAACAATTTATCAACGTACCCAGAATCTGCCAAAATGTGGAGCTGTATCACAAAGAACTGCAGTCTTGTTTCACTGGCAAAGTCTCCAACGGCAGTTTTCTGTTCCAGACTTTGTGTGTACAGTCCCGCTCACGTAATTGTCGTTATTCTGGTGTCCTAATAACCGGGCTAGTATCGCCTGTATTATAAGGTAGGATCACAAAGTTTCTGTTCGAAGGCCGTACAGTCCAAATACGGTATGCTATCAGGCAAAATTTCCGTGAACATTGGCACAGTCATCTCACCAACGTACAAGTTTGAAGATACCAGTGACCGAGCGGCTCTAGGCGCTTCAGTCTGGAACCGCGCGACCGCTACGGTCGCAGGTTCCAATCCTGCCTCGGGCATGGATGTGTGTGATGTCCTTAGGTTAGTTAGGTTTAAGTAGTTCTAAGTTCTAGGGGACTGATGACCTCAGCTGTTAAGTCCCATAGTGCTCAGAGCCATTTTGAAGATACCAGTGGGGTAAAACTCCGAGGTCTTGCTGCGTGAAAAATTCCGCAACTGCCTGCCGCACATCGTCGTCGGACAGCAACCGTCGACTCTACAAGATCTTTTTAGTGGACCGAAGGCGTGATAATTGCATGGGGAGGGATCAGGGCTATAGGGCGGGTGCTCAAGTGTCCTCCACTTGAGCTCTGCGTTACGACATTTGCGATATGGGAACGTGCTTTGTCATGAAGCAGCGTGGAACTTGGCGCAGTTTTCTACAATGGTGGTTTTCGACGGACATGCTGCCTGATACACACGTTCTTAATTTCCGATGGGTGTCTACTGGTGTTTGTCCTTTGGCAGCCAAGGAAGCTATTATTGTTGTTTTCGGGGTATACGGGCGCTCAACGGTGAGGTTGTCACCCCTCGACAGTCAAAAAAGAAGCAACAGCAAGTTGATCCCGTTTGGACGTATTTGGTAATAACATCGCCATAGTTCACGTTTCCGCATTTACTGCACGCTCTATGGTAAGACATGAAGGCCATACTGATCTCTTGCGACATTTTTGTGCCGATACACTCCTGGAAATGGAAAAAAGAACACATTGACACCGGTGTGTCAGACCCACCATACTTGCTCCGGACACTGCGAGAGGGCTGTACAAGCAATGATCACACGCACGGCACAGCGGACACACCAGGAACCGCGGTGTTGGCCGTCGAATGGCGCTAGCTGCGCAGCATTTGTGCACCGCCGCCGTCAGTGTCAGCCAGTTTGCCGTGGCATACGGAGCTCCATCGCAGTCTTTAACACTGGTAGCATGCCGCGATAGCGTGGACGTGAACCGTATGTGCAGTTGACGGACTTTGAGCGAGGGCGTATAGTGGGCATGCGGGAGGCCGGGTGGACTTACCGCCGAATTGCTCAACACGTGGGGCGTGAGGTCTCCACAGTACATCGATGTTGTCGCCAGTGGTCGGCGGAAGGTGCACGTGCCCGTCGACCTGGGACCGGACCGCAGCGACGCACGGATGCACGCCAAGACCGTAGGATCCTACGCAGTGCCGTAGGGGACCGCACCGCCACTTCCCAGCAAATTAGGGACACTGTTGCTCCTGGGGTATCGGCGAGGACCATTCGCAACCGTCTCCATGAAGCTGGGCTACAGTCCCGCACACCGTTAGGCCGTCTTCCGCTCACGCCCCAACATCATGCAGCCCGCCCAGTGGTGTCGCGACAGGCGTGAATGGAGGGACGAATGGAGACGTGTCGTCTTCAGCGATGAGAGTCGCTTCTGCCTTGCTGCCAATGATGGTCGTATGCGTGTTTGGCACCTTGCAGGTGAGCGCCACAATCAGGACTGCATACGACCGAGGCACACAGGGCCAACACCCGGCATCATGGTGTGGGGAGCGATCTCCTACACTGGCCGTACACCACTGGTGATCGTCGAGGGGACACTGAATAGTGCACGGTACATCCAAACCATCATCGAACCCATCGTTCTACCATTCCTAGACCGGCAAGGGAACTTGCTGTTCCAACAGGACAATGCACGTCCGCATGTATCCCGTGCCACCCAACATGCTCTAGAAGGTGTAAGTCAACTACCCTGGCCAGCAAGATCTCCGGATCTGTCCCCCATTGAGCATGTTTGGGACTGGATGAAGCGTCGTCTCACGCGGTCTGCACGTCCAGCACGAACGCTGGTCCAACTGAGGCGCCAGGTGGAAATGGCATTGCAAGCCGTTCCACAGGACTACATCCAGCATCTCTACGATCGTCTCCATGGGAGAATAGCAGCTTGCATTGCTGCGAAAGGTGGATATACACTGTACTAGTGCCGACATTGTGCATGCTCTGTTGCCTGTGTCTATGTGCCTGTGGTTCTGTCAGTGTGATCATGTGATGTATCTGACCCCAGGAATGTGTCAATAATGTTTCCCCTTCCTGGGACAATGAATTCACGGTGTTCTTATTTCAATTTCCAGGAGTGTATATCCGTATCATTGTCGTACTATGTTCCGTATACGCTGCAGCAACGCCCCCAAAGGGTATCCTTTTGATCGCCTCTCATACAGAGTTTCTGTCAACAGATTAATTTATAATAATTCAGATTTAAGGATTTCGATTATGACTATTAAAGGTTGCTGCTTGAATGGTGAACACAATTTGAACTCCGAACTTAATAAAATTCATTTACTGGTAAAAACAATGTAAATGAGTATACTGTTCCTGTGCACTGCCTGCGCAACATTAGTAGTCGTACAGCAATAATTCAGTAAAAGGAATGAATAAAACAATAAATAAATGCTAAAGCGAGTCGGTATGCTCACACGCAGGCTGTCCTGCGTCCCTGGTAGTACTGCCAAAGCTGCGCCTCTACCTTCCCCCCTTGCCCCCCCCCCCCCCACCCCCAAAAAAAAAATTGATCTTCATCTATGTAACTTTTTTCAACTCATATTTAAAAAAAATAGTAAATAGGTTTTAAAAATGCAGTTTTAATTAAAAATATTACTTCGGTGAATTACATTGACAAAAAATATTCCAAATAGCAAATTAAATTCATCCTTGCAGTAAACACATTAGAAACTTTATAAAATTTCTAAAAATATGAAAGTGAAACGACATTTCTCCTACTGTTAATAGCAGTTACTGCACATTCTTATACAGTACGATATGTAATAAAGAAGAGATTTTAATTTCCCGCTCATAAATTATTAATAGAGGATAAATTATTAATTGGAAATGAAAGAAAAGGCTTGGGAAAATATTGTTTCCGCGGAATAGTGTTTTTATTATACTTTTAATTTGGATTCCGAAGCCATTCGTTATGTCGCTGAAGTCAAGTTTTGTATACTGTTGACAAGATGGCTAATTTTGACTGCTTTTATCTGAATTCGACAGTAAATAGTTTCGTATCATCTTTAATTTGATTCTGTAGTCACTGACTGTGGTAAATACCTTAAAATATATTTATTTGTTTGGATAACCATCTCTAAACCCATAACTTAAAAGAAAAGAAAATAAGAATTCAAAAATATCCAAATGGGAAACCGTAACAGCGCTTTTTAACAGCTCTGATATAATATTAGTAATAAGCCACACAAGACTTACTCTTAAAACGTATTGGATTTATACAGCAGACTATACGACAGGAAGTTGGAAACAACAAAAGCAGTGGTAGGAGGGGCAAGTAAATTTAATTATTACCTTGCCTTTTTCGCTTGCTTTCTCCGCCGTCGCACTTCACTGCAGTCCTCAGTCGGCAGAAATCTGTAGAAGTCGGAAGCCATCGGTCAAGTAGCGTATTTACTTCACTATTCGCACTCCGCCGCTTCAGTAGCCTAGCGCAGTAACAGTGAGAAAATGAGCGGCTGCTATGTGAAAGCGTACTGTTTGCTCATAACTCATTGGACGTACTGTATGTTGGTTAGTGGTCGTTTCTTGGTGACGCAACTTCGCCAAAATGCCACTGTGAAAATCGCTCTGTGACTACAACGCGCGTCTGCAGTAGTAGGCGGAGGGAAAGTCTCCTTACCGTAGGCAGAAAATAAGAACATGACTGTAGGAGAACTCACGTATCTCTCCTGGTTAACGCCTAACACCGAAAATGCAGATATAATACCTTCTAAACCATCCAAAATTTTCGCCGTTTAATATCCGTTGATAACTTGCACCGTACTTCTGAGTCTGAATCTGTTACTACGTTACAGGAACTATATTTAATACGTAATTGATCTAACATTGTATTTATTTCTGACTGTATATAATTAATTCGATTTATAATGAAAATATTGTAAATTGCTGGGTAATAGCCAAGGGAACTTTACTTAAATGTATCGATAGCAACGACGAAATGACAGCAGTTGAGCCGTTGTTTATCTTTGCTTATGGAGACTCTCTGTCGTGATGCTAGCAGAGAGAAGGCAGAGCAGCTTGAGTCATGAAAGAGCGTGGTGTGTGGAAGTGTTTGTTGGGCGCTCCCGCAGATCGGGGTGCAGCTGTGGTCATTTCAGTGTAGGCGCGCGCTATTCGTTAACCTGCGACTATTGAGAGCACGGTAGGAGTGAACAGGCGGAGTAAGTTGAAATTCTAACTGTTGCCTGTCCCATAATTATCTGTGGCTCTGGAGACAACTCGGGGTTCTCATCCAGCAGCAGTTCAGCATCGTCCTCAGCTTCATGCTCTGTCTTCCGCACAGCTACATCGTAACACTGTTAAGTGAAAAGTTATAAACTTTCGTAGGCATTACCCAGTGACATTTCTTTCACAAAGTATGACTAACTTTAATAACCTGCAGAGGTTAAAACTTAGGGCACCTGTACTGTCATTGTCCTCAGACATTATTACCAGGCAGGATCCCTTTCCTTTCTATGCAATCACCGAGTGTCGTAAGAATACGAAAATTGTTTAACTATTTACTGCCAAATTTTTTTTTTATTCCAGTCTTTGATCACAACATAAATTCCTTTGAGGATCCGCCAGTTTTGTGTGTTTGCTAATGACCAGTTTCGGTCCAAATTTTCTGCCTCGGTAGCTGTTCATTCTTGTATTGCATAACTGAAGTTTAATTAATTTGCAATTTTGATTATTAACTTCATTCAGTTATAGTAAGGTAAAAATTCAGTGGCGAAACTAATAACTAAAGATACAGCACAAATTAAGAGTGCACATTTCATTTATTCTGTATTAAGCTTAGCGAGTGACTTCTGCTGGCTTGGTATGTATCTTATTGGTGTTATATTAAAAGTGAAATCAGTTGCTATTAGCTCAAAGTAAACTTAATTCAATCTTTCAATAATCAAAAGTAAATTCCTTTCGTTTTTCTAAATTTTGGATTACATTACATTGAGGTTACTGAAAGTAATTTTTTTACATAAAGTTTTATTTAATTTTTTTAACCAGTAACTCCATTTAATATTACTTCCAAAATTTGATATTTCAGAATAAGTAAATGCAAACTCAGTACTTTCTGATTCGTTTATTTTCTCGAGAGCCGCTGTGCTGTAGAAAAGCGTGACAATCTCCTGTTACCAGTGAGTATTTGCTTAAATTTCTTTGCCATTATCTTTCATAAGATTCGGGAGTTTCATTCCCCTAGCGGGCTGACGACCGTTTAATTATACCCGTCTCAGCTAATCATGTTTTCTTTATATTATGAGTAATTTTTGTATTATATATTACGTGGTATCATTTCCCCCCTGTTTGGTTCGTGAGCGACTGCCGTATATTTCACCAGTTTCAAAATTATCATCAGAATTTAGATTAGGTTTACAATAGATTCTTTCTTCAGAAGGGTCTGTTGTACACTTTCTTCCAGCTAAACGGTGTTATTTTCCTTGGGTAACAATAGGCTTACTCACTGTGAAATTTCATAAGACATACGCGATCACGGTCACTTATATCCCAATCCAGTAAGCCGATTAGGAAGGGGGAGGTTTCAAACTGTTAAGCCGTCGTTCTTGTTTTGTAATTTCAGGGCATTTATTGCGTCCTGACTATGCCTGTGCCCCCGTCCGTGCCCGATTTCTCCATACCGTCGCTACGCTCGCATGAGCTGTGCACGTCACCTGTAAGTAGCCGTATTCTCCACACCCCCTGAAAACAGTGTGAACATTTCCACATCGTTGTGAGTACAACCATCCCCTATAGTATTTACCATTCGCACCGAAAAAGTTGTGTCTTTGTGACTAGGTGCTATTTCTTTCCTTTACGCCTTTTTTCCACGATGTGCTGACTGAAAAAAAAGTGAGTTGCGTGTTTGAGAAACCAGCAGATGTATCGCGCGAGCGGGCACCAGAACGTACGTTTAGCAGACGGTCGTGGAGTGAGCTGTTTGCGTGCAGAAAGCGCGAACTGCAGCGCCGTGGCTGCGGATGTGCCGGTCTGGCAACCGCGGACCGCACCAGCTGCGGTGTCGGGTTCGCAGCCGGCCTCGGGTCTCCCCCCGCTCTTTCTCTTTCTCTCCCTCTCTTTCTCTCTCTCTCCACCCTTCATTCAGTCTGTATCTATTAAACCAATACCTCTGTGCAAAGTTTCCAGTACCTCACTGACGTCATATCTTTTTGCCTTTTCTTGCTCTACGGGTTAGGACTTTTGAGTGAGCAACATTTTATCATTTAATGCCGTGATAAGTCACCTAATTCATACTTCTTCTGCAAACAATGATTATTTGCTTACCAGAAAGACGTAATTTACTATTTTCATCCACAGTGAATTACCGAACACTTCCACCTATTTTTATTTCACGAGCGGCTCAAGATAGCGAAACGAGGTTCTATGCGAATTATAGTACGCTATCTTGACGTAAGTTGAGATATTGAGAATCGTCGCTGTATCAGAATTCCACAAGGCGTGCTGAAAATTAATGCCTCCCAATTTTTTAATGTGAAAACCGTTAAAGCTTTTTAAATAAAACAAACTTGACATTCTACATCCTCATCCTTCATGTCTACAAATTTATTTCTCAACATAGTCACCCCGACGACGAACACGTGTCTCCCAACGAGAGACCAGTTTATTGATACCGTCAATGTAAGAAGTTTAATTTTGTTGACGGAGCCAGAACCTTACAGCTGCTTGCACCGAACCATCACTATCAAAGTGAAGTCCTCGAAGATATTCCTTAATTTTTGGAAACAGATGAAAATCGGATGGGTCCGAATCGGGACTGTATGGAGGATGACGGATGACAGAGAACCCAAGGCATCGTATTGCTACAGATGTCGCAGTGCTCGTGTGTGATCTGGCGTTGGTATGTTGAAGGAGAGAATTCTAAACTCGATTACAGTACCCTGTGTCTCAGGCACTGACCCAGTTACATTACACACCGCCGTATTACGCGGTACAATTCGGAGGCCTCTGGCGGCAGAAGGTTCCAACTTGCATCAGCGGAGTGGAAAGTCGATCGAATAGCAGGCATAATATGCAATATCTCAGCCGATATTGAGAACAAAATAAAATATTCTGATACATTTCTTTTCAGCACGCGCTCGTAATTTAAGCAGCAACCAACTAAAAGAACGGTTTTAAAAAGTTTATGTAGGTCAAGCCATCACCAGTTACGGATTTATCACAGATATATTTTCAGGTAGCTCGCACAGATTTCCGTGGAATCCTTCTAGGCCCTCGTTTTGAAGTCGTTACTTGTCTGGTGTCGTTATGTATGTATACGTGCGACGAATTCGTGCTGTATTTCTGTTATGGATTTTAAAGGTAACAGATTTCTGCGCATGCACTACTTGAAAGGTGTTTAATTCTCTGGACACTGCTTTGACACACACACACACACACACACACACACACACACACACACACACACACACACACACATCCGGCCGTTGTGGCCGAGCGGTTCTATGCGCTTCAGTCCGGAACCGCGCTGCCGCTACGGTCGCAGGTTCGAATCCTGCCTCGAGCATGGATGTGTGTGATGTCCTTAGGTTAAAGTAGTTCTAAGTTCTAGGGGACTGGTGACCTCAGATGTTAAGTTCCATAATCCTTAGAGCCATTTTTGAACACACACACACACACACACATACATACACAAACGCCGTTCCATGTTTAATGGCAACACGCACACTCGACATTTACAGCTGGACCACGTTTCGCAGAGACGGTGCAAAGGGCGGGTTCGGAGCAGTACTGTGGACGAAGTCGTCCCCATCCCTGCACCTGCCTTAAGAGATTGAGGGAAACCATAGAAAAACTAAATTTGCGTGGACAGGCGGCGACTCGAGCCACTGTGCTCCCGGGAGCGAGTCCGTTGTCCTACCACCGCAGCACTTAGCACGGTTCCAAATCCGAGGTCAGCCAGTGTGGGACGGAGACAGCTTCTGTATGGAGGCAACACAAGTTTACACACACCATAGCAATTTTAGCGGAAAGGCAGAGACCGTCATTTAAAGTAAATGTTCAAATGTGTGTGAAAACTTATGGGACTTAACTGCTAAGATGATCAGTTGCTAAGCTTACACACTACTTAACCTAAACTATACTAAGGGCAAACACATACACCCATGCCAGAGGGAGGTCTCGAACCTCCGCCGGGACCAGCCGCACAGTTCATGACTGCAGCGTCTTAGTAAAGTAAATGTGGATGGCAACTTGACACAGAGAGAGGAACTGCAGTCATTGCATGCTTGTAACGGACTATGTCACAGAGGGCATCGCGCGATGAACAGTCGTGTCCTGTAACAGTTCATAACGCCCTTATTTATTACTTTATTATTTATTTGTTATTTATTACTGTGTGACTTTTCGAACGTTTCTAGAACACATTGGAACTAATTGTATTTCATTAAACCAGACTCTACAAATTACAAATCATCACAACAATTTTATTTAGTACTTCCTGACAAACCCGGCTTTGCCTTGTATTTCATTTCTCCAGTCATGTATTAGAAACGAAAACAAAATAATGAATAGCGTTTTTACTGTAATACCAAAAAAATATCCATTTGCATGTACTGATGAGAACGCCTTTGAAGTTATGAAACAGTCGTACAAAGAAATACGCATAATGTCCAAATGCACCAGTATCCAAATTAGGAAACATGGTATGAAAAACGAATTTTCTTGCAGTAGATTCGATTTGAGATGATCCCAGACAGTTTCTGTACGCTGGGCGCAGCTGCTTCGCGTGTCTACAGCGCTGTTTCGTAAACGTCTCTACGCCAACGACTCTTCATAGCTTTATAATCAGCTACTGTTGTGGTCTTCAGTCGTTTGCACTTCGCAGTTGAAAGCTGTCAA
This sequence comes from Schistocerca serialis cubense, assembly GCF_023864345.2. Taxonomy (NCBI): domain Eukaryota; kingdom Metazoa; phylum Arthropoda; class Insecta; order Orthoptera; family Acrididae; genus Schistocerca; species Schistocerca serialis. Next base: position 532,223,028 of record NC_064639.1, on the reverse strand, counting down.
AACTACTGTTAGGTGTCAGGGATGTCATTAAGCTGACTCCATCTTAGCAGTGTCTTAGCAGTAAAAAATAAATGTACGAGAATGTATTAAAACTTCATGCACGATGCAACATTTTTTACGCATCTCACTGTTTATGACGTCGTATCTCTTGAACTAAGTATCGCACAGTGATATATTTGTGTAGGTACCTTCAGCAGCATATGTGGATACTGTCTGCACAATGTGTTGCGAATAGAGCCAGTAGCATAGAAGTAACAAGTTTAAACGACACGTATGATGCGGCAATTTTTCACGCATCTTATTGTTTATGACGTCATATCTCCTGAACTACGATGAGCAGGTAGTTCTTACTCACACAGTAATTGCTGCATGACAGTAAGGAATAACAGTACTAGGTTTCGTTGAAATCGTTCCAGTGGTATAGGAGGAGATGTTGAACATACGCACGTACATCAGTTTTTACAATACGTATAGATTCGGTTCCTCTGCTGCGCATTGCTGCATGAAACGTGCCTTCCGTCCGCGCCTCGGAGCTTCCGCAGGGCCGCCCCAGGTTCCCGACGCTGCCGCAGCCAGGGTCCCAGCACTCTTACCGACTGCAGGCGAGCGGGACAAATTACGCGACGCCCGCCTTCACGGATTTAATCGGAAACGCTTATTGGCGGACTCGGATTAATTTTCTGCACTGATAAACACGTGAAATCAGTCTGAATAAGGATGGACAGACTCGCTTTGATCCGCAAGACAGGGTTAAACTTTCGCTGCTCCAGAGTCAATAATTAATGCCGTGCAGCAGTCCAACGACTTTCAGCAAAGGCTCCGAGATCCGACCACCGGACTAGAATACGTTCACCGCTGACATTTCAGTGCGCCGCCTCCAGCTGTCCACTAACAACTTCCGTCGGTAACCGCCACAATAGCAAAACAGGATTACACTTCAGAGTCATTAAGGAAAGGCTCACACAAAAATGATCGCTCTCAAATTTCCACGGACCACAAATGCAGGATGTTTGTAAAGTCACTTGGTATTTTCCACTTGAACACTTAATCAACTATAAACAACATGAACAAAAATCATTTCTTGATACAAATTCAGTTCACTGCATTGTGAGGACCCTGCAAATGTAAGCACGAGTCCCATCGTTACTGTGTAGCCGAAAACATCCTTGATAACACATCTAGAGCTATTTGCCCGCACCTGCAAAACTGTGGTTTTTCAATTGTTGAAGATTATTGATGTTTCACTTGATACGCCTCGAACTTGGTAATCTCCTACATGAAAAATTCTAGTGGGATCAATCCATTTCCCAGGAGAAGTGGCACTGAGATGGACCCAGAAGTTAGTAGCAACAGCAGTTCTTCCCTGTGTTATTTACATTATTTTATATAACCGGCAAAGGAGTCATGTTTGTTAACGTTGAGACAAGCATAGTAAGGGACTTCGCAAACAACTGGTTTATACTAAACCTCGCGAAGTCCGTCTCATTCACTATAACCGAACCGTTCAGCCAGCTACTGGCTCCGCGATCTAACGTAGGGCCGTCCTTATTGGGCACGTGCATACTCTTTTATAGTAAACATTCGCCTAGAAAACTGGAAAGTCCAACACGAGATCCACGTCCGAGCAAGGGAACGCACTTTCGTATCCCAAGAAATAACTCGGCTGATTACAAATTATCAGCATATTCAGACTTCTTAAATACGAAAGCCGTTTACTATAATAAGAAACGCAACACGTTTCTTCTGAAAACACACCGTATTCTTCTTCACTATTCCGGCTAAAAAGTCATATTTCTCAACAAAATCTCCGTTCAATAAGACACCCTTACCCCACTTTACTGGGAGGCCCTGTATGCCGGCATGGTACCACTCTATGGGTCGACGTTGAAGCGAACTTTTTGTTGAATCAATAACCACCCAATTGCCCACGTACTGCTTCCCGCGGACTCCATTCTTCATTGGGCCAAACAGGTGGAAGTCAGAAGGTGCTAGTTGTGGGCACACACCTTTGAGTACACCAACTGGTGAACAGGTGTGTCAGTACTAGCAACAGGGACGTCCAGCTATGCAGCAAGGTGTTTGTGCCTGATTCGTCGATCACCTCGAAGAGAGTGTCCACACGTCTCACCACTGCAGGCTTCCCAACCGTGTGCGGCTGGCCGGCATGCGAGAGACCGGACAGAACTTCGCGACCTTGTTGCGATGATGATAAACGCTTCGTCCAACGACTCACCGTGCATTTGTCCACTGCCAGATCTCCGTAGACATTCTACAAGTGCCTATGCGTACCAGCGATGCTCTGGTTTTCCGCCAAAAGAAACTCAGTGACAGCTCTCTGCTTGAAACGCACCTCTGTTAAAGACGCTATTTTGAAGGCTACGTATAGCGCCGCAACCAATCGGAACATCATGAAATTATGGGGCTGAAGAGGAAATACTCCACGATGTCCCACAACAAATGCCGTATTTTTTCAACCGGAACTGGCCGAAAAAAAATATGTTGCATTTCGCCCCTCGCACACTACGAGAACGCCACCTGGTCCTTGGCGTCCTGGACGTGACAGTGTCCCAGTTGGAATAGGATGAGAAGGTGTCACAACTGAAACAGAAGGAAAAGGTATTAGAATTAACAAGATGAGATTTAACAATCTAAGTGAAATCCCTGCGCTAGCAAGGCAGAGTGGATGAGTTTATATTTGTTGAAAGGGGCCAAAATAAGATACTGTCAGTTGCACTCACCATATAAACTTTATTCGTTAAAACACACAATCACAAAAAAAAAGAATCACAAACTCTCAAGGTTTTAACGAAATACTTCCTTTGATTTAATTTAGATCGGCTGAAGGCCACATCGAAAATCCAAAGCACAAGGGCTAAGCAAGGAATTGAGGTACAGGAGTTCTTCTGGAGGTTTCACTTCTTTAGAAAAAAAATTTTTTTTCAATATAAATCGGCTGAAAGCCTTAGCTTAAATTTTTCCCATAGAAGTCGGCTGAAAGCCACACATTAATCAAGAACAGTGTTACCGCTTAAGGCCGAGAAAAAGATTTTAAATGTTTAATCTAAATAGGCTGAAAAATCGGCGGAAGGCCGCATATCAACAAAACAATTTAACGGCTTAAGTCCTAGGAAGAAGAGCTTTCAATCTGAAAAGATTGAAGGCCTTATCTTAAAACATCTCGTGTAAAACTCGGCTGAAGGCCTCATACTAAAGAACAACAATCTTATGACTTAAGGGCAAGACAAGCATTTTGAATTTTTAATTTAAGAGAGATGTGATAGGAGTTGAGGCTTGATAGTAGGTTAAGTGAGCACTCAACTTTAGTGTCCAGGATCGGTGGGCTACGAACTTCGTAACCCTCGCAAGAAGCTCCTCACAACTCCAACCGCGCGTGCACGCCGCCAGCGGCTCCGGTCTGAATACGCGCCACGGAGACTTCCTCGTTGCTTTGCCCCAACCGACCGACTGCCTCACAGACGGAAACAGTCAAAAGACCAATTACACGCTGGCCGATGAGACGACCGACCGTACGACCAACCAACGGTCGTTCCCGCTCCAGTCTCCTTCCGTCGGACAGTGCACGTGTGTCCGCAGCGGTCGGCAAGTACCGTCCGTCAGCACCTCTCTGGCACTCCGCCTCCGACGCTGTCCCTGCCCGACTGCACACCTGGTCCATCTCCAGCTGACTACCAGACACACGACGACCCGGAAATACTACTGCTCGCTCTCGAGATGGTACGACAGTGCACTTATCGATAAGCGCTGCTGCTGCCACTCACGAGCAAGTAAGGCAGAAGTTAGTGACGCCAGTAAATGGAATAAGAAAACGAGGTGGCAGTACCGTAAAAGAAGGTGACAAACAATAAATGGCATCAACACGAGCCGCGCACGGCTCACTAAGGTTTCCAGATGACATCGTACTAACGGCAAATGATTTTGAAGAACTACAGTTGTCGATACCGCGTCTCGCCTCAGAATGTCAGACAGTGGCGCAGAGCATAAATGTCTCGAAGAAAAAAATTATGTCTAACAAATGGAGAACGGTAGGAAGCGTACAACCCAAAACCACGCTAATGGATACTGTCAGAGAGTACATATATCTCGGCCAGGTTGTAAATATGTTGGGAGAGATCGTATATGAGATCAAGATAGGCTGGCAAGCATTTGGAAGACATTCAACTATCTCCAGGTCAAAATGGTAGAATAACTACCAAAAAATAATTTTTGTCGGCGTCTCCTCTACATTTTGACTGCGGCTGTGAAACCTCGTCACTTAAAGACGAAAACATAGAACTGCGAAGCGACGTAGCAATACACAAGACCGCCGGCCGGGGTGGCCGAGCGGTTCTAGGCGCTACAGTCTGGAACCGCGAGACCGCTATGGTCGCAGGTTCGAATCTTACCTCGGGCATGGGTGTGTGTGATGTCCTTAGGTTAGTTAGGTTTAAGTAGTTCTAAGTTCTAGGGGACTTATGACCTCAGAAGTTGAGTCCCATAGTGGTGGTGGTGGTTGTTGGGATGTTTAAGGGGGACTAAACAGCGAAGGTCATCAGTCCCCCAAGTCCCATAGTGTTCAGAGCCAATAAACAAGACGGAAACTTAGAACTGCACGGAGAAGGCATGGAAAGGTCAACGTTGGAATTTACAGGGAAATAGAAAAAAGCTCAGAAGACAATAGATCACTTACCTACGACAAGGCCATCCTGGAGGGAACAACCACTGTGAAATGGCAATGGGCCGGCTGTGCTGCTAGAAGAAACGATGAATGACAAAGTGGTTGCTGGAACGGAATGTAAGAGACAGAGACAGACAGACAAGCAGACGACGAGGAAGACTGCCCAGCCGATGGGACGAAGACCTACGCAAAATCGTTGGGATCTACTGGCTGAATATCACCTAAGACCGTTTCTTATGAAAGAAGAAGCTGCAGACATACGTGAGCTCAGGACTTGGAAGGCCATATCATTTCATGACAGAAAAGGCTGCTGCTACTGCTGATGATCATGATAGTGGTAACACCGCACGAGGGCTGTCGACTGACTCCCAGAGTTCACAAGCCCCCAGGTGGTGCAAGTTTTATGTCTGCCTGCAGTGGCAAATATAAGTTGGAATTGGTAGCAGGACATGACCGGGATGTGACGCAAGATCTGGTGGCCGAGAGAAGATTAGTCTCAAAGTAAGGCGCCAGCGATCAGGAAGATTACTTATCTTTATTCTCCACACTGAAGCAGGCACCGTCTATTGCTCTCATAGCAAGTAGCTACGTAATTAAGTTGACAGTATAATTCACAAATCCACAGTGCAATCCAACTCGTAACTAAGTTCTAAGCCCAAGGTTGGCATATAAGATCTAAGCAATAACACTTCAATACTAACACAGCTAGCGAGCAAGAGCGAGTGGCCGTGGCGTCAGGTCTGTGATCCCGTTATATCTTGTGGCCATAGAGGGAGCTGCAGACAGGAACTATGGAATGGCACGACGTCTTCAGCCGGAGATAACGCCATGAACCTCCGGCGGCCGCGACGTGAAGCTAAGGCCGACCACCGACCACCGCGCATGTGCGGCCGGGCTGAGCGACGGCAGGGCACGCGTGGTTCGGTTAGGTCCGCGGACATAACACCAAGAAATTATTAATGTTTAGGGCCTCCAGCTAATGAGGCTCAGGAGCAGAACGTCGGCATTTGCGTTGGCCATTTCCTGCTCCCGCTTATACCGCTTCTGTAAGGTGCTGCTTTCGTCAGGACTTCAGAAGTCTGTCTGCAAAACACCAGCCTTCATTGGAAGCCGCTCGACTTTGAGCTAGCTTCTTACACACAGACCACCATACATTGAGGAGGCTTAGAAAAGATCAGCCGAAAGACCAGCCCATCACCTCCAGGCTGGAAAGAACTTCTTTCCATCGAACACACAATAGCCCAGAATCTATCAAATAGCGCGGTCCAGAAATGATACATTACGTGTGAAGCTGCGCTACAATACCGACTAGTGGGATTATTTGCTTACATTTTCAGCAAAGACCACCTAAATATAATTTTTGCGCACACGATCTCTCTAAAGGACGCAGGACACTTAGAAACAGTAGGCTAACCAGACTACTTCCAAAGCTGATAGCCAACTCCTCTGAACAATCTAGCACACTTATTGCTGTTTTCACGATCTTGTTTTACATTCCTTTCAGTAATTTTGAGTTCAAGTACAGTACGTTTGTACGTATGTTTCCTACAATTCTTTAGTGTTCGACCCACTCGGATACGCCAGAATGCTATTCCTCTCCCTACAGATGTTTCAGGATTACTTTTCCGGATTTCACCATCAAGTTCAAGCTATATCAGGCTCTTCCAACCGATGTATCGTGATGTTTTAATGTATGCCATAGTCCTGTGGAGTGTGTTGTGAAATTTTGTTCCATCCACAGATCCAAATTTTATATGTTTTGAAATAAATTTCCACCATTTTGCTGTTTATTGTTCGTTTATTTTGAACAGTCATGATTCGGCTTTATAGCCACTCTCAAGTGACAGACGAATGTAGATCACTGGAATATATTTCTGTTAACTACTCCATACTGTATGTTAATAGTTTTTCACTGCCGACAACAACAGCCATTTTATGTACCTTCGGTATGTCCTCATATTCTGTAGTACGACAACTGCTTTATAAGACCAGAAATTGTTTTTTTCGACAATACATGTCACAGACGGATCAGACATGTTTTCATATTTCAAAATGCACTTGAGAATCGTTGTTAAACCGAAATCATGATTTTTATAAAATAAATGATCAATTAACAGTCAAATTGTGGAAGATTTTTTCAAAAAGTTCTGCACGATTGTAGTCCACCACGAAGGACAGATTATCAAATTTTATGTGTTTACACCACAAGATACTTATTAGTGGTTATCTGTTAATGTTTAAACGATTGCTTAAATTAGTAAAATAATATTTTACTAGACCTAGTTTCACACTTTATATGAAAGCTGAAAAATAAGTTTAAAAATATATACGTATCGCTGAATAGAGTCCCGCAGCTGGTGAGTGGTTCTGTCACTTCAGCCGGTCCACCGTCACTAGGCACCAAAGGTAGGCCAGCCATCATCAAACTGCCGACTCTGGACAAAGACTTGAAAATTCCCGGACATGTGACTCAAATTACATTAGGGTTGCCAACTCTCCCGTATTGTACGAGAACTCCTGTATCCTTCTGAATTTTTACGCCAAAACTCGTCTCATATTTTTATTGTCTTCGGGAGATTGAATCTCCCATATTTGAGAAAATGATACCGATTAACAGTTAAACCTGCTGCATGTTATTCAAATCTCTTTTCTGGGTAATCGTTACAATACCGCTTAGTCGATATGGCAAAGTAATATCGACACAGTGACTACATCGATATGTAGTGAACACGTAACAATGTTGAACATGGCGTCGCGTCGCGAGTCACACTGCCGTTTTCTTGTTGTTTCTTGTTAGAATGCGGTCGTATGAGTTATCATTTCGCTTAGTCAAGGTAACGCAACATGGACGAACCCAAAACTCCGACTAAAAACAGATGAAAATTCTTACGTAAACATCAGAAGAAGTGTGAAGAAACTCATTAAAGGGTTATTCCGGTAAAAGGTAACAACTATGAAGTGTATTGTTCCCTTTGCAAGCATGAGTTCAGCATAGCACACGGTGGTAATTCAGACATCCAGCAGAACGTCGAAACTGAAAGACACAAAAGTAGAATTATTGGAATTAATAGATCTTTTAAGGTATCCGGCTATTTTCAGTGCCCAAATGACAGTCTTATTTTTCTTATGTTGGAAATATTTTTTTGGAAACCTCATTCTAGAGATTTCAAATTTAACTTCAGTGGGGTCCTGTAATACCACTTAAACTTTGTTGAAGAGAGTTTTGCAAAGAAATGTTACTCTTTTTTGAAAGCAATAAGCGCAAACTTTTAAATAAATTTGATCCTGTCAGTCAGAAGAGAATTCAAAATAATCTTGTTGAATTCTTTGATACTTTTCTTATTTACATTGCAGAAAAAGTAAACATTTCTTACAATGCTACAGTTCGGTCCTTAACCCCACTGTTCATGGAATTCTGACAATTTCAATGATTTTCAGAACCTGTTTACTCATATTCAGCTGGACATAAAAGAGGATAACCTATATGATTGATTTCGTTCTTTGAAAGATACAATAATAACAAAAATTACCATTAACGATAGCAAAGTGGAAAAGTGTATATCAGTGACGATTGAGGCAGAGGCTAGAAGTATTAAATCCCAGGAGATAAATAAGATTCTTAGCTTTGTTCTCAGTATACCGACATCTAACGCTCATACAGAAAGAACTTTTTCTTTGGTGAACATTAAATGGTCTGATGAAAGAAACTGTTGTCATGTAGATTTAACGAAATCTGAATTATACATAAGAGTTAATTTTGATTACACGTGTGAAGATATTCACTAAATTTCTAAAGACTGATACGAAACTTTAGGTAAGCAAATACAGTTTTACGTAAAAAGTTCTATGGACCTCCAGTTTGTAATTGTTATGAAGAAGTATTTTGGTTGATGAAATAAACCTGTTTTAAGATCTTAAAAAAGACGTTACGCCTTTTCATTTTGTCGGGTCGAAGTCTCCCCTATTTGGACGGAAAAAGTTCGCAATCCTATGTTGTTGTTGTTGTGGTCTTCAGTCCTGAGACTGGTTTGATGCAGCTCTCCATGCTACTCTATCCTGTGCAAGCTTTTTCATCTCCCAGTACTTACTGCAACCTACATCCTTCTGAATCTGCTTAATGTATCCATCTCTTGGTCTACCGATACGATTTTTACCCTCCACGCTGCCCTCCAATGCTAAATTTGTGATCCCTTGATGCCTCAGAACATGCCCTACCAACCGGTCCCTTCTTCAAGTTGTGCCACAAACTTCTCTTCTCCCCAATCCTATTCAATACTTCCTCATTAGTTATGTGATCCACCCATCTAATCTTCAACATTCTTCTGTAGCACCACATTTCGAAAGCTTCTTTTCTCTTCTTGTCCAAACTATTTATCGTCCACGTTTCACATCCATACATGGCTACACTCCATACCAATACTTTCAGAAACGACTTCCTGACACTTAAATCTATACTCGATGTTAACAAATTCCTCTTCTTCAGAAACGCTTTCCTTGCCATTGCTAGTCTACATTTTATCTCTTCTCTACTTCAACCATCATTAGTTATTTTGCTCCCCAAATAGCAAAACTCCTTTACTACTTTAAGCGTCTCACTTCCTAATCTAATTCCCTCAGCATCACCCGACTTAATTCGACTACATTCCATTATCTTCGTTTTGCTTTTGTTGATGTTCATCTTATATCCTCCTTTCAAGACACTGTCCATTCCTTTCAATTGCTCTTCCAAGTCCTTTGCTGTCTCTGACATAATTACAATGTCACCGGCGAACCTCAAAGTTTTTATTTCTTCTCCATGGATTTTAATTCCTACTCCGAATTTCTCTTTTGTTTCCTTAACTGCTTGCTCAATATACAGATTGAATAACATCGGGGAGAGGCTACAACCCTGTCTCACTCCCTTCCCAACCACTGCTTCCCATTCATGTCCCTCGACTCTTATAATTGCCATCTGGTTTCTGTACAAATTGTAAATAGCCTTTCGCTCCCTGTATTTTACCCCTGCCACTGTTACAATTTGAAAGAGAGTATTCCAGTCATCATTGTCAAAAGCTTTCTCTAAGTGTACAAATGCTAGAAACGTAGGTTTGCCTTTCCTTAATCTTTCTTCTAAAATAAGTCGTAAGGTCAGTATTGCCTCATTTGCTCCAATATTTCTATGGAATCCTAACCGATCTTCCCCGAGGTCGGCTTCTATCAGTTTTTCCATTCGTCTGTAAAGAATTCTTGTTAATATTTTGCAGCTGTGACTTATTAAACTGATAGTTCGGTAGTTTTCACATCTGTCAACACCTGCTTTCTTTGGGATTGGAATTATTATATTCTTCTTGAAATCTGAGGGTATTTCGCCTGTCTCATACATCTTGCTCACCAGATGGTAGAGTTTTGTCAGGCCTGGTTCTCCCAACGCTGTCAGTAGTTCTAATGGAATGTTGTCTACTCCCGAGGCCTGAGTCGGATTATTTTTCCCGACACACAGCGAAAAGTTGTCCGATACAAATAAAACTATGATGTATTTAAAAAAATCTTAAGGAATATGAATGATACTAAACTTATGTAAGTCCTTGTACTGCAGTATTTAGATATTTTGTTTGCGGCAAGGATGTGTGTAGTGAAACGTACACTTACATTGTCGACTTGCCTGCCTACAGTGGTCTGGAGGGCGGGGCGGCGACGCGATGCAAGTGAGCGTTCGCTTGTCAGCGACCTCTCATTGGTCTCAATATAAAACTATGGAAGTTTGTGCAAAGGAGATCATCTAACCGTGCTTGTGCCGGTTTCTTTAATATAAAACGAAGCAAAATATCCACGCGCCAGTCTTCAGTTAGAAAATTTCGATACGATTTATTAGAATCTGTTTGTTTGCAATCGATCAAATTTATGCAGATACAGAAAGATACGGGCTTGTCGTATACAGTTGTACATAAAAAAAGGAGAAGATACGTCTCCGGACGGCCTCAAATCTATGTCAGAACCCGGACGTATGACAGCCCTAACCAAAGGAAACGGCTTGTTGATGTAGCCATCCCACTCTTATCTCTCATTTCTTATCACTCATTTCATTGTAATTGCTGCTGTTCATTCCAGTAAGAACACTTTGTAATATGGATGTTCTAGGCCTGTGTCTTGAGTTTTTCCCAGTTTTCTTTCTTCTAAGACTTTTTTGTAAGGAGATGTTACGTCGAATTAGGTGTCCAATTAATTTATTTCTTCTTCTCTGTGTTACATTATACCTCGATCGAAACAATTAAGTGCATGACTTCGAATGTGGAAGCGGGTGGTGTTGGCAGCTCGCCTTGACCAATGCACACCACATCGTTGCTGCAGTTGTGCATACGTTCACACGTTCCACATTAACGAGCAGTATTGGGTTTGTGTAGTGGGATGGTAACAGCTCCATTTCCTGACTCTTTTCGCAACCAGTTTCAGACACTTTGTCTCGTAAAATAAACACATCGCATAGGGAAACAATATTAACAGCGAAAACGAATCTTGCTGTTACGATACTGACGTGAAACTACGTCGGCAGTTGACTAGAGTAACCGACAGTTGAGGTAACAGAGACATGGAACATCGTTCAGGATAACACAAGGTTTCAGCAGTGTTGCCACTAGTCCCGTATTTTGGGGTTATCCTGTATGGATCTTGCCCAGGACGCTAAAATCCCGTGTTTAACATTTTTTCGCTAATTTGTCTTATTCGTATAACTCATTTATCGAAATTACATCTAAGTTGAGCCAGTGCGTCGCTGATTTATACACTGTACCAATTTCACCCATAACACGTTTGTCGGAATGACGGTATGGTAAATTACGTTGCTTATTTCTCATTAGACAACGCATTTAAGTGTAAATTTGCGCTATTTAAACTGAAAACTAAGTCAGTTGTCAAAGTAACTTAAATAACACAGTCCGTGTATTACCAAACAATACTGTCAAGTTGTAGAATTGTTTTTTTAAACGATCAAGTACTAGCTGCAGTTCTGGAACACCAGCAATTGAACGTAGACGATAGACCTGAGGCTAAAGATACACTCGACATTAGTTGTTTGCTGCACATTTATGATTAACATCGAAATAATATTATCAAAATCACCTCCGAAGCGAGTCAGATATGTTTCTTTAGCAAGATGGGAAAAGTAATAGAGGAGTTAAGCTGAAATGATTAACTTTTTGTGTACATCCTTCCCTCAGCAAAGTAATTTGTTGTTATCCATGATGTCCCTTACTGGAAATGCTATACAAGCTGACAACCGTAATCGTGACCAAGCTCTGACTGGTTTTTGCTTTATACAAATAGCTGTCAATCACCTTATTATTCTAATTAAAGTATAATTAATGCCCTCCTTTTTAATTTTTCTTAGTATTTGCTCATTGGACATCATTTCAGTCCAGAATGGTTTTGTAGCTGTTCTCGATTTCCACATCTCTGTTGTTGTTTTAGTCTTCAGTTCGAAAACCGGTATGCTGTAGCTCTCCATGCTACTCTATCCTGTGCAAGCCTCTTCATGTCCGAATAATAATGCGACCTTCATCCTTTTGCAATTGTTCGCTATACTTATCTCTTGGTCTGCCTCTTTAATTTTTACCCGTCACACTTTCTTACGATACCAAATTGCTGATTCCTTGATGTCTCAGAATGTATTCTGTCAACCGGTTCCTTCTTTTAGTCAAGTTATGCCACAAATTCTTTTTCTTACAGAATTCTGTTCAGTACTTCCCTGTTAGAAGCGCGATCTAGCCACCTAACCTACAGCACTCTTCCGGCACACCACATTTCAGAAGCTTCTATTCTCTTCTTCTCCGAAATGCTTATGGCCCACTTTTCAGTTCCATACAAAGATACACTCTCGTCTACAAAAAGACTTCCTTACACTTAAATTTTCTATTCGATGTTAACAAATTTCTCTCTTTCATAAATTGTTTTCTTTCCGTTCCTAGTCTACATTTTATATCACCTGTACTTCGGCCATCATCAGTTATTTTATTGCTAAAGTACCAGAAGTCATCTGCTTATTTTACTGTACGTTTTCTAATACAGTTGCCTCACCATTGCCTGATTTAATTAAGCTACGCTCGATTACTTTTGTTTTGCTTTTGTTGATGTTCATCTTACATTCTCCTTTCAAGAAAGCATCTATTCCATTCAAACGTCCCTTCAAGTCCTTTGCTGTCGCTGACAGAATTACAATGCCCTCGGCAAGCCTCAAAGTTTTCATTTCTTCTTCCTGAACTTTAATTCCTCCTGTAGTTTCCCTTACTCAACGTACCGATTGAGTAACATCTGTTATAGGTTACAGCCCTGTCTCTCAAACACTACTTCTCTTTCATCCCCTTCGAATCTTATAACGGCCGCCTGGTTTCTGTACAATAGCTTAACATGCTCTAAATAAATATTTTCATGAAATTCGCTCTTATTTTTTTATTAAAGTGTTTTTAGTACAAAAGTGAAGAACAGCAGCCAGTTGCAGAATCCGTAATTCATTGAAGATGTAGATTTAGGTTATAACATTATCATCATCGGTGCTAAAATACAGTAACAGAACGAATCAAGAACAGGTGCAAAATACATATGTATAACGAGGTTATACGAATCCATATCGGTGGGAACAAAGTGATAATAAACCATTACCAGAAGAGTCATATAGTCATAACTACGCAAGAGCATAAAAATGTAACAACTGACGCTAACATTTACATGGCAGAAAGAAAAAAACTGATGCCATTGCTCACAACCAGCGCAGACAACGAGGATATGCGTTATCGGGAACGTGTAGTGCACTGTACTGGAGTGTACATGCGAGAAACTACAGCCAGTTTTATTGAAGTCCATAACCAGTAAATGAATCTTAAAGTACCGTATATCTGGGATATTCAAATTACGTAGTGAAGACTTATAAATGCATAAAGAGTGAACAACAGAATTTAAATGCAAATAAAGTCATAAAAGACAGGAGGCGTCATCCGTGGGACCACATTGCGACAGAACCAAGTCGAATTTTATAATTAGCCTAAAATTTTGTAATTACTCTAATGGATTAAAAATACATTAACAAAAGTATATTCAATGTATTTCAGTATTGCGTGTCAAAAGGTATAAAGAGACATTGTGAATAAAACGTGAAAGCTCTACAGTAATAAAAATTAACATAAGAAAGTGCCACAAGAGGCATGGGATGCCAACATAGATTATATTCGAGTGGTAATAATCTAAGTAAGTTGATGTTAAATAACCTACTGTTTATATGTATTTGCATTTACATACTTCCATATTTATGTCCGTTACGTAGCTTTGAAGGTATTACCAATAGGTATATTAAACCACTCTTTCATGAGGGTGTTTTATTAGGAACTACGTTTACTCGTTACATAAGAGGATTTTTACAAAAAGAGCATTACCAACTTTAAAAAAAAATGGTTCAAATGGCTCTGAGCACTATGGGACTTAACTGCTGTGGTCATCAGTCTCCTAGAACTTAGAACTACTTAAACCTAACGAACCGAAGGACATCACACACATCCATGCCCGAAGCAGGATTCGACCCTGTGACCGTAGCGGTCGCGCGGTTCCAGACTGTAGTGCTCGGCCACTCCGGCCGGCAACTTTTTAAAACTTTTAAAATGTTGTTAAGAAGATTGTTGTGGTAAGACAGTGTACATACCAATGACAGAAACAGCTACGGAATTTTTTTCCATTGTTCGATATTCCTCCACCTCAGTGGTGGCATAACATCAAGTCATCTCTTTATTTGAAATCAGAACGATTAAGTAAAATACTCTTATTTGTGAAGGCGCGTTTGGTCTCTCAAATTTGTTTTCGTAAACGTTAGTGAACAGTTTTATGCATCGACCGCGGCTACTCATTCAGGACATTTTAACAGGAAGCCTCACAAATGCTGTGTGATGTATGGTTCACTCTAAGGAAACTTGATATATTTCCAGAGGCAGTCAATTGCTGCTAGATGTCAGAGAGAGAGACAGGGAGAAAGGGATGGAGCGTAGGAGTTGGTAGTCTGTACTTGTATCGCGGCCGAAATGTAAGAGGTGCGGGGGAGGACGAGCCATCGGCATGCGGTTAATGCAGAGGCAGCAGCGCGGCCACTTGCCGATTCCGGGCAGGTCCGCGCCTCGCCAGCAGCAGCAACAGCAATAGCAGCCCTCCGCCTGGAATTTACTCAGGGCTGGCGGCTGGAGTCTGGCGGCCGCTGACGCAGCGACTGCGACGGGCTGCTTCCTCCGCCTCCGCCTCCGCTCCGCCCCCGGCAGTCGGCGCACGTCCCACGGCCGCCACGGCGGCAGGCCCTGCCCTGCCCCGCGCCACGACGCGGTCGATCTAATCGCCGTTCCGCCGCGCAAGAAAGGAGCCGCCGCCGCAGAAAGAGAAAAGGCCCCTCGATGGATAAAGTTCTTTCCAATTTCGCCGCAGCCGCTCGGCTGGGTTATTGAGTCGGCGCGAGGCGCGACGTTGTGTCTCCGGGACGTCTGCCGGGCGCGCACCTGACACAGACCGCGCCACTTACTATTCCACCAGCTGTGGCTGGGGGCTTAAAAAGTGCACTACATGCGCAGCGCAGCTCTAGTCATCGAAAAAAATCGCGCTGGGACCATGGGACTTGGCAAGGATGGTTATTTTTTAAAACTGTCCTATCTCACGACTACTTCCGTAATCATATTAGTTAAGATAGTTTCGCGAAATGTTTTCGCTTGTTATTCTTCTTATCTTCTTTTGTCTCCTCACCCCACAGCTACACTAATGGCCATTAAAATTGCTACACCACGAAGATGACGTGCTACAGACGCGAAATTTAACCGACAGGAAGGACATGCTGTATTATCAAATGATTAGCTTTTCAGAGCATTCACACAAGGTTGGCGCCGGTGGTGGCACCTACAACGTGCTGACATGAGGAAAGTTTCCAACCGATTTCTCATACAAAAACAGCACTTGACCGGCGTTGCCTGCTGAAACGTTGTTGTGATGCCTTGTGTAAGGAGGAGAAATGCGTACCATCAACTTTCCGACTTTGATAAAGGTCGGATTGTAACCTACTGCGATTGCGGTTTATCGTATCACGACACTGCTGCTCGCGTTGGTCGAGATCCAATGACTGTTAGCAGAATATGGAATCGGTGGGTTCAGGAGGGTAATACGGAACGCCGTGCTGAATCCCAACGGCCTCGTATCACTAGCAGTCGAGATGACAGGCATCTTATCCGCATGGCTGCAACGGATCGTGCAGCCACGTCTCGATCCCTGAGTCAACAGATGGGGACGTTCGCAAGACAACAACCATCTGCAGGAACAGTTCAACGACGTTTGCAGGAGCATGGACTATCAGCTCGGACACCACGGCTGCTGTTATCCTTGACGCTGCATCACAGACAGGATCGCCTGCGATGGTGTACTCAACGACGAAACTGGGTGCACGAATGGCAAAACGTCATTTTTTTGGATGAATCCAGGTTCTGTTTGCAGCATCATGATGATCGCATCCGTGTCTGGCGACATCGCAGTGAACGCACATTGGAAGCGTCTATTCGTCATCGCCATACTGTCATATCACACGACGTGATAGTATGGGGTGCCATTGGTTACACGTCTCGGTCACCTCTTGTTCGCATTGACGGTGCTTTGAACAGTGGACGTTACATTTCAGCTGCGTTACGACCCGTGGCTCTACCCTTCATTCGATCCCTGCGAAACCCTACATTTCAGCAGGATAATGCACGACCGCATGTTGCAGGTCCTGTACGAGCCTATCTGGATACAGAAAATGTTCGACTGCTGAACCTGGCCAGCACATTCTCCAGATCTCTCAACAATTGAAAACGTCTGGCCAATGGAGGCCGAGCAACTGGCTCGTCACAATACGCCAGTCAGCACTCTTGATGAAGTGTGGTAACGTGTTGAAGCTGCATGGGCAGCTGTACCTGTACACGCTATCTAAGCTCTGTTTGACTCAATGCCCAGGCGTATCAATGCCGTTATTACGGCCAGAGGTGTTTGTTCTGGGTACTGATTTCTCAGGATCTACACACCCAAATTGCGTGAAAATGTAATCATATGTTAGTTCTAGTGTAATATATTTGTCCAATCAATACCCGTTCATCATCTGCATTTCTTCTTGGTGTAGAAATTTTAATGGCCAGTACTGTACTATATGCACTACCAAAAAGAATTAGTACATCCTTTTAGAGGTTTCGAGTTCACTCAAGATTTATTCTTGCAACAGTGCGTATGGAGTACGTGAAATGATTACATTCACAGATCAATAGCACAAGCACTTCTCATGTACCAGGTATCGATGCTTGTTGAGACTCCCATATTAGTACGTGGTGTAGCCTCCATGGGCGACAGTGCAGGCACTGACTCCGGGATCCCGTCGATCGTATAGACGGCGAATACTTTCCTCGGACACGCTATGCGACGCCTGCTCGACTTGTTCAAGTAATTCTGTTAGAGTTGAAACTTTCTGTCAGATTAAAACTGTCTGCTGGACCGAGACTCGAACTCGGGACCTTTGCCTTTCGCGAGCGAGTGCTCCACCAACTGAACTACCCAAGCACGACTCAAGCCCCGTCGTGCTTGGGTAGCTCAGTTGGTAGAGCACTTTCCCGCGAAAGGCAAAGGTCCCTAGTTCGAGTCTCGGTCTGGCACACAGTTTTAATCTGCCAGGAAGTTTCATATCAGCGCACACTCCGCTGCAGAGTGAAAATCTCATTCTGTTAGATTTGTTCAAATGTTCAAATGCGTGTGAATTCCTATGGGACCAAACTACTGACGTCATCGGTCCGTAGACTTACATACTGCTTAAACTGAGTTATGTTAAGAACAACAAACATACCCATGCCCGAGGGAGAACTCGAACCTCCAGTGGAAGCGGGAGCGGCTGGTTATAGTTGCTGGTTGAGGAGTTGCACGATTCGCTTCTCGTCCCATCATCTTCGTCGATTGGAGAGAAGTCTGGAGATCGTGCTGGCTAGGGAAGCTGCCGCACTTCATGCAGAGCGTATTGAGTTTCACGGGCAGAGTGTGGGCCAGCATTATCCTGCTGGACCAACACATCAGCTTCCCGCTGAAATAATGGCAGCCGGCCGCGGTGGTCTAGTGGTTCTAGGAGCGCAGTCGGGAACCGCGCGACTGCTACGGTCGCAGGTTCGAATCCTGCCTCGGGCATGGATGTGTGTGATGTCCTTAGGTTAGTTCGGTTTAAGTAGTTCTAAGTTCTAGGGGACTGATGACCACAGATGTTAAGTCCCATAGTGCTCAGAGCCAGAGCCAAATAATGGCAAAAGGACGGGTCTAACAACATTATGCGCGTGCCGCGTGCCCAGTGCTGGTTAACGTCCCTTCCAGAAACACCAAAGGTGAACGAGAATTGTAGCTTACCGGCCTGAGGTGGGGCCAGTGTGTCTCGGACGAGTGCGCTCTACGAGACAGCGCTCACCAGGTTTATGTCGTACGTGCAGACGATCGTCACTTGCGGGCAGGCAGAATCTGCTTTCATCGTCGAAGCCCGCCTTCCAAGCAAACCTCCAATGCCACCAGTCGAGCCGTGCTCGTCGACACTGTAGAAAGAGTGGAATACGCGATAGAGATGTGCGTTCCCGTAGTCCCACTGCTAAAACCGGTTCGCAACCGTGTTGACACGTCTGCTCTCGCAGACCCTCTCAGCTGTTCAGTGCTAGCTGTACGATCTGACACTGCTGCCCTTACGATACGACGATCCTGGCGTGTGTCTGTGCTACGTTGACGCGCAGAACCTCTCCTACGGGTGAGAATGTACACGTGACTACTGATACTAGCATCTTTGCACAACTGCCGCAGCACGTCCACCTTATGTGGCAGTTCTCCGAAAGGACCATCCCGCTACTCGGAAGGCCACAATTTAAACCATTTCAAACTTACTCGGTTGGCTGTAGGAAGCACGGCAGCGTCTCTGTGGCATGGTTGCCTGCTTGTTTCACACGTCTGCACCATACTGAGCAGTTTGACTGTGAGCACTCCCTATTAAATGGTAAAAACAGATAGCACTCACACAGCTATGCCAATACGCTATCTGTTGGCGGACAACGTTGAACCCATTAAATCTACAGGGTTACTACAAATTATTGAAGCGATTTCACAGCTCTACAATAACTTTATAATTTGAGATATTTTCACAATGCTTTGCACACATATACAAAAACTCAAAAAGTTTTTTTAGGCATTCACAAATGTTCGATATGTGCCCCTTTAGTGATTCGGCAGACATCAAGCCGATAATCAAGTTCCTCCCACACTCGGCGCAGCATGTCCCCATCAATGAGTTCGAAAGCATCGTTGATGCGAGATCGCAGTTCTGGCACGTTTCTTGGTAGAGGAGGTTTAAACACTGAATCTTTCACATAACCCCACAGAACGAAACCGCATGGGGTTAAGTCGGGAGAGCGTGGAGGCCATGACATGAATTGCTAATCATGATCTCCACCACGACCGATCTATCGGTTTTCCAATCTCCTGTTTAAGAAATGCCGAACATCATGATGGAAGTGCGGTGGAGCACCATCCTGTTGAAAGATGAAGTCGGCGCTGTCGGTCTCCAGTTGTAGCATGAGCCAATTTTCCAGCATGTCCAGATACACGTGTCCTGTAACGTTTTTTTCGCAGAGGAAAAAGGGGCTGTAAACTTTAAACCGTGAGATTGCACAAAACACGTTAACTTTTGGTGAATTGCGAATTTGCTGCACGAATGCGTGAGGATTCTCTACCGCCCAGATTCGCACATTGTGTCTGTTCACTTCACCATTAAGAAAAAATGTTGCTTCATCACTGAAAACAAGTTTCGCACTGAACGCATCCTCTTCCATGAGCTGTTGCAACCGCGCCGAAAATTCAAAGCGTTTGACTTTGTCATCGCGTGTCAGGGCTTGTAGCAACTGTAAACGGTAAGGCTTCTGCTTTAGCCTTTTCCGTAAGATTTTCCAAACCGTCGGCTGTGGTACGTTTAGCTCCCTGCTTGCTTTATTCGTCGACTTCCGCGGGCTACGCGTGAAACTTGCCCGCACGCGTTCAACCGTTTCTTCGCTCACTGCAGGCCGACCCATTGATTTCCCCTTACAGAGGCATCCAGAAGCTTTAAACTGCGCATACCATCGCCGAATGGAGTTAGCAGTTGGTGGATCTTTGTTGAACTTCGTCCTGAAGTGTCGTTGCACTGTTATGACTGACTGATGTGACTGCATTTCAAGCACGACATACGCTTTCTCGGCTCCTGTTGCCATTTTGTCTCACTGCGCTCTCGAGTGCTCTGGCGGCAGAAACCTGAAGTGCGGCTTCAGCCGAACAAAACTTTATGAGTTTTTCTACGTATCTGTAGTGTGTCGTGACCATATGTCAATCAATGGAGCTACAGTGAATTTATGAAATCGCTTCAATCATTTGTAATAGCCCTGTACTATCCCCCCGGTGGCTTATGCTGTCATCGGATCAAAATACACTCCTGGAAATTGAAATAAGAACACCGTGAATTCATTGTCCCAGGAAGGGGAAACTTTATTGACACATTCCTGGGGTCAGATACATCACATGATCACACTGACAGAACCACAGGCACATAGACACAGGCAACAGAGCATGCACAATGTCGCCACTAGTACAGTGTATATCCACCTTTCGCAGCAATGCAGGCTGCTATTCTCCCATGGAGACGATCGTAGAGATGCTGGATGTAGTCCTGTGGAACGGCTTGCCATGCCATTTCCACCTGGCGCCTCAGTTGGACCAGCGTTCGTGCTGGACGTGCAGACCGCGTGAGACGACGCTTCATCCAGTCCCAAACATGCTCAATGGGGGACAGATCCGGAGATCTTGCTGGCCAGGGTAGTTGACTTACACCTTCTAGAGCACGTTGGGTGGCACGGGATACATGCGGACGTGCATTGTCCTGTTGGAACAGCAAGTTCCCTTGCCGGTCTAGGAATGGTAGAACGATGGGTTCGATGACGGTTTGGATGTACCGTGCACTATTCAGTGTCCCCTCGACGATCACCAGTGGTGTACGGCCAGTGTAGGAGATCGCTCCCCACACCATGATGCCGGGTGTTGGCCCTGTGTGCCTCGGTCGTATGCAGTCCTGATTGTGGCGCTCACCTGCACGGCGCCAAACACGCATACGACCATCATTGGCACCAAGGCAGAAGCGACTCTCATCGCTGAAGACGACACGTCTCCATTCGTCCCTCCATTCACGCCTGTCGCGACACCACTGGAGGCGGGCTGCACGAT
Organism: Schistocerca serialis cubense; assembly: GCF_023864345.2. NCBI lineage: Eukaryota > Metazoa > Arthropoda > Insecta > Orthoptera > Acrididae > Schistocerca > Schistocerca serialis. The sequence continues at coordinate 532,202,087 of NC_064639.1, read as the reverse complement.
GTTGGGGCGTGAGCGGAAGACGGCCTAACGGTGTGCGGGACCGTAGCCCAGCTTCATGGAGACGGTTGCGAATGGTCCTCGCCGATACCCCAGGAGCAACAGTGTCCCTAATTTGCTGGGAAGTGGCGGTGCGGTCCCCTACGGCACTGCGTAGGATCCTACGGTCTTGGCGTGCATCCGTGCGTCGCTGCGGTCCGGTCCCAGGTCGACGGGCACGTGCACCTTCCGCCGACCACTGGCGACAACATCGATGTACTGTGGAGACCTCACGCCCCACGTGTTGAGCAATTCGGCGGTACGTCCACCCGGTCTCCCGCATGCCCACTATACGCCCTCGCTCAAAGTCCGTCAACTGCACATACGGTTCACGTCCACGCTGTCGCGGCATGCTACCAGTGTTAAAGACTGCGATGGAGCTCCGTATGCCACGGCAAACTGACTGACACTGACGGCGGCGGTGCACAAATGCTGCGCAGCTAGCGCCATTCGACGGCCAACACCGCGGTTCCTGGTGTGTCCGCTGTGCCGTGCGTGTGATCATTGCTTGTACAGCCCTCTCGCAGTGTCCGGAGCAAGTATGGTGGGTCTGACACACCGCTGTCAATGTGTTCTTTTTTCCATTTCCAGGAGTGCAGAAGTCGTATTTCCTGGTGTACTAATTTTTTCCCGGCAGTATATTTGAAAAATGTCATATTACCGCCTGTACTGCTGATAAAATTCTTTATTGACACACCAAATTTCGGTCGACTGACCATCATCAGGTTCATAAAAGTGTTAACAGCTTCATTTTAGGCGAAATATAAAATCATTATCGTCGCATACTACATAGAGCCGATTGCGCAGCTGATCACCAGGAACGAGTACACCACCCGCCGACGTAATTTATATTACGATATTATAACAGTATGTAGTTCATGGTCTTATTATTTCAAGATGGAGAAATTTTTTTGCTTGACATGAAGCTATGAATACTTTTGTGAACCTGATGATGGTCAGCCGACAGAAACTAGTTTCGCACATAAAGAGTTCTACCAGCAGTTCAAGGCAGTAACATGATATTTTTCAAACTTTAAAAATCTTCTTCTCGATATATTAAATTATTTCAGCAATAGCAAAACAATTGTTTTTCAAAAAATTGGAAATTTGTGTTAAGGACTATGGGACCAAACTGCTTGGGTCATCGGTCCCTAGGCTAACGCACTACTTAATCTAACTTAAATTAACTTACGCCAAGGGCAACACACACCCATGCCTGAGGGAGGACTCGAACCTCCGACAGGGGGAGCCGCGCGAAGTGTCACAAGACGCCCCAGACCGCACGGCTAAGCCACCCGGCAATCGTTTTTTAGAATCTTATGAGCGCCTCTCGTCTCTCTTTGTAAATTGTAACGGTGGTCGTCTCAACGCACTGATCCTGAGGTTTTCCAATCTTCTATTACTTCTACTACTACCAAAACTATTCTTCTTTTCGTAAACTAATGAATTTTCCACAAATTTACTCCGCTCTTGTGCCTGATTCCAAGCTCCATCCGCTGTCACAGTTCTTAAATGCATAACGTGTTTCCAATCAGGTCAAGGCTTCCAAAGATTCATAGATGTCCACATTAATATAGCAAATTCATTGAATACTGTTCTGTACATATTCGTTTACATATACTGTGCAGCAAATAAAACAAATGAAACAACACAAAAATAATATAGAAATCTTTACAATGCATTCCGGCGACAAGCTTAACTATTGAGACGTTGTTCTGTAATTACAGGGAAGGCTTAAAATGTGCCCATTACACTCTGAAGACCTTGTAAGACGAGAACTTGAGAATTAATTAAGTTAATAACTGGCCAGTCAGGTACTACTTCCGTGTTGGCAAGTAAAGAAAATATTATAATGAGATCGTCTGTATCTTGATCGTGGAGGTGTCGGAATTCTACCTCACTACAGGTGCTTCTGTTGCCAGAGTAAATGCTGTAATAATAGACTGGAAGAAGGCTACAAAACAAAAGTAGCGAACTGAAAGCAAGGTAGCCTTGTTACTGCGTGGGTCGACAACAGTCCACAGTTCTCTATCGCTCTTCCGTAGGATGAATAAAAGATACGAGAAAAATAGCAGAACGGGAAATAACGTCCAGTTCTTAAAGAGCCCTGTCTAGTGAATTATCAGAAGTAGCATAAAGGAGAGATCTTAGTTGGCCATGAGAAATGAAGGGTGCGAAAACAAAGGGAGTCGAGCGCGACTATCCTTAACAGATCAGAATTGTGAACGCGTTGTGCAGACAGCTCGCAGTGCAAGCTGCTTGCTCACGTAATTATGGCGGGCAAAGTGGGCGCGTGCATACTCTCGCGGCGTGACCGAAATTTTGCAGATGTAATTTTACATGATACTGCCTCCGAAGTAAAGGAAAGTACTTCATGTTAAACACCATGGCGGCAACTTTTGCATTAACTGTTCAGCAACACCTCCGCGAATCAGTGTACGAATGAGGCCCATTTGAGATATGCGGCCGAAAGGGGGCCGGAAAGGCGTTTTTCCGTGCTTTTGTAGTCTCCGAACAAGCATAGTAGAGTGTGTAATCTGAAATAAAGTAGTTCCTATATCCAGCCTCACCGGGGGCAGCACTGGCCGTTCCTGCGGTGTATCGGCCCGAGGGTGGGAAGATGCATCGGGCTTAGGTTGGGCGCCCTATGATGGGGCCAGAAGAACGACTCCCAGGGAAAAAACTGTTCCTTCCGCACTGGCACGTCTGTGGTCAAGATTTGAGTGTCATGGCCCCTCTCAACTAATTTACGCCATCTTGTGGCTATGTTAAACCATTTGACTAGCTGATGTTAACATTAATCCGTCACACCATCCGATGGTCTTGTACCTAGGCAATACACTGGAGGGTCAAGATGGCCGAGGAAAATTGATAACAATATAAATTTGCCTAATAAGTTTTTCGACTTGTTAACTAATTACTCAGTCGATCCGAGACTGCTACCACTGGAATTGTAATGTAGTCTTACGTGATTACAAACACCGATTATCGAGTAATTAAGTGTTCTTCGCTTTTAAAGGCCTGGACTAGACAGCAACTGAGTCCTCTTCAATTTCATGTTGTACATCGCGGCAAAGTCTCACTTTATACCTTCTCTACATATTCCCCTTTCAATCCGACTCATTTTTTCCTACTATTAATCATTTGGCAGGACAAGGGGTAAAATACTGTTATTTTGGCGTGTTCAGAAAATCTTCCTCCTAGGAGTCAACTCGTCGTCATTCTGGAAATGTTCCCTTATCGCTTCGTCTTGACAACAAACCACAATCTTATCGTAAGATTTCAGTAGTATGTTTCTTTGACGCTTTGTCCCTTAAGGACATAATCTGTTAGCTTCACACCGAGACCTTCCAAAAAGAAAAACAAAGGCTCAGTCTCAACATGACCGTTGATGGTTGGATCTCACTGTTCTTGTTATTATATGTCGATAAAAAGAATAACACACTAGACAAATGTACGACCGCTCTGTCGAATTGTCACGTAAAACTCCACATAAAAAATAATTTCTTTTGTTGCCGGAAACAAACTGACGCTTTCCGTAGACCCTGGGCGTCGCAAGAAATATGAGATGAGCAGTATTTGTTTGGTCTGGCTCCAGCTTAACGTCGCAAGAAAGAAATCGCAAATATTTGCCGAAGTGCCAAAGAAAATGCGCCTGGCGACTCTTAGAGCAGAAGCCTTATTTTTATTTACAAATATATCTGTATGTAAATACATATGTAGCAAGAAAACTCCAGAAAAATGGCTGGAATTTTTGAGAATACAGTAAAGTTGCAGAAGCCTTATTTTTATTTACAAATATATATGTATGTAAATACATATGTAGCAAGAAAACTCCAGAAAAATGGCTGGAATTTTTGAGAATACAGTAAAGTTTATCTAAGGCAATACGAAAAAACAACAACGTACATATGGTACAAACCGGCTTAAAGAAATTGAACAAGAATTTATCAAGAACAACACCAGAAGTTTTTACAAAATTTTCAGAGAAAACCTAGCAGGATATCAAATATGTGATCTGGGCTTTCGCCGGCTTAACGGATCACTGGAAACCAACACAAGAAATAACTGTCAAATTTTACTAAGTATTTTCGCTCACTTCTCAACTGCGAGCCTCAGAGAGAGCAACTAGATTTTGATAACTCCCAAATAATCCTGATTCAAAACCACCATCTCTTAAAGAGGTAAAGGAAATAATCAACTCTTTGACGAACAACGAGTCTCTCGGGGAGGACGGAATCATAGCAGATATATGAAAGTTGACAATAATCTCACACAAACAACTCACAGAATTATATCAAACATTCACGAAACTGGACAAATACCTGCAGTGTGGATATGTGCACTTCATCCTCTCCACATAAAAGGAACGAAAACCGATCCAAATAATTACAGGGAAATTTCTCTACTCCCTACAGTATACAAAATTGTTTCATGAGCCTGGTGAAGTCGACTAGAAGAACAGAAGGGCCAATTAATAGGAGAGTATCACGCAGGACTTCGCAAAGGTCGATCTTGTACTGAACAGATATGGAACCTAAAGACAATCTTGCAAATAAAAAAAAACGTAGAAATACTGTGGTAACTTTTGTCGACTTTAAAAAGCTTATGATTCAATACATAGCCAAAATACTTTACAGGAATTCAAGATTGACAGGAAAAGATCAGTTATCCAACAATCAACAGGTACAACTTCCAAAGTTAAATTCATGGGACGAACGTCAGAAACGTATCATATTGACGGTGTTCACGAAGGGGAAGGCCTCGCCCTCTTTTATTTAACATGGTTCTGGAAAACAATGTGAGAACATGGGAAAGGGAAAGAAAGGGATTTCATTTCGGGATTAAAAAAGAGCACAGCATCAATGTGAAGCGTCTGGATTTCGCGGACAGTCTTGTCATTCTAACCAACGTTAGAGAAGAAGCCAAACTTGCACTGGACAAGCTTCACGAAATCTCACTGAAAACTGGCCGAAAAATCTTCTACGAGAAAACTCAATACACGGAAAGCAAGCCTGCAGATAATCTCATTACAACTCAGTTGTTCCCTTCAAATATCTAGGACTGAACTCCATAGCCAATCAAGAAAGAATCTTCAAATTACGATAAGCATATAAGCTCACTTGGAATCACTACAATAAAAAATCTATTTCTGTCAATAGATCGTTGCTTATCCCGCTGTACAGGGCGGAAGTCCACGTTTTGGGGCGAGGTGCGTACGTCCAAGACTTTGTCGTACACTCGTGGTTTCAGTTTCGTTCAACAACTGTTTGTAGACACTCACGAAGTAGCACGCGAACAGCCAACCAGCCTGTTCCCAAGCGCCGGGCGACATCATTCTGCGCTTTGTAAAAATCGCTTATGTCAGTGGCTATCCCGAATTATGGCTCGTATCGCGTCCACAAGCCACTGCCTCACAATTTACGAAACTGCGTGACTGGCGTCACTCACCTCCGAAAACCTACCAAAGGACTTGACGAGTCCATGCCACGGAGAATCGCTTCTGCGTTGTGTTCTAACAACGGACCAACACGCTATTAAAGTTTTTTGAATTACCGGTACCAGTCACAAATTCTGTTAACTATTGTATTATTTATCTGTTTTGCCACATGTTTCGAGGGAATACCTCATCTTCAGGCTACATGGCATTACAAAAACAATTTCACGATAAGATTATACTTATGTTACATAGGCTTTTCATAAATGCTGTGGCTATCCTGTGGAAGAGGACGAAACTTAGTAAGAGGCGATGTCACTTTGGAAGCTGGACTGATGTTTGCATGGAAATGTTTTGTAACGGTCACTCACTTTGTTGTTCTGGCGTGGCAGTCTCGTTGTGATGAGCTGAGGTGTTTCCATTTTCGTGGCTCTCTTGATCACTGTTCATAAATTTTCACTAACGTAACATTAACTTGGAAACACGATCACGAAAACAAATCTGTAGTGCAGTGGACAAGACGGCGGTCAAAATACAGCTGGTTTCGATTTGACTATCGATCTGTCGATTTATGTGGTGTCAGATGTTTACATGTCTTCTGCACGTCTTCTTATCGTATTACAGATGCAAGCTGACAAAATACATTAAAAATTGAGCACCTGTTACAATATTACTGTACAAATCATGATATAAACTACTTATTTTACATATTTCTAAGTTATTGTTGGGGCTAGAGTCAAACGGCTGTCATGTTACGTATCTTTTATTCTAAGAGTGCTGTAGTGAAATTGGAAACGAAATGTGAATTTTTGAAGTTATCATTTCATTCAGGATCTTGCTATTCCCCATGTGGCCATGGATGAATATTTTCATTTCTTCGAAGATGACCATTTTCCAGCTCTTTTGTAAATTATGCAGTACTTTGAGATCGTTGGCTATTTTAGCACTGTGTCCTGTTTCATTTATATGTTTCACTATAGCTGATTTATTCGGTTTTCCAAGTCTGAAACAGTCAATGTGTTCTTTAAAGCGGGTTTTAAAATTTCTTCCCGTTTGGCCAAAGTAACATTTGTTGCAATGACTGCATGTAATTTTATATATTCCTGATTTGTTAGGTTTCTCTGTGGGATGTGAGATGTCATGTGTCCGTTGCTTCTTTAAGTTGTTGTTGGTGGCAAAGGTGACCCTTATGTCTGTTTTCTTTTTTTTTTTTTTAACAGCTTGGCTATTTTGTCTGATTGACACCTAAATACGGTAATGTTATATACTTGGGTTTTGTATGTTGTGTGGGGAAGCTATGACACATTGTTTGTTGCTATTTTTAGTTGTGCGTTGTGATAGTGTGTCTAGTTCATGTTCGTGATAGCCATTATTATGTGAAATGTATCTGATAGTCTTCATTTCCGTCTCATAGTCGGCAGCATTAATAGGGAATTTATGTGTTCTGTTTAAGAAGGATCTGAATGCAGCTTGTTTATGTGAGTTGGGATGTGTGGAAGATTTATTAAGGATTGTGTCTGTGTATGTTGGTTTTCTGTATATATTGATATTTAGGGTTTGGTCTGTGTCTAGAAAATTAATTTTGTTATCTTGCTCATGTTCTACGGCGAACTGAATACTTTTGTGTAGATTATTGAATCTGTTTAACAGAATTTCTATTTCTTCATCAGTTCCATTGTATACAATGCATGTGTCATCAACATAGCTGCTGTAGTGTGCTATTTTCTGGGTTATTATGTCTTTGTTGTTCCGCTTAGAGAATTTCCCATTGCTATGCCTACATCTTGTTGGTACATTTTACTGTTAAATGTGAAATAATTGTGTGAAATAACAAGCTCTAGAAATTCTGTTAATTCAACTACTTCAGCTGTGGACATAGTCTGACCTTTTGATAAATTATTTTTGATTATATCTATGGATTCTTTGAAGGGTATGCTGCCATATAAGTTTACTATGTCAAGGGAGATGAATTTTGCATTGGATGGGATATGAAGATCTTTAATACTTTGAATTGCTTGGTAGCTATTTTTCACTGAAAAAGAGGTTTTAAATTTATATTGTTTTTGTAAAATTGAATACAGCTTACGCATAACTTTGTAGCCCGGATGATTTATAGCATTAACAGTTGGTCTGATAGGGATATTAGGTTTGTGGATCTTAGGCTAGCCTCTTAACTTTGGGCTGTTGGGTTCATAATTGTTAATCTCTGTGTTTCATCCCTTGTTAGTAAGAATTATGATTTATTCCACTGTTTCTTTAGTTTACTGTTCAATAGCTGTGTGGGGTCATGAGAGATTTCTTGTATGTGGTTATTCTGAAAGAACTCAAGTGTTTTGTTTATAAATTCATGTTTGTCCATGATAACTACTGCATTGCCTTTGTCACATTTTACTGCTAGGGCATTGCCTTCAATGAGCTTCTTGTTGATGTTTGTAAGTAACTGGTTCTCTTATTTAGCTTCTTGTAGTGCTTTATTGTTAAGGTGTTTCTCTATTAATTTGTTACTTTTATGTCCTATTACTGTTTGTTCATTTTTGTTTAGTTTGGCTATATCTGCTGCCCTTTTGACTGAGCAAATGATGTCTTTAATGTTCTGATGATTGAGTTCTGGTTTTAGGTTATGTTTAAGGCCTTTGTTTAGTAGAGAGAGTTTGTTGTTGTTAAACTGAATATTTGTGGAATTGACTACTATTGGGAAAAATTTGTGGGAAGTCGGACTTTTGGTGTCGTAAGTGAGGTAAGTGTTTGATTGTCTGAGTTGACCTATTTTCTTCACACGTGTTGTTTTAATTCTGTTGTGTAACCATTTATGATACAAAGTTTCGATGTACAGATGTACGGTAATTTGGTGCTGATACGTACTTACGTATGTATCAGCTTCAAATTACCGTAGTCAGTTAATAGATTCTCTTTTTCCTCAGTTCATTGTTTGGTGCTCTGGCTATAAGTAAAATAGTCGAACAGTGCATGGTGTAAATTTAACACCGCTGAAATGCGGCTGACCAGCAGCTAAGGTAATGCTTCATCGTGACAGAGAGAAAACTGAGAAAACTATTATTCCCTTTTCCATGAGATGTTTAATATACTACTGTTGTCAGAAACAAGTGGCTTATTTTCTAAAAGTTTACAACAGATGATTTACAGTAGCCAGTGTGTTTACTTGTGCGCTAGACGGTAACGGTGTTCGTTCTCTGTGTTGACAGGTGAGTGGGTGGCCACTATAACCTGTCGCCTGCCAGCCTACCAGCTGTGCGACTACTAACACGCCGCAGTGCAGCTAATAAGTAAGTGTAATAAACAAGTTCTGTCATTACTGGAAAATGTAACTACTGTGCTGAAGTGTCCCATCTCAAGAATAAAGTACGGAATTCCCATCACACAACTAGAATGTCCCAAGCAAATTGAATTATTTTCGAGACAAGAGAATGAACGTGTTCGTATAACAATGGTATCACTGATATAACAAAATACTGAGATCCAACAAGTTTTAACACGTTATAACACGGAAACTAATTACCATACGAGTACCAGACTTGGTAGCACTAATGTCAAGGGCATGGGGAAGAGAGATAATGCAGGATCAACTCAATTGAAACACTTTTAGTGTGCTGCTACGGTACATCGTACCATTACATACCAGTACCATTACTGCTACAATAGGGACTCAATATGACGCCCATCAGTGTTCAGAAGAGTCTGAAATCGCAATATTCCATTCTGCACAGCAAAACGAAGCATGTCCGGACGTATGCTGGTTACCTCTTTTGATACGCCGCGCTTAATATCAGCACATGTTTGGATGTTTCCCTGGTAAACCCTGTCTTTCAAGTAGACCCACCACCCACGATCGGCTGATAATTCGATCGTTTGCGAATGTGTTTCGGAGAAGCAGATGAATATCACGATCGCTGTGCGGTGGGGTCCCATCTTGCATGAAAATGCGTCTGTCTCATGTAAGGCGGGTATGACATGCTAGCGAAGCACAGCAATAGCGCTGGCCAGTCACGCTGCACGTCTTGACCATATGGTGACACGTTCACCATACAGAGGAAGTTCATACATAGTGATTGGAGCTGAAGATCACTACACTCGGCAACTCAGTGTGTTCGCCTAACCCGTCAGAGAAAAATGAGCTTCGTCTGTACATTGGATGGTCCCGGGCCAGCCCTCGTCTACGTCAATCGGCGCCAGAAATTGGAGAGGGAAGTCGACACGTCGTGCTGGAAGCTGCTGTACGATATGGATCTGGTACTGATACCATTTGAGAATGGTTCGAAGCACCTTTCGTACAGCGAAACAAGGCATATTCACCTGTCGTGACACAGCACGTGCATTGACAGACGATCGAGAATTGCACGCAGCGTTGTCTGCCATAGCAACAGTGGTTTCATCAACCACTATGTGGTGCAACCGGTCGTCGGTCTCTTCCCGAAGCGACGCCCAGTTCTCGAATTGATTGGGACTTCTTCATCACGTTCTGCACAGCAGGTGGGGAAAGAGGACCCTTCCGTAATCATTTCAGCTGGCGATATTCTCGAAGTACAGCTCCAGCATTACTGTTGTTTTGATAACAAAGCATCACCAATAATGGCATGCTCCTTTTGTCGAAACTCATGTTGACACGTCAACAAATGCACTGCGACCGGTCAGGTGTGTGAGACTATGAATCACGATGATTGATCACGGTACCTAGTGGCCGTAGTAGGAACTGCACGGCGGCGCTCCGGTGCATGGAAATCATACACCCCGTACTCTGGACATTAATTCTACCAAATCTGATACTCGCACAGTAATTAGTTTCCGTGTGATAACGTGTTAAATAGGGAAAGTTTAATTATAGCCACCCGGTATATATACTGCGTGGTTATAAGATACATAGAACGGTGCGTGGTCGAGGGTAGTTCGTACCAGTTTTTTGCGCTTTCGCGTTTAGAGAGAGGGAAAATGATTGTATGGCTCTGTAGGCACCCTAATTTCACTATCTTATTCTCATGATCATCCTTACAAGAGATTATGGGATCAGAATTGACTCACAATCTTGTTGCAGATCTCATTCTCTAAACTGACCTAACATGCTTACGGGAAAGCTACGTCTTCGAAAGATCCCCGTCTAATTCCCTCGTGCTTATTGTCTTATCAACCTGTCTCTGAATTTCGTTTTTACTCTCATCCCTTTTTAATAAATACACCAAACACTGGAACAACATCCTACAACAGCAAGCATTGTCGTCTTGTATGTGGTTTTCTGTACAGATACTCCCGAATTTTCCAATACCGTTCTGTCAACTGTAATTTTTCTCTTCGATTTCTCTAATGCATAGATTCTACGCGCTCGTCCCTTTTCATATTTCTTACAGTAACTTTGTATACGAATCCCTGTCACTGTTACGGGCTTCTGAAGAGAGCTATCATCCATTACACCAAATGGAAATTTTGTCCAAGTCATGCAGCATTTCCTTATTATCGGCGAAGCAGTTCAGCGTTGTTGCCTGGCCAGATAGGGTACATAAACGGCATCAGACGTTGAGTTATCACATTAAGAATACGAAGAGACATCCTACTCGTGTGAGACAACATTATCAGCAAGTGACTGAGATTAAAAGGGACTCATTGTGGATCGTCATATGGCGGGCTGGTTGAATGGTGCAGTATCCAGATTTGTGGGGCATTCGGATGTGACAGTAGCCCTATGGTGGAGCGCATGACAACTTGAGGCAGCAACATACTCGACGTGAAGGTTCTGGTCGACCACTACAAGGGAGGATCGCCGTGTAGTGCACCAAGCACATCGTACCGTTTTCACATCTGCACCTGCCACCCGAGAACGATTAATGGACTCCTTGCAATATTCTGTCATCCCGCACCACTGAGTGGAGACTAGCAACAACCGGACTAGGTAATCACTGTCCCCTGCGTAGCCTGCCGTTAACAGCTGCGTTTTGGGTGGTGCCAGTACAAGGAAGTATGGACTGTTGCTGAATGTTGTCGCATTGTGGACAGCGATGACTATCGGTTCTGTATTATCCTGGATGATGGTCGTCGGTGAGACCAGTGGAGCTCCTGCAAGGCACCACGTCGGCCAAGGAGTATCGTACACTGGTTGCAGACCACGTATGCCCCTTCATGACGATCATGTTTTCCGACGGCAGTGGCATCTTTCACAAGATAATGCGCAATGTCACAAGGCCAGGAGTGTGATGGCGAGTTCCAGTTTACGTGCTGGGCCCACATCTAGCCAGATCTAAAGTCGATCGAACACATCTGGCATGTGATTGGACGCGGCGTCAAACCTCATCGCCCTCCTCCGCGGAATTTACGGAAATTAGGTGACTGCTGTGTGCAGATGTGGTGCCAATTCCCTCCAGCGACCTAGCAAGACCTTTGCCGCTGTTATCCGTGCCAAAGGTGGACATACCGGCTATTAGGTAGCTGGTCATAATGTTCTGTCTAATCAATGTACAGAATATAAGAAAATATCGAGAAGGTCACCTAATGAAAACTGGCGAGATGACATTAGGAAACAGGCCTTGATGCGTGTCGTTGGACGCCGTAACGCCTTCGAAAGACTTGGTAAGTCTTATATCCAGCAGCGGTAGTGCGAAGTAAGGCAGCATCTCTTACATAAGAAAATTCGCCGCTTAAAGTCGAAAATGTTTCTGAATCTGCTAGTGGGTTGAAACTGTGAATTGTGTGCCTTTCGAGCCTTCTGTGCTGTGGGCGGTAATCTTAGAACAGGTTTAGTTCAATTTGACTGATGTGGAATCGCAAATGTGTCTCGGTGTTTCTGCGTCTGTTATCAGTAGGGCTCGTTGAGAATACAACTGACTATACATTGCTCTACGGCAGAGAAGAAAACGGAGATCACTCTAAAACAAAATTTCAGCTCACTTAGTGTGGCCGTTTTCCACAAAGTGTCAATAGTAATAATATGTCTTCAGTTACTTAAGATAAACTTCCATAAATTGTGGATCATTTTTATTCGGTCTTAAATCCCTTTTTGCCTTATTTCGCACTCAAACCATTAAGAAAGGGCTATTGTTAAATGCTAACACAGCACTGACATTGGTAACATTTTTAACCAATTACAGTTCACGGAAGGAATGCTTGCTATTTTCTTCAATCGCTTTGAGGTACAGTAAGTTAATATATTAACATAGATGAGCGTTAAAGACCTCTGTTTCCATGCGACACCGAAAGGTGGAAGCAAAAATTAAAAGAACAAACAAAGAGAATCCCTAATACGTCAGTTACGACAGCGCTTAACGTGAAGGCTCTCATTATTTTCAGTTTCTTGCATTTGTAATTCGCATTTCCATATTTTACACCCAAAGACGCACTTCTTGTGAGGGGGTAGCGGTTCCTAACTGCTGCCAGTAAGATCTTCTCATTAGGAAACTTATAACTTTATTTGCTTGAATGAAAAATAAAATTCAAAACGTATATTTTCCAGGAACTTACTTTTTGGCTTAAAATTTCCCATAATAATGGAGTTTAATTTATTCTGAAATATTTAATTCACTTTGTGACTGCCGACGATGACAAACAAAGGGGAGAGACAGCTTCGCCCCTCACCAGAAATGTAACGCCTAACGCGAGATATGAATGTTATTCACGCAACAATAGCAATGTACCTGATGATGTTTATGTTATGCACTCTAAATCTCAGGCTGTAAGTTCTGTTCAGGTGCGATGAAATTAACTCATCGTCGACATGCCTCTGTTACGAATAAAAACTGAGAATAACAACGTCGGAAAGCATATTGTATCACCATCAGCTCCCATTGTAGAACCGCTATTATCACTAGCACTTTCGAGTGCCACAAGTCAGTATCAAGAACAGTAAGTTTTTCAACGAGTGCACTGTGTGGGTGCATACCTGGCTTTCATTCACGCTCTGGACACAGTGACTAGCAATAAAGCTCGAATATCGAGAGGGGGAGGAGGAAACAAAGCGAAACTTCGCGGTTTGAGAAGATATGTGATGTTATTTCAGTGATTACAAATTCTAGTCAAATTTACAAATGACGGTGTAATATGAGCTTACTTATCAGTACCACGTTGCGCCCCTGCTGGCCTCGAAGCTTGCACTCTGCTGTGAAGGATGTCATACCGCCGTTGTATTCTCTCCTGAAGCAAACTGGCCACAAGTGTTCCGCCTGATGCTTAGTATCCTGTATACTGGCACGGAGACTGAGTTCAGGTCAAAACTTGCTCAAATGGTTCAAATTACTCTAAGAACTATGGGACTTAACATCTGAGGTCATCAGTCCCCTAGACTTAGAACTACCTAAACCTAACTAACTTAAGGACATCAGACACATCCATGCCCGAGGCAGGATTCGATCCTGCGACCGTAGCAGCAGCGCGGTTCCGGACTGAAGCGCCTAGAACCGCTCAGCCACAGCGGCCGGCGACATAACTGGTCCCACACATGTTCTGTCGGGGACTGATCTGGACTCCTTGCCGGCCACAGAAATACCTTAAAATTATACAGACATACAGTCTCTTCATAGAGACTCAGCAGAAACAACATTCTCCATAAGCTCTGTGGCACTCGCTGGGGATCGTCAGCAGACACTCTTCCTGTATCAGCTCTCGTATTGGTATACTCAGCAGCAGAACACTGTGGACCTGTTTGGCTTAATAGTCCATACGTAAAAAAGATTGACGTACAACTTAACGAGGCCATGTGCGTTATTAATGGGTCTATACGATCTACTCCCACATACTGGTTACCTGTCTTAAGTCACGTTCCACCTCCTGACGTAAGACGGAAGAGCGCGCTACTGCGTGAATACCAGAAGATTGCTCATAACGCCGACCTTCCAGTATTGACCGACGTATTCCGGCGGAGTGAAAAAGACTAAGATCAAGACATCCCACTCTCATGAAAGCTATGACTTTCACGTAAACTGAATTCAGTACCACCACCGAATAGAAACCTGCTGGCAACAAAACTGTCCCCCACAATGCCTGAAACTATCTTGCGTCCAGAAGAAAACCTCTGGATTCGACCAGCCTTGGGCAATTTGGGCTACCCTGAACGGGCCAAGGAACATTTGCAGACACTCTCTACAAGTGGGGCAAATCTTCATCTTCATCATGTCACTGTGGTGCGGAACGACAGACAGTTGCTCATGTCGTATCAACATGTCCCGCACGTGCCTTCAAGGGTCCTTCAGAAGATTTCCTGGCAACCGTGACTGATGTGATAAAATACACAAAAGACTTTGATATCTGTACATAGCTGTTGTTATTTCATGCTGGAGATTTGTTTAAATGTCGACATGTAGCAGTTTTGTAATCTTCGTATATGTATTGCCACACGATAAACAAATAAATAAATAGAGACACGTGCAATGTGTGGCAAAGACTCAGAACCACCAGGAGCACCTCCAAAGATGTCCAACGTAGTTCTGGCCGAAACGTCAGGGACAGAAGAGTTCCATGTACCACGGCCATACAACCCGGAAAAATTCTCGGCAGCTGAAACATCCGGACGTGAAGGCTTTCATTGTATCATTACGTTACTGTCGCATGAAAGGTAACACTTGAGGGTTCTGGATGTCTATGAAGTACCACTGTGCCGTCAGTGCTCCCCCGGTCACTACCTCGGTCACTCCAGTGACCTGGAGTGATGCTCGTTGGTACTTCACACCACGACGCTAGGATCAACACGGCGGTACGCCTTCGAAACGTTGGAAGAGTGAGATCCCTCCCCAAGATCGCCGCCATACTTTGCGACGATGGCCATGCTGGTTAGTGCAGGATCGCGATTCGTCGCCGAACAGAATGTGACGCCATAGATCAGCAGTCCATGCTCCCCGGTCGCGCCAAATCTGTCGCAGGTTCTTTATGCTAGACGCTGCGGTACTGCTCCCACTCTGCCAAACAGCAGGCATTGAATTTAGATGCGCGCTGCTAAGATCACAACAGTTAGACTTAGTTTTTATATAAGTGTGGCACAGATGGTCTGGAAACTTTAAAGGGGAATCTTTGGAGGAAACCCTATTCGGTAAAATTAGACAAACAGTATTCGAGGAAGACTGTGCGGCCGGTTTATGTTATCAACATCGTACAACACGCGTAGTGACTGTGAAAACAGGGCAGAGTAGGGTTCGTACGAGGGAGTGTATTCATTTCTCCGTCACTTTGTACTTGAATGGAACAACGCAAAGGCCCGCATCTCGTGGTCGTGCGGTAGCGTTCTCGCTTCCCACGCCCGGGTTCCCGGGTTCGATTCCCGGCGGGGTCAGGGATTTTCTCTGCCTCGTGATGGCTGGGTGTTGTGTGCTGTCCTTAGGTTAGTCAGGTTTAAGTAGTTCTAAGTTCTAGGGGACTTATGACCACAGCAGTTGAGTCCCATAGTGCTCAGAGCCATTTGAACCATTTTTTTGAACAACGCAAAAATTGTTAATAATGCTACAAAGCACCATCTGCCGCGCACAGTGGTTTGCGGACACTAAGCGCGCGTAGGTGCAGATTTAGAATGTTTCCAGTGGAGGTATTTCTCGTATGTGAAGAGATCTCAAACAATAAACTAGTGAGAAAGGTCTCTCGATCTAAAACCTATAGAGCAAGTCTTAGATACTTCCTGACAGATTAAAACTGTTTGCTGGATTAGGACCCAAGCCGAGAATACTCCCCTCTCTTCCGAGGTAAAATTTGTTGCATGGTGAAGAACAAAATAATCCATTTTTTCTCCACTTTTAATGGCAGTTATTTTAGAAAAGTAGTTTTTTCTACTTTCTTTTTTCAGTCACCACACACTACGATGTAGGGTGAAGATGCGTTCTGGGAGTCAGGGATACATTAGGGAGATGAACTGCAGGCGTTAGGCACCGGAAAGAACTCCTACAAACCGTCGGACATCTATTTCTTAGAAAAGGAAGCGACTGCCAGTATAATTATTAAATAACACAATGTAGAGCATAGCATGTGGCAACCAATTTATTACGAGTACGTGTAGCAGCCAGAGGTAAACACAGTCTCTGTTGATGCGGAATATGTTTTTCCCTTTTGTCATACGTCTGTAAGCGTGTTCCTTCATCTTGATGGCTTTTATAACAGTATGTTTTGGCAATCCTGTATTCCAAACGTCTCAGTAAGTTTCAATCCCTTTTATAACGCTTTCGTTTCCTGCATGGGCTCAGTGTTTGAACTCAAATGTAGGTTGTCGTGGTGATCGTTGTCCCTCACCAGAGAAGATTTGTTACAAAACAATAATAAATCTACCAGTTTTACTCCGTGATTGACACTTATTTTTAGATGAGTATGTTCTTCCACTTTTTATTTTAAGCTATGTCATTTCAACAAAACACCTATCTATTTGATATGCTAACATCACTTTGTCCCTCTCTCGTACGTACACATGAATGGCTACCATACCTTCACGAACATATATCTTATCTGTCTTTACAACAAAAATTGGTGACATAGCCAAAGAGCTGTAGCATGCGCTCGAAGCGTAGGTGGTTTTTTATTGCTTATGTCGCAACGCGACAAGGAAAGTAGGCGAGTCAAAAACAGCAATTTTTAGTTTTTGTCACTGAAAAATACATGCGAATTGCCCCAAAGAAAAACGTCACATCTCTATCTCGCAATTTGTCCACTTCGGGACAGCTGTGTCAAGTTTGTTGTGGTTCAAAATAGTTCAAATGGCTCTGAGCACTATGGGACTTAACATCGGAGGTCATCAGTCCCCTAGAACTTAGAACTACTTAAACCTAACTAACCTAAGGATATCACACACACCCATGCCCGAGGCACGATTCGAACCTGCGACCGTAGCGGTCGCGCGGTTCCAGACTGAAGCGCGTAAACCGCTCGGCCACGCCGGCCGGCAGTTGTTGTGGTCTACTTCACTATCCGCTACGGCAAGAACTGTGTCACTTCAACGTTGCTACGGCAGGTTTGCTTGGGTCATTCAAGAAGAGCGGCACATTCTGAGTTGTGAAACTTTTCATGTATAAGGTTGGTTGAATGTAATTTTTAATATCACTGATTATTACAATGTCTCCGTTAATGTAGTGTCTGTCTCTTACATTACAACGTCCTTCAGACATGCATACACTGTCTTGACGATTATAGCTGTTGCAAATATTATGAAATTTCGTGCGTTGTAGCGTACAAGGAAAAAATGTAAATTTCT
This sequence comes from Schistocerca serialis cubense, assembly GCF_023864345.2. NCBI lineage: Eukaryota > Metazoa > Arthropoda > Insecta > Orthoptera > Acrididae > Schistocerca > Schistocerca serialis. The sequence goes on along the minus strand of NC_064639.1, from coordinate 532,184,463 downwards.
ACTAAAAAGAAAGTTCATATTGAATTATTTTTCTCGACGAAAAGAATTCCTGCACTATATAAGCCCATTTATGAGTATGTTTTCGGAAACTGTGTTACTTTAATTGTACCTAATGTTCCTTGTTAAATTATATTAACTTTTTATAAATTACAGTTCTGCATTTTGTATTTTTTAATACAACAATTTCAATGTGTTTTTCATTTTCTATTTGAACTTAAGTGCTAACTTTGTGTGATGGAGTAAGTAAACAAAATATTATTTTCGGTCGGAAAAGTGACAAACGTATCACTTATGAGATCATAACAAAAACAATTTTTTTTTTAGAAAATCAAGAAAAGTTACACAACTCAATTAGTTAATAATTACCTGATAACACCTCACATACAACTATAACGAAATTTTCTGCCAAAATTTTCTACTTGAAATTTGAAGCACGCTTATACTAGTTTCATGTAAACTTTTTAAAGTCGATTTTTCTCAAGTATTGCATTTTATAGTTGGGTCACTGTCAGGGTGTGATGTGTGAACGATGTCATAACGCGTCATTTGGATGCATCGAATACTTCCGTAATGCAATATCCAGTTCGTATAATTGCATATAATTAGAGGATAGAGAGAAGTAATTGTGAGGCACAGCATCACCTGCCGAAAACCACTAATTAAAGATGAAAGAATCTGCATCTATTGGCTCCTATGGTCTCATTCCGTAAAACACTGCGGAGAAATATGGATTCTAATGCGTGGTTTTGGAACGCGATATACTGATCAACCTTTCTACAAGGTAACTTAGGATCATCCATTCTTGCTTTGGCGAATCGTAGGACTACAGCCGACTTGTACGTAAAAAATATCAAGAACAACGTCAGCTGCAAGTTCATTTCCAATTTATTTTGTAGGTTACCGGTTTCGGAGGTATAATACGCCATCATCAGGCCCTAAACAACAAAATTACGAGCCATATTACCAATAAGAATTACATAAAATAAAGGTAGAAACTGTAGATAGAGAGTATTTGTCATTAAATAATGGCAGCTGAGTAAGTCCATGTGCGGACAATCCACAAGCTATGATTCTTATGTAATGTGAAAGATAGTAGTATGAAATGTAAAAACGAGAAGTCACCGTACGTGGATAAGCCGATAACCAAGAACATGTTCTTAGCATACAATACGAAAGTTAAAATGGCAGTAAATAAATAAACTAACAGATATAATAGAATTCTAAGTTTGCTACTAATAAACCTACCCATACCTCGGTGTAATTTCGAAATACAGTCGTCCAACGTCTGTATGTATGCCATGCGAGATGTTCATTCGTGACCTAAAATAAAACGGAGACAATGTCAAAAACTAAAATAATGGAAAACCCTGATGTCTGAGTTAATTGTGTTAATAGCAGTATCGATATCAAAGTAGGCAGCCAAACCAGCACCCCACAATAGGTATGGGTAAATTGCAAACGGAAATAAAGAGAAGACGCTGTTACTAAATACAACAAAGTGAGTCATGGTAATATATTGTATCTGCACAGATCAGTTACTTAAGTAGGCTGACTCACAAAAGGGAATGCATTAATCAAACCGAATAATTAGAGTAGCGTACTGTGCACAGCGTTACACAAAGTAAGGACCCAGAAATACGTGAATTGTCAGCCTTTGTACACTTGAAGAAGAGTTCAACACAGGGGAGTTGTACAGTAGAAGAAACCGTTAATATTCATGTGTTGCACAGCCACGTAATCAACCGTCTGACTAAGAGAATAACGTCTATAGCGAAAAGTAAAGCTGGTCCAGTCAAAGCACACTACACTACGTAACCCACCCTTACATGTGGATTAAGTAACAAACTACAAATAAGGATAAGACTAACCTTAAACAACACTATCATGGTGCATGTGGAATTTGTTAGTTATAAGAAACACTTTGAAATACGTGCCTGAACCAAATGCGCAAGCTTTACAAGATGTCTTCTGTGAGTGAAGCGCTCTGCCGGCCGAAGTGGCCGTGCGGTTAAAGGCGCTGCAGTCTGGAACGTTTCATTGATTCGAGCACGAAAGGTAACAGTATCACTGACTGGTGTTGTGTACAGGCTATCCATGACGGAACCCCACGAAAAGAAGTGTGATATCCTGTCATGGGGAGAGCGCAGGTTCGTCCGATGGGTCCATCACGACCCGTCCATTTCTCAGGAAACGTGTCAGTCAGCTCATCCTGAGCGTTCAAACACCAAACTGGGGGCTGCGTTGAAATGCAGCATGCACTCTGTCAACATGTGCTTGAGACACAGGGGAACGTCCATTTCGAAGAAGGTCTTTGACATTGCTCTTCTCTTTAAAGTTGTTGAACCACCTCATCACGCTTGTTTTGTCGGTGGTCTCCTCCCGTACTGGCGTCGACATTTCCGCAGTGCCCTTGTCACGGATTTGGATTCTTGTCCACACGACATAATGAGCCTTCTCCTGGCCAAGTTAAATCTCCAACAAAAGACAATGGAAAAGGATATTCGAGAGCTGCTAGGCGTTCTACAACAAAGCATGGTTCCGTATCCCTAATAGTTTCCGTATTATGATTTTTTTCTTATGTTAGAGGACTTTATGTATACCCTGTAAATTTTCGTAGCTCTACCTGGGGTGCGAAAAGGTACAAATGTCCATGTGAAAGGCACCCTTTCGCGGCACTAACTGTTAAATAACTAAATTTTTTAGAGAAAATTGACTGAAGATCAAATTTATTTGTTTATTTATTTATCGTATGACGTATATCGTGATACATACGTAGTTTGGAATTTAAATAGTGGCTACACTGCTGTGGTGACACTATGCAATGGAATCTACTACTGCCACTGATAGCACACGTTGTTGACGTACCTACCTTACCTCCGAGCAAATGGACTCGCCCGCCCCACGTCACCGGCGTGCTCACAATCAGGGGAAACAGTGACTTGTGAACAAGCGGTCTTACTTAACGGTGTCACTATGTTTTCGAAACAGGAACAACGGAGATGGATCAAGATTGAATGTGCCAGAGGTCGTGCAGCACGATAGTGTCATCAAGGTCTTCAAGAGGCGTACGGCAAACTGTGGCAGACATGCATAGGGCAGGTCGTCCTAGCGTCTCTGAAGAAGACGTGCATGCTATTGCCGCGTTAGTGGATAGTGATCGACGCCATACGATTCGTGAGCTCGCCCAAGAAACCGGATTAGCGCACACGGCTGTGCTTCGCACCCTGAAAGGACGCCTGGGCATGCGAAAAATTGCATCACGATGACCTGATGGAAGTGCTGAAATGGATGCGTTACGACGCTGCTCAGACGCACTTGGAGCGCTATGAGCGATAAGGAGAGGCTTTCTTACGCCGTATCGTAACACTGGATGAGTCATGGGCCACATCGTACGAGCCAAAACTGAAACGCCAATCCAACGAATGGCGTCATTATGGGTCGCCGCAAAAGTGGAAAGTGTGTCAGAGCCCCAGTATGATGAAAGTTATGGTGATTCTCGTGTACGACTGTGATGATGTTACCATAACGCATTACGTTCCTCCACGGCAGACCGTCAATGCACAGTATTACTGTTCGTTTTGGAGCATCACCTGCTACCAGCTTTGCGAAAGAAGCGGAGACTCTTTCTGCGCAACTCACCCATCATTTTGCACGACAATGCGCGGGCGCATATAGCGCAAGCTGTGGCTGCTCTGCTCGGTCGATGGGACTGGGAAGTACTGTACCATCTACCATACGCCCAGTACTAAAGTCCTTCTGACTTTGATTTGATTCCGAAGATGAAGGAAATACTTCGTGGCATTCGCTTCAGAGCTGTTCCAGAGATTCGACAGGCAGTAGACCGCTCCATTCGCACCATCAACAGAACAGGCGCTGCTAACGGTGTACTACGCCTTCCACAACGCTGGCAACGGATTCTACACAACGCTGGTGACGACTCGGAAGGACAGTAACAGGTGCAAACATGTAGCTCTTTTCTATCGGTTGTGAATAAATAGCCGCCACTACTTAAGTTCCTACCATCATATATAGTCATGTAAAAATAAAGTTAACATATTTCATATACGTATGTATATAGCATGTTCCAAATTTAGTTTCAAATTTACATCCAAGCATCGGATATATTCAGTACCTCATCCGTTGCTGCAGGGAAATTTGGCGAAGCATCCCTTGTAGGCTAGGTCTGAACATTCCTCCACTATGTGTGGTGTTGTATGATTTTCGGCTCCGCAGTCACATTTTGGATATGGTCTCTTCCCCCGTTTATAGATGGCGTCGGCACTACCGGCTTGGCTATTTGGTTTAATGTCGTCCACTCTTTGCGTAATTGGCTGAAACCAGAAGGCTTCTCCATGATCGCGAGATTTTGACATTGTGCTAGGCATTGTTCTTTCCAGGCATTGCGAATGTCAAAGTTTGAGTTCATCAGTTCTTTGACGTTGACTGCTGCAGGTCTTCTCGATACCCACGTCAGCTACGCCGTTATGTACCAGCAGCCGGCGGCTATTGTTAATCTTGCAATACTCGCTAAGTGCGGCATTTTTACGCCTTGTCTCTGGCGGTGGTTTATGGCTCGATTTAAAAAAAATGACAATTAACCACAATAATGAGGTTGACTCTGAAATTAGGAGGAAAAATACTGCTACTTAACAAATGAAATAATTAAAAATACCAGATAACTTGAGAAGTGTCATTACTGTAGGACATTTTCTGGCTTCAAATATTTATACAGAAATAAAAACTGCGGCTTGGTATTTAGCTGTGAATGAAAATGAAAGGTATACATTTCTATATCTCTCAAAATGCGATGATCTGTTATCAGTATACACACGATTAAATTCGTTTGAATCTGCCGGTGTTTTGACACTTCAGAAATGAAAACCATCGTCAGGAAAAAAATGAATGAAAAGCAGAAACAAAACGAACTGGATGATTATTTCCCGAAAGAGCATTGAACGCAGGTGAAGGAAATACACTGTGTTTTAAGTATAATTTTGTAAATAGGTTGTCAGTCTGCGCCAAGTAACGCGTAGGTAATGCCGTGGACTTTCAAATGCGATATGGCACATGTTTTGCAAATAATTTAACAACCATTTCCTGGATAAGAATTGTGTATTTCGAATTACCCGTTTTCTTCAGTTACCCGTGCAGTCTCGAAGCCGCATTAACCCAGATAATAGGGAGCTTGCAGTATTTACAAAAATGTCACTTCATACAAGTGAACCTCGGCTGTTGGAGACAAGGGTAGCACAAATTAAATAATAATACTTCTTTTTACGATTTGAGATACAATGTACACTAGTTAACCCCGAAAAAGGGCTCTAAAAATGTAGGGAAGCTAAGTGCAACAATTTCAGCTGATGCCATCGACACCTCCACTATAAACGCACTGCTATAAGCACCTTCTTATGTCCAAGTGCATATAGGCATCTAGGCTACGATGTAGAAATTTTCGCGTATGGCACTCTGTTTACTTGCTGTACCAACTTAAATTCTGAAATGAAAGGGAATATTTACTGCGATAAAGATGGTAGAATTAAAACGGAATCTCGAAGTAAAATATGTAACTGCAATGCTGAAGAAAAAAAAAAAACGAAATGATCGTGTGGTATTGTTGTCCGGGAGGCCCCATCCGGGGAAGTTCGGCAGCCGGGTTCCGAGTCTTATTTCAGACGACGCCATATTGCACGGCTGGAGTGTCAGTGATGATAATGATAGCATAATGAGGACAACACGACACCCTGTCCACGAGTGGAGAAAATCTCGAAACCCGGCCGGGAATCGAACTCAGGCGCGCTGCATGGTAGGCAAACCGTTACTACTCAGCGAATCAGTAGGACAACATTGAAGAAAATGGGGTGGACGGCTCTTTTATTTGCCTATTTAATTCAAAATTTCGATTCTACGTATCTTGGAACTGAGTCAAACTCTTTCGGTCATTGTTCGATTTCTGTTTTTATTACAGGAAATAACAGGAATCAATCCACAAACCGGTCATTATGACTGATTTAAAGATAAGATTAAATTGATGAGGGGAGAAATACGATACAGCCAAAAACCAATTGTTTCACGAATAACAGCCATCCCTAGTAGTAGCACCTCAGAGAGAGTCTATGTACATAAGCGCCGCAACGCGTAGTCTCGCTAGCACGGGTTTCGACATAAGGTTATGTGCACAGCGGCAGCGAACAATTTGGCTGAACAAATACTTAGTTGATGTACGTGACACTCGAGCATTATACAGCCGACATTGTGACTTCGTGAGCGCTACACGGAGGCAACGACTTCCGAACCGGCCTTCTACGTCGTAAGACCGCACTTTATCCTCGCACGTCAGCGCAGAAAACTTTGGCGCGACAGCAGCACAGGCTTCGCGGCCGTTTTCCTTGGGATGTATGTTTAAGAATCTTGTTAACTTACAAATTTGTATTTTAGGTGGGGGCGAAATTGGTGGCCCGGGGGGCGTTCCGAGGACGGTGCGAAGGGAAAGGACGGGGGGAACTGTGGCGAAATTGGCGAGCGGCAGAGGGGCAGGAAGCGGCAGATGCCAAGACACACACGCATTATGCAAACGACACGGCGGTGACGTCACACGGTGGCGGCACGGCGTGGCGTCGCGGCGGTGGCGCCGCCGGCGGCCACGGCGGTCGTCGCTGGGCGTGGCGCCGTGGCGGAGAGCGGCCGTCGCGCGAACCACGACAACAGCTGCCTGTCTAGCAGGCTGTGCGTGCCGCGCTGTAGCCACCACGCGGGCCGCGCTCGATACCACGACAGCACGGCGTCCGCTTCGAACAGCCGCCGCATGTGTCAGCGAAAAGTCCCCACGTCACCCAACAGCGTGACATACACTACTGGCCATTAAAATTGCTACACCAAGAAGAAATGCAGATGATAAACGGGTATTTATTGGACAAATATATTATACTAGTACTGACATGTGATTACATTTTCAAACAATTTGGGTGCATAGATCCTGAGAAATCAGTACCTAGAACAACCACCTCTGGCCGTAATAACGGTCTTGATACGCCTGGGCATTGAGTCAGACAGAGCTTGGGTGGCGTGTACAGGTACAGCTGCCCACGCAGCTTCAACACGATACCACAGTTCATCAAGAGTAGTGACTGGCGTATTGTGAAAAGCCAGTTGCTCGACCACCATTGACCAGATGTTTACAATTAGGGAGAGAGTTGGAGAATGTGCTGGCCAGGGCAGCAGTCGAACATTTTCTGTATCCAGAAAGGCCCGTACAGTACCTACAACATGCGGTCGTGCATTAACTTGCTGAAATGTAGGGTTTCACAGGGATCGAATGAAGGATAGAGCCACGGGTCGTAACACATCTGAAATGTAACGTCCACAGTTCAAAGTGCCGTCAGGACGAACAAGAGGTCACCGAGACGTGTAACCAATGGCACCGCATACCATCAATCCGGGTGATACGCCAATATGGCGATGACGAATACACGCTTCCAATGTGCGTTCACCGCGATGTCGCCAAACACTGATGCGACCATCATGATGCTGTAAACAGAACCTGGATTCATCCGAAAAATGACGTTTTGCCATTCGTGCACCCAGGTTCGTCGTTGAGTACACCATCACAGGCGATCCTGTCGGTGATGCAGCGTCAAGGGTAACCGCAGCCATGGTCTCCGAGCTGATAGTCCATGCTGCTGCAAACGTCGTCGAACTGTTCGTGCAGATGGTTGTTGTGTTGCAAACGTCCCCATCTGTTGACTCAGGGATCGAGACGTGGTTGCACGATCCGTTACAGCCATGCGGATAAGATGCCTGTCATCTCGACTGCTAGTTGGGATCCAGCACGGTGTTCTGTATTCCCCTCCTGAACCCACCGATTCCGTATTCTGTTAAAAGTCATTGAATCTCGACCAACGCTATTAGCAATGTCGCGATACGATAAACCGCAATCGCGATAGGCTACAATCCGACCTTTATCAAAGTCGGAAACGTGATGGCACGCATTTCTCCTCCTTACACGAGGCATCACAACAACTTTTCGCCAGGCAACGACGGTCAAGTGCTGTTTGTGTATGAAAAATCGGATGGAAACTTTCCTCATGTCAGCACGTTGTAGGCGTCGCCACCGGCGCCAACCTTCTGTGAATGCTCTGAAAAGCTAATCATTTGCGTATCACAGCATCTTCTTCTTGTCGGTGAAATTTCGCGTCTGTAGCACGTCATCTTCGTGGTGTAGCAATTTTAATGACCAGTAGTGTAATTTACTGCCTAACATAACGCTCGTACACGCTGATTCTATTCTGAAGTGACAAAAGTCGTGAGATACCTCCTAATATCGTGTTGGACCTCCCTTTGCCCAGCATAGTGCAACTAGAAGTGGCATTGATTCAATAAGTCATTGGAAGTCCACTGCAGAAATAGTGAGTCATTCAGCCTGTATAGCAATCCATAATAACGAAAGTGTTGCCGGTGCAGGATTTTGTGCACGAACTCACCACTCGATTCTGTCCCGTAAATTTCAGATGGGACTCATATTGGGCGATACGGGTGCAAAAATCATTCCCTCGAATTGTCTAGAATGTTCTTCAAACAAGTCGCGAAAAATTGCGGCCCGCTGACATAACATAGTTGTTTGGGAACATGAAGTCCATGAACGGCTGCAAATGGTCTCCAGATAGTCGAACATAATCATATCCAGTCAATGATCGGTTCAGTTTAACGAGAGGAACCGGTCCATTCCACGCAAACACATTCCACTCCATTACAGAGCCGCCACCAGCTTCCACAGTGACTTGCTGGCAACTTGAGACGTGGCTTCGTGGGGTCTGCTCCACACTTGAACATTGCCATCAGCTCTTAACAACTGAAATCGGGGCTCACCTGAGCAGACACGGTTTCCCAGTCGTCCGGGGCCTAACGATATGGTCTCGAGTCCAGGAGAGGCGCTAGAAGCTATGTCACGCTGTTAGCAAAGAAATATTCAAATGTGTGTGAAATCTTATGGGACTTAACAGCTAAGGTCATCAGTCCCTAAGCTTACACACTGCTTAACCTAAATTATGCTAAGGACAAACACACACACCCATGCCAGAGGGAGGACTCGAACCTCCGCCGGGACCAGCCGCACAGTCCATGACTGCAGCGCCTGAGACCGCTCGGCTAATCCCGCGCGGCTGTCAGCAAAGACTTTAATGTCTCTCGTCTGGTGCCATAGCCTATTAACGCCAAATTTCGCCACACTCTCCCAACGGATAAGTTCGTCGTACGTCCCACATTGATTTCTGCGGTTATTTCATGCAGTGGTGCTTGTCCGTTGGCCCTGACAACTCCTCGCAAACGGTTCTGCTCTCGGTCGTTAGGTGAAGACCGTAAGCCACTGCGTTGTCCGTGGTGAGAGGTAATGCCTGAAAGTTTATATTCTCGATACCCTCTTGACACTGTGGATCTCGGATGATGATTCCCTAACGATTTCTAAAATCGAATGTCCCGTACGGATAGCTCTAACAGCCATTCCGCGTTCAAAGTCTGTTAATTCCCATCGTCCGGCCATAATCAAGTCTGCAACCCTTTCACATGAGCACAAATAACAGCTGCCCAACGTATTGCCCTTTCATAACTTGTGTACGCGATACTACCGCCATCTGTATATGTGCATATCGGTATCGCATGACCTTCGTCACCTCAGTGATTAACAGCAGAAAATGTAATAACATGGATAACACAAAGATGACTGAGGTTGTTCTAAACTTAATTAAAAGGGCTACATCTTTTTCCAAGGTCTGATTGGTCGCGAAATTAAAACCACAGTGAAAATATGGCATAATGTGCAGAACGAGGTCACATACAAAAAGGTGGTGCTTTAAGACGGCACAGCAAGTAAAGACTGTCGCTGCCAGACTCAGCAACGAATCGGAGACATTTGCGTACTGTTTCCTTATGCCACTGTAGACGGAAAGTTATTTGTGTCCAAGCGCAGTGCCGCTCTGCCGAGTCTCTACGTAATATTTAAAAGTTGTCGAAATGTTAAAGACGGTTGCGAAGCAACAACTGTGTAAATCTGAAGAGGTTGAAAAATCGGCTAACCAGTTGCCAGATAAAAGTTTATTAGCCCATGGCCTAGGTTTCGATATTTCTAAAAGCGTGTTCTTCAGAAGGAATGGGCCTTGTTACATCATACGACGGTGCATTAGATTAGCTGAAGCCGAGAGGCTCTTGATATATATAGACTTGGCAAAACGAGAATTATCACAGCCATGGCTTTAGATAGCAGACAGATTACATTAACGTGGTTCAGAAAGAAAGTGCGCTAGTAAATTCCCACAGGAAGAGGCTCTTGTCAGCATAAAATTGTAACAGGAGTCACAGGATAAAATATATGCATAAGTTACGTACACGTCAGGCCAGAGACAAAGGCCAGCTGTGAGTCCTGTTACAATTATATGTTGGCAAGAGCCTCTACTTGATGGAAATTACTAGTGATCATTCATTCTGAAGCACGTTGAATGTAATCTGGATGCGATTTAAAGCCATGTCTGTGGTAATTCTCGTTTTGTTAATTTTATACGTGACAACAGCCGCTCGGCTTCAGGTAATCTAATGTACCATTATGTGATGTAACAAGGCCCATTCCTTCTGAAGAAGACACTTTTAGAAGTATCGAAACCTAGGTCACGGGCTAATAAAACCTTCGTTTGCCAATTGGTGAGCTGATTTTTTCAACATCTTCTATCTATAGTTTTAAATGTACCGTAGGCTTCCGTAGACTATCATAAGCAAGCTTAGACTCGGGTACTTTCGCTAGTACATTTCATCAGTTAAGGACGTAATCACGTTTCCCGTACGTTCGATGTGTTGCTTACGTGTCGGGCGATACCTCATAACGATTGCATTCTTTACATATGTGATCAGTGTCTTACTACCTCCTCTAAAAATAAGAAGCGGTCAACAGTCTGGAAACTGATTGAGGATATATAAAGAGCCGTGTAACCTACAGTACGCCTTTATTCTACATAATTGTCCTCCTGGTGTGTCACTTAACAATAAACAGTGTTTATAGCTAAACTGAAATTGTCAATGTTTAATTAGGGTATTATTCAAAAACCGTTGGTTTGTAACGTGAAACAGAGGGATGCCGTAGTAAAAATAGAGAAAACAATACAGATTTATCACATAGCGCAGGAAAAGGCAATTTTCTCAACTAAATGGTAAAATAAAAAAATTCAAAAGCGAAATATGTCAAGCATCGCTTCAGTACTTCGTCGATCTTATATAAAACAAGTTTCTGTTATTCATAAACAGCTTTCTCATTTATCACTAATAACAGAAAACTCTTGCATTTCATCATAATGAAGAACATTCTATTGAGTACAAAATAACAAAAACAATTATATATTTTTTAAATGCTTGTGCATTTAAACTGTACTTGCATCGAAAGTAATTGCCTTGATTATATAAGGACCAACTAAGTTTTATTCCTTATAAAATGCAGTTTATATTATGTAAGGCTATAAAGTACACAAGCACTAACAATGAATGATGTGCGGTTCTAGTTATGAGCAAAATAAACAACCAAAAATATGAACGAAGTTAAGTCTTCGATCCCAGTTTTCTCTCTTACACATTCAGTTTTGTTTCTTTCCCCGCCAATACACTCGGTAATCCTACTATATACTAAGTCATTTCCGCAGTGTACCAAAACCACCAAAGCGCAGTTTTGGTAGAGCGCAGCTCTGGGAATACCTCAGTCTCTAGGTAATCAACGACCTCTTTTAGTCATCACTAACAATGCCAGTATCACCTCACCACAGATCTGGCTGCGTGGCGACAGAACAGTTATTCTAAACTTGGTATCTAGTTAGACAATCGTACTCAGGTGTGAAACCTTCAGCACCGAACAAAGTCCTAATATTATAAGTGCCAGCAACAGCATAGAAAACATGTCATCTGTGTGGACACTAATTGTTTACAAAGTTAATTATTTACAGTGTTCAAGTTTTAACAAATTATTGATATCTACGTGTGTGTTGCAGTATCTGCACGACTTCCTCATCAAGTAATCTAGCTGCTGCAACACACCACAAAAAATCCGATGAAGCTTTAATACCTCCTACTCCATAATCAACACGATCTTTTACCACTGATAATCTTGACAATGGGTTTTCTATACAAATAGATGCAGCCTAATCACGAGAAATATGTGATGAAAGTCAACGTAACAGTATCACTTAAGCAATTTCACGTTTTTCTGCAAAACCATAACAGCACTAAGATGAAAGAAATACTGTTAAAGTTTAACATCATGTCGGCAACAGTGTCGGACTGCACTAACAAAATACACAGGTCGCTTGCATAATGTTTTATTTCAGTACTGAAAGGCTGACATATGAATAAATTTTTATGTGGATTACAGTTGTCTCGAATGCAGCATAATTTGACCAGTTTCATTGTAAAATTCGCTAACAGGAAACAACAGCCCATTTTACCTGACCGTTACATGTTATATTTACATTTTAATAACAGCAATAACATAGTTAATTCCGTAACTGTTGCAGAGCCTTGTACCATTATCTTGTCGTAGCTATCTCGGTAAATACCCCAGCATTCTGTAAAGCAGATGTGTCGCGTAGTGATCCTGCACCACTGATATTCTAATCAATACTAAGTTCGTAAATCCTACACAGCAGGTGTCCCAAATGTCGTTGGAAATCACGACGAGCCAACGCTTCCAACTGCAGAGGGTAATGAATGAGTTAAAAGAAAGGCTGGAATCCTGTTCTTGTCATTCCAGAATGCAAAAACTCTGTCATATGCGTCTGTCTTGGTGTAAAACCACATCCTCTTACCCATGAGTGTATCACGGTACCACTGCTTATTCGGATATGTTCCGAGGCGCTATGACGCTTTATTCGTCATTATATAAGATTAATGACGAGTTGTGAGAAGCCAAAAGTTTTAAATATATTTTTTATCTGCAGGCAAAGTCATGCTCACACTGTTCTAGCATTTTCAAGCTGTGGTGCGTTTGGAATTCAGGCCTAAAGGCACTACCATAAACTCTGCAAGGCATTGCGACACCTTTAGAAAACTGAAGCCGCGAATTCGGTAAGTTCGTAAACACATGAAGCGCCCTATCTTTTAGCCTAATGCGAGACCACATATGAACGCTGTGACGTCTACCACAATCCGACGACGCTTTGGTTTCGCCGCCATCGATCGTCTTCAACCGATATGGCCGCATTCGATTTTCATCTGTTACCATAACTTGAACATCTTCGAGGACTTCACTTTGATAGTGAACTGCGCGGTCATCAGCGCCCGACTTTGATAGTGTTGAAGGAGTGCAAGCACAAGTGAGGTTGTAGCTCCACCGTCGACGAAGTTAAGCATTCTACTACGTCTGTATCAAGAAACAGATCTCTGGTTGGGAGATACGTGTTCGTTGTCAGTACGAGAAAATGGTACACCTGCCTAATGTCGTGTTGGGCCCCCGCGAGCACGCAGAAGTACCGCAACACGACGTGGCATGGACTCCATTAATGTCTGAAGTAGTGCTGGAGGGAACGACAACACGAATCCTGCACGGCTGACCATAAATCCGTAAGAGTACGAGGGGGTGGAGATCTCTTCTGAACACAACCTTGGGGCAACCTTGAAGGCTTCCGAGATTGGCTCAATAATGTTCATGTCTGGGCGGGGGGGAGGGGGGGGGGGGAGGTTGATGGCCAGCGGAAGTGTTTAATCTCAGAAGAGTGTTCCTAGAGTCACTCTGTAGCAATTCCGGACGTGTGAGTTGTCGCATTGCCCTGCTGGAATTGCCGAAGTCCGTCGGAATGTACAATGGACATGAATGGATGCAGGTGGTCAGACAGGATGCTTACGCACGTGTCACCAGTCAGAGTCGTATATGGACGTATCAGGGATCCCATATCACTCCAACTGCACACGCTCCACACCATTACAGAGCCACCACCATCTTGAACAGTCAGCTGAGGGTCCATTGATTCATCGGGATGTCTCCATACCCCTACATGCCCATCCGCTCGATACAAATTGAAACAAGACTCGTCCGACCAGGAAACATGTTTCCAGTCATTAACAGTGCAATGTCGGTATTGACGGGCCCAGGTGAGGCGTAAAGCATTGCGTCGTGAAGTCATCAAGGGCAAGCCTACACGACTGGGCCTTCGGAAACCCAAATCGATGATGCTTCGTTGAATGGTTTGCACGCTGACACCTGTTGAAAAAAAGAAAGAAAATGGTTCAAATGGCTCTGGGCACTATGGGACTTAACTGCTGAGGTCATCAGTCTCCTAGAACTTAACTAACCCAAGGACATCACACACATCCACGCCAGAGGAAGGATTCGAACCTGCGACCGTAGCGGTTCCAGACTGAAGCGCCTAGAACCGCTCGGACACTCCGGCCGGCACCTGTTGACAACCCAGCACTGAATTCTGCAGAAAATTGAGGAAGGGTTGCACTTTTGTGACGTTGAAAGATTTTCTTCAGTCATCGTTGGTCACATTCTTGCACGATCTTTTCTAGCCGCAGCGATGTCGGAGATTTTATGTTTTTTCGGATTCCTGATATTCACGGTATACTCGTGAAATGGTCGTACGGGAAAATCCCCCCTTCATCGCCACCTCGGAGATTGTGTATCCCATCGCTAGTGCGCTAACTACAACACCACGTTCAAACTCACTTAAATCTAGATAACCTGCCTTTGTAGCAGCAGTAACTGATATAAAAAACTGTCCCAGACACTTGTTGTCTTATACAGGCGTTGCCGATAGCAGCGCCGTATTCTGCCTGTTTACATATCTCTGTATTTGAATAAGCTTTTCTATACCAGTTTCTTTGGCGCTTCAGCGCATATGTAGAGATGAAGAACAAAGACGTAGAATGTTTTTGTTTTATTCAAAAAGCTTTAAGAGGCGTTTTCTCGGAGGCATTACTTTTCAGCAGGCCCTCGTAATCGTGTCATAATGAGAACACGTTTGCTCGGGAAGGCGGAGGTCGCGGCCGAGGGGCGAGCGTGGAAGGAAGGCGGATGGCACCGCCGCAGCCGTAACGGGACAGCGGCACGGCGCGGCGCGCTGAGTCACGACTGTGCGGCGTGGGGCGCGCAACATTGTTGCAGGACGACGGCACTACATCAGCCGGCCGCCGAGGAGTAGAAGGGGGCGGCAGGCGCGAGGGGGAGGGCGCAAAAAGCCGGCCGGCTGGCCTTGGCTGCCGCAGCAGAGGAGCCAGGCTTCGCGTCCGGCGCGCCGCTGCCAGCCCGCACCTGGCGCAGTGGCGCCAACGTCTCTCTGCGATGCCGCAGTCAACGGCACGTCCACGCGCACTGTGTGTAGTAATCAAGCCGTTGCTGCTTGCAACAGCGGTAGAAAGGTGCGATATCGCCTCTACTTCTCTCTCTCTCTCTCTAACTCTCTATCTCACTCTACATCTACATCTACATTTATACTGCGCAAGCCACCCAACGGTGTGTGGCGGAGGGCACTTTACGTGCCACTGTCATTACCTCCCTTTCCTATTCCAGTCGCGTATGGTTCGCGGGAAGAACGACTGCCGGAAAGCCGCCGTGCGCGCTCGAATCTCTCTAATTTTACATTCGTGACCTCCTCGGGAAGTATAAGTAGAGGGAGGCAATATAATCGATACTTCATCCAGAAACGCACCCTCTCGAAACCTGGACAGCAAGCTACACCGCGATGCAGAGCGCCTGTCTTACAGAGTCTGCCACTCTTGAGCTTCAAGTAAATTGATTTGCCTGATTAGTTACGTAATGCCAATAATGAACCCTGTAAAGCTTAACACCAGTGAAAAATAATTACAAGTCACGAGAGCTATTCGAAAAGTAGGGTTCGACATGTCGCGAAATGGAAACGGCAGTGAAAATGAGATGAAGCTTCGAGCTTGCCTGTTGAACAGCGTTACTACACTGAAGCGCCAAAGAAGCTGGTATAGGCGTGTGTATTGAAATACAGAGAAAATATAGAGATTTATAAACAGCCAGAATACGGCGTTGCGGTCGGCAACACCTATATAAGACAAGTGCCTGGCGCAGTTGTTAGACCGATTACTGCTGCTACAATGGCAGGTTATCAAGTTGCATCCATTCACGTCCATTGTGCATTCTGAAGGACTTGGGCAATTCCAGCAGGGCAATGTGTCATCCCACACGTCCAGAATTGCTACAGAGTGGCTCTAGGAACACTCTTCTGAGTTTGATCGTCGTCTTATAGTCCGCGCACGAGCGATGGGACGCAGCATCTCCGAGGTGGCGATGAAATGTGGATTTTCCGATACGACAATTTCACGAGTGTATCACGAATATCAGGAATCCGGTAAAACATCAAACCTCCGACTAGATCGCTGCAGGCGGAAAAAGGTCCTGCAAGGACGGGACCAACGACGACTGAAGAGAATCGTTTAGTCTGCCAGAAGTGCAACTCTTCAGCAATTTGCGGCATATTTCAATGCTGAGCCATCAACAAGTGTCAGCGTGCGAACCATTCAGCGAAACATCTTCGACATGGACTTTCAGAGTCGAAGCCCCACTCGTGTGTCCTTGATGACTGCGTGATAGAAAGCTATACGCCTCGCCTAGGCTCGTCAGCAGTGACATTGGACTGTTGATGACTGAAAACATGTTGTCTAGTCAGACGAGTCTCGTTTCAAGTTGTATCGAGTGGATGGACGTGTATGGGTGTGGAGACAACCCCATGAATCCATGGATCTGCATGTTAGCAAGAGACTGTTCAAGCTGGTCGAGGGTGTGTAATGGCGTGGGGCGTGTGCAGTTGGGGTGATATGGGACCCCTGATATGTCTAAATACGCCTCTGACAGGTGAGACGTACGTAAGCATCCTGTCTGATCACCTGCATCCATTCACGTCCATTGTGCATTCTGAAGGACTTGGGCAATTCCAGCAGGGCAATGTGTCATCCCGCACGTCCAGAATTGCTGCAGAGTGGCTCTAGGAACACTCTTCTGAGTTTGAACACTTCCGCTGTCCACCAAACTCCCCAGACTTGAACATTATTGAGCATATCTAGGATGTCTTGCAAGGTGGTGTTCAGAATAGATCTGCACGCCTCGTACTCTTACGGATTTATGGACAGACCTGCAGGATTCGCGGTGTCAGTTCCCCCCCCCAGCACTACTACTGGTATTGGTCAGACATTAGTCGAGTCCATACCAGGTCGGTTACGGCACTTCTGCGTGCTCGCAGGCCCTGCACGATATTAGGCAGGTGTTTCTTTGGCTCCTCAGTGTAGTACGCGTGTCGATCGCGTCACGTCGCGCTTTTCAGTTCTGAGCACACAGTGAGCACGTAAAGATGCCCAGAACAAAAGTGCCTCCCACTAAGTATGCGTGGTTTCGCCTGATTTCATGTAACCCGAAGTACTATATCTGTCATTCATTTCCTTCTTTGTGACGATTCGCCCCTGAAGAGTGTTCGATTGTAAGTGTCTGATCTCTCATTGTCGACGAAAAGTGTCGGTTTGTTTCCCGTTACAAAAGGAAATGGGTTTTAAAGCGGAATTTTACATGCCGATTAGAAGGAGTGGTCGCGGACGTTAGTCTCATGCGATATTCGTTTTATCGGTATGTACTAACAGGGGCAGTAAAACACGGAGAGTTACCAGAACTCCTGCAGCGACACCACCGCCCTTGCCCGCAGAGGCTGCTACTATGCAGCATCGCCGCTTCGAGTGTAGACGCTAAAGCGCGCTACTTTGAAAGAGGTCACCGCCAACTGAACACTTTTAATAATGATGGAATTTTGCAGCATCCCACCAAACATCGCAGCACTTGAGGGCGTCTGCAGCTGAACAGGTCGTCCACTGCCAATGAGCTGATCAATTTTGGTGAAATTTGCCTCAATGAAAGAACATTGACGAAACCTCTAAAACATTCAAGCATTAAAATATAGTGATACAGAGCTTGTTAGTGAAACTCGCAGAGTCGAACTTTTTCGGCAAATTTTACATTTAGAAGATCATAATGCCCTGTCGGCATTTCTGAGACAGCCGGCCGGAACGCTGGCGCGCATAGAACCCTGGTTATTGTCCGCGCACGGGGCGGCGCGCCGGCTGCGGCGGGGTCTTGGCGCGCCATTTTCCGCTGATTTGTTGCCGCCCGGCAGATTGCGCCAGTGCGGGAGTTGCGCGCAACGCTTTTGAATAATGCATCCTCACAAAAGTCAGCCACTCACGGCTCTCGCATAATGGCGCCGGACGGACAACCGCTCACAGCTCACTGCTCGCCGCTGACTGCTCCACACGCCGTTCCCCGGTGGTCGCTCGAGAGATAGCTAGACAATATCTCGTGTTATCTTCCAGATCTCGCACCCTCTAAGAGCGCTTCCGCACCGTAGCAGACCCTAGACACCGGCATTGGGCTGTCGTACCGTCCATTCGAAGGTGTGGTTCTGCTTCATGCGGAAAGATTTGTAACCAACGGGCTAACACTTGCTTGTAATGAGAAACAGAGGGCGGCATTAAACGGATGCAAATCTGTACGCGGCAGTACGACGTGTTCTCGAGAAACTGGAAAAAAGAAAAAAAACTGTGAGCACAAACTTGAAACTAGAGATGAGAGAAGAAATACAGATAACTTCATGCTATCAGCAGTGGTTAGTGAGACTGCATTTTGCTATTATTCCTTCTAACAAAGAGGCTAGAGCCGATGCATTTGTAAGCTTCCACCATCTTGCTCTATATTTCAATTGCCATTAGAGGCTGCAGGTTTAATTGCCGTACCTACGCGAATCTAATGCGCCATCAAATGTAGTGCACACCCAAATTTTAAAAATTAAAATCATAAAAAGAGTTTGTTAGCGCAAAACTAGTAGACTACATTTATTTTACATAATAGTAGATGTATATATTAACTATCAAAATAACAACAATTTTAAGCGACCTATTGTTAAGTTCAAATGGTTCAAATGGCTCTGAGCACCATGGAACTTAACAGTTGAGGTCATCAGTCGCCTAGAACTTAGAACTACTTAAACCTAACTAACCTAAGGACATCACACACATCCATGCCCGAGGCAGGATTCGAACCTGCGACCGTAGCGGTCTCGCGGTTCCAGACTGACGCGCCTAGAACCGCACGGCCACACCGGCCGGCCATTGTTAAGTGATCCACTGTTAAGTGACACAGTCATTATTAAAAAGGAATGTGTAACTTGATTGCATACATGACATGCAAACAAACATACCGTAAATTAGAGACGATACTCATTATTACTCGCTAATGCCACCATTACTGGTATCCTCAGATGAGTCTACATCAGAAACAGATTCATTTTCCCTTTCTCCATCATCCTCGGTGTCGTAACAAAGCACATCATCTTCACCATAGTCCAGAGTATTTGAAATACAGCATTTCTTGAAAGAAATTACGATCATTATTTCACGATTTCCGGGCAGTCGAAACCCATTGTGCAGATATGTGGGAGGCAGCACGCTTGATTTTTCCTACCGTAGTCATTTCACGGTCTGGTTCGTAAAACCTTTTTTCATACTGTTCCTGAACGTAACACAGAAGCCATTCCTCTAGGAACCATAACGAGCGTTGTTTTTCACACAATAATGGTTCAAATGGCTCTAAGCATTATGGGACTTAACATCTGAGGTCATCAGTCCCCTAACCTTAGAACTAATTAAACCTAACTAACCTAAGGACATCACACACATCGATGCCCGAGGCAGGATTCGAACCTGCGACCGTAGCAGCAGGGCGGTTACGGTCCGAAGCGCCTAGAATCACAAGGTCACAGCGGCCGGCTACACAATGATCTTCAGATGGTAACATCTCCTTCTCATTTATAGAGTGATTCCGCGGCATATCAAAACAAATTGGCGTCTCATCAGCGTTGCCTATTTAGCCCATCAAAAAATTCTTCTCTTTCCGAAGTCTGATGACACACCGCTGAAATTCTTGGAGCTTTTTCTGAAAATCCTACGGAAGCTTCTGGCATACTGTTGTACGGCGTCGCACAGATAAGATCGCTTATTTCATAAAGCGACCCACCAATTCACGGCTAGCATTAAAGTCTTGTTTTCGGTCATAACGAATTACTTTATTCTCAAAAGTAGCACTATACCATATTCTTCTGTGTTTGCCTTCCATTTGGTGACTATCTAACGCAACACACCGCGCAGCAATAGGCCAACAATAATGTACCGAAACTGAGAATTACAACATTGCGTTGTGACGTAAGGAATAAAACCTAAATTTCAATGATATTTCCGGTCAACAATGGATTCAGACCTACACTCGAATCCATCGAATCCTCAGCGGACCCCAAATCTGAATAATGCGAATGCTTTAAAAAAAGTGTCTGTTAGATTCGTGTAAATACGGTAAAAGCAATCGGCTGTTATTTGGTTGCGCTGAAGGACGTACATAGAGGTAAACAAGGGAAGGTTAACAGCTGTGTGTTTGTGGCTAGAACCAATCCTATTTCCCACTTTCGAACTTTTAATATAAGTTTATTATATTCGTTTCAGTAGATAATAGAATATGTCTGTTTATATTCAGAAAGTAAGAAGGAATAAGTGCACCGACACCGAGTCGATAACGCAAGATTGTGCGGTTGCGCTCGACTTGGGATAAGCCAGTTCGCCGGCCTAAGTGACCGAGCGGTTCTAGGTGCTACAGTCAGGAACCGCGCGACCGCTACGATCGCACGTTCGAATCCTGCCTCGGGCATGGATGTGTGTGATGTCCTTAGGCTAGTTAGGTTTAAGTAGTTCTAAGTTCTAGGGGACTGACGATCTCAGAAGTTAAGTCCCATAGTGCTCAGAGCCATTTGGACCATTTTTTTTAAGTCAGTTCGAAACCTGGTGGCGGAAAATTTTCAGCGCTAGTATTTGGGCGGCAAGGGAACAGAGGTGGCGGCGTTAAGTTTCTGATCACCAGCCTTTGCGCCAATGTTTTTTCCTAATAATTCTATAACTAATATCCTTTCTCTATCAAACTTCCACTCTTCACCGATCGTAGCCATTTATTTCGCTTCTGATGTTCACGAATATTGTAAATAATGCCGTTCCACTCCAGATTTTGCTCACCTCTACCTTACTGCACTCACAGTCGACTCTGAAAATGCACACGCTCTAGCCTACAAACTTGCATTTTCAGCATAACAGAGCCCGACGAATATCTATCTCCCACAGAACTTGATATCGGTGGATGTGATACACTCACACATTGAACTGAAATCGTTCACCCAACTGGGTGCAATCTGAACAAGTAATCAGTAAACTGAATACCAATCACAATAGCTCACGGATTCCAGTATGTAGCTCAGAAAACTACTTCGACAGAAACTTGTCGCTTCTTTGTTGGTCTTCGTCCCGAATGTGAAGTTTATGAATCCCAAACACTTGAATGTATTGCACATACTCTGACAAAAATTTACGAAAGCGTCTTTGAAGCGATTTTAACCAATTAACGTAGACGCAGAACATCAGCAAAAAGTGAAGCAGACATCAAGATGGAAAGCTAGAGGAACTGGCTTTCCAGACCCATTCTTAGAAAACAGATCGGAAATACCATTCCAGTTAAGCAAATGCGTGCACCGCAAACGGTCAATAATCAACAACGCTAGGTGCAGAAAATATTTTTCAGTCGTCCGACCAGAATTTCTGTATGCAGCTAAATTTCTCGTAGTGTATAGCAAAAATCTGTACGGAGAAAATCTAATTCCACGGGCGAAAAGTTAGTGTTTAATATCATCACCGACGCCGTTAACATCTGAGGGCAATTTCATATGAATCATCCTGCTTCGCAGTATTCGCTACAAGTTATCCAGGAAATCCCAGCAGACTTTTGAACCTATTCATATGGTCTTATTTAGGGAAATTCATCCTTCTTTTAGAAGTGAAATGTCTTTCGTTTATTACTGCAGAAAGAAATAACTTTCGTATGAAGATACACTATCGTACACAAATTTCTATTTGGCAAAGACAATAAAAATGTAGTATTTTTATTTTGCAGAGTTTGAAAGATTGTTTTTAGAGAGACGAAACTTAACCATATTTAATCCATTCCTGGAATTCTACTGCTCTCCTGGACGTCAAACTTTGTTGGTAATCAATCACAAAGTATTTGTTCAATAAAAACCTGCATTACTTTTTATGGCGTAAACACCCGCAGTATAGCTAGAAATTTTAGTAACTACTGTCGTTAGTATGCAGTCTAATATAAAAATCGTAAATGAAAGTTAATAATAGGAAGTTTCATATTTTTGAAAATAGATTGGGGGGGGGGGGGGGGAGGAAAGATGACCTGAACTGGAGTCCCGTTGACATCCAAATCATTAGAGATTATGCCAAATTCAGTGGGGCTAGGATGGTAAAGGAAATCGGCAGAACATTCTCAAATGAACATTTTTTATGTCTGTCCGAAATGATTTGGGGAATTACACAATACATATCAAACAAGGAAAATAGTTTAAAAAACTAGAGGCTAGAAATTAGAGAAATGATAAAAAGGAAGAACGAACGCGGAAACGAGAGTTTAAATGTACTGTCTTATTGCAGCATAAAAATAATTTCTGATGTCTTTTAATCTTATAATACATTTCAATGCACAGTTGAAACACGTGAGATACTCCTTAGTTGGAATGACACCAGACTTGTGGACCAGGTATTCACGAGAGATGAGATCTACGGCTTTTCCTTCTTTGCTGCATTACTGCCATTTATTTATAATCAGCGAATATCTCAAACGGATCCACTTCTCAAGAGGAAATCTTTCTTTTGAAACCTATTTAGAGAAAACCTATCACTGGCGATTCTTCCACGTTGACAACTGGAAATCTGGAGAGAGAGAGAGAGAGAGAGACTGAGAAGTCATGCACTCACTCACAATAACCAATAATTAGTACACCTTGAAACATCAGATGACTGAAAGTAATTAATGGTCTCTTAGCCCAAATCGTCAGAAAAAAGTTCGCCACCATCTGAATCACACTCCATAACTCCTTGTAACTTTGCAAAAACCCCTTCATCTGGTAAATAGTCTTCCCGATTCATTTCAATCTTCAGCTCACAATCACCTTTGAAAGACTGATTCTTACAAGGGGATACCGAACAATGGTGAACCGAGTCGATTGTTGTCATTTCATATGGCAATAAGATGAATGAAAGTAAATTACTGCACTAAAGTAGCTGAGGCTTGAGAATGCATGAGATAAATTATGGCATAACTATAAACAAAGTTATACCTTTTTCCGAAGGGATCAATATCACCCCTCTGGGCGTTAAAGGCAAAACTGGAAAAATTTATAATCAATTAGGCGAAATGCACTGTTTTTTCATATAATTGAAGTACATGCCAAATAAATAAATCTCACAAAGTAAATGTCGCTTGAATCATTCTTCAAAATATAGCTAGCACTTAAAAACCGAAAATGGTCATTTTGACCCCTCTGGGCGTCGCGTGTTAAAAGAAGGTCGCCTTGGGTGTATGTTGTTACCTGTCACGGCTGGCACAGAACTCGCACGTGCTATCAACAAGCGAATGAGTGCCTGTGAGGTAGGCAGCCTGTATGATTAGAGAAGGACGTATAGCTCGCGCAGGATACGGTGCCGATGCGCAGTGACCTGTTTTCGTCCAAAGCGTTGCTCGAGTTCATTAGTTTGTCCGGAAGGGGAGGCCGATATGTGTTTTCCACCTTTCGGGCGGTCAGCGATGACAGACTCGAGGCGCACATCCAGCAATCTTTCTCAAACTATTTTACAAAACTATTGGGTAAAAAATTTCAGTTTTGCTTTACTTATAGCATTATACGTCGGGTTCATTGATTTAGGGGAGGGGACTAAACAGCGAGTTCATCGTTCCTAGCGGATTAGGGAAGGACGGGGAAGGAAGTCAGCCGTACCCTTTCAAGGGAACCATACCGGAATTGGCCTGAAGCGATTTAGGGAAATCACGAAAAAACGAAATCAAGATGACCGGACGCGCGTTTGAACAGTTCATGATTATGTGCCCATCATTTCGTTAATGGTTATAGTTACTGTGGTATTTACGTGAAAGTAAAACACTACATAAGATTCGGAAAAGTGTGCAATGAAAAATAGAGGTCGCTATGAATTTGCGTTTGGTGCATATTACATTATATGTTGTTGTGTATGAAATTTGGCTAAGAAATTGAATTTTTCTTTAGACTTGGGTAGAGGTATCTATCTGTCACCAGTCTCGAGGATACTGATATGATGTAGTACAATCATTTGCGATGCGCCATGCCAGCGATAAAGCCACAGTGAAATATCCACAATATTCCCCATATTTCGCAAACGGTTTCAGATATCGAAATGAGATTTTGGCAATTGGTAGCACGCAAAATTTTACAATATCGTCATTATGCAAAACTACATTATCTACCGTATTATTCCAGTAACTACAGACTTTGTCAGTGAAAGAATGTAACGAAGTTTTTAAGTGCCATCCATAGCTGGTGAAACGAGAAATGCTATGAGATTTGGAACAACGTTGGTGAAGACATGAAACGTTTTTTTGTACCAAGGATGTGGTTTTCCATAAGCTACTACTTTACTTTCCCTCAGTTCCTCACTTAATGAACCACTGTTTCAGAATTCTCCCTCAACTGTGTCTCCACAACATGTTAGTGGGGTGAGACAGTGTAAACTCCGCTGTGGTTTGGCAAAAGAAGTAAATTTTGGCATGGCAACCACAGAAACTTGTAGGTTTTACTCAAAATCCGCCGCTCATGACGCTTCTTTGAAAGTTACAAATGGCTAACAAGCAAGACGAAAATAAATGACTGCATTTTCGGCGGAATTCTTTTTAGATACTGAGGAAAGCAGAGGTGACAGTAGCTCTTTTTCAATGGTCACCTTGCAGGGGTGGCTTGGAGGGACCCCACTTAATATTTACAAAAAATGTGAGCACTGGCTTCAGTTTAGACGGTACTTCCCTTCCAGCACTCTGAGCGGACTCCCACCACTGCCGTAATCCCCACGCTTGCCCAGCTGACTGCACATCTAGCTGCCATGGAATTATGCACGCACTACATCAACGACCATCTGGTTCACGATTTTGTTTCGACACAGTTGAAACTTTCCTTAGAAAATGGTGGCACTTCCGTGAAACTAACGGCTGCTTCCACTGTTTAATGAGACTGTGAAGATTTTACATGATAATGGCATTCATTTGCACTTAAAATGTCAGCCACTAAACCACTCATATCGACTAACAACCTTACATATCACTTTATGCTCTAAGTCTAACGTATCTGTCCATATTTATTGACCCTAAGGTTCCCGCCTACGTCGGATAAGCATACTTTAAGTAATATATCCGCATACCATTGATTAAAATGGCGAGAGAAAAATCTAAACTACCATTTTATCGCATCGTTACTTAGTTTTAGTTATGTATCTGACAATATAATCTGAATGACCGATTTTTTCCTGTGCTTTAAGCCAGTACAGTGAAACTGTACACACAGGTTAAAATATGTCGTCGTTTGCGTGACTCCCAAGACACTGACAGCTATCGCCCATTCTCTCCCTTCACTGAGTGTTCAATGTAGCAATACAAATGTTCTTTTTAGAAAGTGTGTGTAGCTTTTGTTCAGTTGAAATGTTCCACATTTATAACGATAGTCGTAAATATGATCATGAGACACATAAGTAACGGTTATTACTGTTTTATTCCTGGATCCTCTGGCACGAGTAAAAAATACAATTCAGAACTCACTGATGACTATGCCTACATGTCAACTGATCATCATCTATACAAAGTGTCGAATGTGAATCCTATATTGTCACGAAAGATTTTTATTTACAAATAATTAAATATAGAGTCCAGCACATTAGCTTAGATAGGTCGATTAGACAAGGTGATAGTGCGAAATAGCATTTACTAGAAGCCAAGTAAGCCTCTTGCATGTTCCAGACAACAATCAAACGGCTAGATCACGCGACTTCGTGTGAAAACCAAAGGAAAACTAAACCCAGGCTAGCTTTAAGTTCGATGGATTTTCAATGACCTTAGGTATCTCTATGCCAAGAAAAGAAATAGAGCACATAATGTACAAAGAAAGTAAACGCTGTACAACTTACGGAGTAGTGCCGTAAGCAATAAGGAATTTGGTCTAGTCGTTTATCAGTGGTAGTTTCAAAGGTCCAGAATAAAACATTCACCCCACAACAGAACATGCACTATTCTGAATCATCTAGCAAAATTAAAACTGTCAATGCAAAAGAGCAATGGAGAAACTCAGGAGACTAAATGGGAACCCTTGATGGGAAAAGAGACGTTGTTCACGAAAAAATTTCGTTTTAATTTTGAGGAACAGTATTCTAAATTGATGGCGAATCAGTTTTGTTTCCTCTGTCTTATTTATCGCGTAGGGATAATGAAAACAATTAATTATGGAAGGCGTATACCGTTTTCCTTGCTCCGGGGGAGAGGCATAGCGAGGAGGTATTATTGGTACCAAGTACTGAAGGTTGCGGAACAGATACGAGGATGTAGTACTGAAAGTTATAAGCATCTCGTAAGGTAGTTTTAACACCCTCACAAACTTAGCTTTAAATAATATTGCCAAACACAGTACTCTCTTCCCTTTCGATCCCTCGTGACTGTCCAACGTAACAGAAGAAAACCAAGCGTCATAGAAAAAATGCAGAAATATGCATTAAACATCGAAAAAGATATGTTGTGTAACTGCAGTGTCTGTGACAAATTGCTTGGGACACTGGAAACAACTTTCTGCTGAAGCCTTGTGGGATTAAACAATCACGTACAATATCAGGTAAAAACCCAACCACAGACAGCATCATCGCACGACTCTTAACTAAATTATGGAAGGAGTAGCGTTCAGAAGTCTTTTATAGCCCATTATTTGTTGTTGCTTACCTGCCTGAGACTATTACCAAGGTGGTCTGGAAAGAAAGATATTGATATCAAGAGAAACTGAGCAATTCGTCACACACCGTTGAAGATTAGCACAACACTAGAACCTTCACGGGGTATAAGCCGAGTAACAGCCTCGTCTTTGCGCCATAATGTAACGAGTGCAAGACTCACCGAAACGTTACAGGAAGACAGTGTTGCCACTGGGCTAGTAACTCAAGATGCTGACATCTGCAAAATTTGGTCTGATATCCCGCATTCACAGTCTGAAAATTCTCAGTCAGAGAAGATTGAAATAAGATATTGTGACTTACGTTTAAACAAACTGACCATAAGCTTCTAGCAGTTGCCACATTTGGAGGTGTGCAACAGAAACTCATGGGCAAAGTATGGGACTCATCAGAAGCCGACAATGGAGGTTTCATTCACTTATCGCTTTGATTCCAACCCGTTAATGCTGACATCCGACAGCGGAGCCGCTACTTCTTCTTCAAGTTGCCTCTTAGTTGTGCTCACAAAACTCAATGTAACTGCCACGATTTTGAGCCAAGGAACGTCCACAGATATACTGTGGTCCAAACATGAGTCCTCCTTGTGGCGGCCAGACAAGCTGGTCGATCCTCGACAAAGATGGCCGCTCGACTTCTGTATGACGCCAGTTACAAGAACCTCATCAAGTTGGTGAAAGCTGTTCGCTAGAGCAAATGTTTTTACTTTATTGTACAGAGCGGACCGGTTACAGTATTTGCACCACCTTTAAGAATACATGGATTATAACATCCTTGCCTTAAGTGCGTGTTGTAGCGTAGAACATCCTTGCACAAAGTGCACATCGTGATACAGCATCCATGTGCATTTCGCAGTCGTGCAAATGGCGAAAGCTATAGGTGGTCAAAACAAAATACAACAAAATTTATTATTGCTCAACAGCTTTTGCGGGAATGGTGACAAATATTTTGGAATTTACTGAGCCTGTGGTGTTCGAGTGAAAGAAAGCAGTCACCGGTTGCAATTTTTGTGGAATTCTTGATATTTATTTTTCGCAAGTAATGTCGCTGTGTGAAGGTCATCAGCTCGTTGTAATTACCAGTATAATTTATCAACCAAGAGCATACCCGAGTAATTGCTTTCATCTTTGTAGGCACCTATTACTGCATCCGAACAGTAGGCTGTAGAGGTAACGAAGACAAGCATCTACCGATAGAATGTAGAACGGTTGTATTTTCTAATAACACGCTATCGGTAGTTCGTTGTCTCCGGATGTCAGTAAGAGATAATAGAACGCAAACAATGCACCAAGTTATAATTTATAATCTGTTACAAATGCTAGTGACTCGAGACTTGCACACAGACCATACCTGAACTTCAAGGAAGTACTATGAGAAAAATATATTTACGACTAAACGTGCATTTCCGTTGATATACGCGGCAGTCAACACATTACACTGACATCAAGCTGAAGTGGAATGCATTCGCACCCTTCCTAGTGGATCGTCCCCTTTAGCTTCTTCGCGACGTAAGGACAGAGGGAAATCGGATCGCAGACGTCGACCGCACTGCAAGGTTGAGTAACGGGAGTAACGGCCCATCACTGCTCTCGTAACGCGATGCCCCTACGACCATCTTCCCAGCCTAACAGGGTCATCAGTAGATCCGTGCCTTTGTCACTGGTTTCGCGGTTTCTTGTTGTATTATCTCTGAAAGCAGCACACATCGTTAGAGATTTCAGACTCTTGACAAAAGCCATGCTAAGCTGAGACATTACGGAATAAACTGGAAAAATTATAGTGTTAACGGAACACGAAAGGACGGCACAGAAAACAGGAAATTGTGTAGCCCAACAACCAGAATTTTCTTTGATATATCCATATTACGACAAGTACCAGCTGGGCAGTCTCCACTTTATTGTATATCTCTTTCTTAAGCAGCTAGCCGGCCGCGGTAGCCGGCGACCGCTACAGTCTGGAACCGCGCGACCGCTACGGTCGCAGGTTCGAATCCTGCCTCGGGCATGGATGTGTGTGATGTCCTTAGGTTAGTTAGGTTTAAGTAGTTCTAAGTTCTAGGGAACTGATGACCTCAGAAGTTACGTCCCATAGTGCTCAGAGCCATTTGAACCATTTTTTTTTTCTTAAGCAGCTATCTTTAATTTCATGCAACATTTGAAATATTCTTCCTCTTTTGCATGGTTTCCCATAAATACCTTAAGAAAAATGGCGCTATGGTTCCTTTGAAATGCGACGGATTTCCCTCGCCATCCTTTCCTCATTCCTTGTCGTGAACGAGTAATTAAAGTCTAATCTTCCTTTCTTCTTAGCTGCAGACTCTTTTTTCGCAACACACGTCCCACTCATTCTAATGGTTTCCTTTAATTACCGTTCCCTTCCTGTCCTCGAAAGTACTTCTTCTTTCGTCACACTTTCAGCCCATTTCACTTAAAGCATTTTTACGAAAAATTGGATTTCAAAACTATCCAAGTACTTATTTTCTTTGTTCTTGTCTGCCCATGATTCGCTGGATGTAATACTACAATCCAGTGAAAACAAGAATTACTTTCTTAATTCTTTTCGAATTCTTTTTTCTGTGGCAAATTCTTCAGCTCTTCCAAAATCCTTTTAACCATGGACATTCTGCTTCTTATTTCCTTCCTACAGCTTCTATTTTTGGTTACCAGATTTCCTAAGCACCTAAAAGAATTTACATATTCTAATGTCTTTGTTTCGAATGATATTTTTATGAGACTTTCATGTTTGCTGATTCTCATCACGTTGTTCTTTCCCACATTTGCCCCTCATACCACACTTTTTCCTGCTCTCCTGCTTTTACGACTCTTACGTAAACAGTATTTCTTCCATAGATAATTCAAGAATGCTTGGTCATCTGCATACTTAACCATCTTTATCATTTTTCGTGGTACTATTACGTCACTTTCCTTTTGTAATGCTAAGTACATTCGTTTCTCGGCATAAATATTGGAAAATTTCGGTGAGGTTCAACACTTTTAGCTAACGCCTCTTCCAGTATCCTCATCTGCTTCTTCATCGTCGATACTTACTATCTGTTTTTGTCCTGTGTGCAGTTCCCTTGATATTTCATTTCATTTCATTTCGTTTCACTTATTGCATATTGAAAGACCTTCTGCCTATTTTAAAAAAAGCAGGTCGAACATTTTACAATTTTGCATGTTACAATACATTGTTCCATATTTCTACCATTTTTTTCCTGAGCAGTAAAATAAGAGTAACAATAATGAGTTGGTACTGGAATAAAATGAATATAAATTGAGGAAAACAGAAACAATTTAAAAACTTAAGAAGAAGCTAATATATGATAGCAGTTGTTTTTAATGAAAGAAAGTTTCCCACTACTTGGGTGTTCCAGGTGGGAGGGCATCGGAACAACTTCGAATAAGTCCCAGATGGAGCAGCAATTTGCTTAGATCTAAGTACAAAGTACGTTAATATGTTATTTACAACTTTTCTTTAAATATAATAAATTAGTTTACATTTTTTGTCCTCTCACTCTACAGCAACATCTTTCAAAGTCTCCATGACGATTCTCCATGATGATGCTCCAGACAACTGTGTCAAGCTCTTTTCCCCAATCAACAGATCAGATGTAGGCACATTGTCCAAAAATTACTCCTTCCCTCCCCCTTTCCAGAAAGGTACTTCGCTAGTAACCCACAACACCGCCTCTGTCCTTGATAACGATCTCATTTCGTATTTTATCCATCTTCAGCAAATGTATTCGTATATAATTAAATAACAAGCAACCAGCTATATAAAAGAAATTTAATGACTTTACCGGTTTCGGAAGGTTATGCCTATCGCATTATTTCTGAAGAAGGGCACTAAGTTCCTGAAACCAGTAAAGAAATTAAATTTCTTTTATGCAGCTGGTTGCTTACGATCGCATTTCGTTGAGAAAGACTGTGCACAAGTTTTTTTAGCTATCCCATGTCCAGCATAGGCCACACACTGATAACTGTTGGGCGCCTGGGTGTTTCCCAATCCAGGAACGTATGTGTGCAGCGCTATGACCGCGGCTATTGTGATCTTAGAGGGTGGGATTATCCGTAGCATACTCATCACGAAGATACAGAAGAAAGGCCAACACTTGAAAACCTAAATGTAAAAATGAAGAACGTGGTTCATGTGAAACCTGAGTTCCTCTCGCCGTATCAAATATTCAAACAACTTCCGTGAATGCAACCTGGTGACGACTTCAACAACTGCCGATATTTCGAAAGGTGAACTCTCCATACTTTTCAAAGGACAAATGCAACAAGAGAGTGCAACTCTGCGTAGGCCGTGTTTCGCCGACCAAACACACACACACACACACACACACACACACACACACACACACCGGCCGGAGTGGCCGTGCGGTTCTAGGCGCTGCAGTCTGGAACCGCGTGACCGCTACGGTCGCAGGTTCGAATCCTGCCTCGGGCATGCATGTGTGTGATGTCCTTAGGTTAGTTAGGTTTAAGTAGTTCTAAGTTCTAGGGGACTGATGACCACAGCAGTAAAGTCCCATAGTGCTCAGAGCCATTTGAACCCCCCCCCCCCCCCCCACACACACACACACATACACCTTGAACAAGTAACTCTACGACACAACAAAAGATGACCAAAGTTAGAAGTTAGCTACAGTGAATATTGTGGTAACTGCTGGAGGGTGAACAAGCAACATTAAGACCGTCTTTCTGTTGTTTCACGAGGGAGGGAGAAGGATTCCAAGTAGATGCTACGCGGAAACCTCCGTGTATATTTAGAAGGTAACTTGCTATTCACTCATAACTGGTTCCTTAATAACACTATCCCAGTAGCTGGAAGCGTACCCCAGAATCTCTGCATCAGGACGACTGGTGCCAAGACAGTGTTCTGCAATAGCAGATTTGCACGGCTGTTCCAAGCATATGTGACGCCTACGCTTCATACACCGGTCCTCCACGGTCTCGATGATCTGATCAAATCTACGACATGTCACAACTCCAGTGGATACGGTAGAGCCGGCCGGGGCGGCCGAGGGGTTCTAGGCGCTACAGTCTGGGATCGCGCGATCGCTACGGTCGCAGGTTCGAATCCTGCCTCGGGCATGGATGTGTGTTATGTCCTTAGGTTAGTTAGGTTTAAGTAGTTCTAAGTTCTAGGGGACTCATGACCTCAGAAGTTAAGTCCCATAGTGCTCAGAGCCATTTGAACCATTTGATACGGTAGAACCGCGTTACGCGATCGAAAATCATTTTATACAGATCCTAAAAGGATCGCAATATTAGATCGTGATCGAAAAACTCACTTTACGCCGTGTTTCCGCAGAATACAATAAATATTGTCGGGAAAGGTAGCTGCCGTAGACATATATGCCATTTTGATATTTTCGGTATTCTCTCGATTCACGATTGGTCGATAGCACAACGCGCATTTGATTTGTCTTTGAATCTAACTCAGCTGCCAAATTTTCAGGGTCTGAGATGACGTGAACCCTATGAACAAAGGTACAAAGCTCCCCTTCACGATGGGTCGTATGGTGACCACGGTTACCGGCCAGAAAATACAAATCACTGCACAGCGCTCTTTCGACGTATTTGTGACTTGAAAATGACGGGATGTTCACGTGTCTAATAATCAGCGGTCGTCGATTAGGTCACACGCTCCATATCTTTAAGCTGTTTGAATATCGTGATAAATGTTCACAGTTCTCTGAATAACTAGTCCCAGGTCACGGTCCGAAAAATGCCACAAAAACATCAAAGAATCACCTGTTGCCTGACCCACGTCCTTCAAAGGCCCCATTTGGCTGTCGGTGCCGTCGGCGGCTTGCATCATTTTGCAGGAGGCAAAATCGCGACTCTTAAGACCACGTTAAACTCCTCCAGTTAGTCACTGTCCAGTTTCTGGATTATTTTGCCCGCTGAAGGAGTTCAACTCTCGCCGTTGCTGTAACAAACGGCCTTCTCGTGGTCCTGCCTCCAAACATGCATTACACGTATTTCCCTTCCTATTGTTCAACTGGAGACTGGTTGAAGTGGACCTGGATTCACTGAAAGCAGCAAATCCTGTTGGACTAGAAACCGATTGTCATTGAAAAATGCGTAACCATCGTCTCTGGTCCCCGTCGGTTAAGAAGCTACTCGACCACACTTCTTATCACGTGTTACATGGTTACGAGTGGTGCACCATTCGTTGTAGACAGACTATGTAGTCCTCGTTGACACAACAACAACAGATCGGGCAACTTCATTCGTGGCGTGGTCCTGGACCCATCCTCATGCGCTTACACGTCGACCTGTTTTACTGTGCTGATTCTGTACAACCGACTCTCTCTCACACACACAAACACACCACTGCACTACCATGACATATGTCAGGGGTGTAGGGTCACGTCAACTCCTACGACCAACGCCAACAGCGCTTCAAAGAAACCAGTGTGCTCTTGCAAGGGACTGACTAATCTATATTCTAAACTGCTATATAAAGACAAGTAGTTGTTTAACGATGTTACAAAAACTCTCGAAAAGTTTTTGACCGTTTTACTTGACATTTTTACACGGTACTGACATATAGATTTGCACCGACACAGGCTACATATTTCTTAACATATACTGTGCGTAACGGGTTTAAGCGCAGGTGTTTCTATTGGTGGCTGAGGACGGTGCACTGAACAACACTACGTCAGAATTTACGCCATCTGCAGACTAGTAATTATAGCTGTCACAAGTCGTATGTTTTTAGGTTGGTTAGTACCTCCAAGTACATGTGGCAAGAGCATGCCATTAATGCTTATTTTCCTCTGAAAAAGGACATACCGTTCTATGCCGTCCCGTGAAATGTGCGGTTTCGTTTTCTTCCTCACAGTCAGTTTTAACTACATTGGACCAGTTGTATCCTCCATGTGTATTCTTTCTTCTTACATATAATTTTAAACCTAAATTGTATACACGACTATGTGTTGCTTTGTTTTCTTGATCGTAATCGATTTTATCGGAAAACATGAAAATTGTATTTTTGGCTCATCAGCTGATGGTTGGAATACTGCTAGGGAATCTCAATCGTCCGAAACTTTGTAATCCTACCCGTAACACTGTCATTGGACGTACTATCCTCACAGATCCAGCAGCTGAAAAGGTTCTCGTACCTCCTGTGCCAGTGGTCCCAACCGATTTAGTCGTTCATTTTAAGAGATTTCAGTTCCTAATCAAGGTTTGGTCCTCGATAACAATAAACAATAATAAGGGTCAGAGAGAGGGGGAGAGAGGAGCTAGATAGAGGGGAGGGGGAAGGGAATGGACATAGGAGGAGATAGACAGAGTGAGTGGGGAGGAGGAAGTGGTGAAAGATACGTGGGAGAGATGAGGAACGAGGACGAGATGAACAAAGAGAGAGGAAAGGAGGAGATGGACAAAGAGATGGGGTAGCTAGAGATGGACAGAGAGAGGTTGAAGGGGATTAGGTAGTATATTCAGTTCCCTTGCCTATTTAGCTACTGCTAAGCATTGCCGGGTTCGCTAGTATCTTTTAAAGGACAGTATCATGGTTCCAGCTCAGCTGTTGCTTAATTAATAAGAACTTATTCTGTTACATTTCGGACAGTTGGACTATTCCGGTCTTGCAGACCAATCTCGAGTGCTATAGGTGCCGACAACATATCGCAGTACGAGGGGCGTTCAATAAATAATGCAGCACATTATTTTTCTGAAAGCAGGTTGGTTATATGAATGATTCCAGTGCACCACATCATTCCCCACTCCTTTGGCTGCAAAACCTTATTTTCCAACACAATCTCCGTTCAGTGCGACGGTCTTACACCACTTTACTGGGAGGGCCTGTACGTCTGCATGGTACCACTCTACTGGTCGACGTCGGAGCCAACGCCTTGCAGTATCAGTAACCTCCGCATCATCTACGGACTGCTTCACGCGGAGTGCATCCTTCATTGGCCCAAATGGATGGAAGTCTGAATGTGAGAGACCCGGTGGATGAGGAAGAACAATAAAATGAAGTTTCGTTAGCTCTTCTCGGGTGAGCATAGTTATCTGGAGCCTTGCGTTGTAATGGGAAAAAAATGGTTCAAATGGCTCTGAGCACTATGGGACTCAACTGCTGAGGTCATTAGTCCCCTAGAACTTAGAACTAGTTAAACCTAACTAACCTAAGGACATCACAAACATCCATGCCCGAGGCAGGATTCGAACCTGCGACCGTAGCGGTCTTGCGGTTCCAGACTGCAGCGCCTTTAACCGCACGGCCACTTAGGCCGGCTAATGGAAAAAAAGTTCAAATGGTTCAAATGGCTCTAAGTACTATGGGACTTAGCATCTGAGGTCATCAGTCCCCTAGACTTAGAACTACTTAAACCTAACTAACCTAAGGACATCACACACACCCATGCCCGAGGCAGGATTCGAACCTGCGACAACAGCAGCAGCGTGGTTCCGGACTGAAGCGCCGAGAACCGAAGAAAAGTTCACTTGCATTTTTTCTTTTGCGACGAACACGATGAAGATTTTTGTTCAGTTTTATAAGGATAGCCCAGTACACTTCAGAGTTGATTATTGCAACATGAGGGAGGAAATAAAACACAATAACCCCTTCAGAGTTTCAGAAGACCATGACTTTACCGGCTGAGGGTGAGGTCTGAATTTTTCCTTCCGAATTTTTCCTTCCTTCGTTGCTCTTCATGGTCTTCTGGTAGACGGTAGGGAACCCAGCAGGCACACACCTTTCAGTTAGCAATACCAACAGAGATGTCCAGTTAACGTGACCGCCACAGTCACAGGTTCGAATCCTGCCTCGGGCATCGATGTGTGTGATGTCCTTAGGTTAGTTAGGTTTAAGTAGTTCTAAGTCTAGGGGACGGATGACCTCAGATGTTAAGTCCCATAGTGCTCAGAGCCATTTGAACCATTTTTTTGTCCAGTTGCGCAGCGAGATGTTTGATTTTGATCCGTCGATAACCAGGAGTGAGAGTGTCCGCACGTTTCAATATTGCAGTAGCCACACCTGTGTATGGCCGACTGGGACGCGGGAGGTCGGACAGGTCTGCGCGGCCTTGTTTCGATGAAGACAGTCGCCTTGTCCAACGACTCACCGGACTTTTGTTCGCTGGGCATTCTGCAAGCGGCTATGAATATCTGCGATGCTCTGGTTTTCCACGAAATGAAACTCAGTGGCAGTCGTCTACTTGGAACGCATCTCCGTTAGGGATGCCATTTTGTAGGCTAAATATAGCGCCTCCACCTGTCGGAGCTTCTGCGAATCTTTAGAAACTGAAGCGGGGATATTCCACGATGTCCCATAACAATTCGCATTTTTTTCAAACGAACTTGGCTGAGAAAAAAATGTGTTGCATTATTTATTAAATGCTCCTCTTACTTTTTATTAGGTTTTGCACGTTTGAACAAAATCGGCCTAGCCCGCATCTCGTGGTCGAGCGGTAGCGTTCTCGCTTCCCACGCCCGGGTTCCCGGGTTCGTTTCCCGGCGGGGTCAGGGATTTTCTCTGCCTCGTGATGGCTGGGTGTTGTGTGCTGTTCTTAAGTTAGTTAGGTTTAAGTAGTTCTAAGTTCTAGGGGACTGATGACCATAGATGTTAAGTCCCATAGTGCTCAGAGCCATTTGAACCAAAATCGGCCTTTACGGACCATTCTCACGTGTAGTACGTACATGTCGTAGTATTATACCTACAGCGCTTGAGAACGACATGATGATGATGAGTTCCCATATTCCGAAGAGCGTAGGGGACGATGCTAGGCAAGGTCCTAGCGGAGGTGGTTTGCCATTGCCTTCCTCCGACCGTGATGGGGATGAATGATGATGACGAACACGACACAACAACACCCAGTAGTCTCGAGGCAGGGAAAACCCCTGACCCCGCCGGGAATCGAACCCGGGACCCCGTGCGCGAGAAGCGAGAACGCTACCGCAAGACCACGAGCGGCGGACGAGAACGACGTACAAGACGGAAATTGGCCTACTCTGTGAAGCATAATAAAATATAAACTTATTAATTAAGTAACAACCGAGCAGGAGCCGTGGAACTGTCCTTTAACAAATTCACGGCTTCGGTAACCTTTTTTTACTTATAGTGGGACCCTCGTATATTGAGAAGAACGCTGTAGCGAACACGCCGGTGAGAATATGCAATAGCTGACGCAGATACGGATTCGGTGAGAAGCAGCATTACTCGGGTCCGTGGCGCTGTCAATCGCGCGCTGATAGAGCGCGCTGTGGCGCATGACTTTTAAGTGAGCTGGTGGCCGGGCCCGTCTTTGGCAGCCAGCAGCCAGCAGCCAGCGGGGCTAATGAAGGCCGCGCGGCCGCAGCGGGCAGCGGGCAGCGGGCGCCGCGGGTAACGTATTCCATGCATACACAACGACGCCGCCGCCGACGCCGACGCCTGTCTGTGCCCGCGACGCGACGCGACGCCCGCCGCCGCCGGGGCCGGGCCGCATTTAGCGGCCGTCACCCTTTTATCTGATTCAAAAAATACGCGTTATAAAGCCCGGATTTGTATGCATGCGAATTCCTGTACTTGGTGGCGGCGGCGCGTGGCGCTGGCTGCCCGGCCGCGCCCCGTCGCGTCGTTACCCCTGATTTATCGCCGCCCGCTGTCCTCTCCGGCCAGTCGGTCACGCGACGAGTCGCCCTCTTCCTCTCTTTTGCCGCTCCCCCGTGCGTTCCACCGTCAGCTGCTCCCAAATGACGATAAAAATGGTGCTGTCGGTCAAACTTCTGACTTCCTGCAACAGCTACTGTCCAGCCCAGTCGACGAGGACTAAATTGGCAGAGACGAGTGAGGTGAGTTGTACGGCAATAGCCCCTTCGGGCCGAAGTTCAAGCGGCCGCCGCTAGTCGGCGCTGCAGTCGCTGACTATTCCAAGATGGTGGTGGTGGTGGCGGCGGAAAATTAAGAACTCCGAGACGGCGGTGGCAGTGCAATGCCAAAATCGAAGATAGTGTTGGCAGGAATTTTTAAAAAATCAAGATGGCAGTGGCGGAAATTTTTTAAAAAATCTCCAGGATGGCGGAAGTGACCCTGTTGTACTTTGTAAACCCTATGACACTACAATTCAGTTGTCAAGTAAGTCATATGGTTCTCTAACTGTTATGCACAAGCATTTCCCTTTTTAATTTTTATACAAAATACATACTTTGACTTAATTTTTTTGCCAAATGAAGATGATGTTTTATGAAGAAATATATAGCGAAATTAGCTAGTAAAAGAAACCATTAATGGCAAAAACAACATTTGGCGATGAGGGGTGAATGAAGCCTTAAAAAAATGAAATAAAATAGAAACATGTGGATCGTTACGAAAAAATATGGTGCAGTGGTTAAACCATACAGTTTGTTTTGAAGGGAGAAGGATACAAATCTCGATTCACTGAGCCATGTTTTGGTTTTACGTCTTTCCCTAGCGGACGACACTAAACCCTAATCTTACTACAGTTTCTCAGTGTCTTAGGGGAATCATTTCTCCAATAAGAAATCGCATTCGTCTTTAAGCACTGTCAGCAACAGCACCCTTCTTTATCGATTTATTTTGTCATAAACAGTTTAGAGGCTAAAACTTTGGAAGACTTGAGATTAAGTAAGGCTGGAGGGTTAGATAACATTCCAGTGGTATTTCTAAAATGATTGGAGGAAGTAGCTACACGGCTATTCATGTTGGTATGCAGAATCTATGAGACTAGCGACATACTATTAGACTTTTAGAAAAATATCGTCAATTCAATCCCGAATCTAACGAGAACAGATAACTGTGAGGAGTATTGCGCAATCAGCTTAACAGCTTCATGTAGCCAAGTTTTTGGTAAAACTAATATATGCAAGAATGGGGAGGAAAACTAAAGACTGTTAGATGACAATCAGTTTATCTGTAGTAAAGGTAAGGGCATCAGAGGGGCTGTTCTGATGTTGTACTTGATAATGCAGCCAATACTAAAGAAAAATCAAGACACGTTCCTACAATTTCTTGATGTAGAAATGGCGTTTGCCAATGTAAAATGGTGCAAGATGTTTGCAATTCTGTAAAAATTAGGAGTAAGCTACGGGGAATGACAGGTAATATAAAGCAGAATGTATGTCTGTAGGCCTGGGATCTCTACCCAAATTCCTGGAATGATTTCAAGCAAATTTGACACAGAAAGATCAGGCTCATGTGCATCAGCACTTTAGGGTTGATAACCTCCTAGCTCCAATAGGAGTAGACGAAACATGTTTTTTTTTATTGTTTGTTTGTTTTCAGCCGATGGCTTGTAGGCTGGCCAGCACAACAGACATGGTTAGTGGAAATGGGCTGCATGTTGAGTGGGAACAGTATCGGGCTTCCAAATCAACCTGCTTTGCAGTGCAGCCTACATTCCATGGGCAATAAACGGTTTTCTGGTCCCCAGCACGTATTCTGGTGTGTTGTAGGAGTAGTCCTATTGAACTGTACTGCACGGGTTACATAGCCCACTGAGTGTGGCTGGGGACATGTTGAGATGGACATAGGAGGGGATGGACAGAGCAAAGGGAAGGAGTAAATGGACAGCAGGGTGGAGTGAGAGGTGCATGAGGCAAATGGAAGGTCTAGAGGGGTGCCAGGCAGGTGAAAAAGAAAGGGTAGCAGGGAGATGAAAAGATTTGGGGGAGGAGGATATGACAAAGGTAGGGGGAGGATGAGATGAAGTGACAAAGAGAGAGAGTGAGGAGGATGAGACAGACAGATAGAGGTTGGAGAATGAGATGAACAGACAGAGGGAGGAAGGTATCGATACAGAGAGGGGGAGGAGGAAGTGTACTCAAAATATGTGTTGAACTCATACGTGGGTGAAGCCATGGGGAAATGACTGGTATACGATGTAGGATGTTTTGCAATTGCCGTTACAAACTTCTAGGACTTGTAGAGAGGATTGAGTACACAATATTTTCGGAAACGTACCGTTTCTAGTGCAGCGGCTAGAATTCATGTTAGAGGATCTTCCTCTGTCACTAGAGGAGTCTCGTAAATTAAACCTTGCATACAACCCCACAGAAGTAGTCTGTAGTTGTTAAATACGGCGGCCACGGGGATGGACCAACTCGGCCTATCCATCTTTCACCATATCGTCTGTTGAGAATTCTCCGAATCGCACAAGGGACTTGAGATGGTACACCATCATACTGAAACCACATTTCATGACGGATATTCAGTGACACAGCTTCCAAGAACAGGTCCAATACCTTTTGTAGCAAGATGAAATATACAGGACCAGTTAGCTCGAGTAGAAGAACGTATGGCCCAATCATATAACTGTTCACAATACCTGCCCATACTGTAATACCAAACCGGTGATGAAATTCCTGAAAATGGATGACATGAAAGTTTTCGTCTGTCCAGACATGGCTGTTTCGCGAATTCAGAACACAGTCCATAGTAAACGTATTTTCATCCTTGAACAGAACTTGACGTGGAGGGGCGTCTCGATGCAGTGGTTCAGGAACCACTTGCAGTAGGTAGGGCGCTGTGGAAAATCGGCTGCACTCATAGCTTGTACCCTTGAGACTAACACCCATTGAATCCGCAATTGTTCGAGTACTCGTTGATGGGTTCTCCTCAGCGCGATGCAGTACATATCTTCTTCAAATTCAGACGTGCGGCTTTGCCGTGAGGCATCACAGTCTTGCCTCCTCACGGTTATGGTATCTGTCTCTCGGAGCGACTGCGTAACTTCGGCAAAAAGCTCGTGCGATGGCGTGATACAGCCGGCTAGCAGTTCTTTCGTTACCTTGAGATTCGCCATACATAAGGAGCATATCTGTGTATTCCGAAAGCGTGTACAGAACCATGTTTACCGTATCGGAGACGCACAGGCATTGAACAGATCTCGCAGCAAGACAGACGTCAAGTGACATCAGGTAGCCGTCTGACGTACTGTACGTCATTCTGTCTACCCTACTGCTCACCAGGGCAAGGGAATCTGAGACTTCTCTCTTTCGCACAGCGGAAGAGGACGAGTTACACATCTGAATTAAAACCGTAGTAGAATGGAAACGGTATGTTTCCGGACATGAGTTCCTGATCAAAATATTATGTACTCACTCACTTCTACAAGTCCTAGAAGTTCACAACGGGCATTCCAAAACACCCCGCAGGTACAAGAACCAAGATGGTACAATAAGATCAAATTGACTGCTGAGGTCTGGTGCGGAGTGGGCATTCTAGTTAATCGCAGAGGTCGTAATCGCTGGCAGTAGAAACCGTAAATAAACTTTCAATAAATGATGTTCACAGCCAACAGGTTGCATAAAGTTTATTATAATAAGCATTGCCACGTTTCAATACCACTGGGCGAATCTTCTTCAGGAGGAATAATGTCACATTACGTTAGAACTGTAAGCATACATTATGAGCTAAAACAACC
This sequence comes from Schistocerca serialis cubense, assembly GCF_023864345.2. NCBI lineage: Eukaryota > Metazoa > Arthropoda > Insecta > Orthoptera > Acrididae > Schistocerca > Schistocerca serialis. Next base: position 532,143,176 of record NC_064639.1, on the reverse strand, counting down.
AAGTCAGACAGCAGAAATTATGGATAAAGTCTTACGAGGAAAACAGGAAACATTATTACCCAAGTACATAGGGTTATAAGAGCGGACGGTACAATTAATATCTGCTCCTATAACAAATTGTTTGATGTTTACTGTTCTCCACTGAGGACTTTATCTATAATTTCTGCTGTTAGACTTGAACATTTTAGCTCTTAATGTATGACTACAATTTTAACGAGACGTGGCTTCAATCCTTGAGGAGAAGACGCCATTAGTGGTACTAATGATGTTTGGTTTGTGGAGGGCTCAACTGCGCCGTCATCGGCGCCCGTACAAAGTCCCAATTTTTACATAGTCTAATTTTTACACAGTCCAATCTAGCCACTGTCACGAATGATGATAATGATGATGATGATGAAATGATGAGGACAACACAAACACCCAGTCCCCGGGCAGTCAAAAGCCTCAACCCGGCCGGGAATCGAATCCGGGACCCCGTGATCCAGAGGCAGCAACGCCAGCCACTAGAACATGAGCTGCGGACATAGCTGGTACCGAAACCTGGCCAGGGCTTTTACGAAAAAGTTTATGCCACTGACTGGTTGTATACATCATCCCAAAGGAGTTCAATTGGCTTTAGGTCAGGACTGTGGGTAAGCCAGATCATCTCATGAAAGTTACGCGCTACACCCATTCACTTGCAGGTGTTGCTTCTTGACAGGATGCATAGTCATGCACTGTAGAAACAATTATCATTTCCGAACTGTTCCTCTACTGTAGACAGTACACACTGTTGTACGAGGGTAATCCCAAAAGTAAGGTCTCCTTTTTTTTTAATAAGTACATAGACCTGTTTATTTCTACAGTGGTTTACATCAGTTTACAGCTTGAACATTTAGCTATTTTTCGACACAATCACCATTTCTGTCGATGTATTTTTGTAGACGCTGTGGCAGGTTTTGTATGCCCATGTAATACTAGCTCGCCGCCATTCTGTTCAGAAAGTTATGAACCTCTTCTTTCACCTCGTCGTCGCAGCTGAATCGCTGGGACCACAATTAACGCTGATAGGTACTGTGAGACTCTGAGAAAACTCAAACGGGCAATTCAGGAACGGAGAAGAGGAATGTTGAGCAAGGGCGTACACATTCTCCACGACAACGCTCGCCCACACATCGCTCGGCAAACCGTTGCTCTCCTGCAACAGTTTCAGTGGAACCCACGCTATAGTCCTTGGTGCCCAGTGACTATCAGATGTTCCTTAGGTTAAAAGAACACTTGGCCGGAAAGCGATTCAGCTCCAACGACGAGGTGAAAGAAAAGGTTCATAACTTTCTCAACAGAATTGCGGCGAGCTGGTATGACATGGGCATACAAAACCTGCCACAACGTCTACAAAAATGCATCGACAGAAATGGTGACTGTGTCGAAAAATAGCTAAATGTTCAATCTGTAATCTGATGTAAACCATTGTAGAAATAAACAGGTCTATGTACTTATAAAAAAAAATAGGAGACCTTACTTCTGGGATTACCCTCGTAAAATTTGCTCATATCCTTCCGTATTTAGCGTTTTCAGAAGAAAAAGAAAGAAACTATACCATAACGACGAAAAACACCCTCATAAAACAATACCACCTCCTTCGCACTTCATTACTAGCAGTACACATGACAGCATTCGCGAAACCCAAACCGTTCCATAGGATTGCCACAGGTAACACTGGCGTTGAGCTCCTCATATCAATCGTTTCCAGTGGCGTCACATAGCACTGACTACAGAAATCTGTAGTTTACGAGACGGTTCTCTACCATTCTAGATAATTCTTGTAACTCTCTGCGCGCGATGACTGTGTTAGATGGACTGCTGGTAGAACTTTGGTACACAAGAATCATTCCTTCCGCTGATTTTGTGGGATTTTTTACAACAACCCCCGCCCCCTCTCCGCAATACTTCACAGTTGCTGCCCTTCAGTATTTGACATCTGCCCTGTCTTAGTTTTAGCTGTGGTTGTTTCTTCCGATTCGCACTTCACAGTCATTCACAATCACATCATCAACCGTCGACTTGGGCAGCATTAGTAGGGTTGAAATGTGGATGACGGATCGTTCCTGTGGTGGCATCCAGTAACTGATCCTCGTTCGAAGTCCCACAGCTCTCCGACCGATCAATTCTGCTCTTACTGCTTCTCTGATGACAATAGAATACTCCATGCCTTGTATACTGGTGGGTCCGCCCTTGGTGACGTGTAGTGGTCAGTTCCGCATATTATGGCAGTGTCCGGGTACTTCCGACCATATAGTGTATTTATGTGCAATATATAAACTACAAACGTTGCTTTTCACTCTTCTGAATACATTGTTGACGAAGCAGTGACGTACTATTAACCCGTCATTATCCTCTAAAAGTGCAGTTGTCCTGTTTAATGCTTATACCTTCGCGTTAATACTTCGCCGCCTGTCCCATTTATTGCAGCGTTCAGCATTTCAGAGGAGGATCAAGTGAAATGCGGCGTGCTATTTCTTTCCGCGGCCGTTAAGGAGCGCAGAGCCGCCCCACTCCCCTGGTGAAATGCTAGCCCGCGGCGCGCGGCCCTCGGCGGCTTCATATTTCTGGCGGTATCGGAGCGCCGCAGCGGTGGCGCCGGCCGCCATCAGTCACAGCGGCGCAGGGCGGAGAGAGGGCGGCGGGCAGCCCAGGGGATCAGCGCGCCGCCCGCCAGCTGGCCGACACTGCCCGTGACCGCGTATCGCCGCTTTATGCAAACGCGCCGTACTCAGGCGCCTTCCGATCAGGATTCATTAGCGGTAATTCTCCTCTAGCTGCTCTGATTCAGGCGTTACCGTGGCGCCTGCCCACCGCTTCCGTTAACAAATGGTACCAAGTGGAGGTGATATCATACCGTGTGGCCCCGAAATCTTTTGACTCGACGTTATTTGCAAGCAATCAGGCAGTCACTTCGAACACTGATTAATCGAAGCTAATCATGGGAATGTATGTGAACAGCAAGGGCAGTACCGCCATCATAACAGTGGAGAAGAGTCCAAATTCGACTCCTTAATTCCGATACACACTAAAGTGACAAAATTCATGGAATAACTTCCAATATCGTGACGGGTGTACTTTAGCCCGGCATAGTGCAGCAATTCGACGTGTTATGGACTCAACAAATCGTTGGAAGTCCCCTGCAAAAATATTGAGCAATGCAACCTCTATGTTGTTGTTGTTGTGGTCTTCAGTCCTGAGACTGGTTTGATGCAGCTCTCCATGCTACCCTATCCTGTGCAAGCTTCTTCATCTCCCAGTACTTACTGCAACCCACATCCTTCTGAATCTGCTTAGTGTATTCATCTCTTGGTCTCCCTCTACGATTTTTACCCTCCACGCTGCCCTCCAATGCTAAATTTGTGATCCCTTGGTGCCTCAGAATATGTCCTACTAATCGGTCCCTACTTTTTGTCAAGTTGTGCCACATACTCCTCTTCTCCCCAATTCTATTCAATACTTCATCATTAGTTATGTGATGTACCCATCTAATCTTCAGCATTCTTCTGTAACACCACATTTCGAAAGCGTCTATTCTCTTCTTGTCCAAACTATTTATCGACCATTTTTCACTTCCATACATGGCTACACTCCATACAAATACTTTCAGAAACGACTTCCTGACACTTAAATATATACTCGATGTTAACAAATTTCTCTTCTTCAGAAACGCTTTCCTTGCCATTGCCAGTCTACATTTTATATCTTCTCTACTTCGACCATCATCAGTTATTTTGCTCCCCAAATAGCAAAACTCCTTTACTACTTTAAGTGCCTCACTTCCTAATATAATTCCCTCAGCATCACCCGACTTAATTCGACTACATTCCATTATCCTCGTTTTGCTTTTGTTGATGTTCATCTTATATCCTCCTTTCAAGACACTGTCCATTCCATTCAACTGCTGTTCCAAGTCCTTTGCTGTCTCTGATAGAATTACAATGTCATCGGCGAACCTCAAAGTTTTTATTTCTTCTCCATAGATTTTAATACCTACTCCGAATTTCTCTTTTGTTTCCTTTACTGATTGCTCAATATACAGATTGAATAACATCGGGGAGAGGCTACAACCCTGTCTCACTCCCTTCCCAACCACTGCTTCCCTTTCATACCCCTCGACTCTTATAACTGCCATCTGGTTTCTGTACAAATTGTAAATAGCCTTTCTGTACAATTTCGCTCCCTGTATTTTACCCCCGCCACCTTTATAATTTGAAAGAGAGTATTCCTATCAACATTGTCAAAAGCTTTCTCTAAGTCTACAAATGCTAGAAACGTAGGTTTGCCTTTCCTTAATCTTTCTTCTAAAATAAGTCGTAAGATCAGTATTGCCTCACGTGTTCCAATATTTCTACGGAATCCAATCTTCCCCGAGATCGGCTTCTACTAGTTTTTCCATTCGTCTGTAAAGAATTGGCCTTAGTATTTTGCAGCTGTGACTTATTAAACTGATAGTTCGGTAATTTCCACATCTGTCAACACCTTCTTTCTCTGGGATTGGAATTATTACATTTTTCTTGAAGTCTGAGGGTATTTCGCCTGTCTCATACATCTTGCTCACCAGCGTCTATAGTCCTCCTTAATTTATTTTTATTCTTTTTTTAATTCTTTATTCAAACAATTCATACATGATCAACCCACTACCTAACTGCATTAGTGGGTCCTAAATTTACATATACATTACAATTACTGCAGCTACGCTTTTTACTACATGTTGTGTTTATATTTCTGTTACTATTCCATTATGGGCATCTCTAGGTTTTGCTACTATTTTAATTCTACATGTTGCTTGGATTTACTAAATTACCTACGAGGTTAGTTCATTCATGTCTATTTCTATTTGTATACATTGTCCAATATTTAAACTAATCTACACTACCTGCAGCGTTCCAGGTGTGCCAGCGTGATATACAAATCTACAGTATCGGCCGTGCCCACCGTATTAATCCCAGTGGGCATGCCCCTGGCACCGGGCTGGCCCAAGATGTTATATTTGCTGCTGTTTTATACTAGCAAGTTATCCTATCTTAACCTACATCTAACCTAATTCCTATTTCTACTGTCATGTTCGGTTCTTTGTCAAGATCGATGAGTTATGCACCCTCCCCTTAATCCGAAACGTGGCGCATCCCAGCCGTGAGGCGGCTGGCCAAGACCACGCCCCGGCGGAACAGGATGGGTGTCTGGAGTCTAATTTGGGTTTTATACCAGTTTTGGTTGTTCCTTTGGAATTCTCTCAGGACTTTGCTTGGGATTTCACTTTATAGTTGGTTCAAAATGTGAACTGCGTCCTGTTGCCTGAACAGATGGTGCATGTCGCGATTCGGTAGTTGTTGCCTTAGTTGTGAAGCAGCGTCATCGAAAAGGGGGCACCCGTACACCACATGGTCTGGAGTGCCCTGTATGGCGCCACAGTCACATGATGGTGTTACTCGCTTTATGTCCAGTGAGAGAGTGTAGCAGTCCTCTAGTTGGTTTAAAGTACCTGAGCTGCAGGCAGCAACTCGTGTGTTCTCCGCCGAGTTCCATCACCACCCCACTGTTCCTGCCATAATTCCTCGCCCCCTCTTTCGATTCCGGCTTTATCTCCTACGTAAACTCCCATTATTTGAACTATTTTTTGTCTTTTTCCTTTCTTTACCCAGTGCCAGGCTGCCTGCTTTCTGACCTTAATATCAAGGGGACAGAGCCCCCCTAGTACTAACAGTGCCCCCCCCCCCTCCCACGAGGAGTTGTTCTATATGCCCCTACCGAGCGCAGGAGCATATTCCCCTGCACCCTTCTCACGGCCAAGGCAGGCATGACCCTCGTGAGCCTTTGCGCCCAAACTCCTGACCCTTATCCTACGATGGAAGTTAAGATGCTGTTGTGGTTCAGCTTTATTAGGTCCGGGGGTAGGTGGAAAAGTTTGTGGCCGATTGCAGTTAAGTTGTTAAGTGATTCAAGTGACCTCTGTGTCACAGTATCAATGTTTGTCGCGTAATTCCACATTTCGTCAACAACTACATCCAAGTATCGGGCCTCGCGGCGCCGAAGAACTGGTGAACCGTCTATTCTAACTGTGGGATTTCTAATAAGTTGTTCTTTTAATAATACGTATGTTGGTTTTCCGGGTGATATTGTCATTTTCGCTCTACGGCACCATGCTGTCAAGATTGACATGGCCCTTTCCACATTTGGCTCTAGATCTTCGCGGCTGTGGCAGCCAACTAGCAGGAGGACGTCGTCTGCGTAGGCTATGACCTCTAGCACATCATCAGTACTCTTCAAGCTCTCCAGAAGAGGTTACATATTGACATCCCAAAAGAGTGGTCCCAGAACAGAGCCCTGTGGACGCATCTTCGTTATTCTTTTACTGATTTCCCCGCTATGGGACGATAGAGAGACCGTTCTTCACAATGGCACCTAAGACAGCCCTAAAGCGGCCCTGGACATATCTTCCCCCAAAAAGTTTCCTCAGTAGGTCCAGCAAGCAGATGGGCCTATACGATTTTACTTCTTTCGAGTCTTTGTCTGGACCTTTCTTGATTATCACCACATTCGCCTTTTTCCATATGGAGGGGAATTTCTTGAGCCTTGAACACTCATTATACAACTTAGTGAGAGGTGCCACCAACTGGGGGGCGAGGAATTGCACCACTTCCGCCGTGATGCCGTCTGGGTCCGGAGCTTTGCCCCTCTTTAGGATTTTAATTTGGACAGCAACTTCTACTTCGGAGAAGGGATAGACCAAGGTGTTATTCTCATATTCTTGTTGAGTCTGCATCCTAATTTGTCGTTGCTTATTAGACTCTTCTTTGCCATAAGACAACAGGACCTGGAGGAGGTCCTCGGAGGTCTCCGGCCAAGTTTCCGTCACTGGGTCCCCATCCCTAACGGTGGACAACACCATTGGCGATCTTATTTTCTCCCGTGCCAATCTGTACGGGACGCCCTATGGATCAGTAGCCAGTTGGCTTTGTACATACCTCTCCCAGCACCTTCCCCTGACTGCCCGTAGCTCCTTTTGAAACCGTTCTTTCGCTTCTCGATAAGCATGCAAACAACGTTGCTTTTCCTCCCAGACGACACTCCGCCGGTAGTACCTCCTCGTCCTCCTTACAGACTGACGCATCTGCCCTGGTTCAGCTGACCATGGTGACGGAGAAACCGCAACGGTTTTCCTTCTGGTTGGTAAGGCTGCCTTCACCGCCCTCCGCCGTAGTAATTCCTCTCACCAGTTCCTCTGCTTACTCCTCTACGTTTCCGTCACCCTCCGGCAATATCGGTATGTCGCACTTCCTCGCTAGGCTGTCCCAGTCAGTCCTGTTGTAGTTGAGTTTTATCTCCCACCCCATGTCCTAGTGGCACTCCCTATCACACAACGAAAACGTTTACTAGTGTACGCGTTTATCTCTCCTATATTTAACTTAGTGGTCATGGGAAGTATGTGTGAATATGCGATACTGGCCAATTTTTTTTCCAGTCATGTGCTATCCTTCCATTTGTTAAAACAGATGGGTTGTATAGCTCATTCGTGTCGAACTTTTCGTTTCTTCTTTCGAATACTTCCTTATCTAAGTCTCGCAGGGCACTGAGGTCAGTGGGGAGATTCATTGTCTTGAGGTGTATGCTGTCCATAGCATTCATTACCGAGTAGATGACGTCTCTGCCGTACTCGTGGCCGAGATGCACCACATGCCTCAGAGCTGTAGTGAAAACAGCCGGCTCCTGCAGGCGCGCTAGTTGCATCGCATGTTCCAGGTTTGGGTATACCCTAACAGGGTCCATTCCCAAACCTCTCTGGGAAGGTGAGGCTATTGACCCACTTGTGCCGCTCACGATATGTACCTGCACTCGCCCTCTTGAAACCATATCACTCTGCCTCATCACTCGTCGACTCACTACCACAGGATTCCCTCTTGGTCGTTCCCGATCTTCTGATGACCTCTGTCCCCGGCTTAGAGGCGAGGGAGCATTTTTCTTACCACAGCGGTCAGTTTGAATACATACGTCTTAGTCTCCACTGTCCGAGTTCGAGACTCAGTGAGCTTTTGTAAAAATTCTCTAAATCTACTGGCCCTCATTGCGTCCTTCCTCCGTTTGTTCGCGGACTGCCTCTTAGGCTTCCTGTGTTCAGGCGTAGCCTCAACCACAGTCGATTCTAGCAATAAGCCTTGTCTAACATCCTGTAGGCAGGGCAGTTCCTCCCGGTGGTGTTGCAAGTTTTCTTTCCTCTTCACGTGCAGGGGATGCACACCCCAGTTCTGCCGCAATTTTTTCTAACATGATCTTCAGCCCCACAACTGGAGTAAGCCGGCTTTCGTTCGCAATGCTTGTGTATGTGACCTAGATCGCCACAATTGTGGCATCGGGGAACTACCATATAATCTCTCACAATTATGGCGTGAAATCCCATGGAGATTTTGCCTATAGTGGTAAGTTTGCGCCATATTTTCCGAGAAATCTTGGGAACGTGATGTACAACATCTCGTTCCCGAAGCCCAATGTTGAAGCGCAGCTTGAACTCGTTTTTAAAGGTTTCTGTATTCATGTCGTCAAAATATTGTTGACACATTGTTTCGTACATTTCATTTTCTCTTAATGTAACTGGTACATCGTATAGTCTCACCGAAGGGTTCCGATTCTTAAGCGGCTCACACTTTACTGCTCTATTTAGTTTTTGATCATTTGGAATTTTATTTTTGTCTTCTTCCGTGGCGACATCTACGATGACCACGTTTTTTGTTGCATTTACTTTGTTAATTCTAATTTTGTCTTTCACAGGATTCAATGAAGTCGTGAATATCTTCTGTACCTTCTGACCGGGCAGGGGTCTCGAAAAGATCGCCATGTCCTCTCTTTGCGACACTTTCGCAATAGCTTCTTTAGTTATTTGGGACTTGGGGACTGCTTGTGCGGCCACTCCAACCCACGTTTTCACCGGTTGCTTGCGCAGCCGCTCATTTTCTTTTTCCAGTTCCCCACCAGCCCCTCGAGCTTCGCACTTGCGATAGCCGAAGCGGCGAGTTCGTTCTTAATTGCCAGGACTGCTGCTTGGGTGATCTTACCATTTTTCACGCTTGAATCGAGAATCTGGCTGATTATGGCGTGTTTCTCTAATAGAGTTTCCTCGGTCTGCGAATGTTCTTCTGATCAGTCGCGAACAACTGTAGCCAGGTGACATGGCGCATAGCCATCCATAAAAATTCCATCCTTGTTTGGGAACATGAAGTCCATGAATGGCTGAAAATGGTCTCCAAGTGGCCGAATATAACCATTTCCACTCAAAGATCGCTTTAGTCGGACCAGAAGACCCAGTCTATTCCATGTAAACACAGCCCACATCATTATGAAGCCACTACCAGCTTGCACAGTGCCTTGTTAACAACTTGGGTCTATGGCTTCGTGGGGTCTGCACCTCTCTCGAACCCTACCATCAGCTCATACGAACTGAAATCAGGTCTCATCTCTTAAGAGTCCAACCTATATGGTCATGAGCCCTGGGTGGCGGGGGCGGGGGAGGGGGGGCACTGCAGGTGATGTTGTGCTGTTAGCAAAGGCACTCGCGTCGGTCGTCTGTTGTGATAGCCCATTAACGCCATATTTCCTACAATGCCCTAACGGATACGTTCGGACCGTCGGCCACTGCGTTACCCGTGGTGGGAGGTAATGTCTGAAACCCGGTATTTTTGGCACACTCTTGACACTGTGAATCTAGGTTTACTGGATTCCCTTACGATTCCCGGAATAAAATTTCCGGTGCGTTCAGCTCCAATTACCATTTCGCGTTCCCAGAGTCAGTTAATTCCCTTCGTCGAACGCCTTTTCACATGAATCGCCTGAGTACAATTGACAGCTTTGCCAATGCATTGCTCTTTGATACGTTGCGTAGTACCACCCTCTGTATATGTGCATATCGCTATCATATGACTTTTGTCACCTCATCGTATATCCTGCTTTCAACTGTGAATGAAACATCACTTTGATCAATGATTAATCGAAGCTAATCATGGGGATGTAGACAAATAAGAAGGACAATACCACAGTCTTATCAATGACAAGAGTCCAAATTTGACACCTAAATTGCTATATATTCTGCATTCCAGATTTACAGGGGAGCAAAAAACGAATGTTAACTACTGAAGCTGGTAGGATGGACTGTGCTTGTGTTCAGAGTGAATATCATATGATATGAAGAATCACTTAAAATAAATGTTACAGATACGTAATTGATTAAGCCTCTGTAAAGTTGAGACGAGCAAGAGAGGAAAATGCCAACAATAATGTGCTTCACTGGACCATGATGACGAGTTGCCTAGCCTGCAGGACCTGGCGTCTTGTCGTGTTGTGCGACGGCAGCTGGCGGTTGTCCACAAGGTCCGCTATGACGGACACAGGCACCAAGTGTATACTGCTCCAGGGCACGGACAAAAGTGCGACTGGGTGACCCTACTGCGTTCTATTTAAAAACACACTCCCAACAAGAAAACAGCAGACTGTCAGGGTAAGCTCTGTCATCTATTGCCACCTCAAACAGCCGTCCCTACAAAAAGCAATGTCTGTCTTACCAGCTAGTTCTCAGGGAATTCTCCAGTTCTGTTAGGTCGTCATTACTTGGCTGATAGTACCTCCCAGAAATGTACCCCTACGCTCCTTGCGCTCTTCTTAAAAAGAAGCAGCTTCTCTAACGGTCGCCGCCATCTTGGTGACAGCCAATAATTATGGATTGATAGGCGTTGCCTCAAAACACAGTTGCATTTTCGGCTTTTGCTGTATCACGTGGGTGTGTTGAAAAGTAATGCCTCCGAATTAAGCTATTACATGTAATGTACATTACTTGATTGACTTTCCGCTGCAATTCTCTGCCGCTAGAGGGCTCCGAATCTTAGCGCGTAACATAGCGGTGTGTAATGTAACTATCTCGGTGCGTGAGAAACAGAGTGCAGAAAAAACGTGGCTCCAGTAGAAATCTATAGAACAATGAAATCTGTGTACGTAGATGTTTATATGGACATCAGAAATGGGCAACGGTAGGTTGTTCGTGGTCGTAATGAGGGAAACGGTGTGCTAACTTCAACAAGTGTGACAGAGCTCGTGTGGACAGCCGCGTATGGCAACCGACGAGACTCACAGGAATCTGGTTGATGAACTCACCAGGCAAAATTGTCTCATAACTCACACAAAGTTCTCAGGTAAGCGTGACATATCACGAGCGGGTGTACAAGCAATCATTGCAGAACTGCGGTACAGAAATCTATGTGTACGATGCGTGCCTCGAAGGCTCAATCCTGAAGTAAAACAGAGGAGACTGGACGTCTGTCAACAATTTCTTTTGCGTTTTGAGCGTCAGGGTGATGGGTTCTTTAACAACTTTGTGACAGGTGATGAAAGCCGGTTTCACCATTTTGACCCTGGAAAAAACAGAGCATCAGTCGTATTCTGTCACAAAGGATTACCAACGCTAAAAGACTTCAAGGCCATATCATTAGCAGGCAAAGCCATACTCAGTGTGTCCTATGATGTTCAAGGTGTGGTGTATTTGTAATTCATCCCAAAAGGCACCACCATAAACTCTGAAAGGTACTGCGACACCCTCATCAAACTGAAAGCACGAATTCTAAGAGTTGGTCCACACGTGTAGCACTTTCACCTTCAGCATGACACTGTGAGTTACACACGAGCGCTGCTAGAACTCGATGCACAGTGCCTTGTTAACAACTTGGGTCTATGGCTTCGTGGGGTCTGCACCTCTCTCGAAACCTACCATCAGCTCATACGATGCCTTGGTTTCGCCGTCATCGACCATCCTCCGTACAATTCCGACTTGGTTCCATTCTATTTTCATCGCTTTCCAGTCCTTAAAGAACACCTTCGAGGGCTTCAGTTCGATAGTGATGAAGCGGTTCAGGCACAGGTGACGTTATGGCCCCGTCAATAAAGTCAAACATTCAAAAGGGTCGGTATCACAAACTGCTCTCGTTTGGGAGAAATATCTTCGTCGCCAGGATGATTATGTTGAGAAATAAATATGTAGACACGAAGAATAAGGATTTAGAATATTAAGAGAGATTGTTTTACTTGAAAAACTTTAGGAGTTTTCACGTAAAACATTCTGAGGCATTACTTTCCAGCGCGTCTTAGTAATTTTATTTGTTCACATTTTTGTTGCAGACTTCTTTTAATAAATTCAGATGGTTCAAATGGCTCTAAGCACTATGGGACTTGACATCTGAGGTCATCAGTCCCAAGACTTAGAACTACTTAAACCTAACTAACCTAAGGACATCACACACATCCATGGCCGAGGTAGGATTCGAACCTGCGACCGTAGCAGCAGCGCGGTTCCGGACTGAAGCGTCTAGAACCGCTCGGCCACAGTGGCCGGCTCATAAATTCATTTCTGTGGTATCAGCTATAAAGAAAAAAAAATGTTACCTTAAAATTAACCTGCTGCAAAATTACATCTGCACAAAGGAAATAATGTAGCGTAATATCCTTCTCTTTTTTTTTGTTTTGTTTTAGGGCGCACAATTACAGTGGTCATTAGCGCGCAGACTAAGTTATGAATGCACTGCGAGGCACAAGGTTAAAACAGCAACTAAAAAGGACAACACTATAAAAGACACATTAACAGGCACGGGATTAAAAGAAAACAGCATAATCAAATGTCCTTAGACAGGTTTGTCAAGTGGATAAAACGAAGAACGCGAGCAGCTGCTCCTGGGTCATCCGCTGAAATGTCATCCAGAGTACATGGCAGGTCAAGATCAATGTGCAGTGTATTAAAATTCGGACAGGACGTTAAAATGTGGCGTACCGTCAGCAATTGCCGACATTGGCAGAACGGCGCCGGCGCACCCGTCAGCAGATGGCGATGGCTGAACCGGCAGTGTCCAATCCGTAACCGGGCCAAAACGACCTCCTCCCGCCAAGAAGGGCGTGAAGAGGTCGTCCAAGCCATGGGGAGAGGTTTCAAGGCCCGAAGCTTGTTTTCAGTAAGTGTAGACCAATCGGCATGCCACAGCGATAAAATGCGCTGACAAATGACCCTGCTAAAATCAGATGAAGGCACACAACAATTTCCTTTTCTCTCTCGTTCCAGGGTGATACAAAAGATCGGAAGGCAGGCTATTTCATTTTCGTTTATAACTTATTTCCCAAATAAAAGTAAATTTACTATCATGGAGTGGTGGCCTGAACTGTAGTAACGAAAATACCTACGGTTATTTCATATAGGACAATGCATAATTATCCTATCGTCAAATACACTTCGTAATATTGTCGTAGACGCACTGACGTTGTTTGTTCTTGTACTGCACTGATGATAATCTCCTAACAATGGCTTGTAGCTGAGGAAAGTTTATGACAATGACTCGTAAAGCAGCATGGGCGGGGCGCCAGGTGTGTGGCGCGATCAAAGACGGGGCGGGCAGGATGCGTTTCGGGCGAGTGCGCGGCTGGCATCCGCAGCAACGCGACACCGCCCCGCCTGCCTCGCCTCAGCTCACCTCCGGCCGGAGGACAAGAAACCGCGGAACGCGGCACGGCGTGGCGACAAAAAAGAAGGCCACGGAAAACAGAGGGGCGGGGCGGACAGAGAGTAATCCCGGCGCAGCGCGGCACGCGCGCCTCGCTCCCTGGGCTCGCATAATTTCACGTGCAATTGGAGACTCTCGCTCACTCCGGCAGCCAAGCGGCCGTCCCTCATCCAGGCATGTCGCTACAGCACGTGGTGCCGCAGCGAGAACGAGCAGGTGAGCCCACGGCGAAACGGCAGGTGGTTACGATGTGCGGCTGCTGCAGCCTGTGCAGGCAGGTCCACTTCCCGTTGCATACCGCTTATCTGTATTACTTCACGTCGGATACCAAGAACTCTGAAGAAACATGGCATCAACATCAGTTTCTAGCTAATAAATAAATTAGCGAAACACCTTTGCGAACCCCCACTGGTGCACTAGTGTGTCAGCACTACCAAAAGAGAAGTCCAGTTGAGCTGCAAAGTTTTGGATTGTAATCCATCCATCACCTCGAATGAGAGTGTCCGCATTTTCCAACATTGCTGGAGTCATAGCTGTGTGCGGCCGCCCGGCACGTGGGAAATTGTAAACGTTAACGCGTCCTTGTTGCGATGATAACAAACGCCTCGCCCAACGACTCAACGTGCTTTCGTTCACTGCCTGATATCAGCAGACATTCTGCCAGCGCCTATGAATATCTACGATGCTCTGGTTTCCGCAAAAAGAAGCTCAAAGAAGTTCAATGACAGCCCTCTGCTTGGAACGCATCTCCGTTACAGATGCCATTTTGAAGGCTACGTATAGAGCCACCACCAATCGGAACTTCACGAAACTGTAGGGGCTGAAGCGGGAATATTCCACAACGAACCGCAACCAGTTCTGCATTTTTCAACTGAAATCGGGCAAAAAAAAAAAAAAATCTGTTGCGTTACTAGAATGATATTTTCACTCTACAGCGGAGTGTGCGCTGATATGAAACTTCCTGGCAGATTAAAACTGTGTGCCCGACCGAGACTCGAACTCGGGACCTTTGCCTTTCGCGGGCAAGTGCTCTACCATCTGAGCTACCGAAGCACGACTCCCGGCCGGTACTCACAGCTTTACTTCTGCCAGTATCTCGTCTCCTACCTTCCAAACTTAACAGAAGCTCTTCTGCGAACCTTGCAGACGAGATACTGGCAGAAGTAAGGCTGTGAGTACCGGGCGTGAGTCGTGCTTCGGTAGCTCAGATGGTAGAGCACTTGCCCGCGAAAGGCAAAGGTCCCGAGTTCGAGTCTCAGTCGGGCACACAGTTTTAATCTGCCAGGAAGTTTCATATCAGCGCACACTCCGCTGCAGAGTGAAAATCTCATTCTGGAAACATCCCCCAGGCTGTGGCTAAGCCATGTCTCCGCTATATCCTTTCTTTCAGGAGTGCTAGTTCTGCAAGGTTCGCAGAAGAGCTTCTGTTAAGTTTGGAAGGTAGGAGACGAGATACTGGAAGAAGTAAAGCTGTGAGTACCGGGCGTGAGTCGTGCTTCGGTAGCTCAGATGGTGTTGCGTTACTTATTCAACGCCCCTCATACCTAGAGTTTATTTTAAACAACATCAATTCTAGCCCCTACTTTCTGCATGTATTAGGCACTAGCTGACCCGGCGAAACGGCCCCGGTGTCTGAGCGGTTCTAGGCGCTTCAGTCTGGAACCAAGTGACTGCTACGGTCGCAGGTTAGAATCCTGCCTCGGGCATGGATATGTGTGATGTCCTTAGGTTAGTTAGGTTTAAGTAGTTCTAAGTTCTAAGGGACTGATGACCTCAGAAGTTAAGTCCCATAGTGCTCAGATCCATTTGAACCATTTGAATGTCGGATTAAATCCTCGTTCTTCGATACTGTCTGCCCAAATGAGGTCATTTGGAAACAACTATTGTATTTTTGGGTGTTTGCAAGAAAATGACGTGATTCGGGTGTTTCGCCACAAAGCAATGAATGCAATGGCTCAGGTGGCGGAGTCAATAATGGCAATTTCACTTTCCCACAAAGGCAGCACAATCCGTGCGTTTCTCTGGAAAACTTCAATGCACCACAATACTCGCAACCAACGTCCATCGGCCCAATGCAAACGCAAGGATGCAAGCAGTAATCAGTGCTGCACTCGTATCTAAACGCTGCTCGATTCAAATCATCACGTGATAAATCTATTCTTGTGCGTCGAAAATTATCTACATGTTGAACTCTGTTGTTCGCTCGACGATTTCGCATTGCCAACCGAGCCGTTTCACGGGCTGCCTCACTTTGCTCTTGCGACTGAGAAGCACGAAGTCGAGCCATACTAACGCGGCGCTCTTCACGGGCAATTTGTTGTTCTTCTTCAGTCCTTTCATTCGCAATGTTTTGTATCCTTCTTGCATTACGACTTTGTCGGGAAATATTCGATCGTCTTGGTCACGGTATTGTTAATTATGATTCAAAGAAAATACATAAATGGCTCTGAGCACTATGGGACTTAACATCTGAGGTCATCAGTCCCCTAGAACTTAGAACTATTTAAACCTAACTAACCTAAGGACATCACACACATCCATGCATGAGGCAGGACTGGAACCTACGACCGTAGCGGTCGCGCGGTTCCAGGCTGAAGCGCCTAGAACCGCTCGGCCACACCGGCCGGCCAAACAAAATACAAATTATATCTTTAAATTTTTAATTTATGATATATACTGATACTTAACCATAGACGTTCAGCTGTCATTTGCGTTTTGTTATTCCATGGCAGATGCGTTTTTTTTATACCACGTTTTATAGTGACGTTTAGATGGCATTTGCGTTTTGTTATTCCATGCCAGTTGCGTTTTTGTTATACCATGTTTTATAGCGGTCGAACGGGACAAAAAGTATCCTATGTCCGTCTCCTTGTTCTAAGCTACCTCTCCACTAATTTTCAGCCAAATCGGTCCAGCGGTTCTTGAGCTATAAATAGTGTAACTAACACGACTTTCTTTTATATATATATGGATTTGCCTATCACGTCCTCTTGGTTGAAATTATTGATGCTTCCACCACTTCCGCAGTCACAAAGATCGTCTATCCATCGGGCAGTAATTCACTGTCAGTTTTGATATTCTGTCGCCTTCGATTCTTGTGACATGGTTCTTCCAGCTGTTCCTTTATTCCTTCACCCGTTCATTTAAGTTTTTCACTCCCAGTTCCTCTCTGACGTCACAACTGCTCCTGTGGTCGGACAGTGTTTACCCAGCTACTCTTCTTCGACGCTTACATTCGCTGTTCATTTCTTTTTGCTATTGTCTACGGCCCACTGCCACATGTCATCACCGGTACTGACATAATTTTGTAGAACGTAAGTACAGCTTCACTGCTGATATTTATTTTATGGGAATTACGCCGTAGTCCAATTCATAATTCTCTTCCTAACGTTTCGTCTTCCAATGCCGGAGGCACTCGTGATGTCTACAGCCTTGGGACACGAAACATTAGCCACGGAATTATAATTTCTACTTCAGCCGAATTACCATAAAACAAATATCAGCAATAACACAAATGCTCGTAGTGAAAAGCTCCGTTTATGATTAAGCACAGTTTCCTTTCTTACTTGAGTTCTGAGGTCTCATAGATTCTTCCGTTAATGTAATTCTGCTTTGTTTAGTATGTCCATTCCCGTCACGAATTAGACAGTATTTTCTAACAGGTTGAACGAGTTCTTCTTTTCTAATTTCTGATTATTTATTATCATTTTCCTAAGAACTGACTCCTGAACCCTGAAAGCCATAATTATTGTTTTCTTTAAAGAGCTGTTGTGGATAAAACCTGAGCAGCTGGTCTAAGTGTTTTCTGGCTATCACCAATCACAGTGTTATCATCAGCAAAGAGTAATGTCATAGAATAATTCCTTTCGCTAAAGGTAGTCCAGTCCACCTGTGACCAACGACAGCATGGCTGTACGATTCAGCGAGGGCTTGTGAAAACAGAAGCAAGAAAATGAAATGTATACAACAAAAAAAAAACATACGATAAGATATTGGTTTGGACCTCCTATTTCCAATAAATACATTTCGGTGACAAAAGTTACAGGATACCCTCTAACACCGTGTCGGACCTCTGTTTTACTGGCATAGTGCAGGAACTCCACGTGGCATGGACCCAACAGGTCGTTGGACGTTCCTTGCACGAATATTGAGCCTGTGGTCGTCCATAATTGTGAAGGTGTTGCCGCTTTAGGATTTTCTGCATGAACTGACCTCCCAATTATGTCCCATAGATTTTCGATGGGATTCATGACGAGAGATCTGGGTGGCCAAATCGTTAGCTCGAATCATCCAGAACGTTCTTCAAATCAGTCGCGAACAATTGTAACCAGCTGACATGTCACGTCACATTGTCATCCATAAAAATTCTATCGTTATTTTGGAACATGAAATCCATGGCTGCAAATGGTCCCCATGTAGCCGAACATAAAGATTTATGCTCAATTACCGGCTCAGTTGGACCAGAGAACGTAGTCCATTCTAGCAAACACAGCCCACACCATAATGGAGCGGTCACATGTCTTTGCTGGTTCCGCGCCTCACTCCAACCGTATCATCAGCCCTACCAGATGAAAGCGGGACTGATCTGAACAGACCGCGGGTTTCCAGTCGTCTAGAGTCCAATCGATGTGGTCACAGGCCCAGGAGAGGTGCTGCTGGCGATATTGTGCTGTTGGCAGAGACTCAGGCGTCAGTCGTGCGCTGCGTAGCCCGTTAAAGCCACATTCCGCCGCACTGTCCTTCCGGATACGCTCGTCGTAAGTCCCGCATTGATTTCTGCGGTTATTTCACGCATTTTTGCTTGTCTGTTAGTACTAACAAATACTCTACGCTAACACCGCTGCTCTCGGTCGTTAAGTGAAGGCCGTTGGCCGTTGGCCGTTGTCGGTGGCGACAGGTTAAGCCTAAAAATTGGTATTCTTGGCACAGTGTTAACATTGTGGGTCTCGGAATATTGGACTCCCTGATGATTTCCGAAATGGAATGTCCGGTGCGTGTCGCTCCAACTACCATTCCGCGTTCAAAGTCCATACTCACGTCGGAAACTTTTTCACATAACACTACTCCATGACTTTTGTCACCTCAGTGTATATCCTTTCTATATTATACAAATGTGTCAGTTTCATCTCCTACTCTAATTATCCAGAAAATGAGTTGTATTTGTGAAGAAAAAATAAATAAGAACACGAGTCGGGTTATTCTTTTTTGAACCCCTTGTAGCTTTCGGGCCGCAGTATAAAACTTCGCTTGCATCTGATGACCCCTTTCGGTCTGTGGTGATAAGGGCTCACGGAAACTACCTCAGGTGAGCTGCGATCAGCCCGGCAATTCTGTGCAGAAAGGAGCAGAAGATGGGAGGGGCTGGAGGAAGCCGCAAAGACGATGTGTAGCGGTGGTAGGAGGCAGAGGCGTTGCCGGAAGTTAGTGTCGCGGGGTTATGACGCCGTGGTCGTGGCCGGCTGATGAATCTCGCGGACGACCCGGATTATCCCCGAGGCTCGCGTAGCCTGTGGAAACTGCGGCCCGGGAAAACATAACGCCGCTCCAGGGAGCCCGGCTCTCGAAAGGAAAGCAAGGCAAAGAAAACAAAGCCGTCGCTCGTATAACAGTATAGCTTCCGCCCGCGTTGTTGTTACGAGAGCCAATAGCGTTCTCTTCTCAGGCACTCTCATCATTGCATATAACACAGTACCTACTCGAATATACTGACGGCACCGCTTTTCTTGCAGTCCCACAGTTCAAGGAAAAATCCGTCAACGCCTTCTCATCAATTTCATCTGCTCCTCTAACCACGAGTACATATCTATCGGTTTTAGAAAAACTCGGGTAATAAGTGTAGGAAAACGATTCTATCCCAGAGCTGTCAATCCGTAACCACTCATTTCACTGAACTAAACCACTGAAATATCTTTCACTAACACTTGATCAAAAACTAACCATCCAAAACGGTGCTCTCAATGCCGGAATTTAGGGATTGCATCCCGTAACCATCATTCACAGATATCAGGGATAAAAAGTTTCCGCACACCTCTACGTAATACGAAACTGACCACTAGACGTCACGAGAAGCGCCCCTGCCAGTAAAAAGGGAGGTGGCGAATACAGCGTTGTCAGCAGAGAAGAAGTAACAGCAGGTGTGCTCAGTGACTTTCAACGCGAACTAGTCATTGCATATTACCTAGTAACAAATCCATCAGGGATTGTGATTGTCACGCGGAAACGCGAAGTAACAACAACAGCTATACCAAGATCAAGTAGACCTCATATGCTGACGGACAGAGAGCTTGGAGCATTGCGTGGAGGGTGGTTGTGAAAAATCGCATGAAATCGGCGGAAGGAAAAAACTCTCGATTTCCTTAGTGCTACCAATAGCCCAGCTAACAAAATTCCTGTGCGTAGGGAGCTAAAATAAGGGTGTGCAATGATGGAGCAGTACCTCACGAGCCACGCACTTCTGTAGTCAGTGCTGAGTTACGCTTGGGGTGGTGTAAAGAGCGACGCTAGTAGACAGTGGATTGAAAACGAGCGATTTGGAGTGACTAATCATGCTATATCTTGTGCAAATCAGATTGACGTATTCGGGATTGAAATTGCCTAGGGAACGATACCTGCCATCACGTCTAATACCAATAGTGAATACAAAGGAGTTGGTGTCGCAGTACGCGAATGTTACTCGTGGTTAGGGCATGGTACCATTATTGTGCTTAAGAAAACGCAAAATGAGGAAGGATATGAACATATATTTGTGTGATGCCTACAGCAGAGACGGGTCCCGTCCTCCAAATCATCCAGCCAAACAAACTACAGTAGAGGAACCATTCGGAGACGAACATAGTTTGTGTCAGCGTGATAATGCATCAAGTCATAAAGAAGCACGTGTGAGGCAATGATTTGTGGACAATAACATTCCTGAAATGAACTGCTCTGCCCAGTCCCGAGCTCAGCCCAATGGAAGGCATTTAGTGTGAATCAGAACGACGAACTTGCTCCAAACTCCAGTGTTCAATGTGACAACTTTCTCTGGTTTTGGCTATACAACAAGAATGGGCTTTCCTTCATAGACAGTCAGACAACTCACTGTAAGTGTCCTCAGAAGAGTTAAAGCCGTCCTAAAGCAGAAGGGTGGACACATCCCATATTAATGTCCACTAATATGGGTTCGGATACTTCTGATCAAATAATGTATAAAATCCTCATCTGCCTCATCCTCACGTACGCCAGTGTAACATGAACTTCTGCTATCCCAAGTTTCATCACCCCCTACTAGTCCTTGAACGACACGAACTCTGCCTCGCTTTCTGTATACGACCACCATCTCCCACTCATATCCTGTACCAGATCGTAAAGTTACCACACCTCCTCGAACGCCAGGAACACTTTCGCCTCTCCCAGAACTACCTTCCCCCTCAGACTACAAACTCATCTTCGATTTCTGCATTTCATTTCAACCAGAAACTAACCTACCCGTCCAACTCATCCCAAACGGAGGCTCCAATCCGTCCTTTCCATGTCCAAATTCTCCCCCAACACCCACATTCCATTTACCTGTTGCTTTCCACATAGTCACTCCCATCCTTTTCCATGTAATATCGTTCCCAATACTCGTTATATCCCTACCGCCAGTTAACAGGAGCACGCACTACATCATGCATGTAATAAAGAGAGCGTACATCTTGTACTCATCATTTGATCCTAAACATCACCTATTTTACCTTCTAATTTCGTAATATTGTAATAGCTGAAGAGCGAAAACTTAAATAAAAGTTGTAATGGCCTGACATTGACAGAAAGAGAACGATCTCTACATCAGTGTAAGAAAGATTTCAAAATAGAAGGTCTGTCGTCCAGATCGCAGCTGATACATATCCTGTATTGTGAATCCATAGTGGGCTCTTCCTTTACTCCATTTCACCATTCGTCCCTAAACTGCAACAAAGTGTCTGAAAACACCATTAGCCGGTACTCTTGACGCACAGACGTCCCCTTCCTGTGAGGTGAAGTGAGTTTCAGGTGACTTAGCACTTTATAAAATGGGTGTGCGGGTTGTTTTGCCCTACCCGTGCACCCCGAGAGCGAGCTATAAACACGATGACACATACTCGTAGGTGTCGCAGAGCAGACGCGGCGGTTGCGCAACGGCGCTGGTGGTGGGCGTCCCGCTGCCCGCCTACTCTCATCTACTGTCCTCTGCCACTCTGGCCGCCAGCGGCCGGCCACCGCCAGTTGCGCGCTCTCTCCTGCTGCAGCGCCCGGCGCCTTCAGTGCAACTGCGCTCTCGCGTAACAGGTGGTGCGAACTACACCGAAACACGCCACGGCACCCTAGTAACTGGAGAACGCTTTGTCGCCTGCACGTAGTCGTACTTCTGAGGTCGGTTCCATTTCTGTAAGTACTGCCTGCCTTATCGTCACCACAGAATCTCGCAGCGCAGAGCTCACCCTACAGTGTTTACAGTACAAATGGCGGCGGAAGTATTGAAAACGCCTGAAGAAACTACAGTCCGCAGCTCGTGGTCGTGCGGTAGCGTTCTCGCTTCCCGCGCCCGGGTTCCCGGGTTCGATTCCCGGCGGGGTCAGGGATTTTCTCTGCCTCATGATGACTGGGTGTTGTGTGATGTCCTTAGGTTAGTTAGGTTTAAGTAGTTCTCAGTTCTAGGGGACTGATGACCATAGATGTTAAGTCCCATAGTGCTCAGAGCCATTTGAACCATCTGAACCAAGAAACTACATTTCTACGGAGGCGGTGCAACTGCTGAACGACTTGCTTCCGTGGTAAACTACGCCGCTGGCCGTTACAACTGCTACACTGTGAGGATGAAATGCAAAAACCTGAAATTGGCATGTAGTGTAGTGCATACCTGGATATGCTGCAAATGATTGGCATTTCAGCGGAAACTAAACGATGAAGGTAGGAGTACCTCCACCGACGTTCTGTATAGAGAAAGATTTCGCACTGGGTTTTTCATACAGAAATTGAATTTGTATGTTGCCTGTTTGTGGAAAGAAAGTCCTGAGGCTCGCAATCCGACAGAGGCAGGGTCGTGGTCCGCAGCTCGTGGTCGTGCGGTAGAGTTCTCGCTTCCCACGCCCGGGTTCCCGGGTTCGATTCCCGGCGGGGTCGGGGATTTTCTCTGCCTCGTGATGACTGGGTGTTGTGTGATGTCCTTAGGTTAGTTAGGTTTAAGTAGTTCTCAGTTCTAGGGGACTGATGACCATAGTTGTTAAGTCCCATAGTGCTCAGAGCCATTTGAACCATTTGAGCAGGGTCGTGACCTGTCAATACTGTAGTTTATCGCTCCACGATATTTCTGCTCGCGTTGTCCTCATTCCTACGACTGTCGTGATGCGAATATGGAATCGTTGGATTAAGTGGGACGGCACTCAATGCCATGCAGACCCTCGCTGATCCCATGCGAGTAGCGCACGAGAGGAGAGACGTACTGTTCTTTCGGCCGTGCAGGTTCGTACAGCCACGTCAAGTATCTTGTCTCCAGTAATAGTGTAGACGTCTGGAGCACTAGGCTCTGTGAGCGGAAGAGAATCGACAACTGTGAACGCTAGACTGGCAATACGTTGTCTTCCGTCTCAGTTCTGAGAACGGCATTACGATAGGCGTATCGGTATGTGGAATGTGGTGTACTTGGAGGCTCCGAGGACAACTAAGGTTGGCAGACTGCATTCCTCGTCGGCATACGATCCCAGCACCTGTCATAGGTGTACAGCACGATCGCCTCTGGATCCGTAGCCGGTAATTTGAGCAACGGCCGTTACATTCATAACGCGCTAAGCCCGGTAATTGTGCCATATCTTCGAGGTCTCCGTGACGATATCTTCCAAAAAGACGGCATGCTGCCCACACCTTCCGCGATACATAGGATGTCCGACTGTTGCCCTGGACAACACGTTCTCCAGGTCTCTCAGCCACCGGGAATATGTGACTGTGGATTGCCGAGGGACTACCATATCACTCGCCAGCAAGAACGACTGATACCCTCTAGCATTTAGCTGAAGCAGCACTGATGTACATATTTGTATCTCTCATTCACGACCTTTTAAGCCTCATGCCCTCATACACGGTCAGCTTACAGCCGTTGTTGCCTTCAAACGTGGAATTTCTTTTTAGTTGTTTTCGCAGCTTGTATTCCTCCAAATCACCTATAAATTAAATCATCAGTTCTTCCTCTTATGATTGATGTATATGCATAAAAACTTGAATTTACTAATTTGTTATCTCTCCTGGTGTTGCGTTTTTAATGGCCAGCTATGTAGTCACGTACAACTCTTGAGTTCCTTCCAAAAGAATTTTATAATCTTCATTGAGCAGTAGAACACTTGTACAGTTCTGTCAGCGATGTTATGAGCAGGAGATATATCGCGGATCTTTGCTGTAAAACCGACAGTGACTAACGTCGCGCCTATTAAGACACTGAGGTAGCATCTCGATGATGCTGGATTCATATCCCCCCCCCCCCCCCCCCCCACTCTGACCTTCCAAAATTCCTGATTTCACAAAATTACACGAGTCGAATGCCGAAAGGAAGCGTAACACATTCACTAATGTTCTGAAGATAGAAACATACCTTTTTGTTCTGCCTTACAGCAGGTCTTGTCATGAGTGAAGCCTCGTCAAAGAGGTCCACCGTATGAGCGTCTACGGAAGTGATTCCAGTGGCGGTTTCCCGTTGCCTTCCACTGATGATGATATGATAATGAGGACAACACAACACCGAGTCCCTGAGCGGAGAAAATCTCCGACCCAGCCAAGAATCGAACCCTGACCCCTTGGCGTGACAGACCAGTGCGCTGACAACTCGGCTATCGTGGCGGACTCTGAAGATACAAGGTGGTTATAATTAACATGAAAAATGAGTGATCGTATGGCCATGAAACTCTCAGAAACATTTGTAAGAACGTAGGAAGAGAAGTAACCTATAAATAACTGAAGGATCAAATGGTTCAAATGGCTCTGAGCATTATGGGACTTAACTGCTGTGGTCATCAGTCCGCTAGAACTTAGAACTACTTAAACCTAACTAACCAAAGGCCATCACACACATCCATGCCCGAGGGAGGATTCGAACCTGCGTCAATAGCGGTCGCGCGGTTCCGGACAGTAGCGCCTAGAACCGCTCGGCCACTCCGGCCGGCAAAACAACTGAAGGAAACGCATTTTAATTCACACGTGAGAGGGTAACATTTTTTAACCATCTTTACGTTCCAGATTACAAAAGTTAGTCAATATGGTGATCATCTGCATCCGCGACAGTATGGAAGTTTGTACGGATACCATTTCCCAATTTTCGCATCATTTTTCGAACGGTCGACCACGGAATGTACAGCTGTCACGACACAACTAGTGCACCGCTTAAAGATCGCACGTTGCGTGCAGCACCCTCAGCGATGGCAACAGCAATATTTTCAACAATTTGTAGCACAATTGGCCGTCGGGATCTCCCAGGAACAATTTCCAAAACACCAGTTAATTCGAAATTCCGAATCATGTTCTTCAATCCCGGAGCGAAAAGAGAACTCTCCGTTTTTTTTTAATGGGTCGATACTCGCGAAGAGCAGCAGCACTATTGCCGTTGTTTTGATAAAACAGCTTTGCGAGTAAAACCCTGCGCACCTTGTCCAGACTCATGCTGACTGTCTGCAAATGCGTTTCAAACGCACGAGTACCGGCGCCTAACGGCAATTCATGATATTAACACTACTAACAACGTATATCCAGCATCGCGCCGTTTGAATATCGTTCCAAATAAAGTTGTGTACCCAAGCGTGTACACTGGCTCAAGTAGCGGAAGTTTAGTTATAACCACCCCGTGTGTAAACAGTTTATGAGATGGATTCATCAGTACTACAGGATTGGTCGCTGACGATAATATTGTATCTATATCTACATCCATACTCCGCAAGCCAGCTGACGGTGTGTGGCGGAGGGTACTTTGAGTACCTCTATAGGTTCTCCCTTCTATTCCAGTCTCGTATTGTTCGTGGAAAGAAAGATTGTCGGTATGCCTCTGTGTGGGCTCTAATCTCTCTGATTTTATCCTCATAGTCTCTTCGCGAGATATACGTAGGAAGGAGCAATATACTGCTTGACTCCTCCGTGAAGGTATGTTCTCGAAACTTCAACAAAAGCCTTTACCGAGCTACTGAAAGTCTCTCCTGCAGAGTCTTCCACTGGAGTTTATCTATCATCTCCATAACGCTTTCGCGATTACTAAATGATCCCGTAACGAAGCGCGCTGCTCTCCGTTGGATCTTCTCTATCTCTTCTATCAACGTTATCTGGTACGGATCCCACACTGATGAGCAATATTCAAGCAGTGGGCGAACAAGTGTACTGTAACCTACTTCCTTTGTTTTCGGATTGCATTTCCTTAGGGTCTTCCAATGAATCTCAGTCTGGCATCCGCTTTACCGATGAACAACTTTATATGATCATTCCATTTTAAATCACTCCTAATGCCTACTCCCAGGTAATTCACGGAATTAACTGCTTCCAGTTGCTGACCTGCTATATTGTAGCTAAATGAGAAAGGATCTTTCATTTTATGTATTCGCAGCACATTACGCTTGTCTACTTTGAGATTCAGTTGCCATTCCCTGCACCATGCGTTAATTCGTAGCAGATCCTCCTGCATTTCAGTACAATTTTCCAACCTCTCGATATACCGCAGCATCATCCGCAAAAAGCCTCAGTAAACTTCCGATGTTATCCACAAGGTCATTTATGTAAACTACTGGCCATTAAAATTGCTACACCAAGAAGAAATGCAGATGATATACGGGTATTCATTGGACAGATATATTATACTAGAACTGACATGTGATTACATTTTCATGCAATTTGGGTGCATAGATCCTGAGAAATCAGTACCCAGAACAACCACCTCTGGCCGTAATAACGGCTTTCATACACCTGGGCATTGAGTCAAACACAGCTTGGATGGCGTGTACTGGTACAGCTGCCCTTGCAGCTTCAGCACGAGACCACAGTTCATCAAGAGTAGTGACTGGCGCATTGTGACGAGCCAGTTGCTCGACCACCATTGACCAGCCGTTTTCAATTGGTGAGAGATTTGGAGAATGTGCTGGTCAGGGCAGCAGTCGAACATTTTCTGTATCCAGAAAGGCCCGTACAAGACCTGCAACATGCGTTCGTGCATTATCCTGATGAAATGTAGGGTTTCGCAGGGATGGAATGAAGGGTAGAGCCACGGGTCGTAACACATCTGAAACGGATCGTCCAGAATTCAAAGTGCCGTCAATGCGAACAAGAGGTGACCGAGACGTGTAACCAATGGCACCCCATACCATCGCGCCGTGTGATGCGCCAGTATGGCGATGACGAATACACGCGTCCAATGTGCGTTCACCGCGATGTCGCCAGACACAGATGCGACCATCATGATGCTGTAAACAGAACCTGGATTCATCCGAAAAAATGACGTTTTGCCATTCGTGCACCCGGATTCGTCGTTGGGAACACCGTCGCAGGAGCTCCTGTCTGTGATGCAGCATCAAGGGTAACCGCAGCCATGGTGTCCGAGCTGATAGTCCATGCTGCTGCAAACGTCGTTGAACTGTTCGTGCAGATGGTTGTTATCTTGCAAACGTCCCCATCTGTTGACTTAGGGATCGAGACGTGGCTGCACGATCCGTTGAAGCCATGTGGATAAGATACCTGTCATCTCTACTGTTAGTGATATGAAGCCATTGGGATCCAGCACGGCGTTCCGTGTTACCCTCTTGAACCCACCGATTCCGTATTCTGCTAACAGTCATTGGATCTCGACCAACGCGAGCAGCAGTGTCGCGATACGATAAACCGCAATCGCGATAGGCTACAATCCGACCTTTATCAAAGTCGGAAACGTGATGGAACATATTTCTCCTCCTTACACGAGGCATCGCAATAATATTTCACCAGGCAGCGTTGGTCAACTGCTGTTTGTGTATGAGAAATCGGTTGGAAACTTTCCTCATGTCAGCACGTTGTAGGTGTCGCCACCGGCGCCAACCTTGTGTGAATGCTCTGAAAAGCTAATCATTTACATATCACAGCATCTTCCTCCTGTCGGTTAAATTTCGCGTCTGTAGCACGTCATCTTCGTGGTGTAGCAATTTTAAATGCCAGTAGTGTATATTGTGAATAGCAACGATCCTACGACACTCCCCTGCGGCACTCCTGAAATCACTCTTATTTCGGAAGACTTCTCTCCAGTGAGAATGACATGCTGCGTTCTGTTATCTAGGAACTCTTCAATCCAATCACACAATTGGTCTGACAGTCCATATGCTCTTACTTTGTTCATCAAACGACTGTGGGGAACTGTATCGAACGTCTTGAAACACGGCATCTACCTGGGAACCCGTGTCTATCGCCTTCTGAGTCTCGTGGAAGAATAGCGCGAGCTGGGTTTCACACGATCGTCTTTTTCAAAACCCATGCTGATTCCTACAATGTAGATTTCTAGTCTCCAGAAAAATCAGTACACTCGAACATAATACCTGTTCCGTCGGTAGACTATCCTAAGGTATTGCAGAAAAGGAGGGACACAGTGTCCACGTAGCCTAATGAATGGCATTTGTGTTTAAGTTGGCAAAATGTACGGTAAACTACACAAGTAGAAAGCACACTATAGTGTCTGTCAATCCTTCAAGCGTTTAGCAGTAACACGAAGAAGTAACTTGAAATGAGATGGACTTTTTAAATCAATAGTGCAGTAGCAAAAAAATGGTTCAAATGGCTCTGAGCTCTATGGGGCTTAACATCTGTGGTCATCAGTCCCCTAGAACTTAG
This sequence comes from Schistocerca serialis cubense, assembly GCF_023864345.2. Taxonomy (NCBI): domain Eukaryota; kingdom Metazoa; phylum Arthropoda; class Insecta; order Orthoptera; family Acrididae; genus Schistocerca; species Schistocerca serialis. Next base: position 532,114,827 of record NC_064639.1, on the reverse strand, counting down.
AACTACTTAAAGCTAACTAACTTAATGACATCGCACACATCCATGCCCGAGGCAGGATTCGAACCTGCGCCCGCAGCGGTCACGTGGTTCCAGACTGAAGCGCCTAGAACCGCACGACCACACCGGCCGGCAGTGCAGTAGCAGGTGATACTAAATAAATGCTTAAATTTTCTGTGGCCATTCTGGGAAAGTTCCGTGCATCTTTAAAGTAAACCATAAACAATTCTAGCGTACTGATCCAGCGTCCATTGCAAGCTCAAAAATCCAATAAAATAGGATGGAGAACCGCTAATATTGCTACGAAATACCCCCTGCTATGACTTGCGGAACAGATTCAGATGCAGAATACCGAGAAAGGTCCTTCAGTAACGCCACAGTCGATTTCATTCATCATACTTGTCCAGCCGACAACCCTTTCCACATTTAAACTCTTCCATTCTTTCCTTCTAAAATCGATCACGCCAAAGGAGTTGTCACAGAGTTTAAGGACGTGGGCTTGCGTTGGGAAGGAGCGTGGCTTACATCTCCGTACGGCAACACAGATTTTTCGTTTCCTATGGTTACCCTAGTTCGGTTATGGAAAATTCCAGAATGAAACAGAGACGCCCAATATCCTTTATCAACAGCCGCCATTGTGTTTCCGCCCATATTATGCGCATCTAATGACCCCGTTGTCTACGGGGTGTTAAACACTAACCTTCCTTCCCTCAAAATCGATCGCAAGTCGCATGCCTGGGAAAGTTGTGGAAGCTGGATAGAGAGAAGACGGTGGAGGCGGCTTGAAGGGTACCGTGACTCAAGCACTGTTACCCCGGTTGGATATTTCCACAAGGTTCAAGAGAAAATGTTCCCTGTCATACTATGTAAACATAAACTCTGCTATGGTACGATTGTATTCTACAGCAGAGTAAACTCCATGGATGTTGTGGCGTGTAGGACACCACCCCACCGACCGATTGCCGGTGCCTCCTCCAGCTAGCCTATACTCTTACCACAGTACTGGAGTGCAATGTGCTCAGAACACTACTCTGTCTACCGATGATGGAAGCATTAAAGCTTACAGCTTAACGTGTCATCGATGTCGAGTTTATTGGGGACGTAGCTCAAGCTCATAGTGAACTAGACTGGAGAAGGTCTTTTTTATTGAAAACAACGTAAAATCAAAATTGGAAATGCTGAACGAGAAATGGTCCTGCTTTTCTTGAATAAGTCTAGTGTTTAGGTAATTATCATAAAAAGTTAGGTAACAAAATTAGCAAAACGCCTTTTACAGTAGACGAGCTATTACTAGCCACTTGATTTTTAGGCTTTACAATAATTCTATTCTTTTCACATATATTCAATAAAGGGACCATAAGACGAACGAAAGAGAGGTTAGCATTCTCAAAAAGGCATTAAATCACTTTATGTGTGGTAACGAGTACAAACGCTACGATATACCCTTGCCCGTTCCGCTGTTTGACGTTAATGTAGTGAGAATTACAAAATTTGAAAACTATAATAAAAGAAGATTGGAAGCGGACACCAATACTTAGATCCTCAGACAACTTTACCTTTTCAGATATAAGTTTGGTGTACAAGAACCTTAAAACGAGCTCCACAGGCTTCATAGCATAGATGTTTGGTTGAGGATAAACAGAGGAGTTAACGCATAATGAAGAGTGGCAAAAACGAAAAGATATATTTGATTAACTTCATTACCGGGAAAGGTACAAAAGAGAAAGTAAAATAATTCGGATAGTATATAAATTAGGTCGCACATGAAATCAGGAATAAGTAACGAAAGTGGAGCATACTGACACAGGCATGGTAAGTCTTCTTCTAAAAAAAGAAATCCACTGAAGCAGAACATAAGTTTCTACCTTGGGAAACAATTTCTAAAGCAATACGTTTCGAGCGTGGCACTGCACTCTAAGTGAAACGGTGTCGGCAAGCAACTCGCTAAAGCAAAAACTGCAAGTATTCATGCTATAGAAGAATGTTATGAAATGAGGGCACAGATAAAATGCGAAATGAGAGCTGGTAGAGAGAAATAACGACAGCTTTGTGTCGCGGTAGTTAAAGAAAAGAGTATTCACTCACGCAGACGGCGATATTCGAATATGTTCACCGTGGCCTTCTGTAAGTAACCAGTCCGTAATTCACTTTGTTTGCTATGTTTTTTTCTGTCAGTTATCTAGTTGTAAGGACAGACAAAAAGATGCACATGAACTGACATTAATGTAGCATATAGTATTTTAACATAATTTGAAACGTATTAGCATATGTATAGTTACGTTGTTTAAGTGGGAGGAGGAGGAATTCTACATAAGAAAGGTCATAATTATTTTTAAAAATCGCTTCCAGTGATGTAGGGATATCACGAAAAAACAAAATTAGGAGTAGAATGAGCAGATGGGGATTGGATCCATGACAGTTCCGAATACGATGGCAGCCATCTCCCGAGAAATACGGAATAGAACACGTGAGTAAAAAGTGTGTGAAACAATCTTTCTAGAGAAAGGAACCATATATTACGTAAACTGACGAACGTACACCATCGTGTGTATGGGAGCTATGCAGAGGTTGGGAAAGGATAGCATCAAGCAGGTCTGAAGGCTCAAAGAAAAAAATGGAGGTTGCACCCACCCCTAATAATCTCTCCATCTACATATTGTTAAATACAGAGAAAAACCTACCGTCATGAAAAGAAATACAGGCTATAAAACTTAAGTAACATTTTGAAGCTACAGAACAGGTTAAGTCCCCACTGGGAATTCACGTCTTGCTGTACGACCTGAATCCATAAATCATATTGAATCAGAAGTCTATGGATGCACTGCAGCATTGTCGAATGCTACACAGACATACTGTACTTTTACAGTAAGTGTTTTTGTTTCGATTCAGGTAGTGTACAGGCCGGATGTTCGATCGGAAGTGGCCTCTTGTTTGCTCAAGTCGCCACTTCAAAGGACTCAAAGGGTCTTGATTACTTCTTTTGGCAGCGCAATGCTTCTTTAGCGCACGAGACACCAGTGGACGACGCAGAAGCACTGGTAGTTATAATTTTAGAGCGTTTAAGATGTTTTATCATATTTATGTGTTACCCACATGCTTGCCCAAGTTTGCTTTGACGTTGCAATGCCTGCTGTGGTCACCCACGTGAAAAGGTTAGCACAGTATAGAAAGATATTGTGGGGATCGTTAAACCAGTCAAAGACAGCTCACAAAAAGAGATGGTAGACAGTACATAACAAGTAACGTACAATTTAATATCGTTTCATTGACATGTAGCCACACATTACAGTCCATATCCTACAAATGACGCTATGTGGCCTGTTGGTAGTAACATGAGAGAAACGGAATTCCTGAAGAAAGTTTGTTTTGTTCCATTTGCTATGTACGCTTCTACCGTAACCTTATAAACACGCTGTAAAGGCGGAAGCTAAGAGTACCTGAGAGGGAACAATAAACATCTAGTGGCGACAACTTTTTTGTGTAATTAGAGTGTTGTAAGATGAAAAAGTAACTTGGGAAGTACATCAGGGGAGTGTCATGCAATCGTTGCTGTCCACGATCTATAAATGATCTAGTGGACACTCGCGGATGATGCTGTAGTATACAAGAAAATCATAATGCCAGAAAACTGTAGCGAAATGCAGGATAACTACAGAGGTCTGTTGCCTGGCGCCGCTGATGGCAGTTGGCCCTCGAAGAAAATAAATGTGGCGCATTGCGCATCCGCAGGATGAAACACCCTACACTTTTGGCGATAAGGCATTGGAGACAGAAAGAACGGTATAACAGCCAGGTGAAACCGCTCAGGAGGTCGAACACACAGAATTAGTCGTTGGAGAAGCAGACACCGGGTTGGAATTTCTGAGTGAATCATAAAGAAATATAATTCATCTACGAAAGAAGTGGCTTACAAAACACTTTTCGACGGACTCTTGAAATTACTGACCAGTCCTACGCCTTTAGCAGATAGGATTAATTGGAGGAAAAGATTCAAAGAAGAACTGCACGTTTCGTCACGTTTGAGGATTTTCCGGAGACGCTCATCCGACTCGAGTTGATGACGCTAAAAGAGAGGTTTTGTATAGCACGCAGATATTTACATTTGAAATTGCGAGAGCGTACATTCCGTACATTCTCCCGCCCCTCCCCCCTCCATACGAACAAAGGACCTTGCCGTTGATTAGGAGGCTTACGTGCCTCCGCGATACAGATAGCCAGACCGTAGGTGTGGGTATCTGTCGAGAGGCCAGACAAACGTGTGGTTCCTGAAGAAGGGAAGCAGCATTTTTAGTAGCGCAGGGGCAACAGTCTGGATGATTGACTGATTTGGCCTTGTAACATTAATCAAAACGGCCTTGATCTGCTGGTACTGCGATCCGCAAAAAAGCAAGGGGAAACAACAGCCGTAATTTTTCCCAAGGACATGCAGCTTTACTGTATGGTTAAATTGTGATGGCGTCCTCTTGGGTAAAATATTCCTGAGGTAAAATAGTCCCCATTCGGATCTCCGGGCGGGGACTACTCAGGAGGACGTCGTTATCAGGAGAAACAAAAAACGTTCTACGAATCGGAGCCTGGAATGTCAGATCCCTTAATCGGGTAGATAGGTTAGAAAGTTTAATAAGGGAAATGGATAGGTTAAAGCTCGATATAGTGGGAATTAGTGAAGTTCGGTAGGAGGAGGAACAAGACTTCTGGTCAGGTGAATACAGGGCTATAAATACAAAATCAAAAAAGGATAATGCAGGAATAGGTTTAATACTGAATAAAAAAAATAGGCGTGCGGGTAAGCTACTACGAACAGCATAGTGAACGTTTTATTGTGGCCAAGATAAATACGAAGCCCACACCTACCACAGTAGTACAAGTTTATATGCCAACTAGCTCCGCAGACGACGAAGAGATTGAAGAAAATCATGATGAGATAAAAAAATCATACAGATAGTGAGGGGATACCAAAATTTAATTGTCATGGGGGACTGGAATTCGATAGTAGGAAAAGGAAGAGAAGGAAAAGTAGTAGGTGAACATGGATTGGGTATAAGGAATGAAAGAGGAAGTCGCCTGGTAGAATTTTGCGCTGAGCATAACATAATAATAGCGAACACTTGGTTTAATAATCATGAAAGAACGTTGTATACGTGGAAGAGGCCTGGAGAGACTGGAAGGTTTCAGATAGATTGTATAATGGTAAGACAGAGATTTAGGAACCAGGTTTCAACTTGTAAGACATTTCCAGGGGCAGATGTGGGCTCTGACCACAATCTATTGGTTATGAACTGTAGACTAAAACTGAATAAACTGCAAAAAGATAGGAATTTAAGGAGATGGGACCTGGACTAACTGAAAGAACCAGAGGTTGTAGAGAGTTTCAGAGAGAGCATACGGAACGATTGACAAGAACGGGGGAAATAAATACTGTAGAAGAAGAGTGGGTAGCTTTGAGAGACGAAATAGTGAAAGCAGCAGAGGATCAAGTAGGTAAAAAGATGAAGGCTAGTATAAATCCTTGGGTAACAGATGTTGAATTTAGCTGATGAAAGAAGAAAATATAAAAATTCAGTAAATCAAGCAGGCAAAAAGTAATACAAACGTCTCAAAAATGAGATCGACAGGAAGTGCAAAATGTCTAAGCAGGGATGGCTAAAGGACAAATGTAAGGATATACAGGCATATATCTCTATGGGTAAGATACTGCCTACATGAAAATTAAAGAGCCCTTTGGAGAAAAGAGAACCACTTGTATGAATATCAAGAGCTCAGATGGAAACCCAGTTCTAAGCAAAGAAGGAAAAGCAGAAATGTGGAAGGAGTACATAGAGGGTCAATACAAGGGCGATGTACTTGAGGACAATATTATGGAAATGGAAGTGGACGTAGATGAAGATGAAATGGGAGATACGATACTGTGTGAAGAGTTTGACAGAGCACTGAAAGACCTCAGTCGAAACAAGGCCCCGGGAGTGCACAACATTCCTTTAGAACTACTGACGGCCTTGGGAGATACAGCCATGACCAAACTCTACCATCTGATGAGCACGATGTATGAGATAGGTGAAATACCCTCAGACTTCAATAACAATATAATAATTCCAATCCTAAAGAAAGCAGGTGTTGACAGGTATGAAAATTACCGAACTATCAGTTTAATAAATCATGGCTGCAAAACTGACACAAATTCTTTACAGATGAATGGAAAAATTGGTAGAAGCTAACCTTGGGGAAGATCAGTTTGGATTCCGTAGAAATGTTGGAACGCGTGTGGCAATATTGACCCTACGACTTATCTTAGAGATAGATTAAGGAAAGGCAAACCTAAGTTTCTAGCATTTGTAGACTTAGAGAAAGCTTTTGACAATGTTGACTGGAATATTCTCTTTCAAATTCTGAAGGTGGCGGGTTTCAAATACAGGGAACGAAAGGTTATTTACAATTTGTACAGAAACCAGATGGCAGTTACAAGAGTCGAGGGGCATGAATGGGAAGCAGTGGGTGGGAAGGGAGTGAGGCAGGGTTGTAGCCTCTCCCCGATGTTATTCAATCTGTATATTGAGCAAGGAGTAAAGAAAACAAAAGAAAAATTTGGAATATGAATTAAAATGCTTGGAGAAGAAATTAAAAGTTTGAGGTCTGCTGATGACATTCTGTCAGCGATAGAAAACGACCTGGAAGAGCAGTTGAACGGAATGGACAGTGTCTTGAAAGAAGAATATAACATGAACATCAACATAAGCAAAACGAGGATAATGGAATGTAGTCGAATTAAATCAGGGAATTAGATTAGGACTCAAATGGCTCGGAGCACTATGGGACTCAACTGCTGTGGTCATCAGTCCCCTAGAACTTAGAACTACTTAAACCTAACTAACCTAAGGACATCACACACACCCATGCCCGAGGCAGGATTCGAACCTGCGACAGTAGCAGCAGCGCGGCTCCGGACTGGAGCGCCTAGAACCACACGGAATTAGATTAGGGAATGAGAGACTTAAAGTAGTAGATGAATTTTGCTGTTTGGGTAGCAAAATAACTGATGATGGTTGAAGTAAAGAGGATATAAAATGCAGACTGTCAATGGCAAGGAAAGTGTTTCTCTAGAAGAGAAATTTGGTAACATCGAGTAGAGATTTATGTGTCGGGAAGTCTTTTCTGAAAGCATTTCTATGGAGTGTAGCCATGTATGGAAGCGAAATATGGACGGTAAATAATTTAGACAGGAAGAGAACAGAAGCCTTCGAAATGTGGTGCTGCAGAAGAATGCTGAAGATTAGATGGGTAGATCAAGTAACTAGTGATGAGGTGCTGAATCGAATTGGGGAGAAGAGGAATTTGTGGCACAACTTGACGAGAAGAAGGCATCGGTTCGTAGGACATGTTTTGAGGTATCAAGGGATCACCAATTTAGTGCTGGAGGGCAGCATGGAGGGTAAAAATCGTAGAGGGAGACCAAGAGATGAATGCACTAAGCAGATTCTGAAGGATGTAGGTTGCAGTAGGTACTTCGAGATGAAGAAGCCAGCACAGGATAGGATAACATGGAGAACTGCATCAAACCAGTCTCTGCACTGAAGACCACAACAACAACTTTCCGAGACGTGGCGGGCTGTGTATTACTTCCTCTCCCCTACATCTCGCAAAACGACGCCGACGGGAAGATGAGAGAAATTAGTGCTCATATGGAGACTTACAGTCAATTGCTTTCCCACGCACCGCCCGTGAATAGAACAGTAATGGGGTGGATTCGAGGAGGGGGAGGGTAAGGCTAGTGGTATCTGAAACGCCCTCCCCAGCTGTGGTAAATTCGCATCCGGACTGTTGATGTAGACAATATCCGGATATCAGCGTCATACATACCTCTCACTGCGGACTCACTTTTCTTTCTACCGCAGCCGGTACTTTTGCAATCATCAGCAGCTGCACTTTTACGTTTATAATTCCGCGCAGTGGTCTAAAACGTCGCTGTGTGTAGGCAATTATCCCAACTTAGCGCGTTACGTTCGGGAACCAAAAATAACTGAGGAGGAAAATACATGCTGTTTCGCCAGTTTCCAGAAAAAGAGTTACTGCAGCCGCAGCCAGTCTTGCAGTAGCTGTGAAGTCCTCTCACAAAGAGTAACAGGTTGAAATGTGCTTTAACTTCCTTGCTAACACAAGTAGTGATGACGTTTGTATCTGCGTGTATGAATAGCGTGCCTAAAAGGAGTTCCTCCTTTTTTCCTTTGAAAAACTGCTAACATTAAACACTTTACGCAGATCTAGTCCGTGCGAAGAGCAGTCGATTACAGCGCGTGGGTCGTTGCCATTCATTTAGCTCTTTATTTTCTTCGTCATGTCCTCGCTGCAACTTTGTGAGTTGTTAGAACAGCATAAAAAGAAATTTATACGGAAGCATCCACTGGGAATAATGAAAGTCTCTAATAAGGCATTTCGCGCGATTCTCTTTTGCCGTCGTCATAAGTGCGACAGCCGAAAGCAATTTGCTGTAAATTTCAACCTGACTTCTGTAAAGCATTCTTTTATTTATTTTTGTTTTTTATCTGATGTGGTCTACGTTTCTAGATGTCCTTTGCAACACGCATAAGGCATCCATGTTTGGCTTAACTGATGTAACACAGTGAAATAAACGTAGTTCGCAATACGTTAGTGGGCTTTACGAGTTATCCGTAATTTCCACAAATTTAATAAAACTCATAATCCATCCACGAGAGGCCGCATCATATAGTTCACTTTCTGATGTCTTTGTGGTTTTTTTTCCCCAGCAGAATTCTTCTTGGATCTGTCTTCCATGATTGACCATTTGCATTAAGTTCCTTTTCTGAATAGTAAAACAGATTTTACTACTAGGACGAATAAACGAAGCATGGAAACTATTTTGTTTTTTTGTTCAGTGCACAGGCAACGCGAAACGAGCAGTTGTTAGTTCCAAATAAAGATGACTTATGCAAATAGCATCGTATAAATCTGTATGCTCTGTAACTGTTCATTTGCGCTTTGTTATGCGTATATGTTGTTACCTTGACACGGTTCTTATACTTTGGGAAACAGTATTTGGACTATCTGGATGGTTTGAAAATACACTCCTGGAAATTGAAATAAGAACACCGTGAATTCATTGTCCCAGGAAGGGGAAACTTTATTGACACATTCCTGGGGTCAGATACATCACATGATCACACTGACAGAACCACAGGCACATAGACACAGGCAACAGAGCATGCACAATGTCGGCACTAGTACAGTGTATATCCACCTTTCGCAGCAATGCAGGCTGCTATTCTCCCATGGAGACGATCGTAGAGATGCTGGATGTAGTCCTGTGGAACGGCTTGCCATGCCATTTCCACCTGGCGCCTCAGTTGGACCAGCGTTTGTGCTGCACGTGCAGACCGCGTGAGACGACGCTTCATCCAGTCCCAAACATGCTCAATGGGGGACAGATCCGGAGATCTTGCTGGCCAGGGTAGGTGACTTACACCTTCTAGAGCACGTTGGGTGGCACGGGATACATGCGGACGTGCATTGTCCTGTTGGAACAGCAAGTTCCCTTGCCGGTCTAGGAATGGTAGAACGATGGGTTCGATGACGGTTTGGATGTACCGTGCACTATTCAGTGTCCCCTCGACGATCACCAGTGGTGTACGGCCAGTGTAGGAGATTGCTCCCCACACCATGATGCCGGGTGTTGGCCCTGTGTGCCTCGGTCGTATGCAGTCCTGATTGTGGCACTCACCTGCACGGCCCCAAACACGCATACGACCATCATTGGCACCAAGGCAGAAGCGACTCTCATCGCTGAAGACGACACATCTCCATTCGTCCCTCCATTCACGCCTGTCGCGACACCACTGGAGGCGGGCTGCACGATGTTGGGGCGTGAGCGGAAGACGGCCTAACGGTGTGCGGGACCGTAGCCCAGCTTCATGGAGACGGTTGCGAATGGTCCTCGCCGATACCCCAGGAGCAACAGTGTCCCTAATTTGCTAGGAAGTGGCGGTGCGGTCCCCTACGGCACTGCGTAGGATCCTACGGTCTTGGCGTGCATCCGTGCGTCGCTGCGGTCCGGTCCCAGGTCGACGGGCACGTGCACCTTCCGCCGACCACTGGCGACAACATCGATGTACTGTGGAGACCTCACGCCCCACGTGTTGAGCAATTCGGCGGTACGTCCACCCGGCCTCCCGCATGCCCACTATACGCCCTCGCTCAAAGTCCGTCAACTGCACATACGGTTCACGTCCACGCTGTCGCGGCATGCTACCAGTGTTAAAGACTGCGATGGAACTCCGTATGCCACGGCAAACTGGCTGACACTGACGGCGGCGGTGCACAAATGCTGCGCAGCTAGCGCCATTCGACGGCCAACACCGCGGTTCCTGGTGTGTCCGCTGTGCCGTGCATGTGATCATTGCTTGTACAGCCCTCTCGCAGTGTCCGGAGCAAGTATGGTGGGTCTGTCACACCGGTGTCAATGTGTTCTTTTTTCCATTTCCAGTAGTGTAGATCCCGACCCGAAACTAGTTGTCAAGAAAATAAATGCGAAGTATGCAACTTCGCCTGTTTTTCCGTCGTATTTCTTATAAATCAAACAAATTTGATAGTTTAGAGATTCCAAGTAGCATGTATCTCACAAATGGAATTCTCGTACGTTCTTATGAGTAATAAGGTGGATATTAAGTTTTCCTGTTGGCTTCAAAAGTGCAAATGACTTTTTATTTAAAACGGTGAATATTAGATTCACGTCGTGAAAACATGCGCCTGTAACCTCCCCCTCACTTATCGACCTTAATGAGAGTGAAAAATTAAACCGCGTGTACCTAATGGAAATTTGGGAAAAGCAATCGTCACCGAAGTTAATTTGTCGGTAAAGAGGGAGGAAAGGGTTACATCTCAATGAAAGGAAAAATGCAAATGAAACTGGTGGAAATTAATTTTGAAAAGGGGTAAAGTTAATAAAGAAAGTAAATGTGCGGCCGTTACGTTAACAATTAACTAGCGGTAATTAGATATTTGAGATTTGGGGGAAATTACGGTCGCCAGTCCTAAGGACAATTACTATAGTAACTCAAAAAGAAAGGTTATTACACATATAATTAGCACTAGAAGCGTGGCAACTGAAGGTTGACACGTGTAGTGTGAAAACTGAAAGTTTGTCAGAAGTAATAAATTTCGCTACACTCTGACTTAATTTAGCAGAAGAAATAATAAAACGGGAAAATTGAAAGTTAATGTAGTGACTGAAATTAATAGTGAGCCTTGTTTCTGAAGCACATCGAAATTCAGTAAAATACGGTTAGTCTTGGGCTACCGCAACCATCATTTCGAAAGCTACTTGAATCTACGCAATTTAGAAATAAGAGATTTAACTTTGAACTTGAATTAAATGATTCTGAACAATTAACAATAGTAAAATTTAGTACGTACCAAGCTGAGCTGCAGTCACAGGTAAGCTAAAACACGGTAACAAAACTCGCACTCTTAATTTGTGCTTGTGTAATCTCAATATTGTAGCCAGCTATGAATACCTTAACTGAAGTTTGAAATTAAAGCAGTGAAATCGAATGATGCTGGCGTTTGAATTTCAACGACACTCGGGCTCATATCGGAAAAGGAAGGGACCCTGCTTGGCAATGCAATTGGGACAATGAGCTACAAAGGTTCATGCTAAGTTGCTGTAATTTTGTGATACAACAATTTTAAAAGTTTGAAAAGCTGAGGTCTGCCATACAGTTCTAAAACTTTACGTGCTTCCAGTCTTCCTTGTTGGCTGATTGGAGGTTTGAAGCCGTCGATCGAGGAGGTGGCGACAGTCACTCATCGTCGGCCGTCCCTGTTGCAGAAGCTGGATGTTGGCGCGCCTTCTTCTCGACACGGTCACCAGGCGAAACGGGCTCTTGATGTGCGCCAGCTGACGCTTCCCGTCCGCGACACAGTGTCAGAAACTATCATAGCAAATCGAGCGCAATTACATGCTGCCCAACCCCGAAAGTGCGGCAACTCGCGGGAGCGTCACACAACACACCCGCTCCACTGCACCACCCCAGCCAGACTCTCCTCTGCCCGTCCTCCACGCGACAGAGTTAACACTACCAAAGATCCTAAACACTTTGGTTCTCCACACGACCTATCGATGTATTCGTTCGATAGCATAGTTTTCCATAGGCAAGACCCAGCGTAAAAAGTACAAATAATATTTACAAAACAACCAATTATACATCGACATAAATGCATATATATACAAATAGTAAAACAATTACAATATACAAAGACACAGAAATGTTATATCTTCAGGTAACAAAATAAGGAAAAAAATTTGCAGTGCAATAGATGGAAATAGGAGGATATGCATATCCGGCGTTACACGCTGTGTTTGTTCTATCATATTGGGGGCGTACATCTAAGATAGCAATATTTCTTCTTCCGATATTTCCGTTGATAGCAGTACAACCATTTTCAACGTGAGCCGGTGACTGAATGAGAAGCACTTCACACAATGATCCATCGACGCACCTTGAAGATAGTTTTGTGGTCAACAGCCAAAGTAACGCAAAGAAACATTGCCATCCCGGATGCACTCTCGAAAGATGATGGAATACTCTGTTCGTTGAGTGAACTTCAAGAAACCCAATGCGTTTCTTTGTGAATAAAATCGTGCATGTTGCATAATATATTTCTTTATTTATTATATTGTTTCGGTTACCGCCATCATCAGAGCTGTAATTAAGATTAAAGGGAAGCAATGAACGACAATGATTTGTTACACATTATCAAACCTACGGAAGATGAAAAATTAAAAATTATAAAAATTTTGAAAAGTACACTCAAGAAGTTCGCCCTGTTAGCCATACGATCTAACACACTGCTTTCCGGGCGAACCGCACAATAACCCTGGGTTCGGTGCAGGGCGGCGGTGGGGTGAGTGGACTGCTGTATCCTGTTGTGGGGTTGTGAACCACTGAGGGCTACGGCGGGGACGAAGCCTCCCCGTCGTTTCTCGGTCCCCGATTCCATACAATACAACAGACTCAAGAAATTTTAAAACTTGTAATCGTTATGTCAGCATCAAAATTACATATACTTAACTAGGAATTTTTGTCTTTTGTAGTTTGATAACGTACAAAAGACTTTTTTATGTTCCTTCAGTCTTAATCACAGACCAGATAACGGCAGTAGCCGGAAGTAGAGAAACATATTAAGCTATTTAGACGGCTTTATTCACAAAATGTCACTACGATCGCGGACTCGAACAAGAAATTTGTTTTCTTTATTAATAACAATGCGCAGTTTTTAACTGTAATTGTAGGATTCTGTTGACTTTTTAATATAATTCTTCATAATTCTGTACACTTTAGAAAATCGTATCGTTTTGAAATTACTGTTGTTTGCCATTCATGGTTTCAAAATTATGGTCGATGTCGGTCAGTAGTACACTCTTTCCGCTTTTTTTCGTAGCTCAGTAACATTCTATGGTTCAGTCTCTAACACGATTTTGATGGTACAAACAGTGTAATACTTCTACGAGGGTTGGAACTTAAATAGTGGAAACTATTTATTTAGAGCTCGCACAAAATAGATACGCCTTTCAAAGTTTTACTGACCTTCAAAGTAGTCACCAGCATTGTGTATAACCCGTTGCTAGCGATGTGGAAGTCGTAGGATATTCTTAGCATTGCCAGTTGTGTTGACGGTTCGAGCGGAGCGGTCTATTGCCCGACGAATTTTTAGCAGTTCTGAAGCGAATGCCGTGAAGTGTTTCCTTCAGTTTAGAAATCGAGTTGAACTCAGGAGGGATTAAATCAGGGGAGAGCAGTAGGTGGTACAGCACTTAGCAGCCCCATCAGTCAAACAAATCAGTACCAGCATGCACTGTACGTGCTTGAGCATTGTCCTGCAAAATTACGGTCAGGTCCTGCAGAAAGTGTCATCACTTCTGTCTCTAAGCTGGTCGTAGGTTGTGTTCCAAAAATGAACTGTACAGAGACAGAAGTGATCACACTTTCTGCAGGACCTGACCATCATAAAATGGTTCAAATGGCTCTGAGCACTATGGGACTTAACATCTGTGGTAATCAGTCCCCTAGAACTTAGAACTACTTAAACCTAACTAATCTAATGACATCACACACATCCATGCCCGAGGCAGGATTCGAACCTGCGACCGTAGCAGTCGCGCGGTTCCGGACTGCGCGCCTAGAACCGCTAGACCACCGCGGCCGGCCCTGACCATCATATGGCAGGACATTGCTCAAGCACGTACAGTGCAAGCTGTTACTGATTTATTTGACTGATGGGGCTGCTAAGTGCTATACCACCTACTGCACTCCCCTGACTTAAGCCCTCGTAAGTTCAACTCGATTTCTAAACTGAAGGAAACACTTCACGGCATTCGCTTCAGAACTGCTAAAAATTCGTCGGGCAATAGACCGCGCTGTTCGAACCGTCAACACAACTGGCAATGCTAAGAATATCCTGCGACTTCCACATCGATGGCAACGGGTTATACACAATGCTGGTGACTACTCTGGAGGTCAGTAAAAGTTTGAAACACGTATCTATTTTGTACGAGCTCTAAATAAATAGTTTCCACTATTAAAGTTCCAAACCTCGTATTTACATTCTGGTGTGTCCATTATCGCGCAACCAATAATAGTGGGTCGCAACGTCGCCTGTAGTTTTTGATGACTTGTTGACATCTAAAGAAAATTGGAGTTAAGCTAGCAATATGAGAATGTGTTACCTTATGTTATGATGTACTATAGGCCGGAAAATCTGACTCCGTTCCACGCTCGAATCGAATTCGGTTCTTCCGAAATATGTAGCATAACGTTTCCCTGTATTACCTCAGGTCAACATCCAGCATTGCCCTCCCCACCGGGGGACCGTCATCTCCTGCCCTGCAATAGCCTACACTCTCCTTGACGACCACTTTATCGACGGCACCAGAAATTACGACGTCTGCTTCTGCGTCCTAGAACAGTTCACACGTAGCGATATATTCAGCAGACCGCTGAAGAGGTGTTGTTAAATGGACACATAAAAAGCGCATGTTCTCAATGAAAGTAAGCAAATGAGTCTATGGTGTGTCTGCATGAGGCAAATGTTTTCATTCGTTGCAGACAGATATGTTAAAAAGAACCTCGAAGACTTGTAATTTACAAGCTGTGAAGTGGTAATGTAGTGCCGACATCTCCTCTACATATAAAAGGAAATGTTCTGACTGTCTGGCTGACTACTCATCGCCCAGCCCAACCCGCTAAGGATAGAAACTTCAAATATCGGGAGGTGTTGATTTATACTATAGGCGTTGTTTGAGAAGGGATTTTTCGAAATTCCACCCCTAAAGGAGTGAAATAGGGGATGAATTTTTTTTTCAGAAAGTCACTGTTGTGGAAAATCTGAAGCTAGAACAACGAAAATTAGTGTTTGGTTCTGCGGCCAGAAATAAAAAACATGTGTTTCAGCATATTTGAAAATTCAACCCCTAATGGGACAAACAGTTGTAAGTTCTCTTTAACAAAGCGATATTAAAGAACTACTAAAGCATTTTTGGAGCTACATTTATGAAAACTGGTATCTGACTTTTCGGTTGGAAATAAAAAAAATAGATGTTGCAGTGTTTTTGGAAAGTCAGTGTCTGGGTGGATGAAGTAGGGGATGAAAAGTTTCATTATGAAGGCAGAATCGCTTTTTGGACAGAAGTACATTCGCAAAAGACTATGCTCAAATGGCCTTCATTAGCATGAAAAGTTTACAAGGCGTTGAAATTTGTGAATTAAAACAAGTAAAGCTATTTAACGGTGAAAACGAAAAATCGGCTTTGTCAAAACTGCATAGAAAAAGAAACGCATCTTTAATACAGTAATTTTTCAGTAGGTCTAAAATATGTTTACAAAATTATTTTGTTTTTAATTACGGGACAAAATAATCATTATTCGTGACAAAGCAGATATCACGTTTAAATGCGAATCCATGTACAAGAATATTCTTTTTTGATGAGAGAATTCAGTACCGGCTGTAAGACTGACGATAATAACAGTAGAACCACTTAACCGATTTGTCTTTTCCCTTTTTTTAACTCGCTACATGAAATTACGTTAAACCTGGTGGAACACTTTACGCAAAAGCCGGCTGCCACATAAAGGGTCACTAATTATTTTCTAATGTGGCACCAACATACGTCTGTTATAATGGTAGGGCACAGGAGCCGAAACGACGTCCAGTAACCGGACTAAAGCGCGAGCAAGTCTGTATAGAAGTGCCGCGAGAGAAAATTTTACACTCACACACACAAACACACAGACTCTACTTGAAGCATAAGCAAATACGTCAAACTTTTCACCACACCACTGTAAATAAATAAATAGTCGTTTCACTTCACTCTATGTAAACTGGCGTCCGCTCATCCACGCTGAAAAATCAAATGGCTCAAATGGCTCTTAGCAATTACTTAACTTCTGTGGTCATCAGTCGCCTAGAACTTAGAACTAATGAAACCTAACTAACCTAAGGACATCACACACATCCATGCCCGAGGCAGGATTCGAACCTGCGACCGTAGCGGTCGCTCAGCTCCAGACTGTAGCGTCCAGAACTGCACGGCCACTCCGGCCGGCTGAAAAATCAAGAATAGTTCTCGCACGTACTTTTAACATTTAGATATTAAGTCAATTGGTTCTGCGTTTATAAACTGATTGACTTCTGTTTCCGGGTCTAGCGTTGCTGATGGCGCTTCCTTTTGTTACCTCTTGTAAGGATCTCTTTGCTACTTTAGTTTTCCGTCGCATCGCCGTCGGTCGCCATCTGTACGAGGTTTGCCCGTCGTTTTATAGTAGCATCGTTTTTCACGTAGTGTTGACACATACAGACCGAGAGTGTATATCTCAGGTTCGCAGGAGACTGCACACGTTTGTGGATCTCGATTGATTCTTGCGTCGTATCAAGGTGCCTGAAGATGAAAGTTATCTGGTTTCTTAACTGCTAGCGTCCAAAATCCAAAAGAAAAACATTAGTTGAAGGAAAAGCTCTGTGTCCGACCGAGGCACAAACTTAATTGCTACTAAGAAGTTAAAGAAGTTAACATCAGTCGCTACAAATATCTACGCCAAAAACATTAGGTCTTATTTAATAAAGTTGTATCTGATTGTTTTTGTCGTCGTATTGCGTTCTTCCATCTCTTCAAACTCTAGGAGAAACTTTAGAGAATAGAGAGAAGGCGACAAGAATAATTGGCGTCATAGCATCCACACAAGCAGAAAGAGAGAGAGAGAAACAAAGAGCTGAGTGCGTCCCTGATAGAGAGGTACACTATATGATCAGAAGTATCGGGACACTTATTAGTCGACATTAATATGGGTTGTGACCTCCATTCACCTTCATA
Source organism: Schistocerca serialis cubense (assembly GCF_023864345.2). Taxonomy (NCBI): domain Eukaryota; kingdom Metazoa; phylum Arthropoda; class Insecta; order Orthoptera; family Acrididae; genus Schistocerca; species Schistocerca serialis. Next base: position 532,097,456 of record NC_064639.1, on the reverse strand, counting down.
GAGGTTTGAGTTATGCAGGGGATACGTTCTGCTCAAGTGGTTCAAATGGCTCTGAGCACTATGGGACATAACATCTGAGGTCATCAGTCCCCTATAACTTAGAACTACTTAAACCTAACTAACCTAAGGACATCACACACATCCATGCCCAAGGCAGGATTCGATCCTCCGACCGTAGCGGTCGCGCGGTTCCAGACTGAAGCGCCTAGACCGCTCGGCCACACCGGCCGGCGATACGTTCTGTGACGTGCCTCGATGCATGTGGAGGCATGGGGACCATTCTTCCTCAAGAGCCAAATCCAGCGAAGATAGTGATCTTGGACTCTGTGTCTGGAGCGAAGTTTATGTTCTAGCTCATCCAACAGGTATTCTATTGCATTTAGATAGGAACTGAAAAAAAAAAATGGCTCTGAGCACTATGGGACTTAACAGCTATGGTCATCAGTCTAGATAGGAACTCTGTGGACGCCAGTACATTTCTAAAGATGGTTTATGACAGGAAGAATTCTCGTGTTGATACTATCATCGTCTTCCGACTGATCCTCTATTATACAGAGTAGACAATGCTGTAAAAATGTATTCCCCCTCCGCATTTAGCGTTTTCTTAAGAGCAAGAAGGAGACAACAGCCTGTGAGAAACACTCCAATGACGTAACACTACATCATCCGGATTTCATAGCTAGCACTATACATGATGACAGGTACAGTTCTTCAAGTATTCGCCAAACCCAAACCCTTCCACCGGTTTGCGTCAGAGGATAGTGTCATTCATCATTCCAAATCATTCGTTTTCAGTCGTCCACTTGCCACTGTCGTCGGTCTTTACACGGTCTCAAACGTCGTTTCCCACTGACTACACTTACGTGTGGCTCACGACGAGCTGCTACAGCATTGTAAACCATCGTTTTTTAACCGCTCCCTCACACTCGTTGTGCTAGTTGATTTGCTGATCGCCGGCCGCGATGGTCTAGCGGTTCTAGGCGCTCAGTCCGGAGCCGCGCGACTGCTACGGTTGCAGGTTCGAATCCTGCCTCGGGCATGGATGTGTGTGATGTCCTTAGGTTAGTTAGGTTTAAGTAGTTCTAAGTTCTAGGGGACTGATGACCATAGATGTTAAGTCCCATAGCGCTCAGACCCATTTTTTTGAATTGCTGATCGCACACCACAAGTGAATTCTGCCGATGATTTCAAGCGATTCTTGTACGACCTCCGCAATGCTCGACGGACCCTGTCTGTCGTTACATAGCGTCTGAGTTGTAGAGTCTTGTACTGCAAGGAAGCAACGGAGAGGATACTGTTATGGGTGGCCGGTATCGTCTTTCTACAACACAAGTGCACACGTAGATCAATACGGTTCTTTACTTACAAGTACATTTACTTAATTTGAATAGAGTCCGTATACCGGCCGGAGTGGCCGTGCGGTTCTAGGAGCTACAGTCTGGAGCCGAGCGACCGCTGCAGTCGCAGGTTCGAATCCTGCCTCGGGCATGGATGTGTGTGATGTCCTTAGGTTAGTTAAGTTTAGGTAGTTCTAAGTTCTAGGTGACTGATGACCTCAGAACTTAAGTCGCATAGTGCTCAGAGCCATTTGAACCATTAGAGTCCGTATGTTGTTATACAAGCTCATCAGTAATAGACCTCTTGCAGAGAGTATCGGTAAACTTGCTATTACAAACTTTAGCCTCGCCGCTGGTGAAGTACAAGTGCTGCTGAAGTCACTAATGTGATCGCTATATACTCGCACAAGGCGAGTACTTTGAAGAATATTAACGTTTTGTACAAATTGGATCAATAAATTTGTTTTTCTAGACTGAGTCTCATTACTTATCTACCACACCCTGTACTGTCGCAGCCTATGATGAATGAGTCAGTGAGATCCTCCGGTCAGCGGTGGCGGACTAAATACTTGCTGTCGAGAGAGCGTTGGCGGCGTATTGCTTGTCGGTGTGTCTCTGGTCTCTCTCGTGATAGTCGCGCTTGATCCAGCGCTTAGTATCGATCTTCGCGCTACATGTACGCCGACAGCTTACGCCAGCACATGACTGGTCTTGATTGGCTGTGGTTGCCCATACGCATTTACACTTCACAATCAGAACAGGTTAATTGGGCAGCTTGAGAACGGTTTAAATATCCCTGACGGATTTGTTATTCAGGTGATACCGAATGACTAGCGCACATTTGAAGTCACTGCGCTCGCTGACCAACACAGGCTGCAGTTACTTCATCTCTGCTGACAACACAATACTCCCCACCTCCTACTACACTTGTGGGATAGCTTCTCGTGACACATCTGGCCATTTCGGCGTTATTTAGCGGTTCTGGATACTTTTGATCTGATACTGTAGGCTGGGGGGTAATATCAATGTGTAGAAGCATTTTTCGTTTGCTTTTTTTTTCGTTGGTATCTGAGGCACTGATCGCCTCGCCTTCCCTACGCCTTTCTCCGTCGCTTCCTCCGGCCGTTCAAGGAGGAAAATCACGTACTGACGGTTTGAGAGCGTGCAGGAAAAGGCCAATAAAGCCGGGAACCACACCAGCGCCACGGTGAGGAAGCTGCAGGCAGACGAGGTGCGGGTAGCGTGGGTGATAACGAATCAGGAGAACCTCGTTAGGATGCGGCGCGCTCGTCGCCTGCGCACCGCCGGCAGTCCATTACGGCGCTGAGCCCAGAGTGCAGCCGGCGACTGAGCTGCGGCATCGGACGCGCCAGGCCGGCGAATTTACTGGCCGCCCGCCACCCCGTAACGTCGGACAGCTGGGCTCTTGTCTCCTTCGCACCTCTATGTCTGACTGCCGCCCATTACATCGCAAGGAACCAACCTCCACATTGCTTCTTCCACTGAGGCAAGTGTCGCTGCAATCGCATCGCTACCGGCGCAGTCTGAGGTACCGCACGTGTATCGTAACGAGTGTCTCACAACAGAAAATTTATGCCAGTCCGGGACAAGCACCAGGATTTCTTGCTTCTCCCTAGCTTTAAACTTTCACTACCACTCATTTTTCCACATACGATTTGCGAAAACTACTACCATAGGTTTCTCCAATGGATACTGGAAAGTAGCACCACTGAATGTGGGGGAACGGTGAAATCAGTAGGTGTTGGGGGAGGAGGAACAGATCCGGTGGAAGCCTGTGGCTTTCGCTGCCACATCTGACGTACAACAAGATGATAAAAGTCATGGGATAGTGATATGCACATATACAGATGGTGGTAGTATCGCTTACACAGGTCATAAAATGGCAGTGTATTGGCGGAGCTGTCATTTGTAATCACGTGATTGATGCGAAAAGGTTTCCTACGTCACTATGATCGAACGACGGGAATTAACTGACTTTGAATGGGGAATTGTAATTGGAGCCTGTCACATGGGATATTCCATTTGGCGGCCGCTGTGGCCAAGCTGTTCTAGGCGCTTCAGTCCAGAACCACGCTGCTGCTACGGTCGCATGTTCGAATCCTGTCTCGGGCATGGAAGTGTGTAATGTCCTTAGGTTAGTTAAGTTTAAGTATTTCTAAGTCTAGGGGACATGACCTCAGATGTTAAGTGCCATTTGAACCATTTTTGACATTCCATTTCGGAAATCGTTAGGGAATACAACATTCCGAGATCGACAGTGTCGTGAGTGTGCCGACAATACCGAATTTCAGGCATTAACTCTCAACACGGACAACGCAGTGGCCGACGCCCTTCACATAACGACCGAGAGCAGCGGCATTTGTGTAGAAGGAAGAAGGAAGAAATATTTGCTTTAACGCCACGTCAACATCGAGGTCATTAGAGACGGACCGCACGCGTGGATTGTGTAAGGGATGGGGAAGGAAATCGGCCGTTCCATTTCCAGGATCTATCCCGGCATTTTCCTGGAGAGGTTTAAGGAAATGAAGGGAAACCTAAATCTGGATGGCTAGACGTGGCTTTGAACAGCTGACCTCCCGAATGCGAGACCATTGTGCTGACGACTGTGTTGGGTTGGCAGAAGTGCCAACACCGTGTTACTAGAGGAGGCCGAAATGCACGCGTTTTAGCTCACGCAGGCTGGCGTGAGGAGGGAAGAACTATACTGACGTGAGGTCAGGAACATGACAAGGAATTAGAATTCAGAAAGCGGACGTAATTAGTTTCATACTTAACATTACTCCTTTAAAGATGAACGTCGCTCTTGACGGTACATGATTCACAATATTATCTCTTCAGGATACATAGTAACTGAATATGGCGCCTTGCTAGGTCGTAGCAAATGACGTAGCTGAAGGCTATGCTAAACTGTCATCTCTGCAAATGAGAGCGGATGCAGGCAGTGAACCATCGCTAGCAAAGTCGGCTGTACTACTGGGGAGAGTGCTAGGGAGTCTCTCTAGACTAGACCTGCCGTGTGGCGGCGCTCGGTCTGCAATCACTGATAGTGGCGACACGCGGGTCCGACGTATACCAACGGACCGCGGCCGATTTAAAGGCTACCACCTAGCAAGTGTGGTGTCTGGCGGTGACACCACAGACTGCACCACCTCCCTCGGTGCGTTTGCGTAGAGTTGTTACAGCGAACAGATAATCAACAATGCGTGAAGTGCAAACAGACGACCGACGCGAGAGCCCTTGCTAACAGCACGAAATCGCCTGCAGCGCGTCTCCCAGGCTCGTGATCATGTTTGTTGGACCCCACATAACTGGAGAATCGTGGCCTGGTCAGATGAATCCCCATTTTAGTTGGTGAGAATAGATAGTGGGGTTCGAGTGTGGCACAGACCCCACGAAGCCATGGACCTAAGTTGTCAACAAGGCACTGTGCAAGTTGGTGGTGACTCATAATGGTGTGGGCTGTGATTAAGTGAAATGGACTTGGTCCTCTGGTCCAACTGAATCGATAATTGACTGGAAATGGTAATGTTTGGCTACTTGCAGACCATTCGTAGCCATTAATGGCCTCCATGTTCCCGAACGACTCACCAGGCCACAATTCTTTGCGGTGGGGTTGAAGAACCTTCTGGACAATTCCAGCGAATGATTTGGCCACCCGGATCGCCCAACATAAATCCTATTGAACACTTATAGGACATAATCGAGAGGTCAGTTTGCGCACAAAATTCTGCACCGGCAACATTTTCGCAGTTAAGGATGGCTATAGAGGCAGCATGGCTTAATATTTCTGCAGGGGACTTCCACACCACGTCGAGTTGCTGCATTACACCGGGCAAAACGAGGTCCGACACGATATTAGGAGGTATCCCATGACTTTTGTCGCCTCAGTGTATATGGAATGACGTGACTGCTCTGACTTTAAATGCGAACATTTTTAGGTTAGGCTTTACCGTGACTATTATTGATATTAAATGAAACAACAAGTTTACTGTTACCAGTCACCGTTTTACTTATTTACACGACGCGTTTCAAAGGTTTAAACCTCCATCATCGGGTGGATTTACATTAGTTAGTACGACATTTGTGTGTGTGTTGTGTTATGATTTTTTGGAGGAACTTGTGGCACTGCCTAGTGGATAAACAAGACACTATTTCAGAACATGGTTTTGGATTTCTTCTTACAAAAATTTTTTTTAAACTGATATCTTGTTATTTGTTTTTCATTGGATATCAGTTTAAAATTTTTTGGCAGAAGAAATCCAAAACCATGTTCTGAAATAGTGTCTTGTTTGTCCACTAGGCAGTGCCACAAGTTCCTGCAAAAAGTCGTAAGACAACACACACACAAATGTCATACTAACTAATGTAAATCCACCCGATGATGGAGGTTTAAACCTTTGAAACGCGTCATGGAAATAAATAAAACGGTGACTGGTAACAGTAAACTTGTTGTTTCATTTAATGAATGCTCTGAAATGAATAGAGTGAATCGATGAGGATGTAAATAATGAAGATACTGTGGCATAAAATTCAATTAGTGCAAACATTCCGCACGTATTGTCGATTGTAACAGTGTCTCAAACAATAGGTTTTTTTGTAATTTGCTATATTATATAGCCGCATTTTTATTTTGTTGAACCACTACTTGTTTCGGTAGCCAGTAGCGTAGTCAGACAATCCGCTTGAAAGCCAACTGTTGTCTCCTTTTTAAAATTAACTACTTAACAAAAGACTTTGAGTTACGTGGAAATCATACAGTCGTTTATTCAGCAAGTCCTAGTGAAAGCGCGAGACCGCTACGGTCGCAGGTTCGAATCCTGCCTCGGGCATGGTTGTGTGTGATGTCCTTATGTTAGTTAGGTTTAAGTAGTTCTAAGTCTAGGGGACTGATGACCTCAGATGTCAAGTCCCATAGTGCTCAGAGCCATTTGAACCATTTGAACCTAGTGAAAGACGCATCTGACTATAAATTCTGCGTCGACAATAGCTAACCTACGCAGGCCCAATGAGAAACTGATTCATTTCTCTCACAAAGGAATAATTATTCGGCATTGCGAGAGTAAGAAATAGAATTAAAGATTGGGGGAGGGATGAAACGATTCTGAGTGTAGTGGAATTCGCCGTATAGCAGGTCTTTTATTTAAACGTAAAAACCCTTACCTCTGAACACCCGAAAGTGAGCTTTTTACACAACATTCCGTGAAAGCTGGTCCGAATCGCGTGGCGTGTTCGCGGTCCTGTGCATTTGTCGTCAACTTGCTGTTCCTTGACGTACCCAGAAATGCAGAAAAATCACATTATACAAAATAACTCTCATGGTGAAGTGATATGTGCCATACACATATGAGTGCTGGTGCAATTAAACAGGAGATTCAATTCTTACGAGGCCTGCTGTAGACCTTGAGCTACTCGGGTGCCGTCCCCTCTCCCCCCTCTCCTCTCGCCCCCCTCGCCCCCTTCCTTTCCCTTACCCTCTCCCTCTTCTACCTGCTCTGACATTTGCACATTGCACATTGGCTGGCTGTAGTGAAGCTCCGCGCTGCGTGAGCCGTGAGCCACGGTTTGCGGCGCGCAGTGCACAGCTGGCGGCAGGCGGCGTGCACAAAACATACACCGAAGCGACTGCGGCTGCGGCCGGCGCGGGATTAACCAGCGCTGCGCGGCCGGCCGGCTGCGGATTGCGAGCTGTCACTCGGAGGCCGCGCAGGCGGCGGGCACAGCACTGCAAGGCGCACCACACTGAGGCCTTCTCTAGTAGCAGATTCGGCTCCGAATGGTAACACCCGCCGCAGAAGACAGTCTAGTTCGCCACCTGGAGCACATGTCTCACCACGACACATTTTCCAGATCCCCCCTTCACTCAAATAAACTGCTCAAAAAAGGTTTGCCTCCACCCTCGTGTGAGCTTAGATTCAAGGAGAACAGGGAAAAAGAATATAAACTTTTTGAAAATATTAAAATTGTTTTATATCGAATAACAACTAAATAATAATAACCACACAACTGACCATTAAAACTGCTACACCACGAAGATGACGTGCTACAGACGCGAAATTTAACCGACAGGAAGAAAATCCTGTGATATTCAAATAATTAGCTTTTCAGAGCATTCATACAAGGTTGCCGCCGGTGCCGACACCTACAACGTGCTGACATTAGGAAAGTTTCCAACCGATTTCTCATACACAAACAGCAGTTGACCGGTGTCGCCTGGTGAAACGTTTTTGTGATGCCTCGTGTAAGAAGGAGAAATGCGTACCATCACGTTTCCGACTTTCATAAAGGTCGGATTGAAGCCTATCGCGATTGCGGTTTATCGTATCGCGACATTGCTGCTCGCGTTGGTCGAGATCCAATGACTGTTAGCAGAATACGGAATCGGTGGGTTCAGGAGGGTAATACGGAACGCCGTGCTGGGTCCCAACAGCCTCGTATCACTAGCAGTCGAGATGACAGGCATCTTATGCGCGTGGCTGTAACGGATCGTGCAGCCACGTCTCGATCCCTGAGTCAACATATGGGGACGTTTACAAGACAACAACCATCAGCACGAACAGTTCGACGACGTTTGCAGCAGCATGGACTATCAGCTCGGAGATCATGTCTGTGGTTACCCTTGACGCTGCATCACAGACAGGAGCGCCTCCGATGGTGTACTCAGCGACGAATCTGGGTGCACGAATGGCAAAACGTCATTTTTTCGGATGAATCCAGGTTCTGTTTACAGCATCATGATGGTCGCATCCGTGTTTGGCGACATCGCGGTTAACGCACATTGGAAGCGTGTATTCGTCATCGCCATACTGGCGTATCACCCGCCGTGATGGTATGGCGTGACATTGGTTACACGTCTCGGTCACCTCTTGTTCGCATTGACGGCACTTCGAATAGTGGACGTTACATTTTAGATGTGTTACGACCAGTGGCTATACCCTTCATTCTATCCGGGCGAAACCCTACATTTCCTCGGGATAATGCACGACCGCAAGTTGCAGGTCCTGTACGGGCCTTTCTGGATGCAGAAAATGTTCGACTGCTGCCCTTGCCAGCACATTCTCCAGATCTCTCACCAATTGAAAACGCCTGGTCAATGGTCGCCGAGCAACTGGCTCGTCACAATACGCCAGTCACTACTCTTGATGAACTGCGGTATCGCTGCATGGGCAGCTGTACCTGTACACGCCATCCAAGCTGTGTTTGACTCAATACCCAGGCGTATAACGGCCGTTATTACGGCCAGAGGTGGTTGTTCTGGGTACTGATTTCTCAGGATCTATGGACCAAGATTGCGTGAAAATGTAATCACATGTCAGTTCTAGTATAATATATTTGTCCAATGAATACCCGTTTATCATCTACATTTCTTCTTGGTGTAGCAATTTTAATGGGCAGTAGTGTAGTTTCCGCTTATTATGAAACACTTTAAGTAGCTTCATGATTTTGTCTTTTTCCCTGATTTCCAGTATTTCTTCATTCACTGTGTTTTTTCCTTCTTTCATCTGTCCCTACAGTGGTGCGCTTTGTGGCCTTTCCTTGAAAACCCCCGAACTTCCTAATCTTGTTTCGAAAATCTGACTTGTCTAGAACTTCTACTTCCTGAACGTTAATTTTTGCTGGGTACGTTTTTACTTCCCTGAACCAACTTATCTGCGTTTTGCAACTTTTGTCTAAATGCTAAAATACAGGGTGTATCAAAAAGAAACACTTTTAAAAAATCGTAACTATTAGGTTATTTGAGATATGTGCGTGAACAACTTACTGTTGGAAAGAGCAAACTCTTGAGTTTTACATGGTTCCCGCTAGGTAGCAGCAGTGTGTGCCTGCTTCAGTTCTAGTAAAAGTAGTGTCGGGACAACAGAAAGCGTTTAGAGTTCAACATTTTGCTCAGTGCGGGTCAGTAATAACTGTTCAGCGTGACTTTCGTACTAGGTATGGTGTGGATCGTCCTACAGCACAGAGAACTAGACGATGGCATGAACAATTCCGAGAAATAGGTTGTTTGTCATCATAATCATCATCATCATCATTTAAGACTGATTATGCCCTTCAGCGTTCAATGTGGAGCATAGTCCCCCTTATAAAATTCCTCCATGATCCCCTGTTCAGTGCTACATTGGTGCCTCTTCTGATGTTAAGCCTATTACTTCAAAATCATTCTTAACTGAACCCAGGTACCTTCTCCTTGGTCTACCCCGACTCCTCCTACCCTCTACTGCTGAACCCATGAGCCTCTCTTGAGTAATCTTGCTTCTCCCATGCGTTTAACATGACCCCACCATCTAAGCCTGTTCGCCCTGGCTGCTACATCTGTAGAGTTCATTCCCAGTTTTTCTTTTATTTCCTCATTGTGGACACCCTCCTCCCATTGTTCCCATCTACTAGTACCTGCAATCATCCTAGCTACTTTCATATCCGTAACCTCAACCTTATTGATAAGGTAGCCTGAATCCACCCAGTTTTCGTTCCCATACAACAAAGTTGGTCGAAAGATTGAACGGTGCGCAGGTAACTTAGTCTTGGTACTGACTTCCTTCTTGCAGAAGTTTACATGAAAAAGCGGTTTGGATATGATGTCGGGGAACAGGCGGTGAAACAGATAGCAGTTGAGTGTTCACTTTTTAAGGATGGCTACTCCAAGCGCTCTCACTTTCATTTGTAATACTTGCGTAATCAGTCTGCAACATTACGGCGCATAAGTGGTGTCTAAAGATCGGGAGGTCCGGTTGTAAAAGAAGATGAGTGGCACTTCATTCACCACGTTGCAGGGCCGTCCCCGAAAGTCTGATATAGACGTCGAACGTATCCGCCATAGTTCCACAAGGAGTCCGCAGAAATCCGTCTGCCGTGCAGTTCGACAACTCAACATGCCCCCCATGTCCGTCTGGCGTGTATTGCGCAGACGTTTACACATGACACCGTAATTTCGTTCTTGGCAAGATTGAGGATGACAATTTTCTTCCACGCTTAGTGTTTAGTGACGAGGTAACATTCCATTTAAATGGAATGGTGAACCATCATAATGTGAGAATATGGGATACGAAACAACCACATGAAGTTGTACAACATGAGAGGGACTCTCCAAAATTTTATGTGTTTTGTACAATTTCACGGGAAAAGGTGTATGGTCCAGTTTTCTTTGCAGAGAACACTGTTACAGGAAGCACATATCTCGATATGCCTGAGAACTTTCTTTTGCCACAGTTGGGACTGAGGGACTAATTCGAAACACTTCATTTACAAACAGGCTGGGGCACCGCCATCCTGGCATCTGAAAGTGCGGAAATTTTTAAATCAAAGGATTCCTTGTGGGGGTTTATAAAATGTGCCTCCATTACCAATAACAGTGAATGAACTGAGACATCACATAACAGCATCCGTAGAAGCTGTAACTCAAGACAATCTCGCTGCAGTGTGGGAACAATTTGAACACCGCATTGACATATGTCGTGCACCTCAGGGGGGGGGGGGGGGGGCATATTGTGCACCTATACAAAGGTATGGAAAAATCTTTTTGAGTTTCCCGTTCATTAAAAAACAAAATTTATTGTGTATGTTTATCAGTTTCAGACATATAGACGTACCAAATCGTATGCTTCTTTTTGATACATCTTACATCTTTTTAGTCAATCTTCTCGGGTTCATTCGAACCAAGTGCCCATATAACGAAACTCTCCTCGTCAGATACTTTTTCAGTTCGTCTCTTCTCCATCGCACCCCCAATTTTTCTTGCACCGAGTATTTCCTGCGATGTCTTCCTTTCCTTCTTTCCAGTTCTTCAATTACTCCCTTTTTGTTGAGCACTTAGCATTCCGTTGTATGAAGGCACTGGGGTTTTATGCCAGTGTGTAGTGATGGATTTTTGTTTTTGCTGAGAATGATTTTTTATAGTAAAATCATTCATTAACTGATCAGCCATTTCCTGAGTTTGGTTCTTTATCTAGATCTTTGGTTGTATTACTTCTCGTAAGTACTTGTTCACTCAGTTGATTCTCACGTATCTTGTGCTTAGGAATTATAGAGCATTTTTAATATTCGTTACGAATTTTGTCTTCTAGACAGAAATTTGCCTTCCAGCTTTTTCGTCGTCTCTTTCTACTGATTGATTTGCTCAGTTGCTGTATCGATTTCACTGAATTTCTTTCCTTAGGCAGATGTTTTACGGAATTCTCCATTTTTCATAAGTATGACGTAAGAATCGGTGTCGTTATAACAACTGCGATACCTGGCTGCCTGTACTACGTGTACATTCACGATCTTTTTTCTCCTGGCGTCTGAGAATCCCACATTTTTAAAACCCGCCTTCCATCTTCTTATCAACTAGGTGCCAGTAACAAACCATGTATCCTATCTCTACTGTCTGTAGTGTCGTTCATTCTTATATTTTTTTATTGGAGAGTTGCAACATTTTATCATCACTGTCATCTCCAGGCTTTGGTTCTCTTCCTTTTTATTAAATCGTCATTCTTTCCAATTAGCAGAACAGCTCCATCAACAACACAGCTATACACTATTTATTTGTTGCTGCTTCCCGTGGACTTAAGCCAGTAGATACAACTGAGTTTTCCTATAATCATTTGTTCCTGGTTAACTCGATGTTCTATGTCCTACGTCTTTGTTCGTTAAACACAGATGAAAGTTATTTAAATTCCTTATCTGTTAGCGATACATCCTACCTTAGCTGAATATTTCCAAAGAAGGCCGAAAATATATTACATTTTGAAAATTCATTTCTGAGCTTATACCTGACATTTGATCACTGAAAAGCCGGCCGCGGTGGTCTAGCGGTTCTAGGCGCTCAGTCCGGAGCAGCGCGACTGCTACGGTCGCAGGTTCGAATCCTGCCTCGGGCATGGATGTGTGTGATGTCCTTAGGTTAGTTAGGTTTAAGTAGTTCTAAGTTCTAGGGGACTGATGACCATAGATGTTAAGTCCCATAGTGCTCAGAGCTGTGTGAACCATTTTTTTTTTAATCTCTGAAAAAGTGTAATTATCAGCGAAAAAGCTTATCTTCGAAAGACACAATAAGCCAAGCAATGACGATGAAGTAGTAAATTAATAGCACTTATCTATCATTAATTCACAGCGTCTAACAAATACCTAGTGATCACCCGAACACACTTTTATCTACAGGTAAAGAGTCCAGTTAGATGTCTCATCAATGTATTTAGACGGGCAATCCCACAACCAAGCTCATCCTCGTTTATTGCCCTTCTCTTTTGAAAAATTTCGTCTGACTACGAAAGGCGTCTGTGTTCACACTTCAAGAAAGCTTCTCGATTTTCCTATTCGCAAAGGCTTTCGTGTTACAACCTAACTACACAATTTCCTTCGCCACTATATTCTTCATGGCGGTATTTTTTAACAATGCATTGGCGTCCTGGGAAATATTTGTTGCGACCACAAGCTCAGAAAAGTTTTGCTCTGACTTCACAAAATGTGTGACAAAAACAGTTGCCCGTCATTGTTCTTGACATTTGATGGGATTTTTTGAGAAGTCCTGTTGTGACTATATCATCAGCAGCATCCTCTCGGCATTTACTGTTGGATAAAGGCGCACTTTAGATTTCTTCTCACATGTCGGTCACAGCCATACGTATAGAAATTTCTCCCTACGCTCGATAAGGTTACCATCTTTGTATTTCTTCTCCTCTGGAATCCGGCAAAGAATTTCCCTGATCCATCTACCACCCGCAGAGCAAGATGGTGAAGTGGTAAGGTACAGGACTCGTATTCGGGGGGATGAAGGTTCATGTCTTCATCTGTCCATGAAGATTCAGTTTTTCTGTGATTTCCTTAATATAATTATGTGAGCGCCAGAACGGTTCCTGTGAAAGGGCACGGTCTATATACCTGCTCAATTCTAGCTTGTACATAATCTCGAATGACTTCGTCGCCGACAGGAGGTTAAACATAATTTTCTTGCTTCTAATGCCATTTCTCATCGCCTCCCATTATTCCCACATTCATTTCGTTTTTTGTTATACTCATGTATACGTCTTGTACTACTACCACCTGCTCTCCGAGCCAGTTAATTTTTTTTCTGTGCCTTTTCATGATGTCCCCGTTGTTCAAATTTTTCAAAGGTTTGTGGGCAGATAACGGAGGATTTGTCAGTGAGATTTATTTACGAGTTCCCTTTTTTACGACTTGTCCTGCGCAAACACTGTAAATCATACATTAGCCACTTTGCAGTGCGATACAATTACAGTGCCTGGCAAGAAAGCGAAGCACTTAGAAGTAGAGGAGTAAACGAAATGATTATTTACGGATTGAGTGGTTATGTAATGTTACTTCAGTAATAACAATATCGAGTTAAATTCACAAATAACTTGGCAACATTCAACATGAACCCACTCATCACTCTGACGTTGCACTCCGCCTGGCCTGTATTTATACAGTAATTCGGTTAAAAAACGTGTCATGAAGCTCTTGTATCCTCTGCTTAACTAATATGACCCACAAGTGCTGCAATTGGTTTTTGAAATCCTGGACACTGGCTCTGCGACGGAGTTGTCGTCTGGGATGGACGCACACGTTTTCTGTCGGGGTCGCAGGAAGTACCTCAACATTATCCAGACAGTTCATAGAGCTACGTGTCATGTGTGGAGGAGCATTGTCCTGTTGAAAAATGGCACCACGATACTGCTGCATGAGAGGTAACAGATGAGGACGCAGGATGTCCGTGTCATAGCGTTGTGTCGTCAGATTTCCCTCAGTCACTAACAGCCGTGACGTGAAGTCATATGCGATGAGCCCCTACAGCATGGCACCATGACTAAGATGGTTGTGCCTCTCCAAAGAATGGGACACCTCCCGAGTTTCCCACCATACTCGGCACCAATGGTCATCCGGTGTAGTGCAGAATCGCGATTCAACGATAAATACAATACGACACCATTCATCCGCTTGTCCATGCTTCTCGGTAAAGCCACCACTCCCAACGCAGCCCCTTGTGTTGAGGTGTTACCTGCAGCCTACTCACGGGACGATAATTCCCTAGTCCAGCTGTTGTCAGTCTCTGGCCAATGGCACCGGATGACACAGAATGTCGCAGGTAGCCCATTACTGGTTCTCCCGTAGCAGACACCGGTATGAAGGGGTTAAGATGTGTTTGGTACACAGTACGGCGATCCTCCCTTATGGTGACCAGGTGTGGTCGACCAGAAACTTGATGACGAATACGCCTGCCCTCACGTTACCATGGAGTGCGACACCGGGCCACTGTCACATGCAAATAACCCGTAAGTCTGGATACTGCACGATTCTATCAGCCGGCGAAATGGGGGCCCACAATGAGCCTCTCTAAAACTCCATCGCCACGCGGGATTAGCCGAGCGGTCTAAGGCGCTGCAGTCATAAACTGTGCGGCTGGTCCCGGGGGAGGTTCGAGTCCTCCCTCGGGCATGGATGTGTGTGTTTGTCCTTCGGATAATTTAGGTTAAGTAGTGTGTAAGCTTAGGGACTGATGACCTTAGCAATTAAGTCCCATGAGATTTCACACACATTTGAACATTTTAAAACTCCTTCAGGTGCTGATAATGCTGTCTCACACAGTTACGTGCCGTCTCTGTGTCCTTGGCAAGCATCTCAGCATCTGACGATGTTCACGCCTCTTATACACTCTCTCAGGCCTCGTAGTAATATTAAACACGAAGAACAGTAATGTAATCTGGCAGGTGTTCTACCTGTCATTGAGAATTGCAGCTTTAACCATTACATACCCGCCACTGGTACTCAGCATCTGACGATGTTCACGCCTCTTATACACTCTCTCAGGCCTCGTAGTAATATTAAACACGAACAACAGTAATGTAATCTGGCAGGTGTTTTACCTGTCATTGAGAATTGCAGCTTTAACCATTACATACCCGCCACTAGTGCGTAAGTGTACAAAAATAATATTGATTGCGAATCATGTCTTCTGGGTGGATCACATTTTTGTAGCCAGTGCACTGAAACTTTCTTCAGTAGGCAGTAGCTCCTCTGCTACACAAGTTCCTTGATGATGGCGCTTTCGATTGAATCTGGTAGCCACTAAAGGTTAATTATATCGGCAGCTCTTAATGGTATACAAACACGACTTTCTATAAATATCATGGAATTGTTTGAACATCTCCTGCACAAAATTTATTGTACTGAAGGGTCCATATTCCGTGTGCTCTTCCTGCGACTGTCGCAGTTATTATCAAGCAATATTGCCGAAGGAAAACTGCATGTCATGAAGACGATGGCAACGTGGTAAATGAAGTGCCACTCATTCTCTTTTACAACTTGACCTCCTGATCTTTAGACATCACTTATGCGCCGTAATGTTGCAGACTGATTACGCAAGTATTGCAAATGAAAGTGAGAGCGCTTGAAGTAACCATCCTTAAAGAGTGAACACTCAACTGCGATCTCTTTCACCGCCTGTTCCCCGACATCATATCCAAACCGCTTTTTCATGCAAACTTCACTGCGTTAGAATAGGACCGCAGATGAGATAAGGTATATTTGACGACTACGAAATTAACAACCACCACAAAATGTGAAAATTTGCGTGAACAATGGCCTGTAGGGGAGAAAGATGGCAGCTAGGCTTTTGGAGGTGTGTCACAAATTAAGAATGAAGAGTCGGACATAAGAGGATGAAACTGGGCATCACTGTAATGGAAGCGAAACAGTTGACTTGGTACGGGCGTGTATACTGTTTGGATGAAGACAGATGGCCAAGGAAGATGGTGGAATGAACTGCAGCTAATGAAAAATAATAATAAAAAACATGGGACGAGAGAGTTAGAAAAGCCATGTCCGTGCAGGTGCAAGATTGGAAAGGTGAGACTTTGGAAGCTAGGATTGCGAGAAACAGCTATAATGTTGTATTAAATAGCAAAAGAAAAAGCTGAGAGAGGGAAAGCCGTTAGCAGACTACATCAAGATCACCACACGCTCCGGTCGAAATACTGTTAGCAATTTGTTCAATGGTGGTATATCAGTTACTGATGGTTTCCAGCTGACTGATATGACCATCTCCGACGTAATTCAAGAATTAGCTAGCTGTAAGTGTTCTTGACGTTCCAGTGCAGCAACCTTTGCTCAGCCGCGCTCACGCAACAACGCGTCGGCGAGAGGTGGCGGTGATGGCACACGGCTCGGCCTCTCGCAGGTGACGTCACCGGCCTTCACTTGTGACTTTTACACCAGACGTCGGCCGATGTATGCGCCGATCAGACGCGAAATAAAAGGCCAAATGAGGCTGTGTGTCTTTCACCGGTGCCTTCAAGCTTGCTCATTTGCCAACTCGTGTCGCAAGAATGACGCGCAGCGAAGTACCGCTATTTTCCTCCCGGCCGTCTCCTGCTCAATATTCTATTCATGATAACATGCATTGAAGAAAGAGGGGGGGGGGGGCAGGAAGAGGGGGTGGGGATGGAAACAGTCAAAATGCACACAGTACCCATAAAACACATTCTACACCACTTCACTATGTTCTTTTCTCGAGCTGTGAACAGAATGGGTCAGTTTCCTTCGTAACATTTGTATGGCGATGAACAAAAAAGGTGTTAAAATTAGGATCCTGAAATTTCCGTCCCTGTGCGAAACACAGAATAACCGTATGTGCCTCCTAACTCATTTCTTCCCATTGTTTCGACAGATACTTCCAATTTAGTTTTTGCAATGTGTAGCTTTAGTCAGCCCAAAGAAATATTGCTCATCACGTCTCTCATGTGACACCCTACGTTGACGCAAAGAGTCTGTTTGTTTCCTGTTACCAAATACAATTATTTTTAAAGAACGGTCCAAAATTAGTCGACTAAGACATTCATTTTATTGGTATGTATGAAAATTAAAACACGATGAATACTCTGTACTCTAAGAACGACTTGTGTGCCGCTATGGCCAAAAAAATACATCTGTGGTCATCAGTCCCCTAGAACTTAGAACTACTTAAACCTAACCAACCTAAGGACATCACACACATCCATGCCCAAGGCAGGATTTGAACCTGCGACCGTAGCAGTCGCGCGGTTCCGGACTGAGCGCCTAGAACCGCTAGACCACCGCGGCCGGCTCGCTATGGCCAGTGCTCGCTGCTACTACTAAGTAGCAGCGGTACTCAGTAGCTGCTGGAGTCCTGGTTACTCATAGTTTTTTAATGTTATTTTTAATACATACCGATAAGACGAACTTCATTTATTTGGGACCGCTCTACCGAAAAGACGCATGAACTTCCGCTTTAAAAATCACTTAATTTTTTATGGGGAACAAACCGACGCTTTCCGTCGATGCTGGCCATCGCATGGCAGACGGGATAAGCAGTATTTGTTTGGACTGACTTCAATTACACGTTGTAAGCTGATAATATTTATTACATAAGTGGTGCAGGGAAACGTAGATTTAATTATCTCCCACACAATGACAGTCTTCTGAAACAAGCATCAACTATGTGAACTACTTCTACACATCGCGACGTAAGAATCAAAGAGTATTTAAATAGACTTATTTCCAGTCTGTCAATCTTTGTTTTTATTATTTCAAAATGGCATCTGGAGGTACACATCTTTAATTTAGAACGAAACACTAGAAAGTATGAATAGATTCTTCACATGCGATTAAATAAAGAGGTATACACACTCTTATGTTTAACATTATTCTTGTTGACTTGCTAACTAATTATATTCCTTGCAGATTCCTACTACCAGTTAAACACAGTGTAAATACATTTTAACTATTATATTTCTTACACAAATTGCGAAGCGTCTGGGCGTAGACCACAGTCTCTCTTAGGCTCTGAGCACTATGGGACTCAACTGCTGAGGTCATTAGTCCCCTAGAACTTAGAACTAGTTAAACCTAACTAACCTAAGGACATCACAAACATCCATGCCCGAGGCAGGATTCGAACCTGCGACCGTAGCGGTCTTGCGGTTCCAGACTGCAGCGCCTTTAACCGCACGGCCACTTCGGCCGGCTCTCTCTCTTAGGCGCTTTGAGATTAGTTCCCTGGTATTGCCATTTCTGAACGCTTGGCTTGGCTTTATTAAACGTCTTCCAACTAGTTAGTTGTTACTCATTATGACCCCACAACACTAAACTCAGTGAAAAATAAAATTCGTAAGATCACAATTCAGTGTGCCGTCGGTCTCGTTATAAAGAGGGCACTACTTTGACTGGACAATATAGGAGGAGTGAATCGGCCTGTTCCAAGAAACCAGCCAAGAATGCACTCAAACGTTATGTAGGCATGATCGAAAGGGAACATGAGCTCGGTTGCTCCAGAACACGAATTCTGCGTCTCGATTGCTGCAGGCTCCTCACTCTGAAGCAAGTTATTTACTTTCTATTGTTATTTACTTTAGCTGAACCGATACTCGAGTGGCTCGATACCTTGTTGACGTCTTATTTTCAACAGATACCAGTTGAATGGTTTGCATTTCCAGTGGACTGATGGCAGCTGTCTCGTGTAGGTATAAAGAGTAGCGTGTTTATATTGTTAATTATGACGACAGAAGGTACATGGCGAAACTCGATGCCGGCACATAGCCTACTGGTCTCTGATATCACCGGGAGGTCGCATAACTATCAACAGTGTCACATGGCCTCGCTCTACGACACACTAGGAAAATTTTTGAATGCGACACAGGACATTGGTGCAACGTTTGATAGTCAATAATCCTCCTCGTGACATGTCAACGAAAATTTCTTCCATCCCAAGATTCGAACCATCTACCTGGCTCTGACCCATTTCCACTTTCTCTTTATCTCTTTATCGTCCTCCCCCCCCCCCCCCCCCCCCCCCCCCGCCGCGCCTCCGCTCCTGTCTCCGTTCACTCTTTTCTAAGCACTGTTCTGTCACTGTCAACTATGTTCCACTGCCTCTGTGACCAACCATGGTTGGAGAGACAACATCACCGTTAAAGGCAGTCTGTGCAAACAGTTACAGATGTTGGCCACTGAAGCAACGTCTACACTGATGGTGTTAATCTCATTAGCGTCAGCTAAGGCCTGAAGAAACCGGCAGCCATAAAATAAATGGCATCATAAGGACGGCTGTAGGTGTTACATTTTATTACATAATTGAACGGCCGAAGTCCCTTAGACCTCCAACCATAAGAATGGACATCAAAAAACAGCCAAGTGTTTGGTGGTTTGAGGGGCACCATATCGAAGATTTACACCGCTTACAGGGAAACCGGAAAACCATCATCCGCTAACGTGATGGACAGTCAGTGAAGAGGATTGTAATGAAAAATAAGAGGACGGCAGCCGCAAAAGTCATTGCAGAACTGAATGTCGCACTCGCGAATCCTGTCAGGATCAAAACAGCAAGGAAGGGAGTTCCATAAGCAGGGAATTGCAAGGTGATCTGGAATTCCAAACCAGTCATCAGTGATGCAAATGTGCGCAACAGGAAAACCTGGTGCCGAAGCCATAAAATCCGGACTAAGGCGCAATGGGAGAGTCATTTTGGCGCTTAAGTTTTGTTGCATACTGTTTCCAACTTTTGACCGAGTTTGCGTCCCAAGAGAAAAACATGGCAGGGGTTCGGTGATGATTTGGGTAGCCATGTCGTATTACTCCATGGGCCCCATGGTTACTCCGTAAGGTCGTATTACTACCGAGTATTACGTGGCTGTTTTGGCTTATTAACTCCATCGTACGGTATAATACTTGTTCACTAATGGAGATGTTGTGTCCTATGACAAGGCACCGGTTCAAACAACTCGCATCGTCCAGAACTGGTTTTGTGAACACAAGGATGAGCTGTCGCATCTCCCCTGTCCACGACAGCCAACACATCTCAACATTATTGATCGTTTGTTGTCTGCTTTGGAGGGAAGAGTGCGTGATCACTATCCACCTCCACTTGCCAACTGTTTTGAAGGAAGAAAGGTATAATATAATTTTGGAAACCATGTTATTGTTGTGGTCTTCAGTCCAGAGACTGGTTTTATGCCGCTCTCCATGCTTCTCTATCCTGTGCAAGGTTCTTCATCTCCCAGTACCTACTGCAACCTACATTCTTCTGAATCTGCTTAGTGTATTCATCTCTTGGTCTCCCTCTACGATTTTTACCCTCCACGCTGCCCTCCAATACTAAACTGGTGATCCATTGATGCCTCAGAATATGCCCTACCAACCGATCCCTTCTTCTAGTCAAGTTGTGTCACAAATTTCTCTTCTCTCCATTTCAGTACCTCCTCATTAGTTATGTGATATACCCATCTAATCTTCAGCATTCTTCTGTAGCACGACATTTGGAAAGCTTCTATTCTCTTCTTGTCTAAACTATTTATCGTCCATGTTTCACATCCATACATGGCTACACTCCATACAAATACCTTCAGAAACGACTTCCCGACACTTAAATCTATACTCGATGTTAACAAATTTCTCTTCTTCAGAAATGCTTTCCTTGCCATTGCCAGTCTACATTTTACATCCTCTCTACTTCGACCATCATCAGTTATTTTGCTCCCCAAATAGCAAAACTCATTATTACTTTAAGCGTCTCATTTCCTAATCTAACACCCTCAGCATCACCCGATTTAATTCGACTACATTCCATTATTCTCGTTGTGCTTTTGTTGATGTTCATCTTATGTCCTCCTTTCAAGACCCTGCCTACTCCGTTCAGCTCCTCTTCCACGTCCTTTGCTGTCTCCGACAGAATTACAATGTCATCGGCGAATCTACGAGTTTTTATTTCTTCTCCATGGATTTTAATTCTACTCAAAAATTTTCTTTTGTTTCCTTTACTGCTTGCTCGATATATAGATTAAGTAGCATCGGGGAGACGCTACAATCTTGTCTCACTCCCTTCCCAGCCACTGCTTCCATTTCATGCCCCTCGACTCTTATAACTACCATCTGGTTTCTGTACAAATTGTAAACAGCCTTTCGCTCCCTGTATTTTACCCCTGCCACCTTCAGAATTTGAAAGAGAGTATTCCAGTCAACATTGTCAAAAGCTTTCTCTAAGTCTGCAAATGCTAGAAACGTGGGTTTACCTTTCCTTAATCTTTCTTCTAAGATAAGTCGTAGGGCCAGTATTGCCTCACATGTTCCAACATTTCTACGGAATCCAAACTGATTCTACCAGTTTTTCCATTCGTCTGTAAAGAATTCGTGTTACTGTTTTGCAGAAGTGGCTTATTAAACTGATAGTTCGCTAATTTTCACATCTGTCAACACCTTTATTTATCCATTCCGAGACAACTGGAAGTTCTTTTGAATGCGAACGGTTTTCCTACACTGTAATTGGCCTCGTAATGTGTTGTGATCTTGTTGTTTCCATATTTTCGTCCACCCGCTGTATGTGATGTAGGTATTCTGTTCGTTTCGGTACGCTATTTTTGGAAACTTTCTGGATTGATAGCTGGCAGATGTAGTAATTCGAAATAGTACACAAGCAACACCTGTTTTCCTTCTGATGGAAAAACTTTTTGTCCACCATCTGTGTGTCGCGCTGTTGCAGTTAATGATGTCACTTCCCAGACCGTAGCTGTTACTGCAGTTCTCAAGAGTACATCCAGAAAGGGCCAGAGGAGGGCAGGTCCTCCCTTTGGCCCCCTACCTACGCCTCACCCCGGGCAAAAATTTCTTGCAAACCGAACTCGTATCCTGACCTACGAAACAGAGAGGCGTATCAATGCAGTATTGACTTGAAGAAAGCCAAAACAGGTAATAAAAAAAATGGTTCAAATGGCTCTGAGCACTATGCGACTTAACTTCTGAGGTCATCAGTCGCCTAGAACTTAGAACTAATTAAACCTAACTAACCTAAGGACATCACACACATCCATGCCCGAGGCAGGATTCGAACCTGCGACCGTAGTGGTCACGCGGTTCCAGACTGAAGCGCCTTTAACCGCACGGCCACACCGGAAGACTCACTCGCAGGAAACTACCATGGTTTACGCACTTTCATTCGTCCCCATTCCCCCCCTTCCCGTTTCCCACCTACACACACACACACACACACACACACACACACACACACACACACTGAGAGAGACATCATTCTAATAGCCACAGTAGCACAACCACGGTGCGTCATGGTGAAGATGCTCGACGTAACGACGCTGGAGGGCGAAAACCGTGGATGAGACGCTGATCCGGGCGGTGCAAAGTTGCCGCCTTCGGCCCGCGTCGCGCCCTCGGAGTGCTCCTCGTGGCCGGAAGCGTGGTGCGCCACACGCGCTGCCGCTGTCGCCGCGGCTGCCTGCCAAAACAAGATTACGGCCGCTGTCTGTAGAGTGTCGCCAGATGCCGCCAATCTGCCGGCAGGCACTCTGCGCCCGCCTGCTGCCACACTGATAACACTTTACTGGAACGCACCGCACCGTTAGGCTGGCTGGCGCCGCACCTCTCATCACGGCATTCTCCCGGTTCTCCTCGTCCGCCTCTCATATAATTTCTTCCAGAAGTTTACAGACCTAACATAACGGATTCTCCCACTTAAGTGCAGCTCTCTACACTCCTTCATAAGTAATGGCTTCCCGGAAATATGTCGAAAATGAGACCAGGCCGCATAGCACCACAATCGACCACCCAACGATCGTCTATGTCTGCCAGATCTTCTTCAGTGTCATAGCGCAGGGTTCTCGCTGAATGAAGCGGCATGGCTATCTCCACTCATTTTACCATGTTTTCATTAGGTCAGTTTCTTGTCTGTATGTCTATTCGGTACAAACTTTGCAACTGATTTTATACTAACGTCTCGATGAGACAAAGTTGGGTTCCCAGGAAATGAGTAAGTGCTCAACGTGAAGCTATCAGTAACTTGTCTTCCTTCCGACACTTCGACGATACTAATCATCTTTTTAAAATTTTATCATGATTTCTGTATTATCACTTATGATTTAAAACTGAAGTAATCACTGAATAAAAGAAAGTTACCTCATTTTTTTAAAATTTTATTAACTTTCGAAGTTAACATGTTCGCTCAAAGTACCATAATTATCAAAGTAGTGTTCCATCAAAGAAGAAATTTTGGAACCCCTGAGCTAGAGCCTTGAAATTTTAAACATAGCTGAGAACTAGAGAACAATGCCATATTAACTCGCTTTATTATAGGCCTCTTCGGCAGGGGTGCCGTAGGGGTGAAGAAGGTAGCTAACGTCTGATATGTCGGATGTCCTCCAAGACTTGGTGTGTTGTGTGCGTTGTATCTGAATGCCTTCCAGGCGGTATGCAAGCAGATGGCCACGGGTGAGTAGAGAGAAAGGGGGAAGACAGTTGCCTTTCTGTTTGGTACAAATCTCGTAGTTGATTTTTAAACTAACATTCGGATAAGTCACAGACTTGAAATATTAAACCTAGCTCACGACTGGATGATAATTCAATATTTACTCGCTTTCTTGTCTGTTTCGTGGTGGAGGGTACGTTTCCCCTATTCCCCGTTTGAATAGCAAAAGGATTGCTGGTATTCCTCCTGGTGAGCTCTAATCTCTCTCATTTTTACCCTTATCTTCTTTTCGTGGGATACACATACGACAAAGCAATATATGCTGTCTCAGGTGAAGAGAAACTGAAATAAACCTGTAATTTACAACGCTGTAATCTCATCAAAATGTTTGAAGTCCATTGAACAATTTCTCGCACACAAGACCAAAAAACAGAAAATAATTATTAAAAAAACAATGAATTTTTTAATATACCACATTTTTTAAATCGGATTAATAAGTATAATATAATTTCTCCTAGCACCATACAGTTTCCTAATCCCCATCGATAGTCTCCTAAATCTTTGATTGTGAATTTTTAATAAGTGTGAAATACTTGTAAGATTTAAAACGAAAAACGCGCATGAAATATAAATTGATGAATTTATAGTTCTCCTCCTTACTATTATCTACTGCATGGTCCGCCCCCATTGCCGGCACAGTAGCTCAGCGTTTTCGGTCAGAGGGCTTAGCTACCTTCTGTAATAAAAAAACTGAGTGAACGGATCAACGAACAACCTGAACGAGTGTCATCGGAAGTCCGCCACGAACAAATTCAACGAACAATACAGAACAAACAAAAAAAATAGCTGAGTAGTCAGCGTGACGGATTGCCGTCCTACGGGCCCGGGTTCGATTCCCGGCCGGGTCGAGGATTTTCTCCGCTCAGGGACTGGGTGTTGTGTTGTCTTCATCATCATTTCATCCCCATCCGGCGCGCCGGTCGCCCAAAGTGGCGTCGAATGTAACAAGACCTGCACCAAGGCGGCCGGACCTGCCCCGCAAGGAGCCTCCCGGCCAATGACGCCAAACGCTCATTTCCATTTTCCATCTACTGCATGCGCCCCACGTTTTCCGTTTTAAATCTTACAACTCTGTTCATGGCTATTAAATACTCACAATCATAAATTTTCAGCATGCTCTATACGGGAGTAGGAGTCTGTATTGGATTAGGAGAAATGATTTTATACTTTTTATTCCGATTTAAAATTGTAATAAGTTAGAAACTTCATTATTATTTAAATAATTATTCTATGTAACATTTTCTCACTTGAGAAAATGTGCTCAGTTCACAATTAGCTCCACTTGTACTACGCTTCAGAGTTTTTTCCTCAGTTACTATGGTTCAGAGTTTTTCCATCAGTCTTACTGACAGTTTCAAATTTCCTTTTTAAATATATCGTCAATTAACTGTCAATATGTAATTTGCCGTTAGAAGGAGATAGCTACATTAACGTAAACTAAGGGAGTCGCATTGCATCCATAGATGTAGTTTCAGTAGCAGTATCGCAAAGGTTTTCTAGTGGCACCCAAGTTGACACATTCCCTTTATGTTGAAAGTGTAACTACGATCTAACCGGAGGAAAAGTAAGAGTAATTTGTGACTAAGTAAAATATTGGACTAACTTATGACGAGAAAGGTAAATCGTCACGGCATTGTTTAAAGAGCGATTTCAGTATTTGTCCATAAGTAATTAATTGGAACAATTGAAAAATATAGTTAGGAAGCCGGACGATCCTGCTTTTTTGCTCCTCATGTAATCGCGTATTTGCACAGTATGCAATGAAATATTAACTCGCTTTACGTGTTACATTCAAGTTCTAAGGCCTCCGATTTTTTTTCTCCATACTGGAAAGAGATAGAAACATGCGCATTGTTTTAAAATGAGGCCGTGTTCATTGTCAATACGTCCCAGAGATGGCAGCACCGTACGGCAGATGGAATTTTACCGCCAGTGGCGAGAATGAGAACTGTTTTAAGTACTTAAAATGGCGACGTTTTCCTTACTTGAAAAGCGTGCAATCATTCGTTTTCTGAATTTACGTGGTTTGAAACCAATTGAAATTCATCGACAGTTGAAGGAGACATGTGGTGATGGAGTTATGGATGTGTCGAAAGTGTGTTCGTGGGTGCGACAGTTTAATGAAGGCAGAACATCATGTGACAACAAACCGAAACAACCTCGGGCTCGCACAAGCCGGCCTGACGACATGATCGAGAAAGTGGAGAGAATTGTTTTGGGGGATCGCCGAATGACTGTTGAACAGATCGCCTCCAGAGTTGGCATTTCTGTGGGTTCTGTGCACACAATCCTGCATGACGACCTGAAAATGCGAAAAGTGTCATCCAGGTGGGTTCCTCGAATGCTGACGGACGACCACACGGCTGCCCGTGTGGCATGTGGCCAAGCAATGTTGAGGCGCAACGACAGCATGAATGGGACTTTCTTTTCGTCGGTTGGGACAATAGATGAGACGTGGATGCCATTTTTCAATCCAGAAACAAAGCGCCAGTCAGCTCAATAGAAGCACACAGATTCACCGCCACCAAAAAAATTTCGGGTAACCGCCAGTGCTGAAAAAATGATGGTGTCCATGTTCTGGGACAGCGAGGGCGTAATCCTTACCCATTGCGTTCCAAAGGGCACTACGGTAACAGGTACATCCTATGAAAATGTTTTGAAGAACAAATTCCTTCCTGCACTGCAACAAAAACGTCCGGGAAGGGCTGCGCATGTGCTGTTTCACCAAGACAACGCACCCGCACATCGAGCTAACGTTACGCAACAGTTTCTTCGTGATAACAACTTTGAAGTGATTCCTCATGCTCCCTACTCACCTGACCTGGCTCCTAGTGACTTTTGGCTTTTTTCCAACAATGAAAGACACTCTCCGTGGCCGCACATTCACCAGCCGTGCTGCTATTGCCTCAGCGATTTTCCAGTGGTCAAAACAGACTCCTAAAGAAGCCTTCGCCGCTGCCATGGAATCATGGCGTCAGCGTTGTGAAAAATGTGTACGTCTGCAGGGCGATTACGTCGAGAAGTAACGCCAGTTTCATCGATTTCTGGTGAGTAGTTAATTAGAAAAAAAATCGGAGGCCTTAGAACTTGAATGCACCTCGTATTGTCGGTCTGTTGGGGAGGGGTGGGGTGGGGGTGGAAAACGTAACAAATGTCAGACACCCCGGCGGCCCTTGAGGGCCGGAATGCTGTGTAGGTTGTATTGGAAGGCGTTCTAGGCACTATGCGAGCAGAGGTAGTACGTATTTATGTTAGATACCAGTGACGAAAGGGTGTACACTACCACGTCTTGTGATTGTGTTGTTGTGTGTGTGTGTGTGTGTGTGTGTGTGTGAGAGAGAGAGAGAGAGAGAGAGAGAGAGAGAAAGAGACAGAGGCACAGACTGAGAGAGAGAGAAGAGCCAAATTCCTCTAGAGTAGCATAAAGCTGCCGACCTAATTTGCCATGAAACACCTCCCTCCTGTCTTAGTGACACTGCGCAACCTTGCATCTGCGACCATGGCTGAGTAGACTGGCACTCAGAATCGTGATAATACTCTTCTGCAGTTAGGTATATAGTATGGTGTAGAGAACACGGACAGAAAGGAATTAGTAACCTTTAAAACAGAACGCATAGTGAGCAATAGGTAGAGCTCCTGATCTATGCAGACTCATCGTGATACTGCTCTCCTGTCTGTGTGAAGTGCAAACCGTGGGCCTCTCTTTTTGAGAACAATAAATGACTTCGCCCCTTTGGTGTATACTTATTTTAACTTCTTTTTCATTTTGACGATAATGACGGCGCATACAACCCGTTGGTCTTATGGTAAAGGTTCTAGGATTGCAACGCCGCGTTTCAATCGATCGGGGCCTGATTGTCTTTACATGTATCACAGATTTCGCGTACGCCAGGAAAACAGGGAACACAACACTTTGCATGTGACGGCAACATCTTTTGTAGAAAGATAAGAGGAGAAGACATGGATTGCTCTATACTAGTCTCTCTTTCTGCTGTTACAGAAGACTGCTGAAAATTTTGTGAGCTGTTATGATGGCAAAAGAGGAGCTTCTCCGCAGGATCGGTGAGAGGAGTATGTGGAAAGTAGTGACTAGAAGCAGGGACGGACTAGTGGGGCATCAGAGTGTAGCCATCGTGCTACTAGAGACAGCTTTAGACGGTGTAAACTGTTGGGGAATGCAGGAATTAGAAAATACGCAACAAGTAATTGGGCACGTTGAGTGTAGGAGCTACTCTGATACGAAGAAGTCGACACAACACTAAACATTGTGGCGGGCCGCAGCAAACCAATCAGGGGAGCAATGACCTTGGCGCCGATACATGTCTCGCTTTCCATAGAGACGCATGCGATGCATGCGTCTGTTAGAGTTGAATTCATTTCTTTTTACTGTCATGAATGTTATCTTGAAACTCTAGAACGAGTTGTATAATACATCTACATCTACATCTATACTCCGCGAGCCACCTTACGGTGTGTGGAAGAGGGTACTTATTGTACCACTATCTGATCCCCCCTTCCCTGTTCCATTCACGAATTGTGCGTGGGAAGAACGACTGCTTGTAAGTCTCCGTATTTGCTCTAATTTCTCGGATCTTTTCGTTGTGATCATTACGCGAGATATATGTGGGCGGTAGTAATATGTTGCCCATCTCTTCCCGGAATGTGCTCTCTCGTAATTTCGATAATAAACCTCTCCGTATTGCGTAACGCCTTTCTTGAAGTGTCCGCCACTGGAGCTTGTTCAGCATCTCCGTAACGCTCTCGCGCTGACTAAATGTCCCCATGACGAATCGCGCTGCTTTTCGCTGGATCATGTCTATCTCTTCTATTAATCCAACCTGGTAAGGGTCCCATACTGATGAGCAATACTCAAGAATCGGACGAACAAGCGTTTTGTAAGCTACTTCTTTCGTCGATGAGTCACATTTTCTTAGAATTCTTCCTATGAATCTCAACCTGGCGCCTGCTTTTCCCACTATTTGTTTTATGTGATCATTCCACTTCAGATCGCTCCGGATAGTAACTCCTAAGTATTTTACGGTCGTTACCGCTTCCAATGATTTACCACCTATGGCATAATCGTACTGGAATGGATTTCTGCCCCTATGTATGCGCATTATATTACATTTATCTACGTTTAGGGAAAGCTGCCAGCTGTCGCACCATGCATTAATCCTCTGCAGGTCCTCCTGGAGTACGTACGAGTCTTCTGATGTTGCTACTTTCTTGTAGACAACCGTGTCATCTGCAAATAGCCTCACGGAGCT
Source organism: Schistocerca serialis cubense (assembly GCF_023864345.2). Taxonomy (NCBI): domain Eukaryota; kingdom Metazoa; phylum Arthropoda; class Insecta; order Orthoptera; family Acrididae; genus Schistocerca; species Schistocerca serialis. The sequence goes on along the minus strand of NC_064639.1, from coordinate 532,068,600 downwards.
ACCGATGTTGTCAACTAAGTCATTTATGTATATTGTAAACAATAAAGGTCCTATCACGCTTCCCTGCGGTACTCCCGAAATTACCTCTACATCTGCAGATTTTGAACCGTTAAGAATGACATGTTGTGTTCTTTCTTCTAGGATATCCTGAATCCAATCACAAACCTGGTCCGATATTCCGTAAGCTCGTATTTTTTTCACTAAACGTAAGTGCGGAACCGTATCAAATGCGTTCCTGAAGTCCAGGAATACGGCATCAATCTGCTCGCCAGTGTCTACGGCACTGTGAATTTCTTGGGCAAATAGGGCGAGCTGAGTTTCACATGATCTCTGTTTGCGGAATCCATGTTGGTTATGATGAAGGAGATTTGTATTATCTAAGAACGTCATAATACGAGAACACAAAACATGTTCCATTATTCTACAACAGATTGACGTAAGCGAAATAGGCCTATAATTATTCGCATCTGATTTATGACCCTTCTTGAAAATGGGAACGACCTGCGCTTTCTTCCAGTCGCTAGGTACTTTACGTTCTTCCAGCGATCTACGATAAATTGCTGATAGAAAGGGGGCAAGTTCTTTAGCATAATCACTGTAGAATCTTAAGGGTATCTCGTCTGGTCCGGATGCTTTTCCGCTACTAAGTGATAGCAGTTGTTTTTCAATTCCGATATCGTTTATTTCAATATTTTCCATTTTGGCGTCCGTGCGACGGCTGAAGTCAGGGACCGTGTTACGATTTTCCGCAGTGAAACAGTTTCGGAACACTGAATTCAGTATTTCTGCCTTTCTTTGGTCGTCCTCTGTTTCGGTGCCATCGTGGTCAACGAGTGACTGAATAGGGGATTTAGATCCGCTTACCGATTTTACATATGACCAAAACTTTTTAGGGTTCTTGTTTAGATTGTTTGCCAATGTTTTATGTTCGAATTCGTTGAATGCTTCTCTCATTGCTCTCTTTACGCTCTTTTTCGCTTCGTTCAGCTTTTCCTTATCAGCTATGATTCGACTACTCTTAAACCTATGATGAAGCTTTCTTTGTTTCCGTAGTACCTTTCGTAAATGATTGTTATACCACGGTGGATCTTTCCCCTCGCTTTGGACCTTAGTCGGTACGAACTTATCTAAGGCGTACTGGACGATGTTTCTGAATTTTTTCCATTTTTGTTCCACATCCTCTTCCTCAGAAATGAACGTTTGATGGTGGTCACTCAGATATTCTGCGATTTGTGCCCTATCACTCTTGTTAAGCAAATATATTTTCCTTCCTTTCTTGGCATTTCTTATTACACTTGTAGTCATTGATGCAACCACTGATTTATGATCACTGATACCCTCTTCTACATTCACGGAGTCGAAAAGTTCCGGTCTATTTGTTGCTATGAGGTCTAAAACGTTAGCTTCACGAGTTGGTTCTCTAACTATCTGCTCGAAGTAATTCTCGGACAAGGCAGTCAGGATAATGTCACAAGAGTCTCTGTCCCTGGCTCCAGTTCTGATTGTGTGACTATCCCATTCTATACCTGGTAGATTGAAGTCTCCCCCTATTACAATAGTATGATCACGAAACTTCTTCACGACGTTCTGCAGGTTCTCTCTGAGGCGCTCAACTACTACGGTTGCTGATGCAGGTGGTCTATAGAAGCATCCGACTATCATATCTGACCCACCTTTGATACTTAACTTAACCCAGATTATTTCACATTCGCATTCGCTAATAACTTCACTGGATATTATTGAATTCTTTACTGCTATAAATACTCCTCCACCATTGGCGTTTATCCTATCCTTGCGGTATATATTCCATTCTGTGTCTAGGATTTCGTTACTGTTCACTTCCGGTTTTAACCAACTTTCCGTTCCTAATACTATATGCGCACTATTTCCTTCAATAAGAGATACTAATTCAGGAACCTTGCCCTGGATACTCCTGCAGTTTACCAATATTACGTTAACTTTTCCTGTTTTTGGTCTCTGAGGACGGACGTTCTTTATCAACGATGATAATGTCCTCTCTGGTAAGCCGTCAGGTATTTTATCGTTTCGCCCAAGGGGGGGTCCCTCTAACCTAAAAAACCCCCGTGTGCACGCCACACGTACTCTGCTACCCTAGTAGCTGCTTCCGGTGTGTAGTGCACGCCTGACCTGTCTAGGGGGGCCCTACAGTTCTCCACCCAATAACGGAGGTCGATGAATTTGCAACCATTATAGTCGCAGAGTCGTCTGAGCCTCTGGTTTAGACCCTCCACACGGCTCCAAACCAGAGGACCGCGATCGACTCTGGGCACTATGCTGCAGATATTAAGCTCAGCTTGCACTCCGCGTGCGATGCTGGTTGTCTTCACCAAATCAGCCAGCCGCCGGAAGGAACCAAGGATGGCCTCAGAACCCAAGCGGCAGGCGTCATTCGTTCCGACATGTGCTACTATCTGCAGCCGGTCACACCCAGTGCGTTCAATAGCTGCCGGAAGGGCCTCCTCCACATTACGGACGAGACCCCCCGGCAAGCACACCGAGTGCACACTGGCATTCTTCCCCGACCTACCCGCTATTTTCCTGAGGGGCTCCATAACCCGCCTAACGTTGGAGCTCCCTATAACTAATAGGCCCGCCCTCTGTGACTGTCGGGACCTTGCCGGAGAATCGGCCACTGGCCCAACAGGCGAGGCATCCTGTGGTGGCTCGGAAACGATGTCATCACCACTAGGAAGCACCCCGTACCTGTTGGAAAGGGGTAAGGCAGCTGCCACGCGGACAGATCCCACGTATAGAATGTACAAGATAAGACACAATGCTTTATAATATGTATATAGTTACCAATTATGTTAATAGCAATTATTGTTAGTATTAATTTAGAAATAAAACAGAATGTTGACAATACTGTAAAATAAAACGACAAAATAAAAGGAATTTAAATGCAGTTGGTAGTGAACATCTTCCAGCATGTATTACTATGTCCTTTGCTGGCAACCTCGGAAGAGCTCGAGATTTGTCGACTAACTGCATCTACAACTAGACCTATTGTTACTACGCTGCTGTACATTCCCGTCACTGGTACGGGCATACCTGCTTGGATGGTCAATGCAGTTTCTTAATACTTTATTTTGTTTTCATTCTCCTACAGTTTCACTTAATTATATTTATTCGTGGCTGTCATTCTCCGTTATGGAGGAAACACTTCTACTTTGTTCTTTTGGTCTCTTGGCGCTGTTTTGATATCCACAGCTTCCGCGGAATCTTAAAGACTGAACGTTGAACATTTGCATTTTAGACGTCCAGTGTGCCATCATTTTAACTGTAGTCTTAAAGTTTTGGTTGTTTATAATATTTTGCAGATCGCGGTCTAATTTCATACGTTCTCTTTTACACCGAAAAGGAGGCAGCTCAAAATGGCATGACCAGCGGAACCTTCCTCCCCATGCCACTCCTTGTTGATGTTTGGGATATGCACCCACATCTCGAGCAGGTGCCATCTAGCGCATACTGAGCCTATTCCTAATGCTTAGGAATATGGTTTACACCCACCTTACAGTGTTTTTAGCGTCCCAGTCACTCTCCCATTCGGTCCCAAATGGTTAAAATGGCTCTGAGCACTATAGGACTTAACAGCTGAGGTCATCAGTCCCCTAGAACTTAGAACTACTGAAACCTAACTAACCTAAGGACATCACACACATCCATGCCAGAGGCAGGATTCGAAACTGCGACCGTAGCAGTCGCGCGATTCCGGACTGAAGCGCCTAGAACCTCTCGGCCACCACGGCCGGCTGTCATTCGGCTAGGCTCATTTATTAGAAATATGAGATCCTATGGTCTCGTACTGTAGGGTGGTTTGTTTGTAAATGTATGGGGAGAATGGAATTAAATCGGTATAATGCATTCAAGAATATAATTGCATAAAATATTACGGTCAAAGTATTCAAATGTGCTTGGAATAAGGTTCGAGGCACCTGATACGCAATCTCACCTTAATTTACAATTAAGATTGTTGATATGCAATCTGACATTGAAAGGTTAAATATTGTCCAAGTTCAATCTGTCTTCAAAGTGAATCAGACACTCATAAATGCAATCTGACAATAAAGTTAAGTGGGCACCCGTGACTGGCTGTGAAAACAGTGGGAAGCAATTAAGTGAATCTAACGCACAGCACAGAGATGAATCTGTCGAAAATACATCGAGCTAACTGTAGCTGACGTCATGTCATTAGCAAATGAAAGTCTGAAGCTGGATATTAGAATGGAGTAAGTGAAGTTTACTGTTTATTGCTCGTCCAATAAAATTCCTTACGCCCTAACTGCTGCTGTTCCAAATGTCTCCTCTGCATACTTTTGTTTATTGTGGTTAACCGTTAGTTCATCAGAGGTCGGAAATGTCATCTCAACGTTCACTTCCAAGCAGTGGTCGGGTTCGTTGCAAGTTCTACACCTACTTTCTCGCTGCCAGCAGTCCTCTCACTTACAACTATTTTCCGTCTCCCTCTGACTATCTCCGTCGCCCTCTAGTCGACAGTTTGCTGCTCGTAACGAATGGGAAACTTACATTTCAAGTGGAAAAAATCCCTGGATTTGGTTTGCTTTCCACGTGGCTAAAAGTAGAAGAATCCTATGTTTTGGGGCCGACCTGCTACCTCAAGAAGCGTCAAGTGTATACGTTAGACATATACAGTTTGCGCATTTCCTTACAGTAAACTTCAGATCAGAGAGGTCCCGCTAATCATTCCGGGTGCACATTCTGTCCGAGATGACTGGGATGGCCTAGCCATCTTCGAGCTTCTGACTTGAGCTCAGTGGGTGTAAGCGTCCACGGCCACACAGCCAAGCCGAGGTCCACGATGTGAATTTGCGTGCTCTACTAATTCGAACTTGAAGTGAAATAAATGAATCTTAATACTCTATATTGTTACTGTAACTGTCCTCCTATCGAGCGACAGTGTACAACATTCATCTCATTTTCGTGTAACCTTATAGCACTGGGGCAGAATAACACCCTCTGACTGACATATTCTGAGGGATTTATACGTTGAGTTACTATTAGAAATAAATCTGATTCCGACGTACGACTGATCATTCTTCATGCCCCAACGCTGCCGTGTATCGTATCAAGCTATCCATCGGACATATGCTGACAGACACCAGTAAACATTCAACAAGTGTAGCGCGAAAGACAGTGGACAGTCTCACGAGTACGCTCTGCTGTACGAGTCGCAGTATTATTCTGTAGGTCTCCAAAAATGGCTCTGAGCACTATGGAACTTAACTTCTGAGGTCATCAGTCCGCTAGAACTTAGAACTACTTAAACCTAACGTACCTAAGGACGCCACACACATCCATGCCTGAGGCAGGATTCGAACCTGCGACCGTAGCGGTCGCTCGGTTCCAGATTGTAGCGCCTAGAACCGTTCGGCCACTCCAGCCGGCTGTAGGCCTCCAATCGAAGGCGATGCGCGCAGACGCCGGTAGCGAAGCCCACAATAGCGTTGAAGTAGCGTGATGATACAGCCGCATAACACGCAGCGGTAATTTTTTATAAGCGGCAGCGCCAGTACGGGCAGTCTTATGCATGAATTTAGTTGCTTTCTGAGTAACGTGTTCTAGAAAGCTCCTTCTGTCATCTACAAGAATGCCTAATACCTGCAAGCAATGCTGTGTTTTATATTCGTTGGTTGATTCACGGGATGAGACCAAAGAGGGAGGTCATCAGTGCCATCGGATTAGGGAAGAATGGGGAAGGAAGTTGGCCGTGCCTTTCAAAGGATCCATCCCGGCATTTACCTGAAGCGATTTAGGGAAATCACGGAAAATCTACATCAGGATGGCCGGACGCGGGTTTGAACCATCGTCCTCCCGAATGCACGTCCAATTTGCTAGCCACTGCGCCACCTCGCTCGGTAGCTGTGTTTTATAGGCATTCTGTCAAGCCAGAGGGAACGATTTTTGGCCAGAGAAAGTCATCCCTTCAGAAGTATTGGGTGGTTATAATTTTTATTTTTTTTTTTATTTTGAGCTTTTCCTCATTACAGAGGCTTATCTCCAACATAATAATTTACCTGTAAATGACAATACAAACAATAAACGTTCTTAAACTATACTCTCAAAATATTTCTCCAGGTGTTTCGATCTTGCGTGTCCTCTTCCTCTGCGCCCATTCTCCTCATTGTGTGCTGTACATTTTGGAGCCAGGTGGTCACAGGTCGTCCTCTTCTTCTTCTCCCCTCCGGTTCCCACTCCAGTATCAATTTTGGTATTCTGGCTTCCTCCATTCGTCGTACGTGCCCGTACCACTGTAATTTCTTCCTATCCATTACGTCATATATTCTTTCTTTTATTTCCATTCTCCTTATTACTTCGGTGTTCCTTATCTTTTCTTTCCTGGAGATTCTTGCCGATCTTCTCCAAAAATCCATCTCTAGAGCTTGTAATTTTTTAATGTGCTTCATGTTAATTGTCCAGGTCTCCGTTCCATACAGAACCACACTCTCTAATATGGATTTGTATATTAATTTTTTAGTTCTGCTCATTACATTCCTGCTCCATAAGACTGAGTTAAGCATCCCAATGACCCTCCGTCCGCTACTAATTCTTTTATTGATTTCTGACTCTGATTTTCCCTCGATTTCTAAAATGGATCCCAAATAACAGAAAGTGTTTATCTTTTTGATTTTCTTTCCTTCAATGTATAGCTCATCTGAATCATTAGTCAAGTATTCTGTTTTTTGGTACTTAATCTTCAAACCCCAAGTTTTGTATGCTACTGCTAGTTGATTGCACATATAGTTAGCATCCTCCCCATCTTGTGCTACGACTACTTGATCATCGGCAAATAATAAATGATGTAGGTAAACTCCATCTCTTATTTCTAATCCCATACTATTACATTTACGAGACCATGTTCTAAGGCTAATATCTATATAGATTTTAAATAATGATGGTGACATGGGACAGCCCTGTAAAAGGCCTTTGCTTGTTCTAAATTTCTGTAAAAGTTTATTACCAACTTTCACTTGGCAAATGTTATCTTTATACATCTGTTGTATTATGTTAATCAAGGAAGGGTTTATGTTTGCCATATGTAGTGCTCTCCAAAGTAATTTTCTTGGAACAGTATCATACGCTTTTTCTAGATCTATGAAAATTAATCCTATACTTTTTGATTTTTACCTATGTTTCTCCAAAATCTGTCGTAATGTGAAAATATGGTCTACACATGATCTCCCAGCCGTGAATCCACATTGTTCTTCTTGGGTTCTAAAATTTTTTTTCAGTTTGTTTTTAATTACTTTCGCAAAAATTCTCATTAATGTGTTTGTAACACAAATTCCTCGATAGTTTGAACAAATTTTGCGATCCACTTTCTTAAATATTGTATTAATGTAACCTAGCTTCATTTCGTTGAGTATTGAGTCTCCATGTATCATTTTGTTGAAGAGCTGTGTTATCAGTTTCACAATTTTGTCACCACCATATTTCAGACACTCCAGATTGATATTGCCTGGTCCCGGTGATTTACCATTCTTTCCTGTTCTCAACGCCTGAAGTACTTCACTTTCTAAAATATGGATCTCATCATCTTCATGTCCTTTATCTTCCCCTGTTCCTTCTTCTAGATATTCTTCTCTGTCCTCATTTAATAATTTTTGGAAATACTCTTCCCATTCCTTTTGTGTTATCAGTTGGAGATTAGTTTTGCTTTTTGTATCCTGTCGAAGCCCTTTCAATACTGACCATGCTGCTTTTGCTCTCCCAAATCCTAATTTGCTATTCACCTTGGCACATGTTCTTTCCCATGCTTCATCTTTTGCCATCCTTATTTTTTTCGTCACTTCATTCTTCTTTTCCTTGTATATTGACCTTGTTTCTTCTGATTTATCATTCAACCACTGAAGGAACGCATTTCGTTTTTCTCTAATGAGGACCTCTAGTTCCTCTGACCACCACTCTGCTGCACGGTTGTGGTTGCTATCTTTTTTACCCAACACCTCTGTTGCTATGATTTTCACATTAGCTTTTATATAGTCATATATTTCCTCTGTACTTCCTTCAAATGATTCAACCAGTTTCCTTTCCATCCTGGCCGCAAAGAGTGTTCTGATACTTTCGTCTTGTAGGCTGTCAATATTAAAAGGTAAATTTTCATGTTTCTCAGTCTGGTTCGTTTTATTTATGTTAGTTGTATCACTCCTTGCATTCTTCCATGGCCAGAAAGACTTCATTTTAACTAGATAGTGGTCTGATCCACACTGGGCTCCTCTATAAGATCTGACGTCTACTGCCTTGAAACTACTTGTTTGCCTAATGATAATATAATCTATTATAGAACGAAGTTCTTTGGTGTTCTGTTGCCAAGTATATTTATGAATGTACTTATGTTTGAAAAATGTGTTGGTAATTTTTAGATCAAATTGTTCACAAATTGCAATCAATCGTTCTCCATTGTCATTATATTCGTCCTCTCCATGTTTTCCTACTATTCTACAAGATTCTCTAATTCCTACCCTTCCATTCAGATCTCCCATGATAATCAGTTCCTTTCTTCTTGGGATTTTTTCAATAGTCTCCCTGAGGGTGTCCCAAAATGTATCTTTCTCCTTATCTTTTGTGTCGTTCGTGGGTGCATATACGCCAATAATCACAACTTCCCTAGCAAATAATATCATTTCAACAGTTATTATACGTTGATTGATGAATGTCCAATTTGTGATTCTTTCTTTCCATGATTTTTTTATCATAATGGAGACTCCTGCTTTGGCTCTTACTGCTTTTGATACCCCACTCCAGATATGTACATAATTATCCAGTTCTTCTTCTCCTTGGCCTTTCTTCTTTGTTTCAGAGAGTACGACAACATCCATGTTGAACATGTCAAGTTCTGCGGGGAGTAAATTTATTTTAGTGGAAATACCTTGCACATTCCAGCATCCAAACATAATTTTCCGTTTCTCATTGCCAGTCCATCGTCCAAAGTTCCAATTTTTCCGAGGCATATTATTAGGTTTTTTAGCATTTTTATGTTTTTATGTGAGTGAGGAGCTGGCCCACTGCACAACCCCCAACCTGGAGGACCAGGTAATTTTTACTCAAGGTTTTCTTCCTTTAGCCTTTGATAAGCCAATATCATACTACAAGGCAGCAATTGCTAGTTTTGGTCCACCCCGGGTATTTTATTTCCCCGGTACCCACCATATCTGGTGAGCATTCCCCTATCCGCCACCTGGGGAGGCGCCCGATGGGAGACCAGCAAACTCCACACGGAGTGGTTATAATTAAAGTGCATTTACTCACGGAAGTCCAATGTCGGCTACAGTTATCAAATGGCAGTTACAGTTGCTACACATTCTAAAGCGTTAATGCGGAACCGATTTACATTGAAAAAATTAGTTCCAATTTTGACCACCAGGGGCAGATATGGCGGTGTGAATGCAAGAAAGACACTCAAAAATGTTTCTGTATGTAATGGATTAGGAGTGGGACGTGAGCAGAAAAGGTCTAACAAGTGATAAAGGCATTTTGATTTTATTATTAACCGACACTTACACAGTTTGTTCAATATGAGCACCAAAGACATCGACGAGATGCTGTACAGCGCCAGATATGTACCTTATGGCCAAAATTGGAACTATTTTTTTTTTCCATTGCAAATCGGTTCTGCATTAATGCATTAGCATATCTACCAAGTTTAGCTACCATACGATAATTACAGCCCACATTGGATAGCTGCACTTTAATTACAACCACCTGGTATGTATGTGGTTTTATGAACACCACAGCCAGTTTGTTACCCGTCTGTTAAACTCTTCAGCTGGTCATCGATTAACCGCCGTGAACAGATCACGACTATCAAACTTCGTCTGCGAGGGCGCGGTCGCGCATGCAGCTGAACGCAAGGGGTGAGGCCGCGCCCACCTGCTGCAGACCGCCTTGCGACTCGCCCAGCGAGACGCGGCGTCAGATACATCGGCGCAGCAAGCCGTGTCCGCCCCTTCTCGTGGGAGCGGCTAGGAGCCCGGCTAGGCAGCCGCCACAGCTACGTGGCCGCTGCTCGGCCGATAGCGTCTCGGCTCCGCGTTTTCTCGCGGCCGGCGGGGCGTTAGGAGCGCACGGCGACCGGCGGCTGCTGAGTCAGCGATCCTAATAGCTCTGACGCCCAGATGCCTGCCCCGATACTGCGAAACACTGCACTGCAGACCGGCTCTCCAGCGCCCTCACCGTGTCTCCAGTACCAGCATAAATGTCGCTTCAAGAAATACAGCAACCGGCGACTTTTTTATGTGTTTTTATTTATACCACAACACTGTATCCGCCATGTTGCCGACTGACACGTTTAGTGTAATGTACGAAGTAAAAGTGCTTGTGTCACGTTTACAGATACGGAAAAATGGAGCAACAACGAACAGAATACAAAGTAACTGCATCTAAAGAGTAGTATATTGTAAATATGCAACTAGTGAAGAATAGTAATTAAACAAATTGTTATTTTGCACGAACAGCTGCAGCATCCAGACTCCAGTGACGTTTTTAACGATGTGCTAACAGAAGATGTAGTATTCTCCCCTAGGCACAAGCAATCGTGCTGTTGTACATGGAACGATTAAGAGATGTCGGATGTCACCTTGGGAAACAGTGCCGCACATTACACCCCATTACACTTAGGAGTTCGCACAGCTGTTCAGTCGATTTGCCGCTAACGCAGATCCGACGATACCGCATCCCAGAATTTTACGCACAGTTTCTACGACAGACAGGTCTGGCGGTGCGCTGCCCAGAATGAGGTGGGTGACTTCCTGGGTACAGCCTGAGCTTTGCTTAGTATTCCCCCAACGAACATCAGAGACGTATGTTGTGGTTTTCCATATCTCTAAGTCCCGATCTGGCTGTGTATGTCTCTGCCTGATACATTTCCAGGGGAGTTTGTGAAAGATTCCCTCTACGTGCTTCGCTTTCAACAACTTTGAGTGAACCGTGACACCTCATGGCATACCTGTCAGTACGGTAACACAACATTTATTCGCAAAAGTATGGGATAAGTTCCACTGTCGCCTGGATATTTGTCGGGCGTTCAGTGGAAGGAACATAGAACCTTTGTCGTAGTTCAGTGCATACTTTCATTCTAAATGTAGTAGTAGAAAGTCCTCCAAGATAATACAGCATTATTGTGGAAGATATATCCTCGGAAAATCGTCCTTTTGAAAAATGAGAGCTCGATAATACTACGCGTAAGTTGAAATTTCGTCCAACTTACTAACATAATACATGTAGAACATGATGAACCAAAATATAACAAGCAGCTGGATAATATCGTACTGCTTTACCTTCGTAACCGCAGTACAACAGCTATTCTGCGCCGCATGCTTTCGACAAGTCCTTCACAGGTTTCAGAAGGTGTGTGGTACCAGATGTCGACACAAAAGTCACGTGATAATCGTAAATTACGGAACGGTGGTTTGTGACCTCGGAGCTGGCGCCCCATAGCGTCCCGGTTGTATTCCAAAAGGTTCAGATCAGGCGAATTTGCTGGCCAAGACGCCAATGTGAGTTTACTACACTGCTCCTCAAACCACTGAAACACTGGTCTTATGACATGGATAATTATCCTGCTGGAATATGCCGTCGCCGTCAAGGAAGACATCAACCATGAAGGGTTGCAGATGGTACGCAACGATGTTCACGCAGCCCAGAGAAAGTCGCATGAGTCGTGGAGGTAGTGTCAAACAGAAAGGCGTGCACAAGGCTGGCGAGACCCACCTGGAATCTCCAGGCCAGTAACGCCATACGATCATATCATACATTCATGTTCAGCAAAAACAGAACACCTTGAACGACTCGAGACAGGACGTTCATATTCACTGGACATGTACATTAGTATGTTTTGCAGAAATGATCAGCATTTCTGTCACCTCGGCTTAGTATGTGTCCTGTTGCCTAGTAGACAAGCGTCTGGCATGGGCCTCGATCAATTCCATTCGTGATCGTTCCTTTCGTGATAGCGTCGACAGGTATAAGGCGCGAATGGCGTCCTGTTCTATACCCATCATTGCTGCATTTACCTGATTACAAATTTCATCTGGAGTGGTTGGCATTAGGTCACAGCACTTCACCCGTCGTCCCACCATATCCCACACATTTTTGATTGATAAGAAGTTTGATGATCTGGCGGGCCATGGCAAAAGGCTGACATCCTGTGATACCAAGAAGGCACGTGTTCGTGCAGCAGTATGTGGTCATGCATTGTCTGGCTGAAAAATGGCTTCTGGGGTGTTGCACAGAAAGGGTATGGTTACAGGTCGCAGGGTGTCACTCACGTAGGTCACACTGCTCACAGTGCCCTGGACACGCACCAGCTGTGTGTGTGTGTGAGTGTGTGTGTGTGTGAATTCGTAAGGGACCAAACTGCTGAGGTCATCGGTCCCTAGACTTACACACTACAGAAACTAACTTATGCTAAGAACAACACACACACACACACACACACACACACACACACACACACACACACACACACACACACACATGCCCAAGGGAGGACTCAAACCTCCGGCGGGATGGGCCGCGCACTCCGATACATAGCGCCTTAAACCGCGCGGCCACTCCGTGCGGCTGCAGCAGCTGTGATTTGTGTTTGTACCCAATATAGCACTCGGCACCATAAGGCCTTGAGTTGGCGTTGTATGTCTTGTGCGAATGCAGTCACTGGTGATGGCACTCCCCCTGTCTGCAGCGAACCAAAATGCGGCCATCATTTTCAAACAAAAAGAACCTGGATTCGTCCTATAATGCTATTTGATGGCATTCCTGTCCCCAGTGACGTTATCCCATTCACCATTGCCATCCAGCATGTTTCTGCGCATTTGTCAAATGTAGGGTGAGAAGTGGAGAACGTAGCGTAATAAACGGCAACGAACTGTCACCTCTGATAGTATTCCCTAAGTTACACTGTTCTCATGCTGTGCCAGAGCCGAGGAGGACGCAGATCTGTCCCTCAATGCCATTCGGATGAGGTGTCGATCTTCTTGGGGGTAGGTGGTCTGAGTGGTGCCACTTCATCCATCTTCTCATATTCTACGACCTTCCTTGAATCATTCTGCACACACCCGTTGTACTGCTGAAACACTTCGACACACAGGAGCAGCAATTTCCCGGATGGATGCATCACATTCTCTTATACAAATAATGCGCCGTCTTTTAGCCTCACTTATTTGGCGGTACGGCTCGTACATACTTCTGCTCAAGTCACACTTCACCTTCAGTTTATAGTGACAATGAGAGCCGCAGGCACATTTTACCGGTAGGTGGTGTTGCCCCGCGACATCGATATTGACCTTCAGCACGTGGGTCGACATCGTTCAGATTCTAATCGTTTCTGCGGAACATTCCAATTTACATGCCCTATGAATGTGAACGTCCTATCTCTAGTCGTTCAAAGTGTTCTGTTTTCTCTGAACATGAGTGTATCATTTCATTTCATAACACCTTCGATTCACAGATCCCAAGGAATATTACGTGCCTGTCGTTCATAGCCTGCGTCCGTGGTGCGATGAATGTTTCGAGCACCCGTTTGCCCGGATGTCAGCGTATCCGCACACAGCCGTCGACCTCGTGTAACAGCAAACATGATTCGTCCAACCAGGCGACACGTTTCCATTAATCCATGGTCTAATCTCGATGATCCCGTGAACATTTCAATCGTAGTTGACGAGTTCGTTAGGTCTACATTGCAGCATGGGTGGGGGGTGGGGGGGGGGGGGGGGCGCTGCTGCGCAGCGGTGGTGCTCCGTAACACTTGTGCCTGCACCGACATTGTCTTCTGTCGTCAGATCCATCACACAACGCCACTTATCCTGCCTTACAGAGTTGGAAAGCGTTCGACTGCACATTCTGTGGGCGTCCAGCGCCTTGTCGAGCCTGCTCCTATTGTCACCGCCCTTCAGCCATTTCCCATAGACGCGCATTATAGTAGCATGCCAACGGCCGAGCAGCTTCGCCATTCGCGAGATGTTCGTTCCCAGATCATAAAAGTCTGTCTTTTGTCAAAACGGCTTACGTCAGCAGTTCTCCCCGTTTGTGGCCCGTAACGTCGCTAGGATGGTTGCAAATTTGTTTCAGCACAGCTCATTTATAGAGTGTTTAAAAAAGAATGACCTGGTTTCAAAACTACATAGTCACTGAAAAAACATGCTACAAACATGCGATGTACTAAAAAATACACACAGAATCTTCAACTGTTAGCTACGCTATTACAAATGCCCTGTGTATACATCAGCAGCAGCACGAACATCTAGACGATAGCTAAATTCCTCATAAAGTTTAGACACTGTAGGCCAATCTACTTTTACAGAAATAGGGGCGGCTATAATTCTGTTCTGCACTTCTTCTATGTCACGAAGTAAAGGGGAGATGAACACACTTTCTTCCACATATCCCCACAAGAAAAAAATCACATGGGATCACGTCTGGCGATCACGGAGGCCTAGAACGATGCAGGATAGTGTCTCGGGGTCCCGTGCCCTCTATCCAGCGTCGAGGCAATGTGTCATTGAGAAACTGTGGTACGTTGTTATGCCAGTGTGGTGGAGCTCCATCCTGTAGGAAAATGAAGTCATCAGAGTCCTCCTGAAGTTGAGGAAAAATCAGTTCAGCAGCATTCGAAGATACGTCATTCCAGTCACTGTGTTTTCCTGAAAAAGGAAGGGAGCTACAGTTTTTCACGGGAAATAGCACAAAAAACGTCCACTTTACGTGAGTCTCTTTCTTGTGGGGATTTGTGCAGGAAACTGTGTTCATCTGCCCTCTACTTCGTAACATATACAGGGTGTTAAAAAAGGTACGGCCAAACTTTCAGGAAACATTCCTCACACACAAAGAAAGAAAATACACTCCTGGAAATTGAAATAAGAACACCGTGAATTCATTGTCCCAGGAAGGGGAAACTTTATTGACACATTCCTGGGGTCAGATACATCACATGATCACACTGACAGAACCACAGGCACATAGACACAGGCAACAGAGCATGCACAATGTCGGCACTAGTACAGTGTATATCCACCTTTCGCAGCAATGCAGGCTGCTATTCTCCCATGGAGACGATCGTAGAGATGCTGGATGTAGTCCTGTGGAACGGCTTGCCATGCCATTTCCACCTGGCGCCTCAGTTGGACCAGCGTTCGTGCTGGACGTGCAGACCGCGTGAGACGACGCTTCATCCAGTCCCAAACATGCTCAATGGGGGACAGATCCGGAGATCTTGCTGGCCAGGGTAGTTGACTTACACCTTCTAGAGCACGTTGGGTGGCACGGGATACATGCGGACGTGCATTGTCCTGTTGGAACAGCAAGTTCCCTTGCCGGTCTAGGAATGGTAGAACGATGGGTTCGATGACGGTTTGGATGTACCGTGCACTATTCAGTGTCCCCTCGACGATCACCAGTGGTGTACGGCCAGTGTAGGAGATCGCTCCCCACACCATGATGCCGGGTGTTGGCCCTGTGTGCCTCGGTCGTATGCAGTCCTGATTGTGACGCTCACCTGCACGGCGCCAAACACGCATACGACCATCATTGGCACCAAGGCAGAAGCGACTCTCATCGCTGAAGACGACACGTCTCCATTCGTCCCTCCATTCACGCCTGTCGCGACACCACTGGAGGCGGGCTACACGATGTTGGGGCGTGAGCGGAAGACGGCCTAACGGTGTGCGGGACCGTAGCCCAGCTTCATGGAGACGGTTGCGAATGGTCCTCGCCGATACCCCAGGAGCAACAGTGTCCCTAATTTGCTGGGAAGTGGCGGTGCGGTCCCCTACGGCACTGCGTAGGATCCTACGGTCTTGGCGTGCATCCGTGCGTCGCTGCGGTCTGGTCCCAGGTCGACGGGCACGTGCACCTTCCGCCGACCACTGGCGACAACATCGATGTACTGTGGAGACCTCACGCCCCACGTGTTGAGCAATTCGGCGGTACGTCCACCCGGCCTCCCGCATGCCCACTATACGCCCTCGCTCAAAGTCCGTCAACTGCACATACGGTTCACGTCCACGCTGTCGCGGCATGCTACCAGTGTTAAAGACTGCGATGGAGCTCCGTATGCCACGGCAAACTGGTTGACACTGACGGCGGCGGTGCACAAATGCTGCGAAGCTAGCGCCATTCGACGGCCAACACCGCGGTTCCTGGTGTGTCCGCTGTGCCGTGCGTGTGATCATTGCTTGTACAGCCCTCTCGCAGTGTCCGGAGCAAGTATGGTGGGTCTGACACACCGGTGTCAATGTGTTCTTTTTTCCATTTCCAGGAGTGTATGTTATGTGGACATGTGTCCGGAAACGCTTACTTTCCATGTTAGAGCTCATTTTATTACTTCTCTTCAAATCACATTAATCATGTAATGGAAACACACAGCAACAGAACGTACCAGCGTGACTTCAAACACTTTGTTACAGGAAATGTTCAAAGTGTCCTCCGTTAGCGAGGATACGTGCATCCACCCTCCGTCACATGGAATCCTTGATGCGCTGATGCAGCCCTGGAGAATGGTGTATTGTATCACAGCTGTCCACAATACGAGCACGAAGAGTCTCTACATTTGGTACTGGGGTTGCGTAGACAAGAGCTTTCAAATGCCCCCATAAATGAAAGTCAAGAGGGTTGAGGTCAGGAGAGCGTGGAGGCCATGGAATTGGTCCGCCTCTACCAATCCATCGGTCACCGAATCTGTTGTTGAGAAGCGTACGAACACTTCGACTGAAATGTGCAGGAGCTCCATCGTGCATGAACCACATGTTGTGTCGTACTTGTAAAGGCACATGTTCTAGCAGCACAGGTAAACTATCCCGTATGAAATCATAGCGTGCTCCATTGAGGGTAGGTGGAAGAACATGGGGCCCAATCAAGACATCACCAACAATGCCCGTCCAAACGTACACAGAAAATCTGTGTTGGTGACGTGATTGCACAATTGCGTGCGGAGTTTCGTCAGCCCACATATGTTGATCGTGAAAATTTACAATTTGATCACTTTGGAATGAAGCCTCATCCGTAAAGAGAACATTTGCACTGAAATGAGGATTGACAAATTGTTGAATGAATCATTCGCAGAAGTGCACCCGTGGAGGCCAATCAGCTGCTGATAGTGCATGCACACGCTGTACATGGTACGGAAACAACTGGTTCTCCCGTAGCACTCTCCATACAGTGACGTGGTCAACGTTACCTTGTACAGCAGCAACTTCTATGACGCTGACTTTAGGGTTATCGTCAACTGCACGAAGAATTGCCTCGTCCATTGCAGGTGGCCTCGTCATTCTAGGTCTTCCCCAGTCGCGAGTCATAGACTAGAATGTTCCGTGCTCCCTAAGACGCCGATCAGTTGCTTCGAACGTCTTCCTGTCGGGACACCCTCGTTCTGGAAATCTGTCTCGATACAAATGTATCGCGCCACGGCTATTGCCCCGTGCTAATCTATACATCAAATGGGCATCTGCCAACTCCGCATTTGTAAACATTGCACTGACTGCAAAACCACGTTCGTGATGAACACTAACCTGTTGATGCTACGTACTGATGTGCTTGATGCTAGTACTGTAGAGCAATGAATCGCATGTCAACACAAGCACCGATGTCAACGTTACCTTCCTTCAATAGGGCCAACTGGCGGTGAATCAAGGAAGTACAGTACATACTGACGAAACTAAAATGAGCTCTAACATAGAAATTAAGCGTTTCCGGACACATGTCCACATAACATATTTTCTTTCTTTGTGTGTAAGGAATGTTTCCTGCAAGTTTGGCCGTACTTTTTTGTAACACCCTGTGTAAAGTGAAGAACAGAAACACAGCTGCCATTACTTCTATAAAATTTGAAGTGTAAAGTTATTACGAATTAAGTTATCGTCTAGATCTTGTTCATGCTGCTGCTGGTGGACACACAGAGAATTTTTAATAGTATAGCTAAAACTTTAAGATTTGCTGAGTGTCCGCAGCTCGTGGTCGTGCGGTAGCGTTCTCGCTCCCCACGCCCGGGTTCCCGGGTTCGATTCCCGGCGGGGTCAGGGGTTTTCTCTGCCTCGTGATGACTGGGTGTTGTGTGCTGTCCTTTAGTTAGTTAGGTTTAAGTAGTTCTAAGTTCTAGGGGACTGATGACCATAGATGTTAAGTCCCATAGTGCTCAGAGCCATTTGAACCATTTGCTGAGTATTTTGCAATTCATCTCATGTATGTAGTATAATTTTATCAATAAATATGAAGTTTTAAAAACAGTCCCTTTTTTTTGAAGCAACCAGTACTTGCCTTATCGCATTCCGTGGCAGCAAGGCCACCGGACGGTACTGAGACTTGCGGTGAGCAGTGGTGACATTGTTCTGGCTCATTAGCGTGCAGTCTTCTGAAATCAGTTGAATCTCTCTCCTTGTAAAAAAAACGTTGCTGACTTCCGCGAAAAACTGCCAGCTCTGAAGAATAAGTGTACCTGTTGTTTTTTTTACTGGTAGTAGTTCCTCCGTCTACCCGTCAGGAAGCCACTGTCACAGGAGGTGGAGTGGAGAACACGCGAGACGTGCCACCTTCACAAGGTCGGTCGCAGATTACAGTCGCGTGCAGAGGCAGCGGCCGCTAACGAGTTGGGGCTCGCCACTGGCTGGTGCTGCGCCATGCCGCGCCACGCGGACGCCTGCCCTGGTGGGCGTGTCGCGAGCCGGCCGCGTGCTAATGGGGTCACGACCCCGCCCTTCCGGGGACCCGCCCAGCCGCGGTGGCGTCTCAGCCGTTTCGCATATACTCGACAGCGTTCGTAGCGAGGCCGGCCAAACTGCGGAAAACTACTGAGAAGGGCAAAGTGAGCACTACGGGCTTCTGTAGAGAAGTTCTCGGAACATACTAATTAAAATCACTGTGTCTCACCTAGATCTTATTCTACATAACAACCTTTAAATTAGCGCAATTGTGAGGGAATACAACGAACTCAAGGTTTCTAACAGTGTTGAAACGCATCCTGGAAATCTTTATTTGATGGATTGTTGGACTATTTATCCTCCGCAATTCCACTCGAATCTCCTCCACTGTATCGCACCTTCGACCCTTCTACTAAATTTTCGTTTTGGGGAAGACGAAGATGTCACACGGAGCTGCATACGGTTAGTTCATTGAGTTGTGTACAGTAAAGAGAGTTGGGAAACACAATGGTGCAGCAACTGTTGTCGCGGGAAAGCGGGAAGGGAACAGAAATAATTAGCGAATAAGTTAATGCAATAAACCGAAGATTTACTTAGCTTGTATTTCTCCAAATGCGTGAAGACTCATTACAAGTAATACAGCAAAAAACAGAGTCCAGCTACTGCAATGTCCACAAGGAAGAGGTTCCAACGGAGTTATCGTAGCGGGGGAGGCTCCGAGCGTGAGTGGAGCTGAGCGAGTGCCGCGGACCATTCTGTACTGCGACGGCAGGGGGCGCTTGTGGTACAGAGCCGCTAGGGCCGCGGCTCAGCAGGAGTGCTCCATTGGGTCTCAAATGGTTCAAATGGCTCTGAGCATTATGGGACTTAACATCTGAGGTCATCAGTCGCCTAGAACTCAGAACTACTTAAAGCTAACTAACCTAAGGACATCACACACATCCATGCCCGAGGCAGGATGCGAACCTGCGATCGTAGCGGTCGCGCGGTTCCAGACTGAAGCGCCTAGAACCGCTCGGCCACTCCGGCCGGCTCCATTGGGTCTGCTGGATCCTGCACGACTTCTATTGACGTCTCACGGAAACTTTCAATTCCATTGGTATGAGCCTGTGGAGTGATTTCAATATGCGCATTATTTTTCTTTGGACAGATGCCACAGTGTTGTTAAGTTTCTCAAGTGCCATTTCCCGTCGTCGAGTGTTATTATTGTTAAACTTCCATTAAAGGCCAATTAGGCCTATTATGCCATTTTCAAGCGGTAGCTTCCACGCATGAGCACAAGCCACCAGGCTGCCCAGTCACCAGTGGGTAAATATGAAATTTATGCCTGGTGCCCTTTTTTTACGGTTCCATACCTCAATCGGTAAAAAAAAACTTATTTTTCACTCTGTTGTCCGTTTGTCTGCTATCTATCTGACTCTTAAGAGCTCTTCTTCTCAGGAATGGGTAGACGTATCAAGTTGACATTTTTGTCACATCCTAAGATGTACTTCTCGTAAACCCTTGTCATCAGTTTTGTAAAGGCCTCGTCCCTAATGAAGTGGAGTCCGAGGAAAACGAAGGTTCTGCAACACTCCAACAAATTAGTAACAAAGTCACACAAATGAGTTAAAAAGGTTTACGTATCTTTGTGACTTGTTGAATAATGAAGTCTGCAATACTACTTGTGTATAACACAAAAGAGGCCCTCAATAACTAACTGCAAGTAATAGTAGGTAAACTTCAAGGCACACAGAAAATGGAATTTACAACAAATGTCTCTTCAATTCTAAGAGTTCACTAAACAACGTTCCCTATCTAGGTCCCGCCTGGACGACGATCAATAACCAAGTGGGCGAGAGCTACTCTTCTGTCTTCCAAGCACGCTTCTGTCCGTTGTCATCTGGTCACTGGCGAATTGTACTCGGCCGGCAATTGGCCCAGACGAAGTCGATATGTTCATCTTCAGCGCCGCCCGTGGCGCTGGGGAAACAAGCAGAGGCGGCGAGTCTGTAAGGCTATGGCACCAACTCGCATCTTTGCGCCTGTGGTGCTTTTGCTCTGGCTGTGTCTTGTTCGGACGGGACAGCAATACTGTCCCTTGCAGGTGTAAACGATCTAAGCTTTTAAGTCGATACAGTCAAAAGATATAGCCATTTGTCACACATTTTGATATTTGCGAACCCCCTCGCCAGAACCTACACGGTATTTCCCTTTGACCTAGAACCGCGAAATTTGGCAAGAAGCAAAGTTTCATAGCACAAATAAAGGAAAAAAATTCGAAAATGTTTTAAAAAACGCTGGTAATTTGTAATTACATCACAAGAAAAAATTTTTTTGTCACTTGTTATACAGTCGTTTGTGATCCATTCTGTTAAGACACTTTTTCTCAGAAGATACAACAGTAATAGCGAATTTATACGAAAAATTTAAACTCAAAAATGAAAACACTGTCGAAAGTCTTGGAATATCCAGAACCAATATCTTGCCGGTATCGACAACGATAACAGGCAAGAATTGTCGAGATTCTCGATTCCCAGTATGGATGAGGTATTTATACAGGGGGTGTAGCGGATATAAGTACTTGTACTAGTGGCTGAAGACCGTGTACTGAATGACAGTACATCAGTATTTACTTTATTTGTAGACTAAGAATTATAGCTATTGGGAGTAGTGGGTTTTTAGTTTGGTTAGTACATACCTCGAAGTACATGTGGCGAGAGCAAGATGTCAATGCTTATTTTGCCCTGGGCAGCAGGTCAGGTTTGGAGCGTGCACACGTTGACGCAAAACGATTAATTTATGCTGATAGGCAGTGGGAAGGCAGAAAGTGACGGGGAGTCTACGCAGCCGTAATACTGAGAGGAGGAAGGGCAGAGAGAGATGTAGAGAGAAGAGGGAAGGGGGTGAACTCTGATGTGGAGTGGGACAGGTGACGAAGAGGTATAAATATCTGGACTAAATTCACTGCCCCGTAGGGGGAGTCGGTGAAAGTTGCATTGGGTTAGGTTATGGAGTTTATGTAGGTTCAAATGGCTCTGAGCACTATGGGACTTAACTTCTGAGGTCATCAGTCCCCTAGAACTTAGAACTACTTAAACCTAACTAACCTAAGGACATCACACACATCCAAGCCCGAGGCAGGATTCGAACCTGCGACCGTAGCAGTCCCGCGGTTCCGGACTGAGCGCCTAGAAACGCGAGACCGCCGCGGCCGGCAGTTTATGTAGGTGTACGGGCGTTAGGATGTGTTGGTGTAGGTGCGGCGATAAGTGGTAACGTGTACAACCGTTATAAAAAGGTTTTTAAAAGTAGTAACTGAAGCGGGAATAGTGCCGAGTGCGGGTCAACTGCAATAAAATAAACTTTCATTGTACCGCCAATCCTCTAAGAGGTAATAACGTCAGCAATCAAGTGCACGTTCAGGATCTGTTCTCGTTCGTGTCGACACAACTACTGTGTGTTGTCCTCAACGAGCAGTTAGTTACTGACGTCATTAACTGTTACACGGTAGCGTTCTCGCTTCCCACGCCCGGGTTCCCGGGTTCGATTCCCGGCGAGGTCAGGGATTTTCTCTGCCTCGTGATGACTGGGTGTTGTGTGATGTCCCTATGTTAGTTAGGTTTAAGTAGTTCTAAGTTCTAGGGGACTGATGACCATAGATGTTAAGTCCCATGGTGCTCAGAGCCACTTGAACCATTTGAACTGTTACACGACTCACAGCTTATTTTTGTTTCTGTTACCGCATACTTTCACCCGCAACAGTTTCCGTTAAAAATTACTATTCACCTTATGCAGCGCTAAAATCGATACAATAGCCGTCGTTACTCAAGAGTAAGAACACAGGAGAGTAGGAGTAAGCTCTTATCTGTGTCGCACTGCATGATTACTCCCGTCCTGGTGGTGGTATTTAGTCGCAGATATTGCGGATCGGTTGTGATGAGCAAGTAGGTGAGCAAGGAAATGCTTAGTGACTAAGATGAGATAACGTTCGGCCATGCGCGCTCCACTTGATCGAGCCACTTGTCTGCTGCGGGGAGAGTCGCCCTCGGATTTCCCCGAGGAAAGTTCGCAGCCGTGGAGTGAGGTGAGGACGCCGTCCGCCCGGCCGCGCAACGCGCCTCCCCTCGCGAGAGTATCCGGTAACCTTCATAAATGGATGTCAGTCTAATGGAAAGTAATAAAAGCCGTCGCCATCAGTTACGAGTTGGCAAGTGGCTGCCCGCCGCTCGTCCCAATTGGCTATTCTTGCAGCGCAGCTCGTTAGTGGCCTAATTTATCGCCGGCCGCCCCTCGCCCCCGCGGCCGCCACTCAATTACGACAACACGCCGCCCCCTGCCCCCCGCAACCCCGAAGACCACGGCATTACCGACGCACCAGTGGGCGCCATTTTTCCCAGTTTTCATTCCTCCATCACTCAAGCTCCGAGGCAGAAGCGTTGCCGCGGAGCTAGCCGGCGTCTACCTTGAGCAGAATTAACTGCCTCTCCGTGAGAATACTCGCTGAGGCCTAGTGTTGATTCCGCTGCAGATGCGTATAATAGAAGCAACAGCGATGCTGCGAGATTCTCACCACGCAGATGTTTAATCAGATCACTGAAAGCGAAATTTCGTTCTTAATGTTTCAGTTTTAAAAGGCCTGTCTAAAACCGTCAAGTCACATCACTTTTTGTTATATATTTCAACTCAGGACGTCACGGTTCGCCTATATCGACTGTCGTGACTAATTTTTAATGCTATAACACGCTATCTAGTTCCCAGATTTTTAATAAAACGACTTTTGAGAGGGCGACAAACTATCGGCATGGGGGATTTTTTTACGTACTAAAGGGCTTAAAACGGTTGCATAAAATTGTAAGTGCTCGAGCTACGCTGCCACTGACGCGACCGGTGAAATAGCAACAGCTGGTGGTCGGCAGCGATCTGTGCGACAGCGAGGCGATAATGCAGCAGTAGTCACGAACTACGCCTACTATCGTCTGAAAATATTCGAAAATATTGTGAAAAACCGGTCTTGTATTTTCTTTTTAAGAGAGGTGTCTTGTATTGCCTGTATGCACCAGATTAGATTTACTTAATCAGAATCTGAATTGAAATATTACTGAAAGCTAGGGAAATACTGTATAAGAATAAGAAGACTATACCGCTATTGATTTACTGAAATTCTTGACTTGTGATTGATAGTGGACTTTATCGAGTCTGTTTATTAAGGTTCTTGCTTGGTTGAAGTTTTGTATTGGGAAGAAACGCCGGCCGGGGTGGCCGAGCGGTTCTAGCCGCTACAGTCTGGAACGGCGGGACTGCTACGGTCGCAAGTTCGAATCCTGCTTCGGGCTTCGATGTGTGTGATGTCCTTAGGTTAGTTAGGTTTAAGTAGTTCTAAGTTCTAGGGGACTGATGACCTCAGAAGTTAAGTCCCATAGTGCTCAGAGCCATTTGAATCATTTTGGGAAGAAACAATGTTTATTTTGTTACTTTTTATTCATCGAAAAAGCTGTATGTTCTATGGAAGCGACAATTTATAGCAGTCGCCTTAGTTCTGATTTCTTCTCGCAATGAATACGAAGTCAGGTAACTGGAAAGAGTATCCACGGCTGGTTAACTGAAATACATAACAAATTACTACGCATTTGTGTTTTTATGTCCTTTTGTGTGGCGCCCACTTGGATCTATGACTCCAAATAGGTGCATCCAAATTCGTAAGGGCTGTTGGTGAATTAAGGTGTAGCCACTCAGGATAAATCAAAGCCCATCGTTAGGTTATACGCCACAAGGTCACACATATGGTTTCATTACCGGCTTGGACTTATTAACCAGACATCGACAGGTGGCTTGCTTAAAAAGAAAAAAAAAGATGGGTAGTAAATACTAGGTAACTAAATTACAAAGCAAACTAACTTCTTTACACAGCAGCACGCACTTGAATACGTTACATAATGAATGATCAACTAAACTGGCTCAGAAAGGTGCTCACAATGTTGAAAAAGTTGTGTGCTTATTACTGTAACTGAAGGCAACAGTTAACTACGTGATAGTACGAAGTTGGTAATTTGAAAATTAGTAGATGCAATAGTAAAAATATTCAAATTCTAAAATTAGTTGTGAGAGAAAGCTTTCTCAAAATTAAAAACCAGTAAAAAACTACCGGCGTAAATAAGCTAGACATTCACTAGAAGAAGAATGGATGACGCTCGCCAGCAGATGTGATCCGCTGTTAGGATACTGATAGCTGACGATCGTGGGTGTTGATTCACTGAATGAACGTACTGTTAGATCAAACTGCCATTACAAAAGTACGATTCTGCAGAAAAAAGAACCGCAACGAAGGAAAAGGCAAAAAGCAGGGAAAAGACGCATCATAGCAGATCAGAAAGTACTTCAAAAAAGGCTTTGCCTAATACGATAATGCCTAGGCCGAAGAACATGCAACAGATTTTCTAATTGTTCTCTTTTTTTTAAACATTTTCGTTTCTATTGTACTAAGGGTAAAAACACGTTTTTTCATTGTGGACTTTAAATGTGCAAAGGTGAGGAGAAGGTGCAAGGGAAAATCAGTGTCGTATTTACTCGTTAAAGCAATAGCGAAAATAATTATTTGTGCACTAGCTACTCACCTACAGCTTCGCCCACGTACGCTTATGTTACTGGTACATTCCAAAAAAAAAAAAAATAAAACCACCACGAAGGAATTACTAGAATGGGACGGAAATCGGTAGACGTCACGTGGAAGCAGGTCTGCACAGAAACAAAGTATTACAATTTCAGAAAAAATGGATGACTTATTCAAGATAAAGAGGTTCACAACTGGAGCAATTCATTAATGCGTTGGTCCACCTCTGACCATTATGCAAGCAATTATTCGCCCTGGCGTTGACTGATAGAGTTGTTGGACGAAAGGAAGTGGCACCTCAGACCATCGTTCCTGGTTGATGCATCGTATGGAGGGCGACAGTCAAATTGGTACCCCTTCGCTGTCTGGGGCATCTACAGACACGTCTTCACTGTTTATCGGGCCTCAATTCGAAGCGAAACCCATAACTGAAGACAATTCTACTCGAGACATTGAGAGTCCAGGCTTATTTTCCCCTGGGCAGCAGGTCAGGTGTTGAAGTGTGGCAGATGGAAGCAAAATGGTTAGTCTATACTGACAGGCGCGGTCAGCAGAAAACATCATGTAGTAAATTACGTGGCGCGTTTGCAGGAAGACTATTAAATGCAGAGAAAAAACAACTAACGCACCAAATTGAATACATATTAAGGTATCAGTTATCACAATAAAGCACGTATATCCCTACCATCCTCTACATTTAACATGTTTAATACCTATCTGCTACGGTCGCAGGTTCGAATCCTGCCTCGGGCATGGATGTGTGTGATGTCCTTAGGTTAGTTAGGTTTAAGTAGTTCTAAGTTCTAGGGGACTGATGACCACAGATGTTAAGTCCCCCAGTGCTCAGAGCCATTTTTGAACCTATCTGCAAACATATCTCATCTATATCTGTGGATAATTTCGCCCTACAGTTCCGTTTAAATTTCGAGGCAACTTTTAACTCTTCCTGGTTAAGAAGTATGCAAAAAGTTGTTTCCAATGGTTCAATATTTTAGGTGAGATAATGGAATAAAACACTTCTTACATTTGTAATTTCGTCTCATTTATTCACATTTCTTCTTTCTTTTTTAGTTTCACTTATCACATGAACGTCACAAACAGGACACAGATTGCGCTGCATACTTTTAAAATACTTAAAGTCAGTTAAATAAAGGAAAGAAATAACATTATGTCATTTAAAAAAAAATTTACATGTCCTCCCCTCGCATCCCCCCCCCCCCCACCCCACCCCTGCCGTTGGGGTAGTAGAGGTATTTTAATCACGCAATATTTTTATTCAAATAAACTTGGTCCAGACTGCTCCGTGCTTGGCTGAGGTATGCTTTTATGTACCCCTTTTCACACTCACCCTCAGCCATAGGGATGCTAGGGTTGTCCTACAGTCTTTAGAAACATTTGGCCATATAGCAAGCCACACGGGTGCCAAGTGCAAAGTCTGACAGAAATAACTTCAGGCGTTACAAAATATACTGATATATCACTACCTTTGCATCCACTAGCTCCCCCCCCCCCCTCCCCTCCCGATCAGTGTATGAAACACTGTCACCAATGAGCCTAGGGAAGGAGAAGTGGAAATTACAGTAACAGGTTACCTACGAGTTTACTTTCACGTTACATTTAAATTAAGCAAGCTGCATATTGTGTCGCCCGTGACGGTGCACAGACGTTAATTTTGTCTCAGGTCGAAAGAAAACAAAAGATTAGACAGCAAGATCTCATGGGCGTAGCTGACGCCACTCAGAAACGTTAGGTGTCGTTTAGTGAATTGAAAATTTGTGGTAAGATCTTATGGCACCAAACTGCTTAGGTCATTGGTCCCTAAACTTACACACTACTTAATCTAACTTAAGCTAACTTACGCTATGGACAAAACACACACCCATGCACGAGGGAGGACTTGAACCTCCGACGGGGGGAACCGCCCGAAACGCGACAACACGTCCTAGACCGCGCGGCTACTCCGCGCGGCTGTCATTTAGTATTTGCCGGCCCAGCAACGAGATTTCACCCAAATAGTAGGGTCTACTAACCAGTCGCACAGTGATTTTCAACAAGAATACGTGGCTCTAAGCGGAGTTAGGTATTTTGGAAACGAATTACGGAACTTCAATAAGCTGAGCCTACCCCTTTCACGCAGAGCAGATTGCCGGATTATAAGACACACAATGCATACGCACACCGCAGAAATCTTACACGCTGTCGCCTCTCAGTGCCACAAACAATAGTTACAGACTCCTAGCGTCGCCGGAAAGCGTCACCGAACGTTTTGTCTTTAACTCAAGTTGTTCCTCATTACGTGCTCTATCTGCCCTGGACATTTGATGCAAAGACTGAAACACTTTGTATGCGCAGGGTGTTACGAAATGATACCGACGAACTTCGAGGGATTGTAGATGGTGTCTTGAGGAACAATGCGAGGATATGAACCCGTGTCCGGAAACGTGATCCAATGACGCTACAGAGCGTCGAAGTTACAGGCTGCGGCACCTGCCTGTAGGCCATCCCTTCGGCAGCAAACGTTACTTTATACGCTGGCGAATCGTAGGCGGAACGTCTCGAAATTTTTGCTGTTATTAAGCGATGGCGACCTGTTGCCACGATCGCCACTGCAGAAGATCACGCTAGCT
The DNA here is from genome assembly GCF_023864345.2 of Schistocerca serialis cubense. Taxonomy (NCBI): domain Eukaryota; kingdom Metazoa; phylum Arthropoda; class Insecta; order Orthoptera; family Acrididae; genus Schistocerca; species Schistocerca serialis. The sequence continues at coordinate 532,040,722 of NC_064639.1, read as the reverse complement.
TCTGCGTTGACAGGCCGTGCCTCCTATGCATGCGATGCTGTGCTGCGCTGGTGGATGACGGTTTCGGACACGGTCTCCTATCGTAAATTTATTCCTCACGACACCCTCTACAACCCCTCGAAGTTTGTCGGTATCGTTTTGTAACACACTGTATTGATACAAGGTGGTCAGAAACAGTCTGGAAAGCTTGTAAGGGTGTTGGAGGGTAGGCCGTGATGAAAAATAATTGTTAGGAATTTCCAGATTGTTAGGAATTTCGCTATTTAATTGGCACTCGTGTCAGCCATTCATGTCGCTGCGCGCGCAGAACTCAAGTAGCCCGCGAGAGGCCGTGTTGCCAAACTTGTTCTTCAAATGGCTCTGAGCACTATGGGACTTACCATCTATGGTCATCAGTCCCCTAGAACTGAGAACTACTTAAACCTAACTAACCTAAGGACAGCACACAACACCCAGCCATCACGAGGCAGAGAAAATCCCTGACCCCGCCGGGAATCGAACCCGGGAACCCGGGCGTGGGAAGCGAGAACGCTACCGCACGACCACGAGATGCGGGCACTTGTTCTTCGTTTGTTTAGATGAGACGGAACAAAAAACACTGTGAAACTTTGGACGGTACCGGATTCGATCCTTGCTACCGTCGAATGTACAAATTTTGTATCGCTCTCTTATCCGGTTTTAAGAAATCAAATGAAGAACACGAGTGGCAACAACGTCCTTATATAATATGAAGATGGTATCTGTTCTTTCGGACATGTCAGAAAGAACAGATACCATCTTATATATATATATTAGGCTCACCGGTCATTTGACCATCTTCTTCTGTGCGGATGCACAAACAGTGCCCGAACTCTTACAGTAATCGGCAAAAAACCACGAGTAATGAGTATAATGAGCAGGGGCACTATGAATATAGTGTGGGACAATAAGTTGAGAATGTGAGTCTCACAGGAGGCTTGCCAGAGACAAGTCCCTGCAGTTGCACTATCGTCTGTGTCCTCAGTGGCTCAAATGGATGAAAGATGATAGGCAAAAAAGAAAAAAAAATAGCCTTCACGGTAGCTCAGCGTGTTCAGCTACCCTCTGTGAACGGACCAACGAAGAACCTGAACGCGTGTCATGGGACGTCCGCCCGAACAAATTCAATGAACATTATAGAACAAAATGAGATCTACCAAAAAAGGAAAAAGAAAAGAAGCTGGATAGAGCGTCTGTCGTGTAAGCAGGAGATCCCAGGTTCGAGTCCCGGTCGTGGCACACATTTTCAACTGTCCCCGTTGACTTACATCAACGCCTGTATGCAGCTAGGGGTATTCTGTTCATTGTAACAACGTCGTTGTCTGGTTTCTTGAATTTGCGATTCGTACAGCCTGACTGGCTAACTTCATTGCTAATTAAACCAGAAACGTTGCAGTTTATGTGTGTGTGTCTGTGTGTGTGTGAGAGAGAGATAGAGAGAGAGAGAGAGGGTAATGAGAGAGGGTAACCCAGCAAATTTCTTCCCCTCTGTCCATCACCAAGAGCAAGACACATATGGTCGCCTCTGCTTGTTTCCCTTTTAGTGCCTTCGTCTCACATCGCTAAGAACCTGCATTCCGCGGAAATCGTTTGATTCTGCGACTAGTAGCAGTTTCCGCTTATTGAAGGCCGTTTCCCCGCCTTGGCACCGGCGGGCACACGGTACCGCTCCCCGCGCCATACCGGTAATGCCTTAATCAGACGTAAAGGCAGCCGCACCTGCGTCCGCACTGCTTTTATCCCGCCTGTCGTAAAGGCGGGCAGAGGCGCTGCCGGCGCCGCCGCCGCCGCTGCTTATGCCTCCGTCTGGCTACATCCCCGCTGCTGAAGAGCGCCCTGCAGAAGGACGGCCAGTTTGCGAAATGTGGAGACGAGATGGAGCATAGCGCAGCGCGGGGTCCCTTCCGGCATTTCACTACTCCTCTTGCGTCTTCAGCAACAGACCCTCAAGTTTTTCTTTTTACAACGCTCTACCTCATTCGCACTAAAGGATGATTGAAGGAACTTTGATGGCACAACAGTACATCGTGTACATCATGCGTCCTCGTGTAATTCCTTCGTGCGACTGCATCGTGGTGCTTGTCCATGCATGCCACGTGTTTCTACGAACAGTCTACGTGACACTGAGGTATTCCCGGGACCAGTAAGATTCCCATATCTGTCCCGACAGAACAACTGCGTCTCGCCTGGGCCCATCAACACCGACATTGGACTGTTGATGACTGGAAACATGTTGCCTATTCGGACGAGTCTCGTTTCAAATTCTATCAAGCGGGGCTACGTGTACGGGTATGGAGATAACCTCATGAATCCATGGACCCTGCATGTCAGCAGGAGACTATTCAAGCTGGTGGAGGCTCTGTAATGGTGTGAGGCGCGTGCAGTTGGAGTGATATGAGACTCCTGATACGTACATAAGCATCCTGTCCGATCAACTGCACCCATTCATGTCCATTGTGCATTGCGACGGACTTGCCCAATTCCAGCAGGACAATGCGACACCCCACACGTCCATAATTGCTACAGAGAGGCTCCAAGAACATTCTTCTGCGTTTAAAAACTTCCGCTGGCCACCAAACTCCCTAGACATGAACATTACTGAGCATATCTACGGTGCCTTGTAACGCGCTGTTCGTAGAGATCTCCACTCCCTGGCACTCTTAAGAGTTTATGGACTGCCGTGCAAGATTCATGGTGTCGGTTCCCTCCAGCACACCTTCAGATATTAGTGGAGTCCATGCCACGTCGTTCAAATGGTCAAATGTGTTTGAAATCTTATGGGACTTAACTGCTAAGGTCATCAGTCCCTAAGCTTACACACTACTTAACGGAAATTATCCTAAGGACAAACACACACACCCATGACCGACGGAGGACTCGAAGCTTCGCCGGGACCAGTCGCAAAGTCTATGACTTCAGCGCCTTAGACCGCTAGGCTAATCCCGCGCGGCATGCCACGTCGTGTTGCGGCACTTCTGCGTGCTCGCGGGGGCCCTACACGATGTTACGCAGGTGTACCACGCAACACGAACTCGTTCTGAGCAGTTTAGTCCATTCCAGTATAACACGAGTCATTTCAGTTTTCAATATAGTAACAGAGTCGCTGAGAGTGTTGCAAATAATCTTGTGAGAGCCCGTTCGACCCACACCTTATTCAAACAGACGGTATATGAAGTACATAAATGGATGAAAGTCTGTGCACGAAAGGGCGTACCAGTAGTGTCATAGAGAAACGTCGCACATACTGCGTTGTCGGCCACCTTGGGGCGCACGGCTGCGCGACGTGGGCGACCGCGCATAACGAGCACGCTCGCATTTAGTCTAATTGCAGCCGTGGCGGCTGGTGCAGAGTGCGGATGCCCGCGGTCACAAAGCGCTTCGTTACGGCCAGCCCCAGCCGCAGCCGCAGCGCCCACAGCCTTTTCGTGCGCGCACTGCTGCAGCGTCTGGAGTGCGGCCGCTCGGCGGGCGTGTCTTGCCGCTTCCCGCGCGGCCAATTATTTAATTTTTTTCCTGCAGCCGCCGCCCCAGCGGTCGTGAAGGCAGTGATGCTGGCTGGGGCTGCCGGCGATGACTGGGGAGCTGGATGGCGGCTGCCCGTCCCCAATCTGCCAGCACATTCCTCGCATTCCTGTCTTCGCCCGGCCGCGCCTCGGGCGGTCAGCGCCTGCCCGCGCGCCTTATTACATTTCGAGTCGGGGTTCCCCTCTCGCGGATGCACTGGCGACGGCGCTGTACTGGGGAGCGCGAGCAACCCGGTACACCAGTAGTCCGTTTCCTGATTATGTCTCCATGTCGGGTGTACAAACAAAGGCTTCCCGATACGACGGAGAGCGCGTGGATATGTGAAAAATCCGTCCACTGAAATTTGCGCCCGCACAAAGAGGTGTGAAATTTGCTCCTTGTATTCCTGGTAACAACCTGCTCCCTAAGACATGGCACGGCCTACCTGCACCCTGGGAGTCAAAATGTTCAAATGTGTGGGAAATGGTTCAATGGCTCTGAGCACTATGGGAATTAACATCTGAGGTCATCGGTCCACTAGAACGTAGAACTACTTAAACCTAACTAAGCTAAGGACATGACACACATCCATGCCCGAGGCAGGAGTCGAACCTGCGACCGTAGCGGTCGCGCGGTTCCAGACTGTAGCGCCTAGAACCGCTCGGCCACCCCGGCCGGCGTGTGTGAAATCTTATGGGACTTAACTGCTTAGGTCATCAGTCCCTAAGCTTAAACACTACTTAACCTAAATTATCCTAAGGACAAACACACACACCCGTGAGTGACCGTGCGCTTCTAGGCGCTACAGTCTGGAACCGAGCGACCGCTACGGTCGCAGGTTCGAATCCTGCCTCGGGCATGGATGTATGTGATGTCCTTAGGTTAGTTAGGTTTAATTAGTTCTAAGTTCTAGGCGACTGATGACCTCAGAAGTCAAGTCGCATAGTGCTCAGAGCCATTTGAACCATTTGAACACACACCCATGCCCGAGGGAGGACTCGAACCTCCACCGGGACCAGCCAATACAGCTCATGACTGCAGCGCCCCTGGAAGTCCTTATCCACAGCAAACGCTCCCTATGCCCGCAAGGAGGCACTGTATCGCCCTGTCCGAAGCGTTTCGATGCCGTCATTTAGATGACCAGCAAGGCGAACATCCTGCTGCAGGAAGAAGAGCGCCACCAGTAGTCGACAGAATATTCCACGATAAACCCTGTTACACACGTCTTTTGCACTGTTTGTAATTGTTTTAACCCTTAAATCCTGCTTTTACTTCTGCCCCAATGTGAAAATTCATGGTATGCATTGTCACCTTAAAATTTGTTTCTATGTAAATTATTTTATGATACATATTCTGTACTTTTGAAGTAGGAAATGTCGTGTGACTAGGGCCTCCCGTCGGGTAGACCGTTCGCCGGGTGCCAGTCTTTCGATTTGACGCCACTTCGGTTACTTGAGCGTCGATGGAGATGAAATGATGATGATTAGGACAACACGACACCCAGTCCCTGAGAGGAGAAAATCTCCGACCCAGCCAAGAATCTAACCCGCGGTCTTAAGATTGACATTCTGTCACGCTGACCACTTTTTTTTTTAATCTTATTTTGTTCGTTGCATCTGATCGAGGCGGACGTCGCAAGATACCCTTGCAAGTTCGTTGTTGATCTATTAACTCAGTTTTTTTTTATTGCAGAGGGCAGCTATCCCTCTGACCGAACACGCTGAGCTACACCACTCAGCTACAGGGGACGGACGCTTTTGAAGTGCCGGGTGGCCATAATTAAAGTGCAGCTACTCACTGAGTTACAGTGTGGGTTATAATTATCATATGACAGCGAAACTTCGTAGAGATGCTAATGCGTTAATGCGGAACCGATGTACGCTGGAAAAAATTAGTTCCGATTTCGGCCACCATATGCAAATCTGGCGCTGTACACCTTCTGTCCCGACGACTGAGCAGTCTGAGGAGAAGGTAGATGTCATTAAAGGGTTTAAAGAAAATGTTAACAACAGTGTCGAAAGTTTTGCGGTCTTTTTTACACTGGTGCCGTGCGACACCCAGAAGGTGCAACACCTGATACCTCACCATCCGCAGCAACGTGCTGCATTTGCTCTTCGGTTTCTGTCACGAATAGAAGTTAATGTCGTATATACGGGCAATGTCTACAGAGTGACGAGGCACACTTGCGCTACAGGCTGCAGTGAATATACAGAATTGCCTCATTTGGGGTACTGCTAAACAGCGTGTTGTGCACGAAAAGCCACAGTACTCGCCGTATGTTACTGTGTGATGTCGATTCACAAGCATCTATATTCTCGGCCCGTTTTTCTTCGAGTACAATACACCAAAGGGTCACTGAGGTGTACCGTGACGTGTTTGACCCTTTCTGTCCACGTCCCGTTCCTAATACATTACATAGGGAAACCTGTCTATATGTATTTCTTGCATTCACAGCACCAGATTTGCCCCTGGCGGCCAAAACTGGCACTTTTTCGCTGTGTAAATCCGTTTCGCATTTACGCATTACAACATCTACCAAGATTCGCTGCCGCGCTATTATTACTGCACAAATAGGAACTCTGTGACTTTTATTCTAACTACCTGGTACACCTCACTTGATATACAGTTTTACAATTCCCATAAATCTTCCGCTTGGCCATAATGTCAATGATGTGCAGCATTATAATTGTAAAGAAAGTTTTTTTCATGTTATGAATGCACATATAGAGGCCGGGCGCATCTAGCACTAGGAGCGCGAAGAGCAGCTATGTACAGATTACGTCAACTCTATACGTGCTAATTCCTAGCCTTTTAGTTATACTGACGTCTTCCATGCATGTGTCGCAGAACAGACACTGCTGTCAGTTCACAGCTGTACGAAATACTTCGACATTAATTCCCTCACTGAGAATCCCTTGACATTTGTGCCCGCGATAAACGGGCAGCCGGGTTTCAGTCCAGGCCCGGCGCAAACTTTCTTACGTCACTATTGGGCAGTAGATCTACACCTAATGCAGCTAATGTCAACGGATTCGCAGTCAGTGAGTTAATTTCGAAGCAATTAGTTTGACAATTCACCTTATGACTTTATAATTATGCACATTATAATTATGCGCCATATGCTATGAGTGTGCATGGGTTTGGTTTGTATTTTATTTCCTATTTATTTTAAACTATGCTTCGCCAAGTAGAACACAACCACTATTTAAATTCTGTGTTTGTTATTTTATTCTTCTGTTTTCTGTTGTCGTTTCTGTAGATCCGATCATAAATAAAAGTTTTGTGACTGACTGCTATAGAAAATAAAATAAGTTATGATCACTTCCGACTGCGTAAAAAAAACCTGGATGACAGTTCTTGTTCGAGCATCTGCAGTCCTCTTCATCAGTACCCCACGTAGGAGCTCTCGGGTATTCTATCTTCCGCGAAAGTTGCGGAGTTCAGATGGGAGGAAATAGTGGACGTTTCCTCGAGCTATTCTGGGCGCTGATTTCACCGGGCGCAGTTTACAGGACACCATATGTAAATTAAAGGTGGAGAGGGGAAGAAAGGAAAGGGAGGGTACCACTACTCACTACTGTCAGCTGCATCGGGACATTACACAGAATCAGCGGTGACAACTGAAAATGTGTACCGGACCCGGATTCGAACCCAGGACCTTTACTAGACAGGTGCGTTAACCACTGCGCCATCCGGCACACAGTGCTACTGCAACTGTGCAAACTTTCTCAGCACACCTCACGGCCGATTCACCCTCCCATCGAACGCCACTTATCCGCAGTCCCTATCCATTTCCTCGATGTTCGCTACTCTGAGATTCCCACAGATGGTCGGTCTGAAAGAACAGACAACACGCATTCATATAATTGATTTGCCTTGCTGAGCAATGGACGCACCTTCTTCAGTGCGGATGCACAAATACGTCCGACCACCTGTGGGAATATCAGGCTAAGGAACATGGAGGAAATGGGCAGGAACTGCGGATAAGTGGTGTTCGATGGGAGGGTGAATCGGCCGTGAGGTGTGCTGAGAAAGTCTGCACAGTTGCAGTGACACTGTGTGCCGGATGGCACAGTGGTTAACGCACCTGTCTAGTAAGGAGGAGGGCCTGGGTTCGAATCCCGGCCCGGTACACATTTTCAGCTGTCGTCGCTGATTCCGCGTAGTGTGCCGAAGCAGCTGACAGCAGTGATCCCCTCTCTTTCCTTTTTTCCTTGCCCTTTCTACCTTCGATTTACATATAATGTGTCACAGCTGTGGATTCTTCGTGGTGTCAGTTCTTTCGGACGTGTTCGAAAGTCAGTACGTTACTATAGAGAGGGGCGGGACATTTAGACAGGCGAGTGCACTAGACGCACCTAGGAAAACTGCTATGAAAGTTCTGAGACGACAGGCTGATGGAAGATTGGTAGAAGGCATTAGAAACTAACAAGAGCAACATGTACACGGTTATCTGAGATCTATAATGCTTGCAGATGTAAAGAGGAGACCCAAGACCCTTATCAAACAGTGATCGACCAGTTGTCAATAATGATGATGATGATGATGATTATGATGATGACTCATATTTCGTATCGAAAAGACGAGCATGGAGAAATCGACTTTTCTGCACCTTATTTCAGTACTTAATTTTTGCCACACAGGTTGCGGGTTAGTAGGCCATGGTGTAGCATTACTGACACACATGTAGTGCGTAAGCGTACAATCATCAACAGCAAAGAAATCCAAGTCATCAAAGAAATCAATTGCCGCTACTAAATATAAAAAATAACGCACTCAAGAGCGTGGTACACTGAAATAAATTAGTAACAGATCCATTACTAGTGGGACAAAGTGCACACATAGTGGCTCCGGTTGAAATAATGAATATCAACAGGTTCTGCAATGGCCATCCTGAAGCCAAGCTGATTGAAGAGACAGATTTCAGCTACTCGTTACTGCCAAAGATTACAGTTTGCGCAACCCATATTTTTTAGAACTCGAAATCTGGGTTGCAAAAGTACATAATTAATGATACAAATGCCAAGAAATGTGTTTTTCAAAACTTATATTTTCGTTGCGGATTGTGACTCATCATATTCATCAACAACTTGTCAACCACTGACGGGTAAACGTCTCCTCTAGACGTCTCCATGCATTACAGGCCACACATAATCGTGTCCACGTTGTTGCTGCAAGATTTGAAACTTCCCCTTTGAACAATTATACAAGACTGTGCTTAACCTGACACACAATATTTTTTTAGCGCAACGCAATTTGACTTTCAAAAAATCCCTACGACAGAATAGCCCTGACTAACATTAACCTATACGTTTCACAAATCACTTACCTCACAACAATCTTCGCTACTCAAGCTATTGCAATACAGCGAGCGCCACTACTGCCAGCTAAATAAAAGATTCAAACTACGGAAGGCACTAACTACTGATAGGGATAGCTAGCAAATGAAAGATATTAATAGAAAACAAACAATGTATTTACCTTGATAGTCATAATATATATAGCAGTTCATGACAAATTACAAAACTCCACCATCTCTCTCCCCACATCCACCATTGCTGGCGGCTCACCTCCAACTGCGCAACGCTACGCGCTGTTCACAGCCAGCTGCCTAACACTACACTGGCGAGTATTACAACAATGCAAAGCAGCCACAGACTGCACACAGCACAGCCAGTGATTTTCATACAGAGGTGGCGTTACCAATAAAAAAACCTAAACAGCCTACTTACAGATTTATAATGCCATTTACCAATCTTCCTTCTGCCCGTCGTCTCGTAAGTTTCATATCACTTGTTAGCATCATCTTCTTTCCTTTGGCCTGTCTACCAGTCTCGGACATCTCTACAGTGTACTTATACGAATTTAATGCTTTTTGCTTATTCCGCATATAATCAGAGAGTGTGATTAAATCCAGTCCCGACAAAACAGTTTAGTGGGAAATGTAATCAATATAATATTCTTCATAGCAGTTATTTTCCATAATCTTCGGTTTGATTTGTTTATTTTTTAGCAGTCAGCCCACTTAAATAACAAACAAAACGTCTGTCAAAACTTTACGACAATTTCTTACTGACACATAGCAAAAACTGCTATTTTTATTTCAAGTCAGCTGTACTACATAAAATCATATACTGTGCGTAGTAAATATTCAGGACAGAACATAAAACGGTAGTCTCCATCCTCACGAGTACAACTAATTTCTGAATTGTAACTTAACTATCTTACGTCGATACTTACGTCTGTAGTCATTATTTCAATGTCCACCTATCTGCATTTATTGCTTTTATGGAATTAAATCCGAGAATATTGCTAATGATACCCGATACGAATACCTTTGTCTTGAATCATGAATAAATTTGCACCTCAGAAATCTGATCTTGAAATGTGGTGCAAGATTTGAAGCATTTATGGGCCCATACTGATTTTCTTTTGTTCGCTCCATGTAAGAAATTTATTCCAGAAGTTTCGTCCCACTTCATTACGTCATCCTTACCAACTACTGTCGGTTGCTGCAGTAATGTTTTATTCTCTGAGAGACTACACACTGAATCACTTAGAATATTCTATCGAAAGATGTCGTCACAGCGTAATAGTGGATGCGTTTTAAGATGATAGGTTATTTGTTTATGGCCAGTAACGATTTTAACGTTATGAAAATTTTGAATTTAAGTTAAACGTGAGGCACAGTGTTATGGCTGGCCCATAAACGGGGAAGTGACGGTGACGGTAATTCTACTAATTATGATGAAAAAATTTATTTCACACCAGGATTGTTAATCTGCGTTGGCTACGAAATGAGGTAACACCGCTGATGTCAGAAAACACTGGATTGCAATTTTAACTTGCCTATTTCCCGTTTGTCTTTTCATCCGAATATTTGAAAGCTCGTGGCTTCATTTTTTTTTAGTAAATTTGTTTCATCTCTCATCCACTGCTTAGTTTTCACCAATGTGCTTCCCCGGGTGTCATTTCAGACCCGTATTGTGGGTTTGGAAAAATATTTGCTATTAGCAATTGAAGTGTTTCTGAAATTTTGCTCCACTTCCAGCAAAAGTATTTGCTGTTGTAAAGGTTAAGTTTGCATTTAGACACCTCATTTGACGGATAATATTTTAACTACAGGACGTGTTCTGCGGCAGACCAGCATTAATATGCTGGTCATAGGCGTAGGTAAACTTTACATTCGAGGAGCGTACTTCCAACACTGACATTTAGACATCTGAATTAGCGTCATGCATTCATTAAATGTCCATTACGCATTCATTATACAGTACACCCTTCACAAGTTCCGCATTTCAATTGTCACCGCTATGGACAAGCAGTTGTTACAGGTGCTATAGTTAATTTGTGGAGGAACTATGATAGCGTGTGGTCGACGTCGGAATTTATGCGTGTACCTAAACATAAATGTATTGTTGCTTGGCCCCTTAACAATCACCTTTAACTAGGGCGCCACACGTCCCTATTTTGCAGGGATCGTTCGCATTTTTCTATAAAACTGTCCCGTGTTCCCACATGATACGACGGGACACCCTCAAGTCTCTACTTTTGTGGTTTCCCGTTACAGTTTTACATTTTTGTATCACACTGCGTTTTTTAATTTCACATTATTAATTTTATCATCTTATTCTTGTTAGTCAAGGCCAATATGTGTAAAATACACGAGTGGGCAACCAAACAATGGGTTCAAAAGCCAATTATTTCGCCGTTTCGTTTTCATATTACTTAGTGTTGAAGATGCTACGATATAAGCTGCTCAGATTTCTGTCAGCCTGTTCCACATGAGAAGAAACTTCTAAAGATTGCTACATCAGACAAGAATAAGTTCCAGGCACAGCCCTATTCATTTTCTCGACTGTAAAAGGCAAACACTGTTGACTTTCAAATATTTTTAGGTTCAAGTATGTCATTTGTAATGTAGTTTTGGCGTGAGGATAATACTTGCGAACGTTGGTAAGAATTGGACCACTAATATATTAAGTGCTACTTTTTGTTTGAAAGTATCCAAAGGTGACAGTTCCCGACTTTTGACATGCCGAAGGTGACAACCCTTCCTGTAACCCATTCCGATGTTACTCTGTAGATGTGATAGTCCTCGTAAATTTGTTTACATTTCTTTGAATTCCGCTAAATGTATCCACATTTGGGCACACGTTGTGTTCTGAACCATACAGAGCTAACTGTTGAACATTATAAAGGATATTGGGGTCCTGCGAAATCCTTGCCATAACGCGCCGCCGCCATAATTAAGACCAAATAAATTACTTTAAACTAGTAGTTAAGTACAGCCAATTAACTTCATTGTATATTTCGATGTACGAATGTGTGTAGAATCTATCAAAGTCTTTCTTAGAAGAGGTAGAGACAATGTTGATTAATGTCTTAAGTTGACTTATCACATTGACAGAAGTGTTATAAAGACAGTTGTGAGCATATCCCCGAAGAAACAAGTAATGTACTATATTTTTATGTTACTTTTTACATTAGAAACGGTTGGTGAAAGCCTACGGCCGTAAAAACAACGACTTATTTTATGAAGTAACTTGTTGCTAGCACTGACGTTTTGATTTTTATTTGTCTTTTGGAAGACGCTTTTCGGGAAATGATGTTTTGTGTTTACTGTAATACATAAACACGGGTAATTAATAATCGAATTGGAAGCAGTTTCTACCTACGGTTTCCTTGTAGTCCACTTTTGTAGAAACTCAAGTATGTTAAACATTACACTCAACTCCGCCAATGCACCGCCGTCTGCATTTATGCATATCGCTATCCCACGTCTTTGGTCACCTTGGTATAAGCAAATTACGATTCAGATTGTTAATAATAATACCCTCTGTACAAAAGAATAATATTTCATCCTCTGTGGACGATACATAGTGTTATCTTTGCTGACTGTGTGTAAAAATATCTTCCTGACTTTTGTTTTTGCACGTATGATGTTATAAACGTGTACTGCGCACAGAAAGTTGTGAGTGAAATGTAATAAGTCTGAGTTTCTGCATAAATGGATTACAAGAAAACCGTAAGTAGAAGTACAGTGTGGAAACTCTATATAAAGATCGATCATTAATTACGAAATTGCGCTTGATAAGATAACAGAACAATGCATCACCTCACACATAGAAAGAATGTCCAATAAATGTCATAACAGACAAAAAAGGCAATAGGAACCATTTCCTGAAACGCATCTTGCAAAAGGTAAATGAAAATAAAATCAAGACTATGGCAGAAAAAGTTATTTTATAAACAGTACCATCATATGGCGTGTTTTCAGGGGCCTGGAATAACAGGTAATCGATTCATTCCATTAATTCAAATTACAAGAAAGGTCCTGTGTAGGAAGTACCCAATTACAAAAACCATTTCGATGGTTCGCGGTCTTGTTGGAAAAACTCACTCGGTTGTGATACGAAACACAACTGAAATTACTTTGATACACTAAATGCGTCTTTCGGAAAAACGAATGTCCATTAATTCGATGAATCATGATACAACTCCACATATTACCTCTGAAGCGACATTCTCGTTCTGAAAGTTATATTGTGACAATGTGAGGATATAATTTTTTTTCACACTCAAAAAACTGATTCATAAGAAAATTACATATTGTTTAGAAAGGGTTAGGCTCCTTCATAAGTGGAATTGACTCATTGATAAAATGCATGGTGTTAGGCCTGTCATTTCCTTTAGTTTTTAACGGTAATTTGATACGATACCGAGTCACTTCTGCATTGCCCAGGAATTCGCATTTCCTGCTAGATTCTTTGAGCAAAGTGCTAGGAACCCACTAGTGCACATACCACGTCATCCGTTTTTCTAGGTCGGTCGGTACAATACTTCACGTCTACACTGCTTGTCTCTATTAAGTTTCTCTACGTATTTCGTGTTGGCGGTTGAGAATACAGGAAAAGGAAGGCTAGTTTTATACTTCTGTTGACAACGAGGCTATCAGATACCGAGCAGAAGCTCGGTTTGAACAGGAGAAGGAAACAGGCTGTTTCTTTTTTAAGGGGATACGGAATCGGATTTTGGGTTAAAAAATCGAATTTTTTTTTATTGGCGTATTATATTCTGCCATGTTTCCTCTTTAAAATGACGTATCATACATAGCTCTACTACAATTATAACTATTTTATTTTTATATATTTGTGAGATCGGGTATTGCGCTTTAGTTATACACGTCTCTCGTGGCTGACCATGAACTTTTTGGCAGTACCTTTAAAGTGACATGAATTCAAATATCCCGGTTTCCAGCGACTATTTATACACTAGTTGCCCGAAAATGTTTCTCTCTGGTTTCCTCAAGTTACTCTTTGACTTTGTGGCGGGACTGTTTTGTAAACAGTGTGATATAAGAAAGTAGTTGTTGTTGAGTTATTTCGTATTTAGTGCTTCATTTTTCGCAGTGAAAATGCCTAGAGCTAAAGCAAAAGTATTTAAAAAGCGTGTGAACTGGCAAAAGAAAAGAAATAATGATTCATTAGCAAAGCAAAGCAGTTCATCATCATCACTGTTGGAAAATGTGAATCCACTTATTACTGATTTGCCGAACGAACTTACACCAAATGAAAACAGTGCTTCTCATAAAAAACTAAGAGATTTGGAAGAGAAATATAATTTACTTGATAGAGGGAATGAAGTTTTTGAACTCATTGATACGAATATATTGTGTGAAGCTCTTGAAAACAGTTTGTGCTGCAAAAAATGTCATGGAAACGTTTCTCTGAAAGTAGAATCCCATGTTGGCCTGGCTGCCCAGTTTAATTTAATATGCAGTGTTTGTAAATACAGCTGTAAGTTTCCAAGTTCGGTTTCAGTAACTGTAAATAATGGATACAAGAAAACTGAACTTTATAGTGTAAATATTAGGTTAGTTTATGGATTGCGAGCAATTGGTAAGGGCAAAGCAGCTGGTGATATGCTATGTGGTGTTCTAAATCTTCCAAGTGCACCTTCAAAGTTTGAAGCTTACAATTATGTACTAGGATCTGCAGTTGAAGATGTAGCACAGAAGTCAATGCAGGTTGCTGTGGAAGAAGCAGTGGAAGAAAATGACGGCAGTCGTGACCTCACAGTGGCGTTTGATGGCACGTGGCAGAAAAGGGGCCACACCTCCAACAATGGTGTTGTAACAGCAACTAGTGTTGATACTGGCAAGGTTATTGATGTTGCAATAATGTCTAAATACTGTAGGTGCACAGGCAGGCTGAAAAATGAACACAGTGATGACTGTATTGCTAATTATTATGGTAGTAGTGGTGGCATGGAGGTTGCTGGGGTGAAGAAAATTTTTCATCGCTCTTCACAGTGGTATAATGTTCGCTATGTCAAATATCTGGGAGATGGTGACTCTAAAGCATTCAAAGAAGTTTTGGAAAGCAAACCATATGGGAACAGTGTAAATATAAGCAAACTTGAATGTATAGGACATGTGCAGAAGAGAATGGGTGCCAGGCTGAGAAGGTTAAAATCAGTTATGAAAGGGAAAAAACTAGATGATGGGAAAACCTTGGATGGCAGAGGAAGATTGACTGATTCCATAATAGACCACATTCAGAACTGCTATGGCCTTGCAATCAGGCAAAATACAGGCAATCTTGAAGAAATGAGGAGAGCTATATGGGCTTTATATTTCCACACCGCATCCACGGATGAGCATCCACAACATGGTTTGTGCCCCAAAGGTGAAAACAGCTGGTGTAAATACAATAGGGGACTAACAACAGGAGAGAAATACATTCACCACCACAGTCTACCATCAGCCATCATGGCAGAAATAAAGCCCATTTTCAGAGATCTGGCTGACAGAAGTCTTCTGATGAAATGTCTTCACGGAAAAACGCAGAACCCCAACGAGTGCTTGAATAGTGTGATATGGCATCGTCTCCCAAAACAGTGTTTGTCGGAATTAATACACTACATTTTGGTGTGTATGATGCTGTGGCAACCTTCAATCTTGGAAATATAACTAAATGCCAGGTCCTTCAAAAGTTGGGTATGTGTGTTGGTTCCCGTACGGTACGTGCTATGTTCTTTTTAGATCAGCACAGACTAAGGCATGCTGATAATATAATCAAGACATTAGTGAAAAAAGCAAGACAGGTGCAGAGGGGTGCCAAAAGAAGACTTGAAGATGATTATGAAGACTGTGAAGGGGGTATTAGCTACGGATCAGGAATGTTTTAATCTTCTTTCTCCGTTTCCCGTAAGTTTACTTTTTACTTCATCTTGGAACATTATCTCAGGTACTGGTCAACCTAGAAGTCTGAAATTTTTATGACGTAGTGACATAGGTCCCTATTACATACTGAAACAATTATTTTTTAATTACTTGATTTACAAAAGACTTAGGGGTGATAGTCTAGTAAAAAGCGATGGAAAAAATTTACTTAAAAATAAATGTACAATATCTCTGTAAGAAAATACTTTGACAATAAACTGTTGTTTCAGTATTGTTGTAATATATGAATGCACATACAGTAAAATTTTTACCTCTCTGTCTCCAGTAGTTTGTGAGAAAATGTTCCCTATAGTAGGCATATATTAACATTGCGGGGATAGGTGATTCCGTATCCCCTTAGGTTTCATACCAGCAACGAGTTGCTGTTATTGTCAGTCCTAAGACTTGTTAGTTGCAACTGTCCACGCTAGTCTATCCCTACCATATCTCTTCATTTCTGTCTAACTACTGCGCAGCACATCCATATGACCTGCTTACTGTATTCAGCCCGCACTTCCCTGTAATAACAAATTATTTCTTGACAGCTCCGTATGTATTCTATCAACCTGTCTCTTCTTTACATCTTAAGCTACAAAGCTCCGTTATCCCCAGTATAATACATGCAGTACCTCTGTATTGGCTACCCTGTCTACCAATGTAATCTTCAGCATTCTTCTATCGTATCAAATTTCAATTTTAAACAATCTGAATCTGGATTGCTGGATTAGAGTGGAACCTCACACCGGCCGCCTGCGAGTTCATTGTCTTCGCCAGGCACAAATTTGCTCTAAGTGACACAAAGGGAGGTGGAGCTTTGTCTTAATGTGTTTTAATGTTTCTCTGTGTCTGTGTCTAGATTTCTGTGTACCATCTTCCACTACGTACTGTTTTTGAATTGACGGCATAATTCTCTACTGCGGTTAGAGAAACGCGCCGATCCGTCAGAAAGCCAAGAGTTAGTTCTTGTGAGTTTGTCGGTGGTCATTCAGTTGAGCTGAGAAGTGATTGAAACATGGGCAGATATTCACATTTTAAGCTGCTGATACTAACACACCAACTATATCAGTAACAGCTAATACGATTCTGAAGCGTGATGAATAACTAAGGCAGAGATTCTGGACGAGTTGCTGTGGTACACAAAATAACCTCGAGCTCACTCCGAAGATGTCGGTGGGGATAAGGTCGAGATTTTTAGCTGCCCAGTCCTGCGAATTAACTTTCAGTCGAACCATAATGGAGTGGTTTTTGGCTTGTGGAAAGGAAAGAAAAATGGCTGAAACTGGAATGATGTCATTCCAAACTGTAGCATGTTAACACCTGCGTTCCTTTCACCACTGACCAAAGCTAGCGTTGAAACCCAAACTATGAGAAACAGCTCCGCATATTCACACCTCCTCCCCGAATTTTATCGTTGCCACAGCGCACTCAGGTAAATAGCGTTCACGAGGCCGCCAGGTTCCCACAAGTCCAGATTAGACACACATCATGTTGCATGACTCATCAGTCCTTAACACCTCCTTTCACAGCAACATAAGTGAGCGGCTCGTGGTCTAGTGGCTAGGGTTTGCTGCCTCTGGATCACGGGGGCTGGGGTTCGATTCCCGGCAGGGCTAGGGATTTTCTCTGCCCGAGGACTGAGTGTTTGTGTTGTCATCATCATTCGTGACAGTGGCTAGATTGGACTGTGAAAAAATTGGACTGCGTAAATGTTAGGACTTTGTACGGGCACCGATGACCACGCAATTGAGCGCCCCACAAACCAAACATCATCATCATCATAGCAACGTAACCAAGGACGGCATTATTTGCTCGGTATCAAGCGACGTTGTAGAATCGATTTCATGATCGGTGCTTTCTATCAGTAGCTGATCCGTAAGATTAAACTTTTACGCTGTTCAGACATCTGCTCCTGTAACACAGTATCGAAATATACGTCATACGACACTCAGATAGTACTGAAGAAAAAAAGTGGTTTAATAAAACGGGGGAGTATGAAATGTCAAATGAAAGTACAACTGAAAACAGTATCAATAATAATAATAGTCATCGTCATCATAATAAAACATATAGTATAGTATTTACTGTATTTATAAATCTTAATACTGAGGAAGAAAAGGGGACTTTAGTTTCTTAGCTGGAACTATCCAGAATTTTTTCCTATTATCTCTCAATGAATCGCTCTTTCACTACCGTATGTACCTCGCCTGGAATGAAGTCATTTGCAAGAAATGAAACGCATGCTTGACAGTTGCTGCAGCACGATTCACAATGGACATGGTTCATTATTGTTAACAGGAAATGCAAAAAGATTAAGTAACAATGGATGATTAAGATATTTAAGGAAATTTAGAAAGCGATGACCGCAAGAAAAAGCTGAGGCGACTTACTGGTCTGTTAATCTTTGAAACGCCAATAGGAAATTTCAGTTACGTAAAGAATACATTAAGTCAGCTTTGAGAGTGGGTGCTGAGTTCTGTCTTCATAGTGGTATGGTGCTTCCCGCTCTTTCCATTGGCGCCTTCTTGGTACTGTTTCGCGGCGCTGCGCCGGTCTGTGTGCAGCCGGTGGTTTAGGACTGCACATAAAAGAGTCTATTATCAAAATATTGTGGAACGAGTCAGTTTGCAGTATACTTATACACGATTAGCGCTGATGTTAATGAACATATTATATTTTAGTACTCATGGTGTTACTCATCCAGCTACATTTAAAAACTACGGTTTTTTTAGCCTACCAGTTTAAATAAAAATTCGTCTATGGAATAGAAGGAGATTTCCAGGAGAAAAGATTTTAGGTTACATTTAAAACTTGCTCTGCTACCTGTCAAACATTTTATGTTACTAAGAAAATGATCAAAAAAATTTTTGCTGCATATTGAACACCATTCTGAGCCACTGCCACCTTTAATAATGGATAATCGCTCAAAAAGTTTTACGTATTATGAGTGCTCAATATGTGCGCTCTACTGATTCTGCAGATATGCAGTCAATATCAAGCTATTTCCGCGTTCGGCACAGCATGTCCCTATCTATCTGTTCAAAACTACTGTTGATGCGAGGTTTGTTGGTAGAGGAGGCGTAAACACTGAATCTTTGACATGACCACAAACAAAACAAAAAAAATCGCGTGTCGTCAAGTCGGGAGAGCGTGGAGGCCACCACGGCCGATCCATCTGTTTCTGAGTTTCCTGTTTAAGAATTCAGTATCATCATGATGGAAGCGGGGTGGAGCACCGTTCTGTTGCTAGATGAAGTTCACTCAGTCAGTTTCCAGTTGTGGCATGAGCCAGTTTTCCACGCTGTCCAGATACACGTATCTCGTAATATTCTTTTCGCAGAAAAAAAGTAGGCTGTAAACTTTAAGCCGAGAGACTCTACAGAACACAGTAACTGTTGGTGAACCTCGAATGTGCTGCACAATAGCGTGTGTATTCACTGTTACGGCAGACTGATGTGAATGCATTTCAAGCACAACATACGGTTTCTCTGCAGCTGTCGCATCTTGCTCAACTGCTCACGGTTGCGCTCTAATGGCAGAAATCTTAAGTGCGGCTGCAACAGTACAAACTTTTTAAGTTTTTCTTTATGAGTGTTGAGTTTTGTAACAAAATGTCAATTTAACTACAGTGAATTTATGGAATCGCACCATTTCGTTTATAATAAACTTGTACTATTTTTCTCAAATTTTATGGGTTTTTTATGACAAATTTCATTAGCGAATATTAGAATGGTGCAATTAAAATGTCTAACTCCCTTGAGAAGTACCTATATGACGACCATGGGTGAACACCGCATATTATTCATACTGTTCGGTTTTGTGCAATTAATAGTTTCTTTCTAAATTATGAGCTACATCAGACAATTGCTCCTTAAGATATTATTGAGTGGAAATTTGCAAAACATGTCGTGAAGTTAATTCGTTTGTTACCAAGACCAGCAATTAGAACAAAAGTAGCTGATCTTAATTGTTTGAGAAGCTCAGTAAATCTGCTTCTTCCAATTCAAGTTTACATCCATATGTACACAAAAAAATTTGGAGCATTAAATGCTATTTACTGACTCCTGTTCACGTGCTACATCTTAAAAAAATGGCTCTGAGCACTATGGGACTCAACTGCTGAGGTCATGAGTCCCCTAGAACTTAGAACTAGTTAAACCTAACTAACCTAAGGACATTACAAACATCCATGCCCGAGGCAGGATTCGAACCTGCGACCGTAGCGGTCTTGCGGTTCCAGACTGCAGCGCCTTTAACCGCACGGCCACTTCGGCCGGCATCTTAAATTTCTAAGTCATTAGTCTGTATTCTCTACGTCCACTTCTATCAATTATTTTACCTTGGAAAACTGGGTGCAGGAGATCGCAGGTTCGTTTTCACTTATTGTATTTCATGTGCTAACGAAAGGGAACGAGCGAATTTAAGTGGAGAACTGCTGTTCATATTACCTAACAAAGAGACGGGTGTGCAAAGACTTTTGACATTTTGCGTAATGCCAGACTGCAGCCTAGAGATTTGGGCTGGAAGTATCA
The DNA here is from genome assembly GCF_023864345.2 of Schistocerca serialis cubense. Taxonomy (NCBI): domain Eukaryota; kingdom Metazoa; phylum Arthropoda; class Insecta; order Orthoptera; family Acrididae; genus Schistocerca; species Schistocerca serialis. The sequence goes on along the minus strand of NC_064639.1, from coordinate 532,020,445 downwards.
CAGTGTAGCACAGTGGTTGACTCACATTACTTTTGCCCCGTGATCAGTCAGCCACATTGATCTGATGTAGTGTGTGTGTGTTCTTGGCTTTCAGGGGATAATACTTTAAACCTGGTCAAACTTGTGTTACCACTTTTCTCAGTGGATAATACTTTAAACCTGGTCAAACTTGTGCTACCACTTTTCATCACACTTGTCGTCCGCCCCCGGTAGCTGAGTGGTCAGCGTGACAGAATGTCAATTCTAAGGGCCCGGGATCGATTCCCGGCTGGGTTCGTGATTTTCTCCGCTCAAGGACTGGGTTTTGTGTTGTCCTAATCATCCTCATTTCATCCCCATCGACGCGCTAGTCGCCGAAGTGGCGTCAACTCGAAAGACTTGCACCCGGCGAACGGTCTACCCTACGGGAGGCCCTATTCACACGACATTTACATCACACTTGTCGGAGAAATATTTTAGTACAAGCACTAGAGATGTGAACAGCATCCGTAGCTTACTGTAGGATGCTGCAGAATTCTCGGGCATATTCTCATTTCGAATGTAATAAATTTCCTTGAGACATAAAAGCTTTCATCCACAAAAAAACACTGATTTAGACATCTTCGCTCACAAGTCAGTGTGCCACATTGACGCATGGTGTCCTGTGAACCATGGATGAAGGGCAACAGGCAAATTCCATATGCCTGTATTTCCGGTCAGTGCTCGAGACAACGCACGACTGCAGACTGTTAACTAAAGTCAGAGCATACGGAATAGGTTCCCACGTATCTGAGTGGTTCGAAACTTCTTAAATAATAGAAGATAATACGTTGTCCTGGGCGGTGAGTGTTCATCAGACACAAGGGTATCGTCAGGTGTGCCGCAGAGAAGTGTTGTTCTGTATCTACATACTCGTAAACAATCTGACGGACAAGATGTGCAGCAGACTGCGACTGTTTGCAAATGGCGCTGTATTTTACGGGAAAGTGTCATCGTTATGTTACGGTAGGGACATACAGGATGACTTAGAGATAATGTCTATTTGGTTTGATGAATGTCAGGTTGCTCTAAATGTAGAAAAATATAAGATAATGCAGGATGAGTAGGTAAACAATCCTTTAATGTTCGAATACAGTATTAGTGATTTGCTGCCTGGCAGAGTCACGCCGATTAAATATCTGGGCGTAACGATGCAAAGCGATATGAAATGGAACGACCATGTGAGAACTATAGTAGGGAAGGCGAATGGTCAGCTTCGATTTATTGGGAAAATTTTAAAAAGACCATTTCCACAACATTAGTGCGATTAATTCTTGAGTAGTCATCGAGTGTTTGGGATCCGCACCAGGTGGGATTAAAGGAAGACATCGAAAGTTTTCTTCTAGATTTGTCACCCATAGATTCGAGCAACACGTGAGTACTACGAAAATGCTTCGTGAACTAAAATGGGAATCCCTGAAAGGAAAAAGACGTTTTATTCACGAAACACTATTGAGAAAATTCAGAGAATCGACATCTGCGACAGGCTGCAGAATGATCCTATTGTCAGCAACGTACATCTAGTGTGTGGACAGCCAAGACAAAATGAGAGAAATCAGGGCTCCTACGGATGCAGATAGACAGCAGTTTTTCAGTCATTCCATTTGCGAGTGGAACAGAAAAGGGAATGACAGGATGTGATAAAGGTACCCTCCACCATGCACGATGTGGTTGCTTACGGAGTACCTAAGTAGATGTCTTGCGCCCAAATCAATCACCCTCTTAGAAGCGCCAGCGTATGCGACTGTCGATGTGCAGCACAAAGGCGAGGTCTCTTTCTGTACCCACGCTTCCGCCCAGTGCAGCAGAACTGCAAAGACGCGACATTCTGCTGGCTGCAGCGCCACCTGAAAGCGTGATGGAAGGTCCCTATAAACGTAGAGAGCCGTAAGGAACGGGGAGGAGTGGCGCAGGTCTGCTACGTCGCACTCTCCAGTGAGACTGGAGGGAGGGAGGCTGCGTGGGGCGGCCGAGAGAGAGGCGGGCGCGCAGCATATCGCCCCGCTAGCACAGCCCGAGTGTAAATTCTGGTTTCCCGGACAGTTTGATCTTGTTGAGCGCGTCCCGGGCCGCGGCGCGCCGGGAAATGGGCAAACTTCTCCTCCTCTCTCCCCCTGTGCCGTGGTGTGCCGGGGGCGGAACACCACTCATTCCACGGGCCAGCCCGCCCCGCCCCGCCTTGTTTCGCCGTGAGAATCGATGGGTCGCGCGGCGCGGTGCTGTGCTAGGCACCCGCCGGGCACCGGCCCCCGCTCACTGTGCCGCCGCCGCCGCTCCCTTCCCTACAGTGCCGGCGCCGCGCCGCTGGCTCGCCTTACGCGGATCCGCCCTTTCTCTTCCCTCCGGTCTGCTTCCGCGACCTTTACCTCCGCCTCCTGGCCTTCTTCGCGCTCGAAATCTTTTAAAGTCTGCCAGGAGCGCCCGCCGCCCACCCCTGGCCGCTCCCTCGCCCGTTCCCAATCCCGCGCTGTCTATCCGCGCGCTCTCCCCTCCTTTTTTTTATTCGCGTGTTTTTCTTTTTTATTTCGCAATCTCGAGGGTAGGGATTGCTTCGGGTGACGCCGTGAAAGGAGAGGTGGCCGGGACGGCACAGGCGGCGGGCGAAGCCGTGCAGGAGCGCAGGCCGGCGCGGAGCACCCAGTGAGGGGCCGGCGCAGTTAACCCGAATGACCCACAAAGTGCGGCCAATTACGGGCCGCGGTGCGCGCAGAATGTTAATTAATGGCGACGCCGCCAAGCCGCGCCGCGCCCGGCCGCCGCGCCGCCGCTGGAGCCACACACGCCGCGCTCCAGGCCACAGCCGCTACCTCTCCCGTGACACCGGAACCTTACAAATACTCGGGCGTCTCGAGACCAGAACGAGTCTTTTACTATGAAGCTTGCTCAAAAGACTGAAACATATTTAACGTGTCAGGTTCCGCCTCCGTACCTCAGAGATCAGCCTGTTTGGCTGCCATGCGAATGATCCGGGGTCGATTTCCGGTACTACCAGGAATTTTCCGTGGTGAGAGGACTGGAACGGGAGCCGACAACGGCAAGAAAGCCGACAACAGCTGGGAAGCGTTGTGCTCACCCCACGCCCCTACGTAAGCGCAGCCATTGACGCGACTGGACAGAGGATGACACGATGGTCGGTCGGTACCGATTGTCCTATCACAGTCACAACGCGGAGCTTCGCTTTGCTTAATGTGCAAGGAAGTCTGACAAGATCATACGCACTATTGGAGAGTAAAAGATTCACACTCGGAACATTCTCCATACCAACTCCACGTTAACAGTTTCTCCTCTCGGGGTAACTTAAGATATCTTTCTGTCAACCTTGCTATTGAATGTTTAGTTACTGGAGAATATAAAGAGAATGTTGCCCAACAACTACTTCGCATTTATTTATGAGAATTTAATGTTATGTTGAAGAATCTTACTTCCAGATTAACTCAAGGGTGCTGAAGGAAAGAAGACGAAAGGGTTGCACAGTCGCGGTCAAAATATGATTACAGCTCAGTTGCAAATCAATGGACCCAATATATACTAACAAGAAAATTATGAAACCGTAGCGTTTTTATATTTGTCTGTTTGAAAAGGCTAATTTACAAAGCCACATCATAAAGTTTCACGCGTATTTTTACAGGAAATTTCGAGCGTATCATCAAAACTGGAACAAGAAAAAAAAGATATCGTAATTTACAGTTTTACCTAAAATCATCAGCTCCGCTTACCAGTACGGTTGTGACGCGATCACCACGGCTTGGTACATCAAAGAACCAATAGATGAGGCTGTTACTTTCGTAGTGCACCGAAGGACCGGTAGATGTTGCTGTTATTTATTTTCTTTAAATTCCGTGACATATGTATTTTCGGAAGTTAACGTCAGGATGGAATTGAGCCCCACAATCTTACCTTTACGAGTACACACACTAACAGCGAATTTACTCGGATAGGACATACGGATTTACTGATATCGCTTCGTGTATTAAAAACTTATCGATATTGCTTTGCTTCTTCCGATAAGTTTCATTTATGTACTTTGCTAAAAACACTCTGACCAAAAAGGCTATGAAGGCCCAACGGTACCGACCAGCCGCCGTGTCATCCTCAGCCCACAGGCGCCGCCACAGGCGTCACTGAATGCACATATGGAGGGGCATGTGGTCAGCACACCGCTCTCCTGGCCGTATGTCAGTTTACGAGACCTTGTACTTTGCTAGGAAACATGAATTTATTGCAGCTGATTTGCGATTTGCGGGTATACCCATTACATTTTAATTTTGTATTGTTTTCGAATAAACATGCCTAGAAAACGGTCGAGTCTTTCTGAATACGACAGAACGGTTAAAAGACTGAGGACTGCGCAGTCTGAACACCCCACTGAAGATCGTGAGGTGAGACTCACTGCGGCTCAAGAACCTCAGGATTTAACTCGCTCTTTGTAAACCCATTTCGGAAGCCATGCACGTCGTAAATCTGGTCAAGAGCATCGTGCATCACCTCGTTCCTCAGGGGCCTACAAGCACAGAGCAAATCATCGAAATTCTCAGCGTATTCGAAAAGCTGCTTCATGGTCTCTCCCGAGTTAGTAAAGCAAACAAGCTCTTCGTTCATGTCTCCAATCAAACTACTTCAAATGTTGTGTGCGAAGTAGCTTTATTAGTCGAAATTTAATTCTTTGCATGTGAAGTATCGTGCGCAGCTGTAGATAAATACCTAGAAAATGCCTGGTTTCTCAGCTTTTCATAAGCATTATATTCTAGGCAAGGAACACATACATAATGAGAGCATTTCACACTTGACTGAAACTCGACCTTCCAACCAGCTAAATGTGAGTACCACATCTCATTTTCATCATGTTGTTGTTGTTGTGGTCTTCAGTCCTGAGACTGGTTTGATGCAGCTCTCCATGCTACTCTATCCTGTGCAAGCTTCTTCATCTCCCAGTACCTACTGCAACCTACATCCTTCTGAATCTGCTTAGTGTATTCATCTCTTGGTCTCCCTCTACGATTTTTACCCTCCACGCTGCCCTCCAATACTAAATTGGTGATCCCTTGATGCCTCAGAACATGTCCTACCAACCGATCCCTTCTTCTGGTCAAGTTGTGCCACAAATTCTCTTCTCCCCAATCCTATTCAATACTTCCTCATTAGTTATGTGATCTACCCATCTAATCTTCAGCATTCTTCTGTAGCACCACATTTCGAAAGCTTCTATTCTCTTCTTGTCCAAACTATTTATCGTCCATGTTTCACTCTCATACATGGCTACACTCCATACGAATACTTTCAGAAATGACTTCCTGACACTTAAATCAATACTGGATGTTAACAAATTTCTCTTCTTCATAAACATATACAAATTCATCATGCGTTCCATCCTCACCTGTGAAAATGTTGTACGGACCTCCACTCCCCTCCTGTTCCACCATTACGTCCCAGACCTTGAAAGATATGCACTCCATTTAGCTTCTAACCAGCTAAACGCGAGGACTACATCACATGTCCGTCATTATTACATACAAGACCATCAGCCATCATATCCTCACCTGTCCAAGCTGTCTCTGCTTGAACACCTCGAGCATATTCACCTGCCTTTTTCTGTAAACAATCATCTCACTGACAAACTGCTTGCTGGCTTCTGTCTCGTGTTCTTCGGCCGACGTTTGTCTGAACGTTTCGTCAGCGGTTCTCCGCTTGCTGCCTGCAACGGTCGTTCGCTGCAGCACGGGGATCAAGGATCCATTTGCTTTGAGGCTTTCTTGTTTCTTGTTGAAGATATTCTCGTGTTTGTGTATTTCTATAGTCTTCCTGGACAAGCGGGTGAGATAGCACTTCTCTAGAGCCAGAACCGCCGCGTCGGCGAAAGTTACTATGTGATCGGCCTCACACAGCGCGTGTTCTGCCACGGCCGATTTCCCCACTTACCCCTGGATGGTTGTATGCGGCTCGCCACAACGACAATCTCTGTCTTCTCCTACAGTTTTTTGCCCTCTGCCGGCACCCTCTGCTACCATGCGTGTTATTCCTAACGTCTTAGCACATATCTAATCATGCTGCCTCTTCTTCTAGCCAGTGTTTTCATACGTTCATTTCCTCGTCGTTTGTGAGGGAAACCTTCCCATTTATTATTTCATCAGCCGGCCGGAGTGGCCGAGCGGTTAAAGGTGCTACAGTCTGGAAGCGCACGACCGCTACGGTTGCAGGTTCGAATCCTGCCTCGGGCATGGATGTGTGTGATGTCCTTAGGTTAGTTAGGTTTAAGTAGTTCTAAGTTCTAGGGGACTTATGACCACAGCAGTTGAGTCCCACAGTGCTCAGAGCCATTTGATTTTTATTATTTCATCTTTCCACTTAATTTTGAGTATCCTTCCGTAACACCAGTCTCAAACTCTTCGATTATCTTTTTCTTCTGTTTTCTCAAAGCCCATGATCCACTTTTATACAGTTCAGTGCTCCCGACTATATTCTCAGAAATTTCTTCCTCATATTAAAGTCTGTGTCTCATACCAGTTGACTTTTGTGGGCCAGGAATGCCATTTTTGCCTGTGCTAGTCTGCTTCTTACATACTCCTGGTTCCGTTCGTCATTAGTTATTTTCCTACGGAGTAAGCAGAATTCCTTCACTTTGACCACGACGTGGCCCAGAATTTTGATGCAAAGTTTATCACTAATCTCATATCTAGTATAACTCATTACTTTAATCTTCCTGTGGTTTACTCTTAGTTCATATCCTTGACGCATCAAATTGTTCATACCATTCAGCTGATCCTGTTATTCTTCCTAACATTCAATGAGGATAGCAACGCCGTCCGTGAATGTTATTATTGATATCCCTTCACCCTGAATCTTAGTACCACTTGTGAACTTTTTTTATCTTTGCCATTGCTGCTCGGGTATAAAGTTTGATCGGCAGGGGAGAAAGACTGTTTTTCTTCCTTACACATGTTTAGTCTCAGCACTTCTCTTTTGGTCTTCCGTTTTCCTTATGCCCTCCCGGTTCTTATACATATCATATGTTAGACATGGGGAGCACACTGCCATAAACTATCGACATTGGTTGCAGGAGCACCAGAATGAATAACTTGCCGAACGATATTATCCCAGGCATGTTTGAGGAACAAATCGTCAGGCGAACGTGCAGGCCAGGGAAACTATCGTGTACGTCATTCTTCGAAGACGGCTTGCAAGTTCCTCACGTCATGTGACCAGAGAATGTCCCGTTGAAGTATGATATGTGGAGCCATCTGCAGAAGGGGCAGTACCTCAGGCTCTAAAAACTGCCTGATGTAGTGGTTACTATTCAGATTGCTCCCACTACGTAGGAGGCAAGGTTGCATGTTATAGTTAATGGAACTCCAAAATCATCACACCTGTTGTTTGTCCGCTGTGGCCCTTAACCATGTAGTCTGCCCCAATGCGTCCACCACGGCAGCATGTAACTCGTACGCGGCCGTCGCTACAGGGCAAGTTGAACAGGGGGTCTTCCAAAAACACTATGTAGTTTCTAGTCAGTGGAAGCCGACGCAATGGCCTGCATGCCACCAGTCCAGCCCTCAGCAGATGGCATCGAACCGTAGATGCAGACGTGTCCACACACGTTGCTGTATTCCAACATCGAGCCAAAACTGTTGACAACGCTGTTCGGTTGGTTAAGATCATGAGCAAACACTGTCTGTCATTCAGTGCTGCGGTCACATTATGCGGCCCAGTATCCACTCGTCGCTGTGTACGACCCTCTTCTATCCACTGGTTCCACACAAACTTCACTGTCGTAGCAGCGAGCCTTGTGGAGGTCGGTATGTCTCGGTACGATAAACCCGTTTCCCGTAGATCAATCGCTCTGCCCCATTCGAACTCACTCCCATGCTGATACCGCAACCTTTTGCACCGACCAAGCATACCGGCACTCGCACGTTTCCACTTCGACAGCTTTGCGCCGACTGAACGTGGCGTAACACTGGTATGTCCGGACACACAAGCGAGGGCACCGCTGGGCCTCTGTACGTGCCGTCTCTCTGCAGTCTTAATTCTAGAACAATAAAGGGAGGAAAATGTTTCGTTGCTGTTAAACCTTCGTAAATGGTACTACTCCATATTTATTCAAACGAAGTCCTAATTTATACGTTATGCATTAGTTAACTACAATTATTATATCTCCAGCGGTATGTTATATACCAAATTAAGTACAAAGTGTCCTGTTTCATATCTTACAGCAATCGTAATTTTTACGAGAGTTTAGTAATCTAGGGTTAATCACTTTTATGATTCTACTGTTTTTCAAATCCTCCGATTTTGGAGTCATTCACATAATTATTTCCGAGAGCTGTAATTATCACAAACAGTAGTGTATTTTGCGCCATTTTGTACTATCTAACTTTTTTTCATGTCGATAAATCCCAAGAAGCAATCTTGACTTTGTTTTACAACTTGCATCCATTATCAAGTGCATCATGAAAACTGCCTTTCCTTTCCTCAAGCCAATCTGATCGTCATATAACAGATCCTCCATTTTCTTCCCTTTGACATCTTTCTGCTCTATATCTCCTGAAAGCTTGAGTCCTTACACCCAATTCTATCGCCAACCTTGATTATCCTGCCTTCCTATTGTCTCGACTCACTATGTAACACCTTCGCCTTCCTCTCACCTTCAAATACTGCGCATCCTTTCCCCCGCCACCCCCCTCCCCCGTTTTACCTCGGATGCAAAGAAAAATGTTCAAATGTGTGTTAAATCTTATGGGACTTAACTGCTAAGGTCATCAGTCCCTAAGCTTAGCCGGCCGTGGTGGCCGAGTGGCTCTAGGCGTTACTGTCTGGAACCGCGCGACCGCTACGGTCGCAGGTTCGAATCCTGCCTCGGGCATGGATGTGTGTGAGGTCCTTAGGTTAGTTAGGTTCAATTAGTTCTAAGTTCTAGGGGACTGATGACCTCAGAAGTTAAGTCCCATAGTGCTCAGAGCCATTTGAACCATTTGAACCCTAAGCTTACACACTACTTAACCTAAATTATCCTAAGGACAAACACACACACCCATGCCCAAGGGAGGACTCGAACCTCCGCCGGGATCAGCCGCACAGTCCATGACTGCAGCGCCTTAGACCGCTTGGCTCCTCAGATGCAGTATCCACCTACACTCAACTAGGAGCTGTCATCATGAGAGACTGGAAAAACATTAAGCAACAACATAACATCGCATGTAATCTTTCTTTTGCTTTTGCCTTTATCCCCCCCACATTGTGTGCAGGGCCTGAGGGTTAAATACGGATTTGGCATGGTGAATTGTAAGGGGTGGCCACCCCATACCCCCTGGGATGGAAGTAGTGTACCCTAGCTGTCTGTATCGAGTGTAAATCGTGAAATAGTGTGAATGTGTTTCTAATGTCTGCGAGTCGTGTAACTAAGGCGAGATGTGGGGACCAGCCCGGTATTCACCTATCAGGATGTGGAAAACCGCCTAAAAACCACATCCAGGCTGGCCGGCACACTGGTCGTCGTCGTTAATCCGCCGGGTGGATTCGATCCGGGGCCGGTGCGGCTACCCGAGTCCAGGAAGCAGCGCGTTAGCGCTCTCGGCTATCCTGGCGGGCAAAAAAAACCCTTGTAATATCGCTACTCCAATACCATAAATTTTAAGTTGAATTCAATTTAAGTATAAATCAAAGTATGAAGAACCCGGCCACTGCCAGACCACCTCCAATAGATGGAATGAAAATAACAAATACAGAGAAAAAGCGTCTTCTGGCACACTTATTCTCCCTGGTGTCATACCGTGAAGACAAATAGGAAAGTCTCTATAGAATTTGACAAACAGGTAGGACCTTTAACAGCCAAAGGACCTTGTTCGTGTCCCAGTACATTACTCACTTTCAGTCAACCTGGACGCTTCAGTAGTCTTGACGGGCGCTTAAAAACGTACGAAAACACAACTTTGCTGTGTACTATTTATATGGACTCTAGTTATTTATTATTATTCACTCAGTGGCATAAGAAAAACATACATACATTTCACAGAGCATGAAATACGTAGCCTATCTTTCAGTTCTAAAATACAGAACTGACGTTCTCCTCAATGCACCTGATAAACTGTGCAAATGTGTTAGGTCTCTGTCCAGACCATACACATCGCACGGTAAAAACTGTTAAATAGATTGCACCTGTTCACAGTCAGACAGTCTTGTAGATGTCACGCTGACGTCTTCTTATATCTGCCCAATACCGGTTTCACTTGCATCGACGCCACCCATTGTTTCCTGAAGTTGAAGCTTTCCGTCTTAGTAGTAAAATTAGTCACGACACTGTCTGCGTAGGCCTGGATGTACCCAAGAACTACTACCATCCTTCCCCTGAGTCGGTGTTCTCTGGTGCTTTGCACGTCTCCTGTAGAGGAGAAGCGGAAGTGCCTCTACGAGTTTGGTGCCTGGGGAGATCGGTAGCTCTCTTGACCATCTCGTACTCTTTGACTGCCTGATGGCTCTTCCAAGTTTAACAGCTCCGATGTATGCCAGGACCTTGGCTCAGCTGCTCTGTGTGGGCGTAAATGCTCTCGAGATTACTGTCGTTGCCTCCCTTACTTCGTCAACAGTTTAGCTATATGAGCAGTCCCGTACCACACAGGCGCACAATATTTCACAACACTATACGCCAGCGCCACATTTGAGGTCCATAAGCTCTTCATAACTACTTGCAGGTCATATCCGTGTGATAGCGTACCGCCCCGTATGTGCGTCTGTCCCCGTTCTGTGGCCGGCCGAAGTGGCCCAGCGGTTCTAGGCGCTATAGTCTGGAACCGCGCGACCGCTACGGTCGCAGGTTCAAATCCTGCCTCGGGCATAGATGTGTGTGATGTCCTTAGGTTAGTTAGGTTTAAGTGGTCCTAAGTTCTACGGGGTCTGATGACGTCAGAAGTTAAGTTCCATAGTCCTCAGAGCCATTTGAACCATTTTGAACCCGTTCTGTGTGTGTCGTCCACGAGGAGAAGTTTAACCTTTCTACTTGCCTTCCAGTGATTGCGATACATCTCAGTACGGTTTTTTTGTTAGGACGCAATTGTCACTGGTGTTATGTTTACATAGGTTCTTACTGAGCTTGAAACGGAATGATCGCATGGCAGTGTTGGCCGGGAGGCTCCATCCGAGGAAGTTCGGTCGCCGGATTGCAATTCTTATTTCAGGTGACGCCACATTTGGTGAGTAGCGTATAGGGGATGATGATGATGATGATAATGATGACAGCAAAAACCCAGTCCTCGGGCGAAAGAAATCTCCGATCCGGCCGGGAATCGAATCCGGACCCGCTGCATAGTAGGCAAACACAGCTAAACAGGCGGACACTGAGTATGAGATGAACTGCGGTAAAGCAGTTGATCTGGTATGGCTTTATAAGCTTGTAGAAATAAAAGAAGTAATCATCAGCCTGAAACAGATGAAATCAAGGACAGTTGTGGTCCTCATGGAACAGTGCCAGAACTTCTGACCAGTCTGAGTTATCGCGGGAAAAAATGACTAGTATAACTGTAAAAGTGGTTGATAAAAAACACCTGGATATTCCTAAGGTCTGTACAGAAGTCAGAGTAACAGCGGTCGTAAAACGAGGCAAAACGAGGACAACCCGAAGAACTTCAGTTTTAACATCTCCGTGCCGGGAGTTGCTAAGTAAACGCAGATCTGGTCATATTGTTTCATTCCTCGTTAAACTTAAGGTTTAATTTCACATTGATCCCTCTGCGTAATTTAGAATTAACAAAAAATCACACAGAACATCATCAAAGTGTAGAATATAAACTCATGTAAATAAAACTATTACAGAAGCATGACATTTAGCGCGGACTTCTATGCGAGATGCTTATAATAGTTTCCACAGCAAAATTTTTGTCTCAATACCTGGAAGAAAATCGAAAGATACTCCGGTCGTATATAAAGTATGTTACCGGCAAGACATAATCAATACCTTCTCTGCGCGAAAGCAGTGGAAATACTATGGAATACACTGCTGCTAAAGCACAGTTACTAAACACAGCCTTCGGAAACACCGTCACGACAGAAGACGAAGCTAATATCCTAGAATTCGAATCAAGAACAGCAGTCAACATGAGTAACTTTGAAGTAGATATCCTCGGAGTAGTGAAGCAGCTTAAGTCACTTAATAGAATCAAGTACACCAATTAGGTTCCTTTCAGAATATGCTGATGCAATAGCTCCATACTTAACAATCATATACAACCGCTCGCTCGACGAAATATGCGTACCCAAGGACTGGAAAGCTGCACAAAAAAATGGTTCAAATGGCTCTGAGTACTATGGGACTTAACATCTGAGGTCATCAGTCCCCTAGAACTTAGAACTACTTAAACCTAACCAACCTAAGGACACCATACACATCCATGCCCGAGGCAGGATTCGAACCTGCGACCCTAGCGGTCGCGCGGTTCCAGACTGGCGCGCCTAGAACCGTTCGGCCACAGCGGCCTGGCTGAAAGCTGCACAGGTCACACCTATGTTCAAGAAGGACAATAAGAATGATCCTCTAAATTACAGGCCCATATCATTAACGTCGATATGCAGCAGGATTTTGGAACATGTATTATGTTCTATCATCAAGAATTATCTCGAAGAGAACTGTCTATTGACACATAGTCAATACGGATTCAGAAAACATCGTTCTTGTTAAACAGAATTAGCTCATACTCACACGAAGTGTTGAGTGCTATTGACAAGGGATTTCAGATTGATTCCGTTTTTCCAGATTTCCAGAAGGCTTCTGACACTGTACCTCACTAGTGGCTTGTAATCAAACCACGTGCTTAGAGAATATCGTCTCACATATGCGATGGAGTCGTGATTTCCTGTCAGAGCGATGACAGTTCGGGATAACTGACGGCAAGTCATCGAGTAAAACAGAAATGAATTCTTGAGTTCTCCAAGGTTCCTTATCTACATAAAGGGTTTAGGAGACAATCTGAGCAGCCGTCTTAGGTTGTTTGAAGACGATGTTTTCGTTTATCGTCTAGTTAAGTCCTCAGAAGATCAAAACAAATGGGAAAATGATTTAGGAAACAAATCTTTATGGTGTGAAAATTTGCAGTTGACCATAGATAATTGAAAGTGTGAGGTCATCCATATGAGTGCTAAAAGGAATTCGTCAAACTTCGGTTACACGATAAATCAATCCTATCTAAAGGCCGTAAATTCAACTAAATACCTAGGAATTACAATTATGAACAACTAAAATTCGAAGGAACACACAGAAAATGTTGTGGTGAAGTCGAACCAAAGACTGGAATTCATTGGCGGACCTCTTAGAAGATGCAGCAGGTCTACTAAAGATACTGGCTACCCTACACTTGTCCGTCCTCTTTTAGAATACTGCTGCGTGGTGTGGGATCCTTACCAGATAGTATTGACGGAGTGCATCTAAAAAGTTCAAGGAAAGGAAGCACGTTTTGTATTATCGAGAAATAGAGGAGAGAGTGTCACGGACACTATACAGAGTTTGGGGTGGATATCATTGAAACAAAGGCGTTTCTTGTTGCGGCTGGATCTTCTCATGAAATTTCAATCGCCAACTTTCTCCACCGAATGCGAAAATATTTTGTTGACGCCGACCTACAAAGCGAGAAACGATCATCATAATAAAATAAGGTAAATCAGAGCTTGCACGGAAAAATATAGGTACTTGTTTTTTTTGCGAGCGCTGCTCGAGAGCGGAACAATAGAGAATTGTTTTAAAGGTGGTTCAATGAGCCCTCTGCCAGCTACTTCAGTGTGATTTTCAGAGAATCCATGCAGTTATAGATGTAGATATTATGTAGAGCCGTCCTTAAATCTTCTTTCAGCCATTTTGGTATGTTTTCCTTAATTTTTCATCCACCCCATGGAATATTTCGAAAAGAAAAACCCCATGCCATTATTGCATCACATTGATTGTGTTAGTATGACCTATAGGGGATAGACTCTAAGAGCTGCACAGAAAACCGCTAGATAACGATGACTGTAGAAAGCTACCTAACTTGTGCATTGTAAATGGAATTGAAACGCTAAGAGAGATCCTATACGTCGACTGTAGGAAAATTATTGCGATAACTGTTAAGAAGGACTGTTTTGTTAAATAAAGTAAAAATTGCATAAATAATCATTTTTCAGCGTGACCAAGAGTTGTGCCATCATACAAGACACGCTACTATAAAGCCGCGATGTTTGATGCAGTTCTGCGAAAAAGTCTCACCTCTATAAACCTCTTCATCTCTGCATAGCTACTACAACATTTGAACTTGCTTACTATGGTCAAGCCGTGGTCTATCGCCACGATTTTCACTCCACAAATTTTTCTCCATTGCCAAAAAAAACTATATGTTCCATCAACTAATCTGTCTGCTTTTAGTCGAGATGTGGCATAAATTAATTTTCTCCCCATTTACACTCAGTACCTCTAGATCAATTTTTCAATCCACCCATCTAATCTTCAGCATTCTTCTACAGCACCACATGTAAAAAAGTTCTCTCCTGCTCTTGTCTGTACTGTTTAACATCCACGTTTCACTTCGATAAAAGCGTACACTCTCCACAGATACTTTCGGATAAGACTTCCTACCACTTCAGTTTATATTGGATGTTAAACCTTCTCTTTTTTTTCCAGAAATGCTTCTCTTGCTATTGTCCATCTACATTTTATGCTTTCTACTTCGACCATCATCAGTTATCCCAAATAGCAAAACACTTATAGTACTTTTAGGGTCTCATTTCTTATCCCTCATCATCTCCTGACTTAATTCGACTATATTCCATTACCCTTCTTTTACTATTACTGATATCTGTCTTATAACCTCTTTTCAAGACACTGCTCATTCCATTCAACAGCTCTTGCAAAGCATTTGCCATATCTGATAGAATTATCATGCCACCGGAATATCTTAAAGTTTGTACCTCTTTTCTCCGTGAACTTCAATTCTCTTTCAAAATTCGTCCTCTACTTCTTGCTCAATGTAGAGGAACGGGCTGCAATCATATCTCCTTCCTTTCATAACAGATATCTCTCTTTCATTTCCTTCGATTCTTCTAACTGTAGTATAATTTCTGTCGCAGTTGCAAACACCCTTTCGCTGCCTGTATTTTATCTACGTTATCTTCAAAATTTGTAGGTGTTTTCCAGTCAGCATTGTGAAAATTTGGAATTCTATAAAGTTAGCTTTGTCTTCTTTCAATCTGTCTTATAAGATCGCTGGATCAGTATCTCTTCCAGGGTTCCCGTACGTCTCTGGAATCCTAACTGAGCTTCAATTCTTGACACGTTATTTTGTCTTGTGCACAGTCACAGCAAATAGCACAAGTAACAGGAGGGACAGGAGTAGTGGGCGAGTGTTTAACTCCACCTGAGTGGAGGGGGGGGGGGAAGAGGGGGGGGGGCAGATCGATTAATAGCCAAGTTCGTTAGCAGCACAATGTAACAGAGTAATGTTCACGCTGGCAGAGTCCAAAGGACCAGCCATTCACAGACTTGTTGATCGTTACAGAGGTAAATGAACCGAGGAGCCTGCCGCTTTCCATCAGCGGCTGGATAGTTAACTCACTCAGCCCTGGCGACACGTTTCCTCTAACTGGCCTTCTTGGTAAATCTCGTTTCCAGAAACGATGCCGTTCGGTGGTACGATGGTTCAGTTTGTGGTTCCGTCTGGTAGGGGCAGATACCTACAGTCCTCAACATGATGTCCAAATCGCAATTGTTTCACGACACATAAATGGTCTAAATTGCAGTCCAGAGTTTTTCTAAATTACAGTGTTACAGTGTTTGGATGACTAAGAAGAATACGATATTGAAGTGCCCGCGTTATTCCGAATACGATGCAATGTTCTTTTGGATATGCATGCATGTGCAAAGGAACAGGCGCTGCCGCGACTACAGCCGTTATGAAACACATTAAATGTACTCGCAATTGGTAATATTGAGAGGCATCCACATGCCTTGCTCATACTGTTGCATCAAGCAGTCAGGCCTGCAAGATGAGTGGTCTGCCAAGCGAGTGGATTTATTCTTATTTCTCAATGACTGATTATGAGCTCTAGTACCCACAAATTATTCTCCTGTTTGACTATTACGCAACGGAAACGGATAACGCACTTCTATTAGAAATTTACACACGCTCTGGCAATACCACATTTTCTTTCTTACTCAACGGCTTTGGTCAGTACGTGGCCATCGCACTGAATATGAATGGCGCACACATTATAAATTCTGGATATCATGACTACACACTATTCGAAAAACAAGGCCACCAATCTTTTTCTTTTCACTATCCTTTTATTGCGATAAATTCTATCATGATTCAAAGATAACCTAAACACAGCATTACATTTTATACAACAATTACACATGAGAAACTCCGCCCAGTGGGCCTGGCTTTACATTGATGATTCTCTATCTTATGGTCTCGTAATTATCTAACGCTACAATGCACTTTCTGGATAGGATGGTGGATCTTTTGCTATATCTCACACTTCGACTCTCACACCCATCCTCACGAAAATTTCCTCCAGACCGAGCAGTACCAAAAGGAACATGTATAATCCACTGCCTCTGAACCTATCTTGCTACTCTTCCATGCAAACCACACATACTTAAATTACATGAAATACATCACACTGGCAACATAGAATACAGCACAAAGAATAATCACAACTTTAGAATCACATTACTTTCAGCTTTCCCACTTCAATTAGTGTTCATCCCAGTCTCACACGACACTTGCCCACTTCGTAACTTTTCTTTCCTACTACGAACTCTGGAGGATATATGCACGTCTTCCTGTGCAATGCAAGCCAAGTGGCGTTGCTGGATAGACGGCTGACTCACCTTGCTTCTTTCTCAGAGTATTAGAGTTTGAATCTAGCGTCACACGGAAACGTAACACGCAATGTAATATTAAGATCATATTCATCACACACGTGAGTCCTCAACTGATACCTTGGACGAGTACTTCTCTTTATCCTTTGTCTCATACACAGATTGAGACTCCCACAGTACTCACCACGTGGAAGTACTCGTCTCGAAATTCAAGTCCTGCACTCGCCATTTCTTAAATATTTCCAACTTATAGTACACACGCCATTAATTCAGCTTAACTTTAGCACTCGGAAGTATTTCAACTCAGTACTAGCACTCGCAAGTATTTCAACTTATTGCTACAAGTGGTTTCATTGTGACCGTTGGTCACTTCCGAAGATTACTACAATACCCTTAATATTACCTGCCTGTCACTTAATTCTCCCCCCAAAAGTTCCTTAAATAGAGAAATAATTATTCCAAACTACTCTTAAAGTGTTTCACATGCATACCAATTCTCTCCACTCTTTTGTCTTTACGGAGCACACCTAAGACAGGTCTTACCAACACTAGATCCAGCGCCAGAGTGCTGAAACATTGGCGTTCTACAGGTCATCACGCACCTCCTCCGAAGTGGGGGAGCACAATGCTACCTTATTGGTCAGCCACATTTCAGGCGCTCAAACCTCAGGTAAATTTCATCTCTTTGGTTCCACCAAAGGTGACTAAACGACCGTCTCAAAGATGATCATATATTGCACATTCACTATCTGTGGTTAGCCGACGACCATACATTCATTCATTTCACAGATCTCACCAAATTGGATGTAGGAATTTATTTTGTGGGAGTGCACATGTGATCAATTAAATAAATAAATTGTCATTCTTTCCTACACTGGTATCCGGCATCGGCGTATTAAGTGAAATTCAGTTATTATAACAAAAAATATGTTGTTTTGACAAGAATAACGAAGAATGTTGTACCTATTTTCAATGTCGGGCGGTACTGTACCCTTTCAATATGTATAACCACTAGCTGTAGAATGGAATGACGACACTCGAATTTGCATTTCTCTCTTATCGCGAGCGCTCGCCTAACCATATACGTATCCAAGCCCAACATGGTTGACGACATGTGGAAGTTTGGGTCTGGCAGTGAGTCGTGCTCGGAAAGTCAATTGTCACGTGACCGCTCGCGATAAACGAGAAATCAGTGTTCGAGTCCCGGTCATGCACAGATATTAACTGTCGCAATTCCAGCCAGGCGCTGTGGCCGAGCGGTTCTAGGCACATTAGTCTGGAACCGCACGACCGTTATGGTCGCAAGTTAGAATCCTGTCTCTGGCATGGATGTGTGTGATGTCCTTAGGTTATTTAGGTTTAAGTTCTTCTAAATTCTAGGGGACTGATGACCTCAGATGTTAAGTCCCATAGTGCTCATAGTCAGTTGAACCATTTTCGTAATTCCATTCTACAGCTGATGGTTGTCCATATTCGCTGTTGCGAATACATTTAATGACTAGGACTAAATCTCTTAGCAGAGCAGCAGCACATCAGAACAGCCGTATTCTTCTAGTGGAACTGGCGCTATGCATTTGCTGGAAATGTCTCTGAATTCTTAGAGAACAGGAAAGAAGTAATTGCTGACATTAACTCCAAATGGGCTTGTATACTGAAGCTGAGTGCCCTAATGCAGAGCATAACCACAACAGATAACGATACGAGCTAACGTCTCGATGCTAAAGTATCCTTTAAGTCTGTGACAAATGTGTAGCTTGGAATGCTTTTTGTGTTTAAGAGTGCTGGTGATGTCACGCTGATGAGATCTAAATTTTCAACACACAACCTCTATTACTTTCAAGGTGATTAACTGGAAGCAAGACAGTGTATGTTGCTTAGGATTTTTGTTCTTAGACATAAGTTACCTAGGTCGTTAAGAGTGCAAACAGTACGTACAAGAGAAGAGAGGGCTTACGGACAACTTTTGCATAACCGCACTAGTCATAAAACTTTAAATGCGTTGTCACATTTTTATTATTGTTGTCTGGAATGGGAAGCAGACCACTAAGACATGTATAGTACGAGAGATCGGTAAATTCTATTATTTCGGAGGGAGTAAAACGAAGAAGACGGTTGCAGAACGAAACTGGACAAAATTAGCGGAAACGATAAATCTGTGTTTTATGACAGAACTTTCTGATGATTCGAAAAAAGAAAATGTTTTCAAACTATCGGATTAACGTTTGTTGACTCCTTGCATCCCATCCTCACTCGCCACTGTTCTAGATCGATTGTACTGCCCGTGGTACGCCTGGATCAGTAATAAGAAACGCCCATACACCTGGTGGTATCAGAGGAATGGCTTGCCTGCACTCAGATAATGTCCATATTTACAATGCAGAACACCAACTGTGAGAGTATCTGCGACATACCAGTCACATAACAAATATACGAGAGCACTTGGCGAATCAGGGACAGAAATTCCTGAAATTTAGGGACTCATCACATTACGTGGCTTACGTGTTCGCTCGGTTTCAACAACGAACGCAAGTGCGCTTTATCCACAGACAAAATATATACTCGACAGCGAGAGCCCGGCGTAGCGCCCGCCGTGTGTTGCAGTGGACACGAGCCCGGGCCGGCTCAAATTACTCTAAAGAGCAAATGGGTTTGAAAGCAGAGCCCGCGGGACCCGGACTTGTTTTCTACGCTCACTACAGTTAATTGGCCTCATTAGGCGCTAAATCCGCTAATGACATTGGCTTTAATAAAGTGGCAAACGATTAATCTGGATTTGGAACCGCGTGCAATACCATCGGGGAGCGGGGTTTGCTGTAGGTAATGGATGTGAGGTCTTGTGTGGTGACGCGGGTCGCACCAAGGTATCTGTCTGGATCTATCGAGTACCGCACCTCCAACATTTGGCTCACATTTTCCTGCTTATAGTGCCGACATGAGATTTGCCACTCCGAGGTTGTCCGTAAGGAATCACAAATATAGGGTAAATGAATTTCGGACGCTCACAAATTCAATACCTGTTCACTGTCCAGGGACAGAGTTTTCACTTAAGTAGCGCTCCCTGACACTTCGAATATCCGAAAACAGTTTTCCTTCTCCATTGTTATACCGTCTGCGACCGAATTTTATGTCCATTGGACCACACAGTAATTCGTACTCTAAATCCTTAGACGTTCCTCTTTCAACCGAAGTAACCAATCACTTAATATACCTAAATGGATCGATTTTCCTGATTTATGTAGCGCACTTCAGACATCCGTAGAAATTTCAATTTTCTTTCTCCATTGTAATACTGACTGCGATCGCATTTTATATCCATTGCATCAGAGAAGAATCTGTACATTCTAATACTTGGATCTTCCTCTTTAAATCGAAATACTGAATTACTTTATTATACTTAACTGGGTCGCTTTCCTCAAACTGTCAAACAATATGATTGTCCCTTTTTTTTTTTTTTTTTTTTGCTTATAGCTTGAACAAAGCAAATCATCAGATTTTGATAGTGTTGAGACAGCAACCAGTCACAAATTTATTTTCAGTTCGTTTATTCAAAAGGTACCGTTACCGGTCTCGAATCATTACGATTCATCTTCAGACGGTTTTCATGCATTCATTATAACATGTGGTGTGTTTTTTATAGATTAATTGTCCTAAAATATAAATAATACATAATTATAAGTACGCCACACAGATGGTTGCGTTACACATTTGCATTGGATGTGACTTACGTGAAATGTCGGTTTGGAGTGTTTGTTTTCAAATCGACATTTCACGTAAGTCACATCAGAACAGTATCTGTCTACAAGAGCGGCAAAACGCAAGAAGTTGACAGTGGATTTTTTGAACATCTTTTGTGAGGATACGTTCACAATTAAACAACCCATCAAATCACAATGTTTCGTTTACTATTACTATTTAGTTCTACGTCCTATTCCCCTTTCTTTTCATTAGTTTCCTTGGAAACTGTTTATTTGATGTTTTTTGTTCACAATCACTAATACTTTTATCCCTCAAAGCATGCACCTTTCCTACTGATTCAACCAATATTGTGAACAGTAATGGTCCTATAGCACTCCCCTGAGGTACGCACAAAACACCTTTTATGTTGAGAAATAAGTACGTGAAGAATGAGACCCGCCAGGATAGCCGAGAGCGCTAACGCGCTGCTTCCTGGACTCGGGTAGGCGCGCCGGCCCCGGATAGAATCCGCCCGGCGAATTAACGACGACGGCCGGTGTGCCGGCCAGCCTGGATGTGGTTTTTAGGCAGTTTTCCACATCCTTCTAGTTGAATACCGGGCTGGTCCCCACGTCCCGCCTCAGTTCTACGACTCGCAGACATTCGAAACACATTCACACTATTTCACGATTTACACTAGACACAGGCAACTGAGGTACACTAATTCCGTCCTGGGGGGGTACGGGAAGGCGGCAGAAAGGGCATCCGGCCACCCTTTAAAATTAACCACGCCAATTCCGTCCTTAACCCTGTCGACCCTGCGCACAATGCGAGATAAAGGCAGTAGCAAAAGAAGGAAATATGTGTACGTGAAGAATGACATCCTGTGTTCTATTTGCAAAGAACTTTTGAATCTAAACACAAAGCTGATTCGATTTTCTGCTCGTTATTGTTTTAATCGTTAGACGACAGTTCTGAAGAGTTCTGAACGCCTTCCGCAAGACAAGGAACACGGTATCAACTGGTGCGTCGACATCTACTGCCTTGTGGGTCACGTGGACGAAATGTGAGAGCTGGACTTCACAAGGCAGTTGTTTGCGGAACCCATGGGGATGAGAATTTCTGTGAGCAGGGAGTTCTTAATACGCCAGCATGAAACGCATTCCGGAATTCACTTCCAGATTCACTTCACTCGGCTATTGTACCCCTTTCTTATTAGCTCCTTACGCACAGTCACTATACTAGCTGGATTGCTGGTAGCAATTTAGAATTCACGAGAAATTCCTTCCGCATATCTGACGCGAATTTTTACATCTGTTGTCCGCAAAACTCAATGGTCCCTGTACGTCAGTACGTGAGGTCTATCTCGCTTTGGTTTAGCTGCGATAGTGCCTTCGCGTTTCCCTTTACAATCATATCACCAACACTCAACCTCGGAGGTTTTAGTAGGATTGAAATGTCCCTGGTGGATTTGTTACTCAGGTGACACCCAGTGATTGGTCCACGTTCGAAGTTACTGAGCTCTCTTGATCGGTCCAGTCTCCTGTTACTCATTCACTAGTAACAACACAGTACCTCCTGCTTTCTTTTATAGTCGTGACTTCTGGAGGTTGACTCCGCACTTCATAATGGTGCCCGGGTACTCTTGACAAAGTAGTGTAGACTACCTAACTGGAAAGTAGTGTAGACTTACCAATAGGAGAGTAGTGTAGACTAACCAACAGGAGAGTAGTGTAGACTACCCAATAGGAGAGTAGTGCAGACTACCCAATAGGAGAGTAGTGTAGACCACCCAATAGAAGAGTAGTGTAGACTACCCAACAGGAGAGTAATTAGACTACCCAGTAGGAGAGTAGTGTAGACTACCCAACAGGAGAGTAGTGTAGACTACCCAACAGGAGCATAGTGTAGACTACCCAACAGGAGAGTAGTGTAGACTACCCAATAAGACAGTAATGTAACATACCCAAGAGGAGAGTAGTGTAGACTACCCAACAGGAGAGTAGTGTAGACTACCCAATAGGAGGCGTAGTGGTAAACGTTCACACCTGTAGCATCAACACTCAGTAGCATTGCCAGATGACGTTCCCAGCCATGGGTTCCTAACCTCATTTGATTCATGGTGCTTGAAGACGGACTCGTATTGGTATCCAGGACGCGCACGCCCCACACTCGCCTGGAGACACGACAAGGGTGAAGCAACAGTCTGTCAGTGGCTCGGCTGCCCGGACGGCGCGTTGTCTGCGGCCACTCGGCAGGCGACGACAGGCACGTGCGTTCGCGCAGCCGTGCTTCCAGCGTGAGTCACGGGCCTCAAGTGCCGCGGCGCGTGACACGTCCTCTCGCTCCTCTTTTCGCAATCCGCAGAGTGACACCCACGACCTTCGTGAAGGCTCTGCTAAATCCTACGCTAATACACTTGCCAGCGCTCCGCACTTAACCTCACTACAGAAAGCCGAGACGTACTAACGCTTCAAGGGCGTTGCCTCAAATACGGAAACGTCCGTGCCCACAATAATCGTTGAGCAACGGCAAGCCCCACGTAGACAAAAACTAGTCAGTTACACACATAGTCCCTAGCTACGCGGTAATTTTTTGGGAATAAAGTGCGCTCGCGTGGCTCCCTCCGTCGGAGATTCGATTTCTCCCTCGGGCATGGGTGTGTTTGTTGTCCTTAGCGTTCAGTTAGATTAAGTCAGATTAAGTAATGTGTAAGCCTAGGGACCGATGGCCTCAGCAGTTTGGTCCCATAGGAACTTACCACAAATTTCCAAATTTTTCCTGGCGTTTATCCCGTATCTTCACGGTTCCGGCATTTTAATTACTGGATTTGGCAATGTTAGTGGTAGGGGGTGGTCGGATGACCTTCCTGTTGCCAGTCTCCACTCTCCTCTCCTGGCAAAGAAAGAATTTGTGAAGTCTGCTGTCATGATTTCCCCGTGCGAAAGTGTACTAACGTATTCTGAATGTATGCGAATCTTGTAACTTAGGCGGGACGTGGGTAACAGTGTGGTATTCATTAGTGGGATATGGGAAACCTCCTAAAAACCACACTTAGGCTTGTTTGCATACCAGCCCTCATCATTACCGCGCGGGGAGTATTCGGTACAGGCTCGGCGCATCTTAGAGATAATGTGCAGAAAATATGGCTACAGTATTCAAATTACACGTAAGGGCCATAAGAACCCTAACGAAAAAAATAACAATCGGGGTAAGTGTAAAAATCTGTATAAAAAATTGCACCACCTCAGTGCGTCTACTAACCCATTACGTATAAGGAGTGGTCGAATGAAAGAAGTACGAAAGGTCGTAAAAATCAAACCAGTTGAAATTTGCATGTGCCGCTAATGAGACATCTAGAGAATTTCGAAACATGTATCGTCACCTCCACCTAAAAATATCTAAATCTTGTCCTCAGCATTCAAGGTGATGCTAATCGTCTTTTTCGATTTCTGATACTCATCGAATTCCTCGGGCACGGAAGAACAACTTGCAATGACGTGTACTGTGAGACACTCCGTAGCCTGCGCAAGACCATCAACAGCAAACGGCCTGTAGTGCTCTCTCTCTCTCTCTCTCTCTCTCTCTCTCTCTCTCTCTCTCTCACACACACACACACACACACACACACACACACATATATATATATACACACACACACTCACTCACTATCCGAATCTTTCCTATCATTTCTCATCATATCTTCTTAAAATCTGAATATTTTTGTGTATTTGTCTTTCAATTTCTAATGTGTTTTTAATTTATTATTACTTCCATTTTAACTGCTGAAAACAATAATTGCTATTTGTAATATAGAATATATTATTTTGCCATCAGTCCGCTGCTCGTGGTCTCGCGGTAGCGTTCTCGCTTCCCGAGCACCGGGTCCCGGGTTCGATTCCCGGCGGGGTCAGGGATTTTTCCTGCCTCGTCTGGGTGTTGTTGTGTCGTCTTCATCATCATCATTCATCCCCATCACGGTCGGAGGAAGGCAATGGCAAACCACCTCCACTAGGACTTTGCCTAGTAAATCGGTGCGGGTCTCTCGCATCGTTCCCCTACGCTCTGTGAAGAAGCATGGGACTTCATTTCCATTTCCATTTTGTAATCAACATGAAAAGGTTTAAAATGAACGACCTGTTATAAAATGTAAGGGAACAGGTCTCTAAATGAGCAATAAATCAAATCAAATCCACGAGAAAATCCCGAGAATGTAGGGACCCTGCCTATAAAGCTCCAAACTTTCTGAATTAGGAAGATAGGGCGACCCTGCTGGCCAAGGTAGGGTTCGTCAAGACGAAGACAAGCAGTAGAAACTCTCACCGTGTACGGGAGGGCATTATTTTGCTGAAATGTAAGGCCAGTAAGGATTGCCATGAAGGGCGACAAAACGGGCGTAGAATAGCGTAGATGCATTGCTGTGGTGTCAGGATGCGGCGGATGACAACCAAAGGCGTCTTGCCATGAAAAGAAATGTGAGCGCAGGCCATCACTCTTAGTTTGTCGGACCATATGCGGGCCGCAGTCGGTTGGTGTCCCACCGCTATCGGCGTCCGTCTCCAGACACTTCTTCGGTCTTTTCCCTGGCGTCGACTTCTTCATCGCGGAGTAGCACATGTAACACCCGTCCTCAGTGATTCGCTGGATGTATTGCACTCTCTGTCTTCCTCTACAATTTTTACCCTCTACATCTCCCTCTAGTAACATGACAGTTATTCCCTGATGTCTTAACTGATGTCCTGCCATCCTGTATGTTTTTAATACATTCCTTTCCTCAACGATTCTGCGGAGAACCTCTTCATTTCTTACTTTATCAGTCCATCTCATTTGCATCATCCTTCTGTAGTTTTTCATCTCCCTTTACGTACTGAATTATTTTTTCTATATCTTTCTCTGCCTCTTAATCTTGGGATTGCGACATCCGGATGTATACCTGAACTACCGTTGTCGGTGTTAGCTTACTGTCGATTCTGATGAGAGCAACCATGTCACTGAACTGTTCACAGTAACTCACTCTCCGCCCTACCTTCCAATTCATAACAAATGCTATTCCCGTTATACCATTTTCTGCCGCTGCTGATATTACTCTATACTCATGTGACCACAAATCCTGGTCTTCTTTCCACTTAACTTCACTTCACTGACCCTCACTATATCTAGACTGAGCCAGAATTTCCCTTTTCAGATTTTCTAGTTTTCCTACCACGTTCAGACTTTTGACATTCCACGCCCCGACTTGTAGAACGTTACCCTTTCGTTGGTTATTCACTCTTTTTCTCATGGTCACATTCCACTTGGCAGTCCCCTTCCGGGGACTATTCCGGAATCTTTCGCCAATGGAGAGAACACCATGTAACATATCCTGTGGGTGCATGTTATGTGTCTTTAATGGAATGGTTTCCATTGGCTTCTGAATCCACATGCCGTTGATCATCGCTGATTCATCCGCCTTAAGGGCAGTTCCCCAACCCAAGGAAAAGAGAGTGCCCTAAACCTCTGTCCGCTCCTTCGCCCTCTTTGACAAGGCCGTTGGCTGAATGAAGGGCAACGTCCTATGCCGGAAGTCGTCGGCCGACACTGCTGCATGATCTTGATAAACGTAAGATAAACTCGGTCTAGAGTTTCATTGACTGGAGTAGTGTTGCCTTCAGTGATGTGTCCCGCTTCGAATTGAGACCCGGCGTCCAGCGAAGTCGTGTCTGGAGATGCGCCGGACGGCACTGTGGATACCAGCCTGAATATTGCCCGCCAAACGGCCTGACAATCAGGAGTGATGGTCTCTGGTGCCATTTATTTTCATAGCACGACTGAATTTTAATAATTTGTTTGTCTGTACACGGACATTGCATCTACCGATTTCCGTCCCACTCGGATAATCGTCGTGCATCGTCGTATTTTTTTTATCTTAGTGTGTTTTAATAAACAAAAATAAACTCCCGCACGGTATCTCTTTTTTGTTTTAAGTGGCGGTCAGCTACTAAGGTCATTAGCTCCCAGTCACAAACGTTAGTGCACTAATAGCGTAGAAAAACGCAAGGGGGCAACATCAGAAAGTACTTACAAAGACGCAGAGAAGCAAAATAAAAGAGTTAGACCTTGTTGGGCAAGTCCGTCAGTGTATTAAAACGAAGGACACGACCAGCTGCTCGAGCGTCATCAGCTAAAAGTTCCTGTAAGGTAGACGGCAGACGTAGGACAACACGAGAGTGAATAAAACGGGGACAGGGCAATAAAACATGGCGCCCCGTCAGTGGATGTCCACAGGGGCACTGCGGGGTGGGGTCACCAGACGACAGGTAGCGGTGGCTAAATCAGCAATGCCCAATCCGCAACCTGGCAAAAATGACCTCCTCTCGCCGGGAAGGGCGTAAGGAGGTCGTCCAAGCCGTCGGGATCTGTTTGATGGCCCTAAGCTTATTTTAATGGAGAGAGGACCAAGCCTCATGCCACAATGATGAAACGCGCCGACAAAGAACCCCACTAACATCACTTGATGGGACACAAAAGGAAGCTGTCCGAGGCAGGAGGACAGCAGCCTTAGCCGCAGCATCAGCAGCTTCGTTCCCTGGCACACCAACGTGGCCAGGAATCCATAAAAAAAAGGACACGAGCGCCGGTATGAGCTAGCGACTGAAGGGACCGTTGAATTCGTTGCACGAGAGGGTGGTCCGAATATGGGTCACGGAGACTCTGAATGGCGCTCAAAGAACCAGAGCAGATGGCATAGGAAGAATGACGATGGCGGCGGATATACTGAACAGCCTGATAGAGCAAAAAGCTCATCTGTAAAGCTTGAACACTGGTCAAGGAGCCGGTATTGAAAGGTATCTGCCAGCATATAGAACTAAGTAGTATATCTTATGCACTGCGAACGCCTTCATCCTATAGAAAGTTCCCTTGCGTGTGAAGATTTTTATTCATGATGGTAATAATGCACCAGTTCTAGATAGGCTCAGTCACTTATATTTTCACACCGTCGCAACAACCACTTCAAAACTATTTATATAGGAACTATCCGGTAGAGTTTCCTAATCTAAGGGTCTCTCGAGTTCCTTAATATGTATCACATACTACAGTTGGTTAATCTAGTTTTTTTTTTGGTCGGGTTGTATTCGTTAGTAAGAGAACGGACAAAATAGTTTAACACAGTACGAATTGCCGTACGGTCTCTAGCACCACTGTACGGTAGTTACATTCAAGTTTGTGTTAAGCTGATTGTGTTTTTTGTGTAAAACGTTCATTTGCAATGCCACAATTTCTTTCATATAACGTTTTATATATGTAACAAACGACTTTTCATATTTGTTAATTTGGAGTATTCACAATAAAACGGCTGACTTCTGCTTTTTTCTGATGCCATGAGACGAAACGTTGTTCTTTTTTCCTACTCAGCAGGTGCACGTAGTCAGTATACAGAATTGTATGACCTCGACATAATCTTCAATGTTTCGTAATTTTATTAGATCCCTGACTTCTATGATTGTATGCCGAATGATCTTGGCGTACTCAAAGAGTGTCTTCCTGTTTTGTTTCAGGTACGAAAACTGCAGTTCTCTGGCAGCTCTGTTGAACTGAGTCGTCTGAGGGAGCTGGTGCGCGACTTTATGCTGGACTCGTGTTCACGAGGAGGACTAGCTCAAGTCGCTTCCGTTTCGGCTTTCTTTCGCTAGCCTACATTACAAAAAGGTAAATGATACTGAAATCATTTTATGTGAGACCTGAGTTATTTCTCTCTATTGTTCTGTCTAGTTCAAGTGACCATTCCATATCTTCTTCCCTAGAGTATTCAGATCTCGTGTTATTAGTGGATTTTAAACGATGTCGACTTAAAACTGTGATACCATAAATCACCTCGACCATCAGTTCTTATTCCATGGCAAAGCTGCCTCTGATTCTTCCCTGTTCTTTCCAAGAATTTTTCACTGGGGTCAAACTGAATTGCTTTCCTGATATAATTTATATTTACGGTGCTGCTAGTCCTTACCAGTCATTACAATTTAGTAAGAGCTTGCCGAGGACTTCCTTAAATTATGCGTCCAAAGGTTGCGAGAACTCGGTAGAAGTAATGCTGCACTAACCCTTGCGCCATTAAAATTGAAACGTCCCCTTTGAAAATTATGAATGAAAGTGCTCGAAAAACTCTTACGTTATTTGATACATAAACAGCTGAGTAAAACTGAACGTACTCAGACAGTTCTCTCTTTAGTTATTCTGATCACCGCTAAACTAACACACAATATTTTTAGCGCAACGCAGTCTGACTTTCAATAATCCCTACAAAAGAATGGCCCTGACTAACAATAACCTGTACCTTTCATGAATCAGTTACCTCAAAAAAAAAATCTTCGTTATTGGAACTACTGCAGTACAGCGAGCGCCAATACTGCCGAACACCGTGTAGCGATGGGCAGTTGGAGGTGAGCCACTAGCGGTGGTGGATGTGGAGAGAGGAGAGGTTACTATAAGCGGACGATCTGGACGCGTGTTCGCCAGATATATATATATATATATATATATATATATATATATATATATATATATACATATATATATATATATATCGCTACACGGTGTTCACATCAACTGCCCAACACTACGCAAGCGAACATTCCAACAATGAGTCCAACCAGCCACAGACTGCACACAGCGCAGTCAGCGATTTTCATACAGAGCACTACGTGGCGTTACCAACATAAAAACCTAAACAGCCTACTTACAAAATAATAGAGGCCAATTCAGAATGAATATAGCGATTACAAACAGCTATAATTATTTAATGCATGGCGATACAATGATAAGAATTGCAGAGACTGTAAGAGAAATTTACATTACTTTTACATACATTATAACTTTCATACGAGGGGCACTCAATATGTAATGCAATACATTTTTTCTCGGCCAATTTCAGTCGAAAAAAAATGCAGAATTTGGTGTGGGATATTTTGGAATATTCCCGTTTCAGCCCCTATAGTTCTATGAAGGTCCAATATGTGGCGGCGCTGTACGTAGCCTTCAAAATGGCGACTGTAACGGAAGAGCATTGCAAGTACAGCTTTGCTACTGAGTTTCTTCTCGCGGAAAACCAGAGCGTCACAAACACTCATAGGCGCTTGCGGAATGTCTACGGAGACCTGGCAGTGAACAAATGCACGGTGAGTCGTTGTGCAAGGCGTCTGTCTCACCGCATCAAGGTCGCGTAGACTTGTCCATCTCCTGCATGGCGGCCGGCCACACACAGTTGTGACACCACCAAGCGTGTTCGTCACCAAAAAAATACAAATGAACTTCTCCTACACCATGAAAAAACAAAGCCCCATACAAGACTGCCCACCCGAGAGGAGCTCACAAACTTTCATTCGACTGTCCTTCCTCATACACCCCACACCTTCCGACTTCCACTTCTTTCGCCCAATGAAGGAAAGCACTTCATGGATGATGGGGAGGTTATCGATGCAGCAAGACGATGGCTCCGACGTCGACTAGTAGAGTGGTACCATGCAGACATACAGGACCTTCCAGAAAGGTGGCGCAAGGCCGTCACATTGAACGAAAATCATGTTGAAAACCACAGAGTTCTGTAGCCCTAAGAGTGGGGAATAATGTAGTATAATGGAATCCTGAATAAAATCAGCCTGTTTTCGGAAAAAAAGTGTTGCATTACTTATTAAACGCCTCTTGTATATGACTCTCCTTGGTCACGCATCTAAGCTATGATCCATTCCACACTACATTCCGTGAAGCACATGAGTTGTCACCGATGACAATGCATTTTGAGTTGTGGAATTGTTTTCGGGAAAGGATGCACATACACAAGATCTTTCACATCACCCGATAAAAATAAATCCATATCCAGAGATATAGTAGCAGTAGCACAGCGGAAGACAGCATCATCATGTACAGCACAACCGATCGAATTGTACGGAATACTTTGATATAAAATGTGGGAATTTCCATACCCCAATCTCGTGCTTCTCCAACTTGCTGAAAGATGTAATTTGTGGAATCTGTATCAATTTGTGAATCAACCTGTGGTCAAGCATAACCAGGTAAATAGTTTTCGAAATACTTGGTTCAATGAAGAAAAACAGACCACATAAATGCTGTGATGACATTACGCAAAACATATCGCGTGGTAATAATTAAACTGGTGGTGTTGCGAGTGCTGCAGAGCGGGTGTACACATCGCAGGACGCTGAAACATCGTAGGTACGTTCATTATTCAGTGTGCTCGCGGAGTATGCTGAAAAAAGGATAGTTTCACTTGCTGTCACCATGTGAAATTATGGCTCTGTAACCAGTCACAATGTGGTATGGGTGCAGGAAAAGGGGTGGAACGATCAAACATACGGTAACGGTGGTTCTGGCAGGTCCATTAGGATATGGTAATGAATTACAACATGAGTTCAGTATGTCCTTCAAACTCAACAACATGCTGCATCCGTAACTAGGCAAGGTCGACAGTTGCTTCCAGCATACCCAGTGTTTGTCGTCTTTCACTATATTTCAGATCAGGAAGAGACCAGATACATCAAAAATGGTTCAATGGCTCTGAGCACTATGGGACTCAACTGCTGTGGTCATCAGTCCCCTAGAACTTAGAACTACTTAAACCTAACTAACCTAAGGACATCACACACATCCATGCCCGAGGCAGGATTCGAACCTGCGACCGTAGCAGTCGCACGGTTCCGGACTGCGCGCCTAGAACCGCGAGACCACCGCGGCCGGCCAGATACATCCCTGATAGACTCGATCTTTCAGATATACTCACAACCAGTAGTCACATGGATGTAGGTCGCGGCATCTGGAAGACAACATATCTTTAATTTGCTTACAGATGATGCAGTCGTTAGCGAAGGTTCCTTGAAGTAAATCTTTCAGCTGCCAACGGACATGTGGTCTCGCACCATCATGCATGAAATCAGTGGTGTGCACACAGCTGCATTCTAGCAAAGCTGGAATCACGTGTTGGACAAGGAAGTCCAGATGCCACTGTACACCCAACAGGCCCGCGAGATGT
Source organism: Schistocerca serialis cubense (assembly GCF_023864345.2). Taxonomy (NCBI): domain Eukaryota; kingdom Metazoa; phylum Arthropoda; class Insecta; order Orthoptera; family Acrididae; genus Schistocerca; species Schistocerca serialis. Next base: position 531,988,907 of record NC_064639.1, on the reverse strand, counting down.
CATCTCCTCGAAGAAAAACAGACTGAGAATGAAGGAGCTTGTGAAACCACACCATACAGTCACGTAAAATGAATACAGTTGATGTTGCTTCACAACATGTGGCAGAGTAGAACCCCAATTGCGACAGTTCTGTGCATTCGTGGTACCATGCAGAGTAAAATATGCCTCGTCCGTCCAAAGAATATTGCACGGCCACGTATGATCCACATCCATGTGTGCCAAAAAAGAAGGGCAAAGTCACGGCGTTGTAGCTTATCTTAGGGCTTCATTTTATGCATATTCTAAATCTTGTAGGGGTACCAGTGTAAAATGCGCTGCAAAATGTTTTGAACTGTTGTCCAGGGTAGAGACAATTCCCGTGGCACAGCTCGAGCATTGCCTGGAAAATTTGAGGCATATGCTACACTGTTTGTTATAGCTACAGCAACTTCATCACCAACTGCCATGGGAATAAGGCGCCTCCCTCTCCTTGCTACACTACCTAATTCAACTGTCTCATCAGATTTCTTGATCACATTCCTTAGTCTATTTATTGACATGCGATCTCTTCGCAGCTGTTTCTGTTGGCGATTTTCCCGCAATGCAGCGCTTCTACTGCTCTCGTTCTGATAAAACAGCTTTACCTGCAGTGCACGATTCTTATTTTCAATAGCTATAACGTTTCGCACGGAAAACTTCAACCTTCTTAATCCTGTAGACCAACAGTCACCTCACAAAAAAAAATCAACACCTGTGGCCAAGCGACAAAGAGCATCCTGACGTCAAAATACGAAACATTTAACATTCTAACCGCTTACAGAGCCATATTTTAACCTGGTGGCAGAAAGTGGTAATTTTTTTCAGCGTACTCAGCGCGCACAACGATTACTGGCCATACCTACGATGTTTCATCGTGCTGCGGCGCATACAGCCCGTCAGTTTAATTATAACCACCCGGTAGTAACTCGCAGTGAGTCACGCTGGCATTCAATTACACATTAAGGCTCTTGCGTACGCCATATCAGAATTTTGTGCCCGTTAACCATACCGTTTATGTGGAACGCGATCTCATCACTAAAAACGAGACGTGAAGAAAATGTTTCTTCCTCCATGGCTTCCAGCAAGTGCCAGCTTCCGCTTTACTGCGCTTGCGCAGCAGCCAAAAATTTAAACCTTGTATTGTGTAATCTGTAATTCTTGTCGACGCGTCGCAATGCATTAAATATTTATAGCCATTTATTTTTACATCCTTTTTGAACTGCACTGTATCTACCAGAAATTTGCGATTCCTGCATTAAATTTTCTTGGGAGCTTTTGAGGATAAATTCATATCGGCACAGGGAATCCGTGCCGTTTTTCTGATAGAAGTACTGTCATCTACAGAATGCTGCGATGCGGTCTTCATACTGGCAGAATTAAATTCGCTCAGAATTAGAGCCTACAACCTTTTCATGCCCTCGCTAATGTCTACGGTAGCAATGTATCCCTCGAAATTGTGAGACAATACTTGAAGAAAAGAAGAAACGACATGCTCTCCGGCATCATATTTAATACACGGCTGACACTTCAACTCCAATGTGCCAGAAACGTACATTTATCCTCCTGCAAGCCCACAGTAGGACCTATTTCATACGTTGGTTAACTGCAACAAACTGACCTTGTCATTTCCACCCTGCTCTCCACAGTGTTTACTAGGCTGGTACGATGTTGGAAACACGACCCCTCCGTAGGAAAAGAAATGTGTTACCTACTTCGTACGCTGACCGCAGCAAGGCGGTTTTGAGTAACTGTCTACGGTATCCTTACTGAAAAGGCTGCCGACTCTCATCAGGAACCAAAGCTTAGTCTGACCTCTCCAAAGAAACCCCTCTATTGTGGTTGCAGCTTCCGTACGGTTACCTGTGTTGTTGAGACGCGCAACCTATACACCACAGCAAATTGTATTGTTCGTTGGAGATGTTGACCATTCTGTTACGAAATTTCAGAAGATAATGCTCCGTAACTTAAACGTTTCCCGTTTTTTTACAACCCAAAAGTTAAGCGGGCTGCTCACATCATCGCCCATTATGGAGCCAGAGACTTTTCCAATATCAGGCTAGCTTGTTGTGGGATAGAGGGACACCAAAATGAGAATATTTTGGAGTGGACTTACAGTTTCAGCATTTGCCTCGTAAAGAAGCGAAACATCCCTTCCTCATTACTCTGCAACTATACGTTTTTCACGTACACGAAGTCATAGTAAGAGACAGGAACACCCATCCAAATCATTGAACTACTAACCGGCTCTTAAACAATGAACCAAAACGTTACTTGTTCTTGTAGCGTGGGATTTCGGTGGAGTGGGGTTCATGGCGAGGATTGTGCTGCCAACAACAGCAACAGTCACATTATATGGCCCTTGGTCATAGACAAGAAATATAAGGGACATAACTTCTGTAATTAAGCGTAAGGTATCAAAAAGACTCTCAGGTTTAATCAATATCATCTACGTAGCACATAACCACATGTTGGTCGAATGCTACTGCCATCACGAAGTAGTCACCAAGCAGCTGTTACAATAAGCTATCATGAACACTCTGCCAAACTACCTATGCGTATTTGTACATCTCACCAAACTCCTATACAAATGGATCACTCACGCAGAACAAATAACAAGGAGATTTTCTTAGCACAAACTGCATCAACAAATCAGCTACACTCACCGCGTATATTAAACAAAATCAGCACGTAATTTAACAGATGAAACATCTCTCACTCCAGACAACATACTCGCATGCGCAGTGTGTCGTCAGTCAACAACCACGACTTGTCATACGATAGCCACGGAGTTCCTTGTGTAATGTTGTTTGCTAGTTGATAACCCAATGCACCATTCGTACACAAAACAGACCACTGCATCGAAACACTAAACCAGCAGGGTGCAGCTGTCGGATGCTAACAGTGCTCAGGTAGCGCTCCTCTTGACAAGCAGAAGCTCCTTTCACTGCCCACACTGGAATCACTGCCCTCTCGCCTGGGAAAGGACAACAACGGCACCGCCACGCAGTTACGTCCACACAGCGGCCAAGCCACGCGCTGATCGTTAAGCCGTCGGCACACGGACCGTGTTGTCGAACGTTAACGTTGAGCGTGCCAAGTTCAACGTACTGCTGAACGCTCAAGAACGATGCGACTTGTGCATACGGTACGTGGGCCCCAACGTGGTATACGCGATCGCGACGCACTCCAGCGGCAGTTGAAGGACGTTTCTAGTTTTTAAATCACACTGTTTACTCAACGGGCGCCCGTAAAATTCCCACACTAGCTCTATTAAAACGCGCGTTTCCTCCATCGTCCACGTAAAGGAAAGTACCATGTCGAATCAATAAGGACACAGGCTTATAAAAGTTCCATTACAAACAGTGCGTTACAATCGATTAAATTTCGGGCATGCAGCCGCGCAAATAAAATTTCCTCCTACGCGGCCGAAATATCAGTGGAGGAAATTTTATTTGCGCGGCTGCATGCCCGAAATTTAATCGATTATTCATTACGCCGTGAGAAGTTGAAAACGCACAGTGCGTTACAAATTTGGAATACTTCTGCGCATAGGATAAACATTATTTCATCATTCCCACATTTTAGTAAAACCCCAAGGTCAGTCTTACTTGATCATTGTTCCTACCCAGTAGCAGAATCTTGGCAAACATGTGAATTACGATAGCGTACAAGAAAAAGGAGCAAAATATCTTTATACAAGTAGCGCAAGCTGTCCTGTAGATTAAGCCAATCGAACAAAGTCACCCCACAAAAAAAGTTGAACTTATATTTATATAACATCAGATGTTATAGTATATACTTATATTAAATTAATAATAAAGTATCAGAACCTAATAAAAACGCTAATGTTACGAAAAAAAGTTTGGAAGTGTCACGATACGAACCTCCATCCCATCAAACAACACTCTACAATATAGTGACGCTACTCATTACGCTAAACCAACAGTAGACCTTTAGGAATTAAATATATTATGTTATGCGTTGCTAGAAACGTTAGTCATAGATATGTTACTAATTGAAATTTAATTATAACAAATTGTACCAAGAACAATGCGTTTTGGTTGGATCTTCAGTGTGTCGCTGCCTTCAAATAGCCTACTCTCATAATACGCAAGTTACAATAATTCTTTTGCCACGAATGTGATGTGTCTTAATATTTTATTGGAATGAATCACACTGTTAACAACGGTTTTCCCAGTGATTCTCAATTTGCTAGTGCTCAGAAACGGCATATATACATATAGGCTTGAAATGAATGCCAATATGGCGCCTCACAAGTCTGTACTGAAGGGAGACAGCGTGCTTGTGACGTAAGTGGCGTTGTGACATCTCATTGCTCAACGGTCAGACGCACGCTCAGAATATCTGACATGCCAGATATTGCTCTGCACCTTCGGAAAGACTCCTGAGCGTGCTATTCCACGCTATGACGCCAGAAACTCGGCACGCTCAACGCTCAACGTTCGGATGCACGGTTCGTGTGCCGACGGCTTTAGCGACGTCCGGTCGGCAGCAGCGCAGCGCGCCGCTTGTGGAGGCTGCCGCTGCCGGCTCGGTCCTCTCCGGTCAGCAGCTGACCACCTTGCGTTCAGCTCCGGCAACGACGGCGTTCGCGGCCAACACGAGCCCGCGTCAGCCGCCCTCTCGCGGCGCCGAGTCAACGCTTCGTTGAAATGATGCTCTGGCCGCGGAGAGAACAACCGTGACCTGCTCACTCTGCTTTCACAGCTCCCGTAATGGAGGAAAGTAGCTCGCACGGGCCGCCCTATAAGTACCTCATGTGTCAACACTAGAGATTTAGTTCATGCACTCTTCATCTGTCAATTACATCAATGGTTAAGTTATTAACTTAGATGCTAAGTAAGCAGGGCCTAAGATATCATATGAGATTTTTCAAGAAGTTATGGGCGCATCGAAGACATTACTGAAAGACGATGGATACTGCCAGGTGTAATCTTTCAACAGCTGGTAGTTACTGGAAGTTCAGCCTTCGCTGTTGCTATTCATTATTCTTGTCAATGATTCATCCAGATGAATTTCTAAAATAACGTACGCAATGAAGCAGAAAGGCTGAGAATACGAAGCGATACAGTTCTTTTACTGGTCATTGGATTATCCGTCACAGGTAGCTAGAAACACAAAACAGTCCATTACTGAGAAGACTGCACACTACAAGAATGACAAGAATGCAGCAGCAAGCTGGGTGCGCACTGTGAAGTGCACGAGAGCATAATAGCACTCGTCATTGCAAAAAAAAAAAAATAAATAAATAAATAAATAAAAATAAAAAATAAAAAAAAAGAATCACGAATGCAGTTACGTCTTCCTCTTTCCTGCACTGACGTTTTCGGAATAACATACTTCTGTTGTTTCTGTGCACATAGCTTATTAATACAAGTACTTTGAATTCTGGCCATAATTCATGGGTTATGTACTGCAGATTAATACTGAAGAAACTTGCTAAGTGTTTGCAAATTAATGAGATGGGGCCTGGATAAAATGAAGGAACCAGAGGTTTTTGAGAGTTTCAGAGGGAGCACTAGGCAACGTTTGACTGAAACAAGGGCAAGGGATTCAATAGAAGACGAATGAGTAGTTTTGAAAGATAAAATAGTGAAGGCAGCAGCATACTGCTAAAAGACAAAGCCGACGAAAAATTCATCGATCATACAAGAGGTACTGAATTTGATTTAAGAAAGCGTAATATATAAAGATGCAGCACACGAAGCAGGCAAATGGAATACAGTCATCTAAAAAAGAGACTGGCTGAAAGTGCAAAATGGCTAAGGAGGAACGGTTAAAGAACAAATGCGATTGCTGTTGAAGCATGGGTGACTAGAGGAAATATAGATGCCGCCTATTGGAAAATTTTAAGAAAAGAGAAGCAGCTGTATGAAAATCAAGAGCTCAGATGACAAGCCAGATTGTGATAAGTGTATAATGTGAAAGGAGTGACGTTGGCAAATATGGTGACGATGGTGATGATGTATCACTAAAATTCTATCTGATTCAAATGAGAAATTGAATTGAATTCGCGAAGTAAAGATCATAAAACTTCACTCGCTTTTGAAATATAAAAAAAAATTAAATAGACGTTTCAGACAAATATTAGAAGCATATGCAATAAAGATCATAGGAAGAGGCAAAAAAAAAAAATTCTGGAGGTAAGTGATTGAGTTAAGTTGGTTAAGCGTTCAGCATTACGGTAGGTTCATCACAAGTAAACAACAATGTGTAGCTGTAACATCTTGTCAGTATAGCTTTTGTAAGTTAGAAAGTGGACCACAGTCATAAAAGAAGCGTTTCCACCGAGAAGCTATCTGAACGGCAGGTGTTTTGCTACGTTCACAAGATAGAGTGTCCGCTTCTTGTTGCGTTTTCCTTGACACGGACAGAAACTACCTTGCTTTTCTTCACGGCCAGAATCAGGCATTTGCAATAAACGACCGTGCGATCGGGAAGAATGTTGATGTTTTAGCTCGGCTGCTTGCTTCCAGATTCCGAAGCCCCTCCCTCCCACAGGGTATATTTATTGCTTTTGGTCTTGCGTGGCAATCTGTTCCTTTTTTTCTGCGGAACGAACGGTGTGTTGTGCAAAGAAACCTCAAAGAGGCATCCCTCAATAACCGGCAGCAAATATTTACACGAGCGCCTGCGCGCTATTTCGACTCATGTTAAACAACGAGCACGCCAGCTGTTTGCAGCGCCCGCGCCGCTTCTTGTGTTTCTTAGTTTGCAGCTAACTCCGCCTGAAGCACCGTCGAGGTAGCAGTCGGCAACGACTTTCATTATCTGTTGAAAAGGAATGGTTATCGGGATGCTCCTTACTCCTCAGAACAACGCCTGCGTGGGCCGTGAGCAGATAAGGGAATTCAGTTTTGCTTCTCGTTGTTAAAACATGCAGAGTCCTTGTTCCCAAAGCTACGATAGTGTCTGAATTTTTATAATGAATTTCTGCCAAACGACACAAGTTAACTTTTTCAACACAGATGTACTGAAGTAAATCTAAGACGGTCCTCTGCACCGCAGGCCACAAAAAACTGTTTAATATTTCACCATTTTTAGGGGATGCAGACGGGATATTATTAACTCTTGTACCGATATTTCGGCTGATAATCTTTCAGCCACTCTCAAGGCGAGTCGCTGCAACATTTTTAAAGCAGTTTACACTGTGGAGTAAACGCGCACGCCGGTAACAAGTTTGATCTTCTCTCTCGTTGTGGGAATGACGACATTGAAAGTTAATGAAAAGTGTCTCAAAATCAGTGTGAGATCTCTCAACGAAGTCGCCATAGATAGTGACGTTTGCGATAATCAGCGACACAGGAACTCTACACATGTGGAACATGTCACCAACTTTACTCTGTATACACTTTACTTCGCGTTTTTTCTGAAGCAGTGAAGCCTGAGGAAATACTTGCAGCTGTTTATCTCCCTCCCTCTATATAGTCTTTGTTCTCTCAAGTATACTTTCCAATGAGATTTTTAATACGTCATTTGCCATTTCTGAAATAAGATTAACAGCATTCCGTATCGTCACGCATCCCTGATTGTGAAGAACTTTCTCTGCACTTACGTTGCGCAGAGACTGCGGTGCATGCTGCGTAGTAAAGAGGTAGGAACGAGAACGCCGAAGTGCGCAGGTCTCGCCAGGCTAGAGTCAACGGAGGCGGCCACCCCTTCAGAACAACGGGATGGTATCGACCAGCGCTTAGGACGAAATTGCGTTTCTGCAGATACATCAAGTTGTTTTGTGGCTCGATGTCCACGTTAGACCATAGCCCCTCTGAAGCTTACTAAATGGGATAGTTCTCAGGTTATAACAAGAAAAGGTTATTCCCCGAATAGTACACTGTGAAGTCGAAACTTACATTCCGACTGATGGCTGCTTTACTCTTATAAAGCGGGCTGCTACGCTGTAGTTCTCGAAAACTAAATTACCGGTCTCAGTGGTTTCTAGCTCCATTTGGCAGTTCAACGGAGCACATTTCTATCCAGTTCTGTGGCATTTACGGTTCAAGGACTTCGTAGTACGGGAATACCTACGTTGTGCTCGTGGATGCAGTGCTATAAATAAACTAATCTCGCCGGACAGAAAACTAGTCACCCCTAAAGAAATTATTAAGGCATCATTTAATACCGTGTTATTCCGCTCCTGAGCTTGACAAACGCCTGTATTCTGTTAGGAAGTGAGTCCACAGTATGTGCAGGTACGTCGTACCCGGGTTAAGCCACTCGCTGAGAATTTGAGCGCGCAGTTCCATCAAACGGCGGGGATGCTGATATCGGCGTTTGACTCAAGGCAGGTGTCTTTCCAGGTCAGTCGAGATGTAACAGGGTGGGGAAGTATTCAGCAAATCCGTCACATTTTCTTAGAGCCCGATGAACTTTGCTGTGTGAGCAGTTCCCTTCGCAAATACCTCTCGCTAACAGGTGCGGATGAACCTTCCTTTGGCGGCCGTGGTGACCTCTACGGTCGCAGGTTCGAATCCTGCCGCGGGCATGGATGTGTGTGTTGTCCTTAGGTTAGTTAGGTTTAAGTAGTTCTAAGTTCTAGGGGACTGATGACCTCAGAAGTTAGGTCCCATAGTGCTCAGAGCCATTTGAACCATTTTTGAACCTTCGTTGACTGGCTGCAGCAGTTCCTGTCGGGTCTGGAAGCGAATCTGATTCACAGTTCGTGAAACGCGTCTCCTATCCCTCTCTGTCAAGATCTTTTTCCCACAGCAGTTCTAATGTGTTTCGTGGCAATGTATAACATCACTGCTTATAGGAACGTTAAACATTCTGCCGCGAAACACCAACAAGTCCAGCAACTTCACACACTGTGTGACCACAGGCACGGCCAACCACGACTGCCCCTTTTGCCACTCTGTCACGTCTTTACGTTTACCCAGATTTACGTATAATCACTGATCTAAACGTAAATGCGTCACTGATCGTAACTGCTTTATGCTGACGCAGGGGCAGAGCGCATGCGTCTGAACACGTGACCCGATAACTATGCCATCTATAAAGGCTCAGCGATTCATCTGTGCATGCGCACTGAAGTGACTAATTTTTTCCGGTGAGCTTACTAGGTCTATGCGTGCTATTTGCTGCCAACTGTTCTGATGCAAAGTGCCTCACGCTGTGTCTCATGTCTTGGGAGAAGCTTTTATGGAGACAGTAAATTCTTATCTTGCCCGGCTTGCTGTCACGTACTTATTTCTGCCGACAGTTGATGTGTTGGCAGTGAGATCATTTCCATTTTACGTCAGAGAGAGGCTAACGCAGGCTACGTGTTGCTGTCGTGCGGTCACTGCTGCCATTTCGCCACAGCTTTCGTCGACGGCAGTGATTGTCTTCCTTGAATTAGAGCCGTCTATAGCCTACGCCGTGGGAGGATCTTGCGACACGCCCGCGTGACTCTCGAGTCACGCTTCACGATCTCCACAGACGTTCAGTGCATTAGCGCGCAATTCCTCTCCCACTCACAGTCCGTGTCAGCTTGCCCCGTCAGCACTTCGTTATTACAACATCACGTGCCTTTCCATCCACAGCAAGAATGCAGTGCCACGGGTCGAAATGCCGAACTAAAACGACCTCTCAGCGGTCCATATTATTACTGCTCATTATATCTGCATCTGCAACAGCACTGAACGTGTGTCGGTTACGTTGAGAAGTTGTGCAGTAATATTGTGCATATCAAAAACTTTTTAAACATATTGTCCTACCGGAGAAATATCGTCCCGCCTGTGGACAGCATTCACAATACCCTTGCCAGTCGCTGACGCTCTGAGTTTCTATGTGTTCGCTATTGCGTTTATCTACTAACATAGGCTCAAGACAAAAAAATATCAGACCCGAAAAATTAAGAATTATTCTTCCGAAATGTTGTTCACTAAATACAGAGAGCGACATCCTCCAACTACGAGAGAAGATTTTTTTTTTCGAAAAATTATTTAGGATCAAAATTCAATTTTTCGTCGAGCTTCTCTCTTTCTTCTGCTTCTAACAAAATAGAGCAGTAACCACAGCAGGCTAAATACCACACAATATTATTGCACGTTTTTCTTGAACAGTCTAGCGAGATCATCAGTAATATGCACAGTATTAATGGACAATAATACTGTCTGTCTACGGGATTTAAAGAATCGCGGGGAGAGTTATAAACTTCAATACATCGCGTCTGAACACTGCTTTTTTATACTCCGAACACTACTTTCTTTAAGTGCATCAATAAGTTTATCTACATAACAGAGCTGGAAAAAACGTCCAATTACACACCCTGTCAACAACAAATACATCACTTACTGATACGGCATTGATGTATGTGTTCTCAGTCCATGAATCTGCTTAATGTGTTCCTTGATGGCATTGTTTACTAGGCGATACTGTTTCACTGTAAGAAGGACAATGGCCTTGCCACGTTGGCTATAAATGTTCTTGCCCGATCGCCGTTGTTAAGCAACGCCGTACCCGGGAACCGCCGGTAGCATTTATTGTGAGCGAAAGTAAGGGCTGTAAGGGGAGGTAGGAGGCCCTAGAAAACGGCTGCCCTTGGCTCAGGAACGCGCAGGTCCCAGAAGCGGCGCCCAACTGAAACACTTGCACCAGGCTGTTGCGCCGTACGACAGAATTATTCTATGCTCTGGAGCCTAGACAGAAATTTCGAACATTGTTCCACAACCACACGAAATAGCAACTGCGTCAATAGTTTTCATCTTCAGAAACTGCAGTTGTAAACTCAGCTTTACAGACCGGTGCCTTTGCCTGTGTTGTTTCCATTCGGTTAAAAAGCGCAAACGCACGAGTGCCACGCACATCCGAGCATATTTTCTGAAACATATTTGACACTGATTGAATGAGAGACCTATTGCGTATTATGTTGTGACGCGGGATATGATGATGTATCTTTTTGGAGATCTTCACCGGTGTCTCACCGAGCCGCACTGTCCTTGTTAGAATTTTTTCACGTACATTCCTCCGGGTGTTACCAGTACCTACGGAAGATCAACGGAGATACGAAGCTCCGCATGCCCACAGAACACGACGCATTGCCACAGTGGATTCCGCTACCACTAAACTATAATCTTGATTCTGACACGGCACCGACGAGCACTTTCCCCCTCGCGCATCAGTTCCAGCCTCTCTCCACCATTACCTCCGAGAGGGATCAAAAACGTTAAGCACCTAACTAAAATTTGGATTGAAAAATTCATGAGCCATAGTAGTTTGAAAGTCTCGAAAGGTAACTAAACTCCGTGTCCGGACAGGCCTAGGCAGACCAACGGTACTGACCGCCCTCCGTGTCATGCTCAGCCTACAGAAGTCACTGGAGGCGGATGTGGAGGGGCGTGTGGTCAGCACACCGCTCTCCAGTTTTCGTGACCGCAGCCGCTACTTCTCAATCAAGCAGCTCCTCAGTTTGCCTCACAAGGACTGAGTGCACCCCACTTGCCAACAGAACTCGGCAGGCCGGATGGTCATCCATCCAAATGCTAGCCAACCCCGACACGCTTAACTTCGGAGATCTGACGGAAACCGGTGTTACCACTGCTGCAAGGCCATTGGCCCCGATAGGTAAACAGTGTATAATTAAGACTAAAAAAAACTGAACTTGCGTGTTTTATTGGTGTTTTATGAGACCAACAAATAAGGAGACGGTTATTCCTAATAACTTCTTTTATCTTTGGTTTTGTGTCAATCAATAGGCCTACTCATCTTAAGTCGGCTGAGAAGCCCGCTATTTACCCCCTCAATTTTTCAAGTTAGAAAAATAGTCGAGAATGTAGTGTACTGCTAATGACGACGACTAGCTGGACAAAAAAGGAAGCAAACCGACAAGTGAAGTAGGCATGGAGTCCTTTCAGTAAACTGAACAGAGGTTTTAAACTAAAATTAGACTGTATCTGAAAATGAAAGGTTACTTACATCAAGTGTGAATTACCAGTTTTGACTCATGGCGAGATCTGTTTACGAAATTTCAATCACCAACTTTCTCTTCCGAATGCGAAAATATTTTGTTGACACCCACCTACGTAGGGAGAAATGATCATCATAATAAAATAAGAGAAATCAGAGCTCGAACGGAAAGATTTAGGTGTTCCTTTTTCCCACGTGCCATTCGAAAGTGGAATGGTAGAAAAGTATATGAAAATGGTTCGATGAACCCTCTGCCAGGCACTTAAGTGTGAATTGCAGATTAACCATGTAGATGTAGATGTAGATGTAGATGTATACATGGACTTCTAATTCGAAATTCACTCAAAACCGAGGGACTGCACAACAAATTAATCGAGAGATTCACATTGGAAACGGAAGGAGAGGCGGGGTAAGAAATAAATGGCTCAGCGAAGAGTGCTAGACATACTTATGACTTTAATGAAAGTAAAATGGAGGTGCAAGAGATAGGCGAATGGATGGTACATGAACAAAGGAACTACCTTGCTGGATTCAAAGAAATAAGAAAAACCAGAGAGAATGTCCTACTGGAAGATGGGTATATGGCATTAGAAAATGTTCAGTAGCAGCATGGATTCGTATGGCTGAAGACTGTAATATATGAAAAAATTTTAGACAGAAAATGTCAAATGGGTGATGGTGATGTGAAAAATTTTTGACTAACTGAATTGTGATAAAAGAATTTTTTTTAAAATTTGGAGTCTTAACCAAACATTAACAGAAACGTTATTGGATCTGAAACTTCCTGGCAGATTAAAACTGTGTGCCGGACCGAGACTCGAACTCGGGACCTTTGCCTTTCGCGGGCAACTGCTCTAACAGGAAGGTAAGAGACGAGGTACTGGCGGAAGCAAAGCTGTGAGGAAGGGGCGTGAGCCGTGCTAGGATAGCTCAGCTGGTAGAGCACTTGCCCGCGAAAGGCAAAGATCCCGAGTTAGAGTCTCGGTCCGGCACACAGTTTTAATCTGCCAGGAAGTTTCATATCGGCGCACACTCCGCTGCAGAGTGAAAATCTAATTCTTTATTTGATCTGTCAGAAAATTATATTTTACCCCCTTCCCTCCCTAAGCGATTATTACCCCACTGTTGACAGCGACTGTAATTCTTCAGACAGAATCAGGATTCGTGTGTGAAGAGTTCTTTCTTTCATTGCTTCATAACACATTGCTGACTCCATAACAGACGGGTCCGTTCCTGCACCACCGGCCCTCTGACGTACAGATAGCTGCTCCGAGTCAATGACATACTGTTTGTCGCAAACTGCAATTCCTGAGGCAAGCTCGACAGACAACTGACTTGGAGAAGTGACAGGATTTCATCGTTCGGTTAAGGCCAGATGTCGACCGTGTTGTTGATTAGTTAATTTTAGTCGACGATGTACGAGCTTACGATGAACATTACCTGTGTATGTGAATCGTCGCCATATCTCAAATGGCGCTTCGCAGTATATTCAGTGCTATCTAAACTGGGGTCTATGTACGACATCTAAAGACGTATCCCTTCAGTATTGGGTCCGGATGACATCCTTGTGGCATTAAGTTCTGAACTCCTCCACGAACTGCTCACAATGAAATTGCAAACAGAACTTCCACAAGATGTATCACATGTATTGATTTTCGTTATCGCTGAATTATGTACATATTTTGGGGAACGGCGATATTTATCTCCTATACACAGACCATCGATTTGTGGGGTAATCCTGATGGGCATTCTTATAAATTGTTCACTTTTACCTTTATCTTTTTCTTTCCATTTCTCTCTGTTCTTGCAAAGCGTGTACCCCAGTTCAGAGATGTGGAGGGAAGGGGAGAGGGGACAACTCATATTAGTCTCGTGGAAGATGGTTGGGTGGAGGAAACGAAACAAACTTCTCTACATAATAAAACTGAAAACTTCAGAAAGCTATAGTTATCAATAACAAAAACGTGCTCAATCAGTCACTGTATAATAGGGGTAGCTACTACCTACAGTGTACTGAACTGAGAGGATATGGCTTGTATGGCTTTTGTACTAGTTGTAGCAGAGGGTTTGAGTGGATTTGGGTTGGGGTTGGGGTTTTGCAGACGTGCTTTCAACATTACAAATAACTTATTAATAGTCTTCTTCACAACAGGCGAAAGATAAGAAAACATAGCTTATTTTATAGCCCAGTACACTTCTTGAAGGCAGGGCTCAACAACAGAATAACAAATTACCTTCAACACAATGAAAACAGAATTCAAACAGCCCAAACAGCCTTCGCTCTACCAGCTAGAATCGGGCCACAACAATAACAGTTTACGAAATATAGCCCCTGATCCACGGGCAGATAGGCAACAGTAAAATTAGCTTCTGCAATTAATCTCTGGAGAACAAACTAGAAGACAACTCTCTGACTTAATTAAGGATACTCGAATAGCACTCAATAAGTATACATCCACGACCATTCACGTAACCAACTAGTCACTAAAGCAAAACTATCCACCATCTGCAGGACGCAAATTTCTCAATATAGTTTTCTTTACAATATGACACACAAAGTAGATCACTTTCACAAGATAAAGTAACAACACAATCTTCGTTAAATGGTGTAAATAAAATCAGTCACACTCACAACGTAATGACAACAAGATCACATTCTATACAATGTCAAACACAAAATAAATCACGCTCACGGTGTGTAAATTACAAAATCAATATGGCTCTAGCTTTTAAAGAAGACATCCACATACCGAGTGTGCCACACACAACCACCATAACACACCGCACTGCACCCACGGATCTTCCATGTGTAACATTACTGATAATCGGATACATTCAATGCACAGCATATACACTTCACTGTACACTGTGTTGCATCACTCGACCGACCGAACTACTGCTGTCAGCTACTAAAGCCCGCAGTTACTGTTCCTCTTGTAATGTGGAATCCTTTGCTTGCGTATCCGCTGGAATCGCCGTCCGCTCGCCCGGGGAAAAGACACCAGTCGCCCCTCTGGGTGGTTTCCATGCTCCGCACTGACCTTTGTGAGATTCCGTCGACAGCTCCTTGATGTACCAATTCAGAGACAGCTTCCCATTCCTCGTTCTCCACAAACACACTGCCTCCAGGTGCTCCACTGGCAACCACCAGGCTGCATGGGCGGCCGTACTGACGGCAAGCACGGCATCAAGAGCAGCACCCCTTGTTGTCCGCAAGACAGCTGCTGAGGGCCGCACCTTACCGCGCCTTGATTGAAGTACACCGCCTGTCGCCGCCCGCCACCCTGTGTTCCACTGCTCTGTCTGGCTACTCCACCGGTCTGTCAGTGACTCCAGCTTAAGTGCTGGGCAGCCCAAGACTCCCTCCATCTATTCGTTTTTTCTTTATTGTTATCTTCACACCTGATACAGGTAGGCTAGCAGCGGCACACTACGCCGCTCTTCGGCCACAGATATGACTAATGATACAAAAGGACACAATTGCAGAGCAGACATGGTGGATATACAAACGTATACATACCAAATTAAAACACACGGAGCCGTTCACGGGGGCAGTGTCCAAAATAGAAACGTTCAGAAACGTGGACACGGACAGAGAAGACAGAGATGACACACGCGAACTATGGAGCACAAACGATGAAACACTGGAACACGAACACGACGGTTCACTCAAACACTAGGCGATGATCTCCGGAACGCGAAAGTTTGTTATACGTGTACGAGTCCAGAGACCTGCCAAAAAGGGGAAAAGGTGGGGGAGGAGGGAGAGGGGAGGGTGTAGATGCCAGTAGCACAGGAGATGGGAGGGGGAGGAAAGAAGGTATGGGGGTTAGGGGAGGCCTGTGGGAGAGGAGGGAGGGAGGAAGGGAGGAGGGAGAGAGAGTGCCCTTGGGAAAAAACACAGGGGGTGGATGGGGAGTTTCAAAGTTGGTAGGAAGGGGTAGATGGAGGGGCGGAGGGCATCATCAGAGAGGGGGAGTTGGTGGAAGCCACCTTGGACGAGGGTATGGGGAATGGAGAGATGGAGAGCAGGTGGGACGTGGGAATACAGGCGCGGCGGTGGACGGGGGTGGGAGAGGATGGGAGAGACAAGCGGGTGAGGGGGATCAAGTTTGCGGAAGGTGTAGAGGATCCGGATCTGTATCCGTTCGAGGAAAAGGACTAGGTGCGGGAACGGGATGAGGTCATACACGATCCGCGTGGGGGATGGGAGGCGGATGCGATAGGCGAGGCGGAGGGCATGGCGTTCTAGGATTTGAAGGGATTTGTAAAAGGTAGGAACGGCGGGGAGCCATGCGGGATGAGCGTAGCAGAGGATAGATCGGATTAGGGATTTATAGGTGTGGAGGATGGTGGAGGGGTCCAGACCCCATGTGCGGCCAGCGTGCGGAAGCGTGCCTTGGCTTGGATGGTCCGAAGATGGGGGGTCCAGGAGAGGCGACGGTCAAGGGTGACGCCAAGATACTTGAGGGTGGGAGTGAGGGTGATAGGACGGCCATAAATGGTGATATAGAAGTCGAGGAGACGGAAGGAAGGGGTGGTTTTGCCTACAACGATCGCCTGGGTCTTCGTACTCTCCACCCGTCTCGCGCTGCACCACCCAGACTCAGAGTGGCGCCACCAGCGCCACAAACGCCGACGAACGCGCCCGTATCCAAGTGCGAGAGCTGTGCTGACGCAGCCGGTTGGGGGAGGGGGGGGGGGACAGCAATAAGACATGCCGAGAATTGAAAATTCGGACACGTGCGAACACTTTCTGTATTCACATTTTTAGTTACTTTTGAGTTGGCTGGTAATCGTTAAGTAACGGTGAAACGCTATTGGAAGCTTGTAGAACCCCGAGGGGTTCACCATTTTCAACTGCAAGCAATAGTAGCGGTGCACGAGAAAAAAGTTTCCATTCGAAGACCGCACAGGCCGTGAGACAGAGGCAATCGTCCCGCGAACGCAGCAGGTTGAAGATACCCGTTTGGTAGAATACCGTGTACTGTTGTGTGAATAAGTCCGTAACTGCCTGTTGCGCATCCTCGTCCGACGCGAAACATCGATCTCCTGAGGCCTTTTTCAATAGACCATTCTTGTTAATCATAGGGGGGAAGGTCATAACTATACAGCAGGTGCTCGAGTTTCTCACATTTGAGTTGGCGTTACGACATTTTCGATATTGGTCCGTTCGTTATCATAAAGCAGCAGCACCCGTTGTCGCAGTTCAAAAATGATTCAATTCGTTCTGAGCAGTATGGGACTTAACTTCTGAGGTCATCAGTCCCCTTGAACTTAGAACTACTGAAACCTAACTAACCTAAGGACATCACACACATCCATGCCCGAGGCAGGATTCGAACCTGCGACCGTAGCTGTCGCGCGGTTCCAGACTGAAGCGCCTAGAACCCGTCGGCTACTCCAGCCGGCCTTGTCGCAGTTTTCCCGGAAATTTTTCACCTTAATTGCAGGCCGTAATTTCTCCAGCGTTGCACAGTACCGTTCCCGAGCGATGGCGACACCAGGTTCCCTGAAATCAATAAGCAGTGGGCCTCAGTAATCAAAGAAGAGGGCGAGGACCACCTTCCCAGCAGATGGGTGGCTCTTTCATTTCTTGGGACGAGAGGGCGATCGATGAAACCACTGCACTGTCGACGCTTTCAACTTTGGTTCCCAGTGGTGGCACCAGCTTTCGTCACTGCAACAATGCGCTCAGGAACGTGTTGCTTCCAGCACTGAAACGCATCAATTGCTTCAGGCAAACGGCCATCCGGTTTGCCTTTTCTTCGGCATTCAAAGCCCGAGTTATCCACTGAATGCAGACTTTACGCTAGCCTAACCCCTGCCGGATAATGCGTCGCACGCTATCGAAAATGATGTCGAGATCCTTTGCTAGCGAACGAATGGCTTTGCGACGGTCAGCCCTAATGGCATCATCAGCTGCCCGCTGGTCGTTGTCCGTTACGGAGCGACCAGCGCATTCTGTCGAATCGTGACCACCGCGAAACTTGGCGCACCATTTCACAACGGTGGCTTTCGACAGACATTCTGCCCTATAGACATTCTTCATTCTCCGATGGATGACTACCGATGTTCGTCCTTTGGCAGCCACGAAAAGGGTAACAGCGCATTTGGACGCATTTCATAATAACGTCGCCATATTTCACGTTTCAGCACTTAGAACGCGCACGTCAGTAAGACACAAATGCCTGACTAACCCCTTAAAACGTGTCGATCCAGTCGCGCTACGTTGCATATACGCTACTTTTACATCGCCCCTCACAGTTTTGATATTTTACAACAAATTGTCTCAGATACACCTGCTACACGTCAATATTTAGTACATGATCATCAGACTGATACTAAATGTGTAGCGGGTCTGGATGCCAGTTTAGTTCAGAAAGATTTTCTTGTAGTGGGCTGGCGGAGTACCTTCCTCTGCCCCTCGCTGGAGACGGTTCGTAGTTATGGTTAACAGCACAAAAGCAAAGTTATATTGTCGTAGCAGATCTCCCACAGAGCAAGGAATGCCATCTGCAAAAAGTAGTCAGTCAATTTTTGCTTAGGATTTTGGCCTACTGATCTCAAAAATAAAACCAGTCATCATGACAATGGCAGTTCTAGTTTTTAAAAAAAAAAATCAACTTTAATTTGGTCGGATTGAAACAGACACTTTCTATGGAAGGAGTATTTCTGATACGAAAATTACCAACTCATTAAATAGAATTAATTGAAACTGCGATGGAGCTCATTACAGAGTAAAACTGAACGCTGGAATACAGTCCTCTCTCTGGCTCTGAGTCAGCCCCAATCCCTCACGGCTGACGGGACGACTCACAGGTTGGACCTTCTATTGCGTCCTCTCTGGCTTCTCTGAAACCTCATGCCTAGTTTGCTTAGCTGGAAATGCCATATTTTACGTCACAGCTAATAACGCCGTTGCAGTGAACAAGCTCCCTTTCTTATTGGCACAGTGTTAATTCTGCGCACAAAGTTTAAAATTAGGAAATAATCAAAACCTAACGTGCACTGCTAGTCTGCGAAATTCACCGGTTTCGGATAGTTTCGGTTAGTCAGTGCAGCATGTGGTCTCCGGAAATGGAATACACGCGCGCGTTTATTACTGGGACGGTGAACGGTCTCACTCTATCGGAAAAAGCGACGAGTGCCGCATCAGAAATGCAAGAACGATGTGCCGATTGCCAGGGCGTTCCGGAACGAACGCGATGCGGATAGAATCCAGAAGTGCACATTTGAAGTAATATAAACGTTGACACAGCAGCGGTGGCAAAGCCAGCACAGTTGCAAACTACCTGAAACCTGTTATTCTCACATGTGTATATACATAACATTTTGCTTTAACCTACACTTTACAAAAGCGAGCTAACCACTGTATTAGGAACACGTGCTGATTCATATAGGTACCATTAGCTTTCTGTTCCTATATGGTAGACTGAAAAGAAAGACAGTAGAAAAGCAAGCTCTGTTTCACAGTTTAAATTGCCTCCACACCAAGTGTTCGACGTGGAACGTATTATTATTTATGGAATTTTGTTCTGCGCTATTGTTTAAGTTCGCTTCTGACTGTATAGTTCTTGATAATACACACATCAAAAAAAAAGTTTTGCATCACCCCGGTTCCCAGAACTCCTGAAGGTAGACGTTGACTGTGGATATTGTATCACAGACACAGCCCCTTTGAGTGTTCAGAGATGTCACTAAACCCGCCCAAAGACGTACACATCCATGGATGAGCAGCGCCTATTAGACGGAGGGGCTCCGACAGCCCGACATTTCGTCATTCCACAAGGAATTTAGGCACACAGCTAGTGTTGTCTGTAGTTCAACCATGCCTAAACGGTCAGTACCGCGGTTCGATCGTGTTCGCATTGTTACTTTTTGCTAGCAAGGGCTCTCAACAAGGGAAGTGTCCAGACGTCTCGGAGTGAACCAAAGCTATGTTGTTCGGACTTGTAGGAGATACAGAGAGACAGGAACTGTCGATGACATGCCTCGGTCAGGCTGCCCAAGGGCTACTACTGCAGTGGATGACTGCTACCTACGGATTATGGCTCGGACAGGAACGTCATCATGTTGAAAAAATGCTTATCCTGCAGCCACAGAAGGTCGTGTTGCGACTCAAACTGTGCGCAATAGGCTGCATGACGCGCAGCTGCACTCCCGACGTCCATGTCGAGGTCCATCTTTGCAACCACGACACCATGCAGCGCTGTGCAGATGAGCCCAACAACATGCCCAATGGACCGCTCAGGACTGGCATCACGTTCTCACTGCAGTGTCTAAAGGAAGACACAGCCATTTGCCTTTTTAATTGTTTATTGAAATACAACCCAGGTTTCTGTCTTTTATGCCATTTTTAAGTATTTGATTTTATGTCTGTAACATTTATTGCAGCTCGCTTAACATGTCAAGCTCAAGTTGGCTATACTTTATGGTCAACTTTGAACTTGACAACATATTAAGCATCCTGAAATATATGCTACAGGCATAAAATCAAATACTTAAAAATCGCATAAAAGGCTGAAACCTACCTTGTACTTAAATAAACAATAAAAGAGACAAAAATGGCGGTGTGTTCCTTTAAAAAATAGAAAAGTTACCGTATAGGTACCCAACTTTTTAGCAACGATGTTCAGACTCAACGCTGCAGAATTTGCATTCTTAATAGCGTTAGTTGGTTTGGTTGGTTGGGGTATTAAAGGGACCAGACTGCTACGGTCATCGATCCCAATAGCATTAGTATCATGACTTCCTGTTCGGCGCCGGTACTGATACGGCAACGTAGGTATCAGTGTGTATTACAGTTGCATACACTCAACATGGGTGTGGACAAGGTGGAGCAGGGCTTTACGCGTAAAACTTTTTTTATCAAAACAACAGCAATGCTCCTGCTCTTCGCGAATATCGACGCATAAAAGAATACGGAGAGGTCCTCTTTCTGTAGCGGGGCTGAAAACATGATTCAGAAGTTCGAATGAAATGATCATTTGGGAATTGCTCCTGGGAGATTACGCCCCAAATTGGTGAAAAATCTATTGTTGCCATGGCTGAAAATGCAGGACGGAATGTGCGATCTTCAAGCAGTGCACGACCCGTGTCACGTCGGCTGGAAATAGCATCGTCCAGTGTTCCAAAAGTACTGCGAACAGTTGTGAAATTGTATCCGTACAAATTTCCAAGTTGTCGTGAATGGAGATGGGCCTCACATTGAGAAATTTTTGTACCCTGGAACGTAAACATGGTACTGAATAAGACTTCGTAATAAAAGCAAACCTTGTCTTTTTTTTTCGTTCCCACGATCTGAGCGCAGTCTTTTTATTATCCCCAACTCATCATTTGCTCTAATCATATATGGCAGAAACATTCCTTGACCTCAGTTACTGTAGTTCAAAAATGTGACGATTCTACGAAAACAGCCTTTGCCAAAAATCGTTCCTGACAAGAAACAGCCTTTGTCATCTGACAAGGGTTCTTTTTTGTGCAAGCAGTAGGCCCTAATGTTCATGGTCGCCTTCGTAGTACTTGTTGGATTATTAAGTGCACTCTTTGGTAAATGACGATTCAATGTCTGTGGTACTATAGTGAATTCTTCAGACAGTGTGTAGCGACCTAAAAAGCAGAAACGTCAAGAAATAAAGGGAAGTGTAATAAAGAAGAAGAATCTGGTGGGCAAGGAACACATGGATTACGTCGGCAAAAGTGTCCCCGCGAAACGTATTAGAGATGACTGCAGGCAAGCACTGTTTACATTCCTTATTTCCACTATTTAATTTTCATCTGCTTTTTTTGATGGGCAGGTAGGCAGGTGACCTGACCTCGGTCCCCTTTGGTTGCAGATGCAAACGACTGAGGTGCTTTCAAACAGCAACAGCTGAACAAAGGCAACAGGTTTGCTCATTGTACATAAGGGAGTCAAAAAATGAATGAGACTCCTATTTGGCTGGTCTTAACGCTGTTGGTGATGTGAAACAAGTAGTGCGTATAGAGGAAGCAAGTGATGGTAACAGCATTGGTTCGCTGTGCAGTATCCCTTTTGCACAAATTTCTTTTTGTTGTGAAATCCAAGTGATTTCTGATGCTACTACAACATGAGTTACCTGCTTGTACAGAGGACGTCATGGCTTTTCACGAAATCTTTCGAAGTCGAATACCCAGTGTTCAACAGCATCTAATATCAAACGATTCCCAAAGGATATGATAGGCAAGCACAATAACAGACATCTTGCAGTTCGTCGGCAATTCAGAGATATTATTGAACATCATACAATTCCGCAAGAAATTGTCGAAAAGGTATCTGCCCGAAATTCTAACTGTGAAGAAAATGCACGAAGTTTTTCTGCACGAATATCAAATTAATGTGCCCTACAGACTCTACTGGGAAGTGTGCAATACCTTCAATATATCAGTTTGGTGTCATCGGTCCGACACTTGTTCTAACTGTGACGCTTTAGAGAAGCAGATATCTACTGCCAGCGCCAGCGACAAATTCGGATTGACTGTTCAAAAAGGAAGTTGACTTAAGAAAATCGGAAGGTTTTTATGAACTAAAAAGACGCTTCAAACAGAATACTCGACAGTGTTTAGTGACAGTTGCATCCTTCGATTCCATGCAAAACCTTCTTGTATCTCCGCTAACAACTAACACAATATTTTATGCGATACAGCTATGGTATTATGTTTATGGCGTTCACGACCATGCCAGTGATGAAGCAGTAAAGAACAAAGTGACATCTTTATTGCTTCATTACTTGAAAAGTAGGCAACTTGTGCAGAAAGATTTAGTTTTTATTTCAGGAGGAAGCGCTGGTCAGAAAAAAAATTTGCTCGTGAAGTATTTTCTGTATATGTTAGTTCACAACCTGAAAATATTCAACAGAATAACTTACATCTTTCCCATGAGAGTTTATTCTTTCTGCACGATGATCAAGATTCCTCCTTAATTTCACATAAGAAACAGAATCAAATCGGCGAAGTACCTGATGATTGGGTCACAGTCATAATTTCGTCTCGAATCTCGAAGACATCCAACACCATTTCGCATCTGAAAAGTAGATAAGTCATTGATACTCAACTTGAAACAAGCTGTTGATCACCACTTCAAACAACCTGTAAAAAAAATTGAGAGGGCTAAGGATATAAAACTGAGCCGTCCACGAGCTGCATTTTTGTGCGGGGCTGTTGTACAGGACCTTGGTGTACGGTTGCACTTCGGAACAATGCGAAGCTTCCACATGAGTTAACTTTCACTAAGATTTACAACAATGAACTCAAGATTAAGAAGCCGAAAGCTCATGATCTCTAGGCGCTTCTCCCTTATTTGCGAGCGACATCCAAAACATTTCCGAAACACATACCGCCTGTCGAGAGGAAGAATATGGGCCGGACTTGGATATAACTGAATCTCACGACAGTGGTGGAGAGGACCAGTTAACGTTTATTCACTGCATTTTTAATGAAACTTAATCTTTTGTTCTGCAAAAAATTAGTATATCATGAGGTTTATAAAGTATAATTAGTGCACCCATCGAGTCATTCCGTCATACTCCCACCAATATTTTCTGATAAAAACAGCATATGTCAGTAAGTACTGTCATCTGAAAACGAAATATCTTATTAGCTACACTGAAAGGTAAGTCAGTGCAGTGTCATAAAAATAATTTAGACGTTCCCAAGAAGTCACATAAAAATGTAATTTACGTAAGACATTATACATCTACTAGAACGATTTTAACCTCTCTTGAAAAATGCAAATTTTTGACAAGGGTTGTCTTTTTATGAAGTCTTCATTATTAACAAACATTACCCTCCCATGTAGAAATTAAAATGTGTTTCTTTCAACCGTTTATTCGTAATTCCTCGTCCAGATGTCCTTACAAATGGTTCCATGAAGTTTTATTCTCCAACGATCACTCGTCTTCGTGCGGTTCTAAGCGCTTCAGTTTGGAACCGCTACGGTGGCATGTTCGAATCCTGCCTTGGGCATGGATGTGTGTGATGTCCTTAGGTTAGTTAGGTTTAAGTAGTTCTAAGTTCTAGCGGACTGATGACCTCAGAAGTTAAGCCCCATTGTGCTCAGAGCCATTTGAACCGTCACTCGTCTTTCATGGGGGTAATCTCAAGTAGTGAAACATTTGGCCGCTTACTGCTGCGCTGACTGTCAACGCGACTTTTAGTGCATTATGTTTGACAATAGCGCCACAGGTGGCAGACGGAAGGTATTTTATTACCTATTACTTGTTTTTAGCAGCGTTGGTAACATGAAGAAAGAACTGAATATTCAAACTGGATGCCAGATTTGATGATTTAACTGCTGCCTACAACACCGTATGGATCGATGTACTGACCTTCAAAATAAAATCATCAGCGCGTAAAACGAGGTACCTAACATATTAAATTCCCGGTTTTTTTTCTTCAGAATATGCTAGGGAGATGAGTTCTGGGCGCCACAGACCAGAAGGGACTGACCTTAACCAGGGGGCAGGTTTAGCTCCATTATTTTTCAATTTGTAAAGGACTACGTCTCTGAAATTGTAGCCCGTAAACTTTGCTACTCTTTAGGCTCGACTATAACATTTCACATATCACAATAATCTAAAAAATGTATAAAGAGCCTATAAAGCTCAGAATCTTATTATAAGTAAAGGATGCTCGTCCAGACTGCTTGTAAAATGAGCAAGCAAGAAATAGTCGATTTGACATTTTCTGGCAGAAGACTAAAGCACAACCACTATTCTAATTGTGTGGACGTAGCTAGTAATGGCGATTTGACGTACAAAACAGGATTGGAAAACAGTCTTGGGAGGAGGGGGCGACCAAAAACATGCAAAATTATCCTCAGGATAGTGATCGGCTTGTTATGGTGAGATGATACCGACACAACATAGGAATCGCGTCTAGGCTGTCTGAGACAACTACATCCGTAGTAGACACACTAAGAACAGCCACTGATTCTCGGTTTCATATTCTTCCCTGCATGCTAAAACAAAAGTCACATCTTCGGAAGAGGAATCCCCCTTTCCAGGCTTCCAGCGTTTGACAATTTCTTATGCAGTAAATATTCAACCAATCTGCGATTAATGACCAGAACACTCTTCTGATCAGACAATACAATCAGATGATCAGACACAATCAGTTTAGTGTGGAACGAAAACTGGTAGAATGCTGCTCCCAGACGTTGCCGTCCTGCAATTTACAGAAGATCCATGTTGCCCAAGGTACATGGTGTCAGGGTAAACAACGCAAACTGACGATCCACAACTGAGGAGTAAGTGTAGCAACACACCAGGCAGAGACCCATCTCATGAACGATGTTCAGGCGCTGCTTCGAGAGAGGATTGAAGGAAAAGTGGAAACTCTCTTTATGTGATATCTTAGATGAAAGACTTTTATGACAAGCTGTGAATACTCTAGTATGCATACAATTAGCAACTAAGAGAAAATTTATTCAACAGTGCTTGCAAAGATATGATCCGCGAACGCTATAGGACCATTACAAATTTTAAGAGACATTCAATAGTATAGCCATCAGCCTTTCTCAACAGCCATCTCGCGACACATTGGTGTGTCGCGAATACATGTAAGCTGTGTCGTGAGATTTTTAATATCTTCTAATCTTCCGCAGATAAAATATCTAGAACATAAAGAATTTATCGGCAAATGTTTTCTTGAAGCAATAAATTTGTAAAATTTATATCTCATTGCATTCCATAATAAAAAGTGTATTTTATGTACTTTCGTCGCGAAAGTTTGAAACGTACTTGGTGTGATCCAGAGTGAAAAAACGGTTGAGAAGCACGGAATTAGTATACAAAAGTGGATTAATGACTTATGTAGGAAAGCTGTGACAGCACTGTTACAGATGATTACTGCTGCTTGTGAACTAAGACGACACATGAAAAGCTATTTGTTGTTTTCCGTTCATGCGACTATTAACCCCCGCATCAGTTCATTCGATGTATTTTGTGCAAGAGAAATAGGTCTGGCAGAAGTACTCTCTAAGCTCGCTTTAGCAGACATTCCGTATTTTTGAGTAATTAATCCGTCTAATTCAGGAATACGGACGAAACGTGTAGTATTCGAACAACGCGATTGACTAAATGAGTAACTGAGCCAATGAGGCGCAACTTTGACAACAGAAAAGTAAACAAGAAGCTTCCAGTAGTGATTAAGATGGTCCCGACAAAGCTGCCCACTTAGAGCAATCAGTTAATTAAAGGAGAAAGTAAGCGAACCTCTAGAAAATGAGAATCAGCGGGAGAGACAAAGATCGGAGTTACGACCGTGCCCATTGCGACAACAGCACGAAGTCGCGACGACATTTGTGAAGCAGTGTGACTTGCAGGAATTTCCCCGATGGCCTACCAGAAGTCACGCACAGTGCTTCGCAAATGCCTCTTTCCCCTTGCGACTGCTCCTCTAAAGCAATAACCATTATTCAATATGTAAATCCTAATTCTCGACATGACGTCAGAACTTTGAACTCTAAATCTTCCTTCCTCCCACAACAGACCCAAAGGTAAAGATGTTACATTAAAGATACTGCCTAAAACGCAACACTGGCGAGTCTTAATAGCGTATCGCGTGATATATGGGTCATCGTTAAAGCTGTCCTTTGTCCTCTCGGCATAAGACTGTATGTACGAATCTGTATTTAAGATGAGATATTGCTAATACCGTTAATACGGTTGCTTTATAGCTTCCATGAGGATGTTGTGCGAGTACCATACAGTGACATACCGATCCCCGGATCAAACGTATCCTAATACCGTTAATACGGTTGCTTTATAGCTTCCATGAGGATGTTGTGTGAGTGCCATACAGTGACATACCATCCCCGGATCAAACGTATCTTGAGCCATACAGCACAACAAGTAATAATGAACTTCACCAGCTACTCTGGTATTCACCCATCTCTCACAAGCTGGTGAACCTATTCAGTGTTACTTGTAGAGAAACGTTTATGTCAAGGGTATCTTCCATATTATTCCCGACAGAAAAAAATTGAGCAGGTGTGGTGGTTGTCCAACGCAGTTACGAATATAGAAACTTGGCACCTTCCACCAAATTTAATGAATCTCCCCATTCTGCGATGTTTCTTCTACTCCACAAACCGCCCATATTTCTCTGAAAAAAGGGACGTTTTTAATACCACAAAGTTCTCAGCCAATTCACCTCTTCTGAGAAAAACAAAGGATATGTACGACGACACAAAAACATAACGCTTTGTTATTCGTTACAGCGCAAGTTTCGAATCTAAAGTGAGGTGTTAGTACTGAAGCTGTTAACAAACCAAGTCGATGCAAAGCAAAAGAACTCAATGCGAAAACTGACCTTGTAAACGTACACTATGTGCTCATA
Source organism: Schistocerca serialis cubense (assembly GCF_023864345.2). Classification (NCBI taxonomy): domain Eukaryota; kingdom Metazoa; phylum Arthropoda; class Insecta; order Orthoptera; family Acrididae; genus Schistocerca; species Schistocerca serialis. Next base: position 531,961,622 of record NC_064639.1, on the reverse strand, counting down.
AGTATCTGGACACCCCCAAAAACACGTTTTCATATTAGGTGCATTTTTCTGCCACCTACTGCCAGGTACCCCATATCAGCGACCTCAGTAGTCATTAGACATCGTGAGAGGAGATGGGGCGCTCTGTAGAACTCAGGGACTTCGAACGTGGTCAGGTGACTGGGTGTCACTTGTGTCATACGTCTGTAAGCGAGATTTCCACACTCCTAAACATCCCTAGGTCCACTGTTTCCGATGTGATAGCGAAGTGGAAACGTGAAGGGTCACGTACAGAACAAAAGCGAACAGGCCGACCTCGTCTGTTGACTGACAGAGATCGCTGACCGTTCAAGAGGGTCGTAATGTGTAATAGGCAGAGATCTATCCAGACCATCAAATAGGAATTCCAAACTGCATCAGGATCCACTTCAAGTACTATGACAGTTAGGCGGGAGGTGAGAAAACTTGGATTTCATGGTCGAGCGGCTGCTAATAAGCCACACATCACGGCAGTATATGCCAAACGACGCCAAGTGTAATGTAAGGAGCGTAAACATGGGACGACTGAACAGTGGAAAAACGTTGAGTGTGGTGAAGAAACACGGTACACAATGTAGCGATCCGATGGCAGCATATGGGTGTGGCGAATGCCTGGTGAACATCATCTGCCAGAGTGTGTAGTGCCAACAGTAAAATTCAGAGGCGGTGGTGTTAAGGTGTGATCTTGTTTTTCATGGAGGGGGCTAGCACCCCTTTTGCGTGGCACTATCACAGCACAGGCCTACATTGATGTTTTAAGCACCTTCTTGCTTTCCACTGTTGAAGAGCAATTTCCGGACGGCGATTGCATCTTTCAACACGATCGAGTACCTGTTCATAATGCACGGCCTGTGCTCGGGATGGTTACACGACAATAACATCCCTGTAATGGACTGGCCTGCACAGAGACCTGACCTGAACCCTACAGAACACCTTTGGGATGTTTTGGAACGCCAACTTCGTGCCAGGCCTCACCGACCGACAGTGATACCTCTCCTCAGTGCAGCACTCCGTGAAGAATGGGCTGCCATTCCCCAAGAAACCTTCCAGGACTTGATTGAACGTATGCCTGCGAGAACGGAAGCTGTCATCAAGGCTAAGGGTGGGCCAATATCATACTGAATTCCAGCATTATTGATGGAGGGCACCATTAACTTGTAAGTCGTTTTCAGCCATGTGTCCGGATACTTTTGATCACATAGTCTATGTGAACAAGCGCCCCTCTGAGTAACAGATACATTGTTTTATTTGCTGCTATTTTGAGTTTGTTTTCGCTACACCGCACAGAGAGCAACACGGCATGAAATGTTTCTTCCATCTCGTCCTTGGAGATTCTGATACGTCGCGAGAAGACCCAATCGCGGACGCCGCTAGAATCCAAGCACTCTTAGCTATGTGCGGATCCAGAGACAAATTACACGACGCATTACTTCACCCACTTACTCCGAAAGGATTTTTGCAGGATCCGGAGCAATTTTCTGCACTGTTAGGATATTAAGTTGATGTAAAAAGCTCGCCATCCTTGTTATCCCTATACCAGAAGTAAATGCTCAGAGTAAACTACTTTAAAAACACTCTCAGATCTGATCACTAGATTGAACCTACGGGCCTCCAGCAGTCAGTACACTACAACTGGTTTCTAGAAGTTCCCTCCGATAATCTCTTCCATAAATAAAATACGACAACAGTTGAAAGCCAGAAAGTAAAGAGACACACAAATACACCATCCTTCATGTTTCGCCGGCCGGAGTGGACGAGCGGTTCTAGGCGCTACAGTCTGGAACCGCGCGACCGCTACGGTCGCGGGTTCGAATCCTGCCTCGGGCATGGATGTGTGTGATGTCCTTAGGTTACTTAGGTTTAAGTAGTTCTAAGTTCTAGGGGACTGATGACCACAGCAGTTAAGTCCCATAGTGCTCAGAGCCATTTGAACCTTCATGTTTCCACATGAACAAACGGAATTTATTACTTTCTACTGGGCCTCATCAAATCCTCCTCGTTCATTAAATACCATGTCGTGCTAGATACTAACTCCAAACCTTGTTATACGGCCTCTTCCTACCCGGAACTTATATGCTCACTAAATTGGAACACTCATCCAGAAAACCTGCACATTAAGTAGAATTCCATGTCCGCATATGGGGGTGCACTTTCTGATGTTTCCGTACTGGCAGATCAACTATATTGTTGACTGAGGATCACTCGCTAGCGACAAGACTCAACACTCTTTCAACATCACCTCCCTTTGACCCTCCCCTAAGGCCCGCGACCTGTTTTCTGTACTCCCTGGAGTAACCTACTGCTTCTCGATTTCGCAAGATCCACGTAACTGTTTTACATCCAGGCCTATCCGCCCATCAGATCCAGGGGCAGCACGAATACAGTTTCAGTGGCCATTTCCCACTCGTGCTAATAACAATGCGTCAGCCCTGACAGTCCTTTTGAGAACTTTATTTCGAACAGGTGCTAGGTAGCACTTGCCATCGTGAGACGTCATTCATCCCAAAGGCAGTATTTCACCTGTAAGGGTACACATTTTGATACCGATCGAATCTTACGCTTACCCACTTCTGCTCGACCCAACATCGCATGTAGCCCAGGGATGCCTTTTCAGCTACGGAGTGAGGTGACATTTTGACGCCTGCAGAGAAAGAGCGTAGGCAGTTAATCACAGTGGTCACCTCATGGAGTGAACAAGTACAGGTTGAGGCGTGGGAAAGATGGCCCGAGTAGGGGAGCGAATTCCTTTTTATGTGAATGATTCAGAAACCGGTATTGCCCGGATATTTATTTATTTATAGCTGTGGCTGAGACTTCGTACAGCTGGAATTTATTTTTGAATTATAAAGCTTCGCCGGCCGGTGTGGCCGTGCGGTTCTAGGCGCTTCAGTCTGGAACCGAGTGACCGCTACGGTAGCAGTTTCGAATCCTGGCTCGGGCATGGATGTGTGTGATGTCCTTAGGTTACTTAGGTTTAAGTAGTTCTAAGTTCTAGGGGACTGATGACCATAGATGTTAAGTCCCATAGTGCCCAGAGCCATATAAAGCCTCTTGTATACAGTGTTTGTAGTAGTAAGATTGGGGACTTGAACGAAGATCTTGTTTACTTCACTAACGCGGTAGAGAGACTCGTAGAGTTGACAGTCTAAAAGGCAACTGACAGTAGGGTCCACGCACGCAAAATGCATTGTCCGGCCTTGTGCTTTGTTTGTGTCTATGGCATAACTTATGTTCACCGGGACCTGTAGACGATGAAAGCGAAATGGTAAATTGTTAGGAATAAGCAGGATACGGGGTATAAAAACTCGTTCGACTACAGCACTCCCGAGCAAAATTTCCGCGTCTATGATGATACGTTGGTGACATGTAATTTTAAGCCTGTGTGAACGAATGGTTCTGAGGAGCGAGATAATTCATGACGCTCTCGATCAGAGTTAAGTCACGCCTCTCTTTCGGAAGGAGTTTCCAAAGAGCCTGATGTTCTCGAGCCGCAGCAAGCCTCGCTTTATGATATTCATTGTACTCTTGACACCGCGTGGTCCTCGCTCTGGTGTATTCAGAAAGATTCGACCGTTTTCTAGGCATTTCTACTTGTAAACAAAAATAGAATGAGTAGGAATAAAAATCACAAAGTAAACTTAATAAATCCGTTTTTCCTAGCACAGTATATAAATAAAACCTATCGAACGGAGTAAAGCAATATCGGCAACTTCCTTTACACAGAAAGCGAAATCACTGAACCTGTATATTCAAGAAAAATAAATTCACTCTCAGTTTATATTCGTAAAGTTAATATTATGGGTTGGGTTGGGTTGTTTGGGGGAAGAGACCAAACAGCGAGGTCATCGTGAAACGTCCCCTTTGAGCAATTATACGTGACTGTGCTTATACTGACACACAATATTTTTAGCGCAACGCAATCTGACTTTCAAAAATCCCTACAAAAGAATGGCCCTGACTAACATTAAACTATACCTTTCACAAATCACTTACCTCACAAAAATCTTCGCTGCTCAAGCTACTGCAATACAGCGAGCGCCACTACTGCCAGCTAAATAAAAGATTCAAACTATGGAAGGCACTAACTACTGATAGGGATAGTTAGCAAATGAAAGATATTAATAGAGAACAAACAATGTATTTACCTTGATATCATCATATATAAATATAGCAGTTCATGACAAATTACAAATCTCCGCCATCTCTCTCCCCACATCCACCACTGCTGGCGGCTCACCTCCAACTGCGCAACGCTACGCGCTGTTCACAGCCAGCTGCCTAACACTACAATGGCGATAATTACAACAATGCAAAGCAGCCACAGACTGCACACAGCACAGTCAGTGATTTTCATATTGAGCGCTACGTAACGTTGCCAATAAGAAAACATAAACAGCCTACTTACATAGAGAAAACATAAACAGCCTACTTACAATCGGTCTCATCGAATTAGGGAAGGACGGGGAAGGTAGTCGGCCGTGCCCTTTCAAAGGAACCATCCCAGCATTTGCCTGGAGCGATTTAGGGAAATCACGGAAAACCTAAATCTGGATGGCCGGACGCGGGATTGAACCGTCGTCCTCCCGAATGCGAGTCCAGTGTGCTAACCACTGCGCCACCTCGCTCGGTAAATAATATTATGGACTTAAGACAGTCATTAAACATAAACTTCCGAAAATACATCTGTTGCTGAATTAAAAAACACTAACGACGCTATCTATTGTTTCTTTTGTGTACTACAAACGTAACAGTGCCATTTTTGGGTTCTTTGGTGAACCATTACGTGATGATTAAACATCCGAACTACTAAGCTTAACAGACAATTTTAGATAAAATTTCAAATTACGATATTTTTTTTTCGTGTTCCAATTTTGATGAAATAAAGTCCTTATGTTGCCCCAAGCTACGCTCAAGTTGTCTGTGAAAATCCTACGAAAATTCGTCTACTGGTCTTGGACATTTGCTTATTCAAACAAACAAACAGGCAGACACGACCATTTTACATAAAAATTTAAATTACGATATCGTTTCTACCATCATCCGATGATGATAAAACAAAGCCTGTATCTTGCCCCAAGCTACGCTCAAGTTCTCTTTCAAAACCCGATGAAAATTCGTCTCGTATTTTTGGGAATTAGATTGTTCAAACAGACCGACAGAGACGACGGTTTGTTATTTTATTATTGGTATAGATACAGATTATAATTGCGGAATATGGAACAGAACATTTGGCTTGACAGCGACCGAAAGAAATCAAAAACAGCAATGACTAACTCACGTAAAAATGTGAATAGTGTGCGTGTTCAGGTACTATGAGTGACTTCAATCGATGTACGGACATTTTCGTGAACTCAAGACGTAATAAACACAGCGTGAAGATCCCTTTCCATTTTTTCTTATCCATACGATAAAGTGTAATTGTAGTAGCAGCTGAGGAGAAATTGCTGAAAATATTAACAATATAGTTGCGTTTCCTTTTTATATCTATTGATGGATTGGTATTATCATCACTGATGACACCATGTGTTAGTTATGAAAACTACTCAAATTTAACAGCAGCGTTTAGGTCCCTATAGGAGAAGTCAGTGATTTCTTTCTTATCTATCTAACTCGTTTTCAGGTATTGTCTTATCCTCTGATATATTTAAAAGTGTAGCCGAGCGGTCTAAGGCGCTGCAGTCATGGACTGTGCGGCTGGTCCCGGCGGAGGTTCGAGTCCTCCCTCGGGCATGGGTGTGTGTGTGTTTGTCCTTAGGATAATTTAGGTTAACCAGTGTGTAAGCTTAGGGACTGATAACCTTAGCAGTTAAGTCCCATAAGATTTCACACACACATTTAAAAGTGATTTATCCGCATCCCGCCGGTACTGATAAAGAGTCGACAGTCGAAAATGAGATTTAGACCAAGGGCATGCGTTCAGCTGATTTCTCCTGAACGAGTTTCGCACGTGTGTACCCACGAACGAATATATCTTCCTCTGTTCCAAATATTCACACAAACCAGCGACGAGGTATTCGCTGCAGAAGCCGCACTAGTAGAGCTAGGAAAAGCTTGCGCCTCTGCCACTAAAGGGAAGGTTTGTTCTCGTCCATCTACAGTGGAGGTTTTTACTGGGCACTATTTAACGCGAACTAAACTTCTAGGATGCCGGCTCAAAGGAGATAAGAACTTCTGTCGTTTTTCTGCAAACAAAGGTGTTCAGATAATTCGTAAGGCATTCTTGAAGAAGAATGCTGCAAGGTGCAGTACCAACTTCGAGAAAGCGGCTCCGCGTCCAGTTTGAAAAACAAAGCTTTCTTCTCGCGAGAGAGAAGCTTCCAACAGGGATGAGAGAGACGCGTTGTGGAGACGGGAACAGAGTTTCAACGAGGGTTGGGGGAGCAGCAGGGGTAGGGGAAGGAGTGGAGCTGCAAAACAGGTGAAATTCACCCGCTGCACCTTGCGGTATCTCTTCAGCACCGACCTCTTTCCGGTATCAGTCGTGTGGCGGCAGAAACACGCAGATATATGTTAACGCGACGCTCCATGTTATCGGAGCCGTTCACTGAGCTGCGATTAATGAACAGGGCTATCGGCCGCTCTAGAAGACTGAGCGCCATGCTGTTAACGACGCGCAGCGACCTGGTAAGTAACGTTCCGTGTCAACATAATGTGGCGCGTTAGATTCTTTAGACTGCGCGACACTTGTTGTATCAGCATAAGTCATTTCATCAGCCATGTGCCAGACGTACCTACCTAAAGCGACGCCATACCGGGAGTTATAGAGCTTATTTATTGCCACACATCTACGTCTGTAATCCGTAAGTTACCGTATGGTGTGTGGTGGACTGTAGTACTGTCACTTCCTCTCTTTCGTGTACCATTTGCGAGTGTTTCACGGAAAGAACGATTGTCGATAAGCCTTCGTGTGAGCTCGGATGTGTTTAATTTTACCTTCATGGCAGAACGAATTTTTCACTTTACAGCAGAGTGTGTCTTGGCATGAAACTTCCTGGCAGATTAAAACTGTGTGCCGGACTGGAACTCGAACCCGCGACCTTTTGCCTTCCACTCTAAGGACGGAGCTAGCCAAGCACGACTCACGATCCGTAATTCCTGAATATCTCATCTACTACCTTCCAAACTTCACAGAAGTTCTGCTACACTTGCGGGGCTAGCATTCCTGGAAGAAAAGATGAGGCACTGGCGAAGTAAAGGTAGGAAGACGAATCTTGAATCGTGCGTAGGTAGCTTAGTCGGTAGAGCACTTTCCCGAAAAAAATTCTGGGTTCGAGTCACGATCCGGCACACATTTTAAATCTGCCAGGAAGTTTTCTACTTCCATAACATTTTCGTGGTATACAGGGTGTTACAAAAAGGTACGGCCAAACTTTCAGGAAACATTCCTCACACACAAAGAAAGAAAATATGTTATGTGTGTGGTGTCACCGCCAGACACCACACTTGCTAAGTGGTAGCTTTAAATCGGCCGCGGTCCATTAGTACATGTCGGACCCGCGTGTCGCCACTGTCAGTGATCGCAGATCGAGCGCCACCACACGGCAGGTCTCGAGAGACTTACTAGCACTCGCCCCAGTTGTACGGGCGACTTAGCTAGCGATGCAACACTGACGAAGCCTCGTTTATTTGCAGAGAAGATAGTTAGAATAGCCTTCAGCTAAGTCAATGGCTACGACCTAGCAAGGCGCCATAGCAATTGATAGTTATCGTATGAAGCATGTCTCATCAAGAACGATGTATACAAATGATGGATTAAAGTTAAGTATTCCAGAAGCTATGTACTTTTCTTTATAGCATTCATTACGTATCCTGTTTCAGACCGCACGCCATCCTGCGTGAGTTTAAGTGCGTGCCTTTCGGTTACCCGTCACTGTGGACTGGCTGTCTTGTCAGTCCACAACAATGTGGACATGTGTCCGGAAACGATTACTTTCCATGTTAGAGCTCATTTTATTACTTCTCTTCAAATCACATTAATCATGGAATGGAAACACACAGCAACAGAACGTACCAGCGTGACTTCAAACACTTTGTTACAGGAAATGTTCAAAACGTCCTCCGTTAGCGAGGATACATGCATCCACCCTCCGTCGCATGGAATCCCTGATGCGCTGATACAGCCCTGGAGAATGGCGTACTGTATCACAGCCATCCACAATACGAGCACAAAGAGTCTCTACATTTGGTACCGGGGTTGCGTAGACAAGAGCTTTCAAATGGCCCCATAAATGAAAGTCAAGAGGGTTGAGGTCAGGAGAGCGTGGAGGCCATGGAATTGGTCCGCCTCTAGCAATCCATCGGTCACGGAATCAGTTGTTGAGAAGCGTACGAACACTTCGACTGAAATATGCAGGAGCTCCATCGTGCATGAACCACATGTTGAGCCGTACATGTAAAGGCACATGTTCTAGCAGCACAGGTGGAGTATCCCGTATGAAATCATGGCGGTGAATCGAGGAAGTACAGTACATACTGACGAAACTAAAATGAGCTCTAACATGGAAATTAAGCGTTTCCGGACACATGTCCACATAACATCTTTTCTTTATTTGTGTGTGAGGAATGTTTCCTGAAAGTTTGGCCGTACCTTTTTGTAACACCCTGTATACATGGATGGAAACAACATTTCATTGATAGTCCATGACTTAGTTAACTAAATGTACCTTTTTTGCATTACATATTTTTTACAAGTTGTACAAAAGGCATTTTATTGTCCCATAGCACATACGTACGATTTTACAACCAAATAAAAACTTAAAAAAGAACGTTAGATTGAGAAATTACAAGATTATTTGATTAGGAAGGGGGAAAAAAAGAAGACAAATGCGAGGATCTCGGTAGTACACTTCGAACCACTCATCTCTGCACGACATAGTGATTTCTAATCCTAGTGACTGACTGACAGTAGGGAAGCATCTCCGAATGAAGCAATATGTTGGTTGGCTCTCCAATGGACGTACGTTCTCGGAATTTTTATAGCGAGCCACAACCGGTGAACAACGACTGTCATGCAGCGTCTGCCACTAGAGTTGTCTAACGAAATGTGCTGCCCCTCTTTGGATCTTTTCTGTTTATCAATCCTGAGACCATTGTATATTTTGTATTCTTACAGAATATAAATTGCATTCCATAAGTAATGAGAATTAGTTGATCACGTCACTTCTACGCTTTTATGCAATCAAAGCAATTAGTTTTGATGCACGTACAGTTTACATCCACAAGCATAAAAATATTGTTGTTATTTTGTACACAATAGAACATCCTTCATCTTGATTAAAGGCAAGAGATTCCCGTTATTATTGATACAGGGTGTTTCAAAAATGACCGGTATATTTGAAACGGCAATAAAAACTAAACGAGCAGCGATAGAAATACACCGTTTGTTGCAATATGCTTGGGACAAAAGTACATTTTCAGGCGGACAAACTTTCAAAATTACAGTAGTTACAATTTTCAACAACAGATGGCGCTGCAAGTGATGTGAAAGATATAGAAGACAACGCAGTCTGTGGGTGCGCCATTCTGTACGTCGTCTTTCTGCTGTAAGCGTGTGCTGTTCACAACGTGCAAGTGTGCTGTAGACAACATGGTTTATTCCTTAGAACAGAGGATTTTTCTGGTGTTGGAATTCTACCGCCTAGAACACAGTGTTGTTGCAACAAGACAAAGTTTTCAACGGAGGTTTAATGTAACCAAAGGACCGAAGAGCGATACAATAAAGGATCTGTTTGAAAAATTTCAACGGACTGGGAACGTGACGGATGAACGTGCTGGAAAGGTAGGGCGACCGCGTACGGCAACCACAGAGGGCAACGCGCAGCTAGTGCAGCAGGTGATCCAACAGCGGCCTCGGGTTTCCGTTCGCCGTGTTGCAGCTGCGGTCCAAATGACGCCAACGTCCACGTATCGTCTCATGCGCCAGAGTTTACACCTCTATCCATACAAAATTCAAACGCGGCAACCCCTCAGCGCCGCTACCATTGCTGCACGAGAGACATTCGCTAACGATATAGTGCACAGGATTGATGACGGCGATATGCATTTGGGCAGCATTTGGTTTACTGACGAAGCTTATTTTTACCTGGACGGCTTCGTCAATAAACAGAACTGGCGCATATGGGGAACCGAAAAGCCCCATGTTGCAGTCCCATCGTCCCTGCATCCTCAAAAAGTACTGGTCTGGGCCGCCATTTCTTCCAAAGGAATCATTGGCCCATTTTTCAGATCCGAAACGATTACTGCATCACGCTATCTGGACATTCTTCGTGAATTTGTGGCGGTACAAACTGCCTAAGACGACACTGCGAACACCTCGTGGTTTATGCAAGATGGTGCCCGGCCACATCGCACGGCCGACGTCTTTAATTTCCTGAATGAATATTTCGATGATCGTGTGATTGCTTTGGGCTATCCGAAACATACAGGAGGCGGCGTGGATTGGCCTCCCTATTCGCCAGACATGAACCCCTGTGACTTCTTTCTGTGGGGACACTTGAAAGACCAGGTGTACTGCCAGAATCCAGAAACAATTGAACAGCTGAAGCAGTACATCTCATCTGCATGTGAAGCCATTCCGCCAGACACGTTGTCAAAGGTTTCGGGTAATTTCATTCAGAGACTACGCCCTATTATTGCTACGCATGGTGGATATGTGGAAAATATCGTACTATAGAGTTTCCCAGACCGCAGCGCCATCTGTTGTTGAAAATTGTAACTACTGTAATTTCGAAAGTTTGTCTGCCTGAAAATGTACTGTTGTCCCAAGCATATTGCAACAAACGGTGTATTTCTATCGCTGCTCGTTTAGTTTTTATTGCCGTTTCAAATATACCGGTCATTTTTGAAACACCCTGTAAATGCGGAAGTTGTTTATGTATTACAGCAACATGTCTTATAGAAGTTCGACGATGTATTGAAGCGATGACTGATATTTTTTAGTTTTACATTTTTAAATTTTACCTTTTTGTTGAGGGAACTACGTTTTCTAGGGCTATATGATAAATCTGTATTCTTTGCTTTATTTTTCCTACAATATCTCTCTGATTCAAGTTACAGATCAACAGTTTTCTGATAAAACCTGAATTAAACACAGATAATTTCATTTTTGTATAAATACTGTTTATTCTTAAGTAACAGGCAGGTAGCCCGCCCGGTTGGCCGAGCGGTCTAACGCACGGCTTTCCGAGCGACAATGAGCGCCGGTCCCCGGCACGAATCCGCCCGGCAGATTTGTATCGAGGTCCGGTGAACCGGCCAGTCTGTTGATGGTTTTTAGGCAGTTTTCCATCTGCCTCGGCGAATGCGGGCTGGTTCCCCTTATTCCGCCTCAGTTACACTATGTCGGCGATTGCTGCGCAAACAAGTTCCCCACGTACGCGTACACCACCATTACTCTACCACGCAAACATAGGCGTTACACTCTTCTGGTGTGAGACTTTCCCTGGGGGGTCCACCGGGGGCCGAATCGCACAATAACCCTGGGTTCGGTGTGGAGCGGCGGAGGGGTGAAGTGGACTGCGATAGTCGTCGTGGGATTGTGGACCACTGAGACTACGGCGGGGACGGAGCCTCTCCGTCGTTTCTAGGTCCCTGGTTACAATATAATACAATACAACAGGCAGGTAACGCCCGGTAGGTATGCCGCACAACTAACTACAGGTAACACGGGTACGACATTAACTTACCGCCGCGCGGGATTAGCCGAGCGGTCTCGGACGCTGCAGTCATGAACTGTGTGGCTGATCCCGGCGGAGGTTCGAGTCCTCCGTCGGACATGGGTATGTGTGTGTTTGTCCTTAGCATAATTTAGGTTAAGTAGTGTGTAAGCTTAGGGAATAATGATCTTAGCAGTTTAGTCCCATAAGACTTCACACACACATTAACTTACCAAAACTATTAGGAAAAGTACCGTAGTCTACGCTTACTTACGGTAGTCTACGGTAGCCTACTGAAGTTTTACAAATTTAATCAAACCGTTTAATAAAGTTGCCCACTGATTTGTGGAAATGTGCCAGATCGCTCCAGCCTTGGTGCGATATGCGTATGGTGTGCGCAGCGGCCGCAGCAGGTTGGCGCAGCTGTGTGTGCCGGCTGCCGGCTGCCGGTGCTGCGGTGTGTCGCGCCGCTTTGACACTTGCCAGTGTAATGAGGCTGTGGCGGGGCCCGGCCGCGAGCCATTGAGCGGGGGCCGTGAGTACCTCGCCCTACCCGCCGCGTCTTGCGGGATGAAAGACGCTGTGCCCCGGTCTCTCTATTACGGCAGATTAACCGGCTGACGCAAGCCGGCACTCTTCCAAGTGTGCGCTACGTGACTAATTCATTGTGGCAGCCCGCCGTAAAAAGCACCCGCTGTCGCCGCTCGCAACCCTGTCGTCTCCTCTGTGCTCTTTGCGTCTACCCTTCACTTCCAGACGACTGCGAAGAGTCAGGTCTGGACTACACCCAACTTGAAACTGCGAAAGTCGCTACCCGGCGGCACACCCAAATGGACACTACATCATTCCGTCCCCCAAGTTACTAATGGCGTTCAAAAAGTTTTGCACAGTCGTCTCCAAGTGTTTTATTTTTTGCAAGAGGAGAATGAAATTTTTTGTGAATATACTTGGAACATTTGTGACGCATCTGGCCAACGTTTATTCCATGATGCAAACGCACTTTGGTAATGTTCTGGTGATCTACTTTTATATCATCTCTTGACACTGGAAGTAAGGTCTTTCTCACTATCAAATGATTTACCGCGCAGGTGGGCCTTCACACGACCAAAGTGGGAAAAATCAGACGAAGCCAAGTCCGCACTGTAGGGAGTATGAGGAACAATTTTCTAACCCTGAAGCTGTGGTCTCTGGGTCCTGATGGCACGTTGCAACTTGTCCAATGACAAACACTTCTAATGATGTCTCTATCGAGACCCCCATCGTTCCTTCAGTCTCGTCCGGTAAGAATCCCAACACTCGACCGATACTCAGTAATACTTCCCGGTACTGAAGGATGAAGGAAATACTCAATTACAGAATACGCAGGATCGACCAAGTGTTCCATCCCAGCACAGGATCCAATTCCTCAGCCTATATGCACAAAGACATCCATCCGACACAGCAGCTGCCCTGGCTAGACCTCGGGTAGCAGCGAGTCATGTGTCTGCTGTGACACTGTGCATCGGCGAGTTCGAGACGCTGGTGCTTATACTGGGCGACCCTCTAAACGCACTCTCTTCACACAAGGGTAACGCGTGAATCGATAGAGGTAGCGTTTTGTCCCCGGACAGTGGACTTAGGGACAGTGTAAAATGTTGAGTCGCAGTTTCTTCTGGAGATTGATTCTGGCTATCTGTTCACGTGGTGCCCCCTGGGACATGTTACGACGACGCCAATTAATGTAGAGAGGAACCGGTATTGTTACGCCAGCCGGCCTCGGTGGTCTAGCGGATCTAGGCGCGCAGTCCGGAACCGCGCGGCTGCTACGGTCGCAGGTTCGAATCCTGCCTCGGGCATGGATGTGTGTGATATCCTTAGGTTAGTTAGGTTTAAGTAGTTCTAAGTTCTAGGGGACTGATGACCACAGATGTTAAGCCCCATAGTGCTCAGAGCCATTTGAACCATTTTTTGTTACGCCAGTGTTCTCAAGTAGGAAATCGCCACAGTAATAGCACATACATTACTGTGAAAATTATCTATGATCGCTGGGCGTGTTTGCTGGGCGTGTATCTGCAACACGCGCACATCATTTATCTAGAATGGACGCTTCGCTTCCCGGAATTAATTTGGACTGAACGTGTACGGCTGGTCTTCCTCTACAACTTTCATCCGGAAGTCTGTCACTGGGTCATAAGCTCCCCGGGCAAAAAAAAATTTCACCCCCAGAGAAATCATTACAAGCAAATTTTGTGTAATTTCTCCTATGGACTTGATAACCGCCTTGTATCCACAAGGTTGTGCAGGTACTTTGCATCCAGGTCACGCCACTCCCTGAGGATTTGATCGCGCAATTCCACCAAACTGAGGGGATGCAGACGTCGACGTTTTACCTGCCTTTCCAACATGCCCCACAATTTTCTGTGAGTTTCAGGGCATGTGATTGTGCAGGCAAATTGACAATGTGTGTGTGAAATCTTATGGGACTTAACTGCTAAGGTCATCAGTTCCTAAGCTTACACACTACTTAACCTGAATTATCTTAAGGACAAACACACACACCCATGCCCCAGGGAGGTCTCGAACCTCCTCCGGGACCAGCCTCACAGTCCATGACTGCAGCGCCTAAGACCGCTCGGCTAATCCCGCGCGGCAAAGTGACATTTAATAAGGCGGGAGACTTCACAAAACGAGTCACATATTGCTCCAGCCTGATTAATTTTGCTGTTGTCTTTACGCGTCTGTATAAACAATGCGCTTTTGCGAGGTGATCGACTCCAAACGTTCATTGCTTGCAAGTCCCGTCGGTGTGATCTCTCACTAAAACGTGGGGATGGACCTTCATTAACGGTTTTCAGCAGTTCCAGTCAGGTTCGGAACCGATTTTGATTCAGAAGCCTTGCAACATACTGGCCAGGAGAACAGTCAAACACCCTCTGTACGAGTATCAAGGTATGAGTCATCTTGTTGAAAGTTAATGTCACCGAGACTTCCAGATAGGGCGCATTCATCAGCCTTTAGATGTTGTCCTAATTAGCGGCTGAGGGGAACCGCTGGTGATGGTTCTGTGTAGCGTTGTGCCAAGTGCAGGGACCATACGACGATGACGAATGCGATGTGACCGTGATCGTTCAGAGCTTAAACAGACGGATCGTCCATCCTGAGACTGTACGCAGATCCAGCACTCGTATGAAAAGACGACGTGGCAGTTGCCACTCCTGTGTCCACTGTAGTCATCGAGTGCATCACCACTGTCAGCTCACATCTTTTTTCTGCTGCATAAAGGGAAACAGCAATAGTGATCATCCTACTGACAGTCCAGATTACTCCGGACTTCGTTGTACTCTCCTCATGGCTGTACAGGGACTCATTTCCTGATCCACGGATCACGACATGGTTGTACGAACCTGCACGACCAAGTTAAAAATATATCTGTCCTCTCGGGCGCTATTCGCAGGGGGTGTCGAGTATGACCTTCCTGAAACTTTGGATTTATGAATGAAGAGTCTGCTGTGTAGTCTTTCATTATATTCAAAGTATAGGTATATACCTACTTTGTGCAATTGTGGTGAAATACTTACCATTTGCACATTCATGTAATGCCAATTTGCGCTTTCGCTTGGCGCTTTCAGTGAGGTTCGTGATGTTAGGTGGCAGGTGTGCGACAAACGTGACCACCAGCCACGCCGCTGGACACGGCGTCCGCCGCCGCCGCCGCCGCCCATGCCGACGCCCACGCGCTGCGCCGTACGACTGGGGCCGGACAGCGGGTATTTCCGTCGCTGCAGCAGACACCGGACACGCCGCTGGCAAGGCTCTCCTCCTCTGAACAGCCTTCCAACTTTATTACACGCGGCAGGACAAGCCCTCCCACTCAGCCCAAAGGGACACGACAATGGTTTTGTCTCCGTGTTGAAGATTTATCTCACCACGGCTGAGTCACACATTAGACACTGTCACAGGCTTACTGGGACAGCCGTCCAAGGGGCTTAAGTTCGTTGTAAACAATATAGTAAATAGATCTGAAGGTCTGTCCTAATTGAACTCAAGAGGACAGAACACAATAGTTCAGAAGTTGAGAATATAGTCGTTGTAAGAAGCAATACAGATAGTGAGTAGCAGATCTCCTCAAGCAAAGTTCGCAGTTGAGCTCATTTACACTAATACCATAGCATGTAGCATCTACATCTACATATATCTCTACATGGATACTCTTCACATCACATTTAAGTGCCAGGCAGAGGGCTCATCGAACAAACAAGTGGCAGCCATTGAAGAGAAAGTGACTCACTACTTGGATTTAAAATTGAAACAAATGCATGTAAGTTATACTCTAATTTGACTAACTAGACATTACATATATGCACTGAGCGTGTTTATTGATGAAAAAATTCAGCCTTAAGTTAATATGAATTTACCGATGGACCTCGTGGATTTGTGAGGCGACGAGCTAGACCTGTACACTATAAGAGAGTACGTTTATATTTCCATGCGCGGCGTACGTAATGTTTGTCGTTTCAGACGTGTGTGTAGTTAAGATCTTGAGAAAATGAGGAAAATTATTGGCTTGCCTTGAAGATACCAATAAAAATATTGTGTAAACCATTATAAAGTGAACCAAATTATGAAAATCAATAGGGTTCCCAATTACAGACAATGTATATATAGACATGACGAGAAGCCGAAGGCACACAAATTTGACCACATGGTACTGATGAAGAGATTACATAAAATTACAAGCAAATGATAGATACTGTTGTGGGTTGGCAGGAGAGCCAACACCGTGTTACTAGAGAAAGCCGAAAGGCACGCGTTTTAGCTCACGCAGGCTGGCGTGAGGTCTGGGACAGGACAAGGAAATTAGACCTTAGAAAAAACGGACGTAGCTGGTGGAATACTTAACTTTAATCCGTTAGATGAGCGTCGCTCTTGACGGTACATGATTCAATATCAATAGTAACTGGTAATGGCGCCTTGCTAGGTCGTAGCAAATGACGTAGCTGAAGGCTATGCTAACTATCGTCTCGGCAAATGAGAGCGTATTTTGTCAGTTAACCATGGCTAGCAAAGTCGGTTGTACAACTGGGCGAGTGCTAGGAAGTCTCTCTAGACCTACCGTGTGGCGGCGCTCGGTCTGCAATCACTGATAGTGGCGACACGCGGGTCCGACGTATACTAACGGACCGCGGCCGATTTAAAGGCTACCACCTAGCAAGTGTGGTGTCTGGCGGTGACACCACAGATACAATAGCTCTGAAAGGAATATTGAGAGACAGTTCAAGATGTTATGAAGAAAGATCACGAGAAGCAAGGATTTCCATACGGGCCTAAGCAAGCAAGCTATGAAGTAACGCTCAGGTGTTAAACAAGCTATGAGTTAAGTACAGGGCTTCTGAACGCCAACTAAGTGCAACCATAATACAGCTACTTTGTGACTCAGTCCTAATCAATAATTAACACAAAGGTGTCAGTCCATTAAAAGTGAAGGTTTTGTTACATCTGTAAAATTTCTTGTATCGTTGTTTAGTGGGGAATCAACACAGTCCGCACCTTCGCTGTATCTAGTGTCACATTCAGGTTTATCTGCTTTTGCTTTTTTTTTTCACGTTGATACTTCAGTATAAATGTACAAATTTTACATTTGTAGCGACAGAGTGACCCAAAGAATCAAAAGATTCAGAGCGCACAACACATTTACTGATCCGGCAATGTATCTTCGTGCTTATTGTTCAACGACTGGAATGTCGCCTTAACACCTGAGAGTTCGTCTCGCGATAAAATGCAGTATCTACATCCTCCTATTAAACGAGGTGTAGGATGAATGTCATTTCGTAATGAACAACGAAGACTTTTGCTGCCAACTGCTCAGCCCCCAGCGGAGCCTGTCAAATGCGCTCGGAACAGGTTTTCTCTCTATCTTGGCCACTAGCAAAGTTCCTATTCACAAAAAGAATTATACCACCGTTTCGGTAAAGTGAAACAGATGTCACGTTCCCTGACAAGTTTCACCGAAGAAACCAGTGTGACGCGCCGCATGGTACATGCTCAAAAGGATTTCCTGCCTCAGACGTATCTATAGTACAAAGATACCTCTGCTTCAATACACATTTCTTCCGCTGCCGATGAAAGAGTAGTAGGACGAAAAGTTTATCCTCCTATAAAAAGTGACCTTTCATAGGATTTGAAAGAGCGGTGGAAGCAGCGTACATCTGTCATGGGTCAACACCATCTGACCATCATTTGTGATGCTCGTGGGTGCCTGGGGCCACACTTGTCTTGATATACGTAGCTGTTACATGGTATGTTTTCTTTGCATTTTTCTCTTTTCAAACTTATTAATAACGCAGTAGGAATAAGTGCGAATCTATGTGTTGATACTATCAAAAAGATTCTAAAGTTTGTTTTCTTTTACATCTGTAACTGCGTGAGCACTGTCGTGAGATGCATCTACCAGACGAAGAAGGCGGACTATAAAATCGCTAACAGAGAGCAGCACGATATCCAGATGCAATTAATGTTCAAAGAGGAGATTTTAAACAAGAAAAGAAAAAGAAAGATTTTCGCAGAGCAACGCAAGGCTGAGTTTTTATGTAGAATGATATACTGTAGATGTATTTTGGTCCGAAAAGAGAAGTATCTTTTGATTGTAAGTTATTAATGACTGGTAATGTTAATTAAAGGAAAACTGTATCCTAGGTTTATATACGTCGTGACCAGATGATACTTTAAAAGCTATATTTCTAGTGAATAATAAACATTCACTGATGAGTCAATCTTTATTCTAATACAGGTCCTTATATGTAGCAAGCAAAGTGCCAAGCAAACTGAAAATTTTGATACGTTTTTCATTACTACTCATGGGAACATTGCAGTATGTCTTTACCAATGCATTTTGAACACTAATGGACTGATAAGTAATTGTAAGAACGATTCACTAACAGACACGCGCAATAAATATATGTAAGCTGTGATCGAATATGTAGAATAATTACAGCTGTGGCTGTGATTCTTCTACATCGCCGTTGCAGTCGGGGACAGTATAAATCGGGAATTACACTTAACTTCGAGAGCTAGGTTTCAGTAATACAGTGAAGAGTCTCCACTGTTTTTCCTTAGTGTAGATAGGCCCACTACGTAGCGAGAGGAAAGTATTTATAATTACCCACGTGTATAGGAATAGAGCCATAGTCAAAAGAACGACGTTTATTCACATCCTCTGGAGTCGTGTCTGCAGAAGAGGCGCTATCTTCAAGGCTTACTTCTGGCGGGCTATCTGTGTCACTATTAGGCTACTTACGGCACATCAAGAGCTATTACTTGGATATCAGGGTTGTAACGCTACCTAGCACTTGCTATCTATCTATAAATGCTCACATAATAGAAAATTTTCAGTGTTTACCAGTTAAAATTCATTTTGTCCAATGTAAGAGATGATACACTGCCATTTATCACGTTACTTCGTGCATTTTAAACTCTAGGCAACTAGTTGAGCAAAAGATACAGTAATAGTAAATCCTTCAGTTTACTGCTACTATCAATGTTACCAGCGGAAAGTCCTCGAGCAGCACGGGTCTGGTCATCTCCAAAATGCCCTGCTTCCGCCACAGAAAGTACACATAGTAGTTATCCATCAGATGCAATAAATGCAGAAATTTCACACATTCTGGCATTCTGAGATTAATCATAGTCACTAAATTTAGTTCTTTTGATGAAATATAAATATTCTGTTCTGCTCATAGAGGAGAAGTTTCCAGAATTGCAGTTACGCTCACGATCCCTAAAAGCTCAGAACATCCGTTGGAAAGACTGAGATATGCGCATCTAATCTCCTTGAAATCTTCAGATTCTCTGGCGGTGCAATCTGCTAGAAGTTAAAGATGTTGTAAAGTCAGAGTTCTTTCCCTCTTCCAGAATTCAATAACTGCATTAGCTCCACCGAGGTAGTTTACAACCCCTTATCAGTATATTTCCTTTTTGGCCTCAAATTTGCAATAGGTAATCTATGAATTTCAATGAACCATATCTTTTCACATCAGTGAATATTCAAGCTCTTATTTTACCTATGTTCAGGAAATGAAACTGGTTACGTAAATCTGTCTTCTGCAAAAAACAAATCTTCTTCCATTGTCTAGCTCACCTACACAAGTTTTGTCACCTATTTCTTCGTTGTGTGGTTATTTTTTTCTTACTTTATCTTCTCCCTGCCTTAATTTAAAGAATGGGGATAGGTTGCATTAGATGACTCACTGTCATAATATCCCGCACCGGTGTGTATTGCCGTATGCTTTTCATATCATAGCTTTCAAGTACTTTGTTAAGTCTTTATCCACCCGACATATATTGTTAGCATAACACTAGAAAATCATCGAAAAACATTAAACGGTAAACCCAAAGAGCTTTCGTATCGCATTTGTTACATATAGATTGATTATAAATTGCTGGACGATTTCATAAGATTGTATTTACACTAACGCCGAACCTAAATACGTGATCATATCACGGCCCCAAAGAGGGTAATCTGTAATTTTTACGCGTGTCTCATAGGCCCTCTCCATGTGAAACGTAAGTACTTTATGACCATCTGGATGAGAGAGAAAGCCCTGTACCACTCCTGTAATGATACAATGGAGTAGTCAGGCGTGTCATGTGACTGGGTTGTCGTCATCCGTTGTAATGGCCGCCCGTGTAACGTTGTAGCGCAGTACTGCAACCCGTATCAGCGCATTTGATCGCAGTCGTATCGAGAGCGCCCGATGCATGGGACACGCTATCTCCGAGATCGCGTGGACACCGCACTTTTCACTGGCCACTGTGTCCAAGATACTTTTTTTTATTTTTGGTGTTTGATGCACACATCATGCAACCAGGATCATGTTACATAACTGGTGTATTTCACGATTTAAGGAAGTATGTAGGATAACAGCATACAGAGCACACGCTACGGGAGCTCTCCCTGAAAATATACTCAGTCGTACGTGCAGGTTGAGTCTCTTAAAAAGAAGACAACGTTCATGAAAAATGTTATATTTTATGTTGTTAGGACAGTGACGATATTATTGTGTCGATGTTTCAACTTCCTTAGTATTTTGAACCAAGTGACTTGCTGATCGCTATACCACTGACGCGAAAAGAATGTGTGTTTTCAATCACTTGACTACTGTCCTAGGCGGAGGTGGGAACGCATCCTTCCAATGGACATTAGGTGCCATCCAACTCACGTCCAGTTTGTAAACCACAATCTACTGTAGAGGTGGGGGTGAGATTTATGAGTCCAGCACTGGCTATCTTTGTGCTGTCACCTTTAGTCCCATTCTTTTTTCCGCTCGTCATAAGCCCCAGCTCTAAATTCAGTAATGTGTCTGTGAAACTAAGTTTCTACTTTTAAAACAATTACTTAGCAATCGTGTGCAGGGTGCGAAGCTATATTTTTGTGTACCCGCATGTGTATCACAAAAATTACTGACTCCAGTCGTCTGCTAAATCGTTTACAAATAAATTAGAATGCAAGACACAGTCCTTGATAGCTAAATAGACCTCTAGTCAGTTCTTATGCGATTATGATCTCCGTGCATATATTCCATACGCCATTCTTCCATTATTCCTTTAAACAAAGTAACTAATTTTATCAAATGTGCGGAAAAATAAAACTACCTCTAATTTTCTTTACCATTAATATTCATTATCAGGCTTCCGTTTTAGTTTGTTTCCTCTTTTCTTTCCAGAAGTTCAGGTATGTACGCTGCCCATTATTGAAATCTTTTATTTTTGTTCGCTTTGTAGTTACTGCTTTCTAGTATTTTGTGAAACTACTTTTTAAATCTCGTGCATTGTTTTTGTATAATATACTATGAAGCACATCAGCTAAGCGATCGGCCATGGTATCTTTATTTAACAGCAGTTAAGTTTTTGTTAGCAGTGAATATAACTATCTATTCCAACACGAATTTTGTGTACATAACTTAAGAGTTGCGTTTGCCACTGTATGTAAATAGAAGAGATGCACTCTGTCATAGGTGTTGATTTCGATTCTGAGATTTAAGTGTAAACCTCACTTGAAGAAGTTAGCTGTTCTATATCTACATTATATTCCGCAAGCCACCCAACAACGGGCGGGCGGAAGGTACTTTTGGTATCACTAACTGCTCCCCCGATCCCCGTTCCACTCGAGAATGGCACGTGGGAAGAATGATAGTGGGTAAGCCTCTGTATTAGCTCTAATTTCTCGAATTTCCTCGTCGCGGTCATTTCATGAGATGTATTCGAGAAGTAGTAACATTTGTATGACTCTTCTCAGAAACTTGAATAGAAAACCTCTCCGTGATGCACAGCGCGTCACTCATAACGTCTCCCAGTAGAGTTTGTTAAGCATCTCGATAACGTTTCGCGTCGACTAATCGAACCCGTGCCCTTCGTTGCATCTTCTCTACCTCTTCCATCAGTCCTACCTGGTAAGGATTCCAGATAAATGAACAGAACTCAAGAACCTGTTGAACAGGCACCTTGCGTCCCATTCTTCATGGATAAGTTACATTTCCTAATGATTCTTCCAATGAATCTAAGTCTGGCATTTGCTTTTCTTACTATTTGTTTTATGTAGTCTGAATAGTTGTATTATATTGAACCGGGGACCTAGAAAAGACGAAGAGGACTCGTCCCGCCGTAGCCCTCAGTGGTTCACAACCCCGCCACGGCCACAGCAGTCCATCCGCCCCACCGCCCCACACCGAACCCACGGATATTGTGCGGTTCGGCCAGCAGTAGACACCCCGTCTCATACCAGACGAGTGTAACCCCAAATGTTTGCGTGGTAATCATGGTGTACGCGTACGTGGAGACAGTGTTTGTGTAGCAATCTCCGACATAGTGTAACTGAGACGGAATAAGGCTCAAATGGCTCTGAGCACTACGGGACTTAACATCTGTGGTCATCAGTCCCCTGGAACTTAGAACTACTTAAACCTAACTAACCTAAGGACATCACACACATCCATGCCCGAGGCAGGATTCGAACGTGCGACCGTAGCAGTCGCGACGGAATAAGGGGAACCAGCCCGAATTCGCCGAGGCAGATGGAAAACCGCCTTAAAAATCATCCACAGGCTGGCTAGCACACCGGATCTCGACACTAATCCGCCGGGCGGATTAGTGCCGGGGAGAGGCACGGCTTGCTGCTCGGGAAGCAGGGCGTTACACCGCGTGGCTAGCCGGGCGGGCGTCGTCTGGATAGTTACTCTTAGATATTTCACGGTAGATACTGTTTCCAGCAACTTGTTATCAATAGTGTAGTTATACAGAAGTGGCTTTCTTTTCCTCTGCATGCGCAATATTTTACATTTATTTACGTTCAGGGTCACCTGACAGAGTCTGAACCATTTATCATGCCTCTGCAGATCATTCTGCAAATCGATACTGCCTTCTGGTGTTGTTATAGACCGTATCAAATGGTTCAAATGGCTCTAAGCACTATGGGACTTAACATCTGAGGTCATCAGTCCCCTAGACTTAGATCTACTTAAACCTAACTAACCTAAGGACATCACACGCATCCATGCTCGAGGCAGGATTCGAACCTGCGACCGTAGCAGCCGAGTGGTTCCAGACTGAAGCGCCTACAACCGCTCGGCCGCAGCACAACCGTATCTTCTGCAGGTAGTTTTAAAGAGCTTCCTTTGCTTCCTACTAGATCATTTGTATACATGGTCAACAGTAACGATCCTATCACACTTCCATATGTATTCTGAAAAGTACCTTCACATCTGTCGATTGCGTTCCGTTAAGAGCGACGTGTTGAAGGAAAGTCTTGTATCTAGTGGCAAATCTGGTCCGATATTTATTAAGCTCGTATTTTTTTCACGAAGCGGCAGTGTGGAACGATCTCTCCTTCCTGAGGTCGAGGAACACGGCACCAAGATGAACGCCGTTGCCTATAGCGCTGTGGATCTCATGGAGGAACAGAGCAAGCTGAGATTCACAAGGTCTCTGTTTGTAGGATCCAGATAGATGTTTGTAGCGGGGATTCTCATTTTTTAAATATCATAATTCTCGGAAATAAAACATGCTCCATAATTCTACAACAGACTGATGTCAACGATTTGGGCATATAATTGTGTGCATCTGTCCTACGACCCTTCTTGAAAATGGGAATGACATGCGCTTTTCTCCAGTCGCTAAGGGCCCTTCATTCCTCCAGCAGTCTATAGTAAACTGCTGGTAGATGGGAGCAACATCTTTCGCAATATCTTCGCAGAACGTTACTAGTAACTCATCTGGTCCTGGTGCCTTTCCTGTACTAAACGACTGTAGTTGATTTTCTGTTCTGCGATCGATTATCTCAATACCTGCCATTATGACGTTCGTACGACGACTGCAAGGAGGGGCCGTGTTACGATCTTCCGCGATGTAGGGAGGCATGTCCCTGCAGAAGCTCACCTGTGAACAGAAATGGAGGTAAAGATAAAGCTGCTCGAAAGAAATTGGAGCAGAAGCATTGTGTAGCAGACTGAAAAAAAAGAAGGAAAGAAAAAATCGAACACAACACAGTGCGACGCATCCGTAGACTCGACTCTAGAGCTTCTCCATCAGTCGAGTCGGTTTTGTAACGTGGTCCAATACTTTAAGGTCTCTCTATTAAACTGGACTGAAAAAGAACTAAAGAAACAAGCTAACATCTTGGTGGTGGTTTCTGCTGTGACTGTCGCCGTTCTCCAAATAATGTTTACGTTGGAACTCGTGACGCAGTTCTCAGGACAATCGAGCTCCGCTCGCTCGGAAGCTATAAATCCGTCGCATCTGACAGAATCCCCGCGCGTTATTTTAGTGTGTCGCCTGTGGCGGCGGAAATCGCAGATGTCGGCGAGATTGCTCTTTATTTCCGTCGCTAGGAAGAAGCCCGGCCGGTATGTGGGCGTGCGCTCGGGCTGGGGCCGCGCTGGGGCTTTAGCGTCCAGCCATTCATCCGGCCCGCTGTTTGCGCTGGCGTCAGCCTGGAACGCTGCCACGACTCGCCTCGATCCGCTAATTGAGCGTAGGAGGAGAGCGGAGGGGCGGAAGAGAGAAGCCACTGGAAGCGCGCCTCGTTCCACTGTGAAGACCCTCGCCTGCTGCCATTTCACGATGTGCACGTACCAGCTCCGACGGCCTTCAAATAAATAAATAAATGACCAGTTGCGAGTAGGATTCGCGCTTTGAGGGTTCCGTGCAAACTTAATTATATACATACACGACTCACCCAACCCGAGTATCGAGTAGCTCAACGATTTTTGCCTTTTAGCGACATTGATACTGGCAAGACTTCGTTCTGGTGTCCTTGTAATGGCAGTTATGGGGAAGGCGGATAGTCGTCTTCGCTTCATTGGTAGAATTTTGGGAAGATGTGGTTCGTCTGTAAAGGAGACCGCTTATAAAACACTAATACGACCTATTCTTGAGTACTCCCCGAGCGTTTGGGATCCCTATCAGGTCGGATTGAGGGAGGACATAGAAGCAATTCAGAGGCGGGCTGCTAGATTTGTTACTGGTAGGTTTGATCATCACGCGAGTGTTACGGAAATGTTTCAGGAACTCGGGTGGGAGTCTCTAGAGGAAAGGAGGCGTTCTTTTCGTGAATCGCTACTGAGGAAATTTAGAGAACCAGCATTTGAGGCTGACTGCAGTACAATTTTGCTGCCGCCAACTTACATTTCGCGGAAAGGCCACAAAGATAAGATAAGAGAGATTAGGTCTCGTGATTAGGGCTCGTACAGAGGCATATAGGCAGTCATTTTTCCCTCGTTCTGTCTGGGAGTGGTACAGGAGAGAAGATGCTAGTTGTGGTACGAGGTACTCTCCGCCACGCACCGTATGGTGGATTGCGGAGTATGGATGTAGATCTAGATCCAGCGAATTCCAAGACTTTCGAGTATATTTTAAGTTGAAAGTCGGATAAGGCACCGAAGGCGTGTTAATCTCAGATTAGGACTGTAAGGCGGGTGATCGCGTGTTCCTTCGTCCCAAAATGTTCAAGAGCCAGTCATCTTCTGGAAAAGTGGTGCTCACCTGTTCTTTCATTACAGGGGCCCAATGCTTAACCTGGTGTCTCCATCACTGGGGGATGGTATTGCACAAGGATGGAGATTTTACGGCATGCAATTAAAGGCGAAATTTCGGGAAAACTGGGACAAGAGGTACTGCTGTTTCGTGATAACTCACGTCCCCATATCCGAAATGTCGTAATGCACAATTTGCGCCAGCTCAAGTCGGAGACACTCGAGCATGCGCCCTGTCCCCCTGATCTCTCCCCATGCGATTATCACGCCCTGGGGCTCCTGAAAGACGCATTGAATGGTTAACAATTTCTGTCGCACAAGGATGTACAGCAGCAGTTACGGAAATCTTCACACAGCTGGACACAATGTTTTACCGAACGGGTATCTTCAACTGGTGCGTTGGTGGAACGATTGCCTCAATGCTGATGGCGATTTTGTTTTTCCAGACTATACGGCCTTCGAACGGAAACTTTCTGATGGCCACTTATTTATTTCAGTCCAGTTTCTCGATTATAACAATGATCTGTTACGTATAGAATTACATGTGCGTGAATTTTCATGATAATCTATTACTTTACTAACACTGGCCGGGACAATGGCCACGTCCGTAATTTACACTTCTGTGGCGGCATATGACAAATGAGTGGATGCACTGAGGTGACAGAAGTCATGGGATACCTCCTAATATCGTGTCGGACCTCGTTTTGCCCGGTGTAGAGCAGCAACTCGACGTGGCGTGGAAGTCCCCTGCAAAAAATATTAAGCCATGTTACCTCTATAGCCGTCCCTAATTGCGAAAATGTTGCCGGTGCAGGATTTTGTGCACGTACTGAATTCTCGATTCTGTCCCACAAGTGTTCGATGGGATTCATGTTGGGCGATCTGGGTGACGAAATCATTCGGTCGAATTGTCGAGAATGTTTTTCAAACCAATCGGGAACAATTTTGGCCTGGTGATGGCATCCAAACAAACTCATCGTTGTTTGGGAACATAAAGTTCATGAACGGCTGCAGATTTCTCCAAGTAGCCGAACGTAGCCATTTCCAGTCAATGATCAGACCAATTGGACCAGAGGACACAGTCATTCCATGTAACCACAGCCCACAGAATTGTGGAGCCACCACCAGCCTGGACAGTGCCTTGACAACCTGGGTCCATGGCTTCATGGGGTCTGCGCCACACTATAACCCTACCATCACTTGTTGCCAACTGTGATCGGGACTTGTCTCATCAGGCTACGGTTTTTCAGTCGTCTGGGGTCCAATGGACACGGTCACGAGGCTAGGAGAGGCGCTGCAGGTGATGTCGCGATGTTAGCAAAGGCATTCGCGTCGGTCGTTTGTTGCCACAGACAATTAAATCCAGGTTTCGACGCACTGTCCTAACGGATACGTTCGTTGTACGTCCTACATTGATTTCTGTGGTTATTTATCGCAGTGTTGCTTGTCTATCAGCACTGACAATTCTACGCAAACGCCGCTGCTCTCAGTCGTTAAGTGAGGGCCGGAAGCCACCGACTTGTCAGTGGTGAGAGGAATTGCCTGAAATTAGGTGTTCTCGGCACACTGTTAACACTGTGGATATCGGAATAGCCGGCCGCGGTAGCCGAGCGGTTCTAGGAGCTTCAGTCTGGAACCGCGCGACTGCTACGGTCGCAGGTTCGAATCCTCCCTCGGGCATGGATGTGTCTGATGTCCTTACGTTAGTTAGGTTTAAGTAGTCCTAAGTTCTAGGGGACTGATGACGTCAGATGTTAAGTCTCATACCGCTCAGAGCCATTTGAACCATTTTGATATCGGAATATTGAATCTCCTAACAAATTCCGAAATGGAATGTCCCTTGTGTCTAGCTCCAACTAACATTCCGTGTTCAAAGTCTGTTAATTACCGTCGTCCGGCCATAATCACGTCGTGAAAAGTTTTTACATGAATCAGCTGCGAACAATAAAAGCTCCATTGGCTTGGACGTTAGTTTGTTGAGTGGCTCTGTGACCAGGAGCGTATTTATGTCATCGAGGACTAGAACGATTGGTAGAATGTTCAGGCTGTTGTTGGTGACTATGCTGAAACGTAGTGTGGGATGTATCTGAGTTACTCTGAAATGTAGTGCAGCATTCAATAATGTCCGGCCTGCCGGAGTGGCCGTGTGGTTCTAGGCGCTACAGTCTGGAACCGAGTGACCGCTCGGTCGCAGGTTCGAATCCTGCCTCGGGCATGGATGTGTGTGATGTCCTTAGGTTAGTTAGGTTTAAGTAGTACTAAGTTCTAGGGGACTGATGACCTCTGAAGTTGAGTCCCATAGTGCTCAGAGCCATTTGGCCCATTTAAATAATATCCACCATAATAATGTGTTGTTTACTTTTTCAAGTCCCCTCATAATAAGTTCACCAACATTGTTTGATCTGTTCATAACTTTATTGGTACTTATAATCTGTATTTGCCCATATAGTTATCCCATGACTTTGTCACCTCAGGGTCTGTGGTTTACGATGATGCATGTTGTGGACGTGGCCAATTCATGGCCGAAACCGGTAATGATTGAAATCAAGTTCTATGACAGTGTGTAAAATAAAAAGAAACAGGTAATATAGGACATGTTAGGTAGGTAGAGATGAAATTATTAATACAAATAGGTAGATAGCGAGAAAGACATCAAAGCAGGCGACTGACTAAGTACGAGAGACTCTTCTACATGGGACGGGTGCGAAGCGGTAGGTTCTGCGCTAACGAAGCCCCGCGGCATCGCAGGACGCATGTTTGAGCGCTACACTCAGCCGCGCTAGCAGCTAGGGCGCGCACTCACCGTAATTCGCCGTGGCTCTCGTTCTGTAAACGTATCCGTGTATTTATGAAGGAGGACAGGCTCCGGCATCGATCCGCGACGCAATATATCCCGTGATGCGATCGCGCGCGACCGCGCCGCCCCCGGCGGGCTGCAGGCTGCGGTCGTAAACTGCGCGAGGCACGGGAAATGACTCGGGCTTTCAGTCGCAATATCAGGCTTAGGAGCGCCCAATCGTAAAACATTCCTGCGGCGGAGCGAAGCGCGGCACCGCCGCCGCGCCGCGGCAATATGCGGCCACGAGCGGCCGCCCCTCTTGCCGCACTTTCTCCGCACCGCGGCACGGCACGGCGGTCGTCCAGAACTTCATTAATAGGGTGCTCGTGGCCGCCAGCCGGCGTCGGCTAATCACGGCCGTGTTAATGTGCGGCAAGGCAGAGCTGCGACACGTGGCGCCGCGGCCTCCGCAGTGGACGCCACACTTTCCATCCGTCACACGCTGTCACCGCGCATTATGCATTTTAAACAATGCTATCTGAGCCGGCCCGCAGCTGTCAATACGGACGATGAATCACGCACTCGTACAGAGGGAGCAGTCGATTTGCGAGTCGCGCAGAGGGACGCACTGTCACTGAAGTATTCATCTCAAAGTCACGAATATTCTCATTCATTCAAGACACTCAAATAACATTCACAGCACAATGAACTACACTACTGGTCATTAAAATTGATACACCACAAAGATGACGTCCTACATACGTGAAATTTAACCGACAGGAAGAAGATGCTATGATATGCAAATGATTGCTTTTTCAGAGCATTCACACAAGGTTGGCGCCGGTGGCGACACCTACAACGTGCTGACATGAGGAAAGTTTCCAACCGATTTCTCATACACAAAAAGCGGTTGACCGGCGTTGCCTGGTGAAACATTGTTCTGATGCCTCTTGTAAGGAGGAGAAATGCGTACCAACACGTTTCCGACTTTGATAAAGGTCGGATTGTAGCCTATCGCCACTGCGGTTTATCGTATCGCGACATTGCTGCTCGCGTTGGTCGAGATCCAATGACTGTTAGTAGAATATGGAATCAGTGGGTTCAGGAGGGTAATACGGAACGCCGTGCTGGATCCCAACGGCCTCGTATCACTAGCAGTCGAGATGACAGGCATCTTATCCGCATGGCTGTAACGGATCGTGCAGCCACGTCTCGATCCCTGAGTCAGCAGATGGGGACGTTTGCAAGACAACAACCATCTGCACGAACAGTTCGACGACGTTCGCAGCAGCATGGACTATCAGCTCGGAGACCATGGTTGCGGTTACCCTTGATGCTGCACCACAGACAGGAGCGCCTGCGATGGTGTACTCAGCGACGAACCAGGGTGCACGATTCGCAAAACGTCATTTTTTTCGGATGAATCCAGGTTCTGTTTACGGCATCATGATGGTCACATCCGTGTTTGGCGACATCGCGGTGAACGCACATTGGAAGTGTGTAATCGTCATCGCCATACTGGCGTATCACCCAGCGTGATGATACGGGGTGCTATTGCTTACAGCTCTCGGTCACCTCTTTTTCGCATTGACGGCACTTTGAACAGTGGATGTTACATTTAAGATGTGTTACGATCCGTGGCTCTACCCTTCATTCGATCCCTGCGAAACCCTACATTTCAGCAGGATAATGCATGACCGCATGCTGGAGGTCCTGTACGGGCCTTTCTGGATACAGAAAATGTTCGACTGCTGCCCTGGCCAGCACATTCTCCAGATCTCTCACCAATTGGAAACGTCTGGTCAATGGTGGCCGGGCAACTGGCTCGTCACAATACGCCAGTCATTACTCTTGATGAACTGTGGTATCGTGTTGAAGCAGCATGGGCAGCTGTACCTGTACACGCCATCCAAACTCTGTTTGACTCAAAGCCCAGGCGTATCAAGGCCGTTATTACAGCCAGAGGTGGTTGTTCTGGGTACTGATTTCTCAGGATCTATGCACCCAAACTGCGTAAAAATGTAATACATGTCAGTTCTAGTATAACATATTTGTCCAATGAATACCCGTTTATCATCTGCATTTCTTCTTAGTGTAGCAATGTTAATGGCCAGTAGTGTAGTTCGCAATCTGTCCTTGCCAAGACGAGGTCCACTGCAGCCCACCTAGATCTACATCTGCATCTACATGCCTAGTCTATTAGGTCTACAATTTTGCCTCCGCCGTTTTACAATAGACGGCAGTAGCGGCATGTGGGGTTCAGGTGGTTGGTAATAGGTAAATACAATAAGCTTAGGCATCTGTAAACATAATGCCATAAAAATATTAGTCGACTTGGGATTGCCTCATAAGGTTATCCTCGATTAAGTACGTCAACTTACGTATCCATTTCTCGCCATTTGCGGGAAGTTTTAATTTTCTGCTTTAACATGAAGAAATCTGCGGTTGTGGCTCTTAAAATGCTGGCAAGACCAATGGTAAGGGAACTTTTAGTGGAAGAACGTGCAGAGAATGTTCCAAACGCCTTAAGAACGGTGATTTTGATGTTGAAGACCGGCATAGCGGTAGAAGACAGAAAGTTTCGTAGCTACTGAAACAGACGAAGACAGTCACAGGACATCATTATCGAATGCAATTGATGAGTCCAGCACTGAAACACAAGCGGCCACAATACGGCGATAGACACGTAAAGGTAATCTTGCAGCCGGTCAGTGTTCGACCCCATGTCGCAAAACCCGTCAAAATACACATGGAAACGTTGAACTGAGAAGTCCTGTCCCTCCCGCCGTATTCTCCATACGTTGCTCTCTCTGACTACCACATTTATCGATCAGTGGCATACAGCCTGGCTGACCAGCACTTCCGATCACATGAACAAGTGCAAAATTGAATCGTTTCATGGATTCCCACAAAAGACGCCCAGTTCTTCCGCCACGGGATTCGTATACTATCCGAAAGATGGGAGAATGTAGTGGCCAGCGATGGGCAATACTATGAATCATATTTTTTTGTAAGTTTTTCACAATAAAGCCCCGAACTTCGAGGAAAAACGGCGGAAGCAAAGTTTTAGACCTAGTACATTCCACAATAAGTACGATATTGCAGTCCCTTTGTTGTAAGTCCTTCGGACTGTGGCGACTGCAGCCGTTATGAAATACACGAAACGTATTCGCAGTTGCGAATAGCAATAACGATCGGCTGTATAAGGGAATGAGGACATGTGGGAGTTTCGGTGTGGCCGCGCATGTATAGCCAAAGCCGATCGTTCGTGTAGAGCATGAAACCCGGATTAGAGTGTAATCTTTCTGGTTTTACAGCCATGGCACTCAGCTACGAGAAGCTATTCTTAGAGCAGTTCAGGAGGCAGCAGTGGGAAGACGACGCAATGTGATGTGAGGTACCGATGACAGAAGGTTTAGTCGGCATGTATATCGTGAGAAAGACCCCCTCAATTGTGCTCCTTCTTTGCGATTGACTGCTGTGTTTGGAAGTAGCGAGCCAAGACGATAAACCTCTGATGTTAGTATTAGAAACAGTGAATTTACTTCAATCTCACATAAAAGCATCTCTCAATAGCAAGCCATTACTGCATTATTTCAAAAGCGGTAATTACTAGCAGAATAATAAACAATTGCTAAAGGAAAAGGCAGACGAAACACTTCGGAGATGTTCGGGTCGCGCCTCCCTTGGATGGCGCGCGAAGTGGTTCGGCTGTAATATCAGAGCTCGATCAGCAGGCTCGGAAGACAGGCATGTTGACCGCCGCAGTCGGTATCGCTTAAGAATATAGTTAGCAATCTCTGGTTTCTGGCCACGTAATTGGGAACAAGTTTGATAGTAATTACGCAAACATGCAGTTCATTATTTTGTTCATTCTCTGCAAAAGTGTTAAGAATGTAAATTATTTGTGATTCATAAAGTGGACTATAACTGTGCAGTTTCTCATGCTAGTAAAAAGCAAGTGGGATCCCGTTTGAACAAACCAGTTCTAAATTCAGTTATTTATACAATGCCAGTTCCTTGCTAACAAAAATGGTTCAAATGGCTCTGAGCACTATGGGACTTAACTTCTAAGGTCATCAGTCCCCTAGAACTTAGAACTACTTAAACCTAACTAATCTAAGGACATCACACACACCCATGCCCGAGGCAGGATTCGAACCTGTGACCGCAGCGGTCGCGCGGTTCCAGACTGTAGCGCCTAGAACCGCTCGGTCACCGCGGCCGGCCCCTTGCTAACAGTTTATTACAGTCTCAAGATGACGAATTCACGCCCTGCGTGCTGTTTTCTGCGCACGAAACAACAAATACAGAAGACGGCAGGTTGGTTAACGTTATTCACAATTTATTCATTCCACTCGGGGCGGTGGAAGTAATTAGGCACCTCGCGTGTACTGCAGTCTTAGTGGTACAAATGAAGTCGGTGAAACGTCATCTGTGGTAAACAGAGGAGGTATGAAGGAAGGAAATTTTCAGGCGAACCAATTTATTATACAGACGTAGATCTCTCGCTCTCTCTCTCTTTTCACTTGCCGTAAAAGTCCCGGTGCAGCACAAATTTTCAGTGTTGTCATTCGCTTATGGAACTGATGGTTGTTCGTATACGCACCTGCGAATACAGTTCTTATAACACAATTAAGAGCCTGAGACTCTTTTCACTTGTCGTAAAGTCCCGGTCCGGCATAGATTTTCAATTGTGTCGTTCCCTTATACAGCTGATGGTTGTTCGTAGACGCAACTGCGAATACGTTTCTTGTATCACAATTAAGAGCCTGGCAGAAGATTCATCGAACCACCTTCAAGTTGTTTCTCTGCTGTTCCACTGTCGAACAGCGCGTGATACAAACGAACACTTAAATCTCTCCGCATGAGCTTTGATTTCTTTTATTTTATTATGATGATTATTTCCCTCTATATAGGTGGACGCCAGCACAGTATTCGTATTCGGTGGAGAAAGTTGGGGGTTGAAATTTCATGAGAAGATTCTGTCGTAACGAAAAATGCCCGAGTTTTAAAGACTGCCACCTCAATTCGTGTATCATGCCCGTGGCACTCTCTGCTCTATTTCGCGATAATTTAAAACGAGCTGCCCTTCTTTGAACCTTTTCGATGTCCTTCGTCAATCCGATCTCATGCAGATCCCACACCGCGCAGCAGTACTCCAGAAGAGGACGGATAACTGTAGTGTAGGCGGTCTCTTTTAAGAAGACCTGCTGCATTTTCTAAGTGTTCTGGCAATAAATCGCAGTCTTTGACGTGGTTTCCCAGTAACATTCTCTATGTAATCGTTCCAGTTTATTAGGCACTGTAATCCCTAAGTATTTAGTTGGATTCACGGACTTCAGATATGTGTGATTTATCGTATAACCGAAATTTCGCGGATTCTTTTCAGTACTCACGTGGACGACTTCACACTTGTCATTATTTACAGTCAATTTGTCGCTTTTCGCACCGTAGATATATCTCGTCTAAATCATTTTGCAATTGGTTTTCATCGTGTGATGACTGTACCAGCCGGTAAATCACAGCACTATCTGCAAACAATCTAAGAGGGCTGCTTAGATTGTCCGTTAAATCATTTATATAGATCAGGATTAGCAGAGGACCTATAATACTTCCTTAGGGAACGATATATATTACTTCTGTTATACCTGCTGACTTCCCGTCGATAGCTGCGAAACCAAAACAGAACAATAGAGTTTAACCAGGATGTCCATGGATCCAAAGCTTATTCGTTGTACCTTGCACGCAAAAACAAAGTCCTCCAATATGGTAATCCAGTACTAACCCTAGTCCACAGGCAATGAGAAGCCTCCACGATCGTTTAAGCGAATTGATCAAATAAATCTAGCAGAGGTTCTACAGGGCAGACTATGCTGTGGATGAGTAGAAAGGGAGAGGATTTGACTACCTAAAGTGTGTTACCTCGCTACATCTTTTGGTATGTTAGCAATCGCCGTGATTAAGTGAAACTAAATATCGGATAACGTATCATTTCTGAAGAATAAAAACCAAAAGAATGAAGAAAAGTATACAACTGGCACTTACTCTGAATCGGGAATATTTTGCCTTAATTACGATCGTATACGAACAAGTATAAATATGAAGACTAATTTTGTTTAGTTAGCCGAATTTGTTACTAATTACGAAACTGCAGTTTAGTGGAGAACTAAATTTTAAACGAAATAATACAATAGCCAGTCCTAAAGTGGACAATAATTTTAATACTGACTGTGTTCAATTGAATTTGAACTTACTAACAATGATGTCTACGTTGGCTTAACTGAATTTTGCATTCTATTAAATATTTTAGATTATTATTATTACACTCAGCAATTTGGAATCGTTTGAAGTTAAAACTGACGAACTTAATGTCTCACGTGACGAGATAATAATTAAGAAGCGTAACCTTACACTACTATTCATTGTCACTGAATGTAACAACTTCTTTCAAATGATCACAATTCGTGGCCAGAAAACATAACAGATAACTACAAATTGATCTGATGGAATTACATTTTCTTGGATACATATGAGTCTAAACTTTATCTTCGATAAGGAGCTTATGGTAATAATGACTTGGGTAAATGATTAACATAGCGTTAGGTTTGAAGTTTTGTACATTCTCTACATCGTTCAGTAAATACTTCTGTGACACTGGAGAGTCGCTTACAATTCTAATAGAATGAGATGGTACACATTACTTAAAGTGAAGCTGTTGGTGCGATGAAACAATCTGACGGCAACGATTACTTGGGTAAGAGCTCTTATTGCAGTTTTGTGTAATTTTTAATATAGTATGGCCACACACTACCCTTCCCTTAAAAATTTTCTTGAAGCTTCTTCTATCGTGGGCCACAGATGGCACGTCCAAAGCCTTGCTACATATATATCCACCACGCCGTCGACATATGCACTTATTTGAGCACGCTTTTCTCGCAGTCAAATTCTAGTTTCGTACCAATGTAACTACCGAGACTCACTATCACCCCGGACTACAATAAAAATGATCTTCACAGTACGCTGACGTTGCTCCCGTTGGTATACAATGAATGATCCGGCACACAGCCACTTCGACTACGTGTAGTTATATAAAATTGGGTCGATTCGTGTACTGGTTGATAAGCACTAACTTTCACAAGCCTTGTTGTGTGCACACTGATCGCCCAAATCTGAGAGATTATCATATAGCTTAACACGATGAAGCCACGGTGTTGATTCTAGGTGGTTCTCCACAATTGTTTAGCGAAATGTTAGGTCTCTTTTTCAACTCCGTCTCAGAAGGACAGCAGACAAACATTTCGTATACACCCAGAAACAATTTTATTCGATTCTCGGGCAGATAGCACATGTAACTTTCACCCCGTACGGTAATCAGCTGATTACCTAAAGGTAGGATAAACAGAAGACGCAGACGGAATTCAGGGAAGAGCATCACATTTCGTCTGAGGTGCGCTTACGTAATCGCGATATTTTCATGACGAGGTAGACAGTGGGAGGCGCTACAAGAGAATCGTTGTGCATCAAGGACAAGCTTGCTGGAGATATTCTTAGAGCGTGCGTGCCAAGAAGAGTTAAGCAACAAAATACTTCCTCCTACATACAGATCGCGAAAGAAGCTAAACTCAGTGAAATTCGAATATACTGTCATCAATAGTCGTTCACCCTCCTCCTCTCATTTCCTGCCTTATTCTCAAGTATACAAATAATTATGGCATATGAAGTACTGTACAGTTTCTCTCGGAATAGAGATGTAGAATGAATAACAGACACGGAGCCCTTGATGGAGATAGGCAAGCGATGGAGGAGGAAATCAGCCTTTGCCTTCTGAGAGTAAACAACCTGGCATTCACATGAAATTATTTGTAGAAGTATGTGAGTCTTAAATAATGATGGCCCCTCTACTCGGATCACTCGCAATACTCAACAATGTCACAAAACCTCATTCCTCGAGATGCTGTAGAGACGGTTTCCAACATCAACGCACGCTCTGGCAACACGCCACCACTATTTCGTGCCTTTTATGGTCAAATTACAATAGTGAAACGCCTGGATTCTGGTTTTAGCAGGTTATCTATCGTGTCTTAGCGGTAGCACGACTTTAATGCGGTTAACTACAAAGTCAGAAGCGCGTTAATTAAATTGCCCAATAAACTCAGTGCGTACTGTTCATCGCAATGCAGAAGAAATGGAAACAAACTGACTTTAGTATATAAGGACAAAGTGGACAGTCTTTATCAGTTACTGAATAGTATATAAAACGAGGACCGTTCAGTGTGTAACGCAACATGATTTTTTTATGAAAGCAGTTTGGTTTTATTCAGGGTTCCAATGAAACACATTATTACCCACTCTTTTGGCTATAAAACGTTTTCCAACATAATCTCCGTTCAATATGAAAGCCTAACGCCAGCTTACTGGGAGGGCCTCTACTGATCGATGTCGGAGACAACATCTAGCTGCGTCAATAGTCTCCCAATCATCCGCGTACTGCTTTCCCTGGAGAGCATCGTTAATTGGGCCAAAAAGACGGAAGTTGGAAGGTGCCAGATCTGGCGATTTGGGTTGAAGTTTTGATGAGGAAGAACAGACCAGTGAAGTTTCGTGATCTCATCTCGGGTGTCCAGACTTGTGTGATGCCTTGCGTTGTCATGGAGAGGGAGGTGTTTGTTTGCATTTTTATGGAGCCGAACACGCTGAAGTCGTTTCTTCAATTTCCTAAGGGTAGCACAATACGCTTAGAGTTGATCGTTACACCATGAAGGATGACATCTGAAAGAATGCCCCCTTCAGAGTCCCACAAGACCGTCACCATGCTACTACCGGCTCAGGGTGCGGCTCTCAACTGTTTCTTTGGAAGAGAGGTGGTGTGCGCCGCTCCATAGATTGCCATTTTGTTTCTGGTTCGAAACGGTGAACCTATGTCTCATCGCCTGTGACGTTGTTCGACAAAAAATTGTCACGATCAGCCTTGTGACGCGCCAGTAATTCCATACGCATTTGGTCCTTCGTTGATCTTAATGGTCTTCTATTAGGTAACGAGGAACCTAGCAGGCACACACCTTCCAGTATCCCAACTGGTGCCCGCTCGGTTAGCCGAAACGTCTAACGCACGGCTTTCCGGAGTGGGAAGGAGCGCCTGGTCCCCGTCACGAATCCGCCCGGCGGACTTGTGTCGAGGTCCGGAGATCCGGCCAGTCTGTGGATAGTTTTTAGACGGTTTTCCATCTGCCTCGGCGAATTCTGGCTGATTCCCCTTATTCCGCCTCAGCTACACTATGTCGGCGATTGCTGCGCAAACAAATTCTCCACGTACGCGTACACCACCATTAATCCACCACGCAAACATAGGGATTACATTCGTCTGGTGTGAGACGCTCCCGGCTCCCGGGGGGAGGGGAGGTGGGGGGGGGGGGGGTTGGGAGGGGGAGGCCATCGGGGCCCGAACCGCACAATAACCCCTGGGTTCGGTGTGGTGTGAGGCGGTGGATTGGTGAAGTGGACTGCGGTAGTCGTCATGGGGTTGTGGACCGCTGCGGCAAGGACGGAGCCTCTCCGTCGTTTCTAGGTCCCCGGTTAACATACAATACAATACCCCGACTGGTGGACGAGTGTGTCAGCACTACCAATAGAGGCCTCATGTTGCGCAGCGAGGTGATTGATTGTGATCCGCCAGTCGCCTCGATTGAGAATGTTCCAACATTGCAGGAATCGCAGCTGTGTGAAGCTAGCAGGCATTCGGGAGATCGGACATGTTTGCGCGACCTTACTGCGATGATGACAGGTGCCTCGCCCAACGACTCATCGTGCTTTTGTTCACTGTCAGGTCTCCGTAGACATTATGCAAGCACCTATGAATACCTGCTACGCTCTGATCTTCCACCAGAAGAAACTCAACATGAGCTCTCTGCTTGCAACGCACCTCCTCCGTTATACACGCCATTGTGAAGGTCACAAGGCGACGTTCAGAGCCGCTGCCAATCAGAGCTTCATGAAACTATATAGGATGAGTATTCAACAATGCTCCACATCAAATTCCGAATTTTTTCAACCGAAACTGGCCGAGAAAAAAACGTGTTGCATTACTAATTGAACGTCCCTTGTAGTAATAAATAACACGTCTAGTATCTCTGATACTGAAAATAATGCAAGTGTGTTTCCCTCTCCCTGCGACCATCGGCGTCGTACACGAAGGCTTGCCACAGGCCGCTGGCTAATCGAAGAGCCTTTCGGCAAGTTTGCTTGCACAACGGAACGCCGGTCTGTTTGTTGCCGCCTGCGAGCTGGACGGAGCGTTTGGCAAGCGCTGTCCCCGGAGATGGCGTGCACCTCGTTCCAGCCACCCGCACTCTGCGCCCAGGACCTGCCAGTATTTATAGGACCGTGTGCTTTTGTTCGTCTGTCGCCGCCGCACGGCCAAACAGTACATCTCCGCTCGTATTTATGGCACGGTACTGCTGCACGACGCTCTCGGAAAATATTAGCCGACAAGACTCGGAAGCCTAGGGTAAACGTTCGGTCTGCCCCGGTAATTTACAGCACCTGCGTCTTTTCGAATTTGTGTTTCTAGTGTGTGGAGGTAAATGGTGTGCGTCGCACCATTTGTTGATGCTAAGGAAAAGACTTGTAATCTTCATCTAAAACAATGTGAAGTATTTACAACGTCACACAGATAGCTACTCTTTCTCTGAGAAACACAGACTTTACGCAGCAGGTAAACAGAAATTGGTTACATTGCCAATCACCGGTCGTTTTCCCTATGGTAAAGGGGTTGGACAAAAATTATGAAACACTGCCAGAACTACATGCTTGAACATAAACGCATATGGCAACCAAACGTGCTGGTAGCGCTGTTGTATTTGACTACTGCGGCATCTGTGCGATGTCCTCAATACTTTGCAGGTGCCAGCCGTGGTTAGAACAGTTCAGATGGCTCTGAGCACTATGGGACTTAACTTCTGAGGTCATCAGTCCGCTAAAACGTAGAACTACTTAAACCTAACTAACCTAAGGACATCACACATATCCATGCCCGAGGCAGGGTTCGAACCCGCGACCGTAGCGGTCGCGCGGTTCCAGACTGTAGCGCATAGAACCGCTCGGCCACATCTGCCGGCCGGTTAGAACAGTGTTCTGTGTAGTTCTGAGTGCATTATATCGGAGTTAAGTGAATTCTAAGGTGAACAAATTCAAAATGGTTCAAATGGCTCTGAGCACTATGGGACTTAACATCTGTGGTCATCAGTCCCCTAGAACTTAGAACTACTTAAACCTAACTAACCTAAGGACATCACACACATCCATGCCCGAGGCAGGATTCGAACCTGCGACCGTAGCAGTCGCGCGGTTCCGGACTGAGCGCCTTAACCGCGAGACCACCGCGACCGGCGGTGAACAAATTATTTGTGTTTGTATGGTGGGCGCTTCCTTAAGCAAAGTAGCCGAAGTGTCTGGTGTTTCAAGAGGCGCGGTATCCAAGATTTATACTGCGTACATGGAAAGAGGAAAAACATCATCCGCTAAGTCACAACGCGGATGAAAGTGTTTGAATGATCATGAGATACGATCACTGAAGAGGATTGTGACGAAAAAGAAGTGCACGACAGTTGCAGAAGTCAGTGCAGAAATGAATGTCGCCCTTGCGAACCCTGTCAGCACCAAAACAACACGAAGGGTGCTCCAGAAATAGGGATTTGCAGGGTGAACCGGAATTCGAAAAACAATGGTCAGTGATGCAAATCCCCGTAGCGGGACATCTTCGTTGCGAAGTTATAAAATCTGGAATATAAAGCAATTGAAGAATTTCATTTGGTCTGATGAGTCTTGTTTCACACTGTTTTCAACCTCTGGACTAGTCTACGGCCGAAAAGTGAAACATGGCGGGGGTTCGATGATCATTCCAGCAGCCATATCGTAGTAATCCATCGGCCCCATTGTTACTCTGCAAGATCGCATTACCGCCAATGATTTCATGACTATTTTGGCTTGTCGGTTCCATCCCACAGTACAGTGTTTGTTTCCTAATGATGATGCTGTTCTCCAAGACGGTAGAGTGCCTGTTGACACAGCTCGCATCGTCCAGGACTCGTTTCGTGAACACGAGGGTGAAGTATCGAATGTCCCCTGGTCACCACAGTCACCAGATCTCAAGACGGTCTGTATTAACTTCTGGCGCTACAAAGAGTTTCTCCCACCGTCCTTACATCTCGGTCCCTTTGCTCTCCCATTCGCGGAGACAACTAAATTTTTAGGTCTTTCATTTGACAGGAAACATATCTGGTCTCCACAAGTGTCATATTTGGCTGCTCGTTGTACCCGTTCCCTAAATGTTCTCCGTGTTCTCAGTGTTACGTCGTGGGGAGCGGATCGAACCGACCTACGTCGCCTATATCGGTCGATCGTCCGCTCCAAGCTGGATTATGGGAGCTTTGTATACTCCTCTGCACGGCCGTCCATCTTACGCCGCCTCAACTCTATACAACATTGGAGGTTACGTCTTGCGACCGGAGCGTTCTATACTAGTCCCGTCGAGAGTCTTCATGCTGAAGCCGGTGAATTGCCAGTAACCTACTGGCGCGATATGTTGCTTTGTCGGTATGCTTTGTCGGCATGCCCGACTACCCATCTTATCTTTCCTTTTTTGACGACTCTCTCGACCGTCAATACGGGTTGTCTGTATCTGCCCTGCTACCCCCTGGAGTTCGCTTTCGTCGCCTCCTTCAGCAACTTGATTTTCCACTCCCTGCAACCCTTAGAGTGGGCGAGCGCCAAACGCCACCTTGGCTCCAGGCTCAGGTTCGCGTTCATCTTGACCTCAGCTCGCTCCCACAGGAGGTTATCCCAGCTTCGGTATACCGCTCGGGGTTTGTCGAACTTCGTTCGAAGTACATTGATACGTTCATCATTTATACAGATGAACGGTGTCAGGTGTTCTTTTATTGTCAGGGCACACAGTTTCAAATACCGGCTCCATGGCCATTGTTCGGTCTTCACAGCTGAGCTATTTGCCCTCTGTCAGGCTGTTCTTTACATCCGCCGCCACCGACATTCTGCTTATGACATCTGCTCTGATTCCCTGAGCGCCACCCAGAGCCTCAGTATCCGGTTCACCCTTTCGTGCACCGGACCCAACGCTCTCTTCAGCAGCTGGCGGACGACGGTTCTCCGGTTACCTTAATGTGGGTTCCTGGCCATGTCGGTATTGTTGGGAACGAAGCTGCAGGTGCCGCGGCCAAGGCTGCGGTCCTCCAGCCTCGGACAGCTTCTTGTTGTGTGCCTTCATCTGATTTTAGCAGGGTCATTTGTCAGCGCATTTTATCGCTGTGGCATGCCGATTGGTCTACACTTACTGAAAACAAGCTTCGGGCCTTGAAACCTCTCCCCACGGCTTGGACGACCTCTTCGCGCCCTTCTCGGCGGGAGGAGGTCTTTTGGCCGGGTTACGGATTGGACACTGCCGGTTCATCCACCGCGATCTGCTGACGGCTATGCCGGCGCCATTCTGTCCATGTGGGCAATTGCTGACCGTACGCCATATTTCAACGTCCTGTCCGAATTTTAATACACTGCGCATTGATCTTGGCCTGCCATGTACTCTGGATGAAATTTTAGCGGATGATCCAGGAGCAGCTGCTCGCGTTCTTCGTTTTATCCACTTGACAGACCTGTCTAAGGACATTTGATTATGCTGTTTTCTTTTAATCCCTTGCCTGTTAATGTGCCTTTTATGGTGTTGTCCTTTTTAGTGGCGTTTTTAACATTGTGCCTCGCAGTGCATTCATGATTTAGTCTGGGCGCTAATGACCACTGTAGTTGTGAGCCCTAAAACCATTAAAAAAACCAGATCTCAATATTATTTAGCCTTTGGCGTCTACTTTGGAGAGAAGCGTGCGTGATCGCTATCCACATCCACCGTCGTTGCCTGAACCTGCCACTCTTTTGCAGGAATAACGGTAGAAGATTCCATCGAAAATTACACAGAACCTGAATTTATCGATTCCGGGACGACTGGAAGCTGATCTGAATGTCAACGTGAGGCGTAGCGCCATATAACGATCCTGCCTCTCCCGGCGGGGTCAGGGATTTTCTCTGCCTCGTGATGACTGGGTATTGTGTGCTGTCCTTAGGTTAGTTAGGTTTAAGTAGTTCTAAGTTCTAGGGGACTGATGACCATAGCTGTTAAGTCCCATAGTGCTCAGAACCATTTGAACCATTTGATCGTGCCTTGGAGGCGGTTAAGTGGGAGATGTGTCTCAGAGCTGGATAGTGACATATGGTGACGCAAGACTGGACGCGAGCGTAGTTTATGTATCGGCCAATAGAGGACAATATTGGATAGGGGGACTGTGATTTTAGTTTCGATTGTGCCCACTAGAGTGCACTAAAGTAATAGAATGTTTTTCATAAACTGTTCTAGTATTTTCATAAAGTGTTATTATGTCTGTTTGTGTATGCAAAATGTTATAAATGTGTTTTAGCAGAATGAATGATGCGTGAGTGTGGATTAATGTTAATACACTCCTGGAAATGGAAAAAAGAACACATTGACACCGGTGTGTCAGACCCACCATACTTGCTCCGGACACTGCGAGAGGGCTGTACAAGCAATGATCACACGCACGGCACAGCGGACACACCAGGAACCGCGGTGTTGGCCGTCGAATGGCGCTAGCTGCGCAGCATTTGTGCACCGCCGCCGTCAGTGTCAGCCAGTTTGCCGTGGCATACGGAGCTCCATCGCAGTCTTTAACACTGGTAGCATGCCGCGACAGCGTGGACGTGAACCGTATGTGCAGCTGACGGACTTTGAGCGAGGGCGTATAGTGGGCATGCGGGAGGCCGGGTGGACGTACCGCCGAATTGCTCAACACGTGGGGCGTGAGGTCTCCACAGTACATCGATGTTGTCGCCAGTGGTCGGCGGAAGGTGCACGTGCCCGTCGACCTGGGACCGGACCGCAGCGACGCACGGATGC
Organism: Schistocerca serialis cubense; assembly: GCF_023864345.2. Taxonomy (NCBI): domain Eukaryota; kingdom Metazoa; phylum Arthropoda; class Insecta; order Orthoptera; family Acrididae; genus Schistocerca; species Schistocerca serialis. The sequence goes on along the minus strand of NC_064639.1, from coordinate 531,918,197 downwards.
ACGCCAAGACCGTAGGATCCTACGCAGTGCCGTAGGGGACCGCACCGCCACTTCCCAGCAAATTAGGGACACTGTTGCTCCTGGGGTATCGGCGAGGACCATTCGCAACCGTCTCCATGAAGCTGGGCTACAGTCCCGCACACCGTTAGGCCGTCTTCCGCTCACGCCCCAACATCGTGCAGCCCGCCTCCAGTGGTGTCGCGACTGGCGTGTATGGAGGGACGAATGGAGACGTGTCGTCTTCAGCGATGAGAGTCGCTTCTGCCTTGGTGCTAATGATGGTCGTATGCGTGTTTGGCGCCGTGCAGGTGAGCGCCACAATCAGGACTGCATACGACCGAGGCACACAGGGCCAACACCCGGCATCATGGTGTCGGGAGCCATCTCCTACACTGGCCGTACACCACTGGTGATCGTCGATGGGACACTGAATAGTGCACGGTACATCCAAACCGTCATCGAACCCATCGTTCTACCATTCCTAGACCGGCAAGGGAACTTGCTGTTCCAACAGGACAATGCACGTCCGCATGTATCCCGTGCCACCCAACGTGCTCTAGAAGGTGTAAGTCAACTACCCTGGCCAGCAAGATCTCCGGATCTGTCCCCCATTGAGCATGTTTGGGACTGGATGAAGCGTCGTCTCACGCGGTCTGCACGTCCAGCACGAACGCTGGTCCAACTGAGGCGCCAGGTGGAAATGGCATGGCAAGCCGTTCCACAGGACTACATCCAGCATCTCTACGATCGTCTCCATGGGAGAATAGCAGCCTGCATTGCAGCGAAAGGTGGATATACACTGTACTAGTGCCGACATTGTGCATGCTCTGTTGCCTGTGTCTACGTGCCTGTGGTTCTGTCAGTGTGATCATGTGATGTATCTGACCCCAGGAATGTGTCAATAAAGTTTCCCCTACCTGGGACAATGAATTCACGGTGTTCTTATTTCAATTTCCAGGAGTGTATGAAGATAATTGTTTGACGAGTTATGTAATAGGGTTTAGTGTGGGAACATTTCGAAGAACTATGGATATGAACAAAGGGGATTTTTGTAGAATAGATTTGTAAAGTAAGTTTATGGTAAAGGGAAAGTTAATTCAGGTATAAATAACAATAGTAAATTGCCGTTGGTTATTGATGAAAAGCGCGGACTGACGCGGGAGAATGTTGTTTTGCTATTGGCTGTTGAGTAAACTGACCAATGGTAAAGCAATATTCTTCGCGCGCTTTTCTCTGCTGGTAGAGAAGAATTAGAGTGTCCTAGGGAAGAGTGGGTGCCTAGCCATGAAACAGTTCGGACGTGTGTAGTATTTGTTCCGATGGAAACGTTAAGTTGCCCGATCTAGCAGTGTTTCATACATCAAAAGTGTGGTAAAGTGACGGCATAATTATTCCGATGGGCGCGTAGAAATTTCGGAATTTTTAAGTGAATTTTGTGATGAGATAAGTCATATATTCCCCGTGGCGTATTGAGCAGGCCGGTGGCTAAAAACTGTGACTGCATTAGGTACCGACAGACTTAATATTTGGCGAGCATTATCGATCTAAAACAATCAGTATTTTTGTAGCTATTACGTTTTCAGGAAATTCGACACCATAAACTGGCTAACTTGAGTGAAAGAAATTGTGAGTGACTGTGTTAAGGCTAGCACGGGCTCGGCAGTGATACGTGCTCACCTAAGTTTCAGAATATATTAATTGAGGACAAAATTTCCAACCTTTCATTTCCTATGAAAACTTTCTCCCTAAACGTAGATTAGTGATTTAAATTGCAGCCTGGTTCACGTCGAAGTACAGTAGGTTTCACTCGGCTTTCCTGCTGATGATCTGCTGAGACAATTTTCACAGGTAGGTGCAGGTCCGTCGTAAAGGGACGGAAAGAACCGCGCCGCCGCAAACGGGTGCCCTACACCGTATTATGCATCGTAATGTGTTCTGTATTTGGTGTTTCCACATTTCTGTGCAGTCCCAGTATCTACAGCAAAATACCGTTAGTTGTGAAGCTTGAAGGTTGAATGCTATGTTCTCCCGCTACGTCAATGGTAATAGGGAGTCTTGCACGAAGCCAGAATCATCTATTCGTTGTCTCGGCGACCACACCGGCACCGAAACCGAAGATAACAGAGAGAAGTCCGAGAATTCGGTCTTCCGAAGTTGTTTCGCCGCGGAAGATCGTAGCACTGTCCCTCCTTTCAATCGTCGTACGAACATCGAAATGTAGATATTGAGATAACCGACCGCGGAATTGATAAGCAGCTACAATCGCTTAGTAGTGGAAGCGTCAGCACCAGATGACATAGCTATAAGATTCTATAAAGATTATGCCAAAGAAATTGTTCCCATTCTGGCAGTAATTTATCGTAGATCGCTTGGGGAACGAAAGGTACCTAACGACTGGAAAAAAGCACAGGTCATTCCCGTTTTTAAGGAAGGCCGTAAGACAAATCCACACAGTTATAGACCTATATCGTTGACGTCAGACTGTTGTAGAATTATGGGACACGTTTTATGCTCAAGAATTACGACGTTTTTGAAAATGTACATCTCATCTATAAAAATCCACATGAACCCGCAAAGAGAGATCCCGCGAAACTCAGCTCGCTCTGTTCCTATATGAGATTCCACAGCGCAGTGTGCACAACGGCGCTCACATTGATGCCGTGTTCTTTGATTTCAGTAAGGCATTTGACGAGCTTACGGAGTATCGGAGCAGACCTACGTCTTGATTCAAGACTTTCTTGGAGACAGAACTCAACACGCTGCGCTTTGAGATATGATCGCTATGTGTGCTAAAAGTATTTGTAGTAACAGGAACCACTTACTGCAAGCTTCCATCTGCTTCCGAATAACTTAGGAGATAAACAGAAAGAAAATCATCCGTGGCCGTGACACCGAATCGCATTATAGAAAATAATTAGCAGTGAACTATATTCAGTGTTGTTTGCGTTCTGTTTGATCCTAAAGTAAGTTAGACTTTATTATTTTGAAAGAAAGAGTAGAAACAAATATAATTTCGTTGCACAACATCCTCGTTTATATCTTTCCTTTCAACTGAAAATTTGCAATCATTTCTTAAAAACTGCTTCGAGTTGTTTAGGTTTCATTTTTCCACTATTCGTGAGATCAAGGATAAATTATTGTTACCCTATACGTTCTATGTTAAAGTAGTAGATTACAGTTCACTTTTGAACTTGAGATAACGAAAACAACAGTGAATGTCATTACCATTATAGTAGTCATGTGGAGATTCGAGCATACCCGTTTACCACATCGTTCCGATTTTCTTGGTACTACGACGCAATGATTGTTTCCATACTACGGGAAGCATATTATTACTTTAAACGTTTCAAAAATATCTGTGAACATATTACAGTTGAACACAACCGATGGCCCAAACCAACCAGGAAAAAACGGCACTAGGCCATCGCTTCACCTCCACGAATCACGTTGTCATCACAACACACTCACGTAAAAGTTGTATGTCTGGCGCCAGCTAGAGGCAGACAACCACCTGCTTGCAGCGTTACGTACATCACGTGGTAAAATGTTCCTCCATTAGTTCACAGATGAGTGATGGTATCGATTGCACACCGACTGGCGATACACATCTGTTACTTGGACCAATAGCACTGATCTCTGTATTTGAACTTCTAATAGATGACAAGAATATCTAACATGTGTTCCCATCTGCTTTAGAATCCTACTGCCCCTACCAGTATATAAGCAAATTTTGAAGGCCTCAGAGACGAATAATTGGGTTCACTGATCGCCACCGTTTCGACCTCGTTATACCGTAGCGAACAGCAGTAGACGCAACTCACGTAAGATTTCTTTTATGGATTGTGCGAACTTGCCCATAAAACGATCGTGACTTGTTAGAATTTTCTCTCTGTTGACAGACTTTTCTACAATGTGAACGCGTTTGAATGTGTGTGCTGCCTGGTGCACGGCCCAAAGACACGCTACAGCGTTCAGTACGAGGTGCATTCAAGTTCTAAGGCCTCCGATTTTTTTTCTCCGGAGTGGAAAGAGATAGAAACATGCGCAATGTTTTAATATGAGGCCGCGTTCATTGTCAATACGTCCCAGAGATGGCAGCACCGTACGGCAGATGGAATTTTACCGCCAGCGGCGAGAATGAGAAGTTTTAAATACTTAAAATGGCGACGTTTTCCTTACTTGAACAGCGTGCAATCATTCGTTTTCTGAATTTGCGTGGTATGAAACCAATTGAAATTCATCGACAGTTGAAGGAGACATGTGGTGATGGAGTTATGGATGTGTCTAAAGTGCGTTCGTGGGTGCGACAGTTTAATGAAGGCAGAACATCGTGTGACAACAAACCGAAACAACCTCGGGCTCGCACAAGCCGGTCTGACGACATGATCGAGAAAGTGGAGAGAATTGTTTTAGGGGATCGCCGAATGACTGTTGAACAGATCGCCTCCAGAGTTGGCATTTCTGTGGGTTCTGTGCACACAGTCCTGCATGACGACCTGAAAATGCGAAACGTGTCATCCATGCGGGTGCCACGAATGCTGCCGGACGACCACATGGCTGCCCGTGTGGCATGTTGCCAAGCAATGTTGACGCGCAACGACAGCATGAATGGGACTTTCTTTTCGTCGGTTGTGACAATGGATGAGACGTGGATGCCATTTTTCAATCCAGAAACAAAGCGCCAGTCAGTTCAATGGAAGCACACAGATTCACCGCCACCAAAAAAATTTCGGGTAACCGCCAGTGCTGAAAAAATGATGGTGTCCATGTTCTGGGACAGCGAGGGCGTAATCCTTACCCATTGAGTTCCAAAGGGCACTACGGTAACAGGTGCATCCTACGAAAATGTTTTGAAGAACAAATTCCTTCCTGCACTGCAACAAAAACGTCTGGGAAGGGCTGCGCGTGTGCTGTTTCACCAAGACAACGCACCCGCACATAGAGCTAACGTTACGCAACAGTTTCTTCGTAATAACAGCTTTGAAGTGATTCCTCATGCTCCCTACTCACCTGACCTGGCTCCTAGTGACTTTTGGCTTTTTCCAACAATGAAAGACACTCTCCGTGGCCGCACATTCACCAGCCATGCTGCTATTGCCTCAGCAATTTTCCAGTGGTCAAAACAGACTCCTAAAGAAGCCTTCGCCGCTGCTATGGAATCATGGCGTCAGCGTTGTGAAAAATGTGTATGTCTGCAGGGCGATTACGTCGAGAAGTAACGCCAGTTTCATCGATTTCGGGTGAGTAGTTAATTAGAAAAAAAATCGGAAGCCTTAGAACTTGAATGCACCTCGTAAGGCGTCTCAAGATTTATGACCACTGGGCAGTTTTGACTATGGACAGTGTTTTGATTATGCCCATCTTAACTGACTTCTCTAATGCCACGATTATCCATTAATGACCGATAACCACTTGCGTTTAACAGTGTATGTGAGTTCATATTTGTGACTGGCACCTGTTCCGTACCAGACATCCGTTAACATTTTTACCACTAAAAAGGTCTTCCTTTTAACATGTTAGCGCTCCTTATTTCATTTCCATCCAATCCCTTCAGCTTTCAACTCCTATCCAGCCACTAGTTCGTGACAACGTCTCTAATCGTTGTTTTTATCAGGGTTAGTACCTTCTTTCTCCTGTCAACTAATGCTGTCGCTAACAGATGAATGATAATTTGTTATAGCCCCAAGAGTGCCCAAGCTTTACACTATCGTGATTAGTACGGAAAACGAGGATACTAGTGGCAGGATGCAATTCGTGTATGCCACACTATGCGTCGAAGTTCCAAACCCTCTCTGTAGGTTTCGAGGAATGAGAACATTTGACGCTGTGGAACACTTTGCCCTTTGCACAGGGACGTTAAATTCGACAGCCCCATCGGAACCAGACGAGAGGAAGGAACGAGTGTTCGTGTTTGACATCCTGTCGAAGGCTAGGTCAACAGAAACCGAGCACTAGATGGGAAGGGACAAAGATGGAGAAGGAACTGGCCGTGGCCTTGTCGGACAAACTAACTTGCTATTTACCTGAAATAGGAAAGCCTGGGAAATTTAAATCGCGGCAGCTGGATAGGATTTGGACACTGCTACTCCCGAACACGATTCCAGGGTCAATTACCTCTTCATCTCATTCGGTATGTTCGAGGGAAGTACGCTATGCGATGGCTGTCACACGTCGCTAAGAAAATGTCCTGGAGTGTGCGAAGAAAGATTTGCATTTCAGTTAGGCAGTTGACCAACTCCTAGCTTCTCCTAGCCAAGAATACCAAATGTCTTTCTGTTTTAATCTACTTGATATCTTCAGTTTACACTTTTAACTGCTTAATTAATATTTAATCGTGAACTTCTCAGTTTCAGATGTATTGTTGCATATGCGTTTTATGCCTACCGTCAACAATTTGCACTTATCTTCAAGATTTGACTACTCGTGGTGCTATTAGAGGTGGTATGTCGTGCTTGCCTCCAACCTTTGAACTGACTTACGCAGCCACATACAGCGGGACCTACAGTTTAAAGTGGACCTCGAATCACATTGAACCTTAGCATTTTTAAAATTAATAATTCTTCCCAGAGATGAAGTAAACCATGCTACAGAAAAAATTCTAGGAACGACCGACGATTGAAAGTGCGTCACACACTTACCGAGTTAGAATGGTAGTAACCGTAATAACAATGATATAAAGACATTTTATAGGCGACTCTAGTTAACACTTATTGCAAGGCAGAGACTAATAATAGTGATAATAATTCATACACACATAATAGTTTATTCATAGTGTACAAAGGACAGATTTAGACTGAGGACTACATCAGTGAAGGAAGGAGAAATGCAGGATAAAGTGAAACACTAGAAAAAAACGAAGGACCATTACGGTTTAACGCCCCGTCAATATCGAGGTCATTAGAGACGGGGCACGACCCGGGATTGGGGAAGGAAAGGAGAAGGACATCGGCCGTGTTCTTTCAGAGGAACTATCCCAATATCTGCCAGGAGCGATTAAGGATAATCATGGAAAACCTAAATCATAATGGCCGGACGCGGATTTAAACCGTCTTCCTCCTGAACGAGAGTCCAGTGTGTTAATCAGTATGCTACCTCGCTCGGTGAAACGCGTGGCTGCAAGAATACCAACAAGCAGGGAAGAAAAATAATTGTAAAGGAATGACAGTTTCAAAAAAAGGGAAAAAATGAGTGGCAAACTGAGGAGGAACCTAGTGAGAAAGGAAATGAGGATTTCCGTAGCAACTTGTCCATGACGAAAGTTGTTTCCGCCGTTTTGTTTATTACACTACATTCAATATTGTTGCAGAGTTCTTCCACCATCTTCAATGCTGTACTTTTTTATGAATGTCTTTTATTCGTTTGTCCCATCTTCTGTACTTCAGCATCCCATGAAGCTCAGTTCTACTCTTCTCAAGCTGTACAGAGTGAAGAAGATTAGTGTTTAACGTCCCGTCGACAACGAGGTCTTTAGAGACGCGTGATGACTGGGTGTTGTGTGATATCCTTAGGTTGGTTAGGTTTAAGTAGTTCTAAGTTCTAGGGGACTGATGACCATAGCTGTTAAGTCCCATAGTGCTCAGAGCCATCTGAACCATTTTTTTCTTTAGAGACGGAGCACAAGCTCGGATTACGGAAGGATGGATGGAGAAGGGTGCTGCCGTGTCCTTTCGAAGGAACCATCCCGGCATCTGCCCAAAGCGATTCAAGGAAAACCTAAATCAGGATGGCCCGATGCGGATTTGAACCGTAGTCCTAGAGAAAGTGAGACCAGTGTGCTAACCACCCGGTCTAACGCTCGGTCGAGCTGTACAATTCGCATTTTTTATTTTTTTAAAATCAGGGTTTTCTTCCTTTGCCAGTTGTTTCTCACTGCTCATCTCTCTTTTGCTAACACTTATCCTACTACTTCAAATTGCAGTCCCTTTAATTTTGTTGCATAATAGTGCTAAGTCCTCCTTACTTTCCTTCACAAAGAGGAGCTTTCGATGAGCAGTATCATTGGTTCTTCCATCATCTTCAATGCCCTACTTTTTTACGAATGTCTTTTATTCGTTTGTACCATCTTATGTACTTCAGCATCCCATGAAGCTCAGTTCCTCCTCTTCTCAAGCTGTGGCATCCAAAACAGCTTATGTTCGTTTCGAAATCTATGAGATCCTGTAGAGTTTTCAAGGGAATCTAGCATTCTTCCTGCAAAATAGTGCCAAGTTCTCAAATATATATATAACGCAAGTTAATTCCTTTTCTGTACCTAATGAAAGCACACTGTAAGCCAACGCAGTAGAGCTATATTATCTAAAATAATGATGGGCTGTAACGGATGGAAGATTAGAAGATTATTCGGTCATTTAAGAGCACCAGATTACAAATTGTGAGTCACTGATCTGCTATATCTCACATCATATAAGAAAGAAAAAGCGCATGTGGCTTCTTGCTCAATCTGATCTTTCAATAGCTCAACGATTTCCTGTCGGTTCAGCCTGTAAGCAAAAAAGCTATCGGGATGGAGGCAGTTACGACGTGCTGTCGCGAATATCTTCCCAGAGCTGGAGCCGCCAACGGAATACCACGAAAGACTGACGGAAGCGGCGGCTGTTTATCGGCTTTTCCGAAAGAAGTTAAAGGTATTTCCTTAGGAACGCTTGTATAAACACAAGTGCGAACGCAGCGACCCACCTGGGCAACCTCCGTCTAAAAGCAAGTATGTAGCATATTTCAGAAAGTACATAAATATACCTACATTTGGTTAACATAGTTTCATAGTAGCAAAACTCCGATTTTCCAAGAAAAGAAATATAGATGTTAAAAACTTAACATTTATCTAATTTCGCATATGTGAAATGGCGTTCCCTACGTGTTCCGAGCACCTTGTACCTAGATACTTTTACGCCTCATTCTCACATAGTAGCATTCGGTAGAGTATCGCACTGTCGTTTAGTGAACAAAATAAGAGGCTACCAAATATCGGACCAGATCTGTGAGAAGATTCAGGACTTAGCAGCAGTAGAAGTCAACACGTTGTTCTTAACGGGATGAAATGGACAGACAGAAGTACTCCAAAGAAGTGTTGTAGGGCCAGTACTTTTTACAGTATCATGGGGTGGACAAAAACATGGAAACACCAAAGACACGACACATTACAATGCCTAATATGGTGCAGGAAAATCTTTGGTATCCAAAACAGCTTACGGTCGTCTCGTAAACTATGAATACAGATCCTGTATAGTTTTCAAGGGAATCTAGTATCCTTCCTTAAAAAGTGCCAAGTTCAGGTTACGACGATGGAAGTGGATAGCGAAATGCTCCCTTCTCTCCAAAGTAGACGAATAATGTGGAGATCTGGTGGCTGTGGTGTCCACTGGAGATGCAACAGTTCATCCTCGACATCACTAAAACAGCCCTGGACGACGCCAGCTGAGTGAACAGGCTCCCCGTCATCTTGGAACAGATTACCATCATTTGGGACCAAACAATGTATCACAGGATGGACCTGATCAGCCAAAATGGTCACAAAATCCTTGGAAGTAGTGCAACCTTGGAGAGCAATATCGAACACCACGATAAGGCTTCCCAAATCATCACCGAACCCCGTCATTTGTCACTTTCGGAACGTAAACGCCGCCAGAAGATGGCAACTGTGCAACAAGACTCGCCCAACTAAATAACTTTCTTCCATTTGCTTGATAGCCCAGGTTTTATGGCCTCAGCACTACGTTTTCCTGTTACGGGCAGTTTCCACCTTGTGGAGCTCCCTTCGTGCTGTTCTGGCGCTCACAGGATTCGCGAGTGCTACGTTTAGTTCTGCAATGCCCTTTTTACGGCTGTCGTCCACTTTATTTTTCCTCACAATCATCTTCAATGACTGTCAATCAACATAACTCAACACACAACTTTGTCCGCTTTGTGACTTAGGGTATGATGTTTCTTCCGCTTCCATGTGTGTGGTATAGATCTTCGACACGGTGCCTCTTGAAACATCAGACACTTCGGCTATCTCGGTTACAGAAGCACCCACCATACAAGCACGAACAAGTCGCCCATGTTCGCATTCGCTTAGCTTCAAAAAAATGTGTGGGAAATCTTATGGGACTTAACAGCTAAGGTCATCAGTCCCTAAGCTTACACACTAATTAACCTAAATTATCCTAAGGACAAACACACACACCCATGCCCCAGGGAGGACTCGAACCTCCGCCGGGATCAGCCGCACAGTCTATGACTGCAGCGTCATAGACCGCTCGGCTAATCCTGCGTGGCTCGCTTAGCTTCGACATTATGCGTTCACAGCTATACAGAACACTATTCGGACCACGAGCGACAGTCGCACTTAACAAGATCCATCTTAACGAGATCTGTTTCATCCACGATATAAGTGGGTGCCAGACACTTGAAAGACCGACACTTGAGTATTTCTCATCAACCTGGGACCCTCACCAAGTTGGATAAGACGAGAGAGAAGCAACATCCAACGGAGACTAGTACGTTCCGCTGCGAGAAAAGGTGCCCCTGGGATGTGTGTTGGGCCCCTTACAGTCCATGTTGTATATTAAACCTATAAATATCAAAATATTTTCCACAACGTTTACTACGAAGGGGAGACTTGGGTCCACCACAAAAAATTTAAAAAACAACAAATTTCGTTAACTGCTGTTAAATTTTATTTACAACATAATTTTTAAACAGTTACTGACGTATAAGCAGGATCCAGAATCTGCAAATGTCTTAACACAATCTTAAAAATACCAACGCATTTTCCGTGATTTTTACAATTTACTTAAAAAATACGTATTTCGATAACTATCGTTGACTTATAGTAACAAAATACTTCTTGACGATATACAAATTTTTAAGACTGGTCCTGAACTTGAAAATATGAACATTACATTCGTTGTGAAAAGCCATATTCACTATTAAGACTAAAATTTTTGGGTTTTGCTGAAAATTTTAAGACAATTACGGGGACGCTGTAAGAGGTGTGTAGTGCATCACGGTACGATCCATCGTTAAAGTTCCGAGAGCGTGCGTTCCTAGTAGAGTCAACCGATACATTTCTTCCTCCTTCGAATATTTCGAGCTTACCAGCAAACGTTCTTCCTGCAAACCAGGCGTGACTGGAACAGGAAAAAAGGGTAAGTGACACTAGTACACAATGTACCCTCCAACACACACCTTAAGGTAGCTTGCGCAGTATAGATTTGGATTGGTGTACGATGAGACTGAGCAATGAATATAGACGCTGGGCCCATATCAGTGTGGTTGAAATTACCGATTTATCATTTTGATGGGGTTTTTGCATAGTCCCCCTAAACCTTTCCACGTAAACGTCGGAAGCTCTGCGCTATATTTGTCAGTCAACGTTCATTCATGTGTTCACATAGTCCTTGACAGAATCAAGACCTGTCATATCAATGTGCTGCAATGACCACAATTTCTTCGTTAACGTTATTAATGCTGCATGTTTAAATTGTACTACGTGATGTACAGTGGGCGAGTCCGTTCAGTATATGACCTATAAAGAATAAATACGAGGGTTGTCCAGAAAGTAAATTCCGATCGGTCGCTAAATGGAAACCACAGTGAAAATCATAAACATTTTATTTGCAAGAGTTAGCTACACCTTCCAGTTACTTCTCTATATAGTCGCCGCTCCGACTTAAGACATTTGTTGGAGCGTGATACCAAATTTCCAACACCATCGTCACAGAAGCAGCTGCCTGTGCTTTCTGATAATTCTCTAGGCTGGTCTATAGCGTGTAGCCTGCGCCCAAGTGTTGTTTTCGTATCCAGCGTTTCATGTGAACAGAGATGATACTGAGGACGAGCCAATTAGGGCTGTGTTGTGGGTGATCGAACACTTCCCATCGAAAAGGCTGCAAGAGTGTCTTCACTGCTCCTGCAGAGTGCGGCTGAGAATTGCCATGAAGAAGGAAGTGCGTGACACTTGTGTTATCCAGGTTGCATTCATTAAGGCGAAGCCTCTCAGTGGGCCCTTCCACTTGACGGGAGACATCGTTGTTCTAGGCACCTTTACTCGCTCACAGTGCGCTCACAACTGAAAAGAGCGTCTTGATGCGATCGACGCTCATACTAAATACACTACCCAACTCATCTGTGCAGAGCTTCATCGAGTTTTCACTGTGGTGTCCATTTCGCGACCGATCGGAACTTACTTTCTGGGCAACCCTCGTAGATATGTGGGATTCAAATCCACTTTTTTACAACCAGGTGTAAACTATCAGTGATTTTCGAGAGTGGCATCAAACTGATGTATAAAGGAAGTATTGATTGTACAATAATACGTGGTATTCAGCCGCGGTCGTCACCCAGGTACCTATTCAAGGTGGTCGACATTTTAACTGAACCATCGGGATACATTCTAATTCGCTAACGAAATTCGACGCAAGTAACACATCACACTTTAAGAAAAATAGTAGTGAGGTCCACACCTAAAAACCAGAGGAAAAAATGATCTTTATTACCAATTATTAAAACTGTCAGTAGCCCAAAAACGAGTTCAACATGCAGCAACAAAGTTGTTTTATCATTTTCCCAATAACATAAAATGTCTGACAGGTAGCAAAGCAAATTTTAAATCTAACTTAAAATCATTTCTCCTGGACAACTCCTTCTGTCCCGTGGACGGATTTCCATTTAAAAACTGGTATACTGTAAAAAATAAACGAACAAAAATAAAAAACTATTTTTAAGTGTAAATGCATGACTAGAACTAAAAACACTAAACGCTGGTATACTGTAAAAAATAAACGAACAAAAATAAAAAACTATTTTTAAGTGTAAATGCATGACTAGAACTAAAAACACTAAACGTATGTACATATCCTGCAACCTGACTCTCTCCACGTCATTTCGATAAAACAATCGTTCCAATCATATATGGTACATCTAACTACACTGGTGTCCAAAATTAAAGCAACAAACGGAAATTTTGCAAGGTTGCTTTTATTTTTCCACTAAAGGGTATAAACAGATGATAGTAAACTAGAAATAATGCAAAGCATTCAGAATATAAACAACTGCAACATGCGTAACAGTAGACAAAAATGTTCTTCGTTTTCTTCCAAATTAACGAATTTGCACACACATTCCGACAACTGATTAATGTGCTCTTTGTTTGTGGCGCTCTAATCGGCGGGAGTGAAGACATATACTACCAAACCTAAGTTTTATAGCAATCGATTTAAGTTTGCAGCTATTCCTAAGGACGCCATGGCAGCAATACAGGACTGACAACGATGGGGCATGCTGCGAATGAAGTCATCAGTCTCATATTGAGGCAATAACGCCCATTCTTCCTGCAAAGCTGCTCGCAGTCTTGGAGAATGGTTGGTGGATGCTTTCGTGACGCAAGCCATCTCCCTAGTGCATCCCAGACGTGCTCTATGGGTTTCAAATCGGGAGAGCGAGCAGGCCACGTCTTGCGTGTTGATACCTTCCGTTTCCAAGCAAACATCAACCATCCGTGCTCTATGAGGTCGAGCATTATCGCCCATCACTACGAAGTCTGGGCTCACAGCAACTTGCAACAACCACAGATGAGGTCCCAGCATCTCGTCACGATACCTGACAGCAGTTAAACTTTGCCGATTCACCACAAAATGTTCAAATGTTTGTGAAATCTTATGGGACTTAAGTGCTAAAGTCATCAGTCCCTAATCTTGCACACTACTTAATCTAAATTATCCTAAGGACAAACACACACACACACACACGCACACACACACACACACACACACACACACACACACACACACACACACACACACACACACACACACACACATGCCCGAGGGAGGACTCGAACCTCCGCCGGAACCAGCCGCACAGTCCATGACTGCAGCGCCTAAGACCGCTCGGCTAATCCCGCGCGGCGCCGATTCACCCTTACAATTTCATGAATAGGGGTTCGAGTGGTAAACATAATCCCTACCAACACCAGTAGGGATCCTCCTAGATATCGGTCTCTTTCCACAATGTTTGGATCCCGAAACCGTGTTCCACGTTCCCTCCAGATGTGAATCCGTCGAGAATCACTCTCCAGGCTAAATCGGGACTCATCTGTGAAAACAACATTGGCCCACTGTTCGACCGCCCAACTGGCGTGCTGGTGACTCCACTCTAGTCGTTCCCTTCTGTGAAGACATGTCAGAGGTAGACATACAGCAGGTCTCCGACAAATAAGGCCGCTCCGCCGCAGCCTTCTGCGTACCTTTTGCTGGATACAACACGTCCAGTGGATGCTGCGAGATCATACGCCTTTTGCCGTACTGTCGTGCCCTTACAGCCAAATGACAGTCCTCTCCTCTGATGTGACACGAGGGCGGCCTGCCCTGGTTTCGAGATACAGTCTCAGTCTCTTTAAACTATCGCCATGTCGGAGAAACAACAGAGCGATTCACAGTAAGCCATTGCGCCACATCACTTTGCGACTGTCCTGCTTCTGTTCTTTCTATGGCCCTCTACCGCAGACAGTGTGGTAGGCGTCTTTACTGCGCAATACTGCATCGTCTGTGACTGTGTACAAAAAAATGGCTCTGAGCGCTATGGGACTTAACATCTATGGTCATCAGTCCCCTAGAACTTAGAACTACTTAAACCTAACTAACCTAAAGACAGCACACAACACCCAGTCATGACGAGGCAGAGAAAATCCCTGACCCCGCCGGGAATCGAACCCGGGAACCCGGGCGTGGGAAGCGAGAACGCTACCGCACGACCACGAGATGCGGGCGACTGTGTACACAGTCACATTGTGGATGTGCGACAATCCAGCGAATACTACTTCGTTTCATAGGTGCCCTGATGCCATCATTGAAATGGTTGTCCACCGACCGGAATGCCATCTTCCGTGAAGAACACGATCCTACGGACATCTGGTTAACAGTTCGCATGATTATATCGTGAATTAGACACGGGACGGGGAAATAAACGGTTTGTTGCTTTAATTTTGGACACCAGTGTAGTTAACTATTTAATAATTTTTTCATATTACTGTACCTTTAAATTCACTATTACCAAGTTATTATGTAGTTCTTAAATATTTTGCCATCTTGAACTACGTTATTCTCATCGACAATCCAGCATAATACAGGATAATCCAATATTACTTTAATTTTAAAGAATTCCAATCAATAAAAGTTTCCGTTACTTCATTTCATTATCCAGTAAGCCTTACCTTTCATGTAGCATGTATCAGACATGAGTTTCCATGCAGATCTTCAAACACTTGTAATTCTGGTTATTCTCTCAGTTTACTCATTCCACGCTGCTCCATTATGTACCTTTTCCTCGTGCTGCACCATTTAACATCGGTGGCCTCATGATTTGCTCACGCTCTCTCACACATCTACATACACGTCCGTCTTTGCTGGACGGCTCCACCAGACTCCCTCCGTTGCCCGGCTACGGTTCTAAGTTACTTTGTCGAACTTCGACTCACAGTGCTTAGCTAAAAGCGGCGCGAAACACACACGATCCACCTTTTAGGAATATCAGCTCCACTGCGCTTAAGCCCCAGCACTCTGACACAAAATGATCGCTGTGATGAGAGGCCGCTTATTTCCCCCTGCAAGTATTCCGTAGTAGTGGACTGTTGATAAATACGTAAGAGGACGTGAAAGTGACGAAACAATTATTTTTTTCTTTCATTTTCTACATGATTAAGGTTTTCTTCTCATTTCAAAATGCGTTGTTTAACAATAATTTCACCATTTGTTTGGTCTTATTGGCGTTTTGAATCAAAAACTTCGCATGGATCATGCACCTCTTCAGTTCAAGGATAGATTTTTCTTGAGTTCGGGTAGCCACCATATTGTCAGAACGTTTCCATAATCATGTCGACAAAGGCGGTGAGCAATAACAAAGCTTATATGCGTGCCTTTTTATTTGTTATCTTGATTTGTCATTCGGTGTGTACGTCTGTCGAGCGTGACTTCACTTTTTATTTCTTTGTTTGTGGTGCTCTAATCGGCGGGAGTGAAGACATATACTACCAAACCTAAGTTTTATAGCAACCGATTTAAGTTTGCAGCTGTTCCTAAGGACGCCATGGAACATTTACTAGTGCAGCATGAGAAACACTGGTAGTGCTTACGAACACAAACTTCCTTATACGGGGAGACTGTGAATGTCGCGCTAAAGTAGTTAATAACAGACCATATGATAATGGTAAAATGGAGGTGGTCTGATTGGTGTAGTAGGCTGTGGTTTAAGGAATCGTAGTAGGAAACAACTTACAGGCGGAAAACGTATTGAAAGTTGCGATCATCATACAATAAATAATTTGCATCGGTATTTCGAACTAGCTGTCAGAATGAATATGGAAAATTTGCAGAGAAAAGCTTTCTGGAAACTTGGTATCCTAAAATTTCTACAGACAGAACATGCAGCATGGACTGACTCCAGTAGGGGTCGCCTGATCGTGCGGGCAGATGCGTGATGGTACAGGCAAGGAATACTGCACAAACATTTCTTGTCTGCCATTAAGGATGCTGTATAGGCGATCAATACCTCAAGTGTAGTCGCGAATATCTTCTGATCAGTCCATGATGACTGAGATTTACCGCAGTTTTCTTGAAGATCGCCGCACGAATACTGCTTTGGTTGAGGTTCTCGTCTCGTATTCGAGGGGAACGAGGGCCAGATTCACATTCCTCTGCTCTCGTTGAAGCTTTCCGTGCTTTGCTTGCATTACGTTCCGGAACGGCTCTTTCAAAAAGGCTATGGCGATTCCTTCCTCCATCCTTTCCAGCGTAGGGCAGTACTCTACCCGCATACTATGCAATTCAGAACAATTGTCCCAGTACGCAGATACGTAGTGCAGAAGAGCAGTAGAAACCTCCGCAACACAAGTGGTCTGAAGAATTTAGACGTTTACTTTTTATGAGTTAATTTGGTATTTGCAACGCTCGGCAGTTATGAGAGTGTGCTGGAAAGTAATGCCTCCGAATGTTTTACGTGAAAACTCTTGAAGCTTTTTAAACAAAACATACGCCATTAACAGTCTACAATTTTATTGTTCACGTGTACGTATTTGCAGGCCTCTGCCGCTAGAGGGCTCGGAACAGAAGCGTGTACCATAGCAGGGTGTGACGTAACCATGCCGGTGCATGAGAAACAGCGTGCTGTAACCGAGTTTCGAATTAACAGAGTTCGTCCACATATGAAGCACCACCTCCTTCAGCATGACAGTGCCAGACCACACACGAACGCTGCGACGTGTACAACAATCCGAAGTATTGGATTCCATGTCATCGATTATCCTCAATGCAGTTCCAACATGGCCCCATCCGATTTTCATCTGTTTCAAAAATTAAAGAGGACTACATTTTGATAGTGAAATGGTTAGCCGAGTAAAGAAAAGGGAAATTCCTAGCAGATACAACTCACCCAATGCTTACCAGCTTTGTCTGATTTTTTGATCTCTGAAGAGTCTCTCTTCCAGGCTTCCATTGTTTTTGTGTGGACTTTTTATCGATGCTATAAGTATCCCAATTTCTTCCACTTTGTTCTTGAAGTCTGTTGAGACATTTCGCATTCTAGTAACACCTTCCTCTCTATTTCACTTTGAATCTAAGTTCTGCCCCATACGTGAACCATCTAAACGAAATACCAAGGACCGTAGCTGAGGAGAAGAGGTAGCCTGTTCGAATTTCGGTGCAGGGAGTTTTTATCATTATTAGTGATCAGGGAGAGGAGTAATTGTGGTATAAAAGCCATCGTCCTCAGACTGTGATACAATTCCGCCGTAAGCAATAATATTCTCTGGAAAGTGTTGACTTAGGCAAAAATTATTCATTGCACGAAAGAAAGTAATTAGATTTATATGTGGAGTTCATACACATCCGTCTTGTTGGCATCTGTTTAAACAGCTGGAATTATTAACCAATGTTATTCACCATTTATTCACTCTTGAACTCTGTTTTCAACAATCCACTTCCGTTTCATAATAACACATTATTAGGAATACAATACTAGAAGGAAAAATGATTTACACTTCCATCTAGTGAATGTAACTTTGGCACAGAAAGGTGCGCAATACGCGGTTATAAACCTGTTCAGTAATCTGACAATTGAAGCAAAGTGTCAGAGAGCAAAAGTGTTTTAAAATATAAAGTTGTTTCTCATTAATAAATTCTTCTACAGGATGTTCGGGAATTACTGTTACAAAATTCTAAGACTTCGAGGGGAGTGAGTACATAATATTTTGAATACCAACTCACATACGGAAACTTATCGTTTACTTTCTACGACGGTTCCAGTTCAGATGTTCTACTTCTGCTTGAGGAATTGAATTAGGCGTTACGCACTACAGTTATTAGGGGACAATTCGAAAGGGAACATAGCGAAACATTCATTTATCACTTAAGCACATTTGGTTGCATCAGCTCTTAAACATTACGTGTTTATATTATTCCAAAACAAAAAAGAACACAGAACACGTCCAGAACAGTACTGATGCATTACAACAGCGGCTCGATGTGGCGAGAACCAAAGTTGCTACATTGTACCAACGAAGCATGTCCTGGTACACTCTCTGCACCCCACCTGGTGTCTTCAGTTTCTAGTGCAGCGGCCAGAACTCGTGCCAGCAGATCTTCCTCTGTTTCTAGAGGAGTCTCGTAAATTAAACTTAGCATACGACCCCACGAGAAGCAGTCCATATGAATTAAACCCGGCAGCCACGCAGGTGGACCACCTCGTCCTTTCCATCTTTCATCATATCCTCAGCTGAGAGGTCTCTGAACCGCACGTAGGAATTCATGCTGTGCACCATCATGCTGAAACCACATTTCCTGACGAACATTCAGTGTCACAGCTTCCAAGAACGGGTCCAATACGTCTTGTCACCCTGTTTACGCTATTGCATATCAGGACCAGCAACTCTGAGACTTACCTCTTTCCCTCGGCAGACGTGGACGCGATTCACATCTGAATTGAAACTGTCGTAGAACGGAAACGCTACGTTTCCGGACATGGGTTCCTATTCAAAATTTTATGTATTCACTCCCGTCTGCAAGTCCTAGAAGTTTGTAACGGGAATTTCCGAACACCCTGTATACCGTAGAGGGCTACTCTGTCGACAGACCTCACCGCTCCAAGATATTCCTTTCCGCAGTAGTTATGCAGAGACGGTGCATGTCATCGTTCCAATACTCTGGTTTACATTTTTCAAGTGAGAGGCCTTCGCGTTGTTGACGCACCGATGTCGGAGATGCCTGCTGAAATGTTGAGCTCGCTGAGGCAAGGCTGCAGCCACCCTCGGCTCGCCTCGAATGACCTTTCTGCAGCTCGTCCGTTCCTTTCACTCCCGGCGAGCCTGCAGAGCAGATGTGGCACACCGAGATACCCACTGCCTCCATCCCCCCAAGCGAACTGTGGTAGAAAGCACTGCGTTTCGCTACTTTCATTGGTTTCCACAGCAAGAGAATTAGTTACCACCCATGTGGAATTCTATAGCAAAACCCTCAGTGTATCACTGCACTTCACACTTTTATAGCGAACTATGTTAATCAGTGCTGTCAGGTTGCTTCACGTGAAACGTCAGGCAACGGTAAATTGAAGTAAAAGAAGAGGGATGCAACCATTTATCACCAGTTGTCCGTTTCTCATCTCTGATAGATCCAAATGTCAGCGTAGGTTTTCTGAAGAAGTTTAGGTTTTGTGCGCCTCTTAGTGTGTGTAGGATATTACTGTAGTTATAGGATATATTTCCGAAGACTTATATCATCTTGCCAAGCTTTGCACCGATTTGAAATCTTACCATTTGATTTTTGTATAGCTTTGTTTAGGTAGTCTTCATTAAAGATAACGGCATCATGTGAAAAAATTGTTAGGTTTCTAGCCGTTAAACCAACATGAAGAGCAAAGTTCCCAACACATTCCTCTGGGGCACTCCTGTAGCTACCTCTATTTCTGGCGCTGTCCATCTAAGGTAACAAGCCGTGTCTGATCATAAAATGACGTGCCTCTCAAGCGTTTCTGTGATCAGCGATACGGTCGATGACGTTCCAGCTTGACTCGTGGTACAAAACTTCCTTCACATTTTGCGTTCTGTGCTGAGCCAATAGCCGTGATCTGGAGTGCTTTCATCTCTGCAGAGACTATCGTTTGTTTGTCTTTCTTTGGAAAGTGACTGAGGGTTTGGTAGTTGACGTTATAATTCAAAGATATAGTAGCAACAGCAATTTAGGGATTCATACCTCATAAATTGGTAAGAGATGGAACTGATCCCCCGTGGTACACAAAACAGGTCCGAACTCTGTTGCAGAGGCAACGGTAAAAGCATGCGAAGTTCAGAAGAACGCGAAATCCCGAAGATTGGCTAAAATTTACAGACGCGCGAAATTTGGCACGGTCTTCAATGCGAGATGCCTTTAATAGGTTCCACAACGAAACATTGTCTCGAAATTTGGTAGAAAATCCGAAGAATTTCTGGTCGTATGTAAAGCACACAAGCGGCAAGACGCAGTCAATACCTTCGCTGCGCAGTGCCGATGGTACTGTTACCAACGACTGTGCCGCTAAATCGGAGTTATTGAACGCAGTTTTCCGAAATTCCTTCACCAGGGAAGATGAATGGAATATTCCAGAATTTAAAACACGAACAGCTGCTAGCATGAGTTTCTTAGAAGTAGATACCTTAGGGGTTGCGAACCAACTCAAATCGCTTGATACGGGCCAGTCTTCAGGTCCATATTGTATACCGATTAGGTTCCTTTCAGATTACGCTGATACAATAGCTCCCTACTTAGTAATCATATACAACCGCTCGCTCACCGGTAGATCTATACCTACAGATTGGAAAATTGCGCCGGTCGCACCAGTGTTTAAGAAGGGTAGTAGGAGTAATCCATCTAACTACAGACCTATATCATTGACGTCGGTTTGCAGTAGGTTTTTGGAGCATATACTGTATTCAGACATTATGAATCACCTCGAAGGGAACGATCTATTGATACGTAATCAGCATGGTTTCAGAAAACATCGTTCTTGTGCAACGCAGCTCTTTATTCGCACGAAGTAATGGCCGCTATCGACAGGGGATCTCAAGTTGATTCCGTATTTCTAGATTTCCGGAAAGCTTTTGACACCGTTCCTCACAAGCGACTTCTAATCAAGCTGCGGGCCTGTGGGGTATCGTCTCAGTTGTGCGACTAGATTCGTGATTTCCTGTCAGAAAGGTCGCAGTTCGTAGTAATAGACGGCAAATCATCGAGTAAAACTGAAGTGATATCAGGTGTTCCCCAGGGAAGCGTCCTGGGACCTCTGTTGTTCCTGATCTATATAAATGACCAGGGTGACAATCTGAGCAGTTCTCTTAGGTTGTTCGCACATGATGCTGTAATTTACCGTCTAGTAAGGTCATCCGACGACCAGTATCTGTTGCAAAGCGATTTAGAAAAGATTGCTGTATGGTGTGGCAGGTGGCAGTTGACGCTAAATAACGAAAAGTGTGAGGTAATCCACATGAGTTCCAAAAGAAATCCGTTGGAATTCGATTACTCGATAAATACAATTCTCAAGGCTGTCAATTTAACTAAGTACCTGTGTGTTAAAATTACGAACAACTTCAGTTGAAAAGACCACATAGATAATATTGTGGGGAAGGCGAGCAAAAGGTTGCGTTTCATTGGCAGGACACTTAGAAGGTGCAACAAGTCCACTAAAGAGACAGCTTGCACTACCCTCGTTCGTCCTCTGTTAGAATATTGCTGCGCGGTGTGGGATCCTTACCAGGTGGGATTGACGGAGGACATCGAAAGGGTGCAAAAAAGGGCAGCTCGTTTTGTATTATCACGTAGTAGGGGAGAGAGTGTGGCAGATATGATAGGCGAATTGGGATGGAAGTCATTACAGCAAAGACGTTTTTCGTCGCAGCGAGATCTATTTACGAAATTTCAGTCACCAACTTTCTCTTCCGAATGCGAAAATATTTTGTTGAGCCCAACCTACATAGGTAGGAATGATCATCAAAATAAAATAAGAGAAATCAGAGCTCGAACAGAAAGGTTTAGGTGTTCGTTTTTCCCATGCGCTGTTCGGGAGTGGAATGGTAGAGAGATAGTATGATTGTGGTTCGACGAACCCACTGCCAAGCACTTAAATGTGAATTGCAGAGTAGTCATGTAGGATGTAGATGTAGATGCATAGACCACCGTCCCCCAGAATGTGCATCAGACTTCTTAAGGAGTTCGCCGCGCGGGATTAGCCGATCGGTCTAGGGCGCTGCAGTCATGGACTGTGCGGCTGGTCCCGGCGGAGGTTCGAGTCCTCCCTCGGGCATGGGTGTGTGTGTTTGTCCTCAGCGTAATTTAGGTTAAGTAGTGTGTAAGCTTAGGGACCGATGACCTTAGCAGTTAAGTTCCATAAGATTTCACACACATTTGAACTTTTTTTTTCGTAAGGAGTTCACTTGCCGTAAATGGTTGGGAAGAGCTGTAGATACGTTTCCATGGGGCCGTTATCTTACCGTACAAGCCCACAGTTATTACTCCTCGCCACTCACAGAGCACAACTGGAAAATGCCTAAGTAGAAACTACTGGCCGCGCACTACAACCCACTACGGGTACTGTCAGTCTTCTATACCGCATTCAGTGCGCTCCTTGATCACGATGGATCACGAAACCCTGAATTCTAAGGACTTCTACTGCACCCGAGAGGGCACTTTTGTCACAGGAGGAGGATCGTATTTTGTACTTGTTGTCACTGGACTGTTTTGTGAACAGAATCATCGCCCAGAGAGCTACTGCAAGTTCATGAACTCTCCACACTTCACAAAATTGTTTAAAATGTAGGCCTTTCCGCTAGTCAGAAAACCAGAGCAACAAGTTGGCACTATTATTGACGGCTCCCTTGCTCCTGTTTGGAGCACTTCTGGCAGATGCTACCACACGACAGAAGGTTAATAATCCTTTCTGCAACCGCCATCATGGGGAAATTTCTTGCCAAGCCTGCAAAGTAGACTCGAGCCACCATCATTTAGCAGGTTTAGAGAAACCCTCGCCCATCAGCTTTAGCCGAACAAAAACCCCTTCCCCCTTCGAGCGAAAACTGGCCGAGGTGGCTACAACGTGGAACAGTGTTAGTGTACTGGGTAGCTATGTCTTCTCTGCAGAATCATCCCGGCGCTTTTTGTCACAGGAGGAGGATCGGATTCTGTGCTTGTTGTCACTGGACTGCTTTGTGGACAAAATCATCGCATCGAGAGCTACCGTAGTTTCGGTGAAGCGATATAGAGCAATGAAAGTTACGATCTGATTGTATCTGCAGTGGAGGGTCTCGGGCAGTGGACCTCAGCAACAAGTGGCTAATAAAGGAGCGGTAATGCTCGACTCGTCTTGGCGGCTGGGAGACAGGCGCGCACGTGTAGCGGAGCGCGGTGGGGCCGCGTGCCAGCCGGCCGTAGCCTGCCCTGTGGGCCTGGAATACCGGCGGCCGGCTGGACCGCCGCCAGAGGCGAGGGTCGAGGGTCGTCCCCGCGCGCTCGAGCGTGCGCCGGATTCTCCCCCGCGGAGAACGCTGAGTGACGCGTCGGCTGTCAACAAACGACGTGCCACCTCGTTTGTACCGGAGTGCCGCCGCAACTTTGGCTGGCGCTGCTGCCTGCTTGTCAGGTGACGTGGTGATGCCTCTGAACTCATATCCTGGAGGTGTGGTATTCGGGCCTCCTCCTAGACACCCACATTGTCAAACTTTATACATAACATATTTGGGGAGGCTGGTCATGAAGCATTAATCCTCAGAGCGTCCAAGTCAGTTTACTATTTTACTACCCTTTTCCCCACAGCTTTGCCTGTATATGCATTTGACATATATATTCAACATACCTTCTCTGTGTCCACCTCTTCCTCCCTCTGTCTGTCCACCTCACTCTTCCACCTTTATCTTTCAATGGTGCACATGGCTCTGAGCACTATGGGACTCAACTGCTGTGGTCATAAGTCCCCTAGAACTTAGAACTACTTAAACCTAATGAACCTAAGGACATCACACACATCCATGCCCGAAGCAGGATCCGAACCTGCGACCGTAGCGGTCGGGCGGTTCCAGACTGTAGCGCCTTTAACCGCTCGGCCACTCCGGCCGGCCCTTTATCTGTCTCCTCCTCCCCACTCTCTCTGTCTTTTGATCTCCTCCATCCCCTCTATTTGTCCATTTTCTCCATCTGCTCTCTCTGACCATATCTCCCTCCCCCTCCCTTTGACCACATCCTCCTCATCCCTGTCTCTTTCCATCTCCACCCTCCCCCCTTCTTTATCCATCTGCCCACCGCCCATGTACACTTTCCATCAACCTCATGCATCTCCCCCTTCTCCCTTCTGTGTGTTTCCTCCTCCCCTCAGTCTGTCCACATACACCTCTATCTACCTCAGCCTGTTCCCAGCCATTCTCATTGGCACATGTAGACCCTGCAATGTAGTTCAAGAAAGCAATCCAATACTACTTCCAATACACACACGTCATGCAGGGCAGGCTACTCGTCAGCAGCTTGAAAATAGCAAATCAGGTCACTGCTCTCTCATCAAAATTTATGAATGGCAAATCACATCGATAAAGCAGGCTGACACTATTCCAACACTACACATCTGTCATACAGGGAAGCCTGCATGTCAGGTTCCAGAAAAACTGTTTCTTGCCCTGACATGTAGGCTGCCCTGCAAAACAGATTGATTTGGCAGGCCAATACTGTTCCCACACATCATGCCTGTCACACTAGGCATCCAGTATTGCCTGTGGTTGGAATATGACACTCGTGAGATCTGCTCTTTCTGTGCCAGATTTGGTTCAAATCGAGTGAGGAATTTTGGAGGAGATCTTGGACATAAAGACATACACTCTGCTTTATGCACACAACAGATTTTCTAGTTAAGTTACTTTTTGTTGGTTGTTTCGCTTTCACTTACGACCAGTGCCCAGTATAGGGTACTACCCCTTCAAAGGTGCCTGCATTACCACCTAAATATCATTCTGATCTCGAGATATCCGAATAGAGCAGATAGGAAATAAAATATAATAAGCGAACTTGTGTCAGTGTTACTGCTCCGTATTACCTGTAACTTTCACAGGTCACTTCATGAGAATTTGTAGATGGTAAGAGAAATAGCTCTGTAACCAAGCCTAGTCGTCCATATGCTGCTAACTGACCACTGTGCCATTCTCTGAAAGGCGCTATCTGATATCATTATATTGGGGTATTCAGATAGGTCACATCTACATATATACTCTGCAAGTGGCTGTGCAGTTCATGGCGGTACATCATACCAATATTGTCGATTTTCTATCCTATTCCATTTGCCCGCCAAGCGAGGGAAAAATGATTCTCTGTATGTCTCTGAGCGGAACCTAATCTCTCTCATCTCACTACTCTCATCATCCCTATTCGAGACGGATGATAGTGGCAGCATAACGGTCACACAGTATTGATACAATTGTTTTAAAATCAGCCAGCAGGGCTTTGCAAGAACTTCATCATCTTCCTTTCAAAGATTCCCGCTGAATTTCCCCGAGCATTTCTGCTACACTGTCCTGTGGGCTGTACTGATCTGATTCAACCCTAGCAGCACTTATCTGAATTCGTTCGTTGTTTGCACGGGATTTCCCTTGCACATGAAATGCATTTTACCAAAACCATTCCATTTTCCTTTCACAACACTGATTTTATGTGATCGTTCCATTTCACATCACTTCTGTCTGTCTCTATAGCTGAGAGGTCAGCGTGGCAGAATGTCATGCGAGGGGCCCAGATCCAATTCCCAGCCGGCTCGGAGATTTTCTGTGCTCGGGACCTGGTTGTTGTGTTGTCTTCATAATCAATTCATCCTCATCGAGACGGAAGGCGTCAACTAAACAGACGTGCTCCATGCGACTGGAGTTCCCGACGGGAGGCCCTAGTCAGATTCACGTTTCATTATATCGCTTCCGAGCATTACCCCTGAGTAGTTATATGGTGTCAGGTGCTCAAGATGTTCACTACTAGCCTTGTAATCGGATACTGTCTACGTCTACATCAGTACTCCGCAAACCACCTGATGGTGTGGTGTCTGTGTGTGTGTGGGGTGGGGGGTTTACTTTTGGAATCATTAACTGATCTCCCTTTCTTTGTTCCACCCGAAATGGGCGCTTGAGAAGAACGATTGTGGGTGTAAACTTCTGTATTAGCTCTAATTTCTCGAATTTTCTCCTGGTGGTCGTTTCTCGAGATGAATGTGGGAAGGAAGTAATATGTTGTATGACTATTCTCGAAAAGTACTCTCTCGAAGTTTCAGTAGTAAATCTCTCCGTGATACACAACTCTTCTTTTGTAGCGTCTGCAACGGAATTATGTTGAGCATCTCTGTAACGCTCTCGCGTTGAATAAGCGATGACGTGACGAAACGCTCCGCTCTTCATTGTATCTACTCTGTTTATTCTATCAGTCCGAGCTGGTAAATAATCGATCTAACAGGCGCCTTGTAAGCCACTTCCTTCTTCGATGAGTTGCATTCTTCCTATGAACCTCAGTCTAGCGTTTGGTTTTCATACTATTTGTTCTATATTGTCATTCCATTGCCGGATTCTTTCTCTCTGTTTTAGGTCTTATCTTACGCTTGTTCGCATATAAAGAGTGCTTCTATTCAGTACACCACGTCAAATTTTTTTACGATCGTCCAACTATGACATTTTCCTTTGCACAACGGATTCGTCATCGAACATCTCACAGTTCACTAAAAAAAATCAAAGATCGTAAAATTTTGTGAAAGCAAACGCACACTGTTTGTCTTTACACCAATGCAAAATCGTCAGTGAGAATCGAACCCAGGTCATATGCATGGCAGTCAAGCCGTCTGAAATGTGAGTTGTGGAGACAAACGAATGCTGCTATGCTTCCTTCCTGTACGATGTGAAACCAAGCAAGTGTTTTCTCTCCAATGACTTCGATGACGATGCGTCCCGCTAACTTGCTTCCTCCCAGAAGCGGAGCAGACGTTTACGCTTTATATTCTCACACGGATAAGATAGGATTCAAATTCCCACATGACCACCTTTATTTATTTTTGATATTACTTCCCTAATCAATTCAGCTTTATTTCAAAACTAGCTGAGTACCTCTCTGTCCCCTCCCCCCCCCCCCCCCCCGTCTTCTCTGTCCACCTGCTCCTCATCCCTCTGTTCATCTGCTCCTTCCTCCTCTGTACATCCCCTCCTACCTCCATCTAATTCACTCTCCTCCTGCTCTCTTTCTCTGTTCATCTCGTTCTCCCCTTTTCGTTGCCCATCTCCTCCGCCCCCTCTTCTTGTCCATCATCTCCTCCCCTCTCCCTCTCCATCTCCTCCTGCCCCACTTGCTGATCGTCCCCTCCTCTTTTCTTTCTCTGTCCATCTCATCTCCCTCTCTCTATCCATCTCCTCCTCTTCCCTTTCTCTGTCCATTTCCTCCTCACCCTCCCTGTCCATCTTCTTCTCCCCCCTGTGTCTTCCCATCTCTTCCTCACTCTCCATCCATCTCCTTCTCTTTCCTTTCTCTGTCTGTCTCCTCGTGTCCCCTCTCTCGGTCCATTTCTCATTCCTCCTCTCTCTGTCCGTCTCCCCCTTCCCCTTACCTGTGTCCATCTCCTCCATCTCCCTCTTTTTCTGTCCATCTCCCACCCATTTCTCTTTTTATGTGTACAAAATTTGGTTGAAATCGTTCCATTGGTTTATGATGATCTTTTTACACGTGGCTTTGTCCCTGTACGCGCATGTGAAATATATTTCACATGTTTTTGTACACATAGTTCACCTGTATCTCTAGACTAGCGAATTTCGCCCTTCAGTTTCATTTTCATACAGCTCATTGTTTATGACGTCGTATCTCCTGAACTATGTGTAGTACAATGATATAATTTTGCAGGCACATACAGCGGTAAGTGTAGCTATTGCCTGCGAGATGTATTTTAAGTAGAGTTGTAGTAAAGGAATAAAAAGCTAATACTTCGAGCATGACGCGGCAGTTTTTCACGCATCTCAGTATTTGACGTCAAGTCTCGTTAAAAACGTGTCGTACAATGTTATAGTTTTGCAGGTACATTCAGCGGCATATGTGGATACTGCTTGCGAAATGCGTTGCGAATGAAGTTACTAGCAAAGAAGTAAAAATGTAAACGTAACGCATGAGGCGGCAGTTTTTCATGTGTCTCAGTGTTTATGACATCATAGCTCCTGAACTATGTGCTCTGCAATTACATATTTTTGCTGGTACATTTAGTGCATGTGTGAATACTGTCTGTAACATGTTTCGCGAATACCGTTAGCAGTAAAGAAGTAATAAAATAAAAAGTCACTCTCGTGCTGCAGGTTTACTACATGAACAGCGAAAATGTAGCAAGTGATAAACTTTTCCCTGTCATAATTTTGTAGAGATTGTTAGCGGGTAAATGTTTCGTATAGGTTTTAATCATGTATAAAGTTTGTTACAAGTCACAATGAATGAATAAATTATGGCTACATAGATTTTTCATCCCCACTCACACCCCTATCACAGGTAAATGGTTCTTACTCTAACAGTGTAAGTGCTATGTGACCAAGTTTGATTGAAATCGGTCCCATGGTTTAGGAGGATATGTAGAACATACATACATACATACATACATGCATACGTACACAGATTTTTATAATATGTATGGATTAAGCCATGGCAGGTTCGTCGCCCCTTGGTAGTGCAGCTGAGCAGCTGGCCCGTGTGCAACGGTCTGGACGTCGCCACCACTAACCCACTCCTTATCCTACTCACGCTTGGTGTTACGAAGAAACCGGTAATGTCGTGACATGTCTGGGAAAGCTTTTACTGAGTGCTGCTATCGCCGAGTAGGACCCTTTCAACACGAAAGTTAGGAGAGATATCGAAACGCTCATACAAACAAACACTGAACGTGCACAGAGTTAGCCGGCCGTGGTGGCTGGCGGTTCTAGGCGCTTCAGTCTGGAATCGCGCGACCACTACGGTCGCAGGTTCGAATCCTGCCTCGGGCATGGATGTGTGTGATGTCCTTAGGTTAGTTAGGTTTAAGTAGTTCTAAGTTCTAGGGGACTGATGACCTCATATGTTAAGTCCCACAGTGCTCAGAGCCATTTGAACCATTTTTTTGCAAAGAGTTGCTGAACATGGTCCTCTATACTGGCCACGGCTCACCACAGTGAACAATGTAAAAAATTTGTATCAAATATTTGTTGTCTACAGTCATCAACAACCTATGTTAAGCAGCCTGTCACATTCCGTTACTAGTGACCCACGAAAATGACATAAAATTAGCAAAATGACAAAAGCTTAATTGTATGATCTTCTTAGATTAGCAAACTACTTTGCCGAAATTAGTCAAGAAGTTAAATTAATAAAAATTTGTGCAGCTGACGACTGATTATTTCCATTCTTAAAATGAGAAAAGTGCTTACCTGTAAATGTAATATGCTCCACAGGGGATAAAAAACGCCTGTGAAAAGTTGAAACTTGACATATAATTTCAAATATGACAGCATCCCGTAACACAGTTACATCTCTGCACTGCAATTATGGTGACTTTCTTCGGCCATATAAGGGCTCCTGCATCCTCGAGACAATGATGTGCTCCCTATCAGAATACATTTCGAAAAAAATGATTAATTGGCGAGTGATGCAGTCAATGAGTCCAGCAGAAATCATTCTGAAAAAGTGAGAAAACTGATGGTACACTGCTAAAATTCTGCGGCAGTGTTTGTTTTTCCGAAGACACGACCAATTTGCTAAGATGGCCTTTGATCCCTTGATTTCCTTCATTTTCAAAAAGTATATGTTTGTCAAAATGCTATTAAAATAGCTATACGTCCACGAGAGATATTGAGCAGTACTGTCGTTAAACTGCAGCTTACAAGAGCCACGATACTCAGCATCACGTAACAGTGGATGTGATGACATCAAAAATGACGTAGTGACCTTGCGGTGAGCAATTGCTATACAGTGCTTGATCCTTTTAGGAACCCAAAAACACTTGTTGTGCTCTTGGACTGTTTGTCCATTGCCTCATAATGGTCATCAAACAGGGAACACAATAATACTGAGCGTATCTGTTATTTTGAGGTCACAGTTTTTAATAATGACTTCCATGTGGTATAGATGTAGTGAAATACTGACTACAAAACATAATTACTTTTTTCTAACTATATTAAGAATTGTAAATAGTGGCTCCATTCAGTAATGACCATAAATATCACGGAGAAGAACAAATCAAACAATACCACGATTTGAATTGTAATTAAAGCAAAGAGGCCTTCTCGTCATTAGAATTATGGAGAATAGTAAATTATCTTCGAGAGTGGGTGTCTGTCGGACTCTCGCACCTGTAGTTTAAATCCTAAAGCTCTACTTCCACAAATGTCTGACTCTGGTTGCTAAGCATTCGAGAAAAATGTGCAACTTTATCAGTACTGGTGCATCCATACAAAAATGTCGCTGCTCAAATTTTAATGGAAGCAGGATAAAATAGCTGTTACATCAATCAAACCTTTTCGTTTCGAGTAGGTATTTACACTTTTCAAGTAGTTCAGTTGCAAAAACAGAGGATAGACACATTGTCATAAGCGGATAAATATGGATGAAATACACTGTATATCACACTGACCTACGAGTTGCATCACAAGTGCAATGATGCTTCATAACTTAGGCAACGTAAAGAAATATTGATTAATAGGTATACTACACAGCTTCCACAACATTTTACAGTATTGAAACCACATGCGAAACTGAGAAGAAAAAATTGGTAAAAGCAAGGAACTGAAACAAAAAGGAAACAGCAATACGATATTGCGTTGAAAGTATGAGAAAAAAATTCTTCACGCAACATGTCGAATAACAATGGATTTGTGGCACCAGATAATATTCAGACGTAGACGCTCTTATGAATTAAGACCGTGGAGAAAGTTCCTCATTAGCGCTAGTTAGGCTACTGAAATGTACAGTTAAGATGATCAGATATTCACGTAACGTAATTCTCTGTGAACGAAAGTGCATGTTTGAAATTTCATGTCTTTAAACTGAATGTTAGACCAATACGAGTGACGTGCTCAAGCCCGTCTCGTTTCCTCACGCTACGACGCGACCCTATGGAAAATTGCCTCCGCGCCACGACGCGATCCTATAGAAAATTGCCTCCGTGCTACCTCCTCCTACGCTCTGCGGCCACTGGAATGCGTGGTTCCATATTCTGACGTCTGCAGGCTCCCCTTGTTGCGACAAAAATTCAGGGCAACTTATTACGAACGGAAGAGTGTAGCCTGGAATTTAATCGCGCGTGCCGTTCCCATTAAGCCCTAATCCTCTCTCTCAATCCGAGTTCGAATTAAATTATTCAATGGACCATACGACTCGTTAATGCGGAGTGCAGCCTCAGGAAAAATGAAGCTCGGAGATTAAATTTAGGCTATAGTTTGAAGTAGCGCGGGCCGCAGCCGATCGCCCCAAATGGCCCATTGGAGCAGGGATTTCCTCGCGCCGATGATTAAATTGTATCTGCTCACCGAGTCGGCACCGACACCGTCCCCGCCAACGCTGCCGCTACGCGGAAGCGCATTTCCACACACCCTGTGCATCTGGGAAACCAATCACTACTGTCCGTATACAAACAGATACTCATTCGTGAGAATCTCTCTAGACTACATCTCAGGAATTCAAGACGCTACCGCGTATGCTTTGCACCAGTACAACTCGTTACTTTTGCATTTATTGCACTCCTTTTTTTTACGTATTTTGTATGAGGCGCGTGTTCAGTGTTTGGCGCTGTAGCTAGTAATCAGCTCTACTTTCTTTCTCTGTTCCTTTGTCATTCAATTCTTTCCATGCTCTCTTCTGCTCTGTCTTTTCTTCTACATCTACATCTATACTCCGCGAGCCACCTTACGGTGTGTGGCGGAGGGTACTTATTGTACCACTATCTGATCCCCCCTTCCCTGTTCCATTCACGAATTGTGCGTGGAAAGAACGACTGCTTGTAAGTCTCCGTATTTGCTCTAATTTCTCGGATCTTTTCGTTGTGATCATTACGCGAGATATATGTGGGCGGTAGTAATATGTTGCCCATCTCTTCCCGGAATGTGCTCTCTCGTAATTTCGATAATAAACCTCTCCGTATTGCGTAACGCCTTTCTTGAAGTGTCCGCCACTGGAGCTTGTTCAGCATCTCCGTAACGCTCTCGCGCTGACTAAATGTCCCCATGACGAATCGCGCTGCTTTTCGCTGGATCATGTCTATCTCTTCTATTAATCCAACCTGGTAAGGGTCCCATACTGATGAGCAATACTCAAGAATCGGACGAACAAGCGTTTTGTAAGCTACTTCTTTCGTCGATGAGTCACATTTTCTTAGAATTCTTCCTATGAATCTCAACCTGGCGCCTGCTTTTCCCACTATTTGTTTTATGTGATCATTCCACTTCAGATCGCTCCGGATAGTAACTCCTAAGTATTTTACGGTCGTTACCGCTTCCAATGATTTACCACCTATGGCATAATCGTACTGGAATGGATTTCTGCCCCTATGTATGCGCATTATATTACATTTATCTACGTTTAGGGAAAGCTGCCAGCTGTCGCACCATGCATTAATCCTCTGCAGGTCCTCCTGGAGTACGTACGAGTCTTCTGATGTTGCTACTTTCTTGTAGACAACCGTGTCATCTGCAAATAGCCTCACGGAGCTACCGATGTTGTCAACTAAGTCATTTATGTATATTGTAAACAATAAAGGTCCTATCACGCTTCCCTGCGGTACTCCCGAAATTACCTCTACATCTGTAGATTTTGAACCGTTAAGAATGACATGTTGTGTTCTTTCTTCTAGGAAATCCTGAATCCAATCACAAACCTGGTCCGATATTCCGTAAGCTCGTATTTTTTTCACTAAACGTAAGTGCGGAACCGTATCAAATGCCTTCCTGAAGTCCAGGAATACGGCATCAATCTGCTCGCCAGTGTCTACGGCACTGTGAATTTCTTGGGCAAATAGGGCGAGCTGAGTTTCACATGATCTCTGTCTGCGGAATCCATGTTGGTTATGATGAAGGAGATTTGTATTATCTAAGAACGTCATAATACGAGAACACAAAACATGTTCCATTATTCTACAACAGATTGACGTAAGCGAAATAGGCCTATAATTATTCGCATCTGATTTATGACCCTTCTTGAAAATGGGAACGACCTGCGCTTTCTTCCAGTCGCTAGGTACTTTACGTTCTTCCAGCGATCTACGATAAATTGCTGATAGAAAGGGGGCAAGTTCTTTAGCATAATCACTGTAGAATCTTAAGGGTATCTCGTCTGGTCCGGATGCTTTTCCGCTACTAAGTGATAGCAGTTGTTTTTCAATTCCGATATCGTTTATTTCAATATTTTCCATTTTGGCGTCCGTGCGACGGCTGAAGTCAGGGACCGTGTTACGATTTTCCGCAGTGAAACAGTTTCGGAACACTGAATTCAGTATTTCTGCCTTTCTTCGGTCGTCCTCTGTTTCGGTTCCATCGTGGTCAACGAGTGACTGAATAGGGGATTTAGATCCGCTTACCGATTTTACGTATGACCAAAACTTTTTAGGGTTCTTGTTTAGATTGTTTGCCAATGTTTTATGTTCGAATTCGTTGAATGCTTCTCTCATTGCTCTCTTTACGCTCTTTTTCGCTTCGTTCAGCTTTTCCTTATCAGCTATGATTCGACTACTCTTAAACCTATGATGAAGCTTTCTTTGTTTCCTTAGTACCTTTCGTACATGATTGTTATACCACGGTGGATCTTTCCCCTCGCTTTGGACCTTAGTCGGTACGAACTTATCTAAGGCGTACTGGACGATGTTTCTGAATTTTTTCCATTTTTGTTCCACATCCTCTTCCTCAGAAATGAACGTTTGATGGTGGTCACTCAGATATTCTGCGATTTGTGCCCTATCACTCTTGTTAAGCAAATATATTTTCCTTCCTTTCTTGGCATTTCTTATTACACTTGTAGTCATTGATGCAACCACTGACTTATGATCACTGATACCCTCTTCTACATTCACGGAGTCGAAAAGTTCCGGTCTATTTGTTGCAGTTGTTAGCAGTTGTAGTGATACGAATACAGTACATCTACATACAGTGAGGTGACTTAAGTCGTACGTTAGTGATACGCAGCCGGCCACGGTGGCCGAACGGTTCTAGGCGGGTGTGGCCGTGCGGTTAAAGGCGCTTCAGTCTGGAACCGCGTGACCGCTACGGTCGCAGGTTCGAATCCTGCCTCGGGCATGGATGTGTGTGATGTCCTTAGGTTAGTTAGGTTTAATTAGTTCTAAGTTCTAGGCGACTGATGACCTCAGAAGTTAAGTCGCATAGTGCTCAGAGCCATTTGAACCATTTTGGTTCTAGGCGCTTCAGTCCGGAACCGCGCGACTGCTACGGTCGCAGGTTCGAATCCTGCCTCGGGCATGGATGTGTGTGATGTCCTTAGTTTAGTTAGGTTTAAGTAGTTCTAAGTTCTAGGGGACTGATGACCTCAGATGTTAAGTCCCATAGTGCTCAGAGCCATGTTTTTTAGTGATACGCACTTATAGAAATGGCGGTAGTATCGCGTACACAACGTACAGAAGGACAGTGCATTAGCGTAGCTGTCTTTGTACTTCGATGATTCACGTGTAAAGGTTTCCAACTTTATTATGGCAGCACGATGGGAATAAATAGACTATGAACGCGGAGTGATACTTGGAGCTAGACGCATGGGACATTCCATTTCGGAAATCCTTAGGGAAACTCAGTATTCAGAGATCTACATCTACATACATACTCCACAATCCACCATACAGTGCGTGGCGGAGGGTACCTCGTACCACAACTAGGATCTTCTCTCCCTGTTCCACTCGCAAACAGGACGAGGGAAAAGTGACTGCCTATATGCCTCTGTACGAGTCCTGATCTCTCTTATCTTTGGGGTCCTTCCGCGAAATGTCAGTTGGCAAGCAGTAAAATTGTACTGCAGTCAGCCTCAAATGCTGGTTCTCTAAATTTCCTCAGTAGCGATTCACGAAAAGAACGCCTCCTTTCCTCTAGAGACTCCCACCCGAGTTCCTGATGCATTTCCGTAACACTCGCGTGATGATCAAACCTACCAGTAACAAATCTAGCAGCCCGCCTCTGAATTGCTTCTATGTCCACCCTCAATCCGACCTGATAGGGATCCCAAACGCTCGAACAGTGTCAAGAATGTGCCGAGAGTACCAAATTTCAGGCATTACCTTTCACTACGAGCAACGCAGTGGCCGACGGCCTGCACATAAATGACCGAGAGCAGCGGCATTTGCGTTCAGTTGTCAGTGCTAACGGGCAAGCAAAGCTACGTGAAGTAACTACAGAAATCAGTGCGGGACGTACGCTGAGCGTATCCGTTAGGAAAGTGTGGTGAAATTTGGCGTTAATGGGGTATAGCAGCAGACTACCGACGCAAGTGCGCCTTTGTTAACAGCACGACTTCGCCTTCAGTGCTTCTCCTGGGCTCTTGACCATAAAGGTTGGGCTCCAGACGACTGGAAATCAAGTCCTGGTGAAATGAGACCCGATTTCAGTTGGTAAGAGCTGATGGCAGGGTTCGAGTGTGGCGCACATCCCACGAAGCCATGGATCCAAGTTCTCAACAAAGCATCGTGGAAGCTGGTGGTGACTCCATAATGGTGTAGACTGTGTTTATATGGAATGGGCTGCGACCTCTGGTCCAACTGAACCGATCATTGACTGGAAGTGGTTATGGTCCGCTACTTAGAGACCGTTTGAAGCTGTTCATGGATTTCAAGTTCCCAAACAATGATGAAACTTTTATGGATGACAGTGTGCCATGTCACAGGGCAATAACTGTTCGCGATTGGTTTGAAGAACATTCTGGGCAATTCGAGCGAATGATTTGGCCACCCAGATCGCCCCATATCAGTCCCACTCAACATTTATGGGACATAATAGACAGGATAGCTCGTGCACAAAATATTGCACCGGCAACGATTTCGCAATTATGGATGGCTGTATAGGCAGTGCGGGACCCATTTCTGCAGGGGACTTCCAACGACTTATTGAGTCCATGCTACGTCGAGTTGCTGCACTACGCCGCGAAAAAGGAGGTCCAGCACGATATTAGGAGGTATCTCATGAATTTTTTCACCTCAGTGTTCATGACTGATTCATGAGTAGAACCGTAAACTCACCGAGTTTCCATTGTGCGCGCCAGTTGGCGTTAAGAGTGCAGTGCATCGACTAAATCCAGAAAAGCAAAAAGTGAGGTTTTGTGTGTTGGAATATGCGAGATGTTTATCTGTTACAACAGTATAGCTTACATTCAGAAGGAACTACGGAAAAGAACCGCCATTTAAACATAGCGCTGTGAGTTGGTATCAGCAGTTTAGAGACACTGGTTGTCTCTGTAAACAGAAAACTGTCGGTAGAACGAGTTTGCCAGATGCAACCGTGGAGAGGGCGGGGGGAATGTTTGTATGCAGTTCAAGAAAATAAGGGTCCGCGCAAGCCACGAACTGGGAATACCGCAACAAAGTTTGTGGAAGATTTTGCGACATCGGTTACATTCCAGACTGTACCATCTCTAGCCCGTGTAACTGTTAAAACCACACTGTGATGTTACCGACGAATACAGTGCTGTCTCCCGTGTTCATTGCCTGACACATCTATAAGTGAGTACGAACTCTGCTTTAGTTTCATTTCGTGATTATGTTTTACAGTCCACATTCTTCGTTTCACAATCTCCATCGATCTGATTCCCTTTACGTACAACTGAAATCGTACTTCGTAGATGTTTGCGATGAGTGCATGATTCTACATTACGTAATGTTTTGCATTACATACTCCGTCAATTCGGTTGAACGCTATCAGTGCGAGAAGAATGGCGGCTTATATGATGCACCAAGAATAGAAATTTATCTGATCGAGGCTTATATTTGTAGCAGAGCTTCTTCACCAGGAAACAACCATCGCCGTAGCCCGAAGTCGTTGAAGTACGTATGTATGTGTAGTAGCGCTCGGTTCAGAGGCAATCGATTCTAAGCCTCGTGCTGAAAGCAAGTTTCAGCACCAGTATTTGGCAGGTAAGGCGGGCAGAACTAATATTGTACTTTTGCCAACTTCTCTGCAGTGCCTCCTGAACTGAGGGCATATGTCAGTGTTGATGGTGACTCGTTCGAAGACCCCCTTGATGATATCCAATACGAGTAGGCTACGTACGGGCGCCAGGTGAAACTCATCTCAAGCACTATACGACTCATCGCGAAACATTGAAGATAGAAAACTCGAAAAGGTGCCGCTACTTGCGAGGAAAGAAAGGCTTTACGCTTAGGTGACTGAAAAACTACTTGACAAAAAGTTACATACGGCTTGGCCCTTTTTTCACCAAAATCCACTTCTTAACAAGAATATTTTCTCTGGGAAATCGCCATCTTTGAGCATGTGTGGGCTCAGATTTTTAATGTTTCTGTGACTCTCTTCTGACTTGCGGACAAACCTGTCACCATCCTTGGTGTCATTATAAACACATTGCGGTACTTACACTTAGTCCAGTCGAATAGGGATTCCACATATTTGAGCATAATCAATTTATAGGAACCAAAATGCATACTAGGTCTTCCAGCAGAGACTCCACTGATGTTCCATGAAAAGTTATGTAAGTATTACTTCTATATCTGTGCGTGCTTAACGGAAAGCTAGTCCGCTAAATTCTGATGTACCGAAACTGTTACTACTCGATTACTACTCGTAGTTTTTAGTCTTCCTGAACCATGGTGTATAGCTGTCACCGGTATTCGCGCGAATTGATACGTCACGAAATTAGTGATTTAGATAACTGCAGAGATGTTCAGTAGGCGTCTAGTCGGACCTTCAAGCAGCACATTCATGTAAATCCTATCGAATTTACCATAAAGGAATTACTTCTTATTTACCTCTTCTCCCTTTTATTCTTATTCTTCTGTTACTACCGCCATTCCTTCTTCCTTAGTAATCAAAAAGTCTTGTACATGACAATGTAATTTCCCTAGTGGATAATGATCTTTTATGTGCAACTTTTCTTTTATTACGAGTGCTTTACTTATTGCGCAGTTCTTACTTATTGTCTGGTTCTTTCCTCTCCAGCGCAAATGATTGCCGACTTCCTCTGGAAAAATTCCCGGTTGATAAGATCTGTTGAATGGGAGTCTCCATAATGTTTTTATGTTCTCTATTTCACACTGACCACGTGTCCTGTTTCACGTATCCTCTGGTGCCCCTTGTGACATAGGAAATAGGTCGTTTCCATGTGCTGCCGCTACCTACGCAGTGTTTTCCCTTTTTGGTATTGGTAGCGTTCTATACTTCACTACTACAGAACTGATCCTTTTGGTAGCTTCTAGTTTCACCATATGGTCTGAACCACGAAGTATGCCCCCTTGCTGTCAGTTCGCCCTTTATTTATCGAGCATGGCGGTGCAGTGGTTAGCACACTGGACTCGCATTCGGTAGGACGGCGGTTCAGATACTCGACCAGCCATCACATTTAGGAGCAGGAGAAGGAGGAGACAACTAGGTCATTGAAGACGGAGAGTAAGTTCGGATTAGATGAGGATGGAGAAGAAAAGAGGCCGTGCCCTTTCGAAGGAACCACGTGAGTCCAGTGTGCTAACCACTGCGCAACCCCGCTCGGTGAGAGCCACATTTAGGTTTGCCCTGATTTCCCTAAATCACTTACGGTAAATGCCGGGATGGTTCCTTTGAAAGGGCTCACCGGTTTCCTACCTCATCCTCCCGTAATCCGAGCTTGTGCTCCGTCTCTAACGACCGAGTTGGCAACTGGTTCAAATGGCTCTAAGCACTATGGGACTTAGCATCTGAGGTCATCAGTCCCCTAGACGTAGAACTACTTAAACCTAACTAATCTAAGAACATAACACACATCCATGCCCGAGACAGGATTCGAACCTGCGACCGCAGCAGCCGCGCGGTTCCGGACTGAAGCACCTGGAACCGCTCGGCCAAAGCGGCCGGCACAGAGTTGTCGATGGGGTGTTAAACACTAACCTTCCTTCTTTTTTTCGTTGTATTTCACATTTTTGTGTTGCTACTAAATCACTAAGAACTCAAATATTCTTCTGTGTAATGGTTTCCCTCTTTAATCAGTATATCAATGCTTCATATGACAAGTTCGGTTAGTTGCGGCCAGGCAAGTTATGTACCTACCACACGCTATGTTTATCTCAACAGCTCCTCCGTGCGCAAGTGATGCAGTACTTTGCGTCACATATTAACTACCTGCCTTACCATAATCAAGACAATGTCTCACTTATCTATATAGTACCCCTGCCATCCATGAAGCAGAAACCCTCGGAAACTCCTCTGTTGCTGCTGTCTGCCTCTGAAGTGAGTTACCCTGCACTCTGCACTTGAGAAGAAGCTGCAACACTTCCTCCCGTCTCCTTCACAATAGTTCTCCAAAAATTAAATCGTATGGCCAGTTCTATCCTCTGTCAAATAATAAAGCAAATGTTCCCATCTTCTCTCATTTTCCCGTCTTGCTCTTTTCATTTCTCAGTTAGTCACGTCACTTTCTTTTCCCTATCTCTTCCACGACTTCTCTTACATCCACTTCTGCTAATCCTCGTAGTTAGAAAGCACCTTCCTGTTACTTGTCTTTGTCGTTGTACTCATGAAGAATGAAAATTGTGCTTTTTGACGTCATAGCGTCTGTACGCACGTTACCGAAGTTTTCTTGTGTGATGAAATACCGTCATATTTGAATCGCTAATAACTACGACACTAATAATACGTAAACAATGGTTGAGCGCGCAACGGATAGATCATGTCTACTTGTTTGTCGTCCAGTATTGAGTAGATGCATTCGCGCGATTGGTACGAATTAACTTTGTGTACCGTTATAAACTGGTGTAGCGTGGAATTGCTTTTAGCTAGGGCACTGATTCGAGTGCCACTGTCAAGAGCTAGCGAGGCACAACTAGGACCCAGAGCGATACAATAAAAATACTCGCCGGCATGTAAATGAAAATCAATATTAAACTGAAAACTGCAGAATAATGAAAGATGTCCGTTGCATATGGCTCGTAAATACGCTCATAATTATGGAAAAGGCAAGTCAGAGAAAAGCCCACACCAAAAGGAATTGATAAAGACTAAAACATCCAATGCGGCACGAATGAGCTACGGCAGCGACGAAAAGGAAATGAAGAAACTGCGCTAAGCGATTACGTAGCTGGCCTATCACGAATACAGCAGCCAGCACCGTCCAAACGTATACGGATCATCTGTAGTTGTCGTTGGACGACAATACAGAGAACAGTGATAATACAGACGTTTGTGGCAACGTGACAGCACCAGACGAGCATGTATCGCGACCAGTGAATTCCGTCGTGTTGTCAACCGACGCTACATGTGATAAAATTGTGATTCATTGTTCTCTAACCATTAGACTAATCTTTGTAGTCATTCTACTGAAGAGATTGATAACTGAATTACGTATTAACAAGAAATACTTTTTATGATTTTATCCAAACATTTTCAAGTAAAATCTAATGCTCTGACCCTTACTGCGCAAAGAGAAACTTTTCGTTTTCATCACTATAGTAATTACTGAATGTTTTATAACGTTGTGTACCAGACGTGACTTACGCTTATCGTAACACATATAATGCTAACTTTGTAGAACCAGTAAACGCCCGATTCTTTAAAGAACCGAACTCCCATGCATAAAGGAGCTTCAGACGTCTGATTACTTTACAAATGAATTAATGTACGAGGGCTGTTCAAAAAGTAAGGTTACTCTCAAACTGCACGGACAACGTACCTTTGACTACCGATCTTTTTTTTTGTTATGTTGGTACACATGTCCCGAACATACGTTCATAATTTCAAGTGTACAGCATAGTTCTTTCATTTTTGACAGATCGAAAGGTTAGACGTGTTGTAGCGTGCTCAGCGATTTTAGATTATTATAAAAAATAGAGCGAAGAATTTGCATCATATTTTGTGCGAAAAATGGAATCAAGTGCTCTAAAACACTTGAAATGTTGACAGTGGAATAAGGTGAGTCTGCGCTAAGTAAAAAAAAAAAAGTTTACAAGTGTTGCAAGCTCTTCCAAGATGGCCGAAGAGATGCCAATGGCGAACCTCGCTCTGAACGCCCCAGCACATCAGCAACAGATGATAACGACAAAGCTGTGAATAAAGTTGTTTTGGAAAATCGTCGAATTATCGTAAGAGAAGTTGCTGAAGATGTTGGCATATCGGTCGACTCGTGTCATGCATTTTTTTCGGATGTTTTGGGCATGAGACGTGTGTCAGAGAAGTTGGTTCCAAAAGTTCTTAATGTTGAGCAGAATAACCGTCACATGAGCATCGCTTAGGAGCTCTCCAATGACGTCAATGATGATCCTGATTTGCTCAAAAGGGTCGTAACTGGTGACGAAACATGGGTTTCGGTTATGACGTCGAACCGAAGCCCAATCGTCCCAATGTAAGCATCCCGAAGAGCCAAGACCGAATAGAGCACGCCAAGTTCGATGAAATGCCAACGCTTTGCCCACTGTTTTTTTTTTCCATTCCGTACCGTAGTGCATCATGAATTTTTGTCTCAAGGCCGTGCGGTCGATAAGCAGTATTATCTTGACGTTATACGCCGTTCCCGAGAAGCAATACGCAAAAAACGTCCGGAATTGTGGAAAAACAATTCATGGCTTTTGCATCACAACAAAGCATTTGCCCATTCGTCGTTGCTTGTGAGAGATTTTTTGGCCAAAAACAACACGACAATCAAGCCTCAGCCACCATATTCACCAGCGAATTTTTCCTGTTCCCAAAGCTGAAGAGACCTATGAAAGGACGAAGATTTTCAACGACTGAGGAAATAAAAATTGGAAGTACTCAAGGCTGTTCCAAAAAGTGTTTATGAGAAGTGCTTCGAGGATTGGAAGAAGCGTTGGCAGAAGTGTGTTGTATCTGAGGCGGATTATTTTGAAGGGGACAACATGAATATTGATGAATAAATAAATATTTTTTCATAAAAATATAATCACCTTACTTTTTGAACACATCTCGTATCAAACGTTAGCCTTTAAGCACGTACGCGAGAAAAAATTTAGAAAAGATGCGAAATTCTGCTTAAAGTTTGTCTGAAGTCGCTGAGTGCTCCCGTTTTGAAACACTGCATGAATAAAAACACAGCAATTTGCGCTCCGTCCCAAACAAAAAGCTAGTTTCTCACGGATATAAATGTTTATGACCTCATGTCGTAGAACTGTGTGTCCTCTACTGATACCAGGTACACTCAGAAATATATTTAGATATTTTCTGGGAAGTAAGTTGAGAATAGTTAGTAGCAAAGAAGTAATAACTTAAAATGTCGTGCACGGTGACGAAATTTTACTGTGCGTCATTTCAAACAAACGCAAATTTTTCATGCGTCTAAATGTTTATGACTTCATATCTCCTGAATTATGTGTCGCACAATTATGTAACTTCGCAGGTGAATTCGGTGGTATATGTGGATACTGACTGTAAAATGTGTTAAGAATACAGTTTGTAGTAAAGAA
The DNA here is from genome assembly GCF_023864345.2 of Schistocerca serialis cubense. Taxonomy (NCBI): domain Eukaryota; kingdom Metazoa; phylum Arthropoda; class Insecta; order Orthoptera; family Acrididae; genus Schistocerca; species Schistocerca serialis. The sequence goes on along the minus strand of NC_064639.1, from coordinate 531,875,609 downwards.
GTAATAAATTCATCATTTGGGGGGGGGGAGGGGGGGAGGTTTCAGCGAGTAAAATTTCCGGAATGGTTTGAAATTATGTGCAAAATTTGTTGTAAGTCGCTAATTATTCTCATTCTGAAATGCTGGATGAATTAAGTCCACGCGTTCACGCGCCGTCAGTTACACTGCCCCGAGACGCACAGTTTCTAACTGTAATACTTTCATGTTAAAATGTCAACATTAGATTGTATCTCTTAATGATTAGATTATGACAGCATTTTAAATTTAAAATTTATATTGGACCAATAATTACCCGAATACTGAAAATCAAATTTTTGTTGGCCCTAAAACGCGTTAGACGATCAGCCTGCAATGGTTCTGGATACAATAGACCGGATTCCGGATAGTAGTTGCTTATGGAATATCGTCTCAGTTATATGACTGGATCTGTAATTTCTTGTCAGAGAGGTTACAGTTAGTAGTAATTGACGGAAAGTCATCGAGTAAAACAGAAGTGATTTCTGGCGTTCTCCAAGGTTTTAGGCCCTTTGCTGTTCCTTATCTATATAAACGATTTGGGAGACAATCTGAGCAGCCGTCTTCGGTCGTTTGCAGATGACGCTATCGTTTATCGACTAATAAAGTCATCAGAAGATCAAAACAAACTGCAAAACGATTTAGAAGAAATATCTGAATGGTGCGAAAAGTGGCAGTCGACGTTAAATAACGAAAAGTGTGAGGTCATCCACATGACTGCTAAAACGAACTCGTTAAACTTCGCTTATACGATAAATCAGTCTAATCTAAAAGCCGTAAATTCAACTAAATACCTAGGTATTACAATTACGAACAACTTAAATTGGAAGTAACACATAGAAAATGTTGTGAAGCCTAACCAAAGACTGCGTTTTATTGGCAGGACACTTAGAAAATGTAACAGATCTACTGAGGAGACTGCCTACATTACGCTTGTCCGTCCTCTTTTAGAGTACTGCTGCGCGTTGTGGGATCTTTACCAGATAGGAATGACGGAATACATCGAAAAAGTTTAAAGAAAGGCAGCACGTTTTGTATTATCGCGAAATATGGGAGAGAGTGTCACAGAAATGATACAGGATTTGGGCTGGAAATCATTAAAAGAAAGGCGGTTTTCGTTGCGAAGGAACTTCTCACGAAATTTCAATCACCAACTTTCTCCTCCGAATGCGAAAATATTTTGTTGACACCGACCTACATAGGGAGAAACGATGACCACTATAAAATAAGGGAAACCAGAGGTCGTACGGAAAGATATAGGTGTTCGTTCTTTCCGCGCGCTATACGAGATTGGAGTAATAGAGAATTGTGAAGGTGGTTCGATGAACACACTGCCAGGCACTTGAATGTGATTTGCAGAGTATCCACGGAGATGTAGATGTAATATACAGAAGATGCATGGTCAGTTGTAAGAGGTAAGATAAATCAGTAAATAAAAACAGTCCAGACATTCTTACGTAGAATTTGTTTCGTCCTATTGTACGACGTTTGTTATTAGAAGCGTTGCTGCTTTCATGACAAACTGGTGGCAGGAAAGAAATTGATTACATCACGGTGGAAACGCTAGGGTGAAACGTTAGTGAAAATACTGTCGACCTAGCACTGATAGCGTGTATCTTCTTGCTGCTCGGGCATGCCAGCCAGCTCTTTAAGCCTTTCTTCGCGGCTGCCGCTTATCTTTTCCGCGTTCCTCTCGTGGAATGCCAGGGCGCTCACTGACAAGCTCTCTTTTTTTCCTGCAGCTGCTGTGTGTGCCGTGTCTGCGGTTCACTTCACTGAAAAGTTCAGTCTTCAGCCTTGTTGTTGCGGCTGGGCCGGCGTCAGCTACGCATCAGACAAATCTATTGAGCAAAACTGCATCTAATGTTGGGTAGTTAGACGCCTATGAGGCACGATTACATTGTGTGTTTTAATATATCGCAATGCATTTCAAACTCAGCTTACTCCAGGTGGCACTGTCACTTTGGTAAATCAAGTTATAAGCATTGCTCCTGTAGGTCGATTTGTTAGCGACATGGATATGTCGCAAAACGTGGTTTACTGCTGCGACCGCAAAACGTGGTCTACTGCTGCGACTGCTGTCTGGAGCGACCGCTGAATATCGAATCGATGTCGTCGGAAGATATTCCTAGCGTGCTCGTGCAAGCTGCCGAGACAGTCTTGGACTCGATTGCACAGCTTGTGATTCCGCAGATTTCGTTGCGTGTGTGGCAATAGCAGCACCAGAGAACATCTGGTGGTAAATTCTACTGGCACAGATCGGGCACAGCCATCTTTCGTCATGTGATTTTCACGGTTTAATACGTTGTGCAAGATACTACGGGGTCATCATTTTGTTCTGGAGTAGGGCATCTAGGGCAGTTCCACAGACGTCCTCACCTTCCTGTTGGATGTGGTTTATAAGTATGGCACTAACAGGTCAGATCAGCGACGGGATTCGAGTCACTGTGTGTCACTCGCCAGGTTTCTACCTTCCTTCCCTCCTGTTCTCGTCGAGGACTGATCGGTAGGTGCATCGATATCACAACATCTCCAGTCCTCCGACTTTTCGGATTTTTCTACACTTCAGCGAGAAGTTACAGCCGAGCGGCACTTTAGCCGTGGCCTTTTTCAGCTCGTTTTATATTGACTTACCCTTCTATTATTGTTTTAGTAGCTCCTCGTGTTACAATAGATGGTCAATAATCTCAACTGTTCTTTGTACAAAAGTGTACCGTAGATCCCGTTCTGTCCAATTATTTTATAGCCTTCATGTTGTTAGTTCATTTGGTTTTCAAGATGCCCCTGTAGCACCACATCTCAAAAAATTTCCTTTTCGTTTCCTCAGTCCCTAGAGTTCAGGCCTCAGACATACAGTACCACAGAGGAAATATAGGCTTGAATGTAGGATGTTACTTTGAGATTAGTATCTTCCTTTTATTGAAGGCAGTTTTTCCTTGGGTAGTTTCGATTCTTGCTTCTGCTTTGTTTCTTCCATATCTAGTAATACTCCTTCCCAAACAAGTAATTGAGTCGATCTGTTGCAGTAGCTTGTCACACATTTGTACACTTTCTGGCTAAGCTCTTCTTCGGCATAAACAAAAGAATGGTCTGACTTGGCATGTCGAAATTTGTTCTTTTTCTGTCTCTGGTAGTTAACTTCATTTAAAATTGACATTCCTAATTTCAGCTGCCAAAGCACACCAGACGTTATCTAAAAAAGAAATATTTAAAAAGGGTATTTCCAGACTCGGTCCTCGAAAGTAAGAAATGGATATCGATGTTAACTGGGAGCGTAATGAGCATGATCGTGGAAGTGGAATTATCTTTCTCTGAGGCTTTCTTAAAAACGGAAGCTGATAATTTATTTTGTGATTGTTGTTTTCATTTATGGTCAGTTTTTATAAGCACATTGTTCTGACCATAGTTAAAACTTTAAAAAATATAATATACTTTCAGTCTCACAACGTAGGTGATGGGGGAATCCTGTGGATGTTTTGCTTCTTGCTTTGGAGATATACAACATACACCAACCGAAACAACCGATAGAAAACGTGTGAAGATTATGTGATGTGAGAATTTATGGCTGAACTTTCAGACGAACGTAAATTGTAGAGACATCGACCTAGGTACAGCAAATTGCGAATCCACCGCTGGTGAAGAAAAGTGAAACGGTTACCACTTATGAAGCATCTGGAGTGTTAGTGTCACATTTCATTATCACGTAACTCCGAAAATAAAGTCAGAAACTAAAAATAGCTTCTTAGACAAAGAAAACCGGGTGATGTATTTGCTGAACTAAGATGGTAAGAAAGACCTAAATGTCTGTGCTGTCAAATGGAAACTTCACTTAACTCCCTTTTCATCGTGAACTGTCTAGGGTGGAATACTGGAATACGAGAATTGCAGAACGACGCAAGAGTCCGCTGTAAACAGTTGATTTCTTTGTTATTTTCTGAAGTCAGGCGAAAGTGATTTAGCGTCAGCGACAACATTTTGCACGACTGGGCAAAATGCAAGATTTCTTGACGATATTCGCGAGAAAGAACTTAAGGCTTTTCCAAGTCGAAGAATTGCCTTCAAGCAATCGAATACAATTGCGTCTAGACAAATAACAAAGTACATATCGAGATAGACGTCGAAAAAATGTTTCATACATTTTTTATTAACTTCCAGTTCATGACGGCAGCTGAAAATTCAAAACAGGTTTGGGCTTGACAAATATCATAGTTCCTTTGTGTGTGAAGTTTATCATACACTATGTGATCAAAAGTATCCGGACACCTGGCTGAGAATGACTTACAAGTTCGTGGTGCCCTCCATCGGTAATGCTTGAATTCAGTATGGTGTTGGCCGCCCTTAGCTTTGATGACAGCTTCAACTCTCGCAGGCATACATTCAGTCAGGTGTTGGAAAGTTTCTTGGGGAATGGCAGCCCATTCTTCACGGAGTGCTGCACTGAGGGGAGGTATCGATGTTGGTCGGTGAGGTCTGGCATGAAGTCGGCGTTCCAAAACATCCCAAAGGTGTTCTATAGGATTCAGATCAGGACTCTGTGCAGGCCAGTTCATTACAATTGTCGTGTGATGGTCTCGATAGATGTCTGCCTATTACACATTACGACTCTCTTCAACTGTCTGCGGTCTCTGCCAGTCAACGGATGAGGTCGGCCTATACGCGTTTGTGCTGTATGTGTCCCTTCACGTTTCCACATCACTATCACCTCGGAAACAGTGAAGCTAGATATGTATAGGAGTGTGGAAATCTCACGTACAGACGTGTGACACAAGTGACACCCAATCACCTGACCACGTTCGAAGTCCATGAGTTCCTTGGAGCACGCCATTCTGCTTTCTCACGATGTCTACTGACTACTGAGGTCGCTGATATGGAGTACCTGGCAGTAGGTTGCAGCACAATGCACCTAATATGAAAAATGTATGTTTTTGGGGGTGTCTGGATATTTTTGATCACATAGTGTATATCCTCTTGGGTAGTACTCACGTGGGGATATTGAGATCCGGCATGTCGCCTATGATCCTACAGAATCCATCGATTCCATATTCACATGTCAGCCAGAAGGATCCCATCCAATGCGAGCAGGAAAATCCCGCAAAGGTAAACCACAGTTTCGATAGGCCGCAGTTCTGCCCCCAGAGGAATTCCGAAGTATGCTGGTAGAGGTTTCTCCTTCTAACGCGAGGCGTAGCAGAATCATCTAACAAATGACCAACATTCAAAGACGATTTCAGAATGTAACACCTGCTGCATAATCTTCTCTTACGTACAGAATGTCGAAAGCATTACTGGTGTATATTTTGCGCTGAAAATCCAACCGTTTTCACATTCGGATATGGATCTTCATATCAATTTGAGGTATTTTGCATGCCGCCTTCATTGTGCTGGAATGTTAATGTCCAGCATTTACTTTTTATTCTCTTCTTTATGCAGAGTGACCATTAAAGTATGTCCCAGTAATAAAATTTAATAGTATCAACTGTAGGTATTGTAGACTGTTGGGCCAAGAACACAATGAAAGAATATCTCAAACTGTTGTGATCAGATGAAACTACAACCGTCCGGCCGTGACTGTGGGTTCTTTGCTCTGGGAGATAGCTCATAGCAACTACAAGATATGAAGTATTAGTTCATTTTATTGCATGAATGATAAATAGATGTGCACGATACGATCATTTGCTACAGCAGTCTGCTAAGATTGAATGTGTAATTCCAGTTCAATGTGCGTTTCGTTTAAAGTTTGATTGCGATCCACCAAGTGGGAAAAAATATGCGCCGACGGTATAGTCAATTCGAAATGACCGGATGTGTGGGTAAAGGAATAAACAATGGACGACCAGAAGTGTTTGACAAGGTTATTGATCGCGTCAGAGCATCTTCGTACTCCTAAGAAATCCGTTCGAAAGCGAGTCTTTAAGTCTGTGTGCAAGAGACAATAGTGTGGAAGGTTTTAAGAAACGGTTTACACATGTTTCCATACCGGTTGTAGTTGGTACATGCTGTAAAACCAGATGACTGTGGTGAACGTCAGCGGATTCTCAACCTACAGAGCGCCTCCATAGGGCGGCGTAAGAACATTATATGAGGGGGGGGGGGGGGGGGGGGGGGGGAGGCGTGAGCAAAAACATGTGACTTCAAAAATTGATCAATTCACGAAAAAGAAAGCATAGAAAAATACATTCCGATGTAATAAAAATTAAAATTCGCATTTACAGTGATGCAATGCGCTTATAAAAAGGACTTATCAGTACTGCACAATCCATTTAATAATCGACTTGATACGTATAATTTAAAAACAAGTTTGTATTTATTTATGACGCCCTTTGGCCTGACCTGCAGACCAAAGGTTTTCGAAGGAGGGTTTATTTTCGTGTGCTACCTATAAGACGGAGAGCAACAGTGGGCCATCGATTCTCGTTTTGTCAATGTGGCATACTGATGTTGTGATATTGCAATAAATTTATTTATTCTTGGTAATTTGTAAAGTTTGTAACTTTATAGTTTTAGTTTCAAAATGCTCATGGGTCCCAAACACTGAAACGCTGGTGTATCTAATAACTTTACAAGTGAAGTGTTGCAGTGGCAAAATGTCTTTCTTCGCCTTGCAGTGTTCAGTGATGTGGCAACTTTTGATAAATACTCGTAATGATAGTATCTGGGGACCAGAACATCCTCGTCAACTTGTAAAATACCGCAGAGATACACCAAAATTAAACTGTTGCTCCGCTGTGTCCCGACGTCAAGCTTTTGACAGTTTTTTTCCGCTAATGCTACCACAACAGGCCTGGCATATCTGGATAAGTTGCAGAATGGTTCTTTCCCCAATTAGAATGGTACAAATGGCTCTGAGCACTATGGCACCTAACATCTGAGGTCATCAGTGCCCTAGACCTTAGAACTACTTAAACCTAACTAACCTAAGGACGTCACACACATCCATGCCCGAGGCAGGATTCGAACCTGCGACCGTAGCGTTCGCGCGGTTCCAAACTGAAGCGCCTAGAACCGCTCGACCACACCGGCCTGCCCCAATTAGAAGGTGAAGCGGAAAACGTTATTTGACAACAAGAAGGAGCTTCTCCCGACCGGCATTTCTTTGAGTGAGAGTGGTTGAACGTCGAAGACCCTGCCAGTTAGATAGGTCAATACACAGCAGAGCTCTTTTCTGTTTGCCTCAGTGATCACTTGATGTCACGTCATGCGATTCTTTCCATCTGGGCTTTATGAAAGATCGAGTCTACGTTTCGCCGCAAGCTAACAATTTGTCAGAGTCGAGACACACAATTGAAAAGGTGATTGCTTGTACGACTCCGAACTTGCTAAACAAAGTGTGAGAGTGTGAGAAGAATTGGATTTTAGATTGGATGTGTACCGTATAACTAAAGGAGCACATATTGAACATTTATATAAAAAGAAGCGTGCGTAGTTTACTTTGAGTGTGCTGTATGATTTGTTGTAAAAGTCTGAATTAAACTAAAATATACCGTTGAAAGTGGGACATTATTTTATGGATACCCTATATAGTGCGTGAAACTCGAAACTTGACTGATGACTTTTGACAAACTCTCAGTATTTTTCCTGTTTGCTATTGTCGTTAAGGCCATTACTTGAGTTCTAACCGAGGCTGCCAGATTTATGCGTCTTGTTACTTGCGCTTTTCACGTGCTTCGGCTGTGGAGGCCGCACGAGTACTTTCCTGTTGCGCTGTGCGGCGCGGCGCCCCGCCGCGGGCACTGCCGCTGCCGCTCCGCACCCAGTAGGCCGCGACCCATGGGACGACACGTGGCCTGCCCGATTACTGCATAATTGCCGCTTAGCTCTCCCCTGGCCGTTACCGAATCACTCAGCGGTCGCTGCATAACACGGCTGATGTGTCATTTGCGCATTTGACACGGGTGCAATATGGCTGCCATTTCCTGGCAAATTGCATCGTATCTGCTTTAGCTTCAGTATAACGACAGTTATAAACAGCTACCGCACATAATAGTTGAAAACTTTGAAAGAAGAGTCACTGTTTGTTCTGTTATTGTTGACAAGAAGGTACAACACTAGGAGACACTCGTGTCCCTGTCTGCATAAGAACTGCTACGAGGCGTGCACAGTAGGTAACAATCTGGACTTGTACTCATGTGAAGCGGGGTTCAGATACCTGACCAGCCAGTGTTCCTGGTAACACATAGTATTTTTTTCTTTTTTTTCAGTGGAGCAAAACGTGAGAGGGTTTCTTGGAGGGATCACGGGCACTTCCTTTTTTCACATCTTTCTCCGTTCATAATTACCTAGGCGACATTCCTTTGGAATTTTTAAAATCAGAGGGGGGGGGGGGGGGGGGAGGGGAGGAATGACAACCAAAACGCTATTCAAAATGGTGTTTAGAATCTATAGGTCTGTAGAAATACCATCAAGCTTTCGGAAAAATGTAATCCACACAATTCCGAGAATAGCAACGGCAGGCAAATGCACGAATCATCGTACAGACCAAACATTTGATGATCCGAGTTGATAACGAGAATAACGTGCAGAAGAATGGGAAACAAAATTGAAGATCTCTTACGGGACTATTAGTATGGTTTCAGGAAATATAAAGGCACCAGAGAGGCAGTTGTGATGTCGCACTTGACAACGGAAGGAAGGCGTAAGGAAAATCCAGACATCTTCACAGAGTTTGTGGGGCTCGAAAAGGGTCCGTCAACAGAAAATGCTGCAAGACGTTCGAAATTCTCCGAAAAACAGAAGTAAGCTGTAAGGGAAGTTGGTTAATGTACAATATGCATGAGAACCAAGAAGGAACAATAGCAGTGTGATAGACAGGGAGTAGTCTTTTTTTCCTACTGCACAGTCTACACATCCAAGAGACAATGGCGGAAATGAGACTATCAGGAGTGAGATTAAAATTCAGGGTGAAAGGATATCAATGATAAAATCCACTGATGACGTTTCTGCCCTCAATGAAACTGAAGAAGGATTACAGGACGTGTTTAATGGAATGAATAGTCTACTGGGGACAGAATATGGATTGAATGTAAACTGGAGAAAGGAAAAAGTAATAAGAAGTATCAGAAATGAGAATAGCGACAAGCTTAACATCACAGTTGGTGATCACGAAGTAGACGAAGTCAAGGAGATCTGCTACCTTGGAAGCAAAATAAGACATGAAGGACGAAGCAAGGAGGACATAAAAAGCAGACTGGCACAGCCAAAGCGCGCATTTCTGGCCAAGAGGATTCTGCTAGTACCACATATCGGCATTAGTTTGAGGAAGAAATTTCTGAGAATGTTCGTCTGGGGCACAGTATTTGTATAGAAGTGAATCATGGGAATCGGAGCGTTTGAGATGTGGTTCTGTAGAAGGACGTTGAAAATTAAAAGAACTGATAAGGAATGAGGAGCTTCTCCGCAGAATCGGTGAGGATAGAAATGTTTAGAAATCGCAGACAAGACCAAGAGACAGGACGATAGGCCATCTTTTAAGACTCTGAGAAACAGCTTCCATTGTATTAGAGAAAACTACAGAGGACAAAAACTGTCATGTAAGGCGGCGGTGGGTATATATCCATACATCCGACAAATAACTGAGGAGGTTGGCGGTAAGTGCTGTTGTGAGATGAGGAGGTCGGCATATACGCACACACTTTTTTAGACATCTAACATCAACCTTCGTTTTCTCTTCCTTCTTAATACGAAAGTTTATCCGTCCATATAGTGAAACGTTAAGCCTCTCACTAATAACCGCCATTCATACATACAAAGATGTATTTGGACAGAGTCCAGCAGCTGCCGTCTCAGACGAAGAGTGTCAGAGCTCGTCGTGTGGGTTCCCGCACCCCTACCAGAGGCGCTGTTGTGTGACCGACCTCGGAGCAAATGCCGCGAGGCGACCTTAAGGGTTCTGTAAAACAATAGGTCGAGAGAACCTCATCAGCCCAAAAACCTTAGGGACTGAACTAATAAATTTGGAAATTTGTGGTAAGGTCTTATGGGAGCAAACTGAGGAGGTCATTGGTCCCTACCTAAGCTTACGCACTACTTAATCTAACTTACGATAAGGACAACATACACACCCAGGCTCGAGGGAGGACTCGAACCTCCGACGTGGGGAGCCGCTCGGACCCTGACAAGACGCCTAAGATCGCGGGGCTACCCCGCATGGCGATTGGATTAATACTGAGAAAAGTTAAGATGGTGATTTTAATATTTGAGGTGTTCTACAAAGTCTCCCCCCCCCCCCTCCCCAACACACACACTTGAGTACAACGCACAGAACTTCCATACAACCACGTGAAACTGTCAGAAAAGTATTTAGGCTGATGACCAACTCGCGCATTACATTGGCTTGAATATGTCGGCTACGTCAGAAAAGTGTTGGCACTTCATGTGAATTTCTGCACGCTTTTGTTTCGTGGTACGTTCATATTGATAACTCCAAGTCTCGTCCCAAGTTTCGATTTTTTCCAGAATTTGTTTCAGTCAAATAGTTACAGGCTTCCATATGTCGCTCTTTTTGTTCAGAAGCCCAGGTGTGAGGGACAAACTTCACACACAGCTTTCCCCTTCTTGGAAACATTCTAGGGAATGTTGCTCAGCTTCGATTTGTGACACAAGAACGGTCACTACCTACTCACGACTGTGACTGGTCTAATCACATTTGTTGTTTTGTCTTTAGTTCAATCTGCCACCATAGTTGCAGCACTGATGTCGTTTATAAGCCAGGACTAAAATCAGTCTCAAATCGTTTTGGACGGACTGCGTACAGGTATGATAGCAACTGGATGTGTTTAGCTTCTGGTCAAAGATAACTAACAAACTTACGTTACAATTTTACGACCCGTCGATATCAATGTCACTATCGCATTAGGTTAGTTTGTGAAAGATGAGGAAATATATCGCCTGTGATCTCATCGAAGTTATAGTCACCACATACGTGTGGAGTGTGAAATTGTTTACGGAAATCACTCAAGGATTGCTTTTGACAGGAAACAACGTCCAAGTTCTGTGTGGATATTTCCAAAGAAATACAAACTAAAGACGAGTGTCCCAATAAGATTGTTTATAGATGACGCAATTTTTCACAACTGCGTTGCAGTCAACATCTTGAGAAGACATTTCAGACTAATTTTCCCATCATAAACTGTAAAACAGAATACTAATCCCATCGTGAGCTGAAATAAGCTTAGTTATGGTTGAGCCTAAATTACGAACTTTGGTACCATTCATAGTCAACAAGTTAGGCCACCTAACATGAACACACATCCATCAGCCCATAATTATCTCGGACGTTTATTTTACCGATCGTCCGCGCCTGAATGAAAGTATCCTCCCACGAGGAAACAAGAGAAGAACGAACGTTATGAATGTTACACCTCACTAACGTCGACCTCTTTGGAGCAGACATACTGCTAGTCAGGGAATAAGTGTGTTGTAGGCTCTGGGCTTGTTGTGGAACTATCAGCTATAACTACTTAGAGAAACCATATGGTACGTAAAAGTGCTTTGAACTGCGCTGACATAGCTGCCCAGTAGGCAAACATGAGGACGGCGCACGATGCCATGTTTTGTATGTGTGAAAACATTCGAGCATTGTCGTCGTTCATCTTACCCATACCTGACTGAGCAATCCGATTCACAGGTACGACGAAAGGACGAACACATCCCAATTCCTTAGCACCATTGCTCTGGAAGTCGTCTGGTGTTCAAATTAGGCTCTCAACCACTTCCGAGTTGTAGCGCTGTTCTCTATCATCGAGTACCTTCCTGAAACCTAGATGTGTTAAAACTTACATCTGTCACTATTTGTATAAGTTACAGTACTTGTTTGTCCACTTTTTGTGGTTCCCAATGGACTGCCAAAGTGCATCACGCGGCAGTAAGAGTCGTGAGTCTTTGTAAATGTTTCATATTTTAAGACCGTACTCACCACATAGGCATACGTAATAATCTAATTTTGAATTTTAGATAACTATTTATGTTCCGAAAACAATATCTGAGGCAGCAGTGAGTTACATGTACTTCTCCTAAGCAAACTTTAATATGAGAATCAGAGAATCAGTAGTCCATTGCCAATACTACACGAATTAATCCTACACGGGGCAGTAACAGATAAAAACTTTGGGCACCTTTCGCACACTGGTATCATCAGTCATCTAAAGATGATGTGCAATCTCTGTGACGGTATTCATGAGCTCTGGTAAAGAGTCCAACGACATAGGGGCAGTCAACAACTAGAACTGAATTATTCTCAGAAACAGCCGGTCGATATGCTAAAAGTGGAAGCTAGGTTTGCCTTATTTTGCATGTAAAAGTCGCATAACAGGTCGGAAACTGGAATATGACGATGCGTTTTGCCATCACATTTTTTACTTTTCTCTTCAGTTGTTTTCTTCGACGAATTTCCAGCATGCTGGATTAATTACATGTCAGCAACCGATGTTAACCAGTTCGATACAGAAACAGCCAAAGTTGCAATTTTGGCCGTTTCTATATCGAACTGGCATTTTCTTAAAAATATTTTATTAAGAATGCTATACATTTATCACAAAATTCTACAGTTTAAAAAAAGTACGTTGTTCCATTAATAAAACTACGGTTAATTATTAACACTAGCTAGATTAAACGACTTTGCGCAGAATACTCATAATGTTTGCGAACTACCTCATAATTTTGTTTCGATGTCTTGAATCGTGTACGAAATGTTAGAGGTGTACTGGATACGCAGGACACCACGAATACCATGCCTTTAAAGTCAGAAAAAAAATTTAGAAAAGTGGAATTTTTCATATACTGAAACATTAGAAAGTGGAAGACCGACGCTTTTACCAGAGCTCCTCCACAACGGTACTGCTAAAGCTTTTCAGATTCCGCTGATAATAAAGCAAAAATGAAATATAATATCAAACGAATAGCATATGATTTTTGCATTAGTACTTAACGTGGCAAATTCTGACTTCAAATTATGTGTAGTTCTTGTATGCATGTGAGGGGGGACCTTCGTTCTCGTTTCAGACGTGATAAGGCAAGTCAAATTTGGGGAAATATGTTCCGTGGATTCCAAGACATTTACATAACACATTCTCTGTGTATCACCAAATTCTTAAACTCACACACAATAGACCATGCCAGTAATTAATCAGCCTCTCCGACCAGCTTAATTATATACGGTACGTAATAGGTCATCTTCTTTCTTTCGTAACATACATGTCTTATACTAGGGACTGGAGTGTTTTAATTTTAACAGCCTATCTTTGCGGATTGAATTATCACAAGCAGTACTATTACCAAGCACACCACGATGCACATTGGTGACATGTTAGTTCTTAATCTACCAACAAATATGATTGCCTGTGAGTACCCAAAAAAAACTACTTCACGCGGATTCTGTAATTTTTTCAAGCAACATCACAGTTTTTCACCGTGTGGAAAAGACGAGTGCATCGTGACAGTGGTTTTATTCAGCGTACGTAAGAGTTACTCAGCACCTTTACATTAACTCAAAACTCACATTTTTGTTTTATGGCATTGGTAGGTGATGGAATTATTATCTTTCGTGCAAGTATAATTGTCTCACAGCGATGCCTAATGAGAGCGTTGTCATCTGGGTATCAAAATTAATAATATCCTAACAAATGAGATTCTACTGATGCCAGTCCGTATTTGACTTTGACAATTTATCATTCGCGGGGGACGGTGTGAGATTTACTGTACATTAGCATTGTTGTCACTCAAACTCTCCATCCACCCTTTACAATGCGCATATCCTACCCCATCCTCTTCCCCACCACGCTTCACGCACGAACGGAAACACACACATAACACACATGCGCGCGCCCACTGACACACATGCATCAGTGTCATGGCGGCAGGAGGGTGGGGTGTATGGATGGAAGAGCTAACAGCTGAACGTAAAAGCTTGGAATCATGTCATCTCCTCATCTCCACAGCTGAGGCGTGGCTGTGATTCACAGGACAGGCAGTGACGCATTTGCTGAGTGCGTGTTGGGACTCAAGGTTGCTACAAAAGCTAGTCACCTTGTCCCACACCACCCAAGAACGCCACGCGCCACCGATCCAGAAACAGACCAGCCGTTCATCTTTTCATCTGCAGCTTGGCTTTGCGCCTAAGACCGCGGCTCTCGTATGGATGGTTCATCAACTCGGATCTTATCCTTCCTCACTTTCCACTTGTATGATTCGGTTTTTGTATATGAGTCATAACAGTAATATCAGAAAGCCTACGCATCTGTCATTTGAAGCAAGGCTGACCTATGCATCTTAAGTATGACCCAAATAGTACAGGTACAGGTACAAGAGCGAAACCAAATTCACTATCTCATGATCGGCTGCGAGACCCTCAAGAGGGGTGTTTAGCAGCCTGCTTGCAAATTTTTTCAATTGGAAACCACTTAGATGACTTGTGCACTGTTAAACTATTACAGAAATCCCACCTGGCGAAGGGGACCTACAGTACAAGGAGGAATACGAACCACGTATCATTCTTGGCATATGTTCACATCACTGAGACATAAAGGCTACCATAAAGGGAGACTGAAAAATTCTGGGATTCGATCTCGCGACCTCACGGTTTGCAGCCTACACGTGATCACTTTTCTTCGTTCTAGTCTACCTGTTCCTTCGTTAGCAGTTCTGTGCAGATATCACATGATAACTCTTTTATTCTATCCATGAAAATTGTACTCAGTTTTTTTTAAGTACAGAGGGTGATCAATCCCCAGACCGAAAACACTGAGCTATCATGTCGGCAACTACTAAACCACTAAAAAGTACCAACAAACACACGGCCATATAATCCGTCACCGAAGAGCGAGAGCTAACTTAGTGCCCGTAGTTGATGTTGAAGAAAGGCTGATTAGCAAATCCAGCTCTAGTATTCAAAAATGAACTGAGATATTAATTTTGTTTTTAGTTTTACAAAAAAAACACACTTTGTAGAATCTTCACCTATCATACAAACAACAGTAAAATATATATGCACAGCGCAACACAATTAAAAGATCAGTTTTGTGAAACCAATTAACTGTCTCTCACTGCGACGTAGAAGTTCGAAATTACGCCCAAAGGTGCCTACAACGTTCCACTGTCATGGTCCAATAGCGTGGCGCCCTGCTGCGTCACACTCCGGCACGGCGAAGTTTCAAACAGCAATGTGTCGAGAAATACGAAAAAAAGGCCACAGCTGAAAAGTTCATGTGACGTATAAGGTGGGTTAATGATGTCAAATTGGCACCAAACGTCACAACAATTGTGCCCAAACCCACCATGCACGCGTCGCACGGTGGGAAAGTCGACACAGCCAAAGGTGTTGCCGAACTGGATGGTTCTAGAGGTTGTTGTTGTTGTAGTCTTCAGTCCTGAGACTGGTTTGATGCAGCTCTCCATGCTACTCTATCCTGTGCAAGTTTCTTCATCTCCCAGTACTTACTGCAACCTACATCCTTTTGAATCTGCTTAGTGTATTCATCTCTTGGTCTCCCTCTACGACTTTTACCCTCCACGCTGTCCTCCAATGCTAAATTTGAGATCCATTGATGCCTCAGAACATGTCCTACCAACCGGTCCCTTCTTCTTGTCAAGTTGTGCCACAAACTCCTCTTATCCCCAATTCTATTCAATACCTCCTCATTAGTTATGTGATCTACCCATCAAATCTTCAGCATTCTTCTGTAGCACCACATTTCGAAAGCTTCTATTCTCTTCTTGTCCAAACTATTTATCGTCCATGTTTCAGTTCCATACATGGCGACACTCCATACAGAACTTTCAGAAACGACTTCCTGACACTTAAATCTACACTCGGTGTTAACAAACTTCTCTTCTTCAGAAACGCTTTCCTTGCCATTGCCAGTCTACATTTTATATCCTCTCTACTTCGACCATCATCAGTTATTTTGCTCCCCAAATAGCAAAACTCCTTTACTACTTTAAGTGTCTCATTTCCTAATCTAATCACCTCAGCATCACCCGACTTAATTCGACTACATTCCATAATCCTCGTTTTGCTTTTGTTGATGTTTATCTTATATCCTCCTTTCAAGACACTGTCCATTCCGTTCAACTGCTCTTCCAAGTTCCTAGAGATATCCTTCGCCATTTTTTTCATGTATGTGTCAATCTAGAACCTCTCCTCCACCACCCCTCCCCCCGGGGCTCCGTGATCGCGCTGAGGAGGTCTGAAAAATAATAAGCACCTTTTGCTGCTTCGGATCAGAATCAGTTTTCAACGGACAGTTTTGAAGGGTCTGTACACCAGAGCGAAAGTTGTGGTCACCGTGCACTCCAAAGGGGTGCGATCATGATCTTTGGTGTTGCTGAAGGGTTAAGTCGTCTGTGGGGTGTTTGCAGTGGTCAGAGGCTGTCAAGAATGCCCTGTTGCTCATCGCACTGCGAACTATCGTGTCCGACCGTGAAATATTTGAGAATCAACACCCCAAGGAAACCGGTGGTTTAACTGACGCCCATTATGTCCCCATCTGAGGCCATTTCGTGTTGAGTCTGAGAGGCAGTGTGAAGTGTTTCCCTCGACCACTCACAAGAAAACAGCATGCTTTCAACGTTGGGCGTGTAATTCTGACATCCATCGCAGAGGCGTCAAAAGAAGGGGTGAAATGTGTGTAAGAGGAGTGTGACAACGTTCCCATCGTATGACACGTCAACGTGAATTGTGGAAAATTTGGTGCTAATGTGACATCTTTAGCACACCTTACGCCTCACGTGAACTTTTTTCCGTATGCCTCAACACCTCGCTGTTTGAAGCGTTGTTGAGCCCGTCGCAGGCCGCCAAGCTTTTCCATGATTATTGGGGGAAGTGGCAACGAAACGACTATTCAGGTTGGTGTGTAGAATATATGAGTCTGGCGACATACCATCTGACTTTCGGAAAAGCATCATCCACACAATTCCGAAGACGGCAAGAGCTGACAAGTGCGAGAATTATCGCACAATCAGCTTAACAGCTCATGCATCGAAGCTGCTTACAAGAATGATATACAGAAGAATGGAAAAGAAAATTGAGAATGCGCTAGGTGACGATCAGTTTGGCTTTAGGAAAAGTAAAGGGACGAGAGAGGCAATTCTGACGTTACGGCTAATAATGGAAGCAAGGCTAAAGAAAAATCAAGACACCTTCATAGGATTTGTCGACCTGGAAAAAGCGTTTGACAATATAAAATGGTGCAAGCTGTTCAAGATTCTGAAAAAAGTAGCGGTAAGCTATAGGGAGAGACGGATCATATACGAGGTGCATTCAAGTTCTAAGGCCTCCGATTTTTTTTCTCCAGACTGGAAAGAGATAGAAACATGCGCATTGTTTTAAAATGAGGCCGCGTTCATTGTCAATACGTCCCAGAGATGGCAGCACCGTACAGCAGATGGAATTTTACCGCCAGCGGCGAGAATGAGAACTGTTTTAAATACTTAAAATGGCGACGTTTTCCTTACTTGAACAGCGTGCAATCATTCGTTTTCTGAATTTACGTGGTGTGAAACCAATTGAAATTCATCGACAGTTGAAGGAGACATGTGGTGATGGAGTTATGGATGTGTCGAAAGTGCGTTTGTGGGTGCGACAGTTTAATTAAGGCAGAACATCGTGTGACAACAAACCGAAACAACCTCGGGCTCGCACAAGCTGGTCTGACGACATGATCGAGAAAGTGGAGAGAATTGTTTTGGGGGATCGCAGAATGACTGTTGAACAGATCGCCTCCAGAGTTGGCATTTCTATGGGTTCTGTGCACACAATCCTGCATGCCGACCTGAAAATGCGAAAAGTGTCATCCAGGTGGGTGCCACGAATGCTGACGGACGACCACATGGCTGCCCGTGTGGCATGTTGCCAAGCAATGTTGACGCGCAACGACAGCATGAATGGGACTTTCTTTTCGTCGGTTGTGACAATGGATGAGACGTGGATGCCATTTTTCAATCCAGAAACAAAGCGCCAGTCAGCTCAATGGAAGCACACAGATTCACCGCCACCAAAAAAATTTCGGGTAACCGCCAGTGCTGAAAAAATGATGGTGTCCATGTTCTGGGACAGCGAGGGCGTAATCCTTACCCATTGAGTTCCAAAGGGCACTACGGTAACAGGTGCATCCTATGAAAATGTTTTGAAGAACAAATTCCTTCCTGCACTGCAACAAAAACGTCCGGGAAGGGCTGCGCATGTGCTGTTTCACCAAGCAACGCACCCGCACATAGAGCTAACGTTACGCAACAGCTTCTTCGTGATAACAACTTTGAAGTGATTCCTCATGCTCCCTACTCACCTGACCTGGCTCCTAGTGACTTTTGGCTTTTTCCAACAATGAAAGACACTCTCCGTGGCCGCACATTCACCAGCCGTGCTGCTATTGCCTCAGCGATTTTCCGGTGGTCAAAACAGACTCCTAAAGAAGCCTTCGCCGCTGCCATGGAATCCTGGCGTCAGCGTTGTGAAAAATGTGTACGTCTGCAGGGCGATTACGTCGAGAAGTAACGCCAGTTTCATCGATTTCGGGTGAGTAGTTAATTAGAAAAAAAATCGGAGGCCTTAGAACTTGAATGCACCTCGTACAATATGTACAACAACCAAGAGGGAATAATGAGAGTGGACGATCAAGAACGAAGTGCTCGTATTAAGAAGGGTGTAAGACAAGGCTGTAGCCTTTCGCCCCTACTCTTCAATCTGTACATCGAGGAAGCAATGATGGAAATAAAAGAAAGGTTCAGGAGTGGAATTAAAATACAAGGTGAAAGGATATCAATGATACGATTCGCTGATGACATTGCTATCCTGAGTGAAAGTGAAGAAGAATTAAATGATCTGATGAACGGAATGAACAGTCTAATGAGTACACAGTATGGTTTGCGAGTAAATCGGAGAAAGACGAAGGTAATGAGAAGTAGTAGAAATGAGAACAGCGAGAAACTTAACATCAGGATTAATGGTCACGAAGTCAATGAAGTTAAGGAATTCTGCTACCTAGACAGTAAAATAACCAATGACGGACGGAGCAAGGAGGACATCAAAAGCAGACTCACTATAGCAAAGAAGGCATTTCTGGCCAAGAGAAGTCTACTAATATCAAATACCGGTCTTAATTTGAGGAAGAAATTTCTGAGGATATACGTCTGGAGTACAGCATTGTATGGTAGTGAAACATGGACTGTGGGAAAACCGGTACAGAAGAGAATCGAATCATTTGAGATGTGGTGCTATAGACGAATGTTGAAAATTAGGTGGACTGATAAGGTAAGGAATGAGGAGGTTCTACGCAGAATCGTAGAGGAAAGGAATATGTGGAAAACACTGATAAGGAAAAGGGACAGGATTATAGGACATCTGCTAAGACATGAGGGAATGACTTCCATGGTAATAGAGGGAGCTGTAGAGGGCAAAAACTGTAGAGGAAGACAGAGATTGGAATACGTCAAGCAAATAATTGAGGACGTAGGTTGCAAGTGCTACTCTGAGATGAAGAGGTGAAGAGGTTAGCACAGGAAAGGAATTCGTGGCGGGCCGCATCCAACCAGTCAGTAGACTGATGACCAAAAAAAAAAAAAAAAGCAGAATGTTGTAGGGCACCTTTGAGACAAATTTTAAACTTCTAAGTCGCAATGGGATAAAATATCGAGGCATAGCATAACTAGTTATTCAGTTTTAACACTAACAACAAAATTTACAGAAAGTCTTCTTTTAGAGCGTCGGTATTCGCAAAATCCTTGACAATGTCACTAATTCAGTTCAACTTAAAGCGGGGCCCAATTAAACATGTGAGTGATAAGTGTTCGTAACCTTATCACTCATATAAAACGGACCTGTTGAATACGTTTATATGCAAAATAAAATTAGTTATATAGTAGCTTTGAGCACAGTTTGATAGCTTCGTGATGGATCTTGCACTTAGCCTTGGGTGGCCCTTGTGCCGAGACCCGGATGCGGCTGAAACAAAAACGTTAAGCACTTCGAAAGTACAAAGTTTTGTGTTGACAGACAACACTACGTAAATTAATCTTCGTATATGGGGAACGTCGCTGGCTTTTCTTGTAGTAAAGTTTCAGTGTGTTGGCGCATTGAAACGAGCTTTAGAAGGGAGCCAGGAAGCCCCATGAAAACCTACCCATAAATTTAGTCATGCTCTATACAATTGAAAAGCCTTCACAGCCTCGAATGATACGTGTTGTAAGGCAAGTATTCTATCTTCTTCGCCGATGTGCATATGGCAGTGCCTCTTTCCCCCCCCCCCCCCCCCCCCTCCCCCACTCAAATTAGTTCTCTGCCTGAGATTATTGGTTACTACGACGGACTGTGCATGTTTGGCTAGTTGAATCAATTGAATAAAATGTGGTCGCCAAATTAATAGTGCTGAATAATTCTCATCAAATGGGAACCACTCACATTAATCGAAACACTGTGTAATGTGCCTTATCTGTTTAGAATTTGGATTACTAGCGCCAGTGAATCCTAACATGCCCTGATTTGAAAAGCTATGAGCTATCGCACACAAAGTTAGGGACCGTATGATTATTTTATGAACGCAATATGAATGCAACATGAAAAATGATAGTAATCTGAGCGGTCTAAATATGTTTTACGAGTGGAGCAGTAAATAGTGGGCATAGCGAATGGAAATTGCGCATGAGTAATACGAAAAACCATCTCTAATATCCCAGAAATAGTTAATGTATTTTAGCGACCCAACTAATATTGCAAATGGGGAGGTCAACCTCGCTCGGGTAATATTAAACATTGAACATGTACACTTCTGTAGAATTATGCACAGCGTCTATCCCAGCTGCAGCCGGCCGCTGTGACCGAGCGGTTCTAGGCGCTTTAGTCCGGAACAACGCGACCGCTGCGGTTGCAGGTTCTAATCCTGCCTCGGGCATGAATGTGTGTGATGTCCTTAGGTTAGTCAGGTTTAAGTAGTTTTAAGTCTAGGGGACTGATGACCTCAGATGTTAAGTCCCATAGTGCTTAGAGCCATGTGAACCATTTTTTTTATCCCAGCTGCACTTGATTCACACTTATGTCATTTACTGAAAAATGCGTGCATAGAAAGCGATACCTAATATTCAGAACAGTGGAAACTATATTTTATGTGAAATATCATATGAAACTTGTGAAGTGCATCAATTAGTACAGCCAAAGGTTGCGTATAATGCCTTCAAAGCATGTCTCACTAAAGCATTTGTATAATAAACAAATCATCAAGGAAGTTGAAAAACACCGACGGAAAAAACCGTAACACCAAAAAATATTTAAGGTGGAGTAATGAAATATCGGGAGTCCAATTGTCTAGGTAATATATTTAAGTGATCAACATTGCAACATCACAGGTTAATGTAAGCGCGAGATACGCCAGTGCAAATGTGAAATGCGGGTACATTAATAACCAGTGAAAGCACAAGAATGTTGAATGCAAGCATGCAAAAGCGCATGTACATGTACTGCTGTACAGGTGACGGATGTCAATTTGTTGGATGGGGTTCCATGCCTGTTGCACTTGGTCAGTCAGCAGAGGGACGGTTAGTGCTGTTTGTGGATAACGCGGGAGTTCTCGTCAGATAATGTCCCATATGTTGCTCGATTGGAGACAGATCTGTTGATCGAGCAGTCGAAGGCAACATGTCGACATTCTGTAGAGCATGCTGGGCTAGCGTTATCCTGCTGGAAAACACCCTCTGGATGATGTTTATGAATGGCAGCACAACAGGTCGATTTACCAGACTTGCGTTCAGATTTGCAGTCAAGGTGTGTGGGTTAGCCAAGAGAGTGTTCCTACAGTCATGCAGACCATAACTCCAGGAGTAGGTCTAGTGTGTCAAGCATGCAGACAGGCTGGTTGCTAACCCTCATTTGGCTTTCTTCTAACCAATACACGACCATGAATGGCAGCGAGGCAGAACCAGCTTTCATCAGAAAACACAACAGATATCCACCCTGCGCTCCAGTGAGCTCTCGCTTGACACCACTGAAGACCCAAACGGCGGTGGTTTTGGGGTCAGTGGAATGCACGCTACCGGACGTCTCGATCGGAGTTGCCCTTGAAGTAACCTATTTGTAACCGTTCGTGGTATCACTGTGTTGCGAAATGCTGTTCAAATTGCTGCAGCAGATGAAGTACAATGCGCTAGAGCCATACGCGGAACACGATGGTCTTCCCTCTCGATAGACTCGTGAATATCCGGAGCATGGTCTTCTTCCGACTGTGCATTCTCGTGACTACCGTTACCAGCAATCATGTACAGTGGCTACATTCCTCCCAAGTCTTTCCACAGTATCGCAGAAGGAGCATCCAGCTTCTCGTACCCCTATTGCACGACTTCGTTCATACTCAGTGAAGTGTTGATAATGGGGTTTTTGTCGCTTTAAAGGCATTCTTGACTAACCTCAATTCACCAGCGCTCACGATCGTCACAGCGCTTATTTAAAGAAAACCTGATTTGCATCCTCATAATGGCACTACTAGTGCCACTCTTGTGCGATTGGCTTCAAATTGTAATAGATATCATCTTTCACATGAGAAAAACACGGCTACCAACTTTCGTTTATGTCGCACAACTCCCCCATGGCTTTGCGATTTTTTTTTTTTTTTTGTCAGTGTAAGAGATAATATTTAGATACCACTACATATAACTAACTTGAAAAATTAAGCGAGAAGGGTAATACATGACCTCTTGCACAAACGATACATGACAGATAAAATGCAATTACGTACCCATTATATTAACCAAGCCTCCATACAACGTCACGAAGCATTCAACACGCTTAACTATTGGAAGAGTGACTGAATTGACTGTAATATTCTTCGGACTTAGAGACTTAAGTCAGATTCTGTACCGAGTCTCGTACCAGATAACTCCACAAAGTAGCGACGAGTTAGTAAAGACACCTGCAGAAATCAGAGAACCGATTCTCCCAGTGTTTTTCTGGTCACGGTAGTTTACCTGCACACTACGACGTTGTTTGCTGCGGTGACAATGACCTCAGTGGCACATGCAGTCGGCGTCTGAAACAGAGGCTCATCACTCAGGGAAACGACCGCGAAACACATCTCCTTTCTGATACTTTCCGTCTAGAAGTCATGTCTTGTACCATAACGAAGATCGTTGGCCTTTAATTGGCGGCTGACCGGAATGGGTTCTTCCCGTGTTGCCAACCTAACTGATCTTGTAGGCGCGCTCCTTCCACGGAAACGACGGAAGAAGTTCTCCATGCGAAGTGTATTGGCAAGGTCTTTTCTTCTCCCCCCCCCCCCCCCCCTCCCACGACGAACAAGAGCCGTGTGTCACCAAATGTGCACCACACCGTTCCTCTGTTGTCGCACTAACTGTTTTTCACTGGAGCGCCAAAGAAACTGGTATGGGCATCCGTAGTCAAATAAAGAGACATGTAAACAGGCAGACAGGGCGCTGCGGTCCGCAACGCCTGGTGTGACCGAGCGGTTCTAGGCGCTTCAGTCTGGAACCGTGCGACCGCTACGGTCGCAGGTTCGAATCCTGCCTCGGGCATGGATGTGTGTGATGCCCTTAGGTTAGTTACGTTTAAGTAGTTCTAAGTTCAAGGGGACTGATGACCTCAGATGTTAAGTCCCATAGTGCTCAGAGCCATTTGAACAATTTTCGGCAACGCCTGTATAAGACAACAAGTGTCTGGCGCAGTTGTTGGATCGGTTACTGCTGTTACAATGGCAGGTTATCGAGATTTAAGTGAGTTTGAACGTGGTGCTACAGTTGGCACACGAGCTATGGGACACAGCGTGTCCGAGGTAGCGATGAAATGGGGATTTTCTCGTACGAGCATTTCACGAGTGCACCGTGAATATCAGATAACCGGTAAAACTTCAATTCTTCGAAATCACTGCGGCCGGGGAAAGATCATGCAAGAACGGGACGAATGACGACTGAAGAGAATAGTTCAACATAACAGAAGTGCAATCCTTCCGCAAATTACTGCAGATTTCAATGCCGGGCCGTCAACAAGTGCCAGCGTGCGAACCATTCAAGGAAACATCATCGATATGGGATTTTGGAGTCGAAGGCCCACCCGTGTACCCTTGATGACTGTTCGACACAAAGCTTTACACCTCGCCAGGGCCCGTCAACACCGACATTGGCCTGTAGATTATTGGAAACATGTTACCTGGTATAACAAGTCTCCTTTCAAATTGAATCGAGCGAATGGACGTGTACCGGTATGGAGACAACATCATGAATGCATGGATCCTGAATGTCGGCAGGGGACTGTTCAAGCTGGTGGAGGCTCTGTAATGGAGTGGAGCGTGTGCAGTTGGAGTGATATGCGACCCGTGATACGTCTATATACGACTCTACAAGTGATACGTACGTAAGCATTCTGTCTGATCACCTGCAACCATTCACGTCCATTGTGCATTCCGACAGACTTGAGCAATTCCAGCAGGACAATGCGATACCCCACACGCCAGGAATTGCTACAGAGTGACTACAGGAACACTCCTGTAAACACTTCCATTGACCACCAGACTCCTCAGACACGAACGTTGTTGAGCATATCTGGTATGCCTTGCGACGTGCTGTTCAGAAGAGATCTCCCCCCCCCCCCTCCCCAAACACTTACGGATTTATGGAGAGCCCTGAAGGCTTCATGCTGTCAATTTCTTCCAGTACTACTTCAGACATTAGCTGAGTCCATGCCACGTTGTGTGGCGGCACTTCAGCGTGCTGACATGAGAAAAGCTTACAACCGATTTCTCATACACAAACAGCAGTTGACCGGCGTTGCCTGGTGAAACGTTGATGTGATGCCTCTTGTAAGGAGGAGAAATGCGTACCATCACGTTTCCGACTTTGATAAAGATCGGATTGTAGCCTATCGCGATTGCGGTTTATCGTATCGCGACATTGCTGCTCACGTTGGTCGAGATCCAATGACTGTTAGCAGAATATGGAATCGGTGGGTTCAGGAGGCTAATACGGAACGCCGTGCTGGATCCCAACGGCCTCGTATCACTACCAGTCGAGATGACAGGCATCTTATCCGCATGGCTGTAACGGATCGTGCAGCCACGTCTCGATCCTCGAGTCAACAGATAGGGACGTTTGCAAGGCAACAACCATCTGCACGAACAGTTCGACGACGTTTGCAGCAGCATGGACTATCAGCTTGGAGACCATTGCTGCGGTTTCCCTTGACGCTGCATCACAGACAGGAGCGCCTGTGATGGTGTACTCGACGACGAACCTGGGTGCACGAATGGCAAAACGTCATTTTTTCGGATGAATCTAGGTTCTGTTTACAGCATCATGATGGTCGTATCCGTGTTTGGCGACATCGCTGTGAACGCACATTGGAAGCGTGTATTCGTCATCGCCATACTGGCGTATCACCCGGCTTGATGGTATGGGGTGCCATTGGTTACACTTCTCGGTCACCTCTTGTTCGCACTGACGGCACTTTGAACAGTGGACGTTACAATTAAGATGTGTTACGACCCGTGGCTCTACCCTTCATTCGATCCCTGCGAAACCCTACATTTCGGCAGGATAATGCACGACCGCATGTTGCAGGTCCTGTACGGGCCTTTCTGGATACAGAAAATGTTCGACTGCTGTCCTGGGCAGCTCATTCTAAAGATCTCTCACCATTTGAAAACGTCTGGTCAATGGTGGCCGAGCAACTGGCTCGTCACAATACGCCAGTGACTACTCTTGATGAACTGTGGTATCGTGTTGAAGCTGCATGGGCAGCTGCACCTGTACATGCCATCCAAGCTCTGTTTGACTCATTGCCCAGGCGTATCAAGGCCGTTATTACGGCCGGAGGTAGTTGTTCTGGGTACTGATTTCTCAGGATCTATGCACCCAAACTGCGTGAAAATGTAATCATATGTCAGTTCTAGTATAATATATTTGCCCAAGAATACCCGTTTATCATCTGCATTTCTTCTTGGTGTAGCAATTTTAATGGCCAGTAGTGTATATATAGCATTGCCTCATTAGCACACGTCTGTCTGTCTGATGACGAAAATATTTGTGTCACTAAATAATGGGTTGATAATCTTCATTTGCATTTTCACACATGTCTGCCATCCACAGCGGCTCTTCCTTGTATTAAAAACAGCTTTTCCTTTGAAATTAGTCGTAAAAGACGAAATCAGAAATCACAAATCTGCCCGTGCATTCCACGAGTGTTAGAGATTCGGCGTTGTATATGACGCGTGCTCTGGAACCATTCACCAACACGCCGTGACTTGCTAGCCGAGATCCAATCAGCGCATTTCGCGTGGCTTCGCGCCGGCCCGTGCTAAGAGCGGGATAATCTCGAACAGACACGGCCAGACTCCCAGTGGACGTAATTGGATTCGGGCGGCAATCTCAAACCGTGGCTCGTGTTCTGGCAAGGCTGCAAATCAGGGCTAATTCGGACGGCGACGGGGCCGGCGCCGCCGTGTTAGATATCACGTTCCGATGCCCACGAGTACAGCCACCCAGAACCCGACCGCGGCGCCCCCGCAGAGCCGCGCTAGCTGTGTATAGAAGCCCTGGTGGCGCGCCGCCGTTCCGATCACGGACGCTGCTTCCAGTTATTCTGGGTTTCGATGTCTTACACATTATCCAGCGTCTGGCAGTACCGGTACACTTCAGTTTCCTCCCACTGGCAGATGTGAGGTTGTTCTGCTAAGAATACCAAAAAGGTTAATTTTTCGTGTGCTGTCACAGTCGTATAAAACATTAAAAAGACATTACATGCATTTCTGAGTTTTATAAGTATTTATTTACCAGCGCATGCCAAAATTTTTGGTGAGGATGGCGGAATGAGGATTGAATCAGCTGGTTCCCCATTTCTCTGTCAGAGTCTTTTAAATAGGAACATATTCGTCTTTTTGTGCTTCGACAAAAAATATTTTTCGTCTGGTTCCCTTCTTTTCCCTGCAACAGCAGGGTGTGCCACTTATATAAAACGAATTTCCAAACGTCAGTCAAGTTTTGACAGTTTATTTATATATTTGGCACATTTCTGTACTTTAAAACATTGAACATATAATTAGGCATAATGTAAGGTTAACACAAAATCGTTCGCCTTACACTTTTTCTGGATACTTTGCTCATCGATCACAATTCATCAAAAAACCCTCAGCTCATTATTTGTATCTTAAAAAAGTATATAAGTTACTGATTGTGCAGTCTTTCCAGTTTTACATAATTTTTGGCAGTCATTTTTTAAAGTTCTTTTCAAGTATGTTAAGACCCTGTAGCCAATTTTCTGTCACCTACAGTATCACTTTGGGCATATTTGTATAGCCGTGAAATGCCCGTAACACAGAGACAATGCACTCTACAGTTTTATTGGTGAAAAAATGCTGACTAAACTATAATTTGATGATCTCAGAACCCTTGCTATGACACTGGAACCCTTGCGATGTGTTCACTAGGTCAGTTAAAATTACATCTACGCCTCAAACCAGATATCACGTGCATATTTTACACGCATAAACACGGTAACTTTGAACTTCTGGATAATGACATCAAGGTTCCCCGAGAATATCATTTTAAGAAGACATGGTAAACATTTCGACGATTGCAATGAATAGAAATTAAAGAATTGGTTATCCCCACAATAGGTACCTCTGGTACACAAAAATCATGGTTTTCGGGATTTTCTCACGCATCGCCTATGAACAAATGGCCGCCTAAGGTCCACCCCGACCACACCTAACGCAAAAGAACAACCGATTCCACCAATTTGTCTGGGCTAGTGGATGTTTCTAATGTTTAAATTGTACTGTAGGATAGTTTCAAAAAATGGTTCAAATGGCTCTGAGCACTAAGGGACTTATGAGCTGAGGTGATCAGTCCACTAGAACTTAGAACTACTTAAACCTAACTAACCTAAGGACATCACACACATTCATGCCCGAGGCAGGATTCGAACCTGCGACCGTAGCGGTCGCGTGGTTCCAGACAGAAGCGCCTAGAACCGTTTCGGCCACCACGGCCGGCCGGATAGTTTCAGTACACCCGTCCTACCGATAGGCCTACAAATGGTCCCTAGGCCAAGGGCTATCCAGAACACAGATCCCTTCTGTCTGTGATCAATAGAACCCGTGATATGACCCCCTAAAAAATCGCATTTTCGATAGCGTCTTTTAGGAACATACTGGTACCGAGCAACGTGCACGACCGATAAAATCGACTATTGCAATTCCAACCGTTTAAGGTGGTCATATTGTGCATTTTGTGTATCTGCACGAGCTGTTTTTGCTTATGCAAAAGGTTCTCACATTTTTAAAACTCCTCTTGAAAAATTGCCAAATGGCCAAAAATAAATAATGGGTTTTACAAAGAAGTAGTTTTAAATGTCAAAGACGACTATGAAGGCTTTCAAAAAGTTTTATATGATAGTGCTGCATCCACGAAAAGTAAATTTTGTGTGAACTTTGGGTAAGAATCCATGAACTAAAAAGGTACCGATGGCTTTTACTATACACTTCTTGAATGTGGCAAACGGGTATCCGAGACACAAACGTGTACACCTTCCTTTACCTTATCAGCTTGTTAATTTCCTGTCCACAGACATTCGTGAATCTTCAGCATCCGAATGATGTCCATTATTTCATTAAACTGCTTCTCTGACTCAGTAGGACTCATTAACTGCTTTACGCCAAGGAACTTCCGTTTCAGCATTTCAGACTATATACAGAACCCGAACTACGCCGGTATTACGCTGGATGGTATATTGACGAACTCTCAGACAGTCGAAATCCACGTCCTTCAGTGCTGGTGTAGGATTTTTGCTGTCTTTTTCCAACCTTAATCTTCATTCTGCTCTCTCCAAAAAATACGCTAAGACTCTCATATAGGTCATGACCTGGATCATAATGTGAAGAAGCAAGTCGGACCTACTCTTCCTCTTGCTCCGTGACAAAAAACTGCCCACTGAAGTGATAATGTCCAGCTGTTTTCTTCCTTGAGGACAATGCGAGATTCTCCAATAGTGTGGCTGACCCTTTTAGAAAGTTATGTCTCCCACAAACCCGCTAGAAAATAAACGCCATAACAGAAAACTAACAAAAGTTTTCGCTTGCTGTTGAAAGCGGAGCTTAACTCACAGCGCGCTAATTCACGAGACAGCACGTCAAATTAACGACGACTGGCCTGTTACAGCTGCTAGCCTGAGCGTAGCTTTTATGCTGTTTTCCAAATGATCAAATGGCCCCCAAATTTTCACCTCAGAAAATACGAAACACAAACAGTTAAAATATGATAAACTGAACAAAGTTTACGCAATTCACAGATAGATGGTTCAAAGTTCTTGCCTTCTTTAGGTTTTCTGATAACTACGACGATAGGAAAGGCATCATGTCACAAACTTAAACAAAAGAAATTTGTCAAGTAATGAAAACATGAAATTCTGGCGTATATCCAAATCTTTTTCTACTTAAGATTATCTCAGTCAGAAATCTGCCACGTTAACAAGGAGTCAAAAAGTGAAAAATATGCTGCAGCAAAATGAAGATCTTAAACTAGAAAGGTTGCACATTCTCTGAAAGTGTATGGATCTGTAGTGCGAAATTAAACATGAAGGGCCGGCTGAGGTGGCCGAGCGGTTCTAGGCGCTACAGTTTGGAACTGCGCGACCGCTACGGTCGCAGGTTCGAATCCTGCCTCGGGCACGGATGTGTGTGATGTTCTTAGGTTAGTTATGTTTAAGTAGTTCTAAGTTCTAGGGGACTGATGACCTCAGAAGTTAAGTCCCATAGTGCTCAGAGCCATTTGTACCATTTTTTGAAACATGAAGGATGGTTACACGTCCTGTAGGATCGTAAGGTGTAGGTTGCAAATGGACGCTGTTGACACTCTGCACTAGCGCATTTTCCTTTATTTCACTGTTATTTACAATGTTAACGAATACTGACGAGCAACAGCTCAGGACGTTTGAACACAGGATTCTGCACGAGATTTGTGAGGCAGTTCAGGATAACTATGGTTTCTGGATATCTCGAACTAATGCTGAATTGGAGCGCCTCTTGTAAGTAGTTGACGGTGTAAGATTAATAAAAGCAGGGATATAATGCCATGAGAAGAAGGGAACTGTTATTTTTCTCCCTCTATATGTAACTAGCTGAAAGCGCCCTGTTTGCCGCTCTTCTGCAATTGTTATAAAAAATTACTATTTTAATGTAAAAGAAATTTAAGAAAGTAAAATGGGTGTTAATGTTTTTGGGGAATTGAAAGGAGGAATGTGTTTGTTGCTAGATAAGCAGGATGCCAGCTTGACGAGGGAAGTGTGCGAAGGGGTGCGATGGATAGGATAGTTTATGATTGGAAGGAGGGGCATACATAGAATGATAAAGGGAGTCCATTACTTGTTCTCGAAATTGTGCAGGAGTGGATGTAAATGGGTTACGATGTGTGTGGTGCACAAGTACGGCTGTCCTCCCTTGTGGTGGTCAGATGTGATCGACCGGAACCTTGACCAGTACGCCTGCCCTCTCGTTTCCGTGCAGTCAAATTTCGGGCCACCGTCCCATCCGAATGTCCACCAAATATGGATATTTCCACGATTCGACTAGCCTGCCAAATGGAGACCGACAATGAGGCCCCTACCTAATTCTCATAGGTGCTGATAACATTGTCTCGCATGAGTACGTGACACCTCCATGTCCTTCACAGTGATCACTCAACATCTGAAACTGTTTACACCCCTTACACACGGTAGTCAAAAATAGTCTGAAAAGCTTGTATGGTTTTGCGCAGGTGGATGCGCTGAGAAAAACTGTTAAGAAAAAAATTCGACACGTTGCACCGTTTCCAAGCATTGAAGTTAGGCAATCGGGTCTTAGCACGTGTAAATTCAAGCACTTTTACACGCTAAACCGTTGTAACGCACAGACTTCTGTAGATCCGTGATTTACCACTTGTTGAAATGCTCATTCCCAGTCAAAATGTGCCTCTTTCTAAAGTGATAAATTTAATCTATGTGAGAAAAAGCTACGTTTTTTCTATCTGAGGAAACCAAACTAAGAACACGTTAGGCGACACCGCCTCTGACAGGCTGCTTGAATTTGGGCGCGCGACGTCCTGATTGGCTAAATTCAGTGCTAAATAACTCGGAAACGGTGCAACGTATTGAATTATTTTCTTAAAAATTATTTGTTAACAAAACCTTCCTGTAATATTCCTACAAGCTTGTCAAACTGCTCCCGACCATCCTGTATACACAACCAGGCCTGGTACAACATTAGACACGAACAACACTAATCCACTTCGGTTGCCATTCTACTTGTCACAGAGACCCACAACTCATAATCATTTACATATTCGCCGGTTGTGTTGATTATGTGTTCTGGGTGCCTCACTTCTTTTCTGTCAGGCAGTCTAGATGTCTGCTCCGTAGAGCACAATCAACCTCCGCGTTTCTTTTTATTATTGTTTATACTTTTAATTTGTTTCGTGTTTGGGTATGCTTTCTGAAATAGGTAATATCTGACGAAGTTAAACATGCGACATTTTAGAAAGAAGGTGAAGGGTGAAGCGGATAAGTATGTAATTATACGGCGGGGAGTTGTGTGGCTTAGTTGCAGTTGTGTGGTTTAATTTCTGGCTAGCTGCGGGCAGAGGGCGCGCTTAGCGCCGGGAGAGGGCGGCCACTCGGCGCGCTGCTTCGTTAGAGCTGTTCCGCCTGCAATTAGGGAGACAGCGGGCCGCCCCCTCCGCCCCCGCCTCCCGCTGCCGCCCGGCACGTCCGCCCTCACCTGGCTGTTACTTGTGCCACCGCGCCGAGCCGTCCCACTGTGCACTAACCCAGGGCGCCAACTTAGACCCTTGTCACGCCAGAATGCCATAGCAGCTTCCAA
The DNA here is from genome assembly GCF_023864345.2 of Schistocerca serialis cubense. NCBI lineage: Eukaryota > Metazoa > Arthropoda > Insecta > Orthoptera > Acrididae > Schistocerca > Schistocerca serialis. Next base: position 531,843,765 of record NC_064639.1, on the reverse strand, counting down.
GGCACCACTGTAGCCATCTGTTGGGTGCACTAGAGAACATTCCAGCACCTGCTGCGTCCCAGCAAGGGCGGAAGAGCTCCGAGACGAACGACCAGATTGTCGTAAAGGTCGTAAACACCATAATGCTAAAAAAAAATTAGGGGACCACGTATATCAACGTCCGGTATGCTAAATCTATTTTAATACAGGCTGTACCTTTGTTCTGACTGCATATCTGTAGGTCTTCAGTTTTAATGTAGGCAACAACTAAAGTCATTCGCCATCTGCTATGTTATGCATTATAGACTCAGGGGATCTCTCAGAAGAAAGTGAGAACCGTTGTCCCAGTGTTCTCTACTGAGGTACACAGACGGCAGTTGTCATTTGTGGAAGTTGCATTCAGCCAAGCGTATGAGATGCGACTTCATACTGCACTTAAAAAGTTGCAAGAGCATCCAAAGAGGATGAACTTTACGTCGCGTTGGTGCACACGACAGTGTCTTTTCATCTGCCATCCAGAGTTTGTGGTTACGCTATAGGGGGACAGGTCAGTACACAAGTTAGTTGGACAGGGTCGCCGACGCATTATAGCCCCCCGTGAAGACCGATATCTGGGCCATCTATGCGTAGCGGCGTCGTACGCCTGTCGCCAGAGCACTGCAAGTCGATCTCAGGAGATCTACTGGAGCCGCTGTCCGATCAGACTGTAAGGAAGAAGTTACGAGACAGAACTTTACGACCCAGACGTCCTCTTCGAGTACCCCGGTTAACACTGCAACACCTCGCAGCTCTCGTTCAGTTCTTCAGTTCCATGTCAGGTGGTAACCTCGTCACCGGCGTCACAGACGAGTCCATATTTCCACTGGCGCAAGTTGACGGCTGTATTCATGTGTGGAGACGCGATGGAGAGCGGTACTTGCCAAATGTCGTCCAGCATATCGACAGATTCGGCCATGGTGGGAAGGCATCACTGTTGACAGCCGAACGGATCCTGTTGTCCGTGGCAGCCTTACTGCCAGGTAGTACATCTAACAGATCCTGTTGGACCATGTGGTGGCCCTCAGTTCCTTCTCATGCACGATAATGCCAGGGCCCATACGACAGGCATCACCAGCGATGTCTTGCGAAGCCAGGTTATTTAAGTAGTGAAATTGCCAGCATTGAGGCCAGACCTAAATTTCATCGATCCTGTGCGGGACCTGTCACAGACGTGTTCGTTGTCGTCTTGTTCCACCACAGAATCTCCAAGAAATCTCAAGAGCTCTGATTGAAGAATGGGAACGGGTACCACAGTGTAATCTCCATAGGTTTATACAGAGCATGCAGTGATAAACGCCCAAGTAGGGCATACACATTATTGAAGCTCGATATGACGGAATGAATGATTACTTCCACTTTGTTTTCAACATCTGTCGGACTTTTCTGTTCTTCTTACCTAAACCAACGAGGATGTATTTATGTTTTGTTATGTGCTTAATTTGTGAAAGATAAATGTCTAGTTCGGTAACATCCCATCCTCAATTGTTGATCACTGGAGTACGGCAGATGCCTAAAGTCGTGTTCCTCTAATTCTTTCGAGCAGCGTAGTTTGGTGACCAAATGAGTTATTATCAGAACCGTTGGATGCTGAAAGACACTCACATGACGAACTATGTCATCCTGCCATTCTATTTTAAGTGCATCGCTCTTTTCTTAGAACATGCCTGGCGAACGCTGGAGTGGTTCCTATCCTCACCTAAACCAATGTTGCATGGATCTCCCCCCCCCCCCCCCCCCCACCTAAGTTTTGCTATTCCCTTCAAACCCTTCATAAACGTCTCGCTTTCCAAATCTGTCCCCCCTCCCGTTGCCCTTATTCTGTACCGACTGGTATAGTTCCCTCACCTCCTCAAACACGTGGAATACCGTCGCCACTCCTATCTCTCTCTACAAATCGAATTCCAACTCTCCACGGCATCCCCATCACTGAGAACTCTGGGTTATAGCCTCTTTATAAACACCTTGCTTTCTTTATATCTCTATAATCCCCCTGTTCTTCCCCGTGGTGATTTGAATCTCCTTCCCTTTTCAGACAATGACAATGATCCCAGCACCGTGTCAACTGTAAATTCCCCTACCTCTTCCATTACTTGCTTCTCAATCCCATCTGCATGCAAATCCATCGCCGAGAAAGTGTTACTAGGAACCCACAGCATCATAATGATTATAAGTTCAAGACTATATACATCACCAACTTCTCATCACGCTTAACATAATCGATTTTATTCACGTAAATGTAATCTTACATGTTCTTAATTGTTTCATATTCAAAGACTACAGAGAGGCAACACGGCTATTGCCAGACTCCCCCCACCCCCTGCCCCCTGTACTGGGAGAAATGGACATAACGTATGTACAAGATAGCCTACCCCATACTTGTTCATCCGAAATCAGTTTTCCTTCCATGTTTCACCTTGATATCAAGGTCTTGAAGTCTAAACCTCTTCCGTCTGTAATCGGTCCTGTATAAGATATACAATTTGTCAAGCTTCATGTATTTTGCAAACTATGTGGCAGTGTGTAACTTCTTTTGATGTGTTTGTCCAACACAGACTGCCTTTTCGAGAGAAAATTTGACTGATGGCCATTTTGATAAACAGATTTGGTCTTTTACGCATGCATTTGGGAAACAACGGCCAGCTACCCACCTGCCAGCTATCTGCAGCACTGAGGACTGCTGGAACTATTTGATGGTTTAATAGTTTCCATTTCACCTAGTACATTGTCCACAAATGTATAAATACTCCGCAACACGATGCACACAGCGCGACAGCAGTGACGTACAGTTTGACAAACGTCACTGGGATTTCTGCGCGTTTGTTTGACAGACTCTTAGATAGGCAACAGTGAATTTGACAAAGAAGTTGGATCGTTTACAGGGGCCTTAAGAATATCAGAAAAACCAACGCATCATAATTCGCTACAAAAGAAGGAAGCTTAGGGTTTTTATGTCCCTTAACGATGAAAGCGACTGAAGAGTCTTAATTCTGCGTCACCTCATGTTTCTTGACACAATCTCAGTAAGGCCTTGGATCCCAATATTCTTTGCAGAACGGATGTGGCCTTTGTATACCAGAAGATGAAGTTCCACTTGTAACCAACACAGAAAATGGTGAAGAACGACAGCATGTCCTCGTGAACTATACGGGACCCGTACTAAGCAATAAGGAGTTACGCGTGGCCCTGGGAGGATAAATCTTGGCAAGAGCCTCGTGAGATGCAACGTCCCGTTAAATTAGTTGCGCAAACGCGCGGATATAAGGTGAGCGTTCTCCATCTTCTTGTCAGCATCACCTCACTTGTTAGGCAACGCCGTATTCGAGGTCACTAAAGCATGCTAGTGAGGTGATCAACATTGAGATAAGACGTGGTGCCGTTAAGTTCCTGATCAGAATTCACACCTGTGCCTTTTGCTAAATTCCAGACGCCTCCGCAGTGTCTCGTGGAGTAAGTTTGAAAGGGTACAGTACCGCCCAACATTGAAAATAGGTACGAAATTCTTGTCAGAACAACACATTTTTTGTGTAAAAGTAACTCAATTTCAATTAATACAGCGAAGCCGGATACCAGTGTGGGAAAGAATGACAATTTATTTATTTAATTGATCACATGTGCACTCCCTCAAAATAAATCCCTACATCCAATTTGGTGAGATCTGTGAAAGGAATGAATGTATGGTCGTCTGCTAACCACAGATAGTGAATCGGAATATATGATCATCTTTGAGTCGATCCTTTGGCTACCTTTGGTGAGACCAAAGAGATGGAAGTTACCAGAGCTTTGAGCGTCTGAAATGTGGCTGACCAATAAGGTAGCAGGGTTCTTCTCCCACTTCGAGAGAGGTGCGAGAGAATCGGAATACGGCCATGTTTCAGGTACTCTGCCGCTGAACCTTCTGCTGTAAAGACCTGTTTTTTTGTTGTGCTCCGTAATGAAAGAGTGGAGGCATGGTATGGATGTGGAATATTTAAGAGTAGTTAGAATTAATAATTTCTCTTTCACAGGACCATTTGTGGGGAAAATTACAAAGTGAGGCAGGTAATTTTAAGGGGATTGTAGTAAACCAACGGTCACAAAGAGCCCACGTGTAGTTATAAGTTGAGATACTTCCGTGAGCTTAAGCTGAAATATTTAAGAATTAATAGCGTGTGTACAATAAGCTGAAATATTTAAGAATTAATAGCGTGTGTACAATAAGCTGAAATATTTAAGAAATAGCGTGTGTATCATAAGTTGAAGTATTTAAGAAATATCATTCCATGTGACGCTAAATTTAAACTCTGAGAGAGAATCAAGGTGAGTCGGCCGTTTTTCCAGCAACGCCACTTGGCTTGCATTGCACAGGAAGACGTGCGTTTATCTCCAGAGTTCACAGTAGGAAAGTAGAATTACAAAGTGGGGCAGTGTCGTGTGAAACTGGGATAAATATTGATTGAAGTGGGAAAGCGGAAAGTGATGAAGTTGTAACCGTTCTTTGTGTAATATTTCATATTGTTGTGTTGTGTATGTCTTGTAATTTGGGTATGTGTGTTTTGCATGGGAGTAGCAAGGTAGTTTCGAAAGATTTGTGGGTATGCCTGTTCCTTCTGTATCGCTCGATCTGGAGGAAAGTTTCGTGAGGATTATTGTGAGAGGCGAAGTGTGAGGTATAATAAAAGATCCACCATCCGATCCAGGGAGTGCACTGTTGCGGTAAATAGATTACGAGACCATGGTATAGAGATTCACTGACGTAAAGCCATGCCCACTGGGCGGAATTTCTCATGTGATTTTGTTGTAGGTTGTAGAATTTGTGTGTTTAGGAATAAATCAAATAGTGAAAAGAAAGAGATTGGTGGCCTTTTTCATTAAATTGTATGTTATCGTAATGTCCCGAATTTATATAAAAGCCGTTAAATCAAAGACAAAAGGTAAATGTGGTATTGCCAGTGCGTAGTGTACAGTCAGAGTTCTATAAATCACTGATAGTCAGATGCGTGTTTCCGTTGCGTATTATTCATACAGGAGGATAATTTGTAACTAAATAGTAAGATACGAGAATTCATGTTGCTCGATAAATTAAGGAAGATTCCACTCGCTTGGCAAACCACTCATCTTGCAGGCCTGACTGCTTGATGCCACAGTATGAGAAAGGCAAGTGGGTGCCTCTCAAGTTTATGTGTGAACTATTTACGGTGGTCTGTCGGAAGCGTACGTTAAGCCCGTCTGTCTTTTCACTACTTTTCGATAGTAGTCGGTAATTTATCTGTGCCATTTATCTGTTCCTTCGCTTTCTAATCATTATCAACAGCGAGCGGTTCTAGGCGCTTCAGTCTGGAACCGCGCGACCACTACGGTCGCAGGTTCGAATCCTGCCTCGGGCATGGATGTGTGTGATGTCCTTAGGTTAGTTAGGTTTAAGTAGTTCTAAGTTCTAGAGGACTGATGACCTCAGATGTTAAGTCCCATATTGCTCAGAGCCATTTGAACCATTATCAACAAGGTAAACACAAACGTACACTCATGACAGCCACGTCAAACAAACACAAACGAAGGAAACAAATCTACACCTCGTGCAAGAAATGTGCCAAAATGCTCTGAGATTTTAAGTGACAGCGGGATATCTGCTTCAGGATCTCCCAACCAGTTACATCACACGACATCATATTTTGCCGTAATTATTTAGAAAACAACTTACTTCAAAAGTAGGAAATTTACCCTACAATTTAATTTCATTATTAGTCTTAAAAAAATTTTACGATACCCACAATAATATCGAAAGTGAACATTTTGAAGTACTATAAGCAAACAACCATTCCAGAAAGACACCATGATGTTAACCCTTTGTTTGACAACTTCGGAGATGAGACAGAAAACAAGTAGTTAAAAATAACCAGACTTCCAGACTACATGGAGTTGAGCCGAGACATGGTGCGACCTCGCTGTGTCTAATGTTGTCACCAGTGAGAAAGCAGAATGGGGCGCTCCGTGGAACTCGCCGACTTCGAACGTGGTCAAGTGATAGGGTGTCACTTGTGCCATACATCTGCACGCGAGATTTCCACACTCCTACACTGTTCCGATTCGATAGTGAAGTGGAAAGGCGAAGGGACACATACAGCACAAAGGCCTACAGGCCGACCTCTTTGTTCAATGACAGAGACCGGCGGCAGTTGAAGAGAGTCGTAATGTGTAACAGGCAGACATCTATCCAGACCATCACACAGGAATTCCAGACTGCATCAGGATCCACTGCAAGTATTATAACAGTTAGGCCAGAGGTGAGAAAACTTGGATTTCATGGTCGAACGGTTGCTTATAAGCCACTTATCACGCCGATAAATGAAAAACGACGCCTCGCATGGTTAAGGAGCGTAAATATTGGACGACTGAACAGTGGAATAACGTTGTGTTGAATGACGAATCACGGTACACAATGTGGCGATCCGACGGCAATATGTGAGTATGGCGAATGCCCGGTGAACGTCATCTGCTACCGTGTGCACTGCCAACAGTAAAATTCGGAGGAGGTGGTGTTATGGTGCGGCCGTGTTTTTCATAGAGGGGGCTTGCACCCCTTGTTGTTTTGCCTGGTACTATAATAGCACAGGCCCACACAGATATTTTAAGCATCTTCTTCCTTCCCACTGTTGAAGAGCAATTTGGGGATGGTGATTGTTTCTTTCAACGTGGTCGTGCACCTGTTCATACTGCATGGCCTGTGGTTGCACGACGATAACATCCCTGTAATGAACTGGCCAGCACAGAGTCCTGAAGACTCCTATAGAACACCTTTGGGATGTTTTGGAACACCGACTTCGTGCCAGGCCTCACCGATCGACATCGATATCTCTCCTCAGTGCAGTACACCGTGAAGAAAGTGCTGCCATTCCCCAAGAAACCTTCCAGGACCTGATTGGACGTATGCCTGCAAGAGTGGAAGCTGTCATCCAGGCTAAGGGTGCACCAACACCATACTGAATTCCAGCATTACCGACGAAGGGCGTCACGAACTTTTAAGTCATTTTCAGCTAGGTGTCCGGATACTTTTGATCACATGGTCTATGTAACAAATAACGAAGCAGCTGAGTGTAAGAGCTCCTCTGGTACGATGATATTGACGTAGATGAAGAAATATTAGCGAGCCCCATCAAACCAGACGGAGGAAGGATTTAAAAAGCTCCACAACAGCCGAGTTCAGGTGCGGTGAAAAGTAAGTGTCAATGCAGGCCAGAAAAGTTTAAGGACATAAAATTGGATTTACTGTGCATCCGTCATAGTCCCTCGCAGGCGAAAGATGCCGTACTGTGACAGATGAGGTGTGCCTATTTGTTACACTATAGCATCCGGCTGTAATCAGCATGCTGAACTATGCATCAGTCTGAGAATGTCGGGGCTGGTGGTCGAGCGGTAACTCAAGTGGCTGGAAACAGAAAAGTTGCAGAATAAAATCCTGGTCGGACGAGGGAAATTTTCAGTCTGGCTTTAATCTAACCTTTACTTCCCAGTAATGTGAAGGGTCGCCAGGAACGACTCGTGGTTCGGAATCCAAGTTAAACTGTACGTCTCCTTTTCTCGGCTGGATAACTGGGATAGGTTACGGATACGCAAGTGGCCGAGATGGTGTCCAGTTGTAAGACTTACATTTGGCCACTGAATCACACAACCATTATTTTACCTTAAATGTTTCTTATTTTATAAAAAGTGTTTCCATGGACGCTCCAAGGACTCGAGAGTACCCTAACGATATTCTTATTGAACAGTTGTACGTTTCAACAAGATGATCATTAAATACAGGGTGATAGGTCAATTGGACCCAAAATGGGCAAGCGATTGACTATCCAGTTTGAATGAAGTTTATTAGGATTAATCTGAAGCGATCTGTGTTCATCTTCGAAAACTAGACCAGGATTACCCCGCTCCTCCCAAATGTGAGTCCAGTATCATAAGCATTGCACCACCTCTGACATGATGCTGCAGGAGCATCTTACATATCGTTTGGCGAGGAAAGAAATATATGGAAAAACCTTACCAAAAAAGAGGGGGGAGAGGGCAGACAGTTTCAAGATTTGGATGTAGACGATAGGCAAGTTATAGAATATTGGAACAGAGCAAAGGGGAACTAGAGATGCCTCAAACTAGCAGCAAGGCTGATAATAGCTGTTTTGCTTTATGTAAGTATATTCTTGTGATGGAGAATGGACTGATGCTGTATACATATGACGATTATCGTTAATTAATATAAGATCATGTGTGCTTCGGTGGACAACTGGGTCAGTATCAGACTATAAAACCGAAGGTTCGCATTTAAACCCTCAGTCAGTCGTAGAATTTTTCTGCCACTTGTCGCTTCTTTACCTATGGTACTGATTTGTGTATGTGAAAAATGACGAGTTGTACGATGGTTCGGAGTTCAGCTTAAACTACAGGTCCCCTATAACTGGCTAGGCCCTTCAGTCCAAAGACGTACTACTTCCAATAGGTAAACCACTGTGGTATTCAGACCAATCTTCGGGCTGATGACAGGTTGGTTATATACCAGGCCAAGCCTCAGCTTCATTGAATAATCACTGTCGATACTCAAGCGGTTCTTCTGTTCAATAATTACCAGCATGGAATAGTAAACTGAGCATCTGTTAGATTAATATCAGCTAGGCTTCAGATAAGCTAAGTGCACCAATGAGACGATTCTTACTTGCGTCTGACTATGGAAGCAATACATAACAGATATAATAAAAAAACAAAACACTTCCATTGCATTTACTGACGCGGAAATGAGTTCCAACATGTACAGGAATCAAGAAATAGCAGTAAGAACGGAAGGGAAAAATGCTCGGATTAAAAAGGGTGTAAGGTAAGGGTTCAGTCTCTCTTCTCTACAAATTCAACCTTTGTATCGAAAGAGCAAATACAAAAATAAAAAAAGTTCATGAGTGGGATGAAAATTCTGGATAAAGGAATATCTGCAATAAGAATGGCTGATGACATTTGTGTTCTTAGTGAAAATGAGGATGTGTTACAAGACCTATTGAATGGGATGAACAGTTTTTTGAGCACAGGATATAGATTTAGAGTAAACCAAGGAAAGATTAAGATATTAAAGAGCAACAGAAATGGAAATGAGCGTATGGCATTGTTGGCCGGGAGGCACCTATCGGGGAAGTTCGGCCGCCAAGTGCAAGTCTTATTTAGTTCGACGCCACATTGGGCGACTTGCGCGTCGGTAATGAGGATGAAATGATGATGTAAACAACACAACACCCAGTCCCCGAACGGAGAAAATCTCCAACCCAGCCGGGAATCGAACCCGGGCCCGCTTGCATGGGAGGCGAGCACATTACCACCCAGCTAAGCAGGCGGACAAGAGAAACGGGATTACCGAAAAACGAAACATTTAAATTGGGTACATGAAGCAGACGAAGTTAATAATCTCTGCAACCTTGGAAGCATTAAGGGCAAAGCACAGACTAACAAAGCAAAGAGTGCACTGCTAGCCAAAAGAATTCTACTTATGTCAAAGATAAGTCTTAATTTAAGAAACAAATTTCTGAAAAAAATACATCATTACAATAAAACTGAATTGCAGACTTTGGTAAAACCAGAAAAAAAAGAGAATCGAAGAATTGGGATATGGTGATACAGGACGACGAAAATTAAATGAATGATAATAAATGAAGAGGTTCTTAAGGTAATCGGAGAGGAAAGGAATAAATGGGAGGAAACTAACCAATTTCGTCCTTCATGTGTTATTTTTCTCTTTAGGTAGCAGAATTCGTTAACTTCGTCTATTAAACGCTGCTGGTTTTGATAAGAACGACACTAGAGGAAGCCACAGAGGGAAAAAAACTGTAGGTGAAGACAGCGGGCAGAGTATATACCGGGTGGTTATAATTAAAGTCCAGTGCGGGTAGATATCCTAATGCGTTAACGAGGAACCGATTTACCCTGGAAAAACAGTTAATTCGAATGGTGGCCAGCAAGTGCAAATCTGGCGCTGTAAACCATATTTAAGACGGTGTGACGTCCACACTTTCATTTGGGAAGTCATAACGTGAGTGAACAGTACTGCTATCGAGAAGAGAGATTGTTCGCTGTTTGTGAAACTGTTGGATGTGAACAACAGCAGCTATAGTGTTGCATTGAGAGAGTATGGTTCAAATGGCTCTGAGCACTATGGGACTCAACTGCTGAGGTCATTAGTCCCCTAGAACTTAGAACTAGTTAAACCTAACTAACCTAAGGACATCACAAACATCCATGCCCGAGGCAGGATTCGAACCTGCGACCGTAGCGGTCTTGCGGTTCCAGACTGCAGCGCCTTTAACCGCACGGCCACTTCGGCCGGCTGAGAGAGTATCACCGAATGAAAGGAGAGGCCCCTAAGTTATTAAATGGTTTAAAAAGACAATGAAATTCAAAAACACGGACGAGCCTCTTGTGGGAACTGGAACAAGAAGGCGTCCTATCCCAGTGGAAGTTATTGACGAGGTTACTGTTGCTGTAACATAACGCGTAGCAAGGACCCCGAGTAGTGCTAGCGCTCATGCAGTGTCATGAGAATTGACCGACCCATGCTCAACAGCTCGGAAAGTTTTGCGGACTAGTTTGCACTGGTTCCCGTACGAGATCCAGAAGGGGCAGCTACTAAAGCCTCATGATTCGCGTCAACGTTCTGAATTTGCTCTTCGGTTTCTGGTACGGATCAAAGTTGATGCATGTGGCCAGGCAATATTCTATGGACTGAGGAGGTACAGTTTACACTATACGGCGCAGTGGATACATAGAACTGCCGAATTTACGGTGCTGTTAAACTGCGTGTTGGGCACGAAGCGCCATCCCACTCGCCGTATGTAACTGTTTGGGGTGGATATAGAAGCTCCCTTATTCTCGGTCCATTGTTCTTGGAAGAGAATACACCCAGAGGGCCTGTGAGATGTGCCGTGATGTTTGAACGTTATAGAGACCTTGTACAGCGTGTCATTCTTGCTCTGGAAGAGCGCAACTGTGTGGAAACCACTGTTTTCGTGCAAGATGGGGCAACACCTCCTGTCGCTCTGCCAGTGAACGATCTTAATGCAACCTTCCACGGAGGTGTTACCTCCAGAGGTTTTCCAGATACATGGCATGCAAAATCGCTTGATTTGAATCCATGTGACTGCTGGCTCTGGAGATATCTAAAAGTACGCGTCTAGCAGGAACACCTTCGGTCTCTACCTGATCTGAAGGCCAATATACAGAAACACGTTGCTCGGTTTCAAATGGTTCAGATGGCTCTAAGCACTATGAGACTTAACATCTGAGGTTATCAGTCCCCTAGACTTGGAACTACTTAAACCTAACTAACCTAAGGACATCACACAAATCGATGCCCGAGGCAGGATTCGAACCTGCGACCGTAGCAGCAGCGCGGTTCCGGACTGAAGCGCCTAGAACCGCTCGGTCACAGCGGCCGGCTGCTTAGTTTCCACAGGAACTACTGAGAGCAACTGTTGTCACGTCGTTTTAAGGATGTATCTCATCGAAGTGTCCGTTGCTCATGCTGAAAAAATTGTGTAAGCAGCGGTCAATAATAATATTTCTGCACGTTATTACTGTATTCGAAGCGCTCGATCTGCACGTGGTGACCAAAATTGGAACTCATTCTTTTCGAGCGTAAATCGGATCCAGATTAACGTATTAGAATATCCACCAAGTTTCGCTGCCATACGATAATCACAGCCCCCACAGGAGTTCTGTAACTAACGAGCTCCTCGCTAGGGATGTCTACCGGCCCCCATGTTATCCTCCCCCTTGCGGATGCGTATTGCATTTGGCCCGCAAACCATGCCCCCGGCGGTTTTGCGGACCTTCCAACCGTGGAGCCGCTACCACTCGGTCAAGTAGCTCCTCAAGCGACATCACAAAGCTGAGTACACCCCGTATAGGTCCTCCCACCAAGGAAAAATCCTTGGGAGTACCCGTAATCGAAACAGGATTCTCTGTTTGGCAGCCATTTACGCTGGCCACTCGGTTACAGGGGCGGACTACGTCTGTAAGGAGCTCCATTTTAATTATAACCACCCGGTACAACAAATAAATAAATAAAGACGTTGGATGACAGTGACACTCTGAGATGAATAGTTTGCAACAAGAGAGGAAACCGTGACCGGCCGTAGCAGTCTGGTCTGAAGAGTGATAATCCAAAAAAAAGAATGGTTCTCTGTAACAGACTTGAAACGACGTTCCACTGCCATCAGAGCGAGAGCTTGCGACATCTGAGAGTTGACCTTTGTCCGCCGTGGCGTGATTAGGGTCTGCACCCCGGCGTGGCCCACTTGGTCGGTGCGCCGCCGTGTCAGAGGCTGCAACCTTTAGCTCCGCGTGGGCCGCGCCACTGCTATTCCTGGAGCTGGACTGGTGAAAGTGACGCCGCCCGCCAAGGCCGATCGCCGCCTCTGGACGCTCCTGCGCCACTCTGTCTGCGGGTACAGACACCTGCCGTCACCGCGTCATTTATTATGGGTGTGCAGTGCAGTCTAGTAAACAAACGAGTGCCTTGTGGCTCCCAGCCTTGTGCAGGCAAGCCCCTACTGCACCGCAGCGGAGAAGTGAGGCAACTCTTACCGAATTCATTCCGTCATTTGAGGGACGAACATGTTTATTGGCCAAGTGATCTGAAGGGTACGACAGACAACAAAAGGGAACGGAAGAACCAAAAAAATATAGATTTTTACTACACAACTTTTCCTGAATAATCAACTATGCCTCAAATGAATGTAGCTGCTAGTCTTCTGTATTACGTCTACCTCAAACGATGAGAAATTACAGATATTTATTCAACAATGTAGGATTCGTTACTTTTAAGTAGGAGCGAAAATACGGCAGTTTATCGTCTCATGATAGTTACATGAAACTTAGCATTATTGACATTATTTTATCATTAACTAAGTTTTATTGTTTTACTTGAATCAACTGTGGGTTCTTGGTGAAACATTGTAAATTAACTAAACAATCATTGTTTTTTGCTTTGTTTCACAAATTTTATTATTAATGTTACTGCACAACATAGGTTTCGGGTTATAAGCCCATTTTCAAGTACATTACTGATTCCCAAAGATGATACAGCACAGACAAAAATGACAAGGCAAAGATGGTCGCCTCAACTTCTTAATGTATCGATCCATGGCTTAGTGTAAATTACTTCAATGACCATTTTTTAACAATTACATATGGAATTACACAATTCAGCAGTTACACCAACATGACGGGATTAAAGTTCTGCATCAACCGTGAATTTCTTATCCACTGATGGACTGAGGTCCAAAGTTTTTCTTTTATACTGGAGATGCGATACCATCTAAAGGAGGTGAATAATTGAAATGGGTTTGCTTGTTTAATAATAGGTGCGGGAATGTACACATCTGCCTTTTAATTTCTAAAACTTCAACTGGTTGAGTTCAGCCACCTTATCCTCTGTGTGTAAGACTCGTACATCTACTATGTATTTGTGATTATTGTTCAGACAATGTTCCCCAAAAGCTAAATCAGGCTTCTTCAATCTCCAGCTTCTATGGCGTTTCTGAATATGCATTCTACAAATGAACCCTAGGGCACCACAGCTGTATGGTTTACCGAAGCTCCACAAACCAAAACTGCCAATGCGTCCTGTCGTATCCGCAATTCAAGCTCCAGTACACAATATTTCCAGGAGGACCAACACCATCTTGAAGAAGAAACTGAACTTCAAAGGGAAATATAGCATTAAGAACAGTTTATATTTAGTTAACAAGTTAGCAGATGTTAAGTTTTCAACAAATGTGAAATTAGTCTCTTTTGATGTGCTTGTTCTCATGTATTCCAGTGAAAGACTGCGTAGATAATGTGTCACAATTATTGTAATCACACAACATTAATCCAGAAGAACAGCTGAGCATTGTTAGTACAGTGGAATGTTGCTTAAATCAAAATTATTTCGAGAGAGCTATGATTTGCAAGAAGATGGTCTGGCAATGGGCTCACCTTTATCGCCCTTACTACCAGAAATGTTCATGGACAAATGAGAGATTGATTATCTTAAGAAGGAACCATTGGCAAAACATGTGGTATATTGGTACAGATATTTAGATGATATTCTTTGTATGTGGAAAGGTTCCAATAAACAACACAAATTTGTGGATAATATGAACCAGTAGCACACTAACATAAAGGTCAGCTTGGAGTTGAGGGGGGGGGGGGGGGAGGGGGCAGTATAAATTTCCTATAAATTAGCCTAAAGATAGAAAACAGTAACCATAAATTTAAAATTTATCGAGAAGGCTCCTTCACTGACACATTCATCCCGGCCTTCTCCCAACATCCTACAACCTATAAACATACAGCACTGCACCGTATGATCCACTGTCTCCTTTCTATCCCCATATCCCAAGAAGACTTCGACCAGGAACTTAATACAATAAAAACAATAGCCACAAACAATGAATTTAACCCCAACAATATTGATAAAATTCTAGGTAAAAAGCCAGCCAGGTCCCTACAGTCCCCAATGAAAAACACAGATAAACTGGAAAAGAAATGGTACAGATTACCTTTTATAGGGAAAACATAAAATAGGGTCAGTAACATTTTGAAAGCGAAGGGTTTCTCTGTGTTTTTCTATGTCCTTCAGATAATAGGTAGTTACATGTTCAATGCAAAAGACAAATAACCAGCCATCACAAAAAGTGCGGTTTATAAAATCACTTGCCGTGAGTGTCAGTCTTGCTGCATTGGACAGACGGGGAGGTCAATCTGCGCCAGGCTTAAACACCACCATGGAAGCTGTAAATTGAATAAATCTGATTCTTGAGTAATTATTATCTCCAATATAACTTGAAATAGTCATTTCATTCTCACACTTATATCTAACTGGAATAGAGTCTTTGTTATTTGCATCTGTTAGGTCATTGTGTATGTAGCGTTTTATCAGGTATTTGGCACCATTTACCGAGTGCAGACAGAGCGTTGCCCTGCAAACAGTGGCTTTAATATGGGAATGCTACACTAGCTTAAGCGAGCGCTCTAGTTGTTTCTAGTAAGACTATGGGTGCAAGTCTTTCGATTTGACGCCACTTCAGTCCCTGCTTACTTATTCAAGCACATTCTCACTTGGTCTCACGAACATCAGCCGGGGCCCATTCCAACGAAAATACCTCTCGACTCGCTACAATTACATCCATAGTCTGCAAACCACTATGAAGTGCACTGTAGAGGGTATGTAGCTTTGCACCAGTTATTAGGGATTCTTCCCGGTCCATTGAAGTACGGAGCGCAGGAAAAGCGATTGTTTAACCACCTCGTGTGGGCTGCAATTCTCTAATCTTAGCCTCGCTATTAGTACGAGAGCGATACGTAGCTGGTTGTATTACATTCCTTGGTTCCTTACTTAAAGCTGGTTCTTCAAACTGTGTAAGTAGGCTCTCTCGGGATAGTTTGCGTCTATCTTCAAGCGTCTGCCACTTCAGTTTCTACATCTCCGTGTCGCCCTCTTATGAACGAAACAAATCTGTTTCCATCTATGCTGCTCTTCTCTGTACACATTCAGAAAGCCCTGTTAGTGCTATTTGTTACCGATTCCATACACTTAAGCAACATTTTAGGATGTGCCGCATTAGGGTTTTGCTAGCAGTCTCCTTTGTGGACTAACTTTCCCTAACATTCTACCAGTGAATCGGAGTCTGCCACCCGCTTTACCTACAACTAAGCGTAAAAGATAGTTTCATTGCATATCCCTACAAATCCACTCCCTGGTATTTGTAAGGGTTGACCGATTCCAGTTCTGACTCGTTGATGCTGTAATCGTTTTGTGAAGTACACAATTTTATATTTCTCAACATTTAAAGGGAGTTGTCAACTTCTGCACCACTCTGAAGTCTTATCAAGATCAGACTGATTATTTGTAGCTTTTCTCAGACAGTACTTCATTATCGATAACTGCATCATATGGGGAATAATGAGTTTGCTATTAATATTGTGTGCCAAGTCACTAATATACAGCATTAACTGTAAGGGTGCCAACACACATCCCTGCGGCACACTGGAAACCGGACCCAGGCTTTCCACGTCAGTAAGTCTGTGAAGACCATGTTGCTTTCAAGTAAATAACAATGAAAGTGTATCTTTAACGTCATTTTCATTCTACTAACATAAATGCTGTTAAAGACATACATCACTCTCATGGATGCTTAATGAAGAAAGTTACATGCCTAGCAACGTATTTCGTTCCTTCACTGCAGTATGTACAGGAGATATTCGAATAACGACTAAATGTCTAAACATTCATATCAGTAAATGAGTAGACGACTGTAACTTCAAATGCATATATTGCTGTCCTCGTTGATGACAATGAAGACGGAGAAGAGCGTGATGACGCTGAGCTGGTAACAACGATAGCGTAAATTAACTGTGAGAACAACACATCGCGTACTTTAAACTAAAAGTAACCTCCATTTAAAGGCACGTGGAAACACGGAAATCAGGATTCTGTTATAGAATCTGCAGTATCAGAAGCGCGTCTCAGAAAAGAACAGAAAATGTTCTCGATGTGGAATAAGAATTTTACAAACGAAGGTTCTAGTGCCTCTAGCACGAACATAAGATAAAAGATCAAATTTCTTGGGGTACACGAGATAAAAATAGTAATACCGACAGTAGATAGAGATCCCTCGCAATTATTGCCAGTTCTAGCACTACACATCGGATGTAAGGATCACTGAATCCCGGTATTGTTCAGATCCTATGTTACACTGTAGAGCATCTTAATGTAGGAGAAATTTTTTTAAAATCATTCAAAAGTATAAAGCGATGTTCCCTCATAAAATGGTGATAGCAAGATACTCCAATTTCATATTAGTCACTTGTTTAAATTTTTAAACTTTTTGATAACGTCCCAGGAAACAATTGTATTCAGAAGTAGTTTACCTTGAAGTGAGTTACTCAGCTTTACGGTTAGAGAGTTCGCCCCTGAAACCGAGTCGTCAACGCGTCTGGCTGTCGTACGGAAGAACCTGGGTTCAATTCCCGGCAGTATCACTGGTTTTTCTTGGTGAGGAGACTGGGATGGGCTCCACTCAGCCTAGCGAAGCTAACTCAGGAGCTACCTGAATGAGAAGTAGTGGCTCCAAGATGTGGAAAGCCGACATTGGCCAGGAGAGCGGGGTCTGATCCCATGCCGCACTAGTCACGTTGGAAGGGAGTCGTGTGGCAGAGGATGACACAGTGGCAGATCGGCACCGCCCGATCGTCGGCGCCTGATGACAGTGTGTTTATCTTACCCTTAAAGCGGGAATGGGAGACCACTGCTGACTTGTCGTGCGTGCACGCTTTGTTGGGCTTCACGTTCCAACACCGGGATATAAAAGACAGAACTTAAGGACCTCAGTCGTCCACAGCCGCGTTCTGAACATATTTTCCTTTGGGATGTACCAACTACGTTTCAAATTTCCGTCATATCCTTACATGTGATTATTTTTACTAGATACAAAAAAATCAAACGCATAAAACACATGCAAAACATTTTTACTATAGTGAGTATAATCAGATGTAATGATGGTCGATTTCTTCCAAATTGGGTTACTTCGAGAAACGATTTGGCGATACTTTTTTATGTTCTAGATATTTTATCTGTGGAAGATTAGAGACGTTAAATGGACATGTATTCGCGACACACCAATGTGTCACGACACTGCGGTTGCAAACGCTGGTCTAGACAAATAGGAACAATATCCCAAAAACGTTTTGCTGACACGTTGGGAACTCGATCGATTACGATACTACCCGACAAATGCTATGCTTTTCGACCTTTAATTCATCATGCCATCATCTACCACAATGAATGAAAAGATCAATATTCTGCTCTTAGCCAGAAACTCTTCGTTACATTTCATTATAATATTTTTTTACTCTCTTAGGTGGATGGCTGTTAATCCATCAAGTTGCAATAGCAGGAAATAAGAGTTCATTCTGTCTGTAAGAAAGGCGCCATATACGGTGTCACCGAAGATGGCTGAAAGAAAGACCGAGGTGGAGGTATATGTAGGTCCCGTAAAATAACGTGGCCCCTTTTGCACAGAGTGGTGGAGGTTCCCTTGAGAACGGCCACGAGCGGTAGGGAAGTGCAGTTACAAAGCCTTCGCTCAAGGCATATCTCTCATAACGTATAAGCCACAGTCAGCTCGTCTGCAAACTATCGTACTAATGGTTACGGCAGTATGACGAACAATTTGACAAATCCGAAACTTCAAAGTAGCATTATCAAGCACGATAACGGAGCCACTGGGAAATTTTATACTGCTTTCTGTTCCATCCACCTGACAGAAAAATGACAGTATTTCATTCGAACTGCTGCTGCTGAAACGTTAGGTTCAGCTACTTATGCTATTAGAGTTATTGCAAATTTTGGTGATAAACGTATCAGTAAATTAGCCTACTATGCCTATTTTCATATGGCATCGTATTTTGGGGTAATTCTTCATTAAGAGAGAAAGTATTCATTTCACAAAAGCGTGTAATCAGAATAATAGCTGGAGCCCACCCAAGATCACCTTGCAGACATTTATTTAAGGAACTCGGGATATTCACAGTACCTTTGCAATACATATATTCACTTGTGAAATTTGTCATTAATAACACATCGCAGTTCAAAAATAACAGCGAAGTGCATAGCTACAACACTAGAAGATGGGATGATATTCACTATTCTGGATTAAATCTCACTTTGGCACAGAAAGGGGTGAATTATGCTGCCACAAAAATCTTTGGTCATTTGCCAAATCGTATTAAAAGTCTGACAGATAGACAACCAACATTTAAAAGCAAATTAAAATAATTTCTGAATGACAACTCCTTCTACTCAATAGATGAATTCTTAGATATGAAGTAGTTGCTGTAAAAAAACTTAATTAATTAATTATTTTTTGTAAAGAAAATTTATGTTAAAGTGACACGTTCCACATCATTACGAAATATCGTCTTCATGATCTATGGAACAAGGATGAATGTATGTATGTATGTACTGCAATACTGCTTTGTGCATATATTTGAAATGAATAGTAATAGCTAATCTGCCGTTTTATTCCCTGACTTGAACATCAAAATTCGGGACGAAACTAGATTTTCCTACTGTAGGAGAAGCGTTTACTTATACTGGTACGCCAAACTTATGAATGACAGTAACTTTGGCGTGGTGCGTCATTGCCAAGGAACATAGTTCGATGAAACTTGGATCATACATAGAAACAACTGGTGCCGTGTAGTACAGATGCTAACAGAAATAAATACGCAATGAGACCAACACCCGGTCGCTGTGGCCGAGCGGTTCTGGGCGTTTCAGTCCGGAACGGCGCTGCTGCTACGGTCGCAGGTTCGATTCCTGCCTCGGGCATGAGTGTGTGTGATGTCCTTAGGTTAGTTAGGTTTAAGTAGTTGTAAGTCTAGGGGACTGATGACCTCAGATGTTATGTCCCATAGTGCTCAAAGCCATTTGAACCATTTGAGACCAACAGAAAAAATTACAATTAAGTAACCCGGAGTTATGATGATACCCTTGGCATCACAAACGGTGAGACACGCTTCTTAACAGGATGCGTGATCACCACGTACGCCGGTGCATGCTCCACAACGTGCTCGTTTGCTGGCCAGAAGGTTGGTAAAGAGTTCTTCTGGTAGGGCGTTCCATTCCTCCAGAAGCGCTGTTGGAACTGCTGGACGGCATTTGGTGCATTTGGATGTGCTGCAATACGTCTCACCGACGCATTCCACACATACTCCATAGCATGTAAGTCAGGGAGGCAGACAGGTCAGTCCATTCGTCGAATATCCACTCGTTCCAAGAGCTCCTCCACCTGCGCTATTCGATGCGGTCGCGCATTATCATCGATAAATATGAAGTGAGGGTCGGATGCACCCCTGAAAAGACGCGCATTGGGGATAGTACATTGTCACGACAATTTTGACTGGTGAGCGTAGTAAGTTCAAAATTTCGGAGGTCAGTATACCCATGCAACATTACGCCTCGTCGCACCAATACACGTGGAGCACCAAAACGATCATGGTCGACGATACTGAACGCAACCTCATACAGCGTGAGACGGGAACACGTAATGAACCCAGGAAAATGATCAAACATGAACCTTTTAAGGGTCCAGGTGTAATGGTGTGGGTTGCGTGGTCATACTGATATCCAAATCTCTGAGCGTGGTACAAAGATGAAGCGTACAGCTCAGTAGGCGACACGCTACTGATGCGGCCGTCCCCTCAGGAGAAAGAAATGGACTCGTCCAGCGGCCAGGCTGAGAATGCATTTCTGTATAAGGGCCATGTTACCTTGCGCGAACTGCGCCACGCCGTTCTGCACCACTTACCTTCCTGTTCGGGCAGCATTATACCTGAGAACAAGCTTCCTAGACGATGTGCTTGCTTCACTGTCTAGGAAGCAAGCACATCAGGGCTAAGTTTGCACTGCGAGCCAGACAGTACGCTGCTCTGCGCCGCTTCGCTTTCCGTACCTGCTAGGAGGAAGTTGTAGTTCACGGCTGCACAGTAAACGCACTCCACGAACAGACGGTGAACACAGACCTGTCAGCAGCAAGTATTGTACCCCCTCCACCACCGTCGTCACAAGGAACAGCTTGGGGATACGTGTGGAAGCTTATGTAAAGGAGGAAATCGATCACAAGGGAAATGATTGGAGAAACCTAGAATATCCTTATATAGCCTGCTGCATTGCATATAAGTTACTTCAAGCTACAAATCAGCGCGAACTGGACATTGGAATCTTTTTCAGTTCCCTTTCAATTGCGCTAAGCTTCCTGATTTATTTACCAACATCGCTAGCGCTTCGTCAGTAGACACACAAACTAGTAAAGTCCATAAGAAACCTACATTTCCTATACTTTCTTCGGCGCTGCTATGTATGTCACATTCAACTCGTTACCTGTGATATTTAGACTTTCATAGAGCGCTAACGAAAATGCAACTAACTCTTTACATGAATTTTCCAAGCTGGTCCAGAGCGTCGTCTGCCGCAAACTGCTTGTGACACAAGATTGTCATGTTTGATAACTGCACCCCGTGAAACTGTTTCAACTGATATGGACATAAATGTTCAGCTGAAACTACGAAGCATTATTTTATTAAATCACAGTCCGTCGAAGAATGAAAAGACTTTGCTGAAAGTAGTGTAATTTTGTAGTTTATCGGGGAGGCACAATTATTTCATTTTTCTTCCTCCTCTTCACACAGAGCTTCCTTTTAACAACCCTTGTACACGCTCAGAGCCTTTCTATTTTCTGTTTCCGTAATCTCTGACGTGATACGGTATTTAGTGTATTTCTAAATTGAACTTCCTAAATTATTCAACGTCTCGTGATTAAGTTCCGGGTTTTTAAGTTTCTATAAAATGGGTTTTAGGTTTTTACTGTCTTGAAGTAGCTCGTCTTAAGTTTAAACAAACTATTTTAGCCTTTTTGCACAGAAAATTTTGTTATAATTTTGCAACAGTTATTCTAGTTCTTCGTGGAAAGTAAACAATTTACTATTCCTTATGCAGGCCCTAGAAAAATACGTAGAAGCAACGGAGATATTTAACAGTGCTACAATTATTTTCAATTTTTATAATATTTTAATGAGAAATCTTTCACTGTCACTTACATAAAACTACGCAATTGAGATGTCTACCTAGGTATGACCACAATTTGCGGCCTAACGCTAAAGCTACAAGAAATTTTATATCACATTTTCGTACTGAGTTACAAAATAACCACATTATAAGTTTTGTACAGTGAAACATTTTCTAGTAGAGATTGAAAATACCACTTCAGTCGTAAGAGTTTTCTTTTTATTTTTGTTTTTTTTTTTTTTTTTGTTTTTCAATGGTTAGATCACGACCGGTTCCTAGCTATTACATGCCTATTGTACTGAAAATAAACAAGACATCTTAACTAAGAATAATTTTTGCACGCAGTAGTACACGTAAGAAACCAAAACTGAAGTACCATATAACATTTCAGGAAACAGCGGTCGGGCTAGCAGCGATAAGAAATAAGTCAAGGCCAAAGCAACACCAGACAATGTAACGGACGACCGCCTGGGTGAAGAACTACGGAGTGAGCACCAGGACATTTACACTTTGTGTTCTGCCCCCGAGAGACGCGACAGAGAGTACAGGACGTGGTGTACCACCAGCGAGCGCATAGCACGGAGTAGCGCACACGAAGGAGGAAGTAAACTGGTAAATCAAATTGGCAAAACTACTACCATCTGTTGACGGGAAAAATAACGCGGGACCAACTAGCTCGGGCGTTCACAAATTGCGTTAGGATTTACATGCAAAAGGAAAAAGAAACACTATAAAAAGTTGCATGAGAAGCGTTAAGAGTACTTTATGAATGGTGAAGGAATATATTAAAACAGTTGCACTACACAACTGTAGTAAAACTCCTAAATGGAAGCCAGCGACTTAAGGATTGTGCATAAACCGTACAACACAACGAATTTTTTTTATGAGTCATATGCAAATTTAAATTTAGTGGGAACACATATGATATCATGGAAGGCAACTCTTTCTGTTGTCTCTCAGTACATTTTTGTAGGATTATAAATTTCTCGTTCCAGCACAAGAGGTCAACAGTGCATATTTTATGGATGCAGTTGTTCGTGGCTCCCTTCGAACTTCGTCCCGTAAATGATAATGGACACTTCCTTCGCATGCGGAACTCTTCAGGAGAAAATTCCTTAATCTAGTGACGTATGTTGTATCCACTGAACCAGATATTTCCTCCTGATACATCTGCATCTCGGAAATCGCGCCTACAGCATCTTTTGGTGGTAGAGAAGCTAAGTCTGCGCGTTGCATTGCAAAAGGTAGATTTGGAAGTGAGCTCTTAAAAATACAAGGGATGTAACATTCTTGTTATTCTTAAGAGCCATCTTGGCTTTTTCAATAAAATCTGGACGAGCAGTGTCAAATGTGTCTCGTACCTCCTTGACATTTTGGACGTGTTCGGCACAATACACTAAAGAGCCAAATAAACTGGTACATCTGCCTAATATCCTGTAGGGCCCCCGTGACAACGGAGAAGTGCCACAACAGGACTTGGCATGGACTCAACTAATGTCTGTAGTAGTGCTGGATGGAACTGACATTATGAATCCTGCAGGGCTGTCCATAAGTCCGTAACAGCAAGAGGGGGTGGAGATATCTCCTGAACAACACGTTTCAAGGCATCCCAGATATGCTGGATAATGTTCGTGTCTGGAGAGTTTCGTGACCAACGGAATATTTTAAACTCAGAATAATGTTTCTGGAGGCACTCTGTAGCAGTTCTGGACGAGTATGGTGTCGGATTGTCCTGTTGGAATTGCCCAAGCCCGTCGGAGTGCACAATGGAAATGAATGAATCGGGTGATCAAACAGGATGCTTTCGTATGTGTCAGAGTCGTATCTAGACGTACCAGCGGTCTCATATTACTCCAACTGCCCACGCCCCACACTATTAAAGAGCTTCCACAAGCTTGAACAGTCCCCTGCTGACATGCAGGTCCATGGATTCATGAGATTGTCTCCATATCCGTACACGCCCATCCGCTCGATACAATTTAAAACGGGTCTCGTCCGTCCGGGCAACATGTTTCCAGTCATCAACAGTCCGATGTCGGTGTTGACGGACTCAGGCAAGGCGTAAATCATTGTGTCGTGCAGTCGCCAAGGGTACAAGTGTGGGCCTTCGGCTCCAAAAGCCCATATCGATTATGTTTAGTTGAATGGTTCGCAATCGGACACTTGTTGACGGCCCAGCACTGAAATCTGCAGCAAATAGCGGAAGGGTTGAAATTCTGTCACGTTGAACGATTCTCTTGTCGTCGTTGGTCCCGTTCTTGCAGGATCTTTTCCCGGCCGCACCGATGTAGAAAATTTCACGGTACAATCGTGAAATGGTCGTACGGCAAAATCCCCACTTCATCGCTACCTCGGAGATGCTGTGTCCCATCGCTCATGCACCGATTACAACACCACGTTAAAACTCACTTAAATCTTCATAACTCGCCATTGTAGCGGCAGTAACCGATCTAACAACTGCGCCAGACACTTGTTGTTTTATGTAGGCGATGCCGACCGCAGCGCCATGTTCTGCCTGTTTATGTATCTCTGTATTTGAATCCGCATACCTAAACCAGTTCCTTTGGCGCTTCAGAGTATAAAGCTGCCAAAAGCCAGGTGCACAAACGTGTAAGTATGGCTTCAGGTACAAGGAGAATACTAGAAGCTATTTCCTTAAAAGATTGAATGCGGGTAGTAATTTTGAAAGCTACTTGCCTAAGAGAGGAAATGCTACTTTTAATCCCAGGAAAATTATTTCTGACTTTCTCTGCTAGACGGTGTGGGTCATGGGCAAGGCAGGTGCAATGGATCATATTGGCGTGTAACACTTTCAGTGCTGCTTCCGTTTTAAACATATAAGCAGCTGTCAGTAAAAGCAAAAATTTGCCATTGCCATCTTCTCCTGACCACAGGATACGTAGGGCACCCCTGAGGCTGGGCGCTACAATTCTGCGATTCGTTTTCTCGAATTTCTTACACAAGAGTAGGTGTAGTTTTCCTGGTGGCGTGGAACCTGTTTCCCTATCACGACATTAGGTATAAATCTGATACAACTGTCAGTGGTCTGCTCCACTGAAAGCCAAGTACAGTGGTCACTAATATCTGCTTTAGCCGGCCGCTGTGGCCGAGCGGTTCTAGGCCCTTCAGTGCGGAACCGCGCTGCTGCTACGGTCGCAGGTTCCAATCCTGCCTCGGGCATGGATGTGTGTGATGACTTTAGGTTAGTTAGGTTTAAGTAGTTGTAAGTCTAGGGGACTGATCACCTCAGATGTTAAGTCCCATAGTGCTCAGAGCCATTTGAACCATTTTTGAATACCTGTTTATATCAGCAATAGGTTGTTCACAAACCTGTTTCAAACAAATTTTGCGTAATATCCACTCATCTGATATACTGAGCTCACTGTTACTTCCCAGGAAGGTGGTCTTCTTTAGCATGTTCCGTGCCACATTAGCCCAAACAAAGCCTCACGCAAGTCTAGATTTAAGCTGTCCATTCACAGCTTGTCACAGAGGAAATTAATGGTTCAGTCTGTTGTTTGTTCTTTTAGCGATGCCTATCATGTGAGCTGCGGTATCTTTGATTTGAACGAAATGTGACTTTTTTATCATGGCTTCCCTAAAATATAAGAAACGAACGTAAACAAGATGGCAGTAACTAAAAAGTAAGAAAGTGACCATACAAAATGTCAACTACAGTTGAATCGCATATGCATGTCAGTAGACCAATTGTAAATTTCGATTTGAAAATCCGAGAGAAAAATGTTCAACAGGACCGATACATAATAAGCCACCATTGCGCCATGCATATTCTCGATTTCAGTGCAGTGCACAAATTTATTTATTATGTGCTGTTCTAAAGATGTGCAAATTCACATTATTGATTTTCCTTCGTATTAATTCAGAAAATCTATTTAAAAACATTGTTTTTTCTGCAAAAGTCCTCTTCAGCCCCTACTTTTTTCTGTGAAGGTCTCGTTTAGCCCCTTTTAGGCTTTTAAGTTCGATTTATCCCTTTTTAGTTTCCCGGTCTTATTTGTGAGATACTAAACATTTTGTGAAGCCTTCTTGTATAAAAAGAAAGAATTACTCGCAGTTCGTATTGAAATGCGAAAAATTTGTTGGTGTTACGCAAAGCAGACTCGCTATTGCAGCTATTGGATGGCACAGCTATCAAAACTGGCCCTCTCCCATTTCACAGTCTGGGCTTCTTCAGTATTGTCGCGCCCGATGTGTGCGCGCGCATTTCCCCCACTCCCCATTACGCCGCCACTGCTCCACTCGCGAGCAAGATCGTGAGCAGGCGCAAATGCTCAAAATCGGGGAGTTGCTAAGCCCTGCTCCAGTAATTCCTTACTTCCGATTGCCATACACGACTGAAATAAGAAAGCGCAAACGAGACACCACACGGACATCGTTCGTTGACTAAAATGCTGACACTTCGTGGGCCCGCATCTCGTGGTCGTGCGGTAGCGTTCTCTCTTCCCACGCCCGGGTTCCCGGGTTCGATTCCCGGCGGGGTCAGGGATTTTCTCTGCCTCGTGATGGCTGGGTGTTGTGTGATGTCCTTAGGTTAGTTAGGTTTAAGTAGTTCTAAGTTCTAGGGGACTGATGACCACAGATGTTAAGTCCCATAGTGCTCAGAGCCATTTTTTTGACACTTTGTGGAAAATTGTTAATGACTTCATCGTAAAAGTTTTTCAATATGCTGTGTTCCATTAAATGTTATGAGTTATTAGCTACAATATGGTTCAGTATCATTACCATAAAATAATCCTATAACACGAAAACTAGGTCGGAAAGAAATAATCTCTTTGGTTATTAATAGTCCACCCCTGTAGCTGAGTGGTCAACGCAGATGGCTGCCATGTGTAGAACCCGGGTTTCATTCCCTATCCTGCTAAGGATTTTTCCTTGTTGGGAGGACTGATACGGGGTGCATTCAGTCTCATGATGCCCATTGAGGAACTACTTGAATGAGAAGCAGAGGCCCCAAGGTCTGGAAAGTCGGTAAAACGGCAGGGAGAGAGGTGTGCTGACCACATTCCCCTCCGTACTGTACCGTAAGACGCCTCAAGGCAGAAGATGACACGGCGGCCGGTCGATATCCCTTGAGTTTTCATAGCCCGGACAAGAAGTTCGTTAAGTTATTGATGGTGTGATTCGGTTGTACAACCGATTTGTTGATCCCATTATATGCGCAATATTATGACGACCGACCCAGTCGTCTTCTTCTGGTGCTACGAACTGCGTTCTTATGCGTACTTGCTTTCATAGAAAACTGGGAAGTTGTATTTCCGGCATATCGGCTCATGATTGGAATACTACTGTACAATCTGAAATTTCAATAACAATATACAAGGCTGAAGGTCTGAGACGGGGGGGGGGGGAGAAGAGTGGAGCGGAATGGTAGGGTGGGTGGAAATGGACGCAGAAAGTGGAAAGGAGGAGATGGACAGAGAGGGAGCAGGAGGAGATGGAAAGAAAGGGGGAGGAAGTGATCGGCTCTCCGGTACAGCTAGTCTTCTATAAAGCGTCGACAGCACTGAGGCGTTGCCATATATATATATATATATATATATATATATATATATATATGCGGTTTTCGTTTCAGCAGAGTCCTCATTGGCCTCAAACTGTCTGAATGACAATATTTTTGAACTCTGACTGGCAATGGATAAAGACCCCTTAATTTTGTTTCCATTACTGACAAAAAGACAGTGTCAGCGGGCTTGGCCGCCAGGCTCAATCAATCACGAAACACGTAGGTTGGAACTTAAATAGTGGCAACACTTCTGTGGTTCTGTGGAGACACTATGCAATGGAATCTATTATTGTCGCTGATACCTATCTTACCGCCGAGCAAATTGACTCGCCCGTCCCACGGCACCGGCGTGCTCTCAATCGAGGAAGACACAGTCACTTGTGAGCGAGCGGTCTAACTTAATGGTGTCACTATGTTTTCGAAACAGGAACAACGGAGTTGGATCAAGATTGAATGTGCCAGAGGTTGTGCAGCACGGCAGAGTCATTAAGGTCTTCAATAGGCGTGCGGGGAATCGGCATTGCCGTACAGAACAGTGGCACGTTGGGTAAAAGCCTTCAACGAAACTGTGGCAGACATCATCGGGCACATCGTCCAAGTGTCTCTGAAGATGACGTGCAAGCTGTTGCCGCGTTAGTGCACAGTGATTGACGCCATACGATTCGTGAGCTCGCCCACGAAACCGGATTAGCGCATACGACTGTGCTTCGCATCCTGAAGGAATGCCTGGGCATGCGAAAAATTGCATCACGGTGTGTTCCGCATGACTTGACTGAGATGCAGAAATGGATGCGTTACGACGCAACTCAGACGCACTTGGAGCGGTATGAGCGCAAAGGAGGGGCTTTCTTACGCCGTATCGTAACACTGGAAGAGACATGGGCCACATCGTATGAGCCAAAACTGAAAAGCCAATCCAACGAGTGGCGTCGTCACAGGTCGCCACGAAAGTCGAAAGTGCGTCGGAGCCTCAGTATGGTGAAAGTTGTGATTCTCGTGTACGACTGCGATGGTGTCATCCTAACGCATTTCGTTCCTGGACGGCAGACCGTCAATGCACAGTATTACTGTTCGTTTTTGGAGCATCACTTGCGACCACCTTTGCGAAAGAAGCGGTGACTCTTTCTGCGCAACCCACACATCATTTTTCACGACAATGAGAGGGCGCATATAGCGCAAGCAGTGGCTGCTCTGTTCGGTCGTTGGGACTGGGAAGTACTGTACCATCTACCATATTCCCTGGACTAAAGTCCTTGTGACTTTGATTTGATTCCGAAGATGAAGGAACTACTTCGTGGCATTCGCTTCAGAACTGTTCCAGAGATTCGACAGACAGTAGACCGCTCCATTCGCACCATCAACAGAACAGGCTCTGCTAACGGTATACTATGCCTTCCACATCGCTGGTAACGGGTTCTACACAACGCTGGTGACTACTTTGAAGGACAGTAACACGTGCAAACATGTAACTCTTTTGTATCGGCTGTGAATAAATAGTTGCCACTATTTAAGTTCCAAACCCCGTACACACACAATAAAGTAAGGGGTCTAGGAGTTTTTATACATTGCCAGTCAGAATTGAAAAATATTGTCATTCAGACAATTTGAGGCGAGTGAGGACTCTTCTGAAATGAAAACTGCACTTAAAATTTTTAAAAAATTGTTAATTTTTGAAGGCTAATATTATTACGATCATGTAAGGACAGTGTCGCCAGGCACAATTAATGCGTAGCCTATAGCTGCAATTCGGGCATGCTGTGCAGTGGATTTGTTGAAAGCTCGATGTTCTTTCCAAATAACTGACTCATTGGGCTTGAGGTGTCAGCGGTGTGTCAGAGGACGCGAAGGTATTACTTTGTGTTGCCATACCGAACGCGAATAAACTGACGCGGCGTCGCGGTGCCCTCTGAGCATTCAGTCAAATACCTTAACTATCCAATCAGTTACGATGGTTAGCGATTAAAAGCGAAGAAAAGTGAAGCTGAGGCATAAGATAATTTTCTCATCTTCTCTTCTACCGTGAAGCGGAACGCGAAATATTACTTTGGGGCACGATTATTTAATTACTCGACTGTAAGCATGTCACTGCCCGTCGAAGGAATTTCCGGTTCTGAATACCATTCCCTGGGAAGTGGCTACACAGAACACAGTCCAAAGGATAACTTTACGTAATTACGGCGAATTTGCGACCTGTTGCGTCCAGTGTAGTCAGTTTGCGAGTATCGCTCAGTTATAGTGCCAGAGTGAGTCGCTTTTAACAGCCTGTTAATGAGCTTGCTAAACTTCGTCAGTTCGATGTTCTCCGACTGGTGTGCCCCCGTAGCATAATGAAATCAGCGCGAGCCCTTCCTACACTAAAACTCCATCATTTCGGATGTGTGTTAACAGAAAAATTAGGACTAGTTCAGGGGTTCATACCTTCTCAAATAAGAACTCTGAAATTATTTCATAAGTTTATTGTGACGATAGATAAAGTCGGGCTTGGTGTCATTCTTCAGCAGGATACATCAAATTTTGACTCACGGGGAAGATCGTACCGACAGAAAGAACGAAGAGACGTTTGAAGAATTTTGTAAAGATTAGACCAACTTTCTGGATGCATCCTACTCTGTGAAGTGGAGAAGAAGAAAAAGATGATGATTTTCCCTATGATACCAAGTCACACCTCCCCAACAGCTAGCATGAGATCCTTCAAGATGTGGTCCCATTGCATGTTTTATTCCGATGCAGCTACAATTTTTTTAAACAAGCGTGTCCAGGTTTTCTCTTAAAACCGACTGTGAGAAAAATTTGGAAATTTGTGGTAAGTTCTATGAGACTAAACTGCTGAAGTCGTCGGTCCCTAGGCTTACACACTTTTTAATCTAACTTAAACTAACTTACGCTTAGGACAACACACACACACACCCATGTCCGAGGGAGAGTGATAAAGAAACTGTTGTGCTGTGAAAATGTGCCGTTTCGTTTACTTTCTCGCTGATTGTTTTAATTATAGTAGTAGGACGTTTTAATCATTAGACATATTGTTTTTCCCATATATACATATAATTTTAAGCAAAAATTGTATGCACAACTTTCAACTGTTTGGCTTTCTTTCTCGCATTCGGGTTTAACAGAAGACATGGAAGTTGTTTTTATTGTTTATCGGCTGATGATTGACATACACAACGAAATCTGAATGCTTCGAGATTTTGTAATTCCAACCGTCTGCAGATTAAAACAATTTCAAAGTACTGTCACTGAAGGTACTATCCTCACAGATCCAACAGCAAGAGAGGTCTTATCCCCAACCAAGGTTTCGTTGGCAAGAGGAGACGGATGAAAGGAGACCGGGGGGGGGGGGGGGGCGGGAGTAATATACAGATCGAAGGGGGAGGAGGAGATGGACAAAGAGAGGGGGGAGGAATTGATCGAGAGAGTGAGAGGGGAGAAGAAGACTAGAACGTATATCCACTTACCGTACGTATTTAGCAACTGCGAAGCGTTGTCGGGTTTGCTGCTATTGCGAAGCGTTGTCGTGTTCGCTGAAATAAGTCATAACTACGTCTTTTGCGACTGTGATAAAAGTCTTCTTTAGTCCATAAGCGTTTCGCCTTATTTCAAATTATCTTTAGTGATCATCTAACAATGTGGTTTTTTTTTTTTACATACCTGTTTCACAGGATGGTAAACACTGCTCATGTTTTAAATTACAATTATTAACCAGTATTAAATTACGATTGTTACTCACGATTGTTTGTTTCCTACTTCAGTCCTATTGTTCTTCTAGACATAGGAGGTCGACTTTAGTACACTAAACTTCACTGACACTGATTATATTTCCGTTTTCGTGTTGTGTAGATCGACTTCCACCTTGCGTCCTTTGTTTTGCACGTTGTGCGGTCTACTGGCTTTTCTGCGAATGTACTTTTATATTTGTGAGGCCAACCAGCATCCGAAGACCTATCACCGTACCTGAAATTGAGCGAGGAAACAAATAAGCAGATACCTTTTGTTAGCAAGTTTTAAAATTCTGCTCACACTTGCTTTCTTTGTTTTTTCCAGTTTTACCAGTTATTCCACGTTCGTATTTACACTGCAGGGCAGAAGATGAAGAATTTGCAGAATAAATGAATCTTTTACTTTGTAAAACGCTTCTTAGTAATTCAATCAAAGATAACAAGCACTCAATTCTGTTATGAATCTCGCAGGTTGTACCCCTTGAATTGAACTGTTATTTAATTCCAATTTCTGTTGCTTTACCGTGTGAAATTTCGATATTTCGTCTTTAGTCACCGTAAATTACATGGAATTATTTACCAATAGATAAACTGTTTGTCTTAAATTCCGCTTTCTAATATTACTTCTCTACTCAAAGTTAATTGAACTGAAGTTGATATGACGTCTGTAGGAATTCCGTGCTATCGGATGAGAGCTACCGCCTTTGACAGTTTGACATTGATTGAACATTTTCTTAAAGTGAATCACAAGGTTCGATTACACTGATGTTAAAAATCCGTTTTGTCTAATTATTACAACAGTACAATAACTGCGGGGCTCTTGACAATGCGACTCCTACCCTCTCGCGGTCGCTGGCTTTCGGCTAGTACACTGCGGTGACCAGGGTCTACATCTACATCTACATATATATACTCTGCAAACCACAGTGAGGTGCATGGCAGAAGGTACGTCACATTGTACCAGATGTTAGGGTTTCTTCCTGTTCCATTCACGTATGGAGCGAAGGAAGAATGATTGTTTGAATGCCTCTGTGCGTGCAGTAATTATTCTAATCTTTCCTCACGAGCTCTATGTCAGCTTTACGTAGGGGGTTGTAGAATAGTCCTAGAGTAATCATTTAAAGCTGTTTCTTGAAGCTTTGTTAAAAGACTTTCTCGGGATAGTTTACGTCTGTCTTCAAGAGTCTGCCAGTTCAGTTCCTTCAGTATCGCTGTGACTCCCTCCCACGGATTAAACGAATCTGTGACCATTCGTGCTGTCGTTCTATACATACGTTCAATATCTCCTGTTAGTCCTATCTGGTACGAGTCCCGCACACTTGAGCAATATTCTAGAACCGGTCGCACGAGTGATCTGTAAGCAATCTCTTTTGTAGACTGATTGCACTTTCCCAGTATTCTACCAATAAACCGAAGTGTACCACCTGCTTTACCCACGACTGAACCTACGTGACCATTACATTTCATATACTTACAAGGTGTTACACTCAGGTATTTGTATAGGTTGGTCGATTCCAACAGTGACTCATTGATATTATAGTTATAGGATACTACCTTTTTTCGTTTTGTGAAGAGCAAATTTTACATTTCTGAACATTTAGAGCAAGTTGCCAATCTCTGCACCGCGTTGAAATCCTATCAAGATCTGATTGAATACATTTATGCATCTTCTCTCGGATAATACTTAATTATATATAAGTGCATCATCGGCAAAAAGCCTGATTTTACTATTATATTATCTCCAAGATCATTAATATACAATATGAACAGCAAGGTCCCAACACACTTCCCTGGGGCACACTCGAAGTTACTCCTACATCTGACTCTGACTCTCCATCCAGTGTAACATGCTGTGTCCTCCCTAACAAAAAGCCTGCGATCCAGTCACAAATTTCACTTGATATTCCATATGACTGACAATACGTGTGGGTGCGGTACTGAGTCAAATGCTTTTCTGAAATCAAGGAACACTGCATAATGGTCGATGTTATAGGAATCCATGCTCGTTGGCATTGAGGAAGTATTCTGTTCAACGTACTTCATTACGTTTGAGCTCAGAATATGTTCTAAGATCTTATTACAAATCGATGTCAAGGATATTGGACGGGAGTTTTGTGGATCACTTCCACTACCCTTCTAGTTGGCGGGTGTGACCCGTGCCTTTTTCAAGAACTAGACTCGTTTTTTTCCTAGGGATTTACGATAGATTGTAGTTAGAGCGGCTAACTTATCCGAAAATTCAGTATAGAATCTGACAGGGATTCCATCGGGGCCTGAAGTTTTATCCAATTTTAACGATTTCAGCTGTTTCTCAACACCACTGATACTATTGCTTACTTCATTCATCTTTTCAGTGGTACGAGGATTAAAGTGGGGCAATTCTCCTGGGTTTTCCTTTGTAAAGGAACATTTGAAAACGGAGTTAAGTAGTTCAGCTTTTGCTTTGCTACCCTCAATTTCAGTTCCTGTCTCATTCGCTAAGGACAGCCTTTACATACGACCAGAATTTATTTGGGTTCTGCGAAAGATCAGTTGACAATATTTTGCTACGGTAGTCATTGGAGGCATCACACGTTGCTCTCTTGACAGCCAAACGCGTTTCATTCAGCATCTCTCTGTCTATAGCCTTACGCCTTGTGTTACATCTATTAGGCAGTAATCTCTGTTTCTTTAGAAGTTTCTTTATAGATACTGTATACCTACACATTATCAACTGTCCTACTGGGTACATACCTATCCACTGCGTTGTCAATTATTCTTTTAAGCTTGAGCCAGAGTTCCTCTACATGTACCTGACCTGTGTTGGAAGTTCCAAGTTCCTCATTGAGATATGACACTACTGCGTTTTTATCTAGTTTATTGAAAGTATTAATCTTGTTGCTTGTTTTAGTTGTCCTCTGTAATCATTGTTGGCACAACTGTGTCATGGTCACTGAGGTGTGGGCATCCTCAAAGACGTCAGGTCTATTTGCTGCCATTAGATCCAATATGTTTCCATCATAAGTGGGGTTCCTAACTATCTGTTCTAGGTAGTTTTCAGAGGAGGCATTTAGTAAAATTTCATAACATGTTTTATCACGCTCTCCACCAACAAAACTGTAATTTTCCTAATTAATTTGTGGATGATTAAAGTCTCCACCGATGATTGCAGTACGATTGGGGAACTTACAACTGAAGTGAGGTTTTCTCTAAAGTTTTCTGTTACATTAGGAGATGAGTCTGGTGGGCGATACAAAGATCGAGTTACCATTTCATTCCCACTCTGACACTGAATCTTGCCCAAACAATTTCATGTGCAGCTTCAATTTCTGTCTCGGGTGGATTTGAGTATCTCGGGTGGATTTGAGTTTCTTGTCCACTGCGACAAATACACCACCTCCATTTTCCATTTGCCTATCCTTTAGATATACGCTTAAAATTTTTCCCAAAAATCTCACTGCCATCAATTTCAGGTTTCAACCAGCTTTCTGTATCTAATATTATGCAGGCTTCATTGCTTTTCAGGAGCGCTTGAAGCTCTGGCATTTTCTTGCAAATGCTTCTGAAGTTTACCATTAGGATTTTAATACTCTCACTTGTGGAAGATATTGCTTTAGTTTTTATACTGATGCTTCTGGGTTTCCTACAGCTATCGTTATCAAGATTGGATGGGGAGTCACCTAATCTAAAAGAACTCTTGTGCGCACCTCACACACAGTCAGCTACCTGAGTAGCAGCCTCTGATGTGTAGTGCATACCTGACCAATTTTGGGAGACGCTACAGTTCTCAATGCTATGGCGCAAGTCCAGGAAGGCGAAGCCTAGTTTGTCACAAAAGCTTCGAAGTCTCTGGTTCAGTCCTTCCATCTGACTCAGAACCAAAGGACCACGATCAGATATGGGAACAATGCTGCAAATTATGAGCTTCGTTGAAACTCCATGCACAAAGCTGGTACTCTCAACCTTCTCTGCCAGTCGCTGGAATGACCCAAGAATGACCTCGGAGTCCAGACGGCAGGCATCATTTGCTCCAGCGTGCACCACAATCTGCAGTTGGTTGCACCCTCTTCCCTCAATGGCTGCAGTAATAGCCTCTTCAACATGCTGAATGAGGCCCTCGGGCATACACACTGAGTGCATCTGGTGTCATTTCCTGTCCCTTGCTGCCATTTCCCTAAGCAGTACCATCATTCGCTGTACGTTTGAACTTCCGACGGTTAATAGACCCTTTTGCAGTTGCCTCCTCCTCACATGGGACAAAACAAGTTTTCCCAGAACAGCTGGCTTAGTTTCAGTTTCAGTGAAGGACAGCGCCTCAAACTTGTTGGTTACGGGGATCGGTACAACACCCTGAGTTCTCCCTGGTCCTCCTACACCCTGTACGGGACGTCTAGATGTACCACTGACACGCCACTCACAGTCAAATGGACAAATACAGACAGATCCCGTACTTTCTGCAGAGAAGACAGGATCTACAGGAAAGTATAGTACTCGAGGTACCTCTGGTACAGGTATCACAGGTAAACGGCTCTCTGTAGCTCTTCGAACACACCGATTCGCAGCAGCTGCCAATCGCTTGACAATAGTCATGACGATTTCCAGTTGCTTAAGAACGTCAACCAACTCATCCCGTGTTTGAGAACAGCATTCACAGTAGGACTGCAAAAGTCAGCGCCGTCTGAGAGAAACGATACCACGTTGTGTGGATCCACCACAGAGAAAAGAAAACAAATTTAAGTGAATATGTAAAAATGTAAGTTAATGTAAATGCTGTGAATACAAAAATATAAGTATTTGCATGTGTTGAGGTGGAGACGTCAGGAATGTTACCGTCAGAATTTGTACGACTACAAACTTATGTCGCTAGGCCTGTCATTAATGAATGCCACATATGTTTTGCTGAGACCTCTTGTTCAGTGCGTCACAAAAAATCCTTACGGACATTAGTGAGAGCTGATGCTACACAACAATTCAGAAAAACCTTGTTTATCACTGTTTGGCGTACTGAGGAAAGATTTACATCTAAATCGGCACATAATAGATTATGTGCTCAAATTGCAAATTCTTTGGGGGAAGAGACAGATTTTATTGGAAATACGATTAGTGATAGCGAGTTAATTTTCCATTCCCGAAGCAAAATGAGTACATGGATATTTCGGGTTGTGGGGAGTCAGAAACCTAGATAGTGAAACACATCCTTGATAGTCCAAAACTTACTGTTTTTTTTTTTTTTTTAGCAAGACTTGAGTTCATGGAAAATGCTTTTTTTTTTCAAGAGAGAGTATCGACCATCTAGAGAAGCGTTGTATTCTGAAAAACTTTTTAATTTTACTGATTGAGGAGAGGATCAAGAACACCGCACATACTCCTAAACGGATTGCGCAACGCCACAAACCGTTAACGACGTCCACGTTTTCCTCAGCGACTGAGTTCCAGCTTGGTGGCTAGGTCGACCTGGATTCGTTACAAGCCCGCTCCCTACAGTGGATCTTTGTTTATAT
Source organism: Schistocerca serialis cubense (assembly GCF_023864345.2). NCBI lineage: Eukaryota > Metazoa > Arthropoda > Insecta > Orthoptera > Acrididae > Schistocerca > Schistocerca serialis. The sequence continues at coordinate 531,807,414 of NC_064639.1, read as the reverse complement.
TTTTAGGTTATTATGGAAGATGGAGTTTTTTGACTACCTCTGTCGGCCACACTAGCTGAAAGCAGAAGCCAACATACACCGCACTGATAGTTACTCATGAAATTTTAAAGCTCGTTTGACGAAATATCGAATTACAGATAACTTATTTATTTATTTACCCAACATTATAGCGTAGTACATATTATCCTGCAACAGGCCGTATCGAATTCAGATACGACATATTTCGAATTACCAGTCGGAGTTACGTATGAAATTTTTAAAAAAATCCTTCATTTTTCAAAGAACAACACGTCGTAACATGCCATAACTTTCTTGCAACATTGGCATAAGTTCTTTATACTTGCATGCAATTTGTCTTCTTTGAATTGGAAAGGTGCAAAACGCAATTTTGAAATAAAATGCATACACGTACTTATCAGCTTCATCTGCTATTATGTAATCCCAGGCGAAATTCTCTTCTCCTCGAACTCAGGTGTTTTGCTGTGGCACAAGAAGACCTAGAGTATCAGATTCACAATAGCACGTTGAAACTCAAATTTCGAATTGCTTGCCTCTTCTATGTATTAAATTCTTCAGCATGCCGTCCATTACTTATAACAACTTCTTGCTTGCAAAGTCCTGCTCATTTTTAGGCCAGGCTTCTCGTTGCTATCATCACACAAAACCATTTCATTTCATGAGTTCTGACTAAATACTCTACTGCGTGAGTTTTACGATACTACTTCTCATAACAGGCTCTGCTTTAGAATTAACTTGTACACGGACGGGCCTGGGAAACATTCAGGCCAAAGAAAGAAAAAGTCATACAAAATATCAATTGTTGCTTGAATTTTACAATTATGTATCAGTTTTCTAAGCTCAAACTGTTCAAACACTTTTGTAATTATTTTCAATTACGGTTTAGTTATGTCTGTAATGCTTTTTCAAATATAAAATTTGACCGAAGCTGACGACATGGTCGAGTATGTCTATAATAATTCACGAAGTTCTGAATAAAATTGTGCAGAATTATAATTTTAAGGAATTAGTGAACAAATCATCCTAAAATCATTCACATTGCTTAAAAATATAAAACAGAAGTGTTTTCACACAAATCCACGTGAGTTATGTATCTGCTACTAAGAACTGAACTACGCAAAAACTGAACAATATTAACAGAATCATATATACATCTACGATACCTTGTAATTTAACTGGCCTGCCTGGATGACCGCGCACGTTAGCACGCCGATTCTGGATTCGGGGAGACGCTCTGGCCCTAGCGCGAATCCGCCCGGTGGACTAAGAACGAGCGCCGGTGTGTAGGCCAGCCTGAATGTGATTTTTAGGTGATTTTCCACATCCGACTAGGTGAATAGCGAAGTAGTGCCCGCGACCGGCCTCAGTTACACATTTAGAAGACGTTCGTACGCTCCCACATGGAATAACACTGCCGGCCGGGGTGGCCGAGCGGTTCTAGGCGCTACAGTCTGGAACCGCGCGACCGCTACGGTCACAGGTTCGAATTCTGCCTCGGGCATGGATGTGTGTGATGTTTTTAGGTTAGTTAGGTTTAAGTAGTTCTAAGTTCTAGGGGACTAATGACCTTAGAAGTTAAGTCTCATAGTGCTTAGAGCCATTTGAACCATTTTTTGGAATAACTCTAAACGCAGAGAGATGCACAAACTTCGTCTGGCGGATGTGGTGAGGGACGGGGGAGGAGGGGGGAGCGCGAAGGTGTGATGACAGGAAGGGCATCCAGCCACTCTTTACCACTGACATTGCCAAATCCAGAAATCTGCCTGACGACCCCTTGAAGATTCGTCTTAAAGGCCACGTTACAATCCCACCCACCTTATGTGAGCTTCAAAATAAATTTATATACAACCGCCAAATCGTAGCGTCGTTGTTTAAGTACCCTGTACGCTGCTTTAACAGAAGCAACTACCATATCGAATGTATGATAGTCGTACATTTAGGGTTTTTTCATCGGTGTGGAATTGTAACTGCTGTGGACCACTGCCGCAGGAATTATTTGCGACGCGGGTGAGTAAATGACACAAAGAGTATGGGATGCAGTATTTATCCAGAGACAACGTGCGCACTAATCAGCGAGATTTAGTGCCAGGGGAAAGTTCGCTTCCAATAACACGTTCCGTTTGTCCGCTGAAACGTGCAGAAAGATTGGCCAATTGTTATTTAATGGAGCTGGCTTACACTGCTGCACAGCAACGGCGTTTTTCGCTCTCCGCGGTAGGCAGCACACTCGGCCAGCTCTACGCAAAAAGAGACGCGAGGCAGCCGGCCACGCAGGCAGCAGATCCGATTCTCGGATTGGGCGATCGCGATGAGCCAGCCCATTGGACGGCTTCCCGTGTTGTCACGAGGCAACGGCAGTCCGGCCCACAATACTGCTGAGTGTAGCTGATTACCGCAGGGTTATTTATGTCTGCTGCGGTTTTCACGAATTTGCAGGCAGCAGTTCGATTGTAAAAGAGAAATTACCGCACCTCCAGTCACAAATTAAAAGTTGCACCGAATTGGTATGATCTGAAACAAGCAAACAAAATTGTTTTCTAACATATTGAGTTCTATACAACTATGATATAGGAACTGTAACAGTTCTTTACCGCGGGCCGGACTGGCAGTGCGGTTCTAGGCGCTGCAGTCTGAACCGAGCGACCGCTACGGTCGCAGGTTCGAATCCTGCCTCGGGTATGGATGTGTGTGATGTCCTTAGGTTAGTTAGGTTTAATTAGTTCTAAGTTCTAGGCGACTGATGACCTCAGAAGTTAAGTCGCATAGTGCTCAGAGCCATTTTGAACCAAGTTCTTTACCCCCGTTCGTATTAAAATGTTGTTCGAAGTCTCAACAAAACTAGCTATATTACATAAACAAATAAACAGTTAAACATATAAATTGTAACTATTAATTTTGTTACAGTCCGTGTTCACATAACTTGTTCCGTTGGCTACACTGGTTTCCACTGACTAATCATTATCAATAACTCGTAAATACTTGTTGGCTTATGACTGCGCCAGAGCGTGCTATGAGTCAACTACTAGTGGGAGCCTCGTAGAAAAGTTGACTCATAGCATGCCCTGATGCAGTCATAGGCCAAGACGTACAGTGCCTTGCAAAACAACTGAAGTATCCAGACGAAAGTGTCGCATGGCAATATGATTTCGTAAATGCACTTACCATCGTCATGTATGCAAATAATCAGAGCTGCAATTCTCTGTGACACGTTGAATGGCAACCAGAGCGTATTAGTGTTGTTCGTGTTTACTATTGTTACCAGTCCTGATAGGATAGCCTATATAGAGGGAAGGGAACAGCATCAGATTCTGAGTCATCTCTGTGAAGAACACGCAGATGTCGTATGCTCGTTCCAGACAGCGTTATCAGCATCTGACAGAGTTTGGAAAGGGTCTCATTGCGGATCTCCATTCATCCGACTGGTCGACTCGTGCAGCATCTTGATTTCTAGGGCACTCGGATGCGACAGTGGCCCGATGTTGAATTGCATGAGAACGCGGGGGCAGGTATACTCGTCGTCAAGGTGTTAGTCGACCACGTCTGACCACCGCAATGGAGCACCAAGCTCATGGTAAACCCCTTCACATCTGCACCTGATACCCGAGAACAATGGACTCCCTAAAGCATTCTGTGTCAATCCGCATCACAGGTTCAAGACTAGCAGCAGACAGACTAATGCATTTCTGTACCATGGGTAGGCTGCCCTTCACACGACAATACAAACAGTTGCCTACGGAGTGTTGGACCAGGAACCATGGACAGCTGATTAATCGCTAAACAATGTCCATAATGTGGCCAGAACGTAAAGAAATATAATGGCGTTGAGTAAGGCGAACAACGTGGCCAGGTAATTTTGCATTACCGCGCAAACGAGCGATGCGGTTATGAGACCGAAGCATAAAATCCAGTTTGGTGGTGCATCATGAAGATGGTGAGTTGTTGCGTCGTATATTCATTGAACGCATCAACGAACACCTACGTAGTAATTACTTCCTTGCCGAATAATAATTGATCTATTATTCGATTGAAAATCATTCATCACACATTCATTCACCATTGGGCTATCATGTAAACGTTTCAGAGTCTATAATGTAGGTTCTCATACTCCTGGATTTTCGCTCTGTAGATCCTTTTGTCTCGTGTTTAGCTTCTTTCTGTCATCGCGGTATTGTAAATACTAACTGCGGACGGCGTAGGAATTAGCTGCGAAGCGTTACAGGTATTTAGTTTCCCTGGTACAAGGAAATTTTCCTCATCACTAATTCAAAATTGTCCGAGAATCGTTTCATCCTCCTTTATCAGATTCATCATTTCCAATGCACAAGTGTTTCGTTTTGATTTATCATCTGGGTGTAGTGAACGTAACAGTAGCCGTTTACTAGCGTATAATCACAGGCTCTTGAGTACAGCCTTGTGCAATGTGGATTTTGGAATCTAAATTTTTTTGGAAATAGTGCGAACGAATTTTGTGACAGAACGAACCAACGTTGCCCTGTTATACTTTAGTTCGGAAACATCTTGCTTTATCTAATACTGAACCTATCTCTGTGAATTTCTTGTCTCATGCACGAATCGATGGACGTTCCTGTACTTTTATCGCAGTTTCGCTGAATCTGAGCATCTGTTGTCGTTTCATTAAACCACGACGCAAATTTCGTCTTCTCTTGTAGAACAACTTCCTTGCGATGTGGGGCATACGCGGCGTCGAAACTGTTACAAGTCTTCTTTCCCTGTGGTAAATTACTGGTGTTAAGTACAGCAGTTACGGCTCTTAAATACGTTTATGTGCCCGAGGAAAAAGCATGCGGTAGGGTCAGACAAGTCGGCATTGAAATGTCTAGAGGAAGAACAGCAGCTCAACTGAATGAGGATGAGGGAAGGAGACGGTCGTGGCCATTCAAGGGAGCTGTAACGGTATTAGCCTGAGACGATAAGGGGAACCACGAGAACCCAAATCTGTACGACAAACGGCGCTTTGAACCCCGTTCCTCTTGAGTATGATTCTTACGTTTTGTAGCCACTGCACTAACTTGTTAGGTGTACGCGCACATGTACGTAATGTACCTAGTGTACAATACAAGCACTTTATGTTTCCACAGGCACCAATTTGATTTGCCATTGTGCACTCAGTACAATTATTCTATTCTCTGTAGCTCATAGAACCATTTTTTTTATTACTTCAAAGTTTTGAGTTAGAAATCAAATGTTTTAGACATAAAGGTGTTACTTGATTTTCGTTACAGTCTACATCATATTTTAGCTACGATCAAAAACCATATTTTCATTTTTCGGAATTTAAATGCAGTGGTAAGGAGTGTCAACAATCATTTAAGGTTTTAAGGTGCCCAACTTTTTTTGGCGTGCAGTGGGAGGACTGGAAATAGGTCACAAAGATGTCAGAATGAGATCCAGTGATCTTCGACTGATGATTTGTGAGCTTGTGAAGAAGTTACAGTCAACAAAACAAGTGTCTCGCGTCCACAGGTGACGTTATAATACATTGGAACCAATAAACAGGAGTGAATTTCATGTGACATTTTTGGCTTTTAAGTGCTCTAGTGGCTCAGCCACACAAACGGAGATGCTTTAGTTGTTAATCATTTCATCAGATAATTTGAGTCTCGTAGCTTCTGTGGGGATGGTTGTGCATGACTTCACACAAAATGTAGCATCGTGTTTGTTTTGTTGATGGGTCACATGGAAGGATGTAAGCAGGTGTCAGCATTTACAGTATTCCTTTCAAACCATCAACGTTTTCACGCGCCATTACTCCACGAGACAATCCAGAGAGACTAAAACTCATAACTTTGTTGCATGTCCCATCGATCGAGAAATTTATGCTACAACCTCTCCTCATTTTATGGGCCAAATATTCGAGACGAAAATTTAAGCCAGCTTACCATTTACAATCGTATTCATGTGCAGGATGATGATGTTGCGAACTTTCAGGAATGACGGAGAAGGATAAATATTTCAGTTTGAGGTAAGGAACCCTGGTCCAGCAACGAACGAGTCGAAATTTATAAGCGAAAGTCGTTCTGATACCTCTGACATTGAGTTTATGTAGAGGTGTGTTGGTGCTAGAATTGTGTGGTAGGCAATCTCAACGAGCACTTTGGTGTAGGGGCTGGGATAGTAATTACTCCAACGCAGATGGCGTACTGTGTACTGAAATGAGCATTTCTTGTGTACAGGGTATGTACTGTAACAGATTGCAGTCTGTGTTTGCAAGATGAAGTACTAACGTCGATCAGTCAAATGGTTCAAATGGCTCTGAGCACTATGGGACTTAACATCTGAGGTCATCAGTCCCCTAGAACTTAGAACTACTTAAACCTAACTAACCTAAGGACATGACACACATCATTTGCCCGAGGCAGGATTCGAACCTGCGACCGGAACAGTTGCGCGGTTCCGGACTGAAGCGCCTGCAACTGCTCGGCCATAACGGCCGGCGTCGATCAGTCCTACAAGATGAAGTACTAACGTCGATCAGTCTTAACCAATTGCAGTTGTACCCGGTGAAGAAACACGTAGCCATGATTTTCGTGTATGGGCAAGCAAACAGAAGCAGCAGAGAAGTGGAAAGATTGTAGAGGACAAAATATAAGCCTAGAACACATCGGGCTTGCACCACCTTTCCAAGACTGTTCCAACGATTAAGCGAAACAGGACAACTGTTACCACAACACAATGACCGAGAAGGAGGATGAACTACACCGTTTCCCGACTAAAAAGTGCAGAGCGTTGCTCGAGTGGATGAGGCAGTTACAATCAGCACTCGATCAGTTGCACACGAAATTAATGTTTCGTAGAGTGCAATGTCGCGAGTATTACGGGAAGTGCAGCTACACCCCTAGTATACACAGGACTTCGACTCCTGCTAATTTCAGACCTCGTGTCGTATTTAGTCAGTGGTTCTTGCGGTGCCATATAGTTGATCCTCACTTTCCTGCATATGAATTTTTCACGAATGAGGTGTCTTTTACCTAAGACGGAATGCTAAACAGTGACAATAGTTATGTTTGGACCGATGAGAATCCTCGCGTTAAAGTTGTGAAGAGCCATCAAAACAAATTATCAGTCATCGCTTGGACTGGCATAGTGAATGATTACGTACTAGACCCGTTTCCACTTCCTACTCCTTAAATGCACCAGTGTACACAGTGTTTAACAGGGACAGACTACCCGGACTTCTGGAACATATCCCACTTGTTATTCGTCAACAGATGTGGTTCCTACAAGATGGCGCCCCACCTCACATTGGACTGTCCCACTTGATTTCTTCTCGTGAGGTTATGTGAAAAGTCTTGCGTACTTAATGCCAGTTGATATCGAAGAGGATCTCCTGGCAAGAATTCTCGCTGCCTGTGAAACTGTTTTCCCGTTACTTTCAATCGTAACGGTGATGCAGTATCTTGTGTGACCATGTGAATTCAGCCACGCAATTGTCCACTACCACAAAGTATGTAGTTATTGTACATCCTATCTGTTTAACATTAGGTTCTGTAAATTATAATACATCTTTCAAATACTGTTTTTCTTGCTTACTATCATCTTGGAAAGGAGCAGTTAGTTTTGCCCTGATGTTAACTCGCAATGTGGTTCTCGCCTTCAGCAAATACAACTTTTATAACTTTAGTATTTTATTTATCAACTACGCGTTTCACCTTATTTAGGCAGCTTCAGGCTAATCTTAATTTGGCATTTCTTAGGACGATCCATTAGACAGCGTAGCTAACGGGCATCGTCGAGTACATCAGACCAACATCGCCTTCGTTAACCTCAGTAAATACTTTCTAGATGGACGTGAGTGACTCCAACACGTGCATAACGCATTCAGATTCACAGTAGCAAATAATAGAATAAGATGGGGATTACGTAGTTGGCCTGATGTACTCGACGATGCCCGTTAGCTACACTCTCTAATGGATCGTCCTAAGAAATACCAAATTAAGATCAGCCTGAAGATGCCTAAATAAGGTGAAATGCGTAGTTGATAAATAAAAAAAATAAAATTGCAACTAAGACTGTTTTCAACTGATACTTTTATAACTGAAAAAAGTAAACGTTTGTGGTAGGAAGTTTAGAAGTCACTTAAATTTTTCGTACAGTTATGCTGTGGTCCCAAGGGTTCAATTGAAAACCCCTACGTTTCGATCCCCTCGATAGCGAGAGACCCAGCAGCAGCGAGTACTGTTTGTATAAAGCGTTTTTGTACTTATTTGCTGCGCTTAGCTTTTAAATAGTTTTTCTGGGAAAACCTAGCGTAGTTTTCGCGTCTCGTATTTCAGTGAGTGTTTCTTGATTATCAGAGTAGCTCATCAGAAGATTATCTTGGGAATTTGTCACCGTATAGAGTAGGGTAAACATAGTCATGTGTAGGGACTGTGGTTGTTGTGAGCGGACGCAAGGAGAATTGGCCACTCTTCGGGGGCAGGTGGAGGCTTTGTCTGTTAGGCTCATCGAGCTCGAGGCGCAGGCGTCGGCTCGTAGTGGCGTTGGGGCAACTGTGGTGAGACCTATGCCTACTTCGGTGGCCTTGGAATCACATGGAACCCCTGATGTCGCTGCGTCTTCCGGCAGTGAGCATCTTACCGGTCAGCCATCACTCCAGGGTGAATGGCGGACAGTGGTGGGCTCGCGCGTGCCTGGCCGAAAGGCGAAGGTGGGATCTGGCCGCGTGGCAGCTGCCTTACCCCTTTCCAACAGGTACGGGGTGCTTCCTAGTGGTGATGACATCGTTTCCGAGCCACCACAGGATGCCTCGCCTGTTGGGCCAGTGGCCGATTCTCCGGCAAGGTCCCGACAGTTACAGAGGGCGGGCCTATTAGTTATAGGGAGCTCCAACGTTAGGCGGGTTATGGAGCCCCTCAGGAAAATAGCGGGTAGGTCGGGGAAGAATGCCAGTGTGCACTCGGTGTGCTTGCCGGGGAGTCTCGTCCGTAATGTGGAGGAGGCCCTTCCGGCAGCTATTGAACGCACTGGGTGTGACCGGCTGCAGATAGTAGCACATGTCGGAACGAATGACGCCTGCCGCTTGGGTTCTGAGGCCATCCTTGGTTCCTTCCGGCGGCTGGCTGATTTGGTGAAGACAACCAGCATCGCACGCGGAGTGCATGCTGAGCTTAATATCTGCAGCACAGTGCCCAGAGTCGATCGCGGTCCTCTGGTTTGGAGCCGTGTGGAGGGTCTAAACCAGAGGCTCAGACGACTCTGCGACTATAATGGTTGCAAATTCATCGACCTCCGTTATTGGGTGGAGAACTGTAGGGCCCCCCTAGACAGGTCAGGCGTGCGCTACACACCGGAAGCAGCTACTAGGGTAGCAGAGTACGTGTGGCGTGCACACGGGGTTTTTTTAGGTTAGAGGGACCCCCCCTTGGGCGAAACGATAAAATACCTGACGGCTTACCAGAGAGGACATTATCATCGTTGATAAAGAACGTCCGTCCTCAGAGACCAAAAACAGGAAAAGTTAACGTAATATTGGTAAACTGCAGGAGTATCCAGGGCAAGGTTCCTGAATTAGTATCTCTTATTGAAGGAAATAGTGCGCATATAGTATTAGGAACGGAAAGTTGGTTAAAACCGGAAGTGAACAGTAACGAAATCCTAGACACAGAATGGAATATATACCGCAAGGATAGGATAAACGCCAATGGTGGAGGAGTATTTATAGCAGTAAAGAATTCAATAATATCCAGTGAAGTTATTAGCGAATGCGAATGTGAAATAATCTGGGTTAAGTTAAGTATCAAAGGTGGGTCAGATATGATAGTCGGATGCTTCTATAGACCACCTGCATCAGCAACCGTAGTAGTTGAGCGCCTCAGAGAGAACCTGCAGAACGTCGTGAAGAAGTTTCGTGATCATACTATTGTAATAGGGGGAGACTTCAATCTACCAGGTATAGAAGGGATAGTCACACAATCAGAACTGGAGCCAGGGACAGAGACTCTTGTGACATTATCCTGACTGCCTTGTCCGAGAATTACTTCGAGCAGATAGTTAGAGAACCAACTCGTGAAGCTAACGTTTTAGACCTCATAGCAACAAATAGACCGGAACTTTTCGACTCCGTGAATGTAGAAGAGGGTATCAGTGATCATAAGTCAGTGGTTGCATCAATGACTACAAGTGTAATAAGAAATGCCAAGAAAGGAAGGAAAATATATTTGCTTAACAAGAGTGATAGGGCACAAATCGCAGAATATCTGAGTGACCACCATCAAACGTTCATTTCTGAGGAAGAGGATGTGGAACAAAAATGGAAAAAATTCAGAAACATCGTCCAGTACGCCTTAGATAAGTTCGTACCGACTAAGGTCCAAAGCGAGGGGAAAGATCCACCGTGGTATAACAATCATGTACGAAAGGTACTACGGAAACAAAGAAAGCTTCATCATAGGTTTAAGAGTAGTCGAATCATAGCTGATAAGGAAAAGCTGAACGAAGCGAAAAAGAGCGTAAAGAGAGCAATGAGAGAAGCATTCAACGAATTCGAACATAAAACATTGGCAAACAATCTAAACAAGAACCCTAAAAAGTTTTGGTCATATGTAAAATCGGTAAGCGGATCTAAATCCCCTATTCAGTCACTCGTTGACCACGATGGCACCGAAACAGAGGACGACCGAAGAAAGGCAGAAATACTGAATTCAGTGTTCCGAAACTGTTTCACTGCGGAAAATCGTAACACGGTCCCTGACTTCAGCCGTCGCACGGACGCCAAAATGGAAAATATTGAAATAAACGATATCGGAATTGAAAAACAACTGCTATCACTTAGTAGCGGAAAAGCATCCGGACCAGACGAGATACCCTTAAGATTCTACAGTGATTATGCTAAAGAACTTGCCCCTTTTCTATCAGCAATTTATCGTAGATCGCTGGAAGAACGTAAAGTACCTAGCGACTGGAAGAAAGCGCAGGTCGTTCCCATTTTCAAGAAGGGTCATAAATCAGATGCGAATAATTATAGGCCTATTTCGCTTACGTCAATCTGTTGTAGAATAATGGAACATGTTTTGTGTTCTCGTATTATGACGTTCTTAGATAATACAAATCTCCTTCATCATAACCAACATGGATTCCGCAAACAGAGATCATGTGAAACTCAGCTCGCCCTATTTGCCCAAGAAATTCACAGTGCCGTAGACACTGGCGAGCAGATTGATGCCGTATTCCTGGACTTCAGGAAGGCATTTGATACGGTTCCGCACTTACGTTTAGTGAAAAAAATACGAGCTTACGGAATATCGGACCAGGTTTGTGATTGGATTCAGGATTTCCTAGAAGAAAGAACACAACATGTCATTCTTAACGGTTCAAAATCTGCAGATGTAGAGGTAATTTCGGGAGTACCGCAGGGAAGCGTGATAGGACCTTTATTGTTTACAATATACATAAATGACTTAGTTGACAACATCGGTAGCTCCGTGAGGCTATTTGCAGATGACACGGTTGTCTACAAGAAAGTAGCAACATCAGAAGACTCGTACGTACTCCAGGAGGACCTGCAGAGAATTAATGCATGGTGCGACAGCTGGCAGCTTTCTCTAAACGTAGATAAATGTAATATAATGCGCATACATAGGGGCAGAAATCCATTCCAGTACGATTATGCCATAGGTGGTAAATCATTGGAAGCGGTAACGACCGTAAAATACTTAGGAGTTACTATCCGGAGCGATCTGAAGTGGAATGATCACATAAAACAAATAGTGGGAAAAGCAGGCGCCAGGTTGAGATTCATAGGAAGAATTCTAAGAAAATGTGACTCATCGACGAAAGAAGTAGCTTACAAAACGCTTGTTCGTCCGATTCTTGAGTATTGCTCATCAGTATGGGACCCTTACCAGGTTGGATTAATAGAAGAGATAGACATGATCCAGCGAAAAGCAGCGCGATTCGTCATGGGGACATTTAGTCAGCGCGAGAGCGTTACGGAGATGCTGAACAAGCTCCAGTGGCGGACACTTCAAGAAAGGCGTTACGCAATACGGAGAGGTTTATTATCGAAATTACGAGAGAGCACATTCCGGGAAGAGATGGGCAACATATTACTACCGCCCACATATATCTCGCGTAATGATCACAACGAAAAGATCCGAGAAATTAGAGCAAATACGGAGACTTACAAGCAGTCGTTCTTCCCATGCACAATTCGTGAATGGAACAGGGAAGGGGGGATCAGATAGTGGTACAATAAGTACCCTCCGCCACACACCGTAAGGTGGCTCGCGGAGTATAGATGTAGATGTAGATGTAGATGGAGGACGTCTTCAGAGTAGCGTCTGTGCCTACAGTGAATGATAATTGCTTATTCTGAGCAGGCACAACATACATCGGACGAAGATCGAAGCCGCGACGTCTCTCTTTTTAGGATGTTCTCTCGTACCGGGGTGGAAACGTTGAGAGTTTCAAGAGGATAGTAGCGCGCCCAAGGAGCCCGGAAAAATGTAACAAGTTGAGCTTCCATAGTTTTTGAGTTTTTCTCTATCAAAAATAGAAACAAATTAGTTAACCAGTCGTCGCCGGTAACATAATGTTATATTCGTAACGAAGATATCAGTGCTTTGCCATAAAGCTGACGATTAACGAGACGTATTATCAGTCTGATCGAAATAATATGGACTACCCCGTAGTTTGCTAACAATGATTTTGCTTGAAAGTGGGCCTACGTCCAAGTCCGGTGAGCGGTCCATTTCATCTCGTTCCTGCCCCGCTCCTGACAGCGAAGTTAACGGATGTTATTTTCTCCCCTCAGACTTGAACGCACTCTGCCGGGCGATGGCACCACAGAGAGCGGCTACAAATGAAGGCTAATTAACGCCGTAATCGTCGCCATTATTACAAGCAATTAGCGAAAGAGGCTTAGGAGCCGAGCCGCCGCCAGGGCGAACGGGCGGGCGGGCAGGTAAGGAGCTGAATGAATTGAAATCCCGGGTGGCAAGTGTTTCATCGGGAATTTTTGTGCGCCGCTTTCAGCAGCGCTGCGCTCTCGTCCCGCAGAACAATTCAGCCACGAGGGGAAGGGCAGACGTCGAGAGCCGCGTAACGATGTTTCCCCTTGTCTCCGGCGGGCTTTTTGTCCTTCCCGGCGGCGTGGCGTGCGAGTAGCTGCAACACACCAAAGGAAACGGCCGCGAGTGCGCCGGAATGCAGCCGACAGCTGATGAAACGTGGAGGACCAGCTATTGTCCTCTCTCTCTCTCTCTCTCTCTCTCTCTCTCTCTCTCTTTCTCTCTCTGTCTATGCTAATCGCTGTTTCAGGAATGACATTTGTAACAGACAGTTCCGAGGAAAAACAGAAAGCAGGCTGGAGTGTGAAGTCTCGTCGACATCAGAGTCATTAGGTGCGACGTGCTAGCAGAATTTTTACGGTAATGCAGAATGCAATGGGACACAGCTGTATTAAGTGCGCTCTAAGACATAAGAAACGACATACCACGAGGGAATTTTGCGAATGGGCCAGAATCCGCTAGATGTGATGTACAGACAAACAGGTGATTACTATTTCAGAAAAATTGGATGACTTATTCAAGAGAAAGAGCTTCACAAATTGAGCGACTCAGTAACGCACTATCCAAATGGCGCGTTAGATCGTCAGAGTCCTGAGATGATTGGAAGAGCCTGTGCATAAAGCTCCAAATGTTCTCGCCGGCCGGTGTGGCCGTGCCGTTCTAGGCGCTTCAGCCTGGAACCGCGCGACCGCTACCGCTACGATCGCAGATTCGAATCCTGCCTCGGGCATGGATGTGTGTGATGTCCTTAGGTTAGTTAGGTTTAAGTACTAAGTTCAAGGGGACTGATCACCGCAGATGTTAAGTCCCATAGTGCTCAGAGCCATTTGAACCATTTGAACCAAATGTTCTCAGTTGGAAAGAGATACAGCGACCTTGTTGCCCAAGGCAGAGTTCAGAACCACGAAGAGAAGCTCTCGCCGTGTGCGGGCAGGCATTTTTCTGAAACGAAAGCTCAGGATGGCTTGCTAGAAAGGGCAACCAAACGGAGCGTAAAATATCGTCGACGTGCTGCTACGCTCTAACAGTGCCACGGATGACAGCCAAAGGGGTTCTGCTATGAAAACAGCACCCTGGAACATCACTCCTGGTTCTCGAGCCATATGTTGGGCGACAGTCAGCTTGGTACTCCACCGCTGTCTGGTGTGCCTCCAGATACGTTTCCGCTGATCATCGAGCACTGAAATCGCACTGACTGGAGTAGAATCGTCTTCAGTGATGAGTCCCGCTTCGAAATGAGTCCCAATGACCAGCGAAGAGCCGCTCGGAGTGGACGTACGGTCTATGGGCGCCATGCCACGGATTGCACGGCCCCTCCGCCGGAGGTTCGAGTCCTCCCTCGGGCATGGGTGTGTGTGTGTGTGTGTTGTTCCCAGCATAAGTTCGTTTAGTAGTGTGTAAGTTTAGGGACCGATGACCTCAGTAGTTTGGTCCCTTAAGAATTCACACACATTTGAACCAGCGAAGACGTGTCTGGAGATGCCTCAGACAGCGGTGGTATACCAAGCTGACTGTCGCCCAACATATGGCTCGAGAACCAGGAGTTATGGTCTGGGTTGATATTTCTTTTCATAGCAGGACCTCTTTGGTTGTCCGCGGCACGCTTAGAGCACAGCGTTACGTCAGTGATATTTTACGTCTTGTTTTGTCGCCCTTTGTGGCAAGCCGTCCTGGGTTGACATCTCAGCAGTATAAAGCCAGCAGGCTGTAAAGGGACATCCTCCTCTACTTTAACTTTTCCTTAACGGTAGTTGTCGATACCAGTATTATTTTTCGACTTTTGGACAGGTCAATATTATCTCCGTTGCTTTTCTGAAAACTTTCATATAATTTTATACGCAGTATGTTATATTTCAAGCTTAAATTTATGAATAGGAATTACTTTATAAAATATTTTAGTTTCAATATTATAATCGACAAGCACCAGTTCTCAAGGTACACTTAAAGTTATTTTTTTAGAAACATTTGAAATTACGAATTATTTGTACACTTAAAATTTCTATTATTAATTGAGCAATCTCGACTCATTTATGAAATAATAATCGAAATTAATAACGTAACGAAAACTAGTAGGAATCCATTTGTTAAAAAAATTGTAAATCCTTTGGAACATTGTTGTTTCCGCACAGTGTGATAGTCGTAAGCTTACCTCTGGCGTGATCGGACGTACTTTTTGTATAATAGGTGCGACCAATGTAATTTCGCTTCATTAATGTGAAAAATCAAAACACTGTATGATATACACTCCTGGAAATTGAAATAAAAACACCGTGAATTCATTGTCCCAGGAAGGAGAAACTTTATTGACACATTCCTGGGGTCAGATACATCACATGATCACACTGACAGAACCATAGGCACATAGACACAGGCAACAGAGCATGCACAATGTCGGCACTAGCACAGTGTATATCCATCTTTCGCAGCAATGCAGGCTGCTATTCTCCCATGGAGACGATCGTAGAGATGCTGGATGTAGTCCTGTGGAACGGCTTGCCATGCCATTTCCACCTGGCGCCTCAGTTGGACCAGCGTTCGTGCTGGACGTGCAGATCGCGTGAGACGATGCTTCATCCAGTCCCAAACATGCTCAATGGGGGACAGATCCGGAGATCTTGCTGGCCAGGGTAGTTGACTTACACCTTCTAGAGCACGTTGGGTGGCACGGGATACATGCGGACGTGCATTGTCCTGTTGGAACAGCAAGTTCCCTTGCCGGTCTAGGAATGGTAGAACGATGGGTTCGATGACGGTTTGGATGTACCGTGCACTATTCAGTGTCCCCTCGACGATCACCAGTGGTGTACGGCCAGTGTAGGAGATCGCTCCCCACACCATGATGCCGGGTGTTGGCCCTGTGTGCCTCGGTCGTATACAGTCCTGATTGTGGCGCTCACCTGCACGGCGCCAAACACGCATACGACCATCATTGGCACCAAGGCAGAAGCGACTCTCATCGCTGAAGACGACACGTCTCCATTCGTCCCTCCATTCACGCCTGTCGCGACACCACTGGAGGCGGGCTGCACGATGTTGGGGCGTGAGCGGAAGACGGCCTAACGGTGTGCGGGACCGTAGCCCAGCTTCATGGAGACGGTTGCGAATGGTCCTCGCCGATACCCCAGGAGCAACAGTGTCCCTAATTTGCTGGAAAGTGGCGGTGCGGTCCCCTACGGCACTGCGTAGGATCCTACGGTCTTGGCGTGCATCCGTGCGTCGCTGCGGTCCGGTCCCAGGTCGACGGGCACGTGCACCTTCCGCCGACCACTGGCGACAACATCGATGTACTGTGGAGACCTCACGCCCCACGTGTTGAGCAATTCGGCGGTACGTCCACCCGGCCTCCCGCATGCCCACTATACGCCCTCGCTCAAAGTCCGTCAACTGCACATACGGTTCACGTCCACGCTGTCGCGGCATGCTACCAGTGTTAAAGACTGCGATGGAGCTCCGTATGCCACGGCAAACTGGCTGACACTGACAGCGGCGGTGCACAAATGCTGCGCAGCTAGCGCCATTCGACGGCCAACACCGCGGTTCCTGGTGTGTCCGCTGTGCCGTGCGTGTGATCATTGCTTGTACAGCCCTCTCGCAGTGTCCGGAGCAAGTATGGTGGGTCTGACACACCGGTGTCAATGTGTTCTTTTTTCCATTTCCAGGAGTGTATTAAAATGTGACAAAATCAGTGGAAAACATATTTAAGTAAAAAATTCTGCAACAACAATCTTCCAGTTTATTTATCTCAAACCAACCTTGAGGACCTGAAGTTAGATTTTCAGCGTCAAGAATCAGATCCTTAGACAAAATGAACTGGAGCCATCTCAGCATGACAAGCTAAATAAACTTGAAAGTTTATTGCAGTCTTCGCATGTCTCAGATCTTCATAAAAGACTTTCCTTATTAATTACTTGGGCTGGGCATTGTTTAATGTGGACAACAGACGGAAGAAGGAAGGAGGGAGGAGATAGCAAGGCAGACGGTGAGAGTTACTACTGCTTGTCTTCATGCTTGCTAAACCCTACTTCGGCCAATAAGCTTGCCGGATCCCTCCCCAATTGAGAACGTTTGTAGCATTACGGATAGGACCTTCCAAGCAGCTCGGGATTTTGATTATGTAACGCGCCAGTTGCACAGAATTTGTCACGATATCCATCAGTATTACATCCAACAATTCTATCAATGAATTCTACGCCGAATAATTGTTTGCAGGACCAAAGGTGGACCATCGCGTTATTGACCTGCTGAATTTATAAAGCTCTTTCTCTTGAATAAATCATCCATTTTTTCTGAAATCGTAGTCATTTGTTTGTCTGTACGTGTACATCACATCTACCGATTTCGTCTCATTCGGATGATTCTTTCGTGGTACGTCTTTCCTTCTGTCACGTTCTTTCCTTATTCACGAGGTGTTAGAATAGGAGGGAAAGTATATCTGCCTGTCTCAGAGTGTATTTCAGTGGTGATAGCAAAAGACGCTAATATCGAGTAATACTGTCTCTAGCTTTGATAATCACGTCAGTACTGCGGAGAAAGCTAGTCCATAAGTTTCTTCAGGTAAAGCATATCCAACCTAGAACATCACACTGATGATAATCAGAGGTCAGAGAGCTACCAAACTGAGGGATATTGGTTCCAATATTTCACCCTATTTTCCACATTGCCCCAGACATTTTCTGGCCAGCCAAGATGAGATAAGGTGGCTGAATATTTGCCAAACCAATAACGTATGCGTGCAACAGTACGAGCACGGCTGTTGTCGTTTTAGAAGACTGAAGTGCCCACGTCACACTCATCATTAAGTTAAGAAAGGGCAACATCTGGTCACCGAAAACGCTGAACTAATCATCCTGGTCCATGTTCACGATAAGCTGGGTGTGTGTACCCCCGGAACATCACAGAACCGCCTCCGGCTGATCTATCGGTTACTGTCCGGTTCCTGTATTGCTTAGCCCAGCTGTGAGTAAAGGCCTTTTGAAAAGTACCTCGAAAATACCTCGAAAAGGTAGACCGTTGTTTTTTTTTCTTTTTTTTTAGGACCGGTCCAGTATCTACAAATAATTCGAGAAACGTATTCGCTTATTTTGACACATCTTCTTTCTGGGAAATCGGGTGAGGGAGCTTGCCGTGTTTTCCTCGAAGGTAATCAGGATCTGTGAAATGGAACATCTTGCCGTTTTCCTGACAGTGACATGCCTAAAATTACATCACGACAATAAATCACCTCACACAATTTGACAGGGTATATAAATCTCCCCCAATGTCTTTAAGGTCTCTTGATGACACCTCTGCGTACGTCTGTCACTGAAGGATGAACATCCTATTGTCTGCTTAGTGTCCCGGAACTAAAGATTCATTACTGACCAAACACTGAATCAGTTCCATGAAGAGCAAGCAAACGCTTGAGGCTGTCTTTTCAAAGAAAATATATTCGCTTGAAGCTGCCTAGGAAAAATCGGTGTACGTCTGGTTTTGCCTACGCTACGATTAGCGCCAGCGGGAGGACGTTGCTCCATCAATGTGTCTCAAGCGCATTGCCAGAAAATAATGATCGTCGCCGAAATATCGGGTCACTCTGCTTTTCCATTATCCTAAGCACAGAAACAAATGACAGCAATTAGATCGGCTTCGGGTCTCTTTCATCGAGTGGAGCCGTCAAGCAGCAGGCGACCCTAGGCCCCGCTGGCGAGACGCGCCCGTCTCTTTGTTCCCTGCCGTCCACTTCCCTCCGGCCTCCCTCGTTTAAAACCAGGCGCGCTGGCTGCAGTTCTGTGCTGCGGCTCCGACATGCTCACAGATCTGAGACCGCCTGTGCCCGACGCGCAGTCGCAGATTTCCTCCCTGTTTAAACAACCCCTAAACAACAGAACAAACCTACCGATACCAGACGTCGGCTTTGATCCATGACGTAATGATGACGTAGTGGATGGCACTATACATGCGCAACCACAATTATAACATTACAGACCTTCTGATCAGGAGGCGATCTGCAGATTGTAATATTAGTAGTACTTTGCTAACATCTTCGGATCCCATTTCTGTTTAACCCGATCATCGATGCAAAATAAATATTTGAACTCGATCTTAGGTTTGAAGTGGTTTACCAAATATTACAAGTAGAACAGATCACTGACTGTGTTGGGTCTGTGTCGTACCTCCATGTTTTCAGAAGACGACTGCATGAGGACTACAAGACACACGTAAAATAGAGGCGTATCAGTGGACGGAGTATCTTTCGAAGTTTTTAAATTACCTAACTGTTGCTTGATATGGACCCCGTCTCTGACGCAGCAAATGTCAATCGATAGACTCTTTCCGTGCACGTCTCAACGCCTCATAGTCGATATAAGCCACCACATTAATTATCCTTCCTTGCAACTCTTCGCCGGCCGCGGTGGTCTCGCGGTTCTAGGCGCTCAGTCCGGAACCGCGCGACTGTTATGGTCGCAGGTTCGAATCCTGCCCCGGGCATGGATGTGTGTGATGTCCTTAGGTTAGTTAGGTTTAAGTAGTTCTAAGTTTTAGGGGACTGATGACCACAGATGTTAAGTCCCATAGTGCTCAGCGCCATTTGAACCATTTTTTTTTTTTTTTTTTTTTTTGCAACTCTTCGAAATTTAGTGGCAGTAGAGGGAGGAACGTACGATGTTTGACATAACCCTATAAGAATAAATCAGATGGAGTAAGTCAGGCGACAGTGGGAGCCACTAAAGAAGAGGAGAGTCGTGACGGGAAGCAAGTCCAATCGAACACTGAGGCATGCCGGCACTGAGGGAACCATGAACGTCGGAAAGAAAGAGTGGTGGAGCCCCGTTTTGTTGCAGAATGAAGTCTCCAGTGTCTTGCTGTAATTCTGCGTTGTTACAGCATTTCCAGGTCCACGAAACCAGACGGTTTTTCTGCGCAAAGAAAGATGGTTCTTGACCTTTTGAAGAGGAGTAGCACACAAGATGTTAACCTTAGATAAAACACGGGTGTTTTCCACAATCTCGTGTGAGTGCTGTGCACTCAAAACATTCACGCTTCCGGAGACATGAAAGGCGGCTTCGCCACTGCAAACCAAGTTTATGAAAAACCGTCCTCTTCCAGTAGCCTCTGCCAGTCACTGCGAAAGTCTGGACGAAGCTCGCTGTCCCGAGTAGTAATTGCGGGCAACAGCTGCATCTGGTGTGGCTTTACACACAGATGTTTGTGGAGAATACACAAGACAGTTGACTCTAGTATCTGCAGTTTCTGCTCGCATGTGTGGCCAATTTCTTCGGGCTCCTGACGAATGATTATCGCACGCGCACTACCTTCTCTACTGACGGTCGAGGCCCGTTTGCAATTGAAGCGCTCATCGAAGAAGCTGTTCGAAAGTCTCCTTGGAAGACTGTCAGTCATACACATTTCATCATTATCTTCCGTATTTTTATACTTTTAGTTAACGTGATATTTATCTCTGACAATGCTTAATACTCGTGTAATGGAACAGATGAAATTGCATCGTGGTTTCCACTTACAATAGGTGGCTTAATTGATTTTCGGGTTAAAAGGAGAAATGACTGACATACAATATAATCATATGTGATGAAGCACTTTTTAGTTTACTACAACCTTGTGTGCCGTTTTAAGTAGAATGCGAATGATAAAGCTGTTCCGTAAATAATACTGAGGGGGAGTGCGGTTAGAGCTAATTTATCCTTTATGCTGGAAGAATGTGTCTAAGTAAAACCAGTTTCAGTACATGAGCCGCACAGTGTTCATCTGTCCTTGTAAACAACTTCTTACAATTTATACATCTCTCTTCACTGTGTGGGTCACATGATTTTTTCCAGTTTTCTTCCTGAGCTCTTGACTAGCCTGGCTCCGCACTTTTTACACCAGTCAATTAACCTGTTAGGGTTGAGAAATTGGGAAATATTTGCGAAGCGACTTCCAGTACCAGCAGTTGTCTCAAGCACGACATAGACAAGCATTAGTTAGAACCTGAACACTGAAGTTATTTTTAATTTATTTTCGGGACAATATGTTCCAGACACAAATATCTATACTACTAAACAGCTAATCAAGTGTACACTGTATGGTCCCAGTAACAGGCTGCCCATCTAACGGCTTCTAGGGGCAACAAACATGTGATTTTCAATATTTTTTATAATTGTTGACCGAATTTAAAAATTTTAAGTGTGGTTATAAAGTTAGACATTGTGATCATCGTCCAGTGTTCGATAATGAGAGTGTTCATATTCTAAGAAACTTTAAAGATAATCTGAAAAAAAATTTATAAAGTTTTTCTCGCTTACATGCTCAACGTCAAATATCGAACACATTAATTCATTTGTAATCAGACATTTAAAGCTGTTTTATACACTACTGGCCATTAAAACTGCGACACCACGAAGATGACGTGCTACAGACGTGAAATTTAACCGACAGGAAGAAGATGCTGTGATATGCAAATGATTAGCTTTTCAGAGCATTCACACAAGGTTGGCGCCGGTGGCGACACCTACAACGTGCTGACATGAGGAAAGTTTCCAACCGATTTCTCATACACAAACAGCAGTTGACCACCGTTGCCTGGTGAAACGTTGTTGTGATGCCTCGTTAAGGCGGAAAATGCGTACCATCACGTTTCCGACTTGGATAAAGGTCGCGTTGAAGCCTATCGCGATTGCGGTTTATCGTATCGCGACATTGCTGCTCGCGTAGGTCGAGATCGAATGACTGTTGCAGAATATGGAATCGGTGGGTTCAGGAGAGTGATACGGAACGCCGTGCTGGATCCCAACGGCCTTGTATCACTAGCAGTCGAGAAGACAGGCATCTTATCCGCATGGCTGTAACATATCGTGCAGCCACGTTATGGCTCGAAACAGCATATCCAGACACTACGGGATGATGATGGCATTGAAACAGAGGATGACACGCGTAAAGCTGAAATACTAAACACCTTTTTCCAAAGCTGTTTCACAGAGGAAGACCGCACTGCAGTTCCTTCTCTAAATCCTCGCACAAACGAAAAAATGGCTGACATCGAAATAAGTGTCCAAGGAATAGAAAAGCAACTGGAATCACTCAATAGAGGAAAGTCCACTGGACCTGACGGGATACCAATTCGATTCTACACAGAGTACGCGAAAGAACTTGCCCCCCTTCTAACAGCCGTGTACCGCAAGTCTCTAGAGGAACGGAGGGTTCCAAATGATTGGAAAAGAGCACAGATAGTCCCAGTCTTCAAGAAGGGTCGTCGAGCAGATGCGCAAAACTATAGACCTATATCTCTTACGTCGATCTCTTGTAGAATTTTAGAACATGTTTTTTGCTCGCGTATCATGTCATTTCTGGAAACCCAGAATCTACTATGTAGGAATCAACATGGATTCCGGAAACAGCGATCGTGTGAGACCCAACTCGCCTTATTTGTTCATGAAACCCAGAAAATATTAGATACAGGCTCCCAGGTAGATGCTATTTTTCTTGACTTCCGGAAGGCGTTCGATACAGTTCCGCACTGTCGCCTGATAAACAAAGTAAGAGCCTACGGAATATCAGACCAGCTGTGTGGCTGGATTGAAGAGTTTTTAGCAAACAGAACACAGCATGTTGTTATCAATGGAGAGACGTCTACAGACGTTAAAGTAACCTCTGGCGTGCCACAGGGGAGTGTTATGGGACCATTGCTTTTCACAATATATATAAATGACCTAGTAGATAGTGTCGGAAGTTCCATGCGGCTTTTCGCGGATGATGCTGTAGTATACAGAGAAGTTGCTGCATTAGAAAATTGTAGCGAAATACAGGAAGATCTGCAGCGGATAGCCACTTGGTGCAGGGAGTGGCAACTGACCCTTAACATAGGCAAATGTAATGTATTGCGAATACATAGAAAGAAGGATCCTTTATTGTATGATTATATGATAGCGGGACAAACACTGGTAGCAGTTACTTCTGTAAAATATCTGGGAGTGTGCGTACGGAACGATTTGAAGTGGAATGATCATATAAAATTAATTGTTGGTAAGGCGGGTACCAGGTTGAGATTCATTGGGAGAGTGCTTAGAAAATGTAGTCCATCAACAAAGGAGGTGGCTTACAAAACACTCGTTCGACCTATACTTGAGTATTGCTCATCAGTGTGGGATCCGTACCAGGTCGGGTTGACGGAGGAGATAGAGAAGATCCAAAGAAGAGCGGCGCGTTTTGTCACCGGGTTATTTGGTAACCGTGATAGCGTCACGGAGATGTTTAATAAACTCAAGTGGCAGACTCTGCAAGAGAGGCGTTCTGCATCGCCGTGTAGCTTGCTCGCCAGGTTTCGAGAGGGTGCGTTTCTGGATGAGGTATCGAATATATTGCTTCCCCCTACTTATACCTCCCGAGGAGATCACGAATGTAAAATTAGAGAGATTCGAGCGCGCACGGAGGCTTTCAGACAGTCGTTCTTCCCGCGAACCATACGCGACTGGAACAGGAAAGGGAGGTAATGACAGTGGCACGTAAAGTGCCCTCCGCCACACACCGTTGGGTGGCTTGCGGAGTATCAATGTAGATGTAGATGTAGATTCCTGAGGCAACAGATGGTGACGTTTGCAAGACAACAACCATCTGCACAAACAGTTCGACGACGTTTGCAGCAGCATGAACTATCAGCTCGGAAACCATTGCTGCGGTTACCCTTGACGCTGCATCAGAGACAGGAGCGCCAGCGATGGTGTACTCAACGACGAACCTGGGTGCACGAATGGCAAAACGTCATTTTTTCGGATTAATCCAGGTTCTGTTTACAGCATCATGATGGTCGTATCCGTGTTTGGCGACATCGTGGTGAACCCACATTGGAAGCGTGTATTCGTCATCCCCATACATACCCGGCGTAATGGTATGGGGTAGCATTGGTTACACGTCTCGGTTACCTCTTGTTCGCATTGACGGAACTTTGAACAGTGGACGTTACATTTCAGATATGTTACAACCCGTGGCTCTACCCTTCATTCGATCCCTGCGAAACCCTACATTTCAGCAAGATAATACACGAACGCATGTTTCTGGATACAAAAAATTTTCGACTGCTGCCCTGACCAGCACATTCTCCAGATCTCTCACCAATTGAAAACGTCTGGTCAATGGTGGCCGAGCAACTGGCTCGTCGCAATACGCCAGTCACTACTCTTGATGGACTGTGGTATCTTGTTGAAGCTGCATGGACAGCAGTACCTGTACACGCCATCCAAGCTCTGAATCAATGCCCAGGCATATCAAGGCCATTATTACGGCCAAAGTTGGTTGTTCAGGGTACTGATTTCTCAGGTTCTATGCACCCAAATTGCGTGAAAATGTAATCACATGTCCGTTCTAGTATAATATGTTTGTCCGATGAATACCCGTTTATCATCTGCATTTCTTCTTGGAGTAGCAATTTTAATGGCCAGTAGTGTACTTAGGAGGCTCAAATGGCTCTGAGCACTATGAGACTTAACATCTGTGGTTATCAGTCCCTATAGCTTAGAACTACTTAAACTTAACTAACCTAAGGACATCACACACATCCATGCCCGAGTCAGGATTCGAACCTGCGACCGTAGCGGTCGCGCGATTCCAGACTGAAGCGCCTAGAACCGCTCGGCCACACCGCCCGGCCTTAGGTGAACAAATATAGGCTTCGTGTCTTCCAGTCAACAAAGCCACAGGCAACCGCAGTCAGTTATAAGAGAAGTGCGAATTGTTCTAGTCAGGAAGAGAACACGTATTAGGGAGGAAAGGCCTTCCAGCCAACAATGCCATACTCACCCAGTGTCAGTTACGACTCAAATGTGAGTCGGCGTCGCCAGGACGACGGTGCGTATTGGGGAGGAGGTGGTCTTGTAGCCAACAGTGCCATAGCCGCTGCCGGTCGCAGTAGAAACGCGAGTTTTTCAGGCGCGGACGACAGCAGGTATTAGGGAGAAGGGAGCAGGCTGCCACGGAAGGGGGCCAGTCGTGGAGTGGGCTGCGACCAAATGTTTTAAATATCGCATCGACCGCGGCGCGCGGCGCGGCGCACGCAATCTGTGGCGGCGCTCGATATCTGGCTGGCTTGGCGCTGCCACCTGGCGCGGAGAGGCGCCGGCCCATGAATCCCAAACACCGGGCCGCCCTCTCTTCATTCCTCTTCACCTGCGGCGGCCCTTATCTCTGAAGGACGCCGGCCCCACGTCTCCTCGTCTTACATTACCGTAATACTAATCGGCTGCCGAGTTAGCTCCATTACGTTTAATGCCGTCGAGTCAGCAGACACTGCGTGGCTCACGGCGCTCGACGGCTCTCCCAGAGCAGCTGAATGCTGGATGCCAGCTATCGTGCTACTCTTACTCCCCCCTTTGGAACCTCTTTTACCTGGACTTCCATCTCTTTTAAATGCTCCACAATTTAGTTTTCTTTGACATAAACTTTTAATAATCCCCAAGAAAAAATGTTCAGAGATTGTGCTTCGATAATGCTTTAATCTAAAGAAGATCAAACCACTGTCGCAACTTGATTTGGTGCAGGTACAAGAATGCAGCTGTTTTTGACATAAATATTCAATTAACTGCACGTAAGTCCCTGATATTTGGCTGTAACATAGTAACAGATCAATACTAAACTAAATAAACAAACACGGTTCATTCGTTCAACTACATACGTTAACGAATCTAAACAGTATCCCTCATGACACAGTGGATAACAGTATACGAACGAAGAACTACTAATACGTGGGTTGGACACACTGCGAGAAATTCACATCTGAACATAAAAGCAGGCGCTCGTCCAGCCTGCAGGTGGTGCCACTGTACAAATATTCCACCACGAACGACATCTGTGCGCACTCAACACATTGCAAGTATCAGTCGTGGTGAGAACACTATTCTGTGCAGTTATGAATGCACTGTGTCGAAGCTAAGTGAATTCGAACGTGGGCAAATTGTTGGTGCTCAAATATGGTTCGCCGGCCGGAGTGGCCGTGCGGTTCTAGGCGCTACAGTCCGGAGCCAAATATGATTCAAATGGCTCTAAGCACTACGGGACTTAACATCTGAGGTCATCTGTCCCCTAGAACTTAGAACTACTTAGACCTAACTAACCTAAGGACACCACACACATCCACGCCCGAGGCAGGATTCGAACCTGCGACCGTAGCAACAGCGCGGTTCCGGACTGAAGCGCCTAGAACCGCTCGGCCTCCGCGGCCGGCTGTTGGTGCTCGTATGGTCGATGCTTCTATAAAAAAGACAGCTGAAGAGTCGAGGCATCATATCGAAGATTTAAACCACATACAGGGAAAACGAAAAAATATCATCCACTAAGCGAAAACGTGCACAGAAGTGTGTGTTTAGTGATCGTGACGGACGATCGCAGAGGAGGACTATGACGAAAATTAACAGGACAACAGCTGCAAAAGTCACTGCAGAACTGAACTTCGTACTCGGGAACGCTATTAGTACCAACACAACGCCAATAGAGCTCCAGAAGCTGGTAATTGCACGGCGACCTGGAATCCCAAATCCAGACATCGTTAATGCAAAGGCCTGTAACAAGAAAACATGGTGCCGAAGCCTTAAAAGCTGGACTATGGAGCAATGGAAAAACGTCATTTTCTCGGATGAGTCTTGTTTTCGTTGTTTCCAACTTCTGGTCGAGTTTACGTCTAGCATGCACCGTCCCAAATCTATGATGCAGAATGCTTGCTGCCAAGAGTGAAACATGGCGTGTGTTCCTTGATGATTTTGGGCAGCTATCTTCAGTATGTCATGTGCCCTATAGTTACTTTGCACGGTCGCATTACTGCCAAGGATGATGTGACCATTTTGGCTGATCAAGTCCATCCCATGGTACAATATTTCTTTCTCAGTGGTGACGCTGTGTTCCAAGACAAGGGGACGCCGTTCACTCAGCCCACATCGTCCTGGATTGGTGTTTTGAGCATTTCCCCCGGCCACCACGGTCACCAGACCTCAACACTGTTGAGCCTTTCTGGTCTACTTTGGACAGACGGGTGCGTGGTAGCTCTCCCCCTCCATCATTAGGTGAACTTGCCACTAGTATGTGGAAATCATGGTGTAAGATTCTTGTGAAAATCATTCAGAGCCTATATTTATCTATTCCGAGATGACTGGTAGATGTTTTGAATGCCAACGGTTTTCCAACGCCATATTAGGCATTGCAATGTGATGTGTTTGGTGTTTTCATATTTTTGTGCGCTTCTCTGTAGTTGACGCATATCTTGTGTACGGTCAGCTAGTAAGTTTACGCTGTAATAAGCCACTGGACCAGCATTCGTAACGAGCGGGGTTGATATACCAGTCCGAACATCCAGATTTTTATTTTCTGAGGATTCACTAAATCAATATAAAAATTGCTTTTTAAATTACACAACAGACTTGTTTAGCCAGCCACGACCAATCTGAGATTGGGTTGCGACTGTAATAGTATCGTTCTTCAGAGGACCCTGCAGGTCATTTCTTTCTTGCTAACGTCAAAGACCATTTTAATTTATGGCTAGAACTCTTTCGGTCTTCGCCCACTGTAAAAAAACCTTCCTATGATTCGTTACATGTATTACCGATGCATGTATCTGACTTCGCTGAAGAATAACTTTTTTTTAATTACAGTTCGCTCTGAAAACAAAGTTACGAGATTAGGGAAGTGTAACTTCAAGGGTGGCCCTTGTTCAGAGCATTTTCCTTTCCTGAAAGCCAAGCCGAGAAGATAATCTATTGTTCCAACAACAAGAGGAAGACACTCAACCTCTTTTTATTTTCATTTAAATGAAAAGCTGAGAGAAAGAAAAGAGCAGTGTTTTCGATTAATAGTGTAATTTCTTGTGATGCGTGTAGTCTAGGGCTGAGAACAAAAAACATTTTGTTCACTTGTTATTGAACTGTTTTAGCCATACATTTTTAAACAGGGAATTATATTTTTTTCCCTCAAGGTGTTCGGTGAACCACGAAAGAATATTTGCTCTGATCGAGAGGCCATTCCAGTAAACTGACAAGATTTATCCTGCTCGGAGGTCTCTCTGTAGAATTTGTGGTTTGTACAAAAAAATGACATTAATTTAATATATTGTTGCGTCATTTTTTAAATTTTAAGACATAATGTTGATCTGGGTTGCAATTTTCGTTTTGTATACGGAGCCTGGTGAGTGTGAATGTGTGCGTCATTACGCCATTCAACGAAAATATGGAACACACTATTACACGATGATATCTACACCTACATGAATACTTTGCAAATCGCGTTTAAATGCCTGGTAGAGGATTCATCGAACCATATTCCACATTTCTTTTTGGATCTTAACATGTTACTGATAAATTGACCGTTTAACATTTTCATGTGTAATGTTGCTTGATAATGCCAAATGGAGCTAAATTATCTAATTGCCATTGAAATTAACTGATTGTTTCTAATTAGAAGTAGCCATACGTAGAAAAATTGTTTCAAGAGATCAGAAGACGAAAGTAGCACAAACGTAAAATGTTCGACTAATTAAAAGAAACAGCAAGAGAAACGATCTGGAAAAGATCGCAAGAATATGTATTCGTTTGAGATCGTACTGGGAAGTAGGAACTCAACAGAATCCTGCACGGAACGATAGCAAGAGGACCGCACTGTGGCTTAGGACCGGATAGACAGCTGCCCCTTAACACTTAGAGGCTGCTTGCATAACTACAAACTGTCGGCCACAAGGAAACAAGGGACAGTGACGTTAGCGAGGGCTTTTGTGACGTCAGCCATGACGACAGAGACTTGAGCGGTTGTGTCCTGCGTCATGATGCCAGGCGTTCAAACAGAAAGGGCAAAACATGGTGCCGTAGTCACCATAGTGCCACCCGCAAGCGTGCTCACTACTTCGTACAAGTTTTGTACACTGCCGCACGTTCACTTTCAAGCCAATCTACAACAATAATCAGACCAATTGAAAGAATAACAGCATTGTTACCTGTAAGTTAAAACATGAATTCTGGATGAAGAGCAATATAGATTTTTTTGTCGTCTTTCCATCAACAATAGCCTGAATTTTTAATTTCTGTTGGTGACATATACTTTATTCAGCATCTGAAATATAAAATTGAAAGCATTTGGCTATATATGTATTTGAAATTTGCCAGAATCTTACTCCCTGGTACTACTCACATCGCAGAAAAGTAGAAGACCACCGATGATGCTTAGTGTGAATAGGCGAAACATGTGTTGTTAGAAACAAAATAAAAATTCAGTTGCAAAATATTTAGCTTTCCTTATCTACGTGATCAGTAGAATTGTAGTAGCAGCTGAGCAAGAATGACGACAAATATCCATACTACTATTATAAATGTGGAAGTAACTCTGTCTGTTACGCTTTCACGACGAAACCGCTGATGTTTTCTACGATTTGGTATGGAGATAGCTTGAACGCTGAAATACAACATAAGCTACTTCAGAAAGTCTGTAGTAGAATATATTTATTGATTTCAGGAGTAGGGCCTATAAGACGAAATATGGAACAATAATTACTCTTTGAAAATCCATTTTTCGACTATGGAACTTAATAATTTTTGTTAAAGTGCTGTTATTGTTTTTTATGTTCTACATAATACGATTCAACGTGACGAACACAGTGTTTATACAATTCTCTACGTGCTTAACCCATACTTCTACACGAATATCAGTAACAAGCCCATCGCATATTAGCCACTGAGTGTCGCGCGCTCTGACAGGTTCCCAGATGCTTGAGACTCACAACGGCGGCTGTGGAAGGCTGCACGACAAGCAGAGACACGTCGTACCTTTGCATGTGAAACGTGGGAGGCTTTTAGTGAAGCTGAATTTGATTACGATTTGTTAACTGACTATGTTAGTCACAAATTGGCCACCTTACGGAAAGGGATCTAAAATATAGGCACTATAATGCACGGAAACGGAAGGAAGAGACGGTTGGTAAGCGTTCCTCTTGTGGGAAAACCCCACATCCAGTACTAGGTACGCCAGAGGAAGCCCTAAAAACTCTACTTCTGTACGAATGTAATGAATCGAGACATCTTTTAAACATGATTAGAAAATATAATGCATGCTTTCAGATTCGACATACAGCAAAATAACAAACACGCTCATTATGTACCTACGTACCGGCACTGCAAACACCTTTATACCATACGTCTCTACAACACCATATACACAGACATTTAAAAATTATTGACTTACTTACTCACCAACATCCTTAATAACAAAATTTCTGATAAGCGAGCGCGGTCGCGGGTGACAGCTAGTCAACAATAAAAATAGACTGCTCGCAGTACAGACGAAGTACTGGTTGCGGTGTATTACTTTCTAACCTTAAACTCTACACTTCCACGCGTACCTGACAAGCTTTAAGATGCATGAAGTTTCCCTCCGTACAAACTATTTTGGATGCTCTTAGTGCTTCTTTATTTTCTGAAATCGCGTCTTGGCGTTCCTCGTCACGCCATGGGTCTATCTACCTTCTCCGTCTTTCACTTGGTGTGTGTTACGCGCGGTATCGATGCTGCCGCGTCCTTCCCAATAATCTGTATCAAGTCTTTGTAGTCTTTCTCTGCGTCTTCGGATTGGAGGCATAACGTCAACTCTTCCTCTGCTGCCTCGTAGTATTTCACCTAGTTGTAATTTTTAATATTCCAAATGTGGACTGTGACTATGACAGTAATTCCTACCATCGTCATACTGTATATGTATTGGGAAGTAGTCAGAACCCTCAGTGCCTTGCAGAACCTACCACTGTACCAGCTAAGGTGACGCTAGAACCACATCTACCGCCGACAGGGTTTCGCCTGGTCTTGACATCCTTGTGGCAGAACCGTCATCCGAGTTTATTGCCATGCACCGCATCAACCACAAGCGTTCCCACTTGGTCCATTCTGCTGCTGCCTCATGCTGTACTATGGCCATTGAAGTACTCCACGATAATTGCCGGGTAGGTGAACTTATCCAACAGGCTACGGGAAGCGTGGCTGCTGGAGCTCGGTGTACTACCACAATGGACGTTTTAATGTGTTTTTATTCGCATTCTAATAGGAATCATTTTCAATATCTATACACTCCATGTTTGACTGGAATACCAAGTCCCATAAATCCGTCCACTGTGTCTTTACGAATCGCATTATATCCCGCCTTACAGAATTTCTCTTCCTTCCTTAGACAAGCTTCTGTCAGTCCTGTAATATGAACTTTTATGTTCCTTCAAGAAACAGAACCAACTTTCACTGCAAGAACGGACCGACCAGATGTTCCAAAAAATAGCTGACCGAATGTTTACAATCCATTATTTTGCATGAGGTTAACGAAGTGCGTGTCAAATCACTCTCGCAATCCCATTTTTCAGATGTAGTTGCGTGTTCCATGGTCATATTACAATACGCCATGTTACAATTAATATGCTTCTGCTTTAAAAATTCGGCACGATTTTCGTCCGTGGCCGCATGGGGCCTCCGCAGTAGACACAATGAGTAGATACAATGAGTAACTCCGTCGAAATTGTATTCAGTTACATTCCGAGGTCGGCACATATTACACATCATACACAATTGCGACACTGTGAGTATGGCCATATATAAGGCATTTATAGCACTGCATGTCATTCTGAGCACAAGGATTTGCAGCGCACCTTGTATTCATAATGTAGACCAATGTTGAAAGCGTCTGACCAGCGAAAGTAATTTTAACTGGATAAGATGAGACACACTTAGATTCTCCACGTCTGGAACCTTCTTTCAAGATACGGTGAAGATCAAGAATTTTCACTTTTGAAACCAGTTCCTCCGCAACTTCTTGAGAGGCGATATTACTGCCTACGTCTCGTATCAGACGCCCCTTGACAACAAAGAAACGAGGTAAGTAAAATTACGCTGAATTGCGGCTTGCAGTAGCTGCAACGTGTTCGTCCACTGCGCCGATCTGAACTCAGCATGCACGCTGTTCTTATCTTTCGTTGACACCGGCATCGTTTACTCCGGGCATAATCTCGCGGATCAGTCTGTCTGCTGAGATGGGGTGTAGTCACCAATGTTGCGTTTAGAAATGCTCATAGGCTGAGACATACCGTCGGCGTATACAACGAACGGGCCACAGTC
The DNA here is from genome assembly GCF_023864345.2 of Schistocerca serialis cubense. Taxonomy (NCBI): domain Eukaryota; kingdom Metazoa; phylum Arthropoda; class Insecta; order Orthoptera; family Acrididae; genus Schistocerca; species Schistocerca serialis. The sequence goes on along the minus strand of NC_064639.1, from coordinate 531,775,289 downwards.
ATCTAATACGTGTTGATGGGCGCCGTGTTGATCCCTGCTTCGCTCATTTTGTCTACTCTTGCAGTAGGTTGCTGTGCCGTCTCGTAAGCAATCCCTGGGTTGGGTGCGCTGATGTGTACAGCGATGCCATCTCGTCCTTACTACCGTAGTTGCCTCGATCCTTTCTACCATCGATGTTGAAAGTTGCTTTGAGACCGACTAAATTGTTGAGTGCGTTTCCACATGCTACATCGGTCTTAATATGCTCCCCTTTTGCGTACATTAAGTTCGGACTTATTGTTGACCACGACACGCTTACTTTTCTTGACAGTTTTGAATGCTTTTTGCTTTTTTTTATTCTTTTTTTTTTACTCAGAGTGGATACATATCTTTTTGATATCCACTTTCAGGCCTACTCGTTTCTTTGTAATTGTACGCTAATGGTTCTCCGCAAGTTCACACCTGTTCCTGTACTGACATATCCTAGTCCTGTATTGTCCTGATTTGTTTTCAAAACATTCGATAGAATGTTACCAGTTGTTGACAATATGTTGTCCTGTGCAACCACTTGTCAGGGCGAAAATACCGTCAGAATTTCATACTGTTTCCTTAGATTATTTGAATGCTATTATATTTCCACTAACGAAGTTTATTCTTCTCCCATAGTAACTCCTAAATGAGCACGGCTAACAAAAACACTTGTTAGCCGGAGCGCTGCCTCTGCTACGATGTTGACGCGACGGAAGTTAAGCACAGACTGTTAAAACGTTGTCACAAATGTGACACAGAATCCTGATACCTAATGATGTGAGACTTCTCATGTCTCTTGTGTGTAGACAGATAGTGGTGTACCTAACCAACGTTCGTTAGGACTGATTCGACACGTGGATTAAGTCATCACGTTCCTTAACATGCTAAAAGCCTGCTTGGTTTTGGAATGAGTAACTGTTAATGGTTTTCCCGGTAAAAGTGGTAGCCTCGATCTCTTGCGTGCAAGGTGGCAGCCAGTAAAGGTATATTTTAGGGAATTGGTTAAAAAACTTTTATTTCAAAGGCTCCAGTCAAATCCTTACAAGATTTCTCCCAGAGAAACTTCAGCTGTGCTTACGTGGCACAAGCTTCCTGCCTTTCAGAGCCGAGGCATTGCTGTCCAGTCACAGCTGCTGACAATAGAAGCCTTCAGCCCTCTGCTGAAACTGATGGTGAATATATGCCATCGTTTAGCCAGTAGCGTGCGTGGAAGGCATATCACGTGTGTGAACACTGAAAGGTTCTACAAATCAGAACACAGTTGCTTCGCTGTCTTGTGATCGAGACTTCGAGTAGAACAGACGTCTTTCTTGCGAGGCAGAGTCTCTGGCTCCGCGCCCCATGACCGGCCACCAACAGAACTTAACATGAACCACCTCCCCTGCCGTTGCCCACTTTATCTAGTTGTTCGACCTACACCAGGTACCTTCCTGCCCTAAGCGCGCCACTTATGTCTCGTGCACTGAAATATATTGTTTTTGTTTGACATAATGTCCTGTTCTATCATTTAAAGCCAGCCCTGGACGCCCACCTGATGAGTCCTGACCTCCAGTAAGTCGTTGTCATAAGAGGGATGCAACAACCTCCTGGAACCGCGCGACCGCTACGGTCGCAGGTTCGAATCCTGCCTAGTGCATGGATGTGTGTGATGTCCTTAGGTTGGTTAGGTTTAAGTAGTTCTAAGTTCTAGGGGACTGATGACCTCAGAAGTTAAGTCCCATAGTGCTCAGAGCCATTTTGAACAACCTCCTCCTCTCCCCGCACAGGTACACGTAACATCCAATCTGCATTTCGACCTGCTCACAAAGTTTATTTATTCATGAAACATTTTGTCTGAGGCAAATATCGCCTTATATTTTCGTCTAAAGACATGCCAGAAAAGAGTCTCTGAAGTCGTTCTCTCGCAGTTCAAAAGATATCTCCAAGTGGTGTAAATACACTCCTGGAAATTGAAATAAGAACACCGTGAATTCATTGTCCCAGGAAGGGGAAACTTTATTGACACATTCCTGGGGTCAGATACATCACATGATCACACTGACAGAACCACAGGCACATAGACACAGGCAACAGAGCATGCACAATGTCGGCACTAGTACAGTGTATATCCACCTTTCGCAGCAATGCAGGCTGCTATTCTCCCATGGAGACGATCGTAGAGATGCTGGATGTAGTCCTGTGGAACGGCTTGCCATGCCATTTCCACCTGGCGCCTCAGTTGGACCAGCGTTCGTGCTGGACGTGCAGACCGCGTGAGACGACGCTTCATCCAGTCCCAAACATGCTCAATGGGGGACAGATCAGGAGATCTTGCTGGCCAGGGTAGTTGACTTACACCTTCTAGAGCACGTTGGGTGGCACGGGATACATGCGGACGTGCATTGTCCTGTTGGAACAGCAAGTTCCCTTGCCGGTCTAGGAATGGTAGAACGATGGGTTCGATGACGGTTTGGATGTACCGTGCACTATTCAGTGTCCCCTCGACGATCACCAGTCGTGTACGGCCAGTGTAGGAGATCGCTCCCCACACCATGATGCCGGGTGTTGGCCCTGTGTGCCTCGGTCGTATGCAGTCCTGATTGTGGCGCTCACCTGCACGGCGCCAAACACGCATACGACCATCATTGGCACCAAGGCAGAAGCGACTCTCATCGCTGAAGACGACACGTCTCCATTCGTCCCTCCATTCACGCCTGTCGCGACACCACTGGAGGCGGGCTGCACGATGTTGGGGCGTGAGCGGAAGACGGCCTAACGGTGTGCGGGACCGTAGCCCAGCTTCATGGAGACGGTTGCGAATGGTCCTCGCCGATACCCCAGGAGCAACAGTGTCCCTAATTTGCTGGGAAGTGGCGGTGCGGTCCCCTACGGCACTGCGTAGGATCCTACGGTCTTGGCGTGCATCCGTGCGTCGCTGCGGTCCGGTCCCAGGTCGACGGGCACGTGCACCTTCCGCCGACCACTGGCGACAACATCGATGTACTGTGGAGACCTCATGCCCCACGTGTTGAGCAATTCGGCGGTACGTCCACCCGGCCTCCCGCATGCCCACTATACGCCCTCGCTCAAAGTCCGTCAACTGCACATACGGTTCACGTCCACGCTGTCGCGGCATGCTACCAGTGTTAAAGACTGCGATGGAGCTCCGTATGCCACGGCAAACTGGCTGACACTGACGGCGGCGGTGCACAAATGCTGCGCAGCTAGCGCCATTCGACGGCCAACACCGCGGTTCCTGGTGTGTCCGCTGTGCCGTGCGTGTGATCATTGCTTGTACAGCCCTCTCGCAGTGTCCGGAGCAAGTATGGTGGGTCTGACACACCGGTGTCAATGTGTTCTTTTTTCCATTTCCAGGAGTGTAATTATTGGGTATTCCTGCAGAATTTTCTGATCCGACGTTTCAGCCGCTTTCCGGGAATTGGCTGCACTTGTAGAGCCAAAAGGATGCCTCAGAAAGGAGACGAAACGTCAGATTAGAAAATTATACCAATACCCTGTTAAAATCATAGACCGCGGATTCCAACCTTTCGTTCTTACGTGATTCTGTCGTGTCTTTCTACTTGAGGTGACGCAAGAGATCCGCCAATTAAGTTCCGACTGAGAGCAAGAACATTTAAGTAGTTAACAGATGTGTTTTCCGTAATTGACAGCGTAGGTTTGAAGGTTACACTCAAGAGAGGAAGGGCCACTGCACCTGACGGGATACCAATTCGATGCACAGAGTTCGCGAAAGAACTTGCCATTCTTCTAGCAGCAGTGTACCGGAGGTCTCTAGAGGAACGAAGCGTTTCTGACGTTCGGAAAAAGCATACGACATTCCCGTTTTGAAGAAGGCTCGCCGAACAGACGCACGAAACTATAGGCCTGAATCTGTGACGCTGGTCTGTTGTAGAGTTTTGAAACATGTTTTATACCCGGATATTGTGAAGTTTCTGGAGACCGAAACCAACATGGGTTCCGAAAACAACGGTCGTATGAAATCAAACTGTTAGTCCACAAACCCAAATAGCAGTAGATATAGGCGGCCAGGTATACGCCGTGTTCCTTAGCTTCCGGAAAGTACTCGATACAGCTTTGCATTGCCGTCTAGTGAACAAAATACGAGCGTATAGAATAGACTAACTGTGTGACTGTACTGAAGAGTTTCTAGCAAACAGAACATAGCGTGTCATTCTGAACGGAAATAAGTAACTACAGGGGGGCTCGCAGGGGGAGTTAAGGGACCATTACTTTTCACAATTTACATAACTGACCCAGTAGACAACGTTGGAAGTCCTACGACGATTTTCGCGGATAATGCTGTTATATACAGGGAAGTTACAATGCTAGAAAATTGTATCTAATTGCAGAGAGACCTGCAGAGTATCGACCCTTGGCGCAGGCAGTGGCAGCTGACTGTCAACATAAACAAATGTAACGTACTGGGAATATATAGACAGAAAGATCCATTATTGTATGATTACACAATTGCAGGACGATCACTATAAGCAGTTACATCCGTAAAATGTCTAGAAATATGCGCACGGAACGATTTGAAGTGGAACGATTACATAAAATTATCCACGAGTGAGACAGATGCCATATTAAGATCTAGTAGAGCGATTCCTCTGGAAATGTAGTCCACCAGCAAAGGAAGTCGCTTACAAGACACACGTTCGACCAATACTCGAATATTGCTCTTCAGTATGGGGTCGTAACCACATACGACTGGTGGAGGAAATAGAGAAGATCCAAAGAAAAGCAGCACGTTTCGTTACGGGTTCATTTGATAAGCACGAAAATGTCAGCGAGACGCTCAGCCCTCTCCAGGGGCAGATACTGCAACAGAGGCGTTCTGCATCACGGTATGCAAAGCGTGCGTTCCTAGAAGAGCCAACCTCATATTGATTCCTCCTACGTATATCTCGAGAAAAGGCTATGAAGTTATGAAGATAAAATTAGAGCGACTGAAGCCCACGCAGAGCCTTACCAGTAACCATTCTTCTCGCGAACTGGAACTGGAATAGGAATAGGGGGAAATGGCACTTGTACCCAACACAAAATATTGTTCGCCACGCACGGAAGATTGCTTGCGGACTACAGATGTAGATGTACAGGGCGTCTGATAAGTCACTCCCTATTTTTAAACAGTTTTAATTTTTTATTTATGAACCAATTGTCTTAGAATTACTTTTGCTAAAAACAGAACTCCTTGGAGTTGTGTTTAACATCATTTTAAACCTCCACATAAGATCCAGCATTCTCTACGCATTTTTTTAAAGGAATTGTTACAGCCGATACTGCTGCCTGCACCATGTCAGATGGAACATTGGCTAACACATCAGACACTACTGCTTTCAGTGCATCCAGGTTCCGTGGTTTTCTCTTGTAAACCCCCTTCTTAGCCCACTTTCAGGGCTGCGGGCTGCCAGTAGGTACTTATGTGCACCACGTCTGCCAATCCAACGACCTGGGAAATGATGATGAAGCCATTCGCTCACGTCATCTGCAAAATGTCCAGGTGCTGCGTCCTGCATGAAGTGAAGTTGTGGGTTGTTCCATTGCGAAATTACTGGCCATAGACAATTTTGCTGCATTTCCAGGTATCTTTCGACATTCATTGTGTTCTGCAGAAGAAAGGAACAGAAACTTCAGATGACGTAATATTAACCCATAATGTCACCTTTGGATGCTTCTGTGCTTTTTCGACACATTCGTGTGGGCTTTCGGCTGCCCAATAATGGCAGTTACGCCTATTTACAAATCGTCCAATGTGGAAAACTGTTTGATCAGTCCACAGAATACTCTCAAAAAGTTTAGGCCAGTCATCAGTCCAACGCAAGAAAATTGCTCTTAACTCCATTCTTCCATCACAGTCATCAGCAAACAATTGCTGCAAATGAAGTTGCTTCCATGGCTTAAAAGTGGTATCTTTCTTAAGAATTGTTACAACTGCATACCGTGAAAGACCACTTTCACGAGATCCTTGACGCAGTGATTTCTTAGGGCTACCCGTGAAAATTTGGTCTTCTTGCATCGGCAACACTAATTGTTGTTACTAATTTGGAATGGAAATTTTTAACTATTTTTGCATCCAGTGTTGCATGGATCCCTCGTTCAGCCGTCTACTATCGTTTTACTCGCGCCACAGATCCCCAGACTTCATAACGACCTGCTGTTTTGGCCGTTCTTCCACAGTCAACACAGGCGGCATTTTCCAACCGAAACCAAAGAAAAAAAGATGTTAAACATAACCTCAAGGAGTGCTGTTTCTAACAAAAGTACTTCTAAGAAAACTGATTCATTAATAAAGAATAACTGTTTAAAAATAGGGAGTGACTTGTCAGACGCCTTGTAGAGAAACACTGAGACCGCGGCGCAGGCACTTCCGTCCCAGTCGGGGCGTGAGACGGGCCTGATCGGCAGGCGTGTGACGTCATGTGACGTGACGTCACGTGATGTGCGGCCCACTCAGGCGCCAGCAGGCCTGCTCTGCTCCACTAGTTAGGGTCCCGCCTTGAAAGCTTCGCGCCGTAAAGATTGGCCTCAACCGCCGCTGCCGCGCCATCGCATGGCTCAGCAGACGCAGAAAACTGTCCGCGGTTCTATTCTCGGCAGCGAGCAGGCCGTGCGCTTCCCATCACTCAGTTCGAAGGGGGCAAAAATTAGCCGCCGCTGATGCAGCAGAGGAATCACTCGTGGGCGATCAAAGGCAAAGGTGGCTCCCAGAGTCTTGTGTAGTATACACCAATCACGGTGTTCCTTCGGCAAGAGGAGGAAAACACCGCGTGAACCTTGCATCACGATCACGTTTTTAATACAAAGCGCAAACTGTGATTGTCCTATAATGTTTATTTATATGTTAACACCGAAGTCGCAAAGAAAAAGAATAAACAGGATATACAGTTTACGTGTGGTGTCGGTTACGTCGGACTTGTCCGGCAGATCAGACACCACACAAATACAGCGAGATTCAGCTGCCCCTACCAACAGGTTTATGCAACCCACAATGCTTTCAAATACCAAGTGCAAGATTTTCATAAACTCTTGCTCGTTACACACTAACTGTTAGTCCCACAGAAAAAATGAACAAGGCCTTTTTGAGGGGAATCTAATGTAGTTAAATTTTGTGCTGGGATACGTTTTCGCTAGAGACCATAGTTTTCGAATTACTTAAGACAAACGTCCAAAAGTGACCTTAAAACGCATTTGTACTGAATAGCCCAAAAACCGTGGCCTCCAGCGAAAACGTATCCCAGTACAAAAATATACCACATTAAATTACATACATAAAGGTCCTGTTTATTTTTTATATAGGACTAATAGCTAGTGCATAGCAGGAAAGACAATATGAAAATCTCGTGTGTGGTTTTTGAAAGTATTGCGGTTTGCATAAAACATGTCAATATGGGAACTGAATCATTGTGTACAGTACATCTGTGAGCTTGACTGCTATGGTAGCCTCAGTGCAGATGCACAATAGGGCCCAAACTTCTTGCGGGGATTCAGAAAACTCTGCGAGCAAATGAGGTAAATGTACAGCGACGTTACTTAATAGTGCGCTATAAGTTAAAAATATTGGTCGCATGGGAAGCATGCTCGAAGCCGTTAAGGCGAGCGTAAGCGTAAAGTGGGAAATCTGGGTTCTAGTCCCGGTCCAGCACAAATTTTCGACTTTCGCCACTGAATTATTTAAATGCTCAATTACGGCTGACGTCGGTACCTCCTCGAAATATTAATAACCAGAATGTTATATCAGTTGTTTGTATATTTTATTTAGAAATAATTGTCGGTTACCTCTCAGGTAACTATGGTTTCGATGAAATAAAATATCCTTGAATAAAGTTTTTAATTTTCATTTACACAGGCTCTGGGCAACGGCCTTGCAGCAGTGGATACGCCGATTCACGTCAGATCACCGAAGTTAAGCGCTGTCGGGCGTGGCTGGCACTTAGATGGGTGCCCATCCGCGCCGCCATGCACTGTTGCCATTTTTGGGGGTGCACTCAGCCTCGTCAAGCCAATTGATGAGCTACTCGACCGAATACTAGCGGCTCCGGTCAAAGAAAACCATCATAACGGGAGAGCGGTGTGCTGACCACACGCCCCTCCTATCCGCATCCTCATCTGAAGATGAATGGCTCTGAGCACTATGGGACTTAAATTCTGAGGTCATCAGTCCCCTTGAACTTAGAACTACTTAAACCTAACTAGCCTAAGGACATCACACACATCCATGCCCGAGGCGAGATTCGAACCTGCGACCGTAGCGGTCGCGCGGTTCCAGACTGTAGCGCCTAGTACCGCTCGGCCACCGCGGCCGGCCCATCTGAAGATGACACGGTGGTCGGATGATCCCCATGGGCCACTTGTGGCCTGAAGACGGACTGCATTTACACAGGTTCTGAGTAATTAACACCGTTTTTCTCTCCTTAATATCAGTTCGGAAAGATGTGGAACAGTTCTATCTCCTTCGACATTGTTGGAAGAAGAGATATACTTATTCTCTTCTCTAAAAGTGGTCAAAAATGTTAAATGTACTTCAATTGTGGAAGCAAAAGATTTGAGGCTCAGCTACGTGTTACTCAAACCAAGACTGGATTGTCTCTACTGGCCAGATTGCTACTTCGCATCGTCGTTCAGCGATTGAATATGTACTTTTTGATGTCGTGTTCATTTCAGGTACTCACTGGATATCATTTGTTGCGTGGATAGCACGATTCCAGTAACAGAATGAATCACCACGCAGTACAAACAGATATTCTGGCTATGAGTTCCTTTGAAGTTTTATGCACGTATGCTGACGTCAGAAAATTTTAGGATGACAATTCATCAGACTGCTCCAAAATTTTACCAGCTTGAATGCGTTTGGCTCCTCTGCAAAGTCTCACTGTTTCCTTTTCGTTAAGCCCGTTTCTTTACGCTGACATTCCTCTAGATACCAAAGCGTTTGTGTTCGCCGCAGATTTTCGAATTAAAGTCGCATAAAAATGATGGTGATCTCGTTATGCAATATTTCCCTTGAATGATGTCCCACACAAGAGCTAGAAACGCATTGGATGACTGGAAATGGTGGTAAAGAGCGCATTAACAGAAATCAGGACCAATGATTCCACTGGAATAATTTTATTATATTGAGACCGTTAGAAAAGGAGAATTAGGAGTATTTTATTACTCAAAAACGAAAAGGTCTGCCGGGAAAAAAGATAATTAGAAGAACAAAGATAAGGATATGAATGTACTAAATTTGAGTACTCCAGAAAATGTGAACTAATTTATAAACAAACAAAAAATATTTCGAGCAAAGTAGTAGAATAAGGAAAACGGGAAAGAAAAAGGCTGAAAAAGGCTAATTAGTGACCGTTGACGAGGAGGGGGAGCAAAATCAATACAATGCGTAATTAGACTCAACTCAGTAAGTGCTACTGAGAAGGAAACTAATCGGGTTACTGAGGGTAAAAAAGTAAAGTCGCTACTGCTAATAAAGGTAGGCGATAAAATTAACGAGGTCTCGTGTGAGGCGGAGTAGAGTCGTTATTCTTGGAATTTTGGATACACATAGATATAACACGGTGCCAACAGTCTTCAGAGACCCATTGCGGTTCGTTCCAACCACGCCACTGATGTTATTAATAGCGAGAAGAACCTCTTTTTGCTACTATTACAGCGTGTAATCACGGGGGAAATCCTTCCACCAGTTCTGCGAAAGCGGAGGTGAAACACGTTTCCAGTCTTCACGAAGGACTATGAATAGTTATTGTCAGGTCTCTGGACGAACTGATCGTGTATCACTACACCAGACAGCCAAATGAATTGACAAATTATTAGGTATTTATTTTTGCTGCAAATCAAATTAAAATACTTAATTGTTTAGATGTTTTCTACAAAATTGTTTATTAAGAATTTTTTAGTCTTAACGATACAATTTTCCGCATACCGTCTCAAACAGAGAACTGAGGTGTGTACTTAATCATTTCTCATTTCCAGCTATATATTAGGTTTGAGACACTAACTTCAGCGCAGGCCGCGGTGGTCTAGGGTTCTAGGCGCTCAGTCCGGAACCGCGGGACTGCTACGGTCGCAAGTTCGAATCCTGCCTCGGGCATGGATGTGCGTGATGTCCTTAGGTTAGTTAGGTTTAAGTAGTTCTGAGTTCTAGGGGAATGATGACCACAGATGTTAAGTCCCATAGTGCTCAGATCCATTTGAACTAACTTCTGCCTGTGATTTCATTACTTTGATTATTATGACCGTCAGCCGTTAAAGTTATGTACTTTTGTTGCGTCATCTCACGCCTTGTCAAGATAATGTCGATTGCAAGGAAAGATAAGAACGAACGGGGAAATGGCAACTTTCCACTTTCGTCCGTTTAAAATCAAAATCATTACTTGTGACGTATTGCAGCCACGTTATTAACTGAAAGGTGCAGACATGGAGTCGGTTGCCTTTCCTGGAAGTGTTTTCCTCTTCGTCCGTTTGTAGCTACATTAAGCTGCTCTCTTACGTCTATCCAATCTTTTATTTGTTAGGGATGGCACGTTCGTAAGCCAAACACGAAACCATACGAGTATGCTCTGGGTAAATCTTCTAGAATACACAAAGTACGTCCGTATACTAGTGTGCCCTTAGCTGGAATGGTGTCTTTGTTTACCGTCTTCGTTCACTCAGTCCTATTTTAGTGCGAGGAACTAGCTGGTTACTACCGCCATCGGCTTCCTTCTATTTTAATACCATCTTCCATGTCGCTTCACAGTGACATAGCTATGTCATGCTTACCTTTCCGCCGCTGCCTCAGGTACATTTCATCGCGTGACATTGCATTATATTTCGCAGTAGGTTTTCCTTCTGTGAATACAGTCTCTGTATACAATTTAACGACACAAACCGCAGAAATAATATGCAGTTTTAACCTGTACAGAAAAAAAACAACCGTAAACATTGCTCAGGTGAATGATAACCTGGAAAACGTCCAACAAAACCGTAACGACGGTTAGCTGTGCAGGTGCGAACTAACTTATCGCCGTGCCAGAAAGGTGTAAGGAAGGACCAGCATCTTAGTTCTTACAGATTTTCTATTGACTATGAGATAAAACTACCAGATCAACCTCTGCTTATCCTCTTCTGTCCATGGTTTCTGAAAGAAGTTGTATCGCGACATTTGGATCCTCGATTTTCAAGACGTCTGATACTGCATGTACGGGTGCGTGAATTTCTAGAACACGTGCCATTTATACACCAAAGAGTCTAATTAGTACGTTGGGCAGCCTTTGCGTAGTACTAAGATTCGTGATTGGTGTGCAGTTTCTGGGCCAGCTCTAGTTTGACCACCCTGTACAAGTTTCTCGTGCAAAGGATGAATAACAGAGTCTATTGGAACTGTGTGATTCTAGCTATCAGAGAAGGTCTAAAGATCGTCTGCATGCTCTGCAGCCTATGTATAAACAACACTACTAGTGGTTATTGGGGTACATCGTCTTGGTGAAAGATGTAACCTGACGGATGCTGTTTGCACAATGCAGTGGACTTGGTTACTTAAAATGTCGATATAATCCTTGAAAGTGATTCGATCTTCACCAGTCGCGACGGAAACAGAATGTTACAGTATTATTGGCCAAATTACGACAGTTGTTCCCCGGAGTATAACGTTGGTATCAAACAGCCCGAATACCACCTGTTGGTTCCACATGCAGGCTTGACAAGTCCTCCCAAATAAGAGTGGCGGATAGGTTGCTCCGTCGTCCATGTGGTCACTGCCTTGTTAAGCAGCGTTCGTTAGATGGATGTTCCACCTATGGCTTTGCTGTAGTTTACGATGTCTGTTTGCTGTATACCTGCAAGATGCAAACGAGCGTTTAATAATTTTAAACGATCAAACAAGTATATCAGGACAAAGAAGAGTAATGTTCGGTGTGTGCTTAAAAAGATGGAAGATCATGACTTTCAAAAATCTCACGAATCGGCGGTGTGACCCAGTAAACAAACGCTGCTTGGGAAAAAAAGTTGCCGTGTTAGATGATGGGTAACCATTGGTCGTTAGTCAATTAAATATACGCGTTGCAATGTCTCCTCCTCTTGATATACAACTGACTCATCCATTCATTGCTCGCCCATCTGTATTTCGTTTACGTAATTGTTTAGTGGGATTTAGCACAAGAATCACTTATGCGGGCGTTGTATTTTTATGCGTGGCCACCTTCGTCTCATGATCCTTCTGGACCTGAATCCCACCTTGCGATTTAGAGTTCGCTCGCAGTTTGAGACGTCACTGCGTAAGATTTATTGTAATCTTGAAAACGTGGCTTGCGAACACGAAACAACTTGGTTCTCCAGTTAATACGTGTAGTTTATAGGAAGTCGCTAACGTTTACGCCCTTAGAAGGTCTGTCTCAAGAAACGTCGCTTATACTGTGGAACTAGAAGTATGTACGAAGTTTCGTGACTTGCAAGAAGTTCTGCATGTAAAACTTTGGAAGCTCGTAAAATGTTACACGAAAAATTGGAAAACTAATTAGCTTCCGGAAAAAGATGTACATTTATGAGTGAAATCTATTTTGACGATATGCAGTAAGAGTCAGGAAGCATATGATAAGTCGTGAATGATCGTAAAACTTTCTTATCATTTGTATTGGTTCAATTCCTATAACCAATATTCAAGCATTTATAAGTGTTATAAGTGGTTAATTCGTAAATACCTAACAGCTGGCCACTGTATTTCGAATTCTCGAGTCTCGTAATAAAGAAGTCACAATGGTAACCCAGTGACATGGGTGTAGAAAATACTTATAGTTGCAAGAAATAAATAAACCTTTAGAGATTTAGTTGCCGTATATGGTCAGAAATTAATGTCTTACGCAAGCAAAATGAATTCGACGATTTTGCTTTTCTGGCTGTTCCGGAGCATTCAGGTCCCGTTGATTAAGAACAGCGAATAAATGTAAAGGACCAAGCGAGAAAGTGATTCTTTCCCTTAATATCCGGGTCATGGTATAAAAATATACTTAATGTGGCCTCTGCTTTCTATACACATTCCTTTGTGGAAAAAAGCTGTGGCCCAGACTCTGCACTTGTCTCTCGGCCCCTGTAAAGGGCTACAGAGGGGCTAGGCGTACGAGTATTTACACAGAATGGACCTCGTTACCTCACGGAAATCCACGAGAGAAAATTAGTCAATCCTTGTACCAGAGTTATTAGCTGTTAACGTTTACACAGGAGCAAAGAGATGTAGCGAAGTTTTCGTGGAAGGCTCTCGAAACGGAGCTGTTCAACTTAAAGGAGGAACTTTATATTTGTTATCTGCCTAGGCCAGTGGCACTTTGAATAACTTGATTTTGGGTATCAGGCGCCGTCTTTATGAAACACTAACTTTGTTTTACTGTCTCATAATGACTCGTGCTAATATCCAAAATTCTGCTATTCAAAGTAAAGGAGTCAATTTTAAAAATGAATTTTTTAAATAAATAAAGCGAAAGAATCGTCCACCGGCTTATGTGCTGCTGGCCACTGAAATGTAGTATCATTGCCACAGATACTACAACAACGCCGCGCCAACACAAGGTTGGCAGCCCGTCGTCTGCCGAGCACAGCGCACTCTAGCGGGCTGTGCAGCTCGACGGAACTGGAGTGTGCCTGTTCACTTCTATTCGGTGGATTAGGCTCTCAGTTTTGTTTTGTTTTTAAACATTTTCTTCAATCTCTCGCGACGAATTTTTATGTATCCTCTTCGCTGGTTCGTAATAGTAGTCTAAAACTAAATTAAAAACAACGTAGTGTCCAGAATGAGATTTTCACTCTGAGCTGAGTGTGCGCTGAAGTGAAACTTCGTGGCAGATTAACACTGATAGAGCACTTTCCCGCGAAAGACAAAGGTCCCGGTGTTCGAGCCTCGGTCCGGCATACAGTTTTATTCTCCCAGGAAGTTTCAGTGTGGTGTCCATTCTTCTCTGTACCCGGTCAAAATGGGATTTTTCATCGTCAGTTCTACCTTTCTGACAGATTAAGAACACTGGACCGTAAAACGAATCCAGAACAACACTAACATCAGTCTCGTTCATATACCAGGGCACCTATTCCATATGCTCGTACCGTCCTTAACAGTCTACAGTGGAGCACCGTGACAAGTGCTTTCCGGAAATCAAAAAATGTGGTCATCCGTAGCTCGCGGTACATTATGTGAGAAAAGGGTCAGCCCAGGTCCAAACGTGCGTTGCTTTCTAAAACCAAGCTGCTTCGCGGACATAAGCTTATCGGAAACGAGAAAATTTATTGTATTCGAACTGACGATGTGTTCAAAGACAATGTAGCAAACCGATGTTAGACTTCTAATAGTCATCTCATTCAAACCGCAAATAATTCGTGTTAGTATTCTGCAACCACGACTTATTACACTGTGGAATTACTCTTTTCACATGAATCTTACAAGAGAGTGCTGCCGCTCTCCCGCTGGCCGTTGATCACTGACGAAAGCACCTCGTCCTTTGTTTCCCGTCAGTCGCAGACGTCTCCGGCAGAGCATCGGGATGGATGGCGGCCACAGCGAGAGGCTAATGCCATTTGTCGCGCTGCCTCAGCGCCGCCACTTTGCGGCTTCGCCCGCGGACGAATCCCGACAAGTCGGGCAGGGCGCGTCTGGCCCGGACGTCGCCCCCGTACCTCTGCAAAAGTCGTTATCTCCGCCTCCCGCGCTAATCTCTTACCAAATTCCCGCGAGCAGAGATTGAAGGAAATTATCCGACGGTAGGAAACGGAAGCTGGCTCCGTCTCGACTTCTTACCGTCGCAGATACTACGGGTTCAAAATCTACCAGGGAGTTTTCTAAGCTGCGATTTTACAAATGAAATTTCCGGATTTTACACCACGTTATAAAACTTCTTAATTCTTCACTTTTCACATCATTTGAGAAGAGCTCTCCCACTCTTGCGCACTAAAGAACCACAGCGGTTTCTTGTTACTTATTGCGCAGCGTGAATAAGACACATCGTTAATGGAGCACAAGGTCTGAGACTAGACCCCCAGTATTAGTGAAATATGTGCCGTACTGCGATAGCTTCCTGTCCTGGAAACGCACCTGTTTGCCTACATTCACAGCACTCAACATCTGCTACATCTAATAAATACGTAGTCGTCGTCGATATGTGATAGTTTGTGAGGGCACAACATCCATTTTTTATTTTATTTATTGTTGTTACAACTGACTCGGCAGTGTTGGGATTCTAAGGTGGGTCATTATATTCTATACGTTCTGTGACCGACATAGGGTCGAAACACAAGCATCAGTCCGCATTACAATTGCAGACAGCCAACATGGGTCTAGGCAAGGTGAGCAGGGCCTTACTTGTAAAGCTACTCTTCGCGAGTTCGGCATTAAAGAAATCCGGAGAGGTCCTCTTTCCGCATCGGTATTGAAGAATTTGTCTCGGAAGTGGCTACTTGGGAACTGCTCCTGGGGTAGCCGATGGCCATTTGCCCCATAAGTTGTAGAAAAAGTAACAATATAAAATATTAAATTACAATTAAATTTTACGCTCCTATTAGCAGGAAGAATATGTAGAAATCAAGGGAAGCGAAAAGAACGAAGTAGAAGTGAAAGGAATACCCATCATCACAGGGCCCTCTGTTTTAGTGGTAATCAGCAATCCAGGAATTATGCAAGACTGATGACTACGTAGTTCTCTATACGTGTTTTTATACCTACAATAAAGTGTAGCCTAATGATCCTGCGAGGCTCGGCAGTTTTCGATTCTTCGCATTCCGCCGCCTAAACTTTTTTAATGTGCAATTTAAACAGTTGTGTTCTCGAAATGAACGAAGTATATCAGTAATTAGCCTATTGATCATCATAACCATCCATCCGAATTTAGAATGCCCGAAGAGCTTTCCACCTCATTGTTCGCTTGTTAAATTCCTACGGGTGGGCCGGCCGCGGTCGCCGAGCGGTTCTTGGCGCTTCAGTCCGGAACCGGGCGACTGCTACGGTCGCAGGTTCGAATCCTGCCTCGGGCATGGAGGTGTGTGATGTCCTTAGGTTAGTTAGGTTTAAGTAGTTCTAAGTTCTAAGGGACAGGTGACCTCCGATGTTAAGCCCCATAGTGCTCAGAACCATTTTGAACCTACAGGTGGATGCTGCTGCTGCTCTTGCACACATACGATCCTAACCCCTTTGATCTTGATCCATTTGGTTACCATGTGTATTGGCCCGTGCTTCGACATCCCTATGCTCCCTACTGTAAAACTCATACTGCACTACTCTCGGTATTATAACTGGCAGCAGAGTTAAGTAACTTCCACTTTTCGATATCTTAACCAATTCTGTCCAAGTTAAAATCATCCCGTCCGTTTCCCCTTTGTGTTTGGTATAAATTACACTGAAGCACCACAAGTTAAAGCGTCCCTATTTCTCCGCAGTCACAGAGAGCTGTTGCCCATCTCCCGATTCCACGTAGGTGGATGGGCAGGGAACATTCCAGCAATGTAGTGCACCATTCCCTTTAGATGTATCGTCCAGCCACAAACGCAGTCTGTCTTTCACATTTGGGAAAAAGTTGCATGCGCCGATCGGTGGTCCTAACGTTCCAGTCGCCCTGTCATTCACCTCGTCTCCAGGCCCCGAGTTGGATTCTCTTATTTATATTTACTCTTGTAACAAGCGTGCACGGCACTGTTATTTATACGTCATATGATACTAAGAAGCTGAAGCAGACAGCAAAAAGGGACAGAACCTCTGGGCTTAAAGATCTTCCCGCAACGATGAGACTAGGGACTGGGGGTACACTCTTATTGGACAACGAAGTTGCTCGAATTTGGGGCCTATCCCTTCAGATAACAACACACAACCACTTCGTGAATTGTTTTCGAGAAACCACGGAAATCCTATATGAGAATGGCTGTAAGGAGATTAGAAGCTCGTTCCTTCCAACGGTACACCTCGGTATCTGAGTAGTCAGCGGCGCTTTACCAAGCACATGCTTCCATGTTAGATGGAGAGTTTCTTTTTTAAAAAAAAAGATTCGTTAGAGAAAGAGAAATAATAGGACATACTTTGTCAGAAACGTTCTATCTTTGCAGCTGAAACCTGAACCAAGACGCTTCAGCATAAATGTCAGAGAACGTCTCAAAATCCACGACCTGGACAAATCGCTCACATGTGTTCGCCACTTGGTACAGCCACTCTTCACGTAAACTAGTGCTTTCGACGCAACGGATACGTTATGTTTATTTCACCCTCAATAGATAGTGGAGTAAAGTTGCCTACGGCAATCCATTCAGAGCGCTCAAATACAGCACAAAAATCGCCCTATTCAGCATATTTTACTCTGTACTTTCTTGTCGGGGCTATGCTGGCTCATATTTACCATAGTCGCATTTTTAAAAAGTCGAGGCCTATACTTCGGTGATTAATAACGTTGCACAAATGCTTTGATCATTTCATGAACTTCCGGTTGTTATACGTCTGAGTAAAAAGACAACAGAAATGTGTTTAGAGAGCCAAAAGTTTTTGAAGTGAAAAGTTAGAAGGCTCTCCCCATAAACAGGGTGGTTATAATTATACATCCGCTGCTTGAGCCAGTGTAGGCGGAAAACTATTTACCGTATGGATAACCAGCTTCATAGGAAGGTGGCAGACTTTACAAGAGAGGCGTTGTGCATCACGGAGAGATTTATCATTGAAATTTCGGGACAGCGCTTTTCAAGAGGAGTCGGACAACATATTACTTCCCCCAACTAACATCTCCCGTATTCACCACAAGGAGAAAATTGGATAAATTAGAACTGAGTGACAATCATTGTTCCCATGCACTATTCGAAAGTGGAACAGGGTTGGAGGGATCCGATATTGGTGCCGATAGTACCCTCCGCCAAACACCATTAGGTGGCTTGCGAAGTATGATGCAGACGCGGATGTAGGAATGATGTCCATATTGTGCACTGCAGGATTTGCGTTGTTAGTGTCACGACTTGCCGTTAGGTGCCGGCACTGATACGGCGACTGGGGTCGAAACACAAGCATCAGTCCGCATTACAACTGCTTAAAGCCAAGATGGGTCTAGACAAGGTGAGCAGGGCTTTACTTGTACAGCTACTCTTCGCGAGTATCGGCATTAAAGAAATCCGTAAAGGTCCTCTTTCCGCATCGGTGTTGAAGAATATGACTCGGAAGTGCAAGGTAATTGGCTACTTAGGAACTGCTCCTGGGAGAAGCCGACGGCCAAATGCCCCGTAAATTGTTGAAAAAGTTACTGTTGTCTTGGCTGACAATGCTGGACGCAATGTGCGATCTTTAAGCAGTGCACGAGCTGTGTCACGACAGATGAACACTCCAAGGTCCACCGTTCAAAAAATGCTGCGAACAGCTGTGAAATGGTATCCGTAGTGCGGTTCCAGGCTGTGGGTGCAGAAGTCGTCACAGTAAGCTACACTTGTAACTTGGATCGTAAACGTATTAGTCGTTTAGCAAATGTTATCCTTCCACGTAAAAATTTCAGTGTGTTTCTTTCAATGGTTTATTCGTTAATTCTCTTACGCATGTCCTTACAATTGTTTCCATAAAGTCCCATTGTCCTAACATTACTCGGTTTTCACGTAGACCCTCTCAAGTAGTGAAAGATTAATTACAACCGCCCTGCGCTTTCAGTGCTGGAAAAGCAATAATTTGTCTTCGTCGTGTACTATGCATTGATGCAAGTTCCGCATTTAGTACGGTGGCCTTTCGCCTAGGCTAGCTAGACTCGGCTCGTCGCTGGCGTGCACGTAGACCACCGGCCGGCAGCAGCAGGGGGTCGCTGTGGCTGCAGTCACGGAGCCGTTAACGGCACCTCGTGGCGTGGGGCGACCTTTCCCTGGAGAAAAGGATCCGCCGAGATTGCCGCAGCCGCAGCCGGGATGACCTCACGACTGCGGCGGCCTCGGGCCATGCGGCTTGCCTCACGTCCCGCTCACTCGCCTGCGAGATGAAGCTTCGCCAGGAGCCGCACTAGAAGACAGCCAGGGGCTCCCGCTGCTACGCTATTCCAACATTCGCATCTCACCTGTCTGTCAAGTCGTGCAGGATATGTAACTCAATATGTGTTATTCTTCTAGGGTCCAAACAATCAGTAGCGTAACTGGTTGCTTAAAAAAAGAATACACTACTGGCCATTACAATTGCTACACCACGAAGATGACGTGCTACAGACGCGAAATTTAACCGACAGCAAGAAGATGCTGTCACATGCAAATGATTAGCTTTTCAGAGCATTCACACAAGGTTGGCGCCGGTGGCGACACCTACAACGTGCTGACATGAGGAAAGTTTCCAACCGATTTCTCATACACAAATAGCAGTTGACCGGCGTTGCTTGGTGAAACGTTGTTGTGATGCCTCGTGTAAGGAGGAGAAATGCGTACAAACACGTTTCCGACTTTGATAAAGGTCGGATTGTAGCCTATCGCGATTGCGGTTTATCGTATCGCGTCATTCCTGCTCGCGATGGTCGAGATCCAATGACTGTTAGCAGAATATGGAATCGGTGGGTTCTGGAGGGTAATACGGAACGCCATGATGGATTCCAACGGCCTCGTATCACTAGCAGTCGAGATGACAGGCATCTTACCCGCATGGCTGTAACGGATCGTGCAGCCACGTCTCGATCCCTGAGTCAACAGATGGGGACGTTTGCAAGACAACAACCATCTGTACGAACAGTTCGACGACATTTGCAGCAGCATGGACTATCAGCTCGGAGACCGTGGCTGCGGTTACCCTTGACGCTGCATCACAGACAGGAGCGCCTGCGATGGTGTACTCAACGACCAACCTGGGTGCACGAATGGCAAAACGTCATTTTTTCGGATGAATCCAGGTTCTGTTTACAGCATCATGATGGTCGTATCCGTGTTTGGCGAAACCGCGGTGAACGCACACTGGAAGCGTGTATTCGTCATCGCCATACTGGCGCATCACCCGGCGTGATAGTATGGGGTGCCATTGGTTACACGTCTCGGTCACCGTTCGCATTGACGGCACTTTGAACAGTGGACATTACATTTCAGATGTGTTACGGCCCGTGGCTCTACGCTTCATTCGATCCCTGCGAAACCCTACATTTCAGCAGCATAATGCGCGACTGCATGTTGCAGAGCCTTTCTGGATACAGAAAATGTTCGACTGCTGCCCTGGCCAGCACATTCCTCAGATTTCTCACCAATTGAAAACGTCTGGTCAGTGGTGGCCGGGCAACTGGCTCGTCACAATACGCCAGTCACTATTCTTGATGAACTGTGGTATAGTGTTGAAGCTGCATGGGTAGTTGCACCTGTACACGCCATCCAAACTCTGTTTGACTCAATGCCCAGGTGTATCAGGGCCGTTATTACGGCCAGAGGTTGTTGTTCTGGTTACTGATTTCTCAGGACCTATGCACCCAAATTGCGTGAAAATGTAATCACATGTCAGTTCTAGTATAATATATTTGTCCAATGAATACCCGTTTATCATCTGCATTTCTTCTTGGTGTAGCAATTTTAATGGTCAGTAGTGCATTATACGATAAAAATGTATTCTTCAGCAGTACAAACTGCTGTTTATTTGTTCTCGTTAAACAAACTTGAGACTACAATATCCATGGTTTCTCGAGAGCGTAGGTTACATATAGTATGCCCAAAGACCCCTCTCCGTAAACAGCCTATTGTGCCTTGTGATTTTTCTACGAGCAAGTGACGAACGTGGTAAATTACACCTACGGTGCTTTATTTGCAAATGCCGTGTCTTTACGTCGGTCTGTGAGTTGTTCAAATAACAGTACTGCGTATTGTATCATCCTTACCGGTTAATTTAATAGATCTAGTGAAATTTTTGCAAGAACTATTCCCCATCTCCAGTATTATTGTAACAAGCATTCTGAAATAGATAACAGAACGTCCCGAGTAGTGGATATCTTCCACACGTAACCGTGTGCCTTTAGTTGAATTCCGGAAGCGGTTGCAGACATTTTGTAGGAAATTACTGGTAGCCTGAAAAAAAAAAAAAAACGATGCGGCGTTCGCAACATACAATCGTTAACGTAGGCTTAAATCTCCTCAGTCTGTACTTAAATCTTTACAGTTGAAACCTTACCGCGTCTCATGTGTTAAGGGCTTACTTCCAGCTGATAAATAAAAGACGGTAACGTATAGCGAGTGATTGCTTAAAAACATTGCGGATCGCGAACTTGACTCGGCATTGTATTTCGCGACTAATGAAGCTTGACTTCACTGTTCTGGCCATGTAAGTACCCAGAGCAATCGCTACTGATCCAGCGAAAGCAGTAAGCATCAAATTGCTCTTCAGGATAAAGATAATGGTGTGTGGTGCGCAGAGTTTGGTAGCCGAATTGTCGGCCTGATGTTCTTGGAAACCACTGTCAATACAGACGTTTATAACGAATCTTCGAGATTCACAACTATCTGTTGTCGAGCCATGTAGTCTAGCTGTAAAATGTCTGTCTGGAAATCGAGAGGTCGAGTGATCGAATCCTACTCCGACCACGGAAGTTTTCAGTTTGCCTAGGATTCAGTCTTTACCTCTCGTGGATTTGAGGAGTCGTCAGCAACAAGACGTGGTTCGGATTCCATGTTCAACTGTACGGTTCCTTTCCCCACTTGGATAAGCGGGGTAGACACGGACAAGCAAGTCACCAAAGTGGCGTCCCGTTGAAAGACTTGCATGCGACCATAGAGCCACAGGACATTATTACTTTCACTGTAAGGAACGTTCGTGAAAGACAGTACTGTCTTTTCTTCTTCTTCTTCAGCAAGATGGAGCTGCGTACCACACGTTTCATCAGTCACTGTCTCGTATTCATTAAGCCATCACAGAAGAACGCACAATAAGGAAAGGAGCGTGGCCGCTTAGTTCGCCGGACTTGACTGGTTGTCAGTTTTCTATGAAGGATTATCTAAAAGCAAACAACAAGTTTGCTATTACCAGTAACAGAAAACGTGTTGTTCCATTCGATATCACTATTAGTCACGGTACCCTAACCTAAAATGTTCGCATTTAAAGTTAAAAGGAAAACTGTATGCAGATAACCCAAAGATGCCAGAAGGACTGACACACACGCCTGAGGATTGTAGCAATCGATGTTACAGTTATGCGTTAATATGGATGTGACTTCATGAGCACAGAAGTGCATACAGGTGCAGGGCGACCATTTTCAGTTTTGTTAAAAATTTTAAATTATTGTAAACGCCGTAATTTTTAAAACTATTTTCTAATTTTAAATAAAATATTTTTCTTTGACTGAAGTGTGTATTATTGACCGGGCGCCCTTTTATCTCGGATATACTATAATATTTTACACTAGGTACCACTCAATTGTTTAAAATCAACAACTGTCTATTTTATAAATTAACTATGAGGTACTGCCATTAATGCCGCCTCATCGTGCTTTTAAGATGGCTTAACCGAGACCTTTCGCCAACAACAAATGAAAAGCTACTTGGACGTTTTCAATATTACCTCTTTATATTCAGCTATTAAATTCCCTTTGACTTTATATGTAACACCATAAAAGGTTTCTGATATACTTGTTGATCTTCAGCTGGTTACATACGGTGAAGAAAAATTCAGGCACTCTGAGTTCACAGTGCCGTCCTTGAACACTAGCTATGAAAAATGTGCATACTTTTTGTAAATGACTGATGTCAATGAATGGCAGTTTGGCACACTAATGGCATGTACGACAACTATCTTCATTCAACACTGCATCCCGTGGCTGACTTGTGCGAGATACCTCTTTTGAGAATTCCTTTGTGCTCCATTATGCAGTCCGTTTCGTACTCTGGTATGTAATTTCGTACTTTAAATTTTTTATTCTTCCCTTCTTTCTACGTTTCTTTTGACCGCTCTTATTTTTTCGATTTAGATAGCATCCATACCTCATTTCCAAGCCGGCCGAAGTGGCCGTGCGGTTAAAGGCGCTGCAGTCTGGAACCGCAAGACCGCTACGGTCGCAGGTTCGAATCCTGCCTCGGGCATGGATGTTTGTGATGTCCTTAGGTTAGTTAGGTTTAACTAGTTCTAAGTTCTAGGGGACTAATGACCTCAGCAATTGAGTCCCATAGTGCTCAGAGCCATTTTGAGCCTCATTTCCAAATAATTATAAATTAACAACCACAGTTTTGTAAAAGTTTATAGTCTTTCTTTCAGCTTTATTTTTCAAACTTTTGAAATTTCAACTCTACCTCATGGAATTCCATGGCTTCTAAGATCCAAATATTTTAAAGACACCTTTATTTTTCACTGTAAATATACAACAGTGTTTCTTTCCTTAGGCAATGACATTATCGTCTCGTCGACGTTGGTGTCAATTTTACCGCCGTTCTTTCTTTCGACGTAACCGTGTCATCGCGATGGATGCAACCACGCACTAGTTGAAACAGTTTACAATAACAAACTGGATTTTTTGTTCCACGTAACACGCTCTTTATTTTTCCGGAGGATGTCGGCTAAGTTCAAAAGACTGACACAGGTGGCGCTGTAGTATCTGGGATGATAACAAGAGTAGCAGTACTTGCCAGAAAAGGGGATGAATTAGTGGGACATGTACTTCGGCGTCCGGGTTCAAATGGCTCTGAGCACTATGGGACTTAACTTATGAGGTCATCAGTCCCCTAGAACTTAGAACTACTTAAACCTAACTAACCTAAGGACATCACGCACATCCATGCCCGAGGCAGGATTCGAACCTGCGACAGTAGCGGTCGCGCGGTTCCAGACTGTAGCGCCTAGAACCGCACGGCTGAGACGGCCGGCTCGGCGTCCGGGACTGGTTGGCAAAGCACTGGAAGAAGCAACAGAAAAAGAAAAGGTAGACAGACCAGAAATATTCTATTCGTACTATTGACAGTGTTAACCGTGGAACAATGAGGATACCATAGCTCCTCCGTGGTGCAGTGAGTGGAGGTTCAAAAATGGTTCAAATGGCTCTGAGCACTATGGGACTCAACTGCTGTGGTCATAAGTCCCCTAGAACTTAGAACTACTTAA
Organism: Schistocerca serialis cubense; assembly: GCF_023864345.2. Classification (NCBI taxonomy): domain Eukaryota; kingdom Metazoa; phylum Arthropoda; class Insecta; order Orthoptera; family Acrididae; genus Schistocerca; species Schistocerca serialis. Next base: position 531,751,300 of record NC_064639.1, on the reverse strand, counting down.
ACCTAACTAACCTAAGGACATCACACACATCCATGCCCGAGGCAGGATTCGAACCTGCGACCGTAGTGGTCGTGCGGTTCCAGACTGTAGCGCCTTTAACCGCTCGGCCATTCCGGCCGGCAGTGAGTGGAGGTAACTGAAAATATTAGCCATCTGAAGTTGGGATTAATTGTCCGAAACCGATTATGACACTGAAGCAAAACATTTTAAAAAGTATTTGTGGCTGGATACGTCATTTACCAACTATCATTAAGTACCGCACAGTTCACAAGATCCTACACCTACAAATGTCGAGGAATCTGTGATCCCGTTTAAGGGTATCATTAACGATAGGCTAACTAATAATCGATGACAACCACCTGGTTTAGCTAAATATTATGTTAGCTTTCTAGAAGGTTTCACATTGGACAGTTTCGCGCCAACGATCTGCGAGTCAGCAACTAAGTTGCGCGCGCTTGCGTGATGCTGGCGAAGCAGTTCAGTGGGCAACGATTGGTCGAAGGTGACGGTCGCAGTGTCGCCTAGAAGCCGAAATACTTACTATTGTTCAGAAAATATTAATTCGATTAAAATTCTGAAAAGTTTTGTGAACGGAGAATGTGCGCATATATATGTGGATTAAGTCTGTTAATTTCCTAGCGAACCCGGCAATGCTTCGCAGTTGCTAAATATATATATATATATATATATATATATATATATATATATATCGGAATTTGAGGAGGAAGAGTAATTAGTGTTTAACGTCCCACCGATAACAAGGATATTAGAGACGGATTAGGAGCTCGCATTAGGGAGGGATGGAGAGGGAAATTCGCCGTGCCATGTCAAAGGAACCATCCAGGCATTTGAATGAATCGATTTAGGGAAATCACGGAAAACATAAATTAGGATTGCGGGAACCATCGTCCTCCACAATGCGAGTCCAGTGTGCTAACGACTGCTCCACCTCTCTCGGCTGGAAATTGATGTAGGTCCTAATATTTTCTTCCCTCATTTCTCGCTGTCTATCCCACCCCCCATACCCTGTCGTCACTGTCCACCGTCTCTCCACCTTCTCTCTCTCTCTCTCTCTGTCCATCTCCTTCCTTCCCCTCTCTCTTCACCTCCTCTTCCCCCTCTCTTCACTTTGAACCTTGTTTACTGGTATTGCAAACGAACTCTCGATGAGGAATTGAAGTCGTTCAAAACGAATCGATAAATCGGTTGGGATAATTGGTATCCGGGATGTGAGAGAGACCTCTACAGCTGCTAGATCTGTGAGGATAGTAACTTCAATGACAGTATTCCACATAGTTGTAATCTGCGAACGGGTATGATTACAAAGTGTCCGACTATTCACATTCCGCAGTAGTAATCTAATCACTTTCCTTTTTTCTGTTAAAACCAATTCCGAGGAAGAAAACAAAATAGCACTTTGCTGTATGTTGCCAAGTTTGTTCCGAATACGCAGCAGAAGTTTCGCTGGGAAGCCCTGACACGTCCTCCAAACAATCGCTATCGCTGCCAATGAAATTTCATACTTTTGGTGTCCTATAGAAAGACAGTTGTGCTCGTCGATTTGCTTCGTACAAAGAGGTGCTCGCTTGGGTACAATCATAGTTTCGTAGGCAACCGCAAACATTTTTCCATGGAAACAATGATCGTCTTGTCTTAGAGTAGGGAAAATGCCTGTAAAATGTTATGACAAATACTTTAGAAATAATAAACAATTACTTAATTTTGTTCCATCTCCTTCATTTTCATTTGACTGTTTCTTAAATAAGTGAAGCATCGAAAGATGTAAGAACGAAAAAGAGGATCGTAAATAAATAAGTGACAGCCATTAATGGCGTATGGCAATCTGAATATAGTAAATGTGACCGTCGATACAACTGAATACAGAAGAAGCCACATAATTTATCGAGGAAACTAGAGAGACAGTTAAATCTTTCTGAACGTAAATTACATGGTAAATCTTTCGTTGTGTCTTGACGGAATGAGTGACTTTGAGACTGAATAGAGACCATATACTTGTTTCAAGTATAACTCCACGGTTTTAAAATTGAGTGACTTCTAGTACTGTCGCTAAACATAGATCCTTATATGCAAGCGAAGCAGAGTGTCGACCGATTTAGGCACACGCTAAAATTCAGTAGTCGCCTACGTATCTGATGCAAACGCCACCCCTTTCTCTCGTCCGCTTGGCTCTCAAATTGAGTGAACTGATATTAATAAAATAAATGCAACAATAAATAAGGGGAAGGAGGTTACGCCGTGTTATATTGCCCATGATATCCACTGTTTTCGTTGTGTAAAGGTGCTCGTAGCCTTCAGTGCCAAATGAGAATCTGCTTCAGAAAATAAACACACTGGCTCGCAAACCGTGAACTTGTACCAAACTGACACCCTCGTAGTGTTTAGGTAACGAGAGTATTAGCATAAAAGTGGAAGACACTTACGACAATTAAAGACCATAGATGACGAAATTCGTGCGGGGGAGAAAGAGAGAAGATAAAATAACAAGCTGTTTGACTATTTGTAAAATTGGCGCCAATCCCCGGCAGATTACGTTTGTCTTTGTCTTGCAAGCCAAATATTTTTCAGTCTGGCTGTTCGAAACCCAGTGGATGTTTATTTTTAGACAACGTGCGTTATACGTTTGAAAAGCTAAGATAACAGAGCAGTAGTACAATTCTTTGTGATCCCGGTTTTCTCGGACTTAGGCATTGCTATGTAAAAAATTACATGCCCTTCTCGGAGATTAAGTGATTATGTATTTTAATTCTTTACTTTGTGACCGTGTCATAAAAAAATAAGAGCATATTTTTGTGCATACATTTTCATCTCTCCTGCGCGGGATATTCTCACAGGCAGTGTTTGATTACTCAAAGTAAATTGCTTTACAACGAATAAATGTACTCAGTGCGCGCTTAGGTAGCCGAAACCGCACAATTGTTTATGCGTAATCGAACAATGTTCGAGTCGTGACGTCAACCGACCGTTGCCAATCACCCCGACGTCACGCCTTGTTTTACTCACTGAGTTTTTTCACCCTTCCAAGATTAAAACTTTCTCTTACATCCTACGATGTCCCCCTCCGTAACCGAGTGGTATGCTTGGCTATCTGCAATGCAGAAGCCCCGGGTTCAATTCCCAGTACAGCCAGGGACTTTTCCTTGCTGGATGATCTGCAACGGGGTTAACTCGGCTGAGGAGCTACTTGCTTGCGAAGTAGTGGATCCACGGTCTGCAAAGTTGACAATGGCCGAAAGAGCAGTGTGAACCCTCGCCACTTCATACCGCATCCAAGTGACGCTGAGGATGGCACGGCGGTCGGTCGGTTCCGATTGGCCCGTCTGTGGCCAAAACGGCGGAGCTTTCCTTTTTCTTACATCTAACGAGGTGGTCTAAGTATTTTACATTACATTCGTTACGATGCACATGTTGTAATAGGTCTATCATCTACGGTTCTTGCACGGCAGAGCTTCATTCTGCTGTAAGGCTCATTTCTTGTTTAACGTCAGTGCTTTTTATTTTTGGGTTTCTGAATTTCAATGAACTCTTCGCGTATTAAGGACAGGACATCGGTTAAACTTTAGCATACGGCGTCGAATTGGGTGATCTGGTGCCAGCGCATGATCTGCTACTGCCGATTTATCCGTTTTGTCCAGTCGGCAGTTCCTCTTGTGACCTTCAAGCCAGATTTTGATGTTTCCCTGTGTAGACTCGATTGCATATGCAAGGCATTTTGTGTAGTTGTGCAGAGGGAAGCGGCGGCCTTAGATCCTTTGCAGTATTAAAATATTCAAGTATCTTTCTTTTTCGGTTTAAACACTGTGTCAGTTTCGTCATCTTACCACTCTGTTGGTGCGATTTTGTAACAATTTTTATGAAGTCGGATTTGAACTATTTGTCGATTGATAGCTGACGATCTAGAGTCCTCCCGCACCAAAACGTCAATGGCAGACGGACCTTGACGGCTTCTATTGTGTCGCTATTTCCGCTGTGCAAAGCATTGTGACTGCCAGATTTTAGTGTGCCGTGGCAGTAGGATATTAGCGTATCGTTACTTTAGCGTGGCTTACAATGTGCGATGAAAGTAGTCGAAAGAGGATCACAGGGGAGAAACTATAAAGATCTACTCGTTAGCCACGAGTGAATTCCAGAATTTTTAGGGTTTTTTGTGGGTGATCAACTTTAAACTTAATAGTTGTTATGAGTTCAATACTGATAAAGTGCAAATAAGGTAATTTTCCGAAGCTTATACGTATCAACCGGAATGCAATATGCATTTTTGGAAAGATACATTGCCGAGAGAGAGCTATTATGATAATCAATGACATAAAAAGTACTTCAGTGAGCTCCTAAGTTTTCGAGATGTTATTAGTTGTTTAACGCTTTTTCCCGAAAGTAATAATTTCACCGGATTCGAAAAAATCAGCGCAGTTCTGGCCCCAAATAAAATAAAGAACAGATTTTTGATATGCTTTTTTCTTTCCTGACTGATTTGCTGCGGCCGGTCACTAATACCTCTCTTGTGCCTCTTCACCTCAGAGCAGCACTTCCAGCCTACGTCCTCAGCTACTTATATGCCTCTGTCTTTCTCTACAGATTTTGCCCTCTACAGCTCCCTCTAGTACCATAGAAGTTATTCGCTAATGTTTTAACCCAAGTCCTATCATCCTGCCATTCTTTTTCTTGCAGTGCTTTCCGTATGTTCCTTTATCTGCCTACTCTGCAGAGAACCTCCTCGTTCCTTACCTTATCAATCCATCAAAATTCTTCTGTAGCATAACATCTAAAATGCTCGTATTTTCTACTGTTTGTAACGGTAAAGCACGTGGTTCGACTGCCGCGGGACGGACTGAGCTGCTGAATCTGGCAGGTCGGCTATGGGCCTGCGTGAATTGTTTATTGGTGTTGACAGCTGTCAGACGGAATGTGACAGTCGAGGTCCTCAGAAGTAAAAGTGGCTGGCAAACCACAAGGCCTAGCGGTCACTGGGGTTTTACAAGGCAGAACAGGGGTGTGTTCCGGTGGCATGGTCGCAGGACGAGCTAAGATGGAGAGACCTGTGACTTGGGAATCGTCACTAATATATTTTTAATTAAACACGTAAAATTGGTTACAAGATTGCTAGAGAAAAAGCGATGCCACTTTTGGAACCGCAGCAATGGGACGAACTCATTGAATATAAATCTAGATATTAAGCTTTAATAATTAAAAAGTTACTAATATTACTACCATTATTGTTTATAATAAACTGTAACGACTGAACCTATCACGAAAGGCACACTTGTGATGCACCAGATGAAGGAGGATAATGTCTGCAATATAATGAACAGCTTATTTTTGTAACTAAACAAATAAAAAATGTTATAAATCGTTTTCTTTATTTGCGTAAATAGTGCCAACATTACGGAATCCTCGACGGAGACACAAATGATCTTATCAGCATGAGTAGCCTTCTTTAATATTCCAATAACTTCGGATGCGTATTTAATTATAGTTGTAATTTATAAGACAGATCAAGTTAGAGTTTTGACTCGAGTGCCAGATTTGGCGATTTATGTTTGAGATTTATTTAAAATTATTGAAACACTGCATAAGTGAGTTTATTAAGGTGTTGCATAATGACTGCAAAAGTTTCTACACGTTTTATCATAGGTATTTATATGGAGTTATAGTGAATATTACGAATGGTGGTCAGGATGAAAATGTCTGCACAGAACCAAGGAGTCGTCATGTGACCGAACCTTTAAATAAGCGTGCAGGGCAGAGCTCGTGGTCTTTTCGTCTTTGCTCTTTCGTCTGTCGTCTTGAGTTTGAAGTTTTGGTAAGGCATTTTTCGTCTCGGTTTCGTCTGGAGTCGGTAAAGTTATGGGCGGTTTGTATGCCGCGAATGTTATTTTCACGTAGCGGAACTTGTACTGAATTGTTCAGCGCAAGCTGGTGGGTGTAAATGCAGTGCCTGCACAGAGTAATTCCACAAATGGTTCAAATGGCTCTGAGCACTATGGACTTAACTTCTGAGGTCATCAGTCCCCTAGAACTTAGAACTACTTAAACCTAACTAACCTAAGGACATCACACACATCCATGCCCACGGCAGGATTGGAACCTGCGACCGTAGCGATTGCGCGGTTCCAGACTGTAGCGCCTAGAACCGCTCGGCCACTCCGGCCGGCTGTAATTCCACATTTTGTACTGCTGATAGATACTGGACAGCTATTCAGTGAGTTATTTATATGTGGCTATCATTCGAATACGTTGTGCTTTTCTAAAAGATAAAAGTGATTTACATCAAAGTTAAAATCAGTTTTGAGCAATATCATTATCCATCAGAATTTCAACCAACAAATCGAACCTAAGTACATCTTTTAAAATTCACTTTATTTTACAGGTCCGTCTTGATCACACAAATTTTTACACTTCACTATTACCGTTTTCGGCTACTGCCATCTTCAGATCATAAAATATTCTGATGTAGTATCAACGTCAAACTAAACATGTAGGTACATAGTAAGGAGCACTTACTATGTACCTAAATGGATAAAGTCGAAAGCAAACTTTTTATCCAGTAATTTTTATCCGTTGTCGAGATACGATAGTTTAAAGTCAAGATAAATATAGCACGTAAAATTAGTTCTTACGTGAACTGAATGCGCAGAAATCAAATAAATAAAAAATTAATTCCTACGTAAAACTGAAACTGATATGGATGCTAATACTAACAAGTAAACAAGCACGAATATGTCAGGATGTTTTGATTTAAATGTCTTTGAAACTGTTAGATAAATCGGAAAGATGTTGTTGTTGTTGTTGTTGTTGTTGTCTTCAGTCCTGAGACTGTTTTGATGCAGCTCTCCATGCTACTCTATCCTGTGCAAGCTTCTTCATCTCCCAGTACTTACTGCAACCTACATCCTTCTGAATCTGCTTAGTGTATTCATCTCTTGGTCTCCCTCTACGATTTTTACTCTCCACGCTGCCCTCCAATACTAAATTTGTGATCCCTTGACGCCTCAGAACATGTCCTACCAACCGGTCCCTTCTTCTTGTCAAGTTTTGCCAGAAACTCCTCTTCTCCCCAGTTCTATTCAATACCTCCTCATTAGTTATGTAACTACCCATCTAATCTTCAGCATTCTTCTGTAGCACCACATTTCGAAAGCTTCTATTCTCTTCTTGTCCAAACTGTTTATCGTCCATGTTTCGCTTCCATACAAGGCTACACTCCATACAAATACTTTCAGAAACGACTTCCTGACGCTTAAATCAATACGCGATGTTAACAAATTTCTCTTCTTCAGAAACGCTTTCCTTGCCATTGCCGGAAAGATAGTTCTCTTCTTTTGCGTCCCTAACTCTTCCCAGGACATATTCGCCTTTTCTGTGCTATGGTAGAAGCATTTTTCATCCTCGTAGTACTACGTCGGCAAAAATAATGTGGACTGCGTTTCACATCGCAAATAATGAAAAACTCTTTTTCCCACATGGAAATTTTAAGAAAAGTGAGATATACTCCTCTAACTCCATGCCAAAATGAGACGTGGTCATCATCTGTGCAAAAATCGATGCTACGCACTGGGAGATAAGTGTCTCTAAGCATGCTCATGAGTGTACGCCCGGTAGACGATATACTTGCAAACGAGGACACTTCGTGAATTTTCTGAGCATTGTCATGGTGGAATGTACCTTTTAGACTTGAAGCTGTTAAAGGAAGAGTATTAATTTCTAAAGCTTTTGTGTGGTAGTGGCTGCCATTGGGGCTATCTCTATGTAGGAGGTGGTCATAGTAGCACGATTTGAGTGTGTATAGAAATATACTGCCCCTGAAGTTAGTAAGCAGATCGGTATAGTGATGAAGATTTAGAAGCAGAGCGAGAGGTGTAGGCAGTGGCGTTGTGGCCAGGGTGGCGTTGTTGAGCAGAGCAGAAGAGAGGAGAGCATCTGGATGATAAGGAGGCCGGCTGCGGCGGTGGCGGTGGCGGCGGCGGCCTATCGATCGCTGGCGCTGCGGAAGGAAGCGGCCGGCGCCGATTCGCGCCCTGCCGCCCCACGCAGCGCGCCGCCGTGCCGGCCTGGGGCGACGCGACGCACCGCGCGCCCAGCCAGCCACTAGCCACACGCAGCGGCCGGCGCTCGCCCTCCCTCACTTAAACCAGTCAGTATGTGACGTACAAGGTACAGAGGTGAGACGTTGTCGCGACAATTTCTGTCTGCAGGCGCAAGCCACAGCGATGTCGTCTCCGTGGCCACAGAAAATAGCCTTTAAAGTGTAAAGCCCATGCAAAGCTCGTGTAAAAAATATAGGCCTCTATAGCGTATCCAAGCATGCCAGCTGTGAATTGGCTCCGAGCACTACGGGATTTAACTTCTAACAAGGTAACCTCCCCATCGCACCCCCCTCAGATTTAGTTATAAGTTGGCACAGTGGATAGGCCTTGAAAAACTGAACACAGATGAATCGAGAAAACAAGAAGAAGTTGTGTGGAACTATGAAAAAAATAAGCTAAATATACAAACTGAGTAGTCCATGCTTAAGATAGGCAACATCAAGGACAGTCTGAGCTCAGGAGCGTCGTGGTCCCGTGGTTAGCGTGAGCAGCTGCGGAGCCAGGGGTCCTTAGTTCAATTCTTCTCTCAAGTGAAAAGTTTAATTTTTTATTTTCAGACAATTATTATCTGTCCGTCCGTCCGTCCGATGCGAGGTAACTGCGCCGTAGTATGGGGACGCTACACCTAAACTGTTGCATTCATTTGTTGCAGTTCATGTGACAAACTCTTATGTTTCCATCACTTTTTTGGGAGTGATTATCACATCCACAACAAAACCTAAATCGGGCAAGGTAGAACAGTCTTTTTACCCATTCGCCAAGTGCACAAGTTAGGTGGGTCGACAACATATTCCTGTCATGTGACGCACATACCGTCACCAGTATCGTATAGAATATATCAGACGTGTTTTCCTGTGGAGGAATCGGTTGACCTATGACCTTGCGATCAAATGTTTTCGGTTCCCATTGGAGAGGCACGTCATTTCGTCTACTCATCGCACGGTTTTGCAGTGCGGTCGCAAAACACAGACACTAACCTTATTACATTGAACAAAGACGTCAATGAACGAACGGGCAAATCATAACTTTGCGAAAATAAAGAAAGTAAACTTTTAACTCGAGGGAAGACCTGAACCAAGGACCTCTAGTTCCGCAGCTGCTCACGCTAACCACGAGACCACGGCGCTCCCGACTTCACACCCTCCTTGATGTTGCCTATCTTGCGCATGGACTACTCAGTTTGCATATTTAGCTTACTTTTTTCATAGTTCCACACAACTTCTTCCTGTTTTCTCGATTCATCTGTGTTCAGTTTTTCAAGGCCTATCCACTGTGCCAACTAAATCTGAGGGGGGTGCGATGGGGAGGTTCCCTTGTAAGGTCATCAGTCCCCGAGAACTTAGAACTACTTAAACCTAACTAACCTAAGGACATCACACACATCCATGCCCGAGGCAGGACTTGAACCTGCGGCCGTAGCGGTCGCGCGGTTCCAGACTGTAGCGCCTAGAACCGCTCGGCCACCACGGCCGACGCTGTGGATCTGTTAGCTGACGGATCTTGCCTTCAAGAAAGGTGAAGGAATCAGAGAGGCAGTCCTCACTTTGTGCTTGATAATGGAAGCAAGCCTGAAGAGAAATGAATGCATGTTCATAGGATGGAAAAAGCGTTCGGTAGTGTAAAACGATGCAAGGTGTTCGAAATTCTGAGAGAAATAGGAGTAAGTTATAGGGAAAGACGGGTAGTTTAATGTATGTACACAAAGTTTGAGTCGGCTCGTACAAGTTTAAAGTACAGAAGTGGGACGCGTCAAAACCCTCCCATAAAAACAAGCTTTTTGCAAGTAAAATCCAAACTAAGCAGGATTTTTTTCAAACTGTTAAAACCTATCTAAGTCCAAAGTGCGATGAACCGGTCGACCAAATTAGAATCATTGGTCTCACTCTATTTCGGAGTTATTTAAGGGTGACTTCTTTTGCAAGTAAAATCTGGAAGATCCACATAGAAATGGTGCCATTAGCTGAGCGTTAATTTGAGCCCAATTAAAATCTTTTATAAAAGGAATGAATCGATCCGCACAAATGGTTCAAATGGCTGTGAGCACTACGCCACTTAACTTCTGAGGTCATCAGTCGCCTAGAACTTAGAACTAATTAAATCTAACTAACCTAAGGACAGCACACACATCCATGCCCGAGGCAGGATTCGAACCTGCGACCGTAGCGGTCGCTCGGTTCCAGACTGTAGCGCCTAGAACCGCACGGCCACGCCGGCCGGCCGATCCGCACAATTTGCCTGACCGCCGACTCCGGTAATCGTTCAAACAGTAACGCAGGTACAGTTAGACACATGTTTGAATGGCTATAAAAATGGCTGTTCGTCCGGGCTAAACCAAAAGGCTTTTGGCAGCCGTAATGGGCTGTTTACGAGCCATAGCAAACGAACTTCAGAGGGCCGCATCCTTATGAAATTAAAAATTCAATATATTAAAATTGTAGTGCGTTAAAGTGCAAAATGTATTGTAAGTAGGCTGTTTAGGTTTTTTTATTGGTAACGCCACGTAGCGCTCTGTATGAAAATCACTGACTGTGCTGTGTGCAGCCTGTGGCTGGTTTGCATTGTTGTAATTTGCTATTGTAGTGTTGGGAAGCTGGCGCGTAGCGTTGCGCAGTTGGAGGTGAGCCGCCAGCGGTGGTGGATGTGGGGAGAGAGATGGCGGAGTTTTGAGAGCGGATGATCTGGACGTGTGTCCATCAGAGACAGTAAATTTGTAAGACTGGATGTCATGAACTGATATATATATTATGACTTTTGAACACTATTAAGGTAAATAAATTGTTTGTTCTGTATCAAAATCTGTCATTTCCTAACTATGCCGCTCAGTAGATAGTGACTTCAGTAGTTAGAATCTTTTATTTAACTGTCAGTATTGGCGCTCGCTGTATTGCATTAGTTCAAGTAACGAAGATTTTTGTGAGGTAAGTGATTTGTGAAAGGTATAGGTTAATGTTAGTCAGGGCCATTCTTTTTTAGGGATTGTTGAAAGTCAGATTGCGTTGCGCTAAAAATATTGTGTGTCAGTTTAGTGTTGATCAGAATAGGCAAAGAGCGAAATGTCTGAGTACGTTCAGTTCTTCTCAGCTGTTTGAAAATCAAATAATATAAGACGTTTATCAGCACAGTAATTCATTAATTTTTCTAATGGGACGTTTCAGTATTAACGTCGTAAAACTATACTGAATTAGAAAACATAAAATTTGACATTACCTGTGACTGCGTGAATGTTAGAAATATGAGTATCATTGTCGACAATCTTGTGTAACTACAAGTGCACAACTAACCGAAAGTTTTCGTTAGCCATCTTTGTACATGAGAGCAAAACATTCTCCCTCGATAACATCACAGATGTGCTCACCGGAATTCAGCTCAGTTGACCTGAAGGAACGCATAAACAGCCACCGCTTCTTGGAATGGCCGGCAGGAGTGGCCGTGCGGTTCTAGGCGCTAGAGTTTGGAACCGCGAGACCGCTACGGTCGCAGGTTCGAATCCTGCCTCGAGCATGGATGTGTGTGATGTCCTTAGGTTAGTTGGGTTTAATTAGTTCTAAGTTCTAGGCGACTGATGACCTCAGAAGTTAAGTCGCATAGTGCTCAGAGCCATTTGAACCATTTCTTCGAATGTTCCTGAAACAATACGGACTTGTCGGCAGGAATGAGGTGGTGCATCGTCGGGCTGAAGGTACAGATAGGATACCAAATGCTGTAGGAGAACAAAGGGATGCTCCTGACAGGACAGCAGATTTTTGTTTTTTCACTGTAGAAATATGACTATGGGCTTATTAGGGGAAATTTTTGTGAAATTTGTGTTAGGATCCTATGGGACCAAACTGCTGAGGTCATCGGTCCCTAGGCTTACACATTACTTAACCTAACTTAAACTAACTTACGCTAAAAACAACACACACACCCATGCCCGGGGGAGGACTCGAACCTCCGACGGAGGGACTCATCACGGTCTCACTGCATCAGACGTAAACGTCCACCAAACGCAACTACCTCCACAACCCGCATGAAAATTGCCCTGATGGTATGTAGCTGTCATACCCTCCGATAAGGGTATCGTTAGCACAGGCAAACCTCTCGCGCACTGTGTGTTCAATAACGGTGTTCATGTTCAGATTCTAATGTCTGAGTCGTGTGACGTGAGATGGGGTAAGGTGAACAGAGGAACATGTATGGGACTCAAGCTTTGTATCTCATAGCAAAGAGATAATTCCGCTTTTTATAGCTTCCCGCCACCTGTTGTTCAATAGTGCCAGTGATTTGCTACATTCTACCACGTCTATTCGCTTTCATAATCCACAACAGTCGATGACGACTCCCGCCACCGTCTTGCCTATGGAAATTGCCTCTGGTGGCTATTTTTCCCGGATCTAGGTGCTTACTGTACACACTTAACGCTGTGTCACGCGAATAGCTCACTGTCTGCATGAACCCGGAGTTTCCCATTCGTCATGCAACCACAATCTTGATGTGATCATGAGCGCTGATACCCCACGTGCTGTCCACCCTGCGATCGACGGTCGTGCCAGCAGCCGGTATAAGATCTCACGACATCCAAATCACGTGGTGCGCCTAATTACTCCATTACCCATTGCGAGATGGTCCCTGTTTCTCCAACACTGCAATTATCTCTAAGTCAGTTGTGTTTATCCCTTGTCATCCAATTTGGTCGTTAATTATTCCGAATGAAGAAACTTGCTATGCAATCGTCTCCGAACGTTATCACTGGAATATGATTCGCAGATGATCCACAACGGGTCGAATTCGTTCATCACTTATGAATAAAAGAGTTTTCATGTGATCAAGACTATTGTATGTAATATTTTACTACTACTTCATTGCGATAGCTGCTGTTCCCAGTGTTTGCGAAGATTACTTTCTCTGAATTATTTCTTAAATGGCTCTGAGCACTATGGGACTTAACACCTATGGGCATCAGTTCCCTAGAACTTAGAACTACTTAAACCTAACTAACCTAAGGACATCACACAACACCCAGTCATCACGAGGCAGAGAAAATCCCTGACCCCGCCGGGAATCGAACCCGGATGCGGGAAGCGAGAACGCTACCGCACGACCACGAGCTGGGGACAATTATTTCTTATAGTACGGTATTATTTCTGTCAGGTAGAGCACAGCTGATAATGTACAGGGGCGTGAGTAAACAAAGCAAGGACTGAGTATGACGTATGGCCTCTGATAAAATCCAAAATAGCATGAGGGACGATGGATAAAAAGCCCGAATTATGTTCAACTCGATTCTGCGCCATTTCTCACCAAAAAATTGCTCATTTTTCTTGACAAACAATTATTAAAAGTAAATCGTCTTCCAGTGTTTTCCTTAAAAAGTTCCCGGTTACTCGAGCACATTCAAATGAGTCAATTACGGAGGCCAGGAAGTATTGTTATTTGAGGCACCCACTCTGAGTGCATTACTATCTCGACTTACGGAAAAAATGCTTGTACCAGTGAATGAAAATCGTCAGCTAATATTATTTAACATACGCTACAATTTACCTTTTATTTCAAATTGACCAGACCAACAAGAAACCACGGTATGAATTCCCCAACGATAACAATCTGTAACGGATGTGTGCGGTGTAAGTTGCCTGAAGCTCTTCAGTGTTTATAACTGCACTCAGTTTCACCTGTAACACTGTAACGTTCATATGCGCACTCATTTACATACCCTGATACTAAAAGAATAATTACTGCATTCTAAATAGTCACCTCACTGAAAATGGCTCTTGATTAGTGCGTGATGCCCATGTTAGTTCACACAAAATCAAAGAATAAATAAATGAACCGAATGCCCGTCAGTTACTAAGAAATGCCTACTGCATTACTAATACTTTGAAGCCCTGAGCTGGATGAATACTAATAGTCTGCCCATAATAATGGTTAGCGCAGCAAACACTATAGCTCTGCGACTCTTACACTGTCTGCAGCGAAACTTCTCCTAGAAGCTTAAACTGAAGACACTATATTCTATTTAATATGTTTGAAATGGATGTAATTACGACTTTAAGAGCGGTGGAAATGATGTGCAGAATATTATACTGTAGTAATACAATGTCATTATCGACAGTCTGGCTTTATTAAATACACATTCGTAAATAGCAAAGATGATGGGGGTCCAGCGTCATCATTATTCTTAACACATGTCATCAACAGCTGAAGGCTCACGAACACGTAGCCGCGTGTTGCTTAAGCAATATTTGATTAATAAAGAGAACTGTTTTCGTTGACCCTTGTGTTCTCTAGATAATATATGTTTTACCTAGCTGTTACTTTCCTACCACCAGTCTTCTTATTACAAATAACAGCTCTCCTTAATGCCGTCATGTTTGTATGTTTAGCTTTTAATGTACGACGTTCAGTAGACAAATTTGTCTCCTGAACTCCGCTGTTTTGGTTGTACCACCAATGAGCCGACGCTGTTAGTATGAGTTCCAAAATGACAGATAAACTTCAGCGCAACAATCACGGACAAATTGGTAGCTAAGACACTTGTATCCACGGTGAAAAGCCTGAAGAAAAGTAAATGCAACCTTAGTGTGTCACAGAAAACATGAAAATATGGCTAATACCGACGTGTTCATATCTTTTTTTTCCGACCCCTGTATTTAGTCATTCATAATCATTGTTATGGCCTGAAAATGAGACGTACATATAGAGCGATTTAACGGCCAAGTAGTCACGAAAATATCTGTGTCAGTGGAAGAAATTAACCTCGTACTTGCGGGCAGGTTGCAAGCAGTAATTCCATTTACAATGATCGGACTTTTCCTTGTCTTCTGACACTTTATTCTGTTACTAGGCCTATCTGCTGAATGTCTCCTACAACTGTTAAATGGGACTGTTAGGCAACATCGAGTTTTCATCGACATAAATGGAGCGAACTTTAGCCTAAGATTTCTTTATATTTGTGCAAGTCAAACAAAGAGGTTTTTTGGTTCTGTTTGGAAGTGAAAATTTCCGAGCTAAATAATAGCTTGTTCCGTAAAGTAATCACACAGTTCCAAAGTATTTTAGCATTGCTTTCAGTAGGATTGAAGAAATGAATAAACGACAAACGATTTCCCGCTTACGGTAGCATTAATTGTCTGTGGATTGAAAGGTAAATTAAATAACATCCTGAGAATCAGATTTCGTTTCGTGCAGTTCAGGTTTCGTACAATAGCTGTAGAAGAACAGAAGGGAAAAAGTCTGTCGCTCGCAAGTGTCAATGCGGAGGCAAGCGGGATAACTGTGGAGACAAACTGGCCGAGACTCGAAAAAATGCAGCAGAAAGTTTTTTCAGTAACCAGGAAGAGGAAGCGCGAAGCAATGACTAGAAAATCAGCGGACGTGTTTACCTGACCAAACTTAGTACCTAAAGATCGCGACTCTTTCGAACTTCGAACTTGCAGAACAAACACTGGAACCAGGGGAGTGAGTAAATCTTTGACAGTACGCAAAAAAAAAGGGAAGACTGGAAGCTGTGGTTTGACTAACGTTTCGTTTGGAATGACTTCATTGATTTTGTAAGAAATACTTACTTCATTACACCTTCTCGTGTCTCCAGTGGCATCAAGGGTTCATACCACGCTTTTTGGGTCCAGCACTTATCAAGTGGAAACTGTTTTGCGGTTGACAGAACTGTTTTTATATATCCGAGTTATTCGTACCAGAAGCGACATCGCCGATATCTAGTTTCTTACCACATTAAGTATTAATTTCAATTTGTGACCCCTGCATCTGCGTCTACACCGCGATGTATCTAGAGCATGTTCCGTCAAGGGTGATTTTTGGCGTAGCGTAGGCACAAATACGAGGTGCGACAGTAAAGCAATGAGACTATTTTCTTTGCGAGACGTGGCAACCATGCAGGCTTGCCTAGGCACAATACCTTTCACCTTGGTCTATAAGCTGCTTCTAGTCCAAGCGGCACATCGATGCAACTGCTCAGTCGTGAGTTGTGCAGTAATAAGTTAACTCGTGTTTGTGTCTCTGGTCACGGAAATGGCACCGCATAATATTGCGCAGCGGTATGCCATTTGTTTTTGCGTTAAATTGGGTGAAAACGCGACGACAACTTACGGTAAGTTTCAGAAGGCTTTTGGAGAGGAGGTTATGTCAAGAGCTCAAGTTTTTCATTGGCACAAAATGTTTAGTGAAGGAAGAACGAATGCTGAAGATGGAGACCGCAGTAGACGACCAAGTCAACTTAGCCAGGGTGCGTGAACTCTTACGATCTGATAGAAGATTATCCGTAAAAATGATTGCAGAAGAACTGAACATCAATCGAGAAACGGATCGTCTAATAATAACTGAAGATTCTGCATCACGATAATGCGCCATCCCATACTGCTCTGTCAGTACAGCAATTTTTAACCTCAAAACAAATTTCAGTACTGCTAAAGACACCTTATTCACCAGATATCGCACCGTACGACTTTTTTCTATTTCCGAGAGTCAAAACGGCGGTCAAGGGACACTATTTTCAAACAACACCAAATTTCCAAAAACTGTGACGAAGGTCTTGGAGGATATTACAGATGAGTTCCAGAAATGTTACCATCAATGACAGAAGCGGTGGAAAAAGTGTGCGCAATCACAAGGGAACTACACTGAAGGAGACAACACTAAACTTGACTGAAACAGTAAGCAACATTTTTTTTTGTCACATCAGTCTCATTACATTATTGTCACGCCTCGTACACTTTGTATTCCTATTGAAGCTGCTTTATCATTCATTTGTTTTCATTGGCTCTTAATACTAGCTTAGCATGTTAGGTTTACGTCCACCCCATCATCACTCATTTGACGTCTGCAGCAGTATACGCCTTCTCGCAATTCTGTTCAGTGTTGCATTTGTTTGTTTTCCTGTGTGACACAACAAATACCAGCTTTTGAATGGCTTTCGCATTAATAGTACATGTCTCAGCGTCAAACGTCAAAATCGGCAACGAAGATTGATCGTGGTTCGCCTCTGTAGCTGCCCGCTCAGCGCGGCTGATTGCTAAACGAAGGGGCCCGGGTACGATTTTCGGTCGGGTCGGAGATTTTCTCGACTCAGGGACTGGGTGTTGTATTGTCCTTACGTTCGTATCGTCATAAATGACATTCCACTATTGAGATTGTTGTATAGACACGCCCTAAAAGCCAGTAATTTTTTTTTTAAAAAAAAGAAAAAAACACTGATCGTAAACTTTCCTTTTCAGACACGTCTTAAGTTGTGACTCTTCAAGCTTTCCCTGCTGATGTGTTGTAAATAGTCTTGACAGGTTTTCCGCCGGATCACGTTGTGCAAATTCCTCAATATTTCCTCGGAGCAACTGACACTATTTCATCCGAAAATCAATGATAATTTACCTACTTTCCATTAACACGTATTGCTTCACCGTTTTCCCAGTTTAAAAGCCTCAAAACTTTCTCCTGAACCGCCGAAAATATACGTGAAATACATGAAATGTATTCGCAGCTGCGAATAGAGTCAGCCATCAACCGTATAATGGAATGACGACAGTGCCGGACCGTGACTCGAACCCGGATTTCCCGCTTATCGCGAGCCACCCAAGTGCGACTCTCGGCCACATCCAAACTTGTGTATGTTGTCAACCACACACAAGTCCAACACCTACACACGTCCAAAGGAACAATGCATCGAAATTTGGAACAACACAGCCACTGGAATATCGTATATATGTCGAGAATATTGTTGGTAATTCAGAATCTCTTTGTCCGACACCTCTGTCACTTATTAATATTACACTAGCTTGAAGCCTAATCTCAACATGTTTCTCAAAATACAGGACTTGCGTTCCAGGCAACCGATAATTCAAATTCCTCTTTTCTCTGTAGCTTATAATTCATTAAGATCTTTTTCGTATTCGGCTGGTGGTCTTTTTCATATCAGTGTGGAAGTTGATATGTTTACTGCTTCTACATGTCTTATTCAAACCATGAGGTAAACGTATTTAGTGACATAAAAAATCTAGAACTTCGGGTTCATGCGTCGTCTAGAAAAGAACTACGAAGAAACGCACAAGTTCTACGCCTTTTATGAAACAGTAATAACCGCTTGTGCAAATTGGACTTGATCTCCAAATAACTGGAGTGGTCTTTTAAGTCATTAAGTCAAAGGGTATTTTATTAACTTTGAGCTATGAAGAGAGCTTTTATTAATAAATAATGGATCGTTTTATAAAGGAATGCCGTAATAAGAGAGTTTCCCACCCGTCTCTAATGCCATCAAAGCGCAGTCGATGGAAGAAGGTAAAAATAGATGCTGTTGGCGTCGCGTTTTTACTGCACTTGTCGAGTGGAGCTGGCTCACCAAGAATGAAGCTAAGCAGGACGTTACGAATTGCAGATGCCGCAACAAGCAGATCAAATCAACTGAACCGCAGAACAGATTGTTGTCTGGTATTATCGCGTAACAACCGTGATGGAGTGCTGCGTGGGGAGAAACGGAGGTGTTCAGACAGTAAAACCTACATTCCACATGTAGCGGAACCAACGATATTCGCAGGTGGCTAATGTCTACTTCTATTTCTTATATCATCTAATCGAAATTAAACTTATCTACAGTAACAGCCAGAACTAGTATTTCATAAGGAGGGTAACGGCAGCTATTAACGCCCACTGCAGCATTAACCTATAATCTAAATATCCCAAGTGTGCATCGAGCAATTCTTCGTAATTTTCTTCAACAGTTGGTTTGGAAAAATACCATTTGACCGAGAGACTCGTTGCAACCCTTGTTCACAGTACGAGCAGCCCTTAGCGGCTCGCCATCTCACAACTGTTCATGACGTCGCCTTTCCGGCTTAGATCTTTTTTAGTATGTGACTTGTAAGTACTGCATCTTTTCCTGTTAGTACAAACTTTAATTTTATTAATGTACTATATACCTAATATGTTTTTGTACAGTTACTCTAATTCTGAAGACGACGCTCATAGTAGCGTCAAAACCAGGTCAATTTTGACTTAATATTTGTGACCGAGGGCTTATTTGTTCCAATATAATTCTGACACGGTCACTGAACCAACGTCGCGGTGGATAGTGGTCATAATGTTTTGTATTTATTTCTCAACGTTGTCACGCAGGCGACGAACATATTTCTCCCAACGAGAGGCCAGTTTGTTGAGACCGTCGCTATAGAATGATTGACTTCAATGACGGAGCCACAATCTCACTCCTGTTTGCACTGCTTCATCTCTATCAAAATGAAGTCTTCGAAGATGTTGCTTAGCCGGCCGCTGTGGCCGAGCGGTTCTAGGCGCTTCAGTCTGCAACCACGCGGCTGCTGCGGTCGCAGGTTCGAATCCTGCCTCGGGCATGGTTGTGTGTGATGTCCTTAGGTTAGTTAGGTTTAAGTAGTTCTAAGTACTAGGAGACTGATGACCTCAGAAGTTAAGTCCCATAGTGCACAGAGCCATTTTTTTTAAAAAGAGTGGTGGTGGTGGGGGAGGAGTGGGGGGGGGGGGGGGGGGGAAATTGTAGAGGTAGACCAAGGCAGGGCTCGAATACTGTAATCAGGTTCAGATGGATGAAGGTTGCAGTAGTTACGCACAGTTGAAGAGGCTTGCATAGGATAGACTAGCGTGGGTGGTTGCATCAACCCAGACTTCGGACTAAAGAATACAGTAACATCGTGTCAAGCGTGTACCATGAGTATTCCGGTTCAGAGAAGCCGGTAGATTGTAGGGTCAAATGCTGTGGGCAATCGTCAATCGCTGTTAGCCCCTTCTCGTTATGTAAAACAGATCATCGCACAACTCAAACAACAGAGATTAACAAGCGAACAGAAACAGCTCCACTCGAAGCTCGACGAATAGAAAAAGATCGTCTAGACACTCTAAGTCACGATATACGTTGGATCACGCCGATGACAACGTACGTACAACCAGAAACTACATGAGACGACGTGTTCTCTCTGATATGGTAACATCGTCTAGGCAAGTTGTTGACTTATTTCTGTATATGCCGCTATTGAATTTCATAGGCGACCTTTCCGATAACGCTGTGGTGTACGGTAAGGTGTCGTCGTTGAGTGACTGTAAGAGTATACAAGATGACTTAGACAGAATTTCTACTTGGTGTGATGAACGACACTTTGCTGTAAATGTAGAAAAATGTATGTTAATGCGGAGGAGTTCGAATACACCATTAGTAGTATGCTGCTTCACACAGTAACATCGATTAGATACCTAGGCCTCTCTTCGCACAGCGATATGAAATGGAATGAGCACGCCAAGTTGGTAGTAGGGAAAGTGAATGTTCGACTTCGTTTTATTGGGAGAATTTTGGGAAAGTGTAACTCATTCATAAAGGAGACGGTGTATAGAACGCTTGTGCGACCCTTTCTTGAGCACAACTCGACTGTTTGAGATCCTCACCAGGTCGGGTTAAAGAAAGACATGAAAGTAATTCAGAGACGTGCAGCTATATTTGTTACCGGTAGGTTCCATCATCGTGCACGTATTACAGAGATGTTTCGTGAAGACAACGCTCTTTCTGCGAGGCACTTACGCGGAAATTTGGAAAACCAGAATTTGAGGCAGACTGCTGAACGATTCTGCTGGTGCAAACGTACATTTCGCATAAGTGCCACGAAGATAAGGTGCGAGAAATTAGTGGTCGTGTGGTGGTTTTTAAGCAGTCTTTTTTTTCCTCGTCCATGAATGTCTGAAAATGGTCTCCAGGTAGCCGAACATAGCCATTTCCAGTCAAAGATCGATTTTGTTGGACCAGAGGACCCAGTAAACATAGCCCACACCGTTATGGAGTCACAACCAGCTTACACAGTGCCTTGTTGATAATTGGGGTCTGTGCCACGCTCGAACCCTACCATCAGCTCTTATCAACCGAAATCAGGACTCATCTGATTAGGCCACAGTTCTCCAGTCACCTAGGGTCCAACAGAGTTCGTCACGAGCCCAGGGGACGCGCTGCATGCTACGTTGTGCTGTTAACAAAGGCACTCGCTCCTGTTGTCTGCTGCCATACGCCCTTAACGCCACATTTCGCCGCACTGTCCTAACGGGTACGTTCATCGTGCGTCCCGCATTGATTTATGTGGTTATTTCACGCAGTGGTCCTTACTTGTCAGAACTGACAACTCTATGCAAACGCTGCTGCTCTCGAGCGTTTAGAGAAGGCTGCCTACCACTGCGTTGTCCTTGGTGAGAGGTTATGCCTGAAATTTGGTATTCTCGGCACACTCTTGACACCGTGGATCTCGGAATATTGAATTCCCTAACGATTTCCGAAATGGAAAATCCCATGCGTCTAATTCCAACTACCATTCCGCGTGCAAAGTCTGTTGGTTCCCATCGTGCGGCCATAATCACGTCAGCAAACTTTTCACAAGAACCACCTGAGTACAAATGACATATCAGCCAATGGACTGCCCTTTTATACCCTGTGTATGCGACACTATCTTCATCTGTATATGTGCCTATCGCTATCCCATGATTTTTGTCTCCTCACTGTAATTTGACAGATCACTAAAAGACCTAAGTGGAAACAAGGCTCCTGGAGCAGATGACCTTCCCTCAGAATTACTGAGGTCGTTGGAGGGGCCAGCCACGACAACATTATTACTCCTGGCGTGTAAGATATATGATATCAGGCGCAATACGCGCAGACTTCAGGAAGAATGTAATATTTCGTTTTCAAAGAAGTCAGGTGCTTCCAGGTGTGAATACAGCCGAATCGTCAGTTTAATGTGTAGATGCAAACTATTGACACGAATTATTTGCTGAAGAATGAAAGAACCGACAGAAGGCAAACGTCGTGGAAGCTCAGTTTGGGTTTCGGATAATGGTAGGAACACGTGTGGCAATATTGACCCCTTCAGTTATTCTACGAGACAAGTGGATAAGAGGTAAACCTACATTTATAGCTTTTATAGTTTTAAGGAATCTTTTGACTGGATTAAACTGCTGGAAATTTTGGAGACAGCAAAGTAGAACATAGGTAGTAAAAGGTTATACACAGCTAGTGCTGCTGCGGAGTATATATGTAGCTGCATAACAAGAATAGAGAGAGAGAGAGAGAGAGACAGTCACTACTTCCCCCCTGCCCTTCCCACCCCACCCCAACCCCAACATCTTACCCCAATCAGTGAGAGCACATCCACAACGCAATCTAAAATGTGCGTACCATTGACGCAGATCCGAAATGTCTCCTTGTATCGTGGGCAGTAGTTGTGGGTTCGTGGACCAAGATGGATCATCAGTACTTTGTGTAGTTCCTGCTGCGCGCGTTATCACCGTTACCATTGCGAAAGAGAGTGCTTCACAACAGTAGGTAGGTATCTCATTGAACTGATCATGATTGTAGTGTGAACCACTAACGATGGACATCGAGTTCGAAGCAGTTTCGGCGAAATTACCACATCAGCTCTCTCACTCGAAGTCGCGGTGAACGCCGTGCGGTGTCTTACGGCCGGTGAACTGAAAGACTGACGCAGACGTCGACAGTGAGTGATGCGGTCCCCTGCTGAAAGGGATACGATCGCCGTTAGGGATTTCGCCTGCATTACACAGGGCGCCGCGAGCCTCACTTCTCGCTCGAGTGCTGCCTCAGACGAAAATTGATTCAACATGTGCGTGCGTGGTATCGATCACGTCAGCAGAAAGGGTATCCTCTTTCACGGCAACGTCACATTCGCGCGCACAAGAAACGCATACTGGGTTACACCGGCGGGAAACCGGAGCGCGCCCATCTGCGCAAAGCCTCACCACAAAGCAAAGGCGCGGCGCAAAGTCAGGGCAGCTGGTTCCTCGCAGCCAGACGACGGCCTTTTTCTACGGCAGCACTACAGAGTTGCAACTCAGGAGCCCTCAAGGGGTAAGCATGCTTCACTGTATGGCTGAATGCATTATTTGGCCCAAAGACTACGTAAATAGCGCACCAACAGCTATGTTTATTTTTCGCTAACAGTTATGTTTATTTTTTCATTCGGCTTTTACCCAGTGTCTTCAGGCATTCCCATAAGTAACCAGACACATTTTACAACGTAAGCATATGTACTTTTACTTAACATTTTACGAGCAACACATAACAATATGTTTTCAGTTAATATTACATTTGCAATGTTAGAGGAGACATCTCAAGAGAAACAAGTCGACAACATTTTCCAAATATATTTTAATTAATCAACAACGAAAGTTATAGGATGGAAGGCGTTCACATACCGGCTTTGTTCTTGACATAAATGATGCCAGCCAGCAATCTGACGCTATTCCTCCGATGACTAGGCTAGAAGCCTCCGGGACACCCAAGCTCTACGGTTCTGTGCAAAATACCCTACCCGATCAAAAGTCTCCGGATACCTATCAGTGAACATTAATATGGGGTGTGTCCTCCATATGCTTTTATAATACTATCTTGAAGTCTGCTGGGGATAGTTTCAGTGAGGCATCTCAATGTCTGTGGAAGAATGGCAGCCCATTCTTCCTCGAGAGCTGAAACCACAGAAGGTAGTGGCGTTGGACGCTGAGATCTGGAGCGAATTTGACGTTCAGTCTCATCCCAAACGTGTTCCATTGCGATCAAGTCGGAGTGTTATTGTCCACAAACCATTGCCTCACTTATACTCCTTTATGACAGGTTGCATTGTCATGCTATTACTGTCATCGTTTTCGAATTGTTCCTCTATTGGACGCAGTACGCAATGCTGTAAATTGAGTTCATATCCTTCCGCATTCAGCAGTTTCTTAATATCAATAAGAGGACCACAACCTAACCCCGACAACCAACGTCAACCGTACTTCACTGTTGGCACTACACAATATGGCATGTAACGTTCTCCAGGCTTTCACCAAACCCAATCCTATGTGTCGGATTGCCACGGGTATAGCATGATTCATCACTCCAAATAATTCGCTTCCAGTCTTCTAGTGTCCAGTGGTGTCACTGTTTACACGACCTCAAACACAGGTTAGCGCTGACTACAGACATTTGTTGCTTATGAAGAACGGCTCGGTCATTGTACCCCCTTGTTTTTAACTCCCACACACTATATTTGTGCTAGCTGGACTGCTCGTACCACTTTGAAACTCACGAGTGACTGTTTCCGCTGATTTCACGTGACTTTTTACAACCACCCTCAGCAATGCTCGACGGTCCTTGTCCGTCAGTACATGACGGCTGCCTGGGCTTGGTTCAGATGTGGTTCTTCCTTCATATCACCGACAGTCGACTTGAGCATCATTAAAAGGTTAGAAATGCCCCTGATGGATTTGTTACTCAGTTGACATCCAATGACTAGTCCTTGTTCGAAGTCACTATTACACAGTCTTGTCCTGATACTTTTGGTCAGATGGTGTATGATCAAAAAGCTGAAACAAAGGAAATGGCGGAAGGACACCACCAGGAAAGGGGCCTACGGCTTAATGTGACTCAACAAATCTCACTAGGCCCAGACACTGGAAGAGTTGACACATTGTGTAGCTCTTTCTTGATACAGCGGGTAGGAGTGCATGACTGCTCTTGGTTTGTGGGATCACTTATCTGGTTAATTCCAGTAACGAACGCGACTCTAGTCTGCTAACTAGTCGCGCGACATCCTTCGTGTTATCGGGTTTTATTTTCAGAGAGACAGATGGCTTCTAGACGCACGAGGTGTAACAATACCGTCTGTGATGTTCTTAGATAATCTGGACGGCACGCGCGCTACACTAAGGCAATTAACGTGGCTTCCTAGGCCGAAAGGTCGGAGTAACTAGCTGAACATCCTTATCTACTACATTTATTCTACATTTATTCTCCGCAAGCCACCCAACGGTGTGTGGCGGAGGGCACTTTACGTGCCACTGTCATTACCTCCCTTTCCTGTTCCAGTCGCGTATGGTTCGCGGGAAGAACGACTGTCTGAAAGCCTCCGTGCGCGCTCGAATCTCTCTAATTTTACATTCGTGATCTCCTCGGGAGGTATAAGTAGGGGGAAGAAATATATTCGATACCTCATCCAGAAACGCACCCTCTCGAAACCTGGCGAGCAAGCTACACCGCGATGCAGAGCGCCTCTCTTGCAGAGTCTGCCAATTGAGTTTGTTAAACATCTCCGTAACGCTATCACGGTTACCAAATAACCCTGTGACGAAACGCGCCGCTCTTCTTTGGATCTTCTCTATCTCCTCCGTCAACCCGATCTGATACGGATCCCACACTGATGAGCAATACTCAAGTATAGGTCCAACGAGTGTTTTGTAAGCCACCTCCTTTGTTGATGGACTACATTTTCTAAGGACTCTCCGAATGAATCTCAACCTGGTACCCGCCTTACCAACAATTAATTTTGTATGATCATTCCACTTCAAATCGTTCCGCACGCATACTCCCAGATATTTTACAGAAGTTACTGCTACCAGTATTTGTTCCGCTATCATATACTCATACAATAAAGGATCCTTCTTTCTATGTATTCGCAATACATTACATTTGTCTACGTTAAGGGTCAGTTGCCACTCCCTGCACCAAGTGCCTATCCGCTGCAGATCTTGCTGCATTTCGCCACAATTTTCTAATGCTGCAACTTCTCTGTATACTACAGCATCATCCGCGAAAAGCCGCATGGGACTTCCAACACTATCTACTAGGTCATTTATATATATTGTGAAAAGCAATGGTCCCATAACACTCCCCTGTGGCACGCCAGAGGTTACTTTAACGTCTGTAGACGTCTCTCCATTGACAACAACATGCTGTGTTCTGTTTGCTAAAAACTCTTCAATCCAGCCACACAGCTGGTCTGATATTCCGTAGGCTCTTACTTTGTTTATCAGGCGACAGTGCGGAACTGTATCGAACGCCTTCCGGAAGTCAAGAAAAATAGCATCTACCTGGGAGCCTGTATCTAATATTTTCTGGGTCTCATGAACAAATAAAGCGAGTTGGGTCTCACACGATCGCTGTTTCCGGAATCCATGTTGATTCCTACATAGTAGATTCTAAGTAGTGCTAAGAACCGAGGCTTATAGTTGTTCCCCAGGAATGAGGAATTCCCAGTAATCGCGAGTCATAAACTCTCGTTGATTACGTCCCTTGCCGTTTGTACACACAGCCCGTCGCTACTGCCGACTCAATGATTTAGTGAGATTCAGTGAGGTATTCCGGTTGGCATCGACTCTACCGTTGTTGATCCTACCGGAAGTGTGACAAAACTCGACCACTTAAAGGAAGTACAAGTCGCAACAAGATTTCCTTAGGCGAACCTGTGACAAGCATTTTTTTTTTTTTTTTTTTTTTTTTGAGTCATCAGACTTCTGACTGGTTTGATGCAGCCCGCTACGAATTCCTCTCCTGTGTCGACCTCTTCTCTTAGAGTAGCACTTGCAGCTTACGTCCTCAATTATTTGCTAGAAATATTCCAGTCTCTGCCCTCCTCTATAGTTTTTGCGCTCTAGTACCATGGAAGTCATTCCCTGATGTCTTAACAGATGTCCTATCATCCTGTCCCTTCTCCTTGTCAGTGTTTTCCAAATATTCCTTTCCTCTCTGTCTCTGCGCAGAACGTCCTCATTCCTTACCTTATCAGTCCCCATAATTTTCAATATGCGTCTTTAGCTAGAGGTTACAGCATCAAAATCTTCAATCAGAAATAAGACTGAAAATAATCATTGCATAACTGCTTTTGTGTCATGGAACTTCACTCTTCTTTTCACGAGAAGAGGAAGTAGACGAAGACGAGATGAAAAATACGATACTGCGAGAATACACTCAGGTGACAAAAGTAATGGGACATCTCCTAATATAGTGTTGGACCTCCTTTTGCCCGGCATACTACAGCAATTTGACATGGCATGGGCTCAATAAGTCGTTGACAGCCAGCCCCTGCAGAAATATTGAGCCGTGCTGCCTCTATAGCCGGCCATAATTGCGAAAGTGTTGCCGGTGCAGAATTTTGTGCAAGAATTGACCTTTCGATTATGTCCCATAAATGTTCGCTGGGATTTACGTTGGGCGGTATGGGTAGACAAATCATTCGCTCGAATTGTCCAGAATGTTCTTCAAACCAACCGCGAACAACTGTGGCCCAGTGGCATGGTGCATTGTCATCCATTAAAATTCTACCTTTGTTTGGGAACATGAAGTCCATGAATGTCTGAAAATGGTCTCCAGGTAGCCGAACATAGCCATTTCCAGTCAAAGATCGATTTTGTTGGACCAGAGGACCCAATAAACATAGCCCACACCATTATGGAGTCACAACCAGCTTACACAGTGCCTTGTTGATAATTGGGTTCCACGGCTTCAAGGGGTCTGTGCCACGCTCGAACCCTACCATCAGCTCTTATCAACTGAAATCAGGACTCATCTGATTAGGTCACAGTTCTCCAGTCACCTAGGGTACAACAGAGTTCGTCACGAGCCCAGGGGACGCGCTGCATCCTACGTTGTGCTGTTAACAAAGGCACTCGCGCCTGTTGTCTGCTGCCATACGCCCTTAACGCCACATTTCGCCGCGCTGTCCTAACGGGTACGTTCATCGTGCGTCCCGCATTGATTTACGTGGTTATTTCACGCAGTGCTGCTTACTTGTTAGAACTGACAACTCTATGCAAACGCTGCTGCTCTCGATCGTTTAGAGAAGGCTGCCTACCACTGCGTTGTCCTTGGTGAGAGGTTATGCCTGAAATTTGGTATTCTCGGCACACTCTTGACACCGTGGATCTCGGAATATTGAATTCCCTAACGATTTCCGAAATGGAAAATCCCATGCGTCTAATTCCAACTACCATTCCGCGTGCAAAGTCTGTTGGTTCCCATCGTGCGGCCATAATCACGTCAGCAAACTTTTCACAAGAATCACCTGAGTACAAATGTCAGCTCAGCCAATGCACTGCCCTTTTATACCTTGTGTATGCGACACTATCTTCATCTGTATTTGTGCCTATCGCTATCCCATGACTTTTGTCTCCTCACTGTAATTTGACAGATCACTAAAAGACCTAAGTGGAAACAAGGCTCCTGGAGCAGAAGACCTTCCCTCAGAATTACTGAGGTCGTTGGAGGGGCCAGCCACTACAACATTATTACTCCTGGTGTGTAAGATATATGATATCAGACGCAATACGCGCAGACTTCAGGAAGAATGTAATATTTCGTTTTCAAAGAAGTCAGGTGCTACCAGGTGTGAGTACAGCCGAATCGTCAGTTTAATGTGTAGATGCAAACTATTGACACGAATTATTTGCTGAAGAATGAAAGAACCGACAGAAGGCAAACGTCGTGGAAGCTCAGTTTGGGTTTCGGATAATGGTAGGAACACGTGTGGCAATATTGACCCCTTGAGTTATTCTACGAGACAGGTGGATAAGAGGTAAACCTACATTTATAGCTTTTATAGTTTTAAGGAATCTTTTGACTGGATTAAACTGCTGGAAAGTTTGGAGACAGCAGAAGTAGAACATAGGTAGTAAAAGGCTATACACAGCTTGCACCGAAACCAGACAGTAGTTACAGGAGTCGAAAGGCATGAAAGGGAAACAAAGGTTGATAAAGGAGTGAGAGGATTGTAGCCCATCCCCGATGTTGTTTGCTGTGCACATTGAGAAAGTTGTGAGGGAATCGAGGGTAGAATTTGGAAAGAGGGTAACGATTCAGGGAGAAGAAATAGAAACATTAATATTATCATTGGCACTTTGTCCGCCCCGATAGCTGGATGGTCAGCGTGACGGACTGCCGTCCTTAGGGGCCCCGGTTCGATTCCCGGCTGGGTCGGGGATTTTCTCCACTCAGGGACTGGGTGTTGTGTTCTCTTCATCATCATTTCATCCCTATCTGGAGTGCAGGTCGCCCAATGTGGCGTCGAATGTAATAAAACCTGTACCAAGGCGGCCGGGCCCCATAAGGGGCCTCCCGGCCAATGACGCCAAACGCTCATTTCCATTTCCGTGGCACTTTGAAAAGCAGTTGAACGGGAAATATTGTCTTGAAAAGAACTTATCAGATTGACATCAACAGAAATGAAAGTAGGTAATGGAATGTAATCCAACCAAACCACGTGTTGTTGAGGGAATTAGATTAGGAATGGTACACTAAAATTAATATACGCGTTTTTCTATTCTGTCAGCAAAATAACCGATTACGGCCGATGTTGGGAGGATATAAAATACCATTGGCAGTAGTAGGAAAATCAATTCTGTTAGGAACTATTTTCTGAAGTAAAGTGAAACGGGGATGATAAGGAGTTCAGACAAGAAGAAAATAGAAACTTTTGAAATGTGGTGTTATAGAAGAATGCTGAAGATTAGATTTGCCAATCGAATAAGAAACGAGGAGATACTGAAATAAAATGAGAAGGAAAGAAATGTATGGAACAACCTGAATAAAAGAAGAAATCAGTTTATAGGATGCATCCTGTCCATTTGGTACTGGAATGAAGTGTATTGAGGATGAAGGGGGAGGGAGAAATTTTGGAGGCGACCAAGGCTTGAATGCAGCAGACAGGTTCAAATGGATGTAGGTTGCAGTAATTAAGCGGAAATGTAGAGGCTTGCTCAGCAGAGATTAGCATGGAGAGTGGCAGCACATCAGTCTTCAGGCTGAGGACCAAAACAATATCAGCATCACTGGTGGCGTAAATCAGCAACATATTTTCACTATAAATGCTTACATAAATATAGACAGTTTTCTGAAGTATTTTTCTTTCTTCTGTTGCAGGTACGTACTGGAAAATGATTATGATGGCCCGTTGAGATAAAGAGTGTAAGTAAACCACAAAAATACCATGAGATTAGTTCCACATAATGTTAGTTCTATATATGCACATTCAATTCAGCCACACATAGCACTACTTTAGTCCATAGCGGTTATGTAGTAAGTACGCGCTGAATGTTTAACGACATTAGCATAATATCCAAGGTTCCACTGTCTTTAGTTATTGTATGTAGACAAATCAGCTCGGGTATATGATGCATAATATTTTGCCTTAGATGGAGATCTTTCATGAAGTTGTTTCTAAATATAGGCGGCTACCTCACTAATAAATCTTTTACGTAATTATTTAATGATCGTTGCGGCTTTTTTTGTGAAATCGATACTTGTAATCGATAAATGTTTATCTATTTAATTTTCAATTTTTCTCTGTCCGGATGCTATTCACTTTCAACCTAGATTCTTTTTTGTTTTAAATCCGCCAGACACGGTGTGAAACATTGCAGCGAAATTGTTCAAAACGCAATGAAATGTCTAGCCTGACACTGGTCTTGATGGGATACCGGTGGGTGTCTTTGAAGATGAAAAAATACAGGAGTATAGAGCCCTTAATTTTAAGTTTGTGCCGGCCCGGGTGGTCGAGCGGTTCTAGGCGCTTCAGTCTGGAACCGCGAGACCGCTACGGTCGCAGGTTCGAATCCTGCCTCGGGCAGGGATGTGTGTGATGTCCTTAGGTTAGTTAGGTTTAAGTAGTTCTAAGTTCTAGGGGACTGATGACCTCAGATGTTGAGTCCCATAGTGCTCAGAGCCATTTTAAGTTTGTGTACTCAGTAACATTCATTTCTTTTTTCCAGTTTAAGACTATGAGAACATATGAATCACTCAAATTAGTATTGTCTTTATTTGTGTTGCTCTACGACAGGTAACCCACAGCGAGCACATTGATTGGTATAAGTCAATAGAGCAATTTATGTACAGCACAGGGGCTAAAGCTGTATTTGAGAGAGCTAGGTGCCTCGAAAGGTGGTAACTTGAAATTTGACATTCGACCATTGACTGTGACCGAAATTGCGATACAAGCAAACTTTCACAAGACACGTTAACACACAACACGGCGTTACAGAGTCTGTACCCCTTTATGCATTACACAATGGTCTTCTCCATGAAATTGGTTAGAACTTTACAAATGCGCAACTAGACCAACTTTACATGTGTTTTGAAGCAGAATGCATAAAACAGTGAAAAATGGCGCCCGACAGCAAACGCAAATACTCGACGTTAAAGAGAAATCGCATTTCAGATGAAATGTGTTTGCATGGTTACCTAGAAGATATGTAGTGCACAAAATAGATACAAATGCTAGAATTAAATATACTCGGGATGTTACAAATGCGATTATGTGAATTCTTTCTGGAATAGGTAGGTATGAGGCATTAAAGTAAGCAAAAAGTTCAACATTGAAAAAAAATGAATTACACTGCCTTAGATGGAAGGTGAAATTATTTAGGAAAGATATTAGGACGAGCAGTAAAACATGCTGCAGGTGCGAAGACAGAAAAATAAATGGAAAAGAATGAAAATCTTGAGTGGAACTACGCAGTCGTTAAAGACAAAGTTTTCAACAAACTATAAGAGTATTGATTGGCGACTCCATGTTGTCTTGTGCACTACGACCAGATAACAGGTATACTTGAAAAAAGAGACAGCATTGGTCGTATATTTTTTACTATTGCAAAATCGATTTTCTGTCACTGAGTGACCATCTTCAGTGCTATATTGTATAACTTAAATTTGGATGCACTGTTGTCACTAAGCTTACGGCAATCACAGACTGAGCTGTGATTGCCGTAAGCTTAGTGACAACAGTGCATCCCAATTTAAGTTATACAATATAGCACTGAAGATGGTCACTCAGTGACAGAAAATCGATTTTGCAATAGTAAAAAATATACGACCAATGCTGTCTCTTTTTTCAAATATACCTTTAAACTATAAGAGAGCCTTGATATAATATGTTGAACTATTCAAACTATTTCAGAAATATCTCCAGCGGATAATAAGAGAAACAGTTGAAAGCAATATGAGAATACAGAAAGTAATACAAGAAAATTAAGTCGGATAGACTTGTGTCATAACCTAAGATAGACTGCACATTAAGTAATTGCAAAGAGAAATTTTTAAAAACATTCTAAGACTTTTTAAGTGTTTTATTGCTCGAAAAATTAACCGTAAACAGTTAATAATGGAATTAATGACACTATAGAATAACTCCATGTGTAAAATACCATTAGATGTACCCAGAAAAAAAAGGCATCTAGAAATGATTAACGCTGTAAAGGAAGTAATACGAAAGGAACTTGCAGAACTGTTTACAAAATGTCTATGGTATAACAGTTCTGAAAACTGAAACAACGCCGTAATTGTTAACCTTACAAGAAATGAGACAGACATAGACAAACTGTAAAGCCATCAAACTATTATCCGCACCGAATAAGGTGTTCTCCAAAATTATCAGCAACTTCATAGTTGTAATATTAAATTTTAATCGGCAAAGAAACTACCTAGCTTTAGGATTAGGTACAGCACGGGGGAAGCTTTGCAGTTTATCAACGAGAGTTTAGAACGGATCTATGCGCACGAATTTCACTTACAAAGGAACCGCATCTACTCGTCATCAACGATTTTGTCCAAATTTATGCTATATGTAGGGCTTGTCCACAAATGAAAGTGACAGAAGTGGTAGCTCCAAATGACTAAGCATTTAGAAAAAATAACTTTTTGGTTCGGGTAGGGCGAGGTATGAGACATTTATGTTAGCGTAGTTTCCACGCTGCGGTTGGCGTGTTATACGAGGTAGTCATTTCGAGTCCCTATTCGGAAACTTTTTTCTCTGTTTTATTTTCAACTTTTATGTTAATTTTTCGAGTCATCAGTCTTCTGACTGCTTTGATACAGTCCGCCACTAATACTTCTCCTGTGACAAGCTCTTCATCTCACAGTAGCACTTGCAACCTACGTCCTGTGTTCCAATATCTGTCTTCCTCTACAGTTTTTGCCCTTTACAGCTCCCTCTGGTGCCGGGGAAGTCATTCCTTCTTGTCCTAACAGATGCCCTATCAACCTTGCCAGTGTTTCTAACATATTCCTTTCTCCTCCCATTCTAAACAGAACGTCCTCATTCCTTACCTTATCAGTCCACCTAATATTCAACATTCGTCTGCAGCACCATATCTCAAATTCTTCGATTTTCTTCTGTTCCGGTTTTCCCACAGTCCATGTTTCACTAACATTCAATACTGTGCTGCAAACGTGCATTCTCAGAAATTTCTTCTTCAAATTAAGGCCTATTTTTGATACTAGTTGACTTCTCTTGGCCAGGAATGCCCTTTCTTCCAGTTCTAGTCTGCCTTTGATGTCCTCTTTGCTCCGTTCGTCATTGGTTATTTTGCTGCCTAGGTAGCAGAGTTCCTTAACTTCATCTACTTCATGACCATCCGTCCTGATGGTAAGTTTTTCGCTGTTGTCATTTCTGTTACTTCTCATTACTTTCGTCTTTCTTCGATTTATTGGTTCAAATGGCTCTGAGCACTAGGGGACTTAACTTCTGAGGTCATCAGTCCCCTACTTAAACCTAACTAACCTAAGGACGTCACAGACATCCATGCCCGAGGCAGGATTCGAACCTGCGACCGTAGTGGTCGTGCGGTTCCAGACTGTAGCCCCTAGAACCGCTCGGCCACCCCGGCTGGCCTTCGATTTATTCTCAATTCTATTCTGCACTCATTAGATTGTTCATTACATTCAGCAGATCATGTAATTCTTCTTCACTTTCACTCAGTATAGCAATGTCATCAGCGAATCGTATCACTGATGTCCTTACACGTTGATTTTAATTCCACTCCTGAACCTTTCTTTTATTTCCATCATTTCTTCTTCGATGTACAGATTAAACAGTAGGAGCGAAAGACAACATCCCTTTCTTACACGCTTTTTAATCCGAGCGCTTCGTTCTTGATAGTCCACTCTTATTATTCCCTCTTGGCTCTTGTAGATATTGTACATTACCTTTTTCTCACTATAGCTTACCCCCTATTTTTCTCAGAATTTCGAACATCTTGCACCATTTTACATTGTCGAACGCTTTTTCCAGGTCGACAAATCTTATGAATGTGTCTTGATTTTTCTTTACTCTTGCTTTCATTATCGACCGCAACGTCAGAATTGCCTCTCTGGTGCCCTTCCCTTTCCATTACCTTTCTTAAAGACAAACTAATCGGCATCTATCACAGCCTCCATTTTCCTTTCCATTCTTCTGTATATTATTCTTGTCAGGATGCATGAGCTGTTAAGCTGATTGTGCGATAATTCTCGTACTTGTCAGCTCTCGCAGTCTTCGGAATTGTGTGGGTGATATTTTTCCGAAAGTCAGATGATATGTCACCAGACTCATACATTCTACACACCAACGTGAATAATCATGTGTAGCCACTCCCCCAACGATTTTAGAAATTCTGATGGAATGATATCTATCCCTTCTGCCTTATTTGATCTTAAGTCCTACAAATCTCTCTTAAATTCTGATTCTAATACTGGACACCCTATTTCTTGTATCACATCAGACAAATCTTCACCCTCATAGAGGCCTTAAATGTACTCTTTCCACATCTCTCCTCTGCATTTAGCAGTGGAATTACTACTCCACTCTTAATGCTGTCATCCTTTCTTTTAATTTCACCGAAGGTTGTTTTGACGCCGACTCAGTCCTTCCGACAATTATTTCTTTTTTTATTTCTTCGCATTTTTATTCAGCAATTTAGTCTTAGCTTCCGTGCATTTTCTATTTATTTCATTCCTCAGCTACTTGTATTCCTGAATTTTCCAGAACAATTTTGTACTTCCTTCTTTCATCGATCAGCTGAATTATTTCTTCTGTTACCCATGGTTTCTTCGCGGTTACCTTCTTTGTACCTATGTTTTCCTTCCCAATTTTTGTTATAGCTCTTTTTAGGGATGTCCATTCCTCTTCAATTGTACTGCCTACTGAGCTATTCCTTATTGCTGTATCTATGGCCTCAAGCGTATCTCGTCATTCGTTAGTACTTCCGTATCCCACATCTTTGCGTATTGATTCTTCCTGACTAATGGCTTAAACTTCAGCCTACTCTTCATCACTACTATGTTGTGATCTGAGTCTGTATCTGCTCTTGGGTACGCCTTACAATCCAGTATATGATTACGGAATCTCTGCCTGACCATGATGTAATCTAACTGAAATCTTCCCCTATCACCAGGCCTTTTCCAAGTATACCTCCTCCGCTTGTGATTCTTGAACAGAGTATTCGCTATTACTAGCTGAAATTTATTACAGAACTCAATTACTCTTTCTCCTCTCTCATTCCTTACCCCATGCCCATATGCTCCTGTAACCTTTTCTTCTACTCCTTCCCCCACAACTGCACTCCAGCCCCCCATGATTATTAGATTTTCATATACGTACTGTATTACTCTTTCAGAAGCCTCATATACTTTCTCTATCTCTTCATCTTCAGCTTTCGACGTCCGCATGTATACCGGGACTGTCGCTGTCGGTTTGCTGTCTGTTCTGATAAGAACAACACCATCAATGAACCGTTCACAGCAACACACTCTCTACCCTATTTTCGTATTCGTAACCATTATACCATTTTCAGCTGCTGTTGATATTACCCTATACTCATCTGACCAGAAATTCTTACCTTCTATCAATTTCACTTCACTGACCTCTACTATATCTAGATTGAGCCTTTGCATTTCCCTTTTCAGATTTTCTAGCTCCCCTATCACGTTCAAGTTTCTGACATTCCTCCCCCTTGGGAGTCCCCTCTCGGAGATCCGAATAGAGGCTATTCCGGAATCTTTTTTCCAATGGAGAGATCATCATGACACTTTTTCAATTGCCGGCCGGTGTGGCCGAGCGGTTCTAGGCGCTTCAGTCTGGAACCGCGCGACCGCTACGGTCGCAGGTTCGAATCCTGCCTCGGGCATGGATGTATGTGATGTCCTTAGGTTAGTTAGGTTTAAGTAGTTCTATGTTCTAGGGGACTGATGACCTCAGCTGTTAAGTCTCATAGTGCTCAGAGCCATTTTTGAACTTTTTCAATTACGGGCCACATGTCCTGTGGAAAGACGTTATGCGTCTTTAATGCAGTGGTTTCCATTGCCTTCTGCATCCTCAAGCCGTTGACCATTGGTGATTCTTCCGCCTTTAGGGGTAGTTTCCCATCCCTAGGACAAGAGAGTGCCCTGAACCTCTATCCGTTCCTCCGCCGTCTTTGACAAGGCCGTTGACAGAGTGAGGTTGACTTCTCATGCTGGAAGCCGTCGGCCGCTAATGCTGATCATTAATCAAAAGTTTAAGCAGTAGCGGTTTTCGAACCCGGGATCGAGGACGTTTTGGTTACTAATCAAAGACGGTACCCCGTTTCTTGTTAAATCTCATTTTGTTCGTTATTGATCGTAGTATTTGTTCGGGACGGACGTCCCATGACGCTACTTGAAGTTCATCGTTGATCCATTCACTCAGAGTTTTCATTACAGAGGGCAGATAACCCTCCGACTGAACACGCTGAGCTACCGTGCTGGCTATCCCCTAGACCACGGGTGCATGTTTGTTGCTTACACTGCAAATAAATCGAAATAAACCTGAATACGAATATACAGTTTTTATTATCTTTATAAAAGGCATGAAAAGAAAAGGCAACAGAATGTTTACGACTGCGAGTAATTTCCAAGAAATGATTTCACTTACAGCGTCCACGAGGACTCTGTAAATAACTTTCCGAGAATGGATTGTAATTAAAATGTAAAGGACTTCCGTTAGTTACATTTTGACCTTCGAGGAACGCTCGCCAGCAGCAGGTGAACAATAAGTTTCCCTTTTTGTACGTTTTTTTCCCCAGCACATGTAAATTAACTTCAAATAATAAAAGAATCTCATTTTATATATGAACTTCTCGTGTAAGTCCCTTCCTGGCAATTTATTTGCAATCCCAAATTTTCATTTGCCATTCTTTTAAACACAATATATTAGGCATCATTTCGGCTTATATGCAACACAAGTAACGTAAAAGTTGAGAAGAAAAAGAAATTTTTACATAGAGGCTGAAACCGACGAACGTCGCTTTACCTTTTCGCAGTGTTCACGCGGTGCTAACCACTGCCTCAAACTGCACTAACATATGTGGCTCATGTCTCGCCGGACCCGCGCCAAAATTGCTGATTTTTTTTTTTTTTTTTAAACGCTTGGCCATCTGGAACTCCCACTTCTGACTCTTTCATTTCTTGTATGTACCATGAATTTGGACAAAATCGGTGATGACGAGTAGACACGGCCCCTTGTTCGTCTGAGATTGATAGATATTGCTTTCTTGTGACTCAGCTTCAACGGCATCTATAAGAACAGCCCTAGAGAAAAAGCATTGATTCTAGCTATTTGTATACACTGGAGAATATATACGTGGATGCTACAGCTTCCATTACACTTCATCTGGGTAGCAATTAATTCAGAATAAAAAGTGCAATTAGGTAACAAGTTTCCATATCACAGAAACTATTGTTAGCAGTCGTATAAGTGTTCAGATCATATGTATGTATATAATATCGACATGACATACTTTTCGGTGAGATGGCACTTCCGCGTTTTTAATATTGCTTGTCCTGTGCATCAACGCAATAAGCACAGAACAATTTCAAACTTGTGTCTGAATACTGCATACACAAATACCGGAGCTGGTGTCTCTGTTCTAACAGCGCAGCAAAAGAACAGGAGGCTAGCGCCTTTGGGATTAAATGGAGACTTCCGTAACTGAACATTTTCCTTCAAAAATCTCAGTAGCCTTCAGACTGGAACGGCTGCGTTTGCGGCAAGCAGTTTCACAAGAAGGCTTCAGAATCTTCCCCCATCTCTCTCCAAAATCGTTCAACCTGATTTGATTTTTATTCTTATAGATGAGATATTTATACCACATTCATACGCGATTTCAAGACTCCAATACGCAGGCACAGTTACCTTCGCTCCTTTAAATCTCTGATATGCCGATATCGGAAAACGGATACTTGAGTCGAAGTGCTAACTCAGTCCCAACTCGCTCAACCATAAAACGCAGAAAGTGCTATTTTACACTAAGTCACATTTTCTTCTCTAGGTGTTTCATACTCAACCGAGCAGTGAGATGTAGTACTATATAACAGTGTTCACATCGATGAAACTTCTAAGTGGACTGTGAACCACTCATTTACGTTGAATTTAAATGTAGCCGAAAAATTCATATGAGGAAGGGACGATAGAAGACTGAACTACCTAACGAATTGTTCTGAAATAGACACGACAGTCCGAAAAGATTTGGCTCTATTCTGTGGAAGAAGAAAGTATCAAAAACAGATCCGAAATATTTATTGAGCTTTGTGGTTATGCTCAACATGTAACGGGTATTAAATAATTAAACTTTCCATTCCATTCAAAACTTATTTCCATCATCAACATCAGCATAAGGTGTGGTCCCACACGGGCACAGTTACACTCTCGTATTATTTGTGGCGTGGAAGTGAACAGTGTCCAAATGTCATCTTGTGAGATTTATTGCCAAGCCTGAAATAAAATACATGCTGTGTCAGTTCACTGCTGGCTGCAGGCTGGTATAAAAGCTTCCCAGGCAGGGGTGACAAACCAAGAGAGCAGGCAGGACAGTTGAGATCTGTACATTCCTCAGAGAGTTTTTGACGGGAACCGCATTGTGGTCTCTCGCACACTGCAACATGCCATTTGGAACCCTTGTCATTAAGGGTCTCACAACAGAATTTACCATTCTTGCCTGTTTCTAGCTAGTCGTTAACTATTACAAAATTAAGACTTCTCACACTATGACTCCATTAGTTACAGAGGTATTGGTCTCCAGCATCGCTGCTTCCTTGACCTTTTTCCTGGTCATCTCTGGACATGTTGACGTCAATCCCACTTCTTCAAAATAGTTACGAGACTCAAAGCTGAAAGCCACCGTATCCTACCAGTTGCCTCTGGTACAACACCAAGCGATCCGTTTTTCTGTGACGTAGTGTCAGCGATAAATGACTCATGGCAACTTGAGATTTCAACCCAGCCTCCAGAAATCTGTTCCTGACTGTTCCAGGTGTCTGTCTGTAACCTCTTCCCGAATTTCAACAGATGCATCTATTCGTCAGAAGCAGCCGAACAATCCTACAAGTATGGTCTTCTCGCAAAGTAGCCCTTCTGAAAAGTCTCGTGCATTTTCTCTTTGCTACATTGTTGTCCTGAGTCTATCTCGTCAACATTAATTCCTCAGTCATTGCTCTACAGCCGATAGCCTGTGGAGTCTGTCGGTATAATTCTCCTACGTGTTTCATACCAAGGATTCAAGTTTTCTTAAAGTGGACGTGCACGCCCTCTGAACATGTTGCGATGCGATGCGGTCCTCGCATGAAAAGTTCCATTGACGTTAGACGTATGCAATAGCCGCCATCCACTTACACCGTTCTTCAGCTTTGCGAATGAGTTTTCTCTACTGAAACTAAGATCGTATAAGGATTGCGTTTTAATCTGCATATCCCACAGGCTTAGCGGAAATTCGGGAGTATCAGTTGGTAGTGTTCGCTCAAGGTACTAACGTGTAACATTCATTTCCATCAGTGCAGTTTCTGCCGAAACTAAGGGATACTTTGAGTGTCATTGGTGGAAAGTATTCCAACAAGAAAAATTTCCGAGGAACTTCTCACAAAAACATGGCCAGGACGAATATCAAAATTTTCATAACGCATAAACTTATGGCGTCAGAGTTCTGCGCTTATCCATGGGAGAGAATGGGGCCACGGGAGGCAAGTATGCTTAAGATTACATGGGTAAATCGAGTAACTAATAAAGTACTGAAGTGAACAGCGCAAAATTATTATTTCCCCAACTTTCATGAGAAAAGGGATCGGTTAATGGAACACTTACTGAGTCATCAGTATGGATGGAAGTGCGGAAGTGCAAGAGGGGGGGGGGGGGTTAGGTGGGGTTAAGAACTGTTGCAGAGAGACCAAGCATGAACAAGCAGATGCAAATGGAAGTAGGTTGCAGCAGTTATGCAGAGATATGGATTGACTTGAGTAGATTTCTACACTAAATAAGTTTTTGGTCTGAAGATGGCAACAAACAACAACATGGCACGTAGAAATTATTTCAGTTTCGAAAGGCTTAAGATCGTACTACTACTTATAATCCTGTTTGTTGGTTGTTTCATGAGGAGTGATACAAAGCCATCGCTTTCCGAGACTGTAATGGTTGTTGTTGTGTGGTCTTCAGTCCTGAGACTGGTTTGATGCAGCTCTCCATGCTACTCTATCCTGTGCAAGCTTCTTCATCTCCCCGTACCTACTGCAACCTACATCCCTCTGAATCTGCTTAGTGTATTCATCTCTTGGTCTCCCTCTACGATTTTTACCCTCCACGCTGCCCTCCAATACTAAATTGGTGATCCCTTGATGCCTCAGAACATGTCCTACCAACCGATCCCTTCTTCTAGTCAAGTTGTGCCACAAACTCCTCTTGTCCACAATTCTATTCAATACCTCCTCATTAGTTATGTGATCTACCCATCTAATTTTCAGCATTCTTCTGTAGCACCACATTTCGAAAGCTTCTATTCTCTTCTTGTACAAACTATTTATCGTCCATGTTTCAGTTCCATACATGGCTACACTCCATACAAATACTTTCAGAAACGACTTCCTGATACTTAAATCTATACTCGATGGTAACAAATTTCTCTTCTTTACAAACGCTTTCCTTGCCATTGCCAGTCTACATTTTATATCCTCTCTACTTCGACCATCATCAGTTATTTTGCTCCCCAAATAGCAAGCTCCTTTTCTACTTTAAGTGTCTCATTTCCTAATCTAATTCCCTCAGCATCAACTGATTTAATTCGACTGCATTCCATTATCCTCGTTTTGCTTTTGTTCATGTTCATCTTATATCCTCTTTTCAAGACACTTTCCATTCCGTTCAACTGCTCTTCCAAGTCCTTTGCTGTCTCTGACAGAATTACAATGCTGTCACTATAACACGGAAGATAACGAGAAAATTGTGTATTTCGCTGACATGAAGATATAACAGTACTGAAGATGGTAACTGGAGAGACCGCGGCGCAGTCACCTGAGCCGGCCCGTCACCCGCCAACGCCTGGTATTCGCCAGCACGTCCACGCACTGCCCCAGCAGACACGGCGCTTGTCGCCCTGCGCTCGGGGCCACAGGGCGCGTCCGCCCTGCTTCGCGAAGAACCCCGTTAAGCAAGCGCAAAGTGCGCAGCAAGGCGCCGTCCCAGGCGCAATCAACGCAAATTGCGACGCCGAATCCAATTACACGCCGTCTCGCCTCATCTCGTCAGGTTGCTCGCCGTTTTCGTCCGGCGACAGCGGCCGCTCTCTTTCAGGGCGACTTCGCCGCTACCCGAACACGTCTCCGTGTTCCACACTGCACGTCGCGTTACCCGCGGGAATCCCCCCACCACGTGACTCACTGGTCGAGAGCACTTCGTAGCAGAACTGCCGAGGAAATACCTGACTACCGCTGTTTTGATTTGTGAGTAAGGATTAAATATCCGGAGACAACCAGCGAGAGGTCGCAAATTTCCAAACCAGGACGGATGCGTTATTTAAACTTGATTAAAGTAGATTAAAAATGGGTTAAAAAGGTGTCGACTGCAGTAAAATATTTATTTACAACGGTTACAGTTTCCATGAACGTTCGAACAGCAGTAGTATCTCCTCTGCTCTCTCGTGGTTTAGTGGCTAGTGCTGCTGCCTCAGGATCAGGGGGTCCCGGGTTCGATTCGCGGCTAGGTTGGAGATTTTCTCTGCCCGGAGATTGGGTGTTTGTTTTGTCATCATCATCATCATCATCATCATCATCATTCCTGACAGCGGCTAGATTGGGCTGTGAATGAAATTAGACTGTGTAAAAGTTGGGACTTTGTACGGCGTTGATAACCGCGCAATTGAGCGCCCCACAAACCAAACTTCATCATCATCCTCTGCTCTGGATATCGCACAGAGTTTGGTAGGTCTGAGAATCTCAGCACCCATTCTAGAAAATGTTTTGTGAAATTAATGGAATAAAAGTAAGTGTACTGTATTATAAGGAGCAGTCAAATGAAAACGAGACGGAAATAATTAGCCAGGTGCGCCTAGGACTCGCGCACTGAGGATTTCTTACAATCTTAATTTTGTATATAAACAGGTCATCCATTCGAGGAACTGCGATATTGACGATTTTGCCTGTTATTTACATGGGTATCGGCAAGATATCGATCCCAGGGATACCAAGATTTTCGAAAACGTTTCAATTTCAAGTTTGAAGTCGGATAACAAATGGCCCTGGCCCAGTCGTCCCGGTACCTAGCGGTCACTCAAACACCTACGATATGATCACGACGCACAACACCACATATAGTCACAGGGTCGTTACATTAAAACAATTTACTCTCATAACACTTGAGTTATAGCATATAGCCGGTCGGAGTGGCCGTGCGTTTCTAGGCGCTACAGTCTGGAACCGAGCGAGGTTAGTTAGGTTTAATTAGCTCTAAGTTATAGGCGACTGATGACCTCAAAAGTTAAGTCGCATAGTGCTCAGAGCCATTTGAACCATTTTATAGCATATAGCGCGAAAATAACTAAATACGAAATTCTTTAACTACCAACATGACGTTTCCTGTCATTTTATTACAACAAATCGTATCAATAACGATTCTTTCTCGAAACATTCATTGTGCAGATACTTCGAAACAGCATTTATTCATACTGTGTAACATACAACATGAAACCTACCAAATATTGACTTGTACCGAGTACGACAAATACAGAATGGCGTCTTGCTTTCTGTTTGTGTCCCAGGGACAGTTCTTGCTTATTGTTCGATCTACTTCACGTGGCACGTTGCCCAAATGTCGCAGAACTTATTCTGAGTTTCACGTGACGAAATGGTACTTCAAGGGGAAATAGCAGGAAGTGGTGTCACGAAACTCATAGAGTGCCACGTCAGCTAGCTAACTCGTTCCGTGTGCCGACGGCTGAACACTTCATTCTGGCAAATATCGTAACTTTCACTTCTAGCCTTTCTTTGTGCACGAGAAAATCAAATTATGGAGTGGTTCGTATTCCACACTGTACTGTGTACTATAATTTTCCTGTAACCTGTAACACGCTCAGTGAGCTTGCTCTCAGGTTAGGGAAAAAAATAACAGTGCTATACTTTCTCCAATAAGAAAATCCCGCTGTTGCTGTTGTGGTATTCAGTCCTGAGACTGGTTTGATGCAGCTCTCCATGCTACTCTATCCTGTGAAAGCTTCTTCATTTCCAAGTAACTACTGCCCCCTACATCCTTCTGAATCTGCTTAGTGTATTCATATCTTGGTCTCCCTCTACGATTTTTACCCTCCACGCCTCCCTCCAATATGGTGATCCCTTGATGCTTAGAACGTTTCCTACCAATCGATCTCTTCTTCTAGTCAAGTTGTGCCACAAATTCCTTTTCTCTCCAATTC
Organism: Schistocerca serialis cubense; assembly: GCF_023864345.2. Taxonomy (NCBI): domain Eukaryota; kingdom Metazoa; phylum Arthropoda; class Insecta; order Orthoptera; family Acrididae; genus Schistocerca; species Schistocerca serialis. The sequence continues at coordinate 531,707,957 of NC_064639.1, read as the reverse complement.
TATTCAGTACCATCTCATCAGTTACGTGATCTACCCATCTAATCTTCAGCATCCTTCTGTAGCACCACATTTCGAAGGCTTCTGTTCTCTTCTTCTCTAAATTATTTATCGTCCAGGCCTACACGTAGGTAAAAAGACGAGGGCTAGTAGAAATCTTTGGGTGACAGAAGAGATATTGAATTTAACTGATGAAAGGAGAAAATATAAAAATGCAGTAAAAGAAGCAGGCAAAAAGGAATTCAATGTTATCCCACTACAAACTTAAAATTAAAACACTCTCGAAAGTCTTGGAATTCCCGGGATTGGTAGCTTGCCAGTGCCAATGTCGATTACAGTCGAAAATCGTCAAGATTCTCAGGTTGGACGAACTCTCTACAGACACAGTTAAGATTGTCTAGAACCTTCAGAACACGAATCCTCCTCGCACCTGACCATTTTTATTATTATATTTTATAATAGTTGTCAATGAAGCAAAGTAAACGTTACTGCTCAAGAATATATTCCAATTGTAAGTCTCAAATCCACCTTCCTAGAACGCTGTTCAGACTGTTCCAGAGGCTGGTATTATGGTACCCGTCAAAGAGCTCGAAAATTTGAGCACTACATTACACTTTCTCCTGAACCACGTTGACATGAGCTAGTCCGCTTTCACACTGTGGTACTTCTCCACAACCACGGCCGCACTCAACTTTTTCGCGAAATGCGCTGCCAGGAATCACCGCGGCCAGGTTCCTACCGACAGCTGCACGCTTTCTTGCAAGCAATAGCTACTACACAATGAATTTCTGTATAGTTCGTCGAAGGTCCACACTCTTGTAGTAATGCAAACGTTATAGCTTAGAATTAGTTTTTCAGGAAAATGATCACTAGCGGATCTTCTCCCATCACAGCGGACAACCCATCTTAACACCCACATATAAACAAGAAAAACTCGAAGAACTGTAAGAAGGTGCAATGGGTGCATATCAAACACGTAATCACAGAGTACAGAAGAATGCAGACCCAAAGGTAGCGTCTTAACATGCTCATGAATCAAATACATGTACCAGCTTGCAACACATTTGCCTGTGCTTTCAGTTCTTCGATACTTGAGTAGGCGAATTCCGCCCAAATGTAATCGCCTGCTTCCTTATTACGATATGTTAACGTGATAGAACACTTCATTGTCTCGCATGTGGGTAGAAACAGTCATAAACATACACACAATTAAATCAGTATAAATAAAATAAAAAAAACAACAAACACCGCCCGAACTCACCTTACAGTTCCAACGGTACTTCAAGGCCTGTTCGGGGGCGCGCTCTCGCACTTTTCTGTCTCCAGTCTAATTTCACAGTAGTTTAAATCCAGGTGATACTAATAATGTCCGAGCTTTCTACTCATAACGACTATTATAGCTAGAAAGAGTTAGATGCTATAAAGTTAGCGAAAACAGACCGCACTTCTCCTTCTCTGAGTTTTAATGTCAGTTACAAGTAAGAATTATTGCCTTGCATGCAACTTCTCCAATGAAAGGATGTGGAATGGTACAAAAGATTGGAATTTTCCCCTGAGAAACTAACTGCTTCGTTTGGTAAGTTTTCCACGGGTAGGTATTATTCCAATTGTGAAACTTCGTAACAGATGAAAGTTAAGAGCGAAAGGCAAGGATGCGAATTCGAACTCAGTTCCGGCAGACTTTATAAGGAATGATCCATTCCACACTTCACATTTGTTGTTATGTACATTATCCTTCTTCGTTTTGCAGCACCCAATTAATGCCTCAGCCAGTATTTCCCGTGTACCTGCGGTGAGTCGCTAACAATGATATCACTGTCGTATTAAAAACTCATACTTTGAACGACTCGCGTCATAAATCTATTAAATTCAGCGGACAAAAAATTATAAAACAATCTGACATTCTTTTATACACTAGGTTTTATTCTTCAGTCCGAATTCTGCAGAAACGTTGAGTTGGGAACATCAAAACGAATGAAACTCAACTATTTATGTCCAGAGAGGAAGGGAAAGAGGCAATAAGGGGATTGTGTAACAGAAAAAGATTAATCAGGTACAGATCAAAGTGCCGCCAGCACGTTCTGCGGAAGAAGGGAATGGATATTGACGGGATCGTATCTGTTTTGTGGTTTCACTGAAAACCTGTGTCCGTTAGGGGGAGGGAGACTAAATATCATTTCTCCCTGCTTTATGGATGCTCCCCTGCTGGAACGCTTCGATTTTCCGTCGTTCGGTTGGGGAATCATTCTGCGAAATTAAAATTAAAAAGCCAGAAACAACGGATGTGTGTCTTCTTAGTAAACTTGGAAAAAAGACCTACGTCCGACTTAACCCCTCTCATAACAACAGTTACACGGAGATAAGCTACCGGGAATCACCACTGCGAATTCTTTACTCCAGCTTGTGAAGTCGGGGGAAACTAAAAAGCCCACTGCGTCTTCTCCTGCCTTGACTCCACTTCGGCTTCATTATCTCTGTACACGTTTTCAATTCCAATGGCACAAATCTTTCGATACATGTTTCCCTATTCATTCCCACACCCGCGTCTCGTCATCCTCCTCATATTCCTTCCACTTTCCACCCTTATCCATAATATGGATGATTTCCATCCTGTCCACGTCATCTCAATTGCTACCTGTTCTGATAGTAGTTGCAGCTTGTCGGGAAAACTCCTGTCCGGCAACAATTGGCAAGACATTCGCCGGAAATAAAGGAGGAAAATCAGGAGGAGAAACCGCTTAACAGTTGCATACCAATGCTGTATGTTGCACTGGCCAACACCAATGGGAGGGGTCAGCGACTGACCCCACAACCATCACATATTCTCTATCTAGGATAAATCACATTACTTATGTATTTCCGTAATTTTGGCAGATTAGAATATTAAAATGTTGATTATTATTGCTCGGAAAGGGTTTCTGGGACATTTTTAGTAAAAAATAAATAGTTTTTTTACATTTATTTGTATCAATTTCACAATTACAAGGATTACTCAGATTCACAATCAGAACACTTTGCAATACGAACTACTACTTCTTTCTTGGTGTGCAAGCCTTCATGTATTTACGGTCTTTGCTTCTGGCGCTTAAGTAACAGCGTCCTTTCTTTGGCAGATTATGCACAGCTGCACGTCTTACTTTCCGTCGCGGATCCGTAACGTTGTTTCCTCTGCTCGCAGCACCTTGATTTTGATTACAATCATACCTAAAAGTTGATAACGCTGTAGTGTATTTTGAGTGTAGGCCTACAGTATTTTGAGCACGTCTTTTCATGTTGAGGTCACAAAGTTCACGAGCAAGATCTTTCAGGTACTTCTTTCTTCCAGAACTCTTTGTCGGGTAATGCTTTGTCCATTCCTTGTGTGTATCTTGAAATACAACACATGAATTGTATGCTGCAATGTCAATCAAGTTGAAAAACCGCCATTGGCCTTTGACGTGTTGCTCGACGGCAGCTGCACGTTTTTACACACTTATCGAATGTACCCACTCCTGACTTTGTACAATTGTAGAAAAGGATGATGTCTGGCTTCTCTTCCGTCACATTCATATCATGATGTTGGGTTGACAATACTGTAACAACCTTTCCTTTCTTAGGCATGTAACTGAATAAAGTGGCATCATCACTAAAGGCAAATCGGATTGTTCCCGGTGTAGCTTTTTTTTTAGAGAAACAGGACAGAGTTCTGTAGGAACATCGCGTTTGTCACTTCGAATAGTACCAACTGTAGTTATTTTCTCTTTCAAAAGATCAGATGCGAGTGGAACGATAGTGATCTTTCTGTCCATGGTAACATTTCTTCCAGATGGTTTCAAGTTAGACATTTCAATCAATCTTCTAACTATTTCAGGGCCGCTGTTATGGTTCTTCTCATTAGCGTGCTTTCCAGCGTAGGGATCCGCAGCGAAGCAGTATTTTGTATCTGAATCACATAACAGGTTCACCTCTATTCCATATTTTCCTGGTTTTGTTGGAATATATAGCCTGAATGGGCATCGCCCATGGAAGGTCACAAGTTCTTCATCCACTGTAACTGACGCACTAAGATTATAAAACTCAGGAAATTTACTATCATGTTCCATATATCCCTGATAGGAAAAAATTTGTCGGTCTGTTTTCTAGCTGCTCGAGTTAGAGCATCATCAAAACGCAAGCACTTCAGTAACAGCCTCAGTCTATGCTCCGAAAATGAAGCTCGATACATCGGAAAGTTTTCTTTACTAAATATATCACGTAAACTGTCCTTGTTCTGTCTATCGACTCCACAGTTCAATAGAATTCCAATTGCTGGCACAATTTCTTCCCTTTCAAATGCTTTCGAATTTTTTATGAAAATATCTTCAGATGATTCCCTAAGATTTCCAAGCTTTTGATTGGTACACATCAAAATGTTATCCAGGATGTTATCATCGAACTACATAAGAAAAGCTTTACCTGGTGTATCAAGTTTTATCCCTGGCTTAGTTCCTTTTGGGGTTCTCATTACGTTAGCAACAGACCTCCTTTGATTTAAGTAAGGGCTTCTCCTCCATATCATACTTGACGGGGCCACCATATCTTTTTCAAGTTGATCAATTTGTGCTTTCGGCCTGGGCCGTCTTCCTGTTGGCTGAATATCTATAGAAATATGAAAACAGAACCGAACACTAGCAAAGTAAGCACTCTACCGAGACACACATCCTAATATACTCCAAAATATCTGCAAAAAGTAATAAAAATCAATACTTATCCTGTTCACTTTCATCCAACTCGCTGCTGTCAGAAACTACTTGATCTGAAATTTCCAGCCGGCCGGTGTGGCCGTGCGGTTCTGGGCGCTTCAGTCTAGAGCCGCGTGACCGCTACGGTCGCAGGTTCGAATCCTGCCTGGGGCATGGATGTGTGTGATGTCCTTAGGTTAGTTAGGTTTAAGTAGTTCTAAGTTCTAGGGGACTGATGACCTCAGATGTTAAGTCCCATAGTGCTCAGAGCCAATTGAACCATTTTGAAATTTCCGTGACTACATCCTCAGTTTTACTGTTTGAGCTTTCTGATAGTTCACCACTATATTCATTGTCTGAAGTCTCAAGCAAATTTCTAATTTCGTCATCTGTCAATTTCATCTTCTTGTAAATTCTGTCAAATGCCACAAAGATATTACCTTCCACTCACCACACTGTTGACCGGTTGACTGCGAGTGGTGATTGTTGACTTGCTACACCTTCAGTTATAACAATCGCTATAACTCAATAATGAGTGTAAACCAAACGCTGTTCTTATTGTCGATTGTAGCAATTATAATTACGATAAATGTCATGTATTTATTAAATAAACTACTAAGTACGACAGGAGTTTTAGCCTAGAAACTTCGTTGGGGTCAGTTACTGACCCCCCCCCCCCCCCCCCCCCCAATTGGTATGCAGCTCTTAAAGAGAGAATGGCTCGATACTAGACACCCAGCTACCAAGCGGCGCCTCATCTTACTACGTCGACAAATAAAAGCCGCCATTGGACGAAACAAAATTCAGTGATGGGAGGAAAAGCTTACTACGATAGAGCCACAAGCGCCTCCGAGGGATGTAGTACGTGCCTTCACTCGACAGCATCCGCGAGTGCCACCGTTCAAAACGCCACAAGGATCTGTTTATACACTCGCCGACAGGGCAAGAGAGCTTACAGATATCTTTGAGCGAAACGTCCTGCCAACAGAGCAACCTGTCAACCAGCGGCACCCACAACTGGTCCAGGACAGACTTGCGGTCTTTCTTGCCGACAAAAACGAAGAAGAAGATACTGAGCTCATAAATAAGCGAGAGGTGGCTGCGCATCTACAACTGCAAACCAACAAAGCTGCAAGACACGACGACGATGATAGCAGGACCATCAAGCAGTTTACCCGAGAAGCTGTCCGCTACGTAACATGGATCTTCAACACCACCATGGCGAAGAAACAATATGCGGACGCCTGGAAGCATGCCATACTGGTGGCAGCCACGAAGGCAGGCAAAGACCGTACAAAAGCAAAAAATTACCGTGTAATTAGCATGATATCAGCCAAAGAACTCTTTGAGACGACTTTACTTACTCACCTAAACAGGCATCTCCAGATGTGTGTAATACTACCGGAAGAACAATATGATTTTCACCAGCGCCACTCCGTTACCCAGCTGTCACTCCACGTCGTGTAAGGATCAAACCTCGCACTGAATAACAAGGATTATTGTGGCATCAAATCCCTTCGATGCGTCGAAGGCTTCGGCAGTGTATGGTACAGGGGACTGCTGTACAAATTATTCGTTCAAGGCTTTCCACAAAGCTTCGCCCGCCTCATCGCAAGTTACCTTCACTGAACAACCTTCGTAGTTTGAGCTGGTACCGGATCTCGATTGCAATATGAGAGCCGGAGACACACAAGTATGTTGGTCGCATTCTCTACATCACGTACACAGCCAACCTCCCCACGTTCCCTACGGTTAGCAAGGCTGTGTACGCTGGGAATCTGCACCTCTCACTAGCGCAGATGGACTGAGGCAGTGCATGGGCGACTAGAGCAGGCTTGTCACGAGTTGGAATGTGAACCGTGAAGTGGAGAGTTGGATTTAACACCTCTCAATTCCAAGAAACGGTGATCATTAGGAAGCACTCACTGGACATTTTAAATATTGTCCTCTTTGGGCAACAGACAGAATGGACAAGGACGGCCAGGTATCTGGGAGATGTACTCGACCGTAAACTCGTGCGTAAGAAGACATTCAACGTGCAATTGCTCTTGCGCTGACTAATTAAGTCTAAGAACTATGAGGCAAAACTTCCACCGTGTACATAAAACACTCCATGGTCTTCTAAACAAGATTCTTTCAAGAGTGTTTCATATTCAAAAGAAATTATTGCATCGGTGTATGCATCACACTCCTGCAGAAAAACCCATCACTGAGGGGCTCCAACACTCAGCAACTTCTGCTATCGATACAGGCGATCTGAAAACTCTCTCATTCACCAGTTTGATAGGATTAATGAGTCCCTCTAAGTTAGAAGCGACCATTTGCCTTGTTGGAATTGTAACATGGTACCAAAGAAGGATAACACCCTAACACCAACCATCCTGCAACAGAGGGCAGGAACAACAGAGGCGACGATTCAACTCAACATACCCCGCCAACAGACGCAGTCAGAGTCTCTGGGTTGATACTGGATTTCAGGATGTCTGTGGAAACTCACCCGAAAATCAGAAGAAACAAGACTCCGTGAGTGCGCATTAATCAGAAACATAGAGTCTACGGATGTACGCGAGAGTTTTTAAGATGAAATCTTACTATGACTTGGGGCCCCTCATTCAGGACATCATGAAGATTTACCAGGATGCTTATTTTAACACTGTAGTTGACCAAATGTTGTTCTCTCTTCCACATCTTCATGGTGAGCATACTGTGAATACTCTCGCCCTCCAAGATGAGCGCCGACAGCACGGCACTGCTGGCATACGTTTCTGATGTGATCAGAAATCAGTACCCTATCTCACCTCGAGTTTTCCGCTAAATAACGCCATTGCAGACTCACAGAATGTGTCTGAGGCTATTTGGAACAACGGATGCAGTATAGCAAATATCCCGAAAATTTGTTAGCTATACGTTAACTAATCATGAATGAGTGATTTCGTCTGGATATAGTATGTCTGAAGATACGGGTAAAATCTCGTCAAAGCCAGAGGTGTTATACAGAATTGGCGTTACGTCTCGTGAGAGTGACTTATTTTTTGTCCGGTGAGATTACAATGACAGCCAGTAAGGAAACGGCGTTGTTGTTGTTGTTGTGGTCTTCAGTCCTGAGACTGGTTTGATGCACCTCTCCATGCTACTCTATCCTGTGCAAGCTTCTTCATCTCCCAGTACTTACTGCAACACACATCCTTCTGAATCTGCTTAGTGTATTCATCTCTTGGTCTCCCTCTATGACTTTCACCCTCCACGCTGCCCTCCAATACTAAATTGGTGATCCCTTGATGCCTCAGAACATGTCCTACCAACCGGTCCCTTCTTCTAGTCAAGTTGTGCCACAAATTTCTCTTCTCCCCAATTCTATTCAATACATACTCATTAGTTATGTGATCTACCCATCTCATCTTCAGCGTTCTTCTGGAGCACCACATTTCAAAAGCTTCTATTCTCTTCTTGTCCAACCTATTTATCGTCCGTGTTTCACTTCCATACATGGCTACACTCCATACAAATACTTTCAGAAACGACTTCCTGACACTTAAATCTATACTCAATGTTAACAAATTTCTCTTGTTCAGAAACGCTTTTCTTGCCATTGCCAGTCTACATTTTATATCCTCTCTACTTGGGCCATCATCAGTTATTTTGCTCATTTACTACTTTAAGTGTCTCATTTCCTAATCTAATTCCCTCAGCATCACCCGACTTGATTCGACTACGTTCCATTATCCTCGTTTCACTTTTGTTGATGTTCATCTTATATCCTCCTGTCAAGACACTGTCCATTCCGTTCAACTGCTCTTCCAAGTCATTTGCTGTCTCTGACAGAATTACAATGTCATCGGCGAACCTCAAAGTTTTTATTTCTTCTCCGTGGATTTTAATACCTACTCCGAATTTTTCTTTTGTTTCCTTTAGTGCTTGCTTAATATACAAATTGAATAACATCGGGGATAGGCTACAACCCTGTCTCACTCCCTTCCCAACCACTGCTTCCATTTCATGCCCCACGACTCTTATAAATTCCCTCTGGTTTCTGTACAAATTGTAAATAGCCTTTCGCTCCCTGTATTTTACCCCTGCCACCTTCAGAATTTGAAAGAGAGTATTCCAGTCAACGTTGTCCAAAGCTTTCTCTAAGTCTACAAATGCTAGAAACGTAGGTTTGCCTTTCTTTAATCTATTTTGTAAGATAAGTCGTAGGGTCAGTATTGCCTCACGTGTTCCAATATTTCTACGAATCCAAACTGATCTTCCCCGAGGTCAGCTTCTACCAGTTTTTCCATTCGTCTGTAAAGAATTCGCGTTAGTATTTTGCAGCCATGACTTATTAAACTGATAGTTCGGTAATTTTCACATCTGTCAACACCTGCTTTCTTTGGGATTGGAATTATTATATTTTGTCGGGAGTGCTCTCCCATGGCTGTCAGTAGTTCTAATGGAATGTTGTCTACTCCCGGGGCCTTGTTTCGACTTAGGTCTTTCAGTGCTCTGTCAAACTCTTCACGCAGTATCGTATCTCCCATTTCATTTACATCTACATCCTCTTCCATTTCCATAATATTGTGCTCACGAACATCGCCCTTGTATAGACCCTCTATATACTCCTTCCACCTTTCTGTTTTCCCTTCTTTGCTTAGAACTGGGTTTCCATCTGAGCTCTTGATATCCATACAAGTGGTTCTCTTTTCTCCAAAGGTCTCTTTAATTTTTCTGTAGGCAATATCCATCTTACCCCTAGTGAGGTAAGCCTCTATATCCTTACATTTGTCCTCTAACCATCCTTATTTAGCCATTTTGCACTTCCTGTCGATCTAATTTTTGAGACGTTTGTATTACTTTTTGCCTGCTTCATTTACTGAATTTTTATATTTTCTCCTTTCATCAATTAAATTCAATATTTCTCCTGTCACCCAAGGATTTCTACTAGCCTTCTGCTGCCTTCACTACTTCATCCCTCAGAGCTACCCATTCTTCTTCTACTGTATTTCTTCCCCCATTCCTGTCAATTGTTCCCTTACGCTATCCCTGAAACTCTGTACAACCTCTGGTTTAGGCAGTTTATTCAGGTCCCATCTCCTTAAATTCTCACCTTTTTGCAGTTTCTTCAGTTTTAATCTACAGTTCATAACCAATAGATCGTGGTTAGAGTCCACATCTGCCCCTGGAAATGTCTTACAGTTTAAAACCTGGTTCTTAAATCTGTCTTACGTGTTAAGCTACGCGAGTGTGGCATGGGCACCGGCAGTATTGTCGATCGGTCCGTTCCGCCTTCGCCGCGTCCTGTGGCGACCCCTTCGGCAGCCGCCTGCAGCAGACGCGCTCCAGCGATCGCGGCGCCCCCCGCCGCCGCCTTCCGATGGTCGTTACGGGCGCAGCCGCAGCAGCAGGCGCTGCAGAGCGCAGCGAGGCACAAGGCGGCGTGCCGTGATTGCTCCGCGGCTCCGAGCTTCCCGACTGCTTACATGCAAATGCGGCCGTATCTTAAATAACATCGCCGGCGAGGGCGGCCCGTTCGCTATCTCACTCCCTGCCGAGCCTCTCTCCTGGCAACAAATCGGAGCCTCCATCCTGCCTACACCTGGAGCCCCCTTAGCTCAAACTGCCTGCGCCGGCTCAGCTTCCGATACCGAATCAATGTCTTCCAGTCTCCGACACTGCTTCACAATTGTTAAGGAACATCCGCGCACTTACGTTGTTTAATTAAGGTATCTTGGCAGTCGACGCTAAAATATGTCTTGGCGACATTGGAATGACCTAACTGTGGTGGGACAAAGCGAAAATGTGTGTTGTTTAAAACTAATCAGTATGTACCGCTGTTTGTCTCAACAACAGAATAGGCAGAGGTGTTGGATATAGTGACATAGAGTGCACGTTATGTGTGATTAGCACACGGTATTCGACTCGTTGCAGCCAACACAGCAGAGGGTAGCCACAATCAGTGAGAGGTGGGCCAGGAACTGACACCGCTCATAGCGTCATTTTACAGTTCTTAAATGAATTATAGAACGAAAGAAACGAACCGTATTACAGTACGGACAACACCATGTGTGCTACGGCCCAGCACCAAGATCTTCCCCTAAGTGCGCGAAGACATGTCATCAGCAGTGCAGCTTTCCTGACTGGATATCTCACTCTTTGTGACATCACCTTCTAGACATTAATCGGGATGCTCAGCGACCCACCATTCACATACCCCGTGACTCAGAGAAAGTGTTTCTTTCAACCGGTCGAATGAGGATCCAACAAATGGGGAAGTGTCCTGTTTTCAGATGAGATGTGGCTTAGTCTGGTGAATGGTTCCCGCCATCCGTTCATCTGACGCGATTTTGTGACAGGAACCGAACGAGATGGTGCATTTGGAAGGACAGCGGCTCAAATTCCTGCCCAATCATCTTGACTTAGGGGTTCTGTGATGAAGATTAGGGTCTAGATGAAGTGAGGGTCGGGCTGGCGGTTGTGCTGATGTGGGTCTCAACTTAAGAATTACCTTATTCATCGTCAAAATAGTTCTGATAACAAGATAGAGATAGACTTTCCATAAAACCAAATATTCTGTAATCCTTAAAGTAGGGCCCTCAAAGTCAATATGAAAAGTCTTCCATTAAATATGGCCTAAAAGAATTAAAATCCGCCTTTGCCTTAATATACCAGTACACAACTGGGGAAAACTTTAACGAATAATAATGGTTGGCCATCGGCCATAAGCAGTCTTAATATCTTAGACAACTTCAGCAGTAAAACGTAAGATGTCAAAACAACTTTTAGACTTAACTAGAAACATAACACGCAACTACGTATTGGTCTACTACTACTACTACTACTACTACTACTTCTACTGTCACCGGATAGGTACCATAACAAACTACAAACAGTGCTCTGGCAAACTACCTGCGCACATATGTTACTAAGTGTGGCCGAGCAGTTCTAGACGATTCAGTCTGGAACTGCGCTACCTCTACAGTCGCAGGTTCGAATCCTGCCTCGGGCATGGATGTGTGTGATGTCCTTAGGTTAGTTAGGTTTAAGTAGTTCTAAGTTCTAGGGGACTGATGACCTCAGCTGTTAAGTCCCATAGTGCTCAGAGCCATTTGAACCATATTACAAGAGTCTACTGTGCTTTATGTCTAATTACCAACTTTGATAATGCGGAAAGGTTTATGAGGCCATAAATAAGCCTGTTAACGTCGTTTTTTTTCGGTTTTTACCAAAAAGTATCTCTAAGACCTTTGTTTGCTTGTATAGTAGTCCTCCATACCTAAACAACAGACATTTGAAATTTCCTGCCAGATGAAAACTGGATGGTAAGTCGGTATTCGAAACAGAACTATGCATCTGGCGGACCATTATCTTGCCCACTGAGCAGACACGACAGAATCTCGTAGCTTCAATTTTACCAGTACCCCTCTGCTACTTCCCAAACTTAACAGAACCAGTTCAGCATACCTAGCAGTGTAGCACTCCTAGAAAAAGGCAGTGCTAGTCCGTCAGAGTCTGCTGGAGAACGAGTGTAAGGAACTGGAAAATTGTGAGGATGGTGGGAGGGGGCGGGTGTACTGGGGTAATCAAAGCTGTTAGGGTGGGCCTTTAGTCGTTCATCGATAGCGCAGTACGTCAGAGCACAGCTCGCGAAAGGCATGTAGTGTACGATTTAGATGAAGTGAGGGTCGGGTTTGGGGTTGTGCAGAGGTGGGGCTCAACTTAAGAAAGGCCAAGTTCAATTCAAGGCTAGCACACAGCTTTAATTTGCTAAATTTTCTGAGCAGCACACACACGGCTGCAGAGTGACGTATTCATTCCTGAAACAGACTTTCTTTTTTGCATCACGGAAACATTTATCTAATAATGGCAGTCACATCGCTTTAAATTATTTGTCGGTTGTTAGACGAAGTTCTTGGCTTGCTAGTATTATTGCAATCAGTGAATAACCAGAGTGCTATTTATCTCAAGTCTCTTTTGAGTCTTGAGTAAACCCCGTTGCAACAGCCACGTGGCACGGGAACATCTGGCAGTGTGAAGAGCAGCAGGGTAGTGTAATAATTTGTACGGCCGGCCAGAGGAATCCCGCGACTAGTGTGAAATAGAGACGCCCGCCGCGCTTGCGACACGCGTCCCCTGGCCGGCCGCCAGGCGCTGGCTGCCCTTCTTCCGCGCCAGAGCGCGTGCCCGCGTTTACACCAGCCAACAGCAGCAGGATCTTCTTTGCTCTCTCGTGGTCTAGTGGCTAGCGTTGCTGCCTCTGGATCACGGAGTCCCGGGTTCGATTCCCGGCCGGGTTGGAGATTTTCTCTGCCCGGGAACTGGGTGTTTGTGTTGTCCTCAATTTCATTATAATCATCAAGATGTATGAGACAGGTGAAATACCCTCAGACCTGAAGAAGAATATAATAATTCCGATCCCAAAGAAAGCACGTGTTGTCAGATGTGAAAATTACCGAACTATCAGTTTAATAAGTCACGGCTTCAAAATACTAACACGAATTCCTTACAGACGAATGGAAAAACTGGTAGAAGCCGACCTCTGGGAAGATCAGTTTGGATTCCGTAGAAATGTTGAAACACGTGAGGCAATACTGACCCTACGACTTATCTTAGAAGCTAGATTAAGGAAAGGCAAGCCTACGTTTCTAGCATTTGTAGACTTAGAAAAAGCTTCTGACAATTTTGACTGGAATACTGTCTTTCAAATTCTGAAGGCAGCAGGGGTAAAATACAGGGAGCGATAGGCTATTTACAATTTATACAGAAACCAGATGGCAGTTATAAGAGTCGAGGGGCATGAAAGGGAAGCAGTGGTTGGGGAGAGCGTGAGACAGGGCTGTAGCATACCCTCGATGTTATTCAATCTGTATACTGAGCAAGCAGTAAAGGAAACAAAAGAAAAATTCGGAGTAGGAATTAAATTCCATGGAGAAGAAATAAAACTTTGAGGTTCACCGATGACATCGTAATTCTGTCAGAGACAACAAAGGACCTGGAAGAGCAGCTGAACGGAATGGACAGTGTCTTGAAAGGAGGATATAAGATGAACATCAACCAAAGCAAAACGTGGATAATGGAATGTAGTCGAATTAAACCAGGTGATGCCGAAGGTATTAGATTAGAAAATCAGACGCTTGAAGAGGTAAATGAGTTTTACTATTTGGGGAGCAAAATAACTGACGATGGTCGAAGTAGAGAGGATATAAAATGTAGACTGGCAATGGCAAGGAAGGTGTTTCTGAAAAAGAGAAATTTGTTAACATTGAGTATATATTTAGGTGTCACGAAGTCTTTTCTGAAGGTATTTGTATGGAGTGTAGCTATGTGTGGAAGTGAAACGTGGACGATAAATAGATTAGATAAAAAGAGAATAGAAGCTTTCGAAATGTGGTGCTATAGAAGGATGCTGAAGATTAGATGCGTAGATCACATAACTAATGAGAAGGTATTGAACAGAATTGGGGAGAAGAGAAATTTGTGGCACAACTTGACCAGAAGAAGGGATCAGTTGGTAGGACATGTTCTGAGGCATCAAGGGATCACCAATTTAGTATTGGAGGGGAGCACGGAGGGTAAAAATCGTAGAGGGAGACCAAGAGATGAATACACTAAGCAGATTCAGAAGAATGTAGGTTGCAGTAGGTACTGGAAGATGAAGAAGCTTGCACAGGATAGAGTAGAATGGAGAGCTGCATCAAACCAGTCTCAGGACTAAAGACCACAACAACAACAACAACAACAACAAAAACATCATTCGTGACAGCGGCTAGATTGGGCTGTGAATGAAATTAGACTGTGTAAAAGTTGGGACTTTGTACGGCGTTGATAACCGCGCAATTGAGCGCCCCACAAACCAAACTTCATCATCATCCTCTGCTCTGGATATCGCACAGAGTTTGGTAGGTCTGAGAATCTCAGCACCCATTCTAGAAAATGTTTTGTGAAATTAATGGAATAAAAGTAAGTGTACTGTATTATAAGGAGCAGTCAAATGAAAACGAGACGGAAATAATTAGCCAGGTGCGCCTAGGACTCGCGCACTGAGGATTTCTTACAATCTTAATTTTGTATATAAACAGGTCATCCATTCGAGGAATTGAGATAGTGACGATCTTGCCTGTTATTTACATGGATATCGGCAAGATATCGATCCCAGGGATACCAAGATTTTCGAAAACGTTTCAATTTCAAGTTTGAAGTCGGATAACAAATGGCCCTGATCCAGTCGTCCCGGTACCTAGCGGTCACTCAAACACCTACGATATGATCACGATGCACAACACCACAGTTAGTCACAGGATCCATTTATAGAATATACACTACCGGCCATTAAAATTGCTACACCACGAAGATGACGTGCTACAGACGCGAAATTTAACCGACAGCAAAAAGATGCTGCGATATGCAAATGATTAGCTTTTCATTGCATTCACACAATGTTGACGCCTGTGGCGACACCAAAACGTGCTGACATGAGGAAAGTTTCCAACCGATTTCCCATACACAAACAGCAGTTGACCGGCATTGCCTGGTGAAACGTTGTTGTGATGCCTCGTGTAAGGAGGAGAAATGCGTACCATCACGTTTCATCCGCATTGCTGTAACGGATCGTGCAGCCACGTCTCGATCCCTGAGTAAACAGATGGGGACGTTTACAAGACAACAATCATCTGCACGAACAGTTCGACGACGTTTGCAGCAGCATGGTCTATCAGCTCGGATACCATGACTGCGGTTACCCTTGACGCTGCATCACAGACAGGTGCGCCTGCGATGGTGTACTCAACGACGAACCTGGGTGCACGAATGGCAAAACGTCATTTTTTCGGATGAATCCAGGTTGTGTTTACAGCATCATCTTGGTCTCATCAGTGTTTGGCGACATCGCGGTGAACGCACATTGGAAGCGTGTATTCGTCATCGCCATACTGGCGTATCACCCGGCGTGATGGTATGGGGTGCCATTGGTTACACGCCGCGGCCACCTCTTGTTCGCATTGACGGCACTTTGAACAGTGGACGTTACATTTCAATGTGTTACGACTCGCGGCTCTACCCTTCATTCGATCCCTGCGGATCCCTACATTTCAGCAAGATAATTCACGACCGCATGTTGCTGGTCCTGTACGGGCCTTTCTGGATACAGAAAATGTTCGACTGCTGCCCTGGCCAGCACATTCTCCTGATCTCTCACCAATTGAAAACGTCTGGTGAATGGTGGCCGAGCAACTGGCTCGTCACAATACGCCAGTCGCTACTCTTGATGAACAGTGGTATCGTGTTGAAGCTGCATGGGCAGCTGTACCTGTACACGCCATCCTCGCTCTGTTTGACTCAATGCCCAGGCGTGTCAAGGCTGTTATTACGGCCAGAGGTGGTTGTTCTAGGTACTGATTTCTCAGGATCTATGCACCCAAATTGCGTGAAAATGTAACCACATGTCAGTTCTAGTATAATATATTTGTCCGATGAATACCCGTTTATCATCTGCATTTCTTCTGCAATTTTAATGGCCTGTAGTGTAATATTATACAGTAAATGCAAATAATAAAAGATTTGCTCCTTCGCGCAAGCGTGGTAGGTGAATCCTCACTGTCTCTTTGTGTTCCAGTACTGCTCTTACTCGCCCGGCCGTTGTCATACTGCGTGACCATCTGGCACGTCATTCGATAAGTCTACTTTGTGATCACATCTACTCGCTTGCCTAACGTAACAATATCTTCCTATATTCAGTATAAAAAGAAAGAAAATGTAATAAACGTGTAGGGATGTGACATAAATGCCAAAACTTACAAGACATTTTACAGTGGAGCGAAACATCACCTATTTAGTGATCTGCTCATCCACCTATACTCGGCCTCCGTAACTGAGAGGTCAGCGTAGTTAGCTGCCATGCGGAGGGCCCGGGTTCGATTTCCGGTACTGCAAAGGGTTTTCCCCTTGGTTGGAAGACTGGTACGATGTAGACTCAGCCTCATGATCCCAACTGAGAAGCTATTTAGCCGGGAGAGCGGTGTGCTGACAACGTGCCCCTTCCTACATCATCCGCATGACGCCGCAAGCAAAAGGATGAAACCCCGGCTAACAGATATCCCTTGGGCCTTCACGGCCTGGACGAAGAGCTCATCCACTGTCACTGATGAAACCTGTCATACCGTAATAACACAATCCAAGAAGGAAGAAAATAATCGGCACTAAAACGCGACGACAAATAGTTCCCTAGCAAAGTCAGCAGTTTCGTTGCTGCCGTGTGGTGGTACCATCCCACATACTACCCAAGCCGAATACTGTAGAGATGTCCCTCGCTTATCTCAAGAAAAACGCCAGTTGCTGCGACACAGCAGCGTAGACCGGAAGTGAATCTTCTGCGGAGATTACGGACTTCCAGCATGACGAGATGATAGCCATCAATGTACAAGATCGTGTCAAAGGTTCCAGCCTTTTTAAATTTCGTATCAGCTGTTTTCGATTTGTTGGTGTTGTCACGTGTATGGATCAAATGTGACAAATCCACTCTCACGCTTATTACCCTCATAGCAGACCGAACTTTAAATTAGTTTTTACGCTAAGTCGTAAATGTTTAATTGTCACTCTCATCAAAGTTCACCGTATCTACCCACATCTCTTCGGTGCACCAGGAATCTCGTTTGCGTTGCTGAGCGCTTCGCTACAAGACTGGTAGAACAGCTGCATGTCAGCTTCACACCATACTGGCAAACACTTGGCGCTGCGTCGGCCGAAGTGGCCGCGCGGTTCTGGCGCCGGTTCGAATCCTGCCTCGGGCATGGATGCGTGTGATGTCCTTAGGTTAGTTAGGTTTACCTAGTTCTAAGTTCTAGGGGACTAATGACCTCAGCAGTTGCGTCCCATAGTGCTCAGAGCCATTTGAACCATTTTTGAACTTGGCGCTGCGTCGCGTATTGTGAGGAGCGGTGCCACGTGTACATGGAACAGCGTGAAGATTTTTCCTCTTGTGATGAAGTACCGTGTGCCACTTGATGTTCCATTGATGGGGCGAAGATCTGGGGACTGGCGACCGCCAGTTACCCACTTGTGCTGCGCAAAGTGAATTTGGCACTCTCCCGAAACGGTCTGAGAGTACTGTTGCTGTATTTCACAGCCTCATAGCAGATGGCTACGAGTTATTTGCACTGCATACTTGCTATCACTCAAGAACAGTTTGTGAACGAACTCTATTTTTCATGCCGTATCTCTGACGGAGAGTAGTATAGCCACTGAGTGGTTGACGGAGTAGAAACCATCTACTGAGCATGTAAATGTCGTTTCCCCAACAACTACATTCTACTTGCCGAAACAGTAACCTGTTGTATCGAGCGTAGTTCTGGGCTAGTAAACATAGTAAACGTGCTCAATGTGCGCAGTTAACTGCAGAAAAATATTAATGCTGGTACTGTGGGAAGATGTATAGTCCTTCCAACAACTGCCCAATAAGTTGGATGGGAGCTGTAGTCCGAATTACGTCGTTGGTGCTGCTGGTCGAAGAGAAGTGCACATACTCGTCGTTCTGCACCCATGTAACAGAGGCATATAAATTCACACAACAAAACTGCTACATCAAATGAGCTTCAATAGACGGTCGCCCGGCAGCCGCACCCCTTATTGGGATAAATATTCCAAAGAATTATCTGCTACGGCCATTGGAAACTAAAGTACGGAACCCTCTGATAGCAACCGTCTGCTTTAATCCACGATGTCATCATTCAAATTAGTCGACTTCGCAGCTCATGACCAGACTACCACCTTCTATGCTCGCTTGGACCTTGAGCTACGCTACACCCTGCAGCCCAAAAAGTAACAAAATAGCAAAATAAATACTGCCACTGTTGTATTCTCCCGCCGCTTGCGCACGCATGGCATCACACGTCACAGCATCATTGCCTAATTGTTTAACGTCATCAGACACCGGTGGGTTTAATCAACCCGTACCTTCGATGAAGCAGCGAATGACGACTAGAAGGATGAGAGGACGACTTTACAAGTATGTCACCGATCAAGAAAGCTTTAACTACTGGACTAACAAAGAACCACTCCTAGGCACTTATGCTGTGACTGCAGACTTAGCCATCATCTGCCGTAGTCTTACAGCGCTATTCTTTCGGTGACTTTTGAACTTCATGTTCTACGTAATACGAGTCAATGGAAGGAATACGATAGTTTTACAATCTTCAGCGTGTTCAGTCTCCGAACTTCCACTCTAGTATTATAAATACGAAAGTAGCTTTGTCTGTTACGTTTTCACTACTAAACCACTGAACCGATGTCAATGAAATTTGGTATTGAGAAAGCTTGAACCCCAAGGAAAAACATAGGCTACTTCAGAAAGCAAAAACAAAAAAAAAATCTTATGCCCGTGCCCATACCCAACCGCAAGTGCTGGTCGGCAGCGACGCTCCATGTGCCGCGTCGTGGTGAATTGTGACAGTTGGGGGGGGGAGGGGCACATCACGAGCTACGCTTACCCAAAGAGGCATACGTGTGAGGACATCTGACGGTATTGCACGTACAATAGCTTACTTACCGTCATTCATCACAACAAAACCCCTGATAGATGAGCTCAGCCGCAAGTAACAGATAGAATTTCATAAAATGCCCTCTGACAGCTGTATGATCGTCCTGCGTACGATTGTGGGATTACATATCAACTACAGAATCCAAGACAAGAAGGAATATGGACATCTTGTCGAGGAGTACAATTTCGGATTAGGGAAGGAAATGGATCTCGTCCTTTTCAACGGAAACCAACCAGTAATTTTCTTAAGCGAGTGAGAAGGGAACTACAGGAATTTAAAAACAGGTGGCCAGACAGAAACCTGAACCACTGGCCTCCCAAAAGAGAAGTCCATTGTACCATCTTGCTCAGTGATGTCCGGCATAGTGAAATAGCTGGAGAAAACTAATTTTCCATATCAGTATACCCGGTGATCATCATCATTCTCCTTCTGAAACATTTGTAATAAGTCACTAAAAACATTATTCAGCCAGGACTACTGTTTCAGAATGTTCATTTTTAGGGTTTCGTACCTCAATCGAGAGAACCAGAATCCTTATAGAATCACTTTGTTGTCTCTCTGTCTGTCTTCATGTCCTACGTTAAGAACCCTTATCCGCAGAAACGGATACAGGTTTCAAGTTGAAATTTAGGTCAGAAACTAAGGTCTACGGTCCCTCGGCGGTGTAAAAAATTAAAGCTTTTAAGACACTACTATCAATATATGCGTCCCTTTATATCACATATTTTGACACTCGCAAACTCACTAACCAAAACCTGTAGATGAACTTTCTATACACGCAATTAACTTTCATGGCGCGTCCTCCTCCGACTTGTCTGGATTTATTTACTTACTTATTTTTCCATTAATGCCTCAGCTGCCGCCGCGCGGGATTAGCCGAGCGGTCTACGGCGGTGCAGTCATGGACTGTGCGGTTGGTCCCGGCGGAGGTTCGAATCCTCCCTCGGGCATGGGTGTGTGTGTTTGTCCTTAGGATAATTTAGGTTAAGTAGTTTGTAAGCTTAGGGACTGATGACCTTGACAGTTAAATACCATAAGATTTCACACACATTTGAACATTTTCTCAGCTGTCCATGTCAATGGTTTACAGATGAGGGACTACATAAAGAAAGGTACATATCAACTTGGTGTCACCTACTCACAATCCTTAGCTTGCTTGCTTCCTTATGAGGACGTGGTTTGCATGTTTATTGAAATTAGACACTCCAAACCGTCCATGTATCGTTATATTTACACAACCTGTTTGGCTTGAATTACGAGTAATTTTAAACTGTACTGAGTCAATGAGCGTCAGAGTGAATTTTTGTGGCGCAATTCGTAACAGATCTCAAAGTCCCATATCGATACCGCCTTACATTCCCGCTTAGACACAGCGAAAGTAGTAACTACAACAAAGGCACAGAAAGGGGCTGAAGCACTGTTGGCTCTACTGACCTCGGGCACGTCATTGGATAGTTTTGATCTTGCAGTGTGACCCAGTTTTAATTCGGACACTGTTGCTACGCCTGCACAACCTCGCAGCGACAACGGAGGAATTTTCCGCCGGTGGAAGAGTTCGTCGTAAAACGCGGAATTACCGGCCAGGCGGCCAACTGTTCGAGGCCCGCCCTCCCGTCTGCAGGAACGCCGTCGCCGATCTTTCCAGCTCGTCCCGGAAAGCTCAAGTGGAGCGTTGTTTACGAGCCAGCTCTGATTAGCTCACTCCGCGAAAGCACTTTCTGCAAATTACGTTTCCGCTTGGCCCGCCCGGTGTGACCGGGCGCCGCGGCAGCCTATCGCCGCTCTGCTGCAGCTTCTGGCAGGCCCAGGGACCTGTGCGCGAAGCGCGCTGCGACGTATCCTCACGCCTGTGGCTGTTCCTGTGATTTTATTCTGGAAACATGGCACTGGGCCTTACCACAGTCTACGACAAACAGCCGCGAAACTCCTTAGGGGGAAAAAATCGGTGTTATTACAGCTGAAGCGATGCTAGCGTCCCAAGAGCCAAGCATGTAGTAACACAAGAATGGCTAGTACAGACTGAGAAATAGCTCATTTTAATGCTGTTCGTTTCATATTTCCACGACTCTAAATGTGGCGGTGATTTTTCCAGTGCGTATAGGGAAATGTTATTAACACTAGATTACTAAATCATTGTAAAATTTACGATTGCAGTAGAGAACAAAACAGAATATTTTGAACTTAATTTGCTATGTAATATATATAATTGGTGATTAATAATTGTATTAATAGAACCAAGTACGTTGTCCTCCATGGTGAGTGTTCATCGGAGGTGAGGGTATCATCTGGAGTGCCCAGGGAAGTGTGGTAGGTCCGCTGTTGTTTTCTATCTACATAAATGATCTTTTGGATAGGGTGGATAGCAATGTGCGGCTGTTTGCTGATGATGTTGTGGTGTACGGGAAGGTGTCGTCGTTGAGTGACTGTAGGAGGATACAAGATGACTTGGACAGGATTTGTGATTGGTGTAAAGAATGGCAGCTAACTCTAAATATAGATAAATGTAAATTAATGCAGATGAATAGGAAAAAGAATCCCGTAATGTTTGAATACTCAATTAGTAGTGTAGCGCTTGACACAGTCACGTCGATTAAATATTTGGGCGTAACATTGCAGAGCGATATGGAGTGGGACAAGCATGTAATGGCAGTTGTGGGGAAGGCGGATAGTCGTCTTCGGTTCATTGGTAGAATTTTGGGAAGATGTGGTTCATCTGTAAAGGAGACCGCTTATAAAACACTAATACGACCTATTCTTGAGTACTGCTCGAGCGTTTAGGATCCCTATCAGGTCGGAATGAGGGAGGACATAGAAGCAATTCAGAGGCGGGCTGCTAGATTTGTTACTGGTAGGTTTGATCATCACGCGAGTGTTACGGAAAGGCTTCAGGAACTCGGGTGGGAGTCTCTAGAGGAAAGGAGGCGTTCTTTTCGTGAATCGCTACTGAGGAAATTTAGAGAACCAGCATTTGAGGCTGACTGCAGTACAATTTTACTGCCGCCCACTTACATTACGCGGAAAGACCCCAAAGATAAGAGAGATTAGAGCTCGTACAGAGGCATATAGGCAGTCATTTTTCCCTCGTTCTGTTTGGGAGTGGAACAGGGAGAGAAGATGCTAGTTGTGGTACGAGGTACCCTCCGCCACGCACCCTATGGTGGATTGCGGAGTATGTATGTATATGTAGATGTAGTTGATGTGTTAAAATTCAAAAGGAATTGATCAGGAATGTTTCTGCGTGCTTGACACGTAGCTTCTGATGCTTAGCTCCGATTCTAGTTCCTTTCATGAGTTTTCTTTCAGACTAATTTTAATACATTCAAAACTAGGTACAATTTTTGCATTCTTGTACGTTATCCTCTGCTTCTTCTTATGAAAGCCTTTCTCGCCTTGTCTTTGCTTCTGTGTCTTGCGTGTACTTAGCCGGCCGCTGTGGCCGAGCGGTTCTAGGCGCTTCAGCCCGAAACCGCGCTGCTGCTACGGTCGCAGGTTCGAATCCTGCCTCGGGCATGGATGTGTGTGATGTCATTAGGTTAGTTAGGTTTAAGTAGTTCTAAGTCTAGGCAACTGATGGCCTCAGATGGTAAGTCCCGTACTGCTTACAGCCATTTTTGCGTGTACTTGTCATGTTTATCTATTCTGACTTCCAGGTGTCATAATGTATCTTCAAGATTCTCTTTCCCGGCCTTAACATTTAGCCTTCCAGCGTATCCACCTGCGTCGCTTTCTGCTTGTTTATGTGCACATCTTAACCTACAATTAGCACATTTTCCATTACATTTAGCACAAAACGTAACCCTACTTTCAGCTACCACTGCTGCATCATCAATTAATCGTATTATGCTAATTTTCTGTCCTTGATAAACAATAACTGTCGGATTATGTTTTTGATTGCTGCTACAATTTATAGCGCTGCCATTAGCTCCGAAATACGACCGCATTTGCATTTTGAATGTGCTTCTCCACCCCATATAATCGTACACAATACACATTCGTTTTTCAGTGTGCCAGGCGCTTGGAGACACTGCAGTAGTGAAGCTGCAGAAAAACTATTGCAGTTTCATGACTCGTAATCTGATATTACTTAGACGTACTCTTGGGTGCAACATACCGAACTGTACTAACCTTCAACCCATACTGATATTTAAATTTTGTTCGTATTGTTTACTAGTTCGACTTTATAGATAGTTATCACAGTGCGAGAGACATTTTTCTGTCAAGTTCCTAACATTTGTCTCTCTTAGATTACATTGGCTGTATCAGAAAGAGTGGATAAATAATATCTAAGTCTACAGCAAAGCTGTCATGACACACTTCGTGCTTTAGTGTCTTGCATTTTAACTGGAAGGGAGGTCGTGGTTCTAAAATATTAGTAAATTATGAAAATTTGGTTGAACCACATAAAATTCGTGATAATAACGTAAGTCACAAGACGCATTCGAAGCAGGTTCTATCTCCTGATAAAATATACAAAAATATTTTAAAAAAGTCAACACTTCAATTTTTTACTGTGTTTTACGTTGTTAAAGTGCTAACTTCTTTTTTTTTTTTTAAAGATCCTTATACATTTATCTGACGAACAGAGCCTGCACTAGTAACAAGTCGTGTAACTTCTTATCTTAAATTTTATGCGGTTTAGTCATATTTTGATAATTAGTAACACTCCCTAATACCTGTCAATAATTTTTTCAATGCAGAATATGGAATTTAAACAAAGAACACAGATCGAATACGTCTCACTGGACTTGTCAGCCCCCCCCCCAAAAAAAAGAAACAAAAAAAGTCAGAAAGTCGCCGTATGTCTTGATGTTACTTCAAAAGACTTCCCCACTCTCCGATAGCAAAAAAAATGCGAAAACAGCAGAAAAAGGCTATTTGTGATTCATTTGCGATTGTGTTGCACTATGTTTGCAACCGATGATGAATGATTTACGTTCGTAGTGCGAGAGGACCCGCGTGTCGCCACTATCAGTGATTGCAGACCGAGCGCCGCCACACGGCAGGTCTAGTCTAGAGAGACTCCCTAGCACTCGCCCCCAGTTGTACAGCCGAGTTTGCTAGCGATGGTTCACTGCCTACATACGCTCTCATTTGCCGAGACGACAGTTTAGCATAGCTTTCAGCTACGTCATTTGCTACGACCTAGAAAGGCGCCATATTCAGTTACTATATGTCTTCTGAACAGATAATATTGTGAATCCTGTACCGTGAAGAGCGATGTTCATCATTAATGGATTAAAGTTAAGTATCCAACTAATTACGTCCGATTTCTGAATTCTAATTCCTTGTCATGTTCCAGACCTCACGTCAGTATAGTTCTTCCCTCCTCACGCCAGCCTGCGTGAGCTAAAACGCGTACATTTCGGCCTTCTCTAGTAACACGGTGTTGGCTCTTCTGCCAACACAATAAACACGATAACCGCAAAATCCGTGGATCTTTGTACACGCCGAAGTTGAGTATGTCGATAAAGTGTATCCTGATTGCTAAACGTTTCGAAGTAGGTACTCAACATTTCAAGACCTCTGCTAAGGAAGACGACCCAGTTCGACGGTTTCAGTACTGCGAGTGGTTTGCGAGGATGAGTACTTTTTGTGGAAAGTTATCTAGTCTGAAGTAGCGTAATTCGGACTAAAGGATAGTGTGAGTCGTCAAAAGTGTATGTTCTGGACTACTCCAAGCCAACACGCTCACGATGGTATCAAAATCGATGTACCCGATATTAATGTGTGACGTGGTCCGTCAACACGCTATTGGACTTCTGTTGAGCTCTGTGGGTAGCTCGACTTTCCAGGTGTATTTTGAACGTAGGACTATCTTCTTGGAAAGACTGAAGTACTCATCACTGCATAACTGTCTAACATCTCTCGACTTATCGACGATGACGTCACTGGAGACGGCGCAGAACCTCTTATCGTGAGAGTAAATCGACTCTGACATTTTTAAAGGAACCGTCCTGGCATTCGCCTTAAGCGACCTTTGCAAACCACGAAAAATCTAAATCTGTATTACGAGACGGGGATTCGAACCACTACCCTCCCGAACGTGAATCCAGTGTCTCACCACAGCGCTACTTTCACTGTGAAGGGAAGTGGGAGGGTTGGTGAGAGGGGCGGGTATTAGGCTGAAATTTATCGAGAAATCCTATTTACACCAAAGGCGCACCGAGACAGTATTTACGCGTCGTGTGCATCCGTCGCATTAGACTTACTAACAGTTGTGAGTTCAGCGATTCGGCGACTTCAACATTAAACGGTGGTGTTACTCATTTCAGGGATCTACAATTATTTAACAACCAGGTGAGGAGAGAGAAAAGTCATTTCATTTTATTCCAGAGGTATTTAATATTATAGAGTGAGTACATGTTTGAACCTCCTGTTCTTATGGAGGGCATCGGATTATGGTGATCCGTGCAGGTCGGTTAGCCGTACTGGTGTGGCGGTGTAATGGTTAGTACAGCTGCCTAGTAAGCAAGAGACCTGGGTTCAAGTCCTGCACAGCTTCTATCATTACTTTTGTAAATTCGTGTAAGAATCGGCAACGTCATTAATTTTGTATCCCACCTGGAAGGCGGCGCGTGGGTCTGTACCTGAAATCTGTAACATAGGCCGAATGTAGGAAGTGAGTAGGAGCAGGTGAGGTACTATAAGTAAAGTAAAGTGGTTTTACTATAGCTCAACACGAATTGTAGACTTGTATACATAACTTCGTACAGTTGAACACGTAGGTGCGAAGCCGTGGTCCAGATAAGAAAGTCTCAATAGCTAGTTAAGCAAGAGTGATGGTTCTCGGCCGTCTGCTCTTCATGAACTGGTGCGAATGTGGAGCGGCGCTCGTAGAGATGTACAACGTCGGCTGGAGGGCGCTGTCGTCGTTATGAGTCGTCCGCTCTCATAGCGCCAACGTAAGAACGTGAACCTACGCTGTGGCATCGTAGCTATCGATACCACAATTAACATTTGACTGGTGATACAGGAGTCACTCTCGCCAGCAGCGGAAGATCAGACCTCCCAGGAAGCACGAGACGCCCCCTTTCTCGCCCATGCAAGTAGCTAGAGAGAGCTAGATGACATATTCAGTCGGTGATCTCAGTGTGTAGCCACAGTGACGAAGATCCTTAACAAATTGGTGGGGTAACGAAAGGTTGCAAACTGAATGCGTTAACTACTACAGAATAAAAAGACTGGGGAAACATGCCTGCAGTGTACCAAGTTTTAGTCATTTCTCCGCTTATATCTCGTATTTACTCTTTTCTAGCGCAGAGAAGCTAGATATATGTCGACTAATGAGATCTGTCTGCCCATTATTGGCCGAAGCGTCTCCCTGTCACTTGGGAGTGACGTGTACGTACAGTTTTGATTAAGTTGGCTGCCTTTCGGTCTCCGTGCCAGTTGGAGAATACTATTTGAGGGGAACGGAAATGCACTGCAGTCCATTAGTGACTGGTTCGTGGACGCTAATAAGTCAGGCTCTTGGAATGTTACATTAAGATTAATAACAAATGGTAATACATCTGTCTTTCGCTTATTTGCGGATACATAGAAACGAACTGTGATGTTGGGTTACTTCAATTTTAATCCGACTCTGTATCCGATATTGTCAAACAGCAGTGGTAAAGAAGAGTGAGTACCCGATTCGGAGTTCAAGTGGTAAAGGAACAGGACACTAAAGTAATAATTTAGAATTGTATTGCAGATTGTCACTTACTCGTTTCGTTTTTGACCTGTTTTACAACCCCTCTCGCTGCATAATCTCAAGCGACGAGTAATTGCGCAACACGTAGGAGCCCGAAGTCCCTCCCCTCTACTCTCCTCCCCCTTTCACCCTTGCTTTCTTAGGAAAGAAACAGGGCGATTTCGCCCTGATTAACATCCGTTACGCTGCATAACTATCAAAACAAACTTCTAACCAGCAGCGGTCTCCCTTTCTTTCGCCGAGAGTGGCCGTTTCCGGGCTGGTCTTGCATGTGGTCTGATAAAATTTGTAGGAAACAGCCGACCTCGCTTCGGACTGCACTACTCGGAGCCGTAATTCGCAGGCCCGTCCCTCGTGGACTCGCCCGCCATCAATTTGATTACGCGCGTCAAATTCTAACTTGGCGCTGATCTGTCCAACTTCTTGCTCCCCTGTTCCTTCATCTGCCGCAACAATAATCCGATCACGTCTGCCGGATGTGGCGGCGGCAGCCAGTAAATTCCACCGACGCAACAAATTCGTCACGTCCGGCTGCCTCCACCGTGTAGCGCTCCCGCCACCTCCGCCAGCCGCAGATTTCGCACCCTTCTTCATCCGCAAGTCTCTCTCCTATCAAACGCTCCTCTTCTGAGGATGCAGTACCGTACATTAACGATCTACTACCAAAATATTTTTGTTGAAACTCATAAAAGTCCTTTACCGGTATCTATCTGCTTACTCGGCGTCTCTGCTTCGATGCAGGGTTCGTAATCAACTTCTCTCTTTTCAAGTCGCATGGACCGTGCTGCTTCGTCACCTTCCTACGATTTCGCTGAACGGTAGTGCTCGGGGAGCATGTAGGTAACTCCTCTTCTCTTTGCCTTCAATCTCAGGTTATGAAATAGAATCCGCTATTTTTCTTTAAAGTACAAAGTAGCAAAGTACGGGGGGCGTTCAATAAGCAATGGGTGTTCTTTTTTTCTTTTTTTTTTCATGATTCCAATAGACCATATTATTTTTTTCAACATAATCTCCATTCAATGTGACGGCCTTTCGCCACCTTACTGGGATGGCCTGTATGCCCGCATGGTACCACTCTACTGGTCAATTTCGGAGCCAACGTCTTGCTCAATCAATAACCTCGCCATCATCCACGCACAGCTTTCCGTGGAGTGCATCCTTCATTGGGCCAAGCAGATGCAAGTCGGATGGTGGGAGGTCCGGGTTCTAGGGTACATGAAAAAGAATAGTCCAATGAAGTTTTGTGAGCTCCTCTCTGGTGCACACACTTGCGTGAGACCTTCCACTGTCATGGAGGAAGTTCGTTTGCATTTTTGTGACGACGAACATACTGAAGTTTCTTCAATTCCCTGGGAGTAACACAATACACTTGAGAGTTGATGGTTGCATCATGAGGGAAGAGATCAAACAGCACTACCAACATAGATGTCCAGTGGAGCAGCGAGAGATTTGATTGTGATCCATCGATTCCCTCGCCTCGAATGAGAGAGAGAGTTGAACGTTGCACCACGAGGGAAGAGATGAAACAGCACTACCAACAGAGACGTCCAGTGGAGCAGCGACAGGTTTGATCATGATCCATCGATTCCCTCGAATGAGAGAGAGAATTGATCGTTGCACCACGAGGGAAGAGATCAAACAGCACCACCAACAAAGACGTCCAGTGGAGCAGCGAGAGGTTTGATTGCGATCCATCGATTCCCTCGAATGAGAGAGAGAGATAGTTGAACGTTGCACCACGAGGGAAGAGATCAAACAGCACCACCAACAGAGACGTCCAGTGGAGCAGCGAGAGGTTTGATCATGATCCATCGATTCCCTCGAATGAGAGAGAGAGTTGATCGTTGCACCACGAGGGAAGAGATCAAACAGCACCACCAACAGAGATGTCCAGTGGAGCAGCGGGAGGTTTGATTGTGATCCGTCGATTCCCTCGAATGAGAGTGTCCGCACGTTCCCACGTTGCAGGAGTCACAGCTGTGTGCGGCTCGCCGGCACTTTGGAAATCGGATGACAGACGCCTCGCCGAACGACTCACCGTGCTTTGTTCACTGCCAGGTCTCAGTAGATAATCTGCAAACGCCTATGAAAGTCTGTTGAATGGTTGTCCGCTAATAGAAACTCAATCACAGCTTTCTGCTTGGAACGCACTTCCCTTAAAGAACTCATTCACGTGCCGCCGCCACGAATTTTAACTTCATGAAAGTATACGGGCTGAAGCAGGAATATTCCACAACGTCCCACAGCAAATTTCACATTTTTTCATCCAAAATTAACTGAGAAAATAAATGTATTGCATTACTTATTGAAATTCCTTCGTAACTCCTCAGTTTCCCTGCAAGGTGGAGTGCACCCAGTTTGTGAGGATACTGCAGTAATCTAACGAAAACAATAGCAACAGCTGCACATTCAATTTGAAGCTGTTAAGCGAATATAACGATCAATTAGCCGGACACGGCCAGTGGAGAAGGAAGACGTGCTTAGTCTGCACTGCAAATTTTTCTTTTAGAAAAGTTTTAAATTCTGCTGAGTTATGCCACAGTTATGACAGTGAGAAGCTCACTGATCACCATTGTTAAATGTAAGGCCATTTTAGATGACAGATCAAAATTCTAAGACCAGATATTGAACGCCGAACCCATTGATTTGTCATCTGATGCATACCCATGCGGCCGCCAAGAAGCACTTAAAATTTTCCTATCGTAATGTGTTTAACACGTTCGTCGTCACGTCGTCCGTATCTGGATGTCGAGTTAACTTCGGTGGGGTTCCCGTCTTCCGCGTGAGGGTGACACTCTTCTTGTTCAAGTGAGCAGGATTTGTAATTGGCATTTTCAAATGAATTTAATGGCATAAGCACTGAAATATACCTATAGGTTATAAAACATAAACAAACAAACAATATATACATAATAGTATAAGCTTTATTAATTTATATTTAGGTTAACATATTACATTATAATACCTCTCAAAGTGCTCGTTAAAACACGTTATACAAATTCGAGATGATTCTGGACAATTTGGACAATACGTCGTAGTTTTTTCATATTTTTGTTTGCTTCTTGGCGTTCAGCTGTTTGCCTCTTCTTCTGGTTACGTAGGACGCACATCTTTGGTATAGGCTTGTCCTGCTGATTTTACCAATCTCTAAATGGAGGGACATGTTCCTTTTTTTATTTCTATTACTGTCAGATATAGCATACAACACATTTGCCATTTGTATCAAAGTGACAAATATTCCATATAGCCATGCAGGTACAGACTGACAATGTCTCTGAAGTCTGAAACATCCACAACCGAGCCATCACATGCAACATTGCATCATTACAAAGAAGGAAGGATTGGTCATCAGAGTTCATCTTCACGTCAATATTGAGGTCATTTGATCTGGAGCACTAGTTCAGTTGAACAAAATTAACCGCAACCTGTCACTGCTCTTACCATCTATATATATGATCCACAACACCATACCGGTTTCACTATCTCTTCTATCACGCACTCTGGCGATAAAAACATTTAATACAAATGCATTACGATAGTTATGATGTTTAACATTGACATATTTTTGTGTCATCGTCGACTCCATGTTCAATAAGGACTGGTTGGAGTTGTAGTAGTTCGTTAACGCAATAATTTGCAAGACTTGACACATTTGCTAATGCTAAGATGATGTTAATGCTCACCTGAAATGTGGACCTCTGATAAATTGCAATTATTTGCAGAATTTCAGTTAAACTCTCCACACTAAGATTTACGACTGGTCACAGAAGAAAGAAAATGTGTTTCATTGTAGAAGGTTAACAGCCACCAATTGCTAGCACTCCAGTTCAGACCTCGTCGAGCAATTCATGTCCTTCCGATGAATACTTGGGAGTGCAGATAGAATACGTCTGTTCCCGAGGCCAATAGACTGTAGGATTCTCTGATATGTCGTGGTTGGCACGAGATGGTTGCTACCTAGCTTATTTGACTGGTGAAGTAGCTTATCTTCTCATGTGACACGTACCGCTCAACAGTCTCCATGTCGTTCATTCACAGTGGCACCATCAGTTAAACCATTATGCGCTATCACTGTAGAGACAAGACCGCTGTTCATCAACAGATATATTGTATCCCTCGGCCCGAGAGCTGATGATTAATTATCATTGCCTTTTTCCCTTCTCATTTTATGAACGAAGCAGGAGCAGGACTTATGTGATCTGACCGATTGTAACGCTCGGTGCTTTTCATCCAAATACCAGGTGAGCAGATAACATGGCATCCCAATTGGGAATATTTGGGAGCGCAATTGCCTTACAGCTACAGCAAACCTCCAGAAACCACTCTCGTAACCAGGAGAACTGAAATAATTTTTATTTATTCCTGGGAAATAAAAATGTGGAAGTCTAGTACCTCTTTACGTAACTACATTGACGGAAAAAAATTGCAAGACTAAACATGTATTCTGCCTCATAAACGAAAGTTGGTAGGGGTGTTTCTAAATCTGAAATATGAGATGTATTAAAATTTCGCGCAATCGCATAAGAGAGGCGCCAGTAGTGCTACTATGAGGATGCAAATCAGGTTAGTTTTAAATACGATCCGAGCTTTAGTTACCTTTCAGACGACGTGATGTATTGATATTAGTCAAGAATTTCTTTAAGGCGACAAAGGCGCCATTGTCAACACCTCACTCAGTATGAACGATGTCGTGTCCTAGAGCTACGAGAACCTGGATGTTCCTTCTGCGATATTGCTGAAAGCCTTGGCAGGACTGTAGCTGTTTTACGAGAATGCAAGGTGTCAAGAAGACCGGGCACAGGACGCCCACGTACCACTAACGAAAGGGAAGACTATCGTGTTCGGTGTATTGCTCTGGCACATCGTACTGCAGCTGCAGCTGCAATTTGAGCAGCAGTTGGCATT
This sequence comes from Schistocerca serialis cubense, assembly GCF_023864345.2. Classification (NCBI taxonomy): domain Eukaryota; kingdom Metazoa; phylum Arthropoda; class Insecta; order Orthoptera; family Acrididae; genus Schistocerca; species Schistocerca serialis. The sequence goes on along the minus strand of NC_064639.1, from coordinate 531,676,155 downwards.
ACAGTGACGCAAAGAACTGTTACAAATCAGTTACTTGACGGACAGCTCCGAGACAGACGCCCAGTAGTGTGCATTCCACTGATTCCAAACGACCGCCACTTGCGACTTCAGTCGTGACAAGTGACAGCTTACTGGAAGACAGGGTGGAGGTCTGTTGTGTTTTATGATGAAAGATGGTTCTGTCTCGGTGCCACTGATGACCGTATGTCTGTTAGATGGAAGCCAGTTGGGGCTGCAACCAACGTGTCTGTATGCTAGACACGCTAGATTCAAGTGGTCTGGGGGGGGGGGGGGCGGGGGGGATTTCGTATGACACAGGAGCGCTCTCTTAGTTGTCCCACGCATCCTAACTGCAAATTTTGTATGTCAATCTGGTGATTCGGCATGTTGTGCTGCCATTCATTAACAGCATTCCAGGTGATGTCTTCCAACAGGATAACCGTCGCCCACATGCTGTTGTGACCGAACATGCTCTACAGTGTTTCGATATGTTCCCTTGGCCCGATCTGTGTCCAATCGAGCACATACGGGACATCATCGAACAACAACTCCAGCGTCGTCCACAAATAGCATTAACCGTCCCTCTCAATAGAGAGGGCACCTGTACAAGTCAATAAATGCACGTTTTCGTGCTGGCATTCAACATTCTGACTGTTACACCGGTTATTAATGTACCATCATTTCATATTTTCAATGGCTTATCTCCCGCTTACATTAACCTGTGATCCTGCAATGTTAATCGCTTACAAGTGTTGCCTAGACAGATGTATTCCCGAAATTTCATTAATCTACATTAATTTAGTTTTTGGTGTAGTGATTTCCTTTTTCCGCCACTATATTTGTTTAAGTGAGCATAAGTAAACAGATGTTCGACATACGCATGTAGCTACGTAGATTATTGCCATTTGTCGCTCGGATGAATATCTTCAGTTACCTGTGATAATTACGGCAGCATCGCGCACAGACGACATGTAAGTGAATTAATTTAATACTGAAAGAGAAATTAGTATTAAGTTACACACGGCAGTCATCACATTTAGAAAGTGATTCTTTTACCGTGAAGTGTGAAGCGGTGCTGTACGCGGACTGTCTTGAGAAATATATACCGCAGTACAATATCAATTCGTGTTAATTAACACTGACAAATTATTAAAGAGAAAGTACGAAGTCCATTTTTAGACAAGCGTAAACCGCTCGAGAGTATGAGCTTAGAGATTGCTGACAGTTACATCTAGACCGTTTGTGTGCAAGTATGTAAACAACAGTTGGACATTTCCAGCACACTGAGCCAGACTGTAACTGCACAATAAACATAAAACACCCATTAAGCAAGCAGTAGTCTCTAACGCGGTGTTGGAGCGGCCTCCACCTCGAATTATTTCGAGGTCAGCCGTACTGCCCGAGTTTTGCGATTTGATTTACATACAAACGCCATTGCATTCAATCTCCGACATATTCCGCCTGCAGTCTCCGCTGCTCCGCTTAACTGTTATTTTCTCTTGGCCATAGATGCTCGTACACATTCTCGATCAACGCTGATCAAGATTTCAACATCCTTTAAATTCGATCGTGTATGTTTAAGGCGAGGGAAGGGAGAGGAACGTGATATAACAGGTAGGAATCTTCCCGTTTCGCTATTTTCTTATGAAAGGAAACAGAACTACCATTGCCCTAGTTCCTTTGAGGAAACTCAAGGGAAATGCAAATAGCAATTCAAGATTAGGAGATTAAAGTTTTGTACAGTACCCGACAGCCTCCCAGTTGTTGTATAGCCCTGCTGTTTAATGTTGCTACGCTAGGGACGAGCGAAAGAAAACAAAACATATTAAATAACGCATATCGACGTCTACATACATACTCTGCAAACAACTGAACGACGTGGCAGAGGGTGCACTCATATACCTCATCTTAGGGTTTCTTCCTGTCGTAATTGTTTATGAAGCGCGGGAAGAAAGACTGTGCTTCTCTGTGCGCGCTGTAACTAGTCTAACCTCGACTTCGCACTCTGTTTGAGCGATACGGAAGAGGGGAAGGAAGAGGGGCGTTCAATAAGTAATGCAACAATTTTTTTCTCAGCCAATTTCGGTTGAAAAACGCGGAATTAGTTGTGGGACATCGTGGAATATTCCAGCTTCAGCCCCTATAGTTCCGTGAAGTTCCGATAAGCTGTGGCTCTATACGTAGGCTTCGAAATGTGAAAGTAACAGAGGTGCGTTCCAAGCAGAGAACTGACATTCTGTTTCTTTTGGCGGAAGACCAGAGCATCGCAGATATTCGCAGGGGCTTGCAGAATGTCTACGGAAACCTGGCAGTGACCAAAAGCGCGGTGAGTCGTTGGACGAGGCGTCTGTCATCATTGCAACAAGGTCGCGCAAACCTGTTGCAACTCTCGGGTGTCGGACGGCCGCACACAGCTGTGACTGCTGCAGTGTTGGAACGTGCGGACACTCTCATACGAAGTGCTCGCTGAATCACAGTGAAACACTTCGCAGCACGACTGGATGCCTCTGTTGGTAGTACTGACGCACTCGTTCACCATTTGGGGTACTCAAAGGAGTGTTACCGCCGGATTCCTCGCCCCTTATCATAGGACCATAAAGAGCAACGAATCTGTGCGGAATTGTAAGCGCTTACGAGGCTGATCGAGAAAATTTTCTGTCGAACGTCGCCACAGGTGATGAAACACGGGTTTATCACTTCGAACCGGAGACAAAAGGGCAATCCGTGGAGAGGCGCCACACCACCTGTCCTGCGAAGAAAAAGTTCAAAGTCTCAGCCTCAGCCGGTAAATTCATGGTGAAGGTCTTCTAGGACTCTGAAGGAGCCATTCTTTTTGATGTCATCCCTCATGATGCACCGACAGCTCCAAAGTGTACTGTGCTACCCTCAGGAAAGTGAAGTAACGTCATCAGCGTGTTCGTCGCCACAAAAATTCAAATGAACCTCTCCTTCTCGATGATAATGCAAGGCCTTACACAAGTCTGCGCAACCGAAAGGACCTCACAAAACTTCATTGTACTTTCTTCCTCATCTGCCGTACAGTGCATATCTCACACATGCCGACTTCCATCTATTTGGCACAACGAAGGATGCACTCCGTGACAAGCAGTACATAGATATTGGAGAGGTTATTGATGCAGGAAGATGTTGGATTCGTCATCGACTTCTATAGTAGTATTATTCTGACGCACTGACCATCCCAGTAAGATGGCGTAAAGCCGCCGCTTTTAACAGGGGTTATGTTGAAAAATAAGGATTTCTAGCCAAAACAGTGGAGAATAATAAGATGTATTGGAATCCTGTATAAAACCAGCATGCTTTCAGAAAAAGAATATGTTGCATTACTTATTGAACCCCCTTTGTATATTTTGAGCTTCTTCGCCTAATGCCGCGCGGGATTAGCCGAGCGGTCTCAGGCGCTGCAGTCATGGACTGTGCGGCTGGTCTCGGCGGAGGTTCGGGTCCTCCCTCGGGCATGGGTGTGTGTGTTTGTCCTCAGGATAATTTAGGTTAAGTAGTGTGTAAGCTTAGGGACTGATGACCTTAGCAGTAAAGTCCCATGAGATAAGATTTCACACACATTTGAACATTCTTCGCCTAATGCCGGTTTTTGAAACTTGGTGAGAAGTATTTCACGGCTTAATAACGTCGTTTATCTTCAACCGTCTGTTAATTAATTATTTCTCTGACGCTCTCCCGTGGGTCAAATAAAATTTAGACTTATTGTATCCGTAGCACATTATTGTAGCGACTCTTTATCAATTCAGATGAATTTTATTAACATTCACTCGCGGAGGTATTGCAACTAAATGGTAACAGGATAAAGTGTAACATATACTGTCGATACGCGTTTCTATGACACTGAACATGGACCCACCTGTCAGCCAGAATTTATAGCCAGCCTTTCTGCTGCCTAGTTCGACCATGCAGATATTTTGTGCCTGACATTTGCCGCTGTTCGGAAATTTCACTTTGCATATGTGCGTATAGAATAACTGGAAAGTATATCATTGCAGTCTGCGGCGCTGCATTTTAAAGGAAACAGAATCCACAGAGTCGCAGAAATACGTAGAGACGTTCGGAGTCACACATTCACCTTGTAAATACAACTTTTGGATACTACTAAATGACGCACTATCCTGTATGAGGGACAACCGTAGCCATAAGCAGAGATCTTGGACAATAAACTCTTGGCTGCTGCTCTAAATAAATTAATTTAACAACCGTTCCCGTAGCCTAGAAGCCACATCTTCAGGTTAAATATGTTGTATCATGATGTTAAAGTTGCATGTAAATACATAGGACTGCAACCAGTCACTTTATTTTTCAAAAAGGTGACTGGTTGCAGTTTTATGTCTTTACATTGAATAAAGAGACAAGGGTTCTAAACCATCCGTACTGGATAAGCTTACCCATTGAAGTTGCAACATGGACGAAACCGAATATTCAAGGACAACACAAGGAATGTTGGGTCTCGTCCTTGTTGCAACTTTGATCTCACGATACTATGTATTTAACCCGATGATGTGGCCTCTAGCTACGAAGCCGCTCGTCAAATAAATAATTTACGAGAGCCGCCAAGCTGTTATTATTCAAGATGACTGTTGAATGAGTCCCAAGGCCAAATGTCTTCACAGAAGCAGAATACAGAAGTGTATCCAAAAATGCCATTAGAAAAGCTCGACAGTATTAAGTAGATGGTTCAAATGGCTCTGAGCACTATGGGACTCAACTGCTGTGGTCATAAGTCCCCTAGAACTTAGAACTACTTAAACCTAACTAACCTAAGGACAGCACACAACACCCAGCCATCACGAGGCAGAGAAAATCCCTGACCCCGCCGGGAATCGAACCCGGGAACCCGGGCGTGGGAAGCGAGAACGCTACCGCACGACCACGAGATGCGGGCTATTAAGTAGAGACACACTAAAAGTTACCGTAGCAAATCGTACAGTAACCGTGATTTCCACGAACACTGTGTATAGCGCTGCAACAAAAAGTGATTTTAGAGTGAACCGTGTCTCTACAGTCTGTGAATTAAAAGACCGTGATAAAGAAAAATCGCACACTCCTAAACAATTTCTGCAGCGTATGCAAGACCCGTTCCAGGAAAACTTGCTGCTGCTAAACAAACTATACGCTCCCATAGGTTCCATAACACATGTTCTGTTACAAATTGTATAAGCTCAGTCTAAACCTAACAGCACATACCTTTTCTGTTTTAAATAACATATTTCATCACATGAAGCGACAACAATCATTACGTTATATCTTAAGTGTTTATTAAGAAGAACGTCAGGGAGTAAAGTCATTTTGCAATTGTGTATTCGGATATGAAAGCCTTTCTGTGTAGATCGAAAGTCAGATCTCGTAATTTAAGCGGTTTTAACCAAACATTCGTTGCATGTTAAATTTATCGTATTGGTCTACACGGCATTGACCCCTTGTCCACGCGACAGCGGCTGTCCGCTTATCATGTGGTCGGATGTATTTATCAGTTTGTGAACTTAACAAAATAATACTCACCACTGCAGCTATTTATTCAGAAGTAGCGACAGTGCAGGAGACAGAAAACGCATCTGAAGTAATTGGAACGTGGCCGTACAATTCTAACGTTTATTCGGCGGAGGTTTCTGCTCCTTATCGCGTGAAGGCAAGAAAGGAAACTGCAATTCAGATCATGTAAGATAATATCACGACGGGAGACAGTTGCCCAGTGGAGGAAAACCAGCAAGGAACTTCCACTGGAATGCTATAATTCTGTGCCACAAGCGTACAGGCTCAACGCCTATTTCTGACATCAGCCCTTTGCCCAAATTGTTGTCAGTAGACAGAAAGAGGCAGAGGACCAAAAAATTAGAAATCCACCCCATATCACCTATGGGGAACGCCCTCCAATGGAAACAGAAGGAGCAAGAGTACAAGGAAAACCAGAGACAACAGAGAAAAAGAGTACATCTAGATGACCAAAAAACGCATTCTGCAAAAGGAAGTTGCTTACTGCTCCTCGCAAAACCGATTCCGCAAAACAGCACATTTGTCCATGATGTGGATGTGATTTTGATGATGACTGTATGAAGAGTGAAAAATTTAACGAATGGTGGCATGAGGATTGCACTGATTATGAATATTCAGGACTACCTCTGTGACTATTGCTGAAGAATTCCACTTGCGAGCTCTTCCCTGACATAAAACGCACTATCCTCCGCCATGCAGATAAGAGTACGCAGCTACCGCTTTTGTACCTCCGCTTTTATTGTGTCTGTCTTAAGAGTAAATATGCGTGTAGTTTTATAGTGATCGAGGTATAGGATCTTAAATGACAAATCGATGTGTAAGTAAAATACAATAAAATATTAAATAGCTATCCCTCTTTTTTCTTCACTCAGTACTCTTAGCCGAAACACTTTCACACTAGCCATCTTTAGAATCTATACATCAGCGATATTTAGTGGAAAAGTTCTGTTAAAGAACACCAAAGAACACTCGCATTATGACAAAGCATGTCAAGAACACTTCGTAAGTGCCGTCTGTTACAGATTCCGAAGATGACCAACGCACGATAATGAATGCAATCGTAATTTGTGAGTGCGTCTAAAATAAAAAAGTGTGTGTAATATGTTAATTATAAAATGCTTTTTTCTTTTTTCGAAGACTTACTGTCTGAAGTGAATGTGGTCTGTAAGGAACCGAAACCAGTAACGCTAAAAAGTTGTATTGTGGCCCCAATGTTTAGTAAATACTCTTTTACTACAAGAAGCAATCTCGAGTTCTTCTAAGATGGTGTTTGCACTTTTGATTTGTACCGACAACAATGGTGACACACGAAACTTCAATGCAACTCATGTTCTTTTGAAGGTGGTCAGAGGCCTAAACGCATCAGGAAATTAATAAAATGTTCGTGGTTCAGGCTAACACATAATTCAATTATATGGTGTTACCATGTCCGTGCATCTCATTTTGCGTTAATTAATTATCTTTGCAAAAACAGACATAATGTCTTATGGGATACCAGCAATCAGTGATTTTATAATGTTACTTTAAATCCGTCTTGATTGCAAATTTTTTTATTATTCATATGACCGGTTTCGGTTCATTCAGAACCATCTTCAGATCTGTAAAAATAATTATACTAATTTACTATTTCACGAAAGCAAATCTTTTTCATCCTATCTTATCAACATCAAATGTACCAGAACGTACCTGATATTTAAGTTACAGGAGTAACCCGTCCAATTCAGCAACTTTCACATGCTACGTCACATGAAATTGGTTGGCAGAGTGCACGTCATTTATATTAATTATGACACTATTACCGACAGGTGGCGTCTGGTACATTTGTTACATTCCATTTGCACATACTGTATTCAGTAGATCTTTTTTATATTAAAAATATTTAATTAAAATATGTAGATGTCAAAGCTAAAATCTGTACTTGTCAGGATTAAAAAACAGTAAAATTATCATTTTTATACGATCTAACAGGCATAGGGCGATTTATATATCTATGGTGCTGGTGTGAACTTGTTTTCTTCTACGGTCTGCTTCCGTGGTTCCCGCCACTCTGGTGTTGTGCCGCGGTCCGCTCAGTCGTCTGCTGTCCATCGCCGCGGGCAAGAGGGCCGCACAGGAGGGCCCCGTCAACGACGCCAGGCGTTGCACGCGTCTTCCGGCTTCTCCACCGCGCACCATCTCTCATCCCTCGGCCTGGATCTCCATACGCAACAGTTGTCATCTTAGTAGGTCGTCATAAATGCTAAAATAGGCATTATGATTGAATTCGCTTTGTTCGTTGAGGATTAAATCGGGATCTTTATTTTTATGGGTGTATATTTCGATCTCTTCTAAAATGTTAAGGAACCGTCCCTTGTGAGCTCTATGCAGGATGTCTAAGTTGTTTTGAATATTCGTGACTGAGTGCTTTGTCGCAGCCATATGCGCCCCAAAAGCTGTTTTGTTTTGAGAGTAGGTGTGCTCCCTGAATCTGGTTTCAAAGTTCCTACCAGTCTGCCCTATATATTGTTTACAGCAGTCATTACATTTGATTTTATATACACCTGAATCCTGAAATTTATTCCTACTATTACATATTCTATGCCGGAGCTTCAATTTTAACGTGTTATTGGTTCGGAACCCTATTTTAACGTCGGATTTACGAAAGCATCTTTCAATTTTGTCTGCAATTCTTCCATTGTAAGTGAGAGCTACATATTTTTTCTTGTTGTTCCTCTTAACTGCTACTTGCCTTCCTTCTGTTTGTTCCATTTGCCTCTTCTTTATCTTCCTATAAATATTCATCACCTGCTTACACGTATATCCGTTCGCTACGGCCACTTGTTTTAAAATACTTAACTCCTTTTCTACTTCGTGTTGGCTTAGTGGCAATCTTAGTAGCCTGTATACCATCGAAGTAAAATATGCCCATTTGTATCACGGTGGGTGACAAGAGCGCTCGTTGATAACTAGATCTGTACACATAGGTTTTCTGAATATGCTAAATTCATGCTTCCCATTTTTCTTTATTAGTGTTAAATCTAAGTAATCTATGCGGTTGTTTTCTTCAAATTCCATGGTGAATCTAATTTTCGGGTGTTGAGAGCTCATTTTTTGTGCTAAGTTTTCGATATCATTTTTATCTCCTTTGTATAATAAAATGGAGTCGTCCACATGTCTCCTGTAATATACAATTTTCTCAGCGATATTAGGATTTTCATCAAAGAATTGGTTTTCTAAGTGATTTACAAAAATGTCAGCCAGCGTCCCAGCTAAACTGTTCCCCATTGCCAGCCCGTCTTTCTGTTGATAAATTTTACCATCGAAAGTAAAGTAATTGAACGACAAGACATGTTCCAACATTTCCACTAGTTCAATCACTTCCCCCAGTGCCAATTTACCATGAGTGAGAAGATTGTTCTTAATGATCTCAATCGTTTCTTTTACGGGAATGTTTGTGTACAGATTGGTGATATCCAATGAAGCTAGTGACGCATTCTGAGGTATAAGTACGTCTTTAATTTGCTCGGCAAATTCGTAGCTGTTGCTAATGTTGAAAGTAAACAATATATAGGGCAGACTGGTAGGAACTTTGAAACCAGATTCAGGGAGCACACCTACTCTCAAAACAAAACAGCTTTTGGGGCGCATATGGCTGCGACAAAGCACTCAGTCACGAATATTCAAAACAACTTAGACATCCTGCATAGAGCTCACAAGGGACGGTTCCTTAACATTTTAGAAGAGATCGAAATATACACCCATAAAAATAAAGATCCCGATTTAATCCTCAACGAACAAAGCGAATTCAATCATAATGCCTATTTTAGCATTTATGACGACCTACTAAGATGACAACTGTTGCGTATGGAGATCCAGGCCGAGGGATGAGAGATGGTGCGCGGTGGAGAAGCCGGAAGACGCGTGCAACGCCTGGCGTCGTTGACGGGGCCCTCCTGTGCGGCCCTCTTGCCCGCGGCGATGGACAGCAGACGACTGAGCGGACCGCGGCACAACACCAGAGTGGCGGGAACCACGGAAGCAGACCGTAGAAGAAAACAAGTTCACACCAGCACCATAGATATATAAATCGCCCTATGCCTGTTAGATCGTATAAAAATGATAATTTTACTGTTTTTTAATCCTGACAAGTACAGATTTTAGCTTTGACATCTACATATTTTAATTAAATATTTTTAATATAAAAAAGATCTACTGAATACAGTATGTGCAAATGGAATGTAACAAATGTACCAGATGCCACCTGTCGGTAATAGTGTCATAATTAATATAAATGACGTGCACTCTGCCAACCAATTTCATGTGACGTAGCATGTGAAAGTTGCTGAATTGGACGGGTTACTCCTGTAACTTAAATATCAGGTACGTTCTGGTACATTTGATGTTGATAAGATAGGATGAAAAAGATTTGCTTTCGTGAAATAGTAAATTAGTATAATTATTTTTACAGATCTGAAGATGGTTCTGAATGAACCGAAACCGGTCATATGAATAATAAAAAAATTTGCAATCAAGACGGATTTAAAGTAACATAATTAATTATCTACCCAAGGCACTGACTTTTTGCATAAAGTTTGACGAATTTTAGAGTTCTGCAACGCGTATGACATTATACACGAGACCGTGCTGAAAAGTAATGTCTTGGATTTTTTATGCGAAAACTCTTCAAACGTTTTAAATAAAACAAACGTTATTAACATTATACGCCTTCATTCTTAATGTCTACATATTTGTAGCCCTCTGCCGGTAGAGCGCTCCAAATTGTAGCGTGTATCACGGCGGTGTGTAACGTAGCTATGTCGGTGCGCGAGAAGCAGCGTGCTGAAATCGAGTTTCAAATAACAAGAGTTCGTCTACATATGGAGCGCCCACCCTTCAGCATGACAAAGCCAGGCCACACACGAGCGCTGCGACACCTATAACAAACCGACGCTTTGGGTTCACTGTCATCGATCATCCTCCATACAGTCCCGACTAGGCCCCATCTGATTTTCATCTGTTTCCAAAACTTAAAGAACACCCTCGAGGACTTCAGTTTGATAGTTCCGTCAACAAACTCAAACATTCTACAGTGTCGGTATCAACAAATCGTCTCTCATTGGGAGAAATGTATTCGGCATCATGTGATACGGTGAGAAATACACTGAGATGATAAAAGTCATGGGATGCCTCATAATATCGTGTTGGAATTGCTTTTGTCAGGTGTATTGCAGCAACACGACGTGGCATGGACTCAACAAGTCGTTGGAAGTTCCTTGAATAAATCTGAGCCATGCTGCCACTATAGCCGTCATAATTGCAAACGTATTCCGGTACAGACTTTTTGTGCACGAACAGACCTCTAGATTAACTCCAACAAATATTCGGTGGGATTCATGTCGGGATCTGTATGGTCAAATAATTCGTTCGAATTGTTCGGAATGTTCTTCAAACCAATTTCAGATCTGTGATGAGACGCACTGTCATCCACAAAAATTCCATTTGTGTTTGGGAAAATGTAGTCCATGGGAACATGTAGTCCATGGTCCCCAAGTAGCCGAATGTAACCATTTCCAGTCAACGATCGAATCAGTTGGACCAGAGGTTCCAGTCCATTCCTTGTAAACACAGCCCACATCGTTATGGAGCCACCATCAGCTTGCGCAGTGCCTTCTTGACAACTTGGGCCCATGGCTTCGCGGGGTTTGCGCCACATTCGGACCCTACCATCAGCTCTTACCTTCTAACATCGGGACTCATCTGAGCAGGGTGCAACAATAGGTCACGAGCCCGGAAAGGCGCTGCAGGCGATGTCGTGCTGTTGGCAAAGACACTAGCGTCAGTCGTCTGCTCCCATAGCCTGTTAACACCAAATTTCGACGCACTTTCCTAACGGACACGTTCGTCGTACGTTTTACATTGATTTCTGTGGTTATTTCACGCATTGTTGCTGGGCTGTTAGATCTTACTACTCTACGCAAACGCCGCTGGTCTCTGTCGTTACGTGAAGGCCATCGGCCACTGTGTTGTCCGTGGCGAGAGGTAAAGCCTGAATTTTGGTGTTCTCGACACACTCTTGACACTGTGGATCTCGTAATATTGAATTCTCAAACGATTTTCGAAATGGAATGCCTCATGCGTCTTACTCCAACAATAATTGTGCATTCAGAGCCTATTGATTCCCGTCATGCGGCCATAATTACGTAGGAAATCTTATCACATGAATCACCTGAGTACAAATGGCAGCTCCGCCAATGCATTGCCCTTTTTGCACCTTGTGCGCGCGATAGTACCGTCATCTCTATATGTGTGTGTATCGCTATCCGATGACTTCAGTCACCTCATTGTAAAAATGTACGCATGAAGAATAAACACATAGAATGTTGAAACTTCCTGGCAGATTAAAATTGCGTTCCGGACCGAGACTCGAACTCGGGGCCTATGGCTCCCGCGAACAAGTGCTCTACGAACTGAGCTACCTAAGCACGACTCACGCCCCGTCCTCACAGCTTTACTTCAGCCAGTAACTCGTCTCCTACTTTTCCGAACTTCATAGAAGCTCTCCTGCGAACCTTGCAGGACTAACACTCCTGGAAGAAAGGATATTGCGGAGACATGGCTTAGCCACAGCGTGGGAAATGTATCCAGAATAAGATTTTCGCTCTGCAGCGGAGTGTACACTGATATGAAACTTCCGGGCAGATTAAAACTGTGGGCTGGACCGAGACTCGAACTCGGGACCTATGCCTTTCATATAGGATGTTAGTAACGGTTGTTTTATTTAAAAGGCCTTAAGAGTTTTCACATTAAAAATTGGGAGGTATTACTTTTCAGCACGACCTCGTAGTTCACACAGGTTTCGTTCATTGGCGTATTCTAACACACAGCGGCGAGAAGGCTTGCTGCGTCGACTAATATCCAAATAGTAGCGTACAAGGAGGCGTCAATAAGGCGCCGGGGGGAGCGCGCGTAGGGAGAGGCGCCCCGCGCCGTTTAAGTGGCTGGCTGGCTGGCTGCAAAACAGAACTTTGCACTCACGAGCGATGTTTACCGGCGGCAAACATTCTCACGCCACGCAGGGCGGAAGAAGTTCGCTTTCTTAACATGGCGAGCGCAATGGCGGCTCGCGGCTGGCGGTGATCCGGTCGCTAAATTACGCGCGTAATCTGAGGCTAGCTCCGCCTCATGCATTATGCACCGTCTACCCGCGCCTGTCTGCCAGCGCCGACACTCGGCGCACATCGTCAATAACGCAGCGAGGCTGCATTCTGCCCGCAGACAGGGCCAGGCAACCCCAGCACCGTGCGAAGAAACACACGGGGCCTTAACTTTTCAGCAACTAATTGGCGTTATGTTATCGTCCGCTGTGTTTCTTGTATTTGCAACGTTAATTACGCCGTAAAACCATTCGTTTTTTATCCCCAAGCTCATAGTTAGTGGCGAGTTTCAGTAAAGCAGCATGGCATTAATGCTAAACTGCCTTGCTACATTGCAAATTTCCGATCTTTAACTTGCACAAGCGTTCCCTGCCTTCTCCCAGACATTATGCGACGTTCAGGATTTTGTTACACGAAATGTTCACCCCACGGTTGTCATCGGAAACCGCTTCGTTTCGGGTTCCGGGTCAACAACGTCTACAACTACGAGGGGCATTCAATAAGTAATGCAACACTTCCTCGGTGAATTTCGATTGAAAAAAAAATGTGGACTTTGCAATGGGACATGGGGAATATTCTCGCTTCACACTCCATGGAACTATAGAGTTCCGATAAGTGGCCGAACAATGCATACCCTACGAAACGGCATCTGCAACGGAGGTGCGTTGTGCGTTCACAGCAGAAAGCTGCCATTGAGTTTCTTTTGTCGGAAAACCATATCATCGCAGACGTTCACATGTGCTTCCAGAACGTCTACGGAGACCTGGCAGGAACAAAAGCACGGTGAATCGTTGGGCGAGGCTTCTGTCATCATCACAAGCAGATCGCGCAAACCTGTCCGAACTCCCGAGTGCCGGACGGCCGCACACAGCTATGACTCCTGCAATGTTAGAACGTGCGGACACTCTCATACGAGGTGCTCGAGCGATCACAATGAAACACCTCGCAGCACAACTGGACGCCTGTGCTGTTAGAGCTGACACACTCGTTCATCAGTTGGGGTACTCGAAGGTGTATGCCCGCTGGCTTCCTCCCCGCCTAATAGAGCACCGTAAAGAGTAACGGAGGATCATTTGTGCGGCACTGCTTGCGCAGTACAAGGCTGATTGTGACTATGATGAGGAAGTTATTGTTGCAGTAAGACGTTGGCTCTGATGAAGACCAGTAGAGTGTTATCATGCGGTCATAGAAGCCATCCCAGTAAAATGGCATAGGGCCGTCGTGTGTCTGTGTATGACGCACGTTCGCGTGTGCTTGTGCGTATATGCACCAAAGACCTTGTAAAAATAAATAGAATTGCCGAGAGGGCTACAAGCGTGGAAAAATTTGAACCTTCGGAAGGACGCCATTGTTGTGGTAAGTACAAGGGCAAATTGTCGTGTATTTTGGCCTGCAAGGGTACAGACCAATATTATATATTTATTGGTGCATACATACACTATTTGTTAGTCACAACTGTACTGTCTACGGACTCCAGACTGCGTGAAGATATTGGTGAAGGGTTGTGCAGTCTTTTTTTTTCAGTAGCTGTTATTTTGGCAGTAACAGTTATTTTTGACTACTCTTGGACATGAAGGCTCAAAACTTTTCCTTTCTGATGCTATAAAATAGCTCAGATTTTGGTAAGAACAAGTCACAGGAATCACCCGCATACAGAATATGGCGCGAAACCGTAATAATGTAATGTACCAGATACCGGAAAAATCATGTGATGCCAAATACATTTCCCTTCCAAATTTTGGGAAAATAAGAAACGAAATGCTGCAGTTATTAATCTTGATAACTTAATAAGCTGTATTTAGGTGCGAACAAACACATATTGCTAATTTCTTGTATACGTAAAGGAATTCGGTATATAGTGACAGGCTGCGATTTGTTCACAAATTAAGTTCCCATCTTGTAGTTACAAACTTAAATGAGACATAGTGTGCATGTGTGATACAACTGAAAGGAAAATGTGTTATCGCCAAAGCCGCGTGAGTTTACCACCACAATGGCCGCTGATCTCCCTTTCAAATTGTCCCCAGTTCATAGTAGACCACTTACGGGATTGTGTGACCTTGATCTGCACAGAGTAGATTTTATACCAGCCCCATATGCTCTTGATTGTCTCGACTGCTATATTAAATCGGCAGTCTTTTTGAGTATCGCTAGACTTGCGCTTCCTTGCAGGACACGCTGATAGAGTGCCGTCAATTTAATGTGGCAGCTGGCCGCGAGCGTAAATTACCGAAATTCTAGAACGCCGCACTGAGAGGAGGATGCGGCGGAACAAGACCCGCCTCCATCTCGCAGGGGTCGTGGTCTATCCCCTCGATTTGTGTTTCTTCGAGAGTACAAGTCCACAGGTGGGAGTCTTACTTCAAATGTGTGCTGGACCACGACTACTCTCCTCACTCATTTCAAATGAAGAAAAGAAAAGTACGAGCAACGCGTTGTACAAATCAAAGCGAAGAACACAAAGCATTCAGTGATGGCTACTGCGTAATTTTTTTTCTGTTTATTGGCTTTCTGGACTTGCCCGTACAGTCGTCTCAACAGTGGAATGACAGTTCTGACGATACGAACGTAATAACAGCACAACATTCACTCCAACCCTGCTGGGAATCAAACCTGTGGTCATTTGTTTAGAAAATCCGCAGCGGTGACCGCCCAGCTACCGTGGCGGACAACCCCGCAATTGCTCGCTGAGCCTGGGGTGCCCTAAACGAGGCAGTACAGACCTGATGTCTATTGGTCTCTTAAGCATCCATGGATCAAAACATCATCCCCACCTAAGACCACCACATTAAAGTGTCTCTTGTTACTTTACCCGTGGGTCGACCCCCTTTCTCTGTTCGCTCGCCTTCAGAAATCTTATTAAAACCTGGTTTATACACTGTTTGTCATGTCCCCGTAACCACCCACTAGCTCCATTTAACCAATCACATCTCTACAGTGAAAAAATTCGGCATCATAATTAAAAAGGTGTTACAGGAAAGAAAATCTACAAAAAAAAACGTAAAACAGTCTCGGCATCTTAATGAACTCAGATAATTTTATACCCTAGACTAGCGTCTCTCAACTGCCGTGTCGCGAATCCATGTCAGGTGTGTCACGATATTTTTAATGTCTTCTGATCTGCCGCAGGTAGAATATCTATAAGATAAAAAATTTAACGCCAAATCGTTTTTTGGAGTAACCCAATTCGCAAGAAATACCGATCATTATACGTGATTATACGCATTTAAACATGTATTTTATCATAACATTATATATTTTTTGCATTCAACTCTAAAACGAACGATCCCACATTCCATAAATAATCTTCACCAATAAAGTTCTATTTTTGCGGAGGGCAGCGTCCTTTCATCCTTTGCCGGCGGGGCTGCCGTTATCTTTATTTAAGAATTTTCTTTTGTTCCTTGCCTTATGTTTACGTTCATTTGTTCCTATTTAAGGGCCTTACACATTAAATTAATAGAATTTGCATCTCATAGTTGTTCAATAAAAAAGAATGCACTGTATGCACATTATGTGCATAATGTGTTTGCTTTTTCACATCTAGGAAAAAAATCACATATAAGGGTTCAGCAAAGATTGGTTTGTCCCAAAAAAAAAAGAAAAAAAAGTCGAGAGAAAATAAATCCTCCACCTTGCTTTAAGGGAAACCTGAAATCTTAGGACTGCCGCTGTAAAGCAGTATTTCTTATACTCCTTGCCATGTACAAGTAATACATCCGCTGGGTGCGCCCAGTAAAGTAGCTCTAAATTTCAAGTCCGCGCATCCCGGGACCACTTCCATAGCTGCTTCGTCCCCTTCATCCTTATGCTTCATTGCCGATGTTTGACCAAATGAAAGCTGCTGTTGAGTAGACCCAACGGTCATCACTTGTGCTCGTTAACTCCTTAGCTTCGGGATACTGTACGGTACTTTAATTTGCATCTCATACGGTGGATGAGCTTGAAACACAAAAAACGTTTCTCTCATAGGAAGAGGGAGGCAGGGGATCATAGTAAAAGCTGGACAGCACACATTTAAATACAAAATATAAATTTATTGTATTTCGTGTTGTTTATATAGGGAAATACATTATGGAGCCACGTGCCCGCACCAAGCTCAGAAAGCGTCAAGAAATTACAAATGGATTATCTGAATAAGCATGAAAAGGATGAAAATCCTCCATAAGAAGCAAGATCATATTATAACAGTTATACGAAACAGATATTAAGTAAGACCCAATCCTATCTCCTGACCACGTACTCGTTCAGTATGGCAAGCACAAGCTCTCCTCTGTTTTTCTCTTCTTCCTCCTTCCGTTACAGAATGAATCATGTGTTTATTCGTTCGACGTCAACAAATTCATAACCAGAAAATGATAAAGGAAAACGATAACGTTTCTCCCGAGAGCTAAAACCTATGAACCCCACTCGTACTTAAAGAGAAATAAGACGAAAAGGCAAATATGTGCCATATACTATTCTCATGTGCACGACACGTGAACCCAGTCTGTATGACGTGTTATTAACATTCATTAATGAACAATTAGCCACCAGTTTATAATATTTGGTCGCGAGAGTGAATAAATCTGGAAGCAGCAAGAGCAATGGATACGAATAACAGAACAAGTGGCGGTAACGCGTTTCAGCGACACTTGCCAAGTAGCGGTCTCCAACGACTCGCTCAATTGGGCCGACGCAAGAAACAGGCAGAATGAAAGTACGGTCAGTAAAACTGTCAAGCATACCTTGCCACACTGTTGCCAAAGATCTTCAGCCGACAGTGGTCGATGTTTGACCTATTTCAGACAGAGAGAAACTGAACTAAAATTTTGTGTGTGTTTAACGAAATGGTGTGAAACAGGATGAAAAGAAAAGAAACAAGCTATTTTTATCAGGTAGCGGTGAATGTAGCGTTTCCCGTAGTCCTAGCTGCGTGTTCCAACCTTCTTAGACATGCTTCTGGGAAACCACATAAAAATTCATTTCAGATAGAAACGTCGCATGAACATGAGACGAATAATGCCGCCATAGGCGAGAAAGCATGTAGGATGCCAATGCAACCAGGAAGGACCCGGTTAGGTGGGCTGCCAGTGACAGATGAGACAAGCGCGTACTCCCAAACATTCCTGGAAGGCAACCGACCGCCAGCGCTATCGTATTTGTCCAACTGAAATATCGCGGCCGACCCGTGGTGAGAGTGAAGTAGTTCTGGGAACAGGCGTGATACCTGAGGCGTCGACCGGCTGCTGGGTCCTGTCCGGAAACGTGTGGTTGCGGGAATGCTGCACTGCATTTCTTTCGGAGAACTGACTCGGATTTGGCTGACAGCACGACGTACTGAATTCCTCTAAGAGGCGTGGCCTGACTCGTCCCAGATCCTGTTGTCTTGCTGATGCCTGGTGTTTCTGAACCTCGCAGTCCGAGTTCTTTCATTTTCAGCAGTGATGGGACTGTAGTCAAATTGTCATCGTGTTAAATCCAATTTGTACTAGAGATACAAGTTTCATTAATATTTTCCAGCGCTGACTCACTCACTTTTCTGACGTATTGTGTCCCCATTTGAGCCAAAGTTAATCGTATATGAAACTACAAAAGTAACGTACTGGAAACACGGTACAAGTGGCATATGTTTGATTGCATCTGCATTAGCACCACACTGCAATGGAAGTCTGCAAGAAACACCGAAGAACTGTTGTACATCATTAAATGAGTGAGTTGTAAGAAAGCCTTAGAACTTAGACAAAAAAGTCTGAAGATTCCCTCGCGGTTTAAAGGAAAGACCGGAAAGTGGATTTGGTGTATTGTAATAGGTTGCTCGTTCCATGGACTACATACATGATTTATTATTATGTAATACAAAGGGCGATCAAAAATTTTCCTTTCGAACTCCGTACAGTTCAGAATCGGCATGCCAATCAGACAAAATCACCGTGAGCTTTGAGGCAATCATCCGACCGTCGCATCAAGCTGAAGATACCCCTTTGGTAAAACATCGTGCACTGTTGCCTGAAGATATCCGTAATTACCTGCTGTACACCTCGTCCGACAGGAGTCGTCGACCCTTCAAGACTTTTTTTTTTAAGGTACCGGTGGGGTGGTTATTGCATGCGGAGAGATAAGGACTGTAAGGCGGGTGCTCGGCTGTCTGCCACTTGAGTTAACGTAATGGATGAGGCTGGCCTCCCAAATCGACCGGCGTCTTGTGTCTAATAGTGACCAGCAAGGAACTTGACGCAGAATTCCTCAACGGTTGTTTTCAACGGATGTGCTGCCCCATAAAAATTCTTCATTCCCCGATGAATATTTACCATATTTATCCTTCGGCAGCCAACAAAAGAAAAACAGCACGTTGGTCCTGTTTGGACGCATTTGGTAATAATATAGCACAGTTTATGTTTCTGCATTTGCCGCACGCACGTTGGAAAGACACAGACTCCACACTAATCCCTTGCCTACACGTTGGTGTTTATATACCCACATCGGAGGTCCCACTGGGTTACATATACGCTCCAGCAACGCCCTCAAACGGAAACTTTCTGATCACAGTTAATATATCCTTCAAATATTTCTGTCGCCATATGCAAGCCAGTTGCATATTTGTTTTTAAGTCTCATTATTATAACTGCCGCAGGCATTTTGGGGTATGTGTTGAGCACTTAGCTCTGAATTTCATTCGAGTGCACGGCTCTTTTGTCTATGAAATGATGTCAAAGGAAACGCAACATATGTTACACGGACGAGCAAGAACGATGGCGTTCCGTGAGCGTTCGAGAGAGCATTAGAAACAGAAACCCTCTCCTTAAGTGTAGCATGATCTAGCGTTGCCGGATGCCATGACAGAGATCAATTGGACTGTTTTATGGGACAGAGACGCAGAGAAAACTGCGGACTCAGCAAAGTATTCTTTGTCTCTGAACGCTTCTTTTTAAAACTCTCCTCTTCTACTACTTACTACTCAGTCTTTTTAAATTCTACACCAAACTTCTCACCTTCACAATCAAATTCATCAGTACCCCGTACTACGCAAGTTATTCAAGTCCCAATTCCCCTAATATTTTTATACTCAGTCTCTCCCTCTACTGTCAAATTAGATAATTTTCCATCTTAGCAACACTATACACGTATTAAGCCTTTTCTGTGAAGTGCGTCCCATGGAACTTTGTCCAGACCCTTGCCCTTATTTTTTAAAATTAAATCTTAGCATCTAGGGACGAACAAACTTTTCATTACATCTGCAGTTCATGATTTATGTTTCCATTTTGTTTTCAGTTTTTCTTTTATCGTCCCATTTCGTAGCCTTACCTTTGCTTCCTTTTCGACACTATCATAGTATGGTATCATTCATACTTACCGTTCAGGAATTTAGTTCTTACTTTGCTACTGTTTCTTAAAAACAGCCTTTTTCACAAAATATTTCTTAACCATCGTCTGCTTTGCATGTAATCGTTGCAACAGAAATAATTGTAGTTCTACTTTGTAAAATACCGATTATCATTTTTCAACCTCTTTACTCCGAGTTTTATTTTCAGAAGGCAACTATTCTCATTTTTGTTTCGTCTCATTACTGTAATTCATGTCTTGTTTGTTCTTAAAGGAATTCTCTGCTGAAAAATTCCGATACTGCATTGAGATAACCTCTCGACGTGGTAACCGAAGCCTGAATTCGAACAAACATTTCAGCAGTTCTTGTTATTGTTACCAGCAAAGTATTTGTACGTTCAGGCGGATGGAGCAGTTAACGTCAGGAAATTTCCGTTTTTGTCTCAGTAGTCTCTGACACTGACTCACGCAGCACGAACCGGAACATTAAGAAAAAAAATGTGCCTAATACCATGACTTAAGATCGAAAACCCGTATCATCAAGGAAGCCTTTAACAACATTATAAACTATGGAGGATTAACGTTTTCTTGATTGATGGAATAAATATGTCGCACTAAATTAATCTGCAGCTTTGAGCGTTGGGACGTCTATATGTCATATCTGTCTAACTTTCTTATACATCATAAACATTGTTTCGAAACATTCGTATACACCTCAGAGTTTCTGCTGGCTTGTACGTAATTTGTATACAGTGGGACTATATACCCCAGAAAACTTAAAAGAGTGTAGAAAACGTTGGTGTGTGGTATGTAAAAGACATGTTAAAATGTTATGTTGAAAACATATTTCATGTTTTTCGTTGTCAGTAGAGTAAACGCGTTTTGGTACTGATTTCTTACACTTTTTTTCCATAACTGCTGTCGTGATAAAATCTTTTAAAATTAAAAATTTGACTCTGAAAATCTTACGTTCATATAAAAACGTTAATATAGCTAGGTTCATGGGACACATATATCCCAATTCACTGATTTTCAAAATTCGTCAGCTCAATTTTTTTTTTTTATTTTATTTATTAATTTTTTTTTTTTTTTTTTTTGTAGTGGAAGTGTGTTTTCGACGTTTTATTTTTCAAATATATGCAAAATAAATTTTAACCATGAAAGTGCTAATTACAACTCTGAATCACAAATGTTTTTGATAGATTCTTTGTTTGTGTTCATATTTGCGGCTTTTATTTATTCCAATTGTACAGTTCCTTTCGTCCGCCCTCGCAGCTTCTGTGGCGTCCACCGATGTCAGAGTCGCGCCCCCGACGTAATTTCCCACATTCTTCGCTGAGCGGGTTGCTAAACAAATTACGCTACAGCTCTGCAGATTTACTCAGAAGCGTTAATTGGCAGACCTGGAACAGTTCTTTGCGCTAGGCGCACTTAGGAAATCGATCTAAATATGGCTCGGCAGCCTCATTTACACCCGCCAGACAGAGTTAAGCTTCGCGCTACTCCAATGTTAATTATTATCCCTGTAGTTATCTAACTGGTCTCAGGAATATTCCGAGGTCCGACCACTGGACTGGAATATGTTCAGCGCTGACAGTTCACACAGCCCCTCCCAATGGCTTCTAGCAGCTTTCGCGGATAATATCTACAGGAAGAAGATCAAAACCAGTTTTAAAATGACTTAGTCAGGATATCTATATGGTACGAAAAGTGCCAATTGTCTCTAAATAAGAACAGTGTGAGGTCATCCGCATGAGTACGAAAGGAATGCACTAAATTTACGCTACGTGAGAAATCTCACAAATCTAAAGGTTGTCAGTTTAAATAAATACCTATGAATTAGAATTATGAACAGTTTAAACTGGAACGATCTCATAGTAATGTCGTGGGCAAGGCAAACCAGAGACAGCGTTTTATTGTCAGAATACTTAAAAGAGGTTGATTAAAGAGACACTTCGTTTGTCCGTAAAGTACTACTGCGCAGAATGTGATCCTCACCAGAATGGATTGGCGGATGAGATCGAAAAAGTTCAGAGATACAACTCGTTTTGTATTATTTGCGGAATAGGGGAGAGTGTGACGGATATGATACGCTAGTTGGATGGCAATCATTGGAACAAACGCGTTTTTCGTCGCAGTGAGATATTTTTCACAAATTTCAGTCTCCTAGGTTCTCCTCCGAATGCGAAAATATTTTGTTGACAGCCTCCTCTACGGATCAATGAGGAACGCTCATTCCCGACTTCATACGAGGGGACTCAAAAAGTAGGTTGCACATTATTAAGGCAGGGCAAGAACGTCTATTGAATGTTGCAGTACACTTCAAATTGACACAGATACACGACACTAATTTTCAACATAGTCATCAAGTCTTTGTAAACAACGGTCAGGACTTTCTAGCAATCGTTAAGTTCCTCGATGATACACCATCCAGTCACATTAATGTGACCACGTCTATGTCGATGTAAACGTGCAATAACCACTCACAGATGGCAGGGGGCAGCATTAGCAGTGGAAGGTATATAAAGAGCGTCGAGGGGAAGTGGAACCCAGTGTAGTAGTTATCGTAATGCGGAAATGAAGCGATTTACCTGACGTCCAGAAGGGCATGGTCACTGACTTTCGGGGAAGCATTTCCGAGACAGCTAAGTCTGTAAACTGTTCGACTGCCGCCGCGGTTGAAATAAACCTTGTATGGTGTAACGTATTACTATCTTTACGACGCTTCTCATAGAGCCATATACGTTATCTCGCATTTCTAGCTACCTCTCTCACACAAATAATGATAAAAATTCAGAAATTCAGGGTCGCCACCAGCCCAAGCCCTTCCTAACCATTTAGAAAAAAACGGAGCTGGAATTATTAGTTTAATTACATTAATAATTTAATTACAAGTATGCAAATTTCTTTAAGTAGCCAGATAAACAGCACTCCATGTCGTGCATGAAGCAACATGATTAATTCAGGATTGTAAATCGGAGTAAGTGGGTAAGATCAACATCACAGAATTTATCTTTCACGTAGATTATTTATTCTATCTAAGTATTTTGTTGCACATCCTAACTACACATAACTGGTGCCTGACTAGAAATATTTAAGTAAGAATTACGTGAGAATGTAACAGAGCACACTTTAACTACAACAAGAAGAAACACGGAAAACGGGGGTGGGAGACAATGATACAATCATCTCCTTTGCATCCATACCATAAAAATATCTCAGTGAGATTCGCATTACGATTCTACGCATGCACTATTCTGGACAGAGGTTTAACCAATGCACGAGGTTGTGTGATAATTATTCAACATACTAACTACGTCTGCTGCTTGCAAACGGCTGAACTAGAGCACGTGCGTTCGCCGCGATGTCGCCAAACACGGATGCGACCATCATGATGCTGTAAACAGAACCTGGATTCACCCGAAAAAATGACGTTTTTCCGTTCGTGCACACAGGTTCGTCGTTGAGTACACCATCGCAAGCGCTCCTGTCCGTGATGCAGCGTCAAGGGTAACCGCAGCCATGGTCTCCGAGCTGATAGTCCATGCTGCTGCAAACGCCGTCGAACTGTTCGTGCAGATGGTTGTTGTCCCCGACTGTTGACACAGGGATCGAGACGTGGCTGCACGATCCGTTACAGTCATGTGGATAAGATGCCTGTCATCTCGACTGTTAGTGATACGAGGCCGTTGGGATCCAGCACGGCGTTCAGTATTACCCTCCTGAACCCACCGATTCCATATTCTGCTAACAGTCATTGGATCTCGACCAACGCGAGCAGCAATGTCGCGATACGATAAACCGCAATTGCGATAGGCTACAATCCGACCTTTATCAAAGTCGGAAACGTGATGGTACGCATTTCTCCTCCTTACACGAGGCATCACAACAACGTTTCACCAGTCAACGCCGGTCAACTGCTGTTTGTGTATGAGAAATCGGTTGGAAACTTTCGTCATGTCGCCACCGGCGCCAACCTTGTGTGAATGCTCTGAAAAGCTTATCATTTGCATATCACAGCATCTTCTTCCTGTCGGTTAAATTTCGCGTCTGTAGCACGTCATCATCGCGGTGTAGCAATTTTAATGGCCAGTAGTGTAGAAAAGCGCTTTTTGGTCACGGAGCCGTCGAGAACCGCTGTGTGAACGTCCTCATCATTGGAGAATCTCTTCCCACTAGCCTTCCGTCTCGATCAGCATCACTCACGTCTGTCGGGCCTTGGTCAAATTGTGAGCACCATTTCACTACAGCTGGACGCGGCAATGCATGTCGTCCATATAACACCTGAATTTCACGGCGAATCTGGCTGCAATTCAGACATTTCGGCCCAAAGAATCATATTGCCCCACGTACTTCAGTTTCTGAGTACGTTTTCAGCAAACCGCGCCAACCCACTCGCAAGCTGTGATGCACCTGTTACCTATTCCGCAACAAAACTGCATCTGCAGAAAACCCGGAACTTGCACTCCTTTCTGACAATGTGCCACTCTTGCTGTGTAATGGTCTTCGAGAAGTACAACTTACCTAACCTACTTTCTAAAGTCCCTGCATACAATCAACATTTAAAATACCATCTCCGCTCCTACAGATACCACCACTCGCTTCTTACATTCGTAAAGTGCTACAGGTCGATTCCTCCGTTTCATGAGTTTCAGTTCCCTGCACGAAACCGTTTTAATATCCGTGTCTTTCAACGAATCAGACTCAGTAGCTGTATGCTGGTGATTTCACTGGCTATTTTCAACTCTTTTTCGACGAGTATGGGCCCATTGATGAAAAATCCGCGAATTAACATCCTACAGTGAGTGTGGAATGTATTGGCTGAATAAACAACTTTCCCTCGTCGCAGCTGAATATATGGAGATGCAGGCAATAAGGAACAAGTTGTGGAAAAAATTGCATTGCAGCAGGCTATAAGAAACTTTGTCTCTGTAGATTTACCGGGACCAGCCTAACGTTCCAAAACTAGAACCCAATTAACACAACGGCAATGGGATTACTGTTTCACTATCACGGTGCTTGAATAATGTATAAGGAAGGGTCCAAGTGACGCTATTGGTAGTGCTTATTGGATACCGTGAAAGAAACGACAAGGCCTATACATGCTGGATCCACACTCCGCTCTTACGACAACCGAGGTAATTGCTATTTAGGAAGCTCTGCTGTTCCACAGACGACCACAGCACACACAGTAGTCGTCATCTCTGATACTGATCAGCAACCATCGTAACAGTTGTGCCAAACCCATAGTTGCAGCAGCTGTCGACGCTGTGTTTCTGGTGTGGCAGAACTATCGCAACGTGCTGACAGGCCACTCTGGCATACCCGGAAATGAACAAGTAGATGTTCTAGCAAAGCAAGCATCTCTATATGGAGCTATTAAACATGATAAACTCCCTCTCACTCATATGACAGCCATGCTCAGAAAGCAGTTGTTATCGGACTGGCAAGAGGAATGGTTATGGACATCTAAAATGAAAGGCATCTCCTACGCATAGAAATCATCCCACGGATCCAAGAGTACCATTGTATAATACGGTACAAACACCGACGAGCTTCACGACAGACATGGCATGGTTGAAATTTAATCATCGGAAGTTCAATAGACACTTCTACCGGCTCGAACAAGCATCACTCTAATCTGCGTTTGCGGAGAGGTAGAAGATCCAAACCATATATTCATACAGTATCCAGCAAACACGTTTCACATAAACGTACTTGAAAGTTGTCTTCGCGCTCCTGGTCAACAGTTCCCAAGCAGCCTACAAATCTTGTTAGTGTTCAACATATAGCAACGTATAAAATCGTGTACATGATGGTCATCAACACCAACGTCAACATCAGAATATCGTTCCCTGTGCTGCTAATCTAATGCTCTTGGTGTTTAGAATAAAAGAGGAACACCAAAGCACAATTAACTGACTATATTCCCCTGCGCTACTCAGTTAAGTGTCTGTCACTATGTACCTACTATAAGTATGTGTCTGAATACTGGTTGATCTATACATATGGCTGTAACAAACATGTATGGTTCTTGTATAATGTTCTCACATTCTGCCTCGTTGATACTTTTAGACCTGCACAAATATGCAATTCTCTTTCTGCACCTTTCGAAACAATTCTTACACGGTATACAAAAGAACACTTTATTGTTACTTTAGATAGACAGTCATTAATATGGATGGCATCGGGAATATTCCAAATGTGTTCCAACAGCGAGTTATCATTTCTTATAGTGTTACCGGCACGAATTCTATAGCAAACTAGCTCTGTGTATCCTATGTTACATTTCATCTTGCTTACTCGTTTCAGTGTACTGTGCATGTGAAAATTTGTTTTACCTCAAAATCTGTCCTTTGTTAATCCTAACATACGTACACTACCAATTGTCAAAACTAACTGTTGTGTAACATTTCCGGCTGTATGAGCACGTTCCGACAGCCAATAAATTATAAAAATAAAAAAAAAATTAATTTCCGCTCGCGCTCATGACACTTTACAGGAAACGCAGCTTCCTGCCAGGGCTTTTCAAAAAAAAATGGTTCAAATGGCTCTGAGCACTATGGGACTCAACTGCTGAGGTCATTAGTCCCCTAGAACTTAGAACTAGTTAAACCTAACTAACCTAAGGACATCACACACATCCATGCCCGAGGCAGGATTCGAACCTGCGACCGTAGCGGTCTTGCGGTTCCAGACTGCAGCGCCTTTAACCGCACGGCCACTTCGGCCGGCGGGCTTTTCAAACTTTATTTAAAACAGCTGCCAGAAAACATCTGGCGGCATGGTGAGATCACTAGTCCTTGGGCTATCCAATGGGACTCCGGCCACAAACCATTTAGGAGGATTAGGAAAAGACCAGCCCATCACGTCTAGGCTGAATAAAGCCTCCTTCCGCCGGCCACTGGAAACCGGCAAGAGCGTACACAGTAGCAACTGGACTAATACAGGCGCTGCCATTGAGCGATGGTTTACACTACTTGGACTTGAGTAATACTGCCGATTATTCGGCCGTTTCCATGCCGACTCGTAAATTTCTTCACTGAAATGTCATCGTTTTACTTCACTTTATTATGAGAAAAAAACCTCTCCACCTGTTCCAGACCAAACTACTCGGTAAAAAACAGCGTGAAGGATAGGCATAGACCGAGAATCTCCAGAGATGTCTCTGTATAAAAGCGGCAGGGATTACGGGTAGCGTCCTTTGGGCTGGCCTGGCATATTTTTGCAGACGGTCGCAGCCGCGGCAAAGGCGAGGGCGGCGCCTCGCAAACGAGCCGGGATCCGATGTCATTACGGTGGCACGACGAGGTGACAAAGGGCATTCCTGATCTGGTTACCATAGCGACGCGCCGCCCCTCCTTATCGGGGAGGCAACGGGGGCGGAGGCGCGTCTGCAATGGATAGGATCGGCGGCGTCGCCGTTTATGGTGATGCGGCCTTGAGAGGCGGCGAAGCCATCAGCCGTTACGTAGGAGTGTGTGTGTGTGTGTGTGTGTGCACCTTCGCTGCGAAGCCAACGAGCTGGCAAAGTTCTATGGCTACTTCAGCAACAACACCTTGACGAGCCGACATGAGCATTTTCTGTCACGAATAGGAAATTCGTCCATTTGCGTCGCGAGAACTGCAGCGGCATTTCCCGTTCACCAAGTAAGAAAATATGCGTTGATATCCATGCGTCAAGAAAACTATCAAAGACAACAATAACTCAAAAGGGTACTTGAAGAGTGGCTATATCAAAGTGCCAAATATCCAAATTGTCTTGAAAATCAAAAAACAATTTGCAGTGTCTCTTTTTTTACATAACTTACTTGTAACCAAAAAATTGAGAAGGTATTCTGATACGAGACAATTACACCGCTCACCTCTCACTGCAAAAAATAATGAGACAAATTGAAACGTCCCCTTTGAACAATTATACACGACTGTCCTTAAACTGATACACAATATTTTTTTTTTTAGCGCAACGCAATCTGACTTTCAAAAATCCCTACAAAAGAATGGCCCTGACTAACATTAAACTATACCTTTCACAAATCACTTACCTCACAAAAATCTTCGCTACTCAAGCTACTGCAATACAGCGAGCGCCACTACTGCCAGCTAAATAAAAGATTCAAACTACTGAAGGCACTAACTACTGATAGGGATAGTTAGCAAATGAAAGATATTAATAGAGAACAAACAATGTATTTACCTTGATATCATCATGTATAAATATAGCAGTTCATGACAAATTACAAATCTCCGCCATCTCTCTCCCCACATCCACCACTGCTGGCGGCTCACCTCCAACTGTGCAACGCTACGCGCTGTTAACATCCAGCTGCCCCTCTACAATGGCAGACAACAATGCAAACTAGCCACAGACTGCACACAGCACAGCCAGTGATTTCATTTTCATACAGAGGTGGCGTTACCAATAAAAAACCTAAACAGCCTACTTACATAGAGAAAACATAAACAGCCTACTTACATAGAGAAAACATAAACAGCCTACTTAGAAAATTAGAAAATGAATAATTTATTTAGAACTTTCTACGCGCCACGCCAAGGAACTGACAGATTCCAAGTGCCAATAAGATAGTTTTCGTTTCAAGTGCCATTAATACAAAGGCATTACGTTCTATTTGTAATAAAACAAGTACAGAAATACGGCAGTAATGTATTAACTAGCAGAGCTGCAATCAGCAAAAGCCATTTCTAATATCTTGACTTTTTTTACAACAGAATAACAAAATTAAATTCGAAAAAAAAAATTCCTCACTATATATTTCGGTTTTTTATACAATTATTTTCTTGGGATGAGATGTTGCAAAGCTTATCGTAGAACTTTTTGTGGTGTTGAAGAAGATGGTGGTGGTGGTGGTGGTTAGTGTTTAACGTCCCGTCGACAACGAGTTCATTAGAGACGTAGCGCAAGCTCGGGTTAGGGAAGGATGGGGAAGGAAATCGGCCGCGCCCTTTCAAAGTAACCATCCCGGCATTTGCCTGAAACGATTTAGGGAAATCACGGAAAACCTAAATCAGGATGGCCGGAGACGGGATTGAACCGTCGTCCTCCCGAATGCGAGTCCAGTGTGCTAACCACTGCGCCACCTCGCTCGGTCTGTTGAAGAAGATATGGCAACATCGTCCACAGGTCTTTCTGTGACCTCTCGGGTTTTCTTGGCGCGACTGATAACTATTATGTTTCCGGATGACTTGTCGAGATGTTGTTTTCGTTTTCTGCACAATGTTTCGACGACTGACTCAGGTACCCCCTTCAGGTGTTGCGAGTTCTGCTGTTGTATGTACTCGCTGCCTGGACTCCAAAAAGTCTGGCTGGCCCGATTGTCGAATTATTGTGCACAAAATCGGAACAACTCAGGAGAACATCAGGAAGCAATTGTCACGGTATTTCTGTTTCGCAGTTAATAAACATGGCTGATCGTTGAGATGAAGTACGGCATGACATTCATCAGCCATGGTCTTCCCTTTTTTGAGTACACTGGCATTTTTCTACTCTTCTGTTTCCGATTAATAATTTCTAATTGCTATTTTGAATGGATAGGTATGAGATACTTTCATCGTCCTGCATTTGGAAGACTTTAAACGCTTGGATTGACAATGTTTTAGGAGCATCTTTAAAATTAAAGAAGTCAGTTATATGCATTAGAATTGCATGGAATGGGTTCATAACTTTATTTGACGCAACAGTTTTGTGTAAATCTTGCGGAGCAAAGGACTTGCTTACTTTTCTTCGTTTCTATACTATTGCAGAATGTCTGTCGTAAGTGAAAAAGCCCTGTCCACAACCAAAAACTTGTGTTATCTCTTCAAACCATCCCAGACTGTGCACTGACTAAGTACAGAAGACCTTGAGGGGCATTTGGAATTCCAGAGGGAAGTGTTGCTTGGTACAGAGACCATGAGCCATTTAGTAATGAATGGTTGAAATATTCCCTCCGTGATTTGCCACTTGAAACAAGTAGCAGAAACAGAGAAGCTTAAGCACAGCGGCGAGAACACATTGTGGGACAACGTAGCTTACAACATCTTACACTTACACTCTTCATTTTGAGAATGTTAGCCGACCGGGGTGGCCGAGCGGTTCTAGGCGCCACAGTCTGGAACAGCGAGACCGCTACGGTCGCAGGTTCGAATCCTGCCTCGGGCATGGATATGTGTGCTGTCCTAGGTTAGTTAGGTTTAAGTAGTTCAAAGTTCTAGTGGACTGATGACCTCAGAAGTTAAGTCCCATAGTGCTCAGAGCCATTTTTGAACCATCTGATTGTGCATGAGATGCCTCAATCTGCTAATAGCCAAATATCGCAGATATCCTGAAAATCATGCCATTCGACCAAATAGGTTATCCCAGCTGCCTTTTCCCCCACGCTCTTATAGAGCACCAACTGCCGTCCTACGCATAAGCATGTCTTTTTTTCCATTCGTTACTGTTCAGAAATGACGCAAATTTATTTCAGTTCCGCTAGTTTGCGTGAAGTAGTTCTGCACAGTCCAGCTCTGGTTACAACATACTCAACTTTCGTATCATTTTGGTGGAGTTATTTATGGTTTTTTATGGCATCCACTGCATTTACCTCTCATTTACATATTAACGTCCCATCAGAGATTCTGCAGTGGAAAATCAACAGGACAAAAATGCCTGCAAATCGCGAAACAGGGAGACAGATTATTATAGATGTCTGTTATAAACGGAAGTTAACTTGTAAAGCTCTTGCATGGGGTAGAGAACGCGGCACAATCAACACCTGCGACACTAAATGTTCATCTGTAACAAAAACTTGGTTCATTTACTGCAACGCGAAAGCGCAAATAAATTGACAGCAGCAGCTGCAAATGGTTACATGTTTACGAAACAAATTCAATTATTGGATAAATGGATAAACAACAACCCACCTACTCTAACTGAAAATCCAACACGAAAATAATGGCTTTTTTGGTCGCCGAGGAATAAGATATTCAATGTTTCATAAAGGCTAGGTACAAATGACTTTATGTAACGCAAGTGACATAGGGCGAGCTAATATTAATGTATGTAGATAGCTAATACGGAGCACAGAAATATTTTATCACGACGTTTTGCTGACCAGTCCGACATCCCTGCACAGTATTGGGAACAGCGAGAAACATTTTAAAAATATCTGTATGCAGCGCTTCCTGTTGTAGTGTTTAAAAGCTGAGTGCCACGAATGCATAAGGCGCTACGTAATGATGTGTCCTAGTAGAATGAAACTGCTAATACAGAAGCTGCCAGTGAAATGGACAACACATTCGTAATTTTGATGACCGTGAGCGAGCTTATTATCACACAGTCAAAGTATTAAGATGCGGTGTTGATGAATTATTCGCTGTAAAATTACTGGCTTTACGTAAATATTAATCATAT
Organism: Schistocerca serialis cubense; assembly: GCF_023864345.2. Lineage (NCBI taxonomy): Eukaryota > Metazoa > Arthropoda > Insecta > Orthoptera > Acrididae > Schistocerca > Schistocerca serialis. The sequence goes on along the minus strand of NC_064639.1, from coordinate 531,644,811 downwards.
ATGGAATTCACATGTAAACAACAGATGCGAAACATCTGTATTAAAAGCAAATATTTGTAAATTATGAGATACTGCTAAATATTATAATTACAGAGTGATCGTTGTGGACAACAAACGACAAAAACTGAGGCTCACATAAAGCGCTTTTCAGCTTAAAACAACGACATGTGACCCTGATGGGTGAAGCAGAAGCTGCTGTCATAAATATTTGCGAAATCTTAAAGAAATAGCATTTCAGAAAATGCACAGGAGAAGAAATCGGAAAAGTGTCTGAGTCGAGCCCATGCCATATACTTCGTTTGACTCCCTCCCACCACTGTTGAGCGAATGCTACTAAGTAGCTAGGGTTTCGACGGAAATTTTCAGTATGTAAAACCTGCATATTGGTACTGGTGAAATTAGTCACAACACTAGGGCGATCGTACATCTTTTCCTTTTTCCTTTCTTTGCTGATGAAAACTACTAAAGCGAAAAGGTCACGTGCTCGCGGTTATGTCATTTGCAATTGCCGGTGTCACCAGAGGCTGAAATTGTGATTCGGCTGAGCAGCCAAATTCTGAAATAGGATATCAGCTGGTTGTCTACTTGTTTCTGACGATGATGTTAGCACATGTGCCATAAATCTACCCGAAAATAACAGGACAGGTCCATTTTGAAGACGTATGCTGTATTTTTAAAACACTCGTGTCGCACTTTCTTTTGATTACTGAAAAGTGTGGTGTTTCTGCTGCACAAGAGCAATGAAGCAGTGCAGGACTGTGTGACGCAAGCATGGGAAACTACCCAAAATCGTAAATTGTCTGGATTCTAGACTCTAGAAGATGTGCCAGTAAACAGCTGGTCAGCTGTTGGGTTGTTTCACATGGAAGGCTACAACGCCCAATGGTCGACGATCTCACAAACGACGGAGCACAATCTCTGACTGGATTACGACAGTACAGGTAACTAAACGACCGTGGTCGTCGAAAAGAAACCAGCCTCACATTTTCCTGAAACCTTTTAAACATTAAATAAGAATTGTCTGATGTAGATTTCAGCTCCTATCCTCCCGAAGGAGAGCCCGCGTATTAACCAGTGTACCATCTCATTCTATTAGCTGTTTCCTTATACAATCCAGTTTAGAAGATTTCGTCTGAAATAATTAATCACATAATCAGAGGCACAATTTCACTCGGGAACCCATGGTGGCAGCAGTAAGTAAATGAAAACAATTCAAATATTTTCATTCACTTCAGGAATTAATGTTTGACGTCGTACCTGAGTTGTCATGGGAGTGAAAGGTGCGCCTGGACTAGATTGCAGCGACTGACAAGAATTTTTTATGGTAGTATATAAAGAAAATTGACAGAAGAAATGGTTCAAATGGCTCTGAGCACTATGGGACTTAACATCTGAGGTCATCAGTCCCCTAGCACTTAGAACTACTTAAACCTAACTAAGCTAACGCCAACACACACATCCATGCCCGAGGCAGGATTCGAACCTGCGATCGTAGCGGTCGCGCGGTTCCAGACTGAAGCCCCTAGAACCGCTCGGCCACACCGGCCGGCAGGAAATTGACAGAACCGCCTCTTGGGGGCAGTTGACGTTATACTTGCTGAGACGTAGCGGCTCCTGTTTCGAAATACCGCGTCAGTGGCTGGCAGGATAGTGCACTAACCATATTTCCCTCCACTACTGTAGTTCAGTGACGTGTTAGGTTCATACCAAAACTGCAGCTTGTCAGCAGAATCAAGTGGTCCCCTAGATATGACCGCGGAATTACGCCGTAATTATCTACGATTAATTACCATGTTAAGCAAAATGAGATCGTGGCACCATTCTCATCGACATCTTTATCATATTGCTTCATAGGACATGAAACAAGTATCGGAAATCACGCCACTGAGGAGATCATGTAGACAGCGAATGATTAACGAAAAGATCTAAGAAAATTTTTATTCTAGGTATCCAACAACTGATCTGTCCCCTCACCCCCCTCCTCCCAACCTACCCATGTGGTATACACGTGATTGGAGTCGCGTGTGTCTTGCTTGCTCGTCCAGTTCACACATACATTAGCAGAACTTTGAGACCAACAAACTTCACTCCTAGACAAGTAGGGCAAATCGATCTGCATTACACTCAGTTTCACTAGGAGGACTCTTTGCGACGAAGTCTTCCTGAATTTAAACCGTGTCAAACTAGTTTTAAAACAGCAGGAGGATTAAAAAAACGTGGACAAAATTATTGACAAGGCTGTAATAACATTTAAATGTTGATCTGTCAGTCCTCAGTTTCTATCAACATTATATGACTGATTTTAGGATAGGGCCTTCTGTATGTAACTGAATAAAGTCGATATACATTTTCATTTTCTTCCGTGTGAACATCACAGCCTCGATAAAATTGATCTGATCTCATTACACCGGACTTTATTTTAAAATATTTTATTCAGCACTACTAGTTTCGGACATGGCCGATTATCAAGTTCACCTATAATGGATGTGGAACATTGTCCTCGTCTCGCATAGCACGATCGTCAAAGACCATCCTCTCGTGAGGCATAGTTACAGATCACATCCATACACACTTACTTGTGGAAATGCCGCACTTATTTTGCCAGATATCATCAACAACTGCTTCTGTTGATACCGTTCTACATGTGCTCTTGCTGATCTGCTGGTGAAGCTATTACTCTGTAGCATTGAATACTATTTTTGGCAAAGGATGCAAACTGTGCACACTTTCATCCACCGTGTTAAGTTGTTCATAAGAAGTATATTAAGAAGTTCACATACTAACAATTAACTTATTTATAACAGCTACACAGACAAGTTAACACGGTGAAACAGTGAGTGTGCTAGAACGAATGGTGTTCAGTGCTACAGGCAGAGTAACAGCTGCATACAGTTGGTCCTAACACAAAAATCATCAACCCAAAAGACGAAAAATTTGTCACCCCAGACCGCATGCATAGATAAATCGTTAAGCCTTAAAAGATGGCGCAGCAATCGATTCACCTGCTCAAACCGCGCACACACTGCCACTAGGTGAGCGTAAGGAAGCAGTTATGAGTGAGACGTTTACGTTTCAAGCGGACACTGTACGTAAACATAGGTAAATGTAAGAACGTGTAGTGGTAAAAAGGGGCAATCTTATTTGGCCGTGCCCGTAGCCATACGGTTTGTGAAGTTGGTGCTTCGTGGTGGACCATCCACCGTACAAGCGGTGGTGCAACACACGTGGCCACGAAACACGACGTCAGAACTGTGGTCGGAAAAAGATCCTGACTCAGACGGATCGGAAACACGTTCACGGCTTATGAATCAAAATTGTTCGCAGACTCGACTAAAGACAGTGAATGAAGGCGACGGGAACTTCTTGCAATGAACATTTGATCACCTCTCAAGAGACCATTGCTTACATAGGCACATAAGGTTGCGCGCCTTCAGTAAAATAGAAATCATCGAACGTCGACAGTTTCTGACTGGCGGAACGTAATATGTTCTAATGATTGGCATTCTTGCTTTTATTCTAGTGACGCACTTCGTCGAGTGCACCGAAGACCAAATGGACCATTTCATCACGAATGAGTGCAAGGTCAGATTCAAGCTGGAGGTGAATCTGTGATGTTCAAAAATGGCTCTGAGCACTATGGGACTTAACTTCTGAGGTCATCAGTCCCATAGAACTTAGAACTACTTAAACCTAATTAACCTAAGGACATCACACACACCCATGCCCGAGGCAGGATTCGAACCTGCGACCGTAGCGGTCGCGCGGTTCCAGACTGTAGCGCCTAGAACCGCTCGGCCACAACGGCCGGCCCAGTCTGTGACGTTCTGAGTATGTTTCTCTTATCATCAACTGGGCTCGCTCACTGAAGTGACCACCGTTAACATAAACCAGTATGTTTATTGAAACGTTCTGAATGATCAGGTATTTCAGCAACATCTGCACGAAGAGTATGCTATTGGTAACCCTATTTTCAAGACGACAACAGCAAAGTTCTGATTTCGACCTCATATAGAATCCGTGTGACATGTTGGAACAGCGGGTAAAAGGCCGACTTGAGCATCCCCAAAATTTTGTGGAATTACGTGATGAAATAATCAGCGAGTGACTGGACGCGTCGTACCAGCACAGTCTTGTGGATTCACTTCCTAACCGAATCCAGGCTATTATCAAGTCCAGGGGCCGAATTAAACGCTGTTAAGTTACACTGAGGAGAAAAACTCGTGAGACATATCCTAATCTTGTGTCGGACCGCCTTTTGCCCAGCGTAGTGCAGTAACTCGACGTGGCATGGACTAAAAAAGTCGTTGGAAGCCCCTTCAGGAATATTGAACCATGCTGCCTCTATAGGCGTCCGTAATTGCGAAAATGTTACCGGTGGAGGTTTGTTTGCACGAACTGACCTCTAGATATCGCAACAATTTTCGATGAAACTAATGTTGACCGTTCTACGTGGCCAAATCATTCGCCCAAAATGTCCAGAATGTTCTTCAAATTAATAGCGAACAATTGTGGCCCGATGGTGCATTGTAACCCATAAAAATTCCATCGTTGTTTTGGAAGATAAAGTCCATGACTGGCTGCAAATGGTCTCCAAGTAGCCGAATATAACCATTTCCGGTCAATGATCGCTTCAGTTGGTCCAGAGAACCCAGTGGATTGCATGTAAACACGGTCGTCTGCTGCTACTGCACATCAACACCTAATTTCGCCACTCTGTCTCAACGAATAAATTTATGAAAATCACTGACTGTGCTGTGTGCAGTCTGTGGCTGGTTTGCATTGTTGGAATATTCGCTATTGTGGTGTTGGGCGGTTGGATGTGAACAGCGTGTAGCGTTGCGCAGTTGGAGGTGAGCCGCCAGCAGTGGTGAATGTGGGGAGTGAGATGGCGGGGCTTTAAGAGCGGATGATCTGGACGTGTGTCCATCAGAAAGAGTAAATTTGTAAGACTGGATGTCATGAACTGCTATATATTATCACTTTTGAACACTATTAAGGTAAATACATTGTTTGTTCTCTATCAAAATCTTTCATTTGCTAACTATGCCTATCAATAGTTAGTGCCTTCAGTAGTTTGAATCTTTTATTTAGCTGGCAGTAGTGGCGCTCGCTGTATTGCAGTAGTTCGAGTAACGAAGATTTTTGTGAGGTAAGTGATTTGTGAAAGGTATAGGTTCTTGTTAGTCAGGGCCATTCTTTTGTAGGGATTATTGAAAGTCAGACTGCGTTGCGCTAAAAATATTGTTTGTCAGTTTAGTGTTGATCAGAATAAGTAAAGAGAGAAATGTCTTGAGTACGTTCAGTTCTGCTCAGCTGTTTGAAAATCAAATAACGTAAGGGGTTTATCAGCACAGTAATTCACTAATTTTTCTAAGGGGACGTTTCATAAGTGGTGGCTGTCAGCCACAGCTTTGTCCGTGGTGAGAGGTAATGCCTGAAATGTGGTATTCTCGGGACAGTCTTGACACTGTGGGTCTCGGAATACTAAATTACCTAGCGATTTCCAAAACTGAATGTCCCATACGTGTAGTGCCACTACCACTCAGCGTTAAAAGTCTGTTAATTCCCACTGTGCGTCCACAACCACGTCGGAAACTTTTTCACATGAATCACCTGAGGACAGATGACAGCTCCTCCAATGTACTGCTGTTTTATACCTTGTGTACGCTGTACTACCGTCATATGAATGTGTGCATATCGCCTGACCCATGACTTTTGTCACCACAGTGTATATACTTGTAATGATTTTGCTAGGAATAACTTATTTTTTGCGCGGTGAGCTTATAATGAGAAGAAAATTGTCCTACGAGATTAAGACATGGCCTACGTTGGTTCCCTGTGCGCCTGGCGGAGACACGTTCACGTGGCTGCAGCCAGGGCCATTCCTTCAAGAGGAAGGGAAGCGGGAGGTGCGCAGCGCACATCCATCCAGGCGTCCACGTCTCGAGCCCACTAATTGAGAGGAGGGCCGGCCAGACGGATGGCCATGTTTACTGCCGCCAAAATAAGGCGCGTCCCGTAAAACAAGCAGGGCCCCTTATTTGGTGGAGCCTGCGAGCTGCCATTCCGTCCGCTCCCACTGCCCTAGCTGTTCCCTCCCAGTACGATTTCAACAACGTATCTAATCAGCACTGCATCACTTTCAGAAAATTTCCTCAGGATTAAGATCAGCGTCCAGTTTTTGTAAGAACACAGGAGGAAAATATTTGTCACCAACACGAGATGTCACAGGTAATATAATTTACACTGGACGTCGCATGAGTAACGTGACGGCCACTGTTTACTTGAACCGACTCCATTTACACATCTAAAGATCCTTAGGATACACACGTGATATATATATACACACACACACACACACACACACACACACACACACACACACACACACACACACTCTGAAGAGTCGAAATACTACGACACGTTCATAATAGGCAACCGCAAACGTTTTCTATGAAGGCATTGACCGTCTTGTCTCACATTGGGATAAATTTATTTACAGTTATGGCACTTTCTTTTCAAGTAATGAACAGTTCCCTTGTTTTATTTACATCTGTCTCGTTTTTATTTAACTGTCCCTTATGGTAAAAATACCCGCAATGTAGCTACGAACACCCTTGGCCAGATGTCTGTTAATAATGCATTCTTAGTGTGGCTCACAAAATGTAGTTTATCTGGAAGGAAACGGAGAAATTATTAAATATAATTTAATACGTAAGGGAAAAAAATCCTTCCGTGGGTCCGGAAATGTTTCATTTGATGTCCATTATATTCCGCTTTTTTTCTTAAAACAAGTGTGTTCTTTTAATTTGGCTATCCCTATGCGCTTTTCATGACTTAATTTTAAATATTTTCGGTCTGAAAACAAATTTATGCGATCGTTAAGAGTTTCCAAATGGGCTTCAAACGGCGAATCAGTGAGAGCGCGTTTTACAGCAGAGGGGAGATGGAAATGCGGCTTGGAGCAACAGAGTAATCGACTTACCACGTCACGCAAAACTCACACACATCCACTGAATAATGTCAACGAACTATGTAAGGGAAACGAAAACAAAAAAGAAGCACAAGATACTATTGTCGTGAAAGATTCACAAGAGCAATGGAAAAAAATATAACTCAAGCCAAAAGCTGCCCACGTCAAAGAATTTTTTTTAAGCACAATGATTTCATTTTGTAAATACAGCTATAAAATCCAGGTTATTGAAGGTTATTGGGGATTGCCAAGGCACATTTGCACTCTGATGTCTGGGAACGGTATTGGTAACAGCTCTTCGGAAACAGGGAGACGCAGACATAAATTTTGAAACAGTGCTTACAAATTTTTTTAATACTTGTACACAGAGGAAGAAAGAAAGACGATATCCTAATTGTTGTTCGCGTGCAGGTCTTTCATTTTAAGTTTATTAACTGATGAACCCGTTCTTCTGAAATAGCGTTAAGATATTGCTGGGAGTTGGTTCTCGAAACAGTCGCGAATAATCCGGAACAACACACATTGAACGAAAGAAACAAATGCTTAACCTGGTTACGTAAGGGAGACGGAGCTCCTTTGTCAAAGTTCAGTTGAGAATATGAATATCACCGATAATGATAACCCTCATCAAGTTCCAGGGGCTTAGATTCCACTGTAATCTGGCATCTCTTACACGCATTCAGAAGTCTTGTAGATCCTCGATATTAAGAAGTGAAAGGGGCGTAAATGAATATAACTTTCAAGTCAGTTCCGAGAAGGAATATGGAACAAAATAATTTAGAGAGAGCTCGTTTCAGTGTATTCGTCATTTGGACACTCCAAGTGAATAATGTGACGGCAGTGACGTTAGTGGGAACGGTATCAAACAGCAACTGGTGACTTGTACACTGAGGAGATTTGTTGCAGAAAACATGCATTCGTTTTGAAAGGAACAGCTGCACACACGAGAAAGAGAAACGACCTCGCCCATCGGCCAGAAAAGTGATCGATGATCTGCACTACAGCATTTCAGCAATGGTCCGCAACAACTGAAGACAAACCTCTCATATAAAAACCAAACTTTAGAGCTTTTCTCTTGGCAATAAATTAGAATAGTCACATTAACAGAGTCGGGAAGCAATCACGAAAGTCACACAAACACGTAGTTTTGTGGAAGAACAGAGACAGATCAGATGAAAACCATGTGCGGAGCAAGGGAAATACACTAGTTCCGCGTGGAACAATAATAAGGCGAATGAGTGTTTATTCCGCGTTGTCTGAGCGATTCATTGTCGAGAAAGGCATATACCAGACTGAGATTTACTGGAAGTATCCTCAACAAGAGCAGTCCACCCGCAAAGATGGTAGTTTACAGAACCCTAGTTCGAACGATACTTCAGTTTCCTCATCTGCCTGGCACCTTTACTGGAAGGGATTGATTGCGGGAATATAGAAGATCCAAAAAAGGACAATAACGCCTCTCATTGCAGGTTCATTATTTTAGTAAGTACCAAAAACCTCAGGGCAATGTTCATCAAGGACCAGTGACACACGGTACAAGGGAAGCGTTGTGCATCATAGTTTGGTTTACTGTTAAAATACCGACTTCGTACGTTCCCGGAGGAGGTAACAATATAGGAGGTGATCCAAGAAGAAAGAACAGTTGTTTATTACAAACTATAACAGATAGAAACTCATTGCACATGTCACTCAATAGAAAGGGCTCAAAGTTTTGACAGAGCTGCGCTGTTGGTCTGTAGCAACATGGCGAATACAGCACAAGAGAAATCATTTTGTGTGTTGAAATTTGCGCGAAGTCAATCCACCGTTCAAAGTGCAACGTGCATTCCACCATCGATTCAGCAAGAAGCCGCCTCTGCACAAATACATTTATGATTGGCATACAAAATTGTTGGAAGATGGTTGCATGTCGAAGGGGAAAACAATGGTCGGCCGCGCACGTCGGAAGAAAATGTCGAGCGTATTCTAGACGTGTTCGCACGGAGCCTTCGGAAGTGTACAAGACGGGCAGGCCAGGCAGGAACCGTAACTTCCTCAGAGAACGATGTGGCGCATTCTGAAACTACACCTGCATATGAAGCCTTACAAGTTGCAGTCACTGCAGCAATTGCATCCCGGCGACCGTAACAGATGGTCCGAATTTTGCATTTCAGTTCTCCAGGTTATGGTGGAGGATGTTTTTTTTCCCGAACGACTCATTTTTTCGGGCGGGTCTTCGTTTTACCAATCGGGTAAAGCAAACCACCATGACGTCAGGATTTGGGGTCACAAAATCCTGGCGTCGTCGTCGAACATGAAAGAGACTCGCCGAAACTGAATATGTGTTGTGCCGTTTCTCTTCACAAAATTTATGGACCTTTCTTTTTTGCGGAAGAAGTTATGACAGGTTGGTTGGTTTGTGGGATTAAAGGGACCAGACTGCAACGGTCATCGGTCCCTTGTTCCAAAACTTAAAAACTACCACACAGAGTAAAAAACGGATAATAGAGACAACAGACAACACAGGACAAGAAAAACTCAGACAAAGAACAGACATAACAAATTAAAATCACACGGAGTGTGGCAGTGGTTGGCCGACCATAGAATAAAAAGGGAAAAGCCAACCACCGAGAACACATTAAAAACTCAGTTTAAAACCGTAGGCCAAAGGCCAGAATCAACACAAAACAATAAAATAAAACATAAACACTCATATTAAATGATAAAAAACCCCTGCCCGAATAAAACGTAAAACTAAGCCAGCCATAGCAGGGTCATCAGTTAAAAGGGCAGGGAGCGTATCAGGCAGCGCAAATGTCCGCCTGACCACAGCTAAAAGGGGGCAGGCCAACAAAATGTGGGCCACTGTCAAAGCCGCCCCGCAGCGACACAGAGGAGGGGCCTCCCGACGCAGTAAGTAACTGTGTGTCAGCTGGGAGTGGCCAATGCGGAGCCGACAAAGGACGACTGAGTCCCTGCGGTTGGCTCGCATGGATGACCGCCACACAGTCGTCGTCTCCTTAATGGCACGGAGTTTATTGGGCGTGATCCGATCGCGCCATTCAGCGTCCCAAAGCGCAAAAACTTTTCGGCGGAGGACCGCTCGCAAATCAGTCTCTGGGAGGCCAACATCCAGAGATGGTTGCCTGGTGGCCTCTTTCGCCAGGCGGTCAACATGTTCATTGCCCGGGATACCGACATGACCGGGGGTCCACACAAAGACCACAGAGCGGCCGCAAAGGGCAAGAGTATGCAGGGACTCCTGGATAGCCATCACCAGACGAGAACGCGGGAAATACTGGTCGAGAGCTCGTAAACCGCTCAGGGAATCGCTACAGATCACGAAGGACTCACCTGAGCAGGAGCGGATATACTCTAGGGCTCGAAAGATGGCGACCAGCTCAGCAGTGTAAACGCTGCAGCCAGCCGGCAAGGAACGTTGTTCGGAATGGTCCCCTTGAGTTAGCGCATAACCGACACGACCAGCAACCATCGAACCGTCAGTGTAAACAACGTCAGAGCCCTGCTACGTGGCCAGGATGGAATAAAAGCGGCGGCGGAAGGCCTCTGGAGGGACTGAGTCCTTCGGGCCCTGTGCCAAGTCGAGCTGAAGGCAAGGGAGAGGAACACACCATGGGGGTGTACGCAAAGTGGCCCGAAAAGTAGGTGGAACAGTGAAAACCCTAAGCCCGGAGAGAAGCTCTTTGACGCGGACCGCGATCGTACAACCTGACCGGGGCCGACGTTCTGACAGATGGACGACCGATCGCGGGAACAGGAGACGATAGTTTGGATGCCCGGGCAAGCTAAAAACATGGGCAGCATAAGCGGCCAGTAAATTTTGGCGCCTGACCCGCAATGGAGGGACACCTGCCTCCGCAAGTATGCTGTCCACTGGGCTGGTCCGGAAAGCACTAGTGGCAAGGCGTATTCCGCTGTGTAGGATTGGGTCCAGTACCCGCAGCGCAGATGGGGATGCTGAGCCATAAGCCAGGCTCCCATAATCCAGACGAGACTGGATTAACGCCTGGTAGAGCCGTAGCAGGGTAGATCGGTCGGCGCCCCAGCGGGTGTGGCTCAAGCATCTCAGAGCATTTAGATGCCGCCAACACGCCTGTTTAAGCTGCCGAATATGAGGCAGCCAAGTCAGCTGGGCATCAAAAACTACACCCAAAAACCTGTGGGTCTCCACCACAGCAAGGAGTTCGTCGGCAAGATAAAGCCGCGGCTCAGGATGGACTGTTCGGCGCCGGCAGAAATGCATAACGCGGGTCTTGGCAGCCGAAAACTGAAAACCATGCGCTACAGCCCAAGACTGAGTCTTGCGGATGGCGCCCTGTAGCTGACGTTCAACAGCTGCAATACCAGTAGAGCGGTAGTAAAGGCAGAAGTCGTCAGCATACAGGGAAGCGGAGACAGAATTTCCCACCGCCGCAGCGAGCCCGTTTATTGCGATTAAAAACAGGCAGACACTGAGGACAGATCCCTGAAGTACCCCGTTCTCCTGGACTTGGGAGGAACTATGGGATGCCGCGACTTGCACGCGGAAGGTACGATACGACAGAACATTTCGGATAAAGATCGGCAGAGGGCCCCGAAGACCCCATCCATGAAGCGTAGAAAGTATGTGATGACGCCATGTCGTATCGTACGCCTTCCGAATGTCGAAAAAGACAGCGACCAGGTGCTAACAGCGGGCAAAGGCAGTACGGATGGCCGACTCCAGACTCACCAGATTGTCGGTGGCGGAGCGGCCTTTGCGGAACCCACCCTGAGACGGAGCCAGACGGCCCCGAGACTCCAGTACCCAATTCAAGCGCCGGCTCACCATCCGTTCGAGAAGCTTGCAAAGAACGTTGGTGAGGCTAATGGGGCGGTAGCTGTCCACCTCCAAAGGGCTCTTGCCCGGTTTCAGAACGGGGATGACAATGCTTTCCCGCGACGGAAACTCACCCTCGACCCAGAGACGGTTGTAAAGGTCGAGGAGGCGTCGCTTGCAGTCCACTGAAAGGTGTTTCAGCATCTGACAGTGGATGCGATCTGGCCCAGGAGCGGTATCAGGGCAAGCGGCAAGGGCACTGTGAAATTCGCACTCACTGAATGGAGCATTGTAGGATTCAGAATGGTGGGTGCGAAAAGAAAGGCTCCGACGTTCCATCTGCTCTTTAATGGAGCGGAAGGCCAGGGGGTAAGTGGAAGAAGCGGAACTCAGAACAAAATGCTCTGCCAAGCGGTTGGCAATTTCGTCGGAGTCTGTACAAACTGCTCCATTCAATGAGAGCACAGGGACGCTGACAGGGGTCCGATAGCCATAGAGGCGTCGGATCGTGGCCCAGACCTGCGATGGAGAGACATGGAGGCCAATGGTGGACACATACCGCTCCCAGCACTCCTGCTTGCTTTGGCGGAGAAGGCGGCGGGCCCGCGCACGCAGACGTTTGAAGGTAATGAGGTGTTCAATGCAGGGATGTCGCTTGTGACGCTGGAGCGCCCGCCGGCGATCTTTAATCGCTTCGCGATCTCAGGCGACCACCAAGGCACAGTCCGCCGCCGAGGGGACCCAGAGGAACTGGGAATGGAAGATTCGGCGGCAGTGACGATGCCCGTGGTGACCGATTGAACCACCGCATCAATGCCATCATTAGAGAGAGGCTCAATAGCGGCAATGGAGGAAAACAAGTCCCAGTCAGCCTTATTCACTGCCCAACTGCAAGGGCGCTCAGAAGACTGACGCTGTGGCAGTGACAGAAAGATCGGAAAGTGGTCACTACCACACAGGTCGTCATGCACTCTCCATTGGACAGATGGTAAGAGGCTAGGGCTGCAGATCGAAAGGTCAATGGCGGAGTACGTGCCATGCGCCACACTGAAATGTGTGAAGGAACCATCATTTAACAGCGAAAGATCGAGCTGTGCCAATAAATGCTCAATGGTGGCGCCTCGACCTGTCGCCACTGACCCACCCCACAGAGGGTTATGGGCGTTTAAGTCGCCCAGTAATAAGAAAGGTGGCGGCAATTGGGCTATCAGCGCAGCCAGGACCTTCTGCGCGACATCACCATCCGGTGGAAGGTAAAGACTGCAGACGGTAACAGCCTGTGGCGTCCACACCTGAACAGCGACAGCCTCTAAAGCTTTTTGTAGAGGGATAGACTCGCTGTGAAGAGAGTTAAGGACATATATGCAGACGCCACCAGACACCCTTTCATAAGCTGCCCGGTTCTTATAATAACCCCAATAGCCATGGAGGGCAGGGGTTCGCATTGCTGGAAACCAAGTTTCCTGAAGAGCAATGCAGAAGAAAGGGTGAAGGCTGATAAGTTGTCGGAGCTCAGCTAGATGGTGGAAGAAACCGCTGCAGTTCCACTGGAGGATGGAATTGTCCATGGCTGAGAAAGGCGTGACGGGACTGGGAAGGCAGATTACGCCTCTGGGTCACCTGCTGCCTCCGATGGAGCACCCGTGCAAGTGCTATCCATTGCGTCTGAGGTCCTCAGCGGACGCAAGAAGATCCACCGCACCCTCAGACGCAGAGCTTGTAGGTAGCGGTGGAGTAGGTGCCACTGCAGGTGTCTTGGTCTTACGGGTCTTCAATGTCGTTTTCTCTCGCTGTTCCTTTGGTTGTCGTTGTTGAGAGGGTTTATTGGAGTCAGTCTCCGGGACCAAAGATGATCGCGAAGCTCGACGACCAGCGACCTGTGGCTTCTTCAGCCACTGGTTGGTGTCTGCTGTGCCGCTGGTAGGAACCTGGGAAGGGAGTGACCCAAGGGATCCCTTCCGAGCGAGAGAAGCCGAAGAAGACTTACGCTTCTCCGGCTTAGAAGTGGGGACTGGTGTCCCCGGTGGTTTAGTGAGTGCTGCTCCCGAGGTAGATGGTGTGGGAGCAACAGCGAGGGAAGGGGCCCCCATCGTCAAGGGGGCAGGTGAGGTCCTCTGACTCTGAGCGCTGACTGTTTGTGGTGCAGCTAAAGGAGCTGGAGCAGGAGTGACAGTTGAGGCATAAGATGTCATCATGTGCACGGGATGTAGCCGTTCAAATTTCCGCTTAGCCTCAGTGTAAGTCAGTCGGTCCAGGGTCTTATATTCCATAATTTTGCGTTCTTTCTGTAAGATCCTGCAGTCTGGCGAGCAAGGTGAATGAGTCTCTCCACAGTTGACACAGATGGAAGGCGGAGCACATGGAGTATCGGGATGAGATGGGCGTCCGCAATCTCGACATGTGAGGCTGGAAGTGCAGCGGGAAGACATATGGCCGAACTTCCAGCACTTAAGGCACTGCATCGGGGGAGGGATATAGGGCTTGACGTCACAACGGTAGACCATCACCTTGACCTTCTCCGGTAATGTATCACCCTCGAAGGCCAAGATGAAGGCACCGGTAGCAACCTGATTGTCCCTCGGACCCCGATGAACGCGCCGGACAAAATGAGCACCTCTGCGCTCTAAGTTGGCGCGCAGCTCGTCATCAGACTGCAAAAGTAGGTCCCTATGGAAAATAACACCCTGGACCATATTTAAACTCTTATGTGGTGTGGTGGTAACGTTAACATCCCCCAACTTGTCACAAGCAAGTAACCTGCGTGACTGGGCGGACGATGCCGTTTTTATCAAAACTGACCCAGAGCGCATTTTGGACAAGCCCTCCACCTCCCCAAACTTGTCCTCTAAATGCTCTACAAAGAACTAAGGCTTCACGGAGACAAAGGATTCCCCATCAGCTCTGGTACAGACGAGATACCGGGGCGAATACGTGTCACTGTCATTCATTGCCTTTCGTTCCTCCCATGGTGTGGCCGGGGATGGGAACGATTTGGGGTCATAAACGTTACCTTTAAAATGAGCCCTCGAACGCTTAGAGACTGCTGGTGGCTGGCCACCAGCAAGAGATGACGTGCCACGCTTCATTGCGTGTCATCCACCCTGATGCCACCTACTCCGACCAAGAGCCCTCCCCATGGGCGCCACCCAGCCACAGCAAGGGCCACCTGGCAGGATGGCCATTGCCGGGAGTCCTGATGCCCCAGGGAGATGGGCATCTACTCCTTGGCATACATGGGGAGTAAACGGCGCAGGCATCAGTAGAGCGATCCCTGTGTTGTCAGGGGGCTACAACCAACAGGGTACATGGCGGCCCCACCACAACGGATTGGCTACTGTGCTGGATCTTAGGTGCAAAAATGTATGAGGTCGTCGTCGCAGCGAAAAACAACACTGCACAGTGCAGCGTGGAAATCGCACCCATGGACGTATCCTCGCCCAAAAGATGGAAAACGAGCTGGACACCATTGCAACGACGAGAAAGCCGGCTAAAGGTCTCAATGCACGACAGATGCAGTGCACCATGTAAGGCGCCCTTCCCCAATTGGCTCGCTCTTCGGAACAATTTAGAAAGATGGAGGTCAAACCCGAGAGGGGACCATCACATAAGGCTGAAACATTTGAGACTCCTTTGTCGCCTCTTACGGCAGGCAGGAATACCGTGGGCCTATTCTAACCCCCGAACCCGCAGGGGGGAAGTTATGACAGGAATGTCATACCTGGACATGCTACAAAACTGGTTGTTTCCTCAACTTCACGAAGATTCCATTGGTTTCGCTTTTTTGCATGACGGCACCCCGCCTCACTTTACCTTAAGGTACGCCTTTATCTTAACAACACCATCCTATAGCGTTGGATTGGAAGAGGTAGACAAAAAGATTTGCTCATTACTTTTGGCCTCTCAGGTCACCAGACCTCACATCTTACGATTTTTTTCTGTGGAGGTTCTTAAAAGACAGAGTCTTTGTCTCAACTATGGCAGATATTCTTCAAGAGCTGAGAATTCGAATTGCTGAAGCTGTCGATTCAAGAAACAGGATTCGTGTGTGGGACGAAATGGACTACCGTTTCAATGTTCCTCGAGCTACGCATGATGCTCATGCTGAGTGAATGCTGTAGTGTCTGTGCAAATATAAAATTTTGAAACCTCCTCTATTCAGTGACATTCGCAATGTGTTTCTTTCATAGTTTCTCTAATAAACAATTGAAACCTGTTCTTTCTTTTTGAATCACCCTCTATTGCTTCCTAATACATGCAAAATTAGAGATACTCGCGATCGCCCGGAGGCTTGCCAGTAATCATTCTGACCGCGCGGTATGCGCAACTGGAGCAGGAATGGGAGGAAGTTCACAATGATACACAAAGTTCCGTACGCCACATTCCAAAGGTGGCTTGCGGAGTATAGGTGTAGATGTATAAAGCATATGAATGCAGTTTTTCGGTTCACCTTGACAGCCCTCAGTTTTCTGCGGAATAAATTGTTATTGACAAAATGAATGCGTTCTCCTTAAGGAAGCAGCTACACTTGTATGTCGAGGATACTCTCTAGGTTGCTGGAATGAAGAGGGACCGGTACGGGCGACCTCCCAGCCCCAATCCGCGCTTTACGTTCACGAGCCCGCGCCGTAACGTTAAGTGCCGATGCAAGACCGTCGTGTTAGTTTACGCACCAATAGGACGTGATAATGCTCCATTTAGTGCCCTGCAACGGAAGTACGGCGTCATTAAGTGTCCACGTAGCGTTCGCCCTCCTCGCTGCGGCACGCTGAGGAGAACGATGCACCCCATCCTCACACCGAGGAAGGCACACACAGTATTCTTTATGTTGCTCATACAGCTTACTTCCATTTTTATGTAGCAGTACGGCAGAATACTGTAGAACGCATCACAAAACTGCTGTAAGAGGTCAAATTAAATTTTTACCCATCGGTTTGGATACAATAAGACATCTCGTATACTCGTGTGCAACTGCACACTTTTAAGTCCATTGGTTCATTTTCTTTTGGTCGATATAAATATAGGATGACTCCTCCGAGAGCGAAGTTTGTCGCTGATAGGATGACCAATCTACTATATCTATACTCCGTAAGTCATCTTATGGTGTGTGGCGGAGGGTACTTCGTGCACCACTGTTACCTCCCTCCTTTCCTGTTCCAGTTGTAGACACAGGGTGTTCATGCATTAAGGTGTCAGATCCTCAGAAGCAAAGAAACAAGGTTTTTGCAGCAATATGAACGGCTTAGGATGAGTATTTGTTTTGATCCAAGCAATAATATGAATGGTTAATTACAACATCCAGGCGAAAGAATTTGTACACTAAAATATCAGGTAACTTCCACACTAAAATTTATCTGCTTGCACAATTCCCAATTGAGTTCCACGGAAGTCAAGTATTATCAAGTTATATTCCCTTCAAGGGAAATCTTACTGTTCCCAAATAAGCTGAAAAATTCAAACGATTTACTCATCGACAGACATCCCACAACTATCGCCACTAACTAAAACCCAGCAATACCTACATTTTCCAGTTTTAAGTCTGTCACAGAACAAAATACATAATTCTGATGCGTTCTTCGAGTGACATTTGTAATAAATAACCCGAACCATGAATAATGTTACCTTTTACCTTTAGTGCAAATGACGAAGAATTGCACCATCTGTAATCTATCAATCGCTCCGTATTAACAACAATACATAGACATTTATGGTCAAAATTATACCAATGTGACATGATCCAAAATTAATACTCAAGATGAGATAGTAATTTCTGGAAATAAATATTTAGTCAATCATTTATACAACGACGTAACCTTATAACGAAAGTTCAAAGTCGGATGCATTGGTTATGGCGTATTCCATCCACACAACACTGAGTTAAAAGTCGTTGGTTATGCACTTTATAATATCATTGTAACTACTGCTCCGCCTACACCCTCTACAGTGTAGTCTTCGCAGCGTGCATTTCACAGACAAGCTGAAAGGTGCTTCTTGACGAGTCCCCTCCCACATTATCTAGCACCATATCTTCAAAGTCTGCTGTGCGAAAAATTATTTGTCGAGAACCTTGACCAGATCTCTGCGGGCTGAACGACCGACTTTTTCCCTGGTTTCTGTCCACGATGAGACAATTTTTCCATTCAGGGAGATGCCCAATGGGAAAATTTTTTCAGTACATTCAATCCGCTCTGCAGGCACTGCATTCTACTGCAGCGTACACTAAATACACATGTGCAGTCTTGGAAGGCTAAGGAAGAGTAGGCACCGTAAAAGGTAAAGGCGCAATACTTGAAGCGCAGAAGAAGAAGTCGTCGTATACTGATATTTAAAAGGAAGCTGATTTGAAGTAAGTAAACATATCTTACTTAGGTGTAAAATCCTTAGGAAACTGACATTGTTACTTCATGCTATTTGTCTCCCAAATTGTTTTCATTATCTCATTATCGACTTACCCGCGTTAGTCGTGTTTAGCCTAGCGAGATCCTGCAAAATGCAGACAGCCTACACTTCGAGGAATCCTATTCCAGTCGACATCCCTGACGGTGATAACCTTACCACGCTGTCGGTTTTTTGTTATCATTCCTTCTGTGCCACCCTGCAGTTGTTTATGCACACCCTGTCAAGCTCTTCATCTTCTCATTCTTGCTACGTCTAATGTGTCCGCGTTGTTATTGTTGTGATTTTCAGCCTTCGTTGTCTCACTTCTGGACGAATCCTTCTCCCAGTTTTTTCCTCTGGTCTCCATCCAGTTCAATCGTTGGCAATGACAACGTTTATCCTCTACCAGTGTCTTTATCTCCGCTTACCTACTACATCCAACGTGTTCCATGATTTGTGTTACACTTTCTAATATTTGTCTTCTCTCCCAATTTTTCGCTTAGGTAACAGCATTCTTCCCATACGCTGTATCAGTTTGGTATCTGCCGCCTCTGTACCATCGTAACTAAACTTCCTATCCAGGCAGGTAAGACCCTTGTGTAGTGATTGTGAGAAAGTCTAATTCGTTTGCTTAGCAATCTTGGTAAAATCTGAGGCTTTAACTCCCTCTAACAGATTCGGGATTAGCAAGAACATCGATTGCGTGCCAGATAAATTCGCCCAAACATCTGAAATTGGCAGTGAATCATACTTCAGAAGCCAGGAAGCTAATCCCATTTTTAGTGTAGCAGGATATAGAGAACCTCTGCCCTGAATATCGCTGTAGTAGTAGCAGCATTAGCAACGCCAAAAGGCAGACCTAGATGGCTCTGAGCACAATGGGACTTAACTTCTGAGGTCATCAGTCCCCTAGAACTTAGAACTACTCAAACCTAACTAACCTAAGGACATCACACACGTAGCAGTCGCGCGGTTCTGGACTGTAACGCCTAGAACCGCTCGGCCACCACTGCCAACAGACAGACTTATATCTGGTATGTACGTTCTGGCGTGTTTTGACTGCTCGGAGATTATTCAACACTACACAGTACGCATATCATACATAGATGACCGTCTGTTATTTATGGCCGGCCGGCGTGACCGAGCGGTTCTAGGCGCTTCAGTCCGGAACCGCGCGACTGCTACGGTCGCAGGTTCGAATCCTGTCTCAGGCATGGATGTGTGTGATGTCCTTAGGTTAGATAGGTTTAAGTAGTTCCAAGTTCTAGGGGACTGATGACCTCAGATGTTAAGTCCTATTGTGCTCAGAGCCATTTGAACCATTTGTTATTTATGGCTCGCCAAAGTAGTGAACTAGGGCTAAATATCCTGCTGCCTCTAACTCTGTCCATGTGTGTGTGTGTGTGTGTGTGTCTGAGTGTGTGTGTGTGCACGCGCGCATGCGTTAATCTGTAAAATGAAATATGAGGATCAATTTTTGTCTTTTGTGCGAAACTTCAGACTCAGTGCCTAAATTTTCGATAAAAAAAAGTGGGGCAAAATTTGTGTTTTGGGAACGTAACTGCCAGCTTCTGTTATAAAGCGGAATGCTCTGTTTGGCGATCGTCAGAGACCACACTTCTGGCCCGTACAAGACGAGTGGAAATATAAGCTGGCGTCGGAGTAACAATTTACAATTTATTTTTGCCTTTGACCTTTAAGAAGAATGTACAGCCAAAATAAGAGCGCGCAACCTTTGTTTGTGGCGTCGACTGTACGCTTATTCCAGGTAAGTCGTCTATCAATTTCGTGGCCTAGATATGTAATCGAGTCACGCTAGAGCAAATCCCAGCCGCCTATAGAGAACTGGCGGTCACATAGTTTCCGGTTGAAAGCGAAGTAAGATTGTGAGGGAGAATGTGGCGGGAATAGTAATGTTCCATAATTTGAGTATCGTAATGCGTTTCTTTTGCATGGGAGAAACGTAAATTCTTAAGACTTCGTGCTGAATGCTTTGTTGAACTGCATATATCTGTTTTCTGCAAAGTCATTAAAAGGAAACCAGTGTACCGGATGGTTATAGTTAAAGTACAGCTACTCAGGAAGGTCCAGTGTAGGCCGTAATTATCGTATGGCAGAGAAACGTGGGATATACGTTAATGCGTTAATGCGGAACCGATTTATGACGGAAAAGAAAAGTTCCAGCTGTGGCCACTAGGTGAAAATCCCTGTTTGTAAGAGAGTATGACATCCACGCTGTCATTTGACAAGCCATTACATGAGTGAACAGTATGGCCATAGAGAAGACAGATCGTGCGCTGTTAATGAAACTGTTTTAAATGAACGGCAGTAATTACAGCGTTGGTTTGAGAGAGTATCGTCAACTGAAAGATCTGCGGAGTATCCTGATATCATTAAAATGTTTAAAGGAGGAGATAATTAAATTCCAAACACAGGTGAGCTTGGTGTGGCAGCTGGAAGAGGGAGACGTCATATCCCGGTGAAAGGTATCGACAAGGTTGGTGTTGCTGTGACTGACAATTCAGCACGTGCCCCGGGTTCTGATAGGGCTCATGCAGTGCCATAAGAATTTTCCGTCTCACGGTCAATAGTACGGAAATTTCTGCGGTCTATTTTACCCTGTTACCCGTATAAGATCCAGACGGTGCACTAACTGAATCCTCGTGATCCGCAGCAACATTCTGAATTATTCTTTGGTTTCTGAGACGGTTCGTAGTTGATGACATGTGGTCGGGCAATATTCTATGGAGTGACGAAGCACATTTTACGCCATTTTAAACCGCGTATTGTGCACGAAGAAACATTGCACTCGCCGTATCTGTCTGTGTTGTGTAGACTCACAGGCAACTTTACTCTCGGCCCGTTCTTCTTTGATGAGATTACACCCAGAGGACATGCCAGGTGTACTGTGACGTCGCCACGTTACCAAGACCTCCTTGTGCAGCGTGTGATTCCTGCTTTGGAGGAGCGCAACTGTGTGGAAACGCCTGTTTTCATGCAAGATGAGGCAACATCTCATGCCGCTTGCGCAGTGACACATCTGCTAAATGCAAGCTTCCACAAACGTGTTACCTCCAGAGGCTTTCTACATGCATGGCCAGCAGTATCACCTGATCTGAATCCATGTGACTCTTTGCTACATGTAAGCGAATGAGTTTACCAGCGACAGTTGCGGTCTCTACGTGATCTGAAGGCCAGTATACAGGAACACGTTGAATAGAGTTCACCGGAAGTACTGAGAGCAACTGTTGATCACGCCGTTCTGTGGATGCTGCATCTCGTCGACTTTGTTGGTTATATTGAATAAATTGTTTAAGCGGCGGTTAATAATAAATCAACATTATGCATTTCTCATTTCTTCGACCATTTCTGCCCGCATCCCGTTCCTAATCCATTCGATATAAAATTTGACGCCACTTCGGCGACTTGCGCGTCGATGGGGATGAAATGATGATGATTAGGACAACACAACACTCAGCCGCTGAGCGAAGAAAATCTCCGACCTCGCGGGGAATCGAACCCGGGCTCTTAGTATTGACATTCTGTCGCGCTGACCACTTTTTTTTCTTTTTTGTTCGGTATTGCTCGTTGCGTTTGGTCTGGGCGGACGTCACAAGACACCCGTTCAAGTTGATCGTTGATTCCTTTACTCAGTTTTTTTTTTTTTTAATTACAGAGGACGAGCAGCCCTCTGACCGAACACGCTGAGCTACCGTGCCGGCACTCAGCTACCGAGGCGGACATCCATTAGACATAAAAACATTTCTATTCGTCTTTCTTGCATTCACAGCGCCAGCTGTGCACCTGGTGGCCAAAATTGAAACAATTTTTTTCAAGCATAAATCGGTTCCACATTAACCCATTTGAACATCTACAAAGTTTCGTTTCCATACGATAATTACAGTCCACACTGGACCTCTGTAAGTAGCTGCTCTTTAATTACGATCATCCGGTATTACAAAAACTGGTAGTCATCTAACAAGACAACTAGACTCGTGACTCCTGTCTTGTACTTCCGCCACTTCCGCGAAGCCTCCAGGCCCATGTGCCGTGGTATCCCGGGCCGGTCTCGCCCCTCACCCGCACCCCTCTCCACAACTTCCGGTTTCCAGTTAAAGGAAAAAGGAAAATTTGTATAGTTAATTACGTACAATCTGCTCTTCACACAGACTTTCTCCTCTCTCCCCTTGCCTCTTTTTTCCCGAGGAAGCAGTCCACAGCGGCGGCCCTTTCCTTAGCTTCTTCTTTGCGAGACTGCCTCATCCTTTCCGATTGCCACGGCCCATCTCTGCGCTATTCATATCGGCGGAAGGAACTGTTTGCGGTGGCGGTGGGGAGGACCGACACGACGCGAGGCCGCAGCGCGCGCAGGGAAGGGGCAAGGAGAATAACAGAGCAAAAAGGAAAAGAAAAACTTTACTGGTGCCATTCAAACGCTTGTTCTGGCGGAAAATTTTCACGATCAATATATGTTACAACAGGGGTACTTTGATGTACAAAGTGGCTTCTCCTCCTCTGTGCCCCGCCTTCCGCTTCCTTGGCCGTCCGTTTGCCCTTCTAATCTGCCCGCGGACCTGCGCGGGAAGCCTGCTGTCTCCCTACCGCCGCCGCCAGCGCTGTGCGGCGACATTAAACGGCTGAAAGGTGAGGGAGGGAAAGGAAGGGAAGGGAAGGGAAGGGGCAGTCACCCCCACCGCCCTGCCGATAAAAACTCGGTGCAGGATGAGCCCCGCGGCAGCCACGGGGACGGCACTCCGCTGAACACCCGCGGTCTTCCTGCGGGCCGAGCAGCACAGCGACGGAGTCACTGACCTAGAATGAGTTCGTCATGTCGCTTGTGGCTCAGCTAATGTCTACTACACTGATGTTCATCCTCCCCAGTCCTTATATAACATATATGCCACATACAAATTTTATTAGTCTTCGAGTTCAGGGAATAAACTACACTAAGGTGACAAAAGTCATGACGTACCACATTTTGCCCGGCGTACGGTGTTCTGATCATTTAATAATAAGACTACGACCAAGGTTTGGACTGGGCCAAGGACTTGACACATCAGACGTGATTTAACACATAAATAATTTATTCATAACATACAATACATAACACCAACTACGTAAATCCTGCTTCGATGCTTACAATTGCCCAAAATGGGAGGGCCACCACTGTCGAATTGGAAAGGCTTTAATTTAAGAAACTAAAACGCCTATTATAATTTTTTAAAAATAATAATAACACAACACATAAGTAAGCGCTAAGTGAGCGCACTCTTAAATCTTTAATTATTAATCACAAAGCGTGGGTTTACCACATTTAAATTTTCATTGCAATATAAAACATAAATACATGAATTCACAACACAGCATGGCTTCAAAATTTCTACCTGGACAACCTATGGTCCTAAAACTTTCGTATTACATTCCAGCCAATCACATTAATAACTTATAAGCACGGTTGGTAAAATACAAACGTTTGCACTATAATCAATTTTAATAATCCACAATCACTCAAAAAACAACATCAGAAGTTCGATACGGAGCATGTAAGCCTGTTTATACAATCTTTCGGACCAAAACAGGCACGAGGGTCACCGTAACAGAAGTGCGCTAGTTGCTTTTAGGATAGGTGTTCCCATTAGCTTAATCACTTAGCAGATATTTACTTAATAACCCCTTTTAACAAGGGGTTTTAGTAAGGTGGAAATTACACTTTGTGGAGACGCAATAGCAATCTAGCGGGCATGGACGCAACACATCGTTGTAAGTCCCCTGCAGAAATATGGGGACCTGCTTTCTCTACGGTCGTCCATAATTGCGCAAGTCTTTCCGATGCGTGATTTTACGCACGAAATGACCTCTCGATTATTTCCCATAAATGTTCCATGGGATTCACGTCGGACGATCTGGGTGGCCAAACCATTCGTTTGAACTGCCCAGAATGATCTTCAAACCAATCGCGCACAATTGTGCCCTGGTCGCATGACATTGTTTTTTGGGAAAATTAAATCCATGGATGGCTACAAATGGTCTCTAAGTAACAGAACATAACCATTTTCAGTTACTGGTCGGTTCAGTTGGACCAGAGAACCCAGTCCATTCCATGTAAACACAGCCACCATCAGTTTGCACAGTGCCTTCTTGACAATTTCGGTCCATCGCTTCTCGGAGTCTGCGCCACACTCAGACCCTACAAACAGCTCTTACCAACTGAAGTCGTGATTCGCCTGACCAGGCCACGGTTCTCTAAGCGAGTCCAACCGATATGGTCATGAGCCCAGAAGAGGCGCTACAAGGATGTTGTGTTCTTACCAAAGGTACTAGCGTCGATCGTCTGCTGCCATAGCCCGTTAACACCACATTTCGCCGCACTGTCCTAACGAATACGTTCGCCGTAAGTCCCACATTGATTCTTGAGGTAATTTCACCCGTTGCTGCTTGCCTGTTAGCACTGACAGCTCTACACTAACGCCGCTGCTCTCGGTCGTTAAGTGGTGGCCGTCAGCCACTTCTTTGTCCATTGTGAAAGGTAATGCCTGAGATGTGGTATTCTCGGGACAGTCTTGACGCTGAGGATCTCGGAGTATCGAATTCCTTAACGATTTCCGAAACTTAATGTCCCATGGGTCTAGCTCCAACTAGCATTCAGCGTTAAAACTCTCTTAATTCCCACTGTGCGGCCGTAATCAAACCAGTGTACCTCGTGTAAGCGATACTACCTTCATCTGTATACGTGCATATCACTATCCCATCACCTTTGTCATTTCAATGTAAACTCGTTGTGCGTGATTGCAGCTAATACTCCACACCATGTGCTTTCAGTGCGGCAGTTGTTTTTGTTTCTGCGTGTTCACATCTGCGTTAAGAAATCTGTTCATCGCAGTGTTAGCATGTCTACGAGAAGTCATTTCTGTTCTTTTTTGCAATAAAAGTGGCTCTGAGCACTATGGGACTTAACATCTGAGGTCATCAGTCCCCTAGAACTTAGAACTACTTACACCTAACTAACCTAAGGACATCACACACATCCATGCCCGAGGCAGGATTCGAACCTGCGACCGTAGCAGTCGGGCGGTTCCGGACTGAGCGCTTAGAACCGCTAGACCACCGCGGCCGGCTTTTTGCAATAGAAGTCGTTTAGAACAAGCTATAATATGCTAATATACCCTACACCACCGAATAAGCGAGTGTATATTTCATCATAACAATTCAGCCATAAACAGTCTTCAAAAAACATTAGAGGAACACATGTATCAACGTCCGGTATGTTAAATCTATTTTGATACAGGTGGTTCTTGTGATTTTATTGTGTCTTGAGATTTTCGCTTTCATTGTAGGCAACAATTAAACTCATTCGCTATCTACTGGCTGTGTTATGCATTTCAGTGTCAGGCGACTACTCAGAAGGAAGTTAGTAGCGGTGTCCCAGTGTTGTCTAGTGGCGTACACAGATGGCAGGTGTCATTTGTGGACGTTGTATCCAACCAAGCACATGCTATGCGGTATCTTAATGCAGTGCAAGGTGCAAGAGCGGTCTGTTTTATGCATAAAGGATGGACTTTCGGTGGTACTGTTACAGTTGCCATCCATAGGTTGTGGACATCCTACACGGAGACAGGTCAGTACAAAAGGCGAATTGGGCAAGGTCGCGGAGGATTACAACCCCACGTGAAAACCGATATGTGACCATCTCTGCGTTGAAGCGTCGTACGGATACAGTCAGAGAAATGCAAGACAGTTTCCGAAGGGCTACTGGAACAAGAAAGAACCTTACGATGCAGATGTCCTGATCGAGCACCAGGATTGGCACGACAAGGTCCTGCAGCTCGCCGACAGTTGAAGAGGGTCGTAATGTGTAATAGGCAGACATTTCTCCAGCCGGTCAGACAGGAATTCCAAACTGCATCATCATCCATTGCAACTACTGTGACAGTTAGGCGGGAGGTGAGGAAACTGTCAGTCAACAGATGAGGTCGACCAGTACGCTTTTGTGCTGTAAGTGTCCCTTCACGTTTCCACTTCACTATCACATCGGAAACAATGGACCTAGCGATGTTTAGGAGTGTGGAGATCTCGCGTACAGACGCATGACACAAGTGACACCCAATCACCTGACCACGTTCGAAGTCCATGAGTTCCGCGGAGCGCCTCATTTTGCTCTCTCTCTATGTCTAAAGACTACTGAGGTCGCATATATGGAGTACCTGGCAGTAGGTGGCAGAACAATGTACCTAATATGAAAAACGTATGTTTTTGGAGATGTCCGGATACTTTTGATCACATAGCGTACCTTTGGGGAACATGTCCACTCGTACATGCAGTTTATCTTCCCTCGGAACGGTGGCACCTGCCAGAAGGACAATGCAACGTGTCATACGCCTCGCAGTGTACGTGCATGATTAGAAGAACGCCAGGTTGAACCGCCAAACTCCCCGGATTTGGATCTAGTCGATGATCGTTGTGAATGCCTCGGTCGAGCTGTTCGCACAACGAGTCGTCAACCGAGAAACCTAGCGCAGCTGGAGACGTCGCTGGAATCGTCATGGCTTCACATCTCTGCAGGTCCCTTCCAAACGATAACGGGCTTTCCCGCTTGTTTATGCACAATATACGTTACATATATTTAAGTCGAGGATCAGTTGCCATTCCCTACACGAAGCGTTGTCCCTCTGCAAATCTTCCTGCATTTTGCTATAGTTGCCTAAGGCGCTGCATATGCTGCGCATCTGAGCGCGTTGAGCATATAGTTTCCTCTAGCGGAGGCGCGTTTCGAAATAGCGCAGCTGCATAGTGAGTGTAGCGTAGAGGAGTAAAAGACGGCGGCGGGTGGTGCACGGTAACTGGCGGTCGTGCACGGTAACTGGCGGGTCGCGCCCCAGGACACGCAGAGGGCGCTGTGGGTGGAGCGGCGATAGCGATAGGGCGCGGAGCGGTGTTGCGCGGCGCAGAGCAGATAATCCGCGCCGGCAATATCCTGCCCCTGCTCCCTGCAGCCCTAGGCGACGCCTCCCTATCCCTGACACGGCGTTCCCGTCCTGCCTGCACCTCGCCTCTGCATTTTTACCTATCGCGGGTCCCGCCTGCTAAAGATACCACCTGCGCGTCTCAAATGCTAGCTTTTAGAGTCTCTCTTTTAATGCCATAAACTCTTACAGCGTGGCTCGTAGGACCTTCGATCTAATAGTTGACAGCGTCAGCAGCAGCCCGAAATTGTCTGAATGATAACATTCTGCCATCTGCCATTGGATGCATTACAATCTCCATTATTGTGATCTACATCTACATCTATTCTCTGCAAACCGCTGTGAAGTGCAGTGCATAAAATAAGTCCCATTGTACCAGTTACGAGGGCGTGCTGGAAAATAATACCTCCGTATTTTCTGTGCGAACACTCTCAAAACTTTTCAAATAAAACAAACGTTATTAGCACTGTACATATTTATTCTTCATGTCTACATATTTTCAGGCCTCTTCCGCTAAAGGCCTCCGAATTGTAGAGTGTACTTGGCGATGTGTAACGTAACAATGTAGGTGCGTATGGTACAGGGTGCTGTAATCGAGTGTCGAATTCATGGAGTTCGACCACACACGGAGCACCCTCTGCTTCAGCATGGCAATGGCAAACCACACACGAGTGGTACGACATCTGCAATACTTCGACGTCTTGGGTTCTCTGTCATCGGTCATCCTCCATATTGTTCCGACTTGGCCCCAACAGAATTTCATCTGTTTCCAAAACTTAAAGAAAATCCTCGAGGGCTGCACTTTGATAGTAATGAAGCGGTGCAAGCAGAGGTGAGATTGTGGCTCCGTCAGCAGAGTCAAACATTCTGCAGTAACGGTATCAACAAATGATCTCTCGTTGCGATAAATGTATTCGTTGTCAGGGTGACTATGTTGAGAAATAAATATTTAGAAATGAAGAGTAAAGATGTAGACTGTTAATAACTTTTGTTTTGTTTAAAAAGCTTCAAGAGTTTTCGCATAAAAAAATTGGAGGCATTACTTTCCAGTGCGCCCTCATATTCTACATCTACATCTACATTTATACTCCGCAAGCCACCCAACGGTGTGTGGCGGAGGGCTCTTTACGTGCCACTGTCATTACCTCCCTTTCCTGTTCCAGTCGCGTATGGTTCGCGGGAAGAACGACTGTCTGAAAGCCTCCGTGCGCGCTCTAATCTCTCTAATTTTACATTCGTGATCTCCTCGGGAGGTATAAGTAGGGGGAAGCAATATATTCGATACCTCATCCAGAAACGCACCCTCTCGAAACCTGGCGAGCAAGCTACACCGCGATGCAGAGCGCCTCTCTTGCAGAGTCTGCCACTTGAGTTTATTAAACATCTCCGTAACGCTATCACGGTTACCAAATAACCCTGTGACGAAACGCGCCGCTCTTCTTTGGATCTTCTCTATCTCCTCCGTCAAACCGATCTGGTACGGATCCCACTCTGATGAGCAATACTCAAGTATAGGTCGAACGAGTGTTTTGTAAGCCACCTCCTTTGTTGATGGACTACATTTTCTAAGCACTCTCCCAATGAACTGTAGACATTAGGGTTGCTTCCGATTCCATTCACGAATGAATCGAGGGAAGAATGGCTACTTAAATGCCTGTCTGCGCGCTGTAATTAATCTAATCTTTTCCTCACGATCAAATCCGGAGCAATACGTAGCAGACTGCGGCGTATTCTTAAGAGTCATCATCTAAAAACTGCTCTTGAAACTTCGTAAGTAGGATTTCTCGAGACAGTTTCCGTCTATTTTCAGTCGGCCAGTTCAGTCCTTACTGCATCTCTGGAACACTCGCCCAACCAGTAAAATTGATATTATATTTGGGGGTAGTAAGGTCTATGGACTCTCACTAATGTTTGGAACTCATTATTGGTTCAAATGTTTCAAATGGCTCTGAGCACTATGCGACTTAAGTTCTGAGGTCACCAGTCGCCTAGAACTTAGAACTAATTAAACCTAACTAACCTAAGAACATCACACACATCCATGCCCGAGGCAGTATTCGAACCTGTGACCGTAGCCGTCGCTCGGCTCCAGACTGCAGCCCCTAGAACCGCACGGCCACTCCGGCCGGCGAACTCATTATTAAGAAAGGTGGATCCAGTAAAAGCCCAATTAAGAACTGCATTGGGCAAGGTAGACAGACAACCAAACAGTTACATGGAGTTTTATTGGAGCAACAAGTATTAGATCAAAAGCGAAAGTCAGGATTTTTGCAACTACTGTAAAAAGTATAACAACGTGTGGAGAAAAAACGGGAAGAATTAAGAGAAACTTATTGTTGATGGAGATGGGATTTTGGAGGTCTTGCAGTAGCTTTACGCTACGGGATAAAATTCAAAATAAAGGCATACGTGAGAGACGAACTTGGGCACCACTGTAACGGATACAATCGAAACAAAACCAATGAGATGGTACGGACTTGTGTGCCGCTTGGGTCAGGATATGTGGTCTAAGAAGATGGTGGAATGGATTACAACTAATAGCAGAATAGGAAACCCGAACACAACTTGTGAAGAGGGACTCAGAAGACTTACGTCAAAGAGAAATTTCACACTTCACATTCGAAAGATAGGAGAATTTGGAAGGTAGGATGCAAGAAACAACTACAAGGTTCTTCTAAATTGCAAAAGAAATTTTGTCTTCTGCTAATTTTTCTGCTGTGGGCCATTGGGCCATCTTCGGAGCGAGCCGTAAAAACTGAAAGTACTGACCGACCGCTGTTGCCGATGGGTGCTAGTCCCCTACGACTTCAAGGCAAGCGACTAACTTTGTCCCTTTCATGGTGTCTAAAATGAGTTTTGAGTAATGGGATCGGTCATATGAGGGTCGTGTTGAATATGATTCTGTGTGCATTAAAATGTCAGAAGCAGACGTATCGAGCGATGATCATGCGGTGAAATTTGGTCTTGGGTTTTGGAAAAAGCTTGAATAATGGTATGTTGTGGGATATTTTGTGAAGTTAACTGTATATGTAAATGTTTGGAGGAAAGCGACGAACATTTGTTGCTATACCGAAAAATCGATTTTTCGAGCTTTTGGTATAAAAGTTGATGTCAGCAGCTGATGCCCAGATTTCCGAACCGTATGTCATGACGGGGAACAGATATATGTTGAGGTCTGATTTTCATCCTGACCCTTCGTATAGAAGTCCTGTTCCTTTGTTGCTATGATGTATGCCAGGGGACAACAAATCCATTTGCTACTAGTTAGGCATATTGGGAAATATGTTTCAAGATGAAGAATATGGCTAGAGTTTTGGCTGCGTTGATGGTTATTTTCTGGAGGAGTTCCCTATGTTGTATTTCATCCATGTTCTCCTGCAGTTTTTGTGCGATATATTTTAGGCTGGAGCTACTCCTGTAAACTGCTATACCATCAGCAAAGGTAGATAAACACCCTCCTAGATAATGCAGAATGTCATTCTTCTAGATAGAGTAGAATGATCGACAAATGACGGAGCCTTCAGGGGCTCCTGCTGCTATTTTTCGTAACTGCTCATTGCATGATGTCATAGAATCGTATGTTGCGTAGAAGGACGGTAAAGCGCTCCCGGTTACCTACCGTACCGGTAGGTGGAGACAAAATTGTGCATGTGTACACGGAGGATCCTTGTGGAAGAAATACCACACGGGCAGCGGAGATACTCGTATACGATACACTAACACTCTCTGCGAAGGATGTTGTGTCACAAATTCTAGGCGACAGGGGAGCAGAGCCATTAATATGAGAGGAAATTTCTGCCAGTGCAGCATTTTACCTTTTGTTAACCATAATCACTCGTCAAATGTCTTTCAATCGTTTCTCTGAAAACCGAATACTAGGCAGTCGTGTATAAGATTCCTTGTCAGTGTGCATAATCATACATAGTGACTCAGCTAATCTTTTTACCTTACGTAGCTGCTGAACCGCGTAGGATAGTATAACAATGTTTTCATGCAGATGAATTGTGAGACAATCCTCACAGACCTACGTGTAGTATCATTTCATAGCTATATTAATTACAGAGATATCGGTATTAGTCTCACATTTTCAAATGAAACTATAGTATCGTACTTCTAAGCGATATGAATTCAATGGCGTTTCACTCGTAAAAATCCGATCTCTAGTTCCCGAGGAATTACAATATTTAGAACTTAGGATATATCTGTTTTGAACATGAAAACGATTGCTGTCTGATGTAGTGATCTCATACTCAGATAAGGAAGTATGTCACGTCGTATAAGAATGAAACAGGGGATTGCACTGCCACGATACCAGTATAAAAAAAAGAGACACAGGAATGACATCACTGTTCCTGACTTAACATATTCCTTCTTTGGACAGTGGTCAGAATGACGATAATTTTGGATGATGAAATGATGAACTCTTCGTGATGGCTCTTATTTAGAAAGAAAAACAAATCGAAACAAGTCAAAAAATTGGATATGGGAATTCAGCACGGAAAATCGGAACAACAGAAGAACGAGGAATTAATGGATGATGTGGCTTTTATCAACGCACAGTCGACAGGATTAGAAGTTTATCTGATAGGCTAGTTATTTAACCATATAATATCTATGCAACAAACACACTATCCCTGAGTCCCAAGACAAAAAAAAATCTGTGAACGTATAGCATCTGAGGGTCCCAGCTGTCAGATAGTTGTCAAACAATTATTATCGCGAAAAATTTCATATTATAATAATTACGTGATTACAATATCTCATACCAGTAAGCTCACAGTTGGCCCATGGATGCCGTACGATCATCAACGCCAACTAGTTTTAAGTAGAAAATTACGTTCTTCATCATAAGTAAGACGTAACTAAGATTTCTTATCCACGACACCCACACGTGCACTTGAAAATGGTATTGTAAGCCGGAACTGGCAAGCTTATTGTGCAGAATTACCTAACTACAAGCAAATAAATATTACATTGGAACTACTGGAATATTGTAACGTTGCATTTCGACATAGTTCATGCTGCACCGCCTACTGACACAAACTGATGATAGTTTCTTTCGGACGACATTGTTGTTGGCACCATAGCATGATCATCAATTTCTTTGCGTGCGATAGTGTCGCCACACCGTACCATGATCGTTTCTTGAGGATTATACTGTCGCCTGCACAGTACCGTGATCGTCGGATTTCTTGCATAAGATTCTTTCTTGCGGTTGATATTGTCGGCACTGTTCGTGATCATTTCCTGCTGACGATAATGTCACCAACACCATACTGTAGTACTCTGATTGTCGGGTTTCTTGCGGGCGATATTGTTGCTGGCACCGCACCGTGATCGTTTTTTTTTTTGTTTTTTTTGTTTTTTTTTTTAGGGACTAACACCATAGCGTGATGTAGGATTTCTAGCAGACAGTATTGTCGCTGGCACTAGACGTCATCATTTGTTGTCGACGAAATGGAAGCCATTGTCGTTCAGCACAATACCGTGATCTTCTCTTGCAAACGGTATTGTCGTTGGTTCAGTAGCGTAACTGCCAGATTTGTTGAGGACTATATTGTCGCCGGCACCATTCCGTGCTCTTTTTCTATCTTGCGACTGATATTGTCGCCGGCATCGTACTGTGATCGTCGGATTCTTTCTACATCTACATCTACATCCATACTCCGCAAGCCACCCGACGGTGTGTGGCGGAGAGTACTTTGAG
This sequence comes from Schistocerca serialis cubense, assembly GCF_023864345.2. Taxonomy (NCBI): domain Eukaryota; kingdom Metazoa; phylum Arthropoda; class Insecta; order Orthoptera; family Acrididae; genus Schistocerca; species Schistocerca serialis. The sequence goes on along the minus strand of NC_064639.1, from coordinate 531,611,998 downwards.
TACCTCTATCGGTTCTCCCTTCTATTCCAGTCTGGTATTGTTCGTGGGAAGAAAGATTGTCGGTAGGCCTCTGTGTGGGCTCTAATCTCTCTGATTTTATCCTCATGATCTCTTCGCGAGATATACGTAGGAGGGAACAATATACTGCTTGACTCCTCGATGAAGGTATGTTCTCGAAACTTCAACAAAAGCCCGTACCGAGCTACTGAGCATCTCTCTTGCAGAGTCTCCCACTGGAGTTTATCTTCTATCTCCGTAACGCTTTCGCGGTTACCAAATGACCCTGTAACGATGCACGCTGCTCTCCGCTGGAACTTCTCTATCTCTTCTATCAACTCCATCTGGTACGGATCCCACACCGGTGAGCAGTATTCAAGCAGTGGGCGAATAAGTGTACTGCAACCTACTTCCTTCGTTTTCGGATTGCATTTCCTTAGGATTCTTCCAATGAATCTCAGTCTGGCATCTGCTTTACCGACGATTAATTTTATATGGTCATTTCATTTTAAATCACTCCTAATGCCTACACCCAGATAATTTATGGAATTAACTGCTTCCAGTTGCTGACCTGCTATATTGTAGCTAAATGATAAGGGATCTTTCTTTCTCTGTGGACGATATCATTTTTCAATGGTCTTGTTTCAGTTTTCTGGTTTTTCTGATCCGTCCAATTCAAATTATACGAACAGTTACATCGTGCTCAACCTGGAATAAGAGTGGAATGCAAATTTGGAGTCGGGTATCTGACACTGCTCACAGCAACACATAATTTTGTACGTCTTCAGTGTGCCAAACAACACAGAAACTACCGGCCGGAGTGGCCGAGTTCTAGGCGCTACAGTCTGGAACCGCACGACCGCTACGGTTGCAGGTTCGAATCCTGCCTCGGGCATTTGTGTGTGTGATGTCCTTAGGTTAGTTAGGTTTAAGTAGTTCTGAGTTCTAGGGGACTGATGGCCTCATAGTGCTCGGAGCCATTTGAACAATAAATCTTACGCAGTGACGTCTCAAAATGCGAACGAGCTCTAAAACGCAAGGTGGGATTCAGGTCCAGAAGGATCATGAGACGAAGGTGGCCAGGCATAAAAATACAACGTCCGCATAAGTGATTCTTGTGCTAAATCCCACTACGCAATTACGTAAACGAAATACAGATGGGCGAGCAATGTATGGATCCCATAATGCTTAGAGCCATTTGAACCATTTTTTGAACACAGAAACTAGATAACTGTAACTCACTGTAAGCCACACTTCTGTCTCATTTCCAATGACGCATGGTGTCGAGTGCATCCAAGATCTTTAGTGTGTGGAAGGTGTAGTTCAAGTCGCAGATGGTTCGGTAATTTTTAGGGGTTATTTTCCGTATCACGACTTCGATCCACTCTTTTAGTTCAGCGTGAACATGAAACGGAATGTTTATTTTAACACCCTCGGTAACCGAGTGTTGCCTTTTCTTCTTAGTGGTAAATGGATATTGGTTAATGGTAAATGTTCACAGTATTAATTCGTCCGGTACGGATATGTGCTACTTAGCTGTTCCATTCTCGACTTCAAACTGACTCACGACACTTGAAGATGACGATGAATAACGCCGTCGAAACGGCGCTAACTCCAGCGACCAACCTCACCCTCGATAATATGCCAGTTATCTCAGTTCGGAAGTGTTGTCGGAAGCCGTCTTCGCCTGTCCGTAGTCACACCTGGAAGTACGGGCGAACTCCTTTGGCTGTCGAGGAATTTGCATGGGAGGCGACGCGCCGACGGTTCGCAGCCTGCCTGCGACATTGGCGCAACCCGGCCGCATGTTTTGTTCGGCGCCTCCTCGCGCGGTAATGATCAGCAGCGCGCCCTCTCGGCGCTCGTTAGCCTTCGGCTCCGGCGCTCCCCGGCCTCACACAAACCCGTAATGAGGCAAAACGCAGGAATAAATTTTCTCTCCTTGTAACATTCCGCACGGCGGCGAAACTGGCTACATTTCCCTGTCCCAAGTCTGAAAGCGAGATCCGCATCCCTAACCCGGTGAGTCCAAATTCGAGGCTTCTTGAAAAAGGAATTTTACTTCAACATTTTTTCTCGAGTATGTGTAGAGGAACCGTTTTCTCTCTTGTAACATATTTCAGTCAACTACTTCCTCTTCCCTAATTACTGCGTAGTTGCCAGGATCACAGCTCCCCGAAAAGAGCTAGTTTGAAACTCAGATCCACAACGTTGTACAGTGGAGAAGTAGCTGTGGTCAGTTGGCACAGCATTATCTGGAAAAGGGGTGGGGGCAGGCGGGGGGGGGGGGGGGGGAGAAGGACAGTAACCAGCACAAAAAGAACCAAGGCACAAAGGACAGCAGCCAGCACGCCAACGTCACAAATCAAGGAACAGTTTCTTAAGACCAAACCGACATTTGCAGCAAGATAGAGTTAAAAACCAGTGAACTAGGGAGCAAACTTAAATCATTTTTTGAAATCAGACGAGATCCTTACTTCTGAACGCAGGTTCTACAGTACAGAGTCGATCTCATAAAGTGGGGCTGCACTGTGGAGTGCATGCTGAGGGAATATAAAGAAATACAGAGCATGGCCCATCTGCTGTATCGTAGTTCGTTTCTTGTCATATGCGCAATGTATGACGCCTCACAGAAACACCAAAACCACGTGTCAGCGGCTAAGTTTTGGTAGACGGGCTGAGTGTGCGTTTGCGAAATACACCGACATGATACTTCTGTATGGCGAAGTTCACGGTAATGGAAGAGCTGCTCGTCGCCTTCATCAAGATCATTAGCCACAACGTTCGACTCGATCGCACCCACAATTACACAACGGCTTCTGGGAAAGGTACCTTCACTGTCAGCAGAAGTGACTATTGTGATCCAAGAAGAGGGCGCACGCCCGAACTGGAATTGGAACTGTTTCCGAAAACTGGTTAAATTCCCTTTCTGTTTCTCTGGTTATTAATGAGTGGAAATGTGAATCTAGCGATGTACTGGGTCACGCCCAATAAATTAATTGTAAAAGTGGTCGAGTTACCAATACGTTTTCAAATGGTTGGGCCGGCCGTTGTGGCCGAGCGATTCTAGGCGCTACAGTCTGGAACCGCGCGACCGCTACGGTCGCAGGTTAGAACCCTGCCTCGGGCATCGATGTGTGTGATGCCCTAAGGTTAGTTAGGTTTAAGTAGTTCTAAGTTCTAGGGGGCTGATAACCTCAGATCTTAAGTCACATAGTGCTCAGAGCCATTTGAACCATTTCAAATGGTAGTAGCACGGAAACGGTACGCTTCCGGACATGATTTCCCATTCAAAATGTTATGCACTAACTCCCATTTCTACAAGGCCTAGAAGTTTGTAACGGGAATTTCCGAACACCCTGTACACTGTATATAAACGAAGTAGATACATGTGCGTCTTAGGAGACTAGATCTGCATTCCTTTCATGTTCAGAAAATTCATGTACATCTACATCTACATCTACATCTATACTCCGCGAGCCACCTTACGGTGTGTGGCGGAGGGTACTTATTGTACCACTATCTGATCCCCCCTTCCCTGTTCCATTCACGAATTGTGCGTGGGAAGAACGACTGCTTGTAAGTCTCCGTATTTGCTCTAATTTCTCGGATCTTTTCGTTGTGATCATTACGCGAGATATATGTGGGCGGTAGTAATATGTTGCCCATCTCTTCCCGGAATGTGCTCTCTCGTAATTTCGATAATAAACCTCTCCGTATTGCGTAACGCCTTTCTTGAAGTGTCCGCCACTGGAGCTTGTTCAGCATCTCCGTAACGCTCTCGCGCTGACTAAATGTCCCCATGACGAATCGCGCTGCTTTTCGCTGGATCATGTCTATCTCTTCTATTAATCCAATCTGGTAAGGGTCCCATACTGATGAGCAACACTCAAGAATCGGACGAACAAGCGTTTTGTAAGCTACTTCTTTCGTCGATGAGTCACATTTTCTTAGAATTCTTCCTATGAATCTCAACCTGGCGCCTGCTTTTCCCACTATTTGTTTTATGTGATCATTCCACTTCAGATCGCTCCGGATAGTAACTCCTAAGTATTTTACGGTCGTTACCGCTTCCAATGATTTACCACCTATGGCATAATCGTACTGGAATGGATTTCTGCCCCTATGTATGCGCATTATATTACATTTATCTACGTTTAGGGAAAGCTGCCAGCTGTCGCACCATGCATTAATCCTCTGCAGGTCCTCCTGGAGTACGTACGAGTCTTCTGATGTTGCTACTTTCTTGTAGACAACCGTGTCATCTGCAAATAGCCTCACGGAGCTACCGATGTTGTCAACTAAGTCATTTATGTATATTGTAAACAATAAAGGTCCTATCACGCTTCCCTGCGGTACTCCCGAAATTACCTCTACATCTGCAGATTTTGAACCGTTAAGAATGACATGTTGTGTTCTTTCTTCTAGGACATCCTGAATCCAATCACAAACCTGGTCCGATATTCCGTAAGCTCGTATTTTTTTCACTAAACGTAAGTGCGGAACCGTATCAAATGCCTTCCTGAAGTCCAGGAATACGGCATCAATCTGCTCGCCAGTGTCTACGGCACTGTGAATTTCTTGGGCAAATAGGGCGAGCTGAGTTTCACATGATCTCTGTTTGCGGAATCCATGTTGGTTATGATGAAGGAGATTTGTATTATCTAAGAACGTCATAATACGAGAACACAAAACATGTTCCATTATTCTACAACAGATTGACGTAAGCGAAATAGGCCTATAATTATTCGCATCTGATTTATGACCCTTCTTGAAAATGGGAACGACCTGCGCTTTCTTCCAGTCGCTAGGTACTTTACGTTCTTCCAGCGATCTACGATAAATTGCTGATAGAAAGGGGGCAAGTTCTTTAGCATAATCACTGTAGAATCTTAAGGGTATCTCGTCTGGTCCGGATGCTTTTCCGCTACTAAGTGATAGCAGTTGTTTTTCAATTCCGATATCGTTTATTTCAATATTTTCCATTTTGGCGTCCGTGCGACGGCTGAAGTCAGGGACCGTGTTACGATTTTCCGCAGTGAAACAGTTTCGGAACACTGAATTCAGTATTATACAGCGTATATGAAGCAGATGTGGAACAACTCCGCAGAATTTTCTTAATGAATATGAAGCTAAAACTCATATTCTTGCTGGCGAGTGCAGCTGAGCATTAGGATCATGTCTGGCCACGCACCGAACATTCCATTCGCCTTAAGAGCAGTCACGGATACAATCTTGGAAAGAACTTTACCAAGAGTGACTGCAGAGTTTCTAACTGCAATGAAACCGAAAAAGAAATGAATGAAGCTTACAGGTAAATCATTCCAGGTCATTAGAGACCGGGTATCTGGACGAAAAAAAATGAAGGAAATCAGCAGAACAACCATCCCAGCATGCACTTGAAATTGTTTACAGAAAACACGAAAAATCTAAATCTGGATGGCCAGAAGGTATTTCAGCTCCACTTTGTCGGATGAGCGTTCAGAGTCTTAACCTCGCCCGGTAAAAGATAAGAAAAAAATAAAAATAAAAAAAATAATTTCAAAGCTCTTTGTTTCATGCCTAGCCTCCTCCCAGATCAGATAATTAATTAATTCAGAAAACTGATGCACATTGCCACAATATGACAAAGTCTTCCAATTGGACCCCTATGAAGCCCACGGCTTGGAGAAACTGTCAACAGGTAAAATAACATTCCCACAGACGTATTTTTAACTACAGAATAAGATATCTACCTGAAGGAACAAAATCTGGTGCACTGAATGAACTAGAAGCAGGGCAGAAAATCTGAAACACCTACTGAAAGGAAGATAACAGCTGACGGATAAATTGCGTTTATTCTTGTAGCGTACCGGTATGATAACTGGTTTGTGTCTTCTACTTTTTCCTTTTTCTTTACTGTCTTTCAGCCTTTCAAGTTTACCGATAGTGCTTCGATATTTTACTTGGTACTACATCAAAATTAGTTCCCAGAAAGCTCAAAAAATTATTTCAAAATTTTCTCAGCTGATAGCGTCCCCTTTTCTTCATTTCTGATGTGGAACAGTTTGCACACCTTTACGAGATGATACTCTTGCGACGATACTCAGCACTAGTAGAAAATTGAAGAGGAAAGTTATTCATGTCACCTTCAGGCTGTACTAAATCGTTCCTAGACAATACTTGAAGAGTACTCCCGTGGTTAGGAGTAAAAATACATGGAATCAACTAGGCAGACATCTCGTAATAGAGATTCTTATTTAAAATCATTGCACTGTATCATGTTGCGAAAAACTAATTATTTCGGGTATTCGTATCAAAGACTGTGCTACAACTGACACTGTGAGTCGTGGCTAGTCATACATCCGACGTTTATTAATGTTCAGCATCCACTCTTTTACGCCAGAAATACCACCAATTAGTTGCGTTATATGTAGCAACAAATTTGAAAAGACTTATCCTGGTTGACTGAGGGCGGTTTCCTTTCATCTGAACGCGGCTTCTCAGAATGGTTTTACATGTTCCTCTATTTTCAACACATGACTCGTTTGAAAAATTTAAGAATTAACGAACGAAAATGTAATTCCACAGCGTTGATGTTAATAGCGATAATTAGTGAATAATTCGCCTTTATTGGCAAACTTTCAACACACTGTACACAAAAAAGACAACGGTGATCTATTTTAAATCAGAAAATACTTAGTGAAGAAATCCACATAACATTTGTCCTACATAGTCATCCTGATTGACAGGTAATTTTTCCCGAACGTTCTGTTGAGTGAATATTGATGTCAGGAGAATGTGCCCTTGGTTTTAATGGGTACCGCTTCCACGTTTCCTACTCAAAAAATTTCTGTCCTATAGAATTGTTGTACCTATTAAAGCAAAAGCAAATCAAATGTTGTAACGTCCCCAGAGTTCTCACTTCATTGTTCTGAGATTGCCATTTCTTTTTAATGTGATCTTTAGATCTGAGTTCCCGCTGAAACTGCACATACAATGATTCTTGCAGTTTGTAAACAGTTTAAAATAGATATATCGCTCAAAGAAGAATGTGACTATCAGACTGTTTGCCCAAAACCAGACGCAGCAGAAATATCTTCTTCCCATGCTCTGTTGTTCTTTGCTTCACTGAGCCTAAACTGATCTGGAACACTGGCATTATCTTCTATGTTTCATTTATTTTGGCGATAACGGGCCAAGTGACAGGAATAAGCAATTATCGTAAGCGCAACCATCTGTCCCGCGCGTAATGAAGCTGAACTTGCTCGTCATCGAAGAATTATGTAGATCCTGAACCGATACCCAGTATTTTTGCAGTCTCACTGAAAATCTCTCTACCGTTTTTGCAAATCATTCCGAGACACTTCCCACTCGTTAGTTTCAGATCTATGGCAAAAGCAAATCAAGTCCTTCACACTGCAGTTTACATTAAAATTTACTTCTCCACACTTACGGCAACCTGTCACACATTTTCCAAGTTGATAATTTATGTCATTTTTTTCTTATTATGTAACATAGTTAGGCACGTAAAACGTTATTAGAATTCAATATGAGCAGAAAGAGCAGAAGAAGCGATGCTCGTCAGCGGAGCACTTCACTGTGATTTCATATTGGGTTCTTGCATAAGTTTTTGCAGTACTGTAATGAACACAACACATACACATCACAGAGACTTTTGTAATTAATAATATATTCTCCATCACTATTTACAACAGTCTGCCAACACTGGGGCAACTTTTCGGTCCCGCAACTTAGAAATCACCTGGTTTTGAAGCGATGAACTCGTCGAGCCATGTTCGGAACGCTTTCATCAAGAAAGTAAGTTCCTTGAAGGCTGCTCGATAGAGAGAGAAAAAGGTGAAAATCTGAGGGCGCAAGATCAGGTGAATAGGGTGGATGCGGAATGACTTCCTAACCCATCTCCTGTGTAGAGTTTTTTTGTCTGTTCAGCAGAATGCGGGAGGGTGTTATCGTAGAGAAGCATCATTTCACACAGTCTTTCTGGTCGTTGTTCTTGGATTGTCTGCAAGACGTCTTATTCTTGGACTGTGTCTGCAAGACGTCTGATTTGTTGACAATGAATATCAGCAGTGATGGTTACACCTCGGGAACGCAATTCGTAGTACACTGTACCGTTGCCGTTTCACAACATGCATAGCAATATCTTTTGTGGATGCGCGCAGGTCTTTGTTCAGGGAGCTGCAGCTTTTTTTTTTTACTCAACCCTTCCTTTCCTCTCTTTACATTAGCGTAAAGATACAATATCTCGTCAACAGGAAACATACAGGATAGGAATGGTCGTTGAACGCGAGCCAATTGATGATGAGCAAACTGAGACGTACATATGGCCACCAGCTGATTTTTGTGAGTTTGGCTTAGAGCATGCTGTACCCATACACCTAATTTTGAACCTTCCCCACAGCGTACAAATGTCGGACCATTGTGCAATGATCACAGTTGATCACATTCGACAGATCTCGAGTACACTGAAGAGGATTAATGCGTTTAAACAGTCTTCATAAAATCCCGAAGGCCTTCCTGAACGCGAAGAATTGCTAACGTCAAAACTATCCTCCTTAAAACGAGAAAACCATTTTCTTGCCGTGCTCTATTCATTGACGTTGCCCCCATAAACGAAGCAATTTTTTCTGGTTATCTCCGCTGCTGTCACCCCGCTATTGAAATCAAACAGAAGAATGTTCTGATTTCTCCACTTAGCACTCTATTTTCTTGCGTCCATAGCTTCACTCACTACCTTCAAATGACAAAATGTCTTTGTGAACTCAAATCACAACAGTGAAATACAAGTAAAAATGAAAATCTATAAATAAACCCTTAGCTACCGGAATACCAAGAAGCAAAACAGAAACGCTATGAACTTCTGCACCAAACTAATAGTAATGAATAAATGGGGCACGAAATGATTCATGTGACTTAACGGGGATCGCAAAGCACGTGACAGAATTTCTAAAGACACTGCGTCTGCAAGGCTTACGACCTCGTACGGTGGTTTATGTGGTTTACGTGCATTCTTCTGATTGCTCTAGCCCTTTTCCTGTGCAGAAATATAATTTCAGGACGTACCATTTGCATGGTGAGTTTCTACACGTCCTGTAGTGCTGAATCTCATTGCTGGACTGAGAATGTGGTATCACAGTTACGCTGTGAATTCTTATTCACTTGTAAGTAGCCAGTCCCATACTGTAACAAAAAAAAAAAAAACATTATACTAAACTGTTAAAGGTCTCATCATTGTCGTCCAATTACAGTACATCACGCTGAGAAGGGCGATATTCTTTGTGTATGCCGAGACCCCGCATTAAAGTGTGATGTTGAAGTATCCCAAGGATTAATAATTATTCCCTCTGTTCTTTGTAATTAAATCTCGGATTATGAACTTGCATGTTGCTAATCGGCTAATTTTCTCTCTCTAATCTTTCAGCATTAGTCATTTTAAGGGGACACTGGATTCCTTTTAAATGAAATAAGTAACATAGAAAATATTTATTTACAGCTTTCTTCTAGAGTCAGTGCGACTACAGATATTGCATGAATGAATTATGTGTGGGTTTTCATACAGACAAGGCTTATTTACGTAAATAATTAGCATTTATTGGCAGTAGCCGATTACACGGACGGCACCAAATCTAAGCAGGTCCGACTTGAATTTTAAAAAAATCATCAGAGAATACATGTCACAATTCCTATAAATGTCTCTCGTAGACAGCTGGAGAATAAAAACGTCTAGTCATGTGATGGAATTAACTTTCTGCATAAAATAATAACAGTTACATCTTTAGATAATTGAAAAACTATCGGTGCAGCGTGTTTATTTGCTAAGAATTACAAATGCCGCGCATCTCCGCGGAAAGAACTTACACGAGTTTCAACTTGTACAACAAAAGGAAGTAGGAAGATGCAGCACGTTCTGCGCTTATATAATAAAAATCATAGCAACACAAAACAAGGATGTAGTTATAATGTCACAGCTGCGGCTGACAAATGTTTTGTCACATTATATTTCCTTATCTTTTCGTTTGCAGTTGTCAGAAGTATGATGTTTCTTCCCACTGTTTTTCCCCACTTTAGTAGGTCTTTCATTTTCCGCCGGATCGCACTTTCTCAGTGGTAGCTTAAGTTATCCCCACTTTAGTAGGTCTTTCTTTTTCCGCCGGATCGCACTTTCTCAGTGGTAGCTTAAGTTATCAGTTGCTTCATAATGATTGTTTAGTGTACACCTGCGACCGCCGATGACCAGTTTCCACTCACGTAGGCCACCTCTAGGCGGGTGCTGTTCAAACTGCTTTCAAAGTACGTCTTCGCTTACGTACCCCTGCAGTTTCGTAATTTTTCATTAGTTTTCACTTTGAGCAGCATGTATCCCACAATAAGTTGTATACGGTGAATATTTTTGATCTTATCTTTGAGTCTTAGAGTTACCAACTTCAAACTGTTCGTAGTTAACTGCAGTCTAAACTTCCAACACTCAAGGGCGTAGCTATGTTTGCATTGTTGAACGCCTCATCTGGCCTATTCAGCTGCACTTTAACGACTTCCTACGTAACATTCCAAGTGTATGTGTGTGTTGGGGGGAGTGGGTGACTGTGACGAGAAGTCAGTATGATTTTGTAATTTGGTACTCTCGAATTTCGATAAACTCCTTTTCTTTCTTTCTGAACAGATATTCTGATTATTACCTGCTAAGAAGTCAAAACCAAGCACGGTTTTGTACGGGCCGAGACTGGAAAATACAGTAAAACAAATTCGTCTACAAGGCGGTCACTATGTTCTCTTTACACAGTACTCCTAATCTGTGTCGCGAGTATGTTCGCAGTCTGATGCTTCACAATAAATGAGCTGACTGACTCTCCTTATAGCCAAACAGACATGCACGAATCCACACGATGCTTCTAATGACTTTCGATTTTGTTTGTGAAACTGCGGAAATGTGAGATTTAGTTTTGACAGGACTCATGAAGTATAAGTGCATCTAGAAGGGTCTAGAGTAAGTATTTTATGAGACAATGTGAATTTCGTTCACCGCAGAGACAGTCACTTTCAATATTGCCTAGAAGCTTGGAGTCGCGCTGGGCGGTCACATTACATATATGTCGTGACATCACAATCGAATACTGCCATACAAAAACTGTGTAGATGCGGCGACGAAAGCAAACTGTAGTAAACCTTTAGTTGGTAACATGTAAAAAAAATGTGCGCTAATGGTAACATCCGTCTGGGGGACGAAGGTTACCAAATTTTGCAATTTATGTCTTTAGTGAATATCGAAAATAAGTAAGCTTAAAAGCGTTATGAAATGTTGTTGTTGTTGTTGTTGTTGTGGTCTTCAGTCCTGAGACTGGTTTGATGCAGCTCTCCATGCTACTCTATCCTGTGCAAGCTTCTTCATCTCCCAGTACTTACTGCAACCTACATCCTTCTGAATCTGCTTAGTGTATTCATCTCTTGGTCTCCCTCTACGATTTTTACCCTCCACACTGACCTCCAGTGCTAAATTTGTGATCCCCTGATGCCTCAGAACATGTCCGACAAACCGATCCCTTCTTCTAGTCAAGTTGTGCCACAAACACCTCTTCTCCCCAATTCTGTTCAATACCTCCTCCTTGGTTATGTGATCTACCCATCTAATCTTCAGCATTCTTCTGTAGCACCACATTTCGAAAGCTTCTATTCTCTTCTTGTCCAAATTATTTATCGTCCATGTTTCACTTCCATCGTTATGAAATACTAATACTAATATTTTTACTGTGTTTAAATCATAATTTCCGTTACAATTCGCAAAGATCACGTATCTTTTCAAGAAGTAATTTATAAACTTGACTATTTTTTTGTAAAATTCAAAAAATTAAATATTACTGTTTCCAATGAAATAATTAGTAAAGTTGACGTGCTTTTTCATACATGTTGAATATACGGAGGTAAAGAAACAAATTACAACTTTCTGCACATATTTTAGTTATTGTCAGGGCGCACTGTAAGCAATTGGGTGTATCACGTTTCACGCTATTATTGAAGTAAAGAAAAAAACTACAAACTTTGGGTACATATTTTCATGGAAAACTGTAAGCAGCTGGATTTATCACATTGCACGCACTTGTATGACGTCATTCAGGCCAGTGTGTAGGGACAGTAACGACAGTTTTTTGTCTGTTGTGGCTTGTCGCTTCTTTCTCATTTTGTTGGGTCACCAACTCGCTGCTCTTCACCCAGAACATTTGGAATAGTTTTCGTAATTTCATCCGGTAAGTTTGGAATCTGGAGCCTTCTCTGTATATGTCTTCTGGTTAAGCTCATTCCTATGCTCTTCATGAACTCAAATCTTGACACTGTACCATTATGTAAATACATAACATAGGCTTTTGCGCATCTCACTGATATTAGAAAGTAAAATATTGCCAGCGTCCACCAACGCTTTCGCCGGGTAGCTGGGTAACTGCTGCACTCCACGTCTAGAGCATATACGCCAGATTTCGTGGCATTATAGAAATTAATAGTTGCTGTTTTGTTGCTTCTTTTTGTCGGTATACGCAGAGTGGTGTAATGAAGTAAGCATTATAGCTGCCTAAGATTTTTTTGGAACAAAGGACAATAGCGTAAGATGTTAATTTAAACTATAAATACTGGAGCCCATTTCTTTCTTTGGGTCGGGAAGAAACTCTTTTGAGCTTCTCTTTTGTTGAATTTTACAGATTCAACATTTGTCAACTTGTTTTTCAGCTACTTCTTATACGATTCGATGGAGGACTACCAACTGTCTGCTGTGATATTCCTGTTTGTTCCATATATACATTTGAAAAGGCGAATCACAAACTGCGTCGGCTTTTGGAACTTTTTCTCTTCTGGTGATAGTGACGCTCCATCGCTATCTTTCCCCACATAAATATAAGCATTATGTTAATATGATGAGTTTGCATCTGTGAGACGTATGACCTTGGGCATATGTATTTACTGAATCGGCATTTGCCTCTAAATGGGACTGGACTCTCACAACACAAGTATGAGCTCCAACTGAGCATGCCTTGTGACAGTTAAAGATGGTTATTGTTATTTTCCACCGAAGTAGAGATCCTTAGAGGCGGAACAGAATCGCGCCTTGGGAAAGAAAAGAGAAGGAAATCATACGGCCAAATGACACTCTTCCGCTGTTCCATAGCCTAGGTTTTATGGCATCGGAATCATGTTTTCGTGTTAGGAACAACTGCATCACTGGTGAATGGTTGTGGAATTCCAGTTCACCGTGCAATTCCGTTCTTCTGGAGCTCCTTTCGTGTTGTTTTCGTGCTGACTTCTGCAATGACTTTTGCAGATGGAGTGATGTTATTTTTCGTCACAGTCGTCTTCAATGACCGTCTGTCGCTATCAAAAAAATGTTCAAATGTGTGTGAAATCTTATGGGGCTTAACTGCTAAGGTCATCAGTCCCTAAGCTCACACACTACTTAACCTAAATCATCCTAAGGACAAACACACACACCCATGCCCGAGGGAGGACTCGAACCTCCGCCGGGACCAGCGACTGTCGCTATCACTCAACACACATTTTCGTCCACGTTGTGACTTAACAGAGGATGTTTTCCTGCTTTCCCTGTATGCGGCATAATCTTTCGATACAGTTTCTCTTGAATCACCTAACACTTCGGAGTTCTTGGCTACAGAAGCAGCCACAGTATGATCACCAACAATATACCCACGTTCGAATTCATATAAGGCACTCACAACTACACAGAACACTGTTCTGAATGCGACTGATACTTGCAATGTATCAAGAAAATTGCACAGGTGCTGTTCGTAGTCAAATAGAACTGCACAAGCTGCAGACTTCTCTAGCCACTGCATTTATATTCACGCATGAATTTCTCGCGTTGTTTCCATATATTTGTCCAATACCTGTACGTACATGTAGAAATAGAGGCGACTTAGGGAAACCACTGAAAACGTAGAGGTGGATGGCTGAGCTGTGATTCGACTCGCCGTTAGTAAGCTGACAGAAGAAGAGAATAGTTTCTTTACTGTTCCCTCAATTTAGTAGCCATCAGTAGGCGCTCAGAAAGACTATTAGTTGTCAGGCGGCTGGGAAAGTTTCCAATTTTGGGAGTGCAGCGGGGGCGGTGCTGTGTAAGCAGACGTCGAGAAGCTTATCGATTGTCGGGGCGGCGCGGCGCGCTGGGCAGGAGGAGTCGCGGTCGCCACATGGTTGCGGTTATTGGACTGGGATGAGGTCCAATTAACCGCAGCCTTGCGAGAGGACAGCAACAGCCGTCGCCGGGGGTCAGATAGCTCACACAGGGCGCTTCTGCCAACGCTGCCCAAAAGCAACATTCGCTGTACGTCGTCCCGTTTGACATTAGCAGCAACGAGCAGTCGGATAGAATGGACCTGTTCACACAACGTAATGAAATGAGTGGCGTAGTTTGAGTAACCTCCTAACCGGGACTGAAAATACCATCCCTGCTACAGGTGACCGAAAGGTCGCGCACATCAGCTCCAGGACGCGAAATAAACTTGTAATGAGATCTTGGACACAACACTGTTCACTATAGTTTCAATCAAAAAAGGGCTCACCACTCGACGACGTGATACAGCATGTCATACTCCAATTTTCTGACAGCGCAAGGTGTTTCCGTGACAGACGTATGGATTTCCGGTTGACCAAATTCTTGTCTTTTGTATATTCACGTATTCACTGTGATGAAATCGCGGCTTATCAGTGAAGAAAACAAGGTCCAGTTCTGCGATTCCATGAACCAGTGACCAAAGCCATATGCAGTACTCTAGACGCTCTTCTTTATTAGGTACCTTCAATTCCTGCGCACTAGGAACGTGATATGCACGAAATTTTAATTTCTGCTTTGCTTTGTGAGCTCTGCCTACGAAATCTGAGATCTGACAGATAGTATACTAAAGCGTTTTGAAAGCAAAAGCATTTCTCATCTCAGCTAATTTATCGTTCGTCAAAGTGGTCGGTCTCCAAGTTCTCTTCATGTCTGCAGCTGATCAGAATTCCCGGAAATGGGCGATTAATCTTGTTAGTGACCAATTGTTCGGCGCTGCATTATCTGGATATTTCTCTCGAAATTCGTCTACAACTTGTGCAC
Organism: Schistocerca serialis cubense; assembly: GCF_023864345.2. NCBI lineage: Eukaryota > Metazoa > Arthropoda > Insecta > Orthoptera > Acrididae > Schistocerca > Schistocerca serialis. The sequence continues at coordinate 531,596,907 of NC_064639.1, read as the reverse complement.
ACAAAAACGGCTGGTAAAATGCTGGTGGACAATAATAAATCGTTGTTCATGGAACAACGACATCTTTCCCAAGGAATGAAATGCGCAAAACTACAGTCGTCACTAACTTGCGCCCGTTGCATTGGCGTCTCCGTTTGTTATCGATAATGCCTGTAATCCCATCTTGCAGCGACTGATAGAACGAATGGAACTCGTATTTACAGACACATTTATTTTCATGTGTGCATCTTTTAGATCGCACTGCACAATCGAGAACGGTACGAACGATTAAGACTGTCATCAGCATCGTGTAATAGGTACAGCTTTGTGTTTAGTATGTGATAGGTACAAGATTTATTAACCAAAGAACCCAGATGCGATGTTTCAAGCTTCCCCGCTGAAATCGGTTGTAAGGATTTTTTTGGATTTGGAGCTTTAATGCTGTCGTTTTTTCGCGATATTTCGACATCAACGTGCATACTCTGCAAACCACTGTGAAATTCGTAGCGGAGGATACTTCTTATATTATCATGTATCTCCATTCGCGAATGAACCACGGGAAAAATTATTGCCTCGGTACGTCTGTGCAGTCTGTAATTAATCTGTCTTGCTTTCGCGCTCCCTATGAGCCCGATAAATAAGGGGCTATGGTATGTTTCTAAATTCCTCACTTAATTGTGGTCCTTGGAAGTCTGCAAGTAGTATTCCAAGAAAGTAGTATTGCATAAAGTAGTTAGCGTCTGCTAGCTAACTTTTTCTGCAGTTCCATGATGCTCTCCCGTTATTCAAACCTTTGACCATTCGTGCTACTCTTCTTTCTATACGTTCCATATCCCCTGTTAGTGCTATTCAGTATGGGCTCCCACACACATTAACAATATTCTACACTGGGCAGCACGAGAGTTTTGTAAGTGATTTCCTGTGTAGACTGGTTGAATTTACCACCGAGCCGAAGTCTGTCACTTGCTTTACCTGTGATTGAGTCTCTGATCATTCCACTTCATATCCTGACAAATTGGTACACCAAAGTATTTTTATGAGTTGCCTGACACCAACTGTGACTCGTCGATATTTTAGTCATTTGATGCTATATTTCTGTTTTTAAATCCACTGATTTACATTCATGTGCGTTTAAGGCAAGTTGCGAGTCTTTCTAGCCCACTGAAATCTTAACAGAATCTGCTGGATATTTCTGCAGTTTTTTTTCAGATAGTGCTTGATTAAGACAATTGCATTATCTGTGAAAGGTCTGAGCTTACTATTAATATTGCTTACCAGGTTATTAATACAGATCACAAACAGCGAAGATTCCAAAATATTTCCCTTGGTATGCCTGAAGTTATTTCTACATACGTTGATAACTCCCCATCCAAAATAACAATATGTTTCCTCATTTCAAGAAATTTCAGTCCAGTCTAAAATTTCGTTTGATACCTAATATGACTGTACTTTAGTTGACAAACTATTGCTAGTTGTCTTTCACAGTTGCCTAGCGCAGATTTGGTTGCTCGGTGTTGGTATTCCTGGACGTTAGACTGTGGGCTCGTCGATTCAGCCGTTATTCCTCGCCACCATCAGAGAATAAAAGTCTCACAGAAATTAACGACGAACGGAAAGCGTATGCCAATCGGCAGAAATGGAGGAAAGACACTTATCTGTGACAAGAGAGAGGGAATATGGAGATGTTTCCCATCTTGATTTAAGAAACTGAACATCTGGTCCTACTCTTTACTTCAATGGTTCTCAGACTGGGGGTAATTACGCCCTATTCAATCACTAGACTAAAATATTTTTAACAACGTCAAGTCTTTTGTCACTACTGACAGAACACTTTACTTTTGCCCTGAGCATAGGATGCTGGATTGGAGAATTTTGCGATAGTCTCGTAGCACAATGGCTGCTGAAACAAGCCCCTCCTCCTTTCCGAGAGCAGTCATCTGACAGTTTATAAAAGGAGTGGACGTTTAATAGGTTAACGCATTACAGAAGTGAAACGAACGCTGACGGTGAGTCTCTACAAGAACCAGGTACAGCCTCTTCCTTCTCTTTTGTAAATGATACTGACAGCCACTAAGCACAACACCGCACACGAATTAACACCATATTCATAACGGCTGCTTATCGTTACGGCCCACAAGATTGTTACGTAGCTAAAGTTGGCAGCGACCGTAAACATTCCAGACCAGCACCAAGTCCGCCGATCACAGAGGGGTCAAATAAAAGTGCGCGATCAGCAGTTCGTCATACTGCTCGTCCAGTAACTCCACCAAATTATCGCCTCTCATGCCATTCATTGTTTCGCCAGTCAGTTGTTAGCTCGCCGACATTTATTTCCTTTGTCCCAGCTTGCGAGGAGATATGGTGAATATTTTAAGAGCACAGCATAGTGTTCCCAGTTTTACTGACGACCTGGTGCTTTATCGACACAGGACTGCAGTCGAGGGTTTTCGGTATTCTCAGAACTAACAACGATGCTCGACATAAGCCATGGAAAATGTTCACTCACTTACGAAATAAGTGAGCAGTTATCACCAGCAACGAATTCTACTAGCAACCATTTTTCGACAAGTAATGCCTGGGCTTCAAGTACATTTTCAAAAAGTAAAGGAATATTTTTAGATACAGAAAGTTGACTTTCGATTGACGTTATTTGGCCGAAACCAAGACGAATACAAAAGAAATGTTTGAAAATAAGGAGTACTGACCGTTTCATTGACTCAATATACCCTTCCTTAGTAAAACATTACAAAAATAGGGAATTTTTAGTTTTTAAACCTTAACTAAGCATTATTTGTCTTTCCTTGTTTTAAAAGTACGACCGTCAGACTTCATGGTTCTGATGCTTACCTCGGTGCTTCAGTAGCCTTGGGGGTACAGATTAACATCCGATTTCATTCAGTAGTATTGGTCTTACAAAAAATGAGAAGCACCGCTTTACTGAAACTAGAGCTTACGTCCTTGGCAGTTAAATTATTCACCACTCTAACGTCTACAGTGCCCTGGAAGGTCGTGCCGGCCGAGGTGGCCGAGCGGTTCTAGGCGCTACAGTCTGGAACCGTGCGACCGCTACGGTCGCAGGTTCGAATCCTGCCTCGCGCATGTATGTGTGTGATGTCCTTGGGTTAGTTAGGTTTAAGTAGTTCTAACTTCTAGGGGGCTGATGACCTCAGAAGTTAAGTCCCATACTGCTCAGAGCCATTTGAACCAACCCTGGAAGGTCGTCATTTGCACCACAATGTTGGTATCTTCCTATACCTTCTCATGTTCACAGATGAGGCAATGTTCGCTGACAGCTGATCTAGTTGTCAGCTTCAGAAAGGTGTACCGCCTGTCTTATTTACACCTGTTTTCAACAAGACGTCACGCGGCGTGTTCGTTCAGTTTCACTGGAATCTAAACTGCGAGCAACGATATCTGCCGTCGACACCTGACCAAGACACTTAAGGAACTTTCCTAAATATCGAATAAAGACAGTGATAAATAGGCTAAAATTCGACAAACTTCTAAAGCAAAGAGGTACACTGGCAACTATAGTACACAGGTCAGAAGAACGAGACGGGCTGCATGGAAAAAAAAACTTCTCTTTAACTAGCGTAGTGTGTCAGCGGGGAGAAATCGCAGAATGTGACAGTCTGTTTTAATATACCCCTTTAGAACCTGGTACATGGTCATGGTCTGTGCTGTTCGGCGTCATGGATTTCCCGCCCGTGACATCAACATTGTTTTTCCGACCACAAATATTTTAGCCTTGGCTTTTCCTATCGCCAAAGGAAGCCGCAACAGTGGGAGAACCTCTGGTCGGAAGTACCACGGTGGAAAACTGGGTAGTGTTAGCCATGGCTTTTCCGACAGTTTTGTAATAAAAACATCCCTTCACATTTTATCCATGGTTAGGACTACAATGAAGTAACAAACGTCATGAGATAGCGATATGCAGACATACAGATGGCGGTAGGACCGCCGACACAAGGTATGAAAGGGCAGTGCATAGCCAGTGCCTTCATTTGCACGTGAAAAGGTTTCCGATGTGATAATGCCCACACAGATTTTGAACGCGAAATGAGAGCTGGAGCTAGACGCATGGGACATTCCGTTTCGGGAATCATTAGGGAATTCGATATTCCGCGATCCACAGAATCAAGGTTGTGTCGCAAATACCGAATTTCGTGGTTTACTTCTCACCATGGACAACACAGGGGCCGACGACTTTCACTTAACCAGTAAGAGCAGCAGTATTTGCGTAGAGTTGTAAGTTTCAGTTGGTAAGTGCTGTCGGTAGGATTCGAGTGTGGCGCAGACTCCACGAAGCCATAGGCCTAAGTTGTAAACAAGGCACCGTGCAAGCTTATGGTTGCTCCATAATGGTGTGGGCTGTGTTCACGTGGAATGGGCCGGATCCTCTAGTCCAACTGAACCTGTCTGGAAATGATTATGTTCGGCTAGTTGGAGACCATTTTCAGTCAATCATGGACTTCATGTTCCCAAAAAACGATGGAATTTTCATGGATGACAATGTGCCATGTCACCGGGCCACAGTTATTCGCGATTGGTTTGAAGAAAATTCTGGACAATCCGAGCGAATGGTTTTGCCACCCAGATCGCCCGACGTGAATCCAATCGCAAATTTATGGGGTGTAACCCATAGGCCAGTTCGTGCACAAAATCCTGCATTGGCGACATTTTCGCAAGTATGGACGGCTATAGACGCAGTATATGCAGGGAGTTACAAAAAGGTACGGCCAAACTTTCAGGAAACATTCCTCACACACAAAGAAAGAAAATATGTTATGTGGACATGTGTCCGGAAACGCTTACTTTCCATGATAGAGCTCATTTTATTACTTCTCTTCAAATCACATTAATCATGGAATTGAAACACACAGCAACAGAACGTACCAGCGTGACTTCAAACACTTTGTTACAGGAAATGTTCAAAATGTCCTCCGTTAGAGAGGATACATGCATCCACCCTCCGTCGCATGGAATCCCTGATGGGCTGATGCAGCCCTGGAAAATGGCGTATTGTATGACAGCCGTCCACAATACGAGCACGAAGAGTCTCTACATTTGGTACCGGGGTTGCGTAGACAAGAGATTTCAAATACCCCCATAAATGAAAGTCAAGAGGGTTGAGGTCAGGAGAGCGTGGAGGCCACGGAATTGGCCCGCCTCTACCAATCCATCCGTCACTGAATCTGTTGTTGAGAAGCGTACGAACACTTCGACTGAAATGTGCAGGAGCTCCATCGTGCATAAACCACATGTTGTGTCGTACTTGTGAAGGCACATGTTCTAGCAGCACAGATAGAGTATCCCGTATGAAATCATGATAACGTGCTCCATTGAGCGTAGGTGGACGAAACTAAAATGAGCTCTAACATGGAAATTAAGCGTTTCCGGACACATATCCACATAACATCTTTTCTTTATTTGTGTGTGAGGAATGTTTCCTGAAAGTTTGGCCGCATCTTTTTGTAACACCCTGTATATTAGGAGGTATCTCAAGACTTTTGTTACCTCAGTGTAGCTGTGCACGTAGTACAGAGGCATGTTTAAATGATTTTTATTTGTAGATACAGATGGTTAAAGTGTTGCGAGTGATACGAGCAGCGCCGCGCTGGATTAGCCGAGCGGTCTCAGGCGCTGCAGTCATGGACTACGCGGCTGGTCCCAGCGGAGGTTCGAGTCCTCCCTCGGGCATGGGTGTGTGTGTTTGTCCTTAGGATAATTTAGGTTAAGTAGTGTGTAGGCTTAGGGACTGATGACCTTAGCAGTTAAGTCCCATAAGATTTCACACACATTTGAACATTTTGATACGAGCAGCAATGATATGTGTATTCTTGCTTGTCACATATATTTGACTGCACATTTCTGAATAAGTCGTGATTTCCGAGTATGTGGTTAGGCAGGAACCTAAGAACACAGCCTAAATTGCTGTGAGTGAAATTAGCAGCAGTGACGGTGCACGGTACACGTCTCAGTTGCAAACAGAGGGAGGCAGCTCTAGTCGGAATTATGCCACGGTGCAAAACTTTTTGTTTGGAAGTGCCACGGTACTTGCGGCATGTAAGAAAGGGTCGAATACACCACGGTCGGACAGTTCAAAGCAACCGCTGTTTGCTGTTTTTGAAAAAAAAAAAATTTTTTGTATGTAGGGAAATACCATCAACAAAAAATTGCAGTGAAATGCCAGAAAACCTAAACAGGATCGACGCCCGCTGCTCGTAAAATGAATAAAGTAATGATTAAGAGAAGAGTTTCGCGATTCGTCAGTGGCTTATTTATCTAGCGCGACACAGGCATGAAAATGCTCACCCACCTCCTGCGACAGACGCTACTAGAAAAACGTTCTGCCCGCGGCAGACTTTTTGCTAAACTGTGAGACACATTGCAAGAGAAATAAAATGGCGCATTACTTTCTTCTACATTTAACTCACGAAATGAAAATGACAGTAGACTCCGACAAATTCGAGCATATCTGTAAGGCTTTTTGAGACTGGGTCTTCCTGCCCAGTATTCACGGATGGTAACATGAGGGAGACGTATGGCCGTACTAGATGTACCTGTCACCACACACGGTAATGAAGTTTGTGGGGGTATCAAAGTAGATACTGTTGTCAGACTTGTCCAATCATTGCTGTGAGTTTCTAGCTGCCTACACCTTTAATTTGTTGGTCAGTTAAACGCCTGAGCGAATAAAACTGGTTTACCGTTCAGTTAACTCATCAAATGACGATTAAAGACTTAAGTGATATCTCTTTTTCTGGTCTAAAATGGTGACAGATATTACTTCAAACACTAGGACTCGAATCATATACAAACACAAATACAATATAACTTGAAATAAACTGTTGAGGGAGACAAGGGATGAAATGGTAATTAAAAAGCTACAGCTGCAGTGAACCATTAATCGAAAAAAAAAACAGATGAAAACAGAGAGTACTGGACATTTAGTGAAAAATAATACAGGCACAGAGTGAAATATCAATGCAGTTAACGGAAGGAATAGAGAAGTACTGTACAGACTTTGTCTCTGGTCGACACTGAGTGATAACCGTGTAAGCTATAAGATTTCACGTTCCATTATGGGCAGCGTTAAACGTGTGAAGAACTGAGAGATATTCTTGTTGTTTTATCATTTTATAGACAAAAGGCAGGTTGTTAGTGATAAGAGCATAAAAGCAAAACAAACGTTGCAAATACAAAATACTGCCCTCATACGCAGAGAAGTTGTAAAATGCTTCGCGTGATTTGTATGACGTATCATTGCAATTTATATACACTGGTAGACTATTACAGTACATAATGAGTAGTCCATATAGTATCAAAAGTGTATTTTGTTTCAATTAAATGTACCTGGTACAATTTATTTACAATTTAGGTAGTGACAGCTCACACTGAAACTACGAGAAGCGTTCTCTGTACGAGAATAGTGTTAATATATAGCACGATTTCGGTTTATTCTGATTATGTAGTTTGTGGTTGACTAAGGGCAATTAATGTATGTGTAAATTGAAGACAATGCAGTGTGATTTATTTAGCAACACATACTCATGCAGTATAGGAGCCTATAGGCGAAAGACAGTACCTATTTTGCTGAAAATGATAGTTTTCTTTACTCTCAATAGTGCAGACGAGGAAAATACTAATAAGATGTATCTCAGTGTTCGGACAACGTACAGGAATAAGCCATGTGTGAAATCTACATTTACAATAGACTACAGTCTAACTTTAGGATTTATTAAGTTTTCAAAAGTACACTTTTAAGAAAAGAGCTGAAATCCAACAATGAAACTAGAAATTATAGAAAAATCAAATCAAATGAGAGTAACATAAATTATGTAAGTTTCAAGAGATTTTCATCCACGCAAGAATGGCCGCTGGTGTCACTACGACACAGCTCATATGGACCGCGAACAAACTTTTGGAACATACAAGCGCTAAACATCTATGCTTCCTACGTCAAAAGTGCAAATTATTCTACTTTCTTTTGTGTGGGATTACAAAACAAGCTTTTATCGTAGTGCACTGCACGTCCAACGAAGAAGCTTCCTACTCACGAAAACTGTGATATTGCAGCGCTGAGTGTTGACGAGAAGCGCATGTTTCAGATTTTGCAGCAGAAACTTCAGTTGAACAAGAACTGGCGATGCTGCGTTTCCGAACAGCCTGTAAACAATGGCGTCACCACGACTCAACGGATTCCACTGAACTACCTTCTTAAACGAAGTTCTGAGTTCTTCATTACAGAGAAATGAAATATCTTTGCCTAAGGCAGGTGTTATCAATATAAAACTGGAACTGCTGTGTAACTACAGGTTAACGCTATTAGTTTATGCGTTACGCAAAGACAAAAAGTTTAATAGTATACACACTTTCCCTGTTTTAGGCAGTTTTTTTATTTGTTACTGCGATGGTGTATTACTGTAGCTGCTATGGATGAAAAGAGAAGTTCGTGGAAGCATGAACTGTTAATTTCCCTGGGGAAATACTAATGAGAGGCACTTTAACTTTTGAAAAACATCGAAAAAGTCTTAATATCATCAAGATGGTTTTTGTGATTGTGTAACCATGACAAGAGATATAAACTAAGAAGTATGGAAGTATGCGATGTGAATCCATTGAATATTAAAAATAATTTTAAAGAAATTGGAATGATCACATAGAAAATATTGTGGGGAAGGCGAACCTAAGACTGTGTTTCGTTGATAGAGCGCAACAGGTTTACTAAATGGACTGCTTATACTTCCATTGTCCGTCCTCTTCTGGAATACTGCTGCGCGGTGTTAAGATCCTTGCCGGATAGGATTGATGGAGGACATCGCAAAAGTTCAAAGAAGGGCAGATCGTTTCTATTATCGCGAAATAGGGGAGAAATTGTCACAGATAAATGATATGCGAGCTGGAGTGACTATAATTAAAACAGAGGCGTGTTTCGTTGCGACGAGATCTTTCCGCGAAATTTCAGTCACCATCCGTCTCTTTTTAGTGCTAATTGATGTGTCGACAGAAGTGCCGACACAGTGTTATTTTGAGGGGGCCGATATGCACGCTATAAGCTCACGCAGAATATCTTGAAGTCTGAAACAGGACGCTCAATGAATTGCTATGAAGAAAAGTACGTTGCTTTTGGAATACCTAACTTTAATCCATCCTTGTTGTATACATCGTTCTTGTTGAGACATGCTTTAGACGATAATTATCAATTGCTATGTAAGGCTAATGGCGCCTTGCTAGGTCGTAGCCAGGGACTTAGCTGAAGGCTATTCTAACTATCTGCTCGGCTAATGAGCGATGCTTCGTCAGTGTAGTCGCTAGCAATGTCGTCCGTACAACTGGGGCGAGTGCTAGTCCGTATCTCGAGACCTGCCTTGTGGTGGCGCTCGGTCTGCGATCACACAGTGGCGACACGCGGATCCGACATGTACTAATGGACCGCTGCCGATTGAAAGCTACCACCTAGCAAGTGTGGTGTCTGGCGGTGACACCACACTAATATATTTTGTTGATGCCAACCTACGTAGCAGAAATGATCATTGCAATAAAACAAGATAAATTAGAGCTCGCATAGAAATGTAGAAGTTCTCGATTCTCTCGCGCAGTAGAGAAATAGTCTGAAAGTGGTTCGATAAACCCTCTGCCTACTATCTTCGTTTTATGCAGATTTTCAGTCCCTTACATTTATTTTATAGTAATCGGAATAGGTAGCAACTTTGTCAGTTCCTGGGGCCTGATAATAATTGTGTGTGGCTCATACGTCAGTTTAGGATAAACGAATATGAATATACGGTACCAGACAATAAAAATGGAAGTATTATGTCGTATTTGTGTGTGTGTGTGTGTGTGTGTGTGTGTGTGTGTGTGTGTGTGTGTGTGTGTGAGAGAGAGAGAGAGAGAGAGAGAGAGAGAGGGAAGGGGGGGGGGGGAGGATAATTTGTGATAATGAGGAACAACAATCAGACATAATCTTTGTAGAGGTTTATGGTCCTCACTATGTGTTAATATGCACAATATACTGGATTATAAGACTGTACCTGGCTTCTTCATGGGTGTCACTCTACTCACTTCCCTTCGTGGTTGCCACAGTAACTGTCCTCTTAACAGATAACACTGGTAAAGTAAAACTTTGGAATGTACAACTACACGATAAAATGTTCGTGCAAGTTTCATTTCTATATGAGAACGTCGCTATGGGAACGTGAAATGTATCTTTATGGTAGTTGACTTTATTCCACATTTCTTCAGCTTTCTAAATTTTTTCATACGGTAGTGTAGTGGGCACCTGTGCATAAAATTCCCTAAATAAGTGCATTAAAATGTTCAATATTGTTGTGCATTTTTTTATAAAAAGGTGAAAAAGCAATAAAGGATAACGGAGAAAAATAACGAATAATCGTATGGTAAAATCGGTAATTTTCTGCGACATAGATCCAAACCTAAACCTAAAAAATAGCGCTGACTACCCTTTCTTTATCGTAATAATACAAAAAATTCGAAATTCGAACTGTGGAACTTGTTGCATTCAGCCAAATCTCCCCTTTATTTTGCTCTTCAAACCTTTAAACCAAGCTCATTCTAAATATCAAATGCAACTTCTTAAAGTGCTTACGCAACGAGTACAAAATCCGTGGTACTTTTGGAGGGGATCTGTCTGTAAAGCAATGTAATGACATACCAAATGTGTTGCGACCTTTACGGACAAATCTACGCCCTCTCGAAATGACGTAATCTCGGTGGCAACGTATGTCGCGTACAAAATTCTGATCTGCGCATCCGAGAGCTCACTCCAAAGATATCACTACTCTCTCCCCCTCAGTGCGCAAATGAGTTAATCTTAGACGCATCGATCTGTAATTTATTGCAATGTTTTGTTGTTCGAGATAGTGGATCGCAGTTAATGTTATGCAGCGTCTAGGAGACTTTGCGTGGATTGACTTTTGTGTGAGTACATATGAAAAAAATATTAACCATTATGAATTAAGTATCCATCTTAACAGTAAATGTTGAAGTGAGTATAATGCGGCAATTGACTACGAACTAGTGAACGTAGCCCTGTGTCGTGAACATACATAATCTTTCCAATGTTATAGTATTTATCCTGTTCCAATGGGTACGGTTGAATATCAGAATGAAACTGAATCATGATTCTGTTCAGAGAAGGATCAATTTCTGTCAAGAACTTCGACAATGCGCTATACAATCCACAGCACGTGACAGACGCCCACTCATCAGAGCATTTTTGTACTATGTCATTATGACCACTATCTCTTTGTTATGAAAGAACGTGCCAAATATTCTCCAGAATCTAAGCAACTTTCTCTTAATATTTATCAATCTTCATGCATGTGCTAACGATGAATATGAATAGTAGGTGCTGTTACGCGAATACAGCGAAACTTATTCATGTTCATATCACGCCGATTAATTTTCCCTGCCATGTTTATGAACTTCGACTTTCGTAAACTGTGTATAAAATCTGTAAGCCGTGTTTCACAATGTGTTGAGCAGCATCATCTATATGATGTAATTCAAATGCATGAGAGAACATCAAGAATGTTTACGTTTGACATCTGCCTTTATTCCTTACGTGGTTTCAGAAACTTTCTGAAGGGAGAGGTAAACCGGTACGATACTATTTAGAACTGAACAGGGTTATGTTTTTCTCCAAAAGTCTGTGAATGATCACACGTAGATACTCATGTCACTTTGAGAAAGTTAAATTTTGAATGTATGTTTATTCAGTTCTCATGTCGTGGATATAAATATTGTACCCTTCACAGCCGTCAATAATGTCATGTTAAGTGTGCTTCACAATAAGCTTATCTTGGCTTAGGGCAATGTTTACAAGTATTGTTCGAGTGAGTCCATTCTTCCTTAGTGCCGTGTCTGACAGTAAAAAATGTTTTTTTCGCTTCTTGTCTTTTTGTCTAGTTTCAACAGGACATACACAAACCAATGGCATATAGTCTCTCTCTCCTTAGTCTTTAGTTAGCTCTAGCTAGGGCTCAAAGTATCACAACGAATCGTCGAAGGAAAACTGGATATGATTATGTTCTCACGAGTTAGCAAGCACAGTGCTTAAATTTTAAACTTATTAGTCGGTGATAACTCACTGACACGTGGCCACACTGCATAGTGTTGTGAACCAAAATGATGTATCCATGATGAAAGAAAAAAAAATTATTTACTTTTTCCAGAGAAAACTAAATCCATATTTGCATTTGTGTTTCAAATTAAGGAAGACAAAGTATGTTCGTCTAAAGCTCACGTGTCGTGTAAAAAGTCTCCGAGACTGTTACCAATATCAGTTACCCAAGGAAGAAAAGAATGGCAAAAGAGGACTTGAAAAACATAATTCGAGAATATAATTGTTAACTACAGGAACATAACGTCGTAACATGAACATTGATAAAACAGTTTTCGAATGAATGAGACCAAAGGCAAATAGAACCGGCCTCAAACGAGTTTTGTATGGTTTCGATAAAGGCGCATTGCGTTACTTCAACGAGGCTGCAGCCAATTCTTCCCACTGTTGTCGAAAGCGCGTTAGTGTTTGTAAGCTCGTTGTCACGTTCAATCCAAACGATAAAAAGACGCATAGAGAGAGAGAGAGAGAGAGAGAGAGAGAGAGAGAGAGAGAGAGAGAGAGAGAGCAAAATTAAACAAATAATGCGAATAACGCAGCCATCCAAGTCACGTAAACCTTTGATATGTAACGCGTGGCAGATAATTATGAAGTTTTTGTAATCGATTTCACATTCCTGTTTAGCCGTGCATTTATCATTTTTCTCTGTTTTGTGTTCACAGCGCTATTCGATTCTGTAACGTTGCTCGGATTCTGGTCGATTCAGTCTTTATGATACCAGGATTTTATTATACCTTCGTCTGCGCGCGTCCAGAGGTATGCTGGGTTGGTCTCAAGTTTCACTTTCTTGCGGTTACGAAACGTATAAAATGCACTTTAGGTGTTAACGAAGGTGAAATGTTTGATTAACACAGACTGTGTTATTTTCATCCGCAATTAGCACTATGGTGCAAAGTGCAGTCAGCAGCGAGGGCATGACAGACATACTAACAGTAGTTCGGATTCCCGCGCTGTTGGCAAATGCTTAGTCACTCAGTAGTCGGTGTTGTAGATAGGATTGCCACCCGTACTTTAAATTATTGTGCATTATTTCGGCAATTGTTCCCTATATCTTGTGAGAACCATAAGGTACGTGAAAATACTTTACTGCACATAATTTGATTACTTCTGGGAATCTTTTCGCGTAACTCATTAAAAGATCACAAAAGTTGATCGTAATTTTGCTTATAACGGATAGGCGGAGTAAGTGAACAATGAATTTTTGCATGCAACCTAACCTCAAATTTCGATAACGTCATGGTCAAAGTTGCAACGAAGAAACATGGAGAACACGTTAAGTTTACATTACATCATTTGAGTTTGCTAGATTGTACAATGAGTTATTTATTTCACTTAAAGTTAGCTGATGGCCTACAAAGTACTGTTCATTACATATCGGCACTACAGTCTCCAGCCATATCGGACTGTTACACTTCGCTTCTAATTCCTTGTCTGGCTTTTTTCTGCATGTTGGGACCTCGAATCCTAGGTCTGGCTCTTTTATTTTGCATTTCATTGAACATGATAACCACACCAAAAAGAACACAGACAAAATGATAGTAACAAAATAGGCATGTTTTGTACACAGGGCTAGCCTAACACAACTGTACTCTTTCGCCTAAGACCCGATTCGGCGTAACGTATTCGATTATTACCACCACAGAGACCGGCCTCCAGCAGGTAAGCTTCATAAGCCATTGAATGCGGCCGAACTCTTAGCAGGCAGCAAATCATCGTTGCAAATGGTTGCATGTAGGAGTAAATGTAACACTACAACGCGAAGACATGCTGTAGTGCAGTGGTTAAGGTAGTATTTTGACATGCAGAAGAGCGTGGGTTTGTCATGTGACACAATCTTTTTCATTTGTAAATCTTTGTGGAAATGACCCTGATTATTATTATTTTCAATTAATTGGTTACAATTTAATTATTCAATCTTTTGTCACATCATTTTCATCATCGTATAGACTTAATTTGCTCCTATTTTTTCTTCCTATCATTCATTTTTCGCTTGTAGTCTGCCATTGTTGCCTGTAACCAGTAACCAAGTGCCAACCAAGGCAGCTCATCGGTTGGTATCGCGTCAGCTCGTGTAGCCAATGTGAGGATAGTTTTCAGGTAGTATATGGAAGCGAGAAGCTACAGTTCACTTTTAATGATGAAAAAGATTTTTTTCTGCCCCGAGTTTGATCGTAGAGTTCAACTTTAATCGCCGTGAACAAAGCGAGCGTGATAACAGATCTGCCGCAATTTGTCGACCGTCGCTTTCCCTGATACGTTGCACATCAAATGGCTCTGAGCACTATGGGACTTAACATCTATGGTCATCAGTCCCCCGTTGCACATCACATGGTTGTTGTTAGATTACGACGTGAGTGTAAATTTAAGGCTGTAAAACGCGTCGTCTACCGCAGTTTAGGCACTATGAATTAAAATCGGTCGTGGACGGAGCATGTCGCATTCCCGCTATACCTGGCGGCCGCCGCTTTCAACATTGCTCCGCATTACGTGAGCAGCGCCAACTGATGACATCAACTATCGAGTAATTTTAATCGGACTACAGTCACAACAGTTCGTGCCCTTACGAGACAACTGTTGCCAACCTCAGCGATCCAACAGTTGTGGCACTATTGTAGCGTGGCAAAGCCTTGACTGCTTTCTATTGTATGAGGCAGACTGAATCCATTAAAGTTCGATTATTCAGTTTTATAGCTTTATGTAATAGAAATCATTGCTAAAGGGAAATTTAGTAAACTGAGTTGTCCCTTTGCACCTATGAAACGAAAGAAACGAAGTGTCTGAACGTGATGAAAATCAATTATTTATTTATCTTAATATAGACTGAAAAGATGCTGTGAAGCAATGGCTGTTATTTGTTGAATATTGATAAAAGCAATCAGTAATATATTTTAAACGAAACAATTAAGCAAAATGTATAAATAATTTCGGTTCTTTATTTTGATACGCCTTACTTTTTTCCTACCTTTAACAACCAGTATAGCGCGCTTCACTTAAAAAAAAAAGTGTCCACTCTAGCTGTGAACCATACCATTTGACAGAAGCTGTGATTAGAAAGAAAACTATAAACGCTGGCAACTGCAAGAGCATTTTTTTTTTTTTTTTTGTTGGCTGTAGGGTTGGAGTGTTACAAACAACCTTCCGAGCGTTCACATTTTGAAATATAGTGAAGCTGTGATCAAATTCTATTGCATTGTCTGTGTCTGATTGGTTCCGTATGTTTATTAAGGGCTCATTAAAAACAATAGCAATATTAAGTGATGGGATATGAAATGGATTGAATGGTTACAACTCTATGGTCGCCACAGTATATATTGTTCAACTGTTGATGGTTGACAAACTTGTTGGCAAGGCGTGTTATTAATCAGCTGTAGCTAGCGTTTATGTGTTCGCACGTTTATCACAGGTATTCTTATAAAAAGTTCAGTTTATGACGGCATACACAAACAGTTCGAATGGTGTATGTGGTTGTGTGTCTGTCGGGACATGAAACAGAAATAGGGTTCGCTTGTCGTCCTGTCATAGTAGTTACATAAATTTCAGTTTCATCTAAACAGCCCTTGGCCATATTTTCAAAAGAGCAGCGTCTTCTCAACATTTAAACGAATTATTAAACACGATTTCGAGAGACTGACATCTGTCAGGAAACAATAGTCTTTCATTGTTGAACGCGAGAGCGTGTCATTATTTGTCACAAATAACTGGCTCCACTCGGGAGACATCATATTACTGAAGAAGAATAGCACTTATCACATCGCTGCTATCCGGATCATTTGTTTTCGGACTACAGTTCTTGGTACTGTTATTTTATGTATTTTACATCATTTTATTGCATTCGCTGTTACGTAAACGAACGATTAACACAGCATGTTCATTTCACATGTTTGGACACAGTATTACGATTGACAATGTCAAGAACATCATTTTACTTAGTTTAAGTAACACAGACAAATTGTAAACTAGAGTAATATGAATGAGTACGATCTTCAAGAGCAACGTAAAATTTCTTGCCAATACCCTGAAGCAGACTTAAGAGACAGAACGCGACTGTCTACTCAGAAAATCTGCGGACTGCATTATAAGCAAAACTAGTCGGGCAGAAACTCAGCAGAGTACTTCTGATTTACCTCTTTTTGTGTCGGAATGCGCATACGCCGTGAGATAGTCTGTTGTTACCAACATAATGAGTTTAACAAATCCTGGATCCACGTATCTGATCATTCATACTTACTGTCGGAATAAGCTTCAGTGTCTACTGCGGGGATAAAATACGAAATTTAGTTTGAACGCTTTTATGTCAATTAGTTTTTTTTTAAAGTTGTTTATTTATACGAAGGTATACTACTGTCAGCCCGTGAAGAGGGAACGTAGTTGATGCGGGAGGATCATGAATGCAGGGTATCGCATTTTCAGATGTAATTTCTACCCTTCTAGTTTTGTCCCGTGCTTCAGTGTGCCACAGAAGCTGTCGATAGTCGTAACGTCCGTCCCTCCGTCTGATCCATTGCCTTCGAAGGTCACACAGTTTATGTTGCTGTCAGCATACGATAAGGCAACACTCTGCCTTTGCTGTCAGCATACGATAAGGCAACACTCTGCCTTTGCTGTCAGCATACGATAAGGCAACACTCTGCCTATCATTTCACAGTGGCTTATAGTCAGATATACGACGGCGTGTTGAGAAGTAATACCTCCAATATTTTTATGTGAAAACTCTTAACGATCTTTAAATAAAACAAAGATTATTAACATTCTACATCTTTATAGTTTATGTCTACATACTTATTTCTCAACATAATCACCCTGGCGACACACATTTCTCCCAACGAAAGACCAGTTTGTTGATACCGTCACTGCAGAACATTTGACTTTGTTGTCGGAGCCACAGCGTCATCTCTGCTTGCACCGCTTCATCATCATCAAAGTGAACTCCTCAAAGGCGTTGTTTAAATTTTGGGAACAACTGAATATCGAATGGGGCGAAGTCGGGACTGTATGGCAGATGATCAATGACAATGAACCCAAGGGGTTGGATTGTTGTGCATGTCGCAGCTCTCGTGTGTGGTCTGCATTGTCTTGCTGAAGGAGAGGACGAATTCGAAAGTTGAATACAGCACACTGTTACTCACGAACCGATATAGTTACGTTATATACCATCATGTTCACGCTACAATTCGGAGTCGTCTAGCGACAGAGGGCTGCGAATACGTAGACACAGAGAATAAAAATCTAGAATGTTAATAACGTTTGTTTTATTTAAAAAGCCTTAAGAGTTTCCATATAAAAAATTCCAGCACGTCTCGTAGACACTGAAGGGCCCACCTGTTACCGTGACACTAAATAAATCTTAATGTAAGAAGGGAGAAAAACTATATTCTACTTGATCCCAATAATATAACCTACAAGTAGCTGACGATAAATCACTCTACTGGGCATTCGAACTGACGTCTTGCGACACAGATCAGGCGTGTAACAGATGTAAAGTGACCCTTGCTTGCCTCCTGCGTTTCCCACACACACACACACACACACACACACACACACACACACACACACACACAGAAACAGAGAGAGAAAGGGGGAATGCAGACGGGTCCTTGCATGCATACGCACCTACGCATATTCTTTTCGTCCCCATTCGCTTTCTCACCATTTTTGCTTCCTCTTTTTCTCGCGTGTAAGCAATCGATTTAGCTTCAGAATTGAACGGCACATAATGAAATGTACATTTGGTATATAACAGAAATAATTCGTAATCTGAAATGGCGGTCACTGGAAGAAATACACGTAACTATGTCGCATTATTCTACTTAGAGAAATTCAGTGCAGATTTCTAAGACAGAATGTAAGGAAATTTCGGTGTCTCTTTAACCTTTCTTTTGTAGAGATTGTAAAAACTGAATTGTACTACATATTACTTCCACAGATTCTTATAAAAATCACACACCCCACACTCCGTTGGAGTGAATGTGAGAGCAATAAACACTGATGAATGCTAACATTACTCTCTTTCTGAAGAGTCTGAAGAGTCTATATGTAGAAATACTCGACGAACGTACTACTGTGTGCATGATGAGGGCGCCGGCCGGTGTGGCCGTGCGGTTCTAAGCGCTTGAGTTTGGAACCGCATGACCGCTACGGTCGCAGGTTCGAATCCTGCCTCGGGCATGGATGTGTGTGATGTCCTTAGGCTAGTTAGGTTTAAGTAGTTCTAAGTTCTAGGGGCCTGATGACCTCAGACGTTAAATCCCATAGTGCTCAGAGCCATTTGAACCATGATGAGGGCAAGTTATTGAATTATGGCATGTAAATTTGCCAACAAAGCGTAATTTCTGGCCTGATATCTTACTGAGTGGCTACATTCCAGATATAATGTACGGTTTAATGTACCGTTATAGATCTGTAGACGTTAGCGCTTCATGAGTCAAGTATTTTGGACTTAGCTGATTGAATTTTCTCATTTTGAGAAGACGAAAGAGCGATCTGTTTTACTTCCTAAAAACCCTCTAAAGCAAAGATCGCATCAATATTTCTTTATTTAAAACAACCAGTTTCGGCAAACTTTGCTATCATAGTCAGGTCGTCAAAAATCTTTTTGTTATGTAACGTAATGTTTAGAATACGTCCAGCTTATGTAAACAGATGTGCTACTGTGTACTGTGTTTTTGTGTCGTAACAATCATCTGTGAGCAGTGTATACATGAACATGGCAAATTACACACGTTTTTAAATATTTAGTTATGATAAACCTTTCATGATGTGCTGTTTTTTATCCACATTACAACTTATCGTGAGTCCAGCTTAAAATGAACACTTTTCGTAACAAAAAGATTTTTTAAGACCTGAAGATGAGAGCACAGCCTGTCGAAACCGGTTGTTTTAAATAAAGATATAGTTATGCGATTTTGGCTTCAGAATGTTTTTAGACTTAACTTTGGGAGGAAGAGCTGTAAAAAAATTATTTCTCTCCCTGCAGTGTGAGCTCGTTTTTCGCCCATCATTTTCCCAGTGGTAACACACAGCGATTAATAATTCTACGGTGCCTTAAGGTCATTCGCCTTCATAGGTCCACCCCTTTCAATGAGAAAAGAAAAAAATTTGCAACCGCAGACGCGGACATGCGTACAGCTGCTAAAAAATGTGTGAACAAATAACTTCAGTTGTGAAACCGAGTAACGCGTTGTAACGAGGTGATGCTAAATTGGGAATGCCTCATTACTTGTTAGCAATTTACTGTGGTCATTTGGTACTTTCACGAACTGTTTGCTTTCATGGCATTTTCAACATTACTTCATTACAACGAATTTCCCAGTTTCACAGTTGATGAGAAAATTCTCGCACATTTCACGCGATTGTACGCTTGTTCTATCTGCGCCCTGTGTAACGGACCAACTGGAATAATTGCGCGGTTATCACAGCTGAGGGCTAAAGCTCTGCCTGTGGCTCACTAAAATATACAATCAACGGTTAGAAATTGATCCATCACGCCAGCACAGGCACGGGAGTGACGAATGTTATCTTTAGAGTACGGCTTTAGAGCCCGCTAAGGGCCTGCAACGGGGCTTATTAAGGAAAATGCTCTCCAGTTAAAATAACGTTTCTATCCCTTACAAGTTCTGGTGAAAACAGATCGTTAACTTAGGAGCCAGTGAATGCGTTTCTTCTACTGTTGGGAGACGATTGTTACATGTTATGTTCTTTAATCATTTATTTGAAAAAAAAAAACATATTTAGCTATCCTCATTTGGATACTACGTCCACCACAGAGCTGAACGTTGGCTTTTGCTGAAATAAGAAAAGATAAGAAAAAACATTGCCCTGCACAAAGAATGAATGTTGCTAAACTGCACGGAAAAAATAATTTTAGCTGTTAATACATACGCTCAGCGTTCTCAGGAACACATACAATTTTACGCCGAAATAAATTGCTTTGTGGAATATACGTTGAACGAAACGTCAGCTCAGTAATGTGAACGAAAATGTGTGGCCAACACGGATTCCGAAACGATTGCCTAACAGCACGTATGAAACACATTTTGAATATAAACTTCTGCTTTGCTCACATCTCTGACAAGGGACGATATACTTTCAGGTACAGTATCGTGTTTTCAAAAATTTGAAAAAGTTAAAATGTTTCTAATCAATTAAAACATTTGTAACAAACTTTGGTGGAGAGGGTGTTTAACTCTAGGATAAAAACCATCCAAAATTTCCATTGTTCATACCCTACATTGTGTTGCTACAGAAATACAGATATTGCACAAAACAGATAGATGCGTCACTGTGGTATTATTGTGTTCTCCGACAAGATCGTTTTCGGAGGACATGGCATCATACTCACACGTTGACTAAATGACGCTATATATATGTGATACTTCTGTCGCTAGTCATCAATTCCTATTTGTACTCACTGTATTGTGTAGTATTACTTATGATAACCCGACTGGCCCGTGCATGTTACTCAAGGAGTTAACTGATCAACATACTTGACTTTCTTGTAGATTGCTCCACCTGTAAACCTGAAAAATGCACCCACTTAGGGATCATGCATGATGGGACCCCAGTGCACAACATTTCGGATGTAGGTCGAGTTTGGATAATCATTTTCCAAGATCGTGGTTCGACGTCGAGGTCCAGCGCATTGGCATGCCGGGTCTTGGTTATTAGGACCTCTGGTTTTGTCAAAACGAGAAAAATCTTGCTAACACGTAGATATCATCTTCATGTCACTCAGTGGATTTATACCACATATCATGTTACCTCTTCAGGTTCTACTTTTTGTCGTCCAACAAGAACAAAACAAACTATCGTCGTCTTCCAAGCTCGACATATTCGAACCAGAAACTGATGTTTTGACCCATCATGCATATTCTGTGAAGAGGAAGAGAGATTTGTGCATACTTTCAGAAAATGCTTGATCATTCATGCTTGTCGATCTTGCAGTTACATATGTGGCCACCATAAGGCTGAAGTCGGATATGAGATATTTCCATTCATTTTCGCAGAAAATATAGTTCTATGAAATTGTCAAGGAATTTATAATCAAAACTGCTGGAAAACACCTGTTACCTACCCACCCAACCACCCACCCCCCGCCCCCATCCTCACACACACACACACACACACACACACACACACACACACACACATGTGGGTTCTGTCTAATTGCAGGTTTGAAGCAAAATTCTGCTTCACCCTTATCCTCTGTCTTCAAACTGAAGAGCGAGCAAGCGAATCCTCACTCCTTTCGTGCAGCTATTTCACAAGGAGGACATACAGGCTATATTGACCCTTTTGTAGTTGTGTTGTTGTTGTTGTTGTTGTTGCTGTTGTCGTCTTCAGTCCTGAGACTGGTTTGATGCACCTCTCCATGCTACTCTATCCTGTGCAAGCTGCTTCATCTCCCAGTACTTACTGCAACCTACATCCTTCTGAATCTGCTTAGTGTATTCATCTCTTGGTCTCCCTCTACGATTTTTAACCTCCACGCTGCCCTCCAATGCTAAATTTCTGATCCCTTGATGCCTCAGAATATGTCCTACCAACTGGTCCCTTCTTCTTGTCAAGTTGTGCCACAAACTCTTCTTCTCCCCAATTCTATTCAATACCTCCTCATTAGTTATATAATCTACCCGTCTAATCTTCAGCATTCTTCTGTAGCACCACATTTCGAAAGCTTCTATTCTCTTCTTGTCCAAACTATTTATCGTCCACGTTTCACTTCTATACATGGCTACACTCCATACAAATACTTTCAGAAACGACTTCCTGACACTTAAATCTATACTCGATGTTAACAAATTTCTCTTCTTCAGAAACGCTTTCCTTGCCATTGCCAGTTTACATTTTATATCCTCTCTACTTCGACCATCATCAGTTATTTTGCTCCCCAAATAGCAAAACTCCTTTACTAGTGTCTCATTTCCTAATCTAATTCCCTCAGCATCACCCGACTTAATTCGACTACATTCCATTATCCTCGTTTTGCTTTTGTTGATGTTCATCTTATATCCTCCTTTCAAGACACTGTCCATTCCCTTCAACTGCTCTTCCAAGTCCTTTGCTGTCTCTGACAGAATTACAATGTCATCGGCGAACCTCAACGTTTTTATTTCTTCTCCATGGACTTTAATACCTACACCGAATTTTTCTTTTGTTTCCTTTACTGCTTGCTCAATATACAGATTGAATAACATCGGGGACAGACTACAACCCTGTCTCACTCCCTTCCCAACCGCTGCTTCCCTTTCATGCCCCTCGACTCTTATAACTGCCATCTGGTTTCTGTACAAATTGTAAATAGCCTTTCGCTCCCTGTATTTTACCCCTGCCATCTTTAGAATTTGAAAGAGATTATTCCAGTCAACATTGTCAAAAGCTTTCTCTAAGTCTACAAATGCTAGAAATATAGGTTTGCCTTTCCTTAATCTATTTTCTAAGATAAGTCGTAGGGTCAGTATTGCCTCACGTGTTCCAACATTTCCATGGAATCCAAACTGATCTTCGCCGAGGTCGGCTTCTACCAGTTTTTCCATTCGTCTGTAAAAAATTCCCGTTAGTATTTTGCAGCTGTGACTTATTAAACTGATAGTTCGGTAATTTTCGCATCTGCTTTCTTTGGGATTGGAATTATTATATTCTTCTTGAAGTCTGAGGGTATTTCGCCTGTCTCATACATCTTGCTCACCAGATGGTAAAGTTTTCTCAGGACTGGCTCTCCCAAGGCCGTCGGTAGTTCCAATGGAATGTTGTCTACTCCCGGGGCCTTGTTTCGACTCAGGTCTTTCAGTGCTCTGTCTAACTCTTCACGCAGTATCGTATCTCCCATTTCATATTCATCTACATCCTCTTCCATTTCCATAATATTGTCCTCAAGTACATCGCCCTTGTATAGACCCTCTATATACTCCTTCCACCTTTCTGCTTTCCCTTCTTTGCTTAGAACTGGGTTTCCATCTGAGCTCTTGATATTCATACAAGTGGCCTTTGGAGAAAAAAGGTCTCTTTAATTTTCCTGTAGGCAGTATCTGTCTTACCCCTAGTGAGATAAGCCTCTACATCCTTACATTTGTCCTGTAGCCATCCCTGCTTAGCCATTTTGCACTTCCTGTCGATCTCATTTTTGAGACGTTTGTAAATTTTTTCCACTGTTAATTAGTTCCATATTAACTCCTTAGCATATCTACTAAGTTCCGCTGCCATACGGTACTTACAACCCATACTGGAACTGAGTGAGTAGCTGCACATGAATGATAACCACCCCGTTGTTCAAGCCCGACTCGGGTCAAGTCGATAGTTTTCGTGCTTCTCAAATTCATTACCCAAAGCAGACTGGGAGCAACGGAAACGTTTTGTTAATCGTCTGTCTTCTTTCCGGCACGTTTCAGTTTCGGTAGTTCACCATTTTCTGCTCAAATAAGTAAGTCGTTGGTGACAGTGAATACTAAATAGATTTTCTCACTCAAAAAAATGTTCAAATGTATGTGAAATCTTATGGGACTTAACTGCTAAGGTCATCAGTCCCTAAGTTTACACACTAGTTAACCTAAATTATCCTAAGGACAAACACACACACACACCCATGCCCGAGGGAGGACTCGAACCTCCGCCGAGACCAGCCACACAGTCCATGACTGCAGCGTCTGAGACCGCTCGGCTAATCCCGCGCGGCTTTTCTCACTCACTCTTGTTTTCTGTCGCACATCACTTCGTAACCGACTCGGGCGGAGTCGGCGGTATTCGTAATTGTCCAATTCTTTCTTTTTACACACTACTGTTTCCGCCGTACGGAAAATCGCCGACTTTTCGGCAGTCGCCAACGGGGTTCTTAAAACTGTTATGGCAAGCACCCGGAACAGCTACTGCCGTGCGCCATCCGCATGACGCCGTGCCTTACAACTGGCAGAGGCCGTACTCGTGTGGCAGAATTGTCGAGTCTGCCTGTAGGGGCATACACTATTTGATCAAAAGCATCCGGACACCTGTTAGTGGACATTAACATGGGACGTTTCCACCCTTTGCCTTTGTGGTGGCTTGAACTCTGCTGGGGATAATGAGGTGTAAGATAGTCTGTAGAGGAATGGCAGGCCATTCTTCCTCAGGACCCGGAACCAGGGAAGGCAGTGGTGTTGTACGCTGGGTTATGGAGCAAAGTCGACGTACTGACTCAATCTAAGGTTGTTCCATTAGATTCAGGTGTGGAATTTGGACGAGCCGGTCCATATCAACAATGTTACTGTCCCCAAACCATTTCTTCACAGATGGTGCCTTAGGACGGGGTGCTTGTCATGCTGATGCAAACAGTCACCGTATCTGTTCCTCTACGCAGTACACAGGGTGAAAAATGTGCTCATATCCTCCCGAAATTAGCGTTTTCTTAAGTGCCGTAAGGGGACCACACCCTAGACATAACATCACCCCCCCCTCTCCCTTAAAGTAACACCACTTCATCCGTACTTGACTGTTGGCACTAAACATCATGGCAGGTAACGTTCCCCAGCCAAACGACTAACCCAAACTTTTCCACCGAACGCTCACAAGATATAGGATGACTCACCACTTGCGATCAGTCGTTTCCAGTCATCCATTGTCCAATGGAGTCACTCTTTACACCACCTCAAGCGTCGCTTAGTATTGACAGCAGAAATGTGTGGCTTATGAGGAGCTGATCGACCACTGTAACCCATTATTTTTAACTTCTTAGGCAGAGTCATTGTGCAAGCTTAGACTGCTAGTAGCACTTTCGAACTCACGAGTGATTTCTTCTGCTGATTTCATGTGATTTTTTACACTCACCGTCGGTGATGGTCGACGGTTGCTGTCCGTCAGGACGTGAGGTCTGCCTGGTGTCGGTTCAAATGTGTTTGTTCCTTCGCGTTTCCACTTCACAGTTACATCACCAGCAGTCGAATGGGGCAGCTTTGGCAGGGCTGAAATGTCTCTGTTGGATCTATTACTCTGTTGATACCCAGTGACTACTCCACTTTCGGAAGTCACTAAGCTCTCCTGGCTGACCCATTCTTCTGTTACTGCTTCTCTAGTGACAACACTATACTCCCCGCCTCCTATTGGGCTGACGGGTCCGCCTCTCGTGACTCTAGGGGCCAGTTCACATTCCTTACATATCGGTGTCTGGATTATTTCGATCAGACTGTGTGCTTCAGGCAGCTAAGTGGTGATTCGCTTTGGCATTGTTTTTATATAATTACGAGCCCAAGTCTCGCAACTTCAACAGTTAACCATTCACACCAGTACAGCCACGTTGCTTGTTCGTCAGTATGCAGAAAAGAAAAATCTGTTCTGGTAAGAGAAACACACTTAAATAACGCATTCACCAATACAGTTATATGCACAATTTGCTAAGTTAACGAAGAAGTATTTATATTTAACCACTACGTCAGTAATGATGTTCAGTTACGAAAGTAACGAGTAACAAATACTTTGTAGTGGGAACGTGGCTCGACAATACCGAATACACACGGTACAAAATTTAGTCGTTAATGTTACAGCCCTAGCCGACATCTGTCTGAGACATTTGCAGCTAGGTACTGTAGATATTTTTAACATGGTACGTGATTCACTCTGCGCAATTATCTGAATACTATATTCTCAGCACAAATCCTTAGTGTGTGAACTAGCTTTGATCTTGACAGTGCAGCATGGAAAGATTCTTCTGATGGACAACTGTGCAGCCTTCGAATGTACTTCAGCCACCAGATTCTCCGTCTGCAAATGGATCTTTTGTCACGTGTATTAACGTCAATAATTAGTAGTAATCGTGATATTTCTCGGCTCTCATAATATTCTCCGAGTATTGAATCTTTCTTTATTTTAGTATTGTTATTAAATGTAATTGGACCCTATTGGCTTACGAAGTTTTATAAATCAATTTTCTAAGTTTCCAAGCTGCTCTCGTTTACTTCTCCATGAATTGTGTTTCTTCCATCAGTCCATGTTGTCTCTTTTCCCTTCGCAGTTCCGTTTTCCGATACACGTACCATCTTAGTTTTTGTTTCTATGAGTGTTTGGCTAAAACTTCCGAGGAATTTCGTAAATCCTGCTGCTATGAGCCTGTGGATATGTCCAAAAATTTTGATAATTTTTTCTCAGTGGATGCCGAGGTGTTGGATAATTTTTCTTTTGTTTCCCGGGATTTTAGTCTGTAGCCCTTTTCCGTTCTTTTAGAGCAGTGAATCTTTCTAATAATTTTGCGTTCCTCTTTCAGTACGTTCCCCATGGTTCCTTTTGCATGAAGTGTGAGAGTTTCGCTCGCAGGTGTGGTTTCTCCTTGGATAACTGTGTTGTAGTGGCTGATAGTTGTTAAGTGTGGAAAGATATTTTCTTTAGCAGATATCGCGAGTTCTTTTGTAGACCCTCATGTGTTTCTGTAGATGATTTCTCTGCAATAATATTTTGGGACTTGTTGTCCGGGTTTTTTTTTTTTTTCTTTCCCAGTAGGATTTAACGATCTCGCCTAGATATTTGACTGCGGGATTCATCCGATATGACCATGCGTTGTGGACAGTTCTGAATCCATCAATCGAGTTTTCCTGGGAAGAAATTTGTAAGTCAGTTTTTTTCAACGCTTTCTTTGAAGGTTTCTCTTTCGTCAGTTGCTAATCTGAAAAAGTCGTCTGGAAAGGCTAGGCATAAAATTTTGATACCATCTTTCTAAGTTGTATGGGTTACAGATAGTTTTAAATTTTCAATTCTTTTTCACACACTTGGATGACTTTATCCAGAACGATGTTAAGAGAATGTAGACGGACTGTCGCTGTGTTACACAACGGTTTTGATCACTAAGGGGTCAGATATTTCACCCATTGATTTCGTTTTAGATTAATGTCGTTGGCGTTTGTACGATTAAGTACACCTATGTACACCGCTTGACAGTTACTAAGGAACAACTAACACTTGCTACACTCCGGCCAATAATAGTAATAGGAAATTTAGAGGGCGGAATGTCTTAACTGGAGCACAGTTGGTGCATTGAACGCTCCCTATGCATTGCAAAGTTCATGCAGTATGGCGTTTAACAAATATTGTTGTGGTACCGGTAAGTGCCACTTTCCTAGTGGTACGGCAACATGGCTGTTCAAGACATTGAGTGCTTAAGGTCGTGGACGAACAGTTTGAGCTGGTCGAAGCCTGTAAAAGTGTTGGTGAGGAAAGGGGAATACGTCACACATCACAGAATGTTCATGAGCGTCATCGGTATGTCTAGGAAGGTGTGGGCAAGCATTATGCACAATGGCCGAATATCAGTGCATATCTTCGTGCGAGATACCGTTACAGCACAGATGTATTGCAGGAAGATTACTCTGGGTTATGTCCGTCTGTGCAGTAGGTCCCCCAACTTTCTGTTTAGCCCTGTCCGCCCCCGGTAGCTGAGTGGATAAGCCGGCACGGTAGCTCAGCGTGTTCGGTCAGAGAGCCGGTTGGCCTCTGTAATAAAAAAACTGAGTGGAAGTATCAACCACCGAACTTGAACAGGATGTCTTGCGACGTCCGCAACGACCAAACACAACGATCAATAACGAATAAAATGGAAAAACAAGTGGACAGCGCGATGGACTGTCAATCCTAAGGGCCCGGGTTCGATTCCCGGCTGGGTCGGAGATTTTCTCCGCTCAGGGACTTGGTGTGGTGTTGTCCCAATCATCATCATTTCATCCCCATCGACAGGCAAGTCGCCGAAGTGGCGTCAAATCGAAAGACTTGCACTAGGCGAGCGGTCTACCCGACGGGAGGCCCTCGTCACACGACATTTTTATTTTTCTGTTTAACCCTTTCACGCCGGCGCCGTGGTTGTTGCGTGGTGCGCTGTGGACGAGCGGCAGTCCAGCCCGGCCGTGCCCCCTGTACGGCGAATTTTTTCGAGCTCCCCGCGGCAATACTTGATCCTGCTTTCACACTCGTAGTGTTATCGCAATTATTGGACTTCATATTTATTTGGGAAAAGATTTATACAAATCATACATGTTTTTGATGTTCATTTTGAATAAAAACAGTTTTCTTGGATCTTTGAGATAATAAGCGTATTTTTTGCGTACATTCTATAAGATCCGTGTTTTGGATTCAGCTCTGGTGGAGTGGGCGCTTTATTATTTAAAACGTACATTGTATGAATAACTGGATTCTCAGAGCAGTATTCAGACAGGCTCAATTTCTTTACTCTTATCATGATAAACATAGTGGCAATAAATATGTAAATATCATTTACACTCACGTCACTCCATACTCCTTGGGTCCTTTCTGGAACGCGACCAGCAGCCACCATTTGAGAAAAGTATCTCTTAGTTTCCTCACACAAAATGTTTATGATACCCGTGCTAAAGAAAAACTGAAAGAAACTGAACATGCTGTCATTGTTTACGATGCCTTTCAGTCCAGAAGTAGCTGCGTCAAACACATGTTTCCTTGGATTCAAGTTGTGATTTTCCCACGTTATTTTTTTCTTGTTCGGCGGTTCTACCTCACTATCTGTAGATTCATCTTCTGTGAAGAAATTCAAGTCTGGGACTGTAATTGGAGCAGCTGGAGTAGCGCGCGCGCCTGATATAGAAGCAACTACAATAGGTGGTTCATGTTCATCGTCAGATTCGGACAATGATTCGTTTTCATCTTCAAAGTCACTACCCAGTATGAGAGAAAGAGCTTCCTCCACAGTACTGAGGTTAACAACACCCCACTTCAGATTAGATGCAAGGCGGGAAATGAGCAGTGCAACTCAAGCAAAACCGCTAAATGGTGCATAGGTCAAACTTCCACACAAGTCGATCGTAGTGAAGCGGAGAAAGTGACGCGAAGCGGAACTGCTACAGCAGTCCACCGGCAGAGCGGCAAATTCGCTCTCGACTTCTACAGAAGTTCACCGTAGCGAGAGGGTAAGGACAACTATGCCCACCCACTTATCACCGCTGAGCTGTCGAGCACACCAGAAAGTGAAGTGAGAATGCCTGCGTACTCTCTGGACCTAAACCCTATAGAGAAAGCCGGGGATACTCTTGGCAGACGTGTTTCGCAACGAACACCGCCTCCCGAACCTGTAAGAATGGAAAACCGCCGTGAGAGAGAAGTGGGACAATATCCCGCAAGGACTTCTCAACAGTGTGATTGCCGGCATGAAAACAGGTGCAAAATATGCATTAGTGCCTGAGAGTCCGCTATCGACCTTTAGGTTGGGAGTCTGATCTGTGTCAAACATGAACGTTATTTATGTCTGTTATCCAGCTTTCCCATGTGGCGAAATCTGTACCATTTTTCGTTATAAATATACAGGGTGTTTTACAATTCATATTACACGCTTCTAGAGGTTGTAAGGGGACTTAGCAGATGAAGTTTTACGTAGGAACCCGTGTCCGGAAACGTCATCCAAAGACGCTACAGAGCGTCAAAGCTATAGACGCTAACGCCTCTCATTCTGTAATGATGTTACAAACTTTCAAGGATAATGGAAAAGGACAAACGTATCAATTTGAGGTAAGTGTCCCTGAAACAGAAACGGACGAGTGGAAAGTTATGGGCGAAAACCGTTCTGATACCTCTGAGTCTCTGACAGTGCAATGCATGTACTGGTAGTGTCATTAATGAGATTGTAGTGTAAGTAACTTTCAGAGGTGGTAAGATGGAGCAAAACAAGAAAAAACGTCCAGTTAACATGCATACCGGAGAAGTTATGAGAATTTGTTCAATAGAGGGGATGTGTTTCACAACAGCGAAGATGAACACGTGCTCATAGCTGCACAGTTAATCGTTTTAGAGCCCATGTTTACGGGACATTTTTTCTTATTTTGGTCCAAACTATTATCTCTGGAAATTACCTAAGCAACATTCTTAGTAACAAGAGTACCGGTACATGTATTCCACTGTCAGAGATATCAGAACGGTATTCGCTTATGACTTTCGGCTCGTTCGTTTCCGGTACAGGGACACTTACCTCAAATTGATACATTTTTTGTCTCCATCATCCTAGAAAGTTTCTAACATGATCACGGAATCAGCCTGTATGTACATACATTTGCAGCCTTTGGTGCCTACAACTTTGACGCTCTGTAGCGTCGTCGGATGGTGTTTCCGGACATGGTTTCCTATGTAAAACCTCATCTAGTAAGACCCCCCCCCCCCCCCCCGACATCCTCAAGGAGCGTATAACATGAATTGTGAAACATCCTGTACCACTCAATCTCTGTTACGTATGTATCTTGGATCTACTATAGAATCAAACATGTCTGTTGACAAGGAAATTGATGCTCGCATTGGAAGAGCTGCGACAACTTTTGGCAAACTCTCTAAACGTGTTTGGAAAAACAAAAAACTCTCTTTGACCATCAAAATTCTTGTATATCAAACTTGCATCCTCAGCATCCTTTTGTATGCATCGGAAACATGGACTGCCTATGCCAAACAAGAACGTCGCCCTAATGCTTTCCACATGCGGTGCCTGAGATCCGTCCTCGGAGTAACGTGGAAGGACCGAGTGACCAACGAAGCAGTGCTATCTAAAACTAACTGCAACAGTATTTCAGCTATCTTGAAACAGAGACGATTCCGCTGGCTAGGACACGTCCACCGTATGGATCCTGACAGATTACCACGTGAGGTGATGATTGGAGAGATCTCTATAGCCAAAAGACCTGTAGGACTTCCTGTATTGAGGTTCATGGACCCCTGTAAACGAGATATGGAGAGCTTTGGAATCGACACAAACAGATGGGAGGCACGGGTTAGCATGAGACCAGAGTGGCTTGATGATATATCATCTGGAATGTCGAAGCATGATGAAGGCTTGTTGGACAGTTTAAGGCAGAAAAAGCTTCGCAATGCTACCACTGCTCCTGCCTCAGCAGCCAGATACACTTGTGACAATTGCGGCAAGAGATGCCGTGCTGCCATTGGCTTGACAAGTCATATGAAAAAATGCAACCCATAAACACACAGACACTGCAACAATCATCTACCAAGATGTCGTGGCCAATAAATAAAAATGTCCCGTTTTTCATGTCGTCCATCATTGCCTGTGATTATCCGTGTCCAACAAAGACTATGTTCCTTAGCAGCATCAAGCAGTGTATTATAATTTGTAGCAGTTATTTTTGCTTTTTCTTCCTATTTTCAACACCCAGGGTATACGCAAGAGAGTGAGTATATCCAGAGAGACAATCAGAAGCAAACGACGTAAGGGGCGTTGCTATGTTACTGCGGGCAGATTCCTTGGCCGCCGTGCCGCTCTGCGGACAAAGGCGGGAGTGGCGGGCACACTTCTCGGCGATTGGCAATCGCGAGCCAGCTTCTGCTAGGGTGGGGAGTCCACCCTCCACCCGTGTTTGTGCCATGCCCCCAAGCACGCCTCCTTCGAGAAGGCGTACCAACGTATAACAACTTTACACAGAAACCGTGTTGACCGTTGTGATCTACCTACGTATATTACTCGTATTTTGGCCTAATCAGCGAACTCTCATATGTAAATTGTCAAAGCTTCATACAATGTTTAAGGTGGTCTGAAACTTATAAATAGCAAACGAAAAAACTACGTGATATCTATATTTTTCTGAACGAAAGAAAAACATATTGCTTCACTTGAGTTTGGCATTGTCAGACTGTTTACTAGAAATGAATCTTCTGAAACTAATGCTTCCCATTCACTGCTAGTAACTAGCCTAACGCAATGAAAACTCTCTAGAACTGCCCACACCTGTCCGTCTTCTGCTGGGTCGTCTTCTTTTTATTACGGTGGCTTGCGACGTCATTCTTATGGCATCAACCTAGTCCTACGATGGAATTACGAAGTGTTTTATTTATCGAATTATTATTTGTACAACTGTCAACGACAATGAAAGCAAATTTTCGGTATGATTCAGTAGATCAAACTAAAATTCGGGGACAGTGAAAGACTGCCGGTTCTGTTCACGTGCAAATCGTATTTGTCCCATATTGAAAGGGTCAAAATAAAAATTAAATAGAAAGCAGGTGAAATATAACAAAAAGACTGGCTTCGATACAATAATTACAAATGTAGACTCGGCAAAATATTTCATAAATTATCGATATTTTAATTGATTAATATAAATTTAAGCATCATCATCTGTATGAAATAAATCATTTGCATTGATGCATTTCGACCTTGTAAATCGACTGTGGTAGCTCAAATTCTTACGAATGCTTGTCTAAAAAAGTTACGAAAAGTAAGTTAAGCAGTTCTCTCGTACAGGGATTCAGGGATTAGTTCTTACAAGCTACCAACCACAAAATCTGTTATGTCATTGCGAATAATAAGTTGTTTTGATGTTTAATGAATGTTTCAATAATACTGAGGATAATTTCTAGGATGGAACCCGGGTATGAAGACCTGAAGGACAAGACAGTTGATAAAGTAAATACAAAGTAAACACTTTTTTAGCCTTGTTTCCCAGACTTTGTGATTACTGTATGACCTAGGTTTCTGGTTTTAAACCCGTTTTCTAGTACATAACTGATCCAAAAGATGAGAATCTAGCCAAGACAAACATATTAACTTTTAAAGTATCGATTCTTGACTTAAACTGTTCAAGTTATTTCTGTTGACAATTTTGACGCACAGAGCGAAAGGGTACAAAGCTCACTCAGAAGTTTTAGAAATTAAGAAACAGGTGTATCTATCCACACATGTGTTACTGAGTGAGCAAATTCCGTTCAGTTATTCACCTCATTTGGAAAATATTGTAACCCCTACATGGAAGAAAAACGTTGGTGCCTTCATTCACTTGACAAAATTACATTCCTGTACACATCTCTACTCCAATGAATGTTTAGTCATGGTTAGCGTAAATGCTAACCCAAAGAAATTTGTTAATATGTTTTGTCAAATGATGATTACAGAGCCACATATTTTGTCATAGTTATTGTAAATGTTATTCTAATGAAATTTGTAAATATGTTTAGTCACAGTTATTGCAAATGTTTTCATGAATTTTGTACATCCTTATGTAATTTTGTCAAAAGTGTTATCAGAGATGACTTCTACAGCTTAAGCCAAGAATCGATACTTTAAATTTTTTATTTTTGCTTGATTCTCATCTTTGGGATCAGTGCTGTACCAGAAAATGACCTTATATCAAGAAACTTAGGTCGCACAGTAATAATAAAGTTAGTTAAACAAGCCTAAAAAGTGTTTCGTTTAGTTAATACAATACGCAATGTTTCACTACGAACTCGCAGATGAATAAATTAAAAAGGCAAGTATAAGTAAAGATCGATATGGAAAGTGGCGACCCCTGCCCTGGCGTACGGGATTACAAGTCCCACCGCCACACCTTCACCTGCCCATGTTAGGCAAAATTCTTCTGCCTGACTCATGTAGTACTATCACCGTCAGAGGGTGGTACGGGACTACAAGTCCCAACGCCACACCTCCAAAGTGAATTGCAGTGACGGAGTCACTGCCCTGTGGAAATTTACTGCCTCACCAACACAGCTAGACCGCAATAGACCGGTGATGCTGTATTGTAACATATCACCCCGGACAACAAGTCCATTTAAAAAAAAAAGGAAAGTGACGGATAGTTTCAACTAATATTTTGTAATAACGGAAGTAGTTTCTTACGTTAGATTCAACACTTATTAAGTGAAAATTCATGTTATAATGAAAAAGGCCTCGTTATGAATCAATCGTTTCTTTGAAATTTATATTTGTTTTAAAACAAAGAGCGGAACTCAGACAGCGAAGTCAGAGCTAGAACAAGAAAATTGAGGAGCATTAATCTCTCCACGCTACACTAGTGCCCAAAAATTAGTGATGTTGGGAAAAGAGGAAAATACAAAGGGAAGAGGTCAAGAGTAACTGCGAACCACCAGTGCTTCTGTGGAAGACTAGTTTAGCGTGAGTGCCTCATTGGAAATGAAATGATCGCATGACGTTATTGGCCAAGAGACTCCATCAGGAGTTGTTCGGCAGTTGAGTGCAAGTCTTTTTATTTGAGGCCACTTCGGCTGCTTGCGCGACGATGAAATGACGACGAGGACAACACGACACCCAATCCCCTAGCGAATAAAATATCAGAGTCGGTCGGGAATCAAACTGGCGACCCCCTGATCTAGCGGCAGCATCGCTATCCACTGGATTACGTGCTCCGAAAAACGCCTCATTCTTTCGTGCGCAGTGCACTTGAAAATGCTCTTGGCGTCTCGTACAATTTTACCAATGGGAAAACCATGTACTAGTCTAATGTTCATTTATGTCCAAACTCACCAAATAATGACTTTTCCGTAAGTATCTACATTTCTAAACAGCCGTCTCGGTTCACGGTCCAACATTCCCAGTTACAGGTTGCCTATCTAACACCTTTCGGGGGCAAGTGAAATAATTTGATCGAATTTAAAACTTTAAAATGCTACCATCTACTCACTGAGAGCTATGATCTTACATTAAATGTTTAACGCAATGAATCACTGTTACAGTTAGCAACTCAGTAATATCTTGACGCAGTGTAACTCAATGCGTGCAAATTACCCAGACTATATTCGCCCATTTTCTGAGACAAAGAGAACTTACTAACTTGCAACAAGCTGCAGCCTGCACATAATTTCAAACCTTCACGAAACTTCTCGCTGACACCCCTCACAAAATAATAAAAGGATAAAAGTTTTATCTCTCCGATATTTTCGCTGTTCGTGGATTAAAACTGATGCATCAGCCCTAACGTTTTAATTCGTTACTTTTTATTATAAGCTCTATTCGCAACACATTTTTCAGACAGTAACCACTGAATGTACCTGCAACATTATATAATGAAACGACACATAGCACCGGAAATATGACGTTTTACACAAGGTAGTTAAATTCTTTAAAGAATCGGAGGTGTAGGATTACCTGTTACACACGAATCAAGGCACCGGAACCCTAAACTTCTCAGATGCACACGAAGAGTAATATTTGATAGAGTATTCAGTGGCAGGGACTGAGAATGAACGTATCCTGTGCTTACAGTCAGTTGTTGCTACCATAAGAGCGAAACAAAATTAAATAGTTCTGCTACGGATTTCACTTTCTTCCTTATATTCGTCATGTGTAAGTGGGTAATTTTCAAACTACAAACTTAAACGTTCAGGGTTCAATCTTCAGTCGCTTATAAGCAATGATTCTCATTGGTGAGATTACACGTTAAACTGCATGTCTTCCTATAACTGACTGGTAAGTCAGTTCATAGAACGAAGGAAGGAAAGAGCATATTTCCTCCAGTCTTATCATGTGTAGTGAATCACTGTTAAGTTCAAAGCAATATCTTGATTGGGAAAAGCTTTGCCTTAACTTTAAAATCGCATATCGAACCAGGCTCTGCAATACCTGTTGCCGATGTTCCATTTCTCGACTTGCTGGACAGGTTCTTTCTGCCTACACAGCTGGTCAACTTTCTTCTGTTTAGCGTTGACCGTTGCCCATATTGAATAACCCCGTATTACCTTGCGAATGACAGGAGCCATCCCTAGGTAGAATATGTTACACTAAGCACCGTTTGTTTACGTCTGCATCTTCTGCAAAGTTATGGCAGACGGTACTTTTTACTGTTACATGTATAGAGACTTCTACGTTTTGCATTCACTGTTAGAAACCGGGAAGACTTAATAGCATGCACTCCCTGCACGAGCTGTTATTAATATAAATATGTATTCACTCACTCTGTGGGATTCTTACGAATAGACTGGACAGCTTTAAATTTTTCTGCCCTGGAAGCCGGTGCTTGAAAATTTCCATGCAAGTTTTTGAGTGATAAACTGCATCATTCTTCGAACGACTGCTACTTAATTTTTTAAAGAATTTCTATTACTTTCTTCCGCCGTCAACAATGCTGCAGTTTCCCAGTATTAAAAAAAAAACTGGAGCCCCCTATTTCCTCTGCCATCAAGGTAAACCAGGTCGTATAATAGATACAATTGTTGTTGTTGTGGTCTTCAGTCCTGAGAGTGGTTTGATGCAGCTCTCCATGCTACTCTATCCTGGCAAGCTTCTTCATCTCCCAGTACTTACGTCCTTCTGAATCTGCTTAGTGTATTCATCTCTTGATCTCCCTCTACGATTTTTAACCTCCACGCTGCCCTCCAATGCTAAATTTGTGATACCTTGATACCTCAGAACATGTCCTACCAACCGGTCCCTTCTTCTTGTCAAGTTGTGCCACAAACTCTTCTCCTCCCCAATTCTATTCAATACCTCCTCATTAGTTATGTGATCTACCCATCTAATCTTCAGCATTCTTCTGTAGCACCACATTTCGAAAGCTTCTATTCTCTTCTTGTCCAAACTATTTATCGTCCATGTTTCACTTCTATACATGGCTACACTCCATACAAATACTTTCAGAAACGACTTCCTGACACTTAAATCTATACTCGATGTTAACAAATTTCTCTTCTTCAGAAACGCTTTCCTTGCCATTGCCAGTTTACATTTTATATCCTCTCTACTTCGACCATCATCAGTTATTTTGCTCCCCAAATAGCAAAACTCCTTTACTAGTGTCTCATTTCCTAATCTAATTCCCTCAGCATCACCCGACTTAATTCGACTACATTCCATTATCCTCGTTTTGCTTTTGTTGATGTTCATCTTATATCCTCCTTTCAAGACACTGTCCATTCCGTTCAACTGCTCTTCCATGTCCTTTGCTGTCTCTGACAGAATTACAATGTCATCGGCGAACCTCAACGTTTTTATTTCTTCTCCATGGACTTTAATACCTACACCGAATTTTTCTTTTGTTTCCTTTACTGCTTGTTCAATATACAGATTGAATAACATCGGGTACAGGCTACAACCCTATCTCACTCTCTTCCCAACCGCTGCTTCCCTTTCATGCCCCTCGACTCTTATAACTGCCATCTGGTTTCTGTACAAATTGTAAATAGCCTTTCGCTCCCTGTATTTTACCCCTGCCATCTTTAGAATTTGAAAGAGAGTATTCCAGTCAACATTGTCAAAACTTTCTCTAAGTCTACAAATGCTAGAAATGTAGGTTTGCCTTTCCTTAATCTATTTTCTAAGATAAGTCGTAGGGTCAGTATTGACTCACGTGATCCAACATTTCTGCGGAATCCAAACTGATCTTCGCCGAGGTCGGCTTCTACCAGTTTTTCCATTCGTCTGTAAAAAATTCCCGTTAGTATTTTGCAGCTGTGACTTATTAAACTGATAGTTCGGTAATTTTCGCATCTGCTTTCTTTGGGATTGGAATTATTATATTCTTCTTGAAGTCTGAGGGTATTTCGCCTGTCTCATACATCTTGCTCACCAGATGGTAAAGTTTTCTCAGGACTGGCTCTCCCAAGGCCGTCAGTAGTTCCAATGGAATGTTGTCTACTCCCGGGGCCTTGTTTCGACTCAGGTCTTTCAGTGCTCTTTCAAACTCTTCACGCAGTATCGTATCTCCCATTTCATATTCATCTACATCCTCTTCCATTTCCATAATATTGTCCTCAAGTACATCGCCCTTGTATAGACCCTCTATATACTCCTTCCACCTTT
The DNA here is from genome assembly GCF_023864345.2 of Schistocerca serialis cubense. Classification (NCBI taxonomy): domain Eukaryota; kingdom Metazoa; phylum Arthropoda; class Insecta; order Orthoptera; family Acrididae; genus Schistocerca; species Schistocerca serialis. The sequence goes on along the minus strand of NC_064639.1, from coordinate 531,559,291 downwards.
CTGCTTTCCCATCTTTGCTTAGAACTGGGTTTCCATCTGAGCTCTTGATATACAGTTACACCAACGTATTTGGATGACATGTATGGTTCCACTAACCGCTTGATGCTAATTGTGTTGTCGGAGACTAGCACAATTTTACCTTACGTGACGACCAGAAGTTTGTATTTCCCTACAGTAGAAGGTTATTACTAAGCGTTACAACAGGCTGATTTTTTATCGAGGTCTGCGAGGGGTTTCAAAAAGGAAGTAACGCATGTGCTGTGCCACACTGCCGTTCCGCAAAAGAGCGGTGCATTGCCAGAAGACAATACATGCTCTGGGTTTCCTGTAGACGCATTTCCGTTGCGGTACTGATAACAGTTGCATCAAGTGTGAGAATGAAGTGACGAGGCAACTGGAAACTTACTTCATAGTTGAAGTGCACGGTGTAGCATTATTCTTACGTACAAAACGACGAAAGTGCATGTAGATTCACTGTGGTATTCTGGCTATACATGGAGCAAATGCGATGTACCGTCCAGCCGTAGTGGATTTGCGCCAACAATTTGATCGAGGTGACGCCGATTGAAAGGGAGGCTATCGATATGGACCACAGACAACAATGTCCAGACAATCGAGGAACTGATCCGCAGCAATGAGGACATTCACACAGCGGTTCTCGAAAGGCTCCGTGACTAATTAGCGTTTTTCTATCGTTGAGGAACTGAACGATTGGTAGAATGTTCTGACCGTCGTTTTCAGAGACTTGATTACGAGATTGAAAAATTATTACACGTATCTGTGTCACTTTGAAGTATACTTCAGCGTTCAATAAATCTCATGTGGCATGCCACAATAATGTGTAACTTACGATTCCCTGGTACCCTATCCACCCTTCCCACCCACTCCCATCTCCACTTCCCCGGACTGCCCTCCTAGGGGAGGTTCTTCGCTAGTGGGCCCGAGAATAGTGTTGTTCGTCGAAACTACAGAATGAACACCACCAGCTTCACCATCCCAGGCCCTGAAAAGTGGTCCCTACCCCCTATTATGGAATGCCGATGGAAAATATAGTGCAGTTACCTAGTACGATTTCCGGAGAGAATCGAGGGAATAATGAAACTTGAGACAATTGTACTAAATCGTACGTCTGCTTATTCAAAGCTTTCAGAGACTATAGCTCATTTACGTAGAACGGGAATGGATTCGACTTAATAACTAAGTAGAACTACCCTTACCAAACAAAAACTCGTACAACCCATACCATTTTATTAAAAAAAAGGCACAAGATAAAATGCCTTTCCCCACAATAATGGTTCAAGCTGCCTCTACTTTCCCATAAA